>NW_027556402.1:254819046-257759046 GCF_003287225.1 Phascolarctos cinereus | reverse complement strand
TTCAGGAAGACCCAAGTTCAAATCTGACCTCAGACACTTGACACTTACTAGCTGTGTGACCCTGGGCAAGTCACTTCACCCCACTGCTTTCCAAAAAAAGAAAAAAGAAAAAAAACCTCATACATGGGGTAAAATTAAAAGCAAACTCCATCTGTTCATCCTTTCATCATAGTCTCTTTTCCAATTCAACCAATGAAAGTTTATAACACAGAATTAATTCAACAAACAAATATTTGTTAGGCATTCATTATATACAAGGTAACCCTTCGAGCCTCAATTTTCTCATCTCTAAACGGCAGTAACAGCAGTTCATAAGTCGGGGATATTGTAAGGATCAAATAAGATATCTATAATGCACTTTGCGAATCTTAAACTATTTACTATATATAAATGGGGACTGTAACTACTCTCAAACACCTAAAGATGAATTGGACAAGGAGACTGATCTCAATGAACTTATCATCTAGTAGGAGAGAAAGCAAATTGTTAACTGCCACTGGAATGACAAAAGCAAAGTTCTCAGGAGTAAGAGTGAGAAAGAGCAAAAGTGAGTGAGATACAGGAGAGAAAGAGACAGACAGAGACAGAAAAGAGGAACAGAGCCCACGTCAGCCTCTAGAAGTCAGGAAATAGCATTCAGGGGGCAACACGGCAGAATTGGCTTTTCAGATACAGAAGGCTGAGGACAGAACCCTGGGGAGTACCCATGCTCATGGAAAGAGAGGAAGCATGGAAGGAAACAATGGTCAGCAGGAGAAGCAAGAAAGCAGAGTGTGAAGACTGGTAGTGTTCAATGTCAAATGGGGCAGAGTTTAAAGTGGATTAGGCCTCAACTGAATGCTGAGTCTAGCCCTGTACAGGCATTGCAGGGTTTACAACAACATTCATGACCTAAATGCCCCTAGGAACTTATAACAGAGAAAGAAGAAAGACAATATCCAAGTGGACCAGACAACATGACTACAGTATGTTTGTTAAGAGCAGAATACAAGTATAAATAAAATATAAACTATTATGTATTAAAAGCTTCAGTCATCTTCTTTGTTAAAAAAAAAAAAAGTGGAACTTCCTATGTATTCGCAAAAACGAGTACCACTAAAAATCTGGAAATACTGATTATACAGCAATGAAACATGCATCTAAGATCCCTGAACAGTGAGGTGTCAGATGGCTGGCCATCACTAGTAGGAGGGCACAGCTTGCTGCTTTCTAGGGAAATAGTAGTCTTCAGATAATAGCTGGAGGACTCCATTAGGGATTGAGGGGAAGGAACGAATGGACAGAGCTAAGTGCCTGTGGTGAAACAGATCCAATTATGGCCATGACTCCATTTTGCACAGGGCATTCTGACCATCATTAACAGTTCTGGCATTCTAACAGACGGTGCTCAAAATCTGTGCAGACAGTGATCCAGTAAACTTCTCACTAGACAGCTCTGTGAGATCTATCACTGCTCCATTAAGCACCATCTGTGGAAATAGCCCACCTCCCATACAGGCCATGGTGCTGGGACAACTACGTTAGGGAGCTGTCAAGGAGATGTTCCCATTAGCACAGGAAGCGGATCTTTGAGGGGCTGGGCAAGGGGATGAGGGAAAAGCCAAGAAGATGAGCACTAAGGGATTCAATAAACTTATGAGAGCGTCCTCGATGAGGAGTCCTGACGGGCTGAGAAAGGCAGGGAGGCACAGTATGCCTTAATATGGCAGGCCAGTGGTTAGGTCAGGCCTGGGGACTGATTCTAGACTGAAGGTGACGGTGACCAAGGGGCAAACGCTCCAGTTAGACCTTAGGACGCAGGACTGACCGTGGATTCTGGGTGGGAGAGAAGACTCTAAAGAGGAGGGTGGCGTAGTGTGCACTGAGCTATCCCAGGCCGAGGACTGGAAAGGACCCTCTGGTGGCCAGATGAAGGCCCTGCAGCCAATCATCTCAAAGAAAAAAGGACAAGCCCATGGGGACACAGTACATAGCAGAATTCTCTTAAGGGATGATGCTGGAGGAACTGTCATAGCCAATTCTGGCAAATTTGAAATTTCTGGTTAAATGACAGATGAGGAAAAATTGCGTTTAGCCTCAACTCTTTCTGAAAATATTTCTGAAAGGTGACTCGCCTACTTTCCAGCTTTACTGAACAGCATTAAGTCTGCAATGTTTCTGGGTCATCTTGGATTTTAAACACAGAGCAGACCCTTAGCGTTGGATCGATTAAGGATCGCCCTCTGAAGACCTGACTAGGACAGGTTTGGCAAGATTTTTTAAAAACAAAATAAATCCTTGGATGTCTCCTAATCTGTTGTTTTGTCTCCTTCGTAAAAGAACTAAGTAACAAACTCTGCTATAAGTTCTTCCTAAAGCTCTAATTGTATAGGACTCACTCAATTCAGGAAGCACTGATTACAGCACTTGGGTGCCAGGCACTGATGCCAAGTGCCCAAGATTCAGAGGGAAAACCACTCCAGCCTCTGCTCAAGGTATTTAGATTCTTTTGGGGAAAATACTGTGTTCACATAAGTAAATAAAAGTATGAAGAAATCTGACCCAAAAAGCTTCATTGGGAATTAGCACACAAGCTATGCCTGGAAGGAAGCTCAGTATTCTAAGAGGCAGAAGGGAGAAAGGATCCTTATTCTGTAGACAGAGAAGAAAGTCAGAGCCTAGATGAGGCCACGGGAGGTAAGTGACAATTAGTTTCCATTTTAAAAGAAATTTATCTAAAAGCTCTAACCTGGTTAGGATAATTCCTTGGTTAAAATCCAATGCCTGAAACAGTTGTTCCCCTTCTCTAAAAAGTTGTTCTGGAAGATGACAGAGTGAGTGATAGGAATATGATGGCAGCCAAACGGGGTCAAAGGCCCGCCAGGAAAGAGGCCCACAGGCCTGCTTCGTGGGGACAACTTCCACTCGCGGCTCGTCCGGTCTGTGACTGTTCAGCTTCTCCAGGGGTCCACCCCAGGCTCGTGCCCAGCACCACGCCCCTCCCTCACAGACTTGGACGCCCAGAGAGAAACTTACCCACACACATTTTCACATCATTCACAGTGAAGTCCGGGTCTGGCATCCTAGGAAACAAACAGCAGAGTAAGGGCAAAAGGAGCAAAGAAAGCCCCAAGCCTGTGGGGCTCCAGGGATCCACCTCCCACAACATACACGCCCGTCTTTAACCGGAAGATTTACAAGGCTCCTCTCTGAGCCCCTGTGGGACTCTCCACTCAGCAGAACCATGAAGAGACTCAGCTGCCCCAGGAGCACAAGACTGACATTTCTCACCGTATCTATCCATTCTGCCAGCCCACTTACTTTATTCCAAGTCCATCAGAATTCTTGAAAATCAGAGGATCTCTCAAGCCACCCCGCTGGATATACTCTACATTAAAATCTGTCACCAAAGAAAAACAAGCATTAGAAAGACCCAAGTTTCACCTAGAAATTCAAAACTCAATTTTCAGAATACAATCTGTGCAAAAGATTTGGTCGTGGTACAACTATCTCTAACTATCTCCCCTGTCCTCAATATCCAAAAAAAAAAATACAGTTAATTCTGTCCACTATAATAAATACTATTTCACCCCCTCCCCAATTATTTGCCAAAGAGCAAAGCTGAATGGCACATGAAGAGTCTCCCAGATGAACTATGTCAGGGGGATATAAAAGGGCTTTCACTGCACTATTAACCCAACCCAACGAAAGAGAGTCCTTCAGGAAAAGCTCCTTCTTTAGCTGCCCCACGAAAAACTGGCACTAACATCCCTGAGAATGCCTCACTGTGAGAGCCACGACTAGGGAAAAGCACCAAAGGACAGTTCTCAGACTCTGCAGATGGGGCATCTCAACAAACACTTGTTAAGCACCTACTATGCATGCCAACTCATTGGTGGCACGCAGGGGACTTCCCTCACACACCCGGACCTCCTTGGCACCACTCTCTTGGTTCGATAATGAGCTGGCTCTCCTGACCCAAGGCCAACCCCCCCCAACACAACCTCAGCCCACCCTACCTGTCTTCTCTCATAGATCAGCAGTTCCTCAATCATCCTGTCTCTATTTTTCAATCATTCTCCATCCATTGGTTCCTTCCTTATTGTCTTCCAATATACCCAACTCTCCCTCATCCTTACCCTAGACTCCTAGAACGAGCTGTTGATACTGACTGACTTCACTTCCTCTCTTCGTACTTCTCAAACCTTTGCAAGCCAGTTCCCAGCCTCATCACTCAACTGCAAGGCCTTCCTCCGAGGCTACCAATGACCTTTTCATTGACAAATCGAACGACCTTTTCTCAATCCTCATCCTTCTTCATCTCTCTGCAGCCTCTGGGACTTCTGATAACCTCCTTCTTTACTAGGTTTTCATGTCCAAACCTTGCTTCAAGTCTTTGCCCATTCGAATCCATCCTTCCCTCAGCAGCCAACGTGATTTTCCTAAAGAGCAGATCTGACCATGATACCCTCCTTCTCAATAACCTCTGGCTGCTTCGCATTTTCTCCCAAATCACACACTACATCCTCTGATTACCACTTAAACCTCCTCATAACCTGGCCCCTTCCTACATTTCCAGTTCTCTTATTACTTGGGCCCCTCCAAGCATGCTATAATCCAGCTACACTGGCCTAGGCGCTATCTCCCATCTCCACACCTTAGCAATGGCTGTCCACCATCCCTTCCTTACTTCTGTGTCTCAGTTCCCCTGGCTTTCTTTACGACGAGCTCAAATTCCACCTTCTAGAAGAGGTGTTTCCTAGCCTACAACCCTCCTCTTCGTCAGTTGCAAGAGCCCTCCCCTCGCCTCCATGATTACCTTCTACCTACAGCCTACATCTTGTACGTACTAAGTCACTTGCACGTTCTCTCCCTTACGAGATGGTGAGCAACTTAAAGGCCAGACTCTTTTTACCTTTCCCTATATTAGCACAGTGCCTAATGCAGAGCAAATACTCAAATAAATTCTTGTTGACCAACTGGTCTGGTATTCTCTCTGACAACTCCCTCTCAAATCCCCTTTGTTAGAGCCTTATCATACCCCTTCCTTATACCCTCAACCCCCCTAGCTTTCTATCATCTATCAGGAGAAGGCTCCCAGATTTACAGATACGTGTTCCCGGGCTCTCTTCTGAGGTCATACATAGGGCACAACAAACTGTCCCAGGACATCTTAACCTTAACACGTGCAAAACGCAGCTCATTATCTTACCCTCCAGACCACACCTATTTTCTAAACTTCCCTATTGTTGTCAAAGGCATCATTATATTCCCAATGGTCCAGTCTCATAACACCGGCTATGAATAACACACACACACACACACACACACACACACACACAATCTTTCTCTCCAAACACACTGTAAGTTCCTTGAGGGCAAGGACTTTAATTTTTGTTGCTGCATCCCCAGTGTCTAGTACAGTACCTAGCACACAGTGAGCATTTAAAAAATATCTGTCGACTGACTGAAGAGCACCATGCTAGGGGCTAGCTAAGATACAAAGTTTATGTAGATATGGCTTTGACAAGCCAGTGAGGAAAGAGTAAATAATACCAACCTTTTCCTTCCATGAAGGTGACAAAGCTAGCATTGTATTTGTTGGTGTGGAGCTTTTCATCCAGGTCAAAAGTCCTCTTTCCTTCAATTTCATCATCAGAAATGCCATCATCTTCATAGCGTCTCCGCATGGTGCCACGCTGTAAGAATAATGAGGACACGGCACTCATTAGAAGCTGCAATGTGTGGTAACAGCATTATCTAATCGTGCTAGAGCTCTCTCAGCCTGGTTACTAACTGGCAACCACCCACTAATTCTCCTCCTTACGTAGACCGATCCATTCCTTTCTCTGAGTTAGGGCAGACCGTCAGTAACAGAACACATGTGAACTGCTACAATGACGCAGCGAGAGTCTGGCTGACGCCGACTTCCTGGCCTGTCGGACAGGATCACAAAGTTTACGGGAACAGCGACTTTCACAGACCAGGGCTAACCGAGGTTTCACTGGCGGATCTATCAGTGGCAATAGCTGGATTTATGAGTATTTTCAAACAGTATGTTTCCATTCTCATTACTCATAAAAAAAATCCTCTGCCAGTCTTACATGAAAAGCTTCAGGAGCTGTGCAATCCTGAGCACAGGCTCCAGTATCTGCTAGGCAGTTGAGCAGTTGAAACACAGGCCTGGCCAACTCTCAGCCATTCAGACTGGTGGTAATCTTCAAAGCAGGGTGTGGTATACAGGGGGGAAAAAAAAAAAAAGAACTGAGGAGCGCAGCATGGCTGCTCAGCTCACTTAAAGGCTGCCTACCTCTGGGGCTCACATTCCCCCTCTTGTGCCTTGTACAGACTGGACCTGGCCATCGCCCCAAATGGGCGGTCATCCTTTGACCCCTCTTAGGCCCATGTCTCCCTTCCCCCAGTCACCCTTGCAAGCAGCAGCCAAGCTCCTCACTGTTCCCCAACTCATCTTCCCCACCTCCCCCCAGATGCATCAGAAGGCTCAGGCAGGCAGAGAGTGAGCAGACAGAGGAGCTAGCGCAGCAAGAGAGGTGAGATGGGAACTTGGGGCTCTGATCTGCAACCAGGCACCCCCTCCCTCACTCTACTGGACGGTCTAGATACAAATTAAGACATCCGTCTACCACCTGTGAGGTTACGGTCTTCCCAAGCACTCTACCATCTGCCTGGCAGCTGCCTCCCCTCAGCCCCAATCAGAACAGCCACACTTCAGATCTGGAACCTGACTTTCACAGACTACCTCTGTCCCCATAGATTCTTTTTAATTGCTTTATCATAAAGTGATAAACCAAGATTTAAAAAAGAGAAGCATATTCAATTGCAATGCTGACTTAAAAAGCACTGAAAACGCTTAATAAGGACAAAAAAGATTTTTGTATTAATAAAATAAAAATTTACTTTAAATGGTTTATTTTATATCATAATTATTTTAATAGTTTTTGTTCATATTTTGTTTATATGCCTATGTATTACACACTTATAATTAATTAATTTTATTTATAATTATCTCCACATTTTAATTTCTTCATGTTTTATCAGGTACAAAATATAATTAGTACAACAGCATATGTATATAATATATATCTAGACACACGTATCAGTAAGTATGTCTAAAAAGTTGATGGGATGTGTGTTCAAAAAAGGTTAAACAAAAGGAGTAAAGTGATATACGGGCAAGTCAACAAGCATTTGTGAAACACCTACTATGTGCTGGGCACTTTACTAAGTACCGAGAATACAAAGAAAAGAAAGAAACAGTCTCTGTTCTCCAGGTCACATTCTAATGGGGGAGATGGCAAGCAAACAGCTGTGTAGAAACAAGATCCGTATGTACAAGATAAATCGGAGGCAATCACAGAAAGGAAGCGTTGGCTTGGGGCTCTGGCCGTTCTTGAAAACAATTTGGAACTACTTCCCCAACTTTACTAAATGGTGCGTAATCTT
Organism: Phascolarctos cinereus; assembly: GCF_003287225.1. Lineage (NCBI taxonomy): Eukaryota > Metazoa > Chordata > Mammalia > Diprotodontia > Phascolarctidae > Phascolarctos > Phascolarctos cinereus. Next base: position 257,751,603 of record NW_027556402.1, on the reverse strand, counting down.
TGCAAAAACCAGTGCTAGGCTTCAACCACAAAGAGATCAGAGAAAGAAGAAAAGGACTCCCGCGTACAAAAATATCTCTAGCAGTTCTTTTTGTGGCAGCAAAGAACTGGAAACTCGCAACTTGCCCGACAACTGGAGAAAGATTGAATACGACTGTAGAGCACGAAACAACAAAGGGGACCAGAGAAACCTGAGAAGACTTTTAGGAGTTAATGAAGAGTAAAGTAAATAGAACCAGCAGAAGAATTGATACAATAACAACAACATTTTAAAGGCAAATAACTTTGAAGAATTAAGAACTGATCAAGACAATTGAGCCACCACTATTCTAGAGGACCAATGATGAAACATCCACTTCCGGACACAGAAGTGATAGATTAAAAATGCAGAATAAGACACACATATCTACACGGGCAATGTGAGAATTTGTTTTGTCTGACTATATGTATTAGAACGGCTGTTCTTTTCCTTCTCAATGGGGTATGGAAGTGGGTTGGGGGGAAGGAGGTGTTGCAATTCAGCATATCAAAAGAATGTACTGTTTCAAAGATGATTCAAAAAAGTAGAAATTCCCCAAAATGTTTTATATCAATGGCAATATCACTGGAATAACCAGATAGCTTTCAAAAGTGACTGCTCGGAAGGAACCAACACAGTCATGTTTGTCTTAACAAAGATCTTTTTACTACTGCAAAAAGTGCTGCTTTAAATATTTTGTTGTATATAGATAGAGACTTCTCATCAATGACCTCCTTGGGGGACAAGCCTAGAAATGTGGTATCTGGATCAATGAGTACAGACATTTAGTCATTTTATCTGCATAATTACAAACTGCCTTCCAGAATGGCTGTACCGATTTGTAGCTACCCACAACCCCTTCATCACTGAGTATTTCCATCTATGTCAATTTGCAGGGGGTAAGGTAAAACCTCAGAAGTGGTTTAATCTGTGTTTCTTTTATCAGTGATTTGGAGCGTTCCTTTTTATTGCTGTATCAGCTTGCAAATTTTTTTTAGTTTTTATTTAAAAATTTTGAATCTATATTCATTAAGGATATGGGTGTGCAGACTATGTTTCATCCTTCCCTGGTTTAGGTATTAGGACTATATTTGTCTCATAAAAAGAGTTTGGTAGAGTGCTTTCTCAATTTTTGAGAATAACTTATATAGTGCTAGTAATAATTATTCTTTAAAGTTTGATAGAATTATCCTATAAATCTATCAAGCCATGGAGATTCTTCCCTTTGGGGGTTCTTTTATAGCTTCTATTTCAAAATGTTTTACAGCAGCAATTTTTGTAACAGCAAAGAACTGGAAACAAAGTAGATGGACACTGACGGGAGAGTAACTAAATAAATTTTTTATCTGATTTTCCCCATGTATTTTATTACATAGGATGGCTCTCTGTTATGGCGTAAGGGTGGTAGTAATGGAGGAAATATTGGTCATAAAAAGATGAAAAAAAAGTCAATTTAGTGCTTCTGAGGGATGAGGAGGGAAGGACATCTTGCTTTTCCTCCAGTATCTTACTCTCTCATCAAATATGGTCCATCTTTCAGAAGCATCCTGATGGGGGGGGGGGGCAGAAAGGAAAGAAAAAAGGTGACACCTGCCCCAACCATGCCATTCAGGCTCTTCCTTGAACGCAGCAAGAAAGAGGCTAGTACAGCCTATCCCAGGTACTGCATGCCTTCGGGGGGGGGGGGGCGGCGGCGGCGGAATTTTAGAACTCAAAATCTTATAAAAGGACCATGCTGAAAACTAAAAGTAAATAAATAGACAAATGAAGGAAAGAATGTTTTAAAAAAAGAAAAAGACTGACTCAATCTTTCATTTTCTTTTTGCTGTTGGGAAGTCAGTAATAAGGCAAAAATCACTGACTATAGAAGAGTGAGGTACTGGGGTCCTTGTCCCCAACTTATATAAAACCTTCATAGGAAGCAAAACATATTTAGAGAGTACTTTATGAAATGTACTACACCACTTCATGGATTATATCTAAGGAATCATTAGGAAAATATGCAATCTATATTTTACAGATAAAAGGTTCAATCTGCTTTAACACTAGGGAAAGAAGTAAAAAATCTTCAAGCCAACCAACCATTACCTAAAAGCTCAAACAGGGTGTTTACCCCCTTACTGTGGTGTATTCTAGGTGCTTTTCATACCAGCAGATAAAAACTCATTTTGGGGGAAGAGATAAGACCAAACAAATCATTTTGGGGAGCTCTCAAGTGAGTTACTGGCTTCCCATATTGCCTGATCCAACTTCACAATCCACAGTAGAGAAGACAAAATGAAGACAGACCCCAATCTTACCATATTTCTTTCTCAAAGGCAATCTATTTTCCCTGGCTGTCCATCCCTTATTTGCGCTGAGGAAGAGGTGCTCCCTCTCGCACTTCACCAAGCCCTTGCAGGGTATGTTAAAAAAAAAATTTTAAATAAATTCACTCCTTAAGCAGGTCAAAGGAATTCTGAATTAGAAGAAAAATACACGAAGTTTCTTCTACATAGTAACCTCTTATTTATCTGGAATTCAAATAAGAAGAAATCTCTTTAAACTTGAATTCTTTAAACTTGCATTTCACAACCATTCTAAAGAAATGGTAACTGATGGGACTGAATAAATACAAAGGGATTTTTCCTAAAAAGTAGTAGTAACATTATTAAATCACAGCAGCACTTTCCTAGCTCAGTAGCAGAAAGAAGCGACAGCAGTTGTTTCTGTTTTGGCCAGAAAGACCTGAGGGTCTTCCCCTTTCTGCCTCATTTTCTTACCTAGCCTTAATCACTGAATGGGCTTTGCCTCAGTCAAACTGAGAGCTGTTAAAGACCTCAACTTAAAAGGCCAAAGTCCCCCTACCGAAACCTGAGTCATTTCCAGTCGTCCTGATCTACATCTCACCACTGGACCCAGATGGCTCCGGAGGAGAAAGCGAGGCTGGTGACCCGGCACAGCCCTTCCTCACTTACACCCAATTCACTCGCATGTCACGGCATCGGCTCCCTGATGTCCTGGTCCTCCTGGAGGACAAAGGACAAACAACAACAGCAGAAGAGAGCTTAGATTCAAAGACAGCACTGATTTCCTCTCTCTCAGAGTAACAGTCACATGTGTGTTCACTTAGCTGTGCCCCAAGAAAGCACTTTCCCTAACGTACGCTGCCGTCTACTACAAATGCAGGGGGATGGAAGACGAAAGGCAAAGAGTCGGGAATCAGGAAGCAGCTGGGTGGTGCAGCGGCTAGAGCCTGTTGTCCAGAAGACGTGAGTTTAAATACTGTCTCAGCTACTTCCCAGCTGTGTGACCCCGGGCAAGTCACTGACCCGCTCAGCCTCAGTTTCTACAACTATAAATGGGGGTAAAAAGCACAAATGAGATAAACAAATGTAAAGCGCCTTCCCAACCTTAAAGTGCTATATAAATGCCACTTGTTATTATTATTCCTTGATGACACCAGCAAAAACTACGTGGCTTTATTGGTCGTGGGGAAAATTTACTTTCATGTTAGGCCAGAACAGTGGCTCTTCAAACTTTTTGGTCTAAAGACTCCTTTGCATTCTTAAAAGTTACTGAGGACTTCAAAGGTGTTTGTGTGGGTTATATCTATCAATATTTACCATATTAGAAATTAAAACCGATAAATTTTTAAAACATGCATTTATTCATTTAAAAACAATAGCAAACCTATTAAATTTTAACACAAATAGATGTTTATGAAAAATAACTATTTTCCAAAACACAGAAAAAACTGTGAGAGGAGTGACATTGGTTTATATATTTTTGCAAATCTTTTAGCGTCTGGCTTAATGGAAGCCTATTCGCTTTTGCATTTGCTCTCTTGCAATATGTTATTCTGATTGCACTGTAAGAAGAAAAACTGGCCTTACATAGATGTGTAGTTGGAAAAGGGAGGAGCATTTTAATAGGCAAATAATGTCTTAATATTAAGAACACAGCTTTGACCTCTCAGATCCCTCGAAAGGATGCACAGATTATACATACTTTTGAGAGCCTCGGAGTTAGAAAAATAAGTATACATAAAGTTTATGCGCTAATCCCCACGATTAATAAAATTTGATATAGACCAATGGAGTATGACAGTATATTCTAAAAGGACAGGCAATTTCCTTTCTTTTTTGGGGTGGGGTAGGTGGGGGTAAATCTTTACAGATATTTAAGAGATAACAATACTCGCAAAAGGCAGCATAGTCTAGTGACTGAAGAAACCAAATCAGCAATCCAACCCTTTGGAGCACCCACTGGGCCCTCAGCCTAGGGTAGGGATTCTGCGGTGGGAGGACAAATGGGGGGGCAGCATTTACAAGTCTGGCAAAGAGGCTGAGTGGGAACCAAGAGATGGGACTGAAGCCTTGGATCAGTTACTCAGACCTTAAACTCTTTGTCTCTACCGGGATACACGGGGAACATGCTCATCCACCAGGATAACGTTGGGAGGACACGAATATGTTTTTCCGGCAGAGCTGAGAGAGGCAGCTAACAAGTTAAGTGATAAGAACAAAAATGAAGATTTAACATACCTGCTAATTACAAGGCACTACGCTAAACAAACGGGTGACATAGATTAAAAAAAAACTGACAACAGTCCCCGCACTCAAGGAGCTCCCATCCTGCTAGGATGCACCTATGAACAGATCAGGAGCAGCTAAGCGGTGCCAGGGATGACAGATATGAGTGCCTGGGCCTGGGATCAGGAAGAGCCGAATTCAAATCTGGCTCGGACACTTCCTAGCTCTGTGACCCCAGCTAAGTCATTTTACCCTGTTGGCCTCCGTTTCTTCAACTGTAAAATAAGTTGGGGAAGGAAATGACAAACCACTCCAGGATCTCTGTCAAGAAAACCCCAACAGGGTCACGAAGAGTCAGATGCGTCTGAAGTGACTAAACAACATTAAATACAAGATCGCCTGAGGAAGAAGAGAACACTCAGCGACCAGGACAAGCAGGAAGGCTCTTCTGTCCACGGGGTGAGCGTGGAAGGAACAGGAACGATCTAAGAGATACGAGCGAGAAGCGCGGCGGAAGAAGGAATGCTGAGTCTGGAGAATGGCAAGCTGGCTGCAATGTAAAGCACACCAAAGGACGACGTCATGCAGAAAGACAGGCTGCAGCTCGATCGCGACTGCCAGGCTCAGGAGTTTGTACGCAACAGTGAGTCACCGAAGACGCTGAAGCAGGGCAGTGCCATGGTGAGGCTGTGTTTGAGGCTCACCTGTCTGGCAGGGGCGCGGAGAGGAATTAGAGAAGAGAGGGCGGATAAATGGAAAGGACCATACTGGGTTTTTAAAAAAATCAACTGTACAAACACAGCTGGGTGAAGGAGGGCTGGACAAAAACATGCAGGAAAGAGACTGGAGAGGGGAGAAGTCTGTCGGATTCTAAAATGGGATATGATTGCAATACGGCAACCGAAAAAGGTAGTGCTATTTTAGACTGTATTAAGAGAGGCCTAATGTCAAACCAACATGCTAGGAAATGGGGAAAAGCGGGGTTAACAAGATGTACATCAGCTTATTATCGAGGTGCTTAAAATTCAATAGTGGAGTAAGACGCAAACCATATACCGCTCTGCTGTGAGCACACCGGTGTTACTAGGCACAGTGACTCAGGCAGTCAGATCTCAGGGAAGGCCATTATCAAGCAGGGAGACTTCCTGGAAAAGAAGCAACTGAGTCGAGCTTTCAAGAATGACGACATTATCAGGAAGCTGGAACCATCTGAGCAAACCCAAGGCAACAGTTACTGACTAAGCGCTTACCTTGTGCCTTTAGCCACAGAGGCGGGGCCGCACACTTGTGTGCCGGGGTGGATGGAGAGGAGAGGGACGAGGGTCCAGTTTAAAATAGAGCCTATACAGCTGCAGCGAGGTGGAACAGGAAACAGAGCTCCAACCTGGGAGTCAGGAGGACCTGAGTTCAAATCCAGCCTCAGACACTTGACACGTACTAGCTGTGTGACCTTGGGCAAGTCACTTAACCTCGATTCCCTCAGCAAAAAAGCCAATACATAAATAAAAACAATAAAATGAAATAGAGCCTATTCTATCCGGAGCGAGTCAGAGATGATAAAAGGAGGAAAGGCAGGGTGGCGCCAAGCAAGAAGCAGCCTTCAGTGGCCTAGCCAGACCAGACCTAAAACTGCATTATAAAACAGCAACCATTTGGTACTAGCTAAGAAACAGAATAATGGATCAGTGGAATAGGTAAGGTACACAAGACAGAGTAGTAAAAGACCATAGTAATCTATCCAGTGTTTGATAGACCCCAAGAGCCCAGCTCGTGGGATAAGAATTCACTATCTGACAAAAACTGCTGGGAAAATTGGAAAATAGTATGGCAGAAATTAGGCACAGACCATTTTATACCATATACGAAGATAAGGTCAAAATGCACGTAGGATTTAGACATAAAGGGTGATACCATAAGCAAATCAGGAGAGCAAGGAAGAGTTTATCTGTCAGATCTATGGAGAAGGGAAGAATTTATGAACAAACGAGAGATAGAGGACATCATGAAATGCAAAATGGATCATTCTGATTACATTAAATTAAAAGGATTTTGCACAAATAAAACCAATGCAACCAAGATCAGAAGGAAAGCAGAAAGCTGGGAAACCATTTTTACAGCCAATGTCTCAGATAAAGGCCTCATTTCTCAAATATATAGAGAACTGAGTCAAATTTATAAGAATACGAGTCATTGCCCAATTGATAAATGGTCAAAGGATAAGCACAGACAGTTGTCACATGAAGAAATTAAAGCCATCTAGAGTCATATGAAAAAAATGCTCTAAATCACCATCGATTAGAGAAATGCAAATTAAAACAACTCCACCTCACAGCTATCAGATTGGCTAATATGACAGAAAAGGAAAAGGATAAATGTTGGAGAAGATGTGGGAAAACTGGGACACTAATGCCTTGTTGGTAGAGTTGTCAGCTGATCCAACCATTCTAGAGAGCAGTTTGGAACTACCCCTAAAAGGCAATCAAACTACTGTGGTATTGCTGGATAAATGGTATACGCAGTTTAATGACCACTTCAGTATCTTTGCCAAAAAAGTCCAAATGGGGTCATGAAGAGTTGGACATGACTAAAAACTGCCTGAACAACATGAGCCTGTACCAATGAAACTGCAGGATCAGCTCAGAACAAAGCCCTCCAAGCCCGGCATGGTTCCTGAGGCACAGGACGCACCAAGAAATCATCACTGAGTGAAGGAGAGGGAACATTTCTGCTCACCCTCATCTAGTTCCAATCACCTCGTTGCTCTGCCCAGACTTAGCAGATACCAGAGTTTGAGTTCTGTTCATCTGTATTTCTTTGTAAATTTCTCTGTAAATATTTACCACTCTTGTCAACTGGATTGGAATCCTTACTCTTCCTTGCCCCCATGGCTCCACAGGAAAGCTACATGCAGGGGCCCCACAGGGTTCTGCCTGGGCCCTCTTCTCACCTCCTTTTGTCCTGCTTCACTGGTGATCTCATCAGCTCCATCTCTATTCTGAAGATGCTCAGATCTACGGATCTTGCCCCAGTCTCTCTGCTGACCTCCAGTCTCATATCTCAAATGGCCTTTCAGACATCTCAAACTGGACGTTCAGTAGACACCAGTGTGTCAAAACCAGAACTCATCATCTTTCTGCTTAACCCCTCCTACTGGTGAGTCTACCTGTCTCACTCTCTTCCCCCTCCAAGCCACCCTCTATTGACTTAGAGTTCTGTCTGCCATTCAAAGCCCTTCACAACCCAGCCCTCTCCCTTTCCAATCTTCTTACACCTTACTCCTCCACCTATATTCTTCAATCCCTTGACAGTGAACTCCCACCAGTCAAATGAATAAGACTTTCCATCTCTCACTCTCTGCTCTGGGCATCTTCTCCGTCTGTCCCTCATGATGGAAGGCTCCCTCCTCTGATCCAACTACTAACCTCCCTACCTGCTACAGGAAGCCCTCCTAACGCCTCTTCATTCTAGTACCTTTCTTCTTAATTATTTCCTATTTATCTTGTATATGCCTTAAGTGCACATATCTGCTTACATGTTATCTCCCTCACTAAACCGTAAGCTCCTTGAGGGGAGGGCCTGTCTTTTGCCTCTTTTTGTATCCCCAGTGCTTAACATAGCACCTGGCACATAGTACGTGCTTAATAAATGCTGACTGACTGACAGTGGGCAATGACACTTCGTTACCCATCCTGTAGCCCCTTCCATTTTTCATTTGTTCCAAGGACTACACAAGAAGCTATACCCCAAAAACCTTCCAATCCCCCAGGTCTTGCCCTAGTCTCCACCTTCCTATGATGCCCAGGAGTCTGCCCATCCAAGCTTCTTTGGTTGGGAAATGGGATAAAACTGATACTCAGAATAATTACCAAGTAAATGTAACTGGTAGCCAGTAAAGCTTACCTCGATAGTACTCTCTTTCAAAGTTACCCATAAAGAAGAAATGAGCACGATTTTGTCAGTGGACATTGTTCAAGCCTCTGTGGAGAGACCACAGACTGTCAAGTTCAGGGCCAAGATAAAAGTACTCTGCTGCTTGTGCCTCTGTGATGCGGATGACGCTAGTGCCATGTTAAGAGGACATGATGCATCTCTGGAGTAAGTGAGGTCAACTCATTAGATGAGACTCCAAATATAGAAAAACGTCAGCAATGTAACAGGAGTGGGAGCGTGTTAGTACAGTCTCACTGGGCTACTTGGATTTCCCAAACAAAGACTTCAAATCCGAGAAAGAATCTGCTGTGGTGGCCCTCACTGGACACCTTATTTAACAGCAATTCTCAAGGCTGATGGGTGGCAGTGCGCGTTGCAATGTGCGCTCTGCAGTGGAAAGAGCATGAACACCCAGATTCCAATCTCGACACTGACACTTACCAGCTGTGGCCCCTGGCAAGTAGCTCACTTCTCTAGCCCTCAGTTTCCTGATCTGTAAAAGCAGGATGGCCATGTTGGCACAGCCCAACTCACAGGGCTCTTATCACTTTTTCGACTTTAAAACGAGAATTTTTATTGCTCACACTTTAGTAGAAGGAGCTGGCAGAGAAAATATATTTTATACTAATTCATTCAGTTAGCATTTTAGGCACCTGTGTTAAGGACATGAAGATAAAAAAAAGGTCCTCATTCTCAGAGAACTTCCCTTCTAGTGGGTAACTACATTCACAAGGCCAATATATGCAGGAGACCGGCTGGTTTTGTAAAAAGCCCCTGGATTGATGGAAGACTATTAAGTGAGTTCTCCTCCTAGCTCATCAGCCAGGTGAATGCACTGAAATTAATTATTTGTATTTTTTCTCTTTTATGTGAACTGCTGTGAATTCTGAATGTTCCTCTCCATTCATGATCTCTAAGTGTCCAATTGAACTGAATCTGATGAGAGCTTAGGACTGAAAATACAAAGTGCTTCATAGGATTTCTTTGTTTAAACAGTCTCAAAGATGAGTGGAAGTTCTAATTTCTTTAGGATTTCCGTAAGAAAGCTGTTTCTTGCAGCTCTGTGTTTAGTGCTTGGATTTTTTTCCCCTTAAGATCTGTCTATGTTGGAAATTCTTTTTTTTTTTTTTTGCTTTTTGGCGAGGCGATTGAGGTTAAGTGACTTGCCCAAGGTCACACAGCTAGTAAGGGTTAAGTGTCTGAGCCTGGATCTAAACTCAGGTCCTCCTGACTCCAGGGCCAGTGCTCTATCCACTGCGCCACCTACCTGCCCCCGGCACACCTTTTCAAACAAGGAATCTTAAAGAAGCCGGTGCTTGGACATTTGTTCTAAGGCTCACACCCTGACAGTACAAGGAACAAATCCTGGCAGATCAAGAATCAGGACCAAGTTGATCAGCACTGACCCTAATGCTGACATAGTAAGCAGAAGCAGGAAAACACTACAGTGACCACAAGCAAGTAACTCGGATAGAATATTAACTGGAGGAGAAGAGATGCTCTCTCTCCTTTCACTGGTGTGGTAGGTGTGTGTGCTGGGGGTGAATACGGACTTCCAGCAAGAGATGGAGGGAAGCTAATGATGCACAGAGAAGGCTGTGCTGAACTGACAACAACAAGTGCTCTAGAAACACTAATTATAGCAATAAGACAAGAAAAAGAAAGAGGGAATAAGCATAAGCAAAGAGAAAAAACCGAGAGAACTCTAGAATGCCATTTAAAAAACTAACTATAACAATTAACAATTTCAGCAAAGTGGCAAGATATAAAACAAACTGGAGTTCCACTTCTGGGAGCCAAGATGGCGGAATAAGAAATTATTCTTACCCTCCCTTATTGACTTCTGAAGGCCCAAAATATATTGCCCCAGGAAAAACCCTGGAACAGCTGAACCAGCAGAAAGACAAGGCGCAGCAGTACATCACAGGATAAGGCACAAAAAAACCGATTACAGTAGATGATAAGAAGGGAGGGAAGAAGAGATGAGCATTGTTTGAACCTTATTCCCATCAGATTTGGCTCAAGGAGGGAATAACATAATCAGTTAGGTATAGAAATCTAACTGGTTGGGGCAGCTAGGTGGCGCAGTGGATAGAGCACCGGCCCTGAAGTCAGGAGGACCTGAGTACAAATCCGACCTCAGACCAAACACTTGACACTTACTAGCTGGGTGACCCTGGGCAAGTCACTTAACCCCAACTGCCTAAAAAAAAAATCTAACTGCAGTAGGAGGGAAAAGGGGAAAGAAAAAGGAGGGGGGGATAGAAAGGAGGGAAGAAGTAGTAAGGGTAAAAGGGAGGGGGCCAAAGAAGGGAGGCAGGACTAAGGGAGGTGGCACTCAAAAGCAAAATGTAGTGAAGAGGGAAAGGGAGAAAGGAGACAGAAAAGCATAAAGGGGGGACAGGATGAAGAGAAAGACAGAGATAGTAATCGTGAATGTGAATGGGATGAACTCTCCCATAAAATGGAAGCAGATAGTAGAATGGATTAAAAACATAATCCTACAATATGTTGTTTACAGAAACACATTTGAAAAGAGACACATACAGGGTAAAGGTAAAAGGCTGGAGAATATATTATGCTTCAGCTGAAGTAAAAAAAGCAGGTAGCAATCCTGATCTCAGACAAAGCAAAAGCAAAAATAGATCTATAAAAGATAAGGAAGGAAACTACATCCTGCTAAAAGGCACCATAGACAATGAAGTAATATCATTACTAAACATATATGCACCAAATGTATAGCATCCAAATTCTTAGAGAGAAGTTCAGGGGTTACAGGAAGAAATAGACAGCAAAACTATACTAGTGGGGACCTGAACCTCCCCCTCTTGCACTAGATAAATCTAACCACAAAATAAACAAGAAAGTTAAGGAGGCAAATAGAATTTTAGAAAAGTTAGATATGGTAGACTTCTGGAGAAAACTGAATGGGCACTGGCAGTACATGGCACATACACAAAATCTGACCACGTGCTAGGGCATAAAAATGTCATAATCCAATGCAGAAAGGCAGAAACATTAAGCACCTCCTTTTCAGATCATGATGCAATAAAAATTATATGTAATAAAGGGCCATGGAAAGATAGACTAAAAATAATTGGAAACTAAATAATCTAATAAAATGATGGGTCAAACAACAAATCATAGAAACAATAAATAACTTAATTCAAGAAAATGACAATAATGAGACAACATACCAAAACTATGGGATGCAGCGAAAGCAGTTCTTAGGGGAAGTTTTATATCTCTAAATGCTTACATAAAAAGAAAAAGAGGAGATTAATGAATTGGGCATACAACTAAAAAAAAAAAAAAAATTAAAAATCCTCAACTAAACACCAAATTAGAAATATTGAAAACCAAAGGAAAAAAATAAAATTGAAATTAAGAAAACTATTTAACTAATAAATAAAACTAGGAGCCAGTTTTATGAAAAAAAAAACAACAATAAATCTTTGATTAATTAAAAGAAAAGAAGAAAACCAAATTAACAGTACCAAAAATGAAAAGGGTGAAACCACCACCAAGGAAGAGGAAATTAAAACAATAATTAGGAATTATTTTGCCCAACTATATGCCAATACATTTGACAACCTTAGTGAAATGGATAAATATTAAAAAATATATAAATTGCCCAGATTAACAGAAAAGGAAGTAAAATACTTAAATAACCCCATCTCAGAAAAAGCAATTGAACAAGCCATTGATGAACTCTATAGGAAAAAATCTCCAGGACCAGATGGATTTACAAGCGAATTCTATCAAACATTTAAAGAACAATTAATTCCAATACTACATAGGCTATTTGGGAAAATAGGTGAAGAAGGAGTCTTACCAAATTCTTTTTATGAAACAAACATGTGCTGATACCTAAAATGGGAAGAGTCAAAACAGAGAAAGAAAATTATAGATCAATTTCCCTAATGAATATAGATGCAAAAATTTTAAATAAAATATTGGCAAATAGATTACAGCAACTTATCACAAGAATAATACACTATGGTCAGCTAGGATTTATACCAGGAATGCAGGGCTGGTTCAATATTAGGAAAACTATCAGCATAATGAGCATATCAAAACAAAACTAACAGAAACCACATGATCATCTCAATAGATGCAGAAAAAGCTTTTGACAAAATACAACACATTCCTATTAAAAACACTAGAAAGCATAGGTATAAATGGAGTCTTCCTTAAAATAATAAGCATCTATCAAAACCTTCAGCAAGCATATATGTAATGGGGACAGCTAGAAGCATTTCCAATAAGATGGGGTGAAACAAGGATGTCCATTATCACCACTATTTCAATATTGTACTGGAAACAGCTTTCAATAAGAGAAGAAAAAGAAATTGAAGGCATTAGAATAGGCAGAGAACAAAGCTATCACTCTTTGCAGATGACATGATGATATACTTAGAGAATCCTAGAGAATCAAGTAAAAAACTACTTGAAATAATAAACAACTTTAGCAAAGTTGCAGGCTATAAAATAAACCCACAAAATCATCACGGGCATTTCTATATATTACCAACAAACAGCAAGAGATAGAAAGAGAAACTTCATTTAAGTTACTGTAGACATTATACAATATTTAGGAGTCCACCTACCGAAAAACAAACCCAGGAACTATATGAACACAATTACAAAACACTTTTCACACAAATAAAATCAGATTTAAACAACTGGAAAAACATTTGTTGCTGATGGACGGGCCGAGCTAATATAATAAAAATGACAATCCTACCTAAGCTAATTTACTTATTCAGTGCCATACCAATCAAACTACCAAAAAATTATTTTATAGAGTTAGAAAAAATAATAACAAGATTCATTTGGAAGAACAAAAGGTCCAGAATATCAAAGGAACTAATGAAAAGAAATGCAGGGGAAGGTGGCCTAGCAATTCCAGATCTTAAATTGTATTATAAAGCAGCAATCATCAAAACTGCTTGGTACTGGCTAAGAAATAGGGAGGTGGATCAGTGGAATAGGTTAAATATGCAAGACACAGTAGTCAATGACTATAGTAATCTATTATTTGATAAACCCAAAGACCCCAGCTTCTGGGATAAGAACCCACTCTTTGAAAAAAACTGCTGGGAAAACTGGAAAAGAGTATGGCAGAAACTAGGCATAGACCCAAATCTCACACCATATACCAAAATAAAGTCAAAATGGGTTCATGACTTAGATATAAAGGCTGATACCATAAGTAAACTGGGAGAACAAGGAATAGTTTACCTATCAGATCTATGGAGAACAGAAGAATTCATGACCAAACAGGAGATAGAGAACATTATGAAAAGCAAAATGGATAATTTTGATTACATTAAATTGAAAAGTTTTTGCACAAACAAAGCCAATGCAACTAAGATTAGAAGGAAGGTAGAAAATTGGGAAAGAATTTTTACAACCAGTCTCTGATAAAGGCCTCATTTCTAAAATATATAGAGAATTAAGACAAATTTATAACACAAGCCATTCCCCAATTGATAAATGGTCAAAGGATATGAACACAGTTCTCAGATGAAGAAATTAAAGCCATCTATAGTCATATGAAAAAATGCTCTAAATCGTTATTGATTAGAGAAATGCAAATCAAAACAACTCTGAGGTACCACATCACACCTATCAGATTGGCCAACATGACAAAACAGGAAAATGATAAATGTTGGAGAGATGTGGGAAAATTGGAACACTAATACATTGTTGGTGGAGTTGTGAAATGATCCAACCATTTTGGAGAACAATTTGGAACTATGCCCAAAGGGCTAAAAATGTGCATACCCTTTGATCCAGCAATAGCACTTCTAGGGCTATATCCCAAAGAGATCAAAAAATGGGAAAAGGACCCACATGTACAAAAATATTCATAGCAGCTCTTTTTGTGGTGGCAAAGAACTGGAAATTGAAAGGATGCCCATCAATTGGGGAATGGCTGAGCAAGTTGTGAAGGTAATGGAATACTATTGTGCTATAAGAAATGATGAACAGGCTGACTTCAGAAAAACCTGGAAAGACTTGTATGGTCTGATGCTGAGTGAAGTGAGCAGAACCAAGAGGACTTTGTACACAATAACAGCCACGTTATGCAATGATTAATATTGTTAAACTGAACCCTTCCCAGCATTACAAGGATCTAAGACATCTCCAGAGAACCTCGGGATGGAAAATGCTGTCCACATTCAAAGAAAGAACTATGGAAGCTGAATTGCTATTTTTTTTCTCTTCTGTTGAGTTTTGTCTCCTCTTTCTGATGGTCCCACCTATTGGTTTTAATTTTTACTTACATCACTAATTGTTAAAATATGTCTAACAGGAATGTAAATGTATAGCCTATATCAGATTATGTGCCGTCTTAGGGAGGGTGGTGGGAAGGAAGGGGGAGAAAAATTTTAAACTCAAAAGCATATGGAAGTGATTGTTGATAAATCAAAATAAATTAATAAAAATTTTTTTTTAAATAAAAAAAATGATGAGCAGGATGACTTCAGAAAAACCTGGAAAGACTTGTATGGACTGATGCTGAGTGAAGTGACCAGAGCCAGAGAACGTTGTCCACAGTAACAGCCACATTGCGATGACTAACTTTGATAGACCTAGCCCTTCTCAGCAATGCAAGGATCTAAGACATCTCCAAAAGCCTCATGATGGAAAATGCTCTCCACACCCAGAGAAAGAACTATGGAAGTTGAATGCAGATCGAAGCATACTATTGGCTATTTCTTCCCCTTCTGTTTTGTTTTGCTTCCTCTTTCTTGTGGTTTCTCCTATTGTTGCTAATTCTTCCTTAAAACATGACTAACAAGGGGCAGCTAGGTGGTGTAGTGGATAGAGCACCAGCCCTGGAGTCAGGAGGACCTGCGTTCAAACTGGTCTCAGACCAGATACTTGACACTTACTAGCTGTGTAACCCTGGGCAAATGACTTAACCCCAACTGCCTTGCAAAAACAAACAAACAAACAAAACAGTACTAATGTGAAAATATGTTTAATAGGAATGTATATGTAGAGTCTATATCAGATTGCACGCCATCCTGGGGAGGGAAGTGGGGAGGGGGAGAAAAATTTAAAACTCAAAAACATATGGAAGTGATTACTGAAAACTAAAAATAAATTAATTAAAAAAAACTGATATAAATCATCTCTGTTTCTTCACATTACCAACAAAAATCTAGCAGGAAGAGCTAGAAAGACAAATTCCATTTAAAATAACTACAGATGATATAAAATATTTGAGAGTCTACCTGCCAAGGAAATGTGTGAATGAACACAATTACAAAACACTCTTTATACAAATAAGACAGACCTAAATAGAGAATATTAATTGCTCATATGTCAATTTAATAAAAATGACAATACTACTGAAATAAATTTACTTATGCAGTGCCACATCAATCAATCTACCAAAGGAGTACTTTACAGAGCTAGAAAAAAGAATAACAAAATTGATTTGGAAGAACAAAAGGTCAAAAATATCAAGGGAATAAATTTTTTTAAATGACAAGGAAGGGACCTTAGTAGTACCAGATCATAACCTGTTCTATGAAGTTGTAATAAAAACAATTGGTACTAGGTAAGATACAGAAGCTGGTCAGTGGAATAGGTTAGGTACACAATACACAGACAAAAGCGAGCACAGTAAGCTAGTGTTTACTAAACTCAAAGGTAATAGCTATTGGGGCAAGAACTCATTATTTGACAACAACTGCTGGGAAAATTGGAAAATGGCTATGACAGAAACTAGGTGTACACCAAGATATGCTCCAAATGGTTTAGACATGATTTAGACATAAAAGGTGACATCATAAACAAATTAGAGGAGCATGGAGGATGCTGCCCACCATAACAATGGATAGGAGAAGAGTTCAGGACCAAACAAGAGACAGAGAGGTTCAAAGGAGATAAAATGGATAATTTTGGTTTTGCACAAACAAAACCAGTGCATATAAAATTAGAAGAGAAGCAGGGAATTGGGGAGAGGAAATCTTTATAGCAAGTTTCTCTGATAAAAGTACTACTTCTAATGGCACTTGAGTCAAATTTACAAGAAAAAAAGCCATTTCCCAATCAATAAATGAGCAAAGCATATGAAGAGACAGTTTTCAGAGGAAGAAATCCAAGCTATCAATAGCCATATGAAAAAATACTCTAAATCATAAATAATTAGAAAAATGAAAATTAGAACGACTCTGAGGTTCTGTTTTGCACCTATCAAATTCATTAAATCAGATCGATTAAAAAAAAGGAAAATGACAAATGCTGAAGGAGATGTGGAAAAATAGGTATACTAATACATTGCTGATAGAACTGTGAAATGGATTAATCCTTCTGGAAAGCAATTTGGAACTATCCCCAAAAAATTATTAAACCAAACTGTGCAAACCCTACAATCCAGCAATACCACCACTAGGTCTAAATACCAAAGGACCCACATGTACAAAAATATTTAAAGCAGCTCTTTTTGCAGTGTCAAAGAATTGGAAATTGAGGGGATGACCGTCAATTGGGGAATGACCAAACAAGCTATGGTATATGAATATGATGGATTATTGTGTTATAAGAAATGATGAAGGAGATACTTTCGGAAAAACACAGTATGAACTGATACAGAGCACAGCGAGCAGAACCAGAACAATTTATATGATAAAACAATATTGTAAAGATCAATAACTCTGAAAGATTGAGTAACTCCAGTCAACACAATGACCAACCAGAGCTCTAAAGTTTCTTAAGAGAACATACTGTCCACGTCCAAAAAGAGAGCTGACAGACTCCAAGGGCATACTGAAGCACGTTTTCTTCTGGACATGGCTAATGCAGGAAATTGTTTTAAATAACTACACGTACTTCTGATGAGTTTTGTTTTCCTGTCTTCTCAATGGGTGAGGAATGGAGCACAGGAGGAGAAAGAGATAACTCAAAACTGGAAGAAAAAAAAAACGGAATAAAAACTTTTTAAAATAGATGATGAAATTAAGATGGGGGACTCTTGACAGCAGAAGATGTGGTCCTTTTATCGAAAGGTTTTGCCTTCCTATTTTTCTTTCATCTCCCACCTGTCTGCCCTCCTCTCCATTATGCCCTGGGAATCTTTTCAGCTTGCAAAAATCACTCAGCCCAGAAACGCCCTAGAAGTGCCCTATGTCCCTAGGGCCCCTTCCTCTGACTGGAGGGTAGAGAACCCCTTCCAGGACCTCCACTAAAGGAGGGCACGCAGGCCTCTAGTTCGTCATTGTCCAGAGGCTGCATCCCTCCAGATTTATCCACGATGCCCTGGTATTGGGGTACCATTCCACTCCCCCTGCTTTCCAGCTTCTTGTTATGAGCTGTCTCTTCTATCAGACTGTGAGCTCTCCTCAAAGGCAAGAACTGTCTTGTGCTTTCTTTTGTATCCCCAGCTAACATTTTAGCACAGTGCTTGGAGGCACATAGTGGGCTCTTAATAAATTTTGCAGTTGGGCAGCGAGAGCTCTGGCCTTGGAGTCAGGAGGACCTGAGTTCAAATCTGGCCTCAGACACTTGACACTTACTAGCTGTGTGACCCTGGGCAAGTCACTTAACCCCAGTGCCTCACCAAAACACAAAAAAAACAAAGCAAACAAAAGACGACTAGCTATTATGGGCAGCTAGGTGGCGCAGTAGATAGAGCTCTGGCCTTGGAGTCAGGAGGACCTAAATTCAAATCCTGGCCTCAGACACTTTTCACTTACTAGCCGCGTGACCCTGGGCAAGTCACTTAACTCCAACTGCCTCACCAAAAAAGAAAAAAAAAAGTTCTTGCCACCTCCAAATCTATGATCCTACCTCTTTGTAAGTCCCTTAATATCCCTGGGCCTCAGTTTCCTCCTCCTCAGTATGAGAAGGGTCAAACTAGATGAACTCTAGAGCCATGATTCCTGACTCTTGACTTCGTACAAGGGAAAGCACAATAGTTTACCAGTTTGGGGGGACATAACTATGTTGTAAAAAGTCAAAAGCAAAAAAAGTGGGGAAAAAGCAAGAAAGCAAAATATAACTATTTCATCTGATGGACTATGTAACTTCAAAGGTCACTTTCAATACTTAAAACGCTACAATGAAACAACACGGTCTCATTTACTGCAGTAATCTGGGATGTCTGTGCACACTCTGCCATGTGTATTTTTAAGATCCTAGTTCTGGAGGTACAAGGGACGTCAAAGGCCAGCTAGAGCCCAGTTCTGCATTTTACAGATGAGGAAGCTGAGGTCCAATGTCATACATGAAACTCAGTAGAAAAGGCCACATTTGAACTCAGGTCTTTGGGCTCCAGAGACAGTACTCTTTCTACCACACCATGACTACATCCTGTTAGGCGTCATGTTAGTCCCTCAAACTAAAAGAAGCATTGTGTTGGTGCCCTATAAAGACTTCTCTTGCTACTGCAAAGAAAGGTAAAATTAAGGGACTTTTCCATATAATTTATCGGGACCAGGCAATATCATGTGGTTCTTCAAGCCTCCCTCTCCTCCTCCCCTTCCAACCCTAAGTACCAGCAACAGCAGTGAGGCATGAACAGAACAGGCCTGCAGACCAACAGCCCGAGGATCTTTGGGGGTAAGCGTTGCCATGGCAACGATGAGACCTTCCCCAGGGGCCATGCGCTTCCTTACACACATTTCACAAAGTGACAGCTTGTACTTCAGGCTAACAAATTCTCTCGGTCCCCCCTCTAGTCTGACCATGAGTGTGCTGAACACCCTAACTCATTTAACAAGTGCTCTGTGCTCATGCCAGTCTCAGGGAGGACAAAAAGAACATCAGCTTTAAAACCAAAGCAGACAATTACAAGAAAACAGCTGGACACCAGAGTTGTGATCTCAGAACTCATAAAGCGACTGCAGGATCGGGAAGGCTCTCCTCCTCCATACCACCTCTTGGCTCCCCTGGCTTCCCTCCATTCACTATTTCCTCCCGATTCTTCCATCTTAAACAGCTCGTTTGTGTATCTGTTTGCAGGTGGTTTCCCTCATTAGATTGTAAGCTCCTTGAGGGCAGATGCTGTCTTCGGCCTCTTTTTGTATTTCCAGTGCTTAGCACAGTGCCTGGCTCATTGATTGATCATATATCCCCATTCTCTCATTTTACACACGAGCAACCGAGGCCCAGAGAAGGGAAGAAACAGGCCCCGAAGCTGTGACCCCAGCGTGGACACTCCTGGTGCTGTGGCAGGAGTCAATCACTAGAAGCTTCTCCTTGCTCTTCCCCAGATCAGCCATGGTCTCTGATGTTTTGTGCTTGTCACCACGAGGCCCTGTGACCTTGGGGACACCTGGGAGGAATGCCGTTCTTCCCACGTGGGCAGCAAGGACTCGACACGGCTATCCTGACTCTGAAGCCAGGCGCCTCAGTCTGAGGCATCGAGCTCCGCAGTCAGTCAGAGGGGGCGGGGCTTGTGCCCAGGCCACTGCTCTTTGCACTACACAGCTCTGTCAGAGGACAAACTCTTCTGGCAGCAGCGTCCAGGGCAGCCTCAGCAGCTAACCTATTTTTTCCTTTGCTTTTCAAGAGATACTTGTACTTTTACTAGTACTTCGTATTTTCTCAATCCTTTGCGGCAGGGAATCCAACAAATGCCAGGATTTCAGATTTGGAAAGAATGTCAGAGAGCATCTAGCCTGATTTATACTAGAGAAGGAATTCCCTTGTCAACAACGGTGCCAAATTCACCTAGAAATGGATCCCTGCTGGATGCACGCTGCCTTAGAAATCACAAATTATCATCACCGAGGTTGCACTGTATTTTGCTAAATATTTCCCAAGGACGTCTTAATCTGGTCTGCGCCTCAGTGGTGAGCTCTGCCGACACCCCTGCTCTACAGCCTTCCCTTAGATATTAGCCTTCAGTGATGAACACCTTCTGCCTCACCAACACTCCCTTTTGAGACAGTTATATTGTTGTGAAGTTTTCCTTACAATGAACCAAAAATCCACTTCCCTTCCAGTACTCTACATAAATATCTTATGCTTCAGTGCTTCAGTGATTCAGTGACGGCAAAGACGGCAAAGCCGATTCTTCACTGAAGTCTTCAAATGTCTCCTATGTGTCACAATCAATCAGTTTTATACACAGGACAGTCTTCCGGCCATCCCTACTTCATCTACAGCAAAACTTCCCAACCCTTTTCAAGTTCTAACTTCTCAACCAAAAATTTGATTTTGAAGCATTTTTCTTCCCCTCACAGGAGCATTTGTACATGACATACTTATTTTTAAAATTAAAATTTTTGTTTAGAGTGTCTTGAGAACTTTTTGACACCTTATCCCTTGGTGTATGTAACTAAAGATGGACGGCTCAGAGTATTATAAAACCAAGATTCAGAAGCAATGCTTTCAAATAGAAGTACCATGGGACAAGGGTCTCTCTTTTGTATCCCCTGTAAGAGGAAGAGCTAACCTTTATATGGCGCTTTAAGATTTTACAGGTACTTATGAACAATATATTTCATCCCAACCTCACAACTGCCCTGTGGCACAGGCATCATTACCCACCATTTCACAGATGAGGAAACTGAAACTCAGCGATATAAAGTGACTCTCCTGTGGTCCCACAGGTAGTTAAGATTCATATTCAAGTTACCTACCAGGCCTACATAGTATCTCTTCCAAATAGAAGGAAGAAGAGATAAATAAAACAGCTTTTCAAGTTATATGCTAATTTATTATACTAAAAAGGAAAAGCAAGATATACATAACATAAATTCAGTTTTAGGCACAATCCTCTCTTTCTGGTCTATTTTGTACATGTTTGTTTCATTCAGCTTTTAAGTTCAGAATATATTTTTTAAGTTTTGAAAAGAATGTTTCAATCTCCATACATCACCATGGGATAATTTACTGCTCTAAAAAAGAAAGGCAACTCTATAGGCCTTTATGGTATTAAGTATCACTTCCAAGTTAATTAGTGATGTTCTTTTCATAGGCTTAAAATGGACATAAAGGACAAAGAGATGCCTGAGTTTAACTCAACTACAGTGTCTTCCTCAGAGAACCTCACCGGATTTCCCAGGGTAATTATGCTTCTCTTAAATCTGGCTTTACTTCAAAGACTAGTTTTCCTGATAGGTTTTTCAAATTAGTGAGTTCTAACCTGTAAGGATGTATCCAACAAGTTTAGACTCGAATGGGAAGTTAAATTTTAGGGACTATAGGTTAAAAACAAACAAACTTTAAAAACTATAAAGATACCAGGCTGGGTGCCAGCAGTGGACACTGGCACAAGCTAAAATAAATTAGCACTATCAAAATGCCTTATCTATTCCTATGTGGTGCACAATCCCAGTCCCTTCTTTACAGCAAAAAAAAAAATCATTTCTAAGAAAAGCTGGGAAAGGGGCTCAGTCAGCTGCTTGGGAAAACATGAAGAACAATCATGTATTTGTACCTCAAAATGCTGTCAATGAAAATGAGCTCAAAGACAAGTTGGAAACCAGACCACTTTCAGGGTCTCTCTTGGGAAGGAGTCTCATCATTTTCGGGGCTAGAACTGTTAGAACTGAAATGAGCCAAGATTCAGGAAACAGAAGGAGCAAAAATCAACAACAATAACTAACATTTCTGTAGCACTTTAAAGTTAACAAAGTGCTTTACACAGATTATCTTATTTGGTCTTCCCAATGACAGGTACTGTTATGATCATTCCTATTTCACACATGGGGAAAATGAGACAGCGAGGATAAAGTGACTTCCTTGCCAAGGTCACACATTTAGCCAGTAAGCACTGAGGTAGGATTCCAACTCAGGTTTTCCTTCCTCCCGCTCTGGCACTCTACTCCCTAAGCTGCCTCACTGGCTCAGGTCCCATGAATACAGCAGTAGGTTTTTCCTGAGAACTTTCACAGCATTTTGTACTCTAAATGTGGGGCTGCTAGGCAGTGCCACTGTGGATAGAGTACCGAGGCCCGGAGTCGGGAACACTGATCTTCCTGAGTTCAAATCTGGCCTCAGACACTTCCTAGCTGAGTCACCCTGGGCAAGTCACTTAACTGTGTTTGCCTCAGTTCCTCATCCATCAAATGAGCTGGAGAAGGAAATGGCAAACCACTCCAGTAACTTTACCAAGAAAGCCCCAAATGGGGTCAACAGGAGTGAGACAAGCCTGAAAATGACTGAACAATAACAACTAAATCACATCATCTACTCTGTACTGCTCAACCTGTCAATCAGTCAGTGAACATTTATGGGCATCTACTACGGATGTTCAAGGCACTGGGAACAGAGAGGCAAAAACAAAAGTTTCTGTCCCAGAGTAAATGATCTGGCGGAGGAGAAAACACGCACGTGAAAGTACTCTAGCCTATACACAAAGTCAGTCTGAGACAGGTTAGGGAGGGAGGACCCGTTAGCAGTGAGGAGACAGACAGAAATCAAGAACGGTTCTGGGCAGAAGGTGAGCTCTGAGCTGTTTCTTGCAAGATTTGAGGGATTCTATGGCAGGTAAAAGAGAAGAGAAAGCACATTCACAGCGAAGGGGACACTCAGCCAAAGGTAAAGGCAGAGGAGATGGAACGTTGTTTTGGAGGAGCAAGATGACCAATTTGATCAAAGCTCTCCTAATTATTCTAAGAAAAACAATTACAATATATAATATGACTAAGATAACCACTTCCACAGCGAGGAAAGCCTGTTCAACTCTAAGTCTCTAAAGATAAAGATGGCTAAGTATGCTCACATGCTTAAGGAAAAAAGGGAGGCTGGGCATTTCCTCTGATTCAGCAATACTAGGTCTACAGCCCAAAGATATCTGAAAAAGAGGATTAAGTACTCATATGTACAGGTGTTTTGTGGCAATTTTTTTTTTAAGCAAAGTACTGGAAGTGAAGAGGGACCCCACTTTGGGAATGGCTGAACAATTCTGTTATACTGATGTAATGGAATACTGCAAGAAAGGACAAAAGGAGCAATTTCAGAGAAATACTGAAAGGCTTGTGTGAACTGATCCAGAGCAAATCAAGACTCAGAGGAATGGCTTATTCAGTAACAACATTGTAAGGAAAAACAACTGTGAAAGATGCAAGAAATTTTGATCAAAGCAATAACCACCCATGACTCTAGAAGCCTGATGAGAAGGCATGCTACTTGCCTCCTGACTGAGGAGCGATGCACTCAAGGTGCACAACGACATACATTTTGGATGGTAGTATGGATCTGTTTGCTTCATGATGCTTATCTGTTAAAAGGGCTGTTTTTCTTTTTCTTTTTTTCCACTGGGGGTGAAGAATTTGCCAGAGGGAAGGGGAGTTAGTGCTAGCTTACCAAGCAAAAAAGAAGGCACTGAAGCTTTTTCTACAAATATGCTAAGAGCACAAAAGTTCAGAAGAAAACACAGGAAAGCAAGAAAGTACTCTAGTACCTGCATTCGGAATTTATTATATATTTGTAGAGAAGAGCAGCTGTCCTGGGGGATTTGCAGCTGCACACACAATCCTCTTTTTGTTCCACTTTGTATATGGAAATGTTCATTTTGGGGGAGATGTTCATTAAGTTCATAATCCAACCCAAACTAAAACCTACCAACCAGCCTTTGTCCAAAACTTTGTCAATACTGATTTGAAATCAGCTGCTCCTATAGAATGAGTGGCTCTGTATTCTTATCAAAGAGGAAGAAAGTATTTATCTTAGACACAAAATATCTTTGGAATATGCCTTCTATAAAACCAACTGGCTTCGGAAGGGCTTCTGAGTGCTGGATTTTCCCTTGAAATTTCCTACTTTCCTCTGTTCCCCTCAGTGAAATCCATGGCACTGGCAAGGAGCTAAGCCATCCATTAGCTTGCTGTTTGTTTTACAACGAAAGAAAAACCTGCAGTGAAACTTTGGCTATCAACCTGCAATCCTATCATGGTCCTGACCAGGAGTAAACTAAGTGTAATGCTGTATCCAGAGTACTTCATATTCACTGACAGGCTTGCTATTGTACTATTTCTTTTTCTAATTGGTCAAGCCCAGCCCCAGGCTCAAGGTTCTAGACAAAAACAATGACTTTAAAATGATGCTGTCTGAGCTCTCAAGGACCTTCTATGCCAATGGGCTGCAATGGAGCCTCTCCCAGACACCCTTGGGAACAAAGAGGGCATTACTACAGGTGAAGGAGAGGGCAAAGTGCTCTGTGACAATCTGAGCGGGGTCCAGAGGAGTGAGAATAAGGAAAGGCTTCATGGACGAGGTGGCGCCCTGCTGAACCTTCGAGAGTGAGGGAGGCATCCTAGGCAGGGGAGAGGCCTCTCTGCTTCAAACAGCTGGCAGCACTAGCTTCCGGTTACAGTAAAGGAGTCCTTGGGAGCAGCCAAGGGGGCTCGATCCTCTCACCTTCTAACAAGAGTTTAAAGTTTGTAAGGTACTCTCCTCACAATGCTCAAAGTAGCAAGTGCTTTATATCATCCCCATTTATAACTGAGGTTTTGAGAGGTTAAGGGATTTCTCTAGGCTCTCACTGCTACCAAGTTTTGGATGTAGGATTCAAGTCTCACTGCCAATGTACCTGGAGAAAGTGAAAACAAGCATGGGGCAAGATATGGCACTGACATGGAGGAAAAAGCCAGGTGGTCTCCATTTCTTAGGGATCAGTGAAAGCAAAATCTTTGATTCCTTCACCTATCTTCCGTCCCACCTCACTCTGGCACATGATAGGCTTTCAGTAGCATCTGAAAAGTCCACACTATCTGAATGTCTGAAATTTAGAAACTGGGCTAAGAGTTCCTTTAAATCAAGGCTGATTTCTCCCTCCTCTAATTCTTCCTGTATCTTAGGTATAAAAGGGGGAAATCACAATATTCCCATCCATTAAAACTTTGATCAAGTCTCTTCAACCCTCAGCTTTGACTCCCTCCCGAAACACACAAATAACAGTAGTCTTTCTAGCTCTACCAACAGCTTAACTTTATTTTCATGCAGTCGATGAAACATCTCCCAAGATTCAGATCCTCCCTCAGCAGGGCCTGTTCACTCCGGATTCATTGTTACCCACAGAGCACAGATGCACAAAGAACTCTTCTAGCTTCTACAAGCTGACAGAACTTTAAGTCATCACTGTGCGTCCTCTAGGTTTGTCTATATGATACACGCCATGCTCATTCTTAGAAAGGCAAGTATGCATAAATGTTAAGAAACCAATCACCCAAGGTGTACAAGTCCCTTTAAAAATAACAACAGCTGGGGCAGCTAGGTGGTGCAGTGAATAGAGTCCTGGCCTTGGAGTCAGGAGGACCTGAGTTCAACACTCGCCTCAGACACTTGACACTTACTAGCTGTGTGACCCTGGGCAAGTCACTTAACCCCACTGCCTAGCCAAAAATAAATAAAGAATAAGAATAACAATAGCTGACATTTATATAGCACCTACCATGTGCTAATTAAGCACTTGATAGTCATCTCCTTCAATCCTCACAACATAATGCCGGTGCTATTATTATCGTCATCTTACAGATGAGAAAACCGAGGCAACAGAGGTGAAGTGATTTGCCCAAGGTCACACAACTAATATCTCGAGGCTGGATCTGAACTTAGGTCTGCCTAAGTCCAGGCCCAGCTCTCTATGCACTGTGCCACCTAGCTGCCCCTTCAAAAACTGCCCAGTGCTGGACACACAGAAGGCACTTAATGAGTGTTGGGTGACTGCCTGATACCACCTTTACTCCAAAAGGGTAACCTTTCACCCTGTCAGTCAATAGGAAAGGTACCAGACTAAAGGAGGCAGCTTTCAGGAAGCTGAGTTCGTGTAAAAAATGCCAAATTAGACAACTACCCAATAAATAATACGTCACTAGGAAACGGGCCATACAGCCTTCTCCTTGGCTTATCAGGTGAGCTCAGAAGGAATGAAGCAGTCATTTGAAAGCAGAAGTTATTACATACTCTCTCCTTTCCAACTCTGTTCCATCTATTCTTCTCTCTTTAGTGGATTCTCTCCCAACTTTAAGGTTATATTTTATATATCTTCACAGACACCCAGGCCTACCTTCCGTCCAATGTATTTTTCGGAAAATGTCAAAACCAGAGCTTGGAGAGGACACGTTTTTTCACAGAACTTTAGAGCCTATAATTTGACAGCTGGGGCTTGAGAAATGTACCCTGAGATAACAAGGAATCAAGATCGACATCTGGCCATTTACACGTTCTGCTGTATTCTGGCTCTAAAACGCTCCCCCAAGTTTTCAGGCACACCTCATCTACATCAACAACAAGGACAGTGGGGGGAGCTATCCTTACCTTGGCCTAAATACACAGGGGTTCGTTAAAATAACTCATCAAAATTAATTCAGACTCACTGATTAACAAGGGAAAGGGCAAGAGGTATGTTTTTCACAAGAGAGCTATATTTAAACCCTCTGAGGGAAAAATGGAAAATGTAAGGGCATTTTCAGCTAAGTTCTCTTGTGATTTACTCTCAGGATTGTATATGTGTCTGGTCATTCAGTGCTTTGCACATGATAAGCACTCAATAAATACTCACTCATTCATTCCTCCATCCACTCAGCAGCTGGCTGGGAAATTCTCCATCTCCTCCACAAGTAAGAAGCTCCTCTTTCAGTAAACATCTAATCTTGCGCCACTCGGTGTAGCAGGGACCCACAGTGGGGGTTCCTGGAGCAGCCCGCTGCCCCAGGAGCCTCTCCGTGCACCTCTCCCCTCCAAGTCTGACTCACAGCACTAATCTCCCTTGGCCGCCACTGTTGGATATGCCGAGATGTCAAAAGAAGATTGCAGGCAGGCTCTAGACTGAGCGCAAGGAGCTCAGAATCCTACTGTGGCTGTTCTAAGGGAGGACTGTGTTATTAGCAGGGGCAGAAAAAGAGACCCAGGAAAGGAACACAGCCGGTACGTTCAGAAGGGACAGATAGGGGCAGAAAGGAGGGGGCAGCAAATACAGGCTCAGGTGCTGACAGAAAAAATATGTGACATGCTTGTCCTTGGAAAGAGAACACAATGGAATTTTCTCTTATGCCTTTCCTATACTGTGAGGGCATATGATATGGTCCTCTGAAGAAAAGTTTGGAATCAAAGTGAGAATTTTACCCATTAAAAAAACCCAAAGTGAGACAGAATAAATATAGAATTGAAGAGAGATTTTAAATGACTCAATGAAACCAAACCATTGCAGGGCTCTTGGACAGTTCTGGCCAGGAAGCAAGCCCCTTGGAGAGGCTGGGTCAAGCCCTGATAACGGCACATGCCAGGGGCCTGAGAAGCCTCCGAGCCTGCCCTTACATCCAGTCTAGCTCACTAGCTCCATCAACTGTTTGCTGCTTGGACCTCCATCATCTTGACCCCTCTTCAGTGTCTGGTCCATTTGCCTAACCTCTTCCTAGATAACCTCTCTCCTGAATTTTGTGACAGTGTTCTGTCATGGTAGCTAGGTGGTGCAGTGGGGAGAGGAAGAGAGAGGGGGAAAGACAGAGAGAAAGGGAGAGAAAGGGAAAGAGAGAAAGACAGAGAAAGGGAGACAGGGAAAGAAAGAGAGAGAAAGGGAGAAAAAGGGGGAAAGAAAGAGAGAGAAAAAGAGAGGGAGGGAGGGAAAGGGGGAGAGAGGGAGAGAAAGGGGGAGGGAAAGAGAGAGAGAGAGAGAGAGAGAGAGAGAGAGAGAGAGAGAGAGAGAGAGAGAGAGAGAGAGAGAGAGAAAAGGAGAGAGAGCACGAGCTTAGCCCGGAGTCAGGAAGATCTGAGCACAAATTAGAACTCAGACATTTACTACCTATGAGATCCTGAGCAAGTCCTGTAAGCTGTCAGCCTCAGAGTCCTCATCTGCAAAATGGGAATAATAACACTCCCTAAGATTACAAACAAACTCCTAGTGGACAATGATTCTGACTAACATAGCATTTACAAGGCCCAGATACCATCACAATAGGCATTCGGTTTATCAGTGCTGTTTGCTACAGAATTTTTTAACCCAAACACCAATTTCCTTGCCTCTAAATGCCACCCTCCCAAGAGACGAATACCTACAGTATGTGTGCTACAGCACTTCACATACCTACAGCAATCTGTAAACAATTTTCAGTCACGTCCAAGTACATGACAACTGTAAAAGCTATTTTTGCTATTTTATTCTGCAGCTTAAGAGCCTATGAATAACATCAGTATGATGAAGTCAATGTTAGCCAAGTATTCAATTCACCAGGAGTTATTCAGTTCCTACTAGATGCCAGGTATCATGGGGTGGAGGGGTGGGGTAGAGGAGGGGAGCTACACCAAGGGTATAAAACTCAGCTGCTGACTTTAATGGCCCTGTAATCTTACTGGAGTCATCTAATCACAGAACTGAAATTTTCACCTTTTTGATTTACAGCAATCACTTCATTTTACAGATGAGGAAACTGGGGCCCAGAAGTGTTATCCACATAAAACAGTCTGAAAAAAACAAAACCGAAGGCACATATAGGAGGTAAGTTTAGAAAAAAGAGCCGAGGCCCGATTGTGGACAGTCCTTAAAATCAAGCACAGTAATTTGACCTTGATCTGACAGGCAAAGGCAATGGACCGCACTCAAGGCAATAGGAGATAAAATTTCTGGACAGTCAGGTGGTAGCAGTAGGCAGGATGGATTGGTAGGAGGGAGTCCGAAAGGCCTCAAGAGTTCAGGAATCCAACTCCTGGACCATGAGCCAAATGTGACCTGCCCAAGGTAATATCTAGCACATTCATGGGTGCTAATAGGCCAGGAGGGTCTAACCCACCACCTGTCACTAACTTTGTACCAACAGGCATTTCACTAGAAGGCTAGCATTTAGTAAGCTACAAACAATTCAAGGAGTGAACCCGCATTTTCTAGACTGGAGAAGGGAAAAGCTACCAGTCTGATGGAGGGCCAGGACTATGGTCATGTCAACAAGAATGGCAAGGGGTTGACCCTGGCCAAGCCACTTTAACCCCACTGCCTAGCCAAAAAAAAAAAAAAAGAATGGCAAGGGGCTAAATTCAGGTGAAAGTACTGAGGAAGAGCCAACCCAGAGGGCAAGAGATAAGGAGTAAAGGAGGAAGAGAGGCTAAAGGTCACTTCTCACCTAGATCCTAAGTACCCAGTGGACAAGGAAAAGATCTCATTGCTTTGGTTTTCCTCTCATCCAGCAGACCACTAGACACATAGAAGCCCAGTAATAAATGTTAAGCTGAAGGGGAAAATTGGGAAGGCAATACAGCTTAAGAGGGGAGAATTAAAAACTTGCATTCATTCCAGTCTATGTCATGTGCAAAAGTGTGCTGGAGGGGGAGGGGACGATGCAACAAAAACACTCCCTATGCCCACAGAGCTTACACTTTCGAAGCTTTCATCAAGCTTCATTAGAAGAGTATCTTAATGAAGATTTTATTTTTTAATGAATTTTTAAATGAATATTTTATTTTTTAAACTGCTACAATCTGCAGAGGGAATAGCAAAGTATATTCTGCAAAGAAATCATGTCTTGCTAAGAATGCAAACATGATATAGACTTTTAAAAAGCCTTTTATAAAGAGCACCAAAGGGGCAGCAAGGTGGTGCAGTGGCTAGAGCACCGGCCCTGGAGTCAGGAGGACCTGAGTTCAAATCCGGCCTCAGACCAAACACTTGACACTTACTAGCTGTGTGACCCTGGGCAAGTCACTTAACCCAAACTGCCTTTAAAAAAAAAAAGGGAGAAAGCACCTAAAATAATCATGGGGAAAAGTTCTATCGTGGATAAAAATTACTTACTGAAAGGGAACCAGAGACTGAGGTAAATCAACACTTTTCTTATTAGCAAAATATAGCAATAGGGTCACCCCACCACCCACCCCAAATCAATGTTTGGACTAATCTTACTGACAAAGAAACTCCCTCCATACTAGACAGGCAAAAGACCAGTAACTCAAGAGCCTCAGAGCTGCCTGGGGCATGTGAAAATTAAAAGACTTGCCCAAGGTCAGGTCTCCTTGCCCCCCAGGTGGGCACTTTACCCTCTACACCCACTGATGATACAACTACTACCCTTCAGATCCTAAAAAACCACAAGGCCTTGGACACAGACTTCTTGGAAGGATTTCTCCTAAATATGGACAAAAAGCACCTCGAGTCAGAGGGAAAGGAAGACTCCCCACTTCCCTCACTGCAAGTGGAGCAGGAAGCCATGGGCTTGCTCAACTCACTGGTCAGAACAGGGACCGGTGGATGTGGGGGCCAACACATTTTCTAAGCCTCAGTACACTACAGGCATCTGTACGTACTGCTGCTCAGTCATTTCAGTCGTGTCCAACCCTCCACGACCCCATTGGGGGTTTTCTCGACAAAGATACTGGAGTGGTTTGCATTTCCTTCTCCAGCTCATTTTATAAATGAAGAAACTAAGGCAAACAGGGTGAACTGACTTGCCCAGCATCACACAGCTACAAAGTGTCTAAGGCTGTATTTGAATTCATGAAGATGAGTCTTCCCTGACCCCAGATCCAGGCACTTATCTATTGTGGCACCACCTAGCTGCTGCCCTCTATACCAGCTGAAGGTTTACAAAGAGGCTTCCTTTGGATAGAGGTATACAGCAAAGATATTGTTTCTCTCATTTTACAAAGTATTAAAGAGGCTCCAAGGGTGAGTGACCTGGGCAGGATCCTGCAAGCCCCATCCCTGAACTCTACACCTGGTGCTCTTTTCATGAAAACTTAAGGAAGACGACGAAGAAAGGAGAGCTTCTCAGGACTATGAGGGGGACAGAGCAAGGGACAAAAAGCATTTCTTGTCATTCTAACTGGTAGACCATCATAAATTTCTAAACACTGGAATTTTGTGCAAAATAATTTTTATTCACTAGATTCCAATTTCACTTCAAAGCCTCCATCAACATTCATTAAGGTCCTGCCACTGATGAGAGAGACAAAAAATAAAGCTGTTCCTGTCTGCTCTGAAGGAGGTTACCTTCTAGCTCTCCTGCCCCTGCAGGAAGGGGTGGGAACACAGGCATCATGGAGGGTGCTTTGGGGGCTGTACAAAGATAAGTGGACCTTTTTGTCAGCTAGATAAGCTTCAGTTCTGTCATTTATAAAATGAGATAACAGTGGTCCATAATAGGCCCACCTCAGGGCTATTGTGAAATAACAGGTAAAAAGTATTCTGTTACTCTATAAATACACTTTCTAGGTTGAAACTATTCAAGGGTTCCTCCAAATGTCCTCGAGCTCTTTGGCCAGCTCCCCTCCCACGTTGCTGGACCGGGCTGGTCTAAGACTCTCTGTATACAAGGACGTCATTCCCAGTGCAGTGGAAGTGCCCAGTGGGCAGGCTCTCTGGTTTTCCCTTTGCAGCCCACATGCCTAGACACAATAAGGGCTAAATCGATGCTGGTGGAAAAAATGAACTCGACATACTGCACAGAGCACAGACACTCTAGGAGCACCTTCATTTTGAATTCCTTGCTCTTCTCCACCAACATTACCTTCCCTGCACAGAACAAGCCCTCCATTCAAATACTTGTGGAAATGAATTCCTAACAGAAGCACTAAGAGAGATACCAAAGATTAAGGAGCTCAGGAGACGACATAAAACAAACAGAAATGGAAGCCACTGTACCTGAGTGTGTCAGGATCCCTGCAGGTGGCAAACTGGCTTAGGTTTTTAAACGTAGGCTTATCCATGTTTTATCGTATTTTTATTTTTTTGTAAACTATTTCCTGATACATTTTAATCTGGTTCCACACTCTGGAGTGTAGTGGGCCTCATGTCTGACACAGCTCTGATGTAAATGTAGAGGAGGTCAAATCAATCAATTTGTACTTTCCTCAGTATGGCACAGGGGGGAGATGTGTGGGAGTCAAAGGACTGGGGTCCAAATCCCACTTCAGTCTCTGCATAGGTCATCTTGGGCAAGTCGATTAACCTCTGCTGGCCTCAGTTTGTACATCTAGAAAATGGAGGGAGTGAGGGAACTGGACTAGGTAGCCTTTCAGGTCTCCGTTTTAAAACCTAGATCTCACAGATTCTAGGATCTGCAGTTGGTGGGGAAGGAGTGGAGCAGGAGATTCCTAAACCTCCATCATGCTGGGATTCTCCTCCTCAAACCACCTACATGATGCCCCCGTTCCTTTCTTACCTCACCTTATACCTCTCTGGAAAAAAACTGTCCACAGACCAAGGCCATCTCTCCACTGCTCCCTCCCTTGCTCCCACGGGGAGGAAAGGGTGGCCCTTCGGGTGCTCTAGAGAGCCCATCCTTTTCGGTTAACCCTTTTCTCACTCCTTAATTTTCCACTCCCCCCCATCCACTGGTACCTTTCAAGTTGCCCCATTCTGAAAACCCCCTTAACTTGATCCTATTATCCCTTCAAACTACCACGCTCTATGTCTCCTCCCTTTCACAATCAAACTCCTAGGAAAAGCTATCTGTATAAACTGCCTCCACCTTTTACCTGGAATCTGGCTTTCAACCTCATCTTTTAACTGACACTGTTACTCTTTTTAAAAAATCTACTGACAGCTTTTATTTTTGTATCATCTGCATTTTCCAAGGTATCCCTCCCAAAGAACAATTCCTTGTAACAGAAGGGGAAAAACAATTCAACAAATCTACTCAATATATCAAAAGGTCGGACAGTATATGCATTGTTCTACATTTATGGCCTCTAATGGCCTCTGCAAAGGAAGGGAGAAGGAAGCACCTTCTCCTTTCTTTTCTTGGGGGACGAGCTTGGTCATCATCATTCTGCAGCATGACATTTATTTCCCTTGCCAAATCCAATGGCCTTTTCTTAATCCTCAACCTTCTTGACCTTTTGTCAACATCTGACACTGATGACCACCCTCTCTCTCCCCCCAGGGTTTTCATGACACTGCTCTCTCCAGATTCTCCTATGGTCTGCTTGGCTGTGAGTGGAATCCCCCCACTCTGGTCTGAGGCCCTCTTCTCTCTTACACACACACACACACACACACACACACACACACACACGTATCTCAGAAGCTTCTCGTGAAACCTAGTCCCACATCACTGCTGGATCTAGATTGGATACCAGCTCTGCCACCTTCTACCTATGATCTTGGCCAGGTCAGTGACCTCACTTTGCTGCACCTCAGCTCCCTCTGTCAGACGTGGAAGGTGGCCTAGATGCCTTCCTGCTCTAAAGCTAGGATGCTGACAAGTCCAACGAGATGACCCATAATAAGCATCTCACATTCAACATGCTTACAACAGACTTCACTCACCATTCCTCCTATCTCCTCTATTTGTTGAGGATTCTCATCACCCAGATTTGAAACCTAGGAAGCATCCTCGATCCTTCCTTCTTCTTCCCCCCCCTTTACAGTCAATTAGTTGAAAATTCTGATCTGTTCTGTCTCCATAATTTCACACCCGTTCCCTTCCTCTCCCTTCCTACCTGCACCTCCTGTCTGGACTGCTCTGCTCACATCCAATCCCTCTCTCTTCTCGGATCTATACAGCTGCCAAAGATTTGACCTTTCATTGCCTTGCCTGCCTCTTGTAAAGAGCTGAGCTCTTCTGTCGAGCATTGAAAGTCCTTCCCAATCTGGCTCCCATCTTCTTCACATTTACTAGGCCTCACTTTTCTTTACACACTCTAGGTTCTCTGGTCACTCTCCAGTCATACTGGTCTCCTTGCTTTGCCCAGGCTTTCCTCATGCCTCCTCCCCTTCACCTCACTGCAGCCTTAGTTTACTTGGAAATTTGCTTCAAGTAAGCTCCTGACCCACCTGTTCACTAGTTGCTTAGATTACTTTGCATCTATTCTGCATCTGCTTATACAAGTACATGTTATTTCTCCCCCAAAGATTATATGAAACCTCAGAGGCAGAGATTTGTTGTGTAAATCCCCCATCACCTAGCAGAGGTCCTGACACACAAGTGCTTAATAAATGCTTATTGAGAACCCAATTGAGAATTTGGGTTCTCAAAGAAATCTCTGTATTTGTCTAGCTACAAAAATTTTAATCCCGGGGAAAACAGCCTATAAGTGGCACGTTTTAAGAGTTCCATGATTAAACCTACAAGGAAGCAAAGAAAAGATGGACAGCCTTTCAACATAACACACAGTATTTAACATATAGGCTTTCTTGAAACGAAAAGTTATTGCTCCATATTATGAATCCTCTCCTATGTTCTGCTGTGCACATGATATTTTTTCTTATTTTATATTTATTTATATTTATAAATATGTAAATATTATATTTATAATATTTAAATTTACAATGTTTCTTTCTCTTTTCTTATTATGTATTTAAGTTTTGGAATTTGTCTAAAATAAACAAATTTTTTTAAAAAAGAGTTCCATGATTTAATAACGCTGCAAATCCTATTCCTACATCCTAAAGGCAGCTCACCACAGTAAATGGAGCACCGGACCTCACATCAGAAAGGCCAGAATTCAAATCCAGCCTCAGGCACTTACTGGTCTGCTGAGCCTGGCCAAGTCACTTCGCCTCTGTCTCCATCTCCTACCTATAAAACGGGAATAACGCTCACTCCCAGAGTGGCTGGGAAGAGATAAAGATTGGTAAAGCACTACAGAGTGGGGCTGCCGAGGAAGGGGGCAATCTCACACATCTGTTACAGCCACAAGGTCGCCCCCAGGAAGGGCTAGAGAACGCCCATCCAACACTCTCTGTGCCCGTTAACTGGGGGTGTCTCAGGAGCTCCGAGCCGGGCCCTCTTCTCCTTCTGAGCTCTATCACCTCACTTAGCAGCCTCATCTATTCCCATGGGCTCAATCACCCTCTCTAAGCAGATGACTGCCACAGCTACGTATCCAGCCCTGGTCTCTCTTGAGCTCCACACCCATGATGTTATTATTTAGCCATTTCAGTCATATCAGACCTTTCATGACTTCATGTTGGGTTTCTTTTTTTTTTTTCTTTTAGGCAGTTGGGGTTAAGTGACTTGCCCAGGGTCACACAGCTAGTAAGTGTCAAGTGTTTGGTCTGAGGCTGGATTTGAACTCAGGTCCTCCTGACTTCAGGGCCAGTGCTCCATCCCCTGCGCCACCTTGCTGCCCCCTTTTTTTTTTCTCTTTTTGTCCAGGCAATGGGGTTAAGTGCCTTGCCCAGGGTCACACAGCTAGTAAGTGTTATGTGTCTGAGGCCACATTTGAACTCAGGTCCTCCCGAATCCAAGGCCAGTGCTCCACCCACTGTGCCAGCTAGCTGCCCCTATTTGGGGTTTTCTTGGCAAAGATACTAGACTGGCTTGCTGTTTCCTTCTCCGGCTCATTTTACAGATGAGGAAACTGAGGTCAACAGGATTAAGTGACTTGATCAGGGTCATACAGCTAATAAGTGTCAGAGGCCAGATCTGAACTCAGGGAGATGAGTCTTCCCGTCCAGGCCCAGTACTCTATTCACTTTGTGCACCTAGCTGCCCAATCCCACATTACCAACTGCCTTTGGAGTATATTAAGGTGGGATACCCAGTTGTCATCTCAAATTCAGTATTTTCAAAATAATATTCATTCCCCCCCCAAACCCTCCACTCTTTTGAACTTCACCATTATTGTCAAGGGCACCCACCACCAAGAACCCTCCAAGTCACCCACGCCCACAACCTCCGCGTCAAACTGGAATCCTCACTCTCACTCATCCCATGTAACGAATCAGTTGCCAAATATCAGTTCCCAACATCCCTTGTGCACATCCCATTCTCTCCACTCACAAGAGTTCCCACCTTAGTTCAGGCCCTCAACTCTGTGCTAGTGCAATAACATCCTTCTTCTAGCTGGCTTCCTGCCCCTCCAATCCTCTACTCACCGTGTCTCCCCCACCTCAACTAACACCAGTGGCTTCTTCCTTCCCTCCAGAATCAAACATCAAGCCTTCTGCCACTTCAGTTCCTTCACAAGACGGCTTGTTCCTCCAATTCCTTCTCCACTCCTCCATCCTCCCGCTACCCTGGCCCATTAGCTCCCATTTCTATGCCCCTGGAATGGCTGTGCCAAGTCTGGAACATTTTCCCACCTCATCCGTTCCCTGGCCTCCTTCAGGACTCAGCTCAATTCTGCCTTCAGCAGGAGGCCCTTCCAGGCCCCTAAGCCTTCTCCTCTGAGGCTGACTTGAGACACTGTACAGATCTTCTATTTGCCCCAGTTACCGTCTCTTGCACTGGAATGTGAGCTTCTGAAGGGATGGGCCTATTTCTGTCTTCCTTCATATTCCCATGCCTGGAACATAGGAGATACTTAAAATCCATATGGTTGTTGACTGACTGCAAAAAGCTTCAATTTCCTGGTGCCAAGTACAAAGAAAAGGTCTAGCAGGTACTTCAGAGAACAACAGACTGAATGTAGAGCATAACCATCTGAAGCAAAGAAACGGAATTGGTATATCTCCTCAGACTAGTACGCCATCCGTTTCTATCCTTTAGTAAATCTCTTAATCTGAGTCTTAAGAACGACTGGCAAAAACTTGGAGCTATGCCCACAAAGTTTCTAAATTAGGCATACTCTTTGACCTAGAAATACCAGGCCTATAGGCCCACAACCCAAACAGATCCAAAAAGTGAAAAAAAAAAGTTGCATATGTACAAAAGTATTTAAGGTAGCTCTTTTTTTGTGATGGTGAAACCAAGGAGATACCCACAAAGCGGGGAATGGTGGAACAAGTCATGGCATATGAATGAAATGGAATATTATTATGCTGTAGGAAATGAAGAAAATGATGGTTTCAAAGAAGCCTAGTGGTAAGACTACTACACACTGGGATTTCTCACAACATAGGTTTGTTCCGCACCTCCCCTGTTTGTGTGCCCCTGCTCATTCATCTTCCCTCCTGTTACA
Source organism: Phascolarctos cinereus (assembly GCF_003287225.1). Taxonomy (NCBI): domain Eukaryota; kingdom Metazoa; phylum Chordata; class Mammalia; order Diprotodontia; family Phascolarctidae; genus Phascolarctos; species Phascolarctos cinereus. Next base: position 257,714,395 of record NW_027556402.1, on the reverse strand, counting down.
AAAAACTGCTTGGCTCCTGCTTCCCTTGAAACAGCTTCCTGGTAGCCTCTGGCTAGGACCTAGCCTCATCTTTTACAGACCCACCGAGGCCATTCCCCATGAGCTCTCTCCTCGTCTCCCATCACTCACATGCCCCATGCCCTCTCTCCTCCTTCACTCCTGTCTCACAAGAGGAGGTGGCCTGACTCTTGATCAGGGCGAGCCCCTCCACCTGCTCAAGTGATCCCGTATCATCCTGCCCCCTCTGTCATCCCCATTTCTCACTTATTTACAGTCTGTCTACTGACTCCTTCCCTGCTACCTACAAACATGCCCACATCTTCACCAAACCTCAGAAAACTCATGTGATCCTTCCATCCCAGCTGACTACGTCTTCTATCTCCTCCACTGCCCCTTACAGCCAAAGGCCTTGAAAAGGCTGTCCTCCTCTCCTCTCACTCTCTTCTTAACCCCTCACAACACGATTTTCGGCCTCATTATTCCAATGAAATTGCTCCCTCCACAGTCACTGATGTCTCTTAGAGGCTCACTCCAGTGGCCTTTTCCTAGTCCTTGCTCTCCTTTGCCTCTCTGCAGCCTTTGACACCACTGATCTTCTTCTCTTCCTTGAGACTCTCTTCTAGCTAGGTCTTCAGGAAACACCCCCCATTCCCCGCCCCTGCCCGATCCTCCTCCAACCTCTCTGACCTCTCCTTCTCAGTCTCTTTGGCTGGATCTTCATCTAGCTGTTCCTGCAGGTGTCCCTCAGGGCTCTGTCTTGGGTCCTCTTCTCTTCTCATCTCTCTCTACACTACTTCACTTGGTGATCTGGTGGTGTGCATCAGCTCCTGGATTTAATCACCATCTCCATACCGATAATTCTCAAATCTGCCTATTCTGCCCTAACCTCTTTGCTGACTTCCAACCTCATCTCCAACTCTCTTTCAGGTATGTTGAACTGGATGTCTAGTAGACATCTTAAACTCAATATGTCGAAAACAGAACTCCTTCTGTCCCCACTACGTTCTGCCCTCTGCTTCCTTCCCTGTTAACACAGAGGGCAACACCAACTTCCCAGTCCCTCAAGCTCACAACCCAGGAGTCACCCTGACTTCTCACTCTCTCCCATTCCCCCATATCCAATATGGTGCCAAGGCCTGTTGATGCCATCTCTCGAATATGCCCCCTTCTCTCTCCTGACGCTGCCCCCACCCTGGTGCAGGCCCTCATCACCTCAAGACTGGACAATTACAACAGCCTTCTGGTGGGTCTGCCTGCCTCCAGTTTCTCTGCATTCCAATCCATCCTCCATTTAGCCACCAAAATGATTTTCCTAAAACACAGCTCTGATCATGTCACCCGCCCACCCTCGCCCCACTCAATGAATGCTACTGGCTCCCTGCTGCCTCCAGATCAAATACAAAACGCTCTGGAATCCAGAGCGTTTCATCAGCAGCCTCCTCCTACCTTTCTATCCTTCTTCCACCTGACTCCCTGCCATGTCTTCTTCCATCCAGTGCCACTGGCTTTCTGGCTGTGCCATGAACAAGCCACTGCCATCTCTTAGCTCCCAGCATTTCCCCTGCCTGTCTCCAGTGCCTGGATTGCTTTTCCTCCTCATTTCTGCCTACTGACCTCCCCTGCTTCCTTTAAGTCCTAACTAAAATTCTATCTTCTACAGACAACCTTTCCCAACCCCACTTATTTCCAGTGCCTTCTTTCTGTTAATTATTTCCTACTTAACCTGTATGTAACCGGTCTGCACATATCTGTTTGCATGTTGTCTCCCTCATTAGAGTATAAGCTCTTTGAGGGCAGGTAGAGCCTGTCTTTTGCCTCTTCTTGCATCCCCAGGGCTTGGTATAGCGTTTGGCACACAGTAGGCACTTACTGACTGACTAGCTTCCTGGTCACCTAAGGGCATTAAAAAGTTCTGCCCACATGGAGTCTAGGTCCCTTCAACTTAGATGTCTGAAGACCAGACGAGTCACCAACCCAGCTCTGCTGACCAGAGGGAGTTTCCGAAAGCAAATGATGGGGCCGCATCTATAGAAGCCCCTGTAACTTTGCTGCATGTCCTTCCTGGGTTAGGGCCAATTAAACCTTTTATTAACTAGTCCATGATTCATAAATGCTTCACTTCATCCCAATTTCAATAGAGTACTAGCAACAGGCCAGTCTCCAACACCTGGGAAGATTTGTATAAACTGATGTGAGCAGAACCAGGAGAATAACATATAACATCAGCACTGTGAAAACAAACAATTATGAAAGACTTAGAACTCTGATCAAGGCAATGTTCAACCATGAATTGAAAGTACTGAGGATGAAGAATACTATTCATCTTCTAATAAGAAGTGATGAATTAATACACAGAAGGAGACACATTCTTGAACACAGCCAATATGAGAATTTGTTTCTCTTGAGTATACCTGTTACAAGGGTTTGGTTTGGTTTTTCGGGGGGGGGGTTGGGGATGAGGGCAGGGGTGGGAATGAGCTTAGGGCTGAGAGATACCAGGAGGTAGGGAAGGAGCAAGAGGAAAAAATAATAAATAAATGCTTGACAACTGAAAAGAAAATATTTTTTTAAAAAAATGACTAGTAACCTATTTTCTCTAGTACTAACATCCCTAACTTCAGAAACCATCAAACGTCCTTGATAAGAGCACAAAGGGAAGAGGTAGGCTTTTACAAACTATATTCTACAACAGATCATATCTTTACAGTCACACAGTTGACTGAAAGGTACAAAGAATAGAATGCCCACTGTGATGACTGTGTATTGATGATAAATATCTAACTTAAGAGGCAGCAAGGTGCTATGGCCAAAGAACTGGCCTCAAAGCCAGGAGATGGGGTCCCAGCTCTGCTTCTGCCACGTGATGGTAGTGTGACCCTGGTCAGGTCCCTTCACCTCTCCTTGCCTTTCGCAATTCTAATGTATCTAAATTGTAGAGGAATTTCCTTATCTGGGAGTTTTCCATAACAATGAAATCACAAGTCCAGTACTTCTCCCCTTCCCAGGAATCAATGGGGAGAAAAACTTCTTTAAAGGTTTTCCTCTCCAAGCAAAATCTTTTAAAAAAATTCCCTGAAAGATGTAGCAGAGATAATCCTCACACAAGCTACTCATCATTAATATCAAGTAAGGCTTAAGATAGGGAGAGATACACTTGACAGCTATTTGCCACTATCATGGAGACTGTCTAGTGCAAGATCAGCCAATCAGTCAATAAAAATTTATTAAGCTCCTACTATGTGCCAGGCACTATACTAAGTGTTGGGGATACAAAGATGAAGAGAAAAAAAAAGATAGCTCCTGCCCTCAACGAGCTTAGCATTGAATGGGGGAAGAGAACACACAAAAAGAAACTGAAAAGGGGAGGGGGGGTCTCTGACAGGCAGGGACATGGTGGAAAAATTAGAGATATCTCAAACTAGTGAGGCTAGGCAAGAAATGAGATGATCTGACCTTTGCTCCCTTCTTAAATTTGTGGTTCCAAATCAAGGAGGAAATAACCGTGGCAACTTACACAGCACTGACTGCATCACGCCCCCAAACACTGCCATGCCTACCACGTAGGACCCAAGATAACTCAAAAGAGTTTGGCACAAACTGTCCACACAGGAAGAACCAAGTGGATGAAGAATGCCTGTGATCTAGACTGTAGTACGTAGCAGGATAAAATGGACAACCTAGGACTGAGGACTGCTTTAGGTCATCAAGCTGAATTTATCCCTTGGTGATCATCTAGCCTGCCCCCAAAGACTCCAAGTTCAACTAAACCTCAACACAATAAGCATTTATTTAGAAACCGCTCAGCACTGGGCACTGCATTAGGTGTTACTGGTCATAAAAATTAAGTCTCTGTCCTTAAAGAGCTTACATTTTACAAGAAGGGAAACTTGTACAAAGATAAAGAAACACAAAATACATAAATGAGATACAAAGTAACTGAAGTGGGAAGGGAGATGGAAAACACTAACAACTGGGAGATTAGCCAAGGACTCCTGTGGAACAGCAATTCCTAACCTGGGGTCAATGAGGTTTATTTTTCTTAAAAATAATTTGATCACATGTAACTCAAGGGAAAAATATTTAAAAAAAATAATAATTCAATAAACATGTAATATATTTGGTTATAGCTGTTTTTTGATATAGTTGTAATCTTTTTATAATCCTATATACTTACAAATATCATCCTAAAAAGGGTCCCTCGGCTTCAGACTGTCAAAGGGGTCCAAGACACAAAAATGCTTAAGAACCCCTGCTTTGAACGGGGCCTTGAATTGAGCGAGGGATTCCAAGAGGCAGACGGGATAAGAGAGGATGCTTCAAACCTGGGGGACAGCCTAAGAAAAAGCACTGGAAATGGAGATGAAAAAGTATGTACAGGAACGGCAAGCAGGTCAGTCTGGCTAGACTACGGAGTGTGCAAGGAGTAACTTTGGCCTGATGGACTAATGAAACCATTCAGGCAAAACAGACTGGAGCCAGGCTGTATATGGCTTTAAATGCTACAGAAGCTTATTTTATACTAGATCCAAAAGGGCATCACCGAAGCTTCATGAGCAGGGCAGTGATCTCATCAGTCCTGTGCTTTAGACACATCAATTTGGTAGTTGTGTGGAACCCGGATTGAAAAGAGAGAAAAATTAGCAGGCTACTGCAATAACTCAGGGCAGAGGGACCATATGAATGGGAAGGTCAAAGTCAGATGTTGGAGGGAGAATGAAATTAATACTAGGCACATAACTGGATTTAGGGGATGAAGAAAGAACAATTCTCCCTAGGATATCTAGAAGGAAGGTGCCATCTCGTGACAAGCAGAGAAGTTACAAGAGGTTTGATTTCAAGGGGAAGATAATGACTTTCATTGGGAACATGGGGAGAATTCCATGGGATATCCAGGCAGGTCTATGAAGCAGAAGGACAGATTTCATGAAGGCCTGATCTTTCTATTTGGGGGTCACCCATGAGAGTGAATGTGCTCACTCATGGAGAGGTTTCAAGAGAGCGCAGAGCAAAGATGCCTCGCAACAAAGCCCACTTAGTGGGAGGGATGGGGCATGACAAGTCAACCAGAGGAACTGAGAACGAAGACAGAAGAAAGTATCCAGGAGGTAAAGGTAGTTGACAGGATAAAAAGTAACAGAGAGGTCAAACAGAATGAAGACAATAACAGTCCCTGGATATAGCAATAAGGGATCCCTGGTAACCATGGAAAGAACGGACCTCACTACCAAGGCAGGCCATTTCACGTCTGCAAAAGCCAAAGGTTAAAAAGTTTTCCCTTACACTGAGCCAGAATCTAACGATCTGTAACACCACCTCCTAGTCCTCGTTCTGCCTTCGAGGATCATGACAAACCAACCTTAGTCCTCCTTCACGTGGCAAACCATTGGGAGACAGCCATCGTGCCCTCCAAAAGCTTGTCTGCAGATAAAATAAAAGCCTCAGTTTATGTCACTGATCCTCAGGCGGCAAGGTTCTGACTCTCCTTACCATGCTGGTCTCCCTCCTCTGCCCAGGCCCTACTTGAGGCAGAAAGCCTACTATGACCTCTCTCTTCTTCCATTCACGTAGCCTAAGATCACATTAGCTATCTCTACCTGACATGTTACCTTCCCAGACCATAAATCCTACCATGTCTTTTTCACATGAGCCACTGATTAGACTCATCCTTCCTATCCTGTATTTGTGCACTTGGGGGTTTTTTTCCCCTTAACCCAATTATAAGTCCTTATGTTTCACCTCCTACATTCAAATTTTATCTTGTCATTGTCCCCCCCCTCCCCCAAATTGTTCAAGCTTGCCAAGACCTTTTCAGATCCTGATTCCATCCTGAAGAGAGTTATCAGTTCTTGTGTGATGTCACCTCCAACATTGACAAGCAAGCTATGAGCCAAGCACATTCATCTAAGTCAGTGATAAAAATTTTGGACCCAACAATGTGAGGACAGAGCTCTATGATAAGTCCTTCACTAAAGACCTTCTCCCATGCAAGGGTTCTGGGCAGGATTAAACAAGATGACACAAGTGAAGCGTTGATATTAGCTGCTCAGTTTTATTGTTTATCTCTAAGACATTAAATAATCACTTCAAGCCCTTTAAATTAGTGTTGGGGGACTCTTTTTATTTGTGATGGGGATGGAGGCTCTATGTGCTGCTGCTGGAGGAATTAACTTTTCTAAATACGCAGATCAAATCCAAGTCAAAGCAAATCAATCAATATTCTTTCAGCCCCTTCTATGTGCAAGGTACTGTGAAAGATACAAAGAAAACAACAGATTCATAAGGGGCCTGCTTTAAGCAGGTAATTTATGGTCTAACTGAAAGGACCCAGACACAAGAAATGATGTGTCAAAAACGTCCCTAAGTTCTCTACCAGAATTCTGAGGAAGGCTGAGCCCCAGACTGGCATGTCCACCTTACACTTTCCTCCACTAGGAGGAAAAACCTCATCAAATGGAAGCAGGAAAGGATCCCCAGAAGCAGCCTGTTCTGCCACCAACCCAAGGTATCAGGGCTCTTTCCCACCAGCATCCCCCAAACATGTACTGCTTGTATATACTCTGCACCAGGCACTGGGTCGGATGTTGGGGCATATGAGGAAGAAAATCAAAATGCTTCCTGGCCTCAAGAAGCATATACATTCTACTGAGAGAGAGAGATATGTATACAAGGAAGCAAATACAAAGTAATTTGAACAGGAAAAGCATGATGGTGTGGGCATGAGGGAATGAGATCCAGGAAGGCCTCCTGTCAGAGTGGCGCTTGAGTTATGGTCTGAAGGAAACTGGGTACTCAAGATGGAAAAGAAGACAGACAAGGGGTCTGTTTAAATAAAGGCATGGAGGCCGGCTCTAGAATGTCACAAAATAACATACAGCAGGTCAGTTTGGCTAGAAGAATGAGTGTTATGAAGGGGAGTAATAAAGAAACTGGACTAGAAGGTAGTTGGGACCCACCGTGAAGGGCTCTTTCAATGCCTGGTTTTTTTGTGTTTTGTTTTTTTTTTTGCAATTGGGGTTAAGTGACTTGCCCAGGGTCACACAGCTAGTAAGTGTCAAGTGTTTGGTCTGAGGTCAAATTTGAACTCGGGTCCTCCTGACTTCAGGGCTGTTGCTCTATCCACTGCGCCACCTAGCTGCCCCTCAATGCCAGGTTTTAACTGCCTTTAAATGCCAGTTTATATTCTGTCCTAAAAGCAATAGGAAGTCATGGCAAATTTTACTCCTATCAGCTTGGCAGTGAGATCCTTGAAGGCAAAGGCTACTTCACTTCTGTTTGAATCCTCTAGACTAGACTCACATGCTTCCTTGCACACAGGCAGTGCTTAATAGGTACTTATTAAATGGAAAAAATAAAAGACCTCCGGCTAGGCTGACCAGCCTGCTAGTACCCACCACTCATTGGATCTCCAAGCCCACTTCTATCTGTACTACTGTTTAATCTCCATCTCTCTATCTTGTGCATGCAGATTTTGAAAGAGACTTTTTCAGGCCTTTGCTGAAATCTAAGTGTACCAGACCTAAATTTCCCTAATCTACTGGCTAAGTTAGCCTGTTTTTAAGGAGCCCATCATCTTGATATGACATCTCTACATAGCACCAGGACCATCACTTCCTTACACTCATCAAAGCACCCCTTCAACAATGGTCTAGAATCTCGCCAGGAATTGACGGTACAATTTGTCATCTTGTCACAGAAACAAACCATCTTCTCTCCCTTTTTGAAACTTCAGGTATTTCCCTAGCTCCAGTATGAGAACTCCTCTGCCACCATCCTTGATCCCTCCGAGATCACCAGGACTTGCCTCCCTCCCAGGAGCCCCTTTTCTTACGTGGGCCCAGGGAGTAGGAGCACAACCATAGCTACTTTGCTTGCTCATTGACCATTTCTTCACTTAGTCTGCTAACTCTCAATTCCCTGATAAACATTTCTGTCCCCTCCTTTCTGATCTTTCTCCGTGGTGGAAAAAACAGAGGCAAAGTACTGAACGGCCCCTCGATGCCCATGTTCTTCAGTTACTGTCTCGCTTACTGCAGGCACGGCTCCCTTTCCCATTCCTTCTTGTCACACACAAAGTGCACAAAATAAAAAATAAATGAATCTGCTCCACAGGCCCCCCCCATTGTTGCCTTAAGCACCTGTCCTAAACCTCAGCTCAGGGCTCTGGACTGGCTCATGCCTTTCTCTTTTCTTCTTCAGTCACCCCTCTTTGCTCTCATCTTCCAGACCAGTCTCCTTACAATCTCAGCTTCATCACTTCCTTCTATGACCATAGTTTCTCGAAATACCTCCTCCCTTTTCTTCCTCAATACAATCATTTAGAGCATTAGAATTTTGTTCCTAAGAAGGTTCCATTACTCTTGAGCAGAGTTCCCTTGTAGAATCTCAGGCTGTGGAATCCTGCCTATGCTTTAGCTCAACTCTGAGAACCATTCTCCCTCAACGTAGAGCAGCCATGCTGCCCAATCCCTCCTTAGTCAACTTCATCAGGGCATTCACCAGTCACTTCCTCCCAAGCTCCCTGTAAATATAAAATCTATTTTCTAATACATGGCATCTTTAATGCAGAACAAACCACCCCCACTAAGATTTCTAAAGCAGATCACTTGACTAAGAGATGATGTTGTAAGAATCTACAAGGAAATAATCCCATTCAAAAAAATGGATATTTTCCTTGCTTAAGCACAGACAATCATTGTTCATCTCTGTCTATTTCTTTACCAGTCAATTCACCTCTGGCATCAGAAAAAGAGGTACTCGAACGTTTGGTATTCACAAATTCTACTGCAAACACAACCCATCTAGGTAAGGAACATTTGCCACAATCTACAGCAATAATAAAATTCAGCCAAGAGAGCACCAAATTATTCTCTAATTATTACGGTTCCTACTTCTCCCAAGAGCTAAAGAGACAAGTCAAAATTTGCTTTGCCAAGCAGAGTCTGTGCTCTTTAGACACAGCTTTAGTAGTTCATAAACAGCAGAAGCAGTAATAGCTGATATTTACACAGCACTTTTTTTATTTTTTATTTTTTTTAGGCAATTGGGGTTAAGTGACTTACTCAAGGTCACACAGCTAGTAAGTGTCAAGTGTTTTGGTCTGAGGCCGGATTTGAACTCAGGTACTCCTGACTTCAGGGCTGGTGCTCTATCTACTGCACCCCCTAGCTGCCCCTTACACAGCACTTTCAAGACACTATATTTACAGTATCTCGTTTGGTCCTTACAACAACCTTGCTGTAATGCTACAGGTATTATTTGCTCATTTTACAAAAAGAAAAACTGAGGCTCAGAGAGTTTAGGACTCTTCCCTGGGGTCACAACAGAACTAGGAAGTATCACAGGAAGGATATGGCCTTGGATCTCTCTGATTCCAGATCCAGCTCTCCCTTTTTCCACTACACTGCCCCTCCCAACCTAGTACCACGTTCTTAGAATGTATATATTTTTTTCTTACTCACAAATTTTCAACAGTAAAAAGAAAGGCGGGTAAAAGAAGATTTCAAAACACTATAAAAAAGGCTATGGGTCAGTTATCTAGTTATGACACTGAAGAGAAAGAGAATAGGACTAACCCACCTAGAGAAGATTCCTTTCCAAATGAAGATGTTAATACCTGCTACAGAAACAGGCACTTGATTCCTGAAATGATTTTTTTCAGGATAAGAGGGAAATGTTGATGAACATATTAATTACAGCTCCCATACTGCATGGTGATCCTCTGATTACAACATGAATAGTATATAATTACAAAGGACAAATCTCAGTCTGCTGAAAGAAGTGAGAAAACACACCTGCCTCCCTTGCACACTAGTCACTCGCCTCTGAGGAACAAGGGGTCTAGAGCACTGTCACAGTCAGCTGATGCACTGGTTAGTCTCACTGAACGGCCTTTCGGGTCTTTTCTTTTTTTATTCTTTGTTACGATGGCGGGCTCAGCATACAGGGGAAAATGGGGGGGGGGCGGCGCATTAATATAAAACCAAAAAATGTCAATGGAATGAAAACCTTTTCTTAGAAAAGCCGTATCACAGCGATCACACAAAAACTTTACCCTCCCTGGTCAAATTAAGCAAACCTGTCGTACCTACTTACTTCCTTTCATATTCGATAATCAGTAACCACATAAAATAAGGAATTCTATACTTTGATCAACTTTAAAAATCACAGATTGGTCAAAGGATGTCTATGGTTTATTTACAAAGACTTCTCTTTTTAAGTCAGTGAAGGATAGAAGAAAAAAGTCTCTAACTTTTATCCCCGAAGTTTACACTCTGCCTCCTGCCTCAAGCTTGTTCACAGGCCATTCCCCAAAGCCTTCTTGCCCCTGGAATTCCCTTGCAATACTTCACCATTCTTGCCCGCAAGCCTTCCCTCCAGGAGGACTCTCTACTAAGAGGCCTTTCTTGAGTCCCCCTAATTGTTAAAGAGCTCGACTCCTCCTCAATTCATTTAGTATTTACTTATTTGTACATGTTGTGCCCCTTGAAGGCAAGGACTGCTTTTCATTTTGGTCCTTGAATCCTGAGTCTAGCACTGTAGTTCACACACAGTAGGCACTGAAAAAAATGTTCTGGAAGTCTAAATTTGATCTGGAGTCCCCGAGTCTCTAAACCCTGGATACTACATTTGTATTGGACTAACAATACCACTCTACTTGGGAATAAACGTCTAACGACCAATACAAGTTTCTTGACTAATGCTGATTTTGTAGGCGATATAATCTCTATGGACAGAACGTATCCTTAGCTTCACTAAAAAGGTCTCTGGCATTTGTGTATTCAGAAAGGTCAATTTCTGGGGCAGCTAGGTGGCTCAGTGGATAGAGCACCAGCCTTGAAATCAGGAGGACCTGAGTTCCAATCTGGCCTCAGACCAAACACTTGATACTCACTAGCTGGGTGACCCTGGGCAAGTCACTTAACCCCAATTGTCTAAAAACAAAACAAAATTTAGAAAAAAAAAAAAAAAGAAAGAAAGGTCAATTTCCAACAGCAAAAGTCATAGAGCATGGATCATCTATAAAGTTGTCTTAACTGGAATAGTTTTGCCTTTCAAGAACAGATGATAAAGAGTAATTCATGAACTTGTATGAACTGATATAGCAAGCAGGACCAGCAGAACAATTTATACAATAACAACACTGTAAAGCCAACTTTGAAAGACTTCAGAATTCCGATCGACTCGGGAACAAGCCACAATTCCAGAGGACTGTTACCCACCTCTGCACTGAGAGGTGATGGCCTCAGAGGGCAGAATGAAACCTATAGTTTTTGGACACGATCAATTTGGAAACATGTTTTGCTTGACTATAAATATTTGTCACAAGGGTTGTTTTTCTTTTTCCCAATGGGAGTAGGTGTGGGAGAAGGAAGGACCCAGGACTAAAAAAACAGTCTTTTGTTAATTGAAAAAAATTTGTTAAAGATACTTCAAGATACCTTCTATCTACCAGTAAAGTTGGAAGTTCCTCATAGATTATATTTTCCTCTCTATCACAGAGAAAGACTGCATAAGATTTAAGGATGTTCCATCCTCAGTGTTGCTGGAATGACACATTAACAACCCCAAACAAGTGCTGGAGGAGGAGGCGTGAATCCAGCAGCACAGAGAGCCCTCCCACTAAAACGAAGCCTCTCACCACAGCAAAGCTGCATCTTTCCCTGTGAGATGAATGGCCAGCTTTTGGACAGCAGGGTCTGTGTGTCCCATCTCTTTCTCTTCAGAGCCTGGCACAGAATCTTGACTAGAGAAGGTTCTAGATAAATGCCTTTCAAATTGACTTGTACTTACCAAACAACCATTTATCAATTTGATAAGCGAAATGTTCAAACAGTAGTTTTCTTGTGTGTCTTAACTAGTATAAATGTTACTCATGACCACACAGGAGGCAACTTTTAAGAGGTCACAGAATGGATACAGAAGTAACTTACCCACCCCATTCTCCAAGCAAAAGCAGTGCTCTTAAATTTGCATGTAAGTTATTTAGCTGCAATCTTCACAGCTGTTCTGGTGCCATATCTATAATCTACCCAAAGTCTAGCTATTGATAATGATTTTCCTAAGAAAAAAGCCATGTTCTGTTTTACACAGAGCTCTTCTTGTCAGAAAAAGGGCCTAGTCAAGCCCTGACTGTTCAGTCTTCAGACCAAAGAGCCTGCATGTACCTTTCTTCCCCACAGAGAAGCCACCTGAGAGTGTGGACCTGCTGTCCAGTCACTGAGCTTGGAAACAAAGAGGGGCTATTTTGCTGTAGTAGAGAAGGGAGAGCACTGACCAGTCTCTGGCTATAACGGATCCTTTCTTCCTCGGGTTCCATCTCTCAGAGCTCTTCTGTTGAGATGACCGTCAAGAAAACCTCTCCTGAGCTGTCTTCTTTCTCCTCAGGAAGCAGAAGGCAACACTAAAGAAGGATAACAATATAAGCCCGGATCAGAATTCATCCTTACACTTGTCCTTTTCTCAGACCCTGTGGGGACACCAGATAACCTAGACACATCATAAGCCCCAAAACACCCCACCAAGACAGCTGGCACTTTCCCCACAGATTGTGGACTTCTGTGCTTTTACCCAAGGGGTTCCAGGCAATAAGTGCCATTAGTTGCAACACAAAAGTTGTCTATGGCCTGGGCAAGTGAGTTGCTTTCACTTCCTTCTGTAGAGGGAACAACCCTTGCCTGTCCCCACAGGGCAATCCAAATGTGCAAGGCTCTTTCCTTGATGTCAGCATCAGCACAAAATCCCAGGGCTGAATGAGACTTTCAACTCCCCTTTCATCTCTGGAGGTCTCCACGGGTGAAGTGTACACTGAGCTAATCCTTATTCGGACAGTGGTTTTAACTGGTTTCTTCTAAGGAGAGCCTAAAAAGACACCAACATACACACACTAACTTCACATCAACAGCTTGAGAAGTTGGTGTGGTGCTGGTGATGGTGTTGTGGTCCTTCTAATGGAGGGAGACAGTTTCTCCCGAGCACCTCCAGTAACTCAATACCTGCTCACCCTTCCTAAATCCATCTTTCCCCTCACAATACAACACCCTAAAAGTGAGAACTCTCAACAGAGGAAGAGGACGCAAAGTGGAGACAGATTTCATCAGACCCTACAAAAGAGAGATGCTAACAAAATAAACCATGACGACTCCATTTGCGGATAGCACAGTCGAATGAACCATTCACAAAAACCAGACAGACTAAGTAAGACAGACCCTGGCTACACGAGTCAGTTCGGCAGAACAAGAAAGTGTCTAAATGAAATACACTTGTGGATCGTAACATGGCTTCCGCAGGTGGTAACAGGGTTTTTTTTTCTTCCTTCTTCTTTTTCTTCGTCTTCTTCTCGCCCCCAACTCCCAGCTGAGCCCGGCAGCGGGACCCTGGTGCCCCAGCTCGGCAGAGCCGCGTCGTCCCCGCCAAGCGCCCCGTCCGTCCCGTCCCGTCCCGTCCCGTCCCGTCCCCCGAAGGCGAGAGTGGGGGCAGCGTCCGAAGAAGGACTCGGCTTTGGAGGAGGCCAGGCCGGAGAGAAGGAGCAGCCGCCGCCGCCGCCGCCAGCCTCGCTCCTCGGGGCTCCTACGGGAGAAGCGAGTCGAGGATTCCCGGTGGGAAAGAGAAAATGCAAACTTTGCACGGGGGTCCGGCTCAGCCTCGCCGCCAACTTCCCGGGACTGGAGGGCAGGGCCGGCTGCACGGACGGACGGACTGGACGCTCGGGGGGAGGGAAGCGGGGGGGGGGTCTCACCGGGGATCTCGCCGCTCAGTCCGGGTCCGAGCGATCGGGGCTCCGGCGTCTTCGGACGCTGCCCGACGATGGCGAGCCGGGCCCGGGCCCGCGACGGGAGTCGGCGGCCCCCGGGAGAGCTCGGCCCGCGAGCGGCGGGGCCGTCAGGCGGCGGGGCTAGGAGCCCGAGCCGGGGCCCATCCGCCGGGCGCGAGCGGGCGGGCGAGCGGGCGGGCCCCTGCCGGCCTCCCTGCCTGCCCGGCGCCCGAGCCGGGGGACCCGGGCTGGCCGGGCCGGGCCGAGGGGCCGAGCCCTCCCGGGGCGGCGGGCGGCCGGACAGAGGCGGCCGGGAGGGCGGGCGGGCTGGCAGGCGGGCCGGCGGGCCGGGAGGGAGGGACGCGGCCCGGCCCGGCCCGGCTCGGCCCGACCCGGCGGCTCCGCGGAGCGGCGGCGGCGGCGGGCGGCCCGGCCCGGCTCCGGCCACGCAGCGGCAGCGGCAGCGTCCGCGGAGAGGCTCGGCTCAGCGCGCCTCGGCTCGGCTCGGCTCGGCTCGGCACGGCCGGGCTCGGGCTGCGCCGCCGCCGGGAGGGGTGTTGTTTCCCTCACACAGGAGGAGCCGCTGGAGCAGCCGCCGCCATTTTGAACCCGTCAGACTCTCACATACACACAGCGCCTCGGAAGCCCAGCGCGCACGCGCGGCCTCCCCCCCACCACCCCCCGTCACCGTCAACCCCCTCCCCCAACTTCTTCCCCGTCGCTCCCCCGCGGTGAGCGCGCACGCGCCACAGCCGGTCCCAGCAGAGAAGCCCCGCGGCTCGCGCACGCGCAGACGCGTCGCCTCCACCTCCCTCCCAACCAGTTCGGCAGCCTCCCCAACCCCCCGCGGCCCCCTCCCCTCTGCGCCCTGCGACTGACGCAGATCCCCCTCACCTCTGCGCCAGCTCCTCCTCCTCCTCCTCCTCCTCTCCCCTTTCAGAGCGCTCGAGCCAGTCTCGCTCTTCGCGCCTGCGCACGGGGCAGGATTCTTCCTTCTAGAGCGCGCGCGCCTCCCCCCCCGCCCTCTCTTCTCCGCCACCCCCCTCAGAAAGGGGAAAAAGGGAAAAAAAAAAAAAAAAGCTCCGCACACACCCAGACACAGTCCTCCAAGCAGACGCATTGCGCGCGCCCGCCCCGGCCCCGCCCCACCCCGCGCGCCCGCCCGCCTGCGCGCCCCTCCCCTGCGGGCCGCGGAGCCGCGCGCCGGGGGAGAAAAAGCGCCCCCCGCCCCCCCTGTGGGGCACGAGGCGCCCCCCCACCCCGGGTCCGACCCCCGGGCCTGGCCCCGGCCCCCAGCCCGGCCCGGTCAACCACCGTGAGGCCGAGAGGGGCCGGCCCCCGGCTGCCTCATCACTCAGTCAGTGCCGCAGCCCCGCCGCAGCCTCCGCCGCAGAGGGCTGGGCCAGACGGAACGGGCGGGCTGCGATCAGAGCCACGGATGCTGCAGAGGCAGAGGCGGGCGGGCGGTGGCCGCAGCAGATGGGCCGGGGCTGGGGCAGGGGCCAGGCTGGCAGAGCGGCAGCGGAGCTGGGCAGGGCTGGGCTGGGCAGGGGTCGCGACGGGGACCCGGACCCGGACCGCTATTCCTCTGGCAAGCTGTTGGGGGCCCGGGCCGCCCCTCCTTTCCTGCTGGCTGGGGCTGCAGGGGGGCAGGCTGGCAGGACCCGCTGAGGGAGGCTGCAGGGCTGTGGCAGGGGCCACCCTGTCCAAGTCCTGGGTCCCAGTCCAGGTCCCCACCCCCCCCATGCCAGGCATCCAGGTTGCCGGCTTTGCCGCAATGCGGGCTAGGCAGCGCTAGGTGCGCAATGGGGCTGTGCTGCAGTGCGGCATGCCCACCCTGCCCAGGCCACCGGTGCCATTTCTGCCCGGGGGGAGGGGCATTGCCCTCTGCCAGCCGGCGCCCCCCCTCCCCCGGGTCCGGTCGGACCACCAGCTCCCCGTGTGCGGCAGGCGGGGGTCCGCAGATGGCTGACCCCGACCTTGCCTCGCCTTGCCAGCCAGCCCAGTGGGCGCTTCAGCCGCTGCGGTATTGCCACATCAGCCTCCCGTGCTCGTCCTGGTCCTCCTGGTCCTCGTCCATCCCTCCGACGAGCTGTCCAGGCAGGTGGCTGGCGGCCGGCGGGCAGCCCCGAGCCCGAGCTGTGTCCAGGGGAGCCATGGCGGAGGCTATGTCGCTGCAATCTGCTGCGCCTGCCTGCGGCACTGCGGCATCGCGGTAATGCCTTGCAGCGGGCACTGCGGCAAAGCACGTCCACACCCCATTCGAATTAGCCCGGGAAGCTGGCTCCGGCATCCCTTTCCTCCTCAGCTGTGTTCATGTTTCCAATAGTGCCGATGGCCTCCGATGCGGTCCCGACGCGATGGATGGACTGGCGCCCCAGCAGAGCCGATGTCAGTGCGAGTGGTGCAGAGCTGAGCCCAACCAGCTGTCCCCGCTGCCTCCAGAAAAGGGTGTGCATCTCAGGGTGAGTTTACACACGCGCGGTCCAGCCGGGCGGGTTCACACACGCGCCGCAGCCAGTGTGACCTTAACGTAAGTGACAGGCTAGCCCAATACCAGGGTCAGCTTTCCTGCCGTCTCCGCCGTAAGACCTGGCCTATTCCATTCTTCCACCCAAATAGGGTACGGTGGAAGATCCCAGAGGATCCGCCTACCCATTTTTCCCCTCCTCCTTCGCCATCAGACTAGGGGGTGGGGGGGCTGGTGGAAGAACCCAGGACGCCAAGTCCCGCTACCGCATTGGTGGCTGCGGCATTGCGGCACTGCGGCGGCGCGCGGGGAGCTAGCTGAAGAGATAAACATTGTTACCATTTAGGCTTCCTCTTTGTTACCATTTAGACTCCTTTATCAGCTCCAGAGGATAGGAATAAAGAAATCACCAGCACTGAGCCTTGAGCCCGAGGGTTCGCACCCCCAAAGATGGTCTTTGGAGCAGCCACTTGGGCACGCCAAGGCCAGTCAGCCCACAGTTCCCTAAGTTGGACTGGCGCAATTGCTCACCCGACTCTTTACCCCACGATCCGCGATCCGTGATCGGCGGTCTGAGATCGGTGATCCGCGATCCGCAGTCGGTAAGCGGCTGCCTGCCTCCGCAGCCACCGCGAGGTAGCTACGGGTCTGGCGTTGGCACATTGTGGATCGGCCCTTCCTGGGGCATCAGAGGAAGCTGCAGAGCTGCGGAGGGTTCTGACACCCGCTATCAGCAGCCGCAGTGCCCTGGACCAGGCTCCTTGGGCATGCTCGGAGCTGTGCTCCCATTCCCCCGGCTAGGTCTCTTCCCCGCTTTTTTAACTGGCACCCTCTCTGGGGCCAGGCTCCAACCACACAACTTGTGAACCCCTCAGAAGCCTCCCCAGCCCCTTGGGGTAGATTTCGGAGGGACTGGCAGTAATGACACTGCCTCTTTTACTAAAGCTCTGCTTCCAGTGCCGAGTCCTGGAAGGCGCTGTTTAAATGGTGGGGTAGGATTTTTGGTCACGTGAGGTTTTTCTGCAGTCAGCCCAAGGCGTTTCCCTGATATGGGAAACAGCATCCTTGGGCCATCCAGGGGCCATCCAAGGGCCATCCCTGGGCGGCTGGCCTGCAGGAGAGGCAGCATTAGGTTCCTGTTAAAATTGATAAAACCGTGTTAGGGGAATGGAGTTGCGTAGTGCCAGGTAGCTGCAGGAAGGAATTCAGCTATTCCTAATCCAGCAGTCTGCTGTGGTAGGAGGTCTTGGTCACCTATATGCAGAACACAGATTTTCCTGACGTTTTTATTTTCCCCAAGAAAGGCCCTTTGGGGAGGGACCTAAAGGCCCCCCGAATTGCAGCCCTGCCCTGGACAGACCCACTGTGGCTCTGGGCCCACCTTCCCAAGTACTAAGACTGTCAGTTACAATGGGGACAGTCTCATTCCCTGGAAGAAATACCTCCTAGGTTTTCAGTTGTAAGGCTGGGCCAAAACCAGTGTTTTCCTGGTTACATAGGGTTGTAGAATTTAGCGTAGTCATTTGGATATGCCTTTCTTAGAAGCCAGTGAAGAGGCTCTTAAGTATCTGAACACAAACTGGTAAACAGCAAAAATTTTGTCAGCCCCCATTGTTCTCTGGGTTAGCCTCTCTTCCAGCCAAACAGCTGTAAAACAGAATTTGACATTTTTCTTTATTACTGATCCGTTGGGCTGGCTCCCTGAAAGATGAATTTGTTGTTTTCACAGTATCGTTTGACCCAGCGAGCCACTGGGTTTCCAGATCACTGGGATTGGACTAATTTTAAAACTTAAATTTTTAAAAAAATTTAAATCTTTAAAACCTGGAAATTCTGTGAAATCTTCTCTCACATTCCTATTTGCCTCTCTCCTCAATGCCTGCGTACCCCCAACCCAAATAGCAGCTTAAAAAAAAAAGATGTTCATTAATAGCAGAATGAATTTGAAATTCTGGGGCCTTTGCCATTGGCTGTTTGCAAAATGGAAAGAACAATAATATACCTTTGTGCCTCACTGTTACACGTTCTAGATTCTGCCTTCCTTTAGCGTTTTCTCCCCTGGGTAGATTGAAGCCACAAGAAAGAGGGGGGCGGTGTCCATTCTCCAGTTGAAAGACTGCAGACAAAGTCTTGTGTGAAAACAGGATTTTAGGGAACCTGGAATATCTCTGAGAACAGACTCCCAGCTCTCAAGCTTGAAGGGACCTCAGAGGTCATCTGCTAGCCCCATGCCCTCTTTTTCAGAAAAGGAAGCAGACCCATGGAAGGTCACACAGAGTAGTTAGCCTTTGAGGTGAGATTTAGACAAAGTGACCAATCTTTCTGATGATGAGTCTGTTTCCAGCTAAGCTGGTACTTGAAAAGCTGATGTGTTCTGTTGCTTGGTCTGCACTTGAATCCTGAGCAGCACAGCACGATAGGACTGTCAGAGCCTATGCTCTGTTAGGCCCTTGGACCAGCCCCAGAAAAGTATGCTGGTCAGGTGGCAAAATGAGGGGATTCCGAGCTATCTTTGGCCCCCAGGAGAGCTTAAGGACATTTATCAGCACCCTTTTGGAAGGATGTAGACAAGACGCACCCATCACAATCATGAGTGGGGGGGGTGATCTACATGTTGAGAGGATGCCCCCTGCCAGCCCTATCCATGAGATCCCAGATCTGTTTGAGTTGGGAGCTGTAGGAAGACGTGTTTTTACAGATTGATGTAGGCCCATTTCTTCCCAAGGGGCTTAGTATTCTGCAAGAAATCTATCAAACAGAATCAGAGATGAGGAGTAGCTAACTGTAGTCTAGAGAAAGAAATGCCTGCGTCAGAGTCAGACAAAACCTAGGCTCGGATCTGGCCTCGGTTATGACTGGTTGTTTGACTGTTGGCAAGTCTTTGGAGCTAGCCAAGCCTCGGTTTACACATCTGTAAATAGAGGCTAACAAGGCCTGGATTGTTTACATTGCAGAGTTGTTGTGAGAAGGTACCTAAGGGCCTGGACATGTCAACTGTAGTCTTAACATAACCCCGGTGACCTTCTGAGGGCATGTGGCAAATCTAGGCATTATTAGGCCAAAGAGGAATCTTGGTAATCAAGGAAATACGTTAATGCAAGGTTTATGTTTCTACTGTCAACTGTGACAACATGTTTAGTTTGGCCGCCTTCATTCGTTAGTATTAACTGCTTCAAGTTGGTAAGGGTCTAAGCAAGGACTTGAATTTCATGACTGTGTGAGTGACATCTCTTACAAGCCTGGAGGTCCTGTCATAAAATGATGGGTGTTGCCCAGTATATGTTGAGCACAGGATTGATGGCCCAAACCCTGTTAGGTACTCTGTGGTGTCCCTGCCAATGACCCCCTTATGTTTTTAGTGAGGAAGCAAACTGGAAGCTGAGAGGCCCAGTGGAAAAAGCCCTGACCTCAGGCAAGAAGCCTGGCCTTCAAACCCTGGCTCCACCCCCTGCTGTCTTTGCCTCATCCCCTCCTCCTCCCATTGAGGCCCAGAGAAGTCCATCTAGTGAGCTGCTCCATAGGGCAGAGTTCAAGGAGCATCGGCCTATGTCCACAACAGACAGCTTCCTAGGCATCCACTGGGTCAGTCTCTGCCTTTCCCTAAATGGGCATCTCCAGGGGAGATCAATAGCTGTCCAGCCAAAGCAGTGCAGTGGAAGGAACACTGACTCTGGATTCAGAAGGCCTGAGTTCAGGTTCTGACTTTACCAGTTGCTCTTTCTGTGCCAGCTGAGAGGGAAGCATCCCTTCCAGCTCTGACCCTGTTGAGGTTCCTGTGCTCTGTTGGCCTGGGCCCTCAGGTTTCCTCCCTCCCTTCTCTGCTCATTGATTGCCTGGGGTCCTTGAGATGTAAAGTGGCCTGGGTAGTGTCCCCAGCCAGAAAGGTGGGTCAGAGACAGTCTGGAATCCTGGTTTCCCTGGCTCTGAGGTCAGATCCCTGTGTACCATGCCTTTGGCTGCTGATAGAGATACAAGAAGTATTTTCTGTGTCCCAGGAGAAGAAAAGAGCAAACGTTGCTAAACCTTCGCCTTGGGACAGTATGTTTGATGGGATCCAGGCTGAGGAGCCTAGCCATCCCAGCCCTCTCCCCTGGGCATCCTCCTCCTCCTCCTCCAGAAGTCCTTTGGCCTTTGTCTCTGGCTGCACCAAAGCAGTGCTTCAGGGGCCTTTGGAAGAGGGGAATGAATGAGGCTGAGGAGG
Source organism: Phascolarctos cinereus (assembly GCF_003287225.1). Lineage (NCBI taxonomy): Eukaryota > Metazoa > Chordata > Mammalia > Diprotodontia > Phascolarctidae > Phascolarctos > Phascolarctos cinereus. The sequence continues at coordinate 257,693,974 of NW_027556402.1, read as the reverse complement.
AGCAGGCCCCTTGGAGGCGGGGAGGGAGGGGAAGGAGGGCTTCCAAGCAGGGACCTGCTAGGCCAGGCCCTGGAGGTGAGGAAGGATTGGGTATGGCAGGATATCCCACTGACCTGGCAGGATGGGGCTGGAAGAACCATGGCCAGTAAGGAGCTTCTGAAAGTGCCGTGGGAAGGCAAGGTCCAAGTTTTAGAGAGATCCTCTCATGGTAGCAAAAGAGGTTTGAGATAGTGAGGAAGATGGAGATGAGTTGAGTGGTTAGGAGCTGTTGGCACCAGAAGGCTAGGAGGAGCAGAGGGGAGGTGTGGAGGGGGAGGGGGAGGGAAGAGAAGAGGCCCGGAAGCATTTCCGCTGGGGGCTAGTGAGAGGGTTAGGCCCTGCTCCTGGGGCTCCCAGATGAGCAAACTCCCTCTCCTGAGGGAAAGCAGCACCTTCTGGACTCTTCAGCACCTGCTGAGGCTTGGGAGTTTTAAGTGACTTCCGCAGGATGTGTCAGAAGTGGAATTGGAACCCAAGTCCTCTGACTTTGGAGGCAGTGGTCTTGCCACCATGCCATCCTCTGTCCTCAGCTTTAGTCTATGGTCAGTCACAGAACATTCTAGAAAAATTGTCTTTGGGGCCGCTAGCTGGTGCAGTGGATAGAGCACTGACTCTGGAGTCAGGAGGACCTGAGTTCAAATCCTACCTGAGACGCATGATACTCACTAGCTGTGTGACTGTGGGCAAGTCACTTAACCCTGATTCCCTCTCTCCGCCCCCCCAGAAAAAAAATTATCTTTTCTGAGTCCTAAGTAATAGCTTTGCCAGGAAGCAGCGCCTTACTGGCTAAGGAGAGCTGGGTCCCAGAGCAGTCACATGGCAGGAAGGTACATCTGCCTTGCCCTCTTCCAGTGACATAGTGGGGCTTCTTGAATTCCCAGGAATACTGGCTCCAAGAGGGGAAGGGCCAGCTCTGCCTGGGGACCTGAAGATTCCAGGATGTGCCTGCTTCCCTGGGCCCCTTGCTAGGCCTGAAGCCAAAGGCTCACCCCTGAGGGCAGCATGTGGAATGTTTTCAGGTTGGCCCCGCCCCATTTTTGACAGGGTGGGAGGTCCAGGTCAGCTAAGTCCCTGAAGCAGCAGCTTCTCCTTGGATGTGGGGTGTTGCAGCTGGCCTTGAAGCCTTGCTGGGTGAGCCTCTTCATGAGGCCTCTGTCACTTCAGTTTGACAAGAGTTTGAATCAGGCTCTGCCATTTACTAGCTGTGTGACTCAGGGCCTCGCTTTCTCTAGCTATCCAATGAAGGACCTCTGAGTTCCAGGTTTCAATCTGGAGGGAGTTCATTCCTTTTTCCAAGTGGGCCTTCCATTGATTTGGATACTTTTACAAACCTCAGGTGCACAGGGTTTGTGATCCTGGAGCCCCTGCCTCCCAGTGGGGAGAAACCACAAATACTTGGGAAGTTTAGAGGGCACTTCAGAATGGGCAAATGGGAGCAGCTAGGTGGCACAGTGGGTAGAGCACAGCCCTGGATTCAGGAGGATCTGAGTTCAAATCCAGCCTCAGACACATAATACTTACTAGCTATGTGACCTTGGCAAATCACTTAACCCCATTGCCTAGCCAAAAAATAAGTAAATAAATAAATAAAAAAGAATGGGCAAATGAAGGCTTGTGAGATACTGTGTTATAAGCGATATTCCCGAAGTCTGGAAGAGGAGACTTGGCTCTGGATGGAGGCCAGATGGAGCCAAAGTCTAGGAGCGTGTAGGAAACAGCTGCCAGATGGAGCAGGGGTGCTCCCGGGGGTGCTTCCAGGATGCCTGGTGGGGGAAAGGGGAGCCAAGGAGGCCTGCCCCCATTCTAGCCCCTCCGTGTCCCAGGAGCCAGGAGCCTGGGGTCCTCACTGGCTGGCCAGTGTTTGACTCAATTCCTATTTCTCTTAAGTTTCAGGTTTGGAATCAGAGCTCTAAGTCTTCATAAAGGGGCCAAGCTTTCTCTGTACTGTCTGTAATGTCTGAGTGTCATCTCTGAATCGTTTATTTTTCTGTCACATCAGGCCCAGGCCCATTTTGATAGAATGCTATGAGCTTAATTTAGTCTCTCGAGTCATTTATTTGTCCAAATATCTTTTTAATTATATTGTGCATTCTGCTGGGAGTGTGCAACTTAAAACCAATGTCATCTCTGTTTTCTAAAATTGTTTGCTAAATATTTAAACTCTGAAATTTGCTGGGTCTTTGCTTTGCCAAGGTCTGTTTTCACACTCCTGATGGGGGTTGTGGGGAAATGTCGGCTGCCTTCAGAGGAGAGTTTCCCATTGTATTTCACCACAATTACGTTTTATTTGTCGCAGTTGGTAGTTCCTGTTTTGATTTGGCAATAATCACTTGAGCTGTTGATTGAATTATTTTGTTACTTGGGAGTGGGCTACAAGGCCTGGCCTCGCCATTTTCATTCCTGTCTGATTGTGTTAGTGACTAAAATGGCAGTGAGGCTCTGGCCCTGCCTTCCTCCTTTCTTTGTTGAAATGGATTCTGTCATTCGTGTGCTTCCTGAAGATCTCTGTGTCACTAGACAGAGGCCCCGGTTGTGCCGTTAGCTGCTGGGGATGGTCACGGCCTTTTTTTTCCCTGTTGTATGTCTTGGTACAGATAATTGTATGCTTTTTTTGGTGATCTGTGAATAACAGAAAATCGGGCAAGCTAAATGTTCTGTTCTGATCTGTGGAGGGGAATAAAGGCTCCTGGTGGCTTTTTGCTTTTTCTGGTTATTGTTTTTCTTAATTTTCAAGGTATAATGTTTCCTAGAATCACAGGATTTGACAGCTAAAAGAGAAGTTAGAAGTCGTCTGTGCTAATTCTCTCATTTTGTCAATCAGGAAATTGAGGTTCGGGGGGGGGAGGTGATGCATACAGGGTCCCCAAGCCAGGCTCTGTGCGGGCTTAGGCCTGGGACATCCATGAGTATCACCAGAATCTTATTGCAGCACGGGCTGGGGTGCAGTTTGCACTGAGCCCTCTGGTCTTGGCCTCTTGGACACAGATCAATAATCCCAGCTCTCATCCCTGTGCTATCCCGGGGAATTGGGATCATTTGTTTCCGTGTCAGCATCACCCAGAAGCATTTTTTGAGCATCTACCAGGTAGAGAAACATTAGACAAGGTCCCTGGGGTATGAAGAGTCTCTGGTATCCAAGAGCTAACAGTCTGATGGGTCCAGATTTACATATAGAACAGAAGGTTGTATCCCCTGGGTGCCTGGTGACTGCTCTGGCTGAGGCACACACATAGCCTACAAGTACCAGGAGGAGGGAGAGGGCCCTGGGAGCCACGTATCACTGAGCACGGTGGCTGAACATGTTCAGGAAGGGCCCCACTGATTCTCTGAGTTGGGCTTATTCCCCTTAGAGTCTAGAAATCAATGAGCCTTTTTTTTTCCCAACACCCACTTTGGGCCAACAAAGGAAAGCCAGTGAAATGGAAATAAAAGTGGTGGATCAGTGGAATAGGTTAGGCATGCAAGACACAATAGTCAATGACTGTAGTAATCTACAATTTGATAAACCCAAAGACTTCAGCTTCTGGGATAAGAACCCACTCTTTGAAACAAACTTCTGGGAAAACTGGAAAAGAGTATGGCAGAAACTAAACATAGAGCAAAATCTCATACCGTATACTAAAATAAAGTCAAAATGGGTTCATGATTTAGATATAAAGGCTGATACTATAAGCAAACTGGGAGAGAAAGGAATAGTTCACCTGTCAGATTTATGGAGAACAGAAAAATTCATAACCAAACAGGAGATAGAGAACATTATGAAATGCAAAATGGATAATTTTAATTACATTAAACTGAAAAGTTTTTGCAGAAACAAAGCCAATGCAACCAAGACTAGGAGGGAAGTAGAAAACTGGGAAAGAATTTTTACAACCAGTGTCTCTGATAAGGGCCTCATTTCTAAAATATACAGAGAATTAAGTCAAATGTATAAGAATACAAGTCATTCTCCAATTGATAAATGTGTGGTCAAAGGATATGAACAGGCAGTTCTCAGATGAAGAAATTAAAGCCATCTATAGTCATATGAAAAAATGCTCTAAATCACTGTTGATTAGAGAAATGCAAATCAAAACAACTCTGAGGTACCATCAGATTGGCCAACATAACAAAACAGGGAAGTGATAAATGTTGGAGAAGATGTGGGAAAAATTGGAACACTAATGCATTGTTGGTGAAGTTGTGAACTGATCCAGCCATCCTGGAGAACAATTTGGAACTATGTCCAAAGGGCTATAAAAATGTGCATACCCTTTGACCCAGCAATAGCATTTCTAGGGCTGTATCCCAAAGAGATCATACTAATGGGAAAAAGACTCACCTGTATAAAAAATATTTATAGCAGCTTTTTTTGTGGTGGCAAAGAATTGGAAATTGAGAGGATGCCCATTAATTGGGGAATAGCTGAATAAGTTGTGGTATATGAATGTAATGGAATACTATTGTGCTATAAAAAAAATGATAAGCAGGCGGACTTCAGAAAAGCCTAGAAAGACTTGTATGGACTGACGCTAAGTGAAGTGAGCAGAACCAGGAGAATGTTGTCCACAGTAACAGCCACATTGTGCGATGATTAACCTTGATAGACTTAGCCCTTCTCAGCAATGAAAGGATCAAAAACATCCCCAAAGGTCTCATGATGGACAATGCTCTCCACATCCAAAGAAAGAATTATAGAGTCTGAATGCAGATCGAAGCATGCTATTTGCTATTTTTTTCTTCTGTTGTGTTTTGTTTCCTCTTTCCAGTGGTTCCTCCTATTGGTTCTAACTCTTCCTTACAACATCGCTAATGTGAAAATATATTTAATAGGAATGTATATGTATAGCCTATATCAAATTGCTTGCTGTCTGGAGAAGGGGGGGAAGGAGGGAGAGAAAAATTTAAAACTCAAAAGCTTATGGAAGTGATTGTTGATAAATCAAAATAAATTAATTTAAAAAAAAAGGCCAGTGAAGTGACAGGCCTGCCCTCAGGAGCTCCCAGTCTGATGGAGGAGTCCACGGGCATTCGGATGCATGCAAACAGACCTAGACAGCATCACTGTGGGTAATTCTGAATGAAGGAGGGCCCAGAAAGGCTTCTTGCACAGGGTGGGATTTGAGCTGAGCCCTGAAGAAGCATAGCTATGAGGAGAAGAGCATTACTGGCCAGGAGCAGCCATCCAACGTGCCAGCAATGGGAACTGCAGGGCTGTGTGGGAGGCAGTGCAGAGGTGCCTTGCAGGGCAAGCTCTGCGCCAAGCGCCACCCTTTGTTCTGGATAACTTCTTACTTCTCCTGCTGGAAGGTAGAAGCTGCCAATTCCCACTTGCTCTCAGGTCACGTGGTAGCCGTTATTGGCTTAGCATTTCAAGCAGGACCCAGCCATGTGCACCTGGAAGGGGTTTTCATGGCCTGGTGGATTCTTTGTGCTGCAGAGGCAAAGTGGCATAGCAGAGGAACCGGACCTAAAGTCCAGAGAGCCGAGTGGGAATCCCACCACTGATTGTCACTGACTGTGTGACCAGGAACAAATGTCTCAACCTTTCAGACCTTCAGTTTCCCCATTAGTAAGATGAGGATAATACTTTCCTCTCATACCTACCTTATAGGGTCATTTTGAAAGTCGAGTGACATAGTGTGTGGATCTAATATTTATAGGATTTCAGGCTTGTCAGGTGCTCCATACACACCATTATCTGATCTGATCCTCACAAGAATCCTGTGAGGTAGGTACTGCTATGATCCCCATTTTCCAGATGAGAAAACTGAGACTGGAAGAAGTTAAATGCTTTCCCCAGAGTCGCATAGCCAGGAAGTATCTGCAGCAGGATCTGAACTCTTGTCCTCCTGATTCCCGTCTCCTGCACTCTATCATCTATTCCACCTAGAAAGGGAACATCAGAGGAGGTGGCCTTCTAGGCACGGGGGATGCCCAGTGCCAAGGCACTGCTCCTGAAGTGGGATGTAGTGTGGGAAGGGCCCTTTGGCTGGAGCAGGGGAGCTGTGGAGGGAATGATGGATAATGCAGCTGGAAGGGGAGCCTGAGGAGGAGTTTCTCATGGGAGCCATGAGGCTTTACTGCGCCCACTGCTCACTACCCATTCCCACTCAGGCATCCGATACAGACACGCTGTGTTCTGGCTCCTGGCTGGCCCTTCCCTCCTTCTCACCTCATCTGTAGCCCTCCTTCCACACAGGTGACTCTTAAATGTCCCTGTCTGGGCCTCTTAGTTAGAATGTGAGATCCCTGAGGGCAAGGCCTTGAAGGGGGTGGGGGGGTGGGGGTACAGCCCAGGTGCTCCTGGGTCTGAGCGCCATAGTGCATCCAGTTGACCAGTCAGAGACTCGCAAATTTAGAACTGAATGGGGCCAGAAATGGGGCCACACATGAGCTTCAGCTGCCCTCGTACTGGCTGTGCGCATGTAAGGCCTTGTTTCGGGTACATCTTGTCTCGCCCATTAGACTGACGGCTCTGTGAGGGCAGGGATCAAGGTTTGGCAGCCCCATATGTGTATGTATGTCTATGCAAACACACACACATACATGTGTATACATATATATATTTATGTAATAGGTATGTCCTCATCATGGGGTACCTTGACTTGGTTGGTGTTAGAAAGGACGAAAAAGCAAGGTGTGTTAGAAGGAAAAGGAGGCTTCTGGGACCTGTGTGTAGCTTGGCAGGTTGGCATTGCCCACCGTGATAGGGAAGATGACATTTAAAAAAACCAGGCTTCCCTGTCTCGCTCCCATGTTCTGTTTGAGATGGTTCATTTGGATTATTCTTCAGCCCTGGACTGAAAGGGAAAGGGTATCTTCATGGCCTTGTGGCTACAAGGAGCCTCGAGCAAAACTGTGGTCAGAGTCATATTGCTTTGATCAGAAAAGGCTCCCTGTCTGGCCTGCCAGGTGGTGGGCAGGGGCTGCGGAATAGAATAGGCCAGGTCATTCTTAAAAGGAGGAACGTCGCGAGTACTCAGAAACTTTGTCCGAGGCAGCAGAGGACACCATCCTGGCCAGGGGAAGTCAGCGGCTTCCTTTGCTTGGAATGGAATCTCATTTGCAAGAATGAGGAAAAGTCATTTTTTGACAGCAGGTGATTTGAAACAATTAGTAAATTATATTTTTTAAAAATCCTCCTTGATGTTCCAGGAGGTTTTAGCAGTCATTCTCCTGAAATAGCCAGTGGGGTGTGAAAACGTGGTAAGTATGCCGTTAGGGAGGGAGAGAGAGAAAGAAGGAAGGAAGTAGAGAAAAAGAAGGGAGGAGGGAGAGGAAGGAGAAATGAAGGGAGGGAGGAGAGAATGAGGGAGGAAGAAAATCACCCCTTTGGGACAGGGAGTGGGGTGCCGAGCACTGACCCTACTGACCCAAGGATCTTGGCCTCCCGGAGCCCCAGTTTCTTTGTCTGTAAAATGAGGGGACTGGATGAGATGGCCCAAGATTGCTTCTGGTTCCAGGTCTGGGGTCAGTGTGAATCGCCAAGAGCAGAAAGTACGCATAGGTATGTGTGCTAGGCCAAGGAGTTGTAGGGGGAGAGGTGCCAGCTGCTGGGCGCCAGGGAGGGCTCCCTCAGAAGGGATCACTCCGGCTGGTCTTTTTATACGAAATCACTTCAGTGACGTCTTTTGGTTTTGACAGCCCCTAAAATCCTCCCTGTATTCCTCCTCCCAGAAAGCCATTCCATATAACAAAGAATTTTTTTTAAAATAAGGAGAAAGAAAAAAAATCAGCATCTATTAACACATCAAAAGAAAGAGTGGCAGCTGATACCATGTTTCAACCCTGTGAACCCTGACCTCTGCAAAGGAGAGGGAGCGAGGCCTCTTCTCCTGTCTCTTCTTTGGGGCCAAGCTCATTCTCTTGTCATTTTGCCCCAGTGTGCCAGCACCCTTTCCATTTACGTTGTACGTTGGTTTTCTTGGGGCTGCTGATTTCACTCTGCATCATTATCCATCATATTCATTTCTTATAGCACAGTAATTAATATGCCATTACATTCACTTGTTGAATTTTTTTCAGTTGTTTTCAACTCTTTGTGACCCCATTTGGGACTTTGTTGGCATTTTAGAGATGATGAACTGAGGCAGAAAGGGTTAAGTGACTTGCCCTGGGTCACCCAGCTAGTAAGTGCCTGGGGCCAGATTCAAACTCAGGAAGCTGGGTTTCCCTGGCTCCTCCCACTGAGTCCCCTACCTGCCCACATAGTTTGTGTATATACCACAAGTCATTTAGGCATTCTCCAGGCAATGGACATCTGCTTTGCTCCTGGTTGCTTGCTGCTACCAGTAATGCTGCTGAACATCTTTTGGTGCAGAAAGGGCTGCTCTGTGGATCAGTGACCTGCTTCAGATCACTGGACATTTAGCCACTTGATTTGCATGATGACAGATCTGTCCAAAATGGTTGTATTCATTCACTGCTCCTCCACCAACGTGCCAATGTGCCTGTTCTTCCTGCATCCTCTCCAACTATTCCCATCTTTTGTCATCTTTGACAGTTTGTTGGGTGTGAAATGAAACCTCAGGGTTGTTTTGGAAAGGTTGGAAGTAGCCAACTCTGAAGAGCTTTCTTGCCAAGCTGATGGCTTTATAGCTGGGAGCCACTAGGATTGATTTATCGAGTAAAGGGATGACATGATCAGACCTGCTCTATTTTAGGACAACCACTTTGGCAAGTAGGGGAGGAGAGACTTGAAGTAGGGAGATAAATCAATCAGTCAGCATTGATTAAGCACCTACTATGTGCCAGGCACCACGCTGAGTGGCGGGGATACAAAGAGAGGCAAAAGACAGTCTCTGCCTCCAATGAGGCCAACACCACCAAACAGATATATCCAAAGAAAGTCAGATCCTGGATAAGTAGGAAATAAGTAGCTAGAATTCAGAAGGGGTTGGGGAGGGCTTCCTGTATAAGGCAGATTTTAATTGGTCCTTAAAAGGAAGCCAGAGAGGTCCATAGTTGAAGGGGAGGAGGCTTGAGGCACAGCCAGAGAAAATGGCTGCAGCTGAGAGATGGAGTGTTTGGCCATGGAGCAGCCAGGAGGCCGTTGTTACTGGATTGAAGAGGACGTGGTGGGGGAAGTAAACTGGATAGAGCCTGGGAAGGTGGGAGGACTTATGAAGGTCAAACAGAGCATTTTGTATGGGAGCCTGGGGACCTTGTAGAGCCACTCAGATCTCCAGTTTATTGAGTAGGGGGGTGGGGCAATGACACGATTGGAAAATCACTTTGGCCCCTGGATAGAGGATGGGTTGGAGTGGGGAGAGACTAGAGACAGGGAGAACCACCAGCAGGCTACTGTAATAGTCCAGGCATGAGGTAACTAGGGTCTGTCCAATGTGGTGACAGTGTCAGAGCAGAGAAGGGGAGCACACATGCAAGGGAGCAGTGGGGAGGACGATGGCGGAGGAGGCAGGCCAGAGGAGGAGGGTTCAGGGGAAAGCTTGTGAGTTGTGTCTTGGCCGTGCTTGGCTTCCAGTATCTACAGAACATCCAATTCAAAGTGTCTGAAAGGTGGTTGGAGAGGGGAGATTGGAGGTCAGCAGAGAGATTGGGGCAGGAGAGGTAGACACGAGAATCTTCAGCATTGTGATGGTAGAAGGCGGTGGAAGGATGATAAGGGCCTGAAGGAGGCCGGTGGCTCCGTGAGACAGATGGGTGAGAGATGTTTGGTAACGGATGACACTGAGAACTCCTACAGCTGGGAGGAGAGCTCAGGTGCAGCAGAGAGGAGAGATGGCTGAAGGGACGGCTTGTTAGCCTCATGTTCCAGAGGCTGGAGGGAGCTCGGGGAAGAGGAGGCCCAAGAAGAGGCCCGAGGAACTTTCAAGAACACTGGGCACTTGAGAGAGAGAGATAGTGGGGAGGTCCAAGGGCAGCTGCCAGGTCTTAGAAGAGAGGGAGAGGGAGTGTCGATGACTTTTAGTGGTGTTTAGCAAAGAAGAGGGTAGAGACTTATAGAATGCTCGCTTGTGCCGGGGGTTGGAGTCCCAAGACAGTTTTCCAAGGACGAGAGAAAACATGGACATGTTTGTGGGCAGCAGGGGAGGAACTGATAGCCCAGGAGAGACTGAAGAGAGAATGGAGATCATGAAGGGGAAGGAGGCAGCCTGCTCAAGGCCTTGGCCTTGGAGGGGAGAGGGCCGGATGTTGGGGATGGGGCTGGGCTGTGAGAGGAGGAAGAGGAGGGCAGAAGAGGAAGCTCATTGCCCGATGGTCTCACAGTTCCCTGTAAAGTATGAAGCAGGATCTTCTGCTGAGAGGGGGAAGGGGCAGTACTGTGAGGGGCTGGAGGCGAGATAAGAAGGTTTGGGAAGTGCCCGGAACCTGAGGTCCAGAGAATCCCCTCCAAGGTACCCTGGGCAAGCACATGCTGAGTGCCTAGGAGTGAGGAAACTGTCTACAGAAGAAGCCCCTACCCCCAGAACCCCCATCTGAGACTCTCTGCTGGGCTCTGGCTTTCTAAAAGAGAATGTGGAAGTACAAGAGAGAGAGGGAATGACCAGAGACTCCTGGGAGGGGCAGCTGACTCCCCATCACTGAGGCATCGGGAGAAAGTCCCAGTCAGTCTGGCATCAGGGGCCATGTGGGCGCATCCTTTGGGGAGCCGTCCCTGGGATGCTCCAACAGCTGTACACTATGTCATCAGATGAGCTGCGGCCAGCCCCACCCCTTCCACTAATAACTGTCTAAGAGCCAGGCAGAGGCCTGGGGCAGGCCTGGACAACTTCTCCAGTTTGGGAGAGAAGCTTTGCTGGCTCTGGCCCATGTGGTCCCACGTCCTCTGGTCTGCTCTCCTGACTGAGCCAGCCCCTGTTTCTGTCCTGGTACAAGATTTTCCATCAGAGTCTTAGAATGTTAACTGTGGGAGAGACTCTCAAGGATCCAGGGGGAGACAGTGAGGCCCAGAGGGGCCTCACAGCTCCAGGACTCCCACTGGTCTGTGATAGCCTCTGTCTCCCATACCTCCTCATCCTGGGCATCTCTGCGTTCTCCTGTATCCCCTCTGTGGAGGCTCTAGACACATCTCAGCCCCCACAGCTTGCCACCCAGGCCTTTCTGCTCCCTCCTCACGTGCCCAGGGGGTGGTCTTGTAGCCTTTTTGGAAGACCTTAAATGAGAAGGCCCATTGCACTTTGGATAGTTAGAAAGATTTTCATTATCTAAAGTTTACATTCGTCTCCAGACACCTGCTCCCCATTGCTTGCTCCTTATTCTGCCTACTGGGTCCCAACAGAACCTGGTAAATTCCTCTTCCTGGTGAAGTGACGCTGCTTCAGAGGCTTGGATTCAATAAGCATTTACTTGAGAGCAGTGATTATGCCATCATCTCCGTTCCACCCCCGCAACCTCACCCAGTGTCTCCTGAACCTCTGCACTTCCTTCAGCTGGTTCTCAGATGTCATGATTAGAAAGCCTCTCTTGTGCTGGTTGTCCTCATCTGGACACTGGAGAAACTGAACCTGGAACCACAGAGGAGGGAGGAGACCTCCCTCAGTCTAAACGTTCGGCCTCTTTTGAGGTTGCCTGACATCTTGGTAGTTTTGGAGTTGCCATATCATAGCTATTTAATAAACTTTGTTGGATTGTTAAATTCTAAATCATACTTGTTGATGTATTTGGCCGTTGGGTGAGATGATGTACATAAAGCATTTTCTGCACTTTCAAGCTTATACGTGTCAGCCGTCATGAAGGTGATAATTTACCGATGTTAATTGGCAAATCATTGAATCTTAAGCTACAAGTTAATGTCATCAGTAATCGAGGAACAAATAATAGGAAGTTCCCTGGTGTCATGTTGATGCTTCTCTGGTCATCTGAAAATAAACCTTTAGTTTATGGCAGTCACAGTGGGAAAGGGCCTGGATTCCAGCGCTGACTCAGCCTCTTTGTAATCTGTGTGGTCTTGAGCAAGTCACTTGAGTCTCTGGGCCTCAGTTGGATGAGCCCTAAGGCCCTCCCCTTCTCAACCTGTGAGCCCATGTGGTGTTCCTCAGTCACCACAGTTAACAGTTAAGAGGTAATGCCATCTTCAGCTCAGCCTCCTTTGTGCTAAGACTCATTAAAGTAGGAGTTCAGGGGAATGGGAGATCACTGGGGCTCAAAGGAAGTTTAGTGGAGGGGTGGAGGGAGGGAAAGCATTCCAAGAAAGGGGGACAATGAGGAAGGAAATGATTGTGTCACACTGTAGCTCCAAATGGAATCCTAACGGCAACGGAATCCTAACGGCAACAGAATCTCTAAGGCCACAGAGAAGAGTCTTCTTGGGAACTCGATGACCAGAAGCATTAGTGACATAGGAGAGCCAGGCTCATGTTCCAAGGGGTCAGGTGAAGGGTCGATGAGGCAGGGAGAAATCCTTAAATGCTCTTCATTTCCCCAACTATCATCAAGGCCTTGTTAGGCCAAGACACTGTGCTGGCAAAAATGAAACCATTCTGCCCTGAGGGAGCTTATGTTCTCCTGATGGAATCTCATACACAGAGAATTGTATACAAAGAAATCCAGAGTAACTCCAAGAGGGAGAGAACACGAATGAAGTTAATGAAGATAGAATTAGGGGGAAAAAACCCATTAGCATAGGAAAAACATTTGTACTGAATATCCCTGATAAAAGTCAGACCTAACAAAAATATCTAAGGGAACTGACACCTAAAAGGGGACGAAGAGCCATGACCTTGTAGATGAGAAGTCAAAAGACATGAATGAGCGGTTTTAACAATAATTACAAACTGTCACCATCCTCTCAGGAAAACGTGCTTCAAGCCACTAATAAGAGAAATTCAAATTAAAACAATTCAGCGGTTCCACCTGCCACTCAGATGACCACAGGGTGGAAGAGTCGGTCTTGGAGGAGCAGCAGAAAGACTGGCACGCTGATGGAAAAGCCACGAAGGGATGCTGTCATGCCACAGGTCTGTGTGGAACTCTGGGAGAAAAGTGACTGAGCTATCCGTGCCTTTTGACCCAGAAGGCAAAGACGATCAAAGGCCTATTACTCAGCACACTCAGAGCCTGCTCTGTGCAGGGGCAAAAAGCTGAAAACAAATTGGGTGTCCATCCGTGAGCGAATGACGGGAAAGATTCTGGTATATGACCATGATGGAATAGCATTATACTGCAGTACATGCAGATAGGGATTCATAGGAGAAATGTGGGGAGACTTGTAGGAACAGGTAGAGAACAGAAGAAGCAGATGCAAAATGATTTTACCCATAGTGTCCACGATAGCATGAACAAAAAGTAACTGAAAAGCCGTGAACAAACAGCCCTAAGAAGAGGCACCAAGGCCTTCTCTCACGGGAAGAACAAATGTTGTCTGTGTCTTTCTTTTCTATAACATCATTTACCTGGTTTTCCTCCTAGGGAGCGAGGGTTGAATCTGAAGTGGGGTGTGGCATGTTATGTGAAAAGACAAAAAACGTCAATGACGGGTGGGTTGGGGTGTAGTTCTGGTTTTGTACAGAAGGAGGCAGCTGAACTCCTGAGGATTCTAAGAGGCGAGAAAGTGCAGTCCAGACAGGGGGACCACTTGTGCAAAGGTGTGGAGGTGAGAGATGTGGTGTCACAAGTAGATTACTTTCTTCTGAAACAGAGGGTGTGTGAAGGAAGGAAATGGAATGAGCCTGGGAGGTGGGCTAGAGGCAGGTCCTGGAGGCCTTGCAATGCGGCCCTCAGGAGTTAGCGTTTGGTCTAGGAGCCCTGATTAGAAGTGGCCTGATTGGATCTGTGTTTTAGGAATGTCAGTGTGGGAGCCGGGCCGAGGATGGATTGGAGAGGGCACATAGCAGAAGTAGACACGCCATTAGGAAGCTCCTGGAATGGTGTGGATGAGAGCTGGGAACCTGAGAGCAAAGGATTGGTGTAAGAGATCACAGAGCCATATAGAAGCCATGAGATTGGGCAGCTGGACTGAAATCATGTCAAATGTAGAAAAATGTATGAGACCTCTGGGTTTGGGTAGAGAGAGGAAACAAGATTGGAGGCTGATCTGAACCGGGCGACTGGCGCCCAGGACTCTGCTGTCAGTCCCAGAGCCTCGGCTGCCAGGAGCTAGAAGGACCCTCCAGGTGTTGAGGCCAACCAGCTCCAAATGATGCTCCCCTCTTGATGCCCGCCACCGCTACCACCACGACCTGGAAATGGGTATGTCGACCCAAGGCTTAACCATCTTCCCAGAGGGAAGAACCCCAGTTTTTGCAGATTGGTCCAAAAACTGGAAGGGGTCTCAGAGTCCAACCCCTTCATTTTACAGATGGGGAAACTGAGGCTCAGTAAGATGACAAGTGATTTGTCCATAATCATCTGGCTAGTAAGTGGTATTGGTGGGATACAGCCTCAGGTCTCTCCTGTCTCCAAGCTGCACGTTCTTCCTCCTTCATGCTGCTCCCTCCAAACGAGCCTAATGCCCCTCTTCCTCATGGCGCATCCACCCCTCCCCGGAACAGGCCTGCATTCTTCTCCCTCCGTGGCACTGCGCCTGCTTTTCCAGAAGTCCTGACTCTCTCCTCCCTTCCCCCAACCTGTGGCTCTCAAGGCCAGCTGCCATGCCATATTCACCCAGCTGCTGTGCCTAATCCCCAACCAGGAAGGCTGTGCTCAGCTGACCTCCTGTGGCCCTCCTCTGGTTGCCGTGGAATGTGTGCTGGGTGTCTGAGGTCCCAGTGAATGAATAAAATCAAGCAGTTACTAAACCTTACAGTGTCAGCTGAAAGTCACCTTTGGAATCTAAGGGCTAAAAGCGAGGCTGTCCCTGCCCTTTCTAGAGACATCATGTAGGTGGGGAGGCACCTGGAAAGGAGAATGAAGTCATGGGGTAATTGCTGGACATGCCCTTCCCAAGAGTGCAAGTGAGGATTTGATTCCAGTCCCCAGGGCTGAAAGTGATAAGGGTGATGGGGGAGGGAGTGGGGAGTACACCAAGTGGAGAGTGCTCCATGGTGGGCCTGGGGGCCCTGAGTTCGAGGTGGAGCAGGACAGCTTGGCAGGAAGGTGGCTATGTCTCTCTTAACTCACTCCCTGAGGCACATCCCTTTTCTTGGACTCAGTTTCCTCCTGAAGCGGTTGGTTTATCAAGTGCCTTCCAGCTCCCAATCCCAGCTGTCTGGCTCATGGAATGCCTCATGTCCCTCTGTATCTCCCTCCTGCCCCCATGAGCTCACTGGAGGTAGTGAATGAGTCTCTGTGGATTTGGATTGATTTCATCCAGAGGAGGAGGCTGGACCTGTGGTCGGGCAGGAGTGGGGGGTGGGGACCTCTGCTGGAGCTCCAGGTCCCCGCTGAGGCCGGCGATTTTCTCTGGGGAGCAGACCACGACTTGGAGGGTGCCCAGGAGATAGACTGTGGGCCTGACAACCAGGGGTCTAGTGGTGTTCCCCAGCAACAGGGCCCAGATCCCACCCCTCTATGGGAGGGACCTTGGGAAATGGCCCCACCCTCAGGTTTCACATCCATGAAAAGAGGTGACCATTTCTGAGTCCCTGTGACCCTGTGGGCTTGCTGAGCCTCTGTCTTCTCCCCTGTAAAGCTAGGGAGGATTTCTGAAGCCCTTCTGATTCTAAATCCCATGATTCCCTGCAATTGGCCCCAGCCCACAGCCCTAAAAGAACAAGTGTACCTTCAGGATGGGCCAGATAACACCGCAGTCCCACTTCCCCTCCCACCAGCTAGCTGATGCCTGAGGTTCTTCTGACAAATAATAGTGACTATTCATGTACCCCTCACTTTAGAGCGAGCTGAAGGTGCAGGTGCCTTCCTAAGATGATATTTCAGATAGAATGAGATTCCCCAAGTCAGGCTGCCTAGGAGAACCTCAGCGTCCAATGCGGCCCCTCTTCCTCTTCCCCCCCCACCCCGCCCACCCCCAGGTCCCTCAGGCAGGGGCCAGATCTGCCCTCTCCCTCCCACCACCACCTAAAGATGTACAGGGCGGCCGAGGGTCCTTCCCCCGGAGGTTGCACGGGGCACCAGGACCTGCCGTGGGGGATTCAGAGGTTCACTATGTCCGTCTGGCCGTTGGCACAGCAGTTAATTTCTCCCAGTGTCCCCTGCGCACTGTACTGAAGTCTGAGAGCACAAAGAAAAGAATCCCTGTTCTCAGCAAGCTTCCAGTCGGGTGGGGCAGTGGAGAGGGTGCTGGACCTGGAGTCAGGAAGACCTGACTTTAGATCCTGCCTCAGACACTTACGAGCTTTGTGACTCCGGACAAGTCACTTCACTTCTGCCTCAGTTTGCTTATCCGTAAAATGAGGATAGTATCTGCCTCCTGGGGCTGTTGTGAAGCCCAGGTGAGACGGGTGTAAAGTATTTAGTGCTGTGCCTGGCACACAGTAGGTGCTTAGTAAATGTCTGTTTCCTTCTGTCCCCTTCCCCTGTAAAGTGAGAGAATGGGGCAGAGCCTCTGAGGGTTCTGCTAGCTGCAGAATGTTTAATTTCATGGCCCTCCTCCTGTTGCCCCCCTTTTGAAGCAGTCTCTAGGCTGGGTTCACCTCTCCAGCCCCTTGGGGGTGCTATTGGAGCCTTCTCATGGGTCCACAAAGCCCTTCTGGGCTTGGTCACCCCTGTGCCTCTGAGCACAGTCTTGGGGACGCTATGCCTGGAATATCCTGGCTATGCAACAGCTCCCAGTGACCCACGTGGACCAGGGCTGCACCTGGTGAAATCCTAGCCTTCCCCAAGGGCTGCCTAAAATGCCGCTTCTCTGAAAGGGACTGGGGGGGGCCCTCCCCCCTTCCTCCTCCCCCCAGCCAGAAGGGACCTGTCAGCACTGGCCAGATGCCTGGCTACTCCTTCACACACATACTGTGGCCATGCCATGGACTGTGCCTTGAAGTTGGGGGGGGGGGAGAGGGCTGTGTCTCATCTGTCTTTGTACAGAGCTGCCTACGTGCCTGGGTACATGCACACACCGGCACGCGCGTGCGCATACACACACATACGCACACACATAAGCGGCTGGTCTGCCTGCCCCGCCTGAATGCAGACCTGCAGAGGCTGAAGCCTTTCTGCCCAGCAGGCAGATGGAGGCAGGGTGGTGGCCGGGATTGGTGAGAGAGCTTTGTTTCTTGGTGATGAAGCTTGCTTTCCCACAGGCTCCTGTAGGCCTGATACTCCTAGAAGGTACTAAAAGCAGATCCCAATTGGAACCTTAGTCTCAGGTCTGGAGTCCCAGAAAGCAGAACCCAGGAGCCCAGCCCCGGCCTCAGGTCTCAGCTCCAGGGATATTCAGGTGCTAAATAACCTCTTTAACCATAATCTGCCCTAATCCATTTTTTAAAGGACCCCAGTGGAAAGTCATTTTGGTTTGCATGAAGCCAGATCCAATGTGAAATCCTACACCATTCCAGGGT
The DNA here is from genome assembly GCF_003287225.1 of Phascolarctos cinereus. Taxonomy (NCBI): domain Eukaryota; kingdom Metazoa; phylum Chordata; class Mammalia; order Diprotodontia; family Phascolarctidae; genus Phascolarctos; species Phascolarctos cinereus. The sequence goes on along the minus strand of NW_027556402.1, from coordinate 257,676,599 downwards.
AAATGCCAGGGGCAGGTGGGCCCATGCCTTGCAGACTAAAATTGGAACTATACGGCCAGAAGCTATGTCCCAGAGAACTCTGTCCTGCCCTGCTCCCTGCTCCTGACAGCTGAGCTGGCCCAGGTTCAGCCCAGGGATGAGGTTCCTGGTTGAGGAGGCCTGGGGGGCCCTTGCCCAGAAGGCTTCCAGGGTCTTGGGTCAGTGCTGGGCCTGTGGATCTCTGGGCTAGTTTGTTTCAAACTCCAAGGCCTCTAGCCTGGTCAGGAAGCCTGAAGGGGAGGGCCAGGAGGGTCTTCCTTTAGCTTGCAGGACATGGTATTTGTGGTTCTGAAGCACAGCCTTTGGCAAATTGGCAAATTGCGGGGAGGGGGCTGCTGTGCCCTAACCCTGACCTTCCCTGCCCCTCAGAGCCTGGGCTGTGTAAACAGGACACTGTTGCTGCTTGAGGGTGCAGTCTGATGGCATTCATAGGCTGGGTGGGCAGTGAGTGGTTCTTCCCGCCGCTCTGGCACTGGCTACATGCTCTACCTGATTCTTCTTTGAGGATGGAATGGAAAATGAATGCAAATGTCCTTAGAAGCACAGACTGCTTGCTGAGGGCTGAGGAGACAAATGCAAAAGTAGGCAGTCCTGGCCCTCCCTCCTCCTCCTTGTGGCTGCCACAATTCGGGTTCTTGAGCCAGTGCAAATGAACAGAGCCATCTCTCTGGCCCCTGGCTCCTGTGTCCCGCCTTAGAGTGTGAATGTTAACTCCTATAGGGAATACAGGTATAGGTGAACCCATTTTACAGATGATGAAATAGAGGGTCAGGAAAGTGGATTTTTGTTTCTCCTCGCCAAGCCTCCTTTATGCCAGGCTCTAGGGCTACAAAGACAGAAGGAACAGTTCTGGCCTTAAGAGCTTACATTTTCCTGGAGCTGAGGTGGGCGGGACAAGAAGGGTAAATACAAAGTAATTCTGGAGGCAGGGAAAGCCCTAACTCTAGGAGCAATCAGGAAGGGCCAGAGCTGGTCTTTGAGAGCAAAGTCTTGGAGGGTTAGTGATTCTGAGGAGGCCAAGAGGAGGAGGAGGAGGAGGAAGGAGAGTGTTCTAGGCAGGTGGGGCAGCCAGCCAGGAGGTGGAGGCTGGGAGAGTGGGTTGGCTTGCCTAGAGGCCCTTAGCCAGGAGATGGGGTTGGAACCCAGGCATCTGATTCTCAGTCCAGCTCAGCCTTCTGGCTACTATGGCACGTGGCTTAAAGCATGCCTGCTCGTTGGACGCCAGCTCTCCTAGTCCTTCTCCACCTCCTCACTCTGTGGGCTCTTGTCCATATTCCACCAGACCCTCCCCAGCAGCTCCCCTTCCAGGTGTCTCTCCTCCAGGAGATGGATGAGTGAAGGAGATGGTTGTGAGGGTAATGGCTTCTGTTTGTTGGAGTCCCTTTGTGGACTCTTAACAGTGTGACTTTTAATCCCCAGGTCACATGTGGCCAATGAGAGAGATGGCGCTGTGCCCTTCCTTTCTGCCAGTCGGTTTTCCAGGTTACCCCAGAAGTTCTTGTCAATGAGGAGGTTCTTTCCCCAGTGATTTGTGCTCTTCTGTCGATTGGACACTGAGTAACTGGGCTCTCTTATTCCTGATGCTTCTTCATCTGGTCTTTCCCATGGGTAGAATTCTCTGCTCTTTAGCCAGCACCAAAGAGTTTTGATGAATCCTACTGCACAGCATGATTGTAGTCCGGAGCTGCAAGTGTCTGCATTCTTTCTCTGGAAGATGACTTCCCTTGAATTCCTAGACCTTTTCTTCCTCCACATGAATTTTGTGATTATTTTGTCTAGCTTTATAAATCAGTTTGGTTGATGTAGCATGATATCTGTGAATAATTAGGTAATACTTATATCACAGTGGCCTGGCCTGGCTGTGAGCCCTTCTAGTTTATTGAAGTTGGTCTGTTTTTCTTTAAAAAGTGGCCTGTGATTGTATCAGTATGATGCTTGAATGTGCCTTGGTAGATTGATGCAGAAATTTGAAGCATTTTGTAGTTATTCTGAATGGGATTTCCCTTTCCATCATTTCCTCCTGGATTTTGTTACTGTTTAGAAATGCTGTGGGGAAGAGAGGGGGAGGCTATTTTGTATCCAACAACTTTACTAAAAGTATTGATGGATTTAGTTTGTTTGCTGGCTCTCTGAGATTTGCTAAGTAAATCATGTTTTCACCAAATGGGAATAGTTTTCTCTCCTCTTTATGGCTATGCATTTAAATTCTCTCTCATCTTATTGCTATCACTAGCATTTCTTAAAGCTATATCAGTTAAGGTGGGGAAAGATGACATCCTCTCTTTCTTGTAAGTATCTAATGTTTCACCACTGTAAATGATGCTAGTTTTTGGTTTTAGATATGTCCTTTTTATCATATTAAAAATGACTCTTCTCTGTCTTTGTAGGATTTCTGGCATGATTGTGTTTTATATTTTATCAAAGACTTTTTCTGCAACTATTGATATCATATGGTTTTGTTTCTTATATCATTAATTATGTTAATTTTTCCCCTAATTTTCAACCATCCTTGTATCCCTGATATGAATCCAACATGATCATAGTGAATAATTCTGAAGGTGTTTTACTGTATTATTTTGTTTAAAATATGCGCTTTTATATTTACTTGTGATATTGTTCTATAGCTCTCTTTGTTTTATCCTTCCTTAGTTTAGGTATCAGAACTGTATTTGTCTCATGAAAGGTATTTAGTAGAATTTTCTTTTTTGATTTTGGAGAATAATTTGTGAACTATAAAAATTCCTTGTTCTTTCACCTGGAAAGGTTCTTCTCTTTGGTTCTTCCTTTCCAGCTGGTTCAATTTCCCTTTTCTGAAGTTGGATTGCTTGAGTTCTCCATTTCTTGTTCTGTCAATTTGGGTAGATGATCATACACGCCTTTTCTATTCTCCATTTGCCAATGATGTCTTAGTGATGAAATCCAGTGGCCTTTCCTCAGTCTTTATCCTGTTGGCCTTCTCTGAAGCTGGTGGCCCCACTTACCACTCCCTTCTACCAGACACTGTCCCTTGGCTTCCATGGTGCTCAGCGCTTTGGGTTCTCATCATACTGTCTCCCGCTTCTCTGTCTCCTTTGCTGGATACGACTCCTGCCTGCTAACTATGGACATCCCCTGAGGCTGCTCTGGTGCATCTTCTGCTCCCTCCTCTCTTGGGTTGTCATCATGAGTTTTCATCTCTTTGCAAAAGACCCTCATGTAGTCCTCAGCTAAGTTTGGTCCCCCCAAACTCCATTCCTCTGCTCCCAGCTGACTGCTAGGTATCTCTACTTGTATGTCCTATAGGCACCTCAAACAAGGTCAGATGTTCAGAACAACTCACCCTGTTTTCCCCCAAACCTACCCCTTCTCTCCCCTTTCTTCTTTCTGTTGGCTTCCCAGTCAAGGAGGCTTCTTGCACTCTTCCCTCTCCTTCCACCCCAAATCCCTTCTGGTGGCTGTTGTCTGCCCTCCTTCCAGACATCTCAGGCATCTGCCCCCTTCCACTGCATCCCCCAGCTCCCAGCGTTGCTCAGACTTCCATCCCCCAGCTCCCCGCCCTCTCCCAGTGGGACAGTGGCAGAGACTCCTGGTTGGTCTCCTCGCAGGCCTCCTCCCCATCTCCACCTCATCCTCTACACAGTGCCAAGTACTCATCTGAACTGAATACTCCCTGCTCAAGAAACTTCGTGTTCCCTTTGGCCTCTGGGACAAAACACAGCCCCCCCTTTGGCATTTAGAGCCCTTCACAATCTGGTTCCATCCTAACAACAGCTCAGAGGATAGTAGGCCCAGAAATTTGGAGCTGGAAGGGACCTTAGAGGTGATGGAGTCTAACTCCTTTCTTTTATAGAGAGAGAAACTGAGGTGCAGAGGGTCACACAGCTAGTGTCTGAGGCAGGACTGGATCCCAGGTGCAGGGCTCTGTCTGCTGCTACTCTGTGGTGGTTCTCCAGGCTAGTCACACTTGCCTGTTTGCTGCTCCCCATGCATGGGTGCCCAGATTGCATCCCTTCCTCCCCTAAAGGGAGGAACTAAAGCCCTGCTCAGTTGCTTGCCGGAGGCCTGGCCTGATTCCTTCCCTCCGTGCGGGCATTCTTCCTCTCTCCAGAGATCGCTTGGCATTTGTTTCCTTACATGTGTGTCACATCTCCACGTACGCTCCCAGTAGAATATGCCAATGGCAATGATAACATTAGCTAGCCATGATGATTTAAGGTTTGCAGAGCATTTGTGTGTATTAGCTGATTTGATCCTCACAACAACCTGGGTGGGGGGGAGTGATGGTGGTGCTATTATTGTCCCTATTTTACAGATAAGGAAACTGAGGTATCCAGAGGGGCAGTGACTTGCCCAGGATCACCGAGATCTTCCTGACTCTAGGCCCCCATGCTCTGTCTGCTGTCCCTTAGCTGCCTCTTTATAAGGCAAGCTTCTTGAGAACAGCGACTGATCTATTTGTCTCTGTGCCCTCAATGCTCAGCACAGCACCTACCACATAGTAATGAGGGCAGCTAAGACAGTGCATAGAGCGCTGGGCCCGGAGTCCAGAAGACATCCTCCTGAGTTCAAATGCTTAATTAACCATGTGACCCTGGACAAGTCACTTCACCCTGTTGGCCTCAGTTTCCGCATCTGTAAAATGAGCTGGAGAAGGAAACAGCAGACCACTCCAGTATCTCTGTCAAGAAAACTCTCAGTGGGGTCATGGCAAGTCAGACATGATTGAAAAATGACTAACACATGCTGACCTCCAGCTGCCTTCCTGACATCTTCAGCCGGGCATCCAGGAGAAGTCTCAGGCTCAGATGCTCGAGACGTGTTTATTGAATCGGATTTGAAACACCACACCAGTGTTAGTATGGAAGCAGCCAGGGAACAGAGGCCAGCCAAATCCTGCCTCTGCCCCTTTGTCCTGTGTGACCTTGGACTGTTCCCAAACCCCACTCTGGGCCTGAGGCTCCTCACCTGAAAAGGGAGGGGCTGGAAGAAGATAAGCCCTGGCCCGAAGCCTGGGAGCCTCTACCTGCTTCCCTGCCTTTCCGGGCCTTGCTGCCCTCTGCTGGCAGGTGTGGGCACTCCCCATGGAGTTCCCAAGCCTTCTGGTGGACCAGAGACACCAAATGGGGGCTGCCTGGTCTGTTAGCCAGCAAGCTGCCATTGAGCCCCGATGAGGCAGGTCCCCCAGGCGGCAGCCCCATGAACCCTGGGGGCCAGCCTTCCCATATCGTGTGGCTGTTTTGGGTCCCATTCAAGACAAATTCAAATGACTTTGCCTCTGTCGCCTCAATTTCCTCATCTGCAAAATGGGGCTAATAATAGCACCCACCTCCCAGGGTTGTCATAAGGATCAAATCACCTAATCCATGGAAAGTGCTTTGCAAAAGCACCAGACAGGAGGACCTGAGTTCAAATCCGGCCTCAGACCAAACACTTGACCCTTACTAGTTGTGTGACCCTGGGCAAGTGAATTAATCCCAATTGCCTAACAAAAAAAAAAAAAAAAGAATAGGGACATGTCATTGGTGGTGGTGTTTTTTGGGGCAGCTAGGTGGCGCAGTGGATAGAGCACCAGCCCTGGAGTCAGAAGGACCTGAGTTCAAATGCGGACTCAGACACATAACACGAGCTGTGTGACCCTGGGCAAGTCACTTAACCCCATTGCCTAGCCAAAAAAATAAAAGAAGAAGAAGAAGAAAGAAAAGAAAAAACAAAAGCACCAGATAGGCACAGGCCTAATTATTATTAGGATGAGGAGGGGTGCATAGCATCTACACAAAATAGATGCCCCATACAGTAAGGGGAGAGGAAGTCCCAGAAATTGAGAGGAGGTACCCCTGAGTGAGCCTTGGGGGAAATGTAAGGCCTGAGATCCTGTGAGGTAGAGGCAAGGAGGAAGCCAGGGGCACTGGAGAGGGCTAGCCTCTGCCTTCCAGGATGCAGCAGTGAGTGCCATGTTGGAGATCCAGGCTGCTCCAGTTTGCAGACAGGAAAGCGCCTACTCCAGCCAGAAGGTCAGAGGTGGTGATGCCGTGATGGGAGCTTCTGGCCCAGGGCCCTTGTGCTGCTCCTTTTCGGAGGAGCTGTTCTCAGGGCAGGAGTTGCCAAGCAGGCTGAGGCAGGGCTCCCCACCCTCCAGGGGCTGTGTCACTGCCCTAGGAGGCACATCCCTGGCGCCACCCTCCTGACATGACTCAGAGCCCCTGTGGGCCCCACCCACCACAGGGATGCCAGGGCGGGGTCTGTGCAAAGGGGATGACTCCTTGGGTTCCCACTCTAGTTGCCTCCCTCCCTCCCTTCCTTCCTTCCTTCTGTCTCTTCTTCCTTCCCAGCCAAGAGCCAGCCAGCCCTGACTCTGAGGGTTGGGGCCCCTTCCCCCTGCCCTCCCTCCCGTGGTTTAGCTGTTGCTTCCCACGGCTCCCACTGCCTGGCCCCATCTCTGGTTCCACAGCTGTGCTTTCCTTCCCCAGCTAGTAGCTACACGTTTGGGGCTGGAATGCCTGTCATCAGACCGGCTGGGGAGAAGGGTGGGGATGTGGCAGGTAAGGAAAGAGTGACAAGTCGAGAATGGGCAGGCCCTGTGCTAAGTGCTGAAGGGGCAAAGAGAGGCAAAAGACAGCCCTGCCCTCAAGGAGCTCCCAGTCTAATGGGGAGACAGTATGTAAGCTACTTTGTGCAAACAAGCTAGAGATGAGAGAGATTGGAGATGCTCACATTAGGGGTGACCAGGCAAGGCTTCTTACAGAAGGCCAGGTCTTAGCAGGGAGCTCAGTGGTCAGAGCAGCAGGGGGAGAGCATTCCAGGAATGGACCACAGCCAGAGAGCATGCTGGGAGCTGAGGGCACAGAGGAAGCCTGGGGAGTGATGAATGCAAAACAGCGTTTTGTGTTTGATCCGGGGGGTGACATGGGCCCCCCCCCCGGTCATTGCACCAAGGCGGAGGCAGTGTCAGAGGAGAGAAGGGGGCCTGTTGGAGAGACACAGCAGAGGGGAAACGGACGGGCCTTGGCACAGCTTGGATGGGGGAGGTGAAGGAGGGAGGCTGGAGGCAAGGGCTGGGAGGAGGGTGGTGCCCAGAACAGTAACGGGGGCTTGGGAAGCAAGAGGCTTCGGCAGGAAGGACAATGAGACGGGTTTGGGAGGACAGGCGGAACGTGAGACTTCTCCTGGATGCCCTGTGTGAGATATCAGGGAGGCAGCTGGAGGTCAGCAGAGATAACGCCCTGGGTGTGGCGAGCCTGTCTCGTGTCTGTCCTGATCCTCAGCTGTGTGGTGTTATTTATTCCCAGACAAGGGTTGTGTCTTCACTAATGCATTTCCCTCAGAGCCAAACACACAGTAAGAATTTAAACCGGGGAGTGTGTCATGTTAGGAAAGCAGTCATTGGTTGAACTTGGTGAGCGGTCACCAGGCGTGTGTTAAATGCTTCGCTGGGCCCTACGGGTACCTGGATAGCCATGCCTGCCCCAGACAACTTTGGCTCTACCAGGGAGTGTACTATGGTCATTCCTGAGTGCTGGGAGACTCAAGATTGGGCCTCCTGCGGCAGGGGGCTGGAGCGTTGAAGGCCTTACAAGAAGGCCAGGGTGAGGGAGGCAGCTCTGCGGAGGCTAGGAGAAGGAGGGTGGGCACAGGGAGCCCTCCTCGCCTGGTTCGGTTGGATGGGGAGCCTGAAGGGAGCCTCTGCCCAAGTGAGGTGGCTCCGCGGACTTCGGCGCCCCCACTAGGGTGAGGCCTTGCCCGGCGCCTTGGGCTCCTTGCATTGTCCTAGTGGGCTGATGAGGTAGGCAGGGTGGAGGGTCTCAGGAAAGAGACCTGCCCTTCTCCACACAGTGGCTGGTCCCCTGTGAACCCCCACTAACGTTCTTGTGACCTACTGGGAGAGAGAGGAGGGACCTGGCTGGGGAGAGCCCTGCACGGCACTCCTTTCCCTAGCCCTTCCTGAGGGCAGCCCTGGGAATTCCTGAATGAACCTATGCTGAATGGGTTTCTTCCCCCCTCCTCCCCTCTTCCTGCAAAATCCAGCCTCCCATCCACATCGAGCCTTTAGTGAACCATGTCTGACTAGACCCAAGTCCTGACTCAGTGCCTCTTTGGGGGAAGCGAACAAGCGCTAATTAACTACCTACTGTGTGCCAGAGGCTAGACTGAGCATTGTTTGACCTGATTCCATTATGATCATCAGCAGAACCAGGTATCGCCTCCTTGTTGGGGCGCCCAGAGGAGCCGGAAGGGATGAGGTTAAAGGGCAGAGGCCAGGAGAACAAAATCCCTGACTTGCGCTGCTCCAGCTAGGGCCTCATGGGCTGACGGGTACCAGGCTCAGTCGGCAGGCCGGATGCGGCGGCAGGTCCTTCCGTGACTCACCTGTAAAATGGGGCCCAGGAGCCTTCCCCTGCCAAACAAAACTCACTTCCTGTGAGTTATCCTTACTGTTGTCAGGGTCAGAAGAGAGAATGCTGCTTATGAAGAGGCATAAAGCAATGAGTTGTTTTGGTAATAATTATTATTTTTCCTTTGGAGGGCAGGGTGGGTGCGTCTCCTGCCTGGCTTCCAGGGCAGTGAGGTGCTGAGATCAGGTCCAGTCATGACGGGGTACGTTCTGCTCAAGTCCAGAGGAAGTGCCGTTAGGCCAGGTGGCGGCCCAGCTTTGTGGGAGGCCTCTGTGAGCTTCGCCCCACCCAGGTCCCAGCGGGCTCTCACAGGCCACCTTTTAGTACGTGGAAGGGCTCAGCCCTGGGGCCAGAGGCTAAGGCCTAGCCCACTCGGCCCCTGCCGCTGCTCCTCAGGGGGTTCGGAGGAGGGGTCCGCCTTCTGGCTGGATCTCCCCGCTGGCCGTGGGGGACAGAAGACACGGCCTCAGCCTTCAGGTCACCAGGCAACCTTTCCAAGCCCCTCTTTGCCTTCGGCGACGCTTGCGACTGCTGAGGGCGGCCACTGCTGCCTCGTGGAAAATAGAGGGGATGTTGTCCTGGAGCCAGGCGGAGCACTCCATGTAAGTGACTGCCCGCACCGACCTTGCCATCGTCTGGCCCTGAGGGAAGAGACCGAAAAGCAGCCTTGGTGTCAGCGTGCCTGCCCCAGCAGCCTTGGTCCAGCCCAGCGTGAGCTGCAAAAGTTAGTTCCTGGCTTGGCCCGAAGCATTGGCCCTGAAGCTAGAGGGCCTGGGATCTAGTCACACATTTCACTGAACAAGAGATCTAGGCAAGGCCCATCACCTCTTGGGGCTTCAGTTCCCTTATTTGCAAAAGGGGAGGTTTGGAATAGGTGCTTGCTAAGGTCCATCCCATCTCTAGGTGCTATGATCCTTTTGTCTCAAGCTTCCTTCAGGAACTGGAATTTTCCCACAACCATAGTGTTTACTACAAAGAGAGAGAGGCCATTTGCCTCCCTTACACCCCATCCAGTGAAGCTTTCAAACTCTTCTGAGGTTCTGAGCTGGAGGAAGCCATGCAGCCATATGGGCTGTGTCCACACCAAGGGCATGTCAGCCATCCTTAGCCTGTCCCTCACTGCTGCAGAGCCTTTTACCCTTCCCCAGTGGGCTCTCTGTTGAGTCCCTAGAGTGAGAGTTGGCAACCTTTTTTCTCCCCTGAAGCCCCCAATTCATTCTCTGTGAAAGAGAACTTTCCCTTCTTCTTGCCTCTGACTCCCCCACCTATATTGAGACTGGGCATTTGCACACCTCAAAACTCGCTTTGCTTGAGTCTCAGAGGAAGAGGTGGCCCTTTTGCTCAGGACCAAGCTGTCTGCATCTTGATCCCATTCTTGCCTTCCTCCTTCTGAAGCTTGGCCTGTCAGTCATTCCCTTTCTCTCATCTTCACTGTCTCCCTATCTACTTACCCTTTCCCCACTGCCCAGAAACATGCTCAAGGTTGGGGGGCCCTTCCTCCAAAGACCTTTACTTGATCCTGCCATCCCCTCAAGCTGTCACCATCTACCTCTCTTCCTTTTTACTGCCAAATTTCTAGAAAGCACCATCTACATTCAGGGCCTCCACTGCCTCACTGCAGAGACTCCACTCAAACTGCTCTCTCCAAGATGACCTTCCATGGGTCTCTTAGCACTAAACTTAGCAGCCTTTTCTTGGTCTCTCCCTTTGCAAATTATCTTGTAGCTACTTGCCTGTGTCCACATGGTATATGTGTCTTCCTATGCCCTTGCCTCCTCTTCTCTCAATCCAAAGTCTTTGAGGATAAAAACAGTTTCATTTTTTACCCCAGTGGTCAGCACAGGGCTTGGCACACAGGAGTTATTTAATAAGCTTTTGTTGAACTATTGAATCAAACCACAGGTGAGAAAGTGCTGGCTTGGAGGTCAGAAGACCCCAGCTTTGTCATCAGTGAGATATGTTACACTCTACTACCCTGTGTAGTAAAATGAGGGGGATGGGTTAATGATCTCGAGCCTTGGAGAGTGTCTAGGAGATGAGGAGGGACAGAGCAGGAACCAGGAGGAGGGATAGAGCAGGGACCAGGAGGAAAGGAGGGATGGAGGAGGGACCAGGAGGAGGGACAGAGCCAGGACCAGGAGGAGGGATAGAGCAGGGACCAGGAGGAGGGACAGAGCAGGGACCAGGAGGAGGGACAGAGTCGGGACCAGGAGGAGGGATGGAGCAGGGACCAGGAGGAGGGATGGTGCAGGGACCAGGAGAAAGGATGGAGCAGGAACCAGGAGGAGGGACAGAGCCGGGACCAGGAGGAAAGGAGGGATGGAGGAGGGACCAGGAGGAGGGACAGAGCTGGGACCAGGAGGAGGGATGGAGCAGGGGCCAGGAGGAGGGACGGAGCAGGGACCAGGAGAAAGGATGGAGCAGGAACCAGGAGGAGGGATGGAGCAGGGACCAGGAGGAGGGACAGAGCTGGGACCAGGAGGAGAGATGGAGCAGGGACCAGGAGAAAGGATGGAGCAGGAACCAGGAGGAGGGACAGAGCCGGGACCAGGAGGAAAGGAGGGATGGAGGAGGGACCAGGAGGAGGGACAGAGCTGGGACCAGGAGGAGGGATGGAGCAGGGGCCAGGAGGAGGGACGGAGCAGGGACCAGGAGGAGGGACAGAGTCGGGACCAGGAGGAGGGATGGAGCAGGGACCAGGAGGAAAGGAGGGATGGAGGAGGGACCAGGAGGAGGGACAGAGCCAGGACCAGGAGGAGGGATGGAGCAGGGACCAGGAGGAGGGATGGAGCAGGGACCAGGAGAAAGGATGGAGCAGGAACCAGGAGGAGAGATGGAGCAGGAACCAGGAGGAGAGATGGAGCAGGGACCAGGAGGAGAGATGGAGCAGGGACCAGGAGGAGGGACAGAGCCGGGACCAGGAGGAGGGACAAGGAGCATGGATGGAGCAGGGACCAGGAGGAGGGACAGAGCCGGGACCAGGAGGAGGGATGGAGCAGGGACCAGGAGAAAGCATGGAGCAGGGACCAGGAGGAGGGACCAGGAGCATGGATGGAGCAGGGACCAGGAGGAGGGACAGAGCTGGGACCAGGAAGAGGGATGGAGCAGGGACCAGGAAGAAGGTTGGAGCAGGGACCAAAAGGAGGGACGGAGCAGGGACCAGGAACAGGGACCAGGAGGAGGGATGGAGCAGGGACCAGGAGAAAGCATGGAGCAGGGACCAGGAGGAGGGACAAGGAGCATGGATGGAGCAGGGACCAGGAGGAGGGACAGAGCCGGGACCAGGAGGAGGGACAGAGCTGGGACCAGGAGGAGGGATGGAGCAGGGACCAGGAGAAAGCATGGAGCAGGGACCAGGAGGAGGGACCAGGAGCATGGATGGAGCAGGGACCAGGAGGAGGGACAGAGCCGGGACCAGGAAGAGGGATGGAGCAGGGACCAGGAACAGGGACCAGGAGGAGGGATAGAGCCAGGACCAGGAGGAGGGATGGAGCAGGGACCAGGAGAAAGCATGGAGCAGGGACCAGGAGGAGGGACAGAGCCGGGACCAGGAGGAGGGACAGAGCTGGGACCAGGAGGAGGGATGGAGCAGGGACCAGGAGAAAGCATGGAGCAGGGACCAGGAGGAGGGACCAGGAGCATGGATGGAGCAGGGACCATGAGGAGGGACAGAGCCGGGACCAGGAAGAGGGATGGAGCAGGGACCAGGAGGAAGGATGGAGCAGGGACCAGGAGCAGGGACGGAGCAGGGACTAGGAGGAGGGAACAGGAGGAGGGACAGAGCCAGGACCAGGAAGAGGGTTGGAGCAGGGACCAGGAGGAGGGATGGAGCAGGGACCAGGCGTGGGGGAGAGCAGGTGGAGGGAGGCTGGTAAAGGAATGCTGTACTCTCAGCTTGTTGAGCTGGAACATAGACTGTATTAATGGTGTAATGTGAGATCCAGCTAGAAAGACCCAGGGACCAGCGAGCCAGGACCAGGGATGGCTTTTTCCCTCAGAGAGGCCTCTGGTCATGCTTGGTTTTGTATCTCTTCAGGGCACTCGCCTCCTATTTCTTTATAGTTAGCTGCCCCTACCCCCACTCCCTGCCATAAACACGCAGGCCTCTAAGGCCCATACAGGGAGTTATTGGGGGCTAGCTAGGCTTTGGCCCTCCCAAGCACAGCCCTGACAGGCCTTGGGATGAGGTAGTCCCCCAGAGTTGGTCCAGGTCCAACAATGTGTGTGTTGGGGGTGGGGGACAGGGTTGTTGACAGATTCATTGACATGCCTAGGAAATTGTTCTAGGGAGATGCTTTTGGGCCTGTGCAAAGTTGGGCATCTGCTGCTTCCTGCCCGGGGGAGGCTACCTGGCCCCACTTCCCCAGGTTATAGTCTACCCTCTGCCTCTATGTCTCCTCAATGCAGCTGCCTCATCCCAAAGACTTTGGAGGATTAGTGGATGGGCTAGGGTTCTTCTTATTCTGAATGTTCCTGTGGAAGGACACAGAGAGTGCCCTAGACCTGAGGTCCTGCAGGCATACAGTGGAAAGAGGCCTCAGAGGTCAGCCCCCTCTGAACACATCCCACAAATGGTCTTCCAGCATCCCCTTGACGCCCTCTGTGATGAAGAACTCACTATCTCATAGAAAGGCTAGGGCAGGCCTGAGGCTGATACCTTCTGGTAGGTGATGGGTTCCTGGCGGCTCTGCCGTAGTTTTTTCAGCAGCACCTTGTCCTTGCGCAGATCAGTCTTACAGCCCACCAGGATGATAGGTACCCCTGGGCAGAAGTGTGTCACCTCTGGATACCACTGTCAGGACAAGAAAAGGAGACCATGTGTCAGGCCTCTCTACCTCCAGGGGAAATGGGGGAGCTTGTGCTGTCCTTGCACAAAAGGAGGTAGGCCAGCCTCAGTTTTCTCACCTATCAAATGGGGCAATAATAGCACCAGCCTCCCAGAGAGCTGTTGCAAGGCTACGTTGATCCTATGATGCCCAATCAGATTGCTGGCTAGTAGCCGGCCTGCTTGGAGTCATTTCTCCAGCAGTGGGGATGAGCTGCCCTGCACTGTCCACACTCCCATGTGGACCTTACCGTTGAACAGAGCAAGGTTTACTAACCCCCAGGAGGCTTACCCTATTTCATGCTTCTGTATTGTTAGCATTGTGTTCTAATCTTATGGACAGTCTAGGACTTTGAGGCTTGGGGGAGTCCATGACCCAGTGGGAGCTGGTTCTGAGATTTCACAGTCAGGTCAGGTTGTTCTGCTAACTAGAAGAGCCCATGGCCCTCCTGCCTAGGAGGCAGCCTCAAGGTTGGGGCAGAGTCCCAGCTTCAGTAGCTGTAGGACTCAGTGCTCACCAGCTCCCAGCTAGGAGGTCAGATCATATAGACTCATGGATTTTCAAGATGGCAGGGACCAGCACAGTGACTTGTCTAGGGTCACACAGGTATTAAATCACAAAATCAGAATTTGAACCCAGACCCTTTAACTCCAAATTCAGTATTTATTCTGCTTCTCCCCATGGTCTGCGCATGGAAAATCCCCCGAAGGCCTAGGGAAAGTTGGACCTTTTGGTAGGAGGGAGACAGGGGGCCATCTCCTGTCACCCCACCCTGGTGTGCTAACCTTGGAAAGGATGTTGTCAAAGCTGTTGGGGCTCATGACATCATAGCACATGAGCACCACCTGCGCATCAGCGTAGGACAGTGGACGGAGGCGGTCGTAGTCTTCCTGTCCTGCAAGTGACCAGTGAAAGAGAGCAGTTATTGTCCAGCCTGCGCCAAAGATGCCTGGGGAGAGGGCGCCTGCAGAGGACGCAGACACCCTGCCGGAAATGTCTTTGCTTTTGCCTGGCTGCGCCCGGGGTGGGGGCGGGGGGCGCACAGGCGGCCCTGTGCCTCTGGGCTCCTGGAGGCTCAGAGCTAACACCTTCTACGGGGTAGGCCTGGCTCTCCTGTCCCCTTTGTTTATTTTCCTTCAGTGATTGTTTACTGCTTAATAGCACTAAAAACAATTCAACATGAAGGTCTGTCTATTTATATTTTGAAATACATGTTGAAGTGTAAAATGCCTCTCTGGCACCTTATGATGTCTCCTTCTCTGCCCCTTCCATTTTGGCTCAGTCTGCTTTGCAAGGCTGCAGTCAGTGTGTGCGAGCTGCTGAATTTCATTGGCGGAGGTATTGATTGAGCCAGCCCTGGTTTCTCGTCACTGTCACTGTCACCGTGTGTGCTTAGCAACAGGATACCAGATTCAAGGGCTGCCAGGGCTGGGAGGGCCCTTGGGCTGTGGAGTCCCAGAGGGAAGAGGAGCCTTAGAACACAGCACAAAACGGCAGGTCTCTGGCAGAGCGCTTCTGTCCTAGGGAAAGGCGAAGGAGAGAGAGGGAAAGGATTCAGAGCTCACAACTGAAAGAAACAGATGTCCAAAATTGGTTTTACATGGAATTGGAAAAGGAAAAAGAAAGAAATGCAGGTTCTTAGGCTCGTTTGCGGCCTGCATCCGTCTGGCAGTCTGATGGAGCCTGTAGAGCCTTCTCAGAATCACATTTTTAAATGAAAAGAATATGACGCATAGAATTACAAAGGAAACTGGTTATTTTGAAAACCATTGATCAAATAGAACACTGGCCCTGTGGTCAGGAGGACCTGAGTTCAAATCCAGCCTCACATACCTACTTACTAGCTCTATGATCCTGGGCAAGTCACTTAATCCCAGTTGCTTCCACCCTAAAAAAAAACCAAACCGAAAACACCAAAAACTAGTGATCAGGATAAAGCGAGACATGTATAAGGTGCTTTGGATATGCTATGCACATGTGAGCTATCAGCTGTCACTCTAAAAATGGTGTTTAAAAACAAGTTCATGGACCCAGGTTAAGAATTCCTGCACGTAGAATGTTAGAGCATCAGAACTGGGAGGAACCTTCAGATCATGGAATGTCATGTCTTTACATGTAATCGGGAAAAAAAATTCTATTAAAAAAAGAACATGGAAGGGCAGCATTGGGGGAGGAGGTTAGAACAGAGATGGTATTGAAGTTCGTCTGTTATCGTTTCGTCGTTTTTCACTCATGTCCGACTCTCTGTGACCCCATTTAGGGTTTTCTTGGCAGAGATACTGGAGGGCTTGGTCATTTCCTTCTCCAGCTCATTTGACAGATGAGGAAACTGAGGCAGATAGGATGAAGTGACTTGCCCAGGATCATACAGCTAGTAAGTGTCTGAGGCATCATTTGAACTCAGGAAGATGGGGTCTTTCTGAC
The DNA here is from genome assembly GCF_003287225.1 of Phascolarctos cinereus. Taxonomy (NCBI): domain Eukaryota; kingdom Metazoa; phylum Chordata; class Mammalia; order Diprotodontia; family Phascolarctidae; genus Phascolarctos; species Phascolarctos cinereus. The sequence goes on along the minus strand of NW_027556402.1, from coordinate 257,660,941 downwards.
TCCAAGCCTTGGGCAGCCTATCCACCGTGGCACCACCTAGCCGCCTGTCAGAGCTGGGAGGGGCCTTCCCACAGAATGTCAGGACGGGGAGGGCCATCTTTTCACAGTGGAAGAAATCAAGGCCTAGGGAAGCATGAGACTTTCCCTGTGTCACACAGCTGTGGCCAGTTCTAGGATGGGACCCCAGCCCTCCTAATCCTAATCTAGGGCACCAGCCTGTACTCTGCCCTCAGAAGCTCCCGAGAATGCAGACTCAGTCACCCATGGAACCCTGGGAGAACAGTATAAGAGAGGGGAAATCAAAGGCTGCGTATGGCACAGAGGCTTTCCTCATTTGTACAGTGGGGGCCTTGACTTGTCGAGGGAGGGAGAGGTAGTGGTGTTGAAGGAGGGCCTCCTGAAGGACAGGGAGCATTTTAATTGCCCAGCCTTGGACACTGCCTGCCAGGACCCACTGTGCCGTGCTAACCTGCTCACGGGGCAGAGTCACCTGGGCAAGGTCTGGCTCCTGAGGGATCCTTGGACGATGGCCAGCCAGGGTGGGGCAGTGGCCCCACAGCCCTGCCCAGGCCAGACAACTGTGGGAGACACTTGGTCCTCTGAGGCCTGGCCCCACTCCCCACCTTGGACTCATTTGAAGGGGAGCTGCATAAGGTGGGCACCTCTCACAGCAAAGAGTAGGCTTTTGTGTGTGGGAGCTGGAGAAGGGCGAGGCTGTGATTGAGGGCAGGCCAGTGACCTGTGATCAGACAGCTGTGGCCACCACTTCCTGACCTGCTCCCTGCCTCCCTTGGCTCTTAGCCCCAATCTGCCTCATCTCAGACTTCTCTGTGCACACCGTTCTTTGGGACTGGAAGCTCTTGGGAGGCAGGGCCGGATCAGTTCTCAGCTCTGAGCTAAGTCCAGGGGTGTTGGTACACATCGGGGTGAAGGAAGGTGGGGGCATGTTTGGGGGGACAGTTAATGCAGATGCAGGCCCTCACCTCCTCCCTCCCTAACTTTTGCCTGTGTCCTTGGGGCCCTGACCCCTTGGCAGGCAGGTGTGTTTAGGGTTGGGGCTTAGGGTTCTAACCCTCCGGAATCTTCCCCACGCCATCCATCCCCTGCCTTCTGCTTCCCCAATGTGGCTGATGCAGTGAGCTTACCTGCTGTGTCCCAGAGGTAGAGATTCACAGGTTTACCGTCAAGCTGCAAGGCCATGGAATACCGCTCAAAGACAGTGGGTACATAGGTCTGAGCAGGAGAGAAAAGGCATTTAATGGCTGAGGGAGACTGGAGGCCCCCAAGAGTCCATTAGTCAATAAATAGTAAGAGTCTAGGATATAGAGGCATTGTGGCAAGCTCTGTGCATACAAGAGAGGCAAAAGATGGTCACTGCCTTCAAGGAGCTTCCAGTCTGATAGGGGAAACACCAGGCAGACAAGCGATGGACAGATAGATTGGTGCTAATCTGTGAAGGGAAGGCTGGAGCAGGAAGGGGCTCAGGAAAGGCCTCCTGTAGAAGAAGGAGTTCAGATATGAGCAGGGAGAGCCTTCCAGGTGTGGGGGACAGCCAGAGAAAATGCCCAGAGAGGGAGGGTCTCCCCGGGAACAGCCAGGGGGCCAGTACACAGAGGAGGAGGGTGTAAGAAGCCTGGGCGGGGGAGGGGGAGGTCACAAAGGGTTTTGAACCCCAAACAGAATTTTGGGTTTGATCCTGGAGGCCACAGGGAGCCACTGGTGTGGAGTGAGTAGGGGAATGACGTGGTTGGGCTCGGGCTTTAGGAAAACGGACTGGAGTAGAGAGAGACTCATGACAGGTAGAGCAACCAGCAGATGATTTGGGTAGTCCAAGCATGAAGAGATGAGGGCCTGTGCCAGGCTGGCACAGAGGAAAGAAGAGAGCGTGTTGGAGAGACACTGGGAAAGGAAAGGCTAAAGGAGGGGAAACCATAGCCAGGTCAGATGTCGGCCTCCCCTCTCTCCCAGATGAGCATTGGACAGGTAGGCTAGTGGATGGGGAGGGATGGTCAGCCTGGGTCCTCAAAGCAAAAAGAGAAAAATCAAGATCAGGAATTTGGTGGCCATTGGGATGTTAGGAAGCCAAGTGTCCCTTTTATTAACAAATGGAAACTCCTCAGTTCCTCTTCACTGCAGTGAGCTGGGGACTTCTTCTACCATAGACATGTGAGGCAGGTATTCAGATGGGGTGGGAGGTGGCAATGGCTGGCCTTGGCCACAGAGGATGCAGGGAGACCACTGTGGGCTTCGAGGGAGTGGCCAGAGTCTGTCTGGCCTCCCACCCCACTCCCCGGGTTGTGCCTCTGCCCACCTCCTCAGGGCTCAGGGCAGAGAGTGAAACCCTGGAGGATGAGGGCAGGGCCAGGCGCACCAGATCTTCTGCCAGGAAGGGCAGGACCCCACCCAGCTGTGGCTCGGCCCAGGGAGTGACTCAGAAGGGCAGTTGGGGCCTCTGAGTCAGCAGGATTGGGGCCTTAGCTCAGGGTTGGCAGGAAGGAGAATGGAACAGGACACGGTACAAACGAGACAAGCAGTCCTAGGGGAGGCCAAGGGTCAGGAGTGGGGACCTCGCTGACGTCGGCGGGGTAGGACTGGGGGGAGAAGACAACTTTGCAGGCCCGAAGAAACTTCCTGGTGCCTCCTCCCTTCCCCCAGCCCATTGCAGCAAGCATTCCTTAAGCAGCCATTTGTGCCAGGCACGGTGCTGAGACCTGGGGACAGAAAGACAGAAGGGCAAGGCTCCGGGAGAGCCGTGAGCCTGCGCCCCTCCACGGCTGGAGCTCTTCCTTGCATCGACTCCCTACACACCCATGCTTGTGTTCTCCCCCATGACCAAACAGGCAGGGATTGTTTGTCGACTGTGTTCGGGCTCTGAGGATCTCAAGCCAGGCCTGGCACATAGTAAGCGCCCAGATACCCGATTCTGATTGATCTTGTGCCCAAGGCCTGGAGGCCATGCTTTAGGAAGGTTCAGCGGTAGGCATGGGAGAGGAAGTGAGGATGCCCATGCTAGTGGGAAGAGGAAGAGAAAAGGGCTGAAGGTTGAGTCCTGCACACTGGTAGTGCGGCCCTGGACAAGCTCTTTAACTGGCCCGAGCCTCATTTCTTCATCTGTAAAGTAGGAATGGTACTCCTCGCCTAGCCCTCAAGGCTGTTAGTGAAACCAGAGAATCCATCCTGTGTGTGCCCTGCTCCACCTCACCAGGCAGGCCTCTGTGCTGGTGTTGTACCATCCTTCCTATCCAGGATGTGAAAGCAAAGGCTTACCAGCCACCCTGGACTTGGGGTGAGGAAGGAGAAGGGATTGTGAGCACAGGCCTGCCAGACTTACATAGTGCCATAGAACCTTCGAGGGCAGAGCTGGGGGGGGCCCTCCGAGGTCTTAGCTTTCTTGACTGGGCTGCCCTCCGCCCCCTGGGCTCCTTCTTGGGTATCAGGGTGCTTAGATGGGAAGATAAACAGGAATATTCCTGGAGCTCAGTCTAGTGAGGAAATGAGGCTGAGATGCAGATCCCTCTGGTGGCTGGTCAGACACAAGGTGTCTGAGAGTGCTCAGGGAGGGAGCTTCGGGGAGGCCCTTGCAGAGGCCTGGGCTGGCTTTCCCAAGGCATCCTCACAGCTCTTAAGGCCTCCTCTCTGCTTCCTGGACCTCAGTGTCCCCCTTCTCCAGCAGTGCCTCCCCAGGAGTGTGAGAACAATAACCGCTACTGGATCTACTCACTAATCAGCTCTGAGGACTGAGGAGGGCCAAAGAGGACCTGCCCTTCCCAGGTCACCCTGGGGTGGCAGCAGGCACAGGGCCTGCTTCTGATTCCAGGAGAGCTCCCTCCTACCAGGCGACAAGGGAGAGGGCTGGGGCTCGGGCGGGCCTTTGGAGAGCTGAGTGGTGGCAGAACCTTCCTGCAGGAGCTGTCCAGCCCAGCCCTCGAGGGTGCCAGTGCTGGGGTGCACAGAGGATGGGTGGGCCTGCATCCCACCAAAAGGGGCCCGTCAGGAGAGCCCAGCCTCAGCAAAGCCAAGTCCCAGGGGGAGGGTGTTAACCACCAGGAGAGGTAGAGGGGCAGGAGGGGCACTGTTCTCAAGCCAGACTCTCCAAGAGCCAGGAGAGGAGGAGGGACTGTATTCTTGACTTAGGGCATAGTCTGGATAAAGGCCTGGAGGCTGGAGATGGAATGTCATGTCCAGGGAACAGCTCCAGACCAGCTCGATCTGATCAGAGAATGTGTGGATGAGGAAGAAAGCAGTGTGGGCCAGTGAAAAGCTCTCCACTTACTCTCTGTTTGATTTGAGCAAGTCTATGGGCCTCATCTATAAAATGGGGTGACTGGATTAGAAGACCTTTCCAGTGCAATCCCTTCCAGCTCTAAATAGAGGATCCTGTAAACTTATTGCAGAGGTGAGGGGCTGTGGGTGCAGAGTATTGTACATCCTAGCAGACATTATCATTTTGTTGGTTTTGCTGAAAAGTTTTTTTTTCTTTTTAATATTTATCAAAAGGGAAGCCTTGATGGGGAGGAAGAGAAAGGAGGGCTGTATTTGGAAATGAAGGTGATACAAAAACAAAAGGCATCATACATGTTGGAAAATACATATGAAATAAGACTGGAAAAATAGGCGTGAGCCAGACTGGGAAGGGTTTGACTTCCCACCACTGTCCCCTGGTGCCTAAGGGTGTTGGTGAGGCTTAGGCCTGTAGGAAGGAGAGCCCTCCCTTCCTCTCCTCTCCTTCCCTCAGTTTCTCTGTTCTCTAGCATTTTGCACAAAGACCCCTCCCTCACCTGCCTTATGAACTGTGCCCCATCATTGTGGCTCCAGAGAAGGTGCCAGCCTGCACTAGTGAAGGCAGTTTGCTCATCTGGGAGATCCCTATGCCAGTGAAACCCCAGGCCCAGTCCCTGTCTCTCGCCATAGGTATACCCTGTGATGCCTGTGATCTTCCAGGTTGACATTTGTGGTCAGGATGCCCAGATTGCTGCCCTCCTCCTCCTTCATTCACTGTTGGCCCTTGGGAGCCTGAGGGGAAGTGGAGGAAGGCTGCAGCCCAGGTTGGGGTCCAGGACAGAGAAAGAGCTAAGGTTTCCTCTTGGGCTGGTGCCTTCTGTCTGAGACTCTGCCATCTACCCTATCTTTGTCTATGCAGAGTGGTTGCCCATGGGGTCCCCCATTAGGTAGGGGACTCCCTGAGGGCAGGAGCTGCCCGTGACCTTTCTCCAGGTCTCTGGCCTGCCTGGGGCATAGTACAGTTATCCCTTTTCCCCATCGTGGTTTTGATGTATCACGGGTGGCATAAGACATTAAATGGAAATTTGGGGGAGCTTGGCAAAAGGCCAGCAAATGACACAGAATAAAATTTAGAAACTTAGAAATGCATAAAATATATGTATAGTATTGTATAATATCAACCCCAATTATACAGTAAGGCACTGTAAACACCCCAGGAAAGAAAAGGAAAAAAATCAGACTTCTTCTCCAGTACAAAGCAGGGCCCAAAAATTTTACGTGGATTTTCCAGATTGCCGGGGAGTGGGGGTCACTGCAGTCAGTAAAGCCCCATTACTGTTGATTACAGATAGGTGGGTGAGACTGAGCTAACAGGCAGGTACTCGCTAGCTCTGAGTCTTTGCCTGCAAACCGGTAGGTTTAGGCCCCATAAGAAGCCAGCTCTGTTCGAGGGGATGAAGGCAAGCTCCTTGAGGGCAGCCCCTCCCTTTGCCTGAGGCCCAAGCTCAGCACCTACTTGGCCCAGGTGCCAACATGGTGTTTGTTGAACAGGTATAAAGAAGATCAGGTATAAAAGACATTTTGTAAACCAGAAAAACAAAGAAACATGAGCGCTTAATTTAGAGAAGCAAGGAGCTGAAGCGAGGTAGCACAGTGGGTAGTGAACTGTACTTGCATTTGGAAAGACCCAGGTTCAAATACTGCCTCCTTCCCCTTCCTAGCTGTGTGATCCAGGGCTAAATCACTACCCTCTCTGAGCCTCAACTTCCTTATCTGTAAAGTGGAGATAACCATCCCTGCTCCCTAAGATAATCCAGGGAAAGCTTTGCAGATTTGAAAGGGCTGTCTCAGTGCTGCTAATAATATTATTACTACTACTGTATCCCAAGTGAATGGGGATTGGGGTAGGTAGACTAAGCCAAAGCTCTTCCTGTGAGTGAGGGGCTGGCCCAGAGGGGAGTTGAGGCTGGTAGAAGAGGCCAGAAGAAGCTGGGAGGGGGGCTGGTGAAATGTCTCAGTTCTAGGCCTGTCTTTGAAGGACCGGCTGGGGAGAGCAGAAGGGGAGGGACTGTGCTTTTACACATCTAACCCTGAACATGCCTGAGCAGAATGCTCAGGCCCATTCCCTCACCTTGGAGAAGCCCTGCCTCCCATCAGCATGGAAGTAAAGAGAGCTGGGGGAGCCCACCCCCACCAGGCACCTGTCCCGAGTTTGCCCTCTGGGAGCTCTTAGGAGAGGAAGGAGAGGGTGCCCTTAGCCCTGAGGGGTCGGGAGGAAGGTGGAGGAGGGCAGCTGAGAGTCACTGTGGGGAGGGGCCAGGTGAAGGATGTAGCTGTGCATGTGTGTCCAGGAGTGGGCATGTGTCTGTAGAGCCAGCTCTGTGGAAGTCAGGACTCACCTCGGGGAACCTTCCCTTGGCGAAGACCATCAGCAGAGACGTCTTGCCGCACCCCCCGTCGCCCACGAGGACCACCTTGATGGTGGGGACAGCTGGGTCCGAGGGCTGGGGCTCGCTGTCCCTTTGCATGCCGCCTGCCCTGGTGTTGGTCCCAGAGGCCCGTCCTTCAAAAGGCCCTGTCTGGCTCGGCAGGCATCTCTCTGGGAAGGTGTGGCCGATGGACAGTCTTCTTCTTCTTGGGCCTTTCCCGCTACCTGCCCCTCGGGACCTCCCCTCGATCCTCTCTGCCTCGGGCTGGGAGGCTGCAGGGCCAGTGGGTGCCTGTGTGCTCTCTGGAGGAGGTGGGAGTCCCTGAGCTTACCCACTGTAGCCCTGGCCCGGCCCCTCTGGTGACAGGCCCGGAAGGCTGCAGGTATATGAGCTCAGGAATGTGGAAGGGGCGGGCACCACCTGGAGGAAGTCAGGAAGGTGGAGAATGTGTGGCAGCCAAGCTGCGTGTGACATCTAGAGACAGCCAGGGTTAAGGTGTGGCCGGGCCGTAGCTCCTGCTGACAGGCTGGCTAATCTAAGAGAATGCCGAAGCAAGCCAAATAGCTAGCACTCAGAGTGTCGGGATTGGTATGGAGCCAGAGGCACCCGCAGGGTCTCAGAAGGAGTCCCTGGTGCACAGCTGGAGCTGGGAGGACTTTGGGGAGTGGGAGCGCCATCCCTCTGCACCCCCGGGTTCCCCCCACCCAGGCTGGGGCTGGTGGCCAACCTCCTGGGGAGGGTCCCTCCAGTGAGCTCTGCTGGACTGATCCTTTCCAGCTGGTGGGAGCTGCCAGATTGGGGACCCCCCCCAGGGTGATGCTCTCCTCCTGTCAGCCTGTGGGATGGGAAGGGTTCTTCCTCTCCAGCCTTACTGTCTGCCCTCTCTGCCCGCCTGCTCTCCCGCTGCCTGTTACCCTTCATTTCCCAGTGGGGCATTTAGCTGAAGGACACGGACATTTTTAAAGGCTTTACTGAAGTCTTTTGTTTTTACACACTGATCATTTCTACAAATCTTTGCGCGCACACACTTAGGAACTGAACCCTCCCTTGTATCAAGGAAACCAGCTAAACAGAAATAACTGATAAGGTGACCTCACCTGAGAGTATCTACACCACTCTGCTCTAGCAGTCCCAGCCTCTTTGACCAAGAGGAAGGAGAAAGGGAGGGCAAAGCTGGTGACTGGACCAGTGACTTCATGGCTATAGGGAACTCCTCCCAATGATCAACATCTTCTCTGATACTAAGAGTTTCTATGTTTCTTAGAGCCCAGAGAAGTTTAGTGACTCGCCCAAGGTCAGACAGTCAGTCTGTCAGAAGTAGGACTTGAACCCAGGTCTGCCTGGCTCTGAGGCCAGCTCTCTACCCACTGCACCACACTGCCTCTTTCTTATTTGATAGGTTAATCTTATTCTTCTTATGCAGTTTGCTTTTACGTCATAGTCCCTTCTGAAAGTCCCTTTCCTCCTTCCCATTCATCCCTTTTAACAAAGATTTTAAAGTAGGTAAAAAGCAGTTCAGCAAAACCAGCATGCCTACCGTCTCTGAGGGGCTGTTCGGTATTTCATCCCCATGCAGGGAAGGGCAGTTCATTGTGGTCCTCACTGTGTGTATCAGTTTTTCCCTGTTCTCCCCCCTCAGGCTGCATCAGTTAGGAGAATTCTTCTGGAGCTTGTCGGAATTCTGCCTCGGCTTGGTTTCTCGCAGTGCAGTGATACTCCATTCTCTTCATGGCTTGGAGCCCACTTGCCCATTCTCCAGTCCAGGGGTATCTCCTTTTGGTGCCCTGAATGTTCTGTGTCTGAGAGGCCCCTCTGATGTCTGCCCTGGGATCTCTAGGCCCCAGGGTATGGACAGCTAACCCCTGTCCGTTGCATACTTCCAGATGGCTTTCCAGAGTGCTGGGACTGCGCAGTAGGAGGCCTGCTGTCCCTGAGAGTCATTGGGGTGTATTTTCAAAGGGCTTCCTGGAGACGGTGCTTCTGCCAAACCCCAGATGCCCTGCCCTAGTTCAGCATGCCGATGCGGGCCAGGCAGGCCATGGGACGTAGGGAAGACCAGCTCAGATGCACACTAAGTGCATGACCACAGGCCAGTGTGAGTCTCATCGCACGGAGCCTCAGTTTCCTTTTTTGTAAAATGGAGATAATAATACTTAGAATACCATGGGAGAGAACACTTAATAAAACCTAGAAGTACTCTAGGACTAGGAATTGGCTGGCCCCCAATGAGCCTGAGCGGTGACCCATCCTTGTACAGGGGCTCTGTGGGGCCCTTACCCCAGCTGGCAGGAGGGTGCTGGCCCTTTCCCTGGCCTAGCATCCAAGCTGTGGCAAACCTGCTCTGCCCCACGACTGTCCCAAGCTGCAGTCCAGCTCACCTTAGCTGGCCGGGCAATTCATGGAACAGCAGCCTACGCTTCCTACTCTGTTCTCAGAGGGAATTGAAGCAGAGACTGTCTGGGCCACTCCCTGGGATGAGCCTTGGACTGGATGTCAGAAGATCTAGATTTCAGTCCTGACACTTTCAGCTAACTACCTGTTACCTTGTCCAAGTCCTTTCCCCTGTTGGGGCCTCAGTTTCCTTGGATATAGCCCTGGAAGGGACTTCAAAAGTCATTGAATTCAATGTCCTTTTTACAGTTGAGGAAACTGAGGCTCAGTCACATGACTTGCCTAAGGTCACATTGTGGGTGTTATAGGTCCTCTGGAGCTAGTATTGCCCCTGTGTTTCAGGAACAAGGCTAGGGCCTGGGCTTGAGATTGTGCGGGCAACACGGACAGAAATGACAACAAAATCCACAGCTGCATACAACTATGATGTCTACGTGATAAATTGGAGATGAATTAAGAGGGAATCAGGAAAGGGTTCCTGGAGAAGGTGGGATATAAGCTGGCATTTGAAAGAAGCCAGGAGGGAGAGAATTCCAGGCAGGGGGCACAGCCAAGACAAATGCCTGGAGTCAGGAAATAAATAACTTGTTCTAGGAGCAGCCAGGAGGCCAGTATCACTGGATTAGAGAGTACATAGGGTAGGGTCAGGGTGTAAAGAGGCTGGAAAGATGGGGAGGAGGGCAGATTGTGAAGGACGTTGAAGGCCAGAGGATTTTATTTTTAAATCACTGGAGTTTATTGATTTGGGGGAGGGGAGGTGACCTGTGTGGCATGTCTGGCCCAAACTGTCCTGTTGAGTGGGCCACTTCTGGCCCAGAAGTCTCCTGGGGGGGGGGGCAGGCCAGCCCAAGCTGCCTTCCACTGTGGGTCATCATAGCCCAGGTGTGCCCAGCTTAGGGCAGCCCCTAGAGAAAGTGGTTAGTCACCTTCCTAAGCCTTCATCGGGTGCCTGGGGAAATCTCTGCACAGCTCCCAGCTAGCCCTGATTGGCCAAGGACTTCCCGTGGGTTCCTGGCCGGTTCCTTGAACTTGTTTTCAGTAGGTGGGCAAATACCTTGGTGACGACTGGGGAGTCAAGGTCCATCCAAGTACAGGAACTGTTGGCTGATTTGTGGGTTGTCAAAGCAGGACACCAGGGCTCCTCTCGGGGTGGATTGCTTCCTGGGCCAGACCTAGGCAACCATTTAAAAGAGATTAGCCCCTCCACAGAGTCCCCAGGAAGGTGCCATGCTCTGCCACATGTAGGAAGAGGCACATAAGGAGATGGGGTCACATCCACCCCCAGTAAAGGAAGCACCCCCCCTCTCCCCAGCCATCTCTCTGTTCTCTGCAGGATCGCTGCACTTTGTGGGGGCCTTTTCTTGGCCTTACAAGGCCTCACCTAGAGTCTGCATTCCATGCTCAGCACTGCAGCCAGGAAAGGCCTTGGCAGGCAGGAGCCTGGCCAGAGCAGGTTGACCTTGACGAGGAGGGGACAGACAGCTATGCCATGCTGAGGCTGCCTGAAGGAAATGGGGAACAGGAGGCTTGGGGGAAGCTGTCAGCACATGATGGGAGGGAAGAAATGAGTGGAGCATTTGTTAGGCCCTTCTTGGAGGGGCAGCATGGCCTAAGAGCCAGCTTTAAGGCCGGGAGGGCCTGGGTTTCCATCCCACCTCTGACGGAGGCTGGCCATATGACCTGGACAAGTCCTTCACCTGAACTTCTCAGTGGTCCACAGAACTCTCAAGGGCGTTGGTACAGGGAGTTGGGGGTGGGGCCCAGGGGTGATGCTCTGTCAGGGAACTCACAGATCCGTTCCCCATCCTTGTGTCCCAGGCACTGAGGACACAAGGACATGGCCTCTAGGGCCAGGAATTCACATAGGGGGCTGGGCTTTGAAGGAAGCCAGGGATCCTTGGAGGTAGGGGTGAGCAGGGAGAGCGGTCCAAGCCCGGTGTGCTGCTGTGCAAAGGCCTGGAGATGGGAGATGGGGCAGGGGATGGTGGGGCCCAGAGTGGGGGGATCGGCGTTAGGTAGAGCAGTGGGCCATTGCTGGTCCTGATCTGAAGTGGAGTTCCATAGAGCTGGTCCTGAAACTTCCCAGTCGCGACCTGGCTCCAGGTGTCTCTGCCTCAGGCGCTCTTCACCTGGCCGTCTACTGGAAGACAGTTATTTATTTAAAACAAAACAAGGTCAGAGGCCACAGCCAAGAAGCCCAGCTGTAACCAGGGACAGAAAGTCATGACAGGCCAATGCGGGCCATTTCCAGTGGCCCTTTGTTGACTGATCGGCCCCAGGCCAGGCACCAAGGGACCCCACACCACCTTGGCCGGCTGTGGGCGAGGTGGGTCCTGGGGACCTTGGAGCCCAGACTGTGCCTCCTCTGAGGCCTTCCTGCTCCAGGCTCTGCTGCGTGGGTGGCTCCCCGGCTCCCCAGATCCCCGGCTCCCCGGCTCCCAGGCTCCCCAGCTCCCCAGCCCCCGGCTCCCAGGCTCCCGAGCTCCCAGGCTCCCCAGCCCCCGGCTCCCCGGCTCCCCAGCCCCGGCTCCCCAGCTCCCCGGCTCCCCAGCCCCCGGCTCCCCAGCCCCCCATTCTCCACCTCCCCCGCTCCCCAGCTCCCCAGATGAGATCATCTGACGCTTTGCGGGGATGAGTTGGCTCTTTGCAGATCTCCTAGAAACATCGTGGGTTCCTGCGGTTGGTTGGACGTTGCTAGGCGCAGAGGGCGTCAGGCTTCCCGGCAGAGTCTAGGTGACCTACACGATTGGCAGAGGCTCAGCAGCCAATCGGCTGCCCACATGGGGCGTCAGCGGTCTCTGGGCAGCAAGGCCGTTCCTCCAGAGCCGCCCGTAAGGGCGTGTCCTCACCACCTTGTTCTGAGCTGCTGAAAGGGGCCTCCTAGACCATTCCCCATGCTTAGAGAAAGGCTGCTTTCTTCCAGGCTTGCTCTGCCCTGGGGAGCGCCGCAGGGACCCAAGAGGTCACCTGAGAATTTACAGAGGGGGAAACTGAGGACCTGGGAAGTGACTGTCCCACGATCACACCGCTCTTACCCAGAGCCTCTATGTATGTATTCCATAGATGCTTAGAATCCTCAGCTCCCAGCACGCTGCCTGGCACACAATAAGGGCTTTGTTATTCGGTTTGTGACCCCTTTGGGGGTTTTCTTGGCAAAGATAACTCCAGTAGTTTGGTGCTCCATTCTCCAGCTCGTTTTACACGAGGGAATTGAGGCAAACTGGGTGAAGTGACTTGCCCAGGGTCACGCAGCTAATACTTGTCTGAGGCTGGCTCTGAGCTCAGGTCTTCCTGACTCCAGGCCTGGTCGTCTGGCTGCCCACAGCAGGTGCTTAATAAATGCCTGTCAAGTGAATTTGAAGCAGGCCCTGCGGACTGTCCAGGCTGTCCTGAGCTCTCCTTAGGGTTTGGCCGCCAGAGGGCGCAGAGGACACAGCTGAAATCCATCTCCAATCCTAATTAGCGAGTCACCAGCCTGCCAGCGAATCTGCAAAATGGGTTATGGTGGGGACCGAGGGACCTTCAGTCCGACCTAGGGGCACTCCTAAATGCTGGCTGCTCCTCACACTATCGTGGCTTCCTAGTTGTTCCAGAATGACCCCCCCCCCAATAGAGCCCAGACAATGTGTTACCGGCATAGGTGGGCTATTGATATTGTTGAGGATAGAGACAGCCAACATTTATTAAACACCTACTGCATGCTGGGCATTGTGCTAGGCGCTGGGGGCCCTCAAATTCAAACTCGAGTTCAAATGCAGCTCCAGATACTTCCTGGCTGTGTGACCCTGGGCAAGTCACTCCCTCTCTTGTTTGCCTCAGTTTCCTCAACTGTAACATGAGGATAGTAATAGCACCTACTTCTTAGGGTTGTTGTGACGATCAAGTGCCATAATATTTATAAAGCGCTTAGCACAGTGCCTGGCATGTACAGTAGGCAATTATCATTATCAAGACCAGAAGGCCTAAGTAGGAATGTAAAGAACACAGAGCTGCCTTCCGCGGCCTCAGGAGAGGCTGGAGTCAGCCCCGAGCAACACGGAGCCCCAGAAAGCTGGGCAGGCCTGCTCCCCGCTGGATGCCATGTGTCTCGTGCAGGTACCTTCCGGGCATCACTGCAGAGGGGGTCTCATTGCTGCCCCCCCAGAGGGCTGGATGCCCTGGACCCATCACCCTGCTGCGGAGCACGTGCTCTCTCGGGGTCCCCCTCCTCCCTGGTGTGGTGGTGGCCGGCTTCTGCAGTTGCCCCTGCATGGTCACCTCCTTGTCCTGGAGGTCCCATCGGCCCCCTTTGCTCCTTCAGCCACTGCCTCTTGTGGGAAGGTGCAGGGCTCCTCCCTCGAGGCAGAGATTCTATGCCAGCCACCTCTCAGCAGGACGTCCCCGCCCTTCCTTTGTGTGTTCTGTTGCCCGTTAGAATGGACCCTTGTTGAGGGCAGGGACTGTCTTTTTCTTGTATTTTCTTGTATTTCAGGTTTCGGGATTCACTCGATGCCTGGCCCCCAGTGAATGTGTGATAAATGATAACTGTTGATGGATAATTGACTGACTGACCCAAGCCCCCTTGGTTCTTGAAAAAGAGTGACTGACAGTGGCCCGGCTGAGGCTCAGAGACCTCCATGGGTCTCTTCTGCGTCGCTGGGATGCTGGTCCCATTCTGTTGTTCACACCCCCCTTCGCTCTGCGTGCCTTCCATGTTGTAGTGCCCAGTGAAGAGCAACTTCCTCCTTCTTGGCCGGCAGCTCCGCCTCACTGCCCCCTCAGTACACGGGACAGGGATGGGGGAGGATGGGGATGTGGCCGCCAGCTCCCTGGAGCCTTCCTCTGCCATCGGCCCGAAGTGGTCTCCTGGCCTTGCCGTTTCTTCACCCTCTGGCTCCTCATTGCTGCCCTCAGCACCGGCTCAGTCCTCCTCCTTCCCTCCGGCCCCTGCAGGCCTCGAAGGCCCTCCACCGTTCTGCCTCCAGGATCTTGAGCCCTGACATTTGCCCGGCTAACCCCATGAGTCAGGCCTTTCTTCTACATCTGCTCTTTGTTCTCACCAAGAGGTCTCCAGCCCCTCCTTGTTCTAGAGAGTTATCCCTGTTCTTTCCTTCCCTTACAGTCTTGGGCCGGTAGGGAATCACTAGAGTGGGACATTCCCTCCACCTTCAGATCTGAGGCCCCCTGGTCCTTCAGCTGTTCCCCCTTTCTAATTCTCACCCCCATCCAGGGTCTCTGCTCCTCCTCCTGAGCTGGAGGAAGACAACAGGCATGATACAAAGACAGACAAAATGGGCCCTGGCCTCAGAGGGCGCACGTTCGAATGCTATAGAATTCCTCAGACTTGGCCCACACACTAGAGTTACATTATGTGACCTTACCTGGGCCTCACTGCTGCGTGGAAATTATTTATCTCACCTCTAATGACTTTCTATCAAACTGCCCTCACAGTAGATGGTTCAAGATTTGTCCACCCCAACTAGCCTGTCAAAGCCGATGACCTCAGGCCTCTTAGCTTACCCAGGCTGTCTCAAGCTCCCATATACCTCTACTCTGCAGAGCCTCTCTACACTGGTACCCACCCTTTGTTGTTCCATCTCAGAGAAGGAGGAGAATATTAGCTGATATCTATGTAGCACCTTAAGATTCCCCCCCCAAAAAAAAAAACATCCCTTGTTGTGATACCAAGCCTCTCCTTGTATCTCTGACTGTATCTGACTGCCGTCTCCTCCAGAAATGTGTGTCCTTCACTGCTCCCTCCGTCTCTCTCCCATCTTTCATCACTGCCTGTGGGCAATGTCTGAAGGCTGCCACACCTAAGGGGATGACAGAGCAGAGCCAAAGTAAAGAATTTCATCAAGGAAAGAAATGCCCAAATGAGGAAATGGACCGTGGCAAGCTCAAAGAATATTTGATGAACAGAGAATCTGTGCTTCCTACTGGTATCCATGCAATGTCAGAAGAAAGTCAGGAAGGCCTCGGGGGTATTAGAGGGGCCTCATGTGGCAAGGTCCTGAGAAGACAGGGAAAGAGCTGTCCCAGAGGTGGTGGCAATGGTGCTGTTCAGTTGTGTCTAGCTCTCCGTGACCCCATTTGGGGTTTTCTTTTTTTTTTAAATTTTTTAATTAATTTATTTTGATTTATCAACAATCACTTCCATAAGCTTTTGAGTTTTAAATTTTTCTCTCCCTCCCTCCCATTCTCCCTCCCCAAGACGGCATGCAATCTGATATAGGCTCTACGTATACATTCCTGTTAAACAGATTTTCACATTAGTCATGCTGTAAGGAAGAATTAGAACCAATAGGAGGAACCACTAGAAAGAAGAAACAAAACAAAACTGAAGAAAGGAAAAAAATAGCAAATAGTATGCCTCGATCTGCATTCAAATAGTTCTTTCTCTGGATGTGAGTAACATTTTCCATCATGAGACTTTTAGAGATGTCTTAGATCCTTGTATTGCTGAGAAGGGCTAAGTCTATCGACGTTAGTCATTGCATAGCATGGCTGTTACTGTGGACAGTGTTCTCCTGGTTCTACTCACTTCACTCAGCATCAGTCCATACAAGTCTTCCCAGGTTTTTCTGAAATCCGCCTGCTTATCATTTCTTACGGAAGAATAATATTCCATTACGTTCATATACCACAACTTGTTCAGCCATTCTCCAACTGATGGGCATCCCCTCCATTTCCAGTTCTTTGCCACCACAAAAAGAGCAGCTATAAATAGTTTTGTACATGTGGGTCTTTTTCCCATTTGTATGACCTCTTTGGGATACAGCCCTAGAAGTAGTTTTGCTGGATCAAAGGGTAGGCACATTTTTATAGCCCTTTGGGCATAGTTCCAAATTGCTCTCCAGAATGGCTGGATCAGTTCACAACTCCACCAACAATGCATCGGTGTTCCAGTCTTTTCACATCTTCTCCAGCATTTATCATTTTCCTGTTTTGTCATGTTGGCCAATCTGATAGGTGTGAGGTGGTACCTCAGAGTTGTTTTGATTTGCATTTCTCTAATCAATAGTGATTTAGAGCATTTTTTTGAATGATTATAGATAGCTTTAATTTCTTCCTCTGAGAACTGCCTGTCCATATCCTTTGACCATTTATCAATTGGGGAATGACTTGTATTCTTATAAAGTTGACTTAATTCTTTATATATTTTAGAAATTAAGTCCTTTGGGAACTAAATGGTACAGTGAATAGAGAATCGGCCCTGGATTCAGGAAGACCTGAGTTCAAATCTTGCCTCAGACACTCGACACTTACTAGCTGTGTGACCCTGGGCAAGTCACTTTACTCCATTGCCTCGCCAGAAAAAAAAAAAAGAAATGAGGCCCTTGTCAGAGACACTGGTTGTAAAATTTCTTTCCCAGTTTTCTACTTTCCTTCTAATCTTGGTTGCATTGGCTTTGTTTGTGCAAAAACCTTTCAATTTAATGTAATCAAAATTATCCATTTTGCATTTCATAATGTTCTTTATCTCTTGTTTGGTCATGAATTCTTCTGTTCTCCATAAATCTGACAGGTGAACTATTCCTTGCTCTCACAGTTTGCTTATAGTATCAACTTTATATCTAAATCATGACCCCATTTTGACATTGTTTTGGTATATGGTGTAAGATTCTGGTCTATGCCTAGTTTCTGCCATACTCTTTTCCAGTCTTCCCAGCAGTTTTTGTCAAATAGAGAGTTCTTTTCCCAGGAGCTGGGGTCTTTGGGTTTATCAAACAATAGATTACTATTGTCATTGACTACTGTGTCTTGCATACCTAGCCTATTCCACTGATCCACCACTCTATTTCTTAGCCAGTACCAGGCAGTTTTGATGATTGCTGCTTTATAATGCAATTTAAGATCTGGAATGACTAGGCCACTTTCCCCTACATTCCTTTTCATTAGTTCCTTGATATTCTGGACCTTTTGTTCTTCCAAATGAATCTTGTTATTATTTTTTCTAGCTCTATAAAATAATTTTTTGGTAGTTTGATTGGTATGGCATGGAATAAGTAAATTAGCTTAGGAAGTATACTATTTGCTATTTTTTTTTCTTTCTTGTGACTTTTCCCTTTTGTTCTGATTCTTCTTTCACAACATGACTGATGTGGAAATATGTTTAATATGATTGTACATTTATGACCTATATCAGATTACTTGCCTTCTTGAGGCGGGAAGAGGGGCAGGAAGGAGGGAGAAAAAAATTTCAAACTCAAAGTCTTATAAAAATGAATGTTGAAAACTATTTTTACATGTAATTGAGGGGGAAAAAATTCTATTAAGAGGAGAAATTTTTAAAAATAAAGAAAAGAGCTCTGAGTTTCAAGAGACAAAAGTGTGAGAGAGGATTCCAGCCAGCTGGGGTCTAGTCCTGGTGGTGGGAGATGGTGGGGAACTGCAGCAGGCCAGCCAGACTGAATACAGGGTAGGGGTGTGAGGGGGCCCAATGAAGTGCCATCAGCCTGCAGAAGATTCCAAGGAGTTAGCATTTTATTTCAGAGGCAGTAGGGAATCGCCAGAGTACCTGGGGCCTAGGGCCAGGGTTGTTAGGACTGTGCTTTAGAAGGGTCAGAAAGCTATGGGGAGGAAGAATTGGAAAGGGAGAACCTGGAAGTGGAGGAGGCTGCAGCAGGCCAGAGGTGAGCTGAGGAAGGCTGTGGTGCATCTCCTCTCTGAGGCCCACAGGTCGCACTGAGACTCCTAGCAGTTAGAGTTTTGTCTGTCTTTGCCTGGTCCTCCGGTGTAGACCTCCAGAGCTGCCTTTCCTTCCTCTCCAAGGTCTGTGAATCAAGCCCTCTGGTTGTGCTGATGAGGCTCCCCCTTCCCCAGCCCCACCGCCAGACCCTTCCTGCCTCATAGAACAGAAGCTCCTGGAAGGCAGGGTCTGTGTCTCCAGCACCCAGCCTAGGGCCTTGCTACAAAGTAGGGCAGTGGGAGGTTTTGGTGGAATTGAATTGAAATGCCTCCCACACCTTGACAGAGCCATTACTAGTTTCCTGGTGCCTCCTTACAGTCTTTGCATTCACTACATGACCTTTCTCTGACAGTCCACAGCACAACAGGGAACCTCCCCTTCCCCATGTGTTTTCAGGTCAGTTGTTTTTCTTAGCAGATATCTTACATTTTCTCCTTCTTTGTCCATCTTTCGATTTTGTTCTACTATTTCTTGTTGTCTCCTGAACTTCTAGATTTTGGTTTGGTCCATTTTCATAAGAATGGAATTAGGGAGTTAGTTGGGAGAAGCTTGCAGCTTTCTGTTCTAAGCTATTTATCTCCTTCCATTTCTTTCCTCTATAAGTTTAATTTATTTATTTTGAT
This sequence comes from Phascolarctos cinereus, assembly GCF_003287225.1. Lineage (NCBI taxonomy): Eukaryota > Metazoa > Chordata > Mammalia > Diprotodontia > Phascolarctidae > Phascolarctos > Phascolarctos cinereus. The sequence goes on along the minus strand of NW_027556402.1, from coordinate 257,642,606 downwards.
CTTGTTTCATTTCTCCTGGGTATTCATGTCATCCTGGTGGAAAATCCATTTTTTCCTTTGAGTCTGCTGATAGTTGTCATGGAATTATTCTCTCCTTTTAGGTTGGATTTTTGGTTATTTCTAAATCTATAGTAATTCTGTAGAGTGGTCATTGACTTCTTGGTTAACTCATCTCGTCAGCTTTGGCTCCCAGACTGTGCCAGGACCAGGCTCTCTTCCCGAGGCACTTTTGGCGTTGATGGACTCTTGGTTGGGGTGGGGGGAGTCAGAACACTCTGGGCTCCCCACTGCCACTTGGAGGCTTCTCCTCCTGCCGTCATCCCAGAACCTCTTCTCCTTTGAAGTCCGGACAGTCCACATCTACCAGCCAATTAAAATCCCCTTAGTTGTTGTCTGTAGACCCCAGGACACTGCTCTTCCTTCCTTACTGAGTCCAGTGCCCCACCTCCTGCCCTGTATCAGGGGACTTCAGCCTATACAGTGATACTTCCTCCAATGTCCAGCCTTTCCAGCTCCTCAGTATACTCATTTCTCATGACCTCATCCTCCACCACACCTCAGCTGTGTACCAAAATGGTCAGACCCTTGACCTTGCACTAGCCACTCTTTCTTCTTTTCCCCATCCGGACCCCTGGGTGAACCAGTTCAACTTGACAGTCTTCCTTTCTTGAGCCCCTTGTCCCCTATCATTTTACCAGTTGTACCCAGCCAAGCCTCTATGTTGGATCACTCCCGCCATCCACTGCTTTTGCTCCTGCGCTCCTGCTCCTGGATGAAAGTGGAGAAAATCACAACCGTTCTGACTGGGTCCACAACAGATTTACATTCTATAACCTCAGCGAGGCCCTACTCCTTCCTGTCTGGCCACTCCTTCTCAGTCTCCTTTGCTGGATTCCGTTCACCATGGTGGTCCCAGAGCTCTATCCCGAGCCCTCTTCTCCTCTCCCTCCAGCCTGCTTTACTTGGGGGTCTCATCAGCTCCCGTGGATTGAATGGCCATCTCTCTGCAGAGGACACTCAGATCTACCCTTAACCTCTGCTGGCCCCTAGTCTCACATGTATTGGACATTTTGAGTTGGATATCCGACAGGCATCTTAAATTCAGTATGTCCCAAACAGATAGTGCCTTTGCTTATGGCCTGTGGGCTTCCGCCTGACTTTTTGTGCAGTCCTGGGGAGAGGTGGTCACTTCGTTTAGTTTCTCATTGGATAGCTTGATCAAATAATGATCAAATAATTGCCTGGAACAAGTTTTAGATTTTTGCTCAAGGCGTGGGGCAGTTGGCAGCCTGCTTCTCCACAGACACAGGGCCAGCTCTTCTGGAATTCTGAAAAGCACTCTGCAAACCTTCAGGTGCTCAGTCTGATAGCATGGAGGCGGCGACCATGTGCTCCAGGGTTCCACGGGCTATGTCCTAGCGCCCAGTGCTTGGTGTAGGATGCCCAAGCTATGAGGGACTTTTGAGGGCATTTCCCAGGTTTCGAGAATGGGGTGGGAAGAGGGGCCCATCCCAGCGCCAGCAAAGGCTGGTGGACAGGGACATGACCCCCAAACAAGCCTTTGTTGACCGCTGGCTGGTGGGATGGGAGCTCCATGAGGGCAGGGACCCTGTGTCTGCCTTTCTGTGCATCTCCAGAGCTCAGCAAAGTTCACTCTAGACATTCTGGGTGATTGGCTGTGATGCTGAGGCATCCACTGCTGGAGAGAGGAGGGTACAAAGACAGGTTGGGGGTCTCTGCCCCTAAGGGAGGAGGGAGCCAGTGACTTAGATTGTTGGACCTGCTGGCACCTTCCAGTCTCCCTGTATGGGTGCCAGGGTGTGGGCCAAGGACCGAGCAAGGCCTCCTCCAGGAGATGGGCCCTGAAGGAAGTGGGGGACTCCAGGAGGCCAATCTGGGACACAGCATTGCATGTGTGATGGCAAAGATGGCAGTGTGGCCAAAGCCTAGTCAGCATAAACATATAACATGAGAAGGCAGGCGAGGAAGAAGGGGGCTGCCATGTCGAGAACCTTAAATGCCAGGCAGGGGAGCTTTCCTCTTGAAGGAAATTGGGAGCCAGAACATATTGAGGATGGCCAGATGGGGCCAGAAGGCTCCAGGCCCAGCCTACGTAGCCAAGACAGCACCAGCTCTTCAGGGTAACCAGGCAAGTGGTGAGGCTGAGCTGGGAGACGGGGCAAAGACGCGCTGCCTGCGCTCTGAGATGCACCGGATACAGCAGGGCAGGGGCTGAGGAGAGGAGACGGAGACAGGGAGAGAGAGAGGAAGAAGGGAGGGAGAAGGAGGGAGCTGAGGAGTTCACGGGCACAGCGGGCCCTTTATGGCCCCGATGGGGCGAGGAACGGGAACCGTCGTCAGCAAACAGCTGATGTTCATGGAAAGGCACTTGAAGCCTTGCAGACATTATTTCATTTGAGCTTGTTAGGCTGATACTGTTATCCCCATTTTACAGACGGGAAATAACATGACTTGGGTCAGGAAGCTAGTAAGTATAGGTCTTGCAGACCCAGTGCTCTCTGCTCTGCATGAAGTGATGGACAAAAGGGAACTAGAAGAGGCTGGGAAGGAAGGGGGAAAAAAGGCCCCACATCTTCCAAACTGGAGGCCTCGGGCGGGTCTCAGACTTAGAGATGGACAGGAGCTCAGAGGTCATCTTGTCATTTTACAGAAAGTAGAGAGGTCAGGATTCAAACTCTGGTCCTCGGACTCCAGCTTCTGCCTCCCTTTCTGCCACCCCACTGGCCTCCCTATCTCTGCCCTGAACTTGCTGAGATGGCCTTCAGCAAGTGGCTTGACAAATCCTGGGGCCATGGTTTGCTCTCCTGTAAAGTCACAGGCTTCCCTCCTTCCCTGAGTGTTTGGAGGACGGAACAAGGTAGAAGGGTTCTAGCATAGCCAGGAAAACGTCCAGTAGAGAATGATTTTAGAGCCTTCTTTTACCCCACTGGTGTTGGAGATAGTGGTCAGCAAGATGCTTCTTGATAACTTTTGGCCCTTCTGAATTCACCCAGTTCCTGACCTGAGATTCTTCTGGGTAGGCCCTCATCACCTACCAGCTGGGGGTACACGTGTCTCCACTCTCTCCTCACTCCAGTCCATCCTCCACAGTGATTTTCCTAAAGCACAGCTCTAATCATGCCATCCCCCCTCCTCCTTAACCTCCCAAGGCTCCCTATGGCCTCCAGAGGGCTCAGTTTGGCATTCAAAGCCTTTTGTCATCTGCCCCTCCCACCTTTCCAGTCTCCTTATAACTTCCTCCCCCACACATAGTCTTCGTCCAGTGACTCGGGCCCAGAGACCCTCCATCGTCCCCAGGCCTGAATGATCTGCCTTCTTTGCTCCAACTCCTGCCCTCCCTGGCTTCCTTTGGAGTCCCAGCTAAAATCTCCCCTTCTGCCTTGGAAGCCTTCTCTGACCTCCAGTGCTCTGTTAAGTATTGCATCCTGCATGGAGCACACACCTGTTTGTTTGCTCCTTGTTTTCCCGAATTAGATTGTGAGCTCCTTGAAGGCAGGGACTTGGCCTCTCTTTGTAATTCTAGTACTTAGCACGGGTGCCTGGTCCTGGTCCGTGGTAAGCATTTAATAAATGTTTACTGCTCGATTGAGTCATTGAGTCCCAGAATCTCAGAGCAGTGAACAGATTCCCTTCCCTTTGGTCTCCTGCTCCGCATTTTGGATAGCTCCTCCTGCTCTCCATGGCCCCATCTTAGGGATGCTCTCAGAGGCTACCGCTTTCCTCCATCCTTAATTTCAGTGGCTTCTTCTCTCCACCTTTCTGACAGGTCTTTTATTTCCTGACACCCACTTACCTGGGCAGTGGGAATCTCCTGTCCTGTCCAAGTTCGATTTCCAAAGACCCAGGACCCACAGGGGCTGGCATGGACACACAGATGACCACCCGAGAGCATTTTTTTCTCCAGCTGCTTTATTTTTTTTGTAGGGGAAGTTAGATCACTGATACCTCAGCACATTTGTTACACACGTTTGTTACACACATTTGTTACATTTCATGCAGTTAAAAACAACAACAACAATAGGGGTTAACTCTGCTCTTTGGAGCTGGTAGGTTAGGAGATGCTGCTCTCTCCTGCCCACTGGGTAGAATGTTGGGGGAACACTTCAGCCCTTCCCTCAAACCCTGAGGGGCTGCAAGGTGGAAAGGACCATCTAGGGCATCAGGGAACAGGGTGGACAATCATCAGATTACCCAACTGGAGACTCTCGCAGCCTCCAGCCAAGGTGCCCGGGCCAAGGATGACGGGCTCTCACCGACAGGAAGTGCTTCCTTTATGCCAGAGCTGCAACTAGGCTGAGGCAGCAAGGACTTTTCTCTTGGGTGTCTCATCTGGAGGGCTGCTCATACCATTTGGTGTCCTTCAGTAGCAAAAGAGCTTAGCACCGAGTTACCAAGAAGTAGTTGTTAAAAGAAGGACCAGTCAGCCAGCTGGGGTGAGCACCTTCCTCACCTGCCTCGACTCCTCCCCCCAGCTGAGAACAGTCCAGGCTCCCTTTGTAGCTTAGGAAGTACCTAAATTAAGTTGTTTGCTATCTGGGACAATCAGGGATAATGTCTTAGAGTTGGAGGTCCTGGGTTCAAGTCCAGGCTTTGCCACTTACTTGATTTGTAACTGTGGGGGCCTCGGTACCATCCCTCTAAGCCCTTTTCCTCGTCTGTAAAGTAGGCATAACAACCCCTGAACCCCCTGTGTCCTCCAGGAACTGTCTCAAGGAAAGTGTAGATTATAAAGCATCTGTATATATGGAAATGAGTAAAAAGCCTTCTGGGTAATGAGCCTTCACTGCTTTAGGGGGAAACAAACAAGCACAAACACACAAGAAGGCTCCAGAAGCTGGGTCAGGCCCCGAGAGCTCTCCAAATACCTGGGGGGACCAGGAGCCGTGCTGGCCACATCTGCCTGTCAGGGCCGCAGCCTCTGCCGGCCAAACAGCCACCATCCCGGAAACGCTCTCCTCAGTCAGCAGAGCAGAAGTCTTTTTTTAAAGGACTGTGGTTTGGCCAGCTTTCCAGTGCTGAACGATTGCTGTGGAGGCCAGGTGAGCTTGGTCAGCTCCCTGAGAAGGAGCTCTGAGGACCAGAGGAGGATCCTTTGTCATCAGCACATCAGAGGGCTGGCTTCAGGCTGCCAGGTTTCTACCTGAACTCTACTGCTGGAGGTGCTCCCGCATCTGGGCGCCCAAAGCTGGGCCAGCCTAGGTAAAGGGGCCTTCTGAGGGCCTTGGAAGTTGTTTCTTCCCAAAGATGCAAAATCCCTCTTCGGATCCTATTTGCCCTCTCTTTCCCGACGGGTCCCTACCTCCATCACCATTCACCATAGAATCAAACTGTCTGGAGAGCTGGGAGGGACCAACCCTCTGATTTTCCGTTAAGTAGCCAGTCCTGCCGCCATCCAGCTGGGTGATCCTGGACAGGTCTTTTGATCACCTGGGCCTCAGTTTCCTCCTGGACAAAATGAGGGCTAGCTCCTCAAGCTGTGATCAAGGCTCCCAGAGCCCCATAAGGCTAGACTGCTCCAGAGTCTCTCAACTTACCCAGCTCCCCCATTTGGCAGATCTGGAAAAGTTAAGTGACCATCCCAAAGTGACTTAGTCATAGATCATTAGCTCTGGGAGGGACCTTCCAGATCATCAATTCTAATTCCCTCCTTTGGAAACCCAGAAAGATGAAATCATTTCCCCAGGGGCACCCAGGAAATTGTCTTTTCTCAAGCTCCCCTTTTTTGCCCTCTCCCGGCCCACTTCACCAGCCCAACTCATATGAAAGTAGGGCCGCTCAGGTAAAATCAGCCTCCATCATCAGCGTCCTGAATTACTAAGATTGGGCTTGGCTGGGGAGGCTGCTCGGAGCCATCCTGAAATGTTGGTTGTGGTATTGCTTCCAGTTTTTTTGTTTGTTTTTGAGTCACATAATGTGGCTGTTTTTAGATGGTAGTTATTTTAATTGGGGGGGTTGTGTGTGGTTTTTTTGGGGGAATGATACACCCAAGCTGGGCTAAGGGGAAGACTTGGAAACGTCAATCAGAAAGGAATTCAGAAGGCCCCAGGATCTTTGAGGGCTTCCAGCTAGGGAATCGTGACTGATCTGGGGCGGGGATGGGGTGACCAGGTTTGTGGAGCCAGTATGGTCTGAAACAGCCAGAACTTGAGTTAGGAGGGTCCCCTCCTTACTCAGGCCCTGACCACTGCTAATTACTAATAGTAAGAGTAGCTGCCCTTTCTGGGGCTCTTCATAGAGATCTGAATGGACCAGTCTTAGATTGGGCAGCAGTTCTGTGCTCTGTAAATAAAGGGGTTGGATGGCACTGGACTCTTCTAGCTCTGACATCCCATGTTCTCTGCTCTAAGGTCCCTCCAATATTCCATATTCTCTGATGTCTACCATGCACACCTAAGACTGTTATAGGTAGTTTCTTGGAGTGGTCCAATACCTAAGATCCCCTAGGGTTCTTTGCAGAGTCTGACTGATCCAATCAGCTGCTCAAAGGTTGAGAACGGGGCTGAGGATCCAGCATTTTTTTGACTGGCTTTCCTTAGGGCTTCTTTACTTTTAACATAACCAGGAGCTACTTCCGAAGGCCCATTGTCCTCAGCTGGGAAGGGCTATTTTCCCCCAAGATCCCTCCTATAACTGTCCCTGTCCATACCAACAAGAACCTACCATGCACACAGAGCCAGTCACCAGAACACACACTTTCCAGATATCGTAGCCCATTCCTTCCCTGCACAAATCTACCATTCCGTGGCCTGGATTATCTGCCCTTTCTACAGGGAAGTGGGAAATTTCCCCCCACCTCCAGGAAGTCTTCCTTGAGCAATTCTGTCTACACCGACCTTTCTCTTCTTTATCCTTGTAGCATTCGTAGTCTGTCCAGTTCCTTATGGTGTTTGGGATCTCATACATTGTGTATCTCCAGCTGGAGCTGTGAGCACCCCTAGAAGTCATTTCCTCTTTGGCCTCCCCCACACCTCTTGGCACTGGCACTGAGCACACAGTAGGGCTTGCTCCTGATTATCCAATTGGTCTCCCCAACCACGAGGCAGAGTATTCTGTTTCCTTGTCATGTAACCTTGTAAGCCCCTCCTCATCTCTGAGCCTGTTTCCCTATCTGTAAAATGGGGATAATATGACCTGTATGTCCTTTGTCCCACGGTGGCTTTGAGCAAAGCATCTTGCAAACTTCTGGAGCAGGATAGCAATGGGAGTGAGATCTGTTAATTCTTGGGTTTTCTCCATCTGGTCTAGAGCACAGGCATCTGGCTGAAGCAGGACCTGTCCTCAAAGAAAGCAAGTGTGGTGGAGCCCATGAAGACGAAAGCATCCCCCCAGGAGGATTCTGGAGAAGGTAGGACTCTAGACTTCTCCTTCCTCCCCTTGGGGCTACTAGCTAGATGGGCTCAGAGAGCCAAGTTCATTTCAGCCAGGACTCCAAGAAAAGCCCATCTGGGGCTTGCGGCGACATTGCCTGTGGCCTGGCCCCTCACTGGCCAGCTCAGCCTTGGCACCTCCTCCAGCCTTCTGAAGGCTGAGCTTGTGCCCAAGGCCAGCGGGAGAGGCCATCTCTGGTACATGCCTGTGGAGACCTCCTTCTTCTCTTGAAATAGGCAATGATGGTAACCAGGTAAGTCCTAGTTGCAGGGAGGGTGGGGAGCCCAGGGGAGGGAGGCAGGGCAGAGAAGGCATAGTCTATGGGTGGAGCCATGTTCCCCTTTGCAGCTGGGAATGTGGGGAGAAGAGCATGGAGAGAGCAGAGTCTGCGCTGGAACCCGGGGGGGGGTGGAGGGTCCCAGGCAGGGGCCACCGGCACATGGCCCCCAGCTTCAGCATCTGGGGACTCCTAGATTCGCCGGACAGGGTGCCACATGGACACAGGCTTGCGCAGGGTGGCCAGCATCTGGTTCCAGTGGGTGATGCCCATGCCACCGGACAGTGGGCCAATGATGACATGGCCGATGTTGTCGGTCCGCCCATCGCTGCCGCACTCGGCCACTGTCACTCTCAGAGACAGGTCCTGGTAGGGGAGGGGACAGGGGAGAGCAGGATGATTGCCCAGAGTCCAGGAATGGGCATGGGCCTCGCCCCACCCCTTCCCCACTCAGGCAGGGATGACCCAGCCTCCCAGACCAAAAGAGCCTTCCTTCCTGCCTTCCTTCCTTCCTGCCTGTCTTCCTTTCTTCCTTTCTTCTTTCCTTCCTTCCTTCCTTCTTTCCTTCCTTCCTTCCTTCCTTCCTTCCTTCCTTCCTTCCTTCCTTCCTTCCTTCCTTCCTTCCTTCCTTCCTTCCTTCCTTCCTTTCCCGAGCCCAAGGAGCCCCTCTCTCGTTCCCCCTTGGGCTCACTAGGGCTCTCCTCTCCCCGACGGCATGGCCGTCATGGCTCCTCGGGTGCGTGTCGGGAACAGGGACTGTAGAGAAGGACATTTCGCTTTTTTCTTTCCTTTCGCCTCCATTCCCGTGTTCCCTACAGGACGAGGAAGATGGTACCGACCCAAATGGAGGTGTGCGTGGCCCCCTGGCTGCCACCAGCGCGCCCCCTCGTGGGACTTCTGAGGCAGCGCAGCCGACCCTGATGGAAGTCCCGTTGCCTAGCCACTGACGGGCAAGAAGGCAGAAAGGTGAATTACAGGTGTGTGGGAGGCAGGGATGAAGGCAGGAGCTGAGGGAGAGAGCTGGCCTGAGCAGGAGAGGCTGGGGGGGGGGTAGGGAGTGTCTGAGGGGGTACCCAGACTGAAGCTCAGACCCACAGAGCTCTGCCTTCCTCTGATTTGGGGGCTTTGAGAGAAGCCTCTCAGTGGGGCGGGAGGACAAACTGGGGAGGTAGGGAAATAGGCCAGAGCCCTGGGCATGAGGGCAGAGGCCTAAACAGAGAGATCCGGGAACCCCAAGAAAGCTGAGGCTCCAGCTTGGAAGGCCCATCTCTGCTCTGCCCTGGTGCCTGAGATGAGTTAGCCACAGGGTACACCCTGCCAGTGGCCAGTGAACAGAGGGACGGAAGGCCGAAAGGCTGTGGGCTGCAGGGAGGAAGCTTCCCACCCTACCAAGCCATGGGTGGGGACAGGAACGAACAGGGGGAAAGCCTGAAATGTCTAGGCCCTTAGCCATAGAACATACACCTGCCCTGGACTAGTTCTCTCCCTCACGGTGACCCTCAGTCCCAGGGGCATCAGAAAGCCACGTAAGGGTGGCCCTGAGCAGACCTCCAGGGAGTGCCCTGTGGAGTTCACAGCCCCACAAAAATCACCTTTCTGGAGGCTAGCCCTCTGACATGGTCATCGTGCGAGTCCCCTCATCGTTAGGGGCCTCGCCCAATACCTCTCTCTGCTCTTCCCCAATGGACCTAGCTTGTGTTCGCTCCTGCCAGTAGACAGCAAGCGTGAGGAGGGCAGGCCCCAGCATGAGCCGCTCAGTCGCTGTGGAGGCCTCCTGGCCCTGTGCTCCCAGCCCCAACCCCTCACCTGGAGCACGATGGCCGGGACGGAGAAGATCACGGCCTCGTTGAACACGGGATTGGGGTCGTCCTTCTTCACGCCCGTCTTCTTCTTGCTTATCTTCTTCCCGTCCTGCAGCAGGTATACCTTGACAAAGGGGTCTGTGTGGGGAAGCAGCAGAAAGTCCAGGCGAGGCCTCCACCCTCCCGCCTGCTGTGGCCGCCCCTTGCCCTCCATTTCCAGGATGCCAGCTCCCCGCTTGGTCTGAGGGCCGGTCCTCCCGCCCCACCCCCTGCTGCCCTTTGAGCTCCAGCAGGTTTCCCTCTACCAGTATAAGCTGGCACCTTTCCTGCTGTTTGTAGCCTTATCCGGTGGCCTGGGGGTCTCCTGGGCAAGTCTGGAAGCCACGAGGCCGGCTCCCTCTCCACTCTGCTACCCTCGCCTCACCTCAGCGGCTCCAGCGGCCCCTCCAGCAAAGCCCCCAGCAGCCAGATTCCCCAGGGTTGTTCCTCTCTGGTGCTTCTAGTCCTCAGGAGCGTCACCGTGACCTCCTGCTACCAGGGGCGTGGGCGCTGCCTTCACCTTCCGCCTTCTACTGTGGGCTCAATTAGCAGCATTACCATCCTGCCATCATTCAGTCACTCAGTCCACAAGCATCTCTTAAAACACCTGCTGTGTGCCAGGCACTGTGCTGAGCTCTGGAGATGCAAGGCCAGGCAAAAACAGGCCCTGCCCTCAAGGAGCTCACAGTCTAGTGGGAGCAACACCATGTAAACCAGCTACCTGCAAGATATATACCGAATAGGTGGAAGATAGTTTCAGATAATAGCTAGCACGGGCAACCAGAACAGGCCTCCACTTGTTTTCATTCATTCTTTCATTCATTCATTCATTCATTCATTCATTCATTCATTCATTCATTCTCCTCCTCCCCTGCCCTGGCTTGTGGCCACCTCCAAGTCCTGAGGCAGTCTCAGCCGGCTGAGTTCCCATACCTGACTTAGTGGGCTCCTAATTGACAAATAGCCTTCTTAAATCAGTCTTTCCTGTGCTCATCTACTCGGTTATGCAGAGGGCTTGGGGTAAACTGAAAGCTCTCTAGCTGTGAGTGATTTCTAGGGCTGGACTCCCAGGCTGGCTGAGTAGGCAAGGACCTGACCTGAGCTAGCCCAACTCCCTCTTGGAAGTGACCAGCAGAGAAGGAAAATGACCTGGCCAAGGTCACGCAGCCTGCTCAGTTCCAGTCCTGTATGCCAACCCTTAGGACCAGCCAGTGTACACCACTAGGGACTTCCCTGCCTCCAGCCTCCCTGAGAGCCCCGTTGGACGGTCATTGATTAAAGCACCTGTCTGATGCCCAGCGTCTCGCCATGTGCTGGAAACCCCAAGACGAACCCTGAGTTGGTTCTGCCTTGGACTTTGGCCGGATGGCCAGGGCAGCGGAGGAATGCACACTGGGTGCCGGCAGGCGAGGCAGGGGGAGCAGCCTTCGCAGAGGAAGGTCGGAAGCAGGAGGGTGGCCCTTGGGAGGGGCGGGGATGGGAGACGCGCCTGCACAGGGGGCTTTCAGCGTGCATCTTAGGCCGGAGGCAGCACGGGGCCGACCTGGCCTTCAGGAAGGTCACCGTGGCTGCCGTGAGAGGAGGGATTGGAAGGGGCAGCACCCGCCGGGAGGCGGGCCGAGGGACCGCTGCAGCCCAGAACCCCGGTGCCGGAGGGGACCCGACGCGGAATGGGGTGGACTCAGCGCCTGGCCGGACAGGAAGGAGGGGACGCAGGGACCGGAGGACGACCCTGAGGCTCTGCCTGGCTATCCTTGGAGCAAACGATGGCCAGCGAGGCAGACTGATGGCCCAACTGGGAGACCTCCGTGGGACCACCGATGGCCATGCCCAGCCTTTACCCAGGTCGCTTGCCCTGTCTGATGCTGGATTTGAACCCAGGTCTCCCAGACTCGGAGTGGAGCCTTCAGCAGGACAGGCTGTGTCTCAGAGCGGGATGAGATAAGGACGAGTAGCCGACCCAGAGAACCGTGACTGCCCCCGGGGGAGGGGGCAGGGAGGGCCCCTCGGACGCCCCAGGGCGTCCGTGCCCTGGCCGCAGCGCCCCCTCCCCATCAGCGCAGGCTCCCCGCGGAGCTGCGGCTCCGCAGAAATACCTGGGGGCGGGGGAGCACAGCCGGCTCGGCTGTCAGGCAGCCTGGATTTCTATTGGCTGGGACGCTGTCTCCAGGCCCTCAGCCGGCCAATGAGCGGCAGACCCATGGATTCCAGCTGCATCTTCCTCTTCCCCCCTCCCTCCCTTTGCTGGGGCCGCCAGGTAGGTTGCTTGGAGACAAAGCTGGGAAGGGGAGGGAGCTCCTGCGCACGTAGTAGGTGCTTCTCTGTGGACCCAGCCGTGATGGAAGGCAGAGAGCGGGGGCAGAGCCCCTCGGCCTCGGGCCGGGCCCTGCAGCTTTCCATCCCGGCAACCTCCCAGAGCCTCAGTTTCCCAGTTCAGTCAGGAAACGTTTGTCAGGCCTCAGCCCCCGCCGTTGATAAGTGGGGACCCCAGCTGTGCTGGGAGGGCAGCTGGCTATTTTGTAATTTATAATAATAACCAGCTTTTCTATCTCCAGCGATCCTCACAACCACTCCGGGGGCGGGAAGGGGCTGTTATCATCCCCATTTTACCCAAGATAAAACTAGAGGCAAACAGGTGGCTTGACTGGCCTCAGGTCACACAGCAAAGTAAGAGTCTGCGGCTAGATTTGAACCCAAGGCTTCCTGATGCCCAAGTCCAGCCCCCTCCCCACTCGGCCACCTAAAAACCAGGCAGGCCAGTGTGACCGCAGCGGAGCAGTAGGGAAGAAGACTGGAAACATCCCTCAGTGGAGGGCTGAGAATACCCCAGACTGAGGAGTTTTATCCTATTCTATCCTAGAGGCAGACATTGATGATGGGTGGTTAAGGCTGGGGGTGTCTGGACCTAAGCCTCAGGAAAATCCTTCCAGTAACTACAGAGAAGAGCTTGGAGTTGAGGATGGGAGACCGATTAGAAAGTGATGGCATGGTGAGGAGAGGGGGACTCATCTGTCGGGGGTGAGCCCTGGACTGGAAGGCTCCCCCAAGTGCCTCCTGAAGCTAAAGAGCCCTTTGGAAACCCAACAGTCAGGCAATCAACTTGGCTCTGTTGGTCAGCCCAGCCCCGCTGCTCTGGAATGGGTGAAGTTCAGGGCTGTTAAGAGCTGTGACTTCACTCTCTGCTCTTGTCACTCAAGAAACCTCCATCAGCTGCTTAAGGAAACCTGTCCCTTTAGCAAGGAACAGAGCCTCGATGGTCAGGAGGTGGCGTGAATGCATTGGGCCTCCTTCCCTGCCTGGCCGCTGCCTAGCCCACCCTCTGAGTAGACTGTTACATTTTGGCCCCCAAAGAGGTGGACTCTTAACCCTTTGCTTCGATAGGACCAGGCAGGCTGCTGCCTTCCCCCTGACGCGGAGGCTTTGCCTTGGGCAGCCAAGCACTCACCAGCGGTCGCCTTCTCGTTGGTCCAGATGAGGTTCTTGGCCTTCACCACCACCACAGTGAGTCGCTCCGCAGTGGGCAGGTAGCTGAGAGAGAGCAGGATTTCGCCCACCACATCGTCAGCCTGGAAACAAACACACAGAGCATCCTAATGGGCCTGGCAGGCTTCATCTTCAAAGGCCGTGCAGAGCTTCACTCTAGGAGATCCCATTCCAGGCAGCCCTCAGGTGGGGCTTGCCCCACAGGGCCTAGTATATGCAGCCAGAGCCCAGCATCCTGCCTGGCTCAGACAAGGGTGGGGAAAGCCTGGGTGAATGAATGAGGCAAGGTGTGTTCTTAAGGAAGCACAGTCTGATTACTTAGGATTCTAGCCAGTGATGTCAGCTAACCAACAGAGAGGTCTAGTGGTCTGCTTTTAGAGAGTAGATAGGAAGAGCTGGTGCTGATAGAGGCTTTCAGAGCATTCATTGGGTCCTCGCAACCCTGGGAAGGAGGTGCTGTTATTATCCTGTTTACTGATGAGGAGACTGGGTCTGAGCGAGGTGATTTGACTTGCCCGGGGTCACTCGGCTCAGGAGCATTTGGGAGCGGGTTTTGGAAGTCAGTTCTCTAACTGCGGGTCACCCGGCTGCAAAAAGCAGCATTTCACGTGTTGTAAATAGGCCCTTTCTTCCTCAATGGCTTCAAAATTTTGGGCCCCCCCCTCTCGCCCAGGCTTCTGTGGATGGTGGGGGATGATCTGGGAGGTAGCTCTTCCAGGCTGAGCCTTGAAGCTCTGGGAGGAAACTAATTCTGGGCACTCAGGTTCCCAGTTCTTGGGCCGTTGGGCACCCACCTTCACCCCCCTCATCGCCGAGGCCCAGGAGTGCCTGCCCATCGGAAAGCCTCTCACCTTGTTCACATCCTGCAGGTAGAGCCAGCCACAGAAGGGCTGCTGGGTCAGCTCGAGGACAGACAGCTTCAAGTCAACCGAGCCAGTCATGACATTGCGGTCGTCATCATCAATGCCATAGACAGAAAAGCGCAAGCTGCTGTCCTCCAGAATGCAGGGGTCCACCATGATGGAAAACCTCTCATCAAAGAAAATGGAGTATGCTGTTCGCTGGATCTGCAGAGAGGCAGGAGGAAAGCAGAAGTGAGCTCCGGCACAGCCCTGGGAGTCCCATTTTACAGATGAAGAAACCAACACTCTGAGGTGTTAGTGACTCAAGTAGGGCTCTGTGTTGGCTAGGGGTCAGAGGTAGAATTTGAACTTGGGTCTCCCTAACTCCAAGCCCAATACTCACTGGGTAATAGAAGCACAGGTCGTAGGATCGAGATCCAGTCCCATCCCCTCCTCATACAGGAGGACTTGGGACCCTGGGCACTGAAGGGCCTTGCCATGGTAGGAAGCTTACACCATGTTGCTTCTCAGATGAGTAGGGAGAAGCAGTTATCCTGGATGGCAGGCTGAGGGTCTGGTTTGGAGCTGCCCTGGCACCAATACAAAAGCAGAACTGCCCCTGCCCCAGGACCTGACATTCTAATAGGAAGGGGATTGGTGGCCAGGGGAAGGCTAGCCTGTCTGAGAAGAGGTGAGGGAATGGCAAGGCAAACCACCAGGGAAATAAAACTATTCTTCCAGAAGCTCGGTAAAATGAAAAAAAAAAAAGGCTGCAAAACAAAAGAGTTAGATTGAATGATCTCTCTCAGGTCAGATCCTGCCCTTAGCTTGGCACATAGGAGGTGCTTCACTCAGGCTTGGTGACTGCCTTGACCTGCAAAAAAACAAGGTCCCTTCAGGAGCTAAATCCTGTGCTCCCTACTTTTAGTTAGATTCTGCTTCCTCAATACACCTGATGCCTTTGTCAGTGTCTTTCATCATAATCACACCACCCACCCAGAAGAGGCTGGGAGGGGTGTGCAGAGCACTGTGCTAGGGTCTGGGGGGATTCAGAGTTCAGAGAAGACCAGAGTTGAGGGGGCTTGAACGAGGGTGGCTGTGATGCCAATGGAGAATAGACGGTGGACGAGAGATACGGAGGGTGGACTGACTGATTGGATATAAAGGGCGAGGGAGAGAGAAGAGTCAGGGTTGACTGCAAGGTGGCAAAGAGGTCGCTGGATGGATGGATGGATGGATAGATAGATAGATAGATGGTGGTGATGATCTTAACAGAAATCAGGAGAGCCTTGATTGCCAGGAACTGCCCTTTGGACATTCCTCCGCTGCCGGCTGTAGGGAGCTGTTGAAGATTTTTGACATGTCCACACCTTTCCCCATTGCAGGGTGAATTGCAAAGTGTTACATAGATGCAGTTGTTGTGGTCCCCCTGCAAGGGCATGGAGGCCAGTCTTTATTAGCTCCTTCCCTCCTGCTCTCTGTTCCCAGCTATCCCAGCCCCTGTACAAGACAACCTCAGGTGGGACCATGGTGATGAATGGTGGCCAGCCCACTCTGCTAGGACTAGACCAGGGCTTCTTCACCTCTCTTGTGTTCTGGACCCCTTCTTGGAAGAAGGTCTTTGAATAATTGGAGGAAATGCTAAGTTTCAGCTAGAGCTTGGTGAGAGTCAAAAATTACTTCCCCCCACCTCGCCCTGAGTCTTGTCTTTTGGAGCCAAGCTGAACAAGGCAAATCTGTCTCCACACCCAGCTCTTCTGATGCTTGGAGACAGCCCACAGAGTGGACATGATGTCTGCCCTGAGTCTTCTCACCTCCCAGCCCTTCCCCATCCAGGCTGCCTCTTCTGGACACTCTGCAGCTGATGGCTGTCACCCAGGCCGTCCCATGAGGACAAGGGACACGTTGACAACTAGGTCGAGCTCCATGCAGACCCAGATCATGGGATTCCCTTCGGCTGTCTCAGCCTCATCCAGTTTGACTCAGATAGAATGGAAGGAATGAAGGAAGGAATGAATGAATGAATGAAAAGCGTTTTGTTAAGCGCAGTTCCTCTCTATTGTGAGCTGCAGTCCTCTTGCTTTGTTGGGTCTCCTCTTCTCTCCAAGAGAGCTTTACTAACTTCTCCTTCGTGTTTGGACTTTGCTGGCCATCCTCTGTTCATCCAGAGCCTTTGTTCCTGGGCCACACTTAGACTTTCACCCTCTGCTCTGGCTTCCCTCTTTTGGACACACTTTTAGAGAGCCTCCTGTGCATCCACACCAGTCTCTTCAGACAACACCCTCTTTCTTTCTCATTAGAATTTTCTTGTAGTGTCTCGAGAAGAGAATCTTCCCTCCTTCCTGGCGTGACTTCCTCTGTAAAGAACTGGCCATGGGGTCCTACCTATCCTTCCTCTGAGCCTGTCCCTGAACCCGGGTACCTGTCAAACTTTGCTCCATTTTCCTCTCTTCTGACTCAGCTGGGAGGAAGGGGTCATTTTCCCTCAAGGCTTGTTCTAAGCCTTTTCATCCTAGCAACTTCTCTGAAATCAGATCCAGAATTCCCTGGTTGGTTTTTCTGCTTTTGAAGGATGAAATTATCATGAAGCCAAACCATAAAATTATTAGCTTCTCTGTTTGGGGCAGAAATCCAGACAATGGCAGCCCTTCCCCCACAATATTGATTGGCCTATCGCAACTGTAGCCTGACTGTCTCAGATTTATCATCTGATCCCTGAATACATCATCTTATTCCTCCCTCCAGCCAGGCAGTCCACAGTCTACTCCAATGACATAATCACTCCTATATCTGACTCCACTGATCTTCCAATCCAATGAACTATTAATGAATTATTAAATACCTGCTATGTGCCAGGCACTGTGCTGAATACTGGGGATTTTCTTGGTAAAGATCCTGGAGTGATTTGCCATTTCCTTCTCCAGATCATTTTATAGATGAGGAACTGAGGCAAACAGGGGGAAGTGACTTGCCCAAGGTCACACAGCTGGGAAGTCTTGAGACTAGATTTGAACTCAGGAAGATGAGTCTTTTGGGTTCCAGGTCTGATAACTCTTTCCACTACAGCACCACCTAGCTGCCTTACAACAACAACAACACGTTCTAGGCAGCCCCTGCCCTCAAGAAGCTTACAGTCTGAAGGGGAAACAACACACAAAAGGATGGAAGAGAACACCAAAGGGCGCTTGGCCCCGGGGCATCTTGTTCCTTGGAGCTGAAATTGGGCAGAGTAGCAAAGGCAATGTGGAGGGACCTTTAGCCTAGACAGTTAACTTTAAACACCTTATTTCCTCCCTCTGCTTTGATTTCATTCAATTAAACAAGAAATGACAGCACCTGCTATGTGCCGCGCACAGCTGAGGACAAATCCCAAAGCCCCTGTCCTCAGGGAGCTTACTTTCTAGGATCCCTGGACTTCCTCCTAGGAGTCCACAATGACCACCTCCCAGTACTGTTGTACGCCCAGTCCCATATTCCGGTGGCGGGTCTCAGCAACACACACGTATGAGGCCAGCTTCGCTGCCCCTCCTGGCTCTAGACCCATTCCTTGTGCATAACTAGCCTGGGCTATGCCTTTCGCTGCTGGCTACCCTCTTGGAACTTCCTTCTGGGAATCTCTGGGTGTCTCAGCTGCTCTGTCTTCCTCCCTTACAGCCTCTCTCTGTGAAGCAGAACTTGGTGGGTGAACACGAAGCGACCTTCTCCTTCCCCTCCCCTTCTCAATGGAAGCCATCGCAGGATACCAGGTAAGTACATATTTGCACACGTGTCTATAGAAACTGAGAAAAATGAGAAGGGAAGGGGCTTGACCCTGGTGGTGCCGTGGCCAGAAAGGGCTGGAGCTGGCCTCTGAGGCTGAGTCTCCCCTATCCCTGTGCCACACGTGGCTTCTTTCTTGGCCCACCCAAGATCAAGGAGCTTCCTGGGCCTCCCCTTCCTCCTCCTGATCCCCTCCTAGGACCATTGTCAGCCAGCCCCTCCAGCGAAGGGCATCTGAAAACTTTGGGGTCATCTAGGTGATCCAGTAAACCGTTCAGCGGACTGGCCCCAAGGTCCGATCCCTTGGGCACTCCCCTGGGGACCTGTTCACCAGCTGGAAAGGGCCTTGGAGGCCTCCACCCAGTCCTGACGCCCAGGAGGGACTGATGGGCCCCATTGACCTTCTTTCGTTCCCATTCCCAATCCCCACCCCCTGCTGCTCTGTCCTCACCTCCCTTCCTGTCTGCCAGAAGAGCATCAGAGACTTGAAATCTGGCTGAGCTGTCCCTGTGAGTTGCCTTAGTCTATGAGTCTAGACAGCATTCAAAAAGGAAATGAGGGCATGTGCCCTGCTGGTGTCTGGCAGTCCTCTGACAGGCGCTCATGTCAGAAAGCATGTATTCAGCACCTTCTGCAAAGTGCTAGCAATGTTAAAGAGACACAAACAGCCCTTTCCCTGAAGAAGTTCACAGTCTAATGATTCATCAGATAGCCTAGCATTTGGGCGGGAATCAAAACCCTGGTTCTCTCCTACTTAAGGCTGAGCTGGGTGACCTTTGGCCAGTCCCATAACTTCTCTGGGGCCTCAGTTTCCTCCCTTCCAGCCCTAAGACCGACATCACTCCTTCTCAAGTGCCCTGGCTTCCAGTGGTGGGACTCTATTTTCTTCCCCTTGCTGACGCCTGGGGTAACCTCTGCCTGGCGATGCTCCTGAGCCCCACGCTCATTTTTTATCATCTCTCCCTGATTCTCCCATAGCTCAGAGTGAGCCTGCCCTCCTCAGATTCATCACTCACAGCACTGACAGGACCTCTCCTTGGTCCTGACCATATTCAACTTGTAATTCTACTTTCCTATAATAAGAATAACTAGCATTTATGTAGCACTTGCCACGTGCCAGGCACTGTGCTGTGTGCTTTACGAATATTATCTCATCTTCACAACGCCCCTGTGTGGTGCTATTATTATCTACATCTTATAGTTAGGGAAACTGAGGGGAAGTGATTTGCCCAGCCTCACACCACTAGTCACTGTCTGGGGCTGGATTTGAACTCAGGGCTTCCTGGCTCCAGGCCTAGCGCTCTGGACACTGTGGTGCGCCCCCCACTGCATTCCCACGAGATCATAAGCTTCTGGGTGAAGGCTGGACTGTTTAATGTTTAAACTCCTACTGTGTGCTAGGTGTTGTGCCTCACCATCTAAAATGTGTACAGAAAGAAGTATCTGCGGGTAACATGGAGAGGGAGAGCGCCCACGGGGGTGTCCAGAGGGCTCTGGGACACGCCTGGCCACCGCGTTCTCCTCAGCGCTGGCCACCGAGTCTCTGCCTCCTAAAGCCTCATCTGCCTCATCTGTGCTGTGGAAATGTGAACTTCATAATTAACGCTGACCTGTACTTTTCCTTACGCTTTTGGGCATGGTCTTTCTCCTCAGGTAGCCAGCGAGCCTCCTGGACAGAGGAAAATGTCCTTCACCCTTTCTTCCCACAGCCCTGGGCCCCCAGCCAGCAGTCGCTGGGCTGAGAAGAGGTCTGGCTTCTGGCTGGCTGACTGAACGAGGGGCCTCTGCGTAGTAGCGCCTGCCCTGTGCCTGTCTCTGCTCTCCGTCCCTAGGGCCAGGACCACGCAGCAGAGGAGGACGCCGACCACGCACACACTCCCTGGGGCTGCCAGTGCCCACCCTGCTCAGATTTGCAAGGCCAATGTCAGCTCCCTCCTGGGGGGCCTTCCCTGGCCTGGATCTGAGCCACAGAGCCACAGAAGCTGTCTTTGGAACTGGTGCCAAACCACGCACGAGGAGGAGTGACTGGGACCGAAAGGGTCAGGGGACATCCGGTCCTTCCTGTGGGATCGGGCGGGGTGGGGGAGGGGACCAGAGTCCTACCCCTAGGGAGACCCTGGGGGGTGCCGGCCACCTGTGGACATGAGTGGGGAGGAGGGAGATGGTCAGGACCCTCCATGGGCAAAATGGCGGGGGCAGTGGGATGTCCTCCTTGCCCCCTGCCCATCCCTTGGGGGTCCTATCCTCCCCAACCTGCACCTAGGCAAACTTCATTTCCCTTTCAGGGTCTTGGCTTCTTCCTCCAGAGACTAAGGAGGTCGGATCAGATGATCTGCTCCAGTCCCTTTCAGTCCTGACATACTAGACTCTGTGTTTTCAGTGCTTCCCAGCTCTTAACAGCCTGCAGTCTTGTGTTCTAAGATCCCCTCCTGGTTCTGACATTCTGTGTTCTAAGGTCCTTCCCACCTCTTAACACTTGGGTTTGAAGGTGACATTGTGTGTTCTAAGAGCTCTCACAGCCCTGATATTTTGTGTTCTAAGGCCCCTCCCAAGCCTGACATGATATGTTCTAAGGTAACATTCTCTGTTCTAAGGTCCTTCCCACCTCTGACACTCATTATGTTAAGGCAACACTATATGTTCAGCGGTCCTCCCAGCCTTGACAGTCTCTGTTCTAAAGTGACATTCTGTGTTCTAAGGTCCCTCTCACCTCTGACACCTGTGTTCCGAGGTGACATTCTGTGTTCTAAGAGCCCTCCCAGCTCTGTTATGGTATGTTCTAAGGTGACTTTCTATGTCTTCAGGGCCCCCCTAGCCCTGATATTCTGTGTTCTAGGATGACATTCTCTGTTCCAAGGGCCCTCCCAGAGTTGAAATGCTTTGTTCTAAAGTGACTTTCTATCTCCTCAGGGCCCTCCCAGCCCTGACAGTCTGTGTTCTAGGATGAAATTCTGTGTTCTAAAGGTCCTCCCAGACCTGACATTCTGTGTTCTAGGATGACATTCTCTGTTCTAAGGGTCCTCCTAGAGTTGACATGCTATGTTCTAAGGTGACTTTCTATGTTCTCAGGGCCCTCCCAGCCCTGACATTCTGTGTTCTAAGGGCCCTTCCAGCCCTGACATTCTCTGTTCTGAAGGTCCTCCCAGCCCTGACATTCTCTGTTCTAAGGGCCCTCCCAGCCTTGATATTCTGTGTTCTAGGATGACTTTCTGTGTTCTGAAGGCCCTCCCAGCCCTGACATTCTGTGTTCTAGGATGACATTCTCTGTTCTAAGGGTCCTCCTAGAGTTGACATGCTATGTTCTAAGGTGACTTTCTATGTTCTCAGGGCCCTCCCAGCCCTGACATTCTGTGTTCTGAAGGTCTTCCCAGCCTATTCTGTGTTCTTGGATGACATTCTGTGTTCTGAAGGTCCTCCCAGCCCTGACATTCTGTGTTCTAGGATGACATTCTCTGTTCTAAGGGTCCTCCTAGAGTTGACATGCTATGTTCCAAGGTGACTTTCTGTGTTCTCAGGGCCCTCCCAGCCCTGACATTCTCTGTTCTAAGGGCCTTCCCAGCCCTGACCCTCTTTGCCCCCAGGCCATCCTTACTGGAGCTGCCGTTTCTGTGGCCCTTTCAGGTGGGCAGGAGACTCTTTCACGGGACCCTCATCAGAGCCCTGTGAGGGGCCACTCCTCCAGTGGACATGTCCCAGTGTGTGTGTTCTCTCCAGTGATGCAGATTGCAATCCATCCATGCCCATCCCCCCGGGCACCCGTCAACCACATGAGGTAGGTTGTACAAAGATTGTGATTGTCCCCATTTTACTGATGAAAACACAGGCTCAGAGCAGATATTTAGCCCAGGTCACTGCTAAGGGTAGGGCCTAGGACTCAAACCCCAGACTCTTGCTGCTGCCCCATGCCAGCCTCCCCAGAGCCCAGAGGCTGCCCGCCTCATGCCAGGAAGGCAGACTTACCCGGGAGATGCCCACGATCTGCTCCTCGGGCACCAGGCTGATGCGCAGGAAGCAGGAGTCGAAGGCAGGGTCCTCCTTCTCCAGGAGGTCCTTGCCCTGGAGCACCACCACACGCAGCATGCGCTTTCTCAGCTCGTATTGTATGGTCACCTCCACCTGGCCCAGCACAAAGTCATGGCCGAAGTTGTTGTTCACAGAGGAGATGGAATTGATCGAATCTGCAGACAGGGACTTCTTGAGGGTCCCGTAGGGGGGGAGGTCCATCTCCCGGTTCGTCACCTCCAGGGGGCCCAGCTCACTGACGCTCTCAAAAGCATCATCCGTCTTCAGGCTGCCCTTGCGGCTGGGAGACCCCTGCTCGTCGGCCTTCTGGCTGCTGCAGGCCATAGTTCTCTGAGGACCGAAGGGAAAGGACACCCATCACGTGGAGGGAAGAAGAGGGAAGGAAGCAGAGCCCAAAGCCAGGGAGTGATTGCCCAATTCAATCTGGCAAGCATTTATTAAGCACCTCCTATATGCCCAGCCCTGTGCTAGGCCCCAGAGGAGATAAGACCTGGGGGGCCAGGGAGGGGGGAGGGACAAAGCCTGCCTTCTGGGAGTGGGGTCAGATCAGTCACCAAACAAATGAGCAAATGCTGCTTGGAACCCCAGCTCTGCCAAAAAGCAGCCCCTGCCCTCAAGGAGCTTACATTCTAATCAGGGAGTAGCATGTAACTAAGTGAGTGCATCTAAGACAGCTTTAGAGGGAGGGTCCTAGCAGCTGGTGGTGGGGAGAGGACCAGGAAAGGCCTCCTGCAGGAGGCACTATTTGAGCTGAATCGCAAAGGTAGCTAGGGACACCCAGAGGTGAGGCAAGGAGACAGAGCATCCCATGGGGCAGAACAGCCTGTGCAAAAACACAGGGGCAGGAGATGGAGGGGGTTCTGAGGGGGAGCCCCAGGTAGGCCACATGTAGGGCACATAGGATCCTAGGGCATATAGAGGGCGAGAAAGGGCGGGAAAAAGGAAGAGGCCAGCCGGCAGCTAGAACAGGGCCCGGCTGTGGCAGAAGGGCTTGGGGCCAAACGAGGGAGGCCGAAGGGCGATGCTGGGGCTCCCCGAGCACAGGAGGACACTTTGGCAGCTGAATGGGAGCGGGGAGTGGAGTGGGGATAAACCGAGGCAGGGAGACGTTCCTCAAAGGAGGAGGCTCCTGAGCTTGCTGCCCAACCTCCCCAGAGCTGTCAGCATTGAATATTCACAAATCAAATCAGTCTTCATGGTCAAAGCAGGTGCTTTCTGCTGCCTCACTCAAAGGAGCTAATGGTGTCGCCTCAGGTAAGGTTAGGGCAGAGAGATTTAGGGGCAAGGAGACCTTTGTGGAGTCCCACCAAGAGCATGAGTGCCTACTGTCCCAGAATGTGGGACTGACCTTGACACAGAGGCTGGGCCTCTCCAGGCTTCTCCCCACCCCCAGGGAGGCTGTCCCCGCCCTCACCTTCTGCCTAGCTTCCAAGTAGGTTACACCGTACTTCTTCTGCAGGTACCGGTAGTCGTAGTTTGGGAATGGAGATGGGATGGGGAAGCTGCCCGATTTGCAGAGCTTCCAGAGGTTCACAGCAGCAACCCCCAGCAAGGCGAGGGCCCCGGTGACGTAGATCCCAATCTCCCAGCCAGGAGGACTCTTAATAACTGGGAAAGAACCAGGCAGTTGCTGTTAGTAGAACCCTGGGGTGCCCGCCCATCAGAAAGCATTAATCACATGGTCCAAGCTCACATTCTAATGGGGGATACACATTCATGCACGCAGGTGTTTTGGGAGCCCCCCCCCCAGACCAGACAGATCAGACTTCCTGTATTTGCCTAAGCCTCTGAGTCACATCAAAATCTGATCTCACCTTACTTCACCAACTTTATTGCCCTTTTGTGCCTTCTTCCTTGCAGCTGGTGGAACAGTGGAAGGTGAGAATTAGGTGAAGAAAGACAATCTCATATTCTAAAGATCTGACAAGGACGGAAAAACACTATCCCAATTATCCCAATCCTAGCCTACCAAGAATTGAAGGCCTCAGCAGCCTGGGGACAAGTTGGGCGTGGGAGCAGTCTCTAGGCACAGTGAGGAGATGAGAGAGTTCTGCCCCAAACGTGGATGTGGCTGTACAAGTGTCCACTAGACCTGTCCAAAAGGCCCCCAGCTGAAGCTTCTCAGGGCACTGCGGGGGAGAGAGGGCCAAGGTGGCTGAGATCAGGAGGAGTAGATTTCAGACAGTTCAGGGGAAGGCTGGGGATCTTCCCAGGATCCCATGACCCCCAAAACTTCCAGGAGGGACCAGAAGCTCAAGAATATCCTGGAGACTCAAAGAGAAGGATTCTGACCCAGAGGAGAGAGACCTCTGTAGAGGCACAGAATACCAAACCATGCCTAATCTGTCCTTGCTAGAAACACACCAAGAGGGCCATCTCAGAAAGAGCTAAAGCCAAGGACAGAGCTAAGGCCAGCCACCAAGAGGGAGGAAGAGGAAGGCACCAGCCTCAGCTAGAGAGAAGGCAGAATTACTCAAACTTTTATCTTGCTTCTGCTGAGGCAAAGTAAAAAATGCTTGAGAGGGAAGGGAAACCCAAGATAAGAAGGGGTGTAATAAGAAAGCAACTTACTGTTTTGGCTAATCAGTAAGCATTTCTGAAGCCCCTACTCAGGGACAGGCCCTGTGCCCAGTGCTGGTTTTAGAATGAAAAGAGTGAAATGGGCCCTGCCCTCAGGGAGCTTCCATTCCAACGGGGGACCCAATATGTACATGCATAAATATGTATCCAATAAATTCAAGCTTCTAGAGGAGGGAATGCTCTAGCAGCTCCAAGAGCCCAGGAAAGGCTTCATGGAGAAGTGAATGCTTGAGCTGAGACTCCAGAAGGGGGAGCATGATGGAGAGCTTTCCAGGCATGGGGAAGAGCCAAGGCGAAGACACAAGGGTGGGAGATAGTCCAACCTGTATGTGCAACAGCTAGATCACAAGTGTGCAGAAGGGAGCATTGTGTAAGAAGACTAGAAAGGCCAAAAGAGGCCAAGTTGGAAAAGTTTCTGGAGGCAATAGGGAGCCAGGTTTACTGAGTAAAAGGGTAGTGTCTGCAGGCCTGCTCTTCAGAAAATTCATTTTGGCAGCTGGAGGGAGGATAAATTGGAGCAGGGAGGGGCTTGAGGCAGGGAAACCAATTGGGAGGCAAAAGATGAAAGGTGATGAGGGCCTGAACCAGAATGGTGGTTATATGAGTGGAGAGGAGGGGGCATGGACAGAGGAGAGAAATATTGTGGAATTGGACATGACCCAATGTGATCCTTCCTGAAATCAAGTGCCCCAGCCCAGAGAGTACTGAAACATCTGGCAGAAGAGGTGGTGATAAGCAGTTACTCCCTGCCTGTGGTCTCTGCAAGATGGTGGAATGTCTTATCCTGTGTTCAGAGAAATATCTTCCAGGAGTCTGCCCTGCTCAGATCTCATTTTAGGGAGTAGATTCAGGGAGCCTGATGAAATTGGTCTGAGGTCTCAAGGTCATGCCACATTTGATTCATTCAAATTGAGCAAATACCATGAGAGTCAATGGAAGGAACTGAGAAGAAAGATTAGTTTGGATGAGAAAAAATTGGGGCATTCAAGCATCTGAAGGGAGAGCAGTAATAGGAGTGGTGGAGTTGGGAAGTTGTCAAGAGACCAAAACAAAACACTCCAAAAGTGGAATGGGGGTTGCTTTGGGAAGGAGGGAGCTCTCCCTTATTGAAGTCTTTAAGAAGAGACTGATGGCCCCTAAGCAGGGATGTTGTGGACAGGATTCTTGTGAGGGTTGGACTTGGTGCCTCTGAATTTCTTTCCAGCCCAGAGAAGGTAAGTAGGAGAGGGGCTACAGAACATAAATGGCAACTGCTACCCCCATTGTCAGAAGAGGAGAAGGTCAGGTTTACAAGCTCCAGGACATAGAGGTTGGCTAGAATTCCTGGTGTAATTCTGGAGCAAAGACTAAAGGAGGTAATGGGTAAATGTCTCAAAAAGGAATCAGCGGCCACAAACAGCCCACATGGCCTGATCAAGAAAGAAGAGGGTCAAGAACGAGATGAATCTCATTCCTTACGTTGACAGTACTGCTATACCATGGAATACTGTTGCTCTAGAGTATAAGTTTAGTGTTTTACACATGGGAAAACTGAGGCTGAGAAAGAGGTAAAGTGGCTTCCCCAACTGATTCTTGCAGACAGGTTGGGAGATATGTAGACTAGTTAGGAGCACTGTTATGAAGGTTCCAAACTGGTTGACTGGACACAAAGAATAGTAGTCATCAATGCATCAAGCCCACCTTGAGTGAAGGTCTTCAGTGGAGTGTCCCAGGGCTCTGTGCTTGGCCCTGGGCTGTTCAACGGTTTAACTGAATTTAAAGTTATAGCATCATAAAGTATATAATCAACACAAAGTGGAAGCATCCACAAAGTGGATGACAAAATTGGGATCCAGAAGTATCTCAACGGCCTTAAAAGTTGGGCCAAGTCTAAGATGAAACCAGAGTTACATCTCCATTCAAAAGAATTCCTTCACAAGTACAAGGTGGGGCAGGCCTAAGAAGAACAGAAGATCTGAAGGTTTTAGTGGTCTGCAAGTTTTCCATGAATCAGTTGAAATGGCAGTCTAAAAAAAGGAAATGACCTGAAGCCACATCACCCCTAGGATTATAGATTCAGAGTTGGAAAGGATCCTAGAGGCCATCTAGTCCAATACCCTCATTCTAGAGATGAAGCAAGTGGGGCACAGAGGTATTAGGTGATTTGCCCGAGGCAAGTTGCATGGGCCTTGAGTATTAGAGCCAGGATTTGAACTCAGGTCCTATAACTCTTAAGTTCATCAATCCTGAGGTCAGTGGTGCCAATTTCCACTGTGTCACATCACTAAAAACTCATAGATCTGAGCTTTCCTCCACAAAGTCCTACTCCGGTGCCTCATCGTGGCGTGGAGGTGACCCTGGGTTCTTGAAGGCTATGCCAGCCGAGCAGAAGCTCTGGCAGGTCCTACCATGCTGGAAAGACTTCAAGTATGGTCCCGGGAACAGACTAAGTCTGTGTTCTGAGGACTAGCCTAGCTAAGTGCGGAGAGGCCCATCACCAGCAGACTGGCCACCAGGTGATGGAATTTTGGCCACAGCAACCTGGAAGCAAAGAAGAACGGCCCTCAGCCCTGTGCAGTCCCTTCTTAGTCTACAGAGACGATGTCCAAATGAGCGGTAAACAAACAAACAAACAAAAAAAAAAGATGGAGAATGCAAGGAAGATCTGCACGTTTTCAACCATCCATAAACTTTCACCTAGCTGTTGGTGCTGTGAACGTGAGCTATTTGTCCAAGTGCTAAGAATTGTGTTTGTTCAATCATCCATAAACTCAAACTTAGGTGTTGGTGCTGTAAACGTGAGGTCCTTGTCTAGTGATCAACAAGTTGACACATTAGTAAGACTGAACCATATCAATCTTGACATTCTTGATGTAAATGCAATGAAAACAAAAAGGACAGCTCACAGGTATTCCTTAGAGAGGCAGAGAAAGAAGCTGGCAAATGTGGTTTGGGCAGAGGCCACCAGCAATGTCATTTCATCTACCCAGGGGACGCTCAGTTATCTTGTGTGCAAGTGCCCATGATAAGAATTTACAAGAAGCCCACCATGAAAACAATTGCCACTGATGTACCAACATCCACTACAGAGGATGAAGAGGTGGAAAAAAATTACCCAGAACTCAATAGACCCCTCCAAATTAAATGATCATAATGTGTACGATGCTCATTCACTTCAATGCAAAGGTAGGAATGGGTGAGGACAGTGAAAAATATGTTGGAATATATGAATGAGGCATAAGTAATGAGATGGGCCATATTGGACTTGTGGACTACACAGATGCTTCACCTGTGTACGTTGTCAACTCTTTCTTCAAGAAAAGAATCAGAAGGTGCTGGGCATGGTGAGCATCAAGTAATATTACCCAAAATGATTATATTTTAACAGACTGGACACCAATGTGGGAGTCGTTCCTGAATCAGCTGTGTGGATACCATCAACTGCCAACTTGTATGGGCAAAAGTCAAAATGAGTGCCAAACTAAAAAAAAAAGAAGAAAAATTAGAAAAATATAAGAAATACTGACCTATGCAAACAAGTTATTGAAGACAAAAAAAAATGGACAGAAGAAAATAATGATTACAATCATTTCATGTAGAAGTTTAACCAATATATTTTACCATAGCAAAAAGACCCAAATAGCAGTTAGCCTTGACCAGATGTACCCGGATGAGATATTTGCTGGAGGCAACACAATTGTATGTGGGGAGGGGAGTGGCATTCACAAGGCATCTGAAGGAAGAAATATCAAAGCGTGGGGGAAAAAAGTCTCAGACCCTATTAGTACCTTTAAAAAAATGCAACCTGGAGAATATCAATACCTACCAACCAATATGTCTATTTTCCCATCTCTGAATGAGAATAGTCCACACATGCATCCAGGGCATCCTTAATTTTAAGGGACATTAATTAGTAAAGAACAGACAGCATTTTGCAAGCAAAGGAGTATCTTTACCATTATTCAATTGACTGAAAGATACCAAGAATATGAGATCCCATTGTGCTTATTATTCAATTCTTTAAAAAAAAAAAAGCACTTCATTTGGTAATTACCTTAACAGTTATCTTTCAACAGCCTGTCTCCTATCCATACATCAAAATGATTTAAGATCCCTAGAAAGATATAGTAACAGGACAACCTTGTTTGACCCCTCGGGAATCAGTGTCAGGCAAGGCACAAAACAGAGATATACGCTTAGTAAAAAAGTGTTTGCCACTGTGATGGAGGCTGAAGAGGTCTTCTTTATTGAAGGCAAGGTCCCCCACGTGCTTCTTTTTAAATATGACATTGTGATAGCATCAAACCCTAGAACATTGCAGAGCCTCTTGAACGAGATCTGTGACCACTTAAGGAGTCTGGCCTGAGCATCTACGCAAGACTAACCAAGTGGATGAAGAATGCCTGTAATTCTGACTATGGCTTGCAATTAGATAAACTATAGAGCTTGTCCATCAAAATAGATATATATATATACACACACACATACATACAGATATACATACATATACACTATATATAGATAGGGATAGAATCTTAGATAAATACTACAAATGGATGGTGAGTTTGACCCAGAATTAAATATGAGGAGAGCAGGCTGGATTGTTTTTGGGAAATTGCAAAGCTCCCTTAATGGCCCCAAACTTCTCCCTGGGACAAAGGCCTATCTTTCTAATGACCAATATTCCACTGGTGTTATATGGCTGTGAGTCACAGAACTCTACAGCCTTTAAAAAAATTAAAAATGAGGACCACTCAGAGGGCCATGGAGAGGTGCATGGTGGTTGTAACCAGGCTGTAGCATCTGACCTTTAAGGAACTTCAAAGAAAAACAGGAAGAAGGGATGTCATCAAGGAGAATTGTGATGCAAAAAGAAGACGCAGCCTGGTTACATGGCAAGAGAAGAGGGATCACAGAGGATCAGCCTGTGTACCCCACTGGTGTCCTCGTGATATCATGAGAAAGCAAGGAAGGTCCCCAGCATGTTGAGTGGACTTAAAAGGGTAACACGGACAAGAGCTGCACAGGGTAGGGAGATGAGAGATGAGTTGCCTTCTGCATTGTTGGAGGAGACATCCGGCAATGAAATCACAGATCCCAAAGATGGATTCATGCTTCAAGGTTTACAAAGCGCTTTCCTCACAACCCTGAAAGCCAGCAGGTGACTGCTGAGCTGCCATCAGTGACATATTAAAATCTTGGAGGACAGGGCAGATACTGCAGGACTGGGGAAGAAGGAAGAAGAGAGAGAGTACGTCAGGAGGCCAGTGAGCTTGACTGTGCTTCATTGGAAAATTCTAAAGGCAGGGCTCGTGTCCCATCTAGCAAAGGAGACGGTTCCATCAAGATTAGGTTCTATCAGGTTTGCTGTATTTCCTTTTCTGACAGGGCTACTAAACTACTGAATCAGAGTTTACCTACATTTTAGCAAAGCATTCAATACAGTATCTCCTACTACTCTTGTGAAAATGATGGAGAGGTGAGGGGTAGACAGGAACAGAGTCTGAACAGCTGGGAACAGTTCGTTGTCTGCCTCTAGGGATCTGTGCTTGGCCTGGGCTGTTTCCCATATTTGGATAAAGACATGTTTATCAAAATTGCAGATGACACAAAGCTAGAAGAGTCATCATACTCAGTGGTAGAGTCTGGAATCCAAAAAAAAAAAAATTATGACCAGCTAGAGCATGGGGCTGAGTCAGATAAAATGAAATGTCTTAGGGATAAATGTCAAGATCAACACTGGGGTTCAAAAAATCAATTTCACTAGGATGAGATGGGAAGAGCAGGGGTGAGGTTAGACCAAATCACAGAATTTCAGATTTGAAAAGAACCTCAGCATCCGTACCCTAAAATAAGTCTCCACAAAGACACCCCAAACAGGTGTCCACCTACCTTTGCTTAAAAACCCTTGTGAGCAAGGACCCTGTTACCTCTTGGAAGCAGTCATTTGAAAAAAGAAATGTGGAGGCTTTAGAAGCTTGCAAGCTCCAGAGGAGTCTTCAGCGTAATGTGGTGCCAGAAAAGTTAAAGTAATTTTGGGCTGTATTAAGAGGGGCATGGTCCTAGAACATGTGTTGTGCTAGGTTTGACTCATGTCACAGGATCATTGGAAGCAACAGCTATATTTAGCCTGGTTAGAAGACTCAAGAGGGTCAGCAGAGCCTTCTGGGAGTTCTCTCTCCAGCTGACAAACAGAAAACACAATGGCCCCGGCAGGCAGAACCAAGAGCGATGTGGGGGAGGGGCCAAGAGGCCATCGGGGCCAGAGAGCAAGACGAGCTTTCTGATAACTAGAGTTGTCCCAGATAGCCTAGTGTGTCCCCCCCGATTGGGGGTCTTTAAGTGAAAGGTAGATACCTATTTGTCATGATTTCAACTTAGAATCTTCTCAGTAGGGTTTGGACTAGGTAATCATTCAGTCAGTCCACAAACAAGCAAGCATTTATGAAGTGCTTGGTTTGTGCTGGGCAGTGGGTTCCAAAGACAAAAATCCCAAAAATCTTCCCTCAAGGAGCCTACATCTTCCTAGATCTCTGAGGTTCCTCCTCTAGTTAGCCATGTGACCTGAAGGAGACTGCATCACCTCTCTGGGTCCCAGTTTTCCCATCTATAAAATAAGGATAAAAATACTTACCCTGCCCCACTTAGGGAGCTGCTGTAAAGAAAGCCAACCATCAAGAACTATGGAGATGTGAGCTCTTCCTGGGTCAGGATGGGTCAAAAAAACCCAACCCCCCCACACCCCCACCCCCCTCAAGCCCCTCCCAAGCAGGTGAGGAGGTTCAGTGGACAGACAGCACCCCCCCTCCCTCCAGTCCCCCTAAGGCCAAGGTGCAGAAGGCTCCACCCATGAAGGCTGAAGAACAGTAGCTGGTGACCCAGATGGAGAGGATTGGTCCTCAGCAGTCAAGGGGGAGGGGTGCTCCCACACCTGTCTTGTCATCATTCCCCCCCAACACCCCGTCCCCAGAAAAGACTGGCAGGGAGATGGGCCCTCCCCATCTCCCTCAGCTCTGCTCCTGAGTGTAGGTAGGAGGAAGTGGTAGGCAGCCGGAGGACCGATCAGGGAGCTCCGTGACTCAGAGCTGGAGATGATTCAGCTGCCTTCCCAGCACCTTCCCCAGCCAAGGGGACGGCTGAGGGTGATGGCACAGACCCCACCCCGAGGAGGCTGTGTGTAAGCAGGGACTGGAAACCTGGGTCTCGTATGTGGGCTAGGGACAAAGAAATGCTTCGTGGGGGAGGTAGGGAGGATCAGGAGTATTCAGAACGGGAGCCTCCCAGGGAAAAAATAAGTTTAGTGAATCAGAAAAATTGTCCAACCAGAGCAGAGCCCCGGGGCTGAGTCCAGAGGCCTGGCTGCTGCTCATTTCAGCCCACTGGATGATTTTGGGCCAACCATGCCTCCTCCCCTTGGGCCTGCAGTCAGCCCCACTCCCATAGACAGGTGTTGTGAGGGTCGAGTCAGTGCGTTTCACCAAACCTTTATTGAGGGAAAGTGCTAGACATGGGAGAGACAGAGCTATGAAGGATACCATCCCTGCCCTCCCAGAGCTTCCACTCTACTGACCACATGGCTGAGTGTGCCCATGCTCTGAGCAGCCATTGAGTGCCGGGCGCATGTAGAGCGTTCTTAATTGGTCTAACTCACCGGCACGTGTGGAGTGTTCTTATTGGTCTAACTCACCGCTAAGATGGTATTCAGTTACGTCCACAGCCATGTCCCCCGAGATCTGGAAAGGAAACCCAGAGGCAGAAGTGGTCAGGTGGGACAGGGAACTGAGCATTGCTAGCCCATGCTTTTGAGTGACGATCCCCAGAGAACTGCCAAACCTACCTTTGAGATACATCACAGGTCCAGAGCCCCCCCCAAAGTGTCACAAAAACAAGAACATCTTACAGGGAGTGTCAGGCCAGGAAGATGTCCCCTTCCCTAAGATGCCCGCCATAGGCATGCCCTCCCTACCCTCTCCCATGGCCTGCCTGGCTCCACCCCCTCACTGGGCACTCAGCATAGACCTCCTTCCACAGCAGACATCTGAAAACTCAACCCCCATTGATTATGTTAACTCCCGCTACGTCCAGAAATGTGCTAGGCTCTGGGGGAGAGACAAACTTGCATAAGACAGGTCCCATCTGCATGGCAGTCACCATCTAGGAGAGGGACGTGAAAAGTAACTCTAAGACGAAGTGACGCAGGAGGAGAACCACTCCAGTTCTTGCCACGGACCGGAGCCTTGGCTCCCGACTAGACTGATCAGGGCCTGCCTTCCTGTCCTCATCCCCATCCCAGGAGCAGCGGCAGGCACTGCAGTGAGACCCTGGGTGCAGCCCAGGCAGCCGAGCCCCTTGGCCCTCTGAGGCAGCCCTGCTTCTAAGACCGAAAGCAGAGCCCTGGAGTCGAGTCCCGCTGTGTGACCCTAGGCAGGTTACGGAAAGTCTCTGAGTGTGTTTTCTCACTAGAAGGGAAACATCATACTTGTACATCCTCTCTCATAGAAGGAAAAGCGTTTTGGAAACCGTGAAGCTCTATTAATGTGCCTTATAACTGTTGTTCTTGTTAATTGTTGTCTTTGCCATCATCAGAGCATCATTTTTTGTCTGTTTGAATAGAGAAGGATTTTCGGTGGCGCTTGGTCGCTACCAGGGCCCTAAGCAAAACGGCAAAGTAAGAGACTTCTCTTTCCTTTTTGTTCTGCTCTTTTATTGTTTTCTTCTAACCTTAGTCCTCATTAACCAAATAACCATCCAAGAAAAACAAGCAACATAAAAATAATTAGGCAGAAACATATAAGCACCAATCACGTGTTTGTTTCCAAAATGTGTATGTTAACCTAAAAAAGAAAAAATTAAAAAAAAATTATCCAGCCTGCAATTCTGCCTTCACTGGTGTGGTATTTTCAGATGTTGGTTATGTCCTCACCTTCCACCTCCTTTCAAAGAGTGTCACTGAATTGCACCTCCCCGCCTCCCCAGGCATGGTGGGGGGGGGGGCGCCTTACACTTTACTAGGGGATAGAGTATGTGCCAAACTAAGTAATTTGCAGAGGGAGAAAGGACTGAGGGGATGAGAAAAGGCTTCCTGGAGGAGGCGCCCCCTGAGCTAAGCCTTGAAGAAAGCTCAGAATTTTAGGAGTACTCATCATCGAGGAAGGGCGTGCATTCTGAGGGGGGAGATGGCTGGAGACCAGCTCATACCTCAGGGTGAGTGGAAGGCACTAAGGCCCCTTTCTACAACACCCAGTGTCCTCAGGGCCCCTCCAGCCAGCCAGAGTCCTTGATCTCTCCCCCTGGCCACTGGGCTTCCCAGCTAACCTCTCCTGCCTCCCTCAGCCTCGGTCAAAACTCTTTTCCCTGTCGAGGCAGCATGGTATTACAGCATGAGATTGGGGGTCAGAGAACTGGGATCCAGACCCTGGCTCGGCTCCTTAATAATTTGGGAAAGTCAGTTTCCCCATCTATAAATGAGGGAGTTGGAAAAAAAAAAACCAAGAGTTCCCAACTTTTTCCAAGATAAGAATCCTCATCTAAGGTTCTAAAACAATGCCACCAACGTGAACCTTAATTATAACTCTGCTCTCAGGATCCTGGCAGAGTATGGAATGACAAAACCCTTCTCTGGGACCATATTTTACATGGAATTTGAAGAAGTATCTACCTAACCAAGGCCTCTTCCATCCTATAGAAGGCACTTTGGGAGTTCACACGTAAATCTCTGGGCCAAAAATTCTACCAAAGTATAGGTTGGGATCCCCCCATCTTGGAAGATATCTACAATTCCCGTTGACGGTAAATCCAGGGAAATGGTCAACTGGTGTAATTGGCAGACTGGAATTATTCAGACTAAGGTGTAGGTGACTGATAGGTTTCATTGTCCTAGGGATATCTGCATTTTGAAAGAAGAGCCTGGGGGCAGCTAGGTGGTGCAGTGGATAGAGCACTGGCCTTGGAGTCAGGAGTACCTGAGTTCAAATCCAGCCTCAGACACTTGACACTTCCTAGCTGTGTGAACCTGGGTAACTCACTTAACCCCAACTGCCTCACAAAAAAACAAAACAAAACAAAAAAACCCCTGAAGAACCAAGTGCCTCCCTTGTTGGGAGGTAGGGGTGGGGATTGGTGCTCTTCCTCAGCGCTCTTTACTCTGAGAATTCATGATCTCAAATAAATATTTCTTAGTATTGGGCCCTCACACATGGAGAGTGTGGGTTGGCATCCTGAAAATATTGCCATCTCTAAACTTGGCATTGTGAATGAGAGAGAGAGTATGCCCACCTCCCTGCTTCCACAGTCCTGCCATCCCTCTACCTGGATCCCCTTCACCTTCACCTGTAGGCTTAGTCTAGGCTTGGCCTCAGGGACTTGACTTTGGGGAACCTCAGTTTCCTTAACTGTACAATGGGATCAACACCTTCCCTGCTTCCCCCAGGATGGCTCAATCTCTAGGAGACAAAGGGCTCAAAAACCTGGAATAAGTAGATCACATTGGAGGATTTAGAGATCCTTTAGGCCAACTTCATCATTGTACAGGTGAGAAAATGGAGGTACAGGGAAGGGAAGAGTTCTCTCTGCGAAGGGCTAGTCATTGTGGATAGGACTTGAACCCAGGACCTGCGAATATAAACCCCATGATCTTCCCACCACCCCGGGCATCCTCTGCAAATACGAAGCATCATTTTTATCTTGATTTGATCCCAGGGCAGCTTTACCAATCCCAGGGCTATAAATCCTCAGCCTTTCTTTGGGCTCCTCCTGCATGAGGGGATTGGTGGAAGAAATGATGGTTTGGGGATAACAACCTGTCCTTTCTTAGCATCTCATCCTTTGGGGGCAGGAATAGAGGCAGAGAAAATCCTCAGACCACTGGGAGGGGGGGTGCAGAGGTCAAGCCTCAGGCCAGACAGCTGGACTGTGGGCCAGCCAGAACAGGAAAACCCCAGTTCAGGGCTTTTTCCTCCACTTCCTTGTTTCCCAGAGAGATTTGTCTAGGCAGTAGGGAAGGGGGGGACAGGCTTTATCCAAGGAAGGGGCTAGGTCTGCCATGATGGCCCAGGGCCCAGTGGACGATGTGAGGAGCCTGGCCTAGGAAGAAGGGCCCAGAGAGGATGGCAAGAGGGCCCAATGTGGGTCAAGGGGATAATGTGGTATCTCCCTACCCCACCCAGGCTTCCTACTGTGTTGTACTGCTGGGCCTAAGCTCTTCCCATCTCCCTCCTACTGGTCATTTCTTGTCGCCTCTCATGAAGATGATTTCAGCATTTGGCCTCCCTCTGGCGTCCTGGAGCCCTGCCAGGGTGGGCAGCTCTGCTCCTGGCCTCTAGGCAAAGTGCTGATTCTCCTTCCTCCCTCTGGACAGAGAAGATCTGCTCCCACAGTGATCCCTTCCAGGCCAGGGGACCCTCAACATCTTCTATCCTCCAGCCAACCTCACAGCTGCTCAATTCTATTCTAAACACTTCCTGAGAGGAGAGGAGCACAGTCTGCACTGTCAAGAGGCTTATAGTCTAGCAGGGAATCAGAGGACCTGAGTTCTAATCCTGGCACAGCCCCTTACTAGCCTGGATCTATCTCCTCCTCTAAAAAAATACATGCTTTCCTGTGTGTTCTTGCTCTCACGTCCCACTTGGAGGTAATTCAGGCCCTTGAGCCACCTCCGAGCCTTCTACAGCAGATCCCCAGTAGACCTAACCTCTCCTTCTTCCCTCTCCCCACCCCCCCATCCAAACTTACCTGACCAGTGGCCCAGGCTCCATCATCTTTCCAGGGACAGCGAGTCAGTCTGATGGATGAATCTATGTTATTACACTAGCTAGGGGATCCATGTGTAGCCTCTCTACAGGTGATAACATTTGCATCTTTAACAGAGGCCTTCTGGAGACAATGCCTTCCCCCCCAAAGGGAGGGAGGCTAAGCAGGCTGAGGGAGGGGCAGGTTCTGGGGCAGGCATGTGATTGACCATGCATGTGGGTGAGTTTGTATGAGGCAGACAGTGCAAGTGTCCCCATTTTACAGAGGAGGAAACTGAGGCCAGGCAAAGGCAGTGACCTACCCAGGGTCACACAGTTGCCTCTTAGTAACAGCTTTGGCTTACAACCTCATTTTGCATTCTGATTTGTGGTCCAGACTCCTTATACCAAGGGGACATCCTAAGCTTGGTTCAGCCCATTTTAGGGGGGGAAAACCCTTTGCCCATTTAGAGAAGCCAAGGGGAAGAGCCAATCCACTCCAAAATGGAGGATGGAACACTGCCCTCCCCAAGACTGTGAAATAAGTAGACTTTGTCCTAATCATCTCTGGAAACTGCCCCCCCCACCCCCACTTCTTCCCCCCTATCAAATCCTGCTTTGGAGAAGAGTCCTGACTCCAGTCATTTATTAGAATTCTAGGAGGGCCCTGAGAATAGAACACATAATGTCAAAATGGGCAGGGACTTGAGATTTAGCCCAACCCTTGAATTGTACAGATGAGGAAACTGAGGCCAGATAAAAGAAACATCTGGCTAATGGGCTCCACAGGAGAGCCTGGGTGCTTTCCCAACCCACCCCCCTCTGCCATCCGGCTCCCCCCTGAGGAGTGAGTCCCTGGGGATCTAGCCCAGTTTCTCCCACTCCTAGGGCATCCCTGGCCCAGGCCCGGCTGGCTCTCGACGCTGCCTCTGCTGCAGAGAGAGTCATTCATCAGGCGGCTGCTATCCTATGCCACGTCACACAACATCTGCATCCTCCTCCCTCTGCAGCTCTGCAGCTCTGCAGCTCAGCACAGGGAAGGCAGCAGCTGGGGGAGGCCTGCTCCAGAAAGCACTGACAGATGGGTGCCTGCACTTCCTGGGATGCTGCCGATGCTTTTGGGGGCCCCTGGTGGGTTTGGGGACTCATGGGGGAGGGAAATCTTTTCTGAGACTTTCCTTTGTCACCCAGCCAAGGATGCCAGTGGTTCATCCAAGAGGAGGCTGGGTGGGGACAGGCTGCTCATTCTCACTGTGCCAGAAGATGAAAACAGCACACCTGAGTTCTGAGTTCCAGTCCTGGGTGGACCTCTGACACGCTGGGTGGCACTAGAAAACCCCTTTCCTGGGTTCAGTTTCCCCATTTAGAAGATGCTAATCCTAAAGGTCCCTCAAGCAAATACTCCATTTCAGAGAGAGCATGGCAAGATTGGTCAAGTGTGCGGTCCCAAGATCCTGCCTGAGCTCAAATCCTGGACTAGACGTGGAATTGCTGTCTGACCTTGGTCAGGCTTCAGTTTCCTTTTTTGTAAAATAGGGATGGCAGTCCTCACACCATGATCCCACAGAAAAGCAGAACCCTGCACTTGGCACCAAGAAGACCTGGGCTAATGTTCCCCCTCAGACACTTCCTAGCTGTGTGACCCCAGGCAGGTTTCTCAACCTCTATGTGCCTCAGTTATCCCCTTTGGGCTCTAACATGCCTTCTAGGTCCAAATCTCTAACTCTGACTGCTGAAAGGATGAGGACCTCATCTCCCGTGGACAGTGCAGAATGGAAAGCCCAATCCAACCCTGTCCTTGCACACCCCTCTTCCCAGGGGCTTCATTCAACAGGACAGCGAAGATCCTTTTCTGTGGTTTCTAAAACATCTCTCAGGTCCCCTCCAGCACCTGAACTAGATGTTGGGGGGGGCAAGGAACCTAGAACCCCCCAGTGACTCCAGAGTACCCCTAGATGCCAGGCCTTCTTGGGAAATGGGCTCTGCCCCCAAGATCTGGGAGTGGAACTGGCACAGAGAGTCTGCAGAGAGGCCACAATGGAATTCTGGGCAATTGCCAGCCACCTCCAAGTCCAAAGGCTCCAGAAGGGGCACTGGTGATGGAGGAAGAGGTTTGCAGGGAATGGCTGGCAAGCATCCAGAGCCCTCTCAGGACTCTCTAGAGGGGGATGAGTGCCCAGGGCTCCTCACACCCTTTCTTCATCGTGTCAAGCCTCTGCTACATCACCTGAGTAGTTCCTAAGTAGTCAATCCAGAGGCCCCGCTAGACCCTGAAGCAGTAGGGGTTTGTCGTGGAAGAGCCTGGACGCCCGCAAAATGAGGGAGGGGGAGCAAAAACCAAAGCTAGGCACTCTCTTGGCTATGGCCCATCCCCATAGCTACAAATTTCGACCAATGGCACCTGGGTAGCTAATAGCTCCGCCCCCCAGTTCCCTGAATATGCTGAGCTACCCCTCACACCCCTTCTTTCAATATGGCTCATTTCTGGAGCTATGACTCGCCCCCCTAAGTCCTCTTCCACCAGGCAACGAGTATTACCGGATTAAACATGGGAAGGGAGCTTAGAAATCACCCCAGTGATTTTACAGATGAGGAAACTGAGGCAAAGAGAGGAGGGAGGGTTTTCCCTGAGGTCATCTGGGTAATAAATGGCAAAGAGGATTGGTACCCAGTTCCTCTGCCTGCAGATCCCACGCTTCCCACTACACTATAACCCTCTGCCTCCCCCCACCCCCGGTAGCCTGGCTAAAGGGCATGGTGGCATGGAGGGAAGGGGGAAGGGAGTGCACCAGGATCTGAGCAGGAGCACCAGGGAAGCTGGGGAGGAGACAGCATGCAGTGGCCAGGGCAGATAAATGCTGCTCCTCAGGCAGGCAGGGTGTCCTCGAAAAAGAGGAGGGGTCGGGTGGAGTTGGGTGGGGGTAGGATGAGGGATGAGATGAGGCATACCACTCACCGAGCTCCAGGAGGGCGCTGCTATTCCGAGTCCGAGTCCAAGGCTGCTTGCTAGAGATACTCAGAGACCCCCACCCTGGCTCAGTACCTCGCTCAGTCCCTTCCCATTGAGCGCCCCCAGCCCCAGCCCTGCCACTGCCCGGGTCCCCTCCCGCGCGTGGCTCCAGTAGACAGCTCAGCTCGAGCCTTATTTCCAGCCCCAAGCCCCAGCCCCAGCCCTGCGGTTCCTCCCTCAGGGGCTTCACGCCCTGCCCGCACTGCCCAGCTTCTGCCCTGCCCTGCCCAATCCAAACCGGACCGCCCTCCGCAGCAGCCCCTGCAGTGGCCACGATCCTGGAAAAGCGGCCCCGGAGTCCCAAGCCCCCGGCCCTAGGGGATCCGCAAACGCTGCGGGTGGACTAACCGGGTGGCAGGCAAATCTGGAGGCTAGCGTCAGCAGCGAGCCAGCCTAGCCGGAGCGGGCAGACTCACAGACAAATGCGCCGCAGTCAGGGATCGTTCGCAGAAGAGATGGCGGGGTGGGGGGAGAGTGTGCGTGCGTGCATGCGTGTGTGTGTTCCTGAGTGTGCGCGCCTGGGTATGCGCCAATGTGTGCCCGCGAGTATGCGTTTAAAGCGACAACGCCCAGCTTCCCTCCCACAGCCCATGGAAGCTTCCAGCCGCAGTTCTGCAGTCCCCTGAGGATCTGTAAGCATTCAGTGCTCCTGGTTCAGGAACGACCCAAACCAAGGCAAATAACCTACCTGCCTGTACCTTCGAGGTGTATACTCACTCATTCATTCAACAATCAATTATTGTGCAAGCCAGCGGCATCTGTGCTGTCTAAAATAGGATATTTTTCCTGGAGTTAGGAAGGCCTGGGATCAAATCCCAGCTCTGACACTTAATATGCATGAAGCTCATTTCACCTGCTCAACCTCTCTTTTCCCAGTGACAGAATGGGTACAAGACAGATATATGATATGGCAGTGCCCTCCTCACAAAACCTTTATGTGGAGCAAATGAGACTGGGATTGCAGGAAAAAGCCTTTATTAAGTGCCTACTTAATAGATAATTCTGGGTGTCAGGCCAAGGACTATGTGTTGACTAGACAAATACAGAAGCCAGCTCCTGCCCTCAAGAAGCTTCTAATCATAGAGTACGGCTCTTTAAAGGGAGTGGAAGCCAGCAAAGGGGGTTTTCCTCTGGGAAGTCCCAGCAAAGGCCAGTTGATTCATGGGGAAATCTATTAACAAGCCTTTTGGTAACCCTGATCTGAGAACAAAGGGATTGTATTCTCAGCCTGCAGCATCCTAGGGTATCTGGAACACAGTAAGCACTTAATAAATGTTTGCTGCTGTGTAAATAGTGACAGTTCACATTAAGGTTTACAAAGTGCTCTGTCAGAGTGAGCTGTTGCTATTAACCAAAACAAACACAGTTGTGGCAGACCATGGGTGGAGTTCAGAATAGGAGGAAAAGAAGAGAGTGGACAGCATCATGTTTGGGATGCTATTCAGTACCTTTACGGATACCAAGCTGCCCAAGAGGCGGATGGGGAATCATTTTTTTAAAGTAAAACTCAGTTTAAAAACTCCAATTATCTCGAGCAATTCTGTTGATCAAATCCCCCAAGCCTTGACAAATCCAAGCTGTGAGTGTCCTAAAGAATGCTGACACTTCCCAAGGGGTTCAAGGAAGCTCATGGGAAAAGGAGGCAGGCAGGCCCTGGGCTGAGCAGGAGGGAGGGACAGATGGTCACAATGGGCTCTGATGCCCAGGAATGTCAAGACAACTTCCTCCAGCCAAGCAGTGCCCACATCTAGGCCATGAGGTAGCAGATCTGAGGAGAAGCTCCCTGAGGGTAGGGCTTTTGCTGGCTCAGTGCTGGCTTCTGAATAATGAAGACAACCCTTTTATTCTTCCCCTCGTAGGGTACCTTAAACTGTTATTATTACTGTAGTCATTTTTAATATTCATATGTGTATCTTCCTCAGCACCTGCCCCACAGCCTCAGAGTACTCAAACCTAATAAATTTTTGTTGAATAAATGAGTGAATGAATGAACGAATGATGAATACAGTATGGAGTGGTAGAAAGAGTGAGGCACTTTGAGTCAAGAGACCTAGGTCCAAATCCAAGCTCTGACATGTATTAGCTGTGTCATCCTGGGCCAGCAGCACCTTTGGTCTCCTTGGGCTTCAGTTTTCTCATCTGTAAAATGGGGAGAATAATAATAGCGAACATTTATATAGCACTTACTGTGTGCTGGGCACTTTACAGTTATGTGACCCTCACAACAACCCTAGGAGGTAGGTATTATTACTGTCCTCATTCTATAGATGGTAAAACTGAGGCAACAGAGGGTAAGTGATTTGCCCAGGTCACACAGCTAGGCTAATCAGTGTCATGCCAGATTTTAACTCAGGTCTTCCTGACTTCAGAGCCATGTGTCACCTAGCTACCTGGCAGGGATGTTGGGAGAAAAGCATTCAGCAAACGTGAAAGAACCCAGATTAATTTTTAATCCAGACTGAGCTGAGTTGCACCCTGGAAAAGCTGTCCTGATGATGGGGTGAGCTCAAGCAGCGATCTCCACCCCCCCTTGACCCAAAGGGAATCTGGCTCCCCTTTGTCTACAGACCCCAGCTCCTTATCTCCCTTTGGAAGCCTTAGCCTCCACCTTTTGGCCTTACTCAGATGCGTTCCAGCTCCCTCCATTACGGCCCATAAAACATTTAAACTACTCCCCTTATCTCCCTTTGACTGATGCCTTCCTGTTCCCTCCATTAGCTATTCCCATGGTCTATTCAATCTCTCAGACATCCCCAATTAGAATTCTTACCTAGGCCCTTTTCCCAGGCCGCTTCTCTGGCCACCCAAAGTTACTTTAAGATCTACCCTGGCCCCTATTCAGATGCTGAGAATCTCAGGCCCCAAAGGCTGAGACTTTCTCATGCCTGCTCATTCTTATGGGAGTCACCTGGCCCATGTGATTTATCACTAATAAACTTTTCCTCTGGCTTGAAGAAGATTTGAGTGGAATTCATTCAGGCAGGGCCCGGTACTATGATCTTGGGGTTCCCAGCAGAACCCCAAAAGTCCTAAACTTCTTCACTGAGACTAGTGCATCTGTGCCCTATGTTTTGGAGAGCTGTCCAGAAACTCAGAGAAAGAGGAACTCAGAACATCTGTGGGTCAGCCGTTCTTTGGGAATGAAATCACCTCTTGGGCTGCTTAGGGTATCAGAGGGTCACATAGCTCCACCTCCCAGTCTGGGCTGCACTAAGAAATCCAATCTAACCTGATAAAAATTTATTAAGCACCTACTACAAGCTGAGCGCTGTGCTAAGCACTGAGAATACAATAAAAAAGGAAAGATAGTCTCTGCCCTCAAGGAGCTTACAGTCTAATGGGGGAGGAGGGGAGAAAACTCACAAAAGGAGGCAGAGGGGAGACCAGAGACTGAGCAGCGGATGCAGACTGAAGCAGACTGAAGCGAGCCAAAAAGACCAGGCTCTGCCCTCCCATCAGAGGGGACAAAGGAAGCATCAGTCAAGGCTGGAGTCTGATGAGACTAGAAGTGATGAGTCTAACCTGGGAGGGCCATCTGTTCTCGGGAGCTGAAACCACAGGGGTTGTGTCTCATCAAAACTTAGCGTCCAAGTCCTAGAACTCAGCACACAGTAGGCAGTTCCTAAATGTTTGTTGACTGAATGAATGCTGCATTTCCACTTGCCCAATTTAAACATTTGTTAAGCTCTTGTTATTTTGTAAGGGAAGGAAGCATTCATTAAGTGGCTACTGTATGCCAGGCACCATGCTAAGTCCTTTACAAATATCTCATTTGATCCTTACAAAGGTCCGGGGAGGCAGGTGTTATTATTATCTTCATGTTCCAGTGGAGGAAACTGAGGCAAACAAAAGTCACGTGACTTGCCCAGGGTCACACATTAGCAAGTGTCTGAGGCTAGATTTGAACTCAGATCTTTGTGAGGGCCAGGCCTGCCACTCTATCCTTTGAACCATCAAGCAGCTAGAAGGCGCCAAAGTACTTGACTCAGACTCAAGCTTCATATTCCGATCATGGGATTCAGAGCTGGAAGGGACCATGGAAATCATCAGGATTCATACCCGCGTCTCCGGACTATGAATCTGGTTAGGGCTGTTTTCCCCACTGTGCTCCAGTAAAGGGCTTGTTCCCATGATCAGCAGATGGCCCTTAATTCATAAGAAACTCTTTACTGTGAATAACTTGGCACAACAAAGGCTTTTTTGAGACTACCTCGAATTCAACAAACCCTTCACGTCCAGGAATTTTTTCCTTAAACAATCCTATAACACATAAGTTTTACTAAGTCACTTACTTTGCTGAGGGAGACGTCACTGGAGGGCGGATTCCTCCAACGTGGGCCTCAGAAAGCAACCGCCGGATTCAAAGTACTTCAGGGGGTCAGCATCTCTGCAAATCTTCAAACTCTTCAAAGTAGACTAAGCCACGATACAGGAATTCAAAGCAAAGTAATTTAATTAAGCAGAGTAGCCACTAACAAGGAGAAAAATATCCACCACCCTGTATGCTTAGAGGACACTCTCTTCTGGAGGCTACAGCCCTGCTAACACAGTCTTAAGGTTATATTCTGGTTGGAACACATCTCTGCCTCCAAAGCTGCCACTGGCTGCTTCCCCCACAAAGCTACTGATGTCATCTGCTGGGCTGCTTCCTCTGCTGAGG
Source organism: Phascolarctos cinereus (assembly GCF_003287225.1). Taxonomy (NCBI): domain Eukaryota; kingdom Metazoa; phylum Chordata; class Mammalia; order Diprotodontia; family Phascolarctidae; genus Phascolarctos; species Phascolarctos cinereus. The sequence goes on along the minus strand of NW_027556402.1, from coordinate 257,599,037 downwards.
GGCCATCTGCTATGTCTTGGCTAAGGTTCCTTCTCCATTGAGTGGTTACCGCCATCTGCTGCTTCTCTGTTGCATTGCCGTAGTCAGGTGGCATCCTCCCTGCAAGGAGGGTTTCTAATTAGTCATAGGATTAATAGGCAGGAGGGAATTTAAAGAGCTTCCATGAGGCAGACTATGACCTCAGGGCTCTTTCAGTTCTTCTGTGAGTCAGACCCATAGCAGTATCCACCCAGCCAGCACAGCCAAAGTGACTCTAAGGTCATCCATCTTTTTATCTACCCTAGTTCCTCCTCAATGAGCATTCACTCAATCCTAAGGGTGAGTAAAATTCCTTGCAATTCCCATCATGTTGCTATTGTTCAGCCATTTTCAGTCAGTCACCCCATTTGGGGTTTTGTTGGTAAAGATACTGGAATGGTTTGTCATTTCCTTCTCCAGCTCATTTTACAAATGAGGAAACTGAGGCAAACAGTATTAAGTGACTTGCCCAGGGTCACACAGCTAGTAAGTATCTGAGGCCTGGCTGAACCACTTAGCTGCTCTAATTACCATCATGCCTCTGGCAATTAACAACAAAGTCATATAATTACATAAATTACTCTGAAGCTTTATTTAGCAATACTAGAGGAGTAGAGTCCAGCTGGTGGTTTTTTCCTACATTCCTGCAGCTATTTGAAAATCATTGCCCTACCCTTTATAAAAAGTTGATATAAGAGGAAGAAAAGATATATTTGCAGAAAACTATAATATACAACATTGTATAAGTGCAACTGAAGAGGTAAACCAGGCAGAGTGAGGTCCCTGAAAGGTTATTATTGACAGTTGGGACCAATAAAGTAGGGGGATTGGGGGGGGGTTCAGGTCTATGCTCTCCTGTCACCTCCTCCAAAAACCTACCATAGGCAAGGGGGCCACTGATGTCACCCCTAAAGATTGGGAGCCTTCATCCTAAATCTTCCCATTTGAAAATCACACCTATGATTAGCTCCCATTCATAATAACCCTATGAGTTCTATAGCCTAGGCATTATTTTCCCCATTTTACAGGTGATGAAACTGCTCAGAATCTAAACCTGGGACTCTGCTCATTTCAGCCCAGACTCTTAGAGTTTCATTTTCCTCATTTGTCCTAGGGGAATAATAAAGGCTATCAGGTCTCCCTCTGGGGCTGGTGGGAGTCACATGAGATAACGTTGCAAAGGCAATTGATGAGGAATCCCTGGGACTGAACTTCTTCTGCTTAGAGCACCTGCTTCCAGCCCCTCCTCCAAATGCCCCCATTTCTGTCCAGGGCGCCATCTTCCCTGCATCACCATGACAACCGTGGAGGCATCTTTAACTTTCCTTTTTACACGCTCGTACCACCCCCAGCTCCTTACTGAGTCTAGTTAACCTTCATAATCTCTCTGGAATCTGGCCCTCCTTTCTGTTCATACTACAACTGGCCAGGTCCAGGCCTTCAACACCTCTCCGTTGACCTATTGTCATGGCCTCCCAATCAGCTTCCATATAGCGACCACACTCATCATTCTGAGACAAATATCTGACCCTCTCCTCTACTCAAACAACTTCAGTAGCTAGCTACTAATTGCTTCTAAATCCTTAGACTGGGATCTAGATCCTCCCACGATTTGACCCGCATTTAGTTTTCAATCTAATTTCCCTCCCCATGTTCTCTGTTCTCTTTAAACTCATCTAACTAACTAGTCCCCATACAAGACAGACAATTTCCCACCTCCATGCCTTTGCCTAAGCGGTCTTCTTGTCTCTGAAACACATTCTTTTCATGTCTACTCCCTCATGCTGACATTAGGAGATCTGGGTTCAAATGCTGCCTCTGATCCATACAACCTCTAGGCATCAATCGCTACCCCTCCCTCCTCATCTATAAAAGTAGGAGGCAGGGCTGGGTGCCCCAGGCTCCCTTCTGAAGCTACAGAAGGCCAGCTCAGGTGCCACAAGGCTGGTCCTCACCCTCCCTCTTAAAAGTATGTCACATTTACCTACTTGTATATGTGTTGTAGAATGTAAACTCCTTGAAGGCAAGACTGTTTCAGAGAAAGTCATCTTTGTATCCCTGAGGTCCTAACAAAGTAACTGACCCATAGGAGGCACTTGATAAATGTGTCAGAGGTTGGCCAAAAAGAAGTTTCTAGAAGGCACCTCCCACCTCTGCAGAGGTCTCTGGGACACTGTGGGTGTACCCTAAGTTTGTATATAATGTCAGACTTTCACGGTGGCAAGTAATTTTACTGAACATGCTCTCCCCTTTTTTAATTCTTTGATGGGGGGGTGAGGGGAGGGAAAGAACATATTGGGGAAGTATGAGATATAAAAACAAAGGGCATTGATAGACACTTATTTTTTTAAATGCTCCTTCAGTTGAATTTAATCAACAATGATTAGATATTGTCCCAGGGTGACAGACACTTACAGGTACTTGGGGTCCTTGAGAAGCTAGAAACAACAGAGCTTAGCACCTGGTTTGTAATCAACCAGCATTTATTAAGCCCCTCCTATATACGAGGCACCGTGCTGAGCACAGGACATGCAATGGTAAAAATGAATCAGTCTCTGCTCCAAAGTGTCTGTCGGGAGAGATAATAATGGACACATTAATTAACAAACACCAGATAATTACAGAGTAGCTGGGGAAGGCCACACTGGCAGTGAGGGGAATTAGGAAAGACTGGATGTGGAAGGTAGGGCTTGAGCTAAGCCTAAAGGAAGCCAGAGACTCTTGGGACAGAGTGAATTGCAGACGTGGATGACAAAGTCACAGAGATGAAATACCAAGCGTTCTGTCTGAGAAGCAAAGAAGCATCGCACTACCACCCCGGCTTCTCTGATGGCCACCCCTGTGATGCATATGTTTTGTACATAAAGCGAGCAAGATGCCACCTATTGATTGTCTGAAAGATCTCTCAGTCCATGTGAAGAAACTGAGACAAGAGAAGCAGGAAGGGCAAAGAATGTTGGAATCCATCAAATGTTTTAAAGTGCCTACTATGTGTCAGGTGCTGGGGATACAAAAAGAGGCAAAAGACGGTCACTGTCCTCAAGGAGCTCATGATTTAATGGGAGAGACAACCTTCTAACAAATACGTACAAACAAGATACAGACAGGATAAATAGGAAATAATTGACGGAAGAAATGTGATAAAACTAGAACAGGTGGGGACAGGCTGTAGTCAAATTTAGAAGCCGGGGAAGTCACTAGGCATTGATGAGCAAGCAGAACCTTCCAGGCCTGAGAGACAACCAGAGAAAATACCCAGAGCCCAGAGATGGAGGGGCCTGTTCATGGAGCCCCCAGGAGGCTAGGTCGCTGGAGTGCCTGGAGGGAAGAGGGTGTGGTAGGAGGGGGCAGGCTTTGAATGACAGAGGATTTTATATTTGATCCTGGAGGCAATAGGGAGCCACGGAAGTTTATTGTGTAGGGGGCTGACGTAGCCTTACCTGGGCCTTAGGAAAATCACTCTAGGGGCTGGAGGATGGACTGGAGTGGGGAGAGACTTGGGGCAGACAGACCCACCTGCCGCCATTGCCACAGTCCTGGTGTGGTATGATAAGAGTCTGCACCAGGGTGGGGGCAGTGTCAAGGGAAAAGAGGGGGTCATCAGAGAGATGCTGCAGAGCTGAAATCAGCAAGCCTCGGCAGCCACTTGGATGTCAAGGAGGGAGCGGTGAGAGGGGGTGAGGAGCCCAGGACTACGCTCCAGGAGGAGGATGGTGCCCTCTATGGTAGTTGGGGAGGTAGGAGAGGAGGAAGCTTGGAGTTCCATTCTGGACATATTGAGTTTAAGATGGACATCTAGTTTGAGATGTCTGAAAGACAGTCAGTGATGCAAGATTGGAGGTCAGTGGAGAGAATGGGGCAGGAGAGGCAGATTTGAGAATCCTCAGCATAGAGATGGTCATTAAATCCATGGTTGCCAGTGAGAGCACCAAGAAGATGACCCAGGACAGAGCCATGAAGAGCCCCTATGGTTAGAGGACAGGATCTGGAGGAGGAGCCAGCAAAGAAGAAGCTGAGATTAGACCTCCCCCAAGTAGAAGGGCTCACTTACTCTTGTATTTCCTCTTATCTACCCTAAACTGCACAGTTCCCTCCACTTCTATTTTACTATTTGTCTTAATAAATATGTTGCTCATTATTGGTCATTACCTTTTGTGTGGCCGGAGTTTGGTGGGAGAGAACTAAGCCGGGTAACAGTGAGCTAGCTATGATCGTCCCCTTTGGAGCCACTGGGGAACGTGGCTTTTATTATTAACCCCCAAATAGAATGTCCGAATCCTAGACTACAAAGACTTGACCGAGGTAGAAAAATGTCATTCGTGTCCAATACCCCATCTTGGACATGGGCAGGGCACCCAGACACAGCAGCTCTCACCTCCTGCTGCCCAAAAACGCAGAAATTGCATTGTGTCTTCAAGACCAGCAGGCCAGATACCCTATCATGCCTCCCCCCCTTTCTATCTGTCCGAGTCTCTGCTTTATTCTCCATAAAGCCTCCTCCCCCAATCTCTGCTTCCTCCACTTTCTCATCATCATTGGCTTGGACTCTCCCTTGGACCCCGACAGTTCTTTCTGTCACCCTCAGGACACCATTAGCTTCCTAAGGACAGATACTACCTTTTTTTTCACCTTTTATGCAGGAACCATTTAAGAAACAATCATTGGCTTGAACTAAACTATTCCCACCCCACCCCCAACCCCCCCCTCTAGTAATGTAGAGAAGTAGGAGATTCCCTCTAGAAGCCTTGGGGGAGACCTTGAAAGGGAAGAAATGTGCCCCCGGACAGTTACTAGAGACAAAGAAGATGGCGGCTCCCTGGCGCTCTCTGGACTCCCTCAATCACCCACCCTGGATATGTATTCAAGGCAAGTCATCACGCCCATTGGGCGTTGGCTGAGTGCATGATTTCACGTGGTGTAATAGCAATTAACATTTATGGAGCACTTAAGGTTGGCCAAGCTTTATCTCATCTTTTTCTCTTGACAACTCTGGGAGGCAGGTGCCATCAACATCCATATTTTTACAGATGAGGAAACTGAGGCCCAAACAAATTAAGCGACTTGTCCAAGGTTATAATAGGCCTTAAGCAGCAGAGGCTGGATGTGAACCTGGATCCTTTGTTTTCTTCCACTCTGAAGCCAGTTATACCAAATATACCCTCGCACAAACAAGAAAAGGATGTGACAGGTTGGTACAATTTAAAGTGGAAAAGGCCCTTTGGAATGTAGATTTGGAGCTGCAAGGGACTGCAGAGGCCATCGGGCCCATCCCCTCTTGTTTTACTAATGAGGAAAGTAGGACCCAGTCAATAGATTCGGATTTTTTAAGCGTCTACTGTGTACAAAGCACTGTGCTGGGCCATGAGAAGTGGCCTAAATATCACTAGAGGAAATCAGGTGCAGGTTCTGACTTCGGGCCCTCTCAGGATAGTGTTGGGACTTGATTTTACCAACTCCCACCCAGGAAGTATCATTGCTTAGGCCAAAGACTCCCCAGGCATCAGTGTGGCTGGATCCAGGCATACCAGGGGAGAGAGGATATGCCTTGGAGAAGGTCCCTCAGGATCCATATCTTGTCTCTGAAACTTCCTCTGTTTAGGACCATGTCCTCCTCCTCTTTACTGACCTTCAGTGGCTCCTTAGGAGGATCTTCCTGCCCTTCCTGCCCTTCCTGCCCAGCCCCCTGCCCATTCACACAGACCCCCTTCCAGTCTTCTCACCCTCTGTGATCCAGTGCCTCCAGCCTCCTGGCTCTTCCCCCATCTCCAGACTCCAGGCATTTTCCCTGGCTGCCCTCCTCCTGCCTCTGGGACTTCCTTCACCTTTCCTAGTTCTCCTTAACCTTCGTGACTTCCTTCTTCAAGTATCCTCAGTTTATCCCACTTCTATCTTCTTTGTACATGGTCGTTTGTGTGTCGTATCCCCTGCTGGACTCTGAGTCCCTCAAGAGCAGGGTCTGCTTGGTGCATAGCAGGCATTCATCAAATGCCCATTGACTGGGGCAACAGGCAAGCTAGGCAGACGGCTTCCCCTCCCTGGGCCTCAGTTTCCACATCTGTCACACCAGAAGGCTGACCTGAATGGCCTCTGAGCTCCCTTTCTAGACGCAGGCTCCCACAATCTTGTGACCCCGTGAACCTGAAGATGCGTAAGGAGCCTCGGGGTCCGAGGAAGACCGCACCAGAGAGGTCCTGCAGGCTGAGCGGGGACACACCAGAAACCCCCGGGGACAATCTCTGTAACTTCCTACTCTGCCCCTCAGCTGCGAGCCTGGAAAGAGGAAGAGCCACGGGCTGGTGCCCCTCTTGGTGGTGGCCCCTGGAAGGAGGGCAGGAGAAAGTTCTTGACCACGAGAGCCGTCTTCCAGGGAGGTTGCAGACTACCTGTCACAGGTGATCTTGGAGCAGAGGTCACGGGAGCACTTGAGGAAATTTCACGGGAGACTCTGATTCAGGTGTAGGTGGGCCTAGAGGCCTCTGAGATGGCATCTACTTCTGAGGGTCTGCAAGTCTCAGGGCCTATTGCTCACACTTGGAACTTAGCTGCTCCTCAGCTTTGCTCATTGGAATCATTCTTCCTCAAGGCTCAGCTCAAGTGCCCCTTCCTCCATGAAGCCTTTCCTGATTCCCGCCACCCTCAAACCCTGGCTGAAAGTGCATTCTCCCTTCCCAGATTTTTGTATGAATCTCTCCTTTTAGCTCCTGATGTGGGTCAGTTCCGATCCTACCTTTGGGACTTCCACCAAACCTTTAACCTCTCTGGGCTTCACTTTCCTCATCTGGAGAATGGGAAGAGGGTCCCTTCCAGCTCTGAATCTCAGATTCTTTGCCCCTCCCCACCTCCCCCTAGTGGGTCCTCATTTGTGCAGACACGGCATGTCCCTCCACTATATGATGAGGAAAGAGGGGCTGGGAGTACTTGGCATGAAGGGCCCTTCTCTCTATCTCTAGCATTGAGTTCATGGCTTTGTAATTTAATTCAATTCAGCAAACTGTTATTAAGCTCCTACTGTGCTGCAAGGCTCTTGGCTCGGTGTGAGGGGATACAAAGACAGAAAGAAAATAGCTCCTCTTCGACTTGTACACAGTAGATGCTTAATAAATGTTTATTGTACTGGGAAGCGGGGAGGAAAGTGGACCAAGGTTCCGTGACAGTTAGAATTAACTGTGAGAAATAGGTCTGGGGACAGTGTTATCCCAAGAGGCCCATAAGGGCAGAAAGCATAGTGCCAGCTGACGAGGGCCCAGGGACCGGTCTCTGGGAACAGAAGCAGGCCCTTTTTGAGGGCCTCTGGGGAGGGCAAGCTCTTTGTAGGGCTTCCTGTCCTGTTCTCCCAGGGACCTCACTGGCTTCAGGCAGACGGGCAGGCAGGTGGGCGCCATGTGGACTGGTCCCCAAGTAGGGGAAGGCGATGGCCAGCTCATGCTCAGATCCTGAGGCTGTTTGGAGGGGAGGTATTGGATGACTCACCAGGGTGAAGAGGCCAAACTGAGTTCGGTGCCGCAGGGCCTAGTGTTGGGGCTGTATCCGAGAGCAAATGAAGATCGTGCCCCATATTCTGAAGGATGAGCCATCCATGAAGAGTAGCTCGTGGTCCCTTTTTCCCATGTACCCCATTCAAATCCAATATTATGTTACCAAGAGGAATCTGTTAAGCCTGAGGCTCACAGCTGTCATCCTCACCACCCTGAGCTGGCTCATCATGCTTGTGATCTGCATCCACCCCAGGTGGATCACCCTAGAAAATTCCCGCAAGGAATTATGGCAAAACATAACCTTGAACTTTGCTCTCTGGGACAACTGCGTCCAGTGCTTGAACCCCAACGACCTGTCAGGTAAGCCAGTCATCTACCCCCAGGGAGAGGAGGTTTGGCCAAGGCACTTCACCCAACCTGGGGCTCAGGGTCCTTCTGGAACAAGGGGCTTCAGCCAGCTTAGGGGGCTGAGGTCTGGAGGGGAAGGAACTTCCTCAAAGTCCTTCAGCTCGGAAGTGGGGGAGCTGGGGCGTAGAGTGCCCAGGGAGGATGAGCACCTGGAGTGTGCGGGCTGCTTGCTCACCTTTGGTGTTTCCCTGCCACCCACCTCTCCCCTGACGCTCTGAGAAGCCGTAGCATGGGCAGAGGCCACACCCCAGTAAACCATCGCAATGGATAAGCTAAACCAGGTTGAGGGTAACCAAGAGGTCTCAAACCCTTCGGTGAATCAGGGAGGTGTCTACCCCAAGCACATGAAGCCCCTGGTGGAATGGGTGAACGAGAACAGTTTGTTTCAATGGTCATGAAGGTGGCTGAACCAGGTGCTATGGAGTGCTTAGAGCTGGGTTAGATGCCGAAGATGCCAAGGTCGTCCGCTGCAGCCCAGGCCATCACCAACCATCTTGATGCTGTCATGCCACTGGACGGTGATGATTCTGGAGGAGAGAGTGAGGTCGAAGACTTCGCACAACTCTGCCTCACTTAAATCCAATTTATGCACAAGTCAAAAGACATCGCCCATGCCATTTTTCCATTTTACCTTCTCAAATCCTGTGGCCATAGGCAAGTGCAAAGCAGCAGCTGCAGATGCAGTGGGAGCTGTAGCCACAACCCTGCACACAGGCGGCCTGGCCCACAAGGTCATCTTCCTGGAAGTAGCAGCAGGATCTGGCAGCCCACTGGGTATCTGAGTGGCCTTTTAAGGACTGCATCTTTCACCTCCTAGAGTGAGGAAGGGGCTAGAAAAGGTGCCCTAAAAATCATCTGCTTACCTAATCCTGGTCTGATTACCACAGCAGGTGAGAAATCCCACCCTGCAGTCGAAACAAAAATAAGTACAAAAACTCCTGCAGCAGTGATTCCGCTCACCATTGGGACATGGAATGCGCACACACTTAGACATGACACAAAATCCAGTAGACCTGAAAGATGAAGAGCTCTTGTTGCAAGAGAACTCAGCAAGTATCGGATCCAAATAGCAGCCCTGAGTGATTGAAGGCCAGCTTACTGAAGTCCGAGCTGGATACACGTTTTTCTGGAGTGGCCACAGGGTATGACCTTGCCATCTTCGATGTCTGGCAGTGAGCGCATCTGTACTGCCAAGGTAAGGGCACTTCTCCCTGGCATTCCGAATTTCTCCATTTACTATAAACAATGGTTTCATGTGTGGGTGGGGAGGTGCCGGCTGATGGAGCACCTGTGTTTTCTTGGTATTGATTATCTGCCAGAGTGTTGGGAGCCCAGCGTTTGGGAGGCTCCGAAGGAAAGTGTGGGACAGAAGAGGGATTAGACTGCCAAGCTGAAGGTCTACAGAGCCGTTGTGCTGACCTCATCGTCGTGTGCCTGAGAAGGCTGGACAGTCTACCAGTGCCATGCCAGGAAACTGAATCGCTTCCATGTGGATTATCCCAGGAAGATGCTGAAGATCACCTGGCAGGATAAGATACCAGACACGGAGGTCCTTTCTCAAACCAAACTGCCAAGCACTCAACCTCTACTGCAGAGAGTGTGACTTCCATGGGCTGGCCACGTTGTTCAAATGCCAAACATATGTTTGCCTAAAAGACTATTTTATAGAGAACTCACACAAGGTCAGAAGTGATACAAGGACACTCTCAAGGTCTCTCTAAAGAACTCTGGAATCACTTGTGTGACATGGGAGCCCCTGGCACAGGACCGCCCAGCAAGGTGTGCCCACATCAAAGAGGGCGATGTGCTCTGTGAGCGAAGCAGAATTGCTCCAAAGAAATGTAGATACGCAAATTCAGAGCCATCTCCAGTCCACACGTTCACACGGAATATGTGTGCCCGACCTGTGGCAGAGCCTCCCGGGCTGGTACTGGTCTGAGCAGCCGCAGTCAGGCACACTGCACCTTGACCCCAGCATAGTGATGCCATTTGGGTGTTCTTCGAGAACAAAGGACGACTGAGTCTGAGACCCAAGGTTCCTGATTCCAAGTCCAACACTCGTTCCCCTCCTGGGTCAGCTGTCCAGTCCTGTCAATTCTACCTTCATAAAATCACTTGCACACCCCCACCCCCACCCTCTCCTCTGAGCTGCCCCAACCTGGTGCAAGCCCACATCCTGTCACGCCTGACCATTGCAGTGGCTGCTGGGGGGGGGGGGGGGGCGGCGTCTGCCCTCCTCAACTCCCTCCCCACTCCTGTCCAGCCTCCACTCAAACCAATCTTCTGAGAGGGTGAGCCTGTCACCCTGCCTTTGTTCCATTTCCCATTCCTGACGTTCTCACTGATCGTCCCCCCATGCCTGGAGTTCTCTCCCTGTGTTCTCCTCCCAGCTTCCCTGGCTTCCTTCGAGTGTCACCTAAAACCTGGCCTCATGCAAGAAGCCTCTGCGGCTCCCTGTGATGTTCGTACCCTCCCTTTCAGATCATCCCCATTTCGTCCTGTCTAGTACAGAGTTGTTTGCTTGTTCTTTCCCGCATCAAGACTGTGAGCTTCTGAGGGCAGGGGCTGACTGCCTCCTGTCTGTCTTTGTATCCTCAGTGCTTGGCACAGCACACAGTAGGTGCTTCCTAAATGCTGGGTGACCGCTGGGACAGCTTCTGTTTCTCTTACAGTTTACCTCTTCCTCTCTCGAGGGATCATTTTTCTGAACCTGGTCTTCACCTCCCTCCTCATTCTCTCCATGATATGCTCCTTTCGAAGAATATTCAGTCGTGTTTCCAGGCTGGACTTTGTCTTCTCCATTGCCAACTACGTCTCAGGTTCTGGATGGTGGAAGGCAGGGGCTGGAGCTGGGAAGCAGCAGGGAGGGCCAAGTACTATGGATGCAGCACTTAAGAGTGCTGACTGTGGAGGGCAGACCTGGGTTTGAATCTCAGTTACTTCTTAGCTGTGAGACCCTGGGCAAGTCACAGAGGTTCAGTTTCCTCTGTAAAATGGGTATAATGGCACCTACCAGGAGGTTGTTGCAGGGACCAAATGAGACTATGTATGTGAATCTTAAAGATGGGGGGGAGAAAGAGGGGGGGGAGGAAGGGGGAAGGGGAGGGGGAAAGGGGGAGGGAGAGGGAGAAGGAGGGAGAGGGAGGGAGAGAGAGAAGGAGGGGGAGAGAGAGAAGGAGGGGGAAGGAGAAGGGGGAGGGGAAGGGGAAGGGGAAGGGGAAGGGGAAGGGGGAGGGGAGGGGAAGGGGGAGGGGGAGGGGAGGAGGAGGGGGAGGGGAGAGGGAAAGGGAGGGAGGGAGAGGGGGGAGGGGGAGGGAGACAGAGACAGAGACAGAGAAACAGAGAGACAGAGAGAGTGCAGTGGATAGAGCCTGGGCTTGGAGTAGGAAGACCTGAGTTCGAATCTGGTCTCAGAGATTTATTAGCCTAGCTGACCCCGAGCAGATTACATAAGCCTCTGCTTGTCTCAGTTTTATCATCTGTAAGATTGGAATACTAACAATAATAGCACCTGCCTCTCAAAGGTATTGTGAGGATCAAACGAGATTACAACTGCAGAGTGCTTAGCACAGTGCCTGGCATGTATTAAGCACTATCTAAACATTAGCTGAGAATAAATAATAATAACAATGAGAGACAGAGACAGAGAGAGCTCAAGCATTGATTGTGTTCCAAGGACTGTGCTAACCACTGAGGAAAGAAACACAGGCAACCGTGACATGGTCAGCCCTGCCCTTGAGAAGCTTACGCTTTAATGGAAGGAGGAGAGCTGGAGGCTGGGGGTTGGTCTGGGGATGACCTGGAAGGAGGCGAGGCTGGTTCTGGGCAAAATAAGGCCCAAATGCACCCATCAGGAGTCGAGGGTGGCTCCAGGGGCAGCGTCCACATTTCTGGTGGTGAGGAGGAAGCAATGCTAAGGGCCAGAATGGAGGCAACCTAGCTTGGAGATGGTGCTCTAGAAATGTCAACTCTTACAGGCATTATGATGGCAGTAAAGTGGCTCAGTGGACAGAGCCCTGGACATGGAATCAGGAAGATGAGTTTCAATCTGGTCTTACATACTTCCCTGCAGTGTGACCTTGGGCAAGTCACTTACCCACCGTCTGCCTCAGTTTCTTCACCTTACAAATGGGAATGATAATAGCGCCTACCTCCTAGGGTTGTTTTAAGGAGAAATTGAGATTTTTGTAAAAGCATTTTGCAAACTTTAAAGCGCTATAGAAATGCTAGCTATTATTATTGTCATGGTTATTTTTATTCCCATTTTGCAGTTGAGGAAACTGAGGCCTAAAGCATGGAAGTGCCTTGCTTTGGGTCATACTGCCAATTAGTGGCAGAGCAAAGACTAGATGCCAGATGTCTCTTCTTTCTGCTCTGTCCCCTTAAGGCATGTGAGGCCAAGGCTGGCCCACTTTCCTGGCAGACCGGCTCTCATGCTGGCATGATTTGAGAGGTGCCCAAAGCTCCCCCATGCCCTCCTGTAAAAAGGCAAGTGTGACAACCAGAAAGGACAGCACATTCCCCCAGGAGCCCCCTTTTGCACCCTGACTAAGGCCTGAGACAGGCAGGAAACAGACCGGCTGTGCCACCAATAAGTCGCCCTGGTGGGCAAGCCTCTTCCTCTTTTTGAGACTCAGTTTACCTATCAATAAGATGTGTTTGTAGGATTTTTGAGCTGGAAGGGACTCCAGAGATCTTGCAGTCTAATAGCCTCATTTTACAGATGAGGAAACCGTGGCCTACACGTGGCCTACAGGGGATAAAGGACTTTGCCCAGGGTCACTTGGTAGCTAACATGCTCAGTTAGTCCACCTGTAAAATGGGGATAATTATGTTACCTTGCACTTCCTCTCTTACAGGGTTGTTGGGAAGAAAGGGTTTTGTGAAGATGAGCTATTTATCATTACCATTATTGTTGTTGTTTTCCCGGAGATGGGGAGTGAGAAGGGGGCGAGTGGCCGTAGGAGAGAGCCCCTGGACTATTCCCTCTTCTGGGCAGAAGCTCCCTCCCTGTAGGCTTCCCCCTCCCCCCCTCCCCCCCACTCCCCTGGGTGATTCTCTTTTGTCTGGGGGCCACAGTGATGGAGTTCAGAAGCAGGTGGGGTGATGGGCTGTCTTTTTTAGGTAACTCTTCGCTTCTTAACAGGAGCCTTCCCGAGACATTGGCAGCAGCACTCCAGGGCACTTTGGGTAGTCAGGGCCTTGGGCACTCTTGTCATCTTCTGGGCCATTGGAGGTGTGGCTGACATCTCCCCAAAAGCTGACTCTGGGGGAGGGGTTTCTAGGAAGAGGCCCCCACTTTTGCCCCCTGGCTGTAGCTGAGGAAGGCTATATGGGGAGGGCATTTGGAAGCTGCCAGGCTGACTCCAGTGAGGGCATCTTGGGCCCAGGGCTCAGGGGTGGGGGCTGCTTGTGCTCAGCTCCCCAGGGAGTGTGCTTACTTTGGGTGTGTCAGACTAGGACTGGCCTTGTTCCTGTGTATCATGTTGTTTGGACTGCAAGTGCTGGAAATCTTCATCGAGGAAGGGTGGACCTTCCACTTCCAGTGGCCCTTCTACCTCTCTGGCCTTGGAATCCTGAGCTTCATTGTGGCTGGTGAGGGTCAGATCCAGGGGAACCAGGGCTAGGCAGTTGGGAGCTGAGAGCCAGAAAGACCCAGAGAGACCCCAGGGAGGCTCCTCAGGGTAATCCTGCCCTTCCACTTGCATCCCTATTGGACCTTCCTGGGCAATGATTCCTCACTGTTTGTCCCAATGGTCTTAGAGGGTAAGAGCTGAGGGGAAACTTAGAACATAAAGCACAGAATGTCCAAGCTGGAAGAGGCCTTAAAACAGAAAACATTAGAGCTAGGAGGGACGTTATAACCTAGAACATAGACAATCTGAGCTAGAAGAAGCCTTAGAACCTACAACCTTGACTGACCTAGAACCTAGAGGCCTAGAACAGAAAGCACAGAATATCTGAGTTGGGAGGATCCTTTGGGGAAGCCACCTGACGCCAGGCGGTACAGGTCTCCATCAGCTTTCTTCTCTGCCCTGGCCTTCCATCCCAGCTTGGTGCCACCTTTTCTTCCCATAGGCACCATCTGTCTCAAGAGTCACAAATATACCTGGAATATATCATACCTCTCTCCTAAGGATCTGTTTGCCAAATCAGAGAAACAGAAGCGATGTGGAAGCTCATGGCAGCAATCAACCGCATCAGTCATCCCTCAAGAGAGAACCACCTCATCTGCAGTCATCAACCAAGACATATCCATCACCTCCATACTCAACTCCTAGTCTTAACCAAGGGACTTTCTACTCCTGTTGCAGAGGCATCTCCACGGCTGGCCCCCAGCTCTCTCTTCTCCCCCCACCCAGGCTGTCTTTCCTTTAGCAGGGAGGCGGCTCTGCTTGGGCTTTGGACTTCGGGTCCCCTCCCTGCTTGACTTCCCCTGCCTCTTTGCCCAGACCTACCCTCAGCACCCCCTCATTCTCCTTCCCTTGGGTTAGATCTGTTTCTGTCCTCTCCAGATTTGTGGGTTGTAAATTCCTTTAGGACAAGCCCTGGGTCATATCTATCTTCATTTCCCCATTACCAAGCATCCCATCTTGCATAAAGGGTGCACTTGATAAATGTTTGTGGAATAAACAATGGGCAACATTTTCTTAACCCTCTCTGGACACGATCTTGCCTGTTCCTCACTGGCAGCCTTGTGTGTTAATACTTTATCCCCATTTTACAGATGCAACCTCAGAGAGGTAAAAAGTGATTTACCCAAGGTCAGTAGGGAATAGGAACTGGATTTTAACTAAGTCTGTCATGAATGGGTGAGTGGGTGAATAAGTAAAGAGTGAGCAAATGAATGAATGAAGGAGTAGAGTTGGAGTCCAGAGAAGTAGATGGCTTTTCCAGGAGGAGAGACAGAAGAAAAGCTCAGGATATCCTAGGGAAGGGCAGGCAGAGCCCAGAGGGAGGATCAGCTTCCTGGCTAGGGGCCCAGCCTCCCCAGGAAGTCTACATGTCACCAGTGGGGTCAAGAAAAGGACTGGGACAGAAACCAGTCAGTCCTTGGAAAGATGTTGAAGGTCAGAGAACCAGAGAGTCATGGCCTGAGAGCCAGGAGAGGTGGGAGAGGTCATTGAGTCCAGTTCACTCATTACAGAGAAGAAAGCTGAGGCCCAGAGGAGGCTCCACTAAACTTGGAAGCAACTCACTCTACTGTAGGACAGATCACGTCGGAAGGAAATCTTCCTTATCTCAATCTGGACAAATCTATGATCCCGTCTTCCTCGCGGCAATCTTTGAAATCCTTGCAGGCGGCTATGACGTCCCCTCAAAGTCTCCCCTTCTCCAGGGCTAGCCATCCCCAGGTCCTCCAAGTCTAAAGATGGAATGGTTCCAGGCCTGTTCCTCACCCTGCTCACATCTTGTCTGTCCTTCCTTCTTTCCTTCCCTCTTTCCTTGTTGGTTATTGGTACCACAATTGGCGCCAGATGCTGGGGATAGCATGGGCCTCGGGGCAACAGATCTGTTCAGACCAGGGCAGAAGACAGTGACTCTGACCCGCCTCCTTCCTTCCAGAAATGACTTCTTGTCCCTGGGTCATTTCTGCCCAATAGTTGCCTATCATTCTTGTGCTGCTGGTGACAATCGATAGATTTGCCTGTGGAGTAGCTGGCTGTCCCAGATTCGAGTCCTCTGAAAATTCTGTAAGTATATTATGGATAACATATAAATGTATTACTAGACAAGATTCTGTATCAGTTTTGCTTGCTTTTTTCTGTCAAGGGAAGATCAGTTATGGCCTAGTGAAACTCAAAGCACTGGCTGAGAGTTAAAGATGCTGGGTTTAAATGTTTCCTTCCAGGTGCTTACTATTATGTGATCCTGGGCAAGTCATTTCACATCTCTAGGCCTCAGTTTCCTCCTTTGTAAAATGAGGGGGTTGAACTTGATGGCCTCTGAGACAGGAACCTATGAGAAAAATTTGTCCAAGGTCCCACAGGCAGTAAATGACAACAGACACTTGAGTGACAGGAGATGAGGAAGAGAGAAGAAGGAGCTCATGGCAAATGGCCTTAATTTTTTTTCTGTAAGATATGAAGTAAGGACCCCAACTGAGAGAGTGGGGGAAGGGAAGCCATGGGAGGTTTGAGGAAGGATGAGCAAGTTTGGAAGAACAGCTGTGGTGAGTGGGACAGTGAGTTGATGGAGGAGGCATAGTACGATTGCCTAGCAGCAGTGAGGGCCCAGTTCAGATTATGGAATGTAAATTTGTGTTGGACCTATCCAGAACAATTTCATGATTTTCTCCACCTTTATTCACAAATACATAGATAGGAATAAAGGTAGTAAATGGGGAGTGATCCAAGGCTGAGGCTTGGCTGTGAGTAATTGGTGAAATAACAGGATGAGGGACTCAAGAGGACAGTCTAGAGTTGAACTGGTTTACCAAGGGGTCAAGGTAGAGAAAAGAAGAGTGGCTAAGTATGGGGGAGATGATCAAGGAGAGAAATGAGGACTGGAGGCCATGGTATGGATGAAGAGGATGGCTTGGTATTAGAAGGCAGAGGTAGAAGGCAAAAGTAGAAAGCCAACAGATTATGCTTGGATAAGGGAACTTTGGAATTCTTGAATTTTGTTTTTCACTGTGCCAACCACATGGCTGTGGGGAAAGGACCAGGCAAACTCTCTTCCCTGCTTAATACTTCCTCTTTCTTCATATGGTTTGATATAACTAAGTGGAGGCAGATGGTTAACAGGATTATTCATAGATAACCAATTTAAACATTTGTTAAGTGCCTACACCTGCTACATACCAGGCATTGTGCTACACACTGGAGAAAAGAAAGGCAAAAATGAAATATCTCCTTGATCTCCAGGAGATTCTGTTCTGTCCAGCAAAGGCTCAGATGCCTCCTCTCTTGGCTGACCCCTCTCACTTTGCTTTTAGAGGACGCCAAGGGCAGAAAGTCGGAATTGTCCATTTTTATCTCCTCTGCTTTTCTCTGTCTTGGGTTTAGTCAGGAACTTTATTCTGTCCATAGCTGGGAAAGGTCCCTCCTTCTCTGCCTCTCTGACTTAACTTTTAAGTTACCCTTTACATCTGGGTCTTGTACCCATTTAGAGCTTATCTTAGTGTGCAGTTTGAGATGTTGGACTAATCCTAACATCTGCCATATTGCTTTTCAGTTTTCCAGAAGTTTTTGTCTAATAGTCCTGCAAATTATTAAAGTCTTTGTAGCCCCTTCATTTTACAGAGGAGGGAACTGAGGCCCAGAGAAGGGGAAGTGACTGTGGCATGTTGGCCATTCAAGAACAGAGTTTGTAACGGGGGTCTGAAAGCATCTCCAATAGCAGCCTGGGGAAGAGAGGTCTTACAGGGATCTGATGGTAGGGGTTGAAGAGTGATATTCTGCAGAATAAGGATTAGTTCTGTTTGACCTAGAGGACAGAACAAAGAGCATTGGGTAAGAGTTGACAAAGAGTAGATTTAGGCTTGAGACAAAGAAAAGCTTCCTAATAATGTCCACTGTCCCAAAGTACAATGGGCTGCTTCCCAATTCACTGGAAGTCTTAGAGAAAAGGCTGAGTGACCAGTCGTCCAGGCTGTGGTTGAGATCAGGTGACTTTTCAGGTGAGGTTTAGACCACACGGCTATTGACATGCCTTCCAGCTTGGAGATTTCGTGACCCACTTCCCAGCCTTTGGAACCATAGAATAGTAGAATCTCAGAGTTATTTGGAAGGACCTTGGAGAGTGACTAATGCAACCCCCTGCACACCTGGGCAGCAACTTAAAACGTGTCTTTCTTTCTTTCTTTCTTTCTTTCTTTCTTTCTTTCTTTCTTTCTTTCTTTCTTTCTTTCTTTCTTTCTTTCTTTCTTTCTTTCTTTCTTTCTTTCTTTCTTTCTTTCTTTCTTTCTTTCTTTCTTCTTTCTTCTTTCTTTCTTTTTAATTATGACTTTCATAATCATTAACAAACACAAACATGGTGAGCTGCTTTGCATGGCACAAAGTAATTCAACATCTCAACAAGTGAAAGGGTCTTTTAGTCTCCCCTTGAGCACTGCCACAGTAATGACTCCTTGACCACTGGAGACAGTCCTCCAAGTTGTTGTCCAGAAGTCCATTTTCCTTATGTAACCCTTATGTCAACATTTCCTATGTGGCAATGATGGTGAATCCAGGATGGGGGGAGGGGAGTTGCTTCTTACCTCTCTGGCTCATTGCTCCTCCCCAGAAAATCCAGGCAAATCATTATATGACACTGGCCAGAAGCATATTGTCTTTTGACCACAGTATCCCTCAATCTGCCCTCCCTTCTATCAGTCTCCTTTTCTTTCCCTTTTCCCTCACTATTTCTTCCCTCCCCTCTATCTTCCCTTCCCTTTTCTTTCCCCTTTCCCCTTCTACTGCCTATAGGGCAAGTTAAAATTCTATACCTAACTGAGTATGTTATACCCTCCTTGAGCCTAATCTGATGAGAGTAAAGTTCAAACAATGCTCATCTCCCTCCCTTCTTTGCCTCTACTGTAATATGTCTGTGTGTCTCTTCATGTGATGTAACTTACCACTTTCTGCTTCCTCCTTTCCCCTTCTCCCATTACAGTTCCTTTTAACCACTTTATTAGGTTTTTTATCATCACATATAAGTCATCTTAATCCCATCCCCTCTGTCTATGTATATCCCTTCTAAATGTTGTAATAAAGATACAGTTCTCAAGAGCTATAAATATCATCTTCCCATGTGGGGATGTAAACAGTTTAACCTTATTGAATAGTATGTTTTCCTCCCCTTTCCTGTTTACCTTTTTGTGCCTCTCTTGAGTCTTGTATTTGAAGATCAAATTTTCCATAGAGCTCTGGTCTTTTCATCAGGAAAGTCTGGAAGTTCCTACTTCATTGAATGTCCATCTCCTCCTCTGAAAGATTATGCTCGATTTTGCTGGGTAGTTGATCCTTGGTTGTAATCCAAGCTCCTTTGACTTACGGAATATCCTCTGATCTTTTAATGTAGAAGCTGCAAGGTCCTGCATAATCCTGACTGTGGTTCCACAATATTTTTTTTTTGGTGAGGCATTTGAGGTTAAGTGACTTGCCCAAAGTCACACAGTTAGTAAGTGTTATATGTCTGAGCTCAGATTTGAACCCAGGTCTTCCTGACTTTAGGGCTGGTGCTCCATCCACTGCACCACTTAGCTGCCCTGGTTCCACGATATTTGAATTGTTTCTTCCTGGCTGCTTGCAGGATTTTCTCCTTGACCTGATAATTCTGGAATTTGGCTACAATATTCCTTGGCATTTTCAATTTGGGATCTCTTTCAGGAGGTGATTGGTGGATTTTTTCGATGACTATTTTAACCTTTGGTTCTAGGGCCTCAGGGCAGTTTTCCTTGATTATCTCCTGAAAAATGCTGTCCAGCCTCTTTTTTTGATCATGGCTTTCAAGTAGACCAATAATTCTTAAGTTATCTCTCCTGGATCTATTTTCCAAGTTGGTTGTTTTTCCAATGAGGTATTTTACATATTCTTCAATTTTTTCATTCTTTTGATTTTGTTCGACTGATTCTTGATGTCTCATAGAGTCATTAGCTTCCAATTGCCCAATTCTAATTTTCAGTAAATTGTTTTCTTCAGTTATCTTTTGTACCTCCTTTTCCATTTGGCCAATTCTACTTTCAAAGGACTTGTTTTCTATAGTTAATTTTTGTCCTTCCTTTTCCATGCTATTGACTCTCTCTTACGTACCTCTCATTTCTTCTCCCAACTTTTCTTCTACTTCTCTTATTTGATTTAAAAAATCCTTCTTGAGCTCTTCCAAGAAGGTTTTTGGGGCTTGAGACAGTTCATATTGCCCTTTGAGGTTTCAGATGGGGGTATATTGACAGTGTTATCCTCTCCTGAATTTGTGTTTTAATCTTCCTTGTCACCAAGACACTTCTCTATGGTCATTGTTTTTTGCCTTTTTTCTGGCTTTTAAAGTAGATCTCTGCTTCTGAGACACAGAGGACTCCGCCATCTTGGCTCCCAGAAGTCTGCCAGAAGCACATTGTCAACAACTGCCTTTGCAAGGACGTGACTCACATATCCAAAAAAAAAAAAAAGTTTTATTCGTAAGTAGGAAAAGACAAAGGAAAAGAGCAACATTTGAAGGCAGCTAGGTGGTACAGTGGTTAGAGCACTGGGCCTGGAGTCAGGAAGTCTTGAGTTCAAATCCAGTTTCAGATACTTTATTATATGCATGATTCTAGACAAGTCACTTAATCTCTATTTGACTCAGTTTCTTCATCTGTAAAATAGGGATAATATCAGTGCCTGCCTTCCAGGGTTATTGTGAGGATCAAATGAGATAATTGTGAAGTGCTTAGCATCGTGCCTGGTGCATATATAAATGTTATCTATGACAATGATAATAACGTATTAGAATATAATAGAATCTTATTGTAGCATAAGGAATTAGGAAAAGCATGGGAAGAGTTGTATGATCTGATGCAGAGTGAAGTAAGCCATCAGAAGAAAACTATACCATAGTGTAGAGGAGAACAGTGATGAAATACCTCTCCCTACTGTTGGCAGAGAAGGGCTGGACCAATATTGGCGGGGTTTGTATATACTATCAGATAAGGTTAATGTACTGGTTTGTTTTCCTGAGTTACTTTTATTTCATACAAGGAGGGTTCTCTCCAGGCAGGGAAGGGAATGGGGGTAGTGAAAAGTGACCGGGATGTAAAAAACAACAAAAATGGTAAACAGCCATACCTGCTAATGAGTAATAACATTCTGCAAAGATCCATAAAGCCTGTCACTGACAAGCAGCCACCAGGCAGGGAAGGCCCCTCCCAGCTCCTCCTCCTCAAGCTCTGGGCAGCTCCCAGCAGGGGCATTGCCACCACTCAGCTAATTGCCTGTTCATATCCTTTGACCATTTTTCAATTGGGGAATGACTTGTATTCTTATCAATTCAACTCAGTTCTCTATATATTTTAGAAATGAGGCCTTTTTCAGAGACACTGGCTGTAAAACATACCTCCTTTCTTTGTTGGCCTTCCTAGGGCATGGTCTCCAGTTCCTGGATTGTCCTGGATGTCCTCATCTGGGCACCCTCTAGCTTGTCAGCAGGAGCAGAAAAGGGAACTGAGTCATAGCCCCATTAGAGACAAGACTCCCTTAAGTCCTGTCCCAGTCTTCTGTGGGTCAGCAAGGAGCAAGTCAGGTCTCTAAACATACCCCAGCTCCCCACTCCCTGAAGAGTTGGCCCTAAGTTTTGCAAAGACACCAAGGCATTTGGGCAGGGCACTATAACAGTTCCTATGACTCCAAGAAGCTGTAGCATGTGCAGAGGCCACACTTTGCTAAACCATTTCATCAGACCAGGTTGAGGATAGCCAACAAGCCTCAAACCTATTGGTGAGCTGGGGAGGGGTGTCTACCCCAAGCATGTGAAGACTTCCCCCAATTTGCTTCAACAGCCATGAAGCAGACACTGTGGAGCTCTTAGAGCTTGGTCAGACATCAAAGCCACCAAGGTCATCCACTGAATCCCAGGCCATCTCCAATCAGCTCGACTTTTGTCCTGCCACTGAACTTCGATGACTCTGGAGGACAGAGTGAGGCTGATAACTTTGTTCAACTCTGCCTCACTTAAATCCAATTCACTCGCAAGTCAAGACATCACCTGTGATGTCATTGGTCCTCTTGGAAATGAAGGATGAACAACAGGCCATCCTCCCCTGTCCCTTGGACTGCTGCTCCTCCTTAGAGCTGGAAGGATCACTGTGTCTCAAATGGGGTTCTGAGGAAGCTGTTCCACGTGAATACGGTTCCTGTGAGAAAATATACTCTTCCTCTCACCAGTATTAGATATGAAACTGTGTGTCCCCCAAAGTCCAGAAGGATTTTCCACAACAGCTCACACTTTCAGTACAGCAGGAGGACTGACCCCTTAAGGAAATAATTCAGGCTCTTTTCACTCTCCAGCTCATTGCCCCCATGTCAGCATTCAGGGTAAAGTCTCCCCTAAAAGTAGGTTAACAACGTCCCTTCTAGAAAAGGCATTTAATGTCTAGATTATTAGATATGGGACAGCTATTTTATTTTACCTACCACAAAACGATTAAAAAACAAAAAACTTATAAACATATATTAACCAACCAACAGTTAAAAGATAAAAATAACAGCCCATCACTTACTCTTCTCTCGCAGGGGGTAGAGACATGATTCACCTTAGAGCCTTACCTTCCAAGCAACTCATAAAGGCCAGCTCTTCCGGACAATGGAAGTAGCTCCTCAACCTTCCTATCCTAGCATCCTCCAGGAAGCCATTGCAGCTATCTCCTCTGGCCACCGGGCAGCCAGCACTGGACTTAGGAATGCTCCTCGTCATGAGGGAGCTTCCAAGGAGAGAAATGCACCTTCAGGACCCCTAGTTGGAGGCAGTCAGGGACTTGAGGTCCTGCCTCAGGCTCCCCTGGGCACCCCCATGTTCTCTCTGCTGTGTGTTCTGTCATGGCCACTGTGGGGGGGGGGGAAATATCCTCCCCATCCCCATCCCCTTGCTGAGAGGCCAAGAGAGAGGCTCACTGAGTCTCAACTCTCCTCTCTTTTATGTAGCTCACTGGGAGAAGCCTCCTTTTCCTCAGTCACCAGCCACCTTTGACACAGGTCCCCATTACCAGAACTAATAAGGGACTGATGCATCAGCCCAAGTGTAAGTCCTTCAGTGCAGAATGAGAGCACCTGTCCATCCCCCTCCCCCCCGAGTCAGAATTCAGGCTCCTTTGGCATGCCCCAGGACACAGGCATGTATCAAAATGAAGTGCAGCAATTTTTTTTTTTGCTATGAAAATAGAGTGAAGTTTCTCTTTTTACTGCAAAATTTCCTAGACACTAGGTTCATTCCATATTCCCAAGTGTCTGTCCTGGAACCCAGACCCCTATTTGTGGTTCTGTCAAATAGATTTCCATTGTTTCACGTGACTAGTTGGGAAAATGTTGACCTCATTGTTCAGAGGTTGCAGCTTTTCAGTGGGAGCACTTACATCTCAGAAATCAGCAGATTGTATAAGTCAGGGCTCATTTTTTTGTTGTTGATTGTCAAGACTTAAGAAAGTGGCAGAAAATGTTAAAAATGCAGATTGCCTACTCTGTTCAGAGCAGTGTATCAGATGCTAAGGATACAAAATAAAACCAAGCATTGCTGTCTTCCAGAGGGGAGACAAAATGCCTATCTATTGTCCATACACACTCTGTTCATTTTGTGCCTGCTTCCAGACTCTTCGCTCCCCCCCAACTTAGCACTTGCAGTTTGCAAGTTAGGTGCCCTGGGAGTGACTGCTCTGGGATCAGGGTCTGAACTCCTAAAATTTGAGCTCACAGGCCATGCCTGGCACAGTTGTTAATAAACTATTGGCACAGCTTACAGCAAAAACACTAAGATGGCGTCATAACAGTGGCCACAAAACATTCCTCACATAAATGACATTGGTGAGAAGAGTGAACAGATATATAGATAATACTAGTATTGAGAGGGACACAGCTAGGGAACACATGTGGCTGAGGCAATGTAGGCCGCTGGGGCTTCCCTTTCCCATGAGGTCCTCACCCAGCCCCCACCTAGGCAGAGCATCTCTGCTGGGCAGGTTATTCATCTAGCTCCTTAGGTCTCTTCATAGCTTAACTCCCAGTGGCCAGGGCTCTCTAGAATCCATGGTGGGCTCTCTTCTCTGCTGCCAGGGGTCATGCTCCACGCAGCCACCTCCACTGAATGCCCAGGCCACACACCAAAATAGGGAGTCAGACCCCCTCTCTCTCTCCATCAACCCCCCCCCATTCCAGAGCCAGCAAGCTAGCTTTTTAAAAGCCATCAGATGTGGCAAACTCCCCTCTAATTCTATCACTTCATAAGGGGTGACAAGGGAGAGACACATCACTTTTACCTGCCCCTTCTACAATTTCATAAATTGGGAGTGTCGTGACAGACTCCACTCCTTGCATAGAAAATAAATTCAAAGTGATTTGGAAGAGGGGGGATTAAACACTGGGAGGGGAAGGGGAGAGTATCAGGAAAAGCTTATGAAGGAGATGCACCTGAGTACCTTCAGAGCAGAGGTAAAACATAGACAACATAGTTTGTGCAAAGATAAATGGAAAGAATATCATACACGTGGAATCAGATTTTGGCCCACGCAAGCTACTTGGCATAACATGAGGGGACAGCGCCATGTTGGAAAAAGAGGGCTAGGTGGACTCAGGAGATTAAGTCTAACCCGGCCTCAAACACCTACTAGCCCAGTGACCCTGGGAAATTCCCATCTCAGACTCAGTTCCCATTTCACATAGTTGCTTTGAGGCTCAAAAGCAACATATGTTCCAGTAGAAAGGTACCAGAGGCCCTGAGTTCAAATCTTGCCCACTTAGTAGTTCCTGTATGATCTTGGGTGAGTCCCTTGCTCTCTCTGGGCTTGTGAAATGAAAGGGTCAGGCTGTAGAGCCCACCCAAAGGGCCCTTCTCCATCTATGATCTGTGGCATACTGCAAAAAGACTCAGGGTTGGGAGATGGAGGGCGGAGCATGTGGAACCGCAGAGGCTGAAAAGCTGCGGCAGAACCAGACTTTGTCTCATACAACCTTTTGTAAGTAACTTGCCTGGGCAACACTCCAGAACAGGGAGTGTGACCCCCTCCTCTGCAGAATGAGGGGGTCACTTGGCCACTCCCAGCTCTCAGTGTCAGGAAAAAGCCTTTGAAAAGCTTCAAAGGAAAGAAAAATATGGATTTCTACATCCCTCCTGTTTGCCAGGGTGGGGGCTGGGAGCCAAGGTGACGGGCAGGCTGTGGATTTAGCATCTTTTCATCCCCCACAGAGGCGGTTGCTGCCTGCCTTCCAGCGGTTGCTAAGCAGCAGCTCCGGATGCTGCTGACCTTGTTTCCATAGCAACAGACAAATCCTCTGGGACTGACAATGCTCTGCTCTAGACCTCCACAAAGGTGGCTTCCATGATTTCCCTCCTCTCTCCTGCCTGCGCACCTCTCCCTTGGTTAACTTACAAGCTTCCCAAAGGAAGGGACCCAGTGTGTTTTCACCAAATAAATCATCACCCACGGTTTCCAAATATATGGAGATAAGTGCAGCCTCTAGTTTCCCTCCTGGATGGGGAGGTCTGAGCTCTAAAATGATCTGACTGGGCCATTGAGGGTCCCAGCTGCGCTTATGGGTGTCTCTTGTCCCCAGAAGTCTTTACCACGAAACAAAGTTGTCCTCATTTCACATTCTTTGGCCCCCAGAAGCCAGAGCTCCCAAAGCTTGTCACTGCCCATCTCTGAGCCTCAGTTTCCACATCTGTCAAACGAGCATACTAATTAAACCTGTAGTTCTTTTCTCCCAAAGTCATGGCAAAACTCAAATAAGTGCTTTGTAAGTCTTAAAATGCTACAGAAACCTAATATTATGATATTACCAACCCCCATCTCAAGGGGGATAAGAAAGAGATGAAAGAAGTAAGATACAGGGTAATTAGAAGGCTGGTCTGAGAGTCAGGGGGCAGGTAGGTGCCACAGTAGATAGAGTGCCTAGAGTCAGGAAGACTCCTCTTCCTGAGTTCAAATCTAGCCTCAGACACTACTAGCTGTGTGACCCTGGGCAAGTCACTTCACCCTGTTTGCCTCAATTTCTTCATCTGTAAAATGAGTTGGAGAAGGGAATGGCAAAACAGTCCAGTATCTTTGCCAAGAAAACCCCAAACAAGATTACGAAGAGTCGGATACAACTGAATGACAATAACGTTTCCTTCTGGCTCTAGGTCAAGGATTCTTCATCTAGGCTCCATGAACTTGTTATTTTAAAAATATTTTGGTCAGTGGATTTCAGTGTAATTGGTTTTCTTTGTTATCCAACGTATTTTATTTCCGACATGTAACGTCAGTCTGCAAAGGGTCCCAGAGGCTTGACCCGACTGCCTGACCCCAAAGAGGCGAAGGAGCCTCTGCCCAGAGCTAAAGCCCTCTATACAGTTTGCCACTGGATGAGTATGGCGGTTTTGGGCTTTATTGTCACCGACCTTTCTTCTTCCCAGCCTCCACTCTGTCCCCCAACTCCCATCAAGGTCAGACCAATCTGGCAAGGACTGCCCCTTTATCTCTTGGCTCTCGGGTTTGAAAAACACACAGTGAGTGAATACAGTCTTCTGCACCAATTGCAAACATTAGCTTGGCTTTCAAGATCCTCCAGAAACTCAACCCTCCCCCAGCCCTTATCTCCTCCTCCTCCTCCTCCTCCTTCTCCTCTTGTTCCCGCTCTTCTGATACCCCCACCCCCTACCCGCAAAGTCTGCTTCCAGCCTTTGTTCCTGCCTGCCCCGCCTCCACTCTCCTCCTCCCACTCAAGCACTCTCTCCTCCCATCCTTCCAGGCTCCCACCCCCACCCTAGCTCCTCTCCAGCCTCCCAGACCCAGCCCTGGAGGGGCCCCCCTGCTCTCTGGTTTTCTGTAATTTTGTTTTTGCCAATCAGCCAACAAATTCAATTACCGGCAGTGGCCCAAATGAGTTAGCACATTTCTTTAGCTGCTGGGGCCCTTCACCGCAAAATCCTGTGAGGTAGGGAGAGGAAGAATTGTATTCCCTTTTTTACAGATGACAGAACAGAGGCGGCGGAGAGAAGGGATTACGTTAGCTGTCTGCACAGCTCAGCTCCTGGCATTTTCTACCCTAGGTGTTGAGCAGGGAGGGATACGAAGGGGTCTGAAGACAGTAACCAGAGAGACCCATTTGCTGGTCTCTCAGAGACACTTGGGTTCAAGTCCCACTCATGACAATGGCTAGTCAGAACATTAGCCAGTTAACTGGCAACAAGTTTAATTGTTAATAATTAAGCACTGACTATATGCCAGGCACTGGGGTATCAAATACAAAAGTGAAAAGTCAGGGCTCTTCAAGGAGTTTGGGGGTGAGGGGGGTGGAGACCATTATCTGTATATACAGGATAGATAAGAATTGAGCACTAATTTGGATAAAGGGTCTCCCAGCACACTTATCAGCCAGTCAGTCAATAAACATTTGCTAAAACCCTACTAAGTGCCAGGCACTGTTCTAAGACCTTATCAGATCTTCGAGAGGCCTCAGAGCTAGTATGTAGAGCTAGCCAGTCTGTGCGGGATGACTCTTTGAATGACAGATTCTAAAAAGGTCTTCGAAGGCTAGAACACTGCACAGAACACTCTAAGAATTTCAATGGGCAGAAGCATCAGGGTCTACACTAGCTTCCCAAGTACAACAGGAGGCTCAGCTTACACAGCAGTCAGCCTGAAAACAATCTTTGAGTTTCAGTAAATCAGAAGCTCGGTCTGGGCCAACCACAGGACATGGCTGATCCAAAGGGGCAAGCGACTGAGGGCATGCCCTCCAAGAGACAGAGTGTCCAGAACCAGAGACCAGCTGGTCAGACCCCATCGATGGACGCTGTCCATTGTGGGCTTCCCATTTTAGCAAGGATATCGTTTAACTGGAGAAAACCAGGGAGAAGGAGGCCCGGAAATAGAAGTCCACGATGTAGGAGGATCTGGGGACAAAGGGGTTGGAGAAGAGAAGCCTTGGGGAGCTTGAGGTTTGTCCTCAAGGGTTCCAGGGCTGCCCTGTGTAAGAGGGCGCTCTTCCTGGCCTGCTTGGCTTCAAGGGCGGAGCAGGTACCAGTGGGGCCCCATGAAACTTGGTGCCAGGGAAAGCTTCCTAATGGCTGGAGCTGTCCAAATGTGGAGCTCACTCCCTCTGGAAGGAGGCTTTGAGCAAAGGCTGAGCCATGCCCGAGTGTGTATGTGTGTGCGTGGGAGGGGGTCACTGAAGAGGGGATTTTTGTTCAGCTCCAGGTTGGAGCAGGATTCTGGGTTTCAGATCATTATAAAGCCCAATACCAATCAATCAGTACACATTGATTAAGCTCCTACTGTGTGCAAGGCACCAGTGACAAAAGTACATTTCAGAATCATCACCAAATTGAAAAAGTGGCCATGCAGAGTTCAAGCCACACCCAGAAGAGACCTTCGCCTGACAAAGGGCTGGAGGGCTGGCAATAGGAAACGCTCTCAGGTGGGCCCTTTCTCCCCCACTTATAATCTGAGGGAATTGCCCAGCCAGAGAGAGAAGTGACTTCTAGGCAGCCAGGTGGTGTCAGTAGCAGGATTTGAATCTGGGTCTTTCTGGTTCAAGGCAGCTCTTTGTCCTCCCTGACCCTGCCTCCCATATCCAAAGAACACATTTGCAAAGAAAGTGTTGGTGGTCTGGGGAAGAAAAGCATTAGGGACCAGTGGTGAGGACAGGATGGGAAGGCTAGGAAGGCTGGGAGGAGGTGGTCTTTAACTTGGCCTTTGAGAGTGGGGAAAGATGCTAAAAGACAAAGGAGGGAGGGAGGGAGGGAGGGAGGCCACTGCAGGCCTGGGCTGTAGAATCTTCCATTTGTGTTCAGAGAACGAAGTCTGCACCCTGGGGCTGCGGCTGCTGCAGCTGAGAGGTTGCCAAGGAAACCAGACACAGTCACGTATAAAGTGGTGCCTGGCCATTGGTGCTTCAGGCCTAGCGGCTCAGGTAGTGGGAGTTGGAAGGAGGGAGGGCAGGAGGAGACCACAGGCTCAAAGCATCCTAGCCTTATGTCTAGGATTGGAAGAGAAGGGAGGCCATGGAAGCCAACACATTCATTTATAATCTGAGACCACTAAGAGAGACATCACTTGCCCAAAGTCACTTGATAAGTATCAAAGGCAGGATTTGAATCCAGGTCCTCAAACTCCAAACTATACCACCCTGCCTTGTAAATCCTGGGATCACAGAGTTTGATCTTCCAGGCCAATGAGTCCAAACCCTTCACTGTAGCCCATTTATAGACTCTGACAGTCCTTTTTACCAGTGTCCAGTGGCAAACGGGGTCCCCAGAAGATGGCTGGCTCTCCTGCTTCCTCTTAAGCATCTGGTGGGTCCTTTTATGGCTCAAGTCCCCATTCTGATATGCTCTCCCCAATACCATTTGCCCCATGCCCGTTAATGGTATCACAAATACCATTTATTAGCACCCTGCTAACAATTGAACAAAGCGAGGTTTACTAAGAAGATAGAGGGAGAAAAGAAGTTACAAAACATTTTCCCACAAGGCCTGTTCCCCTTCTCCTGTGGGTGAATCCCTCCTGGAGCCTCCATTTTGTGGGAGGGCCCAGGCCAGCCTGCCCTATTCTCTCCCCCCCAGCCCCCAGCCCTGACCGTCCTCAAGGAGGAGGAATGGTGCAAAGCCTGGGGGGTTGGGGACCTTCAGATATGCAGCAGGCTGGCTGGCCAGCAGACCACTTTGATGAGGGGGCGCAGCCAGAGACAAGGGGGGAAAGGAAGGTAGGATTCCTTTTTCTTTTAACCAAATCTTGGTAGCAGCCATGTGGGCTGCTCACCAGAGAGGTCTGCTGAGCTTTGAGGTGGAGGTTTGAATCCTGCCCCTAAAACATAATCCATCCTTCCCTGGATGCCCTGGGCCCTGTGGAAGGACTACCAGATGTAGAGTCTGAGGTTGTCAGTCTGAATCTCAGCTTTTAAGGCGTCATGGCCATAGCAGGTGCCCCAATACCATTGGCAAAGCTCTTTCCAGGAAGTATCTTGTGTGAATCTCATGAGAGCCCTGGGAGGTTGGCACTATTATTAGCCTTATTTTACTGATGAGGAAACTGAGAGAGAGGAAGGGGCTTGGCAGGGTCACACAGTGGGGATTCCAACCTTGGGCCTCTGATTCCAAATCCAGGGTTCTTCCTGCTAGTATGTATGCCTTCTCCCAGTCCATCCCCTTGAGAGGCCTCAGTTTACTCAGCTGTAAAAGCACTAAGTGGGTTGAACTAGGATCATAGATTTACAGCTGAAAAGGACACTGGAAGCTATAACAGAGGGCTAAACCAAGACCCAGCAAAGTTAAGTGACTTGCTTAGGGTCACACAAAAAGAAAATGGCGGAGGGGCAGCTAGGTAGCGCAGTGGATAGAGCACCGGCCCTGCCGTCAGGAGGACCTGAGTTCAAATCCCGCCTCAGACATATAACACTTACTAGCTGTGTGACCCTGGGCAAGTCACTTAACCCCATTGCCTAACCAAAAACAAACCAAAAAAAAAAAAAAAGAAAATAGCAGGGTTGGGATTTGAACTCAGGGCCTCTCCCTCCAGGTCCATTGCAACATGGGAGCAGAAGAATGGAAGATCTTCTATCCAGTGTTTAAATTTATGTTTCCACCAGATGCCATCACCAACTGGGGTCTAAGCTCCTTGTCCCTTGAGTTGGAGACATTGCCTGGGACTGTGAACACCCAGGAGGTCATGGATTAAGCCAGTCTAAGCCAGCCTCTAGAGCTAGTGTAGATACAGGGACTTCCTCTCTTTGGGTAGTTAGCAGCTTCCTCAAGTGGCCCTCAAGGACTCTAGCACCCTGGGAAGAATTCTGCTTTGACCTCAGCCTTAGACTCAGGGGAGTTTGCAACCAGAAGGGGAAGTTGGGCTTTTTCATAATATGTGTATATATATATTCCATAATATATATGTTCCATTATATATATATATATGTTGGGGAGGTTTTGGCTAGGCAATGGAGTTAAGTGACTAGGTTGCACAGCTAGTAAGTGTCAAGTGTCAAGTACCTGAAGCCAGATTTGAACCCAGGCCCTCCTGACTCCAGGGCCAGTGCTCTATCCACTGCACCATCTAGCTTCCCCCCTTTCCATAATCCTTAAAGACTCAGGCCATTCCTGTTGAGCCTGGTGGGAATTCTGATTAACACTGAATCTATTTCTACTTGCCTCTAATGACATCATTAATTATAAAAATGAACAAAACAGTCATCTGGGGGTGGGGGTAGGAGGCAGTCTCTTCCATTAAAGAATTTTTTAAAAACTCTTCTTGGACCGGCTCGTATTTGCAGCCTGGATCACTTCTTGAGGACAGTGTCGGACCTGGAGTCTGGAAGACCTGAATTCAAATCCTGCCTGCCTCAGACACTTATTAACTATGTGATCCTAGGCAAGTCAATTAACCTTTGCCTGCCTCGGTTTCTTCAACTGTAAAATGAGGATAATAACAGCACTTGGATCCTTGTTGTGAGGAGAAACTGAGATAATATTTGTAACGCTCTTTGCAAACTTTAAAGCACTTATAGAATAGTAGTTGTCATTTTTGTTGTTACAGATCAATTCAACAAACATTTATTAAACATTTCCCAAGTGTAAGGTCTTGGAGAGGACCTGGGGTTACAGAGACACACAAAAAGTCCTCGTCCTCAGGGAGCTTACATTCTACTGGGAAGGGGCTAATGACATGTCTATAGATATGTGAATACAAAGTCCTCTGAGAAATCTGCGAGTAACAACAGTAAACCTGGGCCACACTCTCCCACCAATGGGTATGGTGCCCTTGGGGAAAAGTGGGACACACTTATAGAACCCAAGCACTGATGGCCATGAGTAGGACATGCCACGGCCCGGGGAGGGCACTCAAAGGTGTGGGCTGCAGCCTGGCATGCTGAGGCCTTTCTCAAGGAACAGACTCCGGGTCCTGGCTCGAGCTCCCCTTTGCAGGCTCACCAGAACAGCCCCCTGAGCCTGGCGTCCACGGCTCTCCAGGTCAGCTCCCCTGGCCGGTCTGTGAGCTTATCTCAGTGACAAGCTGGAATTCATGTAGGGCTTAGAGGTTTGTAAAGCACTTTCTGGGTGTTATCCCCCTTGATCTTCACAACAAGACAGGGAGGTAGGTGCTTGAGGTGAGGGGACCACAATTAGGAGGCCATTCAGTGGATGAGAGGGATGAGGGCCTGGGCTAAATGCTATGTGAGTAGAGAGAAGGGTCTGAATGGGAGATGTCAAGGAAGCAGAAATGGTGAATTCGGAATATGGGGGTGAGGACAAGTGAGGAGATGAGGTTACCAACCTGGGATACAGGAAGATGGGGGGCCCTTCAAAGAAAGCGAGAAGTTTGGAAGAGGGTGGATTGGAAGGGAGAGACAATGAGTTCTGTGTGGGACGTGTTGAGTCAGAGCTATCTCTGCAACATTCTGTAGAAATGTCTGCTAGCCAGTCTGTGATGTGGAGACCCATCCCCAGGCTGGCTCTCTAGATCTGGGAGTCGTCTTCCTGGACATGAACAAGCGGAAGAGGAGACCCAAGAGAGAGGGCAGAGAGTCAGGAGGGCAGCCCTTTTGGAAACACCCACGGGCAAGAGGAGGGACCGAAGAGATGACTTTGGCAAGGACAGAGACTGGAGAAGAGGCAGAGAGACTGAGGAATGATGCAGAGGGGTCCTAACATCGATGACAAGGGTTTAGATTTGGAAGAAATGCCCATTTTGCAGATAATAAAACGGAGACATTTAGCAACTTACCCAAGGCCACAAAGGAAGAAAGCATCAGAGGTGGGATTTGAGCCCAGCTTCTCTGACTCCAAATGCAGCCCCCTCTCCTTAGCACCTTGGAGAGATCATTTCTTTTTTACAGAGGGATTAAAAGTGTGAAGTAGAGAAGAGGGAAGGAGCTCCCAATGAATGGCCTCCAGGGCCTCGGTAAAATGTGAGGGCTGAGGTCTTCCGTCACTTTATTCTTCAGCGTGGAAAGGAGGATTGTCTTTACTCTGTCCTCAAGTCTTCTCCTTCCAACTTCAGAGGGCAAAAGCTGGTAACTAGGGAAGGCCCAGAAATAGACACTAGAAGTGACGCATAAAGCTGAAGACGCAGCCCAATCCTCTCATCTCAAAGAGGATGCTGCACCTGAGACCCACATTAAGGGAGTGACATGCCTCAAGTCACTCACCGAGTCAGCGGCCAAGCCTGGACTCGAAGCTGGTGCCCAGTTCATGGCTTTCTAGTCCAGAGTCACACACATCTCCAGCCCAGCAGAAAATGTGAAGGTGTGGGAATGTTTGTCCAACCAAAACGTGAACTCTTCTTTGGAAAGGATGAGACCTTGTGTGAGTGGTCACTTTTCAGGACCTGAGGGAGCTTCAGCCGCTGAGCTGGTGGACACCATTCATTTCTTTCTTCTTGGGGATGCCCCTGAGCTGGCTATGCCGCAGGGGGCGTTCCAATGTGGCTGAGTTCGAGGACCTCTAAGGCTGCTATGTTCTGCTACCATTGACCTCTCAAGGGTTCCCTTTGGGGGCTGTGAAAATGTGTATACCTTTGACCCAGCAATGCCACTTCTAGGGCTGTATCTTAAAAAGCTCATACAAAGGGGAAAAGGACCCACATGTGTAAAAATATTCACAGCAGCTCTTTTTGTGGTGGCCAAGAACTGGAAACTGAGAGGATGCCCATCAATAGGGGAATAGCTGAACAAGTTGTTGTATATGAATATAATGGAATACTATTGTGCTATAAGAAATGATGAGACAAAAATATCAAAAAAAAAAAAAAAGAAAAGAAATGATGAGCAGGCTGACTTCAGAAAAACCTGGGAAGACTTGTATGGTCTGATGTTTAGTGAAGCGAGCAGAACCATGAGAATGCTGTAGACAGTAACAGCCATGTTGTATAATGACTAACATTGATATACAGCCCATCTCAGCAATGTAAGAATCTAAGACATCTCCAAAGGTCTCAAGATGGAAAATGCTATGCACATCCAGAGAAAGAACTATGGAGTTTGAATGTAAATCGAAGCAGACTATTTGCTATTTTTTTTCTTCTGTTGTGTTTTGTTTCCTCTTTCTGGTGGTTCCCCTAATTGGTTCTAATTCTTACTTACAACATCACTAATGTGAAAATATGTTTAATAGGAATGTATATGTAGAACCTATATCAGATTGCACACCATCTTGGGAAGGGAGGCGGGGAGGGAGGGGGAGAAAAAATTAAAACTCAAAAGCTTATAGAAGTGATTGTTGATAAATCAAAATAGATTAGTTTTTTTAAAAAAGAGTTCCCTTTGGGACTTTTAGCACTTTCGGGCCCTTCTTCAAGCTGACTGAAACCAGGTTGTTTCAGGACATAGATATTGGGACAGAAAGTACCATCCCAGGAGCCAGTGCCTGGGAATGCAACAATTGCTGCTTGGCCCTCAGCCCACAGCCTGAGAACAGTCCTCAAGGCAGCTTCCTGGAGGGGCTGCCTCCCTGCACTGGCTGCCTGGCCAATCTCCATCCAGGGTCCAAAGAACTCTGTCAAAGAAGCCCCAGCCCCAAAGGCCTATGGAGGGCCAGGGAGCACCCCAGCAAGCATCTGAGCAGGAATTCTTGCTTTCATCCTAAGAGCACTTATTAAGAATTTACTGCGAGCCCAGTACTGGGCCGGGGCTGGACAAAGAAAGACAAAACCCAGGCCCTCTGTGGGCTTCTATTTTCCTGGCTGGGAGGGGGAACGACACATGCACAGATGAGGAAAAGCAAATGGTCCATAAAATGAAGACAATAGCTGCTGGGGAAGAGGGCGGGGAGCTCCAGTAACTGGGAAAATCGCGAATTTCCAAGGGGACTTCAAACCACAGGGTGGCGCTCTGAGTTTGGAGGATTGAGTAGATTTCGGGGGGGAAAAAAAACTGGGCCTCCCCAGAGAGGTCAAGAATTGTACAAACTGCTTGTGTCTCCCAGAAGGCTTTGTTTTCGATTTGCTTCACCAGTAGATTGAAACAAAGTCCATCTTGTAATGGATCAACAGCATTACTTGGGATGCTTGGGTGGGAAGCACTGACCTGGACTGGGCTTCCCACAGGAAACAAGGTGGGGTTGAACCAAACTAGAGAGAGGTGATTTAGGGGCCAAAGTCCAGAGTCTGGAGTGTCTGAATTATACAACAGATGAAAAATGTCCATTCTTAAACAGAAAGGACTTGCCTAGGTCATGGTGCGAGTAACAAAGCTAGGGTTTGAACCCACGTTTCCTATATCTCTATGTAGACTGTAACACCAAAAGCCCGGAGGTCAGGGACTCTCCCGATGCGTGGAGTTGAACCCCAAGCCCTGCCCTGTGTGAAGGGTGGACCAGAGTTGGCATGAGACAGAAAAAGGAGAACTCTCCCATCTTCTTCAAGCCTGGAGTCATTTCAGGCCCTCCTGGCTTGCAGCCTTCAGAGGCAAGACAGATGAAAGGCAAGCCCAGCTCAGGGTGGGAAGGAAGACTCTGGGAAGGAAGCGAAGGGGCAGGTGGTCTCCAGCACAGCCCTCTCCCCAGCTGGCTGCATTAGAGACTTCAGGGAGTTTCCCCTTGGGGATAATCTAGCTTCAATGAGTTATCTCTGTCTCAACTCTACATTGTCTGCTATATAATCTGATTTGTTTTACTACTGATTTGGGTAAATGGATTTTCTTGGCTAATTGCTGTCTGTGTGTGCATTACGGAACTGGTATCTGAATAGAAAGGAGTGAAGCTTTGCATGTAGACCATGGGGTCCTCCTTGCCCTCCAAATTTGAAACTGTGATCAGAAGTTGGCTTGAAATGGAGACTCACATCCCTTAGACTAACAATATTTAAGGGAGAAGATAGATAGAGTTTTAGCTTGGGAAGCCTTCTCTCTGAGGAGAGCAGCGTGGCAGCCTCTGGCTCCAACCTCCGGCTTCATTTCCTGGCAGGGATTAAAGTCTCCCCTGGAGAAGCATGAGAGGAGAAGAAGCTACATTTGTCTATTCTGCCTCCCCTGGAGAAACACAAAAACACTCCCATGCTATATGTGGGGGGTGTCCCTCTCAACACATGGGACTTGTCACATATATGCATATATATATATATATATATATATATGTATGTATATTATATATATGGACATGTATATGTATATTTCTATACAAGGTGTCCCAAAAGTCTTAGTGTTGTCTTATGCTATTAGAGCTGTAAACTGCGCTAAGACTTTTGGGACACCTTCATATAGATATACAACATATATGTATGTTTACCCACATATTTCATCCTTTTAGAGCTACAGGAGAGCTGTTATCCTGCCCTTTACTTACATCAGCGATTTAATTTGTTCCTGCCAAGCCACCTGGGAACAGCGGGAGGGCAGGAAGTGTTATTCCCACTCAGCGATGGCAGGAGCTGAAGCATAGGGAGCAAATGACTCACTGTGACATGAAGAGCGCTCTGATTGGAGGAAAGCCGAGGCTAGTCAGCCATCTCAGGGCCCGGGACTTGCTTTCTCTTGTAGGCAGGGAAAGAAATCAAGATGGCAGTGGAGATGGGGCTGGGCTGGGCTGGGCTGAGCTAAGGATGGGGATGGAGATAAATATTCACAGAAATCAGAAATAGAGATGGGGACCGATTTGGAGGGCGGGTAGTCCCAGGGACAGATGGGGCTAGAGATCGAGACAGGACAGGA
Organism: Phascolarctos cinereus; assembly: GCF_003287225.1. Lineage (NCBI taxonomy): Eukaryota > Metazoa > Chordata > Mammalia > Diprotodontia > Phascolarctidae > Phascolarctos > Phascolarctos cinereus. The sequence goes on along the minus strand of NW_027556402.1, from coordinate 257,562,856 downwards.
AAAGGGGTCTCTTCTAAATTCCCACTGTAGCCCCTCATGGCCGTTCCTCGGGATTCTCAGTGCCTGTTTGGGGGTAATCAGTTATGCACCTCACTACCTGAGGCCCAATCCAATCCCTTCTTTAGCATCAAAATACCCAAGAAATGCATCAATCCAGTAACAGCATTTATTTAACACCTGACACGTAGACAACAAAGGAATGAAGCAGTCAGAGCATCCCCTTAGCCCAGGCATAGGAACAGAGCTTTTGCAGGCTGGTCACCACAAAGGGCTAAGAGCACACTTGCTTTAAAGCCCCAGGGCCCTATGGTAAATGCCCCCAGTGGCCTGCTGTCTGCCTCTTGGATGTTTTACAGCTTTGCTTTGGCTCAGGCTGGGGTCAGCTTAAGTCTGGAGTTCAGCTGAGGCTTAGCAACAGCATCTTCCTTCTGCCCAGGGTCACTGACTTTGGGTGAGTCATCTCTCAGTTTCTTCATCTGTAAAGTGGGCCTAATGATATCTGGGCTACTTACTTCCATCATGGGGTGACTAGGAGGGTCAAAATGACTGTAAAGTACTTTGCAAACTCACAAGTGCTGGGTAAATAACAACTTTTGTCATTCTCTTCAGTAGATGTGTGGCTTCATTCAGCTTCCTCTTGGAGTTGGAAGAGACCCTACCTGAGGGCAGCCCAGAAAGTGCCAGCCCACACACGGACACCTGCATCACACCCTGCACACCACCTTGCTGTCAGCTGTTACCTCAATCATGCATAGAACTGTCTAAGGTGGAGGGTGGGTGGGGAGGGGAGGCCTTGGGCAAAGTTCGGAAGCAAGCAAGCAAAAATGTTACAATCCAAATGCACCTGTGTATAGAGAGAACATGGCCTCCCAAAGTCAGGAGGATAACACCTCTCCCTTGGGGTTCCACGGTATGCCCGAGGGACACTGGTGTGCCATCAGCTGGAGCCTTTCTCCAGTACATTAACTGCCAATGACCAATGCCCAGCTCCATTTAACCAATTAACATCAATTAGCTTGTTGTTTAGTCTTTATTATTTTTTTCAGGCCCGTCTGACTTTTTGTGACTCCTTTGCGGTTTTCTTGGCAAAGATGCTGGAGCAGTTTGTGATTTCCTTCCCCAGCACTTAGCTTTTACAAAGGGATGTTTACAGCAAAGATATAGTGAGGACACAAGTACAAATATTTCCCCCCCAATACCTCGCGGGTATTTCCGTTTAGTTTCTTGGGGAGAGTGAGCTCAAACTTAGAGCAGTCTCTGCTCCGCTTTGGTCCTACCGAGTTCACTTCCAAATTCGGCTTAGCTGACGGAGGAGTCACCATCTCCACTACAAGCAGCCACTGTCCGACTTCTGGTGAGTCCCTGCGTGGACCCTAGCTCCTAGAATTCTGTAGCTTGCTCTTCTGACCTTTCAAAGCTCAGAAAGTCATAGATATTTCCAATGTCCTTCATTTCAAAACCAGAAAGAGAATATTCACAACATCTACAGAAGGAACAGCAGTGCTGTGTTCTCATGGTCAGCTAGGCAGTGCTGATTCTGGAATCAGGAAGACCTGAATTCAAATCCAGCCTCAGATCATCACTAACTGTGTGACTGGGCTAGTCACTGAACCTCTGACTCAGTTTCCTTATCTGTAAAATGGAGACGATAATAGCACTGACTTCCCAGGGTTGTTGTAAGGATCATACCCAGCACATAGTAAGCACTATATAAATATTAGGTGTCATTATTATTGTATACTCTTACCTTCATGCAACTTTGGGTGGGTCGGGCCTTTGGCAGCTTGTCCTCCTCAAATACCATCCAGGCAGGAGTGAGCCACATGTAAGCCTCAGTTTGGCTGGTTAGTATCTTTTGAATGGGTCCCACCCCAGCTCCCAGAGCCAATCGAAAGACTTCTCTTCAGCACGTGGTCAGAGCACCAGAATCACCTCCAAAGCTGAGCACCTGCCGCTCCCTTGTGCAGGCATAAATACTATTTATTTGGTAGAGGAGTAAAGAGTGCAGGTACATGGCTACCCAACCGACAGATACTGGATTGGGCAGATACACGTTCCCAGGACATGGAAGTTTTCAAGGAGGTTGTAGGAAGGGGAAAAGAAAAAGGACGACTGTCTGTGTAGCAACTCCCTCACCTGCCTTTGGTGTCAGAGAGGCAGCATTGGCATGACAGACCACTGGATTCGGCATCATGAAGACCTGGGTTCTGATCCCACCACAGACACCTATGAGATGTGTGGCTCTGAGAAAGTTGCTTACCTTCTTCTTAATTTCCATTTCTTCAACTGTAAAATTGAATATGGGGGGGTAATAATAAGAGCACCCGCTTTGCAGGGTTGTTGTGAGAATCTAACGAGATAACATGTGTGAAGCATTTAGCACAAGCCTCACGCAGTAGGCACTTAATAAATGCTTCTTCCCTACCCCTTCCTGTGTCAATTCTTACCGTAATGCTGATGAGGTTTTCCTTAGAGATCTCACGGAGGCCAAAGCTAACTCCCAGTGGAGAGAAACACAGCAGAGTTGTCACAAGTTGTGGGCGTGCGTTTGCACCTTAGTACTAACTTCTGCCTCTACTTCAAATGCCTACTACAGGTAGTCACATCATGTGAACACACGATCAGACTCACGGCTGACTGAACAGTCACTCATTTTGGATTATAGTTTCTCAAGGGAGGCTCCTGCTGCTGACAACAAGTAACAACAATGATAGCTAGCATTTATACAGCACCTACTGTGTGCCGGCCACTGTATTAAGTGCTCCACAAACGTTTTCTCATTTGAGCCTCTTGAAGTAAGTGCTGTTATTTATCTCCATTTTATAGATGAGGAGACTGAGGCAAACAAAGGTGAAGTGACTTGTTCAAGGTCATACAGCTAGTTTGTGTTGGAATCAGGACCCAAACCCATAGGTCGTCCTGTGGAAGAAGAGCCCAGCTTGTTCCACATGATCGCAGTGGTCAGAACCAGGAGTGGCGGAAGACGGTGGCCAGCAGCTCCATTTAAGCCACGTGAGCCATCCAAAGCGGAATGGCCTTTCTGCAGAGGTGGTGCGATTTCTTTCCTGGGGGTCTTCAGGACGACCCACACATCCAGAAGTAGAGGGGATTCCTTCTGTGTCTGTGCTGAGCTAGTGGCTACCGAGGCCGTCCCAATCCTCAATTCTGATTAATGCAACATCTTCCCCTTACACCATCCCGCATCACCCGGCAGCCAATGGCCTGGATCTCGCTCTCCCCTCCTTTTAGGGCTCCCGTGGGGGTTGGGGTGCCAGCGACCCTCCTGGCGTAGAATCCCGCATCTGTGAAAGGGAGCTGGTACCAACACTTGGAACTGCTGACTTCGCAGAGTGTTAGGAGGATTAGGTGAGGTAAGAGACACAAAGTTACTTAAGAAGTTCACAGCACAAGGTGCAAAGTAGCTGCTCAGTTCCCTGGGGTTGGAACGACCCAGGAATGTTGGGGAGGAGGGGGTGTAGAAGCGGAGGCAGGATGTTCTGCCCTCCAGGGAGGGCAACCCACTCATCCTTTGCTCCCTCTCCCGTGGCCCTGCTTCATACGCCAGGAAGGTGAGAGCACCTTGCTAAGTATCAAAGAGGCCCAGGCCAGGAAGTGCATGAGCCTGGCAGGGATGCCAAAGCTCCTAGTGGAGCATAATGACATCCTGTGCCCCCAGAGGGAGGGGTGCTGCACCCTAACAATCTGGGATTCTTCCACCAACCCTGCTCAGCATCCCTCCCAGCCTCCTCCCGAGTCTTCATGATAAAAAATCTTCATCTCCTGATGGAGAACCCGGAAATGAGGGGCTCAGAACTAGCCAGGGTGGTGGTCATCAGACTCGAGAGCCCACATCTGTCACTGGGCTGGCTCCTGAATCTTCTTCACTGCCCCCTTCCACTGGCACTGCCTTTAAGAACCCAGATGTGGCTCCCTACTTGAGGAGGGGCCTAAATGGGATTTTAGCAAAGAATAACATCTCAATCCCCAATCACTGACTTAATGGGATCCTCTTTTGGAAAACAAGCAATTCTACAGCTAGGATAGAACAATCCTCACATCGCCTTTAGGGGTGTAGAAACAACAGAGCTCAGCATTGAGTAGAAATCAAATCAAAATCAGAGGTTCCCAGATGTGGGGCCAGGTTGAATTCTCCTCCGCCATGTTCCCAGGCCAGCCCCACTGACTCCCAACATTCTCTTCCCCATCCCCACCAACTGAGGGCCCACTTCATGCCATTTGCCTTGGGTGTAAGAACTAATGGCGGCTCTAGGAATCCCTCAATACTTTCAGAAGCCATGATTTCACCTCTGTGCTTTCATCCTCACCCACTAAAAAAGGACTGAGGAGACAATTTCATGAGTAGCTATGGCCAAAAAAGACAATGTATCATTCTGCCAGGTCCCTGGTAATGAGCCTTTCCCCCCTTAGCCAGCTGGCCCACTGACAAGAAGCCAATAAGCCCCCACTGGTGTTGGCAGGCCTTATGTGCAGGGCCTGTGAAAACTAAAGGACTTCATGAATTAACAGTTTTTTCTCATGCTCATTTGCTAAAAACTGTAACAAAGACCTCTTCCTGAGGCGTAATACACAAGCGTGCAGAAGTATGCATGCTTTGCTTTCTAAGTGTGTGTTGCTATATATGTCACATGTATGGAAATACGCATGTAATGCACAAGATAATGTGCTACACAATGGAAAGGGCACTGGATCTAGAGTCTTAGGACCCGAGTTCAAATCCCGACTCTGCCATTTCCTATTTCTGTGTGACCTTGGGCAAATCATTTAACCTGCACGGGCTTCAGTTTCCTCATCTACCAAAATGAGGGGGTTATGCTATATGCCCTTCTAGCTCTTAGTCTATAAAACTACGTATACATACATATATGTGTGTATTTTGTATGTTATATTGACGCAGGGCAAGAAGAGGCACGGTATAAACATAAGTATATATAGGACAATCATGGTCTAGACACACAAAGGAAGAAACAGCAATGATCATCTTCCCCCCCCCGTAAAGTTAAAGAAATGAGCGCTATTCATGAGCCTTGTTTTTAAATCAATGCCTTTTGATTTTATATCACATTCCTTTCTGAATTTAGCCCTCCCCCTTCCTTTTCCCACCAGAATTTCCTTTAGAATAATAATTTTAAAAGAAACAAGGAAAAAACCAGTTTAGCAAAACCAGACAGTACATCAACTGTTTCTGCCATCTCTACAATGTTACCGAGTTGGGGGTCTTGTTTTTTGGTTGTGATTTTTTTTCCTAATGCAAGGTAAGGTATGTTGCTCCTCAGAGAGGTCTAGCATTTCATACACGGGGAAGTTCCCCCTGTTGGTTTGGTATCTGTATTCTCTCTTCAGTCCTCACCCCACTTGCTGAAGGCTCCTCCCTAGATCTATTGACAGTAGGTGGGCACTCTGGATCACCACCATCCTTCCTTCTGGCAATTCCACCTGGCCCACTCCTTTTCTGGTAATGCAGCCCGGAGGGGGCGGCTTTCTCCTACCTTCTCCATGCAGTATTGGGCATAGAGAACGAGCTGGCTCCGGAAAAGACGATGAAGAGGGGAAGCAGCTAGAGGACCTTTGAGGAACAAAGGGCACAATGCTTTAAGTGACCCCAAACTTCTCCTTGGAACAAAGGTCCATCTTGTGAATGCCAGCATTCTGCTGCCACTGCTTCAGTGGCTGTGAGTCATGGGGTGCCATGGGCACAGAAGAATGAAAATGGATGGCCACCCAAAGGGGACTGCAGAGGCTCAGAGGAGGCCCGAACAGGCAGCAGCTCGTTACCCAGAAGGAACCCAATTAGCTGTATGTGGAAGAATGCATCCACCCACTGGCCAAGGACATCGGGAGTGCCTGCAGGCCATGTTCAGCCCTGCCCAGAACATACCGGAGCTCACCTTCTGTTGGTAGAGCCTGCGAGAGCCAAGGTCACTCTTGTGCCAAGATGAGGCATCTCAGAAGAAGGTGTTAGGAGTAACATACATTAATGAGAGTCCTTCTCACCTTTCCTCCTTATTGTAAAGACTTGCTAAGATTTAAAACTAAAAGAGTGAATTTTGAACGACCTAGAATTGAAGTTGCTGATATTTCTATTCTAACAGGGAAATGCCCAGGAATCCTCAGCAGTCAGATTCCAGGAAATGGGCTGGTAATAAAACCCATGGCTTCAGATGTTCAGAGACCGGCAAACTAGGTGAGGAGGTACATTTGAGTCAATTGATGTCACCAAGAGTTGGTGGCACATCTTAACTGAACCCATCCATGGCTAGAATGTGGCTCAGGAAGGGCAGACCTTAGACAACGAGGCGGGACACTGGAGTGAGGGTGACACTTACTTGGAGTCAGGAAGACCTGAATTCAGATCCTGCTTCAGAGACTGGCAGTGTGGTTCCAGACTCTCAGGGCCCCAGGCAAGCCCTTTAGGTCATTGGTTGTAAAGCAAGTGCCAGTCTGCCTCCATGAAGGGAATTTCCTCCCTGGAAGCTTCCTCTACAGATGTATCACAGGTTTGGTCCATTTTTTTCCTCTTTAATTAACAGGCGTTTGTATTACATAATCTCTAGGCTCACATCTTTAGGCAGAATTTTTAGTTCTGAATATTTGAAAGCCTTACATCTTGATTCTGACATTCATCATGTTTGATAGGAAATTTGTGAAAAATCGCTGTGCAGCAGAAAGGCCCTTGGACAGGAAAACCTAGGGATTAGAGGGTTGGCAAGGCCAGATTCCTGGACAAAATCCTCCCTGGGCTCCTGGCCTCAGACCCAGTGGGGTCTCCCTGCTGGTCCTCAAACAAAACACTCCATCTCCTGACTAGCTGTGTGAGTAGGGATAAGTCACATTAACCTGTCTCCCTCAATTTCATCATCTGTAAAATGGGTACAAAAATGCCTACCTTCCTGTGTTTTTACAAGTCTCAAGTGGGATCATTTGGGAAGGAGGTGAATCCATGTATAATCTATACCAAATGGCTTGCCTTCTCAAGGAGAGGGAAGGAGAGAATTTGGAACTCAAAATTAAAAAATAATAATAATAACGTTAAGGAGCAGCTAGGTGGTGCAGTGGATAAAGCACCAGCCCTGGAGTCAGGAGGACCTGAGTTCAAATCCAGCCTCGGATACATGACTCTTACTACCTGTGTGACCCTGGGCAAGTCACTTAACCCCAATTGCCTCAGCAAATAATAATAATAATAATAATGTTAAAAATTGTTTCACATGTAATTGGAAATATATATATATATATATATATAAAAGAAGTAGAGCTATGTTTGGGGTTCAGTGACACGAGACTAGCTAGACACTATGGGATGAGCCCCTTCAGAGTTGGAAGAGAAGTGAGAAAATTCTGAGAGCTCAAAAGAGACGCCTGATGGAACATCTTTGGCCTCCCTCCAGAGCCAGGGCTGCCAGAAACCCAAGGCAATCGTCACTGAGGACGGCAAGGGTATGGCTCCGGGCTTCACAGTCACCTGATTCAGAACCAAGACACTACTGCTGTTGGAGACACTTCTCTGAGAGTGACATCTTCTACATGCTTCTCTGGCTCTGATGTGGAGGTGGGAGCCAAGACCAGCTCTTCTACCCCTCTACCTCAGCCTCACTTCTCAGACAGCAGACACTGGAGACTGCATTGGTGGGAGGGGCCTCCCTAGCCGATGTTGCCTGCACTACCAAAATCACACACCGCTCCAAAATAATTATTTTTCAAGGTCACAGGCCATATGGGCCCTACGTTTCACAGTTTGAACCCAGGTTCTCTGCCTGCAATTCTGGAGCTCTTGCTACCACCACGCTTCAGAATCCCTTCCTGGGAATCCCTTCTGGGGATTGACTGGAAGATGTTCTGAGTCCTTTTCATCCCCGACATTTTAGAATTCAGATTCTATGAAAGGAAGCATGAAGACGCATGCTCCTAGAGCCTGGGTAGCCATCTTGAGCCACACCCACCCTCTCCTTTCATATCTGCCTTTATTCTCGAAATCTCCGAAACCCACACCTTTGGAAGGATGGCTCTAGTGTTGGCCAACAGGCGCCCTCTGGTGGAAGAAATGCTGAACATCTCCTCCGCCCCCCACCTTCAGTCCCCACCCTCTCTCCTGTGGTATGGGAGGATAGACAGGCCAGAGGAAAAACGGGGAGACTGGCGCGCCTCTGAAAGACACCTTTGAGATAGCATCTGGTTTTTATTAAAGATACTAAATAAATGTCATATCGTAAATGTGAACACCACCAGACACCGGGCTAGGAGGGGCATGGGCTAGGGTGCAACGTGTCTCCTGGAAGGGCAGGGGGCCGACCACCCTCCAGCTATCCTGGGGCTCTTCAGGCCAGGAGAGGGGCAGCATCGGGGAGGGGAGGTCATGGAAACAGCAGGAATTCACCACCTCTGTCTCTCTTGCCCCTCCTGGCAAAGCTAGAAGCCCACTTCCAGACCTGCCGAGTAATCAGTCCTGCAGAATGCTCAGGAAAGGAGTCTATGTGGATGACAGTCATAGGTCCAGATGCTGGTGGACCTCAGCCACTCCCTTAGGTCAGCCAAGGAGCTGGATCCTTGCTGACACACAGAGAATTAGGGAGGATCAGAGAGGCCAGGTTTCCACTCAGCCAATCAGTCACTCCCTGTGCAATTAAGTGCCTACTGTGTGTCAGGCGCTGTGCTAAGCACTGGGAAGACAAAGGCAGGCAAAAGCCAGGTCTGCTCTCCTGAGAGCTCACAATCTAATATGGGAGACAGCATGCAGACAACAATGAGCTATGTCCCTGGTAAATTGGAGGTAAGAGGGGTAGGGAAGGCCTTAGAGTTGAGGGGATCTGGAAAGGCTTCTTGTAGAAGGCAGGATTTCAGCTGGGTCTACAGGAAGACAGGCAGAGATGAGGAGGAAGAGCACGCCGGGCATGGGGGGCAACCAGGGAAAACGCTAAGTCAGAAGATGGAGCATCTTGTACACCAGACGGCAAAGAGCTCCCAGAAGGAGGCCTGGAGTCCAGGGAGGGTTTCAGTCTGGAATTTGGCTTCACCAACCCTCCAGTCTCCAAGTCCCTGAATATCTTCTCTCATGGTAGAAAGGGCGAGATGTCAAGAGTAATGGGGGGACGGGGCCAAGGACTGGCCTCTTCTTCAGAGCCAAGAGCCCCAGAGGGAATAGCGGCCTCTGACTTCAGAGCCTCAGGAAGGAAGTCAGCAGCAGGCAGGGAGGACCAGGAGGGAATGTGGGGTCTGCAAACAGCCTAGAAAATCTGCAGAGAACCTGGCTGAGCCACGTGAAGAGCGATGTTCATGCTGAGGAAGGGAAATGCCTGTAAACTATAGTTTATAATTTTGTACATAAAATGCCACAAACAGAACGGAGCCGACAAGCTAGAAGAAGCTGCAGCAGCAGCCCGTTGAGAGGAGTCTGGGACAGTCTCAACAAAGAGCAGGTCATCACGGGCCCCAGAGGAGCCCAGGGAAGAGGTGTCCTCCCAGCAACATCTGACCTTCTTCAGCTGGTAGCGTCCAGTGGGGAACGAGGGCAAGTCGAGCGGCTGAGGGTCACCCCTGGGAGGTTGGCCACAAAGTTCCCCCATGTTCTTCTCAGGGCATAATCTACCTGCTGGGGGACAGAGAGGTAGGGGGCAGTCAGAGGAGAGGGATTGTGTCCAAGGGGAAAACAGGTGTGGCACAGTGGTCTCGGGTGTTCCTCCCCTTAGAGCCACCAGGTGGTGCTAGGGAGCCAAAGCAAGGTGCTGTGCTTACCCTGAAAAAATCTGCCTCCAATTCAACCTAGTAAGCATCAGTTTCCTCATCTGCAAAATGGGCCTGACGAAATCCTGTACTACTTTGCAAGATTGTTACACAATATAGCAGAAACCTTCAGAGTCAGAGGACCCGGTTCCTATCCTGGCTGTGCTAGGTGATGTTGGGCGAGTCCCTCAGCCCCTTTAATCCTTTGTCCCTTCTAGCTGTAAAGTGACAGTCACCTGAATTGGAAGCCCAGGGACCTGGGTGCAAATTCTAGCTGTGTTGCTGAATGCCTGCGTGGCCTTTGACCTCTCTGGGCTTTGATTTCCTCATTTGCCAAACAAAGGAAGTAGATTAGGAGACTTCCCCTCCCGAAGCCCAGGATGCTCAGCCTGAGTGAGGGTTAAAGTGAAAAGCACTTTGTAAACGTTAGTTTAAGCCAGGTAAGTGTCAGTCGTGATTCATTCAAACCGTGTTGAGAATGAACCTTCCACAGGCAAAGCTGCTAGGCCAGGCAGTGAGGAAGATGGGAGAAGTGCCCCGGAGGACCGGAGAATTGGTTAGGGGAGCCAAGCCCACCCCCCCAAACTCCTACTAAAATAACAGCAACATCGGCTCCCATTCACAGACTTACAGTATCTTCTATGTCTGGCCTGTCTCACAGCCTCAGTGTTCTCATCTGCGAAATGGGGAGAATGAGCTGGCTCTGCTTACTTTCCTGGATTCGGGATGGGGTAGCTGGGAGGATAGGAAAGGGTGGGGCAGCCCAGTGAGGTAGATATTAGAAGCTCCAGTTTTGCACACCGGCCAGCTGCTGGCCCGGGAAACTGAGAGCTGTAGGTCTCTCTGTCTCATGGCCCTCTGCCAGGAGGGGGAGCGGTGGCTCTCGGAAGAGAAGGGCCCCTTCCCAGTCCCGCTTCTCTCCTTGCTGCCCCCCAGCGCTTACCTTCTTGTATTGTTGTATTCTCTGTTTCCCCTGATGTTTGCCTCGGACCAGCTGCTCTGTGTCCCCCAGGCCCTCAGCGGCGATGTCATGAGAAGGAGGGTCCAGCCCTGCAGGGAGGCCAGAGCTGGTTTCCAGGCACCGGGAGTGTGGCTGCTCTCTGCGGTGCCGGAAGCTCAGGGACCTCTGGAATCTGGGGGCCTTCTGGTGCCCTTTGGGGACTAGCCCCTCGTGTTCTGAGGGCTCCCCCCAGATCTCCTGGAGTTTGCTGTAGGAGGGCCGGGGGATCCTCAGGGACTGGCTACGAGTGGTCACCATCGCTGCTGGCAGTGAACGATGAGGTCAGGGCTGGGGCTCACCGTCTAAGTACCCAGAGTCCACAAAGTTCAGCCCCAGGAGTCTCCACCCAGCTGACAGGTAACTTGGGACCAAAGGTTGGAGCAGCTAAAGTTTCAAAGTGCCAACCACATTATCTTTCAGGGGTGAAGGGAGCCCTGACTACCCCCCTTCCAAGCCCCCTCCCAGCTGCCTCCTCGGGAATCCCTCTGCACTCTGTATTAAGTAGGCGGAGCAAGCATCATCCTCCCTATTTCACAGATGAGAACACTGAGGCTCAGAAAACTTCAGACTTGCCCAGAGCTCTCCTGATTCCAAAGTCAGCACTCCTTTTACTGCCTCCAGGTTAAAGGACCTGAGCAGAGTCATGTAGCTAGCAAGGGTGGGGAAGGCGTACCTGAGTATACAGCTGGAGGTACTGGGTATAGAGGGCTTGACCTGAGTTCAAATCCAACCTCAGATACTTATTAGATATGTAACCCCCAGGCAAGTCATTCAGCTGCTGTCTGCCTCACTATCCACAAAATGGGAATAATAATAATAGCATCTGCTCCTAAGGGCTGCTGTGAACATAAGTGAGATAATATTCATTAAGTGCTTAGCGTGGTGCCTGGCACGTAGTAGGCACTTAATAAATGCTCATTTCCTTCCTTTCTTTCCTCTCTTCTTCCTTTCCTCCTTCTCTTCCTCCCTCCTTCCTTCCTTTCTCTTTCTTTCTTTCTTTCTTTGTTTGTTTCTCTTTCTTTCTTTCTTCTTTCTTTCTTCTTTCTTTCTTTCTTTCTTTCTTTCTTTCTTTCTTTCTTTCTTTCTTTCTTTCTTTCTTTCTTTCTTTCTTTCTTTCTTTCTTTCTTTCTTTCTTTCTTTCTTTCTTTCTTTCTTTCTTTCTTTCTTTCCTCTTCCTTCTTTCCTTGAAGGAGCCTAGGGATTCTGACCTTCACAGCAGCAACCCCATATAATTGATATCTCTATTTCACAAAAAAAAAAAGGAACTCGAGGTTCAGAGAAATTAAATGCTTTGTCCAAGAACACAATATTAGTCAGTAGCAGCAAGGGTCAGATAGAAGCATATGAGGACCCTCCCAGCAGAGAACAGCTGGGCAGTGTTGACTTCCAAGTCAGAGGTTTGCCACCAGCTGGTGAACCCTTTGCTCTCCTCTCGGTCCCCCCTAGGTCAGGGGACTTGGGTGCTTGTCCTGGCAGGCTGGTGGCTGTCTCCAGGAGGTGGCAGGGAGATGTCCCGCACTGGTGTTCCCTGTGATCCTGTTGTCACCGGGTCCAGAGGCCAAGTGGTTCCAAGACAATTTCTTGCTTCCAGCCAGATGGCTCCTCTTTACAGATTGTGTCTCCAGAGATTATTCCCTGCACTGCCAGGTCAGTTTGGTGGGAAATACTTAGGGTGAGGATCCCAGAACGCCGGCTGTAGGGGCCGGGACACCTTGGAGTAGAAACGAGAGGGAGTTAGATGAAGCAATGTAAGCAGAGCTGAGGAAACAGAGGCTGCCTTGGAGTTCCTCTGGAAGCCAGCAGGGGCCAAAGGGGCAAGAGAGTTTGTGGGGGAAGCAGCTGCCCTCAAGCTGGTCTGAGGTAGAGACCACAACTCGTGCTTTGTCAGGGGGGTGAATGAGGAGAAGAAGCCACCCACATACAGCAAGGCCAGGGACAGGGAGAATTTAGCTATAATGTCTTAAGTCAGTCCATCAAGAAGTATTTATTAAGCACCTACTATGTGCAAGACACTGTACTAACTTCTGGGGATACAAAGAAAGACAAAAGACAATCCCTGCCCTCAAGGAGCTCCCAGTCTAATGGGGAGGCAAGATGCAAGCAACTGTTTACAAAGGAGAAATATACAGGATAAATTGAGGACAGTTGAAGAGGGAAGGCGTTGGCATTAAGGGGGAATGTAGAAGATGGGGGAGATGAGGAGGGAGGGAATTTCAGGTGAGAGGCACAGCCAGTGAAAATGCCTGGAGGGGGGAAGTGAAGTAGCTTGTGCCCAGAATGAATGGCTTGGGTCTGAAGGGATCTTTGCAGAGGAGGGTATGCCTCTATTCTCCACCTCAGCAGGCAGAGGTTTGGGCCCTGGGTCCTCAGGAGGCAGGAAGGGAGCCTGGAGGACCTCAAGTCCCCTGCTCCCACCCCCCAGCTCCACTGGGTGAGTCTTTCCTGTTCACTGGGAGCACAGCAAATAGGAAGGCCAGTATGCCTGTAATGTTCTCACGGAAACTGAAATCCCTTGGAGGGCAAGGATCATGTTGGGGTTTTTACCAGCATGAGAGGTAGGGTGAGACTGATAACAGTATGGGATTTGGAATGAGGAGACATGGTCTCAAATCTAGGCTCTAACACGAAGTAGCAACATGACCTTGCTAAGTCACTGCTCATCTCTGACTCTGAGTTTTACTTTTTTCATCTATAAAATGGGAGGATAATATTTGCATCCCCTACTTCAAAACTTGGGCAGCTAGGTGCCAAAGTGGGTAAAGCACAGGGCCTAAAGTCAAAAAGAACTGAGTTCAAATCCAGCTTAACACATTTACTAGCTGTGTGACCCTGGGTAAGTCACTTCACCTTGTCTGCCTCAGTTTCCTTATCTGTAAAATGAGCTGGAGAAGGAAATGGCAACTCTCTCCAGTATCTTTGCCAAGAAAACCCCAAATGGGGTCACGAATTGTTGGACACGACTGAATGACAAAAATGTCCAGAGTTTAATCAGCTGGGTACAACATCTGGGTACAATATTGCTTACCAGGTGATGCTATCCCTAAACGACCAGCCTGGTCTTAATTAGTTTCTCTCTGGTATTCGAATGCTTGAGTCACAGCCCTTTTCCAAGAGGCTGCAGGACCCCACCGAGGCCACCAGAGGGCACGCCGGCTGCAAGCATATGCGCAGCTTCTCCCAACATCATGCTCACCTTGGATTAACCCTTCACGGACCTCTGCGAATTTAATCTACAGGATGAAATGGATGGAATGTTGCTCAAAATATTAAACTTTCAGTTATATTTAACTCAGACACTGCTCCCAGTGAATTCCTCCATTCACTTCACGTCGCATTCCACATGTCAAGCATTCACAGGTCAAGATCTCATAATTTATTGTACGTAAAATTAAGTAAAAAGCAAATTAGACCAAACCTCCCATGGGATTAAATACAATCCTCCTGGATCCCCTCCAGATGTGTGGGTGTGGAAGGGAGGAACCCTGCCTGCTTACGCCCACAGTTCTGGAAAAGAATGCTGAGGGACCTAGACTAAAAGAGATCTTCTTTTATGGGAGTTCACTAGCTAAAAGGCATTCCCAATAGCTGGTAGCCCCAGTAAATCTGCCTTTTCTCCTCCAGTTGCTGTCTCTGCTCCAGGATCAGCTCTCCTCCTGTGGCCAGCTCCGGTCTGTCTTTCCATCTGGTCCCCAGTCACACTGATTGTCCCCCTTTCTCCTGTCCTGGAATTCTGAATCACTAAGTCAGAGAACTGAAGCTGGGAAGTGTTAACCTGAAAGTTTGGTTAAAGAAGGCAAACAAGTTAGGTGATACGTGATTGTATAGTTTATTCCCTTTTAGCTAGCGAATCGTGTTAACATGGAAGCCAGAATGTGATTCTGACTCAGAGAGTAAGCAAAATGAGAGAGGTTTTATACAGTTTAGAGTGATCAGACTCAGGATGTCTGTTACAAAAAAAGGTATAACCTCCATATGTTTCTTAACATATAGCATAAAAAAAGGAAGTTACTTAATTGCATAGATTGTAAATACAGTAGAAGAATGTCAAAGTATCAATCAAAATTATAGATCCAGGTATGTGTTTCCTCTACATAACATATGTCTATAGGATACAAAAGAAGGAAAAGTCTCATTAATCAAGAGAGTATCTGGTCCCAGACATCCTGGGCTCAGTGATGACGAACAGGAAGAATGTCGGTGAGCTCCACCTGGTCCTGAAATTTGCTGACACAGGAAGGGGTGTTTTTAGTTCACTCAGAGAGAAAGAGATTAATTCAGGTTTTTGGCCCTTACTGGGGCTCAATTGATCTCAAATGATTATCAGAAGCAAAAAGAGGGCCTTGAAACATCCTGATAGCATCCCCTTCCTCTAGCCAGTGTGCTCAGAGCAGGACAGGTTGTATTGTCAACTCTTCTAGACTGAGTGGACCAGGCTTATTTCCAGTGGGAAATGGCACAAATTCTGCTCTGCCTCCCTCTGTGGAAGAGTTTCTGGTCCCTAGGACCCCCACAAAAATGAAAATGCAGGTTCAGTAGCAGGGAGTGACAGCAATGTGGAAGTTGTTCCCGTGGGCCAATGCTCCTACTTCACATCTGTGTCTCCAGGTCATATGAAGTCTTCCTTTAAGGAAAAATTTTTAAAAAGAGCACTTCATTGTGAAGAAAAAGGGCCTGAGGAGGCTGAGGGGATACTGACCTCGGTCTGGAGGCTCTAGATGCTAGAAGAAAGTGGCCCAAAGGGAGAAGGAAAGACAAGCCTGTGAACACTGGGAGCTAAGTAACAAAAATGAAATTCTCCTGGAGAAGGAGGCAGCAAGGTCAGACTGGGCATGGCAGCAACTATTCGTTAAGCATTTACTATACGGCAAGAATGAATCAACTACTAGAAAAACGGTAGAAAGGCAAAGAGAGACCCTGCCCTCAAGGAGCTCCCAGTCTAATCAGGTGACCACATGCAAGCACCTAGGAGCAACAATGGAAATCGGCAGGTACTGCCCACTGAGATCACAGCACTAGGGCTCAGGAAGAAAGGATGAGGGATGGCCCCCATTTCTGTTAGGCTCCAAGGCTCTCAAAGGGTTACACCTATTAGATATGATCTCACTGGAACTTCACAGGTATTACTGGCTCCCAGATGAGGTGATGACACAAACAATAGAGAAATCTGCTTCTCTCCCTGGGGCAGGTCCCCAGGACTTGACACAACTCCCCAAGACTTGTCTGACAGAATGACAGGCTAGCCATTTCTGGTAATTCACATGGGCCTAGACAATGGTTCCAGGCAGAATCTAGGAAGCATTTCCAATGGTTTAGGATTGCTTGGCCAAGAAACTGACAACCCGGGGCGCAGGTATTATTTTCATCACTGTTGGCAGTAGACCTGGAGAACTTTGAAAGAGAAGGGTAGATTTGAAAAGTGAATGGGTTTTTTGAGGACATACTGTTTGAGAAAGGGATCTGAATTTCCGGATCACGATGTAAAATGTCAAGATGTAACCTTTAGCTTCAATAGCCTCTCACACAAGACACTCTGGCTACTGTTGGTGTATCTTGAAAAGTGTTCTAGAGTTTGGAAGCAGTAGATAGAGTGTGGGGCTTGGAGTCAGGAAGACTCATCCCTGTCCTTTACCTGCCCTCAAGGTTTCCTCAGAGTTCAGCTCTGAGGGAAGCCAGACTTCTCCACAGAGGAAGCAGGCTCCTCAATCCTCACATTTATTGTCTTCTCTCCCCACTTAGTTTCCTGAGAAAACTTGCTAATTATATTAACATTGCTTTTGGCTCTAGGCTAGGGTTTCCCCAGAGAAGAGGGGAAAGTAAAAAGGTACCCAATATAGAACTATGAATCAGGTCTTTTAAATTTTTTATTATTTATTTTAACATTCATTTTTAAAATTTTGAGTTCTGAATTCTCTCCCTCCCACCCCACTCCCCACCTATTGTGAAGGTAAGAAACGTGATATCTATTATACATGTGAAATCATGCAAAACATTTTCATATTATCCATGTTACAAAAAAAAAAGCAAGAAAAATAAAGTGAAAAATATATGCTTCAATCTGCACTCAGATTCGATCAGTTCTTTCTCAGGAGGTGGGTAGCATTTTTCATTATAAGTCCTTTGGAATTCTCTTGGATCATTGTACTGTTGAGAACTGCTAAGTCATTCACAAATGATGTTCGTTACAATGTTGCTGTTACTGTCTACAAGGTTCTCCTGGTTCCTCCCTTCGCTCAGCATCAGTCCATACCAGTCTCTCCAGGTTTTTCTGAAGTCCGCCTGCTCATCATTTCTCATAGCACAATAGCATTCCATCACATTCATGTACCACAACGTGCTCAGCCATTCCCCTCGATTTCTAATTTTCGGTCACCACAAAAAGAGCTGCTACGAATAGTTTTGTACATACAGATTATTTTCCTTTGATCTCCTTGGAATTTGCTGTTGTTTGTTTAGTTATATCAGACTCTATGTGACCTCATGAACATTGTCCATGGAGTTTTCTTGGCAAAGATACTGAACTGGGTTGCCATTTCCTTCTCCACTGCGTCCCCTCCATTTTGATGAAGAACTAAGGCAAATAGGAGTTAAGTGACTTGCCCAGGGTCACACAGCTAGTAAGTGTCTGAGACCAGATTTGAACTCAGATCTTCCTGATTCCAAGCCTGGTGCTGTATCCACTGCACCACTTAGCTGCCCTTTCTCTTTGGGACACAGACCTAGTAGTGGTATTGTTGGGTCAAAGGGTATTCACAGTTTGATAGCTCTCTAGGCATGTTTCCAAATTGCCTTCCAGAACGGTTGGATCAGTTCACAACATCACCAGCAGTGCATTAATGTCCCAATTTTTCCATGTCCTCTCTGACATTTGTTATTTTCCTTTTTTGTCATAGTAGACTTTCTGATATGCGTGAGGTGGTGCCTCAGAGTTGTTTTAATGTGCATTTCTCTAATCAATGGTGATTTAGAGCATTTTTTCCATATGACTATAGCTTTGAGTTCTTCTGTCCATTCATATCCTTTGACTATTTATTAATTGGGGAATGACTCGTATTCTTATAAATTTGGCTCAATTCTCCATATATTTGAGAAATGAGGCCTTGATCAGAGACACTTGCTGTTAAGACTCCCCTTCCCACAGTTTCCTGCTTTCCTTCTAATCTTGGCCACTTTGGTTTTGTTTGTGCAAAACCTTTTAAATTTAATGTAATCAAAGTTATTCATTTTACATTCCATGATCCTCTCTATCTCTTGTTTAGTCATAAACACTTCCCTTATCCATAGATCTGACAGGTAAAATTTTTCCTGCTCCCCTAATTTGCTCGTGATGTCACCCTTTATGTCTAAATCCTGTATCCATCTTGACCTTATCTTCATATGTGGTGTGAGATGGTACTCTACACTTAGTCTCTGCCAAACTGCTTTCCCAGTTTTCCCAGCAATTTTTGTCAGTGATTTCTTGTCCCCAAAACTTGGATCTTTGGGTTTATCAAACACTAGATTACTATGGTCATTTACTACTGTGTATTCCACGGATCCACCATTGTAATTCTTAGTAAGTACCAGATTATTTTGATGATGGTCTCTTTGTAATACAATTTGAGATCTATTACTGCTAGGCCACCTTCCTTCACATTTTTTTTCATTGATTCCTGAGACATTCTTGATCTTTTGTTCTTTCAGATGAATTTTATTATTTTTTTCTAGCTATATAATTTTTTTTATCAGTTTGATTGATTTTGTCAGATTGAATACATAAATTCATTTAGGTAGAATTATCATATTGGCTCAGCCTAACCATGAGCAATAATATTTTTCCAGTTGTTCAATTCTGTCTTTATTTGTGTGATGTGTTTTGTAATCGTGTTCATATGGTTCCTGGATTTGTCTTGGCAGGTAGACTCCCAAATATTTTGGATTGTCCACAGTTATTTTAAATGGAATTTCTTTCTATCCCTTGCTGCTGGGCTTTGTTGGCAATGTGTAGAAATGCTGACGATTTCTGTGGGTGTGTTTTATATCCTGGAACTTTGCCAAAGTTGTTAATTGTTTCAATTAGTTTTTTAGTTGATTCTCTAAGATTTTCTAAGTGTATGGTATACAGCATATCGTCTGCAGATCATGATAATTTTAAATCAGGTATGTTTCCGTGTTCACAAGGTCTGTCCTAGAGAAAAGGAAACACAAAAGGAGAAGTAGGGAAGGTTTGGGTCTCCAGTGTAAACCTGGTCAGTGGAGTCCATGATCTACCCAGAGCCTGGAGGGCGCTTCCTTCCTTCATCCTCCATCCGCTGATCGGAGTCACCACTGTCTTCTGGAGGCTGCCTCCCAGAGCTCCATCCGCCAACCAGAAGCTGTGCTTCTTTCAGGTTTGGCGTCCTGCATCCTCAGCTCTTTTGAGTCAGGATCAATGAGGAGGACTCCATTCAGCGAAGAGTCACTTGTAGCTGCAAACAGGCAGGGGATGTTTCTGCATGATCCCATTTCCATGTAGCCCCCAACGGTAGGCAGAGGATATCTGTGCACATTCCAGGTGAGAGAATTGTTACCAAAAAAGGGAAGGAAATGTGGGCTTCATGAGCTTACCTCTGATACCTGGCAAAATTCTCCAATGTATCACCACAATGAAACAGTCCTTGACCTCAAGGAGCTTAAGTTCTACTGCAAGGGGTGGGGGAGGGGGAGACAACATTGATGGGGGGAGCACTAGCTGTTGGTTGGATCAAGAAAGGCCTTGATGGGAGGCCTTTCCTCCCTTCCCTTCCCTTCGCCTCCTTTCTCCACCCTCCCCTTCCCTCCCCTCCCTTCTCCAATCCCCCCTATCTCTCTCTCCCTCCCTCCCTCCCTCTCAGCACAGGGCCTTCCCTCCTACTTTGATTAATGAGCGCCCCTTCCTTTCCACTTCCCCTCCCTAAATCATCTCCGAGTCAACCCTCTCAATGAATCATTCTTCTTGGTCTGCTCCATTCCACTTTTGAGGACACTGAGTCCTTGAATGCATCCATCCTCGCCCAATCTCTCCCCTAGCCCTGTTTCTTCTTTAGCTTTTCTGTTCTGTCTCTCGTTTCTTTCCCTCCGGGTCCTCCCATAGTCCCTGGGATCAGAGCATTGTTTTAGCCTCCATGGCTTTCCTGGGAGTTCGTGCAGGGTCAACGCTCACCCTCTCAATTCGCCAGGGTGTCTCTCAAACCACCGTATTTCTTTGTGGGGTTTGGGATTTTCCCTCAGTTTGTTCTGGAGTGGGGCGGGCCGCCCTTGGGGCAGGCTCCCCACCTGGATGGTGTGGGCAGGTGCTCCCAGATCCTTGGCATAGTGGCCCAGACCAGGCTCCCCTCTGGTGCTGGGCTCTGCCTGGACTCCCTCTTGCCCCCCTTCTCCAGGCCCTCTCCATTCCTGTAGGCTCTGCTGAGGGGCTCCCCCCACTTCTGGACTCAAGCTACTCTCATACTGGACTCCCACCCAGACTTAAGGGCCTCTGAGGGCTGGACTTTGCCCAGAGCTTTTCTCCTGCCCTAGCCCTCCTCCTAGCAGCAGGTCCTTGGCTTAGATGAGGGCTGGGCTCAGGCTCTGTGTCCAGAAATGCTCCAGTGGCCTGGTCAGGAGCACCCCAAGGCCTGTCTCTCCTGAGGCAGGTCCAGGCGAGCAGCCACTGCAGATCTGGGGAAGGCTCGGGGTGGGCTCTGGTGCTGCTCATCACAGGCAGGGAGCGTCAAGCACTGGGAAGCCCCAGTGTCACTGTTCTATAGCCATGGCTTCAGGGAAGGCTCCATCCTGCTAGGCCTGGGCACTGCCCAGCTCAGGCAAAGAGCTGATGGACACCCTCTCCCACCCAGCCACACACACACACACACACACACACACACACACACACACACACACACACACGCGCACACACACACACACACACACACACACACACGTGCTGACCCGCTGCCAAGGCTCCAAAGCCAGCTGCCTGCCCTCTGGCCTCTGCAATTATCTTTGGGCCTGCTTTTAGAGGCCTGCCTACCACAAGATAGTTTACAGAGTAGGAGGGTGATATAATCAGCCTTTGCGGCAAGAGGGCCAATTAAGAGGCCATTGGAATAGATCAGGTGGGAAGTGAGGGAGGCCTGATCAAGGGTGGCTGGTGGTCATGGGAGCATAGGAAAGGCACAGGAGCAGGAGGTATTGGAGGGGAAATCAGCAGGATCTGGTACCTGGGTGGGGGAAAGTGAGAATAAAGGCAGGGATGAATGGTAGGTTGCAAACCTAGGTGTCTCTAAGACTGGTTGGGTCTACAAGGGAAAAGAGGAAGTAGAAGGAAGAATGGATTTAAAGGGAAAGATCAGTGAGTTCTGCTCTGGACCATTGAGTCCAAAGTCTGGGGCTCCTTTGTGGATTCCTAGGTTGGGTGGGAAGAGTCTAGAGAGAATTCTTTCCAGTTGAGTGGCCAATGGCATTGTCGTTCAGTCATTTTAATCGTATCCAACCCTTCTGACCCCATTTGGGGTTTTCTTGGCAGAGATACTGGAGTGGTTTGCCATTTCCTTTTCCAGCTCATTTGACAGGTGAGGAAAGTGAGGCAAACAGGGTGAAGTGACTTGCCCAGGGTCAACAGCTAGTAAGTGTCTGAGGCCAGATTTGAACTCAGGAAGATGAGTCTTCCTGACTTCAGGCCCAGCTCTCTATCCGCCATGGTGCCACCTAGCTGCCCCTATATCTTCCCACAAATTTTCCCTCCCCAATTTTTAACCCCTACTTCACTGGCTTATTGTTTGCCTTCTCAATGGATGAGAGAGGGAATTTGGACCTCAAAAAAAATTTTAAATAAATGTTAAAAAGAAAGAAAGAGAAAAGGAAAGAAAGGTTGAAAAAGATAAACTGATGTGATTTCATCAGTGGAAAGGACATCGAAGAAGAGGCATTATCACTTGCTTCACACCCTAAGAACCATAAGACTTTTCCATCTGACTTGCAGCAGAAACCTTCCCTATGTGATGTCTCCCCATTAGAGTGGGAGCTCCTGGAGGGCAGGTGCTGACTTTTCTATTTGCCTCCACCACACTTTGCACAGTACTTTGCAAACAGTGAGGGCTTAATAAATGCCTCATTCATTCATTCCTCTGAGGGTATGGCTGGTCATTGCTTTGACCAGAGTTCTCAAGTCTTACAAACTTGTTTTTCTTTACTGTGCTGTGCTTGTATAAATTGCTTTCTTGGTCCTAATCACATCACTCTGCATCTATTCATACTGCCCAGTATTCCCTGAAATTATCTCAACCATCATTTCTTTTTCTTTTTTTGGGGGGGGGAGGATGAGGCATTAGTGGTTAAGTGACTTGCCCAGGGTCACACAGGCAACCATAATTTCTTACAGCAAAATCATATCCCACTGAATTCACATACCACAATTTGTTCAGCCATCATTCTATTAAAAACCATCCCTTCCTTAGATTTTAATTCTTTGCTTTTCTTTTTCCAGTCTCTTAATTCCCTTTCAGGAACAGGAATTTTGTTTTGTGAATACCCAACCATTCCTTCCCTGGTATTATCCTCCCTTTTACCCCACCCCCACCCCCACTCCCTGTTGAGTTTATTGTAAAACGATGTGTGTATATGTGTAACACTCCTTTGTTTCAGATTAGAGTAAGATTCATCTGCTGATGCTCCCCTCTTCCTTCCTCCAAGTTTGTATACACTTCTTGCACACTCTGATTAGGAGGGATCCACCCCTTTGTCCTCCTGTCACCACTTTCACTTTCACTTTTACTCTCTTCTTTTTCTCTACTGAAAACCCCCAGAACCAAACCAATCCATTCCCTTGTTCTCTGTTTCCCTGTTTAACTTGCCTTTGAAGACGCTAAGATCCTGGAGGGACACTGCTTCTTCTCTGCCATCAGAATGTTAGCACTTCATCACCAGACAGCTCCTTCAGGTATTGAAATCATTATGGCTTTCAAGGTTTTTTCCTGACTTTCCTGTTTGAAATTCAAAGTTCCTTCTCAGCTTTGGTCTTTTCATCAGAAATGCTTGAAAATCTTCCAATAAAGGGCCATTTCCTCCCTATTAAAAAAATAGGGGGGTTAGTAGTTATACCTGCTTGTGAGTTTGTATCTTTTGCCTTTTGAAATACTGTGTAAGATCTCCTCTTATTTAAAGTAGTGACTGCCTTGTCTTGTGTGATCCTGACTGTCCTTTACTGGTACTTCAGGTTCCTTCTGTCTGCTTGCCTGCAGTATTTTCATTTTGATGTGGAAGTTCTGGCTTTTGGTTGTCATGTTATTGGAACTTTTCTTTTTGAGATTTCTTTCAGGAAGCAATTGACAGATTCTTTCCATCTTCACTTTATCCTTTGGTTCTAATAGAGCTGGGCATTTTCATTTATGGTTTCTTGAAATAGAATGATCAAACTTAAAAAAAAAATCATTGCTTTCAGAGAGTCCAATGGTTCATCCCTGATCTCTCTTTGACCTACCTATTTTCTAGTTCATTTCTTTTTGATAGCAGATATCTTACATTTTCTTTTATTTTTCAGTCTTTTGATTTTGTGCTAAAATTTTTTTCTGACTCCTGGAGTTGGGTTTCTCTTCGGTAGATTTTTCAAGGAGTCTATTTCTCCTTTTTAACATTTTTACACTGCTTTCTGGTGTACAAAACAAATATTAACTCATTTTATCTCCACAACACCCCTGGGAGGTAGATGCTAGTATTATCCCCATTTTTATAGATGAGAAACTGAGGCAGAGTGGCTTGTCCAGGGTCACTAAGCTAGCTGGATCTGAACTCAGATCTTCCTACCACCGGGCTCAAGTCTCTGTCCACTGTGGCACCTAGTCGCCTTTTGACATCTTGCCCATTTCTTGAGTAAGGTCTACCACTTTCTCTTCACAGATAATTATTCTCCTTCTGATTCTTTCCTCAAGAGTTTTTCGTTTCATTCTTTTCTTTCTTCATTTTTTCTAGATTTTCATGTTGACCTCATGGGAAATCACATTTTCCTTTGGGTCCCTGCTGATAGTAATCATGGCACTACTTTCTCCTCCAAGGCTGGCTTTTTGTGGTGATTCTGGACTGGCAGCAATTCTCTGTAGTGGCTGGTGTTTACTTTGATTTCTATCTCTGCAGCTTGGGATAACTCCCTCCCTGACTCTGCTTTTGCACGGGGGGGTGGTCAGCCCTGCTTGGAATCAGATTCCTAGGATGACTTCAGTCTCCTGCAGTTAACCCCCCTCCCCGATTTGATGTTCAGCCCACTGGGTCCTCCTCAGAGCTCTCTATGGCATCTCAGAACAAAGTGCTGAGGACCTCAGAGCTCGCACTGTGGCTTCCTGGCTACTCACTGTTGCTGCAGGTGGCCTCCAAGGCCCCTGCTGTGGCTCTTTGATCCCCTGAGGTCCTGCTCCTGCTGCCTCAACACAGAGCCCTGCAGGCTACCCGGGTCTCTGACCTCTCTCTGGCCAAGCTGGGTGACTACAAACATGCTTATCTCTGCTGGCGTCCTCTTTTATACAGCTCTTGGCTGACTGTGCAGTTATGGAGGGTGGGCGTAGTTATTTCCTGTAGTTTCTCAGGGCATTTCTTGATCATCATGCAGCCTGGTGTCATTTTTTAGGTTTTCACCAGAGTAGATTTGTGGTACCATACCCACACTCCCCCATTTTACCTTCTGGCCATATTGGCCCATTTGCTGCTGTTCCCTGCATATGACATCTCATTTCCCACTTCTGTGCCTTTGCTCAGGCCGTCTCCCACATCTGGAATGCTCTCAATCCTCCCCTTTTCCTCTTCTCCTCTTCCAGCTCCTTTCAAGGTTTACCTCGAGCGCCACCTCTCCCAAGAGGCCTTCCCCGACTGCCTCGACGGGTAGTCACTTCTTTCCCCCATCACAGTGAATCTATTTTGTCTAGACCTGATATTTACCTATTTGTCAACATCTCATATTCTCCTAGGAGAAACACAGTTAAGCAAAACCAGCTAACAAAATGACTTCTTTGCCAGTTTATGTAATCACCGTCTGTGCTTCCGGTCCTCCAGCTCCATTCCTAGACTCGAGCTGCATTTCTTTATAGTCTTGGAACCATTTTGAGCCCTGTTTTCCTGGCTTTGTTTTCTTTGTCCTGCATCTGTTCATACATGTCTTCCCAGGTATCTTGGTATTTCTCAAAGCATAATAATATTCCATTATGGCACCATAATTCATGCCATTTATGACTTTGTTAACTACGTTTACCTAGACTTTCACAAATCATCTGGCAAAGTCTCATGCTATTGTTGGGGAAAAGGTGGAGGAGAGATGTGGGCTAGACAACAATACAGTTTGGTAGATTTGAAACTGGCTGAATGGCTAGGCACGAAGAGCTGTCATTAATGGTCCTTTGTCAGCTTGAGAACTCTCAGCAGAGTGCCCCAGGGCAGCCAGCAAAGTGGCAAGCCTGAGGATGACCCATCTGAGGACTGGTGCAAAGCAATGGGGACACTTAGCCTGGAAAGGGGAGGACTCGGGGGCACATAATAAATGCCTTCCAGCATGTGAAGGTCTTTCTGTTAAACAGGGGCCAGACTTGTCCTGCTTAGCCCCAGAAGAACTGGAGTAATGTTGGGGGAGGACAAACCAGAGACAGATTTAGGCATGATGCCTGGTAGCCCTGGCCTTGCTCTAGACCAGCGCTCCTTAAACTGTGGGTTGAGAAAAATTCGGCAACAGGAAAAGTTTCTGAATGCACACCAACCAAAAATTACTTAAAAATTAAGTGTGTAATGAATCCAAGGTGTTTCTGGCAGTCCTTGCCCACATTTCATCGAGCAACCTCACTGCAGCCTTGATTCTGAACACGCAACTTGTGCACTTTGCACTGCGAACGCCATCACGCCACGCAACACCCACGAAAGCTGCTGAAACCCAAAAAGGGGTCACAAGTGGAAAAGGTTTAAGAAGCCATGCTCTAGATCCACCATCTGCTCTGGACTCTCCAGCTCTCTTTCTGCTGGCTTGTTCATCTCACCCACACTCACACTGACAGGTCTGTGTCGTGTCCCCTCCCCCCAACTCCAAATTGAGGCCAACATGTCCAGCATGGGGAGGATACATTCCTACTACCCATCACTGTAGCTCCTGAGCCTCTATTTATAGGGTTCCCATCTATACAAAAATCTGTCCCAGAGACACCATTGACTCTTTTATTAAAAAGTTTTCATTGATATTTTTTGTTTCTTCTATCTCTGTGGTATCCTGTGTATCCCTTCCAGAGGGCCATCCCATATAACAAATAGCATTTTTTAAGAGAGGGAAAAAAATCAGCACAAATGGTCAATACATGGGAAAAAGTCAGAAAACCGGAGCAACGTATAGCATCCGTTAACCTCCCGCCTCCACAAAGGGGTGACTTCATTGGAGTTTCGCTCGACTTACAATTTTGTTACATGCCCTTCTGCTGCGTGTGTGGTTCTTTCCATTTACCTTGAGGTGGTTCCTGTGCATGGTGTTCTCTTGGCTGTGCTTCCTTTACACTCCATCAGTTCACACAGATCTTTTCAGGCTTCTCTGTATTTATCACACACCTCATTTCTTACAGCACAGTAATATTCCATTAGATTCATGTATCTTAATTTGTTTAGCCATTACCCAACTGATGGGCATCTACTTTGTTTCCAGTTCCTAGCAATCACAAAAAAGGACTGCTGTAAATATTTCGGTGTATACAGAGACTTTCTTTTTATTGATCGCTTTCTTGGGGTATAAGCCCAGTAATGGAGTCTCTGGTTCAAAGGATATGGATATTTTAGTCACTTTATTTGCATAATTCTAAGCTGCTTTCCAAGATGGTCGTACTATTTCCCAATTCCACCAACAATGTAGTAGTGTACCTAGCATTCCACAACCCCTCCGACATGGATTGTTGCCACTTTTTGCCATTTTTGCCAGTTTGCAGAGTGTAAGGGGAAACCTCGGGGTTGTTAATATTTGCATTTCTTCTTTTGAGAACTATCTGTTCATATCCTTTGACTGCTTATTTATTAGTGAATAAGTATTAGTCATACATATTTATTGTTTATATTTCTTGGATACCGAAATGAATCGGATAAATTTTAAAGATGTTTCCCCTGCCTTTGACCACTTCCCTTAACCTAGATGCATTAATGTTGTCTGTGCAGAAGCTTTTTAGTTTTGAGTAGTTATTTATTTTATCTTTTGTAATTACCTCTATCTCTTGTTTGGTGGAGAATACATCTCATTTCCATAGCTGTGAGAGGTAGATGATCTGTCTCTTTTCTAATATATTTTTTTTAAGGTATGACCTTTAATATTAAGGTCAAGTATCCATTTAGATGTATCGTGGAGAGGAGTGTAAGATGCTGGTCTAAGCCTAATTTCTGCCAGGCTGCTTTCCAATCTTCCCATCAGTTTTCAAAAATCAAATAAGGAGTTTTTCCCTAGGTAATTTATGTTTTCCATTTTATCACACATTGGATTGAGTTCTGTTGTGTGCAATTCTCTCTGTCTAGTCTGTTCTACTGATCTCTTTCTGTCTCTCTGTCTCTCTCTCTCTCTGTCTCTCTCTCTGTCTCTCTCTCTGTTTTTTAACCAATACCATATGGTTTTGATGATTGCTGTTTTATAGTATAGTTTGAGCTCTGGGAGTGTTATTCCCCTTCATCTATACTTTGTTTCATCATTTCCATTGATATTCTAGATCTTTTGCTTTTCCAAATGATTTTTGTTATCATTTTATTAAGCTCTGTAAAGTATCCCCTTCTGGCATTAAAAGTGTAAATTAATCTTCATCATTTTGTCATTTGTGTTATATTGGCACAGCCTAGCCATGAGCATTTAATATTCCTCCAGTCATTTAAGTTGCTCTTTATTTCTTTAAGGAGGATCTTGTAATCGAATCTCTACAAGTCTTTTTCATGCTTTGGTAGGTCTGCTCTCAGGTATTTTGTGCATTCTGCAGTTATATGATTGCCTCTTAAACATAAACCATTTAAAGAGTAAGGCAAAGTAATGATGATCAATCATAATGTTTAGTCAATAAGCAATTGAGTGTTTACTAGGTACCAAGCACTGTGCTTAAGCGCTGGAGAGGTATAAAAAAATGCAGAAGATAGTTGCTACCCTCAAAGAGCTTATAGTCTAACGGGGAAGACAACAAGCAACCGATTACGTACAGACAGGCGACATCCAGGCTAATCGGGCCAATGCAGGAAAAATCAAGCATCGTAGTTACTTGATAAAAGGTAAGAGCAGGCATAATCAAAACATCACAGTCCACCCACGGAAACCGGGGAAGGCTCTTCCATCAGCGTACATGGCATCAATCGGGGAAAATGGAACCTAGCAGGGCGTCCAATGAGTGGGAAACCCGAAGTGTCCTGGCCGTACCCAGGACAACTCGCATGTCCGGATGATGGGTCTTGACGTGCTGGGTCCTTTAAGGTACAATCGGGACCACATAAAGCTACGTCTCTGCTAGGTGCTCTCCTGTGGGGCAAAATCTCTCCTCTTCTGCTCCTGAGCTCTTTTGGTTCACAGCCACCCTTAACAGGGCATTAAGAAAGTGTTGTGGAGCCATGTAGGAGCAGTACTGGGTGGCCTCTGAGGTCCCTTCAAGTCCTGAGATTCTGTGAGTACAAACCATAGACTGGACCCTCTGGACCCAATGGGGAAGGTCACCAGACTTCCCATCCATAGGATGCTGCCTTCCCTGATCCCAGCTCTAGGTCCCACAGGACAAACAGGAAGAGCAGCTGACATCTCTGGGCAAGTTAATCGATCAGATTAGCCACTTACTTAGCCGGGCAGCCTGGAAAGGGCCAGCAGGGGATTTGAATTGGGAGTAAGTGGGAGGGTGAGATTCAGAGGCCCGGTTGGCTTCTGAAAGCTGGGGAACCTGGACACTTAAGGACAGTGTGAAGGCCCTCTTGATGACAGGGACATTATGGAGGATTTCAAAACGAAAAGTTGGGACTGAAGCTTCCTCCACCCATTTTTCACCAGGATTAGCTCTGATCTCCAGGCACCAGGTACTAGACTCTCAGAGCCTCCAGAAATGCTTGCTCCTTAATGGTCTTTCAGAACTTAGGCAAAGCGTGGCCTCAAGGCCCAGACATCAAAGTCTGGAAGGAGAGCAGAGGCAGGGCAAGGTCTGGAAATGCATCCGTACAGTACGAATGCTAAGTCATCAGAAGGAGGGAGGAAGCCAGCCAGGTGAGGCACGGATCCCAGGACTGAGAACTGGAAAAGACCTCAGCGATCATCTCTCCCACCTCCTCCTTTTTGCAGAAGAAGAAATTGATGCCCAGAGACGGACACAGGAGAGAGTTGGAGGGAGGGGCTCCGAGGTGAGCCCCCAGGCCCAGGATCCTGGGCTGCTCTGAGGTGGCAGGTCTGCACTGGGATCTGGGGAGGCCCAGGCAGGTCAGAGCTGAAGACACAGGGGGGCAGGGCTGCAGCTGGTTGAAAGCCAGGATCCTCCTGGGCCGTCCTAGCCCCTGGGGGCACTTGCCTCATTCTTTTCTCTGCTCTTTGCCCCCTCCCAGTGCCTCCTGACTCTGCCTTGGCCCAGGATTAGATGTGTTTGTAGAACTGCCAACCCCGTGACAGAAAGTGGGCTTCTGGACCGCTGACAGGTTGGTGTAAAAGGAGGGAAAAGAGACCTGGGGGCAGGGGCAGGGGAGGGGGCCTCCTGCTCAGCCTCCATCCACAATCCAAGGAACATTATCCGGGACCTGCTAGGGGCCGGGCATGGGGGAAAGAGACACAATGAAACACAGAGCCTGCAACAAGAAACTGGTGCCTCTGCTTGCAATTCTCACCCGATTCTAATCCCCAGACCCGGCACTGACCCCAAGCACCTAGAACAGCCCTTGGCATGATTATGGCGCTGCCAAGGCCTCTTCCCATCACAAAACGTTCCTTGAATTATTTTGAATATGCTCACACACGAATACAGAATCTGGACAGAACGTAGCCCCCATGAGGGACAGGGCTGTTTTCATTTTTGTATCCCCAGCACCCAGTACAAAGTCTGGGCACACGGTAGGCACTTTAGAACTATCGACTGCTGGATTTGAATTGGGAGCCAAGTCCTTGGCTGCCTTCCCAACCTTATCCCCCATCCGCCCAGTCCCCCTTCACTGCATTCACTGTTTTGGGCAAAGTGACCTACCAGTCAATCCACGAAGGGGCCACTCTGCTCTGGAAGAGGCAGCTGATGGTGTGGGGACTTGGGGTGGCCGGCAGTAGAGGCCTAGGATTCAGTCGGGCTTGGACATCTCCAAGTACGCTGTCCCCTCCCCCCAGTCTGACTGGGGAAGGGTAGGGCTGGGGTCCGTCAGAGGGACTCAGGCAGGGAGAGGCAGGGAGGGTGGGCAGGGGAGAGGAAAGCGGCCTCAGGCCACACACAAGGGCCATTTCTCCTTTCACCAACAATGGGCGAGCTCAGCAGCTCCCCATAGCGGGTCACCCCCTCCCTCCCCAGCCCACAGTGGCGCCTTTGTTCTCCCTCCCTCCTTCTTTTCTCTCCCTTTCCTTCTGGATTTCCAGAGGCTCCAAGCCCTGTACAGCGTGTATTATTTCAATTCAACCCAACAAGCATGGCGTGCCTACTATGTGCCAGGCACTAGAGAAACAAAAAAAGGCCAGAGACACCCCGTCCTCTCCAGGAGGGGCTGAGAGAGCGCCGGGCCTGGAGTCAAGAGAACCTGAGTTCGTATCCAGCCTCGGACCCTGCGTAGCTGTGTGACGCAGGGCAGGTCACGTCAGCCCGTCTGCCTCAGGTGCCTCATCTGTGGCCTCATGAGTGCCTTTGCCAAGAAAACCCCAAAAGGCGTCAATACTGAACCACAAAGCACTCAGACGCATTATTTCCACCAGTGCTTGCATGGGGAGCTGGGGACTGTATTATCCACGTCCAGGAAGCCCTAGACCTAGCTTAGAGTCTGAGATGTCCCGAGGCTACCCTAGGCGGGTGGGTGGAGAAGAGAAAGGACTTCGGAGAAGCCCCACGGAGTCCCGCGCTTCCAACCCCACAGCCCCCAAGAACTATTTTCGGAGGCAGCCTCGGGGACTTCCGATTGCTCCAAGGAGCCTCAATCCTAATTAAATTCAGCCCCACAAACTTTTGTCACGTACTGCTTCAGTGCAAGGTTTGGAGGTGGGGCTGGGCCCGAGCTTTCCCTGGTCTGGTACCCATGCACGTTGTCTGCGAGCTGCAGTCCTAGACTTGTCTGGGACACTTGCTAGGAGTTTTAACCGCATCGCCCACCCTGCAAATCAGAGGCAGGATTTCTGAACCGTGTCTAGCCAGATTCCTCAGCAGGATTTCAAACCACTGTAAGTAGATAAGAAAATAATGGCAGTCCTTGGAGGGAGAGGGAACTAACTCCAGGGAGATTGGGGGCGGGGACCAGGAAAACTTCCCAGTGGGACTCCACTTTAGAACTGAGCCTGGAGGGGAAGAGAAAACATTCCAAGAGGGGGAGGGGAGGAGGTCGGGCAATCAAGGCTGGGAAGAATGCAGGTGTGAAGGTATATTTGCATAATGCCTTAGGGGTACTTTTCCTTTCCAAAGCACCTGGAGATAGGATCTAGGATAGCAGGTGCAGGAAGGAAGCTCCCAGAGCATCAGGCTCAACTCTTTCATTTTACAGAGGATTCGAACCCAAGTCTTCTAACTTCGTAGTGCAAGCATTATCGTCACCTGGAGACAGAAGAGAAAACAGCTGCAGAGCGGCTGAGTGATTTGCCCTTATAAGTCCCTTCGCCGCTCTGTGCCTCAGTTTCCCCACCAGTACAGCGAGGAAAAAGGTCCAGTCCAGTGTTTCTCCGCCCCCCCCCCCCCCCGCTTGGACGTTTGGGTTTCCAGGCGGCGCAGCTCTGCTCTGCCCCGCCCCGTCCCGGCTCCTCCTTTCGGGCTCTGCATACGCGGCCACCCCCGGCTTTCCACTCTCCCCGCCCCGCCGGGCCCTGTTATGGTTGCGGTTTTAAATGACACGTGCGGCTCAGATGAATGAACTCGAGGGTCCCACCCCCTCCATCAGCCAATCACCGCGAAGTTCAGTACGATAGCTTCCGCCTATTGAGGCGCCGCGGCCGGCGAGGACCGGGGGCTCGACAGCCCACGTGGGAGCCCAGGGCCGGGGAAGGGGGCGGCTGCCGGGCGGAGGCGGGCCCCAAGCGCCGAGCTAGCCATTGGCTGGGTCTGCTCGGGACGCGAGGGCGGGGCGAGCGCGAGGCGCCAAGGCTTAAATGTGACTGACAGGCGGGAGCGGGGCGGGGCTGGCCTAGAGAACGGTGAGTGACAGGGAGCGCTGTCCAACGGCAGGAGGGGCCGGGCGGCGGCGCCCAATGGACATCGGCGGGGCGGGGCAGCGGCCGCAGCAAGTTTGGTTGCGCGGGGCCGCAGCGGAACTGTCAGTGGCGGCGGCGGCGGCACTGGCTGAGGGGCAGCGGCAGCGGCAGCGGCGGTGGCGGCGGAGTCTGGTCTGCGGCTGCGGTGAGTCCCTTGGCCGCTCGCTCCCGGCCCCGAGCTTCCTTCTCGCCCCCCTCCTCCTCTTCCTCCGTCTCTGCCCCTCCCCGCCCCTCTCCACCCCCCATCACCCGCCCCCGCCCTCAGGGGAGCGCGCGGACGTTTATGTAACGCACGCGCGCGGAGGCGCGGGCCCGAAGGGGCTGGGGGGGAGGGCACGCGCCCCCTCACCGCCCCCCCCCGCAAGGGAGAGCGTCACTCGACCCCATCACCCCGCCCGCACCGCCACCTGGTCCTCCGACGCGCCTCTCTCAGTTTGCCCTTCTGTCAAATGGGCGCAGCGCGCCCGGAGGGGACTCGCGTGGCTCCTTGCTCCCATTTTACAGGTGGGGAAACTGAGGCCCGGAGGGAGAGGACTTGCCTTAAGCGCCCTTCTAGCTAGTCCCAAACAGAGTGTAAGCTCCCCGAGGGCAGGCACCCCCCCCCCAGACTGCACCATTTGCTTGTCCCTGGATACCCCGGCCGGGGAAACTGAGGCTCTGCGAGGGGCAGGGTCATGGGGGGGCGCAGAGGGCCTGCGGCAGGGAGCCGGCATCGGCGCCTCCCAAACTAATGCCGCTCCCGCTCCAGGAGGCGCCTAATAAATGCTTCTCGTCTCCCACGTGTGTCTTGGCTGCCCCCCCCCTCTGTCCCCCCTCCCCTTCAGATCAAGTGGGGGGGAGGTCACCTTTATTAGGCAGATAGTGTGTTGGTATCCTCAGCGAGGTGCTTGTGGACTGACTGACTGACAGACACCAAGCTGTATGACCTTGGTCTTGTCATTTCCTGTCCCTAGGCCTCAGTCTTCCCCCATCCACCAGTTTTCTGGCAAACAAGTGAAGGCTCAGGGTGGATGACTGGGCCAGAGTCTCCTCCCTGGGCTGCTTCCTCTTAGCTCCTGATGAGGCCCGTCATTCTCTGGGGCCGAGGACTGTGGTGGGGGCTGCCAGGACTGGCCTTCCCGTGCTGGGAGAACCTTGCCAAGGTGGCTGGCCAGCTGGGCGCTGCTTGGACTGGCCCCACTCGCACCTTGGTCTTTGCCCTCCCCAGGCCGGCCTCTGGAGGAAGGGGGGCTGCTGGCTGGGCCAGGCCGGGAGATTGTGTGAGCCGCGTCTGCTTGGCTGGGACTGGGGCTGGGGGCCAGCAGGAGAGTGGCTGTGCAGCCAGGAAGCAATTGTGAGGCGCCTACTGCGTGGGACAGGAAGCAAAAGCCCACCTGGGCCTTACCTTCCTTACCTCCCCGGTGGGAAATAACGTGGCCGTAGAAAATGAAATAGGAAACCCAGAGAGAGCCATCATCTTAGCACACGCTTAGAGCCCTGTGTGAGGGTGCTATCTCACTGGGTCCTGAAGGAAGTGTGGGCAGGGAAGGGCTAGTAGGAGCTGTGTGACCCCAGGCAAGTCACTGAACCGGTCCTCACCCATGGACCATGGTAGCCCTTCCCTCATAGGGATGTCTCGAGTAGCAGGAGATAACATATAAAGGGCTTTGTGGGGGCTGTTAGCTATGATTACTGTTGTTAATAATAACAGCCCCATTTTTACAAATGGGGAAACTGAGGTGTGGAGCCGTTCCATGACTTGCCTGAGGCTGGATTTGAGCGCAGGGCTTCCCCTTGACCCCAGGTCCCTCTCCAGGTCATTCCCAGGGGAAGGTTCCCATGGGCCAGAGGCAGGTTTTGCCCATTCATCCTGCCCCACGCATGGACAGGGCTCCCTTCCCTCTCATTCGGATCCTCATCCGCTCTTGCCAAGACCACTGTAATGGCCTCCCCACAAAGTCCCGTGCTTGGCATTCGAGGCTCTTTTGAGGCAGGCGGGTGGCAGGCTGCTTTCTGCCCTGTCTCCTCTCTTTCCCCAGACCAGGCGCCGTCCCCCAGGCCGGAGCATTCTCCGCTTCTTAGAATGTGTTGCTTTCTTCAGAGCTGAGGGTCTCTCTCAAAGTTAGCAGCATTCTCTTTCTCACCGAATCGAACGCTCTTTCCTCTTCTTGCGCCGCTTCTGGGCACCCTCTAACCAGCTCCCCTTCTTTCCGTCTCCCTGCTTGCTTCTCTCTCGAGGCTTTCCTAGGTCTGTGCTGGATTGTCATGCAGGTAGGTATCCCCTGCCCCGTCCTGGACCCTCTTCTTCCTCTGTACCCCTTTGCCTGCCCGAGCCTCTCTGCTGACCTCCCCTGGCCGTTGGCCGGCTTCAGCTGGAGGGCCGGCACACATGCTAACCTCCTGATGGCCCAGACGGGATTTCTGACTTTGTGCCCAAGTCTGCACCTCTCTGATTTTCTGCATCTCTCCCGTCTCCCAGACTTACGATGCAGGTGTCACGTTCTCCTCCGTCTCTGGCCCACCAAATCCAGTCTGTAGCCAGCTACTCCCATTTCTACCCGTGTGACATCTCTCTGGCGCCCCCTTGTCTCCTGTGCGGTGGCCGCGCCCTGGGCAGGCCCCCATCCCACACACCTGGGCTGTTGCTGCAGCTGCTGGGCATCCGGTCTGGCCTTCACTCAGCACAGCAGTCTTTCTCAAGCACCACGTTGACCGCGTCCCCGCCCCTCCCAGTAAAATTCGGTGGCTTCCGATGATCTCCAAGAGCGAATAGCAGATCTTCCGTTGGGCACGGAGAGGCCTCTTCCCAGGCTTCCTCTGCTTTACTTCTCCCCCGACGTTCTGGGATGGATTGTTAAGTGCCTACTGTGTGCTGGGCACTGGGCCAAGCAGACAAGGTACAGATGAGATAAATCTGAGATAAGTGAGGGAGATTGAGGAAGGCTTCTTGTAAAAGATGGGATTTTAGCCCGGCCTTAAAGAAAGCGCAGATGAGGAGGGGGAAGCTTCCGTCCCAGAGGAGGGTCTTGTTCATGGACCAGCCAGGAGGCCAGACAGCAGTGTTCTCTTGCTGGATCCTGGGAGTCACTGAGCAAGGCAGGGTGACCTGGGCCTTCCCTGGTCTTGCCCTTTCCCCTCAACCCCCCCTCAAGGGGCCCTTCCCAAATAGAAATCTCTCTATTTTGCTGTTATAGATGTGGGGCTATTTGCTGTGACACGACATCACAGCCTTTGTGGCTGGTTTTGTCTGCGTGTCTCCAATGCCTAGGAGAGGGTCCAACACATAGTAGGCACTTGCTGCTTGTTGACTGAATGATGGAAAGTTTTGATTGGAACAGTTCCTTTCGTAGCATCGGGAAAGCTGAGGACGTGGGTTAGCTCTGCCCCCAAACCTCCACTGCCTCCGGGACTTGGTGGAGAAGTTAGAATCACCCCTTTTTTTCCCTTAGGTAATGGTCCAGAAAAACCAGGATCTCCAAACCTAAGTTCTGTTTCCTGTTAATCAAGGTCCATAAGGCAAGCAGCAAGGACTCCTTAGTCACCTGAGGTCAGCAGGAGCTGCCGAGGCTTGTCCGAAACCTACCTCTCTGTGATCTGGCTGATGAGAGCGTCCCGGAAAGCCTGCAGAGCCCTCCCAGTGCATTGTCCCTGGATACGCCAGCCAGGGACTCTGAGGCTCCATGAGGGGCAGGGTCATATGAGGGGGCACAGAGGGCTGCCTGTGGCAAGGGAGTGGGCCCCTCCCAAACCAATGCCGTTCATTGGGCTCCTGCTCCAGGAGGCTCCGAGGAAGCTGAGGCTCAGAGTAAATGACTTTCCTGTGGTCAGTCCTATGGTTGGGGAAGGTAGAAGGATTTGAACCCACGCCACCCTCCCTCCATTTTACAGGTGAGGAAACTGAGGCCCAGAGAGCCT
Organism: Phascolarctos cinereus; assembly: GCF_003287225.1. Lineage (NCBI taxonomy): Eukaryota > Metazoa > Chordata > Mammalia > Diprotodontia > Phascolarctidae > Phascolarctos > Phascolarctos cinereus. Next base: position 257,526,899 of record NW_027556402.1, on the reverse strand, counting down.
TGGTGACTTGTCCACAGAGGTAGTAATGACAGTAGCTGCATCTGAACTCCGGTCGTCTGCCTTCAAAGTACACGTGGCATCTTTTCCTCTTTCTTCACTCTCTTTGGGAGTCAGACCTAGGAGTGGTATTGCTGGGTCAAAGGGTAGCAGTTTTACAGCCCTTGGGGCGAAGTTCCAAATTATTCTCCAAGTTGGTTGGACCAGTTCATGACTCAGCCCAGCAGTGCCTCGGTGTCCCTGCTTTTCCACATCCCCTCTAGCACTTGTCTTTTCCTTCTCTGTCATGTTGGCCAATCTGATAGATGGGAGGTGGCACCTCAGGGCTGTTTTGATTGCATTTCTCTAATCAATAGTGATTTAGAGCATTTTTTCAGGTGACTGTTGATAGCTTTGATTTCTTCTGAACACTGCCTGTTCGTAGGCTTTGACCATTTATTTATCTGGCCTGTGTCTTTGTGGCGGTAACAAAGCTTGATGGCATTCACTTGGCTGTGGTGTGCAAGGCAGATTGGGAGGGGGCAGAGACCAGCCTCAGGAAGACCAGTTAGGAAACTGTCCGTCTTCTGTGATGGAGAGCTGGGTGTGGGCATCCGCTGTGGGTGTGCCAAGGGGGCCGCCGGGGGGTCACTAGGACACTGGGACTCCCTCGTGGGGGTACTAAAGGCGAGCTTCACTTTCCCTTGTTTTCCTTGTCATGGCAACCTTGCTCTTCCTTAGGTCACATTATTATATAGTGCTAAGCACATTTTACTTTGGGAAATTTTCTGGTGACATCATCAAAGGGGACATGGGTCATTCACCTCTCCATCAGCAGCAGGGAGCCTTGGGGGAGACCCGGCCTGACCCTAGCTGGGCTGATCACCTCAGGCGGCTTCCCAGGCCTCAGCGCCTCCTGACGCAGTCTTTCTCTCTCTCTGTCTGTCTCTGTCTCCTCTCTCTATCTCTCTGTCTCTGTCTTTCTCTCTCTGTCTCTCTCTGTCTCTGTCTCTGTGTCTCTCTGTCTCTCTCTGCTGACACTTCCTTCTGCCCCTGGGGAACCTGCCATCATTATTTTTATCATGCTATTTAAAAAGAAGAAACTGGGATTTTAATTGTCCTACTTTGTGGTGGTCTTTTGGGTTGTGACCATGTCCGTGAACTGTCCCCTTGCCCGGCAGGCTGGGGGCCTTAGCTGACGCTCCCAGGTGCTGTAGGTAGAACAATGACGATATTCTGCAAAATAAATAAAAGGTTCCACAGGCACAGTGTTAGTCTGGGGCTTTCTGACTGTCTGCGGCCTGCAGCGATCCGCTTCTTGGCTTTGACTTCAGTGTCGGGGCTCCCCTCGTCACAGATTCTTTGGCTCCTCCTGCTTGGCTCAGGATGGCTGGCCATCCTTCTGCCTCTCACGTAGTCCTGTGTCTTTCTGTTCGTTGTGCTGAAGTTAGAGCAGGTGATAGCTGGTAACAAGTCACCATGTGCTTTTGTAGTTCAGGGATAGAAAGGAGGTCTGAGATTGGCCCTTCCCTCCAGAGACAACATCCTGACTCGTTCTAGAGCTGTGCGCCCAAATAAATGATGCAGACGGAACCATGGAGGAGTTGAGGCACCAGTGGGCCCGGGAAAGCAGCCTAGAGCCAGGACTGACTTGTTCTAGTTGGATCATCTGCCTTGACTGATGGGTAGCTCCGGGGAATTTTATTTTATTTTTGTTTTAGGCAATTGGGGTGAAGTGACTTGCCCAGGGTCATACAGCTAGTAAGTGTCAAGTGTTTGGTCTGAGGCCGGATTTGAACTCAGGTCCTCCTGACTTTAGGGCCAGTACTCTATCCACTGTGCCACCTAGCTGCCCCTGGGGAATTTTATTTTAATTGATGGTGTCCAGAACTCATCGTGAGAACCCTCCCTGGCCCTCCCCGAAACCCTGAGCAGGAAAAGATGGGGACTTGCCCATCAGGGTCCCTGAGCCGCTAAGATCAGAAGAAAGAGTCAGACCCACAGTTGAAGGCCCTGAGGCCTGCTTTCCCTGCACGGTGGCATAATGCATTTTACACTAGAGGCTAGCACCCTCATTTTACAGGGGAAGAAACTGAGGCTAAGAGAAATGGATGCCTTGTCCACTAGCCCCCAGAGCAACTGAGGCAGTTCTGAGTCAGGATTCAAACCCAAGTGGCTTTGTTGGAGATTTAGAGCCGGAAAGGGGCCTCACAGGCAGCTTTGTTCAGTTGTCTCATTTTACAAATGGGGAAGCTGAGGTCTATACAGACTTGAAATCAGTGAGGGCTTGGGGGGGAGGGGAGCAGGCCAAGTGTGCACACACATGTGTGCGCAAATGTGAGTGTGATTGGCTCAGTGGAATCAAGACTGCATAATCTGATTTTTTTTGTTTCTGTGACATCCCTTGGAGTGAGGAAGAGGGTGACGGGGTTTTTTTTCCTTCCTATTTCATGGAGTTGAGAAATTGTACATTGATAAACACTTACATTTACATATCTCAGACTTGATGTTCTGAAACAACTTTCATGTCTGCTGCTTTGTTTGATCCTTATGGCCCACCTGGAAGGAAACTGGGACCTCCCCCAGCGGGGGATCTCTTCTGCTAGGTTCTGAGGTGAAGGTCCTTAATATTCAGAGGGGGAAACTGAGTCACCAAAAAGATGCCTTTGGTTTCCAGTGCTGTAGTCTAGTACTCCCCCCCATCCTCAGACTCGTGCTGAGGTTCCATCGGCACTTTCCTCTAAGTCTTCCTTATCCCGAGGATCCGTGCGTGCTCCGGTCCTTGGCATTATCACTAAGAGGCTGGCGGAGGAGACTGAGTGTGAATTTGGTCTTGGGGTTGGTTGGGGTTTTTGGGGAAGGGGGAGGCTGGAGCCAAACCTCACGCCTGCTTATGTTCCAAGGACCTCTTCAGTTCCCTCTGAGGCTCGTTCTGAAGGTGAGGCTAGTGAGGAGACAACCAAGCCCGGTCGAAGTACAGCTTCACCAGCTGGGCATGGAACAGGGCTGAGACGAGGCAGGGAGAAATCTATGCTGACACTTGTCACCGAAGACGTCTGGAAAATTCCCCTTGCCCTGTTCTGCTGAGTCACGCCTTTTCCTGTTGTTGGCTTAGCTGCTGTGGGGGAGACTTGGAATAGGCTGAGTGTGTAACTCCCTATATCATCTGTCACCGATCAGATGGGCCCAGGCTTGGAAAAGCCTCAGGCCCCTTCTGACCAAAGAATCACCGGGCTGATGAGACTTCAGATGCCCAGCCCTGGCTCAGTGGACCCTGAGAGAAGATTTGGGAGCAGGCAGCCCTGCCCTGGCTTTGGGGTCAGGACCTGGGTTCTAGCTCTGCCGCTGCAGCCTCAGTTTCCTTTTCTGCAAACCGAGGTGGTTGGAGGCGGTGGATAATCAACTCTAAATCCTGTGACTGTGGGCTTCTCAGCTCCCTGAGACACACTCCCCAAAATTCTTTTTATAGATGTTTAGTAAAGGAGGTCTCTTAGGACATAGGGAATCTTTTGGGGGTAGGATGATCAATGAATGGGGAATTTCCAAAGGGATCTGCTGCGTGTTTGGCTGTGACCGGTTTAGTCTGTGGGTGGAGAGTGTGGAAGGTGATTACCTGAGCATCGCTTCTCTCTGGCTGATGTGGCCCCAGTGGGTGAGAGGGAAGCCCTTCAGGCCCCTGAGGGGAGGTTGGCTGGGGGCGGAGAAAAGGGGCAGGAGTTTTCCCATGCCCTTCTACTCTCTGTTCAGATCCGTCCCTCATCCCTGGCTTTCTGTTCATCCCGAGCCAAGGCAGGAGGGGGCATCGGGTGGAGGAGCAGGAAGGGAGCTGACACGTCCAGAGAAACAACTCGTACCTTGTAAAAAGTGAATAAAAAAGAAAATTAGAAGAGGCCTCAGCTTCTCACTTCTTCAGAGCTCTCCTCCTCAGAGTGGGAGGGTAGAAAGCTTTGCCTAGAGGGCCAAGCTCTGCTGGGCAAAGCCTCTAGTCAAACCTGCTTTCCCAGAATGCTCAGGAAATTGGATTAATGGGGAACAGGCTAGGAAATCCTTTTTCTTTTTTTTACACTCTGAAAATCTTGGTCATGTGTATCCCTATACTTTTCTGCCTTCAGCTGGTACTTTCTGGCTGCCATAATCTTCAGGTCAGAAGTCAGAATTGTCTTAGTGGAGTTATTCTGAACCTCAGTTGTTAGGCTAGGACGTGTGTGGGGAACCTGTGGCCTTCTAAATCCTGAAGTGCGGCCTTTCGAACACATTGGTTCTGTAAGATTTGGATTCAGTCAGAAGGCTGTGCTTAGGATTTAGAACTTGGTGAATGGAGAAGTTTGTCCCAAACCTGTATTGACTTTAGGATGGAATTGAATGAAAATGTTTCCCTATGTTCCAGGCGCTGTGCTGATCATTTGGGAATACAGATAGGAAAGGAGCCTGCCCCTTCTCTCAGAGAACTTCTGTTCTGGTTGGAAGAGAGTTTGGCCACAGGGAGCATGGCAAGGCTCACGGGTTGTGAGGGCACTGTGGCTGGGCAGATGGTGATGCACAGATGGGAAGGCAGGTGATAGGACCAAATGGTCATTAAGACCCGGTGCAGGATGCCTTCGTTGTGAGCTGTCTGTCACCAGGGAGCGCAGCAGCCTGGGCCTGTGACCTTCAGGAGAAGGGATGGACTCTGGGCAGCCCCGTCCTGGACTGGGGCCTGTGAATGAGGGCTTGCTGATTGTTCCGAGGATCCGGCCTTCTCTGCTGTCCAGCAGAGGCAGTGCTTGGCGCTGCTCTCCTGGCTGTGCTAGTCTGATTAGGACAGGCCCTGGGCATCGCTTGCTAAAAAGGAAGCCCGTTTAGATATCGGTTTGTTTCTTTGGGATTGGTTTTTTAAACCTGAAAGCTGCTAGGAGGGAAGGAAAATCCTGGTTAATTTAAGTTCTGTACATTCTCTCTTTACTTCCATCCCTCAATCCAATTTCTCTTTTTCCTGTCAGAGAAATTCAGTCATATTGGTCTTTGTTGGTTTTTAATAAGTTTTTGTTGATGTCTTTTGTTTTTTACATCGTCATAATTTTCCCTGGCATCCCCTTCGCTCTTCCAGAGAGCCACTCAGTATAACACAGAGTCCTTTTTTTTAAAAAGGAAAAGAAAAGGAAGAGAAAAAAATCACAGCTCATTAATACATTGAGAAAATCTGCAGCGATGCCGAGTGTGGACGAGTCGTGGGCCTCGCACCCCCACGAAGGGCCAGGTGGGGGATATCATTTCCCGCTTTGTCTTGCAAGTCATGGTTTTTCTTCGCAATTTTGCAGCGTTCGTTTCTGCTTGTTTTTGCACGTGGTTCCTCGCTTTTCCATGGTGGTCGCTCTGCATCAGTTCATCTAGCTCTTTGGTGTATTCATCACACACGTTATTTCTTAGAGCACAGGAGCGCTCCGTTCGTGTACCATGCTTTGTTCAGCCGTCCCCCAGTCGATGGGCGTCGACTTTGCTCCCAGTTCTTTGCTGTCATACACAGTGCTGCTACAAATATCTTGGCGTATGTGGGGACTTTCTTCTTACCAGTAGCTTCCTTGGGGTATAAGGCTGTGATGGAATCTCAGAGTCTAAGTTTAGGGACATTTCAGTCACTTTGTTTGCATAATTCCAAATTACTTTACAAAGTAGTCAGTTTACAGTTCTGCCAAGGTCGTATCGGCATGCCTGTCATTCCACAACCCCACCAGCGTTGACTGTTGCCATCTTGTTTGTCATCTTTGAAACCTCAGAGTTGTTTTGATTTTCTTTACGCTTCTTATAGTGACTTGGAGTATCCTTTCATGAGGTTGTCAATACTTTGCATTCCTTCTTTTGAGAACTCTTCATATCTTTTGGCTGCCTGTCAGCTGGGGAATGGCTTTGTAGAAGCTTTTCAGTTTCATGAAACCAAAGTTATATATTTTATCTTTTGTAAATGCCTCTATCTCTTGTTTGGTTAAGAATGCATAAACTTCTATACAGACAACATTAATGCACCTACATTAAGAAGGGAAGTCGTTAAATGGGAAAAAATCTTTGTATCAAATTTCTCCGATAAAGGTTTGGTGTCTAAAATATGTCAACAATTAATATATATATATATATATATATATATATATATATATATATATATATATATATATATATATATATTATATATTATATATATACACACACACACGTACATATATACACTTTTCCTATAGCTGTGAGAGGTCTCTGAGCTGCTTTTCTTCTAATTTTTTCTAGTGTGAATGAACTTTAGTATTAAGGTCATGTATTCATTCAGAAAGTACTGGGGAGGGTGGGGTAAGGGGTTGATCTAAGCCTAATTTCTGCCAGACTGCTTTCCAGTTTTCCCAACAGCTTTCTCTCTCCTTTTTCAATCAGATAGGGAGTTCTTTCTCGGACACTGGCTTATCGGGTCTGTTGTTTCTGACTCTCCTTGTCTAGTCGGTCCCATTGTCTGCTGCTCTATCCGATTTTGAAGCCTGGAACCTTGGTTTTAAAAAAGATGGGATGGCGACAGTCACCATGCTCTGTGGGTGTGGCTGTGCCACACACCCTGACGTTCCCGGCCTGTCCTTTCCCCCTTCAGATATTGTGGTTGACCTGGCTTCTCTAACTCCTCATTTTATTGTTTGTTTTTTTTTTTTGGCTAGGCAATGGGGTTAAGTGACTTGCCCAGGGTTACACAGCTAGTAAGTGTTATGTGTCTGAGGCCGGATTTGAACTCAGGTCCTCCTGAATTCAGGGCCAGTGCTCTATCCACTGTACCACCTAGCTGCCCCTAACTCCTCATGTTAAAAAGCCTTTGTGCTTCCTCCTTTCCCCTCATTCCTGAACTAGAGGCTCATACCCTGGTTGCTCCTGCCTTTCTCCTTGTGAGGAGACCTCTGGTCGAGGATGGGAACTAAAGAGGGGCTCTTTCCCCCATGCCCAGCTGGGGCTGTGCATGCGTGGGGCCCTTCCTCGCCTGGCGTGTCTGCCCGCCGTCCTGAGGCCTTTGAGTGACCACGAGGTTGGTCTGCCCCCCTGCTGTCTCCCGGCGGCCCGCCTTCTGGAGCTGCTTTGAGCTTCCCGCACAAGAGCTGCCTGGACTTTTTGGTTGACCTGATGTGTTTTTCAGGCCTTCCTTTTTGCTTGTTTTCCAATGGTCCGTTGCTATTTGACACACTCGGCTACGAGGAGGCAGAGGATGGACTGGAGAAGGTGGGGCCTGGAGGTAGGGAGAGCGCTCAGGAGATTACTGCAGTCCTGCTGGAGAGGCGTGATAAGGGCCTGGCCTGGATCAGGGCCAGGAGGGGAGAGATGTGGGGGAGACTCTGCCAGCCTTGGCAGTGGACTGGCCGTGAGGGGGAGGCGAGAACAGAAGGTGACTTTGAGGCCGTCTCTTCCCGGGGGGCCGAGTGGCACCCAGTGATTAATGAGGCCCAGGGCCACCATGCCCATTCCCATGGAGAGCTCACTGGGGCAGGAGGGAGGACACATTAGGCCCCTTTCATTTGCTCTGCCTACCCCGGCTTTAGGGCTTCCAAGCTGGACCCCAGGAGAAGAGAGAAGAAATGGGCTCAGAAACCAGCTCAGCATTTCTCCCCAAGGAAGAACTTTGGGGATTGGCAGCCCTCCTTCAATATGGGGGAGGAGCAAGGCCGGCCTGGCCTCTGCAGGCCCCAGTGTTACAGAACTCTTCCCAAGGCCCTGGGAAACGAGGACCTGTCCCTACTGACACAGACCCGCAAGACGGTCTCGATGGCCATCCTGGGCACTCGGAAGCACTCACGCTTCTTTCACACCTCCCTCTTTGCTGACAAGGTTGAGGGACCGGAGGCAGTGCTGGGCAGGCAGAGGACTCGGGACAAATGAGAAGCTCTTAGCTAAGTGAAAGGGGCGCCTGGCCAGAGACAGTGAATAAAGTGACTGGAGGCCCCAGGCCAGGAATAGCAAGCAGATGGCAAGGCGAGAATGGGGGCAGGGCTACAGAATCAGCCTCCTCTTGGAGAAGGAAGCAAAGCTTCTGGGTCATGTCAGTGCTTCAGTGAAATTCGAACCCAGGCCCAATTCTTGGTAAGGAGAAGGGGGAGAAGGCAGAGCAGGCGCCAGGGGATGGGTCTTGCCAGGCCCCAGCCCAGGAGTTGGGGTTGATGTCAGAGCTTCAGGTGATGTGGGTTCAGGACAAGGGTAGTTGACTCTGGAACCCTACCTGGGAGGCCTTGTCATATTCATCCTTTATGGAAGTTGGAGGGGAGGGCTTCAGGGACCAAGGCAATGGGAAAAGTCTAGGAACAAAGAAGTGTGGGCATGCTAAGGGCTAGTGGTCGGCCTGTCTCACTGTTGGCGCGATGGATTGAGTCTGGAGTCAGATATGACCTCAGACACTTCCTAGCTGTGTGACCCTGGGCAAGTCACTTCACCCTGTTTGCCTCAGTTTCCTCATCTGTCAAATGAGCTGGAGAAGGAAATGGCAAACCACTCCAGTACCTCTGCCAAGAAAAGCCCAGATGGGGCCACTGAGAGTCAGACGTGACTGAAATGATTAGCGAGGGCAGTGCCTGGCACATGTTTCCTCTACTCTCCATCTTCAGTTTTGCCAGAGGATGGGCGTCTCTGTCCACATGGGCGATGAGCTCCCCCAGGGTGGTGAGCCCAGGGCCTCTTGCCACTGTTCTTCAGTAACCTTCCAGAGGCTTGGACAGTTGCTGTGATGGAACGCGATCCTGCTAATGAGCCTCCCCAGCCTAGGGAGTGTGGTCCTCATGCCCAGTCCACGTGGACCCTCCCTGGGCTCCTGCCCCGGCAGGATGTGTCCCCAGGGCTTGGAGTGGAATGGCCCCTTCCCTGCTGCAGTGTGACCCTGGACTAGGAGGGAGGGCCTGCCACTCAGAGAGCGACCAAGTGGAATTTGGGTGGCCAGAAAGTCCACGTGCATGTAACTGAGGGAGGGCAGGGCAGAGGGAAGGTGGATGGCTAGTGATAGAGATGAAAAAAAGGTATTTTAAAAAACGTGAAAAGAACACAGAAGTTCTGAAGGGGACACAAACAGGGCGGTTCTGTTACTACCTTGTTATATTTGTTTGTTTGTGTGTTTTGGTTTTTTGGCTAGGCAGTGGGGTTAAGTGACTTGCCCAGGGTCACACAGCTAGTAAGTGTTATGTGTCTGAGGCTAGATTTGAACTCAGGTCCTCCTGAATCTAGGGCCGATGCTCTATCCACTGCGCCACCTCGCTGCCCCTACTACCTTGTTATATTTAATATATGCTTTTTTAGGCTTCATACACAATCTTCTTTTTTGTTCTTTGCATATGGAAATGTTAGTTTATGTCTGATGGTCACCTCCATAATAACAAAGGAAATTCAAAAAAGAATTCTCCCAGCCATGTGTGGACCAACTGTCCGCAGGTCTTCCACTTGGTGGATTGGGGCCCCGAGGGCACCACGTCACTGGTGTGGCAGCAGAGGAAGCGGTATTGCCTTCATGGGACGCTGTAGACCACCTGGCCAGAGAGAGGCCAGAGGCCAGGCTTTGGGGAAACAGGTGGCAGGCTGGGCTTAGGGGCATGTGGTGGGGGTCTGGGGAGGAGTTACCTGCTGGAGGCCTCCTGCTACCCAGAGCGGAATAACTGAGAACTCTTGGACTTGCCCTGATGAGTTCATACATACATCAGAAGATGGGGAGAATGAACCAGGGGACATTCCCTCCTATACTGGGTCCTCTCTAACAGGGAGGAGCCAGTGGCTGGTGTAGAAATGTGAGGCACCTGCCCAGGGGAGAGCAGATTTCAGAGTGGTCAGAGCGAGGGAGTCAGACTTGGAAGGGTGGGAGGCACTCCAGGTCAAGATTCCCAAGACCCGAAGAGAAATGGTGCCAGTGAGGAGGAGATGTGAGAGCTGTCTGAAGAGACAGTGTCCTCATTGAGGACGCACTGAGAACTCCCTAAGCAACTCACATTTAAAAATATACCTGGAAAGATGGAAGCCAGGCCCTCCAGAGGAGAACTGGAAGGATGTGGCCTGAGAAGGATGCTGGGGAGGGGCTGGCTGCCTGTGGCTGCCTGGAGAGGAAAGTGACGTCACCATCCCGCCCAGAGGACTGAAGAGGTGAGCCAGCCTCACGCAGGAGACGGAGGGCTGGAAAGGGAAGAGAGCAGCACCTGTGCACTCTAGGCTAGAGAGCTTGACTCCAAGTCCAAGAACGTTGGAGGAGGGGGCCTTAAAGGAATGGTTAGTGACCACGTAGAGGTTAATGAGAGGCAGCATGGATGGTGTCCCAGAGCAGCCAGGCTACACTGGCCTTGTTTCCTTTTTTGACAGGTACGTTAAACCTGTAAGTCAAGGGGGATGCAGTGGAACTAGTGTGCTTAGCTCACAGCAAAGCCTTTCCGGATTCGCTGCTGGCTGGGCAGGGGCTCCTAGGGGTGTGCCCCAAGGAGCTGGGCTTAAAGGTGGAGGTGGCACACTTATGCAGTTTGAGTAAGACACAAAGTTGGGAGAGAGAGCTGATGTTTGGGTAATAGAGTCAGGATACAAAAAGATCTTGACAGGCTCAGGCTGAATCTGGCAACGTGACATTCAGTAGGGATCAGCAAAAAGGCTTTTAAAAACATTTAAAATTTTTATTTTGTTAAATATTTCCCAGTTGCATTAAAAAATTTTTAATATCCATTTTAAAAAATTTTGAGTTCAAAATTCTCCCCATCTTTGCTGACTCTTCACCCCCCTTGAGAAGGCAATATGATATCAATTACAATATAAAGGTGATGCCATCCTGCACAGAGCACCGGGCCTGGAGGCTGGAAGACTCATCTCTCTGAGTTCACATCCGGTCTCAGACACTTACTAGCTGTGTGACCCTGGACAAGTGATTGCACCCTGCTTGCCTCAGTTTCCTAATCTGTCAAAGGAGCTGGAGATGGAAATAGCAAACCCCTCCAGTATCTTTGCCAAGAAAACCCCAGATGGGGTCATGGAGAGTCAGACACAACTCTGATGACTGAACAAGAACACAGTGTGGAGTTCTACACCTGCATTCAAAGAATGAACTTGACCAGTACGAAGTGGGAGAGGCCCGGGTGGACAACAGATTGAAAAATGTCTTGGGGGGTTGAGTGCTGACTGTGCGCTTCCTGCGGACCTGGGGCTGCCTCCCCAAAGGCCGAGCATCCCGGGCTAGGGAGGTAGAAGAGTACTCAGAAGCCCCATCTGCCTCGTCTGAACCTCTCCATTTTAGAGATGAGGGAGGAGGCCTAGGAGGTGCAAGTGACTTTCCCAGAGTCACCCAGGTGGGAGGTGTCAGAAGTGGGATTGGAACTCACGTCTTCCAACTCTAGACCCAGTGCTCTCTCCGCTGTGCACCAGAGCCTTGCGATAGTTTCCCTGTGTTCTGCTGTGGCCATTGATAAGTTGAAGAACAGCCAGAGCTGGGCTTCAGAAAGGGGAAGGACCTGGAATCCATGTTGTGAAGAAGTGACCAGGGATCTCTTCGCGGCCTTTTCTCAGTCCTCACTCTCCCTGGCCTCTCTACATCCTTGGACGCCACCGATCCCCTTCTCCTCCTTGGCAGTCCAACTCTCTGTCTTTGTGTCTCTCTGTTCTCCTCCTACCTCTCTGACCTCTCCTCCTCAGTCTCTTGCTAGGTCTTCATCCGGCTGTTCCTGGAGGTGTCCCTCAGGGTTCTGTCCTGGGTCCTCTTCTCTTCTCCCCTATACTGCTTCACCTGATGAACTCATCAGCTCCCATGGATTTAATGACCATCTCTATGCTGAGCATTCTCGAATCTCCCTTTCCTCCCCCAGTCTCTCTGCTGATCTCCAGTCTTACCTCTACAACTGTTTTTCAGGCATCTCAAACTGGATGTCCAGTAGACACCTTAAATTCAACACGTCCAAAAACACGTCCAATACAGAGCTCGTCATCTTCCCCTTCAAAACCCTCCCCGCATCTTCCCTGGAGGGCACCACCCTCAGGCGGTCAACCTAGGAGTCAGCCTGGACTCCTTGATGTCTTCCTCGACCCCCTCGTCCAAGGCCTGTGGACTTCCCCTTATCTCCTCTAAAGCAGCTCTCAGCCTGGTGCAGACCATTATCCCCTCACTTCTGGACGATGTCAGTAGCTTCTAGGGGGTCTGCCTGCCTCGAGTCTCTCCCCACTCCCGTCCATCCTCCATTCAGCCCAGCTCTGACCATGGCACCCATTTCCGTCCTCAGTTAACTCCAGCAGCTCCCTATTGCCTCTAGGAGCAAACACAGAAGCCTCTGTTTGGCCTTCAAAGCCCTTCATCTCTGACTCCCTCCTAACCTTTCCAGGCTTCCTCCCATCAAGTTCTCTTTGACACAGTGACCCTGTCCTCCTTGAATGAGCAAGAGCCTCCATTTCTGGGCTCTGGGTATTTTCTCTGGCTGTGCCCCAGGCCTGGAATGCCCTCCCTTCTTAAGTCCACCTTCTGACTTCCTCGGCTTCCTTGAAGTCTCAGCTAAAATCTCATCTTTCATCAAAAACCAATTCCAGTACCCTCTCACTGTTAATTATTTCCTGTTTATCCTCTTCTGTTTGCCTGTTGTGAGCTCCTTGAAGGCAGTCTCTGTCTGTCTGTCTGTCTGTCTGTCTGTCTGTCTGTCTGTCTCTCTCATTGAGCGCAATTAGAGAAGAGAAGACTGGGGTGGGGATGAGGAGATGTGGCCCCTGTCTCAAGTAATGTGGAGGGGGGAACTGCCTCAGGAGTAGTGGGTGAAGGTGAGTTTGAAAGATGCCCATTGAGTCCTGACTTTGGAGCTGTCCAGAGGCCCAAGGGCGGGCCTACGCCACCCAACCTTCTTGGTTTTGGGAAGGCGGTGTCCTGTCTACACTACCCCCTTCGTTGCTTCCCCCATGTTTATACTTCCTTCTTCTCTCCTGCTCCAGTTGTGAGAAATAGCAAATCCCACCCCTTCCTCCATTTACCTCCTTTCTCTTCCTTCCCTTAGGATCCTCCGATGATAGATAACCATGTTACCTGCACAGCCTCAGTTTTTTCTTTCTTAACTTCCTCAGTTCTCTGAAGACAGGAAGGCTCTGCAGGTGCCTCTGTTTCTTTTCCTCCTGTTAGGATGTTAACTGTATCATCCTGCAGCTCCTTCCAATGGGTCATTTTCTAGGTTTCTTTTTCCTCGGGTTTGCATTTCAAAGTTCCTTCTCAGTCTTGGTCTTTTCATCAGTAAAGTTGGAAAGTTCTCCAATGGTCCATTCCACCCCCAGCCCTGAATATAGGATTGCATTTAGCTTTGCAGGCAGAGTTATTCTGGGTTCTAAGTCTGCATCTCTGGTGCTTTTTGGAATATCATATTCCGAAATCTTCTCTCCTCTGGCTCCTTCTGGCTGCTCACAGAATCTCTTGTGTGACATGGTTGTTCCGTGATAGTCTGGGTTCTTTTTCTTCCAAGTTCTTCTTGGAGTTGGAGCTGGAACCCCTGAGTTCAAATCCTGCCTCGGATATTGACTGGACAAGTCCCTTAACCTCTCTCGGTCTCAGCTGCTTCACCTGCAGAATGGGAACACTAGTTGTACCTAGCTCCCCAGGTGAAACAACATACGAAGGGCTTTCTATGTAAATACCTCTTACTAGATCTGAACAGTTTTCATTTGTGGCCCTGGAATGTCCTCTGCATTTCATCTTGCCAGTGCACCCCTGCCCTGCTCTGTCCAGCTGTTCCCTGGTGTCCCCGGGGGGCCACTGAGCTCCTCAGGGAGCCTTTTGCCGACCCTTGGTCTCCTCTGCTGCTTCTGCCCCTTCCCATTCTCAACTCTTGGCTTTAGCTCTTCAAGGTATTCAAGGAGTCCTTGAGGAAAATCCATTTCTTTTTCTTCCCGTGTCTCTGTTTGCAGTTGGGAAGGAGTTGGCCTTTTCTTCTCAGCTGGTTTTTGGGTTTTTGTACATTCCCCTTTTTTTGTTACCACTAGACCTACAGACATTCATGACCCTGAGCGGTGTTTTCTTTGGTTTGTTCTCTCACCAGCTTTAGATCCTAAACCAGGGCTTTGTTCTGGGTCAGCTCTGTTTGGTCTCCTCCTGTGGCCCCTGGGTGCCTGCCAGAATTAGGCCCTGCTGCGTGCGGAGGACCTTCTGAAGTCGGGACCTTGTGCACCCCCTCCTTCTGCCCAGGTGCCTGGTCTAGCCTAGTCTCAGCATTTATTCTCTGTGGCATCTATGCCCACCCCCACCCCCCTCCCAGTGCCTGGCCTAGCCTAGTCTCAGTGTTTACTCGCTGTGGCTTCTATGCCTCCCCCCCCCCCCGCCCAGTGCCTGGCCTAGCCTAGTCTCAGCATTTACTCTCTGTGGCATCTATCCCCCCCCCTCGCCCAGTGCTTGGCCTAGCCTAGTCTCAGCATTTATTCTCTGTGGCTTCTATGCCCTCCATTCCGCCTACGCCCAGGCCTTTTGCAGGGAGGTCCCTCTGCTGGGAGGCTGATGGATTGCTGAGCAGTACGGGCTTTGCTGGAGGCCTGCGACCCAGTGGCCTAGGGTTTTCTGGGTGACTTTCTCTGCACTTCTAGGGTACATCACTCACCGGGGTATGATCCATGTCAGATCTCAAGCATTTCAGGTTTTTGCTGGATAGTTCGGCTCTGTTTAGGCAGCCATCTTGGCCAGAAGTGATCAATTAAGTAAATATTTAATTCATTGTCAGTCCCTGGATTGTGAAGAACTACTTCCTGGGCTGGGAGTCAGTAGGAGAGGATGAGAGTCTACCGCTGACCAGCTGTGTGACCCTGGACAAGTCACTTAATTTCTCTGAGCCTTGTGTTCCTTATTTGTAAAACAAGCAAGCAGAACTAAGGTTTCTGACAGCATTAATATCTTCTGATCAAGATTCAGGTTGAGTGCAGTGGATTTCCAGGCCCGAGGCATCCCAAGCCCACACATTTGACACCCTAGCACATCCCTTTTGCCTTGGGCAGCAGTTTTGGCCTTCTTAGAAATCTGAAACCGCCTTTCTTTCTGAAGTTTATGGAAAGGGGTGAATCCTGTTTCTCCCAGAAATCTTTTTATAAGAATGATTCCCACTTGGGGCACTTAGGGAGTGCTCAGTGAGTGGGAGCGTGCAGGATACCAGAGTTCCTGTCCTGTCTCAGACACCAACTAGCTGGGTCAGACCCCCATCAAAGTGGGGATCACGATGGCCCCTCCCTCTCAAGGGTGTTGTGAGGATCCAAGGACATCCTGTTTGTGTAAACGCTCGCTGTGGTTATTGGTGGTGGTTTCTTAGCACTTTGAAGCTGGCACACCGCTTCCCTAAATACCCTGGGAGGAAGGGAGCTTGAATGCTGTTATCCCCATTTTACAAATGAGAAAAGTGCGGCACCGGTACCGTAGTTACGAGAGTTGTCAGACAACCCTAGCGTCAGACCTGAGATTCAAACCGTGGCCTTCCTCCCACCGTGTGGCCCAGAACGCATCTTGTGAACACATTCTAGGCTGTTCCTCGACCAACCCGGTCTTCTTTTATGTTTTGCTGGATTGTGAGCTTCTTGAGGGCTGGGGCTGTCTTCATTGTCTCTGTGTCTGGCACTTTGCTTTGCACGTAACAAGAATTGAGCAAAAGGTTGTTTAACTAGCTGACTGACTCCCCAAGCTGGGCAGCATGGATACTTACAAGACAGCCAGCACGTTGCAGTGATCACCTTACCCTTAGCCTGCTGGACACTCGTTCTTTTCCACCCAGTAGCTGGAAGTGCCCAAGGGCCAGAAACTCAGCCTCATTTCAGGGGTAGAGCCTTAGTTCTAGACGGTGGGTACTGGGGACTGAGCTGGGATACTGAATAAGCCCTTAGGCGTGTTCCTTATCTCCTCTATGAGATCTTTGGGCTGCAGTCAGCCAGTCAGGCCAGCTTTCATCGAAGATTTATCCTCAGCACCAAAAATTTCCAAGCTCTCCTCCTGATCATTCATCTAAGCTCTTCCACCTCCATCTAAGCAGGCACTAATCCCCTTGGCCTTCCCTGTGCCCAGCATCAACAACTGTAACCTCTCCTGGGGCGTGGAGTTGGACCAGGCGCTAAACCTGCTTTGTTTAATGCTGAGAAAGAAATGCACGTGGCAGAGAAAACGTGGCAATCCAGACAGACTGCCTTAGTTCTTTTGTCCTCGGTTTGGCCACGACTGGACCACACCCACTAACACAGTGCTTCTTCTAGATTGGGACACAGATAACAGAACTGTGGAGCATGAAGAGGAACAAAGGACAATCTTTTCTTCGGTTGCTTGTGAAGAAAGAAAACTGCCCCTCGGATCTCTTCAAATCCCTTAGGAAGAATAGTTTGCTTTTAAGATTTCAGATGTTTTCTGTGCACTCATTCCCCAGAGTCCTCACGGATGCCTTTAGGAGTTGCAAAGCTGGCCAAAAAGAGCCAGGCCCCGACTGCTTGCTCGCTTCCTAGCTCGCCTAGATAACAGACAGGATTCGATAATAGCTCCTATTTGCCGAGGGCTTTAAGGCTCACCCGTTGGCTTTCTTTCTTACCCAACAGCGCCGTGAAGAATGTAGTACAAATATTTTTCCTGCATTACAAAGGAGGAAACAGGCTTGGTGAGGGGAATTCCCTTGTCCCTAGTCATACACCTGGGATTCAAATCCAGCAAACCTAGGGTGTTTTTTACCCTCTCTGTCTGCTGCTTTCTGGCGGTGAAGCCCGTCAGAGCCTGGCCACCTGCTGCCATAGCCTTGAGGGACCCAGAGTCCTTCCATGCTCCAGTGAGGCAGCCACAGGACCACAGTGGAAATTTCTCTTCAGCCTCGTTTTTCAAGCAGGGTCCTTGCAGAGCTAGAGGAGGCTGTATAAAGGTTCTGTGGACCGGGACACCTTCATAAACCTGGGAGCACACAGGGTCTTCAGACTCCGAGATGGGCCACTTTCATTTTGGTCCTGAAATGAGCTTTTTAGGAAGGGATGGGGCAGGCCTGAAAGAATGGAGAGCAGGGTTCCAGAGTCTGGTGTCTTCATCAGGAAGATCTTGTGGAAAAATCTGGAAGCAGGGCCCTTGGCTAGGACTTGTCAGGTGCTGGCTTCTCTCCACTTGTGTAAACTGAGCCTGCTCGTTCAAACTCCCATTTACACAGCTCACTTTCCATGGAAAGTTTCCATGGAATGGGAAAAAGAACACAGCAGTGTCTGGGGCTAAGGGATAGGGGCTCGACTAGGGACTTCATTGGTCTGGGAAATCCCCAGCTAAGAAAATGCCATCCACCAATGTACATCAGCACCTTGGCACCTTCTCTGTAACTTAGTGTCTGAAAGAGTTGCCCGGAGCACAGAGAAATTAAGTGACTTTTTCGGGGTTACACAGCCAGGAAGGATCAGAGGTGGACTCTGGTCTTCTTGGCTCCCGAGGCTGCCTCTCAGAAAAACAAAACCAGAAAGTGTCAATAAAACTTGAGGAAAAAAAGAAAAATTACCCAGACCAGGCCCATATGGGTCATGAGGTCAGTCTCATGCCTATGAAGAAAGAACAGGCCAGGACCATTAGGACACAGTCTGGAAGGAGAATCCAGCAGGAAGGAGCTATACTCTGGAGCTTTGAGTGTCGGGGAGATCCCACTGCGCCATGTTTGTGCAGGTTGGGAGAGTGGAGCCTTTAGACAAGGTGAGCATTAGCCTTCCCAAACCAAGCCACAGAACAGTGGCCGGTATCTGCTGATTGGTGGGGGTGGAAAGGCCCAGAAAATCATTAGGAAAAGTATTTAGATGGTGTATATTTTCTTTAAAGAGGTATGAGTAGAGCCAAGATCAGCATAAGCCAGAAAATTGTCATGAGAGAGCAAATGGAACAGATTGTACAAGGCTTGCTGAGGAGTCGCTCCCACTTCTGGGCTGGCTGGCTTGGAGAGTGTAAGTGAAAATGCAAGTAGGCTTAGTATTAGCTCCTAACATCGTGGTCTCAGACTAAGACATGGGGACCTTAAATACCAGGCCAGATGCAAAAGGAGGGTCGGAGAAGTAGAGTTGGGTGGCATTGCAGAGCCTTCTGATCCTACATTTCCAGTTGGGTACAACCTTCAAGGCTCCTCATTCTACACTTAAGGAAGCCAAGGTGCCATGAGGTTGGGATTGTCTGAGGTCATTCTGGTAGTGAGGGACAGAGTCAGGATTTGAATCCATGTCCTCAGACTCTGGATTTCTTCCTGCTTTGCCCATGCCACCTCTGTGTATGTATAAAAATATGTCTCTATAAGAAAAGGCAGAGATGAGGCCTCTCCCACTTGGATGTTGTGGTAGGTAAGCTGGGCCCATTCTTCAGCCCAGTGGGTTGGGGACACAGAAATGAGAAAAGCTCTGCTCTCCTCGTAGGATGTGGGGGTGGCTGAATGGATCAGGAAGGTAGAGGTGACCGCAGTAACAGGAAAGGATGGTGGAGATAATGGGGATGGGCTAAGAAGGGGACGAAAGTCCAGAAAAGGATGAAGTCCTAGCCCTTCTCAAGGGCCTGGCTCCACGCAGCAGCCCTGTTAAGAAGGTGGCACAAGAAAATATTGGTCCATTTTTAGATGGCAGGAAACTGAGGCTCAGACTGGAAGCAGTTCGGCCCTTGGGGTGGGGGTTGGCACCGGGCCCATTGCTTCCACAACAACTGAGAAGCAGGTCTCAGAAATGTGTGGCTTGTTATCAAGAGCAGAGGCGTACTTTGAGCATTGTGATTACTTCCTGCAGCAATAAGGTCTAACCTTTCACACTTATACCGGGGAAAAGGACACAGGGAATTCAGTAAATGCTTTATTTTTGTGTCTAATATGTACCTAGTAGGAGAAGATAAGTGCCAATTTGACATGGAGGTTTGCGCTCTTAATTGCTTTGCCTAGGTTAATGCCGAAATCAGTTTGCCATCTAGAGAGCAATTTCCAGGAGAGAGAGTCCATAAATGTGCCACGTGGCTTGAGCCAGCTCCAGCCTGAGACTCTAACTGGATTGCTGGCTCTCCCCACTGTAGCTAAGCCACGTCTACAGCTCACCGCTGCCAGGCCCTGAAAAGGAACTTGAGGGGGACTAATTGGGAAAGAGCTGGAAGGGACCACTTCTTTCATTTGAGAGATGAGGAAGATCGAGGCCCAGTAGCACACAGGCAGAAAGCTGCAGTGTCAGGATTGAAATCCTAGGCCTATACAGTAGATCCAGCTTTCTTTCTCGCTGTAATAGAAAAGTTGAGGATTGGCTTGTGGTCCTCCTTATCTTACCTGGAAAATGAAAAGTGGTGAGCCAGGCATATGACTGGTGGATGGCAGTATAACAGTCGGAGTTCCAGATCACGAGTTCTCTGTTGGGATTGCCTGGGGGATGTCTGGCTGGATGCACAATGGCAGCTCAGTTTAGAGACCGGGGCCGGACCTGCCGATTTGGGAGCCATCTGCACAGAGACGGTCATGAAATGCGTGGGAGCTGATGAGGTCACCAGGAGAGAGGTCACCAGCAAAGACATGGAGAAAGTTTCCATCAGACAGGGAGGAGTAGCATCAAGAGAAAATGAGTCACCAGACCACAGAGAGGTCACAACGTCCGGCTGGAGGGTGCGCGGCAGAGTCAGATGCAGCCAGGAGGTCAAGAAGCACCAGGCCCGAAGAAAAGATGAGCAGACTTGGCTGAAGAGAGTTTTGGAGGCTTTGGAAACCACCGTTTCAGTTGGATGATGTCAGGAGCCAAATTCCGAGGAGGTGAGGAGTGGGAGGAGAGGAAGTGGAAGAAAGAATAGAGATGGTTGTGTGGAGGAGCTTTGGAAGGAGGATGTTAGGGGGGGTTATGTCTGTGCCTGCTATGTACTTAGTACGGGAAGGCAAGCACAGGTTTGAAGTGGAGGTTTGCCTTTGCAATTCACTTGCTTGGGTTAATGCTGAAATTAGTTTGCAATCCAGAAAGCTTCAGGGAGAGAGAGCTTGTTCCTTTTTAACAATGGGGAAGGCCCTAGAAAAGGACCCAGTAGATGGTTGAGATTGCATATTCAAAGTTGAGTGATAGAATTAGTGGGGGAAGGGAAGGGAAGGCAATAAGCATTTGTGCAGGACCTGAGCAAGGTGCCCTTTTGCTGTCAGTTGTGAGGGCTTGTGGAAGATCATGTCCAGATTTAGGCGCTTAGAGGAGTTCGCGAGTATCGTACACCAGTTCCAAAACAGCATGCTTGCCCGGGTTCTGGATAATGGCGCTCTAGTGTTTTCCCAGTCACCAGTGGAATGAAGTAAGGCTGTGTGCTTGCTCTCATGCTTTTTAGCACGATGTTTTCAGCAGTGTTGTCAGATGCCTTCAGTGAAGACGAACACTGATCAAGGTCAGCTACCGCATTGATGGTGAATTAACTTAACTTGAAAAGGCTACAAGCCAAGACTAAAGTGGAGGGAGAGTTGGTGCACGACTTTGTATTCACAGATGATTGTGTAGTCAATGCAGCCTCTGAAGCTGAGATGCAACAAAGTACGGATCAGTCCTCCTCAGCTTGTGCTACTTCTGGCCTGACAGCTAACACCAAGAAAATGGAAGTTCTCCGCCAGCCAGCGCCCCACCATCCACACACGAGACCATCATTTATGGCAAACAGAGAAATGTTGAATGTTGTGGATAAGTTCACTTACCTTGGCAGCATGCTTTCCAGGAACGTACACATTGATGACGAGGTTGACACACACGTTGCCAGAGCTAGCTCGGTGTTTGGGAGGTTCTGGAGGAAAGCGTGGGAGAGAAGAGAAGAGACTGCCTACCAAACTGAAGGTCTACAGAGCCACTGTGCTGACCTCGTTGGTGTATGCCTGTGAAACCCGGATGGCGTGCTTGCGCCATGCCAGGACACTGAATCCCTTCCGTTTGAATTGTCCTAGGAAGATTCTGAAGCTCACCTGGTAGGAGAAGGTGCCAGACACGGAGGTCCTTTCTCAAACCAAACTGCCAAGCATTCAAACTCTACTTCAGAGAGTGTGGCTCTGAGGGGCTGGCCGCCTTGTTTGAATGCCAAACGTACACTGGCCTAAAAGACTGTTCTGTGGAGAGCTCACACAAGACCAGTGCTCATGTGGTGCTCAGAGCAGGCGATACGAGGACACTGTCAGGGTCTCTCCGAAGAACTCTGGAATTGATTGTGTGACATGGGAGACGCTGGCAGAGGACCGCCTCGCGTGGCCTGCCTTCAGCAGGGAAGGGGCTGCGCTCTACGAGCGAAGCAGAATTGCAGGAGCTCCAAAGAAACATAGATTTAGAGACATCCCCACTGGAAATGTTCCTGTGGACTATTTGTGCGGCTCGGGCTGCTCTGGCTGGCCACAGGCGGGCATGCTACACCTTGACTCTGATGTAGTGAGGTCGTTTGGGTTCTCAAGAAGGAAGGACGGCTATCCAGCTGCCCGTCTGCTGGGCATCAGCTGAGCCAAGTGCTGTATAAGTATTACTTCAGTTGATCTTCTCAACAACCTGGCCAGGCAGGTACTGTTAGCATCCCCATTTTATGGCTGAAGAAACTGAGGCAAACAGAGGCCAGATTTTGAATCCAGGTTTTGCTGACCCCAGGCCCAGCATTCTATCCACTGCAGCTGCCTCTCTACCTCTACATTGATTAAATCATCGAATGGACAGTCGGTTGGAGAAGCCGAAAAGGAATGTAGTCAAAGGCTCCTGTAGAGTGGCTAGCCAAGGCAAGGAAAAAAGTCACTTCATTATTAAAAACCAGCATGAAGGAGAAGAAAGTAGGAGAGAAGATGCCAGAAGACTTTGAGGCAAAAAGAAGGGGAGATCTCACTGAAAATCTTGATTTTCTTAGTAGGGTATGTGGGGAGATCCTCACCTGAGAGGGCAAGGGGACGAGGAAATGTGGGGATTTTGAGGAGAGGGGGGAAAGGCCTGACCTAGGAAGGAGTCAAAGGATGGCCTGGCTGCCAGGAGGGCCCACCCGAGGTTAGATATCATCAAGATACAGTGGACTCTGGCAGCTTGGCTGCCTGAATTTCTCCAGCTCAGTTCAACAGCATGGGAGGCAGAAGGTGTGGTCCAGGGTTGGGTTGGGTTTTGTTTGTTTGTTTATTTGTTTTGTTTTGTTTTCGAGGCATGAGGGGGCAAAGGGCTCAGAGTTGAGGATAGCATGGCATTGACTGATAATCAGAGAGTAGGAAATGGCCAGAGAGGAGAGTGAAATAAGCACCCTGGAAACGGCCTGAGAAAGTTCTGAGAGGTGGAAGAGTGGGAGGTCGTGAGATGAAGACTAGGTTTAGAAAGGCCTTGGGAGAGATGGAGTGAATGATTATGATCAGATAGAGGAAGGTCACTTTTTGACCACTGAAGTGGAATGCTTTTGGGTGATGGAAGTGGCTGAGGGAGAGTGAAGGTGTAGGGTTGGGAAAGAATGAGGAGCTGGCAGGTTAGGGTGCTGGAGGGCGCATCAACATGCCTGTAAAGTCACCTAGGACTCGAGTAGAAGAGGAAGAAACTAGATGCCGAAAGGAGAAAGAATCCCGATGGACAAAAGTCACCAGGATATTGATTGGCTGATAGATACTTTTTTTTTTCCTTTTTTGTGAGGCAGTTGGGGTTAAGTGACTTGCCCAGGGTCACACAGCTAGTAAGTGTCATGTGTCTGAGACTGGATTTGAACTCAGGTCCTCCTGACTCCAAGGCCAGAGCTCTATCCACTGCACCACCTTGCAGACCCTAGATACATTTTCATAGCGTGAACTTTTCAAAAAAGGGGCTGCTGAGTGATGTCAGTCAAGGGAGACTCTGGGAGAGGCAGTGGACACCACAGTGGGACACACCTATGACAGGCAGGTGTAACAGGGCTGGTGCTGTCACTTGAAGCTGGTCTCTTCAGTACCCAAAGATGGAAGAGGGCTGAAGGGAATGGAAGCATGTTAGTCATGGAACAGGAATTCCAGTAGGCGTAATGGAAAGGGCAGAGGGGAGTCCAGGTGGAACACGAGAGGAAAGGACTGGGAGAATGGAAGGTCCGGCTGGGGGGAGATTTACTGAAATGCAGCTAATGTTAAAGAGCACAGGGCTCTTTATAGCAGGTGGTGGGAGTTTGCTAGCCTCAGGTGGCCATGGGGAGGAGCAGCTGGGCTTAGGATGCAGAGCATTAGAAGGTTAGAACACTTTGGGGCAGTGAGGCTGGCTCTGGCCTCCTCCCAAAAGAGAACTGTTATCTTCTCCCTAAAGCTGCCCCTCCTCCAAATTCTTCCCGATTTCTGGTGAGAACCTCACCCTCTCCTAGTCACTCCAGTTTCTTTTCCCTAGCTCCCTCACCACCACCCCCCAACCTGAAAATCCGGGCACTTGCCAAGACTTCTCCATTCTTTTTCCACAAACTCCTTGTCTCCATTCCGTGACACTCACCTAGCTCAGGCCCTCATCCCCTTTTACCTCGTCTCACTTGGACTACTACGGTAGTCTTTAAATGAAACGTTTTATTTTTGTGTTACCTTTATCTGGACATGGTACACCTCTGTTTGGACTTGATCTACCCTGTCTCCTTTCTAGCCCAGCCTTCGCGCGGCTGCCAGTAGCACATTTCTGAGTCTGACCACATCACGTCAGCTTCAGAAAACCTTCTGTTGTTCCCTAATGCCTCTGGGAGGGATAAATAATAATAATACCAACACTAGTTGATGTTCATATAGCGCTTACTGTGTAACAGGGCTGTGCTAAGTGTTTCACAATGATCATTCAGTACTCACAACAACCAGGAGAAGTAGATGCTGTTATTATCCCCATTTCACAGATGAGGACACTGAGGCAAACAAGAGGTTAAATGACTTGCCCAGCTAGTAAGTGTCTGAAGCTGGATTTGAACTTGGGTCTCCTGACTCTAGGCCCAGCACTCTAGCCATTGGCACCACCCAGCTGTCTAAACAGATTGCTTAGCGTGGTATTTAAGCCCCAGTTTAGTTCCTGCCTACATTTCTAGCATTATTTCACATAACTCTTTTATGAACCCTCCTTTCCAGCCATCCTGGAATACTAGATGCTCTCTGACCTGGATATCCCAGGTCAGGCCTCTTCTTCCACACGTACACTCATCCCCCAAGGCTGCCTTCTTGGGGGGTTCTGCTCAACTGCTGCCTTTTCCGCAGGACTTTCCCTGCTCTGTTCAGGTGTTCATTTGCTGGCTCCTCCTCTGTCCTACCTTGTCCTCTCCCTCAGTCTCTCTTCTTCCTTTCTTACCCAGCCTGGTGTCGTTCAGCTGGGCATCGTATCTGGACTGAGGATTTCATTGGTGTTGGGAATTCCTTGTGAAGAAACTCCCTCTACCAATGCAGATCAGCAGCTTTCCTGGAATTTATTTCAAATATATATTTTTATTTATTTCATTAAATATTTCCCAGTTGTGTATAAATAACTTTTTTTTTTATCTAGGCAATCGGGGTTAAGTGACTTGCCCGGGGTCACGTAGCTAGTGTCAGGTGTTTGGTCTGAGGCTGGATTTGAACTCAGGTCGTCCTGACTTCTGGGCCAGTGCTTTATCCACCGTATCACCTAGCTGCTTCTGTAAATAACTTTTAACAATCATTTAAAAATTTTTTGAGTACTGAATTCTCTCCTTCTCTTCCTCGCCTCCCCCCTTGAGAAGGTGAGCAATGTGGTATCAATTACACATGTGAGGTCATGTAAAGCATTCCCATACTCGCCACGTTGCAAAAGAAAACACAACCAAAACCATCAAGAATGACCAAGGAAAAAAGCCTGCTTCCGTCCACGTTTGGAGCTCATCCCTGGCTGGCCCCTCACTGTCGGCTGTCCCGCAGGCCCTTACTGAAGGGGGAGAGCTTTTTCCGTCATGGATCCTTTGGAGTTGTCTGGCATCATTGTCTTGATCAGAGTAGCCAAATCTTTCGTGATGGATCAGTGTTATGGTTACTGTGTACAGTGTCCTCCTGGTTCTGCTCACTTCACTTGGCATCAGTTCACCTAAGTCTTCCCACGTTTTTGTGAAACCATCCCCCTTGTCATTTCTTATAGTACAATAGTACTCCGTCACAACCATATATTATAGTTTGCTCAGTATTCCCCAAGTGATGAGCATCCTCTCAATTTCCAGTTCTTTACCACCACAAAACTGAGCTACTCTGAATGTTTTTGTACAAACAGGTCCTTTCCCTTTTCCTTTGACCTCTTTGGTATTGCTGGGTCAAAGAGGGTGCACAGTTTTGCGCCCTTTGGGCCTAGATCCAAGTGGCTCCGGGATGGTTGTCCCAGTTCCCAGTTCCTCTGCAATTTATTGTGCTAGAGAGTAGCCTCAGGCTGAGGGCAGCAGGGGTCAGCCTGGACCGTGACCCAGCCCTTCCCAGAGCTGTGTGATCGCCTGGCGGGCACCAGCTTTACCAGGTGGAGTGAGGAATCATCTTAGCTCTGGCCTTTACCTGCTCTGTGAGCTGAATAAGCCAGTTAATCCCTGAGCCTTAGGCTCCTCATTCCATGCTGCCTACCTGATAGGGCTATAAAGATCCTCATTAGATTTATAAAGCATTCTGTAAATGCATTTCTAATTCTGTAAATGTATTTAATCTCTTTCTGTGTGTCCTGGCACCATGCACGCATGCGTATACTTATATGTCAGCTTGTATTCACTATTATGGCATGAACTTAGAAGATGTGAGGGAGAGAGGGGGTTGGCCTGGTAGGAGGGTGAAGGCCTCGAGATGCCAGGAGGTAAGGGGCGGGCAGGGGCATTAGAAGGGAAGAGAAGAGGAAATTGAAAGCCAAGTCAGGCCTCTGGAGATATAGGGCCTTGCATGATAGACTGGGGGAAGGGGCTGGGGAGTTCTGGGATTGGAAGCAGGTTTTGACGTCCCTTGGCTTGCTGGGGCCTTCAATTTCTGCATGATTGCCTTCTGCATTCACTTAGTGTGAGATTCTAGAATGTTTCACTGAAGTCTCCTAGGAACCCAGCACAGGGCCCCAAAGAGGTAGCCCTTCTGACAGCAGCCTGTCAGGTTCTCACTAAGAAGAGACTCTTGGAATTTGGTGTGTTGCCAGTGACTGAGGCCCAGGAGAGTTAGGCTCTTGACGTCTCCCTCCAGGCCCCCTCCTGCCTTCAAGGCTTCAGAAAGAAGCATGAAGGGGGTGAGGCCGCCACCGTGCTGGGCGGGCCCACCTTTGGTCAGAGTGTCCTCCTCTGGGCTTCTGAGGCAGTGATTGGAGGGCCAAGCACATCTTCAGCTTGGCACTTCACCCCCCCCCCCAACACACACACTCTTCTGGGTGGGGCTGTCTGTAAGGGTAGAGAGTCACCACACTGGACCCCAGGTGCACAGATGTCTGCATGTCAATCACCTCCTCCCTCCCTCTTGCCTGGTCACCAGTGGCCGAGCATTCTGGGTGGGGACGCTGAGAAGGATCCCAGGCCCCCACAGAGACATGGATGGGAGATTAGCGCCAGCTCTTTGAGGGCGGGGGCTGGGCCTCTGGGCCTGAGCAGGTGTTAATGGAGGTTTGAATCGGCAGAAACAAAGACCCCCAACCAGATCAGGTTAATGCCCCACGTGGGGGGGGGAGGGCAATCACGTGATGGCACGATCCATTTCTGTGCCCCTTTGTTCTCTTCTCACTTGACCAATCTTACTGAAAGCTGGTTGGCGAAGAATCTGAGTGGGGATAAGGCCCAATGTTCAGAGCAGTCTGGCTGTCCCAGCTCAGGTAGAGAAGATGGATAGGCCAAGTGAGAAGCCAGTATCCTTGCAAGCTGGGTTTTGTTTGCTATTTAACAATCCGGGTTCTCGCTGTGGTCTGTTACTTTGGGAGATCAAGAATTAGCACTCGGCAGGTCTTCCACCCTTGGGGGCCACAGGAAGACCTGAGTTGGGCAGACCTGGTGCCCCACTCCCCAGGACGTGACTGCTTCTGGGGTCACCTGTGCTCCCTGCCTCAGCTGGATGGAAGGAGGAAGGAGTGAGGGGCCGCTCACCCCGGCCTGTGACCTCAATAGCGTGTTGTTTTCTGCTTCAGCTCTTGGAGGGGCAGCGGCTTCGTTGGCATTGCTGACAGTTCTTAGCCTTTTCTGAGACAGGGGCACCTTTCCTGATTCGCTTGCTTTGCTCCAGGGTTTCATGTTCTGTGTTTCTCTGAAAAAAAGCAAGCACCTGGAAAGGGCCTGGGATAGCTACAGTGAGGGGCAGGCCAGGGATGTGTTGGGGGCCCCACCCTTCCTGGCTCATCCTTCCCATCCCCTGGGGCCCTTGACAGGAGTCAGGGCAAGTCTGGCTTATGGGGAGTGGAGGGGTTTAGGTGGAAGGAGGCCAGGCTGCAGCAGAAGAGTTAGCCAGCACCTACCATGTGCCCAGCCCTGGGCTAGATGCAGGGCATAGAAAAAGAATGAATGAAACCACCTCTCTCACAAGGCGAGGGAGCCGGTGGGCCAGGAGGATCTGGGGGCTACGAGGTTAGGTGTCCTGCTTTGTGTTCCTTCGAGGCTCGGCCTCCTTTCCTTCTGCCTCCTCTCACTCCCTGCCAGCCACCACCTGGACACCAGATTCCGCACCCCCCCACCCCCAAGACCAGGTAACCCACCCGGCCTTCCAGTTGGCTTGAATAGACTGTAGCATGGCAGGAGAACATTTCCACAAGCAGGAGGGCCTAGAATGTGCTGAGGCCACAGGGAAAGAAAGAAGGGCTGGGGCTGGACTGGGCGCCGGGGAGCAAGGCAGGAGAGGAGACTGAAATCAGACACTGCTCGCTCACACACAGAAGCTTTTCTAGGCCACAGAAAGTAATATGTTGAATTGTAGATGCCGCAGCAGGTGCTGAGTAGGGCCTGGATGGAAGAAGTGGGGTTGATGTCAGGTCAGTATGGCCACGCCTCTGCAGTGCCAGGCTGGCCCAGGCCGCATTGGGCAGTGACTCAAAGATACCAAACCCTCCCTTGGTCTTGGGCTCTTGGACTGCTCAGCCTGGCCTGGCCCAGCCCCCCTTGTACACACACACACACACACACACACACACACACACGCACTCTGTTTCATTGACTTATAAAATGTGTACATAAAACAGAAAAGACCAGATTCCCTTCTCACCCTTACTATAAATACCTACCCACTCTCTCATAAACACACACTCAAAGGTAATCACTTTTTTATGTGTACAGACATAAATTGGGCACAGTACACTTAGAGAAAGACACAAATACTCTTAACATAAACATGTCTATGGACATACTTAGATACAGTTGTAGGGACACAGACACCAATTCATTTAGAAAAGATGTGTGCTCTTCTCCTCAGACACATTGTGATGCAGACTTTTTGCTAACAGACAGAAAGCTTAGGGGAAGCAACCAGCAAATCTATACAAAGCAAATTATAGACAGGAGAAACAGGCAATAATTAACAGGGAAGGCACTAGAATTGAGAGGCTGGGAAAGGCTTCCTGGAGGAGGTGGGATTTTACTTGGGACTTTAAAGGAAGCCAGGGAGGAGGCAGCTAGATGGCACAGTGGATAGAGCTCCCGCCTTGGAGTCAGGAGGACCTCAGTTTGAATCGGGCCTCCGACACTTGACATTTACTAGCAGTGTGACCCTGGGCAAGTCACTTAACCCCAATTGCCTCACCAAAAAAAAAAAAAAGGAGGCCAGGGAGGTCAGTGAGCACAGTGGTGTAGGGAGAGCCTTTCCAGGCCTGGGCCACAGACAGAGAGAATGCCCAGAGCTGAGAAATGGAGGCTGTTGCTCATGGAATAGCCAAGAGGCCATGTCATTGGATTAAAGAGTATGTGTTGGGGAGTAAGGCGTAACAAGACTGGAGACACAGGAGGGGCAGGCGATGACAGGCATTTTGTATTTGATTATGGAGACAGCGGGGAGACGCCGGAGCTCGTGGTAGGACCTGCACTTCAGCAAAATCACTTTAGTGGTTGAATGGAGGATGGACAGGAGGAGACAGAGACTTGAGGCAGGCTAACGCAGCGATCTAGGGGTGAGGTGATGGGGGCCTGCTAGCACCAGGGTGGGAGCAGTGTCAGAGGAGAGAAGGGGGTGTGTTGGAGGGGAAGCCGACAAACCCTGGCACCGTATGGGATACGGGGAACAAGAGGTCGTGAAGAGTTCAGGCTGACTCCTAGCTCTTGAGCCTGAGGGATTAGGGGGATGGCGTTGCCCTCTACAGTAATAGGGAGGGGAGGAGGCAGAGGAGCTTGGGAGGGGGGATTGAGCTCTCTTTTGGATGTGTTGAGCTTATGATGTCTACTGGACATCCAACTTGAGATGTCTGAAAGGCATGCGAGGAGACGCAAGACTGGAAAGATTAGGTCTGGATACGCAGACTTGAGAATTGTCAACATGGAGGTAATTGAATCCATGGGAACTGATGAAATCATCAACTAAAGTAACACAGATGGAGAAGAGAAGAGGGCCCAGGACACAGCCCTGTCAACACCCACGGTAGGGGTGGTTAGCCGGTGTGACCTGGCTGAAGACCCTGCAAAAGAGACGGAGAAGGAAATGACAGAGAGGTAGGAGACGAACCAAGAGAGGGGAGTGTCATGAAAGCCTAGAGAGAAGCGAGGAGAAGGCAGTAACCAGTATCAGAGGCTGCAGAGAGGCTAAGGAGAATGAAGGTTGAGAAGAGACCATTGGCTCAGCAACTAAGAGATGGTTAGCAACTTTGGAGAGAGTCGTTTCAGAGGAATGATGAGATGGCGGTGAGAAGAGAGGAATTGAAAGCCCCTGTTGTAGGTGACCTTCTCAGGTTGGTTAGCCACAAAAGACCGGAGAGAGAGGGGATGATAAAAGGGATGGATGGATCACGTAAAGGTTTTTGAGGATGGAGGAGACACAGGCATGTTCGTAGGCAGGGAAATGGCCAGTAGAGAGGGAGACACTGGAAATAAGTAACAGAGTGGGGATGACAGTGGGGCAGTCTTTTGGAGGAGATGGGACGGAATGGAATCGCTAGTGTAAGTAGCAGGGTTAGCCCTGGTAAGGAGTAAGGCCTCTTCACATGAGACAGGAAGGAGATGGCATTGGAAGGCATCCGAGTAATAAGAGATGAGGAAGAAGGAGCTCGTGGTGGATGGCCTCAAATTCTTTCTGTGAAGTGTGAGGCAAGGTTTCAGCTGTGAGAATGGAGGAAGGGGCAAGGTTTGAGGAAGGTCGAAAAAGTTTGGAAGAGCTACTGTGGGAGCGTGAATGAATTAGGGAGCTGGAGGAGGATTGCCTAGCGGCAGTGAGGGGCCCAGTCGAGGTGGTGGCCCAAGACAGAATAGTTGCATGCTTTTCTCTAGATTTGTTCAGTAGCAGGAATGTAGGGACAAAGGCAGTGGATAGTGGCAGTGATCCGAGGCTGACGCTCCTCTGGGCGTGACTGGCAATATGATAAGAGGGTGAGGGACTTGAGGGAGTTGGCCTGGTTCCCAAAGGGATCAAGATGGAAGATGGATTGGAGGCTTTCTCCCCTCTGCAGCATCTCCGGTGCGGCCCCTTCTGTCCTCAGACGCTGCCTCATCCCCTGCACCTGGACTGTGGCGGCAGTCTGGGGAGGGCTCTCTCTGCCTCTAGTCTCCCCCCACTCCAGTCCAGCCCATTCTCCATTCAGCCACCAAACTCAGAGACTTCCCATCACTTCCTGGAGCGAACACAAAACCCTCTGTGTTTCACTCGCAGCCCTTTGTCACGTGGCCACCTCCCGCCTTTCCAGTCTTTTGCTCCTTCTCCGGCGGCCTCCCTCTGCATCCCTGCCTGCTGAGCTCCCTGGCTTTCTTTAAGCCCCAGCTGAAACGCTGCTGTCCCCATAGCCCTTAGCTCTGACTTCTTCCCTCTGTCGGTTATTTCGTTTCTCCTGCCTGGAGCTTGTTTGTCTGCACTGGTTTGCTTCTTAACTCCCCCGGGGCAGGCCAAGCACGGGCTTCTGCCTTGTTTGTCGTTTCCCTACAGCTTTAGCACAATGTATGGCACAGAGTAGGCAGTTAATGAATGTTTGTAGCTTGGCTGCTCTAATGTGGCTAATGGAGGCAGCTAGGTGATGCAGTGCATGGAGTGCTGGACCTGAACTCAGGAAGACTCATCTTCCTGAGTTCAAATCCAGCCGAGCTGTGTGACCCTGGGCAAGTCACTTCACCTGTTAGCCGCAGTTTCATTATCTGTAAAATGAGCTGGATAAGGAATGGCAAACCGCTCCAGGGTCTTTGCTAAGAAAACCCCTAATGGGGTCACAAAGAGCCAGACACGACTGAACAGTGCCAGATGATGGCCTGGAAGAGAACAGACCGGAAGGAGGGTGGAGGGGGAGGGGGAAAGCCAGTAAACTGTGTTTTGATATCGACATCTCAGAGTTCCTGAACATGGAGGTGATGCATTTGTGGGTGAGAGGGAGGCCAGAAGTCTGACCATCCTTGTTGGTGGCTGGGGCGGGGCGACAGTCCCACACAGACCTACAGACTCTATTTCTTCAAAAGGGGGGGGGTTATCCATGTCAAACGCACACACCCGGTGTTCCCAGCAGAGCCACCTCAGCCCCCAGGTCTCTCCTTTGGACTGTGCCCCTTCTCCCAGCGAGGGCAGCCCGGGGCCTCTTGAGGCCAGTGACACAATGGGAAGGATGCTGGGGGTTGGTGGTTATTTTTTGTTTTTCAATGGTCAATGTCCATTCCCTTTGCTTGTGGCTCTGTGTTGTAATGATTACAGTTTATGTTGACCTCCATGGAGTGTACAAGTGATGAAAACCAGCCAGTTTTGCCCTACATCATTGTTCACATAAAGCAAATACCAAAATCTCTTATTACCTCATTTTCTTTTTCTCCCCCTAATTTTCTATTTTAAAAAATTCCTCTAGGCACAAAGCAGAATTCTGGAAAATCATTGAGGAAAGAATATGCATAAAGAAGTATTTCTTACATCAAAAAAGTCCAAGAATCACAAAGTTTGCAGAAGTTTGGTTAATCAAATACCACAGGACTGATTTAATCAGCATAAAATTGAAAGGGCTTTAGTTCTATAATAACAATTCCCATTCAGGGTTGGGCAAACTTTAACAGAGGGGCCAGTGAAGAAGGGAAGGGAAAGGTGGGACGGGTGAGCAGGCACGTTGGCACTGTGCAGATGTGAAAAGTGACCGTTGGCAACCCCGTGGACCTTGCTTGTTTTCTCATGGAAAACATTTTCTCTACCTAGTTTTTCCTTCCAAATTTAATTCCATCGAAGTCCAATACATTGTTTCAATTGTTTTACATATATATATATATAGGCTTGGTTTTCTCAGTTGCAATACCACAGAATAGTAAGTTTACTGCTTTTCCTGCCCACTGTGGAAAGAGGAGATGATTTCAAACACTTTCTTCAGCTCCACAAGAAGGAGCCACCTGTTGAGTTTCTGCATTTCATCTCTGAACCCATCTGTCAATGCATCAACGGACCGTCAGCTGACCTTGCTAGCAAGGATGTCTGTGGCATCAACATGTCTTCCTGCCATGGTGTGAACGTTTCCCTGATCTGCACAAGGGTTGAACGAAGGCCAGAGTGATGCAGAATGAGAGACCAGGGTGGCCAGCGAAGCCCAGAGCGGGCTACTAGTGAGATCAATCTGTGAGCTCAGTGTAGTCGGGACAAGGGAGGGACAGAGCTGCCTCTCCTCTGGTCCTTGATTTCTTCGAGGGGAGCTCTTGCCCAGGCCAAGAACCTGGCTCCCCTCACCCCAGGAAGGACCGTAAGGACTACCTGCTGGCCCTTCCTGTGGACGTGAGGCCCGCAACAGCTTCCTGAATTGGCCTCCTCCCAGCAGCTTCTCTTTCCTCCTACCCTTGTAAATGGAAGACACAAAAACGTAGGTAATTTGCAGCTGCTAATTAAGATGCTAATTACTGCTTGCTCAGTACAGGTCTTTCACAGGTTGTCTGACCTGAAAACAGTCCTGCTTTTTGAGAAGCAGTGGGATGTAATAGACAAAGAGCTGGCCTTGAAGCCACAGAGACCTTGTGGCCTACACTGGCTGTGTGACCCTGGGCAGGTCACTCTCCAAGGAGCAGAGGAGGCCGTGACTTTCCTCCTCTCACCCCCTCGTCTCTTCTTTGGCCAAGGAAGTCACAGGCCCAGCCCCACTGCCAGTTTGTCCTTCATGCTTTTGACTTGTAGGCCCCTACTCTATATTTTTCCTGGACCCTCTTGTTTTCTCAGCAGCGTCGGTGGCTTGTGGGCCAGGGCAGAGGAGCAAAGCGAGGGCTCTTCTGTGCTCCGGGATTGGCTCCAACCAGTCCTGGGACCAGCCCTGAGCAGCCCGATCATCCAGAGTGTTTTCACTTAGCAATGGGGATTTTGTTGGGGTGGGGGCACCAGAGATACTTTGTAACCCTCTAAGGACTGAATTTGAGTTGTTGTTGGCTCTGACAACTTCATTTGATCAGAGAGAGGACTGGCTTTGCAGTCAGAAAGACCCAGGTTCAAATCCTGCCTCTGCCACTTACTGGTTTTGTGACCGTCATTTAATCTTAAATGCCTTAAATTTCAAAATCTTAAATTAATTAGGCTTCAGCTCCTAAACTTGAGTTTCCTCCAGTGATTAGAAATCAAGGCTTCTCCTCCTAGTATCTGCTCTTTAGCTCTTAGGGGCTTGGGGCTCACTGGAGAAAAGAAAAGCCCCCCCCCCCTTTCAGAACCTCTAGGCTGGGAGACAAGGGAAGGCCTTGAAGAGAAAGTGTTTGCTCAGCCCACCTGAGCCTGTTTGGCAGCCGAGATCAGCCCCCTCCCCCAAGCAAGCCTTCCACAGTCTCTCCTTTCCCTTCCTCCGTTTCTAGAGGTTAACTGAAGAAGGAGAACCAGTCGGGTCTTAGGATGCACGTCGGCCCGCTTTCCTCCGTCGCCAGCCTCACTCCCAGGGCTCGTGTGGAAGAATTGCTGTGGGAAACACGAAGACCAAGTGGGAGCAAAGAGGAGTTAGATGAGGGTCTCTGAGCGGAGCAAAGGGCCGTGCCCAGGTTCTTGCCATTTCGTTTGGTGCTGGGTCCCCCTTTTGGCTTCCTCCAGCGCAGTCAGGCCCAGCCTCTGGCCCCTTTTCCTCTGCTGATTGGAGTAGGCTGCCCTCCTCACTCGCTTCCATTTCCCGAATCCATGCATCCCATAGAGATTTCACCTGACCTGCCTCACTCACTTCCGTCTCCTTTTCTGCTCTTTACTTCTAACCTTGCAGTCTCAAAAATGGTGCTGTTTATTCTTCCTAATACAGTTATCCCTTCCACATAGGGAAGTTTCATTACAGGGTCAGCCTAAGAAATTAAAAGGGAATTTTTGGGGAGTTTTGTGGAGGCTGCAGATGACACGCAAAGGCCAGCAGACAGCACAGAGCCTATGAACCAAATGATTAAGCCAGTGTTTACGAGAAGGTACTGTAAACACCCCGTAAAGGAAGAAGGAGAAATTCAGACTTCTTTGGCACAAAGGGAGGCCCACAGATTTAAGAGGAGTCTCCAGATCGTGGGGGCAGTGTACCCCAGAGCCCTGCGATGTGGAAGGGACGACTGTCATTACTCTCGATGATTCTGCTCCTCACAGTGGCCGGAATTAAGGAATTCCTCTTCCTCTGAAGCTCCCTTCCCAGCCCACCCTCTTCCCACCTCCCCCTCAGCCCATCCACGATGAGCTTCTTCTCTCACCCCTTCCCTTCCTTTCCTCTGTTACAGACTTCAGAACTCCACAGGACCTCTCCTTCCCTCCTTCTTTGTGCCAGCCGTGGAGGAGAAATAGGTGAACCTCCTTTTTGCCATCACTAACCAGACAGAGAGTAGACGGAAGAGGGCCTTAGAGGGGAAGGCACTGGGAAAGGTCTCCTGAATAAAATGGGGTTTGATCTGAGTCTTGAAGGAAGCCAGGGATTCTAAAAGGTGGAAGGGAGGAAGGAAGGGATCCAGGCCCGAAGGGCAGGCCTGCCAGTGCAGAAGTGTGGTTGGATTCCAGAGCGTGTGGAGCCAGAGGGACGGAGAGAGGACGTTCACTAAGCACTTACTGTGTTCCAGGCGCTGTGCTAAGCTCTTAGGTTATAGACACAACCAAGCAAGATAGCCTCTGCCCTCAAGGAACTTCTGTTCTAAAGGCAGAAAGCCCATGGGGAAAAAAAAAAAGGAAGCTGGGGCGGGGGGAAGGGCTTGAGCAGGAATGACCGGGATTGAGATGGTTGGGAAGTGTCATGGAGGCTGGACTGTAGGCCAGACAAAGGGAGAGCTTACCTGTCAGAGCCCAGTACCCTAGGAGCTGAGTGAAAAGGGGGGTGAAGGTAATGGCTAGAGAGAAGGTGACGTGGCATTGGAGACGTGGCAATGTGTGGAAGTGGTGTCGGAGACCTGGCTCTGGCCAAGAAGAGTCCCAAAGTTCACCTGGAACGGAGTAGAATGTAAGATTATTGAAAAGTTAGGAAGGTCCAGACAAATGCCAAACAAAGGATTTTATCTTTGATCCTAGGGGTAATAGGAAGCCATTAAAATTTATTGAATAGGGAACAGATGTGGTCAAGCCTGTGTTGTAGGAAAATCACTTTGAGAGCTGAGTGGACATGGTCTGGAGTGGGGAGAGACGCATTAGAAAGTTGTCATCCAGGTGTGAGGTGATGGAGGCCTGAGCTGGGGTGGTAGCTGTGTGAGATGTGGATGAGAGCAGCGCTGGCAGCTCATTGGAACTGGGAGTGAGCAACAGAGAAGAGTCAAGCATGACAAACTGAGGTGGTGTCTGGGATGACTGGGAGGGTCAGGAGGTCACTGTCGTGTGGCTCAGTCTCTCCCTTCGGGATATTTACCTGGTGGGCGCAAGTGAAATTCAAGCCAGCTTTGTTTTCCTTTACTCTGGTGGGGAGAGAATGATAGACCCACACACCAGCGTGGTATGTGGAGAGAGAGAGAGAGAGAGACAGAATGTGTGTGTGTGTGTGTGTGTGTGTGTGTGTGTGTGTGTGTGTGTGTGTGTGTGTATTTTGCCTCCTGTTCTCAGGGCTCATTGACTTAATCAAGACCCATACTCAGTGAAAAATGGGTTCATGCCTGTTAAGGTTCAGCCAAGCTGCCTTTGTATGGGAAAAACTGAGCCAGAGACGATCTCCCTGGGTGACTGAATCCCCTTGTGATAGATTAAACAGCTTCCTGGCACAGGCTCAGGAGCGGGCCAGGGACTGATCTTTCCGCCTTAGTAATGTAAGTCTGTAGGATAATTGAGCCCATTTATATCTACAGCAGGTTTTCCTTTCCTAGGCATTTTCTGATGGGTTTCTCCAGGCACTAGTCCCTTCCCCACTTGTGGCTTTGTACCTGCTTCAGCCATTGCTGTGCTTATTTCTCTAGGGACATTGTGTTTCCACAGTGGAATGAAGGTAAGCACCTGGAGGACAGGCCCTGCTTCACTTGGCTGTACCCCCAGCGCCCAGCATAGAGCAAGTGCTTAATAAATGCTTGTTGACTGTGACTGTCCCAACTCCCCCCCAACTTGCTAAATCGTGGCTAACAGATGTGTCAGAATTCAAGCCTTCTGATTCCAAAGAGAGGGGAAGGGAAGGAAGAAAGAGAGGAGAGGAAGAAGTGGAGAGAGGGGGAAGAGTGGAGGGGTAGAGAGACAGAGAAAGGGGAGAATGTTGTGTGCAAAGGCAGAGGTACCAGGAGACCCCAGCAAAGCTGGGGCAAAGGCAGAATGCTTTCCCAGCTCCCCCTTCCCCTGCTGGCTGCCCTGCCCAACCCCCCTTCCTGGCCCTGCTTCCTTGGCAGCCCCTTGTTCTGGTTGGAGAGTCAGTGATCTTCCAGGGGAAGGACTTTTAGGCTGTGACTGTGGAATACCCTTCTGCCAGCTTGCTCTCACCCCTGACCTGGTTTTTTTTTTATTTCCTCTCTTAAACTGACTTTGCTCAAGGCTTGACCCTCGGCCTGAGATTGGATTTATGGGCAGCAACTTTCTCCTCCCTAAATCGGAGACTAGGGGAGGCCTTCCAGCGGCTGGGAAATCATTGAAAGGGGCTGAACCTGAGGGAGGCAAGTTAGAAACAGAGAGAAGCTCCCGGGAAGCCAGCCCTAGGCACTCTGAGGCATCTCTGAAGACGCTTCCTGCCTGCCCTGGTGAGTGACCGGGCTTCACAGGTGCATCGGCACCCGGCTGGCACGGCTTGAATGGGCATTGGTATGCCTTAGAGAGACCTGCTGTTTGCCGCTGCCCCCCTCGCCCTCTTGGAGGTTGGCCGTCTGCCAGGATCTTTGGAGGTGAGAGGGCAAGGAAGTGTCGAATTGGCCGCAGCTCCTGGGAGAGTGAGCGTGTGTGGGGCAGATGAACTGATTTATTAGGAGATCTGGGGCAGGCAGAGCTAGGTGCCAAGGAGGTTTAATGACTGTAATAATTCTAGTTAGCATTTACGGAGTGCTTTCTATCCCAGCTGAGGATGATCTGTTGTGAAATCCAGGGCTCAGAGTACCAGGAGAAGCCAGGTTAGTGGTGACAAGAGGAAGCTTAGGAAGTGGGGGGTCCCCAGACTTCTGTGTGACTCTTCTTGGAGTGGGAGTTTAAAGCCTTCGTAGAACTGCTGAAGAGGGCACGCTGGCAGTGGGGAAGACGTTTGCTCTCCTGGGAAGTGAGCTGCTCTTATACAGAGCTCTGTATGTGCTCTTCAGGCCAGGTGGCCATGTTGTAGCCATATCAGGCAGCCAGTGGCCCCTGACCCTAATATGGCTTATAATAGTGACTCTTTGTCTGGTTACCCTGCCAATCCAGGGTAGGGAGCCGAGGAAAGCCTGTGAAAGGCCTTCCTGAAAGGAGAATGGTTTTACTTGTAGAATCACAGATGGTACAGAAGTTACACAGCTAATTAGGGCTGGTCAGTCCCCAAGCCTAGCTCCCTTCACCAGAGATAGTGGCACACTGGCAGGTGGGAAACCAGGTGAGCTGTCTGAATTGTCCCCACCACCCTGACCTTGAGGGGGAAGGAAAGAAAGCAAGCGCTCACTCTGGGGAAGAAGAAGCTGATAAGGGCTTTTAAAAAGCTTTCTCTTTGTCTCCATCTCCAGATAAACCTGCCTTTCCTAGGAGAACTGGTGGGGCCCAGGACAGGAGCACTGGAGCCCTGGGGCAGGACACACAAATGGGGTGGTGTTGCTGGAGGCTTGTTTCATGCACCTTTTTCTGTCCAGCAAGGTTATAACCTCCCCGAAGGCAGGGCCTATGCTTATGTGAGTCTTCCATGATGCCTGTCCCTGTCGTTTGTCAAAGGCATGGGATTTAGAACTAGGAAGGACTTCCGAAGTCATCCATTCAGTGGTCTCCCTTTCATTTTACAGGTAAGGAAACTGAGGCCCAGGGAAAAGCAACTTCCCAGGGTCACGCAGGGAGTGGCAGAGCACGAGGAGCGGCTTCCCAGTCCTGAACAGACAGCATGAAGGGAAGGGCTTCCTAATACTGTCAATTCCTACTTTGTGTCCTTTTTCTGCCTCTGTTATCTGGCTCAGATGCCCAGACTCCAAGCATTGTTATTTTGGGGGTATAGCCCCCACACATGACATCTGCAGCTCCATGAATTGTAATCCCCCCCCCGAATGGGTTTCCCACCTATCCTTCCAGTCACATTCACCTGAGCCCGGGCCTTTCTGACTCCATCCCCCATCTCCAGTAGCTCTCTTACCCCCTGGACCTCGTGCTCAGACTGTTTCACCCGACATGCACATTCTCTAGGCTTTTCCATTTCCCTTGGTCTTCTGTCTGTCCCCCATCTGACTGTGGATTTCTTGTTGGCAAAGGACCCTCTGTGCCCTCCCTAGGCATCAAGTAACCTGACACTTAGATTGGACTGAGGCATTTGGCTTTTAGAAGGTGGTTGGGATTGTAAGTGCTAGGGAGAAAGGGTCAGGTGGCAGCCTCTGAAAGGCTTGGTAGGGGAAGAGGCTGGAACAGAAGAATCACTTTTGACAGGTAGAATTTCTCTTAGAAGAAAGGAAGTGACTTCTTTGCCCTCAGGGAATATCCCTTAATAATAACTTTATTAGGGGACAGCTAGGTGGTGCAGTAGATAGAGCACCGGCCCTGAAGTCAGGAGGGCCTGAGTTCAAATCTGGCCTCAAACCAAACACTTGACACTTAATAGCTGTGTGACCCTGGGCAAGTCACTTAACCCCAATTGCCTAAAATAAAATAAAATAAAACATAACTTTATTGATCTGGTTGCACCTAATTCTCTAGAATTAATTCTCTAATTTTTGTACATCAAAAGCTTTTTCCTGTTCTTTGAGTGATCCTTGTCTGTGGGCTTGGGGGGACTGCCTTGGGGACCATTTCCCACTTGCTGATTCCTTAAAAAGTTAGACCCCAGGCTGATTCTCAAGTAGCTGGAGTTATTTGGTGGGACAGGCCTTGAGAGAGAAGATTCCCAGGCCTAATTTGGGAAAAGGTTCTGCTGGACACATTGAAGGTGAGGACAGGAGGACAGTGGGACCCAGGAGGCTGCCTTGTGGCCTGGTTCTCCCCAGGCTCCTGCAGGCTCTTCACCACTGAATTCATGCCCTGGGCTCTTCTCACATACTCTGTATTTAGGGAAACAGTTTATCCAGAGAACAAAGTTTTCCCCACTGAGCAAAGTTAAGAATTTACTTCTATGTTTGGGATGTTGGTTTCTGGGGGAATAGCACTGGCGGCCTGGCCTCCTGTGAGGGGAGAGCCACACCCCTCCTTCTGGGAAGAATTAAATATATAGTAGCCAGAGTGCAGAGCACTTCTGATCTCGCCCAGAAGCCTGGGACATAAGGCCCCACCCAGCGGCTCCCTGGCCTGCCATGCCCAGAGGTTCTGTCCACAG
Organism: Phascolarctos cinereus; assembly: GCF_003287225.1. Lineage (NCBI taxonomy): Eukaryota > Metazoa > Chordata > Mammalia > Diprotodontia > Phascolarctidae > Phascolarctos > Phascolarctos cinereus. The sequence goes on along the minus strand of NW_027556402.1, from coordinate 257,487,215 downwards.
TCTGTGGCCTGGACAGTTGTCCTAGCATAGTTTGCCTCAAGGATGCTCAGCCCAAGGAATGCCTTTCTCCAATTCTCATCCATGTATTAAATGCTTGTTAACACTGGGAAGACATCTCGGCTTTCATAGCAAGTCACACCTTCTGACACTAGTCCTGGTCAGAAATTCACTTCAAAGACTAGGCTAAATGAGAAAATAAGGTTTCTCACTGGGCACACTCCAGCTGCCTTCTTCCAACCCTGTGGCCTGGCCCCTTCTCCCAGTGGTGAGTTCCTCCATTTTGAGGAGGGCCCATTCTCTGGGCTCTGCTGTTGATACCCCCATATGGGCATTACAATGTTAGCTCCCTGAGGGCAGGAATGGGCTTTCTTTTGCTTGTATTTCTATCTCACCACAGTGCCCCATTCATTTTAAGTGCTTAATAAGCTCTGGTTGACTTAAGGGGTAATGAAACTGACTGGAATTTGGGCCTGCGTTTTCTCATCTGTAAAATGGACGAGGGGAGCCAGGCCAGGCGATCTCCTTCCAAAGTGCTCGTAGTTCTGACCCACCTTCAAGCTCTGTTTGCAGTCTCCAAATTCAAACCACAGTAGTCCAGAGAAAGGGTCAGCCAGCCTTCCTTGGGGGAGTCACTGCAACGCAGACCAGCGGTCGGAGAAGAGAGCGCTTCTTTCGGCTTGGTTCCTAGTGGCTCCTGCCGCCAGCTTTGCAAGGGCAGGGCCTTGCAGGCCTCTCGTGGGTGAGCCGGCCTAGCATCTCCATGGGCTTGTCTGGACTGGGAGACCCAAGCGCCCTCCTCTCTGCCCTGTTCTTGTCAGTTACATTCCTAGTGCTAAGAGAATTTGTCTTTCACTCTGCAGGTAGCCCTTTCTTTTTGTAATCTCCCTCTACTTCCCAAATAAGTCTCTTTTGTGAAAAAATTGATGGTGTGATTTCACACAAAGAAATACTATTTACAACAGTAATTCTTAGTTGCTGACTGTGTGCAGCTCGAGCCAGTTGACTTGGATTCACCCCGAGGTGTCCCAGGGACGTGGCCTGGGAGGTGACCTCACAATTGGACCCTTTGCTTCCACCTAGGGGTCCAAAGGAAGCTAGCCCCTTTGGACGCTGCACTGCCTCCTTCCCCTGCTCATCTGTCTGGCTAGACATTTTACTTAACAATTAACTTCAGTCCTCTTTGGTGCAGTCTTAACCTGCCCGGTCCCTCAGTGCCCTCTCTGACAGCCCACTGCAGGTGGAGTAAACTTTGCTCTTTCTGCCCCTCCTCTGGGGGCACGAGTTTGAGCTGAGATCCCTGCATGTTGGAGCGCGGTCAGCAGTCTCAAAGTGGGGTTCTTCCCAGCTATCAAAAGGGGAGATGCCTTGGAGCTTGCTGTATCAGAAGACCGAGGCTGGAGTAGACCACAGTGTCCTGAGTCCCCACCTGGCCACTGGGCATCGTCCCCTTCCCTGGGCTGTCCAGGGTTTGCAGACTGTTAGTCCTTGAGAGGCTAAGAGCCTTTTTCAGTCATTTTTCAGTTGTGTCTGACTGTCCATGACGCCTTTGGGGTTTTCTTAGCAAAGATCCTGGAGGAGTTTGCCGTTTCCTTTTCCAGCTCATTTGGTAGATGAGGAACTGAGGCAAACAGGGTTAACAGCTAGGAAGTGTCTGAGGCTGGATTTGAGGGCCCTGTGCCTCTTTGCTGCCCCTGGCATCTACTGGCACTGTGGAGGGTGAGGGTTCTGTGGGCCCGCAGGGCAGAGACACAAGCCCTCCGGCCACTGGACTGACTTTGGCTCCTCACCCAATAGAGAGTGCCACGGAAGCGTCCTGGAGCTGAGTTACGTAGTGCCGAGCTCAGCTGCCCCTTTAGCCTTGGATTCAAGGCAGGCCCGTCCCTTAGCTCCAGCAGCTGTTGGAGGAGAATTAAAAGCATCGACTCTGAGAACTGGAGGGTCCTTGGAGACCCTTTGGTCCGGCCCATGCATGGATGGACCCCCCCCATAAAGTACTGGGCAGAGGGTCACCCCAGCATGCTGGCAGCAAGCAGGGAGGGGACAGCCGAGCTGCCTGGCTCTCTGACTCCCTCCATGGTGAGTCGGCAGCCACGCTCTTCCTCTGCCTTGCAGCTGAGGCCACGTGCTGGCAGCCCCCTCTTTTTCCCTCTTCATCTTAAGATGTTGGAATCTATCTTTAGATTCTGATAACGAGGAGGCCCTTCTCACCAAGGCCAAACCCCTGTGTGTGCTCCTGATCCCATCTCCTGTCTCCTTCACTCGTTCTGTCTGTCTGTCTGTCCATCCCTCCTCTGCTGCCTGAGACTTCTCCCAGCCTCCCTTCTCTCCAGCTCATCCTTCACCTCTGACGTGTCTTTTTAATTTTTATTTTGAGTTCCAAATTCTCTTCCTCCCTCCCCCTCACCATTGAGAAGGCAAGCAGGGCGGTACCCATGATACCCACGACACGCTTCCTGATGTCCATCCCGCCATCTCCGAGGCTCCAGACTGACCGCTCTTGAGCGCCCTTGGCTTTTCCCTGCTGTCAGGCGGCCAAGCTGGATAGAAAGATTGGTTAAAGGAGATGGAGCCTGGAGACAAGAAGGCTTAGAGGGGAGGTAGGGGCCCCCAAACCAGCTGGCCGGCCTCTGGCATTGTATGGCCTGGGGTGGGGGGAGCCTAGAGGCCCTAGAGACAGGCGGAAGTTTGAAGTTTCACCAAGAGAGCTGCCAAGGATGGAGGTCGCGGGCAAACAACGACCCTGGGTCTCAGTTTCCCCGTCTGTTCAACGAGGGGTGGAACTTCGTCTTTTTCAGCTACAAATGCCCAGGCAGGTGAGTGCCGCCATTGCTTCCTGTGTGCACTTGGTGGCAGTGTTGGCCCTGAAATCCCCCCTGCTCTGCGGAGGCCCGGGCTGAGCTGGGGTCCATGCTTCCTTTTCCTCAGGCTCACCCCAGGTCAAGGTGACTCCGTCTGCATGCCCCCTGGGCGGTGGCAGGGATAACACAGCCAGTCCTAGGGGCCCCTGTAATGGAGCCACAGCCAGGGTGTGGGCATTCACTGTTGATTCTTGGTAGCACAAGAAGTAGTCAGTTTAGGAGGAGTTTGGGGGAGGGGGTGAGCACACCTGCACCCTACAGTAGAGGCCTGGGGGGAGGCCAGGCTTTGCTAGCTGTTTTGGGGAGCCCTGAGCTAGAGCCAGCCAGGGGTTCACATCCACCAGGCTTTAGGGCTGGCTCCTTTCCTCCTTTTCCGGCTGCTTCCTTGTCCCCGTGACTGTGCCTTTCTCTGCTATGAGCCCCGCTTTCTGGTGGGCCTGTGTTCCCTTTTCCCTCACCCCGCTCTCTTTGTATATTGTGCGTTGTGTCATCTCAGTCATTTGGTGGGACTATGGGTAAGCCTTCCCAAGGAAGACAAGGAGTGTCTTCCTTTCCTTGGTGTCTCCTGCCCTTGAGGTGCGGGCCTGGCTCCTACGTTAGATTTGGGGTCTGCCTCAGTTAAACTTGGAGCCCCTTCCAGAAGCCCATCTCTATTTGTAATTTGCCAGTGCTCTCTTAGGCCACGTGAGGGGAGGCCACCCGGGTCACTCCCCACAGGCCTCCCCCTTGTCAGCTCCCCTGTGGACGTCTTGGGGTGAGGGTCCAGGCCCCAGATCGCTGCCCTCACCTCTGCGCTTTCGGAGCTCCGCTTCCTGTCTGGCCACCTCTGATGCTGGATTTGGACTTTCAATTTCTAGCAGCAGCCCCCCTTGTAAGGAGAAAGTGATGTGATGCAGCCGAGAGCCAAGCACCTGTCCCTCCCCCTCCCCTCGCATGAGGGTATGGACAGAATGGCCTTTGAGGTTCCTTCCAGCTCTGGGGCTATGGTCCTGCAAGGCCAGGAAGCACTTAGGATGAAAAAAGAAGCAGAGATCTTGGAGGGTAAAGCCCTTATTTCTACAGCCCCTCCTCGTAGGTGAGGCACAGTCCTGAGAGTGGATCTAGGCTGGACCGGGCCCATGTAACCACGGTGGGATTCAGGTCAGCCGTGGGTAGAGGTTCAGCAGGTGTAATTTGGGGGGCAGTGCAGGGGAGGGAGTCTCTGGTGCTGCTTGGACTGCGCTGCTGTTGCGCGCTGGGACAGCACCATTTTTGGTCTAATTTGAAAGCTGTCCAAAGCCAGATCTGTCCAAACCCTGCCCTGCCTCACTCTTCAGGGGCTCCCCAGGGGAGGAGGGAGAGGAAGGAGGCCCACAGGGAAGGACTGCTCTGTGGGGTCCTGGTAGATGGGAGCCGAGCAAAAACCAGACAGGGCAGTCACACCCTGCTCCGGAGTCGGAGTTGATGCAGCCTCGTTTTCCTCTTCTCTCTCCCCTCTCAGACAAGGCCTGAAATGAGGAGGGGGTAGCATGGATGCTTGTCACCCCAGCGTGTGAGCTCTCTAGAGGACAGTTGGGGGAAGGCAGTGTCGGGGCTGGTGGTTGTTTTTTTTCTCCCTTAAGCAAGTGCCTCGCTGTCTCCTTGGCCCCAGCAGGGAAATGTGGCTGGTCCTGCAGGGCATCCAAGCAGAGATTGTTGCTGAGCTTTACCTGGGCTTGTGAGCATGTCTTCTTCTCCCCGGGCAGAGCCCAGCAGAAGAACATCCTTCCACGGTGACCGCTGCAGGAGCCCGGTGACAGGGGCGCACACAGCCTTTGGCAGGTTCTCAGCTTGGGAGCCCTCCCGGGGGCTCCTTCGGAGTTTGGCACTGGTACCCCAACCAGACTACTCTGCTCTGGCTTGGAAATGCTGGGCAGATGGAGGCATCATGGGCAGAAGGGTGTGCTGTTTTCTGGAGTAGTTCTGTCTCCATGCTTCTGTTTTTATGCAGAACATGAGGAGCTCAGGCAGACAGTTTGCTTTGATGCAGCTCGGCCTGACCTGTAGGGGAGTCACCCAGTACGGCGGCTCCCCGGATTCCTGAGAGGGTCTCCTTACATCCTCCAGATTCTTTTTGGGGCCAGGAAGGCTTGGGTCTCCCCCAGGAATGAGAGGTCTGGTCCTGCCCTGCCACCAGCTCTCTGTGTGACCTTGGGCAAGTTCCCAAGCCTTGGGTCTCAGTTAGGTCATCTGTAAAACGGAGCACTAGCATCTTTCTTTCTCCTGCGGCTCTTGTGAGATATTGTCTGTGAAAGCCTTATACAAAGTGTCTCCCTCTTCCCAGTGGCTGTCCTGAGTGAGCCCAGGTACTGGGGAGTCTGTGGAGAAGAGCCTCCCCTCTCTCTGCCTTCCCTCAGGCGTGCAGGGGTCTTTGGGGATGGCTTTAGGTGGGACCAGACCCACTTGAGAGGTTTAAGAAGTGCTCTGAGCGGTCCCTCCAGCCCTTTCCCATCTGACAGGAATCAGAGTCATATAATAGCTCATCATACTGTCTCCTCCTTTATACAAGAGGCCTTCCCACCCTTTATCACATTTGACAGCTGCAGTCCTGGAGCTAGGCTCAGCCCAACCTGCATTCGGTAGCTTATGCTCTACCTGGAGAACACACTTCAGGAAGAGGAAATCGAGTCATTTCAAAAGAGAAAGAGCCCGTCAACAGGAGAAGGGGACGTGCATACGTGCCACCTGAGCTAGGTGACTAGTGAGGGCCAGATGACAGTGAGGGGCTCCGAAAGGCCAAGGGGAGGAGAGACAGGGCATGGGGAGTCCCCTGCCTGGGCGCCAGGGCAGGGGCCGGAGGGTCCTGGAGGGGAGCAGTGAGTCTGCTTGGAACACAACGGAGACTGTGGAAAGTGGATGGATTGGAAATGACATGTTCGCTTTTCTTACTTTCAAAGCTATGGTGCTTCTCTGAGCTTCCTTCTGAACGCATTTCTGCTCTTTTCTGGACATTTGAAAACGTTTCGTTGGCCCTCGAAAGAAAGAAAGAAAGAAACCCTCGAAACACATAAACATAAGCCAGCAAACGGATGGCCCCTGTGGTTCTGGCCTGATGCCTGCTGTCCGTCCCCTCTGACCCGAAGCAGGTGCGGTTCTTCATTGGTCCTCTGCTGATGGGCCGCTCGCTGCATCGTTCAGACTCCTCAAGTCTTCTGAGACTACTCGTCGCTGGTTCCAAGTCTTCTGGTCCGTGTTAGCCTGGATTCCCTGCGATGGTGTCTTTCGTGTGTAATAATGTTCTGCCACATTCCCGTGCTGCAGTTTGTTTTGGCCGTTCCCTTATTGTCTAAAAGGTGATCTAAGCCCTCCCTACCCCACTGAGATTCTGGGTCTTTTTTTCCTCTTTGAATCTAGTAGGTGCTTAATAAATGTAGTCGACTGACTGACTATGCCCACCCAACATTATCTTCCCTCTTAACCACCTCTTCCCTATTTCTGCTTGTTTTCTTGTTTATTTTGGTATATTTCTATAGCAAACTCTGTGTGTGTGTGTGTGTGTGTGTACATATATATATATATATATATATGTATGTATGTATATATATGTATGTATGTATATGTTCAATCTTTGCGCTTTCCTTGTCCATTAAAAATGAGTGAGCTTCATCAGATGCCCATGCCGCCACCCCTTCCTCCATGTTTTGATGTCCCTCTCATACACCCTAATTGTCAGAAATACCAGGCTCCATCCCTTTCTTCCACCTTTCTACACAAGTATATTCCTTTTACCCTCTTTTTTTTGCCCTCTGCTTCTCATAGATCGGGGCAGTTTTCATTTCAAGATTCCTGAAATATAATGTCCAGGCTTTTAAACATGCATGGTTTTCAGGGAGTTCAATGATTCTTAAATGAGTTCTCCTTGATCTTCTTTCCAGGTTGGTTGCTTTCGATATGAGAGATCTTAGATTTTTTCCCCTAAGTTTTCAGTCTCTTGATTCTGTTAGACTCTTCTTGCTGTCCTGAAGAGTCGTTGATCGCTGTTTGGTCAGTTTCAAAGGTGTCCTTTTCTTGGGTCAGGTTTACCACTTCTCTTCTGAGCTGTTGATTCTCCTTCCAATTATTTCATCTAGAGCAGCACTTCTTAAAGATATCTGGGTTCTGTGAACTTGTTGTTTTTTTTGTTTTCAGTGTTTTGATAATTGTATTTTGGTATGCTTGGTTTCCTTTGTAATCCTATCTGTTTTATGTATTGAAAACCTTTTTTTCTGAGAAGGGCCCCCAAGGGGCCCAGGATATCAAAAAGAGCTCTGGCTAGCTGTGTGACCCTGGGCAAGTCACTGAACCCTAATTGCCTTTAAAAAAAAAAGTGCTCTGGAACTTTTATTTCACGAATTTATCCCCTGCTTCATCTCGTCTAGGTATTCATGTTGTTCTTATGGAAAATAATTTTTTTTTTTTACTTTGAATCTCCGTTTGCAGATATTGCAGTTACTTGTTTCTTCTTTTGAGGATCTCTCCATCTGTAGTCGATGTTTTCTTTGATTTACAGCTTTAATACTTAAACTTCAAGTTTGAGGCAGGGCCAGGCTTTGACACCTGCTGTGCTTTTGGGTGGGGTGGTTGACCCTGCCTGGTCTCTCCTGGTACCCTTCACTGTGACCTTCCACTTCCTGAGGTTCGGCCCTCTCACCTCACTCAGAAAATTGGATCTTCAGGCCCCTGTGGCATCTCAGGGCAGAGGATTAGGCACCTCAGAGCCTCCAGTCTGAACAGGGCTCCTGAGCCCCAAGCCCTGGGGCTTTCTTGGGGAAGCCCTCTGCTTCTGCTGCCTTGAGGCCACATGTGTCCCTGAACTGTCTCTGGTCCAGTTTGGAGGCTGCCCTCCACTTGGTTGGTTCTTCCCTTTCCTGTTGCCCTTAGAATTTTAACTGATGTCTTTGGATATAAGAATCTCTTACTCTAGTGGTCAGGCTGCCGTTTTGACTGGAAATCCCTGAAAGATCTTCGAGAAGGAAAATGGCTTGATCAGAACCAGTTTTTTCCTCTTAATTCAATTTCATTTTATTTTCAGGTCTGTGTTATCTCTGTCCCTTCTATCCACTCATCTCCCCCCAGCTTGAGGAAGCAAGAAAAGAAAACAAAACCCATTGTAAACATGCATAGGCAAACAAAACACATCCAGCTTGAGCCGTGTCCAAAGACCCACTCTGGCTCACGTCTGCACCCTGTTTCTGTCAGCTCTGTCTGGAGGTGGGCGGGGAGCATGTGTCATCAGGAGTCCCCTGGAATTATGATCCTGGGGTTGATTAGAGTTTCTAAGTCTTTCAAAATTGTTGGTATTTACAAGATTATTGTTATCATATAAATCACATTTTCTTTTTAAAAAACTTTTTGGATACTTGTACAGTTTAATTTGCAAACAGAATTTCTGTAACAAATTGTTTTTAACCAAATCATGTCTTATAAACTACAGAAAACCCAGGGATAAAATGACCTCTTCATTGTGGAAGACCTTCATTTACATTATTATTGTAGTAGAAAATACAGAATGTAGAGGATGACTGAAAAGACTAATGCAATATTAAATTCAGATCTATACCTCATGTAGCTACTTAAAACATGGTTTTAAAGACAAAACCCAACATTTTTCACTTTGTATCAGTTCATACAAGTCTTCCCAAGTTTCTCTAAAACCATCCCCTTTATTTCTTGCAGCATAATGTCATTCTGTTGCTTTCATATACTTGCTCAACCATGCCCCAGTTGAAGGGCACCCTCTCATTTTCCAGTTCTTTGCAAATACAAAACAAGCTACTATAAATATTTTTGACCCTATAGGTTTTTTTTCCTCTTTCTTTTATCTCATTGGGTCATAGACCTTGTAGTGGTATCCCTGGATCAAAGGGTATGCACAGTTTTGGGGACAAAGTTCCAGATTACTTTACAGTTTTACCAACAGTGCATGTTTTCCTACAGCCCCTCCAGCATTTATCATTTTTCTTTTTTTTGTCAGTTTTGCTAGTCTAATGGCTGTACCAGTCTGATGGTGGGGCACCACCTTGAGGTGGCACCTCAGAGTTGTTTTAATAATCATTTCTCTAATTATTAATTCCTTAGAGTTTCTTTTTTATATCAATTGGGAGATGACTTATAAATTCTAATCAATTCCCTATGTATCTGAGAAATGAGACTTTTATCAGAGAAACTTGCAGTAAAGATTTCCCCCATTCGCCTTCACCTCTTCTCATTTTAGCTGAATTGGTTTTGTTTGCGCAAAAACTTTTAAATTTGTTTTTGTTTTTTTCTCACTTAATAGTGTTTTTTTTCCAATTACATACAAAGATAGTTTTTAACATTCACTTTTACAAGATTTTGAGTTCCAAATTTTTTTCTCCCTCCTGCCCCACTCCCCTCCCCAAGACAGCATGCAATCTGATAAAGGCTATACATGTACAATCGTATTAAACATATTTCCACATTAGTCGTATTATGAAAGAAGAATCAGAACAAAAGGGAAAAACCACAAGAAAGAGAAAAAAAGAGAAAATGGTCTGCTTTGATCTGCATTCAGACTCCATAGTTCTTTCTCTGGATGTGGATAGTATTTTCCATCATGAATCCCTTTGAATTGTCTTAGATCCTTGCGTTACTGAGAACAGCTAAGTCTATCAAAGTTGGTCATCGCACAACGTTGCTGTTACTGTGTACTCCTGGCTCTGCTCGCTTCACTCAGCATCAGTCCATACAAGTCTTTCCAGGTTTTTCTGAAGTCCCCCTGTTCATCATTTCTTATAGCACCATAGTATTCCATTACATTCATGTACCACAATGTGTTCAGCCAGTTGATGGGCATCCTCTCAATTTCCAATCCTTGGCCACCACAAATAGAGCTGCTGTAAATATTTTGGTACATGTGGGTCCTTTTCCCACTTGTATGATCTCTTTGGGATACAGCCCTAGAAGTGCTATTGCTGGGTCAAAGGGTAGGCACATTTTATAGCCCTTTGGGCATAGTTCCCAATTGCTCTCCAAAAGCTTTTTGATTTTAAGTAATAAAAATTGCTCATCTTAACTCTTTGCGAACCCATATCTCTCTTTTGGGTCATGAACTCTTCTCTGTCTCTAGACAGTTTCCTCCGTGTTCTTCTAATTTGCTTTTGATAGCACCCATTCGTGCCTAAATCATGTACTCACTTGGAGCTTATCTTGTTATACGGTATGAGCTGTCACTCTGTACCTAGGTTCTACCAGACTACTTTCCAGTTTTCCCAGCAGTTTTTGCCATAGTGAGTCCTTGCCCCTTTGGGTTTATCAGATGTGAGTTATCGATCTCGTTTGTCATGGTATGTTGTATTCCTGATCAGTTCCACTGATCAGCCTCTCCATTTCTTACCCAGAATGTTTTGATGATTATGGCTTTGTAGTATGGTTCGAGATCTGGTACTGCTAGGCCCTCTCTCTCCAGATCAATTTTGTTATTATTTTTTTCTAGTTCTATAAAGTAATCATTTGATGGTTTGATTGCTATGGCACTGAATAAGTAAATGACTTTCGGTAGAACTGTCAGATTTGATATTGGCTTAGTGTACCCCTGAGCAATTAGTAATTCTCCATTTATTTAGATCTGCCTTTATCTGTTTGTGTTTGTTTTGGCCAGAATTGTTGTAAGAAGCCGCGTGTGACGGCTCAGTGGAAGATAGACAGCTGTGGAGCTTGTCAGGGTGTAACAGGAGTCAGGCTAGGCAGGCAGGAGAGGCCCCAGTTAGATGGAGGCTGGCCGGTACTCTTCACCTGGGATAGATGAATTTAAAAAAAAAAAATTGACAACTCTAATGTTTCCTTGGTAATCCTAAGTATCGTACATCTGGCATTACTCTGAATAAAAGTCATATTCACTAGCATTACTCTAGCGTATTATACATGTGACCTCGATCGGTCCTCACCGTGATCCTGTGAGAGGTACCGTGGTCATTATCCTCATTGTGTGGATGGTTCAGATGGCGCACAGGGCTGTGGCCGGGAAGGGGCCGAGGCAGGATTCCGACTGAAGGCTTTCTGATTCCAGGGCACCGTCCAGGGTGATGGATGGTGAAGGGCTTCCTCAGTTTTCCCAGACCACCAAAGGGGCCCTTGACCAAACAGGTGAAGAACCCCTGGCGAAGCAAATGGAAACGATAGCTCCATTTTATGGAGCAGAGTTTGTGACTTGTCCAAAGTCACACAGATTAATGATGGAGCCAGTTTTCAGGTCCAGGTCCCCTCGCTCCCAGTACTTTTTTTCTCCCTTAAACTATGACCATCACACTCATCCTTAGTGCTTGGGGCCTTCGGGAAAGCAGTCGGGACTGCCTGGTCTCTGAAACGTGCGGGACTTTGTTTTTGGCTGGCTGCTTTTCCTGCAAGTGGGCAGACAGGACCGAGTAGGAGGCTGAGATGTTCAGGCTTTGTTCCTGGAAATTCTAGGCGAAGGAGAGCTTTCAGGCAATCTCACGGGCAGCTCTCCCTAAACGTCTCCTGTGGAGCTCAGCTCCTGGCTGGAAGACAGGAGGCAAAGGCTGGGGGCCGGCCGGAGGCTGGAGGGACTGCTTTTAGGTGGGAGCTGGCCTTATGGGCACTAGGACTGCCCACTGATCCTCCCCCAGCTTCTGCCAGTGCCCCAGCAGGTCAGGGGTCTTCTGTCTCCTCTACATCCCACCCACTGCAATCTTCCTTGGGTTTTGTCCATTAGGCCATGGGCTGTCCTCAGCAGACACACCTCACAAACCCTGTCAGTCGCCTTCTGGGTCTGCCTTTGGCCCCATCTGGGCCTGCCACCTGCCCCCAGCTCGCAGCTCCAGATGCTCCAGGATGAGGGATGAGGACAGGAAGTTGTTCCAGCGGCCCCGTTCTCCTGATTTTACTCTTGGCCATGACCCAGACTCTGAGTTGTCTACAAGGCAGCCAGACTTTGAACCCTGGGGCCAGTGTACTCAGGGAGATCAGGAGCTGCTGGTGGGCAAGCCGCAGTGTGCCCCTGGCCCCAAGCGTGCCCCTAGCCCCCAGCCTTCCAGGCAGAGGCAGCTGTATTGCCTTGGCCTGATTGCCTGGCCCTCGGCAGGGTGAGTACATGGTGCAGCTGGTCCCCGCTGGTGGTGTGGCCCGTGTCCTGGGTGGTGTGTGTGTGTGTGTGTGTGTGTGTGTGTGTGTCTGTTGTGTGTGTGTGTGTGGTGTGTGTGTGTGTGTGTGTGTTGGGGGAGGGGGTCATCTGCTACCTTATTCGTTAGACCTGCCTTCTTCTAGGCTAGGCCTAGGCCTTTAATCTCCAGCACTTTCTCTGTACAATATTATTAAATGTGGAGGCTACAAGGCTCGGGGGCACATGTTTGATGCATGCCACCTGCCTCGAGTGGGGTGCTGTAGTGTAGACAGCTGGGGTGGCCCTGCTGTGTGTGTGTGTGTGTGTGTGTGTGTGTGTGTGTGTGTGTGTGCGCACACATGCTCCTGCTGTGTATGAGTGCGTGTGTATAGGGGGTGGGAATGAGAGGGGAGGACAGCGATCTCCAGGGTCCCTCAGCTCTATCTTCATGAGCCTGCCGAGGGTTCGCAGGCTGTGTGTGGTGGGTCAGGGTCAAGCCGTTTGGTATCAGTCCTGAGGGTGTGGATGGAGGCTGGCAGAGACGCTTCTCAGTCCCTGAGGTACTGCCTGTAGTTGAGCAGGCGATGACCAGGGAGCGCCCTCATCCCTGCTGGAGAGCCCCGGACCCAGCTCCTCCATCCAGCTCAGCTTTGTGATGCCACACTTGGCCCTGCGCCTCACGCGGGCTCCGGAGGGGCAGCCTGGTTCTGTTCCTGTCTCAGCAGCTTCCATTCAGGGGCTGACCGTCTGTCCAGGCCCCCAGGCCACCTTGCCGCCTTCCCCTCCCTCTGATCCCAGTCACTGCCCCCGCCCGCTCTGATTTCTGACCTCAGTGAGCCCCTCATTCATTTAGCAAACATTTCCTCCACACCCATTCCTATGGTTAAGGCCTGTGCTGCCAGGGAGAATGAAAAGGTGACTGAGTCATGCTCTCTGCCTTCCATGAGTTTACCGTGGGTAAGGAAAATGCTACTGCAATAAAGTACCAAGAGAGGTATTGTAGGAGGGGCCCAGAGCCCAGATTCAGAGAGGAAAGCTGGCTCTCCTGGAGGAGGGGCTGGGCTGGGGGCTCTCTGGACAGGCAGCTGGAGGCCAGAGCCCAGAGGGCCTGGACAGAACCCAGCACGGGTCTGAGGGAGCGCTGGACAGTTAATGAGCAGAGGAGGGACGGAGGGCATTCTAGAGGCGCTGTCACATCCTGTAGCTTCTTTCTGTTGAGACAGTCTGTGCTTACCCATGGGCATGGTCAGGGCAAAGCCAGGGTTCTCAGTTGCCTGTGTCTGTGGTCCAGCCCAAAGCTGCCCTTCAGAACAGGCAGGGTGGGCCAGCAGGCTGCCCGGGAGGCTGTTGCAATCATTTGGGCTTTTTAAAAATTGAATTTTCTTTTCCTTTCTGTTCTGAAGTCCATTCCTCTCCTGCCCTCCAGAAAGCAAGAAAAGGAAAAGCCTTTACGTGAGAAAGGCCACGGTAACACTGTTGTGTTTCAAAAGCTTGACTGCTGAACACAGAACTTCTTTTGGGACCCTGGCCACAGCTGACGTAGGGCTGGGCAGGGCAGGTACAGGTAAACCTGGTGAGGCCTGGGCTGCTTATTACCAATGACTTCGCCAAGGTCACAAAATGAATCAGTGGGGGGAGTAGAACCTGTGTATTGTGGCAGGCGTCCTTATCACCACACACAAACGAACCAAGGAGGTCAGGGCTCCCCAGCACCTTATCAACTCACCCTGACGTGATTTCTGCCCAGAGCTAAGAGGCATCTTTCCCCCATCACCCCTGGGGCCTGGAAGCTTCCACTGACCCCACCTCCTGGTGCCCTTTGTCCCATTTGGGAGGGAGGGGAAGGCAGGAGGGGAGGAGTGTCTGGCGGAGGAATGAGGCCCAACTATTGATGTGCTCAGCCTCCCCCACAAATAGCCACCAGCACCATCGGGTCAACGCTGGGCCCCATCTGCCTGCGTCCACCAGCCTCACTGTCCCCAAGGCTGAAAGGAGCCCACGGAACCTGCCCCTGGGACTCCCAGGAAAGCAGGGCGAGGTAGACTGAGAGCTTCTGGGGTGACGTCTCAGCGGCTTCCTCCTTGGGCTCCCCCTTAAAGGAAGGGCACACAGTACAATTCTCCTCCCCTTCTAGGGGCAGCTAGGTGGCTGTGGATAGACCACTGGGCCTGGAATCGGGAAGACCTGAGTTCAAATGTGACCTCAGACACTAGTGATGTCACTGAGCACGTCACTTCCCCCTGTTTGCCTCAGTTTCCTCCTCTGTAAAATGAGCTGGAGAAGAAAATGGCAAGACAGTGCAGGCTCTTTGCCAAGAAAACCCCGAGTGGGGTCACAAAGAGGCAGACATGACAGAAAACAACTGAGCACCTGCTCCCCTCCCCAATGTGGTGGGACCACAGATGGTGCCACAGGGCTGTGAGGGGCAGGTACAGGCTGGAGGCTTGGAATCCAATTGCCCCGTCCCCCAGCCCCCTTTGGATGCACCTTCTGGGTCTGTGGGGTTGCTGGCCTCCCCAGGGAAGGAAGGGTGGGCCTCAGGCCCAGGGTCGTGCAGTTATTTTACATGTTTGTGGGGCCTAGACTTGTGTCCCTGCTCGAAGCCTTTCTCTGAAGGACCCCTGATGTGGGGGTGTAGGGTCAGGGGTTCACGTTGCAGGGACGGGGTGAGGCAGGTGGCTTCTGAGGCCCCTTTATCCTCAGAGGCTGGGTGATTCTTGGGCTCCTGTCTTTGGACGCCTTCCCTGGGAGATCACCTCCAGCTAGTGGGGGCTTGTCTGTGGAGAGTTGTTTGGGGGCTGTCTTCTCCTGTTGGAATGTCAGCTCCTTGCCAGCAGGACCTGTTGCCTTTCTCTGTGTCCCCAGAGTTAGCACTGGCCATGAGGGAGGACTTCATAAAAGCTTGTTGACTTGGGAACCGGAGGCGGGTTGGGAGAGCTGGAAGAACAGACCTCTTCTAGATACGGAGAACAGAATGTAGACACACAGCATGCTAGGCTTCTAGAGGAGGAGGCATTTGTGGGGAGGTTGTGGAGAGGAGGGGCCTTGGGAGGGAGCCCTGCTGTGGCGAGGACACAAGAGATGTCCGTCAGCTCCATAGACCCTTGGAAGTCCAGGAGCCTAGTTGAGCCTGTTTCCTTATTAGACCCTCTTCCTCTGGGTGGTGGGGGCCAAAAGGAGGGAGGGTCTCAAAAAACATACAGACCTTATGGTGCTGTAAATGCTAGCTGTCATCACTAATACTGTAATCTAGTAGTTCGAGCCCCTAGTTCTACAAATGAAAAGCCTCAGGCCTAGCCCCGCTCCTTCCGCCAAGTTAGAGGATTCCTTAGGAGGCGTCCAGGCAGGCACCTTCCCCTGCACAGAGGAACAGATAGCTAGCTGAGCTGGGATTTAAACCCTCCAACAGCCCCCTCTGGCTAGCTGGGGGTGGGGGTGGAGTGGGCATTTCTTGTAGCAGCCTGGCTGAATGCCAGGGCACGTTTACCAGATGGTTTTGCCACCACTGAGTGTACCCTGGCCAGAGCCAGAAACCAAGGGAAGGGAGCCCAGGCTGGAGGCGGCAGGAGGCTGCGGCCTGGCTCTTCTTAGCTTCATCACCCCCTTCCTAGAATAGCAGGGCCCGGCCTCGGGGTTTGCCTTTAAGGTGGTTCTGGGGCCAAGTTGAATGTCTTGGTTCTGGCAGCCAGTCAGACCACCCAGGGACACAAAATCATGTGTTTGGTAGAGAAGGAGGCCCAACGTTACGTTTGGTCTTTCACGTGAAGCTGGAGGCGTGAGGGAGGGCTGAGAAGGACTCTCACCACCTCCCTTGGTGGTCAGCACCAAGGCTGAAAAAGACCGAGAGACCAGTCTCCAAGCTGTGGCTGCTCTCACCAGGCCCTCTCTCTCTCTGTAGATGTGGAGGTTCCGTTTGGCCCAAGGGGGCCTAAGGCTCCTGAGCATCCGACATGCCTACAGCTCCCAAAGCAGCCAGTACCCCGAGTACAAGCCCATCAAGAAAGTCATGGTGGCCAACCGAGGTGAGTAAAGAACCGCCTGCCCCCCCAACCCCCGGCTGGCCTGGCCTGGCCAGGAACCCGTTGTCCCCTTCACGCCCCACAGCCTCCATCCAGATCCATCACAGCGCCCGCCCATCCTGGAGCAGGACCCAGGGATTTGCTTCTTGTTCTTTCCAGGTGAGATAGCCATTCGAGTGTTCCGGGCCTGCACGGAACTTGGCATCCGCACTGTGGCCGTGTACTCTGAGCAGGACACCGGGCAGATGCACCGGCAGAAGGCGGATGAGGCTTACCTCGTTGGGCGTGGCCGCGCCCCGGTGCAGGCCTATCTGGACATCCCAGACATCATCAAGGTGGCCAAGGTGAGTGGGACTGGTGGGGCTGGGGGCCTCTGTGGGGAGCTCTGCAAAGGGGCTCTTGGGGTTCAGCCCTTGGAACTGCTGCCTTTCCTGGACAGGAGAATGACGTCGACGCCATCCACCCTGGCTACGGGTTCTTGTCGGAGCGCTCCGACTTTGCTCAGGCCTGCCACGATGCAGGGATCCGGTTCATTGGGCCCAGCCCGGAAGTTGTCCGCAAGATGGGGGACAAAGTGGAGGCGCGGGCCATCGCCATCGCCGCAGGTATGCGGCGTCGGGGCCCGGGGCCCAAGGGGATGGTGGCAGGAGGACCCCCAGCCTCGCCACTGCAGAGATCCCATGCTCCTGTCTCTCAACAGGCGTCCCGGTGGTTCCTGGCACAGACCACCCCATCTCCTCCTTGCATGAGGCTCATGAATTCTCCAACAGCTACGGCCTCCCAATTATCTTCAAAGCTGCCTATGGGGGCGGGGGGCGTGGCATGAGGGTCGTGTACAACTTTGAGGTAAATGAGAGTTGGGGGCCTGGGGAAGATTGGGGGAGACAGAGCAAGGCCTGCCCTTAATAGAGCCCTCCAAGCTGAGCCCCCCAACAGCTCTGACCTCAAAAGTGCAGAATGCCAGGGGCAGAGCATACCCTAGAGGAAGGGAACCAGGATGGGTTGTGTGACCTAGAACCAGGGGGACCAGTCTCTGTCTTGCTCCCACAATCCAGGAGCTGGAAGAGAATTTTAACCGGGCTTATTCTGAAGCCCTGGCTGCCTTTGGGAATGGGACACTGTTTGTGGAAAAATTCATTGAAAAGCCACGTCACATCGAAGTGCAGATTCTGGGTGAGTGACCTTTACCTGGGCACTGCCCTCTGACCCCTGTGAGGCCTGCTCCGGAGCAGCAGCACTTGAGAACTGGGAGCAGAGTGGGAGGCTGGGCCCCCTTGCCTGCCCTGCATCATCCTTTGCCCTGTGGTGTGGAGTTCTGTGCTGTGGGGCTGGGGCCTTCAGGGCAAATGTAGGTCACAAGGGCATGGTGGGGATTCCTGGGCTCCTGGGGCGAAGACTAGCTCTGCTGAGGAGTTAGGGACTGAGGAGAGTGAGCCCGGCTCCCTGCCTCCTTCAGGGGACCGATTTGGGAACGTTCTGCACCTCTATGAGCGGGATTGCTCCATCCAGCGAAGGCACCAGAAGGTGGTGGAGATCGCCCCGGCGACCCACTTGGACCCCCAGCTCCGCGGCCGCCTGACCAGCGATTCGGTCAAATTAGCCAAGCAGGTGCGGAGCTGGGGACCAGAGGGACAATCGAGAGTGGGCGGGCAGGGGCTCCCAGGAGGAGGGCCATGCATCCAGGTGGGAGTGAGAGGAAAAGGACATCTGGGTCTTCTGGCTTTGGGGCCATCAGGAGTGTGGTGGGGCTGGGGGCGGCAGAGGTCCCGGGAGAGCCTAGAGAGTCCTCAGCTGTCGCTGTTCCTCCTCCTCCTCTTCCTCTTCTTCTTCCTCTTCCTCCTCCTCCTCTTCTTCCTCTTCTTCCTCTTCCTCCTCTGCTCTTCCTCTTCTTCTTCCTCTTCCTCCTCCTCTTCTTCCTCTTCCTGCTCCTCTTCTTCCTCTTCCTCCTCTGCTCCTCCTCCTCCTCTTCCTCTTCTTCCTCTTCCTCCTCTGCCACTGAAGCTGCCCTGCTCCCCCACCCCCACAAATCCCACCAGTTGCTCCAATTTGCCTTCCTCTTTAACCCCTGGCATTAAAAAGACAGTAAGCCTCCTCTAAGAAGGCTCCCCATGGCCACGCCTTCCTCTGCCACCGGTCAGACTCCTTAGGCTTCATTTTCTGCTCACTCCTGCTCTCTGTCCTGCTCTCCTTCTGGTCCAGTGGCCTTTACCCGGGCCCCTTGATTCACAGCTGGAAGAGGCCCCTCATCTTTCAGAGGCAGTGAGGGGTGGGCCCCCAGGCCGGCGGCACGCAGGGCGCTGGGTCCCAGCTCTTCTCACTCCAAAGCTGGTGCCACCCCTTCCTCAGAGGCCCCGAGTGGTCGAGCCTGCTCCCCTTCAGTGAGCTGGGGCGCATTCCCAGGCAGCTCTCCCCCTCCTACAGCCTTCTTTTCTCCCTCCCACTGGACTCCTATCCTGCCAGGCTTCCTCCCTCCTCTGGCTGCCTGGGCCCCTGCTCACTCAGCTCCCCCCACAGGTGGGCTATGAGAATGCGGGCACGGTGGAGTTCCTCATAGACAAATATGGCAGACACTATTTCATCGAGGTCAATTCTCGGCTACAAGTGGAGCACACGGTCACCGAGGAGATCACCAAGTGAGTTTGGTGTGGGTGAGGGAGGCAGGTGCTGAAGGAAGGTGCCCCACGGGTAGTATGGGCCACCCCCGGAGCTGGGGTGTAGCCCCACTAAGCCAAGACCACACAGGCAGGCTTTGGAGACCAGAGTGTCCAGTGGGCCCCTCGAAAAGCCATGCCTTCAGGTAGCTAGTCCAGGGCAGCTGGCCAGAAGGGAAGGCAGTGGCTGGAGTTGTCAGGGAGCTGTCCAGGAGCTGCAGGTGCTGAAGAGCCCAGCTCCTACACCAAAAGGCCAGCTTTGGGCAAGGCCTGGGCCCTCTGGCCATGGGTCCAAGTGCATCTGGACCCTCTGCAACTCAGCCAGCCTTCTGCCTAGGCCACATACCACAGCCAGGGCAGACAGAAGTTGGCACATGCCCTCAGGCCACATGAGGCTACAGACAGTTCCCCCACAGAGTCCACCAGTGCTTGGCCTTATTTCACTGCAGCCGTCCTAGGCAGCAGAATGAGTAAGCTCAGCCTCTTTCCCAGGGGTCTCCTGGGTCGTGTTACTGCCCTTCAGTGGGAGGGGGCTCTTTGTGGGACTCGACTGATTGACACCTGTCCCCATTTGGTGCAGGGCATCCTGGCACCCCTGCCCCTGATGGCCTGGGCATAGCTGAGCAGCCTGGCACAGACCCAGGGAGGAGGCAGAGGAGGTGCCGTGGGCGTCCAGCCTGTAGGTAGACCTCGGTACTTTACCAGCCACTTCTCCATGCTCCTTTCTCCATGATTCAGACTCTTCTGAGTATCTCCTACTGTAGTGAGAGGCAAGAGATGGCGGGTGCCGCTGGCAGCTGAGGAGCCAGGCTCTGTGCCATGGGGGCAGTGATGCCCGAACCCAAGGGGCCTCAGCCCCTCCCCAGCTTCTGTTCTGGTTCTGTCACCAACCACTTCCTGTCTCTGGGCCTCAGTTTCCTCATCTGTAAAATGTGAGGTTCACGTGCGAGGCTTGCTGACTCTGCTGCTCTTTCTTGCAGCGTAGACCTCGTTCATGCGCAGATCCACGTAGCTGAGGGCCGGAGCCTGCCTGATATGGGCCTTCGGCAGGAGAACATTCGAATCAATGGTTGTGCTATCCAATGTCGAGTCACCACGGAGGACCCGGCCCGAGGCTTCCAGCCAGACACAGGCCGCATCGAGGTGAGGAGGGCCAGCCTCTCTGCCCAGCCCAGGCCCATCCTCTTCCCTCCTCTGCCTGCACTTCCCCCCCTGTCATGAGCCGGACCTTGGTAGCCTTTCCCTGTAACAGAGCAGGGGGTCCTTGCCCTAGGTTTTCGGGGTGCTCCCTTTTGTTAAGTTTTTATTTATTGGACTGCTACTCTGCTCCCTGGGGGTCTCCAGGAAACATGAGGTCCTGCTTGGGCTGGCCTCCCAGGGGCTGTAGCTGAGCTGAGGACACAGTAGGAGACCGCTGAGATATAAAGAGTAAGGCCCTGTCCTAGGCTCCAGAGACCCCACCTCAGGGAGAAGAAAGGCTTCTCCAAGCAGGCTGCTCTGGGCCTTGAACATCCAAGGGAGGGGTATCTGCTCAGCGACCCCCACCCCTAAAAGCAGACCCCAGCTCGGAGCTGGCCAGACACATTCCAGGCAATGCTCAAAGGATGCGCTGGGTTCTTTATTGAAAGAAGGTAAAACCGGCCAGAAGGCCCAAACTGGGCTGTGTCTGAGAGGGCCTAAGAAAAGGCCCCGTCCTTTTTTCTTTGCAGAGGTGGGGGGCAGCAGGTGTGTAGTGTGGTATGCAGTGTCAGAGGCAGGGAACAGATTGGTTAGTTTTGCAGAATTTGCTTTTTTTGTTATAAGGGATAGTTCTCTGCAGGGGAGGAGCTAGACAGGGAGAGAGGATAAAGATGAAACACAAACCGAAGAAACCTGCCCCTCCCCAACTCTGAGGGCCATGGAGAAGGAATGCTCCATCCCAAGTGCTAGTGGCCTCCAAGCCAGGGGGGAGCAGATCATGCTGAAGGCAAGTAGGCTGGTAGATGAGCTTGGCTCGGTGAGCACACCAGGGCCTACATGTTCAGACAGAGTTGTGTGTCCACAGCCAGCCACGTTTTTGAAGGGCTACCCCAAAACCTATAATCTCACCCCAGACAGCAGCAGCTCTTCCTGCTCCCGGCTTCAGTTCTCAGCTGGAACTGGGGAGGGGTCAGTGGAACCAAGCGGGCCAGGCAGCAGGGGTAGGGGCAGTGAGGGGCCCAGCTTCCAGAGCAGTAAAGCATAGATGCCTGGGAAAAGCTGAACCGAGGAGATGTTGCTGGGAAGCTGGAGGTGAGATCAGGGGTGAGGGGATGAGACGGCCCTGGAGCCGGCCAGCCGCACAGAGGCCGCTGATGGGAGCAGAGGGACAGTGAGGCCAGGACTCAGCACCCAGTGGCAGCTGGGTGACCGTGTCTTCCTCGATTGCTCGTTCTTCCAGCCGGCCCAGCCCTCAGTGTGTGCATTTCCTCGTGCCCTCTGAGCCCCCGGCCATTCTCTGAGTGACGGGTCCCAGCTCTGCTTCCCTCTCTCCCTTCTGTCTCTCACCGCGGCTAAGAATACCTCTGTATTCTGTGTGTCAGCTGAGCATCTGCAGCATCCTTTCTTTGACATCTCCCCCGTCTGGCCCAGGCCCTCGGGGAGGAGAGGAGGGTCTGCAGAGCAAGGCCCCAGGGGCCTCCGAGATAGGGGAGAAGAGGTGGGATGTCACAGCCCAGGTGGGCAGGCCAAGAGGGAGCCCTGCTCTGCCTGCTCTGACCTCAGCCCCCAGAGCCTGGCCATGGCCGGGAGGCTGCACCCCTCCGCCTGCTCCTCCTCCTCGCCTGGTTCACCACAAAGTATTTTTAGCTGACAGCTTCTGCGCACAGTTGAGTGCTTACCCTTAAATATTTCATTAAGTTCCTCTTTATTGAACACAACAGGCCTCTGCCCCTGAAAGATGGTGCACGGTGCACTGTGCCTCCCTCTGGGGCTCCTCCCTCGCTCATGTGCGCACATGCGGGCGTCCCGTCTGTCCTTCGGCGTCAGCCTCTGCCTTGCCCACGTCCCTGTGGCCTCTCTGGCCCTCTGAATCAGGCCTGTCTCTGGCCTCTCTTCACTTACCGGTCTCTAAACCCCCTCTGCCCAAACCCGAGAGCCCCACTCCGTACTGCGGCTTCACCCAGGCCCTCTGTTGGAGGCTTGTCCAGCTGTTTCTCCGTCCGTCCGTTTGTCCCACCCATGCTTCCCATCTTGCTGGCCTCCTTCTTTGTTCCTTCTCTCCATTTCCTTTCCCCCTCTGCTGCTTTCTCTTTTATTCTCCGTGTATGTCGGTTTTTCTCTATCCCTTTGCTAGGAAGACATCCGAATGCAAAGGAAAGGGCTCTCCCTTCGGAATCCAGAGGCCTGGACTCATTACCCGGCCCTTCCCTTGTATCTGTGTGATGCTGGGCAAGTCACTTAGGTTCCCAGGGCCTCAGTTTCATCATCTGTAGATTGAGGGGCTGGTCCTTTCCTGTCCAGAGTCTATGGTCCCTTTCCTTCTGTAGGTAAAAATCACGAGTCACATCTACAGGACGCTCCGAGCTTAGCAAAACCCTAGACATGCCTTATCCTATCTGGCATAGCTGTAACCTTGTCAGAGGAGCATCACTGCTCCCATTTCACAGAAAAGCAAAGAGACCAGAAGGGTTAAGTGACTGATGTCGCCAGAATCACTAGCGATCTCTCTCTTGCCCAATCTCATGGCCTCTGCCATCCTTCTTGACCTTTCAACAGCCTTGGACACCACTGAGAGTCCTCCCCTTCCTCCTTCTTCGAGGACCTTCTGAGGCCTGTCCACTGGATCTTCAGCCTTGTCTGGCTCCTGGTGGTGGTGGTGGGGGGGGGATGTGGTGCTCTCCTCTGTTCCTTTCCTTCCATTCTCTCTGCGTGCCTGTCTCTGTCTCTCTCTCCCTCTGTCTTTGTCTGTCTCTCCCTCTCCCCTTCTCTGTCTGTTCCTCCCATCTACCCCTCAGTGACTCTGCATGGGCCGCCCTCTCCCCAGCTTCATATCTCAGCTTCTGCAGGAGGTTCTTCCTGCCCCTGGCCCCATCCCCACCCCCCAGCCTACCCTGAGACCACCTCGGATCTCCCTCGTGTGCATCTTGTAGGAACAAAGTTCCCCATTAGCGTGTGAGCTCCTCTCGGACACAAACAGTCTTTCGCTCTCTCTGTAGCCCTGGTACTTAGCACAGTGCCTGGCATGCAGCAAGAGCTTAATGAATGCTTCCGTCCCGTGGGCCTGGGATGCGCTCCCTCCTCTGCTTCCCTGACTTCCTGCAGGCCTCAGCCAGCCCCCCCTGTGCTGGAAGCCTTCTCTGAACCCCTCGAGGCCAGCCCCTTCCCTCTGTCGCCTCTCCAGCGCGTCCTGTCTAGAGCTTGTGTGCGCTGTCCCTTGGTGGGCGTTAGGCGGTGGGCTCCTGGAGAGCAGGGCCCGGTTTTGCCTTTCTCTCTACATGCACTAGTTGTGTGACTCTGGGCAAGTCACTTAACCTCTGTTTGCCCGTGTTTCCTCAGCCGTAAAGTGGGCATAATTACAGCGCCTATCTCCCAGGGATGTTGTGAGGTTCAGATGAGGAAGAATCCGTAACACACTCAGTGCAGCGTGTGGTACGGATATGGTAAGGCGCTGTGTGCATGTTAGCCCTGTAGGCAGCCAGAGGGCTCAGCAGATAGCACCCAGCAAGATCCGAACCCAGATCCTGCCTTAGACACTCACTAGCTAGGTGGGCAAGTCACACCCGCCTGCCTCAGTTTCCCCATCTGTAAAGCCTCACAGGGTGGCTGTGGTGGTCGAATGAGAGGATGTTTTAGAAGTGTCCGGCACACAGTAGATGCTTTGTAAGTGCTTCTCCCCTTCTCCCACGAGTGTCCCCAGCACCTAGTGTGACACCTGGCACGTAGCAGGCACTTCGCATGTGGTTATTGACCGACTGACTGCCTCCAATCCTGCTGCGTGGAAGCCCCAGCTGGATTCACACCTGGCCCTCCCCCGGCCTTGTTTTCACTGAGATGTGCTGCTTTATCTGCCTCTTCCATCACCCCCTTTTTAGATGGGTTGGGAAGGCAGAGGCAGACGCTCAGAGAGAGAGGGAGAATCCAGCTGACCAAGAGGTGCAGGCTGTGGCTTCTGCCGGGGGGGTCATCTTGCTTTGCCCTTCGGACACACAGTAGGCGCTTCACACGTGCTTCTGTCTGTGCCAGCACCCCGTGCCTCAGTTGGCCCGTACTTCTTCCATGCCTCTGGGAGGGCAGCGTGCGTGTCAGTCCATGTGCCAGGCTTTTCTCTGGGAACTTCTCCTCCCCTCCGGGTTTCTCCCAAGGGAGGAGGAGGATGATATGCGGGCATTGGGGAAGTGGGGGCTGGGCACCTGGGTTCACTTGCAGAAATAAACTTGCAAAGCATCAGGAGCCAAAGTAGAGCAGAGTTAACCCTTGAGGGGGCCCCTCCCCCAAGGACCAGGCGCTCTCGACTTCCTTCCACCACTGACCCGGCCCTCTTCTCCCGCCAGGTGTTTCGGAGTGGCGAGGGCATGGGCATCCGCTTGGACAACGCCTCAGCCTTCCAAGGGGCACTCATCTCCCCACACTATGACTCCCTCTTGGTCAAAGTCATTGCCCATGGCAAGGACCACCCCACGGCTGCCACCAAGATGAGCCGGGCACTAGCCGAGTTCCGAGTTCGGGGGGTAAAGGTGAGTGCTGCCGAGAGCTGCCTGTGCGCCTGAGTCTCCAGGGGGATCCTGGGTCAGTAGAACATCTTCACGCCGCCTTGGCCTGGCAGCTCCAGTGTGGCCGCCTCGTGGGGCCTTGCAGCTTGTCTCCCTGCTATACCGGGGCCGAGCTGGGCACTGGCTCACGTGTGAGTTTGACTCCCAGCTAGACTTGGCCCCGGGGCCGCCACCTCCTTGGCAGGCGGTTTCAGGCAGCGTCACCTGATGGGCTCTGGCTGAGGCCTTGATCCCACTGGGGATGGAGGCAGAAGTTCCATGCCAAGGACACTGTCCTTTGGTTCTGCAGCAGCCACAGCCCCACGGCCCCGGAGGAAGCCTGGTGCCTCTTGGCCCCTGCCCCCCACACGCCGGGATGCCAGCCTCCCTGCGGAGTGAGCCCTGGTGCCTGCTGCCCTCTGCAGGGGGCCTCTGCTAGGACGTAGTCATCCCCTCCCCCCCTCTCGAGCACATCGCAGGTGGCCTGCTTTTCCTCCTGGCCTGGCAGATCTTAGGGTGATGCCCCTTAGGCCTCCCTTCCCCAGCTGCTGTGCCAATGGGTTCCTGACTTCTCTGTTGGCATGGTGGGCCCCTGAGACAGTGTCCCTGTGCCCGGGCACTGGTGGCAGCTAAGTCCTCAGGGCCTGTGGGTGCTCAGTCGTTGGCCACGCTCATCTTCATGGTCTTTCCACTGCCATGTGACGTGACAGCTTCCCCCATCTCACCATCCAAGCCCTGCACAAGGATGAGTGGCCGGGGGGTGGGGACTCCTTGTTTGCCCAAAGTCCTCAGAGAGTGTCACTCAGTCAGGGACCAGGAGGAGTTCAGCCACTGGGCTGAAATAGGCTGTGGCCAAGGCTGGGCTGCCACACCGGGTGGTCGGGGACAGCAAGGCCAGGCCAGGGCAGGCGGTCTCTACCTCCCACGTCTCTCTCTGTGTAGGGAGGCCCCCCGGGGCGCCCTGGCCAGGCCTCGGAGGGGCAGGCACACCTTTCATTCCCAGTGTCTCCTGCCCTTCTCGCCAGGTTACTGGTCGGGCCCTGCATCCCTCCTCCGACTGCAGGTTCCCTGTTCCTCTGAAGCCCCCCCAGTGACCACAGAGCCCACGCTCCATCCACCTCCTCCTCCTTATTTTCTGTTCTCTTGAGGCCTTGTCTCTTCTGTTTCCTATAGCAGCTGTCACTGGGGCCCCTGTAGGTATGTTTGGCCTTGGGGACAGGAGATAGGAGAGTGGCAGCTGGACGTGCGCATGTGCAGTGCCAGGCCAGGGCACCTCAGGGTGGAGGATGGGCCAGGCCTGTTCCTTGGAGGGAGGGGGAGCTGCTGGCCTGGACCCAAAGGGGCCTCTGTCTTCTGAGGCTGGGTCCTGCGGCTGAGCTGCCTGAGGAAGTCTGGGGCTCCCTGCAGATGGGGACCTCATTGTGGCCAGAGCTGGAGCAAACTCCCAGGGGAACTCGTGGTCCTTTGAGACCACAACTCCCCTGAGTCCTGCATAGGAAGCAGAGGTCAAGCAGGGCAGGGCATTCTGAGCAGGGCCTGAGCGGGAGGCGGCTCTCTCGCTGCCCACCCCCCTTTCTGTGAGGCCTGGGTCTCAGTTCTGATTTGCAGACAGGGGCCCACCCCTGCACCCCAAAATCTAGCCAGCTTGAATCCCAGAACCAGGCCCTCTTCAGCCGCCTGGTCTGCCCTCTCCCTACAGCCAGCGTGACAAGGCCAGAGACGAGCTGAGGTGTCCCTGGCATTTTTATTAAGAATAAAAACAAGAATCCAGGATAATTCCCTGTAGCCCATTGCCCCACAGTGCTGAAGCACCTCTTATCTATGAGTTCCCTCCCCTCCCCACCTTCTGGAGAGGGGGGCAGGATTAGGGAAAGGTGGTTTGCTTCCCCAACTTACAAAGGGGGAACTGAGGTACAGAGTTAAAACTGGGATTAAAACCCAGAAATCCTGACTCCTTGGCCAAGGGGTGCTCCATCCACTCCATGTGCCGCTTCCCGCGGGCATCCAGGCCCTCTCTCCTTCAGAGAGCCCCACTCAGGCCGCCATCCCCGCCCCCGGAGATGGGGGACCAGGAGGGAAGAGAGACCCGGCCGCTAGCTGCTCTTCTCCCTGTCCCGGGCCCTCACACCACACTCTCCTCCAGCCGCTCTCCACTGCCGCCCCCTGCCCCTCGGCACCCAGCCCCAAGTAACCCGCCGTGGACTGAATGACTCCTGC
The DNA here is from genome assembly GCF_003287225.1 of Phascolarctos cinereus. Taxonomy (NCBI): domain Eukaryota; kingdom Metazoa; phylum Chordata; class Mammalia; order Diprotodontia; family Phascolarctidae; genus Phascolarctos; species Phascolarctos cinereus. The sequence continues at coordinate 257,460,689 of NW_027556402.1, read as the reverse complement.
GCGTCCAGGCTCCCCCCAGGCGCCGGGCATAACCATAGCACCCGCCGGTCTCTCCCAAGTCCAGAGAGCAGCTGCGTTGGGGGCGGGGTGGGGGACTCCGTGGAGGGTGAGGCTTCGGTCCAGGGCTGGGGCCTCCTCCATTGGTCTGGGAGTGCACATGGCTGAGCTTGAGGGGGAGGCGGGCAGCCCCGGCCCCCCGGCCCCGAACCAGCAAGGCCACCGTGAAGACCAGTAAGGCAGCCACCAGGACCCCCCCCACAGCCACTGTCAGGGTCCCCCCGAGCACGTGGGCCTGCAAGGCGTGGCACAGGGGCATGGCCGGCAGCGTAGAGAAGTGGGCGCAGCCCAGCAGCCTCGTAGCTGTGAGGTCAGAGGGCAGAGCAGCAGGCGACAGGGCCAGGAGGCAGAGGTCATAGTCAGCCCCGGGGACCAGATGCTTCAGCAGGAAGTGGCGGCTGGAAGCGGGGACGATCCTGCAGGGGAGGAGGAGGGTCAGTGGCGCCAGGGCTGGCCTGGCAGACACAGCCCCGCTCTCTTCAGTCTGAGAAGGGCCCCGGGTGGCACCTGGCTTTTGGAAGTCAGGGGCTGCTCGGCCCTGCCCAGCCTGGCCCACTGCAGGGATGACCATGTGCACTCCTCAGCTGCCCTTCAGATGTCTCTGTGTGTGCACATGGAGATGTGTATGTATTCTACACACGTATCATGTGCGTGTGCACACACATGGAGATACAGCTGTGTGTGGGTATGGAATGCAGACAGTTGTATGGAGACGTGCAGGGCCACACAGATCTGGCAGAGGCAGAGTGTGTGTGTGTGTACAGGTGTGCACAGACAGATACAGAAACAACCCTAGAGTCCCACACTGGGGAGGAAGCAGACGCCCCCACCTACACCCCCAACACATGCAGAGACAGAAACAGACACCGAGAGGCGATCAATGGGACGTTAAGAGGGGGACACGATGCCAGCAAGAGAGTCCCCAAAACACCTGTCCCAACCCTCCTTCTCCCACCTCCTGCCTACCTGGCTCTAGCCAGTCTCCCCAGACTTAATTTTCATCCTTCTCCCCCCCCAGCTTCCCTTGTCCCACTATGGTCCTTTGCACCCCCTCCAGATTCCTTTATCCCACCCCCATCCTCTTGTCCCACTATGGCCCTTTGCCCCACCCACCCCCCACATCCTACTATGGTCCTTTGCGCGGCCCCCCCAGCTTCTCCTTTGTACCCCTCCTCCGTCCCACTATGGTCCTTTGCCCCCCCCAGCTTCCCTTGTCCCACTATGGTCCTTTGCCCCGCCCCCAGCTTCCCTTGTCCCACTATGGTCCTTTGCACCCCCTCCAGATTCCTTTATCCCACCCCCATCCTCTTGTCTCACTATGGCCCTCTGGCCCCCCAGCTTCCCTTGTCCCACTATGGTCCTTTGCACCCCCTCCAGATTCCTTTATCCCACCCCCATCCTCTTGTCCCACTTGGCCCTTTGCCCCACCCACCCCCCACATCCTACTATGGTCCTTTGCCCCCCCCCAGCTTCCCTTGTCCCACTATGGCCCTTTGCCCCCCAGCTTCCCTTGTCCCACTGTGGTCCTTTGCTCCCCCACCCCCACCCCACTGCAGTCCTTTGCCTAAGCCTCTCTCTGCAGCTTCCCGGAGCACAGGGGTTGAGGAGGGATGGCAGGGAGCCTGAGAATACTCAGCAGCCTTGGGGTGAAGAGCCGCACAGCCTTGTGGGTATGGGAGTAGAGGAGGCCCAAGGGGGGAGGGGAGACCGGCGGCTCATTGCCGGCGCTCGCTCTCTGGCTCTCACCGGTAAATGAGGGTCTCGTCCTCGCTGCTGTTATACTGGATCTGGAACATCCAGACGGGCTCACTGGGCCGGCCGGGGCCCCAGCTCACCAGCCCAGACGTGGCCGTCACCTCGGACACTTCCACCACCGGCCCCATCTCCTGGGCTCCTTCGCCCTCGGCCGCAGTCCGGGCAGAGGCGGCGATGTCCGAGGGCCCGGGCCGGCCCCCCGCAGCACTACTGTTCCCCCCGTGGGGGAGGGCCAGCACCCGCAGCTCTACCTGGGCCGTGGCCTCTCCTGCCGCGTTGGTGGCGATGCAAGTGTACTCGCCCGCGTCTCCGGCCCCCGTCACGCCGATCTCCAGCGTCCCATTAGGGAAAGCCTGGGCCCGAGAGGAGTTCCCCACGAGTCTGTCATCCGGCCCCACCCAGTGCATGGTGGGCATGGGGTCCCCGAGGGCCCGACACCTCAGCAGGGCCCGCTGGCCTTCCAGCACCCAGAGCCGCTGCGTGTGGCGGGCGATGAGAGGCGGCTCACAGGAGAACTCGCCCTCGGGCACCGCCCAGAAGTAGCGCCCGGCCAGCCCCGGCGGGGAGGCGCACGTCTCCAGGTCGTCGGGCCGCGCCAGCCGCCGGAGCCACAGCAGCTCACAGTTACAGTGTAGCGGGTTCCCCCCAAAGCTCAGCACCAGCGGGCTGGGGGAGGCAGCCGTGTCCAGCCCACGGGAGAAGATGGGGTCGGGGGCCAGGGTGGCCAGGCGATTGGAGGTGAGGTCCAGGCGGGACAGCTGGCCCAGCTGGGCGAAGGCGCCCGGGGGCAGCGCGTCGATGAGGTTGTGGTCCAGATTTAGAGTGTGCAGCACCAGCATGGAGCCGATGCCGGCCCAAGGCACCTGCCGTAGGTTGTTGTAGGACAGGTCCAGGTCCTCCAGGCTCTCGAGGAAGTCGTCGAAGGCGCCGGGCGCGATGCTGCCCAGCTGGTTGCTGCTGAGGATGAGGTGCTGGAGGTTGATGGGGCCTCGGAGGCTGCCGGCCCCCAGCTCGGCCAGCCGGTTGCCGTCCAGATGCAAGGAGCGCAGGCTCTCGAGGTCTCCGAAGGAGCGGGCCCCGATGCGGTTGATGGCATTGCGGGAGAGGGTCAGGTCCACCAGGCCGGTCATGTTGCGGAAATCGGGGGGCCCCAGAGCCTGGATGAAGTTGTCGGCCAGCCGCAGCTCCACCGTGCGCCGGTCCACGTTGGGTGGCACGAAGAGCAGCCCTCGGTGGGCACACAGCGTGCTGAGAGACTCAGAAAGGTTCTGGCAGGTACAGGGGAGGGGACAGCCTAGGGCCCCGCCAGCCAGCAGCAGCAGCAGGAGAGGGGAAGCCATGGTGAGCCCCCTGGAGTGGGAGGGAAAAAACAGGGCACCAGCGAGGAGGCGCACCCCAGCTGCAAGTCCTGTCCCTAGGGAGCAGAAGGTGTGTGTGGGGTGGGGGCTGGAGAGGCAGAAGGGGGGGGTGTCTGCCTCCCCTGCCCCACCCCCACCGTCAGAGCAAAGGGGAGCCAGTGGTCAAGGCTGGCCAGGCCCGCAGGGAGGAAGATTTGCTGGGAACGCCAGGGCTCCCCGGGCTTAGTTCAGGGGACGGGCCCAGGTAACTTCCTTCCCAGGATCCCTTTGGCATCCTAGACTGGACTCGGCTCCTCCCCCGCCCTGGGGTGGTCTGCCTATCCTTCCCCCCCACCCTCCACCGCAGGCCCCCTCCTCCATCCCTCCCTCCCTTCGCCCTTCCTTCCCTCCCCTCCCCTCAATCGTCCCTCCTCGCCCGCGCCCCGCACCTGCCCTCCCCCGCCTCCCCGCTCCGCCCCCGCCGCCCCTCACCTGCCGTGTCCTGGCGGGCGCCGCTGCCGCTCCTCGGGGCTCAGGGGCTGCGGCGACTGCGGGCCGGGCAGGCCGGGCTCCCCCCGGGGCCCCCGCGCCTCCTGCTCGGCCTCCCGCCGGAGTGGGGGCGGGGGCGAGCTCCAGAGCTGGCCGCCGCCCGCACGGCTCGGCCTGGGGCCCAGGCCCTCCCCATGGCGCGCGGGGCTGCGGCCCCGGACGCTGGCCCTGGCCTCCCGGCTCCGGCTCCGGCTCCGGCTCCGGCTCGGCTCGGGCTCGCGGGCGGGGGGCGCGGGTTGGGGGGGGCGCGCTGCGCGGCCACGGAGCGCGCGCGCTGGGGGGGGCGGGGACCGCGCCGGGATCCACCCGTGCCGTGCCGTGCCTAGTCACAGCCGCCCGCTGTCACCTGGCCGCGCACCCCCACGTCCGCGCGCCGCTGCGCCCCTGCACCCCGGCCCGAGCCCGATGCCCCGCGCGATCCCCGATGCCCCGCGCGATCGCGCCCCGCGCCTGCCGGTGCCGCAGCCTCAGCAGCAGCGGCAGAGCCGCGCCCGCTCCCACGCTGGCTCCCAGCCTCCTCCCGTAGTTGGCCACGCCGCCTGCCCCGGGGCCTGGCCAGCAGCGTCGGTCTGGGGGGCGACAGCAGCCACCAGCACATCACCCGGAGCCGCGTGCCACAGACACGCTCCCACTCCGAAGGTCACGATCGTTCTGCATCGCTGAGTCACGTGGTGGCCCAGCACCAGGAGCCGGCACACGCACACACACATTCACAGCAGCGCTGCCCCACGTTCCCCAGACGTTGTTCTGCCTTTCCAGTCAAGGTGACACTCGGGGTGTGGCTTGACCCCCCCCCCCCCCCCGGCAGCCCCTGGCACACACTGAAGAGGAGGGGGCCGGGCCCACCTGCCTGCTCAGGCTTCCCTCCCCTTGTGTGGGTGCGCCCCACTAGGCAGGCTGAAGCTATTTCCTGTCTTGCAGCTGCTTCCTGGAAGACTTGGAGCTAGCCACAGAAAAGACCCGACTGCCCAATGAGTTGCAGGGTTATTTCTGTGGTGGTGCAGAGGAGGACCAGGTGTGCGGCAGGGATGGGAGAGGTCTTCCTCGGGTGCCTCCGCTGGGTTTCCCACCTGTTGAGGAGGTGCCAGTTAGCTTGCTAGGCACCTGCAAGGTTTCGGGCTCAGAAGGTGCCCAGAAGGGAGAAGGACGGGCAGGGCAGGAGGCAAGAGAGGAAGGCATCAGTGGTGCAGAGGCCCAGAAATGACCTGGACCCACTGTCTGGCCAAAGAGCCTGGCACCAGCCCTTCCCTGCTTGCTTCTTCCTTTCCTTGGGATAGGCCAAGTTATTCTGGGCGGCTTTGGGAGGCTTTGCAGTGGTCTGCCCTCCTTAAGCAGGGGGAGAGTCTCCCAACCTCAGACATCCCACTTCCGCTAGGTGCAAACACTAATATGCCCTCTTGAAGATAATCATAACATCACTGGAAGAAAATGATTTCTTTTGCATCTTGGAAGGAATCTGCTAAGCTCTGAACATAGACCTGGGGGCATCTCACGGGTGAGGCTGGTGACTCCCTCGGTGGGCTCTTGTCTTCCCTGCAAGGGCGGGTCAGTTATATAGCTTCCTAGCTGGGGTCTGCCTATAAAGGTTGTTGCCTGTTCCCTTCTTAGTATTTTCATCAGAATTACCTAGGTACAGTTTTTAAATTTTTAAATAATATTTTATTTTTTTTTAATTATATTATTTTTATTAAAATAATAAATATTTCAACATTTTATTTTCCCCCAATTATATATATATTTTTTGTTTTTAACATTCATTTTTTTGAGTTCCAAATTTCTATCCTTGCTTCCTCCCTGGGATGGTAAGCAATCTGATATAGGTTATACATGTGCAGTCATGTAAAAACATTCATGTTAGTCACTTTGTGGAAGAAAACTCAAAACTAAAGAAAAAGGAAAGTAAAAAGTAGTCCTTTTTGATTTGCATTCAGAGCCTATCAGTTCTTTCTCTGGAGGTGGATCGCATTTTTCATCATGAGTCCTTTGGGATTGTCTTGTATCATTGTATTGCTGAGAACAGCGAAGTCATTCACAGTTGATCATCCTTACTGTGTTACTGTGGACAGCATTCTCCTGGTTCTGATCACTTCACTCAGCATCAGTCCATACAAGTCTTTCCAGGCTCTTCTGAAGTCAGCCTGCTCATCATTTCTTATAGCACAATAGTATTCCATTACATTCATATACCACAACTTGCTCAGCCATTCCCCAATGGATGGGCATCCTCTCAATTTCCAATTCTTGGCCACCACAAAAAGAGCTGCTGTAAATATTTTTGTACATGTGGGTCCTTTTCCCTTTTTTATGATCTCTTTGGGATAGACCTAGTAGTGGTATTGGGCTCACATGTTTATTAATTAAAAAAAAGATCAGTGGTGCTCTTGAATGCCAGAGACTCCTCATGGCAGCGGGCCATGCCTCTGCTTGGCCATGCAGTTCATATGGGGTTGGAAGAGCAGGTGGCTGAGGGGGTCAACTCTGATTAGTTGACAATTAATGGTAGAGAATGAGTATTGTAGTGGGAGACTAGCTATATATAGTACAATGAGGGTCTTGAGATATGTGACTTGGGTCATCCAAGTCTTTTTCAAAGAGACTTAGCAATTTTCCTATCACCTGTCTAACAAAAGGGAGAATCCACATTTCCCCAGACCTGTCTGAGTAAACACAATGAGCAGGAATCCATCCATTCACCTAAACTTAGAAAGTCTTTTACTGTCTTATTAAATCTTAGCCAGAATAAGTCTTTGCCCAAGATTTCCCACACTGGTTCATTTCCAGATGAGGAAGTAGAAAAGGAAAAACGTTGTTCCTGATTCAATAATTAGTTATTAATGTAAGAGAGAAATAATCATTTCTCTCAGGGCATAGTTCAGAGTTATTTTAATTTGCATTTCTCTGATAAATCATGATTTAGAGCATTTTTCATGTGACTATAGATAGCCTTGATTTCTTCTTCTAAAAACTGCCTGTTCATATCCTTTGACCATTTATCAATTGGGGAATGACTTGCACTCTTATAAATTTGACTTAGTTTTCTATATATTTGATTAATGAGTCCTTTATCAGAGATACTTCCTGTAAAAAAAAATGTCCCCACTCTTCTGTTTTCCTTCTAATTTTGGTGATTGGTTTTGTGAATGAATTTTTTAAATTTGGTATAATCAAAATTATCCATTTTGCATTTCATAATGCTCTCTATATCTTGTTTGGTCCTAAATTCTTCCCTTATCCAGAGATCTGAAAGGTAAACTGTTCTATGCTCTCCCAATTTGCTTGTGGTATCACTCTTTGTGTCTAAATCATGTGCCTGTATTGGCCTTGGTATGCCACGTGAAATGTCGGTCTATGCCTAGTTTCTGCCATCCTGGTTTCCCAGCAGTTTGTGTCGGATAGAGTTTTGATCCCCACAGCTTGGATCTTTGTGCTTATCGAGCACTAACTCACTGTGGTCATTAACTGTGGCGTGTCGCGTGCCTGCTCTGTCCCGCTGCTCTGTGTCTTGGGCAGGACCACACTGATGGTGGAGATCTGGTGCGGCCAGGCCACCTTCTTTCACATTTTTTTTCAGTTGCTTCTGCTGATATCTTGATGTTTTGTTCTTCCAAATGCGTTTTGTTATCATTTCTTCTAGCTCTATAAGATACATTTTTGGTAGTTTGATTGGCATGGCACTGAATAAGTAGGTTAATTTAGGTAGAATTGTCATTTTATTATATTGCCTCAGCCCACCTACCATAGACATTTTGTGAACTCTTTAGAGATGAGCTTTTTAGTTCCTGCCTCTTTCTGTATCACAGCTTTGGGGAAGAGATGCCCACACTTGATCTTTTTCTTCAATTTTTCGGTATTTTTTCAAATTCAATTTTGTTTTTATTTTCAGTTCCAAATTTTCTCTCTCTACCCCTCCCCCATTCATCGAGAAGTATGCATGTGAAGTCAAGCAAAACATTTCCACATTTGTTATGTTCTTAAAAAAAAAAGGAAAGGAAAGGAAAGGAAAGGAAAATCCAAGAAGAAAGAAAAAACATGTGCTCCCTCTGCCTTCTGAGTCCATTCCTCATTCTGGATGTAGCCCACGAGTCATCATGAGTCCTTTGGAATTCTGGGGGATCGTCATATCGATCAGAGTTCCCAAGTGTTTCACAGTTGATTGTGCTGACAAGATTGCTTTTAGTGGTGTAGACTGTCCTCCTGGTTCTGCCCACGTCCCTCTATTTCAGTCCATACAGATCCTCCCAGGTCTTCTTGAGACCATCCCTTTCATCCGTTCTTACAGCACAGCAGTACTCACATTCATAGCCATAACTTTTCAGCCGCTCCCCAATTGACAGGTGTCCCCTCAATCTTGGGTGCCTCAATACTTCCTCTTTCATAGGACCATCAGTTATAGCTGGGGAGTCACCTTAGTGGCCATGAGTCTGATCCCTCATTTTACTGATGAGGACCTGAGTCCTGGAGGGGCTGTGCAGGATCCCGCAGGGAAAAGACAGACGGCTGGTCTGGGCTTCACACTCGGGTTCTCTGAGCGCAACCTGGCATGTTTGCCATCCTACCTCTCTCTCTCGATTGTCCCCTGGCGCTTTCCCTGCTTTCAGGTGTCTCGAGGGCTGGTCCCTCGCGGCTTTCGTGCAGCACACACTCCCTTTCTTTGTCCTTGGTTTGGTCCAGCTACCACTCTTGCTATCATTGTCTTCTTTAGAGGCATTTCTCCTTTCTCATCTGGTGTCCCAGGGTCCCTGGTGGGGCCCACGGGGTAGAAGTGCTACCAGTCTCTGCTGGTTTTCACTTATTTATTATCCTCTTAACAGTTTTATTTTCAAGTGTGTTTGGAGTGATTTGTTTTCACTGGGTCTCGTGTTAAACTGTGCACTCATTTTCTCCAGCTTTTCACTGTCTTATGAGCACTTCTGCTCATAAATCTTCACCATCCTTCCAGCAGGTTTTGGAAGTGAGTTTATTTTCTCAAGTGATGCTGCTCAGGTTGCTGGGTCTCTCCCCTTGTTTGGTGATTTGAGTGTTTGCTGACTGGAGCAGTTTCAAGGCCTGTCTGGCCCTCCTTGCTGTGGTGATGGAGTTACCCGGGTTAAGAAAAAGGAGAATAGTTTCCGGGGGTGTCTTTTCCTTTATCCATTTCCCATGACACGAATAGCTTGTTCAGGTAGGTTCGGGGGAAGTTCTGGTAACGAGCTGTTACCACTCTAGTGTAACTGTCCCTGTGGCTCCTGATTTGGCACAGAATTTACCCTTTCTGCTAAGCCCGCAGCTTAGACATTAGAACTCACCTTTCCTGTCTGTTACTTACTCTTATCAGTACCTTTCGCTAAAGCCACTCGGGAAGGCAATTAAAATAAACCTGTCTCCTTAGTGAGAGCCCCAAGGACATGAGGGGACAGGAAACCTGTGTCTGGTAGAAAGAACCCAGGAGCAGGGCTCAGCTGCTTCTTCCAGTCAGACGCCAGCTGGATAATGGCTAGGACTTTCCCCTATCCCCACCCCGGGCCAGGTGCTCTCTGATTCTCTGCCAGTCTGGCTGCTTGGCATGCTGCACACTGTTACTAGCCGGGCACCCAGCAGCCCTGGACTGTGCTGGCGGCCTGCACGTGCCCATAATCGATTCTCATCATTCTCGGTAGTTATGTTCTACAAAGTCACCACAAACACTGAATTAGCCAATACAAACCCATTGCTCCTAGGGGAAACCCAGGGTTAGGTTCCTTTGAGCCTCTGGTCACATTTTTGTCAGCTGATCAATACGTAACCCTGTTTTATGTGTGTTTCTGCTTAAAGACCCTTATTGTTATAAACAGTTATATGAAAATTGCCTCTTCCTTTTTTTGACTATACCACAACATTGAACCATGGCTGAACAAAGCTTCTCAAACCCACTTCTGTTCTCCAAAAGGCCATCCCAGCCGTCTGAGCTTGGGAGACATTTTAAACAGTAAAATCCCCAACATAAAGCACACACATGCGAAAAAAAAAAATGTGGCCCTAAGCAGACAGCGTGAAGGCCGCTCATTTACAGTGAGAGCCAAGCCAAGGGCCGAACAGCATGGCTTTGCCAGCTTCAGCCGGGAACACGGATGGGGGCTCTGGGCGTGGCACAGCCTTGATTTGGGGCCTGCAACTAAATGTGAGTGAGTAGGTGAACTGACCCGAGTCATGACGATTCCCAGTAGATGGCCCTGGCCCTGGGAGGATGGAGACCCTGCAGGAAGCTAGATCCCAGCATGATCCGCCATCCTGTGTCTTCCCCACATAGGCAGGCCTGCCATGCTCCAGAGTCCCAGGGCTTCTCCCCTGCTTGCCTCCTGGCCTAAAGCCCCCTGGGCCACATTCCTCCCCTAACCTTGAAGAAGAGGCAACAGCATCTGGGACAGGGGCCCTTCAAGAGGGCTTGGACTGTCTCTGGGGTGGCCGTGCCCAGGAGCAGCTGAGAATGTCTGTCCAGAGGACGGTGAAAGGACAGCTAAATGGAACAGACCCAGGCGCCCCAGAAGATAATGGTGCGGAAAAGGGGTGGGTTAGCCTTGCCTGGAGCCCTGTGGGGGGAGCTTGGGGAGAACCTAACTGCTCTGGAGGCTTTAGCAGCCCCTGGAGGCAGAAGGGATGAGGAAAAGGGAGAGAAGGGAAGGAGAGAACAAAGGCCCTACTGTGGGCTGGGGAGGGAGGGGGTCACTGGCTGAGGGGCCCATTGTTGGTGAAATGAGAAAAGGCCCTTGTGTGTGGCCCGAGGCCACTTTCTTCTCCCCTGCCCACCCTCCCTGCCTCAGTCCCTCTGATTCCCTCAGCCCTTCCCTTCCCCAGTCAGACTGGGGGAGGGGGCATCTGTCCTTGCTCCTGCCTCCCTCCCCACGGGCTCCCCCTTGACGGAACTCTCTTTGGGTCTGGGTCCCCAACCGCCTTCCGGTCTTTGTCAGGTGCTTTCTTCCCCAGCGCTGGACAAAACTGTGACTGGGCAAAGTGAGGGTCCTGGTGCCTCATCCAGGCCTGGAGCGGCTGATACCAGAGGTGGGAGGCCTGGGTGTGGCTGTGGGCAGCAAACACCATTTCTCTGAGCCTCAGTTTCCTTGTCTGTAAAATGGTGATTGACAATACCTATAGTATTTTTGTGATAGGATTGTTGTGGTAAAAGGCTCTGCAGACAGTTATTCCGGTCCCAAATGGCTCCTAGCCTGCCAGACCTCTGCATCTCCCCAGGGCCTCACTGCTCATGGTTCCCTCCGCAGCCCCAGGGAACGTGGCTTTCAGCCGGGCCCTTCTGGAGACATGTGCCTGCCCATATGGGCCGTGGTGATGATGACGATGGTGGTGGTTACTGTTACTCACAATTACCATGATTTCTTCCTTCTTTCCCTCCTGTGGTCAGCAGGGCAGTCAGACCAATTCTCCTTGTTAATAGTGGGTATTTCAGGCCAGATGTGGGGTGGAGCAGGCCAGCAGAGGCCGCTGCATTTTCCTGAGGGGGGGTCACAGGCCCCAGGCAGAGCTAGGGAAGCTGGGTCTCACACCATGGACGGTGGCTTCAGCTGTGTACCTTCCTCCCCTTCTGGTCTGTTCCTCGGTTTGTACTGCCCCAGTGACACCCCTTCCCCCTGCCTCTGTCCCGCAGACCAACATCCCCTTCCTGCAGAATGTTCTCAACAACCAGCAGTTCCTGGCGGGCGCTGTGGATACCCAGTTCATCGACGAGAACCCTGAACTCTTCCAGATGAGGCCTGTGCAAAACCGGGCCCAGAAGCTGCTGCACTACCTGGGTCTGAGCCCCAAGCCTTACCCCCTCTCTGCTGCCCTGCTCCCTGGGGTCACTCCCCTCTGCTTCAGGCAGCCACGGCTCAGCCCTCCCTGCTCTCCTCTCCTCCCTTCTTTGGGAGATAGCGGCCCCACCAGCCCTGCTCCCCTGGCTTCCCTCCCCACACGCTCTGCCGTTGTACCACCAGCCTCAGTCCTGCTGATCCCCGTAGGCCCGCCCTGCCATCCTGATATCAGCCTTCTTCTGTTTGCTCAGGCCACGTCATGGTGAATGGTCCTCAGACCCCAATCCCTACCAAGGCCACCCCCAGCCCCACGGATCCCATCATCCCCCCCGTGCCCATGGGTGAGTGGTCTGTCATTGGCCCAGCTGGGCTTCTCGGGGAGTGGGCAGCATGGCACCCTGGAGGAATCTGATGCCCCATCCTTTGCCAGGCCCGCCTCCAGCCGGCTTCCGAGACATCCTGCTGCGGGAGGGGCCCGAGGGCTTTGCCCGAGCCGTGCGGAATCACAAGGGGCTGCTGCTGATGGACACCACCTTCCGCGACGCCCACCAGTCCTTGCTGGCCACCCGAGTGCGGACCTATGACCTCAAGAAGATCGCCCCTTATGTCGCCCACAGTTTTAACAATCTCTTCAGTGTGGAGAACTGGGGGGGTAAGACTCAGCAGAGAGATGGGGGCTCTGTGCCTCTGTGAGGACGGCTCAGGTCACCAGCATGGCGCCGGGCTTCGGAAAGGACTGAGGATCTGTACCTTCGGGTACATCTCCTCATTTCCTAGCTAGGAGGACTGTTTTGGGCATTGTCTCAAAAAGACCATCTGTGTGCCCAGGCCAGTGCTTGGCGAGGTGGGTGAGACAGGAGAGGCAGATGACAGCGTCCTAGAGCTCAGAGATTTCCCTCTGTGGTCCAGACAAGAATACGTAAAAGAAACCCAGTATGCACTAACAGGTGCCCTTGATGGGCCTGCGATGGGCCGAGGAGTGGTCTCGCAGGGAAGAACAGACCCAGCCTCTCTAAGAAGTTCCCAGAGAAGGGACGGCTCAACCATGAAGGGTTTCAGGGAGGGGGTAGGCCTTGAAAGTGTGTAGATGCAGAGAAGGCGGAAGGCATCTCAGGTGTGGGGCACAGCTGGAGCAAAGGCCTGGTGGCAGGAGGGGAGAGTCTGGCTCCACTTCAGCCGTGCCCAGCCCTCCCTCCTTTCTCACCCAGGAGCCACATTCGATGTGTCTATGCGCTTCCTCTATGAGTGTCCGTGGCGGAGGCTGCAGGAGCTCAGAGAACTCATCCCCAACATCCCCTTCCAGATGCTGCTGCGGGGCGCCAATGCCGTGGGCTATACCAACTACCCCGACAACGTGGTCTCCAAGTGAGCACTCCCTGCGTGGCATGGCGTGCACATGCCTCCCTCGAGCAGGCTGCCCTGTGTAGACAGCCGTGGCGGGTAATGGGAGCTTCCCCCAGGGGGCCGGAGGCAAACCACCTTGGGGTCAGGTCTTCTGGGCCCAGCTCACCTGGCCTGTAGAGGGCCCCTCCTCCCCCTGCAGACACTAGACCCCACCAAGGCCCAGCTGACCTTTAGGGACAGACCTGGGCATTATGGCCATCAGCCCTGCTCCAGGTGGAGCCTTCCCGGCTCGTGTACCCCCTGCCCCACCCTGCCACCCCAGGCATCTCTCTCTTCTCTGGAGGGGGAGTGGAGGGCCCAGCCAGGGGCTGAGCTACCTAGGAGCCACAGCTGCTGCCACAAGGCATTGGTCCAGAGGTGAGACCTGAGGGGCCCCCTCCTCAGCACCTGCTCCCCTCCCTAGGTTCTGCGAGGTAGCCAAGGAAAACGGCATGGATGTGTTCCGCATCTTTGACTCTCTCAACTACCTGCCCAACCTGCTGCTGGGCATGGAGGCGGTGGGCAGTGCTGGCGGCGTGGTGGAAGCTGCCATCTCCTACACCGGCGATGTGGCCGACCCCACCCGCACCAAGTACTCCCTGCAGTACTACATGGACCTGGCCGAGCAGCTGGTGCGGGCAGGGACCCACATACTGTGCATAAAGGTGGCTGAGACCTTCCCTCCCTTCCTCTCTTCCCTCCCTCCCCTCCTGTCTTCTTCCCTCCCTCTCCTCCTGTCTTCTTCCCTCCCTCCCTTTCTCTCTTCTTCCCTCCCTCTACCTCCCCCTTGGGAGAGTGTCCTCCTTCACTTTCTAGGCCCATCCCTGCTGACTCTCCTGGTCTCTCTGCCTCAGGACATGGCGGGCCTTCTGAAACCAGCAGCCTGTACCATGCTGGTGAGCTCTCTCCGAGATCGCTTTCCAGACCTTCCCCTGCACATCCACACCCATGACACGGCTGGCTCAGGCGTGGCCAGCATGCTGGCCTGTGCACAGGCGGGGGCCGATGTGGTCGACGTGGCAGTCGACTCGATGTCAGGAATTACTTCCCAGCCTAGCATGGGGGCCGTGGTGGCCTGCACCAAGGAGACCCCTCTGGACACAGGTAGAGAGGCACAGCCCCCCCAAGTGAGGTCTGGCCTGGACTTGCCCTAGCTCCTGCAGACCCTCCCAGCGGTGGGGGGAGGCTGGCTGGAGGAGGCCTCTGGAGTGCCTGGGGGGCCGAGGGTGGCTCACGGCGTCTCTCCCCTGCTTTTCTAGGGGTGCCTCTGGAGCGGGTGTTTGACTACAGTGAATACTGGGAGGGGGCCCGGGGCTTATACGCGCCCTTTGACTGCACGGCAACCATGAAGTCTGGTAACTCGGACGTCTATGAGAATGAGATCCCCGGGGGCCAGTACACCAACCTGCACTTCCAGGCCCACAGCATGGGGCTCGGGTCCAAGTTCAAGGAAGTCAAGAAGGCTTATGTGGAGGCCAACCAGATGCTGGGGGACCTCATCAAGGTGAGGGGGGTGCTACTAGCCCCTAGGCCCAGCCTTGTTCCTGGCCATTCCTGGAGGGCCTGGCAGCTGGGGCCGGACTTGGGAAGGCACAAAGAGCCCCCTCTGAAGCTTGGTCCCACAGTCTTAGACGAGGCCCAGCTCAGTCTCACTGTAGTGGAGATGATGAAGTGGAGGCAGACCCAGAGAGCACAGGGCACATAGCACCACGAAACCATCCAGGACCAGCATTGAGGTCCAGCCTCTGCCCCAGAACAGGGATCTTTGGGCAGGCCCCGCCATGGCGGGGGAGGGGCGGCGGCTTGGCCTTCTATGGGTCAGATCGAGCCGAGCGTCCGGGAGGGAAGAGGGGGAAGGTAAAGGGGTAAGAAGAGCAGCTCCTTCAGTCATTAACTAGCTTCACAGAAGCTTAATTCACAGAACTCTCACAGGCACCTGGGAGGGAGGGAGGTGCTGTTATGATCCCCATTTTGCAGATGAGGAAACTGAGGCTGAGAAGAATGACTTGCACAGGGTCACACAGCTAGAAGTGTCTGAGGAAAGAGGCCTTTGGTCCAGCAGCCTCCCAGAACCTCGGGCTGGGTGGGGCCAACTTGGGGAGAGAGAATGTGAGTGCAGGATGCCGCTTTGGAGACTAGCTCCCCTTGTGAGGACCCGCGCCGTTGCTCCCTCAAGGCTGGGCAGGTTCTGTGTCCCCGTCCTCATCTGCTGCCCCCTGCCCCAGGTGACGCCTTCTTCCAAGATTGTGGGGGACCTGGCCCAGTTTATGGTCCAGAACGGGCTGAGTCGGGCCGATGCGGAGGAGAAAGCTGAGGAGCTGTCCTTCCCACGCTCCGTGGTGGAGTTCTTGCAGGGATACATCGGTGTACCCCATGGGGGCTTCCCTGAGCCCTTCCGAACTAAGGTGCTTGGGGCGGAGGTGGGGGATAGGGGGAGCTGGAGGGGAGGTGGGGCACCCTGCCGACTGACCGAGCCTCCTCCCTCCCTCAGGTCCTGAAGGATCTGCCCCGCGTGGAGGGGCGGCCAGGGGCCACGCTGCCCCCCCTGGACTTGGGAGCAGTGGAGAAGGAGCTGGAGGAGCGCCATGGGGAGGAGATAACCCCAGAGGATGTGCTTTCGTCTGCCATGTACCCAGACGTCTTCCAGCAGTTCAAGGATTTCACCAATACGTTCGGGCCCCTGGAGTGCCTCGACACTCGACTCTTTCTGCAGGGGCCCAAGATCGCCGAAGAGTTTGAGGTGAGCGAGAGGGGGCGCGGTGCGGTCCGCACGGCCACGGCCACGGCCTCTTTGCCTTGACCCCCTTCTCCCATAGGTGGAGCTGGAACGGGGCAAAACCCTGCACATTAAGGCCCTGGCCTTGGGAGCCCTGAACCGGGCGGGCCAGAGACAGGTGTTCTTCGAGCTCAACGGCCAAGTGCGCTCCATCCTCGTCAAGGACACGCAGGCCATGAAGGTAGGGCTCCCAAGGGAAGGGGGCGGAGGGTGGGCATGGGGGCACCGGGCTCTGGGGGGGCTGCAGGGCTCTCAGCAACCCTTCTCCCACCTACTCCTGCAGGAGATGCATTTCCACCCCAAGGCCCTGAAGGATGTCAAGGGCCAGATTGGGGCCCCGATGCCTGGCAAGGTGATCGACATCAAAGTGAAAGCAGGGGCCAAGGTGACTAAGGGACAGCCGCTGTGTGTGCTGAGCGCCATGAAGATGGAGACTGTGGTGACGTCACCCACGGAGGGCACCGTCAGGAAGGTGCACGTGACCCAGGACATGACCCTGGAGGGGGATGACCTCATCTTGGAGATCGAGTGACCCATGGTTCCTCCCTCGTCCCTAGTGCCTTAGCACTGGAGGCCTGCTCTCCCCCTCATCCTTTGGTAGACGCTGGAGACCCAGGCCACGGGAACTGGCAGCTGGCCAGGCGGCTGTGGCCGCCCCCAGGGACCAGCTGCTCGTGGCAGGGGACCAAGAGGACCCTCCCTCTCTGCCTTCCCCTTCCCAAACTGCCCATCACATTCTGCCCCCTGCAGGATGTTTCTTTGCCAAATTGGTGCCCTCTCTCTAGGGGAGGGGGGTCCGGGCCAGGAAGGTCAGGGGATGAGACCTCCTTATTTCAGCCTCAACAGACTCAAACACTCTAAATAAAGTCCACGGTCATCTCCTGGCCGCCCAGTCCTTTGCCCCCCAGGTTAGCAGCAGCGTCCTGAGGCGGCCCTGGGTGGGGAGGATAAAGCAGGGTTTGGTCAAGGCCTTGAAGAGAACCCCAAGGACCGGCCCCACGTTTTTTCAAGGACAGACGCCCAGAGGAATGATACAGACAGGCCTTTGAACCCCATACAGCCAAGGGGCAGGAGAGGAAAGCTGGGTTTTAGCTGAGACTCCCCTGGGGTCTCCCTTGCTCAGTGACCTAGGCCTCAGCTCCCTCCTGATCACAGGGACGTTGTCCAACTAGACCAAGGGTCTGAGGGAACAGGCATTAATGTGTCTGGTGGCCCCTGGGTGGAAGACCACACCCCAAGGACATCCATCCAGCCTCTGAGCTCCCATCAGAACACCCCCCCCCCCAGTACAGGCCTCACAGAAAAACAGCCCCACATCTGTGTCCTCTTGAGGGGCTGGCAGAAGGAGCTTGGAGTGGGGCCTCCTGCCTGCCCCAGGGTGAGTGACCCCTACATGGTTTGTGGTGTTTCCTGGAGCTTCAAGCTGCTCTCTCCTTCCAGCCACCTGGGAGCCGGGCTGAGCAGACTGACCCTCCCTGGACATAGATTTACTAGTTGGGAGGGACCCTAGAGGAGGAAACTGAGTCAGCACGATGAAGTGCCTTACCTAGGCCCAAACCCAGCACTGATGAGGTGTGGTGCAGAAGCAGCAGGAGACAGGCCTGTGAGCGTAGTTCTAACCCAGGCCCGGCTTTCCTGAGCTAAGGAGGGCAATGCTGGGAGGGCCCTCAGCTCTGGTCTGTTTCAGCTGAGCTCTACCCTCTGCTCCTAGCTGAGCCAGCCTCTATAGCAAATGATGCAGGAAGGGCCAGTGCTGGGGCCCAGCACACAGCAGGTGTACGATGGAGGTTGAACGGCATTTCCATGGCTTTTAACATCTGCGTTGCTCTCGCCTCACAACCACTACCCTGTAAGGAGGCTGTTTCAATATTTAGCTCCGTTTCAGAAGAAGCCACAAGGTTCATTGCCAAGCCCAGCTGCCAAAGGTGGGCCCTGACTCTGGGTTACCCAAGTTAAAACTCTTTAATATCTGAATACAAAGTCTGATGCAAAAAGATGAGAAAACCCCGGGAGGTCAGAGGGACTGCTTCTGGCCCCCAGCAGCCTCCCCAAGGCCCAGGAGCAGCACAGTGCAGAAGGGGCTGGCCGGCCCCACAGGGATCCTGATCCCCTTTCTCTCAGTTCTGGGGGCTCAAGCAGCTCTGGCTTCTAGTCCTCCCACCAAAATTCCTGAGATCTCAGGGACCCCAGCTTGCCCTTCCCACCCATTTCTCTTGGGTGGGGCTGGGGAGCCCACGAGAGTCTGTAGGGAGGGAGCAGAGGTCAGGAGCACAGCGAGGTGGCTGAGGCCCCTGTTCGGTCCAGGAGCAGGCAGAGGGGCAGGCTGCTGTACAGTCTGGGCTCAGTGAGGGGCTGCAGCAGGAGCAGGAAGAGCCCCACCCCCAAGGCATAGCCCACCAGCAGGGGGCACCTCTGGGGGTGCTCCAGGGCTGCACACACCGCGGGAAAGCCCATGTAGTTGCAGAAGGAGTGACAGAGGACCGGTCCAATCAGGTGTCCTGGGGGAGGGGGGCCAGCCAGGGGTCAGCAGAGCAGGCCTGGGTGCCTCCCAGCCCCTCCCACCCACCTCTCCCAGGGCCGCACCCACCTGTGCGGATGAAGAGGAAAGCTGTGTAAGCCCCAAAGACTGCTGTGTAGGAGAACTGGAACGCTGCAGGGAGTGGGGGGGGGGCTCCTGGTCAGTGGTCACCCCATCCCGTCCGACCCCCTTCCCAGCCCCCATCTGTCTCCCAGGCCTCACCAGCTGACAAGAAGATGCTTCCCACGCTGCCCTGGCGGAAACGGAGCTGTTCAATCACGTGGTGAAAATGGGCTGTAAGGGAAGGGGCGACTTGGGGACACCTAGGCCTGCTGCCCCCACCCCCACCCCCCGCTGGGAAACCTGTCCAGCTCTCTGGGTGCCCCTCACGCCTGGCCAGGGGAGTGAAGCTCACCGACACCGAAGAAGAGGGGGCAGGTGAAGATGGCAGGGCCCAGGCCCGTGCAAGGGGCCAGCATGGGCAGCATGCAGGCCCGGAACACCAGCTCCTCCGTCAGGGGGGCGATCACCTGGTTCCGTAGCCAGCGCATGTCCGTCAGGCATCGTGCCCAGGCCTGGGGGGCTGACCAAGAGGGAGGTCGTAAAGGGGGGGGCATGCAGGGGCCGGGGCCCCCTCCCCAGGAGCTGCCAAGGTGGAAGGAGGGGTCTCGGTTCCCACCATCTGCCCCCGTCATCCTTCAGGGACTCTGGGGAACACACTGGTTTGTTGAGTTAAAGCCCGATTCTTCTTAAAGGAAAGCAAATATCACTGTCCCCATTTCACAGAAGAGAAAACTGAGGTCCAGGGCCGTAAACTCACTTGCCCAAGGTTCCACAACCAGCGGACACAGAGACCCTAGCCCCTGCTCCAGAGTCTCCCTCCCGCAGAATGATGAGGAAACTGAGGCTAGAGAGCCAAGGGCCTGGCTCAAGAAGGCCTTGCACCCAGGTCTCCCGTCTCCCAGCCCTACCACGCGGGGCTCCCCGACCCTCCAGCTCATTGGCCGAGCGCCTCCCCCACTCACCCAGGGCCACTTTCAGCCCGTTGGCCAAGTCCCAGGGACAGTCCACGGAGAGCTGCATCAGGGGGCCCAGGAACAGGATCTGGGGGGAGGGAGAGGGGGGCTCAGCGAGGGGGAGGGCCTGCCCCCCGCCCCCCCCATCCACCCCCTGCTGGGACGCACCATGGTCAGCAGCAGCGGCAGCAACGCGGCGGGGAAGATGCCCTCCAGCCTGAAGCCCATCAGAGTGAACAGGGATATGCCTGGCTGAGCCCCAGGAAGAAGGGGTGTGAGGCGGCCCCGCCCCCACGGCCAGGCCCCGCCCCAGACCCGCTCGCCTTTCCTCCGGTGCCCCGCCCCCGCGTCCAGGCCCCGCCCCCCCCGGACCTGGAGGCCCGTGAGCTCTCGCCAAAGCAGCACACAGAGCGGGGAGAGGCTGGACACCACGAGGACGCTGGTGAATCTCCGCTTGATGACCGCGGGATGATCCCTGGGGAGGGACGGTTAGTGTGCGGGAGCCTCCGAGCCCCGCCCCCTGTCAGGGCAGACCCCGCCTCTGGCAGGTCCGCCGCGAGTTCCGGCCCTGCCCCGGAAGTCTTGTCGAGGCCCCGCCCCCTGGCAACGCCAGCACCGTCCCTTGCTCCGGAAGCCCACGGTCGCAGCCCCGCCCCGTCCGCGCAGGTCCCGCCCCCTCCCCCCTCCGTGCCGCACCTGGGCAGTTCGCTCTTCCACACGTAAAGGCTGCCCACGTAGGAGCAGGCGAGGCTGAGGCAGGAGCACACGGACACCCAGCAGCACAGGCCAGGACCCGCGCCGTTCAGCGCCGCCGACTCGGGCTCCGGCTCCGGCCCAGACACCGACAGCAGCCGCAGTCCGTCGCCTCCTAGCGCCGCCATCGCGCTCTGTACCCGGAGCCGCGGAGTCCGGCGCGGCGCACACCAATGACGCGCACCCGGCGACCGCTGAGGCGGCTCCAGCGGGGCCCCCGCGACGCGCAGCGTGACGTCACGACGTCGCACGGAGCCACGCCTCTGCGCCCTTCTGGCCCCGCCTCCTCCTCGCCTGGCCCCGCCTCCCCCCGGCTTCTGCCCCGTCCTCACGTTCCCCGAGACCCGCCCCCGCCCTGGTTAGGCCCCGCCCCCGCCTCGCTGAGGCCCCGCCCTCGCGCGCCGCAGCCCCGCGCCGCCCCCGGCCCCCGTCGGACTCGGATTCGGACTCTGATGTGGACTCGGATTTTGACCTGGAGTACTACCTGGCCCCGCCCCCCTTCCCGCCCCCTAGCCCCTCGTCCCTCCGGCTCCGGCCCATCCGCTCCGCGGCTCCGTCCCCGCCCCCGCCGCCCTCCAACCCTCAGTTCAGCGTCCACCGCCTGCTCCCCCTGCCTGACCTCCGGTCCCCCCCGTCTCCGGGCCTGCCCCCCTCGCCCCCCGGCTCTCCGCCCGCCCCCATCTTCCTCTGGCCCCGCCTGCGCATCCCACGCCCGCGCTCCCCGACCACGGACCGGCGCAGCGACTGACGGGGACGGCTGGGCTGGCGGGCGCCTTTATTGGAAAAGCGGGGCCGGGGGCTGCCCCCCTAGGGTACGGGTCTGGACCCCGGGCCGGCTCTCAGCCACTCGGACAGGTTGGACACCTCCTGCAGCCACAGCGTGTCCTAGGGAGAGGAGGAGGAGGGACAGGCTGGCTGTCAGGGGGGGCTCTGGCCCGACCTATTCCCCACTCCTAGCCGCCGGGGACCTTCCCCCCCAGAGCCCCTTTACCTCCCCGCGGGTCTCCGGGCCGCCCCAGCCCCTGGCCTGGGAGCAGGTGGGTCCCGTTCCGATGGAGCGCTGGGGGGCCTCCCCGAGGCTTAGCAGGGGCAGCCAGCTGGCAGCCTGGGCCTTCCTCCCCACACCTTCTCCTTGGCAGGACCTCTTGGGCCTCGGAGCCTCTCCTGGACAGCAGCTCCCTGGAAAAGACCCCAGCCCTCATCCTATTTCGGGGCCAGACATGTGGACCAGCATGCACCCCTTCTTCCTCTTGTAGCTTTTCAGGGGCTCCTGATACAACTACAGTGTGACCCTATCCCAGCTCTTTCTACATTGTCCCCTCAATCAGCCTGCCCCCTTCAGTTCTTTTGCTCTCTTAAAAGGGTCTGCGCCCTCCATTCAAATGTTGCCCATTCTTCATGGTCAGGATCCAGTCTCAATCCAGCTATTACAGCCCATACTGATCACCCAGTTTCTGAATTCATTCAGCAAACATTTTTGAATGTCTCTACTATGTCAAAAGCGCCATGCTAGGTCCTACAAATTTTTTTTATAGATGAGAAACTTCCTGCACCGTGGCAGATTTGTGCCTTCTCTGCAGGTGGTAAGAACTGCCTGGGGCTTGGGAGGTTGAGCCATGTGCTAGCTATTCTTGCTTCCTGGAGGCTGGCTCTCCATTCACTATGGCAGCAGGGAGACTAAAGGAAGACCAGGCCTTGTCCTCAGGGAGCTTCCACCATAAATGGCCCCTACAGGCCCATGCCACCACTGTTAACTAGATATATGTGATTCGAAGAGTGGGACCAGGAAAGGCCTCTGGGCAGAGGTCCGGCTGAAGCTGAAAATGAGGGGATTGCAAGAGGTGGTTGTGAGGAGGGAGCACTTCCAGGCTGGGGGTGAGAGCCAAGGTCAGGGAATGGCAAACAGGCCAAGAGGAAGTGAGGCCGCACAAAGGCAGGCCTGGTGGGGATCCTTAGGATGGCTGCAGAGACCTGACTGGTTAAAGCTCTAGCCCCCAGACATGTGGCACTCATTGACTGATTCAAGTGTATACGTTTTATGTGTCCAATTAGACTATAAGCTCCAGGGGGGCAGGGCTGTGTTTTATTATGCAGTATTTCCTCACCAAGCCCCTTCTTCCTCCCCCAATTCCCAAATCTTCCAAGAGTGGTGACTTTGTTAATCAGGGAACTTTATGTAAATGTAAGCTATTTCAGGGATGTCACATGGAGGGGGTAAATCTACACTTGTAAAATAGGTAATATTCACATTATAAAGCATTTTCTGCGTTATAAAATGTGGTTGATGCCTTTAAACAGTCACATCCCCTGATGAATTTTAAATAGTGGATTGACACCAGACTTTGCATTCGGGTGTGCTGTTCTGGTGACTGGGAGTCTGGGACATGAAACAGGAGACCACCCACCCAGCCTGCGGTTCATTGGGACCAACTGGATTCGGGGATTCTGTTTCCAGTTATCTGTGGCTTGTGCTCTCAGAAGCTCTGTGTGTTGGGACACCTGTGCTAATACCAGCCACTAAGGTCAAGGTGGTGTTGGCCCAGGATGGCAAATTCAAGATGGAAGCTGGCTGGCTACAGGCCCATACACCCTTCCCTGCTTCTGGCTGTCCTCTCTGTCCCCTAAAGGACGAACTTCCTACAGCTGTGCCCAAAGAATTATTAGGGACTCTGGGAAGGCTAGCTACAAGTAACTCTGTGTGTGTGTGTGTGTGTGTGTGTGTGTGTGTGTGCGCGCGCGCGCGCGCGAGTGTGCATGCTATCAGGAAGCAACCAGACCCTCACCTGCGAGTGCTTCGTCTAGGCTTTCGTCCCCCTCCTCCCTCTCCTCCGCACTGCTGCTCGGCTCAGGAAGCTGCTGCTGAGAGAGGCAGAAACCCCAAGTGAGTTTAGCAGCCACGGGACACAGCCCCCATTTGAGGGATTTCCTTCTAAAGAAAAGCCGTGTGAGGTGAAACAGCTGCCCCAGAGCACTGGGGTGCCCTCCTATGCTCTCCTGCTTTAGAACCCAGCTGGAGCGCAACCTCTCTTGGGAAGCACCTGCTCCTGACCAGTCAGCCTGGTCGCTGTTCCCTCAGTGCCTCTTCTGGGGCCACTTGGCAGGCCTGCTGGGATCAGTCATCTGAGAGCCTTTCTTCACAGCTCAGGAGAATCAGTTCCCTCTAGTCAGAGAGGCCGGTCTGCACCTCTTCATTCCCAGAGGCCCTGTACCCTGCAGTGCGGATGGTGGAAGAACTGTGGACTTGGAGTTAGGAGAACCCTGGGTTTGCACTGTCTCTGACACTGTGTGACCAGCCTCTCTGAGCTTTATCTGCAAAAGAGACCTAGCTCATGAGGACTCAATGAGGTCATGTACATAAATAGTAATCTGGAACCCTGGTATGCCACAGCTCCATTATTCACCATCCTACCCTCTGTGGTTTCAGTAGAGGGGAGGCCGGAAGGCCTGGGCACACCCCTCGCACTGGCCGCCTCTGCCTTTGCTGCCTCCGCTGTACCACACACTGAGGATGCACGATGGCGCATCATCCCAGGCAGCAATCTGATTGGGTCCCAGCTCTTAAAGCTCTGGGCCTATAAGAGGGAGGGGAGAGAACCGAGGAAAACTGGCCACTCACAAAACCACAGCTGGGAGGGCCTGGGTCTCTGTGGAAAGAGTGGGGAGCTGCTCAAGTCAGTCGTGGAAGGGCCTGGGTCAGGGAACAGCCACAGGGTTCCCAGAACGGGTGGAGTTTCAGGCAGTCCCCAGCTACACGTCCAGGGGAGAAGAGAGGGAACCACGCAGGCCTCCAGGAGGAAGCAAACACCCGCAAAGAAGCCACCCCTGGAGTCCTTCACATGGGACGTGTGCTTCCCTGAGAAAGCCTCCTTCCTGTGA
Organism: Phascolarctos cinereus; assembly: GCF_003287225.1. Classification (NCBI taxonomy): domain Eukaryota; kingdom Metazoa; phylum Chordata; class Mammalia; order Diprotodontia; family Phascolarctidae; genus Phascolarctos; species Phascolarctos cinereus. Next base: position 257,436,909 of record NW_027556402.1, on the reverse strand, counting down.
GCTGCAGCCCGAGGCATGCTTTCTAAGAGTTGGCGGTGAGACGAAAGCATCCCAGGGGCGAGTGCCCCCCTGAAAAGGCACAGACGGGGTTGGTCTACCTCTTCCGTGCTTTGATTCTGAAGGAGGGACACACAAGAGGCAGCCTGTGCCAACTGAGTGAGGTAAACCTCTATCCCCCCCCCGACCCCTGTCTCCCCTCAGACCTTGACGGAGACAGCCCAGGGCCTGTGGGCTGGGTCATCCTGGGAAGTGACCCCTGGGGAGATGCAGCCACAGCAACTGGAGACCCAGAAGGGAAAGGTGTGGCCCCCAGAGTCCTGGGCCCCATCTGTGGTTCAGCATCAGGAGCCAGGGTGATTTTATCAGTGGAAATGACATCAAGGGAGTGGCCTGACACCTGCCTGACTGCTGCTCCCTAAGGGCCCCCAGCTCTGTGCTATCCCCCACTGGAATGGGAGCTGCTTCATGACAGGCACCATCGGCCTTTTCTAGCTGTGTCCCCAGCCCTCAGACCAGGACTGTACCCAAAGTACGCACTTTAATGCTTTCCCCGTTCATCCCGGCTTCCTTCTCAGCCTCTGTCTTAACCACCCTCTATCTGTGATTCTTTCTACAAGGCTCCTCTCCTGAGCAGACTCCTTCCTCCCAGCTGGTCGGACTGAGGTTCATGCACTAAGTTTTTCCTCCTCCACTGAAGTCCTTCCGCCATGCTCGCTGAGGTGGCAGGTGCAGTGTGTCAGAATCTAGGCCAGGAGCCTGCAAGTCTTCAGGCCTGACTCAGTTAGAAAGCTTCCCAGCAGGCTCACGGGGAGACCACCAGAGAGGGCAGCTCATTACCAGAAAGTGGGCGAGGTTTGGCCTGCTTTGGCAGGGGCAGCAGTCACATCAATGCCCTCTCAGCTGTTACTTTCCAGTAATGGAGGCCCCAAACCTATTCCTTTCTGGTCAGAGGAGCTAGAGGCAAAGGGACTCCCAACCTGGACCTGCAGTTCTGATTTGCAGCCACTAGGTGTCACTGTTGTGCTATGCCAGCATGGGAGGCCAGGGCTTGGGTGACCTTTGCTCCCCAGAGCTGTCTGACCTGTCCAGTAGGTCTTCATCCCGGAGGGTCCCCCAGCCCTCACTGAGCTGTCATTGTGGCAGCTGGCCGAGGTGCCAGGCACCCCTCACTGTCCCCTCCCCCAACCCCTGCTTCGGGTCACAGGTTAACCAGGGGCGGGGCTACCTGCATACTCACTTTCTTTGGGTCACACATAGAGCGTTGATGCAGAGTCATCTGGAAGGCTTCATGCAGTCTCCTCCTGAACTCCTGGGTATCGACTGCCTGATGGACCAAATGTGCAGAATCACTGAGTGTCCCGACTTGAAGGGGCCCTAGACATCAGAAAGTCCAGATGGGTAAACTGAGGCCCAGCAGATCAGAGTGGGTGCTGCGCATCTCTGCTCCTCCACATCTCAAAACTCCTTTGCCTTGTCACACACTCCATTCTCCCCTGGTCCTGGTATCTCTTCTTCCAAGGCGACCATCTGCTGGTCCTCTCCATTTTCAGCCTCTGTCACACAGCTCTTTACCCAGGGCTGCCCCTGGTATCAGGGCTCCCCCCCTTTCACTGCTGCCTCAATTCCTTACTACCAGCTCACTTCTGGACCCCTTGCAGTCTTACTCACAAACTAACCCCTGCCCCAAGGGATAGGGAGTGTCTTCTAGTGACCAAGCCCAGTGGCCTCTTCCCTGGACTCATCCTCCTCTGTAGCTTCTGACCCTGAGGATGGCCTCTTCCTCCCAGATCCTCTCTCCCCTCTCTCAGTTCTCCAACTCAGCTTCCTTTGCTGGACTGTCGTCATTTCTTGCCATCTAAGTGTGTGTCCATCCTCAGGGCTCTGTCCTGGGCCCTCTTTTCTTTCTGCTCTCTCTCCCTTGGGCCTCCCATCTGCTTCCATGGGTCCAAGGTCATCTCTATAGAGACGACTCCCAGATCTCTACACCAAGCCCTAACATCTCTCCTGAGTTCTGGTCCCACACCACCACCGGCCCACTATCTCCCAGTGTCTCAAATTGAATCCACCCCAAATTCATCTTTCCATCCATCCAAACTCCCTGAGCTCCTGTGAGCTGACAGGTACCTGGGTGGGGATCTCCCCTCCCTCACCCGAGGTAGGGGCAGGTTCTCAGGAGCTCCTCAGTGACCCCTCCCCACTCATGACCACCCTCTGCTTCAGCCTCTGGAAGAGCCTTCTACTGCTGGCTCCGTGCCTTCCCAGCCCTTGCAAGCACTCTCTACTTCAGCCAGACCAGAAGACTGAAATTCCTCCCAACACAAGGTGCCATCTGCCATCCCTGGGCATCTGGGCAAGCTGGGTCCCCATGCAGAGAATGAATTCCTTCCTTAATTGATAGAACAGACATTTACTAAGCACCTACTGTGCACAAACCGCTGGAGTTACAAAACAAAGCAGTCCCAGCAGTCACATCCAACGAGACGGTGAAAGACCACACTAAAACCAGGGAGGATTTGGAAGGCAAAGGTCCCAGCCTGGAGCTGAGAAGGGCAAGCCTTCCAGGGGTGGGGACCACCTGGGAGCACAAGTGTGTGGGAGCAAACAGGGAGTGAGGCCTTAGGACACTGCCAGCCAGGCCAGCCGTCTGGGGAGGGGCAGAGTTCACCCCAGGGAGTACTGGGAAATGAGGCTAGAAGTAAGAAAGGGAGGTGGAGGCCTAAAGGTTGGTATTTTATTCCAGAGGAGAGGGGTTGGGTTTGGTTTGGTTTTCAGCAGGACAGTGACGTGGCCAGAAGATAGGGAAGCCAATGTGGAGGCCATGGGGAGGAAGCTTCTCGAGGGTGGAGGCAAGAATCCACGGACATATATGAAACTCTTGCTGTGTTCAGGCATCGTGCTAGGTGCTGGGAATACCAAGACAGAAACAAACCTGGCCTAGCCCGAAAGAAGCAATTTATTTTTGGGTGAAGAAGTGTCCACATAAAAATACAGACTACCTAAATGCCTGATCCTCTGGGGTGGAGGCTGGAGGGGACTGGCAGCTGGTGGGACAGTGCTTGAGCTGAGTTTTGAAGGAAATAAGGGATTCAAAGACACAAAGGTGAGGAGGGAAGGCAGTCCAGGCATGGAGAACAGCCAGTGCAAAGGCATGGAGACTGGAGATTACGTGTGAGGGAGGGATGGCTGCAGAAAATGGTAAGCGGAGTCATGTGGAACAAGGCTGGAAAGACAGGTCAGGATCAGGTTGTGAAGGGCTTGAAACACCAGAGGGTTCGAGGGCTGGTCCTCAAAGCAATAGGGAGCCACTACAGTTTACCGAGTAGGACATCCAGCCAGCCATGTGCGTGGACAAATGCCCAGGGAGGGCAGAAGGGGCTGTAGAGAGTCAAGGCCAACCCTCCTCTCCATGGAAGAGGAGCGTCTGGTCCCATCCCCGCCCATCTGGTCCAGTCTTCCATCCCTTCCTCTCTTCTGGGTCTTTCACTGCTGCCTACTGACCTGCCTTAAAGGGCCCTCGGCAGGCCCTGGAAGCCCCCCAGCTGTCACTCCGATCTCCTCTTCCTGCATAGCCAGGCTTCCAGAGCAGGGGCCTCCCGGCTCCCTCTCTCCCTCCCTCCACAGCCTCTGCAGGTGCCCCCCATCATCACTCCACTGACACGGCCCCTCCATCTTCAGCTACTGCCACACTCCACAGCCTCTTCTCAGTCCTCAGGCTCCTCCTGGGTCTGGACACGGCCCGACCAGTCCTTCTTAGGACACCTGGTTGGTCATCCATATCATGCCCTGACTGTTGGTGTGCCCCATGATGCTGCCCTAGCTCCTCCCCTCTCTTCTTGACTTCATCAGCCCCCTCTGCCTATCCCTCCCAAATCGACATATCCAGGCCTAGTTTTTCTCCTGATAATGAAAACGATATTTAACATTTGTGTGCACTTTAAGTTTCAAAGCACTTTATAATTATTATGTCACTTGGTTCTCATAACTCTGAGAGGGACAGGCTATCCTCACCCCCATTTTACAGACTCACACAAGTAAGTGGGCATGGAATGCCTCAGAGGAGTGGAGGCAGAGGAGAAGGGGTCAGACTGGAGCAGCAGGGAGGGCGGGGGGGGTCAGGGGGGAGCATCAGGGCAGTTGGGGCATCAGGGGGAGCAGTGGGGGGGTCAGGGAGATAAGATGGGAGCAGTGGGGGGGTCAGGGGTCAGGAGGGTAAGACGGGGAGCAGGGGGGTCAGGGGGAGCAGTGGGGGTCAGGGGGAGCAGCAGGGGAGCCAGGGGGGTCAGGGAGGTCAGAGGGGAGCAGTGGGGGGGTCGGAGGGTCAGGAGGGTAAGACAGGGGGAACAGGGGGGTCAGGGAGAGCAGCGGGGGGGCCGGGGGGTCAGGGAGGTCAGAGGGGAGGAGCGGGGGGGGAGCAGGGTCACAGAAGTGAGGCAGGTTTTAGGAAGGAGAAGAGCAACATCCAAGACAAGAGATCCTTGAGAACAGGGACAGGGCAGACCTTGTACAGAAGCAGAGGGTGAGGGGCTGAGAGCGCTCTTGCCAGGGCCTGGCGGGGAAAGGCAGAGGAGAGAAGAGGCCAGTGTGAGGAGGCACCTGGGAGAGGCAGACGGGAGCCCAAGAGAAGCAGGGACAGGAATGGGGAAGGAAGAGGGCTGAGGAGTTCCCGGGTGTCTACCCCGAGGACATGATGCAGCCTGACAGATGGTCCTGAGGTGAAGCCCACTGCTCAGGGAAAGGGCCTGGCCGAGGGTCTGGGGCCTGAGGAGGCTCGGCTCGGAACAGTCTGAGGGGACTGGGATAGAGAATCAAAGAGGAATGAAGAAGGTGATTGTGGTGCCCTCGCGAGGGCCTGAAACACTGTGAATTTGTGTCTTCCTTCAAAGCTCAGCTCTGGGGCCTCCTCTTCTAGGAAGTCCTTCTGGATCCTCCCTGTGCAAATTATTGTATTCATCTTTACTTATCTCTGTGTGGGTCAAACAGCTGGGCCGAACAGAAGCTCCCTGAGGGCAGGGCCTCTCTAGATTACTGTCTTTGGATCCTCAAAGGCCAGTCCAGCATCTGGCACTGAGTGAGCACTTAATAAAGGTTTGCTAAGTTTAATTTTCACTACACCAGATTTTGTAGTGGGACAAGCTTCAGCTGTAACCCAAGAAACAGTGGGAAACACTAGGGGGAGACGAAGACACAGAAGAGACACAGAGGAAGACAGACAAGTAAACAGGCAGAGCAAGACAAGAGCAGAGGGGCCCCCCCACCTGTTGGGGATCCAGGCCAGTGAAGAAGAGCAGGGCCTGTGCCAGGGACCTGGGTCTCTGACCAAGCTCCCCGACCCCCACCTGTCTTCCCCGCCATCTTGTCAGAAATCCTCTTGTTCCAGCTTTGAGGCCAAAGGTCTGTAAGGTACCACACACACACACACATGCACACACACATGCATATACATATGCATACACTATACTCACACACACCACACACATATATACACACACACACACACATACATACACACTCACACATTCATGTACACATACGTATTCACATGCTGTGCCCCAGTACACCACACACAAACACACTGACCGGGTCCCAGGACGAGGCAGTCCCTCACCCTGAGCCTTCGTGTCTTCCTCTGTCAAACAAGAAAGACAATCCCTGTCCCAGGCCCTTCTCTGTTGTTGTTACTGCTGTCGTTGTAGGGGGTGGAAGGGCCCACACCTGTGGGTTTGTTGATGAAATCCGCTGCCAACGCGGAGCATTGGCACTCCGGGGCCAGAGATGCCTGGGGTGGAAGTTCTCTGGCAGCAGGAATGGTTCGTGTTTTGTCTTTGCATTCCCAGTTCCCCCAGCAGTGCCTGGCACAGTGTTTCCCGACTAGCTGATTGGGACCCAGAGGGACTCCATGACTCGCCTGGGGCCACGCAGTCAGTCCACAGGGCACATGACATTCACCATGCTGTCCCTAATGCTGAGGGGCTGTGGGGATGAAAGGATCCATGTCAAAATGCCTTAAAAAGATCAAAAGCTAGAGGGCGGAGCCAAGATGGCAGAGTAAAAGCAATTACTTGCTTGAGCTCTCCCCCAAACCCCTCCAAATACCTGTAAAAAAATGGCTCTAAACAAATTCTAAAGCAGCAGAACCCACAAAAAGACAGAGTAAAACAAATTTCCAGCCCAACACAACCTGGATAGTTGATTGGAAAGGTCTATCACACTGGGCAGGGAGAGGAGCGCAGCTTAGTGTGGGCGTGCTGGCAAAATAGGCCTCAGTGAACCTGGAGCAGCCCTCAGAGGACTGAATTACAGGCAGCTGTAACGATTTCCAGACTTTTCAACCCACGAACGCCAAGGAGAACTTAGGTCAGTAGGAAAAGTCTGTGACCATGGTGAGAGGGAAGCTTAGTCTCAGACCCAGTCCCAGCACAGCCCTGGGGCAGCGGCTGCTTCCAGAGTTTTTAGTCCACAGATGGAGGGGGAATCAAGTGGCTGATCAGAGAGGGATTGCAGGGATCTCTTTGCTGGTGCTGAGGCAGGATTCTCTTGCTTTGCCCATGCTTGGATCTCGGTCACAGTTCTGGGTGGTGGTCCTGGGGCAAGGAGGAGTGCTGGCGGTGGAGCTTGTAGAGGCAGTGAAGAAGGAATCCTCCTCACAGTTCCAAGGCAGAAAAGAGTGCTTGTGGTCACTCTTAGACCAGAGCACAGGCCAGGAAAGGAGTAAACACCTCACCCCTGATTGTACCACCTTGGAAGAACTGAAAATTTATAGGTCCCTAGAAGTATCTCTGAAAACAGCTGCATAAAACCCCCAAAGCATGGGACAGTACATTTTCCACACTGGAAGCAGACCCCTACCTTAACAAAGAGTTTATAACTCAAACAATTGGCTGGGATCATGAGCAAACTGTGCACAAAAAAAGAGAGTCAGACCACAGAATCTTTCTTTGGTGACAAAGATCAAAACATACAATCAGAAAAAGACAACAAAGTCAAAGCTCCTACATCCAAAGCCTCGAAGAAAAATATTAATTGATCCCAGGCCATGGAAGAACTCAAAAAGTAGAGGAAAAACTGGGAAGAGAAATGAGAGTGATGCAAGAAAATCATGAAAAACAAGTCAACAGCTTGCTAAAGGAGACCCCCAAAAAATACTGAAGAAATAACACCTTAAAAAATAGCCTAACCCAAATGGCAAAAGAGGTCCAAAAAGCCAATGAGGAGAAGAATGCCTTAAAAAGCAGAATTGGCCAAATAGAAAAGGAAGTCCAAAAGCTCACTGAAGAAAATACTTCCTTAATTGAGAGGATGCCCATCAATTGGGGAATGGCTGGGCAAGTTGTGGTATATGAATGTAATGGAATACTATTGTGCTATAAGAAATGATGAACAGGCTGACTTCAGAAAAACCTGGAAAGACTTATATGGTCTGATGCTGAGTGAAGTGAGCAGAACCAAGAGGACTTTGTACATAATAATAGCCACATTATGCGATGACTAATATTGTTAAACTGAACCCTTCTCAGCATTACAAGGATCTAGGACATCTCCAGAGGCCTTGGGATGGAAAATGCTGTCCACAACCAAAGAAAGAACTATGGAAGTCAAATCGCTATCACTTATTTTTGCCTTCTGTTGAGTTTTGTTTCATCTTTCTGATGATTCCTCCTATTGGTTTTAATTTTTACTTACAACTTCACTGATGTGAAAATACGTTTAATAGGAATGTAAATGTAAAGCCTATATCAGATTGTGCACTGTCTTGGGGAGGGTGGCGGGGAGGAAGGGGGAGAAAAATTTTCAACTCAAAAGCATATGGAAGTGATTGTTGATAAATCAAAATAAATTAATAAAATTAAAAAACAAAACTTCCTTAAAAATTAGAATGGAGCAATTGGAAGCTAGTGACTTTATGAGAAATCAAGACACTGTAAAACAAAACCAAAAGAATGAAAAAATAGAAAACAATATGAAAAATCTCATTGGAAAAACAACTGACCTGGAAAATAGAGCCGACAGATAATTTAAAAATTATTGGACTATCTGAAAGCCATGATCAAAAAAAGAGCCTAGACATCATCTTTCAAGAAATGATCAAGGAAAACTGCCCTGATATTTTAGGACTAGAGGGTAAAATAGAAATGGAAAGAATCCACTGATCACCTCCTGAAAGAGATCTCCAAAGGAAATCTCCTAGGGATATTGTAGCCAAATTTCAGAGTTCCCAGGTCAAAGAGAAAATATTGCAAGCAGCCATAAAGAAACAATTCGAGTATTGTGGAAACACAATCAGGATAACACAAGATTTAGCAGCTTCTACATTGAGAGACCGGAGGGCTTGGAACATAATATTCCAGAGGTCAAAGGAGATAGGATTACAACCAAGAATCACCTCCCCAGCAAAACTGAGCATAATCCTTCAGGGGAAAAAATAGACATTCAGTGAAATAGAGGACTTTCAAGCATTCTTGATGAAAGTACCAGACTGAATAGAAAATGTGACTTTCAGACTTGTGTGGTCTGATGCTGAGTGAAGTGAGCAAAACAAACAGAACGTTGTATACAATAACAGCCACACTGTGTGATGACTAATGTTGCAAGACTTAACCCTTCCCAGCCATACAAGGATCTAAGACATCTCCAAAGGCCTCATGGTGGAAAATGCTCTCCACAGCCAAAGAAAGAACTATGGAGTTTGAATGCAGATCAAAGCATACTATTTGCTATTTTTTTTCTTCTGTTGAGCTTTGTTTCCTTTTTCTGGTGGTTCCTCCTATTGGTTCTAATTCTTACTTACAACATCACTAATGTGAAAATATGTTTAGTAGGAATATATATATGTATAGTCTATATCAGATTGTGTGCCGTCTTGGGGAGGGATGGAGGGAGGGAGGGGGAGAAAAATTTTAAACTCAAAAGCACATGGAAGTGATTGTTAATAAATCAAAATAAATTAAAAAAAAAAGAAAATTTGACTTTCAAATACAAGACTCAAGAGAAGCATGAAGAGATAAACAGGAAAGAGAAATCATAAGGGATGTATTAAGGCTGAACTGTTTGCATTCCTGCCTGGAAAGATGATATTTATAACTCATGAGACCTTTGTCAGTATTAGGGTAGTTGGATGGAAAAATCATATGTATGTGTATATAGTTAGATAGATAGAGGGCACAGGGTGAGTTGAAGATGAAGGGTGATATCTGGAGAATAAAATGAAGGGGTGAGAGAGGGTTATACTGGGAGAAGAGAAAGGGAGAGGTAGAATGAGGTAAATTATCTCACATATAACAGACAAGAAAAGGCTTTTACCGTGGAGGGGAAATGGGGGAAGGTAGAGAGGAAATGAGTGAATCTTATTCTCATCGGACTTGGCTTAAGGAGGGGATAACATACACACTCATTTGGGTATGGAAATCTAGCTTACCCTACAGGAAAATGGAGGGGAAGGGGACAAGAGAGAAGCGGGATGATAGAGGGGAGAGCAGATTGGGGGAGGGGGTAATCAGAAGCAAACACTTCTGAGGAGGGACAGGGTCAAAAGAGAGAATGGAATAAATGGGGGGCAGGATAGGATGAAGGGAAATACATAGTTTTTCACAACATGACTCCTATGAAAGTGTTTTGCGTGACTACACATGTATAACCTGTATCGAGTTGCTTGCCTTCTCAATGAGGGGTGGATGTGGAGGGAGGAAAGGAGAAAATTTGAAACCCAAAATTTAAAAAACAAATGTTAAAAAAAAAGATCAAAAGCCCTAAGAAACAAAAGAACCCTGCACTGTTAGACCTAGAAGGATCTTTCTGTGGCCATCAAGTGCAGCTCCCTCATCTTATAGATGAAGACACCGAGAGCCCCAGGAGGGAAGTGACTCAGCCAACATCCTTCCATGTGTTTGTTGTTGTTGTTGTTGTTGTTGTTGTTTTTGTTTTGGCTAGGCAATGGGGTTAAGTGACTTGCCCAGGGTCACACGGCTAGTAAGTGTCAAGTGTCAAGTGTCTGATCTTGAACTCAGATCCTCCTGACTCTGGGGCCAGTGCTCTATCCACTGCACCACCTCGCTGCCCACATCCTTCTATGTGTTAAGGAGCATTAGTGCAAGACTAGAACCCGAGTCTCCCTCCAGGATGCTGTAGCCACAATGACACTTTCCTGCTAACCTGAAGGGTCTGGAGGCAAAGAGCCCGAAAGCTGCTGCGGGTGCTGCCAGCCACGACACTGAGGATGGAGCTCACGGCCACCGGGATGGACGCCTGCAATTTCTGTTGGGCCTAAAGAGAATGGGAAATAAAGGAAGAGGGCAGTTGGTACTATGACCTCCCCCTGCCCAGGAGGGCAACAAGAGCCCCGGGTCTCAGTAAGGTTGGGCAGAAGGACCCAAAGGATAGAAAAGAAACATCTACTCAACGTGTGACATTCTAAGGATACCTGGACATTTTAAGGAATCCTAGGAAAGTTTTCTGCCCTCAAATAACAGCCTTGTTGACAAAGACCCAGAACAATAAGAACTTTCAAAAACAAAAATCTGTCAGTTTTTGCCACTTCAGGGCTCTTTTTTGCCCTGAAAAGTGCTGATGAAACCAGAAGGGAAATAGCAAGACAAGAGGATAGAGAAACCAAGCAAGTGAGGTGAGTTGGTGATGACAAAGAGAAGGAAAGAAAACTTGATGAGACGGAGAGACAAACAGCAACTCCTGGTGGAGAGGTCGCCGATGTATAGTGTGTATATGTGTGTGTGTGTGTGTGTGTGTGTGTGTGTGTGTGTGTGTGTGTACGTACGTGCACATGTGTATATGTGCGCCATGGGCATGTGCATGCATGGGTAGTGTGTGATGCATGTATTATTGTCTGCATGTTGTGCATATGTGGATTGTATGCATTCACGTGGGGGTGCACCCATTATCAGTTTCTGTTTAAGGCTGTGCTAAGTGTCTCTTGTCCAGGTCTGACTGGGCTTCAGCCAAGGGGAGCTGCAGACTGTGCTAGAGTCGGGGTGGGGAGGGTGAGGAGCGGCAGGACCTGGTAAAGCTCAAGGTGAGAGGGGGGTGGGGTGGGGGGTTCAGTTCCCCAGCTAGCCCCACCATCAACTCAGTTTGAACCTCTCCTCCTAGCCAGAGGGGAGAAGAGGGGAAGGGATGTGAAGCTGAGGGAGCCCGGTTCCTTTTCTCACCTTGACTCGCCGGTGGTGCTGCTCCAAGGCCTGGTCCACAGCTGTCTGTACGGCGCCCTGTACCAGGCTCTGGTTCTCCAGCAGGATGCTATTCAGATGAGTTAGAAGCAAAGACTGTAACCCTAAAGGGAGTGAGAAGATGAATAGCCCTGATCTAGGATGAGTCATTCATTTACTTACTCAACAAACATTTTTTAAAGTTTTGCTGATGTCTTTGGTTTTTCTACCAATCAATCCCCAATGTACTGTGCCCTCTCCCCCCTGAATCCTTCCTTGTAACAAAGACAAATAGTTAAGTAAAACCATCCAACACAGAAATGAGGCCTGGCAGTGTATGCGATACACTGCACCCATTGCCCCCCACCTTTCTACTGAAAGGAAAGAACCCTTCATGGCCCACACGCTGAGCATTCACGTTAGTGAGGTTTGCCACATCTGAGTGCTGTCTTCATCTCTAGGACAGGAGTCCTGGGCAGATGAACTTCCCATGTCTGCTCCCTTCACTCATCAGTTCAACCACGTCCTCCCACATTTCTATCAATCTGCCATCTTTGATGTTTCTTAGAGTGCAGAGTCTCCCATCACGCTCATACCTCACAGGCTGCTCAGCCATTCCCCAGCTAATGAACACATAGGTCCTTTACCACCAATCCTTTGGCAGGGGAGAAAAAGGGAATCAGCACTTATTTAGCACTTAACTAATCTTATCTAACTGATCCTTGGAGGCAGGTGCTATTATTATCCCCATTTTAACATTAAAGAAAAGGTAAAAGGAGTTTAAATGACTTGAAGGTCGGAGGCCAGATCTGAATTCAGATCTTCCTTCCTAGGGCAGGTGGTGCTGGGTTTGGAGTCTGGAAGACTGATCTTGAATTCAAATCCAGCCTCAGACACTTCCTAGCTGGGGGACCCTGGGCAAGTCACTTCACCCTGTTTACCTCAGTTTTCTCATCTGTAACGTGAAATGGAGAAGGAAAAAGTCCAGCATCACTGACAAGAAAACCCCAAATGGGGTCACAAAGAATTGGATGTGACAGAAACAACCAAACAACAACAAAACTTACGATGTGCCAGGCACTGAGCTAGGCACTGGAGACACGAAGAAAGGCAAAAACCAAAAGGTCCCTCCTCTCAGAGTGCTCACGGTCTAATGGGGGAGACCATGTTCAGACAACTCTGTTCAAATAAGAAATATACATGACAAACTGGAGACGATCACCAGAAAGAAGACAGCAACATGAAGGAGCACCCAGAAGGGCTGTTTGCAGAAGGTGGCATTTTGGCTGGGGCTTAAAGGAAGCCAGGGAATTCAGGAGGCAGAGATGAGGAGGCAGCAGTTATCCCTGAAGAAAACAAAAGCAGGATCCCAGAGAATATAAACCAGAACCAAAAAAAGCCCCAATATTCACTCCAGAAGTACACAGAGATTATCCCTGATTCAGATAGTGGGGCTCCCACAATAAAGAGTTATTATAGTGCCAAGGCCAGCTAGGACACAAATCCAGAAGAGGAGAACTCTAAAACATCTACAAGCAAAGACTCAAAGGAAAGCAGAGCTTAGGCACGAGACCACCTAGAATTTCTGAAGAAATGAAGCAAGTGTTTAAAAAAAAATGTCTTTTATCAATGAAAGGAGAGTGCTAGAGGAAAAATGAAAGCAATGAGAGCAATGGAAGAAAGACTAGGAAAGGGAATTAATAGCTTGGCACAAGAATTGCCTAAGCAATAAATTCTGTGAAAATTAGAATGGACCAAGTTAGAAGCCAACGACTCCACGAGACAGAAATGTTGTTGTTCCTTTTCCAAGGGGACCAAAGACGTCGGGGGGTGTCTTGACTCCTGTGTGCCTTGAAGTGAGGCAGAGCTGCACCAAGTCATCAGCCTCACTCTTTCTTCCTGTGTTATCAAAGTCCAGTGGCAGGACAAAAGTAGGGATGACCTCGGTGTCTTCTGTGTCTGACCAAGCTCTAAATACTCCACAGCATCTGCTTCTGCCAATTTCATGGCTGCTGGCACAAACTGTTCTCATCCGCCCATTCCACCAGGGAAGGTCGTCACATGCTTGGGGTAGACACCCCCTGACTCACCGATGGGTTTGAGGCCTGTGGGGTACCCTCAACCTGGTCTAGGCTGTCAGCTGAGATGGTTTGACTGGGGCGTGGCCACCGTACATGTTACAGCTTCAACAAGGAGACAACAATAAATATGAAAACAAAGTCAAAAGACTAAGAAACAGAATAAAACACATCTTTTATGAAAAACCAGATCAACAGTGGAATAACAAATTACAGTGGAAAACAGATCACAACAGAATAACAGTGGAAAACAGATCAAAGAAAGATAATTTGAGAATCACTGGACTACACGAAAGCCATGATCAAAAAAATGTCCTGGATATCATATTTCAAGAAATAATGAAGGAAAATTTCCCAGATCTATTAGAACCAGAGGGCAAAGTGAAAACAGAATCTTCTGGTCACTTCCTGAAAGAAATCCAAATGAAAACTCCCAGGAACATCATAGCCAAAATCCAGATCTTCCAGTTCAAAGAAAAAAATGCTGCAAGCAGCCAAAAAGAAAGAATTCAAATGTCAAGGATCCACAGTCAGGATTACACAAGATTTAGTAGCTACCACGACAAAGAAGTGTAAAGCTTGGAACACTATATTCCAAAAGGCAAAAGATATAGGTTTAAAACCAAGAATAACATATTCAGCAAAACTGAGCATAATCTTACAGGGGAGAAAATAAGCCTTCAATGAAATGGAGGACTTCTAATCATTCTTGATGAAAAGATCAGAGCTGAAGAGAAACTCTAAGTCAAGAGAAACACAAAGGGACAGCTAGTGGCACAGTAGATAGAGCACCGTCCCTGGAGTCAGGAGGACCTGACTTCAAATCCGGCCTCAGACACATGATACTCACCAGCTGTGTGACTCTGGGCAAGTCACTTAACCCTGATGCCTTGCCCAAAAAAACCCCCAAAACCAACCCCCTCAAAAAAATCCATTAAAAAAGAACACAAAAAGGCAAATATAAGTGAGCAATCAGAAAGATGCTACGTTAAGATTCTAATGGGGTTCTGAGAGGATACAAGTATCCTCTCAGAACTTTAGTGCCATCAAGAAACACAGAGTTAAAGAACACAAAGGGCCTGAGAATAGTTTTGTTGTTTTCTCTCAATCCATTGTCTAAATATATTAGCCTACTTGCTCATCAATGAAAGAAAGAGCAAATCAATGAACTGAGCATGTAACTAAAGAAAACTAGCAAACCAGCAAGTTAAAAATTCCCAATGAAACACCGAAATAGAGATCCTGAAAACCAAGGCAGAGATGAACAAAATCTAAAGTAAAAAAAATTGAACCAATAAAACTAAGAGCTATTTAAAAAACAAGACAAAAATAGTAAAACAGATAAACCATTTGCTAATTTGATTTAAAAAAAAAAAAATCAAATTACCAGTATTAAAAATGAAAAAAGTGAATTTACAACCACTGAAGAAGAAATAGTAGCAATTATTAGGTGACCTTCTACCCAACTATATGCCTATAAAACATGATCTAAATGAAATAGATGAATACCTACAAAAATATAAATTGCCTAGATTAACAGAACAAGAAATACAATTTTTAAATAACCCTATCTTAGAAAAATGAATTGAACAAGCCATAAATGAACTCTCAAAGGAAAAGAAAATAACCCAGGGGTAGCTGGATTTACAAACAAATTCTTGTTTGTTATTCAGTCGTGTCCAACTCTTCATGACCCCACAGACCAGAGCATGCCAATGCCTTCCTTGAGGTTTTCTTGGCAAAGATACTAAACAAACTCTACTAAACATCAAAAGAACAATAATTCCAAAACTACATAAATTGTTTGGGGAAAAAATAGGTAAACAAGGAGGAGGGCCCTACCAAATTCCTTCTATGACACAGTTTTTTATTTAAAATTTTTATTTCTAGTTATAAATTTCTCTCTCTCTCTCTCTCTCTCTCTCTCTCTCTCTCTCTCTTCTCTCTCTCTCTCTCTCTCTCTCCTTCCAGTACCTCCCCCACCTATAGAGAAGTCAAGAAATATGATACCCATTGTACATATGAAGTCATGCAAAACATATTGCCACATCAGCTTGTGAGGAAAAAAAAAAGCAAGAAAAATAATGTGAAGGAAAATACCAGAGTGTGTTGCTTCTCTCTGGAGGTTGACAGATACCATTTTTCATCACGAGTCCTTTGGAATTGTTGTAAATCATTGTATTGATCAGAGTAGCCAAGTCCTTCACCATTGACTGTCATTACAATGATCTCCTGTTTCTGCTCATTTCACTTTGCCTCAGCTCGTGTAAATTTTCCTAGGTCTTTCTGAACCCATCCCTTTCATCATTTCTTATGGCGCAGCAATAATTCCATCACAGTTATACACCACAACATGTTCATCCATTCCTCAACTGAT
This sequence comes from Phascolarctos cinereus, assembly GCF_003287225.1. Taxonomy (NCBI): domain Eukaryota; kingdom Metazoa; phylum Chordata; class Mammalia; order Diprotodontia; family Phascolarctidae; genus Phascolarctos; species Phascolarctos cinereus. The sequence goes on along the minus strand of NW_027556402.1, from coordinate 257,421,301 downwards.
GAGCATCCCCTTAGTTTCCATGTCTTTGCTACCACTAAAAGAGCTACTATAAATATTGTTGTACATATAGGTCCTTTTCCTTTGATCTCTTTGTGGCACAGACCTAGTGGTGGTGTTGCTGGGCCAAAGGGTGTGCGCAGTTTTATTGCCCACAAATGTAGTCTTAATACCTAAACTGGGAAAATTTTAAAAAGAAAGAAAATTATTGACAAATTTCCTTAATAAATAATGATGCAAAAATTTTAAATAAAATATTAGGAGACTACAGCAATGTATCATAACGACCATATACTATAACTAGGCTAAATTTGTATCAGGAATGCAGGGCTGGTTCAATATTGGGAAAATTATAAACATGATTAATTGTATTAATAGATGCAGAAAAAGTTTTTGACAAAATAACGACACCCATTCCTGTTAAAAACTTCAGAGAGCATAGGAATAAGTGGAGCTCTTCTTAAAATAAGTACTATCTATCTAAAACCAAGATCAAGCATTAAATGTAAGGGGGAGAAGTTAGAAGCCTTTCCAATAAGAAGAGGGCTGAAGTAAGAATGTCCATCATCCCCATTAAAAACTGTACCAGAAATACTATAGCAATAAAGCAAGAAAAATAAATCGAAGGAATAAGTATAGGCAACGGGGAAACAAAACTATTACTTCTTTGCAGATTATATTCACTTAGAGAAACTGAGAGAGTCAGCAACAACAAAAAAACCTAATCAAAATGAGTAAAAATTTCAGTAAAGTTGCAGGATATAAAATAAACCCACACAAATCATCAGAATTTCTGATTATTACCAACAAAACCCAGAAGGAAGAGATAGAGAAATTCCACTGAAAAATAACTACAGATAATACAAAATATTTGGGAGTCTACCTTCTAAGACATAGAAACTATATGAACACCACTACAAAACACTCCATACAGACAAAGACACCTAAATAATTGGAGAAATGTTGACTGCTTATGGGTAGGCTGAGCCAATATCATAAAAGTGATGATACTACCAAAATTAATTAATTTATTTAGTGCTATACTAATTAAATGGGCAGCTAAGTGGCACAGTGGATAGAGTGCCAGGCCTGGAGTCAGAAGACTAATCTTCCTTAGTTCAATACTAGCTGTGTGACCCTGGGCAAGTTATTTGCTCAGTTTCCTCATCTGTAAAATAAAGTGGAGAAGGAAATAGCAGTCCATTCTAGAATCTTGGCCAAGAAAACCCTAAACAGGGGCATGAAGATTTGGATGCGACTGAGACAAATGAACAAGGAAGGGGCCCTAGCAGTATCGGATTCCAAACTATACTACAAAGCTGTAATTGTGAAAATAATTTGGCATTGGATAAGAAATAGAGAGGCTCATTAGTGAAACAGATCAGGTGTACAATATATAGATGCAAACAAGCACAGTATCCTAGTGTTCGATAAACCCAAAGATCCCAGCTATGGGGAAAAGAAATCAACAAAAACCAGAAAGTAGGCTGGCAAAAAATAGGTCTAGACCAACGTTTCACCAAGATAAGTCCAATCGGGCCCATGATCTAGACATAAAGGGTGAGTCCTGGAAGAAATCACCTGTCAAACAGATGGCTAGGGGAAGGGTTCATGATCAAACAAGAGACAGGGAGTTCCCAGGAGGTAAAGTGGACAATTTTGATTACATAAAATTTAAAAGCTTTTGCACAAACACGATCAATACAGGTAAAATTAAAAGAGAATTGGGAATCTGGGGGGGGGAATCTTTGCAGCAAGTTTCTCTGATAATGATCTCGTTTCTAAGATATACAGGGAACTGAGCCAAATTGATAAGAATAAGAGTCATTCCCCAACTAATAAATGGTCAAGGGATATGAATAGGCAATTTTCAAATGAAGAAATCCGAGCTATCAATTGCCATATGAAAAATGCTCTAAATTGCTAACAATTAAAAACATACAAATCAAAACAACTCTGAGGTACCACCTCATATCCATCAGATTGGTCAAGTTAATAAAAAAGCAAAATGACAAATGCCAGAGTAGCTGTGGGAAAACAGGTATTTCAACACACTGTTGGTGAAGCTGTGAACTGGACTAAGTGTTCTGGAGGGCAATTTGCAAGTAGGCCGAAAAAGCCATTAAATTGTGCATGTCCTTTGACCCAGTGATACTGCTACTAGGTCTACTCACCAGAGATCAAAGATAGTTCAAATTGTACCCAGATGTACCAAAAATTTATAGCAGCTCTTTTTTGATGACAAAGAATTAGAAATTGAGGGAATGTCTATCAATTGGGGAATGGCCAAATAAATTATGGTATATGACTGTGATACTATTGTGCTGTAAGAAATGATGAAGAGGATGGTTTCAGAAAAACCTCGGAAGACCTATATGAAGTGATGCAAAGTGAAGTGAGCAGAACCAGGAGAACAAGGTATACAATCACAGCAATATTCCAAAGCTAATCAAACTCTGAAAGGGGAAAGGAGAATAAATATTTACACAGCACCTGTGACTATCAGGTATGGTGTACTTTACAAATATTGTCTCATTTAATCCTCACAACCATAGTGCAAGGTGGGTGCTGTTATTCTTCTCATTTTACAGTTGAGGAAACTGAGGCAAACAGTGGTAAAGTGACTTGCTCAAGGACACTCAGCTAATAAGTATCTGAGACTAGATTTGAATTTAGGTCTCCCTGACTTGAGGGCCAGAGCGCTTTCAAAACGTTTGAAACATTTAATTAACTTCAATCAACAAAATGACCATTCCACAATCCCAAGGACTAGTGGTAAAATGCTGACGAACTCAGAGTACAGATGGAAGACTATTTTCTTCTCTTTCTTTTCTTTTGGGGGGCAGGGCTAATGTTTTGCATGACTATATCTATTTATAATGGGTTCTGTTTTTCTTGCCTTCTCAATTGGTGGAGAAGGGAGAGGAAGAGGGGAGAGACTTTGGAACAGAAAATAAAATAAAACTGAATTGTTTAAAAAAAAAAGTCACAGGGAGGTAGTGGGGTGGGAGCCAGGGAGCCAGCGGAACAAGGCAGTGAGGGAGGCAGGAAAGGCCAGAGAACAGTGTAGGGGGTTCTTCTCTTACCAGCCAGCATCCCAGAGCCCCAAGGCAGGGGCTGGAGTGCCTGGTGAGAGGGCAAGGCTGGGAGATGCTATCCCTCGCACTTATTAGTACAGAGCCTGGCACCTATTGGTACTGGATAAATGTTTGCTGGTTGATTAATGGACAGGGTGAGGAGCCCTCCCTTCCAGTTTTGGGGCTCCAAGAGTTCAGGCCCTTCCTGAAAGACCAAGAAGAGGCACATGACCCCCAAGAACTCGGGTTCCAGGTGTAAGCACTCACCTAAGCTCGGGCAGGCTCTTCTCTTCTCAGAACAAAGGTTCACCCCTGGCTCTGATCATTATAGAGGGCTGAATCCTATCACGGGCCTGAAAATGACCCGACTGAACACCCCGAACCCCCCAGAAACACAGCAACTTGGAGTGGTCACAGCCCTCAGAGGCCCCCTCAAGCCCTCATTTTATAGAGAAGGAAACTGAAGGCCGCAGGTCACACCACTGCTGGGCTGCAGCAGGACCTCAGACCCCAAGTCCGGCACTCTTTCCATGGTGTCATGTGGCACCACCTGTGTCTGAAGGCCACTGGCCTCGGGCAGGCTCCCAAGGGAGGGGGGCCCATCTCAGCAGCGGGGGAAACATACTAGCTGATTTCAGGATCTCTGATCTCATCAGAGGGGGTTCTCCCTCCGCCAACATGGATCCCAAACTCCTCTAAAACTGGGCAGAAAATCTCTGAGAGTTGCTGTGACTAAAAAATACCCGCCCACCCCTGCCACCAACCTGATGGTAAGCCTCTGTGACTTTGGCAAGACTGGTCTTCAGCCAACAGAATAAAAATCTGTCACAAATCTGTACTTGACACCTTTCTAGCTTCATAGGAGCAGAGGCTTAAAGCCAGAAGAAACTTGTGAGGTCAATGAACTCGCCTCCCTTATTTTATTGATGAGGAAATGGTTGTCTAAATGGGCTAGTTAACAACACAGGTTATAAGTGTCTAAGGCAAGATTTGAACCCAGGTCTTCTTCAAGTCAACAAGCATGTATTAAGCCCCAACTCTATGCCAGACACTGTTCTAAGCATTGAGGATTCAAAGAAAAGCAAAACCAGTCCCCGCACCCAAGAGCTCATAGTCTAATGGGGGTCTGGGGTGGAGATGGGGGAACAGAGCCAACACAGAGACAGCCCCCTAAAGGATAAAACAGGGGGAGTATCTGAGGGAGGGCACTAAGTTGAGGGGGGGACCTCAGCACCCATGCTGCCTCTGACATTGGCATCAAAGACATGGGAGTCGGGCTTCAGAGGTGCTGGCTAGTTGGGGTGCTACCTAGAGAGCAGAGGGTGCTGGTAGACCTGGGAATACACAGGCATTTAGGTAATGTGTCAAAGACAATTGTTTTTCAAAATGCTAGAGAAAAGTTCATTTAATTCATTTAGCAATGTTGACCATGCTGCATAAGGTCCATGCTTCAAGCAAGTCATAGATCAGAATCCTGGGGACATGTCACTGTTTGCTGAAGCCTTTGCCATGAATGGACAGCTCCGGTCTTCACCTACCCCAGGCCTCCGTCAGCTGAGCTGGGAATCCACCCTGGAAATCCACCATGAGAAAGAGCAGCAGAATTTGTTGATCCGAGTCCTGGGGCCAGCTCCTCTCATGGGACTCAATCCAATAACTCACATCGGGAAGAACCAGATCTAAAGAACGAGATAGTACAGGATATTTTAAGATAAGCAAAATTTTTCAAATGTCTCAGGGCTAAAAGGTCTGTCCTATCAATGAAGCTTATGCTGAATGGGGAATAGAAATATGGAGGCAAGTCAGCTTCCGCATCTGTAAGATAAAGTCAATAATGTCTGCCTGGTGGAATCCATGCAGAACAAGAAAGTCATGTGGCACAGAAAACTGGGAAGGCATAATGCAGTTATGGTAGCAAGGGCCCCCAGAACAGAGCCGTAAAAGCCTAAAATCCTAAATCACCAGGATCCTACCCAAGGCTCCTGGCCCTGAGCCCCAGAACCGCATGGGATCAGAAAACCTTTCCCAACATGGTTTATGTCCTAAGAAATGAATAAGTTCCAGGCTCACTACCAGACAATTCAGAGCAGCCCCACAGACTGGAAAAGGGTGAAAAACTGGAAAGTTTGAAAGCAAAAATTAAAGCAGAAAAGAGAAAAACCTCTGGGATTTGCCTAACTGACCTCTTTGTCATTAAACCCTTTTGTTCCTCTGAGATGTGGAGAACCATCCCACTCTCTCTGGAGGCCTGTTGTCTTATGACCAAATATCAGTCTACTAATCACAAAGAACACAAACGTTATTATCTAGAACCTTTATTTCATTCTGAAACAGCCGAAAAGTACAGGAAAAAACCAGTCTCGTCCTTAGGATCACTTCTCTATCTAGGCCTCTGCCTGTCACTTTTGGACACTGCCTTTCCTTCCCCAGCACGGCAGCCAACGCTTTGGGATCTCTCTCTCCCACTGGGATTCACCTGCCCCAGCTCCCCCCTGGATTTCAGGCAAGGTAGAATTTATATAATGTTGAAGCTAAGAGCCCTGAAGTCTCCCTGACCCAGCCAGTTCACTTCCATATTCCTGTTACCTGGCGGATTTGGTAGCCTGGTCAGCTCTAATCAGCGGCACATGCAGACCTACAGATCTGTATTCTGTGCACATCCCTGCATGGAACTGATTGATTACACAAACACAACAGTCAGAAGCAAACTCCAGCTATTAATGGTAAGAGCGTGCAATGCCACCTTGCATTTAATCTGCTTGGCTGCCAAGACCCTTTTGCATGCAGTGCCTCCTTTTGAGGCCTGGCTAAAATGGCACCACAGCTCAGAGAGGTGAGAGCTGAAAGGGGGCAGGGCATCTGGACCAACTCAAACATGGCCAAGAAGGCTCCCTCCAACCCGACGGGTGGTCACCCAGGCTCTCTCTGAAAACCTCCTGTTGGGTGAGGGGAAACCCGCCCCCCGCCCCGAGGCAGCCCCTTTGGGGGTCACTGACATCCTGATATCTAGCCTGATCTGCTCTTCTTTAGCTTCTCCCCACTGCTCCTGGGCCCACCCCAGGAGGCCCAGCAGAACAAATCGGCTCCTTTCCTCCTAAGGATGTAGGCTCCCTGAATTCTCCAGAGCTGGAGATTAGAGCAGGTATGATGAGGCTGTCTTAGCAAGCCTCAGAGGAGGATAAAGCCTGCCACAGTGAGACAAAACAGCCTCGGAAGTGAATGGTGGACTCATGCCAGATTAGTGCCACACGGCTTAGAAGCTTCGAGCGGGTGGCCTCAGCTGGCCCTCTTTATCCAACACGCCAAAGGGAGCAGGCTCAACTTTTGCCCACTCTGGCCATCTACAATTCCGCCCTCCCTTCTTCCCATCTCTGGGGTTTTCCAAGAGTGAACTGTACCGTCTTCCAAACTGATATTCGAGTTGGGTGCTGCACGTAAGTGGTATTTCTTCCAGTCAAAAAGGTAGGAATTATCCTTGAAGACAGTTAATGGATGCTCCTGATTTGGAAATATCAGAGGCAGACCTGAAGGTCCATACAGAAATACATATAATGGCTAAAGAAAAATACCAAATTTTGGTTCCTGAATCCCCAGTATTAAGTGTGTTAGAACAAATACACTGCCAACAGATTAACTGTGTAAATATAAGACTTCACCTCTTTAGGCTTCAGTTTCCCCACCTAAAAATGGGTGTTAGTTCTGATTTCCCTTTCAGCTGGTCTCTGTTCTAGGCTTCCCTTCAGTGCTGATATTCTGTGATTCTGTGACTCTACATGGTGCCATACCACTCTGCACTAGGCCTTTCCCCAGCTACTAGGAAGTTGTGGCCTCCTCCCAAATACCCTCAGAACTTTGCTTGGGGCTTATGGCGAGCAAAGTCCCTAGAAGCGGGGCATCTTCTCCATGAGCGTCACTCAGTGTGCTTGGGAAGACCAACAGCTGCCTTGCAACCTTCTGGTCTTATCCCTGGCACTGTCTTCCTTGTGCCAGGGCAATACAGACTGGAACGATTAAGAATTTCCCCTTAGCAGCCTCTCCTGTTTTCTTACAGTGAACTTAGAGAAAGGTGCTTCCTGTGAGGATTACAGAGCTTGGCCATCAGCCAGTGAAGCATCATAAAAATGAAAACACAGGCCAGGACAGCAGGAGGAAGTCGTTGGACATTTGAATTAATCATGAAAACTTCCTACACTTTGGGGACTGGCGCACCATGTACACGGAGTGAGCCAGGAGAGGCAATGAAGGGAACCCTGTGGAATCCCATCACCTATATGTAGGAAATGACAGATACGAAGAGAAGGCTAACCTGGAAAGGACAGAAAGTCTGTCTAACTCTTATGCTTTTGACCCTGAACTCGTGCTCCAGAGACCCAGTGTGGGGCAAGCATGGCCGCTCACCAACTCAGGCTGTCAGGACATGGGAGAAGCTAGCTGGGGTTGCAGTGGCCACACAAGTCCCTCAGTGCTCTGTGGGTGAACTGGTAGTACACAAATAAGCCTCCGCCTTACACAACAGGCCAGCCTCAAAGCTTTCCAACTTGGTGGGGCCTAACAAAGCTTGGATTCTGCCAGCTTGGCTTTTGAAAACACCAAACGCCCTCTACACATCAACCCTAGGAGGACTTCCTTTTGTGAAGGAAGAGGTCCCCTGATGTCCAAAAATCAGACTTGGCCCCTTTTAGCTAAAGACACTTCACTTGGACTTGAATTTCATCAGTCTTAGCAAAGCCCTGTGACTCTGCTAGTCTGGGCCCAGGCTCAGATTGACACCAGCATCTGCATCTCTGTTTAAATCACGTCTAAAAGAACCCAGTGACCTGGAAGTCTTGAGAAGCAGAACTTTCTTGAGCCTTGAGACAAGGGCTGGTCTGGACTCCCCGGCTTTCCAAATAGCTCTCTGAGTCACATGGTTTGGGTCTGAGCACAGAGGCAGTGAACAGATAGCAAAGAGTATACCTGCCCCACGCCACCAACCTGTTTCACAAGAACTGGGAGGAAGGCTGTGCCTTTTCCAAGAACACAGACATTCTCTTTCTAGGTTCTGCTTCCAGCCCAGATCTCCCACAGTAAGGCAGCCTTCTCCTGGCTAACAGCACCAGCCTAGCTCTTATACTTCCATAAAAGAATGACAAATGTAGCCCTGCTCGCCTGACACAAAAGCCCATCCTTCTCACTTTGACCAGCATAGGATGGCTGCATCACCGACACTTGGAGAATTCCAGGGACTTCGGCCACAGGCTCTCTCTTAAGCCGCCAGGCCATTGAAGGGGCATGTCAATGCACGTGGGGTGGGCTGCCAAGAGCCTGGGGCCCTGTGGAGAGCCCTTCCGTGCCAGGGCTGAGGCTGCCTGCTTTTGTAGGGCAGAACAGAGCAATGTAGCACTTGTATCTCCTGTAAGACAGAAGCTGAGAACTCGGTCCTCAAGCTCCTCCATGTGCCAGGGACCACAGGACGGCTTCCTCCTGGAGCTCAGCCTCAGGGAAAAGTGTGAAAGGCTTTCATTGGTCAGACAGTGGCTACTTGGTGCTCAAAGCATTTCCCTTTTGCCTTCACTGTTTGGAAGCCCAGAGGAGTCACAGTCAGTGCCCCGCACAGTCAGCTCCTCCCAAGTGCCCTGGAGCTTTCACTCCCCAAGCTCCCCGACCGTCTGCTCCCGCCTTATCCTAACTGCCCGATTTTATACTCCGCAAATTCTGTTTTTAATTCTGTAAGCTCCCTCAAGACTTCCTCACATCCCTCCTCTTTCTTGCAGCATGTTCAAGGTGGTGGCCCATGGATGGCCCACGGGCACCCACAAGGTAGCATCTCTGAAGCGCATTCCCTCCTGATTTCCCCGAGGATCCTGACGCCAACAAAGTCATCATCAGCTTTGTCTCCCCTTCCCTCTCGGGCTAGACTTACTAGGTGCCGGGCGGTAGCAGCAGCTGGCTGTGCCCTCCGTTAAGTCAACCCTAGGAGATCCATGCGGAGGGGGCCGCTTCTTGCCATCCCTGTTTGTGCTCCAGCCCTGGACCAGGCCATAAGCTGCTAGCCAGTCTCTCTCCTCCTGCTTTTCACCTTCTCAGCTAGGCCTTGGAGAACAAGAATCTTTTTTCTAAACCTAAAGCATAATCTTAATGTTGCTTTCTTGCTCTGAAATCTACAGGGCCTGCCAGTTGCCTTCTGAATCCAATCAAAATTCCTCCTGTGCTGATTTTTAAATGTTCCTCCCTCTCCTCCCCATTCTCTGCTATACCCAGGTTTAAATTCTCTGCTTTGGTTGGGCAAAACTGCCCTCCAGTACATTGGAGCTCTCTGAAATGCCCGGGGAGAGCTGATTGTTAAATTTTCAGTGCCAGCATCAGCCAGTGCTCGATTTGTTAATTGTCCAGACTTCAGTGAAGGAGACAATGTTAATAGTACATATTATACTTAATAACGGATGGGTCTGGGGGTAGCTGCTTGCTAAGCATTCAGCAGCATGCCCCAGGCCATGCCCCAGGTGCCTACGTCACTTCTGTCTCTGAGCTTTTTCATACACCACCAGTTCACAGAATCATCTAAAGTGAGAATGGGAATGAGCTGGGAGATAACATAGCCCAACCCTCTCACTGTAATAAAATTAATAACTTGCATTAATATAGCACTTTAAGAATTTCGAAGCACATTAGTGACTTGGGTAAGGTAAGTCATGAGAGTATTACTCTAATTTTAAAGATTAGGAGGCAGCTTTGGTAGGAGGTGAAGTGTCTGGTCCTATCACACATTTCCCGGAGGCTGGAAACCCTGCTCTAACTTCACACACAATTAGAAGGCTCTGTAAAAATAAATGCTGCTGGTTGTTTGTGATCGAGTTCTCAAAGCCTTCGATAGAAGCACCCTCCTCGAAATATGGGGGACAATTCAGGAACCCCACATCGTCCTCAAATGGCCCTTTACCTGCTCCCACTGGCATCATGTCCTAGCCCCCCTTAACCTTCTCACACGTAGCAAGTGCTTACTAAAGGCTTACTAATTGCTTTAAAGATGGTTTTAAAAAAGCAAATGTTTAAAATACATGTCATGAACAATAAATAAAATGTTCACTTGTCTGACCATATCACTGAGCCTTTGGCCTCACAGGGGAGCCCCACAATGTGTCTAGATTGGCAGGGACCTAGAGGAATGCAGGCTAGTTGTGGGTGGGTCTTCTGGCCCAGTAAATAAACTTCTGCTTTAAGAAACCAGTTTTCCCACTTGAATTAAAAACAGGTCTCCTGAGCTAGTGCCCAAGCACTGTCAATGCTGACATACTGCATCCCACTGAGTCTGGCCCATGGAGTATGGACCTCAGTGATGGAACACTGACCCCTACTTCCCTGGCTACTGCTACATACTTTCGTGGTATGGCTTCCCTGTTGGGCCTACAGTGAAGTCACATTTAAGCGGAAAGAATTTTCCCCATGTCCCAGGGATGTAGGGTAACCAAAAAAAAAAAAGGTTTGAAATGATTTAGATGTGGCTTCTCCGGAAGGTTGCTGAGTTCTAAGTGAGAGGCCCTTCTTTTCACCGTGCCCATACCGAGGCCTCTGTTCTTTGTCCCATGGCACAAGGAGGAGGGACTGCACCAGAGGTAGCCCCAGGTGCCCGTGCTGTGTGTGTGTCTAAAATACAGGTGCAGGTGCTGGGGGCCTTCTCAGGCCTGGGAGGACTGATCAGTCACCAAAGACAGTTTGGCCTCAGTGACATTAAAAGGATATGAAGGCTGCAGAGATCCGGCTGGTCTGGTCGGGATGAAGCTTGTGGCAGGGACACAAAGCAGCTGCTGGAGTGAGGGTCAGCTGCCCCAATAAGCCCATGTTGGCTTCCTCGTCAGGAATGGAGAGCAAAACAGGATGCCCCAGCACAGGGTGGATTCTGCTGCAGACTTGCTGGGCCCCCAGAAATCCTGGCCTGGTGACACAGAAAACATGAAAGGCAACTCATAGGGCATTTTTCCCCTCAAGAAATGGCTAAAAGAAACCACCAACATTTGTGAAGCCCCCTCTAACCCCTCAGACAGAGACACAGACACACACGCAGGCATACATATACACATACAAACATTCACACACAGGCACACACAGGCACACTCACACACACTCCACTTTCTCTGCCTGTAGTTGGCCCTCAGGGCTTGGTGACTCAGCTCCCCACCTGGGGTGCCATCAAAGTTGGCATGGTGGGGGTAGTAGCACCCCACACTTAAAACAGGTTTCTTTTGAAGTAGGGGCTACACTGGACAGCCTCTGAGGTCCCTCCCACCTCTGAGTTCCTGTGACCCCAGTCCCTGTTTCTGCCAGCAACACCAGCAGTTTCCTTTACCACCAGTTTAATGATGTTATGGAAAGACAGTCAGGAAGGCGGTTTGGTTTCCATGAGCACACAGGACCCTATCATCCAGCCATAATCAGGCTTGGGAAAGCCCCTGAAATAATTTTGTCTGCACAGCACACGCCCTCGGCCCCGGTGCTTTTTATATCACTGGGAAAATTCCATTTTCTAAGAAGAGTAGGGTAAGCCAGGCCATCTTCCCTCCCCAGGAAGAATCATGCTGAGGATGAAATGAGCTGGCTACTGACCCACTAACAGGTCTGTCCTACAGAGGGACACACCATTGAGCCTCTTTGTCCCCTCTCTCTTTAAACCAATGAATCAGAATATATTCCACCAAACACTTTCCCCTCAGCATTGGATCAAATAAACCTCTTCATCCTGTTTGCCTGGGGCCAGCTAAGTTAGGAGAAAACCTGTGGCTCAGACCTGAACACCGCAAGGGTTTCTGGGAAGGGAGGGGAGGGGAACAGGCATTTATATAGCACTTATCACATGCCAGGCAGCACGCCAAGCATCCTACTAATACCTCATCTGATCTACTTACAGCAACCCTGCAAGGGAGGCTCTGTTCTTATCCCCATTTTGCAGCTGAGGAAACTGAGGTGAACACAGGTTGAATGACTTGCCCAGGGTCCCATAGCTAGTGTTTGGGATCAGATCTGAGCCTAGGACTTCCTGGCTCCAGACCCAGAGTTCTGTCCATCGTGTCACTAGCTGCCCAGCTGGTGAGGATCGGTCCTGCCCTAGAGGTGTCTGGGAACGCACGCGTCGCTGCTGAATGAGAAGCGTGGTCCCCTTTCTGAGGAGCCCAGGTAGTCAGCTAAAGTAAGGCTCCAGTTACAGGAGCAAACAAGACAGCTTTGCCAAGGCCCAGGACCGCCCCAGACTGTGGCAGACGCCTTCACTCCCAGGCCGGCCCACAAGGATTTCTTCACCTCAAAGAGGAGCCAGAATCAACTCAACTCAAGGGGGGAGCCTCCACAAGCGTTTCAGTCCCTGGAAGTGTCTTCTGACGCCATCAGGACAAGCTTGCCAGGCTCCTTAGGCCAAATGTGAGCAAGCCGTGTCCAGGGGAGCTGTTTAGCTAGTTTGGGAGGGCCTGTGATTTCACCAGGGGGAGAGAGTTCTCACTGAGGAAGCACCTCTACCAACGCTCAGCAGCTGCCCTTCAGTTCAGAATGTCAGAGCATTGTCCGGGGCCCCGAAGAATCGGGGGACTTGCCTAGGTAAACACAGCCAGCATGTCACGGGCAGGATTTGAACCCAGATCTTCCTGGCTCTGAGGCTGCCCCTTTGCTGCACCATGCTCCATCAATAGGACATGGGCTTCACTTGTAGAAGGGATTTCGATTACCTGAATGATACAGATGAAACTGTATACATCTAACGCTTGAGTGGTTTACCAGGTGACTGACAGCTCTAATTATTGCTCAGACAAAAGGCTATGGGAAATGGCGTCTATTATTTGGAGTAAACAGCTCCTAAATTTCTTTTCTTCTTTTTTCTAAATTATTTGTTTATTTATTTTTCTTTTTCTTTTTTTTTCTAAGGCAATTGGGTTAAGTGACTTGCCCAGGGTCACCCAGCTAGTAAGTGTCAAGTGTTTGGTCTGAGGCCAAATTTGAACTCAGGTCCTCCTGACTTCAGGGCCAGTGCTCTAGCCACTGCACCACCTAGTTGCCCCTATTTATTTATTTTTAGTTTTCAACATTCACTTCCATAAGATTTACGTTTTGAATTTTCTCCCCCTCCCCAAGATGGCATGCAATCTGATATAGGCTCTACTTACACATTCATATTAAGCATATTTTTATTAGAACAGCACTGATTTAATGTGAGACTCAAAAACGTTAAGGATTTGAAAGTACCTTCAGCTAGGTGGTGCAGTGGTTAGAGCACCCAGCCTGGATTCAGGAGGACTCTTCTTCCTAAGTTCAAATCTGGCCTCAGACACTTACTAGCTGTGTGACCCTAGACAAGTCACGTCACCCTTTTTGCCTCAGTTTCCACATCTGCAAAATGGTCTGGAGAAGGAAATGGTAAACCTCTCCAGTATCTTTGCCAAGAAAACCCCCAGTGGGGTCACAAAGAGTCTGACATGACAGAAAATGACCAAGCAACAACAATTAGAAGTCATCTGGTTCAACTCCTTAATTTGAGTGACAGGGGAATGAAGGCCCCGAGAGGCAAAGTAAACTTTCCCCAGGTCACTTGGAGGCCCTGTCCAACACTCTGGAGTTCTGGGCCTCATGCTGGGATAAGGCTGTGGAACAGGGCAGGGAACAGTGCTGGTAAAATGTGGGGACGCCTTAATCTGACTCTTCCCTTTTCTCCAATTCCCTATGTGAAGCATCAGATGCCCGTAGTCAATGTGTGGCAGGACATGACATATGTAGTGTCATGACTCCAGTATTTAACAAGCCGTGACCTCATCAATGGGCACATGCCTTCCACTAAGAGAGATCAGAGGACAGGCCTTCCATGACACTCAGTTGCTGGGGAGCCCAACAGGATGCCACTTTGCAAACTTAGCTCAGCAGGTCCTCACACAAGTCCTCTCTGCTGTATGTCTTTAAGAACAATCTCATCGTGATAACTGTGATACAGTTGGGACTTGGGGTGAGAAGATGGACTAAAAAAGCCTTCGGGGTCACAGCCCAAATTGAAGACTCTCTAAATCCTAGGTGGAGTCTTGGTAGAGGGGAGGGTAGTGCCTCAGAAGATGATCAGCTGAGCTAAACCCTGGCATCGTGAAGTCAAACTGCCCCAGGGTCCCATCACATCCCAAGGACCTTCCTTTTCCCAGGTCACAGGAATGAGAGAGACACAGCTTTTCCTTCACCTCATATAGTGGTGCTGACTGGTGAGCAGGCCAATCCCATTTAGCAGCTTCACCACGGGCTCCTTCTCTACCCTGGAAAGGACAGAAACAATAGGTCAAGGTTCCAGCGGATCAAATGCCCGCTCCTCCCACATCTTGTCCTGGCTCCCAGCAGAGGCTCTTTGTCTGCCACCTCAGGGGAACCCTTCCGTGCCCTGGTCAGGCTGGTGTGGCTGTGGGGACTACACTTGTCTGGGCCGTAGGAAATGGCACCATCTCTGTGGCCAGAAGGGGACTTACCCAAAGGTTTCCTTGAAGAGGATTCCATTCACCTCCCCGCCAAAGTGGAATCTGACCTGCAAACAAATGAGTAGCTCGAGTATTTAGTACAGGCTAAATCCTCACCCATTATCAAGCTCTTTCTCACAACTCAACGCATTTCCAATCCAATCCAACAAAGTGCTATGTGCTAGGCACTGGGAATAAAGGGTTCAGTAGGTGACAGAAGCGGTCACGTGTAGTCGTTTGAGAAGGCCAAGAGAAATCTAACGAGATGAAGGGAACAAACATTTGTTTAGCACCTGCTATGTGTGTCAGGTACTGGGCTAAGCGCTTTTCACAAAAATTATCTCATTTAACCCCCACAACAGCCCTGTGAGGCAGCTGCTGTCACGATCCCCATTTTGCACTTGAGGAAACAGGCAGACAGAGGTTGAGGACCATGCTCTGAGTCACACAGCCAGTAAATGTCTGAGGTGACGTGTGAACTCAGGGTTCCCTGACTTTAGGCCCATTGTTAAATGCGGATTAGGGCTGGGGGGAATCAGGAAAGAGTTTCCATCGGAGGAGGCATGGATGTGGAGACTTGAAAGAAGCTGTGGCTAGAGGGAGTGGATTCCATGCATCGGAGGTAGCTTGTGCAAAGGCACCATACAGGGAGACCAGATGCCTAGTCTGAGGAACAGCAGGTAAGCCAATTGGGATGGTCTGGAACAGGCAGGTTGGAGAACGAGCAGGTAGGTGAGGAGGGAGAAGCAAGGAAGGAGGCGTGCCCAACAACTATGAACTCAGCTATCCCTGGGAAGGCCTCTGGGAATGGGCCCTCATGCACATTTTGGATGTCCAGGGTTCAAATACACAATAGAGAAATTCTCTAATTTGTTCTCCTTGGTCACTCTGGGAGGAAAGGGTAGAAGCAAGGGTTAGCATGTGTGCATAAAAGAGAACTGAAGCTCCAAGATGGAAATGACTCACCCAAGGTGACATAGGGAGACAATAGCAAGGCTGAAGACAGAACTCCAAAGAAAAGTCTGTATTGAAGGAGAGATCTCTCTCTATCTTAGGCAGCTGGGGGCGCCACAGGAGAGGGAGAGAGAGAGAGAGAGAGAGAGAGAGAGAGAGAGAGAGAGAGAGAAGAGAGAGAGAGAGAAGAGAGAGAGCGTGCGCACTGGGCGGGGAGTCAGGCAATATAGTCAAATACAGCCTCAGACACTCAGGAGCTGTGTGACCTTGGGAAAGTGACTTAACCTCTGTCTGCCTCCGTTTCCTCAAATTTAAATGGGGATAATACTAGCATCTACCTTGCAGGGTTGTGGTAAGGATCAAATGGGATGATGCTTGTAAAAAGCACTTGGCTGAATAAATGCTAGCTCCTCTCTCCCTCTTATTAGACTCTTTCAAGAGTACACTGAAACCAAACCAGTCCAACACTAGAAATCATCAGCTCGACAGATAGACAGACAGATGCTCCTGTTTTCAACCACGCAGAAAATCTCTAGCGAAAGAGAGAACTCCCTCCCCCTCCCCGCCCCCACCCCCACCTCCCACTGTTACTGCCCAGAAAAACGGCAAAGTCAAGTCAATCGACACGTTACCTTTGGGTGAACTATGCTGGTTCTGTGCAAAAACTGCTTGATAACCAGACAATCTGCCATCAAAGTTGGGGGCTTTTCATCAACCTATTAAAAAACACCCATGAGAATCCAAACCCTCAGATGACAAAGACTCTGCTTCTTGGATGAGAATGACTATTTCACTTGAAGCCGTCTGAACATTCAGAGAGAAGCAAAATTAAAACCACAGGGGCCAAAATTAGAAGGCAGGTAGAGGCTGCCAGCTCCTTGGAGAAGGGGAAGAAGTCCTTAAAACCCCTTCTCAAGAGCTCGAACTTGGAACATTAAAGGCAAGTGGGTGTTTGGGAAGTGCGTAAACAAAGGAAGATGGTCCTCCTGGGTGTATACAGAACATGAGAAAACATTTGTCAGGCTCTTTCTGAACCTCAGTTATCTATAAATGCTAGCTGCTGTTATTAGGTAATGGACTGGAGAAAACAATGCTTAGAAGCAAGAGCCTCCTCCTGGTTCACATAGGAAGCGATCCCACCTATGTTTTAAATAAATTCCCACAACTCTCAATGGCACTATTATACAACAGCCATAATGTTTCTAAATAGTTGATTGACTTAACAGGCCTATATGATTTCTTTATCTTTTAAACACAAAAAATAGCACAAAATGTAGATAGGATTAGTGTTGAAAGGGCCCTTTGCCCAAGCTCTAATTTTACAGATCAGGAAAATGAGGCCTAGTGAAGCATGTCCGACACCCCCCAGGCAGTGAGCAGCAATCAATAAAACACATCTTTGAAATGCATGAAAAGACAAGGGAGAGTCCAAGTTAGGGACACAATGACAGCCCCCTCTGGGGAAGAAGGAAGGTCCCAAAGCAATCTTGTGGCTAAGTAGGTCATAAAAGCCGGGCTCTTCTTATGGCTCTCATCATGGAGGAACCCCAGGGCTTTGTAAATACATGGCTAGATCATGAAAGGAAGCTCATGATGTTGCCAGGTAACAGAGAGCCAGGCTTCCCTTTCCAGCTCTTCTCTTCTGTCCCCAAGAAAGGAGCACCACTACACATTTCATAAAAGTATTCTGCCGCTGGGCCCAGGGCACTGGGCTCTGTTGGCCCAGCGTAAGGCAGCCAGAACAGCTGGGATGCCCTCTTCCTATGGACTAAAGAAATGCTGTTAGTCCTGGGCACCAGGTCCCCTAGCAAGCACCAGTCACATGACTCTTGGCCTGTGCTCTCTGCCCTCACTGCGTCTGATTACCCACGGGCGGTACTTGCTGTAGCAAACATATAGCTCTTATGAGTATTATTTTCCGGCCAGTGCACAGGCAGGGCTCAGTGCTCTGTTTTCACAATTGACATCTGCACCTTGCCAGGTAGGGACTTGGAATGATTTCAGATTGACCTTGCACATTATTTTTGCAAGGTTCTAACTCAGTGGTTTCCAACTGTTTTGAGCATGAGCACCCCTTTCTAAAGTAAAAAAACTGTAGTAATTAAGGTTTGAACTATTTTTGAACCATTAGTATGACTGAGGAAATATATGACAAAAAGCTATGATTTCAGAAACACTTTTAAATGAACTTGTATTAATCACAATAATATTTACATACATTTGAAAAACTGCACTACATATCATATCCATATGTATAGGTATCATAATACACATATATGAAGCACATTATTCAAATACAGTCTGTGTTTGTTTATTCATCAGTCTATAAGTCTGTTGTGGGTAAAGATGAGTGAATGGCAAAACACTGATGAAGTGTTCGCGGTGTGCCAAACACTCTGGTTGTCAAAATGACTATGCCTGGTTTGTATACAGCTCTGGTGATGCCTTAAAGTAATTCCCAGGGAAGGAGTGGCTAGGATTACATGTTCCCAGGCAGATTCATGGGCAGCAACCGTCTTCTCCTCCTGTGGTGCTCACCAAACTCCTTCCTGAGTACCTAGCAAATACTGAAGAGACAGTGTGTTTTGTTGTTTTCTTGGCAGAAGGGTATTCTAACCCACTGGCGCTGCAGCGGGGCTGACTGTCAGACTCTAGGAAAGAAGGTGGCCATCAGGACTCGCAGGGCTGGACTAGGAATTCTAAGGACAGCATCGAACACAAGGAAAGAGCATGAGACCTATAATGCATCCAGCCAATGGCAGCCACTGGCTGAGCTGTCCTTCAGCACCAAGTCAGTAAACAAGGTCTTTTGTCAGTTGTTATGTGGGCACCGGCCGCCCCGCTGCTAACTGCAGACAAGCATGCCCAGCCAGTGACGGGGAAGCAGGGGCTTTAGACTTGTCCTTCTCATCCCCCTCCAGTTTCAACACAAGAAGGGGTACCTGAGGATGGAAGGGGTCTGTCCTTGCTGCTCTGGGAATGCCCACACCACAGGAGCTCTGCCAAATCCCACTGCTACTCCATAACTAGCTGTGTGGCCTTGAACAAGTTACTTTACCTCTATGAGCCCAATTTCCTCCTCTGTAAAGTAGCCTCACAGACATGGCTGAAATGAGATAATGGCAAATAATGGTGCTTTTCAAACCTTCACGTGTAACACATATGAGTTGTTGCTAGATCTTGCCGAAGACAAACTCATGCAGGATCTGGATAAGATTCACATCAGCCCTGTTGTCCTTTCTGCTATGAAGCTGTCCTAAAGATGCTTTCAGTGAGGCTACAGAAGATGAATTTGCATCCAAATATTCCAACTCAATTATAAAAAGGATTTATTTTATACCATCTGTGCAACCGCCTGTAGAGCATTAAATATAAAAGAGTAGTCTTTCCTCACTGTCCTCTGTTCACTTGAGTCATTACCACACCCAAGGACTTCAACATGGACAAGTAGGCATTGAAGCAGCAGTTCAGTAGCTTCAAGGACACAGCCGAGGTCATGGTCATCCAAGACAGGGATGTACAAAGGTCCATCACCTTCACCAGCCCTGTACATGCTACGGATGCCATGCTGGTCAGAAATGGATGAGTGACAGATCAAAGTGGACCATGTGGGAAAGTCATGCCAAGGCTTGAAAGGCAACTCCTTTGGTAGCAGTGACAGGGTGTTTGGCCTACTCCAGAAGGAACAGCAAGGGGGTTACGGCAGGAGAAGTGAAGGAAGATGGAATGGGTACGAACACTATCGCAGTAAAAGCCAGGGAGGCGATTGTGATTCTGGAGACTTGTAGGGTGACAAAGATGACAACTGAGCTGACCTGTGCCACACGGGGTAAAAATTCTTCCTGACTCAAGATGGTCCTTACTTGCGATGGCCCCATTTATAAAGATTTTCTTGAAGCCTCACTGAAACATAATTCCTTTAGATCAATTCTCACCTTCTTTTCCCTTCATCGGTCTCTTAGTTTGCTACGTGGGGTATATGGAGTATTGAGGGAGGACTAGCACCTCTGGAGTGAGGGCTCGCTAAGCTCTTTTCAGAGCTGCTCATCCACCGTTGGTGTCCAACTGGTTACCCAACTCTCACTTGTGGTTTCAAGAAGCTGTAGCATGAGCAACAGCAGCCACACCCTAGTAGAACCATCTTAGTAAAAGCAGATAGGCTAAACTGGGTTAAGGGTAACTGACAGGCCTCAAACCTGTTGGTGAGGGAAGGGGATGTCTACCCCAAGCATCTGAAGACTTTCCTTGGCTGAACGGGTGGATAAGAACAATTTGTTCTAACAGCTATGAAGGTGGCTAAAGCAGATGCTGTGGAGTACCTAAAGCTTGGTCAGTCATTGAAGATGCCAAGGTCAACCACCGCATCCCAGGCCATTGCCAGTCATCTTGGCTTTTTTCTCTCCACTGGCCTTCAATGACTCACTAAGAAAGAGTGAGGCTGACAACTTTGTGCAGTTCTGCCTTACTTAAATCCAATTTACGTGTGAGTCAACACATCACTCTGTGATGTCACTGGTCCTCTTTGAAATGAAGAACAAGCGGCAAGTTTGCTACATGCTGGCCTGGAGTTCTCTAATAAGACATTCCACACAAACTTTCATTAAGAAAGCTTCAGTCATTCCTCAGGGTTTTAAAATCCATTTGGGAGAGTTTTATTTTTACCTCTTGATAACACAGTCATGCACCTTCTAGTTTGCAGGGTTTCTGGCCTTGCCTTAGTTCTTCTCCAGCTGAGAAACTTGGACAAGGCTGTTGCAATGCTTTGCTTCCTTAGCAGGCAGCAAGCAGGTGTCTAGGCTACTTGGTCTGCCTGATTTGATAATACATTTTTTTTCATTTAAAATTTTTATTTTCAGTTCCAAATTCTTATCCTCCCTGTACCCTTCCCCCAATCATTGGGAAGGCAAGAAATATGATATCCATTATGTATGTATGTGTGTGTAGTCATGCAAAATATATTTATACATTGGCCATGTTGCAAAAAAAAAAAAAAGGAAAGAAAAATAAAGAGGAAAAAAAGGTTTTCATCTGCACTCAGAGTTCATCCATGCTCTGTCTGGCGGTGGATAGCATTTTTCAATATAAGTCCTTTGGAATTGTCTTAGATCACTGTATTGACTAGAATAGCTAAGTCTTTCACTATGGATTATTGTTACAATATTGCTGTTACTGTGTGAATTGTTCTCCTGGTTCTGCTCACTTTATTTTACATCAGTTCATATAAGTCTTCCCAGATTTTTCTGAAACCACCCCCTTCATCTTTTCTTATAATGCAATGGTATTCCATCACATTTATATGTGACAACTTGTTCAGCCATTTCCCAGTTGATGGGCATTCCCCTGGTTTCCAATTCTTTGCCACCACACAAAAAGAGTTGCTATAGATATTTTTGTACATGTGGGTACAAAAATAGTCCCTTTTTATCTCTTTGGGGGTGTAGCCCAAGAAGCAGTATTGCTGAGTTAAAGGGTCTGCACAGTCTAATAACCTTTGGGGCATAGTTTCAAATGGCCTTCCAGAATGGTTAGACTAGTTTCACAGCTCTACCAACAGTGCACTAATGTATCTGTTTTCCCACATCATCTCCAGCATTTGTCATTTTCGTTTTCTGTCGTGTCAACCAATCTGATGGATGTGAGGTGGTGTCTCAGAACAGTTTTAATTTTATTTAATTATTAGTGACTTGGAGTATTTTTATATGGCCATTGACAGCTTGGATTTCTTCTGAAAACTGCCTATTTATATCCTCTATTTGTCAGTTAGGGGAATAAAAGGTATTTTTTTTTATTGCCACTCCTTACAAATTTCCAACGGATAGATCTGAGATTTATCATGAGAAGTTTTTGAAAACATTTGTATATTTTTTTTTATTTGGATGAGAAACCCTTGTATTCTGGCTTTGCAAGATAAGAAGGCAAATGAAATACAGTTTTAGACTACAGTGATACTCCAAAGCACGTCTGTGATGTCCTGAAGGCTATTTATGGGCCAAAGAGCTATGGTGCAGCTCACCTACTCAGTGCCAATGGAGCCACATTGATCAGTGATGACATGATCCTGGAGAGATGGGCTGAACGCTTCCACACTGTTCTCAACAGGCCATCATCAATCGATGCTGAAGCCACTGACCATACACTTCAGGCTGAAGTCAATCTCTCCCTAGCTGACTTTCCAATTGAAGGTCACTGAATGTTTTCAAAACTGAAGGTTTTGAATGCCATTAAGCTCCTCTCATGTGGCAAATCACCTGGTGCTGATTCTATTCCAGCAGAGATCTACAAGGCAGGGGTCTGCTGCTCGTACAAAAACTGGCTGAAATTTTCCAGGTTACATGGCAAGAGGAGGTTATCCCCCAGGAGTCCAAAGATACCTCCATTGTTCATCTCTATAAAAGTCAAGGAAATAGATTGTCCTGTGACAATCACAAGGGGATCTCTCTCTTGGTCACGGTTGGCATGATTCTTGCCAGAGTACTCCATAATAGGCTGATCCTTCACTTGGAAGATGGTCATCTACCCGAGAGGGCTTCAGAAAGGGCCAAGGAATGGCCAATATGGTTTTTGCTGCCCGACAATTCCAGAAGAAATGCCAGGACCAGAAGAGAGGTCTGTACCCAACATTCATTGATCTGACCAAGGCCTTTGATACTGTCAGTCATGAAGGCTTGCAGAAGATAACGACAAAATTTGGTTGCCCAGAGAAGTTCATCAGTCTTGTACATCAGTTTCATGATGGCATGCTTGCACAGATTCTGATTAATGGATGATGCTTTCAAGCTTTCCCAGTCATCAATGGAGTGAAGCAAGACTATGTGCTTGCTCGCATGCTTTTTAGCATGATGTTTTCAGCAATGTCGTCAGACACCGTCAACGAGGGTGAAAACGGCATCAAAGTCAGCTACGGCCCTGATGGTAAATTATTTAACTTGAAAAGGCTACAAGCCAAGACTAAAGTGGAGGGAGAACTGCTGCATGATTTTTTGTTTGCAGATGATTGTACACTCCATGCTACCTTTGAGGCTGACATGCAACAAAGTTTAGATCAATTCTCTGCTGCTTGTGCTAATTTTGGCCTAACAATTAACACCAAGAAAACACAGGTTCTTCACTAGCCAGCACCACACCATCCATCTATGGAACCATCAGTTATAACAAACGGAGAAATTTTGAATACCGTGGATAAGTTCCCTTACCTTGCCAGTACACTTTCCAGGGATGTACATACAGATGATGAGATTGATGCACACATTGCCAGAGATAGTTCAGTGTTTGGGAGGCTCTGAAGGAAAGTGTGGGAGAGAAAAGGTATTAGACTGCCAACCAAACTGAAGGTCTACAAAGCCGTTGTGCTGACCTCTTTCTTGTATGCCTGTGAAATATGGACAGTATTCCAGCAACATGCCAGGAAACTGAACTGCTTCCATTTGAATTGTCTCAGGAAAATTCTGAAGATCACCTTGCAAGATAAGGTCCTTTCTCAAAATAAGCTGTCAAGCATTCAAACTCTGCTGCAGAAAGTGCAACTCTGATGCTCTGGCCATGTTGTTCAAATGCCAAACATATGTTTCCATATAAGACTACTTTACAAAGAACTCACACAAGCCAAGTGTTCATACGGAGGTCAGAAGAAGTGATACAAGGGGCAGCTAGGTGGCCCAGTGGATAGAGCACCAGCCCTAGATTCAGGAGGACCTGAGTTCAAATCTGGCCTCAGACACATAACACTTACAAGCTGTGTGACCTTGGGCAAGTCACTCAACCCCATTGCCTAACACCCCCCCAAAAAAAGAAGTGATACAAGGACATTCTCGAGGTCTCTCTGAAGAACTCTGTGAGGCATAGGAGACATGGCAAAGGACCGCCCAGCATGGCCTGCCCACATTGAAGAAGGCTTTGCGCTCTATGAGCAAAGCAGAATTACAGTAGCTCAAAAGAAGCATGAGATGCACAAATGAACTCCAAATGTTCATGTGAACTATTTGTGCCCAACCTATGATAGAGCCTTCCGAGCTCATATCATTCTGGTCCTCCTTGAGAATGAAGGACAGCAACCAACCATTTGGATTCAGTAAGCACAATAACACAATTTTCAGCAGACTCTGGAAAATTGTTTCTCTAAATATTAGGGATTAAAATCATTCAAGCCTTCTTTAACTGCTCCTGATGATTTCCCTTTCTACCTGGTAAAAAGGGGAACTTGAGAGATGCTTCATTTAATCAAATTACCAAAAGGGCCTTCTACTCTTGGTCTAATTATTACCATAATCAATTTTGGGAGAATTCTTTCCTGGGTTAATAAGGTCTCTTGCTTTATTTTTTAACATTCTAATTTATTATTTATTTGTATTTAGCATTCTTTCCTTTTTCAGTTTTAGGTTCCAATTTCCTTCCCTCTCATTCCCTCCCCCACTCACTGAGAAGGCAATATAACATCAATTATACATATGAAATCATGCAAAACATATTTCCATATTAGTCACATTTTTAAAAAAGCAAGAAAATAAGGTGAGAAAATTCTACTTCAATTTGCGCTCAGAGTTCATCAGTTCTCTCTCTGGAGGTAGATGGCATTTTTTTTCATCACAAGTCCTTTGGAGTTGTCTTGGATCATTGTATAGATCAGAGTAGCCAAGTGTTTCATCATCACATCACTGATCATCATTACAACTTTGCTGTTATTGTGCAGAATGATCTCCCGGTTCTTCTCACTTCACTTTGCATCAGTTCATATAGGTCTTGCCATGTTTTTTTTTTCTGTAGCCTCCCCCCTCATCATTTCTTATAGCACAATCATATTCCATCACAATCATAAGCCCCAACTTGTTCATCCATTCCCCAACAACTGATCAGCACCCCCTCACTTTCCAATTCTTTGCCACTACAAAAAGAGTTGCTATAAATATTTTGTACATATAGGTCCTTTTCCTTTGATCTCCTTGGGACATAAGCCTAGTAGTTTTATTACTGGGTCAAAGAATATGCATAGTTTTGTAGACCTTTGGGCATAGTTCCAAATTGTTCTCCAGAATGGCTGGAACAGTTCACTACTCCACCAGCAATTCATTAGTATACCTATTTTTCCCTCATCTCCTCCAACATTCATCATTTCTGATAGGTGTGAGATGGTACCTGAATTGTTTTCATTTGCATTTCTCTAATCAATAGTGATTTAGACCATTTTTTTTGATCACTATAGATAGCTTTGATTTTTTTCTTCTGAAAACTACCTGTTTATATCCTTCGACCATTTATCAACTGGAGAATGACTTATTTTTATAAATTTGACTCAGCTCTATACCCAATAAATATTTGAGAAATGAGGCTTTTATTAGAGAAACTTGCTGTAACAATTTTTTATGTTGCTTTATTGCCTATGGTACCTTTTAGCATAACATAACTTCCTTGATTATCTCTTTTAATTAGGTCCATTTTTGCTTTTGCTTCATCTGAGATCATGATTGCTACTCCAGCCATTTTTACTTTAAATAAATCTTATTAGATTCTGCTCCAGCCCTTTATTTTAACTCTGTGAGTGTTTTTCTGTTTCAAGTGTGTCTCTCATAAACAACATATTGTTGGATTCTGGTTTCTCATTTACTCTGCTATCACTTCCATTGTATGGTCAAGCTCATCCCATTTACGTTCATAGTCACGATTACTATGTATTTCCCCCCATCCCATTTTCCTCTGTTTCTTCCTCTCTATTTTTATTCTGTCCCTCCTCAAAAATCTATTTTGCTTCTAACCACTGCTCCCCTTAATCCACCCACCTTTTTTTCTCATTCCACCCCTTTCTCCTTTCCCCTTCCCCTCTTATTTCCTTACTGTGCAAGTCACATTTCTATACATAACTGAATGTGTATATATATTCTTCCCTCTTTGAACCAATTCTGATGAGAGTGAGGTTCAAGCATTGCCTACTCCCCAACTTTCCCCTTCATTGTAAAAGCTCTTCCCTGTGCACCTCTTTTCTGTAAGAAAAATTTCCCCATTCTGACTCGCCCTTCTCCCTTTCCCCGGCGCATCCCTCTTTCTTACACCCTCATTTTTTTTGGCGATCATTCCAACAATCAACTCATAATCATGTCCTCTGTCTATGTAACCTTCTTTTAACTGCTCTAATAATGATAAAGTTCTTAGGAATTACATGTGCCATCTTCCCATATAGGAATATAAAAAGCTTAACCTTATTGAGTCCATTATGATTACTATTCGATGTTTACCTTTTTATGCTTCTCTTGGGTCTTCTGTTTGAATGTAAAATTTCAGCTCTGGTCTTTTGATCAGGAATGTTTGGAAGTCCTCTATTTCATTAAACATTCATTTCCCCCTGAAAGATTATACTCAATTTTGCTTGGTAGGTTATTCTTGGTTATAATCCTGCCTCCTTTGTCCTTTGGAATATCATTCCAAGACCTCTGCTCCTTTAATGTGGTAAATCTTGTGTTATCATGACTGTGCCTCCACCATATTCGAATTGTTTCTTTCTGGCTGCTTGAAGTATTTTTTTCTTTGACCTAGGTACTCTACAATTTAACTGTAATATTCCTGGGAGTTTTCATTTTGAGATCTCTTTCAGGAAGTGATCAGTGGATTCTTTTAATTTCTATTTTACCCTCTGGGTCTAAGATATTGGGGCAGTTTTTATGATTTCTTGAAATATGTCTAGGTTCTTTATTTGATGAGGGCTTTCAAGTAGTCCAATAATTGTAAATTATCTCTCCTCGATCTATTTTCCAGGTGAGTTGTTTTTTCCAATGAGATATTTCACACTTTCTTCTATTTTTCATTCTTTTGACTTTTATTGTTTCTTGATGTCTCATGGAGTCACTGATTTCCAGTTGCCCAATTCTAACTTCTAAGGAATTATTTTATTCAGTGAATTTTTGTACCTCCTTTTCCATTTGGCCCATTCTGCTTTTTAAAGAGTTCTCTTCAGTGAATTTTTGTACCTCTCTTATCATTTGGCCAGTTCTGGTTTTTGTTTGTTTTTTAGGCAATTAGGGTTAAGTGACTTGCCCAGGGTCACACAGCTAGTAAGTGTCAAGTGTTTGGTCTGAGGCCAGATTTGAACTCAGGTCCTCCTGACTTCAGGGCCAGTGCTCTATCTACTGCACCACCTAGCTGCCCCCCAATTCTGTTTTTTAAAGTATTACTTTTTTTCTTTCAGTTTTTGTGTCTCTTTTGCCAAGCTGTTAATTCTCTTTTCATAATTTTCTTTCATCACTCTCTTCCTCCCCCCCCCAAATTTTCCTCTACCACTCTTATCTCTTTAATCCTTCCAAGAATTCTTGTTGGGCTTGGGTCCAATTAGCATTTTCCTTTGAGGATTTGGTTGTACCTGTTTTCATACTGTTGTCTTCTGAGTTTATTTCTTGGTCTTCCCTTCCACTGTAGTAGCTTTTTATGATCAAATCTTTCTTTTTAATTGTTTGCTCACTTTTCCAGCCTATTTCTTTTTACTTTTAACTTTATGTTAAAGTTGGGCTTTGTTCATCTAGGGGTGGGGAGGCGCTATGCCAAGTTTCAAACTTTTTCGTGCTGTGTTTTCAGAGCTAGTTCTGAGGGGCCTGCAAGTTTCAGGAGCTCCCAAGGTGGTGTGATCCTGGGAGAGACATGGACATTGATCTTCTGGTCTACACTCTGGTCTTTACCCAGGAAGGGCCCTGGTCCCTTGCAGCTGCAAGCACTACTGTTCCTCTTTGCTTTGGTACTGTGACTATGGCCCCTGCTCCTTTGTGACCAACTCCCAGAGCTTCTTTCTACCCTGGGATTGTCACCCAGAACTGTGTAAGGGCAGGAGAGTTGCCAATCAGTGCAAGCTGTACCCGGTGCCATCAAAGGGTGCCTTGTAAACTCTTTCTGACCATTTGTTAGACCCCTTACCTACCTTACCCATCTCTGGGCTGAGAGCTTCTAAATGTGCAGCTGCTGCCATGTATATGGGCTCTGGACAGCCTCCCTGCTGTTGCCACAGACTTCTCCTACTGACCTCTTAAGTTGTCTTAGTCGGGAAAAATGCCCCACCCTGACCTTTTGTTGGCTCTGCTGCTTCCAAATTTGATCTGAGGAATTATTTTACAATTTTGTTTTTTGTTTTGTTGGTTAGGCAATTGGGTTTAAGTGACTTGCCCAGAGTCACACGGCTAGTGAGCGTTACGTGTCTGAGGCTGGATTTGAACTCAGGTCCTCCTGACTTCAGGGCCGGTGCTCTATGCACTACACCATCTAGCTGCCCCATTTTAAAGTTATTTGGAGGGGAACGTTCAAAGATTCAGCAGGGTGGTTGCCCCTAATCTGCCATCTTGGCTTTGACAGGTCTCTTGCTTTAGAAAGTGGTTAGGTCTTCAAAAATGACGATGTAAAAAGATTTCAGTGTAGAACCTTCTTTCCAAATGGATATTTTGAAAAACTGGTAAGGTTTCTCATTCAGAAGAATCTAAAGACTTCAGACTATGACACTACTTTTGTAATGTTTTCAAAAGGAGAAAGGGAAGAAATTAGTATGGTTTTATACCTCCAGATGGGTCTTATGAAATGACTAAGATTCAACAGTGGAATCAAAGCACCTCCTATTAGCAACAGTTACATGAACTCAGTCAGTGATATTTTGAAAAGAAGCAATGAACAAATAGCCGCAGACTTATGGAAACAGAATGGTTTCTGATGGCAGTTTGAGACCAGGTCATCATTATTAGAAATTATAGAAGTGTTGCCTTTAAGGAACCTAGACGTATCTGTATAGAGGGCAGGTAGGTGGTACAATCGATAGAGCACTGGGCCTGTAATCAGGAACACCTGAGTTCAAATCCAGCCTCAGACACTTACTGTGTAACCCTGGGCAAGTCCTGGGGATAATGATAGCACCTACCTCCCAGCTCTGTTGTGAGATCAAATGAGATAATAATTGTAAAGTGCTTAGCACAGTCCCTGGTATATAGTAAGTGCTATATAAACTTTAGCTATCATAATTATTTTTATTATTATTATAAAACAAGAAAAAAATAGAAAGGAGAGAACAAGACTCATGACAGAATCTTGGGGAACACGCACAATTAGGATACATGACATAGAAATGAAGAGCTAGCAAAGAAGACTGAAAAGCAGTAGTCAGACAGAGTGGAAGAGAACCAGGAGAGAGCAGTATCATTAAAACTCAAAAGAAAAAAAATGTTGCTTTAGAACCCTAATGTCATCAGGGGTCACAGAGGGAGCAAAAAGAAAAAAGGATCTGCAAATGATTTTGTTATGTTCCAATGATACTGAGGGAAGAAATAAAAGGGAAGGAAAAAGGAAAACCCAGAGAGAGCATTTAGAAGAAGAGGGTGGTCAACAGTGTTGTGCTCAACAGAGAAGTTAAGAGGGATGAGGACTCAAAGAAGACCATAAAATATGGCAGTTAGGAGATGATTGGTAACCTTGGAGAAAGCACTTTTAGCTAAGTGATAAAGAGAAGGGAAAATGGAGTCAAGGAGTTCAGGCAGCTTTTTCTAAGAGTTTGGTTGAAAATGGGGAGAGATTCAGAATGATAACTAAACAGGATGCTAGGGTCTAGTGAAGGCTTAGACTTGGAGATGTTTGAAAGCAATAGAGAAGGATCCAGTAGAAAGAAGTTGGGGAGCTTAGATTCTTAAAATCTAGCACTGCTCAAATTCACAGAATCTAGCCAACAGCTTCATAATGTTTAGACTCCGTAAGAGTCTGTCCAATATGCCAGATGTTCTAATAAATCTTGTCTTTGGCTGAAATAAGGCTTGGGTCAAATTCTTTCAGGCAGTACCTGCATGTTTTGATTTTTGGGGTCCCACCCAGCACCCCTAAACCCCTAACTAAACCTCAACATTTTGGTGGCCCATACGGGAAAACTGCCTAACCCCAGGTTCTTCTCCAGCCAAGACTGGAAGGTATGTAAGCCTCTCCTCCCCCTCCTTTCTTGCTCTGCAGTTGGGGGTTGCTGTCCAAAGCACCAAGACTTGGAGGTGCTTTTCAGGCACACAGTTCCGAGGCTGCCTCGTACTCAGCCTGATGCTCTCAGGCTCTTGGTCCACTGGGTCAGTTTGAGGCCATGGACCTGGGGACACCTTCCACAGCACAGAGGACAAGGACGGACACCCTCTCCAGAACCGTATGCCCAATTCTGTCCATTCTCTCGGCGCTAGGGAATTGGGGAAAACGGCAGTTGCTTTTTGGTTCCCTGAGGCTTCCTTACTCCCTTCCCTCTACACCTCTGAATCCTCCTTCATGGAGGTTACTGGGAAAGTTAGAACAGCTACAAAGATCTTGGCAGATTCTGGAGTTTTGTGATTGATCATTCAGGAGTTCTGAAACTCCTCCTTACAACCCTGGTCACTCCTTTCTCCCACTCCCTTCCCTTGAGTCAAGAGGGTATCCATTAACCCCTCTCACAGGAGAAGAGAGTTTCACCCTTTCTCCCTCACCTTTGATTTTGTCCTCCCCCACCTGGGGAAAGGAAGGAGGGGTGAGGGCCAGCAGCTACAGCATGGGCCCCACTGGCAATGGCCTTGGGCACTGGGGCAACCTTTGCCTGGAAGCATCATCCAGGTTCCGCACATTCTGCTCAAGGTAAAGAAAATGGCCTCTAAACTTTGGTAAGCACGTTCTTTTAAAGTTGTAGTATTAACTGTTAATGATAAGATGTTGATTCTCTGTGTAAAGTAATTTGGAGGTTTGTTTCAAGTTTCAAATTAGTGAACTTTTTGTATCAGTTATGTCAAGCAACTTTTCATAATTTGGTTACTACTAAAATCATTCAGTTATTGTCTTAATGTGTAAACTAGCCAAAAAAGCTCATTTGGGTTATGGCTTGCTAAGAATTTGCAAGTATATAGAAATCTTCAATAATTGGCTTTTTACACCAGGACAAATTTAAGTTTGAGATGTAAATCCTGGAAAAGTTTATCCTAAGCTGTGATTAGTGAAACTTGCTGTGTGAGGTAAAAGCTCATAGGATTTTACTTTGAGTTGTCTGATGGATCATAATAATCCATTGATAATCAATAATCCACCATCTGAGAGAAATGCCACAAGCTACTCAGAGAATGTGATACTGGTAGGAAGTCAGCATGGGGAAAAGCTGAGAGGACAATTTTAGCCTCAGTCCAAGATGGGAGCCTCCTGGCTCAGCTTCCCCATTATGACTATTAGCCTGAGGGACTGGGAAGATGGTATTACAGCTCTCTAAAATAACAGAGAAGATAGGAGGTGGGGAGGGTTTAGAGGTAAAGGTAACAAGTTCTGTTTTGGACATATTGCGTTTAAGATGCCTATTGGACATCCAATTCAAGATGTCTAAAAGGGAGTTGGAGATAGGAGACTGGAGGTCAGCAAAGACACTGGGGCATGATTGGCTAGTGTGGAGAAATTGCCTGGGAGATCAAGGGGTCAGTCGATTGGAGGTCACATTGTGAATGAGGAATAGGATTATGTAAGGGAAAGCAGAGGGACAGGTGAAAAGCTAACAGATTGTGGTCAGATAAAGGAATTTCAGAATTCTTGAGTGTGGAGGTCGTACATTTATGGATGACGGAAAGATTGATGTCATGACCATCTTTGCATATGGCTAAGGTAGAGTGGAGGAGTAACTCATGGGAAGTGAGTAGGTTGAGGAACTGAGTGGCTAAGCTATTTGAGGGAGAGTCAATATGTATGTTGAAGTCCTCTGGTATGAGGTCAGAAGGTGGGGTGAAGAGAAAAATTGTGAGCCAGGTTATCAACTTCACTGAAGGAAGAGCAATGACCTAAGGATTCTGTAGCCAATAGCTACCAGGATTTTGATTGGTTGGTAGATATGAATGGCATGAATCTCAAAGGAAGAGAGGCTACTGAGTGAAGGAGGACGAGGAAGAACCTGGAAGTGACAATGGGGAGCAAGGAGTCTCTCAACTCCCCCTGCCCTAAACAATGCGCCAGGGAGGATGAGTGAAGGTGCAGCCAGGACAGGAAAGGGTGGCCAGGGAACCTGTATCATCATGGGGAGCCAGGTTTCAGTAAGAGCTAGAAGATGGAAGGATTGGGAGAGAAAAAGATTTAAAAGATGAGAAGTTGTTGACTATGGCACAGGCTTTCCAGAAGGCACAGTAGAAGGGCTAGGTGGATTCAGATAAAATTTTAGGGTGAGAGGGTGGAGGGGGATAGGAATAAGGAATAGGGTGGCTGGGGTGTGGAATGGGATTTGGAAAATGATCGATGAGTTCAGAGTCACTGAGATGTGAAGGATATGACCAGGGTGAGAATGTTCATCATCGAATGGAGGGCACCACTCTGCACCCTCAAAGAACAGGCACAGCAGGGGATGGGGCGCCTGAAGTCAAAGGAAGGGTCGCTCTTCTTTGCCCAGAAGGTTCTCTACCTCATAGTTGGGAGACTGGGCTGGCAGCAGGAGGTGGAAGTTGCCTTGTGCGGGGCCGGACTGAAGTGGTTGCTTTGGTGCAGATGGAAGACTTCTGGTCCTGCCCCTAACAGCCTTACCTCAGGAA
The DNA here is from genome assembly GCF_003287225.1 of Phascolarctos cinereus. NCBI lineage: Eukaryota > Metazoa > Chordata > Mammalia > Diprotodontia > Phascolarctidae > Phascolarctos > Phascolarctos cinereus. Next base: position 257,389,333 of record NW_027556402.1, on the reverse strand, counting down.
ACACTCTACTAGCAGGAGATAGGTAGATAGATTCCTATTAAAAACATTCTAAAGCACAGGTATAAATGGACTTTGCCTTAAAATGATAAGAAGCATTTACCTGAAATCACCAGCAAGTATTGTTTGCAATGGGGATAAACTAGAAGCCTTAATAAGATCAGGAGTGAAATAAAGATTTCCATTAGCATTAATATTATTCAATATTGTATCAGAAATTCCAGCAACAGCAATAAGAGAAGAAAAAGAAATTAAAGGAATCAGAAGGGGCAATGAAGTAATAAAACTATCTCTCTTTGCAGACAACATGATGATATACTTGAAAAATCCTAGAGATTTAACTAAAAAGTTAGTTGAAACAATTAATAATTTTAGCAAAGTAGCAGGATATAAAATAAACCCAAATAAATCATCAGCATTTCTATACATCACCAACAAATCCCTTAAGAAATAATAAGAGATACCTCATTTTAAAATAACTGTAGACTGTATAAAATACCTGGGCCTATACCTGCCAAGACAAACCCAGGAACTACACGAACATAATTATAAAACATTTTTTATACAAACAAAGTCAGATTTAAATAACTGGAGAAATATTAAGTGTTCGTGGGTGGGCAGAGCCAATATAATAAAAATGACAATTCTACCTAAACTAATCTACTTATTCAATGCCATCCCAATTAAATTACCAAAAAAATTATTTCACTGAGCTAGAAAAATAATAATAAAATTCATTTGGAAGAACAAAAGGTCAAGAATATCAAAGGAATTAATGAAAAAAATTTAAAGGAAGGAAGTTTAGCAGTACCAGATCTTAAACTTATAAGGCAGTAGTTATCAAAACTATCTGGTACTGGCTAAGAACGAGAAAGGTGGATCAGTGTAACAAAGTAAACATACAATATACAGTTGTAAATGATTATAGTAACCTTGTTTTTCGACAAATGCAAAGAGCAAAGCTTTGGGGATAAGAACACACTAGTTGGCAAAAACTGTTGGGAAAACTGGAAAGTCGTCTGGCAGAAATTGGGCATAAATCAATATCTTGTACCACTTACCAATATAAGGTCAAAATGGACACAAGACCTAGATATAAAGGGAGATTTCATAAGAAAACTAGAAGAATATGGGAACACATTACCTATCAGATTTGTGGATGGGAGAAGAATTTACAAATAAACAAGAGAGAGAGAGAGCATTGTGAGATGTAAAATGGATAATTTTGATTACATTAAATCAAAACATTTCTGTACAAATAAAACCAATGTAGCCAAGATTAAAAGGAAAGCAGAATATTGGGAGGGGGGAAATTTTATAGACAATTTCTCAGATAAAGGTGTCATATCTCAAATACATGGAGAACTCTGTCAAATTTATAAGAATACGAGTCATTCTCCAACTGATAAATGGTCAAAGGATATGAACAGACAGTCTTTTGATGAAGAAATCAAAACTATTATACAGTCATATAAAAATATTCAAAATCATTATTGATAAAGAAATGCAAATTAAAACAACTTTGAGATATCTTACACCCATCAGATTGGCTAAAATGATAGAAGGGGAAAATGATAAATGTTGGAGGGGATGTAGAAAAATTGGGACATTAATACACTATTGTGGAACTGTAAACTGATCCAACCTATTTGGAGATCAATCTGGAATTACACCCAAAGAATTACAAAACTGTATATCCTTTGACCCAGTAATAACACTATTACATCTGTTTCCCAAGGTGATCAAGAAAAAGGAAAAGAACCTAGACGCTCTAAAATATTGATAGCAGCTCTCTTTGTGATGGCAAAGAACTAGAAATTGAGGGGATGCCCACCAACTGGGAAATGGCTGAACAAGTTGTGGTATATGATTGTGATGGAATACTGCTGTACTGTACGAAAATGATGAGCCGGTAGATTTTAGAAAAACATGGAAAGATTTGCATGAAATAATGAAAAGTGAAGTGAGTAGAACCAAGAGAACATTGTATACAGTAACAACAATATTGTTAGAAGTATAATTTTGAACAACCAAGTCTTTCTGAGTATTATAAATCCTCAAATCAACAATGGTTGTCCTTCATTCTTGAAGAGGGCCAAAGTGACATCACTATGTTAGAGTCAAGTTACAGTGTGTCTGACTGTGGCTGATCAGACCAATGCTCAAATCAACCACAAAGAACCTATGAAGGAAGATGCTATCCATCTCCAAAGAAAGAACTGATAAACAGAAGTATACATAGGATAGTTTTACATATATTTGTAAATCTGTGTTAAATGATCATCTTCTCTAGGGCGGGGTGGGGAGAAAAAGAGGGGCAAAGTTTGGAACTTAAAATGTAACAAAACAAATACATTTAATTTTTTGTTTTTTTGTTTTTTCTGTCAAGGCAGTCGGGGTTAAGTGACTTGCCCAGGGTCATACAGCTAGCGAGTGTCATGTGTGACTCTGGGCAAGTCACTTAACCCCAATTGCCTCACCTCCCCCCGAAAAAGAAAGTGCTTACTGAGATAAGCCCCATGTACTCAGTGATCATTTTTTGTGGGCTGCCAACTGCCCTTCCCCCAGGGGCAGAGGCTCTAACATCTGCTTTCAAAGAGACTTTCTTTATAGGGAATACTATTAGGACATGAGCCTTCCTGCTGGATCATGTCAAAATGGTTCTTTATGCATGTAGTTAGTGGGCAGCCAGGACCTTTAAGTCAAGTATTAAGTCAAGCCTTACATGTGACTTTGCAAATCAGAGACCCAGGGAAGTGCTAAACCAAACTCTAATTTGACATTCATGTTGTCCATGTTTTCATTTCATTGTTAAATGTTGAAGTCGTTTTATACATTATGATGGGGAAAAATAGCAATAAGACAATTTTATTGTCTACATACTTTACAGATTAAAATTTTTTCTGTGTCCTTTTATTTCAGAATAATGAAATTTTGCTTAATTGCTTTATAAATCATGAAAATAGAATATTGTAAACTGAAAGAAACCTGGAAGATGTTTTCATAAGAAATATACTAGCCTTTTTATGAAAAAAGAAAAAAAAGAAGTGCTTACTGATTGAAAGAATCAAGATGAAGGAGCCTCTAGATTAGAAGAATGGACACAAGCCAGTAAAGAGAACAAGTACCATCCCATAACACCATGGCTCAACGTTACTGGACAGGGCAAGGTTCTTCCTTATACTATAGAGTCAGACACACCTGAAACAACTGAACAAAAATATCTGCAGGAAAAATACACATGTGAAGAGTCTTTTTGCTCATTAGTCATTGTAGCATTGAGTATTTCTAGAATAGAGGAGTCTTTTATACTATCATTGACTCAAAGGATATCCATCAACTCTCTGAGGATGATGCAAAAGTCAGTACTAAGAAGACAGCCTTTCCAGGTCAAGAAGACATATCTCCAGTGAACCCCAGTGGATTGACGTCTCTATGGAAACAAGCTTCTGGCTCTTCTGAATTGGGCTAAGCACATTCCTCAACGGGATCAGCTCTCTTGAATAGCCAAGCAACTCCCGGCTGGCTGCAGGCTCCACCCTACCTCTGAATGACTCCTCATGACCACCCCCACTAACACAAGTACTTTGGGAACCTTCCCTTTACTTATCTTATGTCTCTGTAGCTTCCTGGATCAGCAAAGGCACACTTTCTTAGAAATGCCTACCTCGGTCTTCGGCAATTACCTTTACTGTTTCGTATTCCCCTAAAGGAGATAAGTCACAACAAGGAATACCTGTTTTCTCAGCATTGTCCTTAAGCCTTCTTAAGAGGTCTATTTTCATCAGTCTGCTAGAAAAGGCTACCAAGGCTTCCTCAATGTTTGATCCACTTAAAGGAGAAAAAATTCCTGCATATCCCAGGGAACCCAAGTCCTCTACTGTTCTGCGTATTCTGAATTCTGTCACTGAAAGTGTTGAATATCTCACGTTTGCATAGCACTTTAAGATCTGTATGATCTCATTTCCTATTCACAACATCATCCCTATTGACAGTTAAGGGAACTCAGTGACTTGCTCAGGTCTGAGACAAGCTGTGAACTCTGATCTCCTGGCTCCAAGAGCAGCATTCTGCCCGCTGTGCCTTTCTGCCTCTCCTCAATGCAGCAGGGATCCACAGGAGGTGGCACAGGGCTCTGAAGAGGATCCTGGCCCTGGAGTCAGGGTGGGGTTCACTTGGGGTGAAAGGACAGCTCATGAATGTCCTGGCTCCAGGACACCAGGCAGATCATCTCTTCTTTCGGAGCTTTCCTTTTCTTATCTATACAATGGGAATAATCGCTGTACTGAGTCTCCAGCAGGGCAGTAGGGAGGAGGGGGATTTGTAAACCTTAACCCACTATAGGAATGTGAAACATTATTATTAACAAATACCAAAAGAGGCATTGCTGCTCAACTTCCTTAGAAGTTCAAAATTCACTTAGGGCAGGGGAAGAGATGCCAAGCTCTTTTTTTCACAGAACCAAAGAATCTCCGAGTCTAAAGAGACTTCTGAAGCCAACTGATCCAACCTCTTCAATTTACAGATAAAGAAAAGGGTATATAATAAGCAGCAGAAATTAGATCTGAAACTAGAATGTTGACCCCGAGAACCAGTGTTCCTACTACCGTACTAAGCTACCAGCCCCTGGCTCTGACCAAGGCTCCTCCCTGTCCCATTCCTCACAAATAATCAGCCACTCTTTGCTTGGAAATTTACAGTGAGAGGGCACCTAACATCTGCCCAGGCAGCCCTTTCTACTTCTGTAGAGTCATATTTGTTTGGAGATTTTTACTCATTTAGAGCCCTAATTTTGCAATTTCCATCCACTATTGCCAGTTTTGTCCTTCAGGGCCAGAGCAAAAATATCTAATCCCTCTTTTACTTCCCAATTCTTCAAATACTTGAAAACAGCTGTCATGTCCCCCTAAATCTTCTCTTCCTTGACTAATCAGCTGGCTGGTCTGGCCTAGGCGAGTTGGTTCTTAAAGCATACCTAGATATTCTGGATCTGGTCCCAGGCCTTGAAGTATGCACAGATCTCTGCTGGGACTCAGTCCTTAGAGCATGTGAGGATACTTACCGCATGATTCTTATGCAACCACATGGGAACTTTGGGGAACTGGTTTCCAGCCATCAGTGACAGAAACAGTTGGTACTGCGTGATGACAAAAAGTTTTCTAATCAGCTGAACAGCCAGAAAAACTAATGACTCAGGAGCTGCTGAGCCAGAACTGACTGCACATAAGTAAGGTATGAAACCCCACTCTCTCAAGTATCTCCTTTGACAGCTCCAAGCGAGAAGAATTGCTTTGAGCTGATGGCAGATTCCTTCACCTGGCCACCATGAGTCCACGTGCATCTGGAACTTCGGATGCTACTGCGTTCATTCTTTCCTGATATTAAGAAAATGTGTATTTTGAGATGGGCATTTCAAGTGAGTCTCAGTGATCCAGAGTGGCAGCAGAGGTTGTGGTAATTAGCAGAGGAAGTCTCTACAGATGGCTAAGCAAGGATGGTTGTCCAAGGATAGCAACAACTTTAGGGAGGGAGATTCTTTGGGGAACAATCTGTGCACTGACCCACAGATGTGGCAGAGAGCCATATCTAAGGAGAGAGCCCCTCCTCAAAGGGAGGAGCTCAGAGACACCCGTTTGACACGGATTGCCGACCCATGCATCTCACCACAACTGTACTTTCAGCTGGTGCCCTCTTTCCCCAGGGAATTTGTGTGGGTGGGGAAGAGCACACTCCCAGGTTGAGGAGAACGTTTGCACCAAACTGCTTTTGCTTTACTTTCTCAGTAAGTGTGTTTTCTAAAAGGTATTCAATGAGTTCATTATAAGTGGGGAGCACAGCAGTGGAGCCCCTTCCTTACATGACAGAATCCTGAGAGTACCAACAGCATCCACTCTTTAGGGGTGGGAATGCGAGAAATGTCATGAAGGTAGAAAGGACAAGATTTGGCAAGTGATCGGATGTGTCCAGTAAAGGAGAAGGAGGCATGGAGGCCAACACTGAGGGTGCAACCAGGGGGGAATTATGGAAACGGCTGTACCTTCCACAGGGCAGTTGGAAGACGGGTTTTTAGGTCTAGCACAAGTTGAGTTTGAGATGTCTCGGGGACATCCAGTCTGAAACGTCCAGTAGACAACTGCTGAGCTCCAGCTCAAGGGAAAGATGAGGGCTAGAAAGGCAGACCTAAGAATCATCTTTAGAGATGGGACAGTGAAATCCGTGAAAGCCACTGCAAGAGACAGAGGGAAGATCAGCAACAGAGTCTTTTGTGTGTCAAGAAGCAGGAAACCATGGACCCTTTCTCAAAGTAAGGTTTTAACATGCATAAAATAAAACATATAGGATTACAAGGAAAGCCAATTATATTGAAATACAGTTAACAAAATATCTTTTAAAAAACAAGTTCCCATACCCCAGGTGAAGAACCCTTGAGAGAGAAAGAGAGAAGAGGGCTAGGACAGAGCCCTGAGGAAGAACACTCACAGTTAGGGGGAGTGATACAAACAACAGGCCAGAAGACGAAAATGAGGAGGACCAGGAGACATTAGGGTCATGAAGACCCAGAGAGAAGAGAATGGGCAGCAGTGTTAAATGTAGCTGCTAAGTGGAAAAAAAGGAGAGAATTCTTCATCTCTTCTCAAGGGTAAAGACTGGTCATTATAATTACATCTACTACTGTACTTTTTTTTAAAAAAGTAAACACAAGAGTTTATAGAAGTACTTCCCAAACTTGCCTCAATTTTTATCTGAAAGGATGCCAATCCTGCCAGGTCCTGGGCACAGTGAGCTTCCTCTGAAGGCCAAGTCAGCTTCCCAGAGAATCCTGACAACAGTGACTGAATTCCTGTACAAGAAGAAATGATAAAATAGAAAAAAGTTTGGCTGAAGGCCAGAGTTTCAGGACAGGCCTCTATAACATCAATGAAAAGTCCTTCCTAATGGGAAGGGATAATATGCACATTTTTACCAAGATTTGAAAAATGACTGCATCAGTATATTGTCACAATGTTGATACTTCCTTTACAGCTGCATTTATTTAATCAATTTCTATTTTCAGCTAATGGCTACAAGGTCATGTCCCAGTGCCAGAAATTGCAAGAGCTGATGGCTGAAAGGCTGATTCACTTGAATTAATTTGTTACTGAATAACCACCAATTATACTAGTAAGCTAGCCAAATTCAATGCTTTTAAGTTGGGAAATCTGAATAACAGTTAAGGGTGCCTCCAGACATTACACGCTTAAGAGTACACTTGGTGACAGCAAAGTCCTTAATGAGTAATCTTTTCTTCATTTTGTGGATTATCCACTTTACTGACTGGCTCCACGTCAAACCTCCTCTTCTTAGAGCTCAGCTTGGCCCTGGGTGACCAGTGGAAGGCAGGATCAAGCCAAGATCATCAGAAAAAGAGTTTCTAAAACTAAATGTAAATGATTTAACTATTTACTTTTTACATTTTTCATGCTTTTTCTCCTTTCCATTAGTATAGATAATTGGTTGGATTATATAAGCAACTTGGCATCTGCAATTTTAAAAAGTTAATGAATCTGAGAACTATGATGGTGTCATAATACATCAATGAACTTTTAATAATCAAGTAACAAAATTTACCTTGGATTTACAGTATACTTTTCTCATGAAGAACTCAAAATAACCTAATAAACCCTCATCATTTCTTTTTCTTTTTTTTTTTTTTAGGCAATTGGGGTTAAGTGACTTGCCCAGGGTCACACAGCTAGTAAGTGTCAAGTGTTTGGTCTGAGGCTGGATTTGAACTCAGGTCCTCCTGGCTTCAGGGCCAGTGCTCTATCCACTGCACCACCTAGCTGCCCCTTAAACCCTCATCATTTCAAGGAAATATAGACACGGCAAGAGCTAGATTCAATTTTAGACACATTTATTAAGTTCCTACTATGTACAAGGAGGGCCTGGAGTTAGGAAGAGCCAAGATTCAAATCTAGTCTCAGATACTTCCTAGCTGTGTGACTCTGGGCAAGTCACTTACTTAACCCTGTTTGCCTCAGCTTCCTCACCTGTAAAACGAGCTAGAGAAGGAATTAGCAAACCATTCTAGTATCTTTGCCAAGAAAACCCCAAATGGGGTCAGAAAGAGTTGGACACAACTGAAACAACTGAATGTACAAGGAACTGCTTAAGGCAGTGGGATACGAAGGTAAAATAACACATAGTTCCTGCCTTTGGGGAAAAATTAATCTCATAGGGATAAATCTTACTTTTCTTATAACCGGATTGTTGTTGTTTTTTTTTAACCTAATCCAATATGTGACAAAGGGGAGTAGGATTATAGCAGATTGAGGTAGAATTTAATGGCTCTAGATGAGAAGCAAGTACATTCTTAGTTTTATCACTGACTTATTTTCTGACCTTAGGCAAAATTTTATGATTGAATTTGTCTCACCTATAAAACGTGGAAGCTCATTTCTGATTCCTCCTTCTCTATGAAGGCAGGATACCAAGTGAGGGATGAAAAAGTTTTCTGAAAATATTTGTAAAGAATTCTGAACTTAAATGTTAAACTAAAAATATTTTTCACTGAATGATTCAAATACTCAAAGAAAATTGGGATGTGAAGTGTTAAACAAATAGCCAAGTCCAGACTATTTGGCCAAACACACAAGAAGATCTCAACTGGTAATATCTCCCTTCCCACATTCATTAAACAGTTGGAAATAGGGATAAGGCATGAGAAAGGGGATGAAAAGATAGGGTAGGAATGACAATCTTTATTTTTTTTCCTGAGATGACTCTTCAATAGCAGATAGAAATTTAATCACCATTAATAAAAACCAAAGAAATGGAATCAGAAGAGTGACATATACAATGATTATGATCATTTAAAAGCCACAATGACACTGGAGAGTGAGAAAAGATATCAGGAGACAATAAATAAGCTGTCACATTATTTTGCCAAAGTTTATATTATTTTCTTTTAAAAACGTAAACAGATCAGAATGTGGTTTTATTCTTTATCTTATTTATATTTGTTCTTTGTTACACTTACAATAAAAATTGTTTTAATTTTAAAAATCTCATCATCATTATCTAGTTTTCCTCTAACTTCCCCAAAACAGAATCACTTTGTCTCTAAGAGATACTATATCAGCAAGGGTTTTTTGGTCTGGGTTTGTTTTTTTTTTTTGAGGAAAACGAGGGTCTTTGAACACAAACCAATTTCAATTAGGGTAAAGAGAAAATATAGAAGTAAACTAAAAATACTGTGAGTTCTGGGTCTTTGTATCCAATGGACATGCTGCTTTGCCTTTTTGAGAGTAAAGAACTGTGTCAGGGACATGCCAGGCATTCAAAGGACACCCACAGTGTTTCTCTGCTTCTCAAGGGAGCTCCCCAGTGATGCTCTCATCCAAGTACAGATGAGAGATGGCTGCATTTAAAGACAGAGGACTTGGAGTTGGTTTTTGGCTCTGCCACGTACTCACTATCTGTCTGAGTCACCCTCTGTGAGCCTCCATTTCTTCATCTGTAAATGAATAAGATGAGATAACCTCTGAGTTCGTTCTAATTCTAAACAGATGCTACTACGACCCCCTCACCAGAGGATTCTAGTGCATCCCTGGGAGCAGTGGGAAAGGAAAAGAGAAAAGGGCTATTCAGGACAACTGATCCCCAAACCTGGTCATTTATTCCCACTCATCCCTCAAAGCTGCAAGTACACACATTCTTACTGCAATATAACTGCAAGACAACATTTCAACAGCTACACTGAGATGAAGCCATTATGATGTCATGCCCCGGAAATTATCACCTGCCCAGTAACAACAGCACTTCTTCCAAAACTTCATTTCAGAAGTCTGACTCAGGGCCTCCACCTGATTAACACACATGGCTGGTTTCTTCCCAAGATGCAGCACGCAGGAGCTAGGTGGTCTTCCTTGGGCCGACCATCTGTCCCTCAAACAACAGGACAAATCATCACATTGTATCAGCAGAAAGACCTGCAGCTTCTGTTCCTTTAGGAGAGAGGCCCTGCTGAAGATCACAAAGCAGTTTGGTCAGCTCTGTGGGCTAATGCCACTGGCCAAGCAGGCTGATTTGATTATGGTCTTTACACTTATGCGTCAATTCTACTGTGTAGAACAACCCTAGATATGCATCAGAGGAGAAGAAAGGAGTCTGGATAGTTTAACCCAGTGGGCAGAAACCTTTTGAAGAAGTCTGCCAAATCTTCGTTATTTCATTCCATTCCAGGGTGGAATGGAGGGAGGGTCCAGAGGATTGGCAGAGGCTCTCTCTCCGGAGACAGTCAGAAAGGACAGAGACAGTGGCTGGGAAGCTGCTGGATTGTCCTGGCCAAGCTCAAGTGGGGAGGCCCAGGGGCACAAACTGCATAGCAGATGCCTGCCAGTGCAAATGTCGAGGGCCCTTCGTGTGAACAAATAAATGGCCAGGTGGGGCAAGGGGAGGTGTTCCTTCTCCAAGCCTGTTCTATTAACTTTTGTACGCCCTCAACCTACATGCTTCCCACTAAAGTACCCAAATACACGCTTGCATGCATGTACACACACACACACACACACACACACACACACACACACACACACACACCTGTAGATGTTTTGTAGATTGCTGACCCCAGTTCAGGTGCCTTAGCTCTATTTTGTACTTAAAGCCTTTAATTCTACCTGGGCTATAATTTGATTTAAATCCATCATGTTTGTCGCATCACCTGCTGGATGATACCCCCTCTGAGGGCAGCTTGTAGCTAAGGCGTGTAACTAGTGTTGTGTTATTAGTACTGGGCCTCCTACATAGGAGGTGGTCGTCAAGTTTGAATTGTTAACTACAGAAGAGCTAAATTTAGTCACTGGCCCAGAAACTGTAGCAGACACTGTATTTTAAAGTGAGACATTACAAAAGAGATTTCTCACACAGCAAACACTGATTAAGTACTTACTATGTGCAAGGCTCTAAAGGAACACAAGGATAAATAAAAGATAGTCCGTGTCTGACCTCGAGGAATTTACAGTCTGATAATAAGGGAGAAAGGGCAGTACATGAAGAGCTTCGGTTAAAAAGCAGCATATGATAAAACAAACATGTCATAAGAGAAGTCTGATGAGCACGCCCCACAATGCCTGGGCAGGCCTCTGTGGGGGCAACCTTGTAGACAAGTCCTCCACGATAAAAATACCGCTCACACTGACCGAGTAGCATGTTTGTGTCTTTCCTTGCATGCCCAGCACTGAGCACAGTGCCTGACATATAGTCGGTGCTTAATCAATGTTGCCAACTGACTGGACTTTAAAATTGACATCACATTTTATATGTTGTTGTTCAGTTGTTTCCCTTGTGTCTGACTCTCTATGACCCCTTTGGGGTTTTCTTGGCAAAGATGCTTAAAAATCATTGGATTACCTGAAAGCCACAAATTTTAAAAAGAGCCTAGACATAATATTTATATTTTTAAAATTTTTTAAATTATTTCATTAAATATTTCCCAATTACATGCAAAAAATTTTTTTAACATTCATTTTTTAAAAAATTTGAGTTTCAAATTCTGCCCCTCCCTCTTGTCTCTCCCCCACCTCTTGAGAAGGTAAGCAATATGATATCAATTATACATATGAAGCTAGACATATTTCAAGAAATCATAAAAGGAAAAAATCACGCAGCATCTTAGAACCACAGGGTAATGAAAAAATTGAAAGAATTTACTAGTTACTCACTGAAAGGAACCCTAAAATGAAAACTTCCAAGAACACTATAGCAAAAATCCATACTTCTAGGTCAAGGAAAAAATACTGCAAGCAGCCAGAAGGAAAGAAGTCAAGGACTGAGGAGCTATAGTCAGGATCCCACCAAATTTAATAGCTACCACTTCAAAGAAGTAGAGAGCCTAGAACAGGATATTACAAAGGCAAAGAACTAGGCTTACAACCAAGAATACCTTATCCAACAAAACTGAGCATAATCTCACAGGGGAAAAATAGATTTTTTTTCTTTTATGAGGCAATTGGGGTTAAGTGGCTTGTCCAGAGTCATATAGCCAGTGAGTGTTATGTGTCAGAGGCCACATTTGAACTCAGGTCCTCCTGACTTCAGGGATGGTGCTCTATCCACTGCGCCATCTAGCTGCCTAGAAGGGAAAAATAAACTTTTAATGAAACAGAGGACTTCCAGACATTCCTCATGAAAACTGAGTTGAAAATTCTACATATAAACATAAGAATCCAGAGAAGCATAAAAAGGTAAACAAGTAAGCAATCGTAAGGGACTGAATAAGGTTAAACTGTTTACATTCTTATGTGGGGAGATGATCTGTGTAGCTTCTCAGAACTCTATCATCACCAAGGGTCATTATGGGAGTCTAATTAGACAAAGGGCCTGGGAGTGATTCTGCTATGTTGGGATGATCTCAGAAGAAGAACGAAAAAGGTAGGGAAGAGAAACAGGCTGGGAGAGGGTGAAAAGGAGAGGAAGAATCTGGAAAATTACCTCAAATAAGACGCACAAGTAGAAGAGGGAGTAGGGGGAGTGGGTGACATTTGAACCTCATTCTCATCTGAACTGTTCAAAGGAAAAATACACATATACATAGAGTTTGGTAAAGACATACCTACTACCCAAAAGGATAAGAAGAAGAAAAGGAGTTAAGGGAAAGAGGCAGAATAAGAGGAGAAGGGAGGGATCAGTCAGAAGCAAAGTAAACTCTTAAAGAGGGGCAGCTAAGTGGCACAGTGGATAGAGCACTGGCCCTGGAGTCAGGAGGGCCTGAGTTCAAATCTCAGACACTTACTAGCTGTGTGACCCTGGCTGGGCAAGTCACTCAAGCCCTTTGCCTAGACCTTCCCCCTCAAAAAAGTAAAAAACCCCTTCAAAAGGGGATGGGGAAAAGGAGAACAAAGAGTATTAAAGCCTATTCTACTTTTGGATAGTTCTGTTACAAAGTTTTCCCCTATATCAACTCTAAATCTGCCTCCTTCTAACTTGCTCTTACTCTTCCTAGTTCTGCCCCTCTCTGGCCAAAGGGAACACGTCTAGCCTCGCTTCCAATGACGGTCATACTATGCTGGGGAATCAAGGAGACTAAAGTGAAATACATTATAAAGGTAAAGAGAATGTTTTTACTACTTGGTTCCTTCTTCCTCCCTGAGGCAACAGGTGATACAACAGACAGGGCATCGAACTGGAGTCAGGAAGACTTGAGTGTGAATCCTGCTTCAGACACCTGGGTAAATGTGCGCAATTCCCTCAACCTCTCAGCCTCGGCCTCCTGATCTGGAAAATGGGGGTAATAACACTCACTTTACAGGGCTGTTGTGAGGATCAAATAAGAAAACACCTGTAGAGTATTCTGCCAACCTTAAATAGTCTTTTATTTATATTATTGTTATTTATATTGACTTGTGTTAAATGCTTTTGCTTTCTATGTATGGGTCTCTTACATGGTCTGGAAATAGAAGTTAGATTAGATGTGCTCTTGGGCCATAAGTGGAATGTATGGTTACATGAAACATCAAGAAAGACCTCTGGGTGGGTGGGTGGGTGTACCAGAGAGGTTTAAAAAAAAAAAACAACACTACAGAGGTTCAAACTAATTTTAAAATAGATTGAAAGGATTATGAAGTAAGGAATGTTTGAGCTTAGCTTCAAAGGATAAGTAGACTTTTGTTTTTGGTTTTGTTTTTGATAGGCAATGGGGTTAAGTGACTTGCCCAGGGTCACATGTCAAGTCTGAGGCTGAATTTGAACTCAGGTCCTCCTGACTCCAGGGCTGGCACTCTGTCCACTGCGCCACCTAGCTGCCCCTAATAAGTAGACTTTTGACAGGGTGAGAATTGGGACAGGGAAGGGAGACATTAGCAAGGGCTCAAAGTAGGAAAAGCATAGTGTGTATGCAAGAAAGAAACAGTGAGTAAAGCAGTTTAATTGGAGCATATGGTACTTGCCATAGAGGACTGGATAAACAAGAAAGGAATGTTGAGGCCAGACTAAAGATTTAAGACTATTCTCAGACCAATTCTATGGGCTGCTAGGGGGCGCCACAGTGAATAGAGTGCTGGGTCTGCAGCCCAGAAGACTCACCACTGTGAGCTCAAATCCAGCCTCAGACACTTCTTAGCTGTGTGACCCTGGGCAAGTCACTTCACCCTGTTTGCCAGTTTCTGAATCTGTAAAATGAGCTGGAGAAGGAAATGGCAAAGCCCTCTAGTATCTCTGCCAAGAAAACCCCCAATGGGGTCAGGAAGAGTTGGATACAACTGAACGATAACAAAAATGAGCAGCGTTTGAGCCCAGGAGTGACATGGTCAGGGCTGTGCTTTAAGAGAGTTAATGTTGGCCACGACACACAGGACACCTTGTAGGGGGTCCCCATTGCTGGCAGCAGGTACTTAGCTCTGTACTTGCTGTTTCACCTGATAGAGAGTAAGTTCCTTGAAGGCACGTGCTGTTTGGGTTTTGTCTTTTAATGTCATTAATGATTAATGACTGGCTTAATGACTGATTGTTCCAACCGACTGGAGGAGAGGGAGAGAGGACAGAGGGAGAGCAGAAAGAGGGACTTCTTGGAAACTGGAGGCAGGAGCTAAGTCCAGTCAGAGTCCTGCCAGTGTTTGACTCGGTATTTCCTGATATCTCTGATTGCCAGCGTCCTCCTTCCCTGCCTACCTTGTAACTATCTTACATTTACTCTGCCTTAGATTTATTTGGAACACATACGTGTTGTCTCCCTCCAGTACAACCATAAGCTATTTGAGTTGGGCACACAGTAGGTACTTAACAATTTACTGATTGATAGTACTGATTACAGATGAGGCCAGAATGTCTAAGGGGGTGGAGGGGGTTGATGAATTTAAAATCAGGAGACCTGAAGGTGACTCTTGGCTTTTCCATTTATTACCTGTGTGAACTTAGGTAACTCAATCTCTCCGGAAACATACGGAGCAGATGACTACTACAGGGTCCCTTCAAGCTATATAAATCCATGATCCTATGCCTTGTAAATGTTCAAAAGTATAATGATTCAGAGAATAATTTCATAAGAAAGCAAAACTATGACAAATTTAGTTACAGAGATAAATAAACTTTTCTTCTTTAAAAGGGGGTGAGTAACACAAGATTTAGCAGCTTCTACTTAAGAGACCGGAGGGCTTAGAATATAATATTCCAGAGGGCAGAGCAGACTCAATAATGAAGTTAAATTACAGGAACAGTAATGACACTTTTTTCTGATCTACCTCATAAGAGCAAGATAATGTTTACAAAACGAGCTCTAGGAGGAAAAGGAAGTGCTCAGCAAGTTCCCAGATTCTCCCTTTGTGAGGGCAGCACCATCTCACGCAAAGAACAAGCTCCTTCAGATTCCAGAGCTCGACAACAGCAGCTTCTCATCCTCTGGTAAGCAGGCCTGAGCCTGTCTAACCTCTAACCACTCCTAGCTTCCTTGGTCAACCACAAATTAATGAAGTGAAAAATAACAAGAAGTGCTCTGGGCCAGTGCCTAAAGAGGGGTGCAGGGAAAAGCAAGTAAGCAATGAATTATGCGAACCAGACAGCTTCAGCCAATCAAAACCCACTACTACCTCAAGGGCTAATATGCTAATCTGGCCTTGGACACCAAAAAGGAAGACACACTCTTCTCTGATCTTGGAAAAACACTTTTAAAACTGGCTTAGAGGTAATTAGCAGATTAAAAAAAAAACCTCCAATAACTAGATCCCATGAAATGGGGTAAGATGCGAAGGTAGAGATGGGGAAAACAGGACAATAAAACAATAAGACAAACAAGTTTAACTATATAGTCTTACCAAGCAGCTATTTGCTATGAAGGATCCATTACTGAGGATGGTACAGGACAGCAGATAACACAAAGACAGGACTATAAAATCAAACTGCACTTCCGATAAACCTAAGAAACTTATACATCTATTCTTCAGAATAGCCTTTCAGTGATGCTCTCCTTACCCCACACGTTTTGGGAATTCTTGAAATTGACTTCCGGACCAGTCTGAGACACTAGAGAAAATCAGCTACACCTTATATACACTGTCAGTCACTGGCACCCAATCACTCATACAAATACACAATCAAAGACAATTAATAAACCAATGGCCCCAATCTCTGAAGTACCACGTCCTTCCCACCATCCCCCCCCCATCTACATTTTCTTTACCTGCATGGCTAGGGCAGATTCCTTACCCACTGAAATGTTCTGCCTACCTCTGCTCCACATAAGTTTAATTAAATGCATAGAAAACGACTATACTACTGGGGGTAGTTTGCATCTAACGATCTGGACACAGATTCTCACAGGACCATTTTTCTGGACTGAGGGGGTTATCATCAAATATCCAAGTCGACAAGTATTTAATTAACCTGCCCTGCGTACTGGGTGTGCCAGGGGACTACCAAGGAAGATGAGATGGTTCCCGACTTCCAGATCCTCAGATCATAGTTGAGTACGTTCACCTGGTCATTCCCAGGCTCTGGGAGCTTAGCAGCGCGTAAGCTCCCAAGCCCAAGCCACAGCCCAACTGCTCCATGACTTAACATGCAGCTCCCAGTGTTGCTGTGGCCAGTCTTCTAGGGATGAGCCTCTTCAAACTTAGCAAGGCTCATTCCTGAAGGACAAAAACCACATCATTCATCGCAGGAGGAACCCTAGTTACAGTCTTTCATGGTCAGTAGCATTTGCCAGAATCTATAAACCAATGAGATCCCAAGGTCACCATTACACCATAGGGGATCACTGACTGCAGAATGACCTTGATAGACGAGTGGATGATATAGTAGAAAAATATATTAAATAACCAGACAACAATATAAGCTAGTCAAGCAATCAGCAAGCATTTACCAAGCTTGGCCCATGCCTGTGTGCTAGGCACCTGTGCCAGGTACACAGCACAGAGACAAAAATGAAAACCCCTGCCACCAGGAAGCTTAAAGTCTATTACAGGAAATAATATACACACATGTATGGCCATGCAAAGCATGTTACAAGGTGACTGAACTTTCCGGCCTGGATAACTGGGAGAAAGATGGTGCCATCAGGAGGAGAAGCAAAAGCAGGAAGAAAGAAGATTCAGACACAGTCAAGTTTGAGATGAAAGGGAATATCAAAGCAAACAATTCCAACATGTAGAGACCCAGGACTGGAATTCCGGGGAGAGGTCAGGGCTGGGTATAGGGATTCTGAGTCGGGATGAAGAGTCCAAAGTTAAAGCCCCGAAAGTGCATGACGTCTCTAGGGGAGAGACAGAGTTACAGCCTGGGAAGTATGAGGTCAAATAACCATCATGGAAGATAGGGAGTTGGAGGAACAAGAAGACAAGGAAAATACTGTCACTGAAATCCAACCTTAAATCAGTAAAATACCCAGGAGGCTGACCCTGTATTCTGTAAAGGACGCTGAGGCTTCTCGACCCAAAAAAACTGCAGCTTGACATAACTTTGAGAGTGAAAGGTGAAGAGTAATGAGGATGACCAGCCGGATGGCTGTAGCAGCTCAGTGCCCTCAGAGCAAAGTTTGGCTTTCTTACTCTAGGCATGGATGCAACAAAGTGAAGAACTCAAAGACTTACCACAAGCTTTGCGGGACACCCAGCAACTTGCTGGTTTATGAATCAGATACCAGTTTCTTCATGAAGCTAATTAAGCCGGGAAGGGTTGATGAATGAGCTATTTTAAAGTACTTTCACATTAAATGTCACAGAAACTCTAAATAACAGAGCTGATGATGCAAATAGGAACAATGGCCGCGCACACAGAGGTGGGAGCCTGGGGTTCAGAATGTAGCAGCATCACAAACCCCGTTCCTCAGGAGCAGGGCTCAGGTGCAAATGAATGTGCACAGAGAGCAGGCAGAGTAGGAGGGAGGAGATCTGGGCTCAGGCCAAGGGCTACCAGCGTGACCCCCAGTCCAGGAGCTGATGCCCTACGCCACGGCACCTCGGCAATACAGCCGTCATCTCACCCGCTCCCCTCCACGCTGCGGCAACAGAAAAGGTCACGAACAAAACTGCTTTGAGCTTTTGAAAGCACTGTCTTCGGGTATTAGTTATGTGAAATTCCAGATATTTAGGCAATGACTAAAGACGGCAAAAGACAGAATGAGAGGTCATAAAACTGTGCCAGTGGAACAGATGAAGGCTCACCCTGCGGCCATCTGCTGCCTCCTTCCTAACAGCCTAAGGGCAAGAGTGATGATGATGACGACGACGGAGGCACCGCCCTCTTGGAGTCACACAGCTTCACAGTCTTGCAAGCCCTTCCACAAACATGCATGCACAGCACTGGGTATGATCACAGACCTAGGGCTGGAAGGAACCCCAAAGGCCATCCAGACTAAACCCCCTCGTTTTCCAGGTGAGGAAATGCAAACTCATCCAGGTTTTCAATGACTCGTCCATACTCACATGGCTAGCAAGGGAGAGAAGCAGGAACAGAGTGTGGGTCCCCTGGCACTCTTTCCTTCATACCACAATATCACCTGATTGGGTATTTTACCGCCACACTTTTTGGATATTATTTTATTGAACTGAAAGTATCTTTCAAATATCTCCATAACAGGTCTTGTTTGAGGGAGGTTCATGTTTCACATCTCTCAGGCTTTTTGAAAACAAGGTACATTTGCAATGAACAATGAAAGGCCTTAACAACGAGGCTACATTAGATTCAGTGGGAGTTAAGTGGAAACAGAAATGTTACTAATCTCTCAAAAGTAGGGAAACAACCCCATTTCGTGATAAAGTTGATTTTGGTAAATTGTATTCCCTTCAGAGACCAAAACTTAAGCACCGTGATCAAACGAAACCTCAGGTAAATCTGAGGTGATAAATCCAGTTCTTTCTCCACTCCGTCTTTCCAGAGCCGGGCACTATGGCTGCGGAACGTCACGTGTGCTTTCCAGTTTGGCTGGTGGTCAGTTTTACTGAATTATTACTGGGGTTTTTTTGTCTCTTGTTTGAGAGCCAGCTCATAGTAGAAGACAGAGTACTGGTCTTGGGAGTCAGGGAAATCGGGGTTCAAATCCTACCTCCTATACTATGTAGTCTGAGACAAAACCCTAACCCTAATTCCCTAGGCCTTAGTTTCCTCATTTGTAAAATCCAGAGAGGGACATAATACTCTCTAAGGTTGCTTTCCTCTCCAAATCTATGATCCCATGATCCAGTGATTCTTTTTTCTTCTGAGTTGCAAGGGATGACTCTCTGAAGAGAAGTGGGGAAAAGGTACAACTGAAAATTAAAATGAGTCCATTAAAAAGATATCAATAGGGGGCAGCTAGGTGGCACAGTGGATAGAGCTGCAGCCTTGGAGTCAGGAGGACCTGAGTTCAAATTCAGTCTCAGATACTTGACACTTATTAGCTATGTGACCCTGTCACTTAACCTTGACTGCCTCACCAAAAAGTTTAAAAAGAATTTTTTTAAAGAGTCCATTAAAAAGATGTCAAAAAAAGTTTGAGAAAAAACCTCTTAGTTCCATCAGCTCTCAGTTTGTTTTCAAAGTAGAAGTCAATGAAATACTGAGATGAAAAAAAAGACATTCTTAAGGGCATAGGTCATCCCTTCTTTGGAATGTAGTAAATAGGCAAAATGCTGCTGCTTTTATTTTAGCTAATGTCACCTAGCAGACATGATCTCATCCTCAATCACTCTGTGAAGGTGATAGAAAGAAGTCCCTTTACTCTATTAGCTGTATGTCACATCTGGCGAAAACTTGACTTGAGTCCCTCATGGAGACAATTTTCTGTGGAGCTCAGACTTGAATCTCACTATTCTAATCAGTAAGACAACCCTGACTCTATTAAAGACCACAATCTATTGTCAAGTTGCCATTTCAGATAATCCTCAACCCACAAAAAATGCAGACAAAATCAGAGGAATCAGAACCAAAGCCCAACATCAGAGAGAGGTTCATCTGGAATCTGTTATTTACCTTTTAGGAACTGCTTGGGCACTAAGTCACCACACGCACTCCCTGCAAAGGCAACTGTAAGAAATACACAAAGCATCATCAGAAAAAGGAACTGTGAAACTGGTCCCATTTAAAGCATCAAATTGAATGGACACAGATTAATAATAAATACAAGAGACACATAATAGCTAGCATTCATAGAACACTTTAAAGGGCACACAGAAAGAGTTGAATTGTTAAGTGCCCTGAGGTATGGATCTCCTGTGCACTGACCACTGCTGTGGGGAGGCTGATGGCCTGATGGCTGACCGCTGGTCTCCAGCTCAATGCGTTGATTGCTCCTTTCAGACACGGAACTGAGTACAGAAGGGCTACAGGAAAACTGCAGCCTGTAACCAGTCCCCAGAGCATGTCACTCCAGGGCGATAGCCAATTTAAGGGTCTGGACCTTATTTTCAAATTACATGGGTGGAAAGGAAGCCAATACCTATGAAACTAATTCATAATGCATGTCTCTCACCAGCTTTACTCTTTCAGAACTGAAAGGCAAACCATTCAATGAGATTATTCGGGGAGAAGTCTCTGCTATGTACTCAAACTTAAGCTAAGGCTTAGGCATTTAAGGGGGGAAAGTCGGCCAGCTTCTAGGCCCTTAAAATAATATTCTTAATAGCTGACATATATAGCATTCTAGCCTGACTTACATGATCTCATCTGATTCTCACAAACACCCACAACAAAAATAATGAAGATGTGATCATCCCAGTTTTATAAATGAAGAACTGAGACAGGCTTAATGCCTTGCCCACGATCACAGAGCCAGGATTTAATCCCCATTCTGACTCCAAATCCACTGATTTCACAAGTGTCCATTAGTGAATAATCCCAAATAAATCCTACAGCCCCGAAAAGACCTGGGCTCTGGTGACAGGGATCAGAGTGGAGAAGAGAGGATTCTTGTGTTCCCTCCATGGAGAGGTCATCTGAACTCTGGGCTCTCGTTCAGGCCCAGGTTGGATAAGACGGCCTCACAAGGTCCTTCCAGCTCTGAAATTCTGTCCCTGTGTCATGCTAAAGTCACAATGTGCTCGCTGTCCTTCCAGCACAAAGATAACACTGCATAATCCCCATCACCAGGCATTAATGATGATATCTGCCAAAGTATCCTGGTATTACCAAGAAACAAAAGAGAACATGCTCCACTCCTGGTTCTTTGTGGGTAGACCATCCCACTGAGGAAATGTGCTAGCTGCTCCCTATCCTGGGCTTTCCAACCAGGTCACGCAGGCTTCACAGCAGGGGTTCCACTATTCATCACCTCTCCCTCATCCCTAGGGGGGGTGGTTCAGCCAGTCACCAAGCACTGATGAAGCACTGACTAGGTGTCAGGCTCTGTGTAATGGGTAAGGATACAAATAAAGAAAAAAAGAGTCCCTGGGACATGTCCCTGGAGCCCATTCTCCATTCTGGTCCTGGAACTACTTTGTAACTATTATTACCACCATAAGCACACCTTCCCAAAACATACTTTCACTCTACTCCTACCGGATACCTAAGGAGCAGCCAAAGAACAGAGCAGTAATGAAATGGTCTGTCTCTTGCGGGCTAAAGAAGCTTGTACGTGTCTGAGTCCCCAGCTGGTATAGATCTAAGTGTGTGGAATGCACAGCAAAGCAGTGGGGCAGGAGCCAATGACTTAGAACGAGGGCTGGACAAACCACAGGCCTCTGACAAACGGCATGAGCTTAGGGACCTTCTCAAGCTGGCTGAAAGAGAGTCAAGAAGATCAATGTGTGAGCTGTTATCTCTCGACTCTTGAGGCTTACCCTTTTTCTGAAGGGGCTGCACCAAGCTAAATGACTGAGGCAAGTAATCCTATCCTGGGTAACACATCTGAATAGCCCATCACCAAATACCTGCTGAGTAACCAGTGCAGCAGGGTGGCTGCATGCCCATGCCAGGTCTGAATCATGAAATAGTCACAAGCATCTAAAATGAAGAGATGCAATTCGAGGCTGACCGAAGTTAAAAATCTCAGAATAAACTTTAACAGTTAACTGTAATATAATAAAATATAAAATACCACGAAACACAGAAATGTAGCTCCCTTTGCTCAACTTACTGGTTGTCACATAATGAGAAGGGTCTGCTCGATGTTTTGGCGTTGATTCTTCTATAGAAACGAGCAGCTCCCCTTCCAACAGCGCTTTTCGGCTTAGTTCTGCCGCTTCCTTTTTCCAGTGAATAATCACGTATTTCAAAATCTGAAAAGATCACGACTCAGAGGAAGGGCTTAACTCGTATTAGACATCACAATAACAATAAATGGTACATTTCCAATGATACACTTAACACTTGGAGTTTGAATACTACACTGCCTGTTTGCGCAAGCTCCAGCGACATCAGTTCTGAGCAGAGATGGTATGTCTGGCAAAAGAGCAACCAAAGGAATGGAGACATAAAAGACTGTGTTTATCACAGTCCCAAAGTATAGGAAACAGACAAATTAATTTGTATTAAAAGTGTACCTGGTCATAACAATTACGGCATGCCATGGGCAGGAAGAAAGGAACTGAAACATTCTTTTATCATTAATTACAGGCAACACAGGTAATAGAACAGGGTTGTAATCATCAATATTGTTTCCCTGAATCATCCTAACCATCCCTCACAAGTATATTATAATTTCCCATAGCATCAGTTCCTTTGCACTGAACATGAGCTGACTCCATTTTGAAAGAAAGACCACGGCTATAATTTCCAGATCCTTCTTGATGTTTCTGATAAAACGCTGAATCTTTTAAAAAAATAAATTTAAAATAGGAATAGCATTTTTCAGTACTATTACCACTTGTGTAACATGTTACATTTTTATACCACAACACTAAAGCAATAAAAGAGAGCGACTATTATCCAATCTTAGTTTCTGCTTTCAATAGGACACTCAGAAGAGGATGGTCCCACAAGGCAGAGAGACAAAAACCAGTGGACACTGAAAGCATATTGCCCAGATATGTCTTGCTAGCATACATGCAGCTCATTGAGTTAATCCATCAGCACATAAATTTTGGACATTGAAGACAATGAAGGGAAATGGCTCCCAAAACAAACAAGGACAAAGCGGCTAGCCTGTCTGTATGGTATATATTATTGTCAATGATCTCACAAGCCATTTTAAAAAAATATATGTATTCTCACTTCTCATGACTGCAAATTATGGTTTCACTGTGATCTCCTGGAAAGATGCACAGTAATCATCAATTATGACTTATGTTAAGAAAGCAGCATAAGAGAGATTGGCAAGGAAATGAATGATCCCAAAAGGAGACTAGCCATTGATGTAGGAATAGGGATGAGGGAGGGCCACAAGACGTTAAGAAACTGGAAGAAGGTCTAAGTAAAAGTAAATACCCTATGGAAAAGCATGGACAGAAGAATTGCACAGGATAAGAAGTCACAGATGGATTTCAGTTTTCACCAAAGGAGGGAACATCTACATTGATGACATCATTAATCCATCAGTGTATCCAGTCCTCTACCTAAGCATTCTACTTCTGGCTTCTATGAGACAAGATTGTGAAAGGAGCAAGACCTCTCTGGGCCTCATTTTTCTCAACTACAAAACAGAGGAGGTAGACTACATGGATTTTGAGGTCCCTACTAGCTCTAAATAATATTCCTATTAGACATGGCATGGATGATAAGAAGGAAATTGTGTAGATGCCTTGTATAGGTGTGAGGCTGAATTTAAGAAAGACAAAGTGGCAAAATTTGTGAGAACTTTAGGAAAACAGGAAGAAGAACAATCTTCAGGCCCAGATACTGACTGGTCCATATTCTACTGTTCAGTTCAAATAGCAGCAGAGTAAAGGGCAAATGAGGAAGATATAAAAAGTTTAAGGAAGATCGAGGAGTAGAGCCCTGAAGTGGAAAGTAAAACCTCAGGAAGGAAAAGGAAAAGATTAGCAAGGTAAGTCAGAAAAGTAGAACAAGGGAAGAGTAAAGCAAGTTGGGTGGCTCGTACTGGGGAAAATGGTGAGAATGAGAGCTAGTTGGTATAAGGCTGAAGAAGGGGAGGGTGGATGGGGTTGAGTTGTTAGGACTCAAAAAAAAAGAATGTCGAGTGCTATTGTTAATTTACTAAGAGGTTGTAAAAGTTGTAACCAGGAGTTTAGGCGTATACAAGTAATTTTTTTTAAAAAGCTAAAAAAGTGGAAAGATAGGCACACTAATGTATTGTTGGTGGAGCTGCCAATGAGCACAACTGTTCCAGAGAGTCATTTGCAATCATGCAAATAAAATGGCCGAACCGTCCCCACCCGGTGGCTGGGCAATGAAATCCTCAATGAAGTCCTTTTTTTCTTTAAAACATTCATAGGGGCCCTTTTCGCGGCTGCACACGAAGTAGACAGACGCACACCGCCTGGGGGAAGGGACCAGAAATGGAAGCCAGGACCGGGATTCTGGGAGACGCGATGACGTCAGCGGGCGCGCAGTGACGTTAACTTTGGACATGCAAAGAAGCCCGCGGACGCGCCCGCGCACGCTCGGGGGCTCCCCAGGCCCCTACGGCTTTCTTCTCTGCCTTGGTCCTTGGGGGGTGGGGGGAGGGAGAATCTAGGTGACGTAAGGACAAAAGAAGCCAACAAAAATGGACCCTTGCAAAAAGAAGGCCGAGAGGCTCCCGCCCCCATCCTCCTCACGCCGCAGCCCCGCCCCGCCGCGCCACCGTCACCTCACACACGGCCCTCGCCTCCATCGCCCACGACGCCCACGACGCCTCCTCACGCGGGCGTCTCTCCCGCCGCGCGCCCGCGCCTGCGCACGAGGGGCCGCCTCCGGCGCGTGCCTCTGACGCCCCGCCCCCGCGGCCGGGGCTCCGCGCGCCTGCGCGCTCGGCTCATCCTCTCTAGAGCCTCCCTGCCCACTCCCCTCCGCCCGCCCGAGCTCCTGACGGAGGCCGAGGCCGAGGCGGAGGCGGAGGTGGAGGCGGGGTAGGCGGGGGGAGGGGGCCCGCAGGGAGGTGGAGGGGGCGGGGCCGGAGGGAGGCGGGCCGCCCCGCAGCTCCGCCCACCAGCCCGCCTCCGTGGGCGCCCGCGGACGAACCGGGTCGGGCCAGCCAGCCCCGGCGCCGAGGGGGCCCCGCGGGCCGGGGCAGGGATGGCCGGGCGCCGGCCGGGGCTGGCTCTGGGGCTGCCCGCGGGCGGCGGCGGGGGGGCGAGCGGCCCCGGTGGACCCGCGCAGCCCGTGACCCCGTGACCTGTGTGATCTGTGACCCGTGACGCCGCCGGCAGGTGCCAGGTGAGCGAGGCCGCGCCCCTGGAGGCGGGAGGGGTCCGGTAGTGTCCTTGTCCGCGCACCATTCGCACCCAGGCCCTCCCTCCAGCACCCTCCCCCACGTGGTCTTGCGCGCCCCCGCCCTGGACCTGGGGCTCATTCCGGGGCTCTCAGGAAGAAGGAGGAGGGACTTGAACTCGTGTCCCATCGTGGCTATCCGCTCCGCAAGACCCTCGGCTGGGGGGGCGGGGGTGGGGGGGCAGGGAAGGATGGGAGGATGGAGGAGATGGAGGAATAGGAGGAGGGGAAATGGGGGGAGGGAAGGGAGGATGGAGGAGGGGGATGGAGCCATGGGAAGATGGAGGGATGGGAGGTGGGAGGAATGGGAGGGAGGGAAGGGAGGATGGAGGGATAGGAAGAAGGAAAAGTGGGGGAGGATGGAGGAGGGGGGATGGAACATAGGAGGAGGGGGAGGGAAAATGGAAGAGAGAATGGAGGGGGAGGGAAAATGGAAGAGAGGATGGAGGATGGGTGGAGGGGGAAGGAAGAGAAGATGGAGGGATGAGAAGAAGGAAGAGTGGAGGAGGATGGAGGAGAGGATGGAAGGATGTCGTAGGAGGGAAGGGAGGAGGGAGGAAAGGGAAAAAGGAAGAGTGGGGGGGTAGAGGAGAAGATGGAGGGGTGGGAGGAGGGGAGAAGGAAGGATGGAGGAGGGGGATGGAGCCATGGGAGGAGGGGAAGGGAAGAGAAGATAGGGGAGAGGGAATGGAGGGATAGGAAGAAATAAGAGTGGAGGGGGAATGGAGAAGAGAATAGAGGGGTGAGAGGAGGGGAGAGTGAAGGAAGGATGGAGGAGGAGAGAGGGAGGAGAGGTTGGAGGGATGACAATGGGGAGGGAAAGGAAGATGGAGGAGAAGTGATAGAGGGATGAGAAGAGGGAAGAATAGGAGGGGGATGAAGGAGTGAGGAGGGATGGGAAGAAGAGAGACTTGAGGGAGAATGAGAGGGAAGGGAAGATGGAGGAGAGGATAAAGAGATGAGAAGAGGTAGAATGGAATGAAGGAAGAATAGAGGAGAGGAGGGATGGGAGGAGGGGAGAGGGAAAGGAAGATGGTGGAGAGTTTGGAGGGATGGGGGAGGGTGGGGTGAAAGAAAGTGTGGAAAGATGGAAAGAAGAAGAAAAGAGGGATGAGAGGAGAATGAGGGAGGGATGGGAGAAGGAAAGGGGGGATAAGAGGAGGGGAACAGATGGAAGGGGGGAGAGGGGAGAGGGATGGAGGGGGGAAGCAGAGCTGCTTCTGGAGTCGGTCATCCCCCTGGTTTCTAAGTCTTACCCCTGGGAGGGAGTCATGGAAAACTGGTATGTGACCCTTGACACTCCCTGTGCCAAGGTCTCGAAGGCTTCAGGGGCCTTGCTGAATTAGCCAGAGGCATCTGGCCGCCAGAAAGGTGAGGGGTGTGGGAGCCTGTGCTAGTCCAGCAAGGTCATGTGGAAGTCGGTTTTCAAGGTTATTGGTCTCAGTTGCCCTAATCTGCACCCACGCCAAGGGCAGTTGGCCCAGTAAGGCCTTCTTGTTCTCCTGGCCAGTGAGAGCTAAGGGCATTGGGACCGCCTCTTCATGAATGATTGCCCCGGATTTCTTCCTCCTCCCCAGCTCTGTGCTCCTCGATCTCGGGACTGGTGGCCAGCACCCCATTGGACTCTGTACTCTTACCAAGACTTCTTGATTCAGACCTGAGCCATCCAAGCTCAGGTGCTAGGTGGGGTCTTTAGGTCCACCTCCCCCTGCCTCTTTGCTGTACGTGATGACGATGAGATGGAGACCCAGAGAGGGAAGGCACATTCACAAAGGCCCTACTATGTGACAGGCACTGTGCTGCATGCTTTGTGAGTCTTATCTCATTTGATCCAGCAGTCATGGCAGGCAGGATCCCTATTTTACAGATGAGGAAATGGAGGCAAACAGGTCACCCAGCTAGGAAGTGTCTGAGGCTGGATTGGAACTCAGGTCTTCCTCTCTCCCGGCCCAGGCTCTATCCACTGCAGTTCCTGGGGGATAGGATAGCTGGGGCTAGAACCCAGGTTCCCAAGGTCTTGGGTCTCCATCTGCCTGGTGGCCCTGGCCCCAGGAGGAGGGTTCCGCTCCTGAGTCCAGCACCACTGAGCCCACTTGTCTAAGGATTCAGGGTTCTGTCTTTCTGCCCAAGTCTAAGGGTCCGGTTTGTTGTGGGAGCAGCCCCAGGGGAGCCCCCAGGAGCCTTGGAGATGCAGCAGCCTCCCAGGGAACGTGCAGGGCTACCACAGTTAGCCCGCCTCTCTGGGCCATTCCTGTGGCAGCAGTCGGTGTTTACTAGCCTTTCAAAATCAATAAGTCATCTTGCTTGGGCCTCACGAGAGCCCTGTCGGACAGTCAGTTCATCTGTTATCGCTGTTTTACAGTTGAGGAAACCAAGGTACCCAGAGTCACATAACTATTAGTGGCATGGTCGGGGGGTGACGTCCCCAGGCCCTTTTCTGTTGGAATTCCCCCCTTTTCAATCCTTGGTTCCCCCTCACATTCCCCTTTTGTCTCCTACTCTGCCTTCCTGCCAGCCTTGTTCTCCTGCTCTCCTGCAGGATTCCCTGAGGAAGGAAGGGGGAATGTCCCTGAGGACACTGACCAGGGAAGCTTAAGGTCAAGGAAGATGAGGTCTTCCCGGGAACCGAGTGGGGTTCAAGGGCTGAAGCCGCTCTTGAGAGGCTTCATCTCCCCACCAGGAGTTGGAAGGGGTTAACAGAATGAGGGCCTGAGCAAAGCCTGCCCCCCACCACTTCACATAACCGG
The DNA here is from genome assembly GCF_003287225.1 of Phascolarctos cinereus. Taxonomy (NCBI): domain Eukaryota; kingdom Metazoa; phylum Chordata; class Mammalia; order Diprotodontia; family Phascolarctidae; genus Phascolarctos; species Phascolarctos cinereus. The sequence continues at coordinate 257,361,338 of NW_027556402.1, read as the reverse complement.
GTTTCCTGAAATGGAGCAAGTCCCAGGTGCCTCTCTACTAATCACATCCCTGGAAATGGGGCCATGCTGCTCAGATTAACTCAGCCCCTCACCTTCCTGAAGCTCTCTCCACCTAGAGCCCAGAATCTAGGGCAGCCAAACCACTCAGCTACCCCCACTTTGCTGGTGGGGACAGAGGGGGCTATTTCCTTGGGGTGCCAGGAGGGATGATGGGGGAGCACCACAGGGCCAGGGTGGGGAAACAGAGGTCAGAGGATGCAGTGGCTACACCACAGGTGGCCAGCTTGATGGGGCAGCCCAGGGGACCGTCACCCCTTTCTGTCCTCATCTCCCGTCTTTACCCTGACTGACTTTGTAGTCGTCCATAGGCAGGGCTAGGTCTGTCTTACCATCCGGCTGTCTGCTAGCAGGGAAGGAAGTGGGCTTTGTTGAACATGCAGCTGAGATCAGAGAGATCGAGTCCATTAACTGGAGCAGGGAGCCATCTTCCAGCACATCTGTGTCTGCTTCTCTGGAGGTGACTCCAGGAGCCGGAGATGGGAAGGGTAGGGATTGGAGCTTTCCCATCTGGCTTCTCTGAGTTATCATTGTTGGTCAGTCATTTCAGTCGGGTTCCACTCTTTGAGACCCCATTTGACTGGTTTGCTGTTTCCTTCTCTAGCTCATTTGGCACATGAGGAAACTGAGGCAAACAGGTTGAGGTGACTTGCCCAGGGTCACACAGCTAGGAAGTGGCTGAGACTGGATTTGAACTCAGGAAGAGTTTTCCTGACTCTAGGCCCAGCACTCTAATCACTGTACAGTCCAACTGTCTCTCATTAGCTCCTGCCTTAGGAGCGTATCTGTCCTCCAGTTCACCAACCTTCAGTCTCCCTCTGCCATACTAAATAAAGTATATTTACCAAAAATTGAATAAGCTGCTATCCGGAAGAAAGCAGCCGAGGGGTGATGTTATCAGGCACCTTGTCTTCCTGTTCACTTGCCCTAATCCCAGTTTTCTCATCACGAGGGTCTGCTCTGGGGATTTCATTCATAGAGGGCACTCTTGGGGGCAGAAGCTCCTCTGGTGCTCCCCAACTCAGAGTCTTAGGGAGCTGCCTAGAGCCCTGGGAGGTGAGGGTCACAGCCAGCAGGCTCCAGAGGCGGGCTAAAAGCCGTCACCAGGTCTCTACCCTCCTAGAGGAAGTGTCACCTTCCTTCCTTCCTTCCTTCCCTTCATTCATTGCCTCAACACTTTCTCCCAGGCATAGGATGTGATGAGAATCAGATCTACAAAAATGTTGTGAGTTATTCAGAGAAAGGGCAAGAGAAACACTTCAAAAGCGTGTTGTTATAGCTGAACATGGCCACCTGCCCCAGCAAGGGGCTGGTGACATTATAGGTGCACCAGCTGTAGGGATGCCTGGGGGTGTGAGCTGGTCTTTTGTCAGTCAGCTGTATTTAAAATGCACAAAGGAGGGGGTCACGTCCAATAAGATGATTGCATTTTTTCATGAAATGGAAAATTAGAAAGCAGATAATCACCCCTTCGTTTACTTTGGGTGAAACGAATGCTGGGCTTGCTTGGAGTGAGATAGCTGGGTTTGAAGTAACATTCTGTAGCTGGAGGAGCCGCAGAATCATTTTGGATTCTCATGACCCTGGGAAGTTGCCAGTACCACCAGGATTGCCACATTACAGATGAAGGACCGGGGCTTTGGAGAGGCCGGCTGCCTCTTCTGTGTTTGCACAGCTGTTGAGCACCAGGACTCCCCCCAAAGCCTCCCTTGACAGCAAGACCCTGTACCCCTAGCAGCCACCAAAATTGGTCTTGTGCAGGCAGAGGGAAAGCAGAGACGGCTAAGGGCTGAGTGTGTGCTAGAGAAGGATGGGCCCGGCTTCCTATACACCGAGAGGCAGTGTGGCTTTGGGGTAACCGATGTGCCCTGAGGTCAGGCTTGGCTCCTTACACTCACTGGCTGAGTGACCCTCGGGAAGTCACTGCTTAGGGCCTCCAGGCACCACCAGCACTGCAGAGAAAGTGGCAGGATGGAGGGAAGTTCCTCCTCTGGGAGGTCCCTCTCAGTGAAATGCTAGGTCTAGTCCCTTTTCTTTATCTACAACATGATCTCCTCATTTCATTCTCACACCCCTGGGAGTGAGGAGCTATGATCATAGCCTGTGTTTTAAATGAGGAAACTGGTCGAAATGGCAGTACCAGGAGTCACTGGCCTCTGGAGGTGACGGAGAATGAACACTTCTGGTCTGTACTACGGCTCTGTGGGCCTGTGTTCTACTGGCCTGTAAGTGCCAAGTCGGGGCGCTCACTACTCAGGGCTGAGTCAGAAGGAGCACGTGCTAGAGGAGAGAGGGGCTGCATCTTAATGGGTGGGTCAGCCCTTGGGTCAGCAGGGCAAGAGCAAGGCCTGCTCCCGTCTTCATCTGCCTCCTGTTTTCTCCTCCAAAGAGACTGGGAAGAACAAAGCAAAACCAGATCAGAGTGTGTTGAAAGGCAGTGGTGGGGGCAGAGCACCTGCCCTGGAGTCAGCAGGACCTGAGTTCAAATCCGGCCTCAGACACTTGACACTTACTGGCTGTATGACCCCGGGCAAGTCACTTAACCCCACTGCCTAGCAAAAACAAACCAAAAGAAAGGCAGTGGTCAACGACCCCTTAGCTGGGGTTCACGTGCCCACTAGATTCCAGCTTCTGAAAGAGCTGCCGAGTGGATTCCTAGTTATGGCCTGTGTGACCCTGGTGAAGTCACAGGTCCTCAGCCTTTCAGCCCTAAATCAATGACCCCTCTGACCAGGTGACCAGAAGAAAAGGACTGTGGGCCATCATCCCCTTCTTCTCCCAGAGTCGCACAGCCAGTGGGAGACTTTAACCCAGCTCTTTCTGCCTTTAATTGCAGCCCTTGCTCCTTGGAACCACATTTGTTCCTTGGCTGGGTACAAAAGCCCAGACTTTGGCCCCGGTGGCCCTGGGAGTGTCAGCTGGGTCCTGCTGCTGAGGTTGCCCCTTGCCTCTCTTTCAGGGCTTGTTTAAGCCTTCTTTTTTCTGAGCTCTTACTGGTGGGGAGGGAGCGGGAGGACCAATCTCAAGGCTGCAGCCAGGTCCTGGGGGCAGTGTCTTTTCCCAAGGTCCCCTATGTTCCTAAGGACCCGCCACCGGCATTTCTGGAAACAAAGAAATGCCCAGAACATTGTGTGCCTAGTAAAGCACCGGCTTTCTTGGGCTGAAGATTACGCTCTGGTTGACTCACTCCTCCTATTAGGAATCATTAAGATTTGTGCTTGGTCCCAGCCTGCACCAGGTGTAGCTAAGTCTTTGAGGTTGTCATCCTGATAGCACATTTCTGGGCCCAACTTTGGTCAGTATTTCAGGCTTGCAAATTATAGTTTGAGAGCACAGATTGAACACGTACAGATAAGGAACATTGTGAACCCGAACTGGACAAAAATAAATGTCTCCTGACAAGTCGCCTTCAGTTTCTCCAGAATAATTAATGAATCTGGTACTTTAACTGAGCTCCAGCGGGTAGCTCTGAGCAGCTCAGAAAACCTCCACTTTATGGAGGAGAAGCTAAGACCGCCCACTTCCTTGAGGGTACGGTTCCTCTTCTGATGCCAAGGGTACCCCATTGACGTGACCCCTTATGTAAGACGTTCGGTCATCAAGCTTCAGAAAGGAGCCTTCAGGTTGCTGGGGTGAAGTCATCCTTCACCCCAAAACTGCCTGGACTTGTGTCCTTCTGCCTGGTGGGCTCTAGTCGTTCCTTCTCCTGAGGAGCTCCCATCTGGTAGGCCTTGCACTGGGCCTGCTGGAGGAGAGGGGAGGAAAGAAGGCGGTTGCCCCACATTCCCATTGCTGCATTGTTTTCCCCAGTCTGGGTCTTGTGCAGAGGAAATCTTTGATACATGTTATGGAATAGTGTTTAATTTGTTTTGCATTAGTACCACGAAACAAAGGTAATTCCTTCAAGCTGAGGGAAATATGCCATGACACTTAAAATATATTGTCTCCAGGAAACTGCCTGCCTTCTGACTGCTAAAAGGTTGAAATGTCTGCAAAGTGTTCATTCAAGAGTTGATCAAAAAGATCACCTAAAAGGAAGTTACTGCCAAGATACAGAATAATCTGTGTGTCTGTAATCTGCCCTTGAGATCATTGTGGGCAGATGGGGGGCAGAACACAGCCTGGAGCCAGAAGGGCCAGGCTCCAGGCTTGGCTTTGCCTCTGCCTCTGTGAGTGCTGACCTCCAGGGACCTCAGGCTGCGGCCTCTAGAGCCCCTCCCATTTTCCCTCTGAAGGCCCTTCTTGCCTCTGGTCTTCCCTTTCCAGCACCAAAATCTCCTCGGGCACGCAGTCTGTAGGTAGCAGGTGCCCTGTAGCTTAAATTATCTTGCCTCCACCTGATAAAGGTCAACAGCAGTAGATGGACACAGTGTGTGGATGGAACAAATCACCTTGACTGTCCTGTCCTCTGTCTTTTTTAATAAATGCAGGTTTTGAATGAGCTGTTGTGCCTTAGGTCTTAGCTCTCCTGGTTTGGTTGGACTGGTCTCAAGTTGTTACTGCTACATAACGGCATCAGCTAGCCGCCCAGTGCTGCCCATAGGACCGGAGGACACCTGCCCTGGCCAGCAGCAGGTTCTCAGGGAGAGAACTAATTCCTCCTGGCCAAAGGTTGACCTAGAAAGGACCCCCAGCTACTGTTACATTTGTGGGTTGATGACCTCCCCGACAGGTCAGTCCTAACTTCTGTCAGAGATCCCTGGGAAGCTTCTGGAATGAGTGGGGTGGGGGCAGGGGTGGAGGTGATGACAGGCCTGTTCTCCAGGAGGGTTGCACCAAAGGCCAGCTTGAAAGCAAGACATCACCCTGCCTTTGTCCAGAGCCTTCCTCTGATCCCTCCATGGCTTTCCTGGGTCTCTTTAATCTGAAAAAAACAAAACAAAACAAAACACACACAGGAATACTAAAAGTTAGGGATTAAAAGCCACTTTGGCCTCTCCTTATTATACACTTTGTTACCAGCTTCTAAACATGTGAACCACCATAAGGAGAAAAATCTAAAAATTGAAGGCTTTTTTGATTTTAATTCTGTTCCCTGAAACCAGCAGCTCAGATAGCATGATGCAGAGAGCACTTGCCCGTAGACTCCCCATCTCCAGGCGCCTGTTTCTCCATCTTTAATTGTGTGGCTTCCACCACCTCGAGGGTCCCTTCTAGCTCTGCCCCTGTGGGAGGTGGTCTAGACAGATCCCCAGTTCCAGCTCTCTTGGCTTATGGCCTCAGGCCACTTAGGAACGAATAAAGTTCTCAGTCAGAGAAACACCCTCTTAGCATCAGCCACAGAAGGGTCTGATGTCAGCATGCTCTTCTTGTCCCAGACCCAGAAATCTGGGCCGCCTTTGGGCCAGAATTCCCTGAGTTGATAAGTGGGGCTGGGAAGCTGCAGTGAGTGAGGACAGGTCAGAGAGGCTGATTGATGGGAAGGGGGGGAGTTAATGGAAATGCCTTGGAAGAGAAGCCAGCCTGCCTGCCTGCTCGCCTGCCTGCAGAGACTCCTGGCATAATACAGGGAGTAAAGCCGGAGAAAAGGGACAGGAGAAGAGCTCGCGGGGACGGAGGAGGAATTCTGAAACGGGAAATCGAGGCCCACTACCACCGAGGGCTCCGGTAGAAGGCTTCCAGTAAGTCCCCGGAGGCCGAGGAGCCCCCCGGCTTGTCGCCGACGCCCGGCACGGAGCTGTGGGAGAGGCTGTTTGGGGGCCAGGAGCACCCCCGCGCGCGCCAGGTTGCCATGGCTCTGGGCTGGGGGCTGGGTCGGGGCGCGGCGCGGGCCGCGGCTCCAGATGGTGCTGAGCGCCCCGCATCCCGAGGGAGCGGGCGGCTGGCGGCGGGGGGCGGCTATTGTCCCCCTTTGCCTGCTGCCGCCACCGGGCCGCCGCCGCATTCCTGCTGCTCGCGCCCGGCCCGCGCGTCACCGACGCCGCCACGCGCCCGCACCCGCATCCCGCGCCCGCCGGCGGCTCGCTGCCAGCCCCGCGCCCCGCGCGCCCTGCGCTCCACTCCAGCCTCGCGCGTGTGCCGGGCCGCTGCCCGGCGCTCCGCTCCGCCTCCTCCCCCGCCCGCGGCCAAAGACCGGTCAGCGTCCCCCCCGCTGCCCAAAGCCGGCCCGTCCCGGCCGCGGCGTCCCGTCGATTGATTGCGATCGTGGCCTGGCCGGGCCTCCGAGGTAGGGAGGGAGGGAGCCGCTGCGGGACCGGGGCGCTTTTGTCGGGCCGGGGAGGAGGGGGAGGCAGCCGCGATGGTGCTGGGGATGAGCTCAGCTTTGTGCATCCGGCGGCGGCGGGTCGCCGAGCCGCAGCTGGCAGGAGCCGGCCGGCGAGGGATGGGGCCGGGGGGCGGGGAGGAGGAAGGCGGCGCAGGGCTCCTGTTAGATAAAGGGGGCTTCCCTGCCAGGAAATGGGGAGCAGAACCAGCGGCGACTTGGCCAGGACACCATGGGGTGAGCTGCTTTTTTCAGGTGGCCCTGGTGTTTGCAGCCCAGCGGGCTTTAAGGATATTTGTGACTGCCCACGGCTTCCATGAAGGCGGGTGGGACAGGGGATTAGCGTTCCTCACCTCTCCCCTCGGGCCTCTCCCCCAGGGATACCTAAGTGGTTTTGTCGTTGGGAGGCTGAATGACTGCCGCCGGTGGTGACATGTGTGAATCTGTGACTCAGGGCCTGTGCTCTGCCCTGTGCTCATCACCCCACCCCCCCAGGCTAGTGTCAGGGTGGCCGTGTGGCGGTGACAGGCATTGTCGGTAGTCCAGGGAAACAATTGGAGACGCAGCCGTCTCCATCTGGGGAACCGGGCCGGGCCGGATGGATCTGCCCTCAGATCCCCCTGAGGGAGGGGAACAAGCGAGCAGAAAAGTGAAGGCCCTGCCTCTGTGGGAAGGCGCTGGCCAAGGTGATCCTTATGTGTGTGCCTGGGCAGGAACCTCTGGGCTCGGCCCCTCCACTGGAGCGCTGCCGCCAAGTCCGGTGCCACCATCGTTTCTTCTCATCCACTTTTGCTCCAGTTCTGGGAGATCTCCCAAACCGCACCCCATGGGCTCCCATGAAGGCTTTTCTTAGGTACAGGTTCGACCCTGCCCTAACCTGCTGCCAATGTTCCTGTAGGCTGTTTCAACAGCTGCCCTCCTCCACCCCAAAACCAGCAGGAGAGCTGGCAGTTTCTGTGTGGGCTGGGTCTTCTAGCAAATGGGTGTGGGGTTGAAAGCGGAGTGGGCAGTGAGTTCTAAATATGCCCTCCACTAGTTAACTTTAGGGTGCCCTTGGGAGGATTAAAGGACTGGGGAGCAGAGAACATGGGGTGCCGTCCTGAGAGGGAGTGTGATAGCTCAGGAGAGGAGGCCAGCCATCTGATTTCAGAGGTGGGGTCTGGGCCCTGCACCTGGGGACTCCATGGACTCCTAGAAGCTCCCTCGTTCCTCTTCCTGTGCCTCCACCCTCCGCTTTCAGGCTTCGGATCCCTCCCTAGGACTCCAGCTCTCTGTTCCTTTTCTCTTCCCATCAGCATGTATTCCAAGTCACATAAACCGTCCTTAGCTTAGCTTCCCATCTTGCTCGCCCTCATCCTGCCCTCTGCATCTCTCTTGCCATTCAGTCCTGTCATGCTGTCATGCTTCTGTCCCCCACCCCACCCCCATTACCAGTTCTCTCTCCTCCCTTCTTGATATGGATTCCTTTTTAGACTTCACAAACTCCATTTCTTTCTCCTTGTCAGATATTCCTGGCACTGTGTTGGCTCTGTGTCTCTGGCATATTCCATCATCACTGAATCCTGAAGTTGCAGATACAGAAATTCTGCACCCATTTAGCCTAGGGGACAACCTGAACTGAAAAACAAAGATCTGGAAGTTACCCCTGGGTGACAGAAGCGCACTCCCACCTTGGGCTTGCAAGGACTGCAGCCTCACAGCTCCCCTGAGCAAAATGGAATTGCTTTTCCCCTTCCTAGGACTCAGTTGTGAGATTTCCTTTGCATAGCTTCAATTTCCCTCTCTATATAATGAGGTTAACAGTATTTGTACTACTTACCTTAAAAGGTTGCTATGAATTTGTTATATAAATGCAAGCTGGGACTATTTCAGGAGGGTCTTCTCTCAGAACCAGCCTTCCCTTCTTCCCATTCATTTCATTTCATTCATTCATTTGTTCATTCACTCATTCAACACCAGCTTATTATACACATACTCTGTGCCAGGCACTGAGTATACGAAGGTAAAAAAATAACAAAGCCCAACTCTGCCCTCAAGGAGCTCTGGGAAGAGAGGACAGGGACAAAGATAAGTTGATAAAAAAAAAGTGTTTACCGAAGAACTGTGGTCACAGCAAAGAATTGAAAGTTGGTAGCAAAGGAGAGCAGAGTGAGATGAAGGAGCAGAGGGGCCTGGGGCAGCCTCACTTCTAAATCGAGGAGGCAGGACCTTGAACAAAGCCGGCCATGAAGGAGAGGATGGAGACAAATTTTCTCTGGAAACAGGCTCACAGGTGGGCAGGGCTTCCCTCTAAATCACTGAGGTGTTGATTCAGGAAGAAGTGTGCCTGCCATTGCTAGGAATTAACTCTAGCTGTAAGAATTTAAGCTACTCAGGTCTACCCTCGAGGTTGATGGCTAAGAATAAGGTGCTGGTGATCCTGTAATCTGGATTAGCTGGGGTGCCCAGCCGGCAATGCCTTGTGAACCACCAGAGTCCAGGGGGACACACAGGGCCAGGGTTCACAGGGGAGCAGGCATGTGGATTGGTGAGGGCGGATAGCATAGGTGGTCCTGGGAAATGGGAGGAGAGATGCCAAAAATTAGACAGTGAAAGAGAAAAACAGTTTTTCTTTGAGGCAGGTTTAACCTTGCCCTCCCTGCAGCCTGTCATTCCCTTAGAGAGCTGGAGACATGTGAGAATATGGGCATAGAAAGAACCTAGGGATGTGGGGCTTCATGGAAGCACAGATGTAGAAAATAGTTTAAGGAAAAGCCAGAGCAACAAGGAAGCCTTGGCTCTGGGGCATGGAGAAACAGGGGTCTGAAGACCACCTATGAAGACATAGGACTTTAACAGGAACAGAGAAGGAAGGGGAGTGTTGAGCAATAGGGCCAAAACACAGGCACGCACAGAACCCCAAAGACAGGATGGTACAGAGCTGCACTTGGGAGCGCCCTCAGATTGGGGCTGGCCCTGACCCTCCCTTCCCGGGCAGCCAGGGGCCTAAGGCAGCTGAGACCCAAGCCCTGTTGGGGGGTGTGCTGAGGCCCTTTCCCTTGTTAAGTTCCTGCTGTGTGCCACCCACACTGTACTGGGCACTGGGGATGTAGGGACAAAAAAAATGAGTGAGCCTCTCCCCTTGAGGCCATCCTACTGGCACCAAACAGCCCGTACACAAATAAGGAAATATGAGATCCACAGATGAGGACAAATGGAAGATTTACCAGTGTTTTGGAGAGCCTGGTAAGGGCACTGACTCGAATTGGGGAAACCAGGAGAGGCCTTTTGTAGGAGGGGACCCCTCAGGGATCCCAGGAGGTAGAAGGGAGAAGAAAAAGTAAGAAGGAGCAAGGAGGCCAGCTGGGCTAGATCTAAGGGTGCTTGAGGGAGAGCATAATCGTGACTATTAGCTGCCCCTTAGAGCATGCTGCATATCCATTGAATCATTTAATCTTCACAACAACCTTGTGGGAGTGAGTGCTACTATTATGCTCATTTTACAGAAGAAACAGAGGTCATGAGAGGTGAGGTGACTCACCCAGGATCATGGAGCTGATAAGATTAAGGCAGGATTAGAACTCAGGGCCAAACCCAGTGCTCAATCTGCTACACTCAGGATCAGGGATTTAGAGCAGGAATGGCTCTCAAAGACCTTTGAATACTATCCCTTCATTTACAGAGGAGAAAACTGAGGCCTGGAGTGGCTCCAAGGCTGCAGTGAGTGGCTGAGTAGCAATTTGAACTCGGGGCTTCCTGACTCCAAATCCAGATTTCCTGAGTTTAATCACGTATCTATTTTGGCACGTGTATGTTGTTTCCTCCCAGTAGAATGTGGGCCTCCTCCAGGGAGGGACTGTCTTTTTCTGGTCCAAGCATATGCTGGGCAGGCGACCAATAGGTGTGCAGGACTTTCAGTGTCGGACAGAGGCTTTGGATTGACAGGAGAGGCAGCAGGGAGCCAGGGGAAGTGACCTGGTCACACCCCCGAGGCTCTACCGACAGCAAAAAGGCTCCGCTGGGTGCTTTCTCCTCCGGCCTTTCTGAGAGGTGGCTTGGGATGCTGGGGCCCAGCCGGGGCCCTTGTGAGCGCATGGGGAGAGTCCTCCTCACTTGAGAGGTCTTCTATCCCCCGACCCCTGGGACCCCAAGCAGTGCTGTGTCCAGGATGCCCCTGGCCTCTGCTGCTCAGCTCTGGGGAAAGGAAGCCGATGGGAGATCGAGCCCTTTGCTCTTTGTCCTACTTAGTGGGGTGAAGGGGACACGGAGCCCGGTTCTGCCCACCTGCTTGGGGCCCCAGTCACACATTTAGAGTCAGGGCTAGAAAGCCTGTATCTCCCCATCTGTCTTCATCCCACGGCCTGAGGAGCACAGGGGTCTAGTGTTGCTGTCAATGAGACCAGCCCTGAACTTGTGGTAGTCACTGAACCAGAGTTCCAATCCACTTAACCACCTTTGAGATCTTGGGCAAGTCACTTCTCCAGTCTGGGCCTCAGTGTCCTCATCTGTAAAATGGGGAGATCTCAGAGGCCCTTTTTGGCTCTGGATGTGTGCTCTTATGATACTGTAAGACCAGTTCTGGGAAAACAAATGTTAGGGTTGATGATTGAATTCAATAGATGCTATGCTGGGCCTATGAGAGTCTCAGGCCTCAAGGAACTTAGTTGGGGGCACAGAGAGGGTCAGGGCACAGATTAGCAAATCCAAAATAGTTTGTTGAGGGGAGCGTTCCTTCCACCTGGGCAATTAAGAGAGGCTTCTTGAAGGGGGTAGTGCTTGAGCATTGAAGGGAGATGGGAAAGTGTAGGGCAGGGGCAGAGCATTCTAGGCATGGGAGAAAACCAGGGCAAAGCCAGTGAAAGGTCCTAGAAAAGCCCAGTTCTCCCATATATAGCCCCACAGCAGGGCCAAGCAGGCACCCAGTGGAAGAGTAGAACAGAGAGAAAGTCCAGTACACTCCTCTGCACAGGAAGGCAGCCCAGAGCGCCAGGTGCTTGGAGATAGGACTTTCCAGGGGCACTGGGGCTGGGGGGGGGGGAGGTAAACAGGGCCTGAAACTTTGAGTGGGACCCCATTAGGGACAACCCCACCTGACTTCAGGTAAACAGGGCTTGAAGCCAGCAGGATCTCAGTCCTAGCCTGTCAGGGCAACACTGGGGTTCAGAGCCAACCCCCAGCTAGGTCACTGGGCCAAGGAGACAGGAGTGATCAGTATATATGTTCCTCAGAGCATCTGTAGCCATAGCAAAAGAAAGGGCCAGCTCTCTGACCTAATACACAACCCAGAGGGGACCTTGGAGGAGATCTGAAAACAGAGTGATCTTCAGCTTCCAACTGGGGTCTCTCAAGACTCCAGCAGGGCAGGGCAGGGGACGGAACAGGGAGGCAGGGAGAGGCTAAGGCCAGGACCCATCCTAGGCTATCAGAAGACACAGGTGGAGTCATGGATTGGGTCCAGGGTGGGGCCTTGTCTCACCCACCCCCTGAAGACCACAGCAGGCAGGACCAAGCAGGGCTTGTCTACCCATTCCAAGAGCAGGTGAGGGGTGGAGCCTGGCCCTGGCCCAAAGTCCTAACCCAGTAGCTGAGACTAGAAACATGCCTAAATACCCAAGAGGTGAGCCCCAAAGAAGACAAGGCCAGTGCCCTTGAGAATAAACAGCTTAGGGGCAGCTAGGTGGTGCAGTGGCTGGAGCGCCAGTCTTGGAGTCAGGAGGACCTGAGTTCAAATCTAGCCTCAGACACTTGACACTTGCTAGCTGCATGACCCTGGGCAAGTCACTTAACCCCAATTGCCTCACCAAAAAGCCAAAAGAAAAGAAAAGAGAATAAATAGCTTAGAACAGAAGACAGAACACCTCACTCCCTAAGAGAATGAAGCAAACAGAACTTCATGATGCCATGATACAGCAAGAAATGTTCAGGTCAAAAGACTGAAAAATTAGAAGAGTTTGTAAAGTATCTACCATCAAAAACAACTGACCTGGAAAACAAAAGAAATGATCAAAGAATCATCAGACTCCCTGAAAATTGTGACTTTAAAAAAAAACACCTTGAATATTATATTTCAAGAAATCACAAAAGAAAACTGCCCAGATCTATTAGAAGAAGACAAATTAAAAAAAAGAAACCACTGGTCACCTCCTAAAAGACTCTCCAGACTGTGAACAACCAGGAATGTCATAGTCAAAACCCACAGCTTTCAGGTTTAAAAAAAAAAAAGTACTGTGAACAACAGCCAGCATTGAGTTCAAGTACTGAGGAAGCAGAGTCAGCCACAAAAGACTATGATACAGCTACTTAAGAGGAGAGAAAATCTTGGAACATGATGTTTTGAAAGGAAAAGAAAAAAGCATGGAGCCAGGAGACAGATATCCTGTGAAAGGAATAGCCGGTAGGCCCATTGCCTGGCATGTAGATAGCATGTAGAAATGAGCCTGGAATGAGAGGCTGGGGCCAGGATGTGAAGGGCTTTAAATGCCAAACAGAGGCAACAGGGAGTTATAGAAGCTTCTGGAGTAGGACAAAGGCTTTTAGTTGGACGCCACCGGGGCTGCTGTGCTTGAAGACTCTGCTCAGGGGCTTGCTTGCTTACCATTCAGACTTCATAAACAGATAGATCCATCATGTGGGTCCTGGTCCCTGTCAGTTCCATGTCTCCTGCGCCCTTTGCTCAGGGTGATTCAGCCTTACCTGATGTGGATTTCTGTGTCAATATTTACAGGTTACATGCAGAGGGCACAGCCCTAGGATATATGGTGGATTTCGGGGAGAAAAAGCAATCTTAGGTCTCTCTTCCCTGCCCAGGCTTGGGTAGCCCTCTGCTGACGGATGAAATAGCAGTCCCTTCACTATAGCTGCTCCCCAAACAGCAGCAGACGTGGAGGGGGGGAGTCCCCCGTCTCTGTGTATGTGTTGTCGGCTGATGTCCTGCCCACTTCCCATACAGCCTGTTCTCGTGACTTGGCCTTTCTTGCCCCCAACGCCCAAGAAAGACTTCCCCTTACCTATTTCTGTTTTCTGCCACCCTGGCTCTAACTTGCAAAGTCTCTTTCTCATGTTTGGGCAGCCTTGGAGCAATGCTGACTCCTCAGGGAGGGATGAATAAGGTCCCAGACTCAGGGTTCAAGGGGCACCCAAGGTTCCCTCCATGAAGCTGAACTTGCAAAGCTTTCTCTGATTCCCCACAGTTGCCTGTATATGCCGCTGCTGCTGCTGCTCCTCTTCCTCTCGTCATCCTGTCTTTACTTCTCTGTGCACTGCGATCTCCTCATAGAACATCAGCTCCTTGAGGGCAGACCCAGTTTTGTCTTTGAACCCTAGACTCTAGCCTCGTGAGTATTAAGCATTTAATAAATGTTTGAACTGAATTGATGGTTTATGCCGTGCCTTTGGAGGAGGCCCCTGTCTGATGAACTAGTGGGGGTGGAAGAAATTCACATGTTTGTTTTGAGGAGAAAAATATTTGTTTGAGTAAAGTCCTGAACAGTCCTGGCAGGACCACAGAGATGGTCATGTTGTTTACTTATTAGCCTCATAGGCCTGGGATCCTAGAAGAGATCACAAGCCCAGATCACTGAGAAGGAACCCTGTCGCTCTCAAAGAAAGGGCCACGTTTTTTAAAAAAATGAATGTTAAAAATGTTTTCACTTGTAATTGGAGAAAAAATAAAATATTATTTAAAAAGACAAAAATCAAAGAAGGGACCACAAATCCCTCACTGGTTGTCAGGTCAAGGGACTTTTGTTTCCAGCGCCTCTTGCCTGAGGGACCCCCAGGTCCGTCAGTGTCTGGGAGCTGGGCTGTCTCCACTCCCAGAAGTCTCCTGGAGGCCCTTCCTTCTCCCTGCCCTGGACTGTGGTTAGAGCTCAGCCCTCCATTGCTGCTCAGCCCTCAGTCACTCACCTTCTCACACGTGCTGCATGCTGGGTCAGGGTCTGCCTCTGCCTCTTCTCTCAGACTCCCCATCTGGGCAGTGGCTGCCTGCCTCCGTCCTCCCCGTCCCACCCTGCTCCACTCTGTCTTTGTTCTCTGTTCCTCTTGGCATGTTGCCTCACAAGTGATATCTTATCTTTATTTCATTCTAGCACATAAACTAATGAGTCCAGTTTGGTGGTGATGATGATAGTAGTAATAATTCCCATGAACACAGGACCTTAAGACTTAAAAATGAAGTGTGGAGTAGATTGGGAATGCAGGGTAAGGGAGAGGAGAGAGAACAAATATGGCAGATGCAAGTTTAAAGATTAACTTGGATTCCAGCTCTGGCCACCAGAGGCCTTGGCCCTGTCCAGTGGTTCAATACCAAGCGCTGATGTGATTTTATCAGTGGAGATGACATTAAAGAAGAGGCCTGACCACTGCTCGGCTGCTGCCCTAAGGGCCATGGGACTTCTCCATCTGATTTGTAGCTGAGACCTTCCCAGGGCTGTGTTGGCTCCTCGTTAGACCTGCAGCTTCTTGAGGACAGGCACCATCTGACTTGCCTCTTTGTATCCCCAGCACTAAGCACCTAGTGAGGGCTTTCTTCTGTCTCATACCAGATTGGGTCAAGTGTGGGCAGGCCTTTGTAGTGGATAGGGCTCTGAATTTGGAGTCAGGAAGACCTGGGTTCTGATCTTTCCTCTGACGCTGAGGCGCTGCATAACCACAGACAGGCAAGTCTCTTCTCTCTCTGAGCCTCAGTTTCCCCACTTCCCAGGCTTGCTGCGAGGCCCGCGTCAGGCACAGCGTGTGAGTTATTATCGCTAACTGTCCCCACAGGACTGTGCCTCCACCACCATGAGCAGCACCCTGCAGTCACCCACAGACTTTGACAGCTTGGAGATCCAGGGTCAGTACAGTGATGTCAACAACCGTTGGGAGCTGCCCGACGTCGACTGGGACAATGAGAGCAGCTCCGCCAGGCTCTTTGAGCGCTCCCGGATCAAGGCTTTGGCAGGTGGGTGCTCCTCAGAGGGGAGAGGGGGTGGGGGGCTGGAAGCCGACCACGGCCTAGTGGAGGAGCTGGTCTCCAAGTGGTTCTGCCAGGATCCAGCCTCGTAGCACACAGACGTTCCAGCTCCTGCCCCTGCACACACCTAATACGTGGCCTTGCTGGCTAGTCTGGGGAGGGCCCAGCCCTCTGTACAGCTCCGGGGCCTGGCCTTTCTCCTTTCCCTCCGCCGGTTCTCTGGCGCCCCTTTCTTCCCCAGCCCCGACTGTTTTTCCTTAATTCACACTGCTATTCTCCTCACCTCATCTCCCCACCTGCTGCCTGTCCCTCCACCTGTTCCCTGCATCACATGCCCTGGGCCCGCCTGCTGCCTTTTCCTGCTGCCTTTTCTCTGATGTGCTCAGACTGCCCCGGCCCCTGCCCTCCCCTCTGGCTCCTACAAGCACCCACAGACCCGTCGGACAGGCCCTGCTGCGTTCCTGGGCTGAGTTGTCATGGCAGTGAGAGAGCGTGCTGCCTACCGGTGCCAGACCCCGGCCCCTACACTCCCATCTGACAGGCCAGGTTTCCCAGGCCTCCTACAAGAGACCTTCCCCGGGGGAGGCCTGAACGGTCAAGTCCAAGGATCAGACTAGGGGCATCGCGCCTTGGAATGTCCCTTGGGCCACTTTCCCTCCCTAACCCTCTGCTTATGTCCTCACAGAGGCTTCTGTTATGTCCGAGCAGTTTAAAAAGAAAGGGCTGGGAGAAGATGGGATGGATGGAGAAGGCTTTGGTTATCCCAGAAGGTGGGGGAGGGGAGCTGGAAGCTCCCAGAGTGGGAAGAAGGAGAGTCTGTCTGTCCCAGGCTCCTCTGCTGTCTGTCTGCTGGGAAGTGGCCCAAAGTGTGAGGGCCCCAGGCCAGGGCAGGGTTCTGCCAAGGGAGACAGAGGTGGGTGGGGCAGGAGCCACGAAGAGGTGTGTGTGCCAGCTGAGGAGGGGGGGATCCTCCTCTATCAGTCCCTCCCCCAAACCACCAAGGCCAAGGGAGGAGATTGCTCCCCTGCTGGAAGAAGGGGGTCTTTGGGGACTCACAGTCCCTTCTGCTTCCCCACTGTAGAAGCCTCAGGAGCAGAGCTACCCAGAGACCTGGGAAGGGGTCGTGAGGGCCACGCACAGAGGCCCATCCTTTCTCCACCAGCCCCGGGTGGGAGCGTGGGGGCTTCAGACCCCTCTCCCGCTCTCTCTCATTGGGGTCTCCTCAGACATCTCAGACTCTCCCCATAAGGAGCGGTTATAGGGTGCTCAAAGATCCCTCCTCCCCCTTAGGGCCCGGCCCTGCCCCAGCCCCCTAGCTCCACCTCCTTCCCCTCCCCCGCCGCTGTCCAACCTGTTTGTCTGGAGCGTCCCCTGGCTCTGCCCCTGCCTGCCAGACAGCTCAGCCAGGTGTGCCCCCTTCTGCCTGGCCCGTCAGCAGCGCGGCAGCAGCATCTGGAGCTCCGCAGCTCAGACGTCCCCCAGTCCTCGGGCCCCTGCGACCCCTGCATCCAGGACCCCGGGCTGCTCCATCCCCACAGGGCTGACCTTGAACTTGGGCCCCTGGCTGGGGGAGAATGGACTCTGGGCTCTCGGTTCTGTAGGGAGCAGCAGACAACATGAATGGGGACGGGCTCATGGGGAACAGCCTCAATGGAGTGGGGGAGCCCCACTATGAGGCTATGGAGGGGGCTCGACGCCCAGGGAGCCCCCTGCTCTCCCCTGCGGCCTTCATTAACCCTGCCCAGTATGCCAGTGTGTTGGAAGGACGGTTCAAACAGCTTCAAGGTGAGGGTCCCGTAGGCAGGAGGGCCTGTCAGTGAGGGGGGAGAGAGAGAGAGAGAGAGAGAGAGAGAGAGAGAGAGAGAGAGAGAGAGAGTGTGTGTGTGTGTGTGTGTGTGTGTGTGTGTGTGTGTGTGTGTGTGTGTGTGTACAGGCCCAGAGGGGCAGATCCTGAGAGGAGCTGGGCTGGGTCAGAGGGAAGGGGGAGCTGGAGAGGCACTGGGGAGTGGTGCGATCGGAGGAGAAAAGGAGGGGGAGGGAGTAGGCATTAGGCAGTGCCTGTTATGTGCCATGCATCGTGGCAAGCACTTTACAAGTATCGTTTCATTTGATTGTAAGGAAATGTGGGGGTTGTCAGGGGGAGGACAGCATGTGGGCTCAGTGACCCGTGACCAAAGCGGAGGGCAAGGAGACACTTGAACGGTCACATGTATGGCTGTCCGGGGGAGGCGTGGGAGGACCCAGAGCTCTGTTGTGGAGTAGCCTGCAGGGGCCCACCGAGTGGGCCAGTGTGTGTGGGGGTGTGTGTGTGTGTGTGTGTGTGTGTGTGTGTGTGTGTGTGTGGGTGGGTGTGTATGGAAGAGTGAGGGTAAGAGTGTGTTTCTGTCCTGTGTGTAGGTGGCTAAACGTGGGTGAGGAGACATGGGGAGAAGAAAGGGGGTCATGGAGAATTTGGGGGAGGGTATGTGTGCGTGTGTGTGCATGTGTGCGCGTGCATGTGTGGGTGGGTGTGTCCAGAGTGGGGGGCGAGGCACATGTCCCGAGTCAGCAGAGATGGCCGTAGAAACGGGGGTCTCTACGAGCCTTCAGCGCAGCCTGACATCCGTGTACCTGTTGGAGTTCTGGGTGTGTCTGTGGGCCTAGGAAGGCTCCCAGTGTATGTATATTCCCTGGTGAGACAGGGCTTTGCCTCTGCCCCTCCTCCTTCCGGACGCCTCTGTCCATGTGGCTCTTTCCTCTCCTTAGCCAACCTTGGCGAGGTCGGCTCCGACCCAGATGGGCAAGGTTGGCTAAGGATGGCCGGGGCTCAGAACGTGAAAAGGAGTCAGATTTTAGCCAGTGTCTACTCTCAGGGCTCTGGACGATGAGGGGCATCAGAGCATCTCATTGCATCGTTGGGACCCCAAGACTGGCGCATGGAAGGGGCCGGGGGCAGTAGGGAGGGGAGGGGCAGACAGGGTTTCATGAGTCTGGGAGCAGGACAAACAGGATCATCATTTTGGAGGGGAAGGGCCCTTAGAGTCCAGCCTGTGGTCTAGCCCCCTTCTTTTATAGAGGGAGAAACTGAGGCTCAGCAGTGAAGGTCAGAGAACCAGAAATGATTGGATGCCAGGGCACAGGCCGCCTCTGAGATCATGGGGACACATCCCTCAGGCCTTGGAGAAGGAAACCACAAGGACTCGGCACAGGTTGACCCTTGACCTTTACTTTCCCCAGGCACTTAAAGACAGGGAGGGACCCAGGAAATAGAAGCTGGTCCTAGGACGGCTCCCCTTTCTGTGTGTGTGACTCAGCAGAGCAGAAACCCCCCAACCCCTTAGAGGCGGGCGTCCCCAGAAGGAGGATTTCTGAGGGGCCTTGCCACAGACCGTCCCCAGGATGACCAAGCTCCAGGGCCAGAGAAACCTTGGCCCCCGCCAAGCACGTAGGGGACCCTCTTTGGGAGCATCTCTGGAGGAAAATGAGGTTCCGGCTTCTCTTGGGACCTTGTTTGACAACATGCCTAATGACTGGCTGCCCTTTATAATTTAGGGCCAGACCTTGACTCCAGGGCCTAATAGCTCTCTTTGGTGGGTACTTTGAGGTTTGCAAAGTACTTTCCCTGACTTATCTCATCTGAGCTTTACTGGCAGCCGGGAGCTAAAGGTGTGATTATCCCCGTTTTACAGATAAGGAAATTGAGGCTCAGGAGGAGGAATGACCTGCCCAGGGTTACACAACTCTTGAAACTGTCTCAGGGAGGTTTGAACCCAGGTCTCTACTGATGCCAAGTGCACAGGTTCTCCCCCCCCCCCCCAGTATCCCACTTCCCCTTCACATAATTACAGACTTATTAAATTTCTCTCAGTCTCTCTTTAAGTGGCCCCTCCCCAGCAAGTTGTTTTAGTCTCTCTCCATGAAGCTTATTTCTTACTCCTTCAATCATCTGTATTTTTTGAGATCAAGTCAACATTTATTAAGCACCTGCTCTATGCCAGGCACCGTGCAAGGCCTTGTAGAAATAACACAAATGAAAATGGTTCCTGTCCTCAGGAAGCTTCTGTTCTGTGGGATGGGGGTGGGGGGAATGACACAATATGTACACAGAGAAGTCCATATGAGACATCCACAAAGTAACTTTGATGGAATGACGTGATGGATTCAAAGTCGAGTCCTGGGTTCAAATTCTGAGTCTGCACCGACCACTCTGTGACAACCTTTAAGACTGCATCTGGTGCCTGAGCTGTAGGCCTGTGGTCTCGTGAACCAGAGTTGGGCGGTCAGCAATGCCCAGGTGTAGGTGGAAACACCTGCATTGAGCGCTGTGTGCTTCTGACGAGGCAGTGGCCCTCTCTGGGCCCAAGTGGGGGTTGGGTCTGCCCACCCAAGATTCCTTCTGGCCCAGCCGCTTGGGATCCGTGAAGGCTCTGAGGCTCCCAGGGGCTGTGGGAGGGCCCGGCCTGGCTGGGCCCCTGGCTCTGCTCACCCCTCTCTTCCCGAAGCTCCCTGAGCCCAAGCTGGGCAGTCAGACATCTCGAGGGGTGGCCGTGGAGCAATGGTTTGGAAGTTGGGGGTCAAGGGTGGGATAAGCTGTGTTGACCCCATCTTGGTGTCTTCTAGATGAGCGAGAGGCTGTGCAGAAGAAAACCTTCACCAAATGGGTGAACTCCCACCTGGCAAGGGTCACGTGCCGCGTCGGGGACCTGTACAGCGATCTGCGTGATGGGCGCAATCTGCTGAGACTGCTTGAAGTGCTCTCTGGAGAGATGCTGGTAAGTAGTGGGGAGGGGGCCCTTGGAGAGAGGGGAGAGCCCCAGACAGGAAGAGGAGCTCAGGCTCTTTCTGCAAGGACCACAGAAGGCTGGCAAGGGCAGTGGGATTGCCCTCTGCCTACAGGAACAGTGGCCCCATTGAGCCGAGCTCCTTCCCACTCAGGCCAAAACCTGTTAATTCCCTGGGGAATCTTAATCTGCCGCCAGCCCCACATCAAATCCCAGCTTTGGCCCATGAAATCTGGCTCAGCTCAGGGACTGCCCCCAGCTCTGGACGTTCCCTTTGCAGACGAATGCCAGGGGGCGGGCGCGGGGTGGGGCCGGGCGCTGCTCTCCATCCCCGGCCTTCCTGTCCCTCCAGCCAAAACCCACCAAAGGGCGCATGCGTATCCACTGCCTGGAGAATGTGGACAAGGCCTTGCAGTTCCTGAAGGAGCAGAAGGTGCATCTAGAGAACATGGGCTCCCACGACATTGTGGACGGTAACCACCGCCTGACGCTCGGCTTGGTCTGGACCATCATCTTACGGTTCCAGGTACACAGACAGTCAAGCTAAGACCCCAGGGGCGCCCAACCTCAGCCTCACTACCTGCCCCAGGCATTGGTGATTTCAAACTGGATGACCCATGGGCGTGACCCTTCCCTCTTCCCCAATGCTGTTGAGGGCACTGCCCGCCTCCTCCTCACCCAGCTTAGAGTCCTTGGTGTCACCCTCCCTCACCCCCATCAGGCGCCTCCTACCTTGCCACCTCTCCTGAGTTCTCCAGGCCGCTTCAGGCCCTCATCCCCCTTGCCTGGACTCTGTGATTGCCTCCTGATTTCTCAGGGATATTTCTAAAGTGCACTCCCTTGCCTCATAAACTCCGGTGACTCCCTGTTGTCTCTGGGGTCAAACCCAGCATCCTCACGACACGGGCCATCCCCCCTTCCCTGCCTCATCACTCTTAGCAGCGCTCCATCCAAAGGGCCCTCTCTCTGCCCTCCACCCCAGCCTTCGGGCCTTTCCTCCGAGCTTCCTGTGCCTGGTGTCCCCCGCGGTGAGCACCTCAAAGGCAGAGAACGTGGGGCAGCGGCCACCATGTGCCTGGCACACAGAAAGAGCTTACTAAGTGTTTGCTGATCGATTGGCCCACAGCACCCTTGGTTCCATGAAATTCAACAAGCATTTATTAAGCTCTGATAGCATGCCAATATGATAATATGCCATGCTAAGTGTTAGGGAGACAGAGACAAAGTGAAACTGGCCTGCCCACAAGAAGCTTCCATTCTTCTAGGAAGAAGTAAGCCAGACACAGATGAGAGTGTCCAACAGAAATGCCAAGTAATTTCAGTGAGGTCAGGGGACACGCTAAGAACGGGGCCTGTGAAAGCCTTGGGGCGCGGGTGATGCTGGAGCAAGGCCTTGGAGGAGTGAGAGAGAGGGAGAACCTCTCGGGCCCAGGGCCCGGCTGGACCACCACTGCCGTTCCTGTTGGCCGCTGTGTAGAGAGAAAGGCCAGAGCCGGGTGCCCTTCGGGTCCCAGAGCCCAGACCCGCTGGGGAACCCGTCAGTCAGTCAGTAAACATTTGTGAAGCACCTGTGGGCAGCTGGGTGGTGCCATGGTGCATAGAGCGCAGGCCTGGGGTCAGAAGGCGCATCAGAACTGGCCTCAGACACTTCCTAGCTGGGTGACCGTAGGCAAGTCACTTCACCCTGTGTGCCTCAGTTTCCTCACCTGTAAAACGAGCTGGAGAAGGAAATGGCAAACCAGTCTAGGATCTCTGCCAAGAAAATCTCAAATGGGGTCCTGGAGAGTCAGACATGACTGAAAATGACTGAAAAACAACAGAGGGCCTGTGTGCGTGCCAGGCACTGTGCTAAGTG
Organism: Phascolarctos cinereus; assembly: GCF_003287225.1. Classification (NCBI taxonomy): domain Eukaryota; kingdom Metazoa; phylum Chordata; class Mammalia; order Diprotodontia; family Phascolarctidae; genus Phascolarctos; species Phascolarctos cinereus. The sequence goes on along the minus strand of NW_027556402.1, from coordinate 257,339,532 downwards.
TTCAGGATACAAAAAGAGGCAAAAGACGGTCCCTGCCCTCAAAGAGCTCACAGGCTAATGGGGGAGACAGCAACAAACACGTGCAAAGTAAACTAAATATAGGATAAATAAGAAATCGTTAGCAGAGGGGAGGCACTGGAATTAGAAGTTTGCAGAAGGCTTCCTGTAGGAGGTGGGATTTTAGCTGGGACTTAGAGGAAGCCGGGAGGTCAGTGGTCAGAGCAGAAGAGGGACAGGGTGTGGAGGGCCTTGTTCACGGCCCGCCAGGCCAGTGTGCTGGGGAGTGAGAAGGAGGTGTGAGAAGACAGGAAGGTGGGAGGGGGCAGCTTATGGAGGGCTGCGAAGGCCATAGGGTGTGTTGAGAAGGGGGTGACATGGTCAGACCTGGGCTTCAGGAAAATCCCTTTGGTGACTGAGTGGAAGTTGGGCTGGAGAGGGGAGAGAGCCCCAGCAGCTACTGCAGTAGTCCAGGCCTGGGGTCTGCATCGGGGTGGGGCGGTGTCAGAGAAGAGAAGAGGGTGTGTTGGAGAGATGGTGCAGAGGTGACCTCGACAAGCCTTGGCAACAGCTTGGACGTGGTGGGGCGGGGTGAGAGATGGTGAGGGATTCAGGATGACTTCTAGGTAGGGAGCCTGAGGGTCTGGGAGTGAGGTGATGCCCCTGACAGTCATAGGGAAGGGGGGAGGGACCCAGAGTTGTCGGGGGGAGGTTGGGTTTAAGACGTCTACTAGACGTCCAGCGTGAGATGTCTGAAAGGCAGTGGGCGGTCAGCAGAGATGATGGGAGACTCCTCAGCATTGAGGTAGCCATTAGACCCACGGGGGCCAGGGCAGCTTCCTGAGCTGGGGAGGGACGTGGCCAGAGCTGTGCTGTAGGTAATCCCTCTGCCAGCGACGAGGGGCCTAAATCACAGAGGGCAGAGGCTGGAGCCCCAAATACGGCCCCATCTGTGTTCTCTTGGATGTGGGGCTACCCCAAAGTGCTGCCCCATTTGTGTCCCTCCACCACCTTCCACCAGACTGTCTTCCCACTGTGTGGACCTGCCCCGTCCTGGTTTCCCTGTCCCTTCCTTGCATGTAAGCGCCTGCTCAGTGCTAGTGCTGGTCTCTACGGTGAGTGTCCATGTCTAGGTCTGGCCTCACGTTCGTCACATACCTCCCTCCCCGTCCTCTCTCTGAGCCACCTCAGCCAGCAAGGGCTGTGTGCCCAAGAGAAGGGCAGTGATCGTCCTGGCCCTAAGCAGGGCCTGAGTGCCACCCTTTGTCCCTCAGATTCAGGACATCAGCGTGGAGACAGAAGACAACAAGGAGAAGAAGTCGGCCAAGGACGCCCTGTTGTTGTGGTGCCAGATGAAGACCGCGGGGTAAGGAGGGGGCCGCGCCCTGGGCACCAGCTCAGAGCTGAGGGTGCAGAGGCGGGGGCCTGTGTGCCTGCATGCTTCTCCCCGCAGAGGTGAGGAAGGCGGCCTTCTCTTTGCTCCTTGTTCACAGGTACCCCAATGTCAACGTGCACAATTTCACCACCAGCTGGAGAGATGGCCTGGCCTTCAATGCCATCGTGCACAAACACCGGTGAGCAGGGGCAACTGAGCAGAGGTGGGGGTGGGGCGTGGCGGCTCCCTGGGTGTTAAGGCCCTTCTTTTCATGGTCTCGGGGCCCTCGTTCCCTCATCATCTAGGCCAGACCTGTTGGAGTTTGAGTCTCTGAGGAAGTGCAACGCTCACTATAACCTACAGAATGTCTTCAACCTGGCCGAGAAGGAGCTAGGCCTCACCAAGCTGCTGGACCCAGAAGGTGGGCGGGATGGGGGGAAGGCGGGCTCCCGGTCTGAGTTGTATGTCTGCTCCGGGCCGCCAGAGAGTGTGACAGGGGAGCGCTATGGGGCCTTTGGCCTGCTGGCAACAGACAAAAACGAGCGGGCCTGAGGTGCGCCGGGGGGGCAAAACTGCCCCGAATTTCTGACCCAGCCAACATCTCTGAGAGTCCAAAGGGGCCCCAGTGAAGGTCTTCCCACGTCTCCCTTGTGGAGAAGCCGCGGTCAGTTGCCTTCCTCATCCCGCCACTGAACATTTGGTCTGGAGTCAGCTCTGAGATGGAGCTGGCGAGCGGCCTTGCCTCCACACTGCCTGGCTGTGTCATGAGGCCCTCTCTCTGTGTCCTAGACCAGGGCTCCAGAAAGCTGCAGAGCCCTGGAGCCCACAGGCCCTCCGGCCAGCCTGCCCCAGGCCATCTCTATCACTTCTCCTAGCCCAGGGGCACGATGCTCCTTCCCAAGGGTGTTGGGTACGCTGTTTCTCCTGGGAACTGCTCAGGCTCCAAGGGCCCTGAGAAAATGATCTCTGTTAACTTGTCCATGACCTTTCAGGCCAAATGACTTAATTGCCAATTTGACCTATGAAATACTGCCCAGAAGTCCTTCCTGAAAGGGTGGCCAAGAGCAGGGAGGACCATAGGCAGGATTCTGGGAGGAGGTGGAGGCAGAAGGGCAGTGGACGCTCTCCCTCTGAGCCAGGGCCCTGGGCCTCCGACATGCAATGGCTTCTTCCCCAGATGTGAATGTGGACCAGCCCGATGAAAAATCCATCATTACCTATGTGGCCACATACTACCACTACTTCTCCAAGATGAAGGCCCTCGCCGTGGAAGGCAAGCGCATTGGCAAGGTAGGGCGCCCTGGGGAGGGAGAAGGCCCAGCCAGAGAAGGCATGCCCGAGCTCCCGGGGTACGGGGAGGGCTTCGAGGAAGGACCGGGCAGCCCCCTTTGGCCTTCCCTCTCAGGTGCTGGACTATGCCTTGGAAGCTGAGCGCTTAGTGGAGAAATACGAGTCTCTGGCCTCCGAGCTGCTCCAGTGGATTGAGCAGACCATTGTGACCCTCAATGACCGGCAGCTCGCCAACTCCCTGAGTGGCGTGCAGAATCAGCTACAGTCCTTCAACTCTTACCGCACGGTGGAGAAGCCGCCCAAGTAAGCTGCCCTGCCCTGGGTTGGGGCTTGCGCTGAGGAGCCCCAGCGCGATGGAGCCTTGGGTCCTAAGCGCTCTCCTCCCCTTGGCCTCCAGGTTCACGGAGAAGGGAAACTTGGAAGTTCTGCTCTTCACCATCCAGAGCAGACTTCGTGCCAACAACCAGAAGGTGTATGCCCCACGGGAGGGCCGGCTTGTCTCGGACATCAACAAGGTGCGTGTGCCTGTCAGGGCCCTCCCAACTCAGCCTGATGCATCTGACTCCTCGGGCACCTGGCACGCAGCTGCTCTCTCCGGCAGCCTCCCTCTCTTTGGTTGGACGCCCTCTCTGAACGTGTCACGAGCGGCTGCCACCGCTAGTTGTGAGAACGCCCCCAAGGGCCTGTTTACTGAGACTCCCTGGTGGCCATCCCAGGGCCTTCTGTGTCCCTTCCTCCTCTCTGTTGCTGCTGACCCTGCCGCTGACCGTGCCCTGATCCTTGCAGGCTTGGGAACGTCTGGAGAAAGCAGAACACGAGCGGGAGCTGGCGCTGCGCACTGAGCTGATCCGCCAGGAGAAGCTGGAGCAGCTGGCCGCCCGCTTTGACCGCAAGGCCGCCATGCGGGAGACCTGGCTTAGCGAGAATCAGCGCCTTGTGGCCCAGGTCGGTAGGGAGCGCTGAGAAGAGAAGGGGTAGCCGGAGGCTGGACGTCCAAGGCAGTCAGCCCACCCGCAGGAAGGCAGGGCACACACCCTCCCTATCCTCTCTCCTGCAGGATAACTTTGGCCTGGAGCTGGCGGCCGTGGAGGCTGCAGTGCGGAAACACGAAGCCATCGAGACAGATATCGTGGCCTACAGCGGGCGCGTGCAGGCCGTGGATGCCGTGGCTGCGGAGCTGGCTGCCGAGCGTTACCATGACATCAAGCGGGTGGCGGCCCGACAGCACAATGTGGCCCGGCTGTGGGACTTCCTGCGGCAGATGGTGGCGGCGCGGCGCGAGCGGCTGCTTATCAACCTCGAGCTGCAAAAGGTCTTCCAAGACCTCTTCTACCTCATGGATTGGATGGAGGAGATGAGGGTACGTATGGGCAGCGCCCCAGGGAGGAAGGCCTTGGGCCCTGGGCAGCGGGCACTGACCACCTGGGCCCCCATGGCAGGGACGGAGCCTGGGCGAGGGCTTGGCCAAAGGACAGAGGAGTGAGAGAGAACAAAACGGAAGGCCCCAAGATGCCAGGATGGTCACTACTATCCAGGACAACAGGGCCAAGGGCATGGGCCAGGCTGGGATGGAAGGGTGATGGGCCAAGCATCCTGTGTCTCTGGCAGGGCAGACTGCAGTCTCAGGACCTAGGCAAGCACCTGGCTGGTGTGGAAGATTTGCTGCAGCTGCACGAGCTGGTGGAAGCCGACATCGCTGTGCAGGCCGAGCGGGTCCGAGCGGTCAGTGCCTCAGCACTTCGGTTCAGTGACCCTGGGGCAGGTGAGAGGCTGGGGGGTGATGGCAGAAAGAAGCTTGGGGGCTGCGGGAGAGGTAGAAGAGGTTCTGAGTGGCCCCTCTCCTCCCCTCCCTCCCCTCTCCAGGCTATAAGCCGTGCGACCCCCAGCTTGTGTCCCAGCGCGTGGACGCCCTGCAGCAGAGCTACGACGGCCTCTGTGAGCTGGCAGCCACACGGCGGGCCCAGCTGGAGGAGTCCCGCCGCCTCTGGCGCTTCCTCTGGGAAGTGGGAGAGGCAGAGGCCTGGATCCGCGAGCAGCAGCACCTCCTGGCATCGGCCGAGCCCGGCCGCGACCTCACCGGTGTTCTGCGGCTCCTCAGCAAGCACGCGGCCCTCCGAGACGAAATGAGCGGCCGCCTTGGACCACTGAAGCTCACGCTGGAGCAGGGTCATCAGCTGGTTGCAGAAGGCCATCCGGGAGCGAAGCAGGCGGCCGCACGAGGAGCTGAGCTGCAGGCCCAGTGGGAGCGCCTCGAAGCCCTGGCAGAAGGGCGGGCGCGGGACCTGGCCCAGGCCTCCAGCCTCTACCAGTTCCAGGCGGAGGCGCACGACATGGAGACGTGGCTGGTGGATGCCCTGCGCCTGGTGTCCAGCCCGGAGCTGGGCCATGACGAGTTCTCCACCCAGGCCTTAGCCAAGCAGCACCGGGCCCTGGAGGAGGAGATGCGGAGCCACCGCGCTGCCTTGGATGCGCTGAGGGAACAGGCCGCGGCCTTGCCGGCTGCCCTGGCCCACGCCCCCGAGGTGCAGGGCTGGCTGCCCGTGCTGGAGCGCCGCTACCAGGAGCTGCAGGCGCGAGCCGGCGAGCGGGCCCGAGCCCTGGAAGCTGCCCTGGCGCACTACACCATGCTCAGCGAGGCGAGCGCCTGTGGGCTCTGGGTGGATGAGAAGGAGCAGTGGCTCAATGGGCTCGCCCTGCCCGAGCGCCTGGAGGACCTGGAGGTGGTGCAGCAGCGGTAAGCAGCTCCTGCCCCACCGCTGCCCGCTAGCCCCTTTGCCCCATGGTCAGCGCTTCACTCCTGGCAGCTCCGAGGCTTCCCTCACACCTCCACTGGGAATGGGTGCACATGTTAAGCCTTTAACAGCTACACTGGAGATCAGCTAATGGCTGACCCAGGTCAGCAGGAGTGGATGTAGGCTAGCCTGCCCCCTGCACTGCTCCTTGCTGGCAGTCCGGCAGCTCTACACTCAGTTGGGGGGCTGGACGTTGGCCCCGCGAAGGGCACGCCTGCCAGCCCCCCACCCCCTGGAGCCCTAGTTCCTATGGGTGGGGTGAGAGCTCAGCAGGGGCAGGGGCTACCACCAGTCCCAGGAGAGTCAGAGCTTCTGCTCTCCCTCTGGGCAGGTTCGAGACTCTGGAGCCTGAAATGAATGCTCTGGCTGCCCGTGTCAATGCAGTCAATACCATTGCCCAGCAGCTGCTGGAGGCCAAGCCGCCTGGCAGAGATAGCATCCTCACCACCCAGAAGCAGCTCAACCACAGGTGAGGCTGGGGCTGGGGCTGCTGGGAGCGGACCGGATCGGAGGGAGGAGAGGCTGAGAGCTGACTCAGGCAGGCAGACAGAGGGGCCTTTGGACGAGAGTAGGCAGGATGGGCAGGGAGTGAGGGGAAGGGCAAAGGCAGAGCCACCAGAGCCAAAAAGGAGAAGGTAAAGGCCAGGGCAGGGGAAAGGGGTGCTCCCAAATGTGCCTGCTGGGCTAGAGAGCTTGCAGACACCTGTCCCGCCTTCCCAAGGTGGCAGCAATTCCGGACCCTGGCAGATGGCAAAAAGGCAGCCCTGACCTCTGCCCTGAGCATCCAGAACTACCACCTGGAGTGCACAGAGACCCAGGCCTGGATGAGGGAGAAGATCAAAGTCATTGAGTCCACCCAGGGCCTGGGCAACGACCTGGCTGGAGTGCTGGCCCTTCAGCGCAAGCTGGCTGGCACAGAACGGGACCTGGAGGCCATCGGAACCCGAGTGGGAGCCCTGGCCCAGGAGGCGCACGCCCTGGCCGCCAGCCACCCCACACAGGCCCCTGCCATCGAGGCCCGGCTCCGCGAAGTCCAAGACGGCTGGGAGGGCCTACGGGCCACCATGCGTCGCAGGGAGGAGTCCCTGGGGGAGGCCCGGCGGCTGCAGGACTTTCTTCGGAGCTTGGACGACTTCCAGGCATGGCTGGGCCGCACCCAGACAGCTGTGGCCTCCGAAGAAGGGCCGGCCACCCTTCCGGAGGCAGAGGCTCTCCTGGCCCAACACGCAGCCCTGCGGGATGAGGTGGAGCGAGCCAAGGGCGAGTACGGCCAGCTTCGCGCCGTGGGCGAAGAGGTGACCCGCGACCAGGCCGATCCCCAGTGTCTCTTCCTGAGGCAGCGCCTGGAGGCTCTGGGGACTGGCTGGGAAGAACTGGGTCGTATGTGGGAGAGCCGCCAGGCCCGGCTGGCCCAAGCCCACGGCCTGCAAGGGTTTCTGCGGGACGCTCGGCAGGCTGAGGGCGTGCTCAGTGGCCAGGTGAGACAGTCTCAGAAGGCAGAGGCCTCCGAGGGGGAAGGGGAGGAAGGAGAGAGAAGGAGAGACTGGGGCAGAAATGGGGGAAAGAGGGTCTGGGGTGGCCGCATGAGGGAAGGGGCAGGGAGTGCTAGAAAAAAGCCATGCAGGGGAAGAAAGAAGAGGTGGCCAAGCAGATTGGGTGAGCCTTGAGGACTGGAGTCAGGAGGGCTCAGACCAGTCACTTCACCACTCTGCCTCAGTTTCCTCATCTACAAAATGAGGGGAGGGTTGGAGTTAGATTCTGGAGTCCCTTCCAGCATCTATAAAGAAGCATCAGAAGAGACCTGAAGGGGCCAGGTTACGCGCTGCTTTTTGACGTGTCCCCTTATGGGGTGTTGTGCCCCTCTTCGCTCCCTTCCTCAAAGCTAGCCCATCTCCCCCCCCCCCCAGCCCTGGCAGGGCTCGTTTTCAAGGCCGTAGGAGGCCTGAGCGGCTGCTGATGTCCATTCTCCATCCCCACCCCAGGAGTATGTGTTGTCTCACACGGAGATGCCAGGGACCCTCCAGGCTGCTGATGCCGCCATCAAAAAGCTGGAGGATTTCATGAGCACCATGGATGCCAATGGGGAGCGGATCCGGGGGCTCCTGGAAGCGGGGCGTCAGCTGGTGGCGGGTGGCAACATCCACGCAGAAAAGATCCAGGAGAAGGCAGACTCAATTGAGAAGAGGTGGCTGGGCCTGGGCCTGGGAGGGGAGTGAGGGAGGTGGGGAGGAGCGGGGGGCGGGCCCCAGTTCGGCTGGATCCCAGGGCCCAGGGGCCCAGGCAGGATGAGGGCTCTGGGTCTGTCTGGATGGAGGTCTCGGCCAGTGCCAGGCCAGGGGGTCACGGCAGCCGGCCGTCATTACAGGCACAGCAAGAATCAGGAGGCCGCTCAGCAGCTTCTCCGTCGTCTCCGGGACAACCGAGAGCGCCAGCACTTCTTACAGGAGTGCCACGAGGTGGGTGCGCGGCCCCTGTCTTGTCTCCTTGTCAGCATCCTTGGGACCTGGCCCGGTGCCTGGTAGTAATGCCCGGGTGGGTCTACGCCTCCCTCCATCTGCTGTCCCCTTTGGGTCTCTCCCTCACAACACATGCTCTTTCTTGCCCTTCCTGACCCTCTTCCTGAATGGCTCTTTCCTGCCTGGTCCAGCTGACGCTGTGGATTGATGAGAAGATGCTGACGGCCCAAGATGTGTCCTATGACGAGGCTCGAAACCTGCATACCAAGTGGCAAAAGCACCAGGCATTCATGGCTGAGCTGGCGGCAAACAAGGACTGGCTGGACAAGATTGACCGGGTGAGGAGGGATGGAGGAGACGAGGGGGAGCTGGGGAGGGGCTCCTGTGTCGGGCATCATCATCGCTAGCATTCTGCAGTGTTGTAAGGTTTGCAGACATTATCTCATTAGATGCTCACAACAGCCCTTTGAGGTGGGGCCTACTATTATCCCCATTTTACAGATGGGGAAACTAAGGCCAACAGAAGGTCACAGAGGCCAGATCTGGTCAGGTCTTCCTGACTTGAGGCCCAAGGCTCCATCTGCTGCACCGCCTAGCACTTAGCACAGTGCCTGGTATATAGCACGTGCTCAAGGAATGCTTGTTCATTCTTCTTGGGAAGAGGGGATGTTGGGAAAGTAAGGATGACCCACTGGGGACAGAGACCCAGCTTTGGCCCAGGATCACCGCCACACACTCCTCAGCTGCACCGTTACTGATCTCCCATCCCAAGTGTTTCACCTTCACCCAAAATGCTCAAGGCATTTTACGGTCAGGTCCAAGTTAATGGGTGTTTGGGGGCACACAAGACTAGGAGGACCTTAGTCTAAGTAGGAAGACAAGATGGATCTACCTGAAACAATCTGGGACCAGACAGACGAGGAGGGATTTGGCGGCTGCATCATGCAGGAGTCCAGAGAAGCCAGGTGGGGGTCGGGGTGGGGTTGGCAAGAGAGACTCAGACGGCCTGGGAAGGATCCTTCGAGGAAGGAGCTGAGAGAGGCCCTGAAGGATGGCAGAGAGGTGGATGGGCATGCCAAAGGCAGACACAGACATACTCTCCGTAAGGGTCCTACGACCCGTCCCCTTGGCGCGGCTCTGCTGCGGGTTTAGAAGAGTGCCAGAGAAGGCTGACTGGGCCTGGGGTTAGAGCCCCTAGAGGGAAGTCCAGCTCTGCCACTTTGTCCCCATCTGTCTTCCCCTCTCTGGGCTTGTTTCCCCAGAACACAGCACTAGGCCTGTGTCCCTGGGACTCAAATCTAGGGTGTGGTGGCCTCTAATTCTTTCCCCCTCACCAGGAAGGGCAGGTCCTGAAGTCGGAGAAGCCCGAGCTGAAACCCCTGGTCTGGGAGAAGCTGGAGGCCCTCCACAAGCGATGGGAGGAGCTGGAAAACACCACACAGGCCAAAGCCCGGAGCCTCTTCGATGCCAACCGAGCGGAGCTGTTTTCCCAGAGCTGCTCGGCCCTGGAAAGCTGGCTGGGCACCCTGCAGGCCCAGCTGCACTCGGACGACTATGGCAAGGACCTGACCAGCGTCAACATCCTCCTGAAGAAGCAGCAGGTGCCACCGGGGGCTAGGGCGGGCTGGGCCCAGGGCCAGGGACTGGGAAGGGCTCCCCGAAGGGCCCCGGACTCACAGCCACCCCCCTCGTGGCCCGGCAGATGCTGGAGCGGGAGATGGCCGTCTGGGAAAAGGAGGTGGAGGCCATCCAGACCCAGGCCAAGGCGCTGGCCCAGGAGGAGCACGGGGCCGGGGAGGTGGAGAGGACCTCGCGGGCTGTGGAGGAGAAGTTCCGGGCCCTGTACAAGCCACTGGAGGAGCGCTGCAACCGCCTGCTGGCCTCCCGCGAGCAGCACCAGTTCCATCGTGATGTGGAAGATGAGATTGTGAGTCTTTGGGGGGCCCGGGATGGGGGCACGGCACCAGCAGCTGCCTAGCTTCCCACCATGCAACAGCTGGCCTCAGTTTAGACCGGGCCTCGGGAGGGGGGCTGCCCCCCCCCGGGCCTCAGTGTGCTCAATGACCCCCAGAACCAGCTTCTGCTTTTCTGCCTCTCTCCCTGGAGCCCAGGGAACCCTGCTCCCAGCCCCCCATCCCCTGATGCCGCTGCCTTTCATCCCCTGGGCCTCGGTGTCCTTGGTGACCCCGGAGCCAGCCTCTGCTTGGCTGTCCCTCCCCCTGGAGCCCAGAGAACCCTGCTCCCGCCCCCCATCCCCTGATGCCGCTGCCCTTCCTCCCCCAGCTGTGGGTGACTGAGCGGCTGCCGATGGCCAGCTCCACGGAGCATGGCAAGGACCTGCCCAGTGTCCAGCTGCTCATGAAGAAGAACCAGGCAAGTGCTTTTTCAGCTCCAGAGCCAGCGGCGGGTGGCGGGGGCTGGGCCAGGCTGGCCTGATCCTGGAGGGCAGAGGGAGGTCAGGGCTATCATGGCAGCGTGACTCCTGTCCTTCCTCCCTCTCACAGACATTGCAGAAGGAGGTCCAGGGCCATGAGCCCCGCATCGCAGACCTGAGGGAGCGGCAGCAGGCTCTGGGGGCGGCAGCAGGCCCGGAGCTGGCAGCCCGCGTGGCTGAGCTCCAGGAACTGTGGAGGCGCCTGGGCCAGGAGCTGGAGCAGCGAGGGGCTCGCCTCCGGGACGCGCTCAGGGCTCAGCAGTTCTACCGGGATGCGGCAGAGGCCGAGGCCTGGATGGGGGAGCAGGAGCTGCACATGATGGGCCAAGAGAAGGCCAAGGTGAGAGCCGCGGCCAGGCGGAGGTTGCACCCTGGCCCAGGCTCTTCAATCCCTCACTCGCCATCCATTCCCACCCCCAGGACGAGCTGAGTGCTCAGGCAGAGGTCAAGAAGCACCAGGTCCTAGAACAGGCCCTGGCTGACTACGCTCACACCGTCCACCAGCTGGCGGCCAGCAGCCAGGACATGATTGACGGCCAGCATCCAGAGAGGTGCGTCAGATGGGCGTGCCCCCCTGCCCCGGCTCTGCCCCTCGGCGGCTGTGCGGCCCCAGGCCAGTCCCCTCCCGTTCCTTCCCTAGAACGAGGGGGGGTGTGGAGGATCGCTTCTCACAGAGAGTTTCCTAAGCAGACAAAGGCACCGATCTGAGCTTTCCGAGTCTGCCCCACAGGGTGGGTGGGCAAGGTGCGGGGGTGGGGGGGGGCATGTCCAATGGACGTGCCATTGGAATGTGGCTGGGGCACGGGGAGGCCGAGGGACCAGAGAAGAGCCTTTGGCCGGCCTGGCCTGGCCTACCCTCCACCTCTGGCCTTCCCTCCTCCTCCGTAGTGACCGGCTGACGATCCGCCAAGCCCAGGTGGAGAAGCTGTACGCCAGCCTGAAGGAGCTGGCCGTGGAGAGGCGTGGACGGCTGCTCGAGCACCAGCGGCTGTGCCAGCTGCGGCGGGACCTGGATGACCTGGAGCAGTGGGTCCAGGAGCGGGAGGTGGTGGCCGCTTCCCACGAGCTGGGCCAGGACTATGAGCACGTCACGGTGAGCGGCGGGGGCACGGGGAGCTGGCGTGCCCCGAGGGGCTGGGCAGGCCACAGAGGGCCCCCCTGCTAAGGCCTGTCTCTCCTGGGCCAGATGCTGCGGGACAAGTTCCGAGAGTTCTCCCGAGACACCAGCGCCATTGGTCAGGAGCGGGTGGACAGCGCCAATGCCCTGGCCGACGGGCTGATCGCCGGGGGCCATGCCGCCCGGGCCACGGTGGCCGAGTGGAAGGACGGGCTCAACGAGGCCTGGGCCGACCTCCTGGAGTTACTGGACACCCGGGGCCAGGTCCTGGCGGCTGCCCACGAGCTCCAACGCTTCCTCCACGGGGCGCGGCAGGCCTTGGCGCGGATTCAGCACAAGCAGCAGCAGCTGCCCGACGGGGCCGGCCGCGACCTGAATTCTGCCGAGGCCTTGCAGCGCAGACACTGCGCTTATGAGCACGACATCCAGGCGCTGAGTGCTCAGGTGCGGGCTCCCAGGAGGCAGGGGCGGCCCGTGGCCAGAGGGGGCTGAGGGCAGGGCCTGGCAGACCGGGGCGGCCAACCCTGGGCTCCCCCGAGCCTTCCCTTCCCCCTTCATCTCTGCCGCTGATACCGTGGGACGGGGTTGGGCTGCCACCAGAGACAGAGGGATGGGTGCAAGCGGGGGGTGGGGAGAGACACCCTGACCCTCGCCTTGGGGGCTCTGCAGGTGCAGCAGGTGCAGGACGATGGCCACCGCCTACAGAAGGCCTACGCGGGGGAGAAGGCGGAGGAGATCGGCCGCCACATGCAGGCTGTGGCCGAGGCCTGGGCCCAGTTACAAGCGAGCTCCACTGGACGACGCCAGCTGCTCCTGGACACCGGGGACAAGTTCCGCTTCCTGCAGGCTGTCCGGGAGCTCGTGCTCTGGATGGACGGGGTCAACCTGCAGATGGATGCCCAGGAGCGGCCACGGTGAGCTCCGGGGCTGGCGGGCTGGGCCCGTGCCCAGTTGGTGGCCCTGGGGGCCCAGGACACTTAGTGTCCTGTGCTCCCCAGGGATGTGTCCTCCGCTGACCTGATGATTAAGCACCACCAGGGCATCAAAGCCGAGATCGAGGCCCGAGCCGACCGCTTCTCCTCCTGCATCCGCCTGGGCCAGGAGCTGCTGGCCCAGAACCACTATGCATCCGAGGAGGTGACCGCCGGGGCCTCCCCTCCCCTGCTCTGCAACAGCAGCCTCTGGCTGGAGCTCAGGCGCCAACACTCCCCCAACACGAGTCGGCCCACGTTTCTTAAGCTCTCGCTGTATGACCGGCCCCATGCCGAGCTCTAGGGATGCCAAGAAAAAGCAGCCACGGTCCCTGCCCCACAAAGCTTACGCTCTGCTGGGGGAGATAACAGACCAGTAACCAGGGCCTTAGTATGTAGACGGACGTGACGCGGGAGGGACGGCCTTGGGAGCAGGCGGGTGGGGGTGCCCCGCAGAAGTGGGGTTTGAGCTGATTTCTGAGGCCCCGGGGGCCCGGCTCAGTCATCCCTGTGCCCCCAGATCTCAGAGAAGCTGTCGCAGCTCCAGGCGAGGCGCCAGGAGACGTCCGACAAATGGCAGGAGAAGATGGACTGGCTTCAGCTGGGTGAGTCGTTGTAGGGCCCGAGCCACGAAGCAGGCTCCCCGTAAGCCTGCCGTCCGCTGGCACCGCCCCGTCCTGGAGGCCTCACATGGGCGGCAGGAGGCCTGGGGTCCCCCTCGGGTTACAGGGGAGGAGACTGAGTCCTGGGGGGCCCAAGGTCCCAGAGACAAGATGTGGCAGTCCCCCTGCCTTGTCCCCAGCTCACATGACCCCCCAGCGCCCCCCTTTCTTACAGTTCTGGAAGTGCTGGTGTTTGGCCGAGACGCCGGCGTGGCCGAGGCCTGGCTCTGCAGCCAGGAGCCCTTGGTGCGAAGTGCGGAGCTGGGCTGCACCGTTGATGAGGTGGAGACCCTCATCAAGAGACATGAGGCCTTCCAGAAAGCAGCCGCCTCCTGGGAGGAGCGCTTCAGTGCTCTGGAAAAGCTTACTGCGGTAAGTTGAGAGGGCTCCCCCCCAAGCCCTTTCCCCTGGGCCCCTGGAGGGTCCCCTCAGCCCTTTCCCCTGGGTCCCCTGGAGGGTCCCCCCAGCCCTTTCCCCTGGGTCCCCTTGCCCCCACCTCAGCCCTTTCTGCTGCACCCTCAGATAGAAATGGAGGAGCCTCTTGTGGCCTCCACTCCCTTTTGGGTTGTTTTTTGCTTCCCTGAATGATAATTAAAGACCCCATCTCCTGGTGCCTCTAAAGTCCCTCCTCCTTAGCCAGCGAGTCTCCAGAGGACCAGCGGCTTTTATGCTTTTGGAGCCATCACATTAGAGCCGCGAGTTTCCTCTGCCCACCTTGGTCTTCTGGTGTCAGGGGTCCTCACTCCCTGAACTCTTGGCTCTCTGGCAGCTAGAGGAGAAGGAGGAGCAGCAGAGGCGGCGGCGGGAACAGGAGGAGGAGGAAGAGCGGAGGAAGAAGGAGCTTCCGGCCTCAGTTTCCCCAGCAGCGCCTCCCCACAGGGATCATGTGGATGGCCAGACGGCCCCAGAGGCCTCACAGACTGGGTAAGAGCTGGGATGCTGGCAGGGAGAGGGGACGGGAGCCGGGAGGAGGCCCTTGGGGATAAAGGTCACAGAGGCATCTCTCACCCTCCCAGGACCCAGACCCGGCTGCCATCCTCTGGGGAGCCGGTTGCGGTCAACGGCGTCTGCACCGATACAGAATCCTCCCAGGTAAACCCTTGCACCCTGGTTCAGTGACCCCCTCAGGCCCTTGGCCTTCCTGCCCACGTACCCCCCTGCTGTTGTCTCTGCAGCCCCGGCTGGAGCGACAGAGACTGGACCAGAGCAGCTCCCTAGAAGGGCCCGTGAGTCTGCCCTGCACACGGGGCGCCTGGGGGGAGGAAAGGGGCAGAGAAGCGGGGAGAGTGTGGGAGGGTGTCTCCTGGGCACCCATGAGCTCTAGGCCCGTTGACCTCGCATCTCACCCACAGTGACAGAAATCTGGCCTTTCTCCCTAGGCCCCCGCGACAGGGGAGGCAGCCAATGGACCGCAGGGAGAGAGGCAGAGCCGGACTCGAGGCCCTGCCCCTTTGCCAATGCCCCAGGGCAGAGCATCCGAATCAGCCTATGCTGCCACACTGCCCTCTCGTGGCCCCGAGCTCTCTGCCCAGGAGCAGATGGAGGGCCTGCTCTGCCGAAAGCAGGAGATGGAGGCCTTTGGCAAGAAGGCAGCCAACAGGTACCGGGGCCCGGGGACAGTCGGCCTCAGGGACCCGTGGGATGCTGGGCACAGATGTCCCCAGGGGCCAGGGCCAGGGCCAGGGCCAGTGACATGGGGGGAGGCCTTGACGGATAACGTATGCTAAAAGCAGAGAGTCGGGCGCCCCAGAATCTGAGGCCCTGAAAGCCACTGACCGTCAGCCAGCCTTGCTCGAGGACCTCCACCTGCCGGGGCCTTGCTGCCTCCATGGGCAGCCTCTGGGGTCGGCTCCTGTTTCCTGAGATTGCCTCTCTTGGTGTTCTTCCTCTTCTGGGCCGAGGGGAGCGGGTGGAACGAGTCTCTCTTCCTCATGACGCTCATCCGATGCTCAGACGGTCCTCCCATCCTCAGCTGTGTAGCGTGATCCTCATCCTTGCTGGCCTTCTTAAATGATGACCCCCAGAACCAAAAAGAGCCTTGCCGGGGTGACACGTTCTGAGCAGAGAGACCGGACGAGCGGCTCCTCGGCCCTCCTCTGTGCAGCTGGGGGCGGGGAGCGGTCCTCCTTCGGAGGCCCTCTGCTGCTATTCTGGTCCCCCTTCTTTGGCTGTTAATGCCTCTTGGGAGCTGTGGCCCCTGGACCTGAGTGCGCCACCAAGCCCACCAGCCCCCGGGCTCTTCGTCTCTAAAATGAGGAGATTCCACCACATTCAGGACTCTAAAATCCTCTGGGCCTGGGGCAAGTCAGGAGCAGAGAGGTTTAAAGATGAAAACGGGGATGAGATGGGAGCTGGACCCCAAGAGCGTGCCGCTGGCACGTCCCCGGGCCGGCGTCCTCACCCGAGCACCTCCTGTGCCTCCCAGGTCATGGCAGACCGTGTATTGCGTCCTGCGCCGCAGCACCCTTGGCTTCTACAAGGATGCCCGAGCCGCAAACATCGGGCTGCCCTACCATGGAGAGGTGCCCGTCAGCCTGGCCAGAGCGCAGGGCAGTGTGGCCCTGGACTACCGGAAACGCAAGCATGTCTTCAAGCTGGGGTAGGGCCAACAGCTGGGGTGCAAGGGGGCTCTGGCGAGGGCCAGCGGCTCAGACGGGCAGGGCCGAGGGGATGCTAGGCAGACATCTCTCGGTGGGGAGAACATGGCAGGCTGGGCCTGGTGTGGCCCCAGGAGGCCTTCAGACCTGCCCTCTGCCAGCCTGCTTCCAGAGGTGTCGGGGAGAGGGCAGTCGTGCACCCCAATGCGGCCTGGGCCCTGCCTGCCCGTTGGAGGGGGTGTCCGTGTGGGCAGCGTGGGCTCTTTGCCACGGGAGAGGCCCAGGCCCGCTTCCTCACACGCCACGGTCTCACAGAATCTGAGGAATGTGCAGGAAGGTGCCGGCCTGGTTACCCGCCCAGGGGCTAGGGCTACCCAGGCTGCTTCTCAGCTGATTTCCCCAGCTGAACAGCCGTCCACTGAGACTTTCCTGGCAAATGGCCGGTCAAGGCTCTGCCCTAAGTTTTTCTTCCTCCACAGTTTACAGGATGGAAAGGAGTATTTATTCCAGGCCAAGGACGAGGTGAGCAAAGTCCCTGCCCTCGGCCCCACTGGTTTTTCCCCTCCCATGTTCTGGAATTCCACAGCTTCTGTGATCCCTCTTCTCCCCTTTGCTCTGCCTCTGCCTTCCTTTTCTTGCGTTCTGTGTGTCCCATTTCTTGGTATTTGTCAGCCACTTGCAATGTGCCGCTAGATCGTGTAAAGAACAGTCACAAAAGGGGGCAGCTAGGTGGCGCAGTAGATAGAGCCCTGACCCTGGATTCAGGAGGACCTGAGTTCAAATCCAGCCTCAGACACATAACACTTACTAGCTGTGTGACCCTGGGCAAGTCGCTTAACCCCCATTGTCCAACCAAAAAAAAAAAGAACGGTCACAAAAATGTTTCCTTCTGTGATCTCAATGACGTGGCTGAGTCCCTTCTGCAGTGCAGATTGTGACCCATTCAATTCAATTCACCAGCCATGTATTAAGCACCTGTTACTTGCCAAGCCTGTCCTAGGGACTGAGGACAAAAAAGAATCAGTCCCAGCCCTTCTGCTAAGGGGAAACAACACATACACAGACAAGTAAATGCAGAATACATGGACTGTCAGTGCAAAGTCATTTTGGCTGGAGGACAGGGGAGCATAGCAGCCTTCTTTGTGTGAGAGCCTTGGAGGGAGCTAAGGAGCGAGAGACGGCATGTCTAAAATGGGGACCGGCCAGGCTGGCTGGATTGTGATGGGGCAGATAGTGAGTGAAAGCTAGGACTGTGGAGGGCCTTCAGTGCCCCACAGAGGGCTTTTTATTTTGTCCTAGAGGGAGTGGGCAGCGCTCCAGCCTTGGGGTGGTTTCTCTGGCGGTTCCTAACTCCACTCACCAGGGGGCAGGTAGAGGGTCTGCTCTCTCGACACCTCAGTGCCCCCCTCCACGTGTAAATTCTTTGTGTCGACTGGCCAGGTCAGAGGTGAAACTTCATTTTAATTTCTCTTGTGCGTGATTCACAGCAGACTTTCCTACGGTGGTTAAGTTTGTGATTCTTTTGAAACGTTCCCATCTTCACCACTTAACTCTTGACCTTTGGTCACGTATGGGTGAGAATTCTATTGATCTGGGGATGTGGGACCTTTATCTGGCCTCTGATTAAAGCGACCAGCTAGGCCATGATGGGAAGCCATGTTTCATTAGTGAAAGAACGCCGATGTTTCAGGGGCTGGCCGTGAAGCCCCGAGCCTGCTTCTCCCAGGCCCCACCAATGCTCTTCTGTGTTCTTGGTAGGTTTTTTGGGCCAGCTTTTCTGGTGCAAAGTCAGACTTCAGGGAGGTTTTGCTTTGCAGTTCATTGATTTTTTTGGAGAGGTCGAATATCATTGCAAAGGATTATTTCCAATTTCTGCTTTGTGTCTTTTGCAAATCCTCTGTTGATGCCAGTGGGCCATGAGGATTCTTTGTCAGTTCTGACAGGATGTCTTGATCGCAGGCTTTCTTTAAACATTTGTTGCATTTTCATGGTGTGTTGGGGGTCGTCTCAAAGAATTCAGAGTCAGGCCACTCCAGGTACAGGCATTCACTGGAATGACGCCTCCAACGTGCCGAGTTCCAAGAGGGACCAGCAGCTTAGTAAGACAGCATGGCCAAATTTGTAGTGTAATGATGCTGATTACACAACTGAAATGATGAATATGAAAAAGGCAGGAGGGGCTTGTTAAGGGACAAGGTAAAGGGGAGGGGTCCTAGCCTCAGTGGAACCCACAATGCATGCAGAAAAACCCATGGGAGGGAGGAGAAGGGACGGCAGCTATGTATGATAATGACATTATAATAAGCCTCCTTCTCATAAGTTCACCAAAGGACAGCTTTTGCTGTTACTGAGCAGGCGATTGCCTACTTAGGGAAAGTCCCCTCTATTGTTTTGGGTCCACATCCTGCTCGGGCATCTTGGTGGTGCTGCTTTCTGATTGGCTGGCTGTTGTGGTCCCGTCTGAGACCATATGGGTGTGGTTGAGTGCGTGGACATGCCTGTGACTTCTGGGGTAAATGTGAGTTCATGGACACACCTGTTGTTCTGGTGAGGCGTATATGAGGAAGTCAGGATATTGGAGGAGGGGCAGCAGCTGTATTGAGTCTGGGGGCCTGTGGTGCAGTTAAACCTGGCCGTGCCAGCTGTTCAGCGGGGCCCAGGATGAATGGAATATTGGGGCTGGGGACAGCTTTGTTAGGATTCCACAAGCATCGGAGGCTGCTTCTTCCTCCTGTGTATGTGGCCTTTGGCCCTGCTCAGTGTTCTCACCCAGACCTGCCTCCTCTCCCCCGTCCCACAGGCAGAGATGAGCTCATGGCTCCGGGTGGTGAACGCTGCCATCGCAGCGGCCTCTCCAGCCTCCGCAGAGCCTGAGGAGCCGGTGGTGCCCAGTGCCTCCCGGGGCATGACCCGGGCCATGACCATGCCCCCGGTGTCCCCCGCCAGCGTAGAGGGGCCTGTTGTCACACGCAGCAAAGAGGGCAAGGAACGGGATCGTGAAAAGCGCTTCAGCTTCTTCAAGAAGAACAAATAGGCAGAGGCCGCCCCGCCGGACCGCGGCCCTCGCTCATGGCCAGTGGGCAGCAGCCCCTGGGGACTGGCGCCAGGACAGCTACCTGCTGCTGGGGCCGTTGCCAAGCTGCGCTGCCATGCCCAGGAACTCTGACTGGAGACGCCCCGGGGTCCCACCGTGGCCTGTTCTTCTGCTATTTAATTTCCAGACTGGTGATGGGGCCTAGGCAACCCCCAGCTCATCCTCTTTCCTCCCCCTCATCTGTTTGGCTGCATTCAGGGTCCCCAGACCTCCCCAGCCCCATGGAGCCTGGGACAGTCCCCCCATAACCCTATGCCACTCGGGGCCTCGCCGCCCCACTCTGCCCTGCCTTAGGGCTCTCCTCTCCCAACACAGCTAGGTTCCCTCTGGTTCGGTGTCCCCTAGGAACCAGGCAGGAACGTGTTGGAACTGAAGCCAGGCCTTGGAGACAGGAGCGCCAAGATGGAGCCAGTGATGCTGCCGAGCCCATCCCCCTGCCCTCCTTCCCCTCTCCCCTGGCCCTGAAATGTCGCCCCATGTGCTTCCAGGTGCGGGGCCCCCAGGGGGGTCTCCCGCCACGTTGGCCCGGAGACAATTAAACTGTTCAGCTCTCCTCATGCGTGCCTCTGGCTTCCTGTGTGGTGCGAAGCCCTCCTTCTCCGGCGTTTGTCCCATCTCCAAGTCCATTTGCTAAAACCTCCCCCCAAAGCGCTCGGTGGAGCTCGGTTCTTCCACTGACACAGCCCTTCATGCACCTCCTCACCCCTGCCCCCCACTAGAATACGGCTTAGTCCATGGCGGTACCCAGGAATGACCCCCCCATGCACTCACCTTCCCCTTCCTCCCAGGCTGTTAGAGGTCAGAGGACCCACGCCTGGGGGTCAGCACCAAGGCTGATAAAGGCCCAAGTTCCAGTTCACAGACCACAGGGTGCAGATCCAGCACCCAAGATCCCATCAGGCTGGAAGTAGGCAAAAAGCGCTGGCAGGCTGTCTGATTGCGGGGCCCCAGCGCCTGGCATTTCCCACGGTTGGCAGCTCCTAGAGACTGCAGATTGGTGAGCGACCGTGCAGCAGAGGGGGTCCTCACTAGAAGTGTGAGGGACCTGGAGACCTAGGTAGAAAGATGGGCAGAGCACACAGCATTCATGTGGAAGGCGTGTCTGCACCAGGCCAAATGTAGGCGTGGGGGGAGAATCACAGGTCAGACGGGGCAGGCAGGCACAGGGCTGCCAAGCCTGGCTAGCTCGTCCATCTATCTGAGCACAGGATCTGGCTGAACAGAGAACTAATAAAACACCGCCCACCCCTGGCCGGCCCCCCAGTGACCCGTGGAGGGGCTGTCCCATTGGCACTGCTTGCTGGTCCTGCAAGTGCAGGGCAGGCACCATGAATCGTCCTTACACAGGGACACCTGGCTTCACGTGGGGCCTAGACACTGCCGGTGCTGTTTGCAAGACTCCCTCCTCTCCCATTTACTAAGGTTGTGAGGAGAGAAGGTGGGAGGGTGGTGTGTGTGTATGTGTGTGTGTGTGCGTGTGTGTGTGTATGCGTGTGCATGTGTGTGTGTGTGTGTGTGCAAACACAACCATCTCCCTGAGCGGGTGATAACCTTCATTAAGGGTCCATCCAATCTGAGCAGTCAATGCTGGGAATTGTAGATGAAAAGTAAGAAAAGAGGGTCTGGAAGCATTAAGAAGGCACAGGACAGAGCAAAGGTCAGCTGTGAAAAACGCCAGGTCGAACTGATGAACTTCCCCACAATGAAAGCAAGGACCCCTCACACAGACCAGCAGCTTCTAGCCTAACCCAAAGGCATCTTTTTCTGTTTGCCATGGAAATGATCTCATCGAGCTGCTGTTGGTTAAAGCCAGAATTTTATTTTTAGTTAAAAGGGGGGGAAATAGATGTGTAACTGAGAGGCAGAGGGGGTTAGTGGACAGAACATTGGATTTGAAGTCAGGAAGACTTGGGTTCAAATCATCCTGCCTGAGGATTAGCTCTGTGGCCCTGGGCAAGTTACTTATCCTCTCTCTGACTCGGTTTCCTCATCTGTAAAACACAAACAATACGTATGGTACTTCTCTCACAGGGTTATTGTCGAGCTGAAATGAGGCAATTTTGACCAATGAGCATTTAAGTGTGTGCTACGTGCCAGGCCCTGTGCTAAGCACTAGCGAGACCAAGAAAGGCAAAAGATAGTTCCTCCCCTCAAGGAGCGTATGTTCTTATGGGGAAGAAAAAACGGTAAGTACAAATAAGCTAGCAGATTGCAGAGACAGAAGGGACCTTGGAGGTAGCTAATCCTGGATCTACTCCAGCCCCCTAGTTCCAGGGCACATAGGGGATGAGGGAGGCTGCGGCCTGCCCAAGGTCACACAGGTAGTGTCAGAGGCAGGACTTGAACCCAAGCTGTCCGGTTCCCAAGCCAGTACTCTCTCCACTATGCCACACCCTACTTGAGGAGGCATTCTCCATAAACGGTCATCCAAAGACTTCTTAAAGCCTTCCAGGGGTGGGGAGCTCACCACCTCCTGAGGCAGTGCATTTCACTTGGGGGCAGCTCCTGCGTTAGAGTATCTTCTTACATCAAGTCCAAATCTGCATCTGCCCCTTTGGCCTTTAAGAATCTGAGCCCTTGGGGCAGCTAGGTGGTGCAGTGCATAGAGCACCAGCCTTGGAGTCAGGAGGACCTGAGTTCAAATCCAGCCTCAGGCCTCAAACACTTACTAGCTGTGTGACCCTGGCAAGTCACTTGACCCCCACTGCCTCACCAAAAAAAAAAAAAAGAGAATCTGAGCCCCCAGATTGGATGAAGTCAGTCTGTCCAAGGCCACTGGTCCCCGATTAGACTCAGTCTTTCACAGCAGGAAGGGTAATACATTGCCTGCATAGGCTGGGTGAGGTAAGTGGGGGAGGCAACCTGGCATGAGGGAAAGAGCATGCAGCGCTGGAACCCCAACATGCTCCTGGGTGACCCTGACCCAGGGGCTTCATCCTCTGCTCTCGTCTCTCCATCTGTAAAGAGGGCTGATGATGCTTGGAACACCTCCTTCCCGGGCGTCGTGAGGAAGGTGCACTGTCAGCCACCGGGCTCCAGGAACGTGGCACCATTATTTCGAGGGGGAATGAAGGGCCCAAAGGAGCTGAGTTCTGACGACAGCAGCTGGACGTTTGCAGCAGCGATCACCCGGGGAAGGCCGTAGAGGTGGAGGAGGAAGTAGGCACAGAGGGCGAGGGGCTTGGATAGGAAGGAGGATAGGGGGCACTGGGAGAGGCCTGAGATCACGGCAAAGGGTGGTGAGGAATCGGGTCAGCAGAGGGATGGTGGAGGCTGCTGCCTAGCACGGTCCCAAATCTGCTTGGCATGTCGCAGCAGAGAGGAGGCTTAGAGATCGCCCAGTCTTCAGAGATGGGTCAGAGTCACAATTGGTTCCATTTATGCTGGCAGTAATCTCGTTTGTGCAAGGCAGGCATGCTGGGGCCCCCACAAGTGGATGATGGGGGTCAAGCATTCGAACTCAGATCTTCCTGGCTCAGAGTCTGGTGGCCCATTCCACTTCCAAACAGCTCAGATCCTTAGGAAGTTCTTCCTGACATCCAGCCTAAATTTTCCTCTCCACAGCTTCCACCCATGGTTCTGAGCTCTGCCCCTGGGGCCAAGCAGAACTGAGCCAATCCTTGAGGCCACGGCCACCTGCCCATCCCCACCCCAGTCTTCTCCTCTCCAGGACAAACACACCCAATTCCTTCCCCTGATCTTCAGATGACCTGGGCACAAGACACTTCCTCATCCTGGGCATGATGCCATGCTTCCAGCACTGGTCCAGCTCATCGGGAACCTTCTTAAGCCTTGGCCCGCAGCACCAAGCAGAATATTGCGGAAGGGGTCTCACAGGGGGCCCACTGCCTCCTTATTTCTGGAAGCTTGAGGCCTCCCAAGATCCCGCTGGCTTCCTCCTCTGCCTCCTCACACTGCCTCAAGCATAGTAGGGCCCCACACGACATCTGTTGGCTCGACTTTACCTCGTAGGAGGAGGCTCAGAAGTCAGAGGAGCTGAGTTCAAATCCCATTTCTTAGGTTTATTCCCTACGTGACCTTGGGCACTTAACCTCTTTTGGCCTCGTTTTACCCACAGTGGAGAGGTTTTCAATCTATGTTTCAGTTTTAAGTCTATGCCTTATGACCGTTGTACAGTTGTGTCCAACTCTCTCTCCATGACCCCATTTGGGGTCTTCTTGGCAGAGATACTGGACCAGTTTGCCATTTCCTTCTCCAGCTCATTTGACAGACGAGGAAACTGAGGCAAACGCGGTGAAGTGACTTGCCCAGGGTCACTCAGCTAGAAAATGCCCGAGGCTGCATCTGAACTCTGGTCTTCCAGACTCCAGGCTCTGCACACTATCCACTGTGCCACTGAACAGGGCCGATAGTATTAAGATCATTTATGCCTTTCTCTCTCCCACCTGTAAATAATCGCCTGCAGTGGTTCGCTTCGGCCACCAGGAGGTGCCCTGTACACACCTTCTGCTCTCCACTCTCCAAAGGGCCGAGTTTCGGAAAGTCTGAGGATCCTGGGCATGGGAACTTGGAGGCCACCTCGTCCGGGATTCCTCACTTCTTCTGCGGCGGTCAGCCTGGGGACGCTCTTCTCTGAATCGCGTTTTTAGATGCATAAAATGAAATACAAAGGCTGACAAACAACATCAGTCATACAAAAATAGTGATCAAAATACACGTTAGAAACGAATCCACAACCCTGGGCCCTCGAGGAGCCCCTGCCCTCCATGTGCACAGAAGGATCCGTCAGCCAGTCAACAAAACAAGTCACATGTAAAAGGAGAAAGCCCGGTTCTTGGGTTTTGGAAGCGGAGCCGCCTTGGCCCCGGGTAAGGGAGACAAGGCGGTTCCTGCTCCGTCCAGGGGGGCGGGAGGCGACCACCCCCGTGCGACTGTGACCCCGGGGTCGCCGCAGCCTGGTTAAAGGACAAGGAGCAGGCTGACCGGGAGAGGGCAAGAGGTTTCGTTAGATAAAAGCTCGGGCAGACTCAGGGCGCTTCCTGTGGGCCCACAGCGGGTGGGTGGGGCGTTCTCCGCAGACAAGCCCACCGCAGTACCGGTAAAGAGCCCGGCCCTCCAGGCTGTGCGCAGGCGTGGGGGCCAAAACTCGGCGCCGGGCCATTTAAGTCGGCAAAGCTGAAACTGACCTTGAATTAATTAATTATTTAAGTGGGCGGCGCTTTAACAGGAACGCGTAAGCGCACCGGCGTGAGCCAAGCTTTGCCAGCTTAAAGCTGTGGCAGGGCTTTCGGGACAAGCTCGAACCCGGGCTCGTTGCCGCCCCCGTCCCCCAAAGACCCTCGTCCTCGCTTTCGGCGGGTCCCTGGGACCCCCGCAGCCAGCCCAAGCCCCGGGCTCCCCATATGGATGTTCATTTTGGTCAAGAGATTTCAAATGCACCAGGTACAGCAGTGCCCGGCACGGGGCAGCTGCTTGGCAGAGGCGGGCGTAGACGAATAAAGCGCTTCCGGACTGGGGACAAACAGCAGGCCCTCCTTGGGCTCCTTTGTCACCCCCGCCCGGCCACCAGTGTGGCACGACCCATTGTGAAGAGCGAGGGCCGGCAGCCCCCCCCCGTGTCAGAGGTCATGGCCTCTGGGCTCCGGGGACAGTCTGCGGGCTCTTTCCCCAGGCCTTCCACAGGAGGCCCCGCCCCCATCGCGGCCACGGAGCCTTCACGACAGCGGCTAAACATGAGGACCGCGGGTTCCGTCCTTCACCTTCCCGGGGCGGCAAGTGGAATAACCCACCTCCCCCACCAGCCGCGGTTCAAAGCAACCCCGCAATGGTTCAGTCCGGCCCCTTTCCTTCTTGACGTAGGAGAACCGGCCCGGGTTTGCAGGGCGGGGATTGGCCGGCCCTCGGGGGCGTGGCCTCGCCGGCAGGGCGCTCTGACGTCATCATCAGCCCGCCCCGCGCCCCCCTCCTCCCCCCCGTGGGCGGAGAGAAAGGCAGGCGGGGCCGGCCCCGTTCGCTCACGCTGTTTGCGCCGGCGGCGGGATTGGCAGGCCGCTGCAGTGAGCGCTCGTGCTCGGGCGGGCGCGCTCGCGCCGGGCTCGTGCCTGCCTCCTGCGTGCGTGCGTGCGTGCGTGCGTGCGTTGGCCGCGGCGCGAGGCGGGCGCGGAGTTGGGAGGTCGCGCCGAGGCTCGAGCGGCCGTCGCCATTTTATCGGGTTGTCTCTGACAGACGCGGGAGCCGCCGTCGCCCCCCCCCCCGGAGGTACGACCGGGGACCCGGGCGGGGGTGGGGGGGGTGGGGTTGGGGGGGCCGGGAGGCCGGGAGGCCGGGGGCGAGGCCTCCGCGGGCGGGGCGGGGCCGGGGCGGGCTGTGCCGCCCGGGAGGCGGGGCCGCGGGCGGGGCGGGGCGGGGCTTGGGAAGCCGCTGTGAGGTGACATTCCGGGTCCCTTCGGAAACCGAGGCTCGGGGCGCCCCGGGTGGGGCCCGATGGGGCAACTGAGTGCGGAGGGGCCCGTCCGCTCCTCCTACTGAGCGCCTGCTTGTGTGTGCCCGCGCTGCCCGCTTCCCCCCCCCCCGGCACCCAGCAGGCGCCCCATGCGTGCGGACGGCTGGCCCCTTCCAGCCCCGCCCCGGCCTGTCCCCGGCCCGGGACGCGGTGCCAGCCTGGTGTTTTGCAGGCCCCGTCGAGATGGTGAAGCTGTTCATCGGCAACCTGCCCCGCGAGGCGACGGAGCAGGAGATCCGCTCGCTGTTCGAGCAGTACGGGAAGGTGCTCGAGTGCGACATCATCAAGAACTACGGCTTCGTGCACATCGAGGACAAGACGGCGGCCGAGGACGCCATCCGCAACCTGCACCACTACAAGCTGCACGGCGTCAACATCAACGTGGAGGCCAGCAAGAACAAGAGCAAGGCGTCCACCAAGCTGCACGTGGGTAACATCAGCCCCACGTGCACCAACATGGAGCTGCGCGCCAAGTTCGAGGAGTACGGGCCGGTGATCGAGTGCGACATCGTCAAGGACTACGCCTTCGTGCACATGGAGCGCGCCGAGGACGCCGTCGAGGCCATCCGCGGCCTGGACAACACCGAGTTCCAAGGTGAGCCCGGGCCGGGGGGCGGGGGTCGGGCTGGCGCGGCTCACAGCGAGCCAGGCGAGCAAGCCCCCGAGGCAGAGGGGGCTGCGTCTCCCTGAGACACGGCTTTCTTCCCGGCTGGAAAGAAAAGGACAGGCTTGGACGTCGATGGAGGAAACCTCTTTGTAAGAAAGCACATTGTGGTCACCATTATTCTGGGTCACGCGCAGGCCGGGCTCTGTCAGTTTTTGACCTCGAATGTCGTCGGGATGAGTCAGGCGGGCCTTCCTGTCACCACTGCCTGGGGCGCAGTGGGAAGGCAGGCAAACTCTGGGAGAACCCAGGGACCTGGAACAGACTCAGCTCTTAAGATGAAGGGAGTGCAGTCAGGGTTCTCCGTGGCTTTCCGGGGGCAATGCTTTGTGATTGTGGTGAGCTCCAGGGGAGAGCCCCACGTGAAGCAGCTCAGATGGCTTGTCACGGCACCTCCGCGGATCTCTCAGAAAGGGCTCAGGGCTCCAGTCTTACTGTTGACCAGCTCTGTGACTTTAGACAGATCACTTAACTTCTCGGTGCCTCATTTGTTCTCTTCATAACAGGGGCACTGTGGTGCGGCCTGCCTGAGCCCCTCAGTATTGTGACGAGGATGATATCCCGGGCTTCGCCCCTAGTGGATGCCTAGTAGATTTTCGTGACATGTCCTGACGCTACCGGTCTTTCTAGAAAACCCAAGGAGATCGTTATGTCCAGCGGCCAGGCCTTTGTCGTGGCTGCAAAGCCACTTGAGTGTGAGGTTTAAGCTGCCTCGTTTTTCTTTCTTGATATTCTGGAAAATGGCTTTTGAATTTCCCATTCGTAAGAAACTTTGTGTGTGTCTGCGATTTTGGGGGTGAGGGGGATTGGGAGTTTTTCTACAGAGAAAACGGGGCAAAATATTTTAGTTAAAAGAAAAATCAGGAGCAAGCTGTGTAGCCACGCTGTAGTTTACAGCATTGTTTTCATGAAAAAGAACTTTTTTTAACTTAAAAAGTTATGAATAATGAAGCTGATATGTGCATTTGGGAGTGAGGGCAGGGGTGGAAAGGTTTAAATGATTCTCTGGTTGGTGCCTAAGCCACTTCTTAGGGTGGTTAAAGATTTAGAAGAAACTTCCTTTTTGAGTCTAGAACATACACTCCACCAGAAAAGGGTACTCCCAGCTTTTGGCTTTTCCCCATCATCCCCTGGGAAAGAGAATTCCAGTTTGTTGTTATCAGTTGAGGTTTTTTCATAACCAACTCTATTTTGTTTTGTTTTTCAGATGATGAGAAAAGGCTTAGCATAGATAATAAAACTTAGAAATTCGGCAGAATGTACAAATTAGGTACTAAGCCAGCCGACTAAACTTGAGAAGCTCTCCTGGGCCTATCAGGCTGGCAGGCCAGCTCTCTCCTTAACCTTAGACCCCGAATAGAAGCTTTGCCAGGAGGCTGCTAGCCCTTCTCCTGTACGAGGAGGTGGTCGGGTCTGAGCTTGCCTGGCCATCCCATCGTCATTGCCCTTTCCTTAGGCAGAGAAATCTGGGTATTGGGTTAGCTTGCTTTGCCGCTTCCAGATGTGAAGGAGAAAAGAAGGAGGCTGTTTCAGTTTGTGTGACATTCTGGGTCATGTCATTTATGAGGTCCTAGCAGTTCTCTGCCATACCATTTCTGAATGGGTGCCGACAGTGGGAACAGGCAGCTTTCATCCATCTCTTCTGGGCAGTTTAAAACTTTATTTTTACTTTTACTTTGGAAGTGGTGCTGTCAAGCGTGTGTCTTGGGGAAGAAAGGAAAAAGCTCTACGCTTCTTCAAGTTATCCTCATCCAAGACAGCTACATAGCACGTTAAGAATAAAGCAGTTTCCTATCCTTTTAGAAGAAGGACACAGGAAAATGGGCTTCTGTGTTTGCCTAGAGATTTAAGGAGGGCTTTTCTGGGTCTCTTGGTCTGCACGTATACAAGAAGGATAACCTTGGAAACCCCTAAAGAAGTTGTCTAAGTAAACAAGAGCATGCTGTTTAGAGTATAATTTGCAAGGGCTCAGGTGCACGGCCTTTTCAGTTTAAATGAGTTCTTTGGGAGTGCTGCTTTACCAGCTGTGTCCCCAGCCCTCTGGGAATCCTGGAAAACCCCCTGTGAGCTGAGAAAGTTGAACCTGACAGGTCTCCCCTTGGTCACTGACGACACAGAATTATCTTATGTTCCCACCCTCAAAATGACTGTTGTTTGTGCGGCCAGTGTTCTGGAGCAAGGTCACAGCTCCCTCCGTTGCCCCTACCTCACAGTGTGGAGGTGAACCCCCCAGTCGTCAAGATGATGCCAGTGGAGCACAAACCTGGGCCCAGACATGGCTGACCAGCTGTCAAGTCCAGGTCCTATGGTCCCCAGAGGACCTGCCCGTCTGAGTTGGGAGGAGCTTATGACCAGGCTGGCTAGAGGGCGGTGCTGAAAGACAGTCTGCTGAGGCTAGGAGGGTCTGGGGACCACACCGGGACAGTCAGCCCTGGGTTCCTGAAGTGTGGAAGTTACACCCGGGAGGCTGTTGGCCACACCTCGTGTAGCAGGGAGGGACAGTTTTTAATCCTCTTGTTCTTCTTACAGGTGTCTTTGCCTTGGGTAGAAGTAGAGAAGCAGGACATTTTCCAGATGCTATTAGTAAGACTTTTAAGGGATCACAGATAAAAGCCCCACCTGCAACCTTTCCAAAAAACTTACGGAAATAAATGGGAAAGTCTTCAGTTTTTACAGATGTTTTAGTTCCAGGTAAACAGTTAGTTGCCTGCTTCAGAAATGGATTGTGCCATAGGTGTTTACAAACTCTGTTACTAGCCACCAAAAGGGGATGAAGGAAGGGATGAAGATTGCCCTAGCAGCAAGAGTAGAAAGCCTCTGTGGGCCCACTTCACCAAAAGTGATCCAGAAGCTTGGAAAAGTCTGCTTAGCAGGGGAGAAGTTCTTCAAAATCAGCCTCTGGATAGCATTCCAGTTGGCTGCTTTGAAAAAGCCGGCCACGGTTATACTGTGGTTTTTTGTTTTTGTGTTCGTTTTTTGCTTTTTTGGTGAGGCAGTCGGGGTGTAGTGACTTGCCCAGGGTCACCCAGCTAGTAAGTGGTATGTGTCTGAGGCCGGATTTGAACTCGGGTCCTCCTGACTCCAGGGCCGGTGCTCTATCCACTGCGCCACTGAGCCGCCCCCACATTGTACTCTGACACCAGAATCAGGACACCGTTCTTTAAATCCCTCAGCCCAAATTTTGTGGATCACAGTCTGTTTGGTCCGTTTTGAGTTTGTAGCTGTAGAGAGCTGTCCCAAGCTCAGTGCTGTAGGCCCCTTAATAACTTCCAGGTTTGAAGATGGGGAAAACTTTTTCTAACGGCAAAACCACCAAAATGTCAGAGTTTCAGAACGCAGCCAATGACCCGTGACATCTGTTTTGCACATCTTGCTGCTGGTGGTGACAGGGCTGTCATTCTTCTGAGGCAGGGACTGGACGAGGTGTGGGTTGGTAGAGGTCATGAGGCAGAGTGGCGTGGATGAGTTGGGCTGAAGTAATGTTCCTGCACTAACCCGCTCCCCTCTCAGGGTCAGTGCATGCCGCTCTTCTGGCTGCCGTTCTGAATCGGGGCTGTTTCCAACAGGATGGTGGAGCACGAGGCCTCCTGTCGAATAGCTGCGTCCACAACAAGGTCTGTTAAAGAGGTAGCAACTCGCTGATCATGGAGGGGGGACAAATGCAGTTTGGTTTGCTCTAAGCGGCCCTTAAGTGAGTCCTCCTAATGCCAGATCCCCGCTCTCGGCATTCCACACTGGACTCCTCTGGGCTGCCTTGATTTCCAGTCTTATGCAATCTGGGACCCAGGTATCTTGGAAAGTGCCCGTTTCCCACCAGGCCCCCCCCCCCCCAAGCAGCCTGGATGTTTCCAGTAAGGGGTTGTTTCCCGGGAAGTATGGATGTAGCATGTTTGTCTGGGTGCCCAGAGGCCTTCAAGCAAATGCTGCATTTTTAACCAAGTGGATAATCACCTGCGAAGTTTTTGGGGCAACACTGCAGGACGGAATGCTGAACATCTCCATTATGGGGACCATGGGACAAGCACATTGTCCCCAGAAAACTGGTATTGTTTCAAGCTCTTTTTGTCCCGATTCCATTTGTTGAGGGACTGCAGACAAGTGGTTTTCCTTTGCACTGTGGGCCTTGATTTACCTCTGGTGGAAGAGGGGGTAACTGGGATGTGGAACAGTGTGTCTTACACTGCCAGCCCTCCTGCAGAGTGAAGCAGATGAGCCCAAGTATGTTTTGTACACCCAACCTGTCAGAGCCCTCTGGTGATAACCTGCCGAAGGAACGGCTGGAGGAAACATCTCTCTGGGTCCTAAACTACCACAAGCTGGAAAGAAGCTGACGGCTCCATTTACTAAGCTGCAATCTGTGTTTGGACCATGCGTGGCCAGAATTGGGGCTGGGGGCACTTGGAAAGATGGTTTCCAAATCTTTCCAAATTGAGGTTCTTAAGAAAAACTAATTTGGAAATATCAGTGGCAGAATTTGACTTGTTCCAATTAACAACAGCCCTAGCAGTGAGAAGTGGAAACCTGTAAAAAAATGTCCGTATATGAGTGAAATGGGAAAGGGGGGGGGGGGCCCGGTCCAGGCTCTGCCACTGGGATAAGTAGAAAGAGATCCAAATCCTCCTGCTCTCACCTTTATTCAACTTCACGTGTGCTCTTCCATGGGGTAGATTGGTGACAAAGGACAGTCGTGTGCGTGTGTGCGTGCGTGTTCCTGTGTGCGTCTTGTCCTACTGTGACTGACTGACAGCAACCCTTCTCACGTCTGTCTCTTCAAGGCAAACGAATGCACGTGCAGCTGTCCACCAGCCGGCTCCGGACCGCCCCCGGGATGGGAGACCAGAGCGGCTGCTATCGGTGCGGGAAGGAGGGCCACTGGTCCAAAGAGTGTCCCGTGGATCGGACGGGCCGCGTGGCGGACTTGACCGAGCAGTATAACGAACAGTATGGAGCCATCCGCACGCCCTACGCCATGGGCTACGGGGAGTCAGTGTATTACAACAATCCATATGGAGCGCTCGACTATTATAAGCGTTACCGGGTGAGGTCTTACGAGGCGGTGGCGGCGGCGGCGGCGGCCTCCGCGTACAACTATGCAGAGCAGACCCTGTCCCAGCTCCCACAAGTCCAGAACCCAACCATGAGCAGTCACCTCACCTCCACCTCTCTCAACCCTTACGATAGACACCTGTTGCCAACCTCAGGAGCTGCTGCCGCCACCGCTGCTGTGGCTGCCGCTGCCGCCGCCACCACTGCAGCCACCTCCTCCTATTATGGGCGGGACCGGAGCCCCCTGCGCCGAGCTGCAGCTGTGGTGCCCACTATTGGAGAGGGCTACGGTTATGGGCATGAGAATGACCCGTCCCAGGCCTCGGCAGCTGCGCGGAATTCTCTGTACGACGTGGCGCGGTACGAGCGGGAGCAGTATGCGGACCGGGCGCGGTACTCGGCCTTTTAAAGCTTGAGGTGAGAGTGGGGTGGGTGTGGCGGAGAGGTTCCATTTAGTTGAGGTCAAAGGGACACCAGTGCTTTGTAGAGAAGAAAGCCAACCACTTCGTGCTGGGAACAGCCTCACAAAGGTATACATTACACTTTGAATCCATCTGTTTGTATGGCTTAGGGTGGGAGGGTCACCATGGCCACGTCACATTTCTTTTCCTTTGATTCTTCTTTCTTACGACCATCTTTTCTGAGAGGAATTGCTTTTTTTCCAAGGACAGATGATGAAGGGCAGACCAGTAAAGCCAGGGACCGGCTGACACATAGCCGTGGGGCAAAGAGAGAGCCTTTCACGGAGGTGGGAGGTGGGAGATGGGGCCGGGAGGTTCTAGAAGTCCCTTAGTTTAATTCACAGGCTGACAGGAAAGTCCTTCCTAGTCATGTCATTTAGGGTGGGAAGACGTTCCCTGCACACCCTTTGCTGAAAGCTGGCTGTTCTAGGTCTCTCCTCACACTCGTTTTATGTTGTTAGTTGACCCAGGTGCTGGTCCGGAGCAGCTTATCCCTGGCCCACCGTAGGCCGCTCTGCCCAAGAATGGGATTGGACCTTGAGTCTCTTGAGATTTCTTTCCAGCTCAGCCTGAGACGTCCAGCTGCTTTTAAGTACTTCCCTCAGGAGAGATCGGTTCTCGGCCACGTTTGCTGAGCCGTTCTTGGTGGAGATGGCGGATTTTCCCTGGAGTTGATTGAGGATGGCGGGATTAGTGGGGAGCTGCCACTGGCTGTGCACGTGCTTGGTGGTGCAGCGGAGGTAGCCGTGCATCCGGGAGGGGCTCCCCGTCATCTTGGCGGCAGCGCCTCGTAACTGGGCATCTGCCCCTGAAAGAAGCTCCAGAGGCCAGTGTAGACTGAGGGCAGGCTCCTTCCTTATCTTTGGGGGAGAGGAAGAACAGAACATTCCGGGGATTTGCCCTGTGAGCAGTGAAGTGGTTTGTGCAGGAGAACTCTTTTCTGTCTGTGTCAGGAGAGAAGCGGTATTTGGAAACAGCCCCTAGGGTCTGTCACCTGTTTGCACTGAGACCGCCGCCCCAGCCCCTCGTGGCAGTGTGTGGTAGGGAGCCTTTCAGAGTCCCCTGTGTAGTGAGGCTGCCAGGATGGACTCCAGGCAGGCCACTCAGGATGCTTGTAGACAGGAGTCTCATGTGTGAGCCATTTTCCCAGCTCTCGCTGTCTGGAGCTGTGGGGAAATCGTAGAATTCGAGGGCATGGCTCCTTGGGCGTTGGCAGAAATGGCGGGAGGAGCAGGAAGTGGGCATATACGCGTGAGAAGGCCAAGTGACTCCCTCCCTGATGTCTGTGCCCAGTCGATTCTCCGGTTGTGTCGGCGTCGAGCAGTGGCAGTGACAGACAGTCGCGCCCCCCCCTCCCCCCCCCCGTGCCGCTGGCCGTGGGCCCACGCATCAGTACTTGGGCTTTACCTGGATCTTGGAAAGGCTGAGGGCCTCTCCTCCCATCCCACCCGCCACCCCCGCCAGCACAGCACCCCCCCCCCCCCCGCCCCGGGCTGGGCCGAGGAGTCACGCTGTAGGTGTGGGGTCCAGGACTGACGCTTGTTCTCTGTTTTTTCTCGGCAAACAGGATGGGAGCCAGGGCCTTAGCAGTCGGAGCCCCGCCGTCCTCCGGACAGTGTCTAAGCCTCTTGTGTTGTGCTCTCTTTCAGGTAGGCTATTTGCGGGCTGAACCCTCGGGCTGCGGTCGGCCGTGTGGGAGGACTGCTTCGCTCGCGCGGTCCCCTTTGCCGGGATGTTCCCGCTGCTTCATGTTTCAGTAAACAAAGGAGTTTGTGACCAACCGTGGTTTTTTTTTTTCCCCTTAATTTAATTCTTCTAAGGTGGCTCTTTCCTCCCTGCTAACAAACCATCTGTGTAACTTCTCGTTCAACATTTCCTTCTTTCCTCAGCCTCTGAGCAGCCCGGGCTGGTAAGGACTCTGCTGGCCTTGCCCCTCCTGAGGGAACCTGGAGCCCTTCTCCCTCCCTGGCTTCTCCTAGGAGTTCAGCTCCTGTCCTTGGCCACCAGCCCTAGGATCTGCTGGCCCTTTACTGGGACTGTCTGGTGTCAAATAGCCCACCCCACCTGGACTGTCACACTGCAGCAGCTGACCTGAGAGTGCTGGGATCCCGGGGGGCCAGGGCAGGGGTTGTCGTGGTGGTGGTGGTGGGGGGGAGCGTGCTTTTTTAATGACCTCTGATCATGGTACCAGCAT
This sequence comes from Phascolarctos cinereus, assembly GCF_003287225.1. Lineage (NCBI taxonomy): Eukaryota > Metazoa > Chordata > Mammalia > Diprotodontia > Phascolarctidae > Phascolarctos > Phascolarctos cinereus. Next base: position 257,305,919 of record NW_027556402.1, on the reverse strand, counting down.
GTGCTGGAGGTGACTCATCCCCTTCTCCCCCATCCCCTTTTTGAACAAATAAACATTTCTAACAATCCAGTGTCCTGTTCTGTGTAACTGATAGTTAAGGATAGTTAAGGATTTGTTGAGCTGGACGATGGCTCCTCAGTGGGAGGGCAGCATGGTGAGATGTTAATGATAGAGTCAGCATTTATAGAGTGCCTGCTGTGTGCCAGGCACCGTGCTAGGGCTTTACAGTTATCGTCACAGCATCGCCAGGTTGAGAGGGGCTCTGGGATCACAGAACTAGTAAGTGTCTGCGGCTGGACTGGAACTCGGGTTTGCCTGACTGGGGAATAGCAGGTGACATCATCTTACTCAGGATTCTGCTGCAAAACTGGGCCAGCAAACAAAACGAAGGCCCACTTTTCCTCCCAAATTATCTTTCTTTTATCTGTGTTTGATGTCATGATTCTATGGATGTTTGAGAGTCTCTCTCTCTCTCATTAGCTAGGATGTCAAGATCTGTAATTTCATTAACACAGGTGTTTACTTGGAGACTTTAGAAACTGTGAATTATAATCCCTTCTGCTTAGCTTAGAAGCTTCTTGAGGGAAGGGACTGCCTTTTTTAGCACAGTGCCCAACACATAGTAGGCACTTAACATTTTTTGAATTGGGAAAAAAAAATGGTAGCCAAAACAATGAGTATCTGTGTGTGACAGTGTCTTCCCCTGTCAGTTTCCCTTTCCCTTTCCCTACCAAGCTTGTGTGAGCCTCTCTGAGCTCAGGGCCAGACCCGGCCTGTCTTTGGGCCCCATACATACTTCAGGGGGAGCTAAGCAGGCTCCGTCCATTACCTTCCATTCATCTCTTCCCATCACGGCAACACCACCTTTGGATGCCACTCACGAAGGGTCCCTGAAAAGGGGTCCAAGGAAGGGTGGCCCGTTTCCCTGCAGTTCTAGGAGCCCACTTCTGAGCTCTGCCCCATCTCCAGTGGGCATTTATTAAACATCAACAGTGCTGTGCCAGCCTAGCTGGCTGGTGGAAAAGCATGGGGGGGGAAGCATCGTGTGGGGTCCACCTGCAGAGGGTGGCGAGCCCTCCCTCCACCCCACAGTTCGCATCTCTTGTGGGCTTGTACCACAGGCACATCTAGGTATGTGCCTCAAGTCTCCAACCAGAGTGTAATCTTGAGGGCAAGCCAGGGTGGCTTTTTTAGCCCTGGACCCTAGAAGAGTGCCTGGCACAGAGCCAGCATTGCTGCTGGTGATATCCCTGACCTGGGCAGAGGGAAGGGGCTGTGGCTGTTTTTTCCCCATTTCCCATCCCTCCCCTCCCCCACAGAAGGTGTTGCTGCTACAGCCTCTCCATCCTCCAGGCCGCCAATGAGGCCCGCTGTGAGAGAAGGGAAGGGGATCCCCATCCTCGCCCCCAAGCAGGCAGTGCGCTGGCTAGTTGGGAAGCCAAAGACGAGCTGACTCACCCAGCCATGAGCCAAGCACTGTCAGGAGGCTAGGGACATGGGGAAGGGAGGGCAGGCCTCAGAAGGCCCCTGTCCCCTGGCAGCTTGGGACCTCTCAGTGTGCATGCACATAGAATCAGTACCAGGTGGGAAGCTTCTGGAAGGATCAGGAAAGGTCCAGGCCCACGAGGGAGGGACCCCAGGCGCTCTGCTCCAGCCTCGCCTCTTAGGCATGAGGAACCTGGGACGCCCCCCTCCCCAGCCCTCCAACTTAGGGGTCAGAGGCAGGATTGACCTGACTGCAGGGTCAATGTGCTTTCCATCCTATGGTCTGCCTTCCCGAGTCTTGAAGGAAGGGAGCAAGCATTTATTAAGTGCTTATGGTGTGTTGGGCACTGCGCTAAGCACCTTCCCTAAACCATCACGAAAATTTAAGGCAGAGGTGAAGCAGTCGATTCTAGGCTGGGGGAGGGCTAGTGTCAAGGCAGCCAAGCAAGTGATGGATTTGGGGTGGGCAGCAGGGGCTCTGAGGAGGCTGGAAAGCTAGACTGGGGTTGGGCATTTTGGTGTTGCCCTAGAGACACAGCAGGGAGCCACTGAAATTTGTTGCTGAAGAGAGTAAGTGGTCAGACCTCCAGCTAGGCCAGAATGGACTCTTCCCCATTTTATAAAGGGAGGCGGTGATACAAGCAGAAACAGTCAAAAACTGCCCCACCGGGTGCATTTCCTAGTGCCCAATAAATGTGCCAGCTTCAACCACTAAAAAAATAAACATTTTATTAAAAACACAACATCAGACATCCCCACCAACAGTGTACTTGTCCCGTGCTCCGCGCCTCGGCCAGCATTCGTGACGCTCCGTTCATCTTAAGCGCTTTTCTCATCGGCCGCCACACACTCGCTCTCCTCTTTTGGCTCTTCCTGACACTACCTCACCCAGGCCTTTCCGGTTTTCTCCGTATTCCTCACACCTGTCCATCTGACCTGCCTTATCTGCCCCCATTTATTTTACCCTTCCCCGATGGCTAAACGGGAAGCTACTGAGAGCATCTCTCAAGAGGCAGCATTTTTTTGGTTTTGTTTTTGATTAACAACCAGGATAGATTTCTAACATTGGAATTTTGGGGGCCAAACTCTGACCTCTGAATGAAATGCCTGAGATCCCACAGGCAGCTTCCCCAGCCTCAGTTTCCTTCTCTGTAAAACAACCATCCTACCCATCACACAGCTTTGTGGTGAAGATTTTACTTGGTTACCTTTCAAAGGCTATACCTAAAACTTCAAAGAAGAGCTGGGATCTAGGCGTGGCTCTCTCTTCCCTTCTCCCAGTGCCCTGTAGGGGAAAAAAAAAAGACACCAATACAGCTCAGAGCAAGAATTCTGGTGTCCACCTATGGAACGTGACAGATGCCTTCCAGTTCTGTGCAGAAAAGACCGGAATTTTTCCCTCTAAAATATTTGCAGTCTAAGCTTGAGACCACATCAAAGAACGTCTGTCCACAGAGATGCCGAGTTGTGGCCGAGGGTGTTTAAGGCAGCATCCGTGTGTGTGCTGAGGTAGCCTAGAAGGAGGGCAGGAGTCCGGCCAGGCTCCCTGAGGAGGGACAGCATCCTGGGTATCAGCAGGTCACAGCCGCCAGGGTGAGAAGTATCTGGTCAGTTCCGATGGTGTGGACCTTGAGGGAGGAGGAGTCAGTGCTGGGCAAGGGCAGCACAGGGAGTAGCCAGAAGGGGCGTTGCTGACACCTCTCCCTCCCCCTGCCATCACAACCAGCCCACTCCACGGAAGGCGTGAGGAAGGAAGAGAGGAAAGGAAGTTTAATTATGGGAGAAGAGTTCTGGAGGAGGGGGAGAGCCTGGCAGGTCCAGATGGGATGCTGCAGGACAGGGCTGAGAGGGGTGGGAGTGAGAAGCCAGGCGGCTGGGGACGGGGAACAGGGCCGTGCACTAGCAGCCAGGGATTCGGATCACTGGAATGGGAAGAGTACAAGGTGGAGGAGGAAATGAGTCCAGTCAGGGCATCAGTGGTTGGAGAAAGGTCCCTTGAGAGAGACGTAGTCATCAGACCACTCCAGGTCCAACCTTGTGGCAGGGGGTGATGGCCCAGGAGGGCTGATGGTAAACCTGGAAAAAGTCCTGGGGGTGGGGGTGGGGCAGCTCGGTGGCCCAGTGGATAGAGCTCCGGCCTTGGAGTCAGGAGGACCTGAGCTCAAGTCCAGCCTCAGACACTTGACACTTACTAGCTGTGTGACCCTGAGCAAGTCACCTAACCCCAACTGCCTCACCAAAAAGGGGGGGAAAAAGTCCTGGGGGGCTCACTTAACTAAGTAACCTGGGGAAAGCCACTTAATTATCTGAACCTCAGTTTCTTCACCCCAGTCAAGGCAGGATGAGGCTTTAAAAAGAAACTGTGTGTATTTAATTGTTAATGGTATCTTTTGTGTTCATATCACCTCCTCCCTTCTTCCCTTCTTCCCTTCTTCCCTTCCTCGGCCAGCTGGCTGTTCCCCACCCAGGATCCACCCTCTGAAAAGGAGGGAGAGGTTCCATTTCCTCATCCCTCCTGCTCCTTTTAATTCCACAGCCTTCCTTCAGTGTGGGGGAATTTTGCTCTTTTCGTTTCCCCTGTTGGTGGATAGACAGAAGAGGCCCTGTCAAGGCTCCTGCATCAGGCCTCTCGGGGTAGTCACCCGCATCCAAACCTCACCAGTTTCCCCCTGATTCTCAACCATGAGTCTCGGTCTGAAGAAGGGCGGCCACGTCAGGGAGCAGGAAACCAGCAGGAAAGTGGGGGCCCGGAGCCCTGATCTAGGGAGCTGGGGGGCAGGCGAGCAAGGCTGGGCCCTGGCTTGGCACATGCAGGTGGCTAGAGCAGAACAGACCCGAGACGGTGCCTCCTGCTTGCCTGACACCATATTGCCTACACAGTACTCAGGACATGGAAGGAAATGTTGGGGGAATGTCACTGGAAATCAGGGAATTCTTTGTCAAGCTTACGACTGGAAGTCAATCCTCTGGCCCAGAGACTTTGGAATTAGAGAAACTTGGGAGCATCCCACAGCAGGTACTGCTCTGTGCACCCCCCATATAATCACTGTGGCCAATCCTACTGCAGGGTGAGTCTTGGAAAATGCCCTTCATCTCAACACCATCCCAGCCTGGGTATTGTGAAGGAGACAAAGGAGCTTGGTAAAGCCTCAGCCTGTCTGTCCTACCTGTCACCCAGTCAGTGCACGACTGTCCCCTAGAAGCAAGACTTCTTAACCTAGGGTCTGTGGATTTACTCTTTAATCTTCTGATAATTGTATTTCAATAGACTTGGCTTCCTTTGCAATCCTGTAATCCTGATGTCACCAGACTGCCTGCCCCATGGGTCCAGGACACAAAAAAGATGAAGAAATACCCCCTTCCCCCAAGAATACCTGACAGTTTGTCCTCAAGGAGACGCTGGAGTGAGCACGCACCCCCAGCCTTCCAAGGGCTCACAGAGGACACGTGGGCTTGGGGGGCAAGGGGCTGGAAATCTTGCCACTGGTTCAATCTGCATGCCCCCCCCCCCAAACAAAAGATGTGATGGAAGAATTCAGACAATGCAGGCATCGTTGGGGGTAAATAAAAGGAACTCTGGGAAAGGTGACCAGCTGAGTAGAAGGATTTTGGGGGGTAGGGTGGTAAAGGCATGGCTTCTGCTGGGTTCTCGGCGACAGGTAATTCCCACCACTAGTGACAGTGTGAAACGTCTTCTTCTCCAGCCTCCACCCCCCACTCACAGCAGGCTGAGCTAACTTGCTTAGCACCATTCGGCTTATTTTTTTCGGTGGATTTTATTGAGGTCTTTTGTTTTTACATCGCGTGCCTATCCCAGGGTAGTCCTGCAAACTCCACCTCCCAGAGGACCAGCCTTTATAATGAGGCCTAAAGGAAAAAAACCACAGAGCCAAAGTAACCATCATGTTGAAAAAGCCTTACGTTCTCTGCGGGGCCTCAGCCCACAGCCCCCCCCCCCCCAGAAGCAGTGGGGGCAGGGGCCTTCTCAGGCTCAGTCAGCCCAATTTCAGAGCACTGTTTCGTGTGGGTTATGGTCATTCCCTCCTGCGGCACAGCTGTGGCCACCATCCACACGGCTTTCCTGGTTCTGCTTCCTCACTCCGCGTCAGCTCATCTGAGTTCTGCTTCCAGGTCTCTCTGATCTACGTGTCTGGTTTCTGACCTTCTTGAGGTACACGTGGGGCAGAAGCACAGACATGTTAGTCATGATCTTCCCGTGATTTCAGGCTGGATTACTCCACAGCTCCTCCTCCTCCTGGGCATTCATGTGACTGCCTCTCCACAGCTCCTCCACCAAGGACAAGGTTCTCCTCTTCTGTTATCTTTGGTGAAAGCACCGTTCAAATTATCTCAGCTCTTCTCAAGGACTACGGATCTGCCCGGCAGACACAAAGATGGAGGGTCACACCAGGCACACAGAGGAGCCATATGAGGTAGAGTGACGGGAGGGAGCTCCCTCTATCAGTGTTGCGGATGTTGTCCCGCCTTTCCAAAGAGGGCCAGTGACATCACAGAGGGACGTCTTGACTTGGGTTTGTGACCTGGACTGAAGGCAGGCAGAGCTGCACAAAGATGTCGGCCTCACTCTTTCTGCCAGAGTCATCAAACTGTGATGTGACAGTGACAAAAGTCAGGATGACGGTGATGGCCCGGGATGCAGCGGAGAACCTTGGTGTCTTCGATGTCTGACCACGCTCTGAGTGCTCCACAACGCCTGCTTCATCAGAACAAATTGTTCTCATCCGCCCCTTGTGCCAAGGGAAGTCTTCGCACGCTTGGGGTAGACGCCCCCCTAACCCACTGGTTACCCTCTCCCTAGTGTAGCCTGTCTGCCAAGACGATTTTACCGGGGCGTGGCCGCTGTATGTGTTACAGCTTGCTGGAGCCACAGGGGAGAATTGGGTGAAGGTGGACACCAAAGGCGGGTGAGCAGCCCTGAAAAAGGTCTGGCAGCACTCCCACCAGAGGTACTCCTCTGCCATGAACATTATGGATAATAACTCAGAGTCTTGGGGAAGCTGCCAGAGACACTGTGACCAGTCCAGAGTCACCGGCCCAGGGTTTTCCAACCCTGAGGCTGGCTCTTTGCCCACTACACGATGCTGAACAGGACGAAAGAAGATTCAGACAGAATGTTCTAGCACAGATGAAGAGAAGCAGAAAAAGGACATCTGTAGTTTGGGAGGGCTTCATGGAGGAAGAATACTTGAGGTGACCCTTGAAGGGAGAGGACTTTAACCTCCTCCATCCTCTTGTCTTTCTCCCTGGCCTCAGAAGAAGACAGATCTTTGTTCACTCCATCTACAGGAAACCTTGGTATGACATCCTTCAAGGCTCTGTCCCTGACCCTCATCATCTCTGCCTACACTCTCTCCCCTGGGAAGCTGATGTATCCCCGTCCCCCCATCCCCTGACAGCTTCAGCAGTTATCTCAATGTGGCTGACCCCCAGGCATGGACCTGCAGCTCATGGGAAGGTCCCCCCAGCACCTCAAACCCACACTCTCTAAACCACGCTTATTATATTTCCCCCAAACCTCTCCTTCTGAAGATGCCATTTTTGTCAGCGGCACCCCCAGAGAAGGAGGGTTTGTCACAGAGAGGGAATCTACAGGACTTGGTAACCACGGGAGGGGAGACCCACGGTTTCAGAGACTCTGTGGCTGTAAACTATGACTCTTGTGTGAACTGCTGCCTCCCCAGATTACCCTGCATTCACTTTGCATTCACTCTGTAGATACTTATTGCTGGGGGCAACGGAGGAAATCCTGCCCCCTCCCCCGTCCCCCCTTTGACTGGCCGGGCCATCCCTGGATCACTGACCTGTCACTGCCAATGACCTTTTAAGTCAGTCCGGAGATCTCCTGGCTGTTGCCTCTTGGGGGCTGGAAGAAATGGTTTCCTAAGATGAGATGCAACCTAAGTGGCTTCTCCGCCCAGCCCCGTGGGTGGGGGAAAGGGAATGAAGACTGTGGAGCAAATGCAAGCACAGGTAGGATGTGCGGAGCCATCTCTAGACAGCTAAGAGAGCCGATTGTTAAATTTTCATTGTGAACATCCGCACCTCAGAAATCATGAATGCTACAGATTGAGACCTGATTTACTGTTGCTGATTGTCTAGGCTTAAGAAAGTGACGGAGTGAATGTGAACGAAACTTAAAAGGACAAGTGCCCTGTGCACATTTTTTCCCTCCTGGAGAGCTGGTTGCAAACATTCTCCAGCACACTACTGACTAGGGAGGGCGCTTTTCACTCTGAAAAGCTTTGCTGTGAGAAGAGTTTTTGAATCGTGCCTCTTGAACAGTAGAATGGGGAGAATGCCAAAGACAGCAGGGCAAAGTGAAGGAAGCACCGCCTGGTCTCTCCCACCCCATCAGGTATCAGAAGGAAATGCCCTGGCTCTTAACAGCTGATTCCAGTGACTGACTTGTCTACACAGGCGGGCTTGGGGAAGAAGTGGTAGAACCCCTGTAAAATCGGGGGCCTGAGACAAAGCCCTGCTTTCCTTCTCCCTTGCTTCAGCTGGGAAAACAGGTGAATTTCAACAGAGTCTTTTCCAAAAGACTTGGTTCAGGAAAAAACCTCCTACCAGGGAGAGCTGTCCAAAAGTGGAATTGGTCATCGTGACCACTTCTGGGTTAACTGAAGGGACAAGTGGGGCAGCCGGGAGACCTGGAGCCAGGAACACTTATCTTTGTGATCCAGCCTCAGATACTGGCGAGTCACTGAACCAATGCCTACATCAGTTTCCTCAACAGAAAAATGAGGAGAATAATAGCACTGACCTCCCAGATCTGTCGCACGGTAAAGGCACCATCCCTGGCACACTCTAAGTACTGGATAAATGCCTGCCTCCGCTCCTCGGAGGTCTTTATGTGGAGCCCCGACGACCACTTGCTGGCCACGTCAGAGTGGGTGCGGGTTAGGGTGAGACGGATGATCAAGTCCGTTCCAGCACTCAGATGTGGTGACTCTGTGATCAAAGTTCAGTTGTTCAGTCACGTCCGCCTCTCCGTGACCCCATTTGGGGTTTTCGTGGCAGAGCCACTGGAGTGCTTTGCCATTTCCTTCTCCAGGCCATTTTACAGATGAGGAAACTGAGGCAAACAGGGTGACGTGACGTGTCCAGGGTCACACAGCTAGGAAGTGTCTGAGGCCAGATCTGAACCCAGGAAGAGGAGTCCTCCCGACCCCAGGCCCAGGGCTCTGTGCATTGTGGCGCCCCCTGGCCGCCCAAAAGCAGCACTGTCTGCTGTGTGAGGCCCAGCCCAGCTCGGGACTGGCCACGGTGACTCCTGAAACAAATAAACATGTGAAACGGCTCCCAATCTGGGCATCCCCTTCTGCCTCCAGAAGAGTGGTGACGGAAGAAAAGGCAGGCGGCTTCGCCCCAGAACCAAAGGGCCTGCTCGCCCTGCCATGCTGACGACCAGCCCCGACATCAGCCGACGGCATTGTTACGCACCTACTGCCTGGCACACAGCACACACTCGTGCCAAGCACCGCACTCGAGAGTAGGAATACACAGACACCGAAAAAAGTGCCTTCGTTCTACAAGGACCTCGACCAAAGTCTCCACACTAAGCTGACGCATACCCAGAGCCTGGTGGCTCGGATGGAGGAGAGGGGGCGGGGCGTCCTGGAACCCCAGCTCATTCAAACAGCATTCCCAGGTGAGCCGGGAAAAAAGAGGCCGACTAGGGCTCTGTTCACGTCACTGGTGACATCACAACCCCCCCCCCCAGCATCAATGCCCCTTGAGAGGAGAGCGGCAAGGAAGCAGAAGGGAAGTGACACCCCTCCCCCCCCCAACAGAGCATCTGGCTGGAGGAGACCCAGTCTTAAAAGCACTCGCTGTCACGGACAGATCGTTTAGGACATCTCCCAGAGAAGGGACGTCAGCTACCGCTACCTCCTCGTGCCGCCTCTGCTCCATCGAGCACGGAAATCCTCTCGGTCACACCATTCACGAAGAAATGGCGGGATGGGTCACCCCCCACAAATGCACGGCGCACCACGCTCAGCTCTCACCACTTTTCCACCCTCCTCCTCGGCTCTCTGCCTTCTCATCTCACCCCTCGGCTCGGCGGGTCGCCCCCATCCCTGCTCTCCCCGACACCCGTCAGCTCTTCTGTTCCTCAAGGGAACGCTTTGAGAAGTCAATGGTAAGGGGGGAGGGCCTTCCAGACACGGGTACTCATGGGCACAAAGGTAGGCAGGCGCCAAGAAACGGCTCGTTCCATGACTGTGCCTCCTGGCCCCGCTGGCAGGTAACAGGCCTCGCCCCCCCCCGCGACCCCCGACATCACTGAGCGCTGTTCCACAACTCTCAAACGTTGTCATCGTTAATACTGCGCATCATAGCTATCCCGTTGCTGTCTCAGCCCCCTATGGGCCGGTAAGCTGCTCGAGGGTCTGAGACCCTCTATCTACACTTTCAAGTCTCTCCACGGGTGCCTACGCAGGGCTCTGCTCACGGGCACGTAACAGATATTGCTGACGGAGTGACGTAGCTGCTCACCAGATTACCAGAAAGCCTTCGGCAGCCCCACAACTCTCCCCCAACTGGGTACGTCCAAAGCATCTGTGAAGATCCCCTGATCAGCCCTGCACGGCACTGGGCAGTTCAACACGTGCCGGCCAAACGCATCACCACCGCGGCGGCACTCGGGGAGGGAGCTCTCGTCCCTCGGACGCCCCTCTTCCCGTGACTGACTTGTCCCTGGGATGGCTTCCCAATAGCAATGCTCCCCCTGGAACGTCGTATCGAAGTATCTGTAAGTCTCGTGCTGTTTTTAGCTCTGAGCCCTCAGACAGCGCTCTGACAGAGCCAGGCAAGCGTTACGTGTCTCTCTCCTCTGCAGATACTCTTCCCTGAACGGCCTTCTCCCAACTGCATTTCCAATGAGAATAACTAGACTAATGAAGGCCTGTGATTCACCCAGTATAAAAAGACAAAGTAAATGTCTAATGCAAATAAAGGCGCCTAGGCTTTACCCGTGTTGAGCGCCAGAGGATTCAAGCTTCCGGGAGAGTTGGAGGGGGAGAAGGAGACAGAGGATTACCTCCGTGGCGCCTTAGTGGGGACTGTGGAGGGAAGGAGGGAGTCGGCCACATCCTCATCGCCACGTTCTGAGCGTGGGACGGGCCACAGCGCCCCAGGGCGGGAGTCCTGACCCCGCTATTTCTCTCGCTCACACTCCAGTTCCTCCAGCTCCATGCTCAGCCTCAACTTCCTCACCTGTGAATGGAGATTACCTCCTTCCCAGGGCGGCTGTAAGGCTCGAAGGACATAACACGTGGAGAGTGCCCTGCACCCCTGGAAGGGTTACTCAAATGCTAGTCTTTGTCATCAGTTCTTCTGAAAGTGCGGGCGCGGTGAACACTGAACAACATCACTAAAAAAGGGAACCCGTGGCCAAGAACCCTGGGTCACTGACAGGAGGGTCATGCAAACTTGGCTGTTGGTCAGAAAATGATAGAAGGCAATGAGGAGAAAACGCAACGCACAATCACAGCCCGAGCGAAGCAACGGGGGCCGCTACCAGCTCTGTGAGGTGGCACGGGGCGGCTGCTGAGAGCCAGAAGAACCTGACGACGCCACCGGGTCCTCGCCGGGTGGGCAGACCTGGCGGCCACGGGAGACGCGGCCTCGGAGCACCGAGGCGCCCCGGAGGAGGAGGGAGGGAGCCACGGGCCTGAGAAAGCCCAGCTCAGCCCATCCTCTGCAGACAGAGCTGGGAGCAGGAGAACATGGAGACGGAAAACATAATCAATCTCGTGTACTGGAGTGTATGCCTTCCAAAGCTTGGCGCTCCCTTCGTGACACAGCTCCTGCCTTAGCGCAGACTTCACAAGCTCTCCCACAGCCTCCCACGACCTCACACGTGGCTTCATCTCTTTCCAGGTCTAGGACAGCCAGAATCCAAAACAAAGTTTAAAAAAAACCCAACCCCAAACCCAGGAACTGACACTGCCTGACTGTGAGCTCCCTTAGCTGCCCGTCTTCACTTCCCACCTGCTGGAGCAGCAACACAGGCCTCTCTCTTTCTCTCTTTCTCTCTCTCTCTCTCCCTCCCTCCTTCCTTCCTTCCTTCCTTCCTTCCTTCCTTCCTTCCTTCCTTCCTTCCTTCCTTCCTTCCTTCCTTCCTTCCTTCCTTCCTTCCTTCCTTCCTTCCTTCCTTCCTTTCTTTCTTTCCCTAGGCAATGGGGTTAAGTGACTTGCCCAGGGTCACACAGCTAGTTAAGTGTCAAGTGTCTGAGGCCAGATTTGAACTCAGGTCCTCCTGACCCCAGGGCCGGTGCTCTAACATAGGCCCATTTTAAAACCCACCCTGGGCCCTGGACCCGCACTCTCTTTCCAGTGGCGGGAGACTCTAGCATCGACAGCCAGCGTGGCCACAGCCCTGCTGGAGGCTGCCGCTGAGAAGCGCCATGGCCGCAAAGCTCCGAATGCTGGTGCCGGATCAGAGAAGTGAGGAACAGCACGGGACACCAGATGCTGGGGAGGGGTTGGGGGTTGTGTAGCACTTTGCCAAGCCTGAGGGGAGAGTGCAGCACCCAGCTGGGGCCAGTTCTGACCACCCTCCAGGTGGCTGGGGCAGAAACCTAGGCCGGTGAACCATGAACTGCCGTGTGAGGAGAGACCGTGATCAGAGGGGAGGGAGTCAGAAATGAGCAATAAGCAAAATGAGGGAAGACAGAAAGTACCCAAGGTTGCAGGAAGAAGAAAACTCAACAAGCAGATGAATCAACAGGAAAAGCAGTAACAACAGAAGGGAACACGGCCTCCAGATAAATGAGTTCAGGCATCTGTGAATAAATACAGCAGAATAAAGGAAGATGATCAAACTCTCAATAAGACAGAGGATTCTGTGGAAGCTGAGAACATGGAACCACAGCATGCTGTTCCTAATGGTTTAAAAGAGAAATGAGAATTATGAGAGCAGAATTTACGGCCTGTGCAGCAAAAATAATGAATGGAATAGAAAAACTGGAATGTGTAATGGCAAACCTCACCAAAGAAACAGAAGAGAGAACAGCAGACTGGGAATGCAAACACAAAGAAAAAGACAATCTCAAAGAAGAGGAGAAAAAAATGCTCATTATGCAAACAAAACCTGCAGACCTTGAGGATGGGGTGTGCAGAGACAACCTAAGGATCATACGTCTCCCAGAAGAGCACGACAGGACAAAACCCTTAATACCATAATGCAGGAAACAGTAGAAGAAAAGTGACAAGAAATTCTGAACATAGAAAATGAAGTTCCAAATGAAAGAGTTCCCAGACTGCCACCAGAAAAAAAAAAAAGAGGCTGAAAACTTCAAGACACACAGTGGTTAAATTTAACAATTCAATTCAGAAACAACAAGTTCTGCAAGCCATCAGGAGAAAGACCTTCAGATACAAAGGAAAGGGCATTTGAACAAAGCAAGACTATTCTGCAGCCACCAGAAAAGAAGGAGAGACTGGAATACAATGTTCTGAAGAGCAGGAGCTCAGGATGCAGCCCAGGGTGACCCGTCCTGCATATCTGAGCTTCAGCATGCAGGACCAAAGGTGGGTGTTCAATAATGAAGAAGAGCTTGAAACATCTGTATGAAGAAAGCCAGAGCAGAAGAGAGGGTTTGTATCTCAAACTCCCCAAACAACAGACATGCAGGAAGAGTGAATAAAATGCTGCGGGCAAGGCCAGCAGCAGCAACAGTGACAACAGAGAGACCACGAAGAGACTTCTTCCTAAAGGGCCACAAGGAGACAGGGATGAGGACAGAAATCTGACAGAGGTATCAGTGAGGGGTGGAGGGAGAGTGCTGCTTCTGTGGGACTGCATTACAACATGGGGGAGTACATAAAGGGGGGAGGGGAGTGATGCACCAGGTCAAACCAGAGGCTGGCAATGAGGGGGAGGACCTCTGTGGTCTCAGAAAGAGAAGAGCCTACAGGGGAGTGGGTGAGGAGGAGGGGGAAAGATTGAAAGATGAAGGAAAAAGAAGGAAGAGGCCTCACTGTGAAGGTGGGAGGGGGTCCCACCAATGAATGCTCCTATGGGTGGAGGGAGATGAGGACTTTACACTGGACGAGGCCTGGGGATGCTGGTGCCTCAAAAGTCTGTCTGTCCTGGGAGGAGGGAGGTGGAACCCCAGGGGGTAACCGGCATCTGGAGGCACAGGAGAGCACGGACCCAGCAAGATTTCCAGGTAAAGTCAATAAGGGAAGGCATAGATCATTTGGAGGGGAGGAGAGGACAACGAGAGAGGTGATTTACCATGTCAAACGGGGCAAGCCTTAGCCAAGGCTGTGGCAGAAAGCACTGGACAGGTAAAGCCCAGAACCTTGGAAGCTTTAATGTAGCAAGAACACAGAGAAAAGAGAGGGACCGGATATTACAGGGGCTACGAATCACAGAATGAGGGTCCCAGAAAGAAAAGATGGATGATGAAGAGAGTGAGAGAAATCCTTTTTGGAAAGGGTACAAAAAGACTAAATTTTAAAAGTTAATGAATAGGACTAACTCGGGGGAGGAGAGGAAGGAGGAATCTTCTGGAAGATTCTTGTGTAACCAGATAAAATCGAGGGGGAGACAGGACCAAAATCTCCTAGGGAAGGTGTAACAAGGGAGAGATCAGAGGCAAGAGAAGAAAGTGGGGGGGGGGGAGGCAGGGCAGCTAGGTGGCGCAGTGGATAGAGCACCGGCCCTGGGGTCAGGAGGACCTGAGTTCAAATCCAGCCTCAGACACTTGACACTTACTAGCTGTGTGACCCTGAGCAAGACACTTAACTCCGACTGCCTCACAAAAACAAAAAAGAAAAGAAAAAAAAGGACTCACACAAAATAAAACCGAAGGGAAGGGAAAACTGTGCCACCCATCAAATGAATCCAGAAACTCAGGAGCTGCCATCATGTGCTCAGACAATGCAAAAACAAAGATGCAGTAAGCAAGGAAGGCGATGCTGTGCCAAAAGGAACCAGACAACAAACCGGCATTGGTAACAAACTTCTGCGCTCCAAGTGCCTTGGCATCTAAATTCATGAAGGAAAGGTCATCTGAGCTTCAAGAAGGTACAGCCAGGAGCAACTAGGTGAGTCGGTGGAGAAAGCACTGGCCCTGGAGTCCAGGGGACCTGAGTTCAAATCTGGCCTCAGACACTTCCTAATTGTGTGACCCTGGGCAAGTCACTTAACCCTGATTGCCTCAAAAAAAAAAAAGGCACGACACTAACACAGTCATGACTATGTCTATCAAGAAGAGTCAGACATGACTAAAAACAACTGAACGCCAAAACAGGAAGATGGACAAAATGGAAAACAGGAAATTGAAAAAAAAATTCTAGAGGGCAGTGGAGAGAGCACTGGCCCTGGTTTCAGGAGGACCTGAGTTCAAATCCTGCCTCAAACACTTTACACTTAACTAGCTGTGTGACCCTGGGCAAGTCACTTAATCCCACTGCCTAGCCAAAAAAAAAAATTTTTTTTTCTGGAGAAACTAGAGTTGAAAGACTTACGGTGTCTTCGAAATGCAACACCAAAAGAATACACAGATTTCTCTGCACAATATGGAACTTTTAAAAAAACTGACCATGCACTAGGGCACACAGATATTGCAAACAAATGTAAAAAGGCAGAAATTATCAATACAGCCTTTGAAGACCATCATACAACAAGAACAGAGATTGATTCAGGGACCACAAAAAAGATACAGAACCAAATGCTGGCTGAACAATGAAATCTCAAATAATGAGTGGGTTGAATGAAAAAAATCATAGAAACAATAAGTATGAAAGAAAATCACGATGATGAAACAAACCAAATTTCTGGAAAGTAGCTAAAGCAGTCCTCAGGGGGGGAAAAATCACATCCTTACAATTATACATTAACAAAATAGAAAAAGAGAAGATTAACGAACTGAGTATAAATTTTAAGAAATTAAAGAACCAACAGAGATGCAAAATAAAGCACAAAAAAGAAGATACTAAAAATTAGAAGGAAGATAGATAAACTGGAAACAAAAAACCCCATAGAAATGATAAAATAAAACTAAAACCTGGTTTTTTGAAAAGACTAATGAAATTGTCAAACGTTTATCTAATCTGATTTAAAAGAAGGCAGAAGAAAAATCAAATCAATAAAACAGCGAATGAGCAAGGTTAAAATCACAGCAAAACTAGAAGAAATTAAAATAATAATCAAAACATATCATGCACAGTTACATGTTAACAAAACTCAGAACACAAAAGAAATAGAGGATCACTTTTTTTTTTAAAGGCAACTGGGGTTAAGTGACTTGCCCAGGGTCACACAGCTAGTAAGTATCAAGTGTTTGGTCTGAGGCAGCTTTGAACTCAGGTCCTCCTGACTTCAGGGCCAGTGCTCTATCCACTGTGCCACCTCGTTGTCCCCGATGACTTTCAAAAATAGAAAATAATATAAAATACTCAAACTATCAGAAATCCAGATAAAGATCTTCAATAACCCAAACTCAGAACGAAGGAAGAAGATCAGGTTGTAAAGGAACTACCAAAAGACAAAACACCCTAGACCTGACAGATTCACAGAATTCCATCAAACTTTTAAAGAACAGTTAGTGCCCTACTTTACAAAGTGTTCTTAAAAACGGAGAAAGAAAGAACCCTACTGGAATCCTTTTATGAGACCTAATACCTCCATCAGGAAAAGATGAAACATGGCAAGGAAACTATAGGCCGATATCACTATCGAATATTGAATCAAAAATTTTGAACAAAATCCTGTCAAACAGATTGCAGCAATTTGTCCAAGAAATCATTCATTATGATTAAGTGGGATATGTAGCAGGGATGCAAGGATGATTCAACATTAGGAAAACAATCAGCATAATTAATGACATTAAAATCTCAAACACCCCAAACCACATCATCATCTCAACAGGTACAGAAAAAGCCTTTGACAAAGTACAACACTTTTGTGTTAAAAACCCTACAAAGCACAAGCAAAGAGGGACCTGTTTTGTTGTTGTTTTTTGTAATATCATAAGGTCAAGCAGAGCAGTTTCTATTTGATCCCAGAGGCAGAAAGGAGCCCTTAGGTTTTACTGAGGAGAGTTGTGCAGGTTCCTTATAAACAACAACAACAATAATGATGATAATAAGCATGTAGCATTTTAAGGTTTACAAAGTGCCGTATATATGTTGTCTCATCTGATGACACAATGACCCTGTGAGGTAGGTGCTACTCTCCCCATTTCTCAGAGGAGGACACTGAGACTGGGAAGGGCAAAGAGACTTACCCAGGGTCACAGGGTCTTCCTGATGCTGACGCCAGCGCTCTGGCCGCCCTCTACTCCGGGCTGCCTCTCCCAAAAGGAGGCACCCAAGCAGACAGGACTCTCTCTGACAGCGCTCGAGTCCCAGGGTCCAAATGGAGGGCAGACCCTGGGCCCTGCAGGGCCTCTGTAATGACATCCAAACCGTCAATAAGCCAGCAGAAGGCATCTCACTGTGAAGCTGGATGGAGGGGCCGGGGCTGGCACCTCCCCCCCGCCGCAAGGTCTAGCTGGCACAGTCTAGGGACCCCTTCTTGGAACACAGCTTTTGAGGGCATAAAATAAAACACAAGATTACAAAAGAAGCCAATTACATTGAAATAGTTATCAAAATATTTTTTAAGTTCATGGACTCCAGTTTAAGACTCCCCATAAAGACTCAGGCAGGTGGCTGAGTAGCTAGAACACTGGGCCTGGAGTCGGGAGGACCCGAGTTCAAATCCAGCCCCAGATGGCAGCTGTGTGACGCTGGGCACATCACTCAACCCCGTTTGCCTTAATCCTCTGGAGAAGGACATGCCAGACCACTCCAGCATCTTTGCCAAGAAGACCCACGAGCAGCACTGGTGTGCTCCGGTCCACGGGCTCACAGAGTCAGACATGACTGAGTGACCGCACAACAAACAGACCAGGGAGACGCTCCACGCGGGACAAAGAGGAGGGGGGGGGGAACACTGACTTTGGGAACCTGCAGTCTGCCCTGAGCTACTCCCATGTGACTCCCTGGACAGGAGAGGGGGGGGACCACCAGAGCGGGCAACAAGGAGGCCCAAGGTGGGGGCCAAGAGGCTTCGGTGAGTGGAACACACAAGTGGGGATGGATGACCACAGAGGACGTGGCCTGGGCCAGGAATAACAGAAAGACAGACCCAGGGGTCCGTCCTGACACCCAGACAGCAGGATGCCCCCTCCTGCCCCCTCTTGCGGAGGACCGTGGGAGGACCTGGACAGTCTCAGCACCCTCCCGGCTGACCACACCAGCCACTTCCCAGGCCTCCCGTCCACCCCCCTGGCCAGCTGCCACAGGGATATTCCTCAGGCCCAGATCTGGCCAGGTCACCTCCCCCTCAACCAGCTCCCGTGGCGCTCTCTCCATTGCTGCTAGGATCCGACAGAAACGCCCATTTACCTTTTAAAGACCTCCAAAATCTGGTCACCAACTCTCTTCCCAGGCGCACTGGACATCTCTCCCTTTGCTGACCTCTTGGGTCTGGCCAGACTGGCTTCTCTTTCCCCCACATGAGCCCGTCTCTACCTCCCACCGGATATCCACTCCCTGAACGGCCTCCCGCAGGGCCCTCTCTCCCTTGAAGACACACTTCACCACCGTTTCCTGCACAAATCCTCTCCTGGCCCCCCAGATGCACTCCTTGATTAACTGACTGGATGTGCTACATACGCGGCTGCGAAAAGAGGTCAGCCTGACCGACTACATGCTGTGGTTGTTCAGTCATTCGGGCGTCCAATTCTTTGTGACCCCAGGGGGGATTTTCTTGACAAAGATTTTGGAGCGGCTTGCCACTTCCTTCTCCAGCATGAAAGAAAACAGAGGTTAAGTGACTTGCCCAGGGTCACAGCTACTACATGTGTGAGGCCAGATTTGAACTCAGGTCTTCCTGACTGCAGGCCCTGGGCTCTATCCACTGAGCAATCTAGCTGCCCCACCAAACGACACAGGATGAGCCGAATGGACAAAGAATCTCTGCTGCCCAGCCCACTGAAAGGGCGTTTGTCCGCAGAGTTTGTCCATCAGTCTGCATGCTTCTGACGGCAGGCCGATGAGACGGACCTGAAACTGACTAGGAAGAAAGGCAAGGGCCAAACTGAAGGTGGGAAATTTTTTTTTCTTTTTTTCAGGCAATTGGGGTTTAGTGACTTGCCCAGGGTCACACAGCTAGTAAGTGTCAAGTGTTTGGTCTGAGGCCAGATTTGAACTCGGATCCTCCTGACTTCAGGTCCAGGGCTCTATCCACTGTGCCACCAAGCTGCCCCACGGGAAACTTTTTTAGCAATATTCAATATGCAGTAAGCCCTCACTGGGTACCTGCTAAGCACTGCCCCCCAGGAGGGCTCCCGTCTGCATGTCTTATATCCTGACAATCTGACCCCTCTTCCAGAGGGATCGGGCCGGCACGCATACAAGCAGACCACCTGGCCAGCTTGGAGGCAGAGCGGCCCGACACCAGGGGCTTCTGGGAAGCTCTTGCTGATTGGAAATTTCAGACAGATGGGACTGGGGAAGGAGGCAGGGTCGGTCACGTATCCAGAGGAACCAGGAGGAGGTGGGCTGCTGGGGCACGGCAGGGATGGCCCCGAACATTCAAAGGGCTGTCACGGATTTGGCGGTCAAAGGTACCTCGAAGGTCATCTGGCCCAGAGGGGGCCCAAGCCAGATTGGGAAATATTTAACAAAGAAATTTAATAATTTAACAAATTAAAAAAAAAAACGTTGTTAACTGCGTGGCTCTGTAAGCCAATATGAGCCTGCGTGATGCAGTGAGCGCAGGTCGGTGGCCCGCTCTCCCCCGCCCAGCGCCCTCATTTTACAGAAGAGGCGCGTGGAATGACTTTCCAAGATCACACAGGATATGAACCCGGGTCCCTCTGAGTCCAAATCCACTTTAAGCACATCAGGCAGATGTCCTCTGGTGGTTTCTGCAAAGACAGGGGTCCGGGGGTGTGCTGGAGCAGCTCCAATGCGCAGCGTGAGCCTTCACCCCCAGAAATCGGCAAACGCTCCCCAGCAGGGCTCCGCGTCGCTTTGTTTCTCTAGACCCGAGAAAGCGACGCAGAAAATGTTAACTAATCATGCAGAACGGGTCATGGGTACTTTTCTAACCCGTCGGTCAGTATTAGTGCCTCCCGTGTGCCAGGCACCTTGTGAAGTGCCGGAGGTGCAAAGAAAGGCAAAAGGCAGTCCGTGCCCTGGAGGCGCTCACAGTCCAAGGGGGGAGACAACCAAAGGAAAGCCTCGGGCATACGGGGGCGTCCAAACTCAAAGAGCAGGGGATTCCTGAGGGCCGCCGCGGACTTAGAAAACCACCAATTCACGTGAGCTATGTTTCATCTAGGAAGTATTTCCCAATTACGTTTTCATCGGGTTCGGCCGTACTCCCGAGGCGTGCCGCTTGGACCCTCCGCAGAAGGTGGGATTTCCGCTGGGACCCGAAGGAGCCGGGCAAGATGGGGGCCAGGGTCACTGGATCCAAGAGGGTGGGTCAAGGAGGCAAGCCTAAGCAGCACGGAAAGGGAGGAGGCGCCAGAGCTCGAGGGGCTCTGAGGGCCCAACAGGCGTGGGGCTTGATCCTGGAAGCGACCGAGAGCTACTGGAGCTTGCTGAGTGGGGCGCGTGCGTATCTGCGTGACATCTCCGATCCCGGACAGCCCCTCGTTACAGGCTTAGTCCGCCCCCCTCCCTCGGAGCGGCGGCAAAAACCAATGACGCTCCCTTCCTTCGCGGCAGAGAGGCGAGGGGCTCCAGGGGCAGAGGAGTGGAGACGCTCTCAGAACAGTGGAGGTTTTTGCCTGTTTCTTCGCCGCCAGAGGGTGGCTTAGGACTCTTTTGCAAAGACAGGCCACGTGACAAACACTGGTGCGGAAGTGGGGGCTCGGGCCAACCTCAACATCACCCAGGATGCCCAAACTGTCCCCAGCTGTGCGGAGGGAGATGGAGACCCCAGGAATCACAAAGTGACCTGGCCAGTCACGGATCCACTGGGCAGGGGGAGGGCACATCCTGACGAGGGAGGGTCCTGCCTCCAATTAAGAGGCCCTGGGTGGAGTTCCAGCCTCAGCTCTGGGGCCCGAGCTAGGCGTGCCTCCCTGCTCCAGCCGGTGGGACCCCGCAGACATCCCCCCCTCTTCCTGGGCTGGCACTTCAGGCTGAGTCTCCGACCGCCTTTCACAAAAGCTCCGTCTGGCTGTCCAGAAGCCACTCTTAAACGCAACGTGTCCGGATTCATCATCCTCCCGCCCCAAACCCTCCCACACCCCGAATGTACATTTCAATCTCTGAAACTTTTTTTGTTGCTGTTTTGGTCTTTTTCTCTTAAAGACCAACCTTAACCCCAAATCACTCTGGTCCCAGACCCAGCCCTGCTCGGTCACGGGGTGGGCCCTGAGCGTCTCAGAACGAATGCAAGTAACCACCGTTTCCGTTTTGGCCGGAAATCCTGAGGGTCTTCCCAATCACGGAATGGGCGCTGCCTCCGTCAAACTGAGACCTGTTAAGGGCTCAGCTTGAAGAGGCCAAGGTTCCCCCACCACATCCAGGGCCATCTCCAGTTATCCTGATCCGTATCTGCCCACTGGACCCAGACGGCTCCAGAGGGGAAAAATCATCTTTCTGACGCCATGGTCCTCTTCGACAATGAAGGACCAAACAGCGGAGGGCAACAGCACCCTCCCTGTCCCCCAGGCTCACGACACGGCAGTGACCCCGGATCCCTCCCTCCCCGATCCCATGTGGCGCCAAGGCCCGTCAAGGCCCCCTCGCAGCATCTCCCCCATGAGGGCCTCGTGCAGACACCCCTTCACCCGCCCTGGTCCAGTGTGTCAGGTCAGGGGGTGCCGGCAGGACTGGAGATCCCGGAGGGTTTCCAAGGGGAGCCAGGTGTCTGGGAGAGCCAGAAGAGGGATAGGTGAGAGGGGAAGTACTGGGAGACGTCATTCCATCAGCACAGGAAATAACGACCAGGGGACAAAACTTCTTCCACCAACGAAACCTGCCCAAGGCGGAGGTGTGCCACACATGGCCGAGCTGGGAGCCAGGACTAGACTCAAATGAAACTGGAAAACATTTAACAAAATAGAAATAGACTAAAGCATAGATAATATCATTTCTAAAAGGCATACATGGTCTGGTAGCCCCCACTCCTATTTGGGTCTGACACCACTGACCTACAGGGGGTGCCCAAGGCAGAACCTGAACCCAGCTCTTGCCGGCTTTGAGGTCAGCCCTCTCTGCACCCTGCCTCTCAACGCACACACTCAGGTAGATGAGGGGAGGTTCATTCACTCTAAAGTGGAAACGAATGAGTTTACAATGCCTGCCTTCAGGAAGCTTACATTGTAACGGGGGAGATGACTCATAAGGTAAGGGGTGGCTACGAAGATTTACTTTGGGAAGTTATGGGGCTGGCCAGGGGAGCCTCTGGGGAGCAGGACACCCCTTTTCCAGGCATAAGAGCAGTACTCATTTGTTTAGGGCGTCAGACTTTGATAAAAGCCGGGGAGTGGCTGAGGTGGGCTGGGCTGCTGACCAGGGGGGTGGGGGGTCAGCTTCCAGGGTAGAAGCCCCCCCTCAGCTAAGACTCCCCCCCCCCCAGGCGCAGTGTCTGAGGATCCAGACGGTAAGGAGGCTGGCTAGAATAGAACATAGGACACATGCAGGGACTCAGGTATGCCGAAGCTCCCCACCAGACACACCCGGGGCAGCTGGGCCACAAAGAAGCTTTTGTCTTGGATGTTAAAGGCCCAGTTTGCCAGAAAGATGCTTCCTGAGAGGGGAAGGTTCTAACCCCCTCTCTATGAAGTATGACCTGAGCAGCAGCCACTGGGAGGGTGAGGAATGGGCAGGAAGCAACCAGGGAAGGATCCCAGGACACGGTGAAGGCTCAAGGCAGTAAAGCGCAGGCTGGGGCAGACCCAGGACCCGTGGGGGGGCGGTCCAAGAAGCGAGCTGACGCTGACGTCCAGAAAAACGTCCCGTCAACTGGAGCTGTCAGAGGGGCCCTCCTTTGTGACTGGGATCCTTTTACACAACGTGGCTGCTGAGATCTGAACCAAGCCTGAAATCACGATACTGGGACGGAAGGCGGCTTTACCAAAGGCAAGAAACAGTTCTCCCCTCCACTGTTCCCACCCAAAAAAAACAAAAAACCAACTCCCCAAAAGTCCCTGGCCGTCTCACGTCAGGGTTGTGTGGTATGTCAACTTTAGACACCAGGCTCAAGGCTTAGATGAGATGTTCAGTCAAGTGGTCACTTTGCGCCAGAGGCTGGGCTGCAAAGAAAGGCAGAAGCAGCACCCCCTCCCACCCCACCCCGCCTTTGTGGAGCTCACATGTTGGTCGGGGAGACAGCCTGGACATAACCAGGTCCACACACGATATGTGTAAAGTAGACAGAAGGCAATCTGAGCAGTGAAGGCACCTGCAGAAGGTGAGATGTGAGCTGAGTCTAGGACACCAGGAAGTAGAGAGACAGAGATGAGAGGGAAAGGTCATGGACGGCTCCGGGGGAATCAAGCTAGGGAGCCCCTGACTGGAACTCAGACATGGGTTTCCCCAAGCCATTACTCATCCAGAAAACAAAGTCATTGGCTGGGGACTACCCTGGGAGCAGAATTTAAGGGAAAGTTTGGAAGAGGGACTGAGGTGTTCTGGCTAGAGCTGCAGGTGGTCCTGAGCCAGGAAGGGGGCACCAAAAAGCATCTGTCCCTCCGTTCCTGCATTAAATGTAAAACGAGGCACCTCTTCCTCTAGCGCCCCAGTTCCCGGGAGAAGATGACAACTGATGGCGGGTGACCTTTACTGACCAACACTGGGGTGTCTCCCTTGCCCTCCCCAGCAGGCTGTCCATCTGCCTCAGACCAGGCTCAGACACACTGGGACAGCAGTGTGGTAACCTCAAAACTGGGGAACAAAGTTCCCTGGAGCCATGGGTTTGGGGTCTTTTTTTTTTAGCGCATATAAGTTACACACACACACACACACACACACACACACACAGGGATTTTGTGGATTTACACAGAGCATTTTCTTCAAGGCTGGGAATGCTACCTTGGCAAACAGGTAATCAGATCAAGATGCCCTTGGGCTTCTGAAATCATCTATACCAGAGCCAGTGGCTAACCAGGTAGGGGAGAGCTGGGTCTGATGGAAGAGTACAAGACAGGACAGAGAGAGAGGATGAAGTGAGAGTAACAGGGAATGATGTCAAAAGGAAATGGGAGAATATGCACTGAACTGGAGCGGCTCAGAGAAAGAGGAGGAGAGGAAAAGGTAGGGTGAGGCCTTCTCCAAGGCTTAGCTGGGAAGTTTCCATGCTTTGGGATAAGTCTTGGTGAATTCCTTCACAGAAGCCAAAATGAGCAATGTTTGTCCCAGTTGAGCCATCTGGCTTTTGACCTGGTTGGGGGCAGTCTGGGAAGAGGGGAGTGACAGCAACAGGACCCTGGCCAGCACTCCAAAGGGCAGAGATGTGAAGGACGGGGGGGTCGGGAGGATGGCTCCTGGTAATGGCTCCCTGAGCGGCTGCCCTGGGGTGGGGGGGTGGATAGACAGCCCAGAGACACCAGGAGCTGTGATGTGGGACAGCCAGAGCTGGGCTCCCCTCCCTGTCCCCAAGGCTTCTGCTCCTCCCAGGTACAGCAGTGTCCCCCTCACCCCCAAGGCTCTGGGTGTCCCCTCCCAGTTCCTGTAAGTGACAGCCCCGGCTCTTCTGGAGCTCAGTTAGCCCAACCTCCCCTGAGTTAATTACAGTGTGGCTGGTTATACATGGGTGGAAGACATCCCCACTTCTGAATCACACCTGGCTTTTCTCAGCACAGCAGGGGATGCGATACTCTTCTGACCTCTAATAAAATCCTCATTTTCCTCCCTCAGCTGCTGAGACATGGCAGGTAGAGACAGTGCTGGATGAGAGCTCTTGTCCTCACTCACCCCCTGACCAATGCCTGACTGCAGGCACTCAGTTACCCTCTCCTGCGCCCAGCATAGAGCCCGCCACACAGTGGGAACCTTTCTTTCCTTTCTGAGCTACCTCTGGGCTTCCTGCTCGAAGCCATCCCCATCCTTTGGCCTCCCAAGTTTATGGCTGCAGCTCTTCTCTCTCCTAGCTCTCCATCACCGACCTCCTACCACTGGTCAGACCCTGCTGTTTCCATCTCCACAATCGACCCCCTTCTCTACTCACACCACTAAGGTTATCTCCATGACCTCCTCTCCCCCGACTTCAGTCCCTCAGGTTCAGTTCTGGCCGAGACGCTTCCGGCCCCGTCAATTCCGATGGCCCCTTCTTGCTCCTTGGGGCCAAATATTCACTCCTCTGACGAGATTCTACAGCCTACAACCCGGCCCCAACCACCTTTTCCAGTCTTGCCGCACGTAACTCTTTCTCCCAAGCTTTACGATCCACCCACAATTACAGAGGTCCCGGCCTCTCTGCCTCCAATCTTTGCTTTCATGCCTGGACTGCACTGCCTGCTCACCTCCCCTTCTTCCACTAAAGACAGCACAAGTGCTCATGTAACTTCTAGAGTCTCTCCAGATCCCCTCCCTCTTCCTCAACAAACTTGCATTTAACTGCTTTCTAGTCATTTTGATCATTTTTATTTAGTCTCTTTATGTAGATGCCCATTTGGTGTCTTCCCTGCCAGAATGTAAGCATCCTGAGGGCAGGGATCACTTCCGTGTGTTTGAATCCTCAGCACTGGACACAGCACTTGGCAGATGGTAGGTGCTTAATCAATGCCCATCAGGGGCAGCTGTGTGGTACAGAGCACCAGCCCTGGAGTCAGGAGGGCCTGAGTTCAAATCCGACCTCAGACGCTTTACACTTACTGGCTGTGTGATCCTGGGCACGTCACTTAAATCCCAACTGCCTCACCCCCACCCCCCAAAAAAACCCCCACAAATACCTATTAGAAGAAATATTAAAACTAAGTCAAAAGACTAAAAATATTAAAGACAACGTAAGGTATCTTGTAGCAAAAACTGACCTGGAAAACAGACTGAAGAGAAAAAAACGAAGACTCATTGGACTATCCGAATGCCACAACCCCAAAAAAAGGCCTAGACATCCTATTTCAGGAAATCTCAGAAGAAACTGCCCAGAACTCTTAGGACAGTAAGACTCTCCTGGCTACCCCCCTGAAAGAAACCTCAAAACAGAAACTCCTAGAAATACTGTGGCCAAAATCCAGAGCTTCCGGGTCACAGAGAAAAGCAATGCTTAGTGATTCACTCAGGCTGCCCACCTGAAAGGACAAGGAATTGAGAACTGTGTTGGTGGCTTGGCTTTGCTGATCTTTATAAAAGAAAATGTTTGCAAAGCAAAGCTTACTAGATAAGGGAGAAAGAAGAGATGTATTCAGAAATGGGAGCAGTATAAAAGCAAAAAGTTATCAGTAAACCTTTAAAAAATCAGGTGGTCCAGCTGCAGAACGCCCTCCTTCCTGTAGGAAGCTGGCACTGGTGGTCGCCGTCAGGTGCATACCAGACTGGCAATAATGAAGCAGCTGCTGCAGGTCAGATGCTTTGATAGCCACTGAGGAGGCAAGGGTTAATGAGGAGTCACAGACCAGGGCTCATGAGGGCCCAGGGCTCCTGCTGCAGTCCAGAGGGGACAAGCCTCAGAGCCAGCAGGTTGAGTCCCGAGGCTGCCACACACATCCTGTGGGTGTGACGAGTCCCCAGCCTCCCCGTGAAGGGAGCTTCCACACGCATTGTTCCCTGCACAGACAAAATCTTGTGGAGAGCCCAAACACCCCAGCCACATCCTACTTCCTGGAGAGTTATTCTTAACCTGCTATTTCTACACACTAATTTCACTTGAGGATTATTTCTTTTCATTGAAGTCTGAATTAAAGGCTTGGCACCTCTGAGGGGAAAGGGGATCATCTCCCCTCTTCACTTCCAAAGCTCTGTGACAATGATGCCAGGGAGCATCAAAGCCCAGAGAAGGAAGGCATTGCTGGTTCTTTGTTTCCCCCAAATAATGCTGAAGACCCAGAGAACCCTGGCATCCAAATGCTTAAGCTGATCCTCTGACCTTCAACGAAATCAGATTCTCCTGTTCTGAACAGGTTCACTCCAGCCAGGTCAAGGCCACGCACCAGTCAAGGCCAGTCCGCGTCTAGCTCCAGGCCACGGTAAGGCCAGAGGCCAGTCGCACCTTCCCAGGCCGAGCCCCAGGAGGCTGAAAAGCCTCCTTCCTGGTGCCAGTACTGCTGACATTGACCCCACGCTCCAGGGCCAGGGGCTCGGACCGAACTGACAAATTAACCAAAGGAACGTTAGAAAGCGGACTTGATGTCTGCTGGACATTCTCTAACTTGGGCTGTGACTGACCTTGAGTGGTCAGGACTCGGGTCTCCAAACCAAGTCCAAGGCTAGTACTCCAGGCTGCCCACCACCATCAGGGCCCAGGAAAGCCTCTGCTCCACCGAGCTGGGGTGGTCTTATTCCTTCCACCACGAGGGCAGGGTTAAAGAGAAGAGGGGCCAAAGCTAAGCAAAGAGGAAGCGATTCTTGGGCAGCCAGGGCAGAGGGAGCTAGCGGACCGAGGATGAAGGGTAAGGGTTAGCAAGGACCCCGGCCCACCCCCTGCATCCCCCCAAGCTGGGAGGCAGTGAGGGAGAGAGAAACTGACCTCAAGGTAACAGAAGGGGAGGATGAGAACAGCAAAGCCCGAAGCTTTCTAGAGCTGTAATTACTACCAGGCTCTGCAACAGAAAAGCATCTGAGTCGCATGGTCAGCTGGGGCCCTGGAGGCAGCCAGGCCAACCTGAAAGACAATCTAGCCACGGTCTGAAGACCACAGACTCAAGGCTGGAAGGGGCCTTCGGGGCCATCACAGCCAATGGGTCCCCCCTCACTTTGAGGCCCAGGAGGTTGTGACGGTTTACTAGCCGCCGCCCCCAAAACTCCACCTCCTGCTTCCGGGGCTGAGCAGAATGACAAGACTCCCGGAAGCCCCACATTACCACGGAAAAGGCCCGCCCAGGGTGCCCACTAGGTGTCCATCTCTGTGGGCCTCAGTTTCCTCACGTGTTAAATTAGGTTAGACCCTATGGCCCCTTCCAGCTCTGAAACCGTGATCCGATCCCTCTGCCCCACGACAGCCATTCAAACACACTGGAGGACCGTTGCCTCCCCGTCTCTGCCCACCCTGACCCCAGTTTTCTTACAGCCCCGAGTGCCTTCAACAGGAAGACCCTCTTCTGGACCCTGCCACTGGGACCAGAGATCAAGCCTGGGCATTTTCACCTTCTCATCTCCAAAATCTGTTCTACAGGCCCAACTGTCCTCACCAGCCAGCATCTCATCTGGCCCCCTTCCAGACTGGCCCCAAACCACAGGCCCCATCCCTCCCTACTCCCTGGCACCAGCACCTGTACCCCTCTTCCTCTGCTCTCCAGTTCTGAGACCAAAGTGACCCCCTCATGGCTCGGGGCAGGGGGTTTGGCAATCTCTCACACACTGGGTCCACTAACTTTCAGACCCCAAAGTGCCCCTCCCTGGCCACCCCTTCCCTATGTGCTGGCTCTCCTATTAGACTGTAATCGTCTGGAGGGCAGGGGCCGTCTCTGCTTTTGCAATTCTACCTGCAGAGCTTGGCACGCAGCAGGGAAGAGGACAGGGAAGGAAGAATTTATGCAGCACCTGAGACAGGCCAGACTCTGCGTCAAAACCCAAATATTCTCTCCCTTGATCCTCACAGCGATCTTGCGGGGCAGGTGCAGATGGCGCTTCAGGGACTTGCCCGGGGTCACGCTGCGGCCACAATGCCAATCGCCGTCCCAGCCACCGTCCTCTGAAGGCTCTACAGCCTGCTGAGGTCCCTCCTGCAGCAGGCCCAGAATGGAACCCTCTCCAGGTGTGCCCTAACCAACAGAGGGACACGATCACCGCCATAGGTTCCCATGCCGAAGAGGTGTGGGGGCCAGGCTCCCACAGTGCCTGAACCAGAGAAAAATGACTGGGAAATATTTGACGAAATAAGTAAGAATGCAACAGAACAAAGGTCCTGTGCACAGGAGGCTCGTAAGTCCACATGAGGCTCTCTCCCAGGGATTCTTACGGACAGAGGGTTGAGACTTGGACACCCCTGCTGTCCAGGAGGCCTCTCAAGGCATCTGAAGAACTCATGACCTTCTGGGGGGTTGTATCACATCCAAGAGGGCAGCTGGGTGGTGCAGTGGGTAGGGTGCCAGACCTGAAGTCAGGAGGACCTGAGTTCAAATCCTGCCTCAAACACTAACTGGATGACCCTGGACAAGTCAGTTACCCTGTTTGCCTCCGTTTCCTGTAAAATAAACTGGAGAAGGAAAAGGCAAACCATTCCAGTATCTCTGCCAAGAAAACCCCCAAAACGGGTCACAAGGACCCCTGACTAAACAGCAATTTCATCCCGCTCAAAATACACTGACGTCGCCAGGGCTTTTTCAGCAACGTCCCTGTAAAACCACACTTCCCTTGCGTTGTGTCATATTTGAGGAATCGATTTTCTGCACCCAACTTAAACTGCTTCAGCCCATCATCCTGTGACTTGGGCTCTCCCCTCTCAGCTCAAGCATCATTGGCACCTTCACCTCAGTCTCGACAAAGAGACTCAGGGCAGCACAAAGCCCAGGGTAACCACGTCAGGGGCACCTCACGCCAAGCTGCCAACTTCCTGCGGCTCTGCTCAGAATCCACCCGCCCCCCTCCACTGTCCTCGGCCCTCGGCCCCTGTCTCCAGGGGGCATCCAGGAGATCTGAGCCAAGTGGTCCAGGCCGCCTTTCCAATGGCTGAACAGGATACCAGGTGAGAGGCGCGGTCATCACACGCCTTCCTTTCTACTCGGGTAAGACACTCCCTTTGGGTTCAAGGGTGTCAAGCCCTCCTCCAGTCAAGATTGCGCCGTTCTGCCCCGCCCCGGCCCTCTGCCGCCAGAGAGTGGAGAAGCCTCTGGTCATGATCGCAACACCCCACCCCCACCAACCCAGAACAAGAACAAACAGGGGGACAGAAAAGGGCCTCCTCCTCCTCCAGGGGAACAAAAGAGGTGCTTCAGACCCAGACACACTGCTCACTCACTGAGAAGAGCACAAGAGATGCCCTCCCGCCCCTTCCCACCAAGGTTACACTGAAGAAAGAGGTGGCTTCCCTTCCTGGGATTCCTATGCCTGGAAAGATGCCCCTCCGCACAGGTGCAGACCGACCGCCTCTCTGTGGCTTCCAGGGTCAGCGCTGACTGGCAGCAGCGCCCTGAGGCGTGTCTTCCTTGCCCACGTCAAACCTGGAGACGAGGACTTAGGGTTTCCTGACGTTGGTGCCAGCCTTCTACCCATTCTGCCACACTGGCTCTCAAACTGTGATCCAGAAGAAGTCAGTCCAGCCACCTCATGCCAGCAAATCTCCATGACCTTCCGACAGCCTGGGGTCAAAGGCCGCTTCAACTCAGGGTTAACGAGCATTCCACTCACTCTCACTGAGTGTCTCGTAAGAAGCACCTTTTAGGGGCGGGTAGCAAGGAGAGTCACGCTGCCCTTGGTTTTAGAAAACCAGTAACACAGCCGAGTTGGGTCCGGGCCAAATGTCCAACTGCGTGACTCCCAGCGTTTGACTCAATTTTAGTCCGTGTTTTTTTAAGAACAAAACAGAAAAAAAAAACCCAGCCCAGACTACATCACGTCATCTTGCTCCCCGACATCCGCCACCCAGTCTTCCACCCTCTGCACCTACCCCTGAACACCAAGCCAGGCACGGAGCGACCGCAGGACTCATCTCTCCCCCGAGCTGGCGGCTACGAGCCCGTCACAGACCTCGTCTGCCAGCAGTGACGCCACCAGCAGCAAGCACAGGTGAGCTCTCTGAGCCAAATGCGGACAGAGGCCTGGGGCTCTGCTCTGGCACAGCTCGGAGGCAGCTGGCCCTTCAGCCTCCCACAGCAAGGGCGAGGCTGCTCACAACGCCCGTTCTTTGTCTGAAACTAAAGACACTTTGATGATGAAGCAGTCTGATGGACCGTCTAAGCAAAGACCTAGGAAGTCTCAGACCCCAACACGGGAGGACCAGCCTCCCAATCACGGCCACCTCGAGACTGCCCGTAAACTTAACAGCCCAGTCCGTGCATGTTACCTTTTTACGCCTGCCAATGTTCAAAGGAAAGAGCCAGGCCAGTTAATCAGCCAAGTGGGTCTCAGAGTCAAGCCTACAGCTACACAATGCACAAACCAGCTTTCTAGTATCTAAGGAAGATGCCCTTCTCCGCCTCGGCCTCCCCTCTGATGCTCAACCAGGGCAGCGGAGGGGCTAGAAATGATTCAAAACTGTAACCATCTCCCACTTCCCCTCCAGGGGTAGATAAAAGACCCAAGAGCTCACCCCCAGGTAAGGACTCTCTCAAAACAGACACACCCTAAATTGAAAAACATTTATTTCACTGGAAAAAAAAAAGTGACCAACTCTACACATCTACCCATCGCAAGCCACTAGGGGCAAAATGGGAAAGAGCCAGAGGGGCCCCCCACCACTGTGGTGAGCCCCCAATTCCACACCCAGTGAAAGCGGATGAGTGGGTAGACAGCATAAGCTCTGCCACAGTTTCGGGCCATAGCCAAGGCTACCGGGAGAACAGAACAGGAGTGGGAAGGCAGCGAAGAACAAGGGGGGTGGCAGGGTAGGCAGAGGAGAGTCTCAACTCAGCAAGGTTAAATTAAGGTCCGTGGTTCCTGAGGGACCCAACGCACAAAGCCGTGAGAACATCCCGAAGACGGGGGACCACGAAGGGTGAATTCTCATGCACAACCGCAGCCCGGGGCGTCAGCCCCCACATATCCCACCTGAAAGAAAGCACAACACACGGGCTTACAGTAAAGAAAAGCTCAACGTGGCCACGAAAATTCATCTCCTCCCTTCCCTCCTGGGACGGCCACTCTCAAAGAACTGCCAGGTAGCCTTCACCCTCCCCCAAAACGAAAAGCCTAAAAAACAGAAAGCGACAGGAAGCTCAGAAAATCCCATCCCTTGCTCTCTGGCCTCTTTCCTGAAGAGCCAGTGGAACAGATGAGGGAAAGGGGAGCCACCGACAAGCAACCGTGTCTGATGCTACCGAAAGCAGGGAGCCTTATCACAAGAGACCGTACGTCCAACGGGACGCCCACAAAGTGAGAGCGGGAGCTGCCGTCAGGCCTCCAGGGAATAAATCGAGAACAGGAGTCAGGCTGGGAGGACTTCTCAACCAATAGTAGCTTCAGGAATTAAGGACAAACAGCAAGACTTCTGAGCATCCAGCTTTTCCAGGGAAGAGCCTAGGCTATTGAGGTGGAGCAGATCTGCCGGCCAGGGTGCTGGCGGGAGGAGCTCAGGGCCTTGGATGCGATTCAGCCGAGACCTTGTGCATACACACACCATGTCCTCTCCCTACCATGGCCTGAAAAGCAGGTTAAAGATTCCCCACCCACCCTACCTACCTACCATTAGAGGGTCCAGGAAAAACGGCAATCTCTAGAAAGTGTGATGAGTCAACTGAAGCAAAGGGAACTAATGAGGACCTTTCGATGAGTCAGTGGTCCCAAAGTGTGGAGAAACAGGAGGGGCCCAAAGAACAGAGTGGAAGAAAAAGCCAAGAGCCCTGAAAGCATCTTTGGGGGGCAGATCTTCAGAGCCAGAAGCTACAACTTCCTGAGTTTCTCCCATGATAAAAAATTAAAACTAGAAGGCAACCAAACTACCATTTTAAATGAATGAAGCCACGTGAGACTTTGAAGAAGACAGGAGAATATCACAAGTGTGCAAAGAGTGACAAGACAATGATATAACTGAACAAAGTAAGACAAGACGGGATTCTGCACACAGGGCGTCCCAAAAGTCTGAGTGCTATTGTCAATTATTAAAGCCTAAACCTGCCCCCAAGCCTTTGGGAATACCCAGTGCAGGACCCCAAGATCTCACGCTGGGGGGGGGGGGGACATGACAGTGTATTCGGGGGAAGAGGCTGAGCTTGTCAAAGGAAGGCCACACCCTGCAAACTCCGCTAGCTACATTTTTTTTGACTGACATGTTCCCACACAGACAAGACCCTCACTGCACTCTCCTGCCTGATCTTGCCCTGTGGGAAACCCTGCCTGGAGCCTGCAGGGACCCCACCCTTGGGGATCTCCAACTACAGTGATGGCTTACCTCCCGTCACAAAGCAGAGACCAGCCCTAGTTCACCAAAAGACCAAGAAGAGGGAGCCAGCAAACGGGCAGCCAAGTCACCCCTGGAGCCAGGAGGCTCAGGGGCACCGTCCTGCCGTGTCGACAGCAGCAGGGCCCAGGAAATCTGCCACGAGGGCCAGGGACGCGAGACAGCCCCAAGGAACAGGCAACCGCCAGCTAGCATCCATCCCCGCCCTCCTCCCACACCACACCCATCATCCTGTTCCTGGGAAGGCAACATATCAGCCTGAACCCTGGGGCTGCCAGAGGTAACCACACCCCACCAGGGGAGCCGTGCCACTCTCACCTCGAACTTTAAAAGGCCGAGTACCGTGCCCGGTCCGCATACTGCTCCCGCTCGTACCGCGCCACGTCGTACAGAGAATTCCGCGCAGCTGCCGAGGCCTGGGATGGGTCATTCTCATGCCCATAACCGTAGCCCTCTCCAACAGTGGGGACTGCAGGGGCACGACGCAGGGGGCTCCGGTCCCGTCCGTAATAGGAGGTGGAGGCCGCAGTGACGGCGGCTGCGGCAGCCGCAGCGGCAGCTCCCGAGGTTGCCAACAGATGTCTGTCATAGGGATCGACGGAGGTGGAGGTGAGGTGACTGGCCACGGCTGGGTTCTGGACTTGTGGGAGCTGGGACAGGGTCTGCTCTGCATAGTTGTACGCGGAGGCCGCCGCCGCCGCTGCCACCGCCTCATAAGACCGGACTCGACATCGCTTGTAGTAAGCATCGAGCGCTCCGTACGCATTGCTGTAGTACACTGACTCCCCGTAGCCCACGGCGTAGGGCGTGCGGATGGCTCCGTACTGCTCGTTATACTGCTCGGTCAAGTCCGCCACGCGGCCCGTCCGATCCACGGGACACTCTTTGGACCAGTGGCCCTCCTTCCCGCACCGATAGCAGCCGCTCTGGTCTCCCATCCCGGGGGCGGTCCGGAGCCGGCTGGTGGACAGCTGCACGTGCATTCGTTTGCCTTGAAGAGACAGACGTGAGAAGGATTGCTGTCAGTCAGTCACAGCCCCGGCCCGGCCCCCAGACTCCTCCACCACAGCAAGAGCTACTGGAAGCCATCTCCGAAGCAGGCCAAGCTCAGCACCAGAAAGACACTTAACCGTCTACGGCACCGCACAAGTAACTCACTTGAGAGGCCTGGTCTCTCTCCAGCATCAGGGTTTCTGGCTAAGAAGGCTCTCCACTAGACTGGCTAACCAGCCATTATCAAGGAAAGGAAAACCAATCTTGTCCTAAGAAAGAATCGTCAAGTCCTTGGTGAGTGATCGGCCTGTCACCACACCCCCTCTCCAAGTCAGCTGTCGGCACCCAGCCCCCCCATGGCTCCTCTGCTCCCCAAAGGAGTGGCCGCCCTCACTTAACACAGGCCCGGCATCCCCCACGACAGCAACAACGCCCCTACCCTCTGCCGCCACGATGGAAGAGGCCAGAGGAAAGGCTCTAACCCCCTGATGTCGTCGTCGGTCGACCCGCCAGAACGCCCCGAAGCAGTGCCTTTTCAGAGACTGTGGCTGAGCACGCTCTACTTCCCGAGGCCACACGGACAGAAGACCTGAGTGCAAACCCCCTCTGTGATGCTTAGCAGCTTTGAGCTGTGGCCAGTCAGCTCCCCTGACAGCAGCCCCACCTCACAGAACTGTCAAGCTTCAGATGCCCCTGAGAAGTGACTGACTATCAGAGATGGTTTTCTAGGAGAGACAGAAGGCTTTTCCAGTCCAGAGCCTGGGGCTGTGACAGACTGTCCTTTGTGAAAGGTTCTACCTGGAGTCTTCCTGTTTCCCAAGCTTCTGTCCATTCTGTCCATCATCTCAATGGGCTGTAAGCAGTCTGCTGGCGTCCAGGGGCAGGCCACTGGATTTTAGCGACCGCCAGTCTGGAGCTGTGCCAAAGGCAGAACGAGAACTGGGCCCTTCAGGAAACCAGGACTCCCCAGAGGGAAGAAAACCATCAAGTAACAGAAAACGGGAGTGTTGATGGAGATGGGGGTGAGGGGAGAGGTGACAAGAACAGGAGAACAAGTAGAGGTAAAGCACTGACGAAACTCAGGGACCTGAGAGCCTACATAGCATTTGTGGAGGAACTACAAAAGCTTCAGAAAGAAATATTATAACGTGGAAATGGAAAAGGAAAATGCTTCTGAAAGCCAGAGCAGACCAGGGCCTAACCACAAAGCAAGAGGAAACGTGGAACTTGTTACCACCAGAGGAAGAAAGCAGGTGTTCTGGAGCAGGAAAGACGCAGAACAGGCTTCTCTGGAAGCGCAGAGCCTCTTTTAGACATACTCTACTACACACAAGTCCAAGGGGACCCAAGGTCAGCAAGGCCTCCTACGCCCCAGCAGCCACGTGACTGTCCAACCTCAACACTCAGCTGCTGGGAGGGCTCCCAAAGCTGACTCCTAAGGGGACACTCAACTAGAAACGAACCAGCCAAGAGGCCCCAGGGCTACGGCTGTGGAGATAAGGGGTCTTCTCTGACAAAACGAATGCAGATTAGGACCTGTGCTGGGGGACAAGGGACAGAGGCAGCAACAGGCAGAGGGGCTCCCTGGAGGGCCCGCCCGTCTGCGGCACCGTGGCCGGAGGCAGCTCTGGGCACAAACAGCACAGAAGCCAGGTGGAGCCAGAAGAGCACACAGCGGCTCTGCCTTTCCCTTCACTCCAGCCACCCCAAAATCAAGCCTTTTCACGGCATAAAGGAGTTGGGGCAAGTTTTTAAAAATGAAATATCCTGAACAAAGGGTTCAGCAGGAGCTCAAGTGACAAGAAAAGCTAACCTCTCACTTTAAAAGGCAAACTTGAGTTTGAAAGAGATAGAACGGGCAAATGATACAAGACTATGGCTTCCAAAATGCTGAGAAACTTGGGGAATAGGAACCACCCCTAACAAACACTGAGAGAGCATTCAGCAACCACAGAAGCCTCCGCTAGAACCCTTCTAGAGACAGGAGAGGAGAAACAGGGACTATGCAACTTGGCCTTCTCTCATTCCCTCTACGTCAGAAACAAGCAGCCTGGGGATACCTCTTTCTTCCCCCACCCACAATGGCAAAAGAGTGAAGTATAAAAACTGTTCCTCAAAACTTCAACACGTACAACAAACCCCATAAGACCGACTTCTCATTAAGAGTTGTTGACAAAGTAATCCTCAACTT
Source organism: Phascolarctos cinereus (assembly GCF_003287225.1). NCBI lineage: Eukaryota > Metazoa > Chordata > Mammalia > Diprotodontia > Phascolarctidae > Phascolarctos > Phascolarctos cinereus. The sequence continues at coordinate 257,270,049 of NW_027556402.1, read as the reverse complement.
GCCAATTAAAAAGGGAAAACAAGCTCAACCAGAGAGTATGGCCGAGGGCTCTCTAGTCTAGCAACGCAAAGTAATGCCCTCGGCAAAAGGCACACCTCATCCTGGGGGAATGGCGAACAAGCCTCTGGGTGCAAGAAAGGCTTGGTTCAAGAAAACCACCGCCAGAGGCAGAGGTGGGAGGCAGTGATCCCAGAACAAAGGCAAGAGGGGAAAAGGGACAGCTACTCACCAGCGAACCAGGTCTAAAGTCATCCTAACACAGGGAAAAGCTATGGAAATACTGCCACGGCTTCCCTCTTCTTTTGAGGCTGAGAACCTTAGGAGTGAGGGCGTGGAAGACAAGACAGAAGCCCAGAATAACCTATGGCAGAGTCGGGAGAACCTGAGTTCAGATTCCACCATCATCAAACCTAGCTCTGTCCTCTCAGCCTCAGTTTCCTCATCTGTAAAATGGAGTAATAACAGAACTGATTTCACAGGATAAAACCCTCAAGGGCTGTGGTCAGGCTCCGAAGACGGATGCAAACCAGGCTCTCCAGAAGTCATCAGTTGTTATCAACACCAGCCTTGGTCGCCTCCCTAGAGAACAGGTCCGGCCCACAAGTAAGAGAGTGGAGAAGCCAGGCGCTCCCATCAAAGATCTCCGAAAAGGCGCCCGTCAAGACGCCCCCGCCCTTCCCCCCCCCCCCGCCCCCGGCCCGGGCTCACCTTGGAACTCGGTGTTGTCCAGGCCGCGGATGGCCTCGACGGCGTCCTCGGCGCGCTCCATGTGCACGAAGGCGTAGTCCTTGACGATGTCGCACTCGATCACCGGCCCGTACTCCTCGAACTTGGCGCGCAGCTCCATGTTGGTGCACGTGGGGCTGATGTTACCCACGTGCAGCTTGGTGGACGCCTTGCTCTTGTTCTTGCTGGCCTCCACGTTGATGTTGACGCCGTGCAGCTTGTAGTGGTGCAGGTTGCGGATGGCGTCCTCGGCCGCCGTCTTGTCCTCGATGTGCACGAAGCCGTAGTTCTTGATGATGTCGCACTCGAGCACCTTCCCGTACTGCTCGAACAGCGAGCGGATCTCCTGCTCCGTCGCCTCGCGGGGCAGGTTGCCGATGAACAGCTTCACCATCTCGACGGGGCCTGCAAAACACCAGGCTGGCACCGCGTCCCGGGCCGGGGACAGGCCGGGGACCCGCCGAGAAGGGGGGCGGGGGGCGGGGCCGGGAACCCGGGGGACCCACCGGGGGACAGGGGCAGGGCCGGGAGGCGCCGAGGCGATGGGGCTCCGGGGAGCCACGCGCCGCGCCGCGCCGCGCCCGCTCTGGGCAGGGGCTTGGGCCGTCCGCTCGGGACAGGGGCTCGGAGACGGCGCTCGCGGCTCACCCGCAAGAGATGCGGCGCAGCCTCCTCCTCGCGCCTCTGACAAAACGCTAAAATGGCGACGGCCGCAGCGCCGACTCTGGGAGAAGACGGGAGGCTCAGCCTGCCGCTCGATTGGTCACGCCGCCGAGCGGGAGGCCGGCGTTCCAGGTGGGCCCTCCTCCCTGTTGGTTAAGAAACACGTCCGTCACTTAAGGGGCAGGAAGAGCTGACGTCAGTGACCGCTGGGGGCTAAAGACCAACGAGAACGCGTTGTATGCAGTCCGGCCAAGTGGATTGGGCAGGGCGGCACCAGGGGCGTGGCTAACCGGGAAACGCAAAGGCAGGTGGGAGGTAAAGCGGAGCCTGCGCCTAGGGTCCCTCCCTTCCTCGCCCCCTACACCTCCCCCCCCACCCCGCTCCGCAGCTCCGCCCTGAGAGCTTTCTGCCCTAAAAATCTCGGGGCCCCGCCGCCCACCGAGCCCGGAGCCCCGCAACCGTGACGGCCGGCCAGACTTGGGTCACGTGAACGGCTCGTACGGTAGCTCTTCAGCCTGGGTACACAGCCCCTTCATAACAGAGACCCAGGGCTGCCGCCGGCCCCGGCCCCGGCCCCGGCCCCGCCCCCACCCCTTCACCGCCCACGGAGGAGACGAGGCTCAAGGAGGTGCGTGGGAAGGAGGGTCACGCCCCCCTCCCCGGCTCGGTGCGTGCACCTTTGGGCTTAGCTGGGATTTCAGGGAGAAAGAGGAGCCAGCCCCCCTAAGAAAAAGAGGAAAGGAGAGGAGACCCTTCCCAAGAAAACGTGTAAGGCACCAAGTTTTCCGGTTCCATCTTTATTTTTCTCCAGCCAGGCTAGAACGAGCTCCGACACAACTTTAGCTCAGAGAAGCCCGCCCTGCACCGCCCGCCTCCCCCGACGCTGGCCCGGTGAGGCTGCGGACCCGGCACAATCAGATTAAAACCCCGCCAAGTTAGAGCGTGGGCCGGCTGCTCTGCATCCTCCCGGGCCGGCTTTCCAGGCGAGCATCCTCCTTCGGTTCCTTGGGCTAGTCCACCTTCGGTCCGGGCACAATCTCAGCCTAGACAACGCTGGAAGAAGCTTCTCAAAAGGACTGCAGAAGACGCGTAAAGCAGGACATCCAGACAGAAGAGCTTAAAGCACAAGAGGGAGCAGCCAGCATCTCGGAGGGAAAAGCATTAGAGGGGGGAGAGGAGGAAGGCCCGGATAGCTCAGCGACCTAAGGGAGAAAACCTGGCCAATCCGATGGGAGGAGTCACAAACCTTGACCCCAAGGCAGCCGGGCCGCTAGTGCAGAGAACCCTGGGCCTGGAGAGGGCAAGCCTGGAGCTCAAATCCAGCCTCCCGCCCTTGCCAGAGGATGGCCCTGGGCAAGTCTTAATCTTTGGCTCTGCTTCCTCCACAGTAAAAGGAGGACACAAGGAGAACCAAAAGAGACTATACCTAGTAGGCACTTAATAAATGCAGCCCAGACAACGAGCAAAGACACAAGGTGGGGTTGGGGCAGAAAGTTGGTTAAGAGATCTGACAGCAACCTTCTTGAGTCAAGATAGGGTCAACAGCACCCCAAAAGGCCTTGTAATGCAGGCATCCCCTCTTATTCATTCATTCTCTCTCACATACACACACACCCTTATTACTTCACTTTCATCTCACACCATTATTGAGCACCCGCTGTATGCAGTGCAGGAAAGTAAGGCTGGCTCCCCCCTGGGAGAATGAGCAGTCAGTGTGCAGAGAAAATTGGCTCTGCACATCCCGATGTGGCCAGTATGCACCACCCTCAGCCACGCTATCACAGGCTCCGTGTGGCCTGGATGGGAACATTTGGCACTTCAGAACTGGCAAGGCCTTGAAACAAGGTTACAGAGTGTCCAAACTGGGGGAGGGGAACAGGCAATGTCAGAGCTGGAGGGAGACTTCCAATATGCAATGCTAGAACTGGAAGAAATCATTTGATGGGACCCCTAATACACACACTGTGCAGAAATCCAAGGTCCAAGGCAAAGAAGCAATTAAGCCCAGGTGACATAGTTGTCGGCTTTGTTTACAGTTTAGATAATGCTGTTTTGTAAATAATTGGGGGGGGGTTTCCTGGCTTTTTAATGGTTTAATAGATTGAAATCTGGGCTTCAATGGTGAAAAATGACAGGTCAAACGTCTCTAAGCCCCACATGATCCCTAATCAGGCAAACAGCCACCCAAGGACCAATGCTGGAGTCCCCTCTAAATCATCCCAACCCCCAGGGCCATCCATCAGTGACAAAAAAGGGTGACCAATCTCAAGTCGCAATCATCTATACCTGCAGGACAGCCATCAGCCCAAAGTAGATACAGCACAGCCCTTTCTGCCTGGCTTTGAGAACATGCTCACTGTGGCTGCTGCACCTGCAGGGCCAGACAGGAGGCTCTGGATGACCTTGGATAAGGGGGCACTCTGGACCCTTTTCTCCCCTCTTCTGTAAAATGATGAAGTTGGACTAGTCCAGGAGTCCTGTGTATCCCTCTGGGGCTAGTGAAGCCTTGGACCACTTCTCAGAATGTTGTGAAAAACATAAAATGCACAGGATGAAAAAGGAGACCAACTAGGCTGAAATACAGTCATCAAAACAGTGAACAAGTTCCCAGACCCCAGGCCTAGGTGACCAATTCTAATTCTAACCAATCACAACCCTCTAATCCGCCTCTTCAATGAGCCCCCTGCCTGGCTAGGAAAACTTCTCTACAGAAGGGGTGGTCAACTCTTTTCTGTTTTCCCACAGTAAATGCCACAATGGAGCTGTAGGGTCAGACTACCCAACCAAGGTGCTGACCCAGGGAAGTGGCTCAGATGAAACCCAAATGAAGGCTGTAACCATCCCTTTCCTGGGGAGTTGAGTTTAGTCCCCTTAGGGGTTGTCATTTGGTGGTTCATAAAACTTTGGGCTCCGGGCCATCTAGAACAGACACAAGCTACTTCCCAGGAGAACCCAGATATGTCTGCTGGAGTGCCCCTTTTAAAATGTGTGTGACTTTGGACAAATCACTCACCCCTGTTCTAAGTAAGTTCCCTTCCAATTGTTGTATGGGGGCTTTGTAAACTTCACAGGAAATTTTACTTCCTACTGTCTAAACTCCCTTCCCCTAACACTCCCCACTTAGGAGAAGTCTCTTCTTCCCACCACTTGGTGGTCTCAGAACATCTATTTTCTAGCCAGCTCCTTCCCCAGCTGATTCTTCACCCCCAAGAGAACTCCAGCTTCACAGAATCTCAACTTTGGATCAGATCCAAGAATATCAGAACCAGGGGGTACTTGAGAGATCTTGGTCAGGATTTCTTAATCTGGGGTTCACCTCCCTGAGTAATTTCAAGGCATCCATTAATTTGGATGGCGGGGAAATTATGTCTTTATTTTGATGTAATTGGCTTCCTTCGTAATTCTATGAATTTTACTTTAAGCATTCAAAAATAACATCCCCCTGAATGGTCCACAGGCTTCACCAAACGGACTATCCAAATGGTCAAGGACACACAAAAGTTAGGAACTCCTGATCTAGAACCACCCCAAAGAAAGGGACCTAGGCAAAGGCCACAGCCATTCTCCTCTCAACACAAGAGTCACCAAGAACTGGCTGTGGACAGCGATCCCAGAGGCTGTTTCCAGTCTTGTTATCTGAGAGCTCACAATGCTACAGATCAGCTATCCCGTGCATACTCAGGTGCCCCTTCCTTGTTAGGACAAGCCAGTGTGCCCTTTAAAAGTGTAATGGGAAGGAAGTCCTTCCCATTCTCCCACTGAAAGACTCCCCTCTCTCCTGTCATACTTTAACTGGCTTAGGGATTCTACAGTCATCTCACCAACTAAGATGGCACCTCCAACTTAAGGGTCAGGCCTGTGCCTCGGACGCTTCCCATCTCTTCGCCCACCACGGTAGAGTTCTTTGCACACAGGAGGCTCTTCAGACAAGTTGGCGGAATTGTCGGCCAGTGCCTATGATGGTGCTTGGCCCACCAAGGCTCCACATAAAGACTGCATCAAATCAGAGCCAAGTGTGAAAGAACCTGCTTGGGCCCAATTCAGGCTCTCTGTCAATCACCAAGTGCCTCACAACTGGGGACACTAACTCTGCAGAGTAACAGAAAAGTGTGGGGACACCAAAATCCCTACCATTTCCTCTATGGGTCCCAAAGTCTCCTGCTTTTAAACCCCAGGCCTCTAAATCCAAAGCCTACAGGACCAAGATTTGGTTGGCCGGTGCCTCTGGGGCAGTGGTCACCTAAAAAGATGCCTGTAAAAAAAATAACATGCTGTGGAGTCCCACTGCTCCATTGCTGGAGACAAAAAAGCAAAGTTGCCCAAAGAAGCATGGACAAGAGCCTATGCTGCAGTCACTTTCCTCATTTTTCCCAAACCTGGTCCTCACCCCAAGGAGGCACACACCAAGGGCAGCCAGGAGGACATAGCAAGGAGCACAAGTAGGGGACACATGGCCTCAGGCTCTCAGGACAACGCCAGCCATACAGGAACAGCCAAGTCTAAAGACAGTAGGGAACCTGTTGAAGCACCCCTGTCTCCAGCACCTTCATTTAGCTCTACTTCCCCCCCCAAATGGAAGGTGCATGTGGTTGTGGGCACCTCCCAACACCGTACCATACGTGTCATCAACCCCCAAGCTGCCAATTCCCACCACCCTCCTCTGAGGAGACAAGACCCTCAAAGTCAGAAAGATACAACAGGAACAGGAGGGGAGGGGTGACAGAAAATGGCCAGACTGCCCAGCTAGCCTGACTCTCCTGGGAGGGAAAGAGAAAGGGACAGAGGGCTGGCAGCAGACCTGATGTGGCTTATCCCTCTTAGGCAAGGAGGAACTCAGAGAGCCGAGGGGTCCAGGGAGCCTGAGCGTGGTTAGCATGCTCATCCAGGTGGTTCCAGATAAATGCTCACCCTGGGCTGCAATAAGGACAGTCAACTAAGGATTCCCCCACACTACCACCACCACCACCAGGGCAGAAAAGAAAGACAGGAAATCAGAGTGACAAGAAAGAAATGTTACAATCGTAACACTACATCCAACCCTCCAATGCTCCAGTGTAAAAAAATAAAATCCATGACCCACCAGACCCACTGAGAGCTTGAGCCCTACCTATGAAGGCTTACAAATAACCTCAGTGGATGATGAGTTCTGTTGCCCACCCCACCTCATCACTCCCCAGATCTCTTCTAAAGAAAAAATGCAGAGTAGAAGCAAGCAAGAAAAGAGAATTCAAGCCCAGAATCTCCTGATGTGCATCCTAGCCCAGACGTTCCTGGGCAGCCCGATGCTGCCCTGCGAGCTCAACAGAAGAGTTGGCCCCTGAGCTAAAGGAGACCCGAGCACTGACTTCTCCCCATCCATGGCCTAAGAGTGGCCTGGCTTAAGCAAACCATCTACTTGGGGAGATAGTGCCCCTAAATGCACACCACTGCAAGAGGGCCTTCTGAAAGTCCCCTCCCCACCCCTCCAGGTGGAATGGAAATCTGGCTCAAGTAATACAGGAACCAACATCTCCTGGCCAGACTCCAATCTCAAAGTTAAGCCCTGAGGCCTCCTGTCCAATATCACACCACCTCCCTTTCCTGGGTCCCAAGGCCAGGAAAAAAGCGGCAGCTCTCCATTACTTGCTGCTTCCCACTTACCTAAACCTACACCAAGCCACAAGGCTACTCCAGAGCCCCAGTAAAACTGGGAGGCAGGCACAGGTGACGGCGGTGGCAGGATGGAGCAGGGAAGTTCCACTGAGGCAAAGCAGGGTTCCCAGACCAGCTGCCCCCTATGCCATCCCCTCTCCTTCACTGCCTCTTGCCCTGTCATTCCATGTACAGGTGCCATGAAAGCAGAGGCACCACAAGCCAGGGGTGCCAAGGAGGTCACCTCCTAGTTACCTTCCTGCAGGAATGGGTGAGCAACCACTGTCCCTTCTACCCCACAGCCTAATGATTCTGCCCCCCTGGATTTCTGGGATCAAAGTCCAGGTTGCCTTTACTTCAGCTGCCACATCTTGCTGGATGTCACCACTGGCTCCTCGGTGACACTGAGTTCAATCAAGACAATGACAACCAGGTTTCCAAACTGCAAATTGCCCCAAGTTTTATTCATAGTCCATACAAAAGGGAAAAGAAAAAAAAAATGAGGTTTCTAACACCCCCTACTTGAAGAAGATGGGGAACGAGGGGCTGGGGTGTGCTGCTCAACATCAGCTCTGCTCAGTCACCAGGAACCCCACCTCCAAAGCAGCGTGCGGGCAGGGATGGGGTCAAGGGAGCACAGGGGACAGAGGGGCTGACCTGTCCCCAGCCTTCCTCATCTCTCAAAAGAAAAAGACGCCGCTGACCACAGCCGTGGGCTGCTTCCTGTCCAGACGACCTCAAACACCGCGCACAAAAATCCAAGGGACTTCAGGAAAAAGATAAAAACGTAAAGAGAAATCGCTGCTCAATAAAGGTGGGAGGCCAGGGGCAGGGGCTGGGAAGTGGAAGGGGGAGCCGACCGTCTGGAGCCAAAGGCAAGACTTACTGCTGAGGCGGAGGAACAAAAGGAAAGGTTACTGCCGCAACACTACAAAGATTTGGCTGCCTGGGGCAGAACCCACAAGGGAAATCAAACTTGCTCTCGCCAATTGGGCCCCCATCCTGCCCCTACCTCCTCCTAGCTCTGCTTCCACCCACCCGCAGGACGGCCCTACAGGCGGCGCTGGTAGCCAGAGTGCATCTGCGCTGCCCGCAGGTACTCGCTATAGGAGCCCGAGTAGCGAGCGTAATCGGAATGGGCATCGGGCAGGCGACGGTAATCCAGCGAGGACTTTGTCGGCGAGCGGCGGAACGAAAGCTGCGAGTCTGATAAACGGCGGTAATCAGAGAGCTCGGCTAAGCGCCGGTTGGAACCATACCTGGTCGAAAGAAGAAGACAGTTGGTGAATGAAACAGTTGTCTGGGAAGGAGCTCCGGCTGGGTAGGGGGGGGAGATGCCAATGGAGTCAGGGATTGACCATGAACAAACAGGGGCTAGACTGGCCAGGCAAGTCTCCAACAAAGGGGCCTTATGTGCTTTCCACCCCCCTAGGGATGCTGATACAGGGCAAGAAAAATCCAATCTGGGATAAACTGGGGCGGGGGGAGGAACCAAGCCTTTCACTGGCACCTTCCCTTAGGGTCCAAGCCAAGATGCTATCTGGCCACCATTCATTTACTACATCACAAAAAACACCTGGGGGACCCAAGGTGAAAAGTCCAAGTCGGAGAGCCAAGCTTGGTTGCTTTGGAACGGCGAATGCCAGCAAGATACCCACCTTCCCCCAGAGGAGACGCAATAATGACTACCAGGGTACTAGTTCAGATCTATGTGCGCTCAACTTTCCCGTTTCCAAAGCCACAGCTATTGCAGCCAGGACAGCCGTGAGTCACATGTTAGGGGACATCCAAGATGGTGGGAAAGATCAGGGACCCATTCACCAGCAAGGTATGCAGTGGCACATGGGTTGACCCAAACAGGCACCTCCCCTCACAGCCTTAAGTGGCTGGCTCTAAATCAAGCCACACACGGTTCCTGTCTAAAACCGAATTTAAAATCTTGCGAGGCTGCAAAGAGACCTACCACTTGGCCTCATGGTATCCTACGGAGCACCAGGGTGAGTGGAGAGTGAGGAAGGGTCATTGGCTCTAGAGCTTCCCTCCCATCCTAACCTTAGCCCCGTGCCCAAGGCCCCAGCCAGGGGGCGGAGCCTGGGGGCATACAGTACCTTTTCGACATGATGGAGGCGGCCTTTTTGTAGGGATCGTCGTAGCTGTCTCGGGGTGGGGAGAGGCGGGTACGCTCATAGGGCGGCGGGGTGCTGGTGGCGGCGTTGGCAACAGCCCCCTGAGACAGGGACAAGTAGGCTGCGGATGGCTGGCCCGCCCCCTCATAGGTGGCACCTGGCTGGCCCCGGTAAGAAGCAGCAGCAGGCTGGGGAGGCTGCTGCTGGGCAGCATAGGAAGAACCCAACGGGGCCGACGACTGAGTGCGGTAGGGAGCAGCCAGGGCTGCCGCAGTGGGCTGGGCGCCATAAGCAGCTGCTGCCCCATAGGAGCCTGTGGCTGCAGCTGACTGAGCCCCATAGGAGCCAGAGAGGCCCATAGTGGCCTGAGCTCCGTATGCATTCAGCTGCGCTGTGACAACTGGCTGGGCGCCGTAGGAGCCTGCGAGGGGGCCCGCTGCCTGCGCTGCATAGGCGGCTGGCTGGGCGGCATAGGCTGCAGCAGTAGCCGGCTGAGCCACGTAGGCAGCAGGCTGGGCAGAATAGGAAGCAGCTGGCTGGGCTGCATATGGGCCAGACTGGGCATTGTAAGAGGCTGCCGTGGGCTGAGCATTATAGGAGGCCGCAGTAGGCTGGGTGTTATAGGAGGCTGCCTGGGCCCCATAGGCAAGTGAAGATGCTGCAGGCTGGGCCCCATAGGAAGCTGCCTGAGCCCCATAGGAGGTCAGGGAGGAAGCTGCCGACTGGGCGTTGTAAGAGGAGGCAGCAGCCCGCACCCCATAGGAAGCTGGCTGATTACCATATGAGGCAAGGGAGGAGGCCTGTGCCCCATAGGTGGTGAGAGAAGAGGCTGCGGCTGACTGGGCCCCATAGGAGGTAAGGGCCGAGGCTGAGGGCTGGGCACCTCCGTAGGGGCCGAGTGAGGAAGCTCCCCCAGGCTGAGAGCCAGGGCTAGCCAGCTGGGCCCGATATGGGGCTCCCAGGGACACTGAAGGCTGTGCCCGGTAGGAAGCTGCCTGGGCTGTCATGGGCTGGGTCCGATAGGCGACACCCAAGGAAGCAGAGGGTTGGGCTCTATAGGCTGCCCCCAGGGAAACCGAAGGCTGGGCTCGGTAAGTGGCTGGCTGGGCGGTCAGTGGGGTCACGTAGGAAGCTCGGGGAGGCGAGCGGCGCAGGGGACTGCGGTCACGGCCATAGAAAGGAGGGGAGGGCTGCCGGGGCCGCCCATCGAAGCTGGTGGTGCTGTTGCCGAAGGCCTGCTGATAATCAAAGGTGGCAGAGAAGCCACCAGTCCCAGGGAATGCAGTGTCGCCAGCCACTGGCTTCTTGGCCTTTTCCCCAGGGGCCGCCAGGCCCGCTGGCCCCTTCTTCTGACCTTTGATGGAAAGCTCCACGTTGATGCGCTTGCCCTTCACCTCCTTGCCGTTGAGCTGCTCGATGGCGGCTTTGGCGTCGGCTTCCTTTTCCATGTGAACAAACGCATAGTCTGATAAAGCAGCAGACAGAGGGGTTAGCGGTTAGGGGGTAAGCCCCAAACTGGGGACACACACACACACACACACACACACACACACACACACACTCACTCCCAATGGCAGGTCCTGGCTGCTGCCAGTTACGTCCATACACCTCCAAAGCTTTCCTCTTGGACTTGGTGCCCAGGCCAGAGAGCTGCCAATGGCCTTGGGCAGTGAGACAAACTCCGTGAAAAGGACTTCCAGCCAAGCTGGGAATATAAAAGCTTTCTAAATGGCCAGACCAAAGGAGAGATGGGATCCTGAAATAAATCACGCCCAACAAGCTCTAGCCTCCAGGCTGACAGTGGCCACTCACCTGAGTTCACACCCAGGTCTCGGGTTTAAAAACCCTGGGAATCACTCGTTTCCCCCTAATTACAGCAAGGACACCAGGTCAAACCAAGGTTTACCGGGCAGCCATAGCCAGCAATCAGCTACTTCAGGAATGACCCGACTGTGACCCAGAATTTCTCACATCTGTAAGGCACTTTACAAAAACAGTCACGGACTCTCACCAGCAGCCTGTAAAGGAGGCAGGCTCAAGTCACTCTCTCCATTTTACAGATTAAGAATGTGAGACAGCGAATGAGGGGCAGAGCTAGACTCAAATCCAAGGGCTCTGGCCCAACCCCAGGGCTTTTCTGCTTTGACTTAGTGAGGTCTCAGAAACCTCCCAGAAAGCACACCCCAGACCAAAACCTCTTGCTTGTTTCCACAGGCTGAGATACCGGAGGTGAGGGTCACATAGTAAGCAAACCAAAAGAGATGGAGAAAGTGTAGGAAATAAAGCCCAAACACCCCTCTACCACAGGATCACTCCCAGGGCCACACTGCTTCACCACTGCCTGTTTCCAACACCAAGAAAAACCTGTCCCCACATTAACTAACTCTCTCTGACACTGAAGGTTTATCTACAGGAGACATCAGATCCCAATCATTGCGGCCAGAACTACGTCTATCTTCAAAGCACTTAGTACTCTTTCCCTCAAGACCCTCATCTTGGGCACACGGAGGACCACTCAACAAGTCAGCGCAGAGATAACGTCAGACCACTTCCCAACACCAAGTCTGACCCTCCCTGGCCAACAATGCTAGGGACTGGAGAAAGAGGGTATGGCGAAAGTAGAAGGCTAGAGAGAAAGGAGTCAGAGAAGAAATCCTCAATAGTCCAGCCTGGCTCTGGGAAGATATAGGAGCTAAGCCTGCTCACTGCCTCTATCAGGAACAGAGGCAAAGCACCCATTTCTGCTAGGAAGGTGATCATAACATGGAGACTTCTGACTAAATGAAAGCTCAGTGCTCAAAGACAATGGAATTTTCTGCTCCAAAACAAGCACTTCAGCTGTGAGAAACCCACTGATTGCTGAGCCACCCTCCCAAGATGTTCTCCCTGGGCACCAGCATCCTCCTTTGTTCCCTGGGGGCAAACACATGATCATTACAACTCAAATGCAATTTATAAGGGAAACACCTATGTAAGAAGCAATATGGAATAACCAAAATGGCCCTGGGGACTAGGAGGATGAGTGGGTTTCAGGAGCACCTCTAGTGACCTTGGGCAAGTCTCGACCTGTCACCCCATCTGTCCAATCTGTCTTGAGCTAAGGAATGTGGAAGCACTTTGAAAAGTGTGATGTCATACAGCATGTACAAGTTTTCCCATGCTTATTCAGCAGAATTCCCTCCAGATAACAACTCTCAGTTGTTCTAAGAAAGCAAACAAGATGCAGGACTCTTTGTACTTGCAATCTCGGAATCTAACAGAGATACCAGAAGAATAAAATCAAGGGAAACAAAGCCCTGCCTTCACATCCCACAGCCAGACCCAGGTGTCCTTACCATTCAACCAGGTAAACACAAGCTCTCCTCACACACAAGGGAGAGGAAGGAGGCAGGTATTCAAAGTTGGCCTAAGGGAAGGTGAGGGCAGCAGAAAGCAGAACGGGGAGGGGGGGCCAGCGGGGTCCCTAGAAGAGATGAGCCGGCTGCTCTGGGGAAGGGAGAAATAAAACCTGAACGAGAATCACCTGGGCATCTATTTCTAATCAGTCCTGACATGGAATTGGGTAAAAGCAACCAGTAAGCACTGGGAAGAGATGAAAAAATTGTAAGCCCAGGTTCCCTAATTACAGTCCAATTTTGTCCACTTCTTAAAAACGTTTCAAGAGCCAGGCTGAAAAATATATCAAAATCTACATAAAATACATTAAAATCAACTGGAGAAAAAAAAATTCATAGGATTACAACCAAATTCCATCCACACAGAGGGCTCCTGGGAAGCAGACAAAAAAAAGCATATGCCCAGCTGGTTCAAGGAGCCACAGGCCTGCCTGGTCTCAAGAAAGAAAGCCACCCTAAGGGAAGGTCCTGGGCCCAGTAGAAAAGACCAGACCCTAGTTCTTCCATAAGCACAGTAAGGAAAAACACCTGAAGATTCAAGGATCACCAAGAGCCCCATCTTGGCCCTCCAAATTAGATGATGGGATATGGAGAACTTTGGAGAAGACTCTTTTTGCTTAGGGAAAATAAGCAACCCAGGCTCCCCAGCATCACTGCACAATTCCCTCTGCTACTAAGACACAATGACTATCATTCTTCAGTGGGTCCTAAAGTGTAAGGTGGGAATAGCATCTCTTCAGAATCCTCCCAGGCTTGAAGACAGAGGCCAAGACGAGTTCCCCACTTCTCTGGGCAGTCAACAGGACAAAGGCACAGAGAGGCTCAAAACTGCTACTGTAGTACACTGAATTACTGAGCAACTTCCTCCTTCCTGCACCTGGGCCACAGGCTACACTAAAGAAAGAACAACTCCCCCCCAAAGTGGTAGGAGGTAATGAAAAACTGCTCCTCTTTTTTAGCAATCATCTGTATTATCTCCTCCCCACATTCCCTGTCAAACTTCTGTTTGCAGCCAGAGAAAAAAGAATTCTATGGAGCCATGCATCCCCTGCCTCCTGTCCCGTGTTTGAGAGGCTCCCATAGATCTTCTTGATTAAATCAAACAATTTATCAATAAAGAAAGTCCCAAATACAAATAAATGTTTCTAAAATACCTGACGGGGCAGTAAACACATTTCTGCTTGTAGATGCACATTCTTTTCAGTCTAAGCAAGCAGTGGTGAATGATGCAATTATTTTCCCTCTGCTACCCGGTTTCTGAAAAGGCACTGAGCAAAGATGGTTTCTTGACACCATGAATTCCAAGCTATTCTAATCTCACAGAACCAACATTCTCAATTCTCCACTCAGAATCCAACCTACAGAAGGAGCAGTTCTGACATTTATTAAACCGCTTAAAAACAAATACTAGCCAAAGTCAGATTCCCCACTTCCCTCCCTAAAATCCTTTCCATTCTTTCCTCAGAACAAAAGCAAACTGCAAACACCATAGCCCCAAAACACCTGGCAGAAGAGCCTGGATCCGGATATTCCTGGACTTCCATAACCTGAGTTGAGGAAAATAGAATGCCATATTAATGCAGGATGAGAAAGCTATTTCCCATTAAGGAGAAGTGGAGGGCCAAATTAAATCTTTACCCTATCCACCCCTGCTGGAAGAAGTAGATACACCAAGAAGGAGCCTTCCTGGACCAGACCAGCAGATCCAGAAAACACATGGAGGGTTTCTGTCCCTAACACTTCTCTTGCTGAGTCCTAACAGCCCCCAAATAGAGGCATAAAAGACCCTCAAAATAACATCCTACCTCCCTCTCTTTTGACATCCAAGAAAATTATTTTGGCTTTTGCAGATGATGAGGAGAAGCTAACCTGATCCCATCTAGAAAAGATGCTAAACTACACAAGGCTTTTGGCTTTTTCCAATTCCTGCCAAAGATGACAGAACTCTGGACAAACTGTCCCGTCCAAAACAAAGTATCAAACGGGCTGGCTGAATTCTATAAGAATATGTGCTGTACAAGACAACCCTGAAAGACTTACGATGAAAAATGTTGTCTATCCCCAGAGAAAGAAGTGATGTGTCACTCTTTGGCTTTTATTTTTCTTGATTTGTTTTGGCCTATGTTTTCTTTCACAACATGACTACACATGCATAACCTATATCGAACTGCTTGCCTTCTCAATGAAGGGGGTTGGAACTCAGTTTTAAAAACGAATGTTAAGAATTGTCCTTCCATGTGCTGGAGGAAAATAAAGCGCTAAATAAGTTTAAAAGTAGAAGCAAAAATAAGCACTTAAAAAAAAAGAACACCTGCTACATAGGAGAGAAATTGAGCATTAAGCCACCCCAAGCAGATGACTGGAAAAGTAAACCATTGCAGTTAACTGGGGAGGCCTAAGTCTGCCTCCTTTAAGCGAAGGATGACAGGCTCGAGGAGGTGCAGGACAACAAAGAACCCAGGCATTCAACCGTGACTTACAGCAGGCATACCTCGTCCTGGGAGCTAGGCCTCAGGTTAAAGAATTGGGCAAAGTTCCTCGGGAGGCGAAGGCCCACTCACTGTGTGTTCAAGCACAGGGACTTAAGAGGAGGCATGTGCAAGGGACCCCTCCTCTCCCCGCACATCCGGGGCTGCGAAGCTGAGCTCCGGGACAGGCCCTCGGAGGGAAAAGCCCCTTTCACAGGACCGGCTCCTTACAGACTTCAGGGCCCCGTTACCTTCCTCTCCGGCGCATTCGTCAGCATCGAACCGGCGGGAGGGCGGGCCCACAGCCCTGACCTTTCACCCCTCGCCTCTGACCGACGTCCAAAGGGGCCGGAGGGCAAGGGGGCCGGCCCCCGCGCCTCCGGATCCGGCGTGTCCCCGTCACTTCCTAACACTTTCCGACCGTTCGGCGACCGCCCCACCCCGCCCCCCCCGGAAGAGGGGGAGGGGAAGGCGCGCCCCCGCCGCGCACACGCGCTCCCGTCCCCCCACACTGGTCACCGGCTTAAAGCGTCCTCGCCGCCGACGCCGACGGGCGCGGCCCCGAAACGCGCCCCCGCGGGTCCTGGCCCCGGTCCCCCCCCGGGCGCGCCCCCGCGTTACCTTTGACCACGTCACACTCGATGACGGGCCCGTGGCGCTCGAAGAGGCTACGCAGCTCCTGGCTCGTGCACGCGGCCGACACGTTCCCCACGAAAATTTTCCAAGTGTTGAGAGGCCGCGGACGCGACATTTCCACCACGAGGGCGCGCCCCGGCCGGAGTTCGTGGCCGTGCAGGGCCTCAATGGCGCGCAGCGCGCCCGCGGCCTCGCGCACGTGCACGAAAGCGAACTGCTTCATGACGGCGCAGCTCATGACGGTGCCGAAGCGCGAGAAGAGGGCCGCGAGCTCCTCCGGAGTCGTGTCCGCCCCGTCTACGTTCCCCACAAAGATCTTCATGGCGCCGCCGCCCCCGGCCAAGAGCTCGCACCCCCCCCCGCCTTTCCCCCGAGCGACGACCGAGACGTCCGCCCTGACGGCCGTCCTCCCCTGGAATGGAGGGCGGACGAGAACCCCGCCGCGCAGGCGCAACGCGCCGGCCAATGGCAGCCGGCGCTCCGCGCCACCGCCGGCCAATGAGAGCGGCGGAAACGGCCGCGCGCGGGGGCAGCCAATCCCCGCAGCCGGGGAGCCCGCTCGCTGGGCGAGGGAGCTCGGAAAGGAGGGCGGCGGCGGCGGCGCGCGCGCGACCAACGGCCGCCCGCCCCCTCTCCCCCCGCCCCTCCTCCCCTTCCCCGCTGCGGGGACAGAGCTGAGCTGGGGGGCGGAGGGGGGTGGCGAGCGAGGAAGAAGCCTCTGCAGCCGGGGGTGGGGGGGGAGGGGGGGGGTTGCCCGCCCCGCTGACCTCAGGGCGCCGCCAGGCTCCCGCCCGCCGGAGGGGTGTGGCTCCGAGGGCGGGGGCGGGGGGGGCGGCCGGCGGTCCAGCGGCCCAACTCGGCGCCTCCCCGGCTGCCGCGGCCCTCCCCGGCTCCCAGATCTTGCGTGGCTCCCAGGGCCTGCTGGCCCACCCGCCGCGGCCCCTACCTTTGCGGCTTGGCCTGCCATGCCTCCTCGACGTTCCGGTGCCGCTGTTCCCCAACGGCATCGGCATTCCATCCCCGGCTCGGAGCCTGGAACAGCGCGCCCCCCAGAGGGCGCCCCCTTCCTGGCCCGGCACAGAAAAGTGGTCGAATTCGAACCCAGGGCCTGTGCCTCCACACCGCGTGGTCAGCCCCTCCCCCGCCACCGAGGTGGGGCCCTCGGCCGCCCTCCCCCGACTCCTGCTTGTGGTCCTTAGTAACTCGGGGAGCCTTTCCTGTCCACCTTAGCGCTCAAGCAGCCGTGCCATGTGTGCTGAGCGCCTGCTGTGTGCTGGGCTGCGGTCTGTGCGGTGCACGGAAAGGCGCTGGGGCCCAGAGGGGTTGGGGAAGGCTTCCTGCCACAGCCGGAGAGGCCAATAAATAGCGAGAGACGAGAAGGGAGAGCCTCCCGGGGATGGGGTGCAGCTGGAGAAAGGGCTGCCATGGAGAGTCATTGGACAAAGTCAGGATGAGCCAACGTGGGCAGGCAGGTGGCATGCGGCGGGCGCGTGCCGGACTTCTCATCCGTCTCTCCATAGACATTCCATAGAGCAACTAACACAAGGCGGCTTTCTGTGTTCCCAGTGTGATTTCGATGGTGTAGTTAGTGGTGGGAACTCCCCACGTTCACATTCCTTCCCCTGATACAGTTTAGTAACTGGAATTTATCATTTTTTGAGAGGTTGGCTGGGACACTGAGAGTTTAAGTGACTTGCCCAAGGTCACATGGCTATTATGGATCAGTGGAAGGATTGGAATCCAGGGCTTTGTGACTCCAAGTACAGCTATCCCTTCACGATGCCGCACAGCTTCTCTGCCCCGCATACAGCAAACACTTAATAGGTGGTTGTTGCATTGAACTGAATCCATGCAGTGGGCTGGAGGCATTCCTTCTTTGGGTTTACACGGACAGAAGTATAGGCCTTGGGATGGTTAGGAGCAGCCCCTGATTTTCAAAGTGTTTCTCCTCAGTTCTTGGTTCCATTTACTGTCCCAGGAGAAACTGCCTGGACCGCTGGCCTTCTTCATCCACTCCGTGGCTCCTTGGTGCATTGGGAGGTCAGTTTCCTGAATCTCGTCCCTAGGCTCTGCAGCCTTCTGAGGCTGGAGTGGAACCCTCTTGTGGTCATCCACAAGGGCACATCTGGAGGGAGGAAAACCTCCCGCTGGATTCCTTAAAGGACTTTCTGCGGGACACTGTCAGAAACACTTAGTGCTTAGCACAGTGCTCAGCACGAAGTAGGCGCTTCATGAATGTTTATTGACTGACTCACTGCCCTTGAGGGAGAAGAAGCAGCAGGCTTCTCTGCCTTGTTCCCTGTCGATCCTCAGGGAATCACTGGCCTCTGGGGTTGCATCTGCCAAGGAATCTTACATAATGCCAGAATGTGCGTGGCAGATAGTGACTTGGAGGAGGGTCGTGTCAGTGGCCAAGTGTTCGCCTTTTCTGCGCTGCTCAGTCCATCATAGAGCTGAAGCTGTGCTCTGCCATAGAAAACCTGCAAAAATGTGCCTGTTCTCTTATCATGTCATGGGTAGTAAAGAGTTTGTGGAGTTGAGAAAGCAGGGACTTGGGCATCCTGCAGCTAGAGGGTGCCGCATTGCCCAGGGCACTGGGCCTCCAGTGGGGAACGTCCT
Organism: Phascolarctos cinereus; assembly: GCF_003287225.1. Taxonomy (NCBI): domain Eukaryota; kingdom Metazoa; phylum Chordata; class Mammalia; order Diprotodontia; family Phascolarctidae; genus Phascolarctos; species Phascolarctos cinereus. The sequence continues at coordinate 257,251,785 of NW_027556402.1, read as the reverse complement.
GAGTTCAAATTTGTTCTCAGACACTTACTAGCTATGTGACCTTGGGAAAGTCACTTAACCTCTGTGGGCCTCAGTTTCATCTGCTGTAAAATGGGGATAATAATAGCACCTACTTCCCAGGATTGTTGTAAGTATCAAATGAGATAATAATAGTAAAAAGTGCTTAGCACAATGTCTGGCACGGAGAAGGTGCCTAATAAATGCTTGTTCCTGGATAATATGGAAATAAGTTTTGCATGACTTCACACATTAAAATTAATATCCTATTGCTTGCCTTTTCAAGGGGTGAGGAAGAGGCAGGAAAGAGAGAGAATTTGGAACTCAAAATTTTTAAAAATGAGTGTTCAAATTTACATGTAACTGGGAAATAGTTAATAAAATTAAAATATATTAAAAATTAAAAAAAAAGCATGTTCCCTTTCCTTTCCCCTAATCTTGCCCATTTAGTTGTTCAGTTTCTTCCCCTCTTTCAGATGTTGAAACTTCTTTCCTCAATGCTTTTAAAAACCTGTTGTAAAATCGATCATTTTAATTATATAAAATTTAAAAGTTTTTGCACAAACAAAACCAAGGCAACCAAAATGAAAAGAAAAGCCACAAACTTGGAAAAAGGTTTTGCCACAAGTATCTTTGATAAAGGCCTCATTTCTCAAATACAGAGACAGCTGAGTCAAATTCATGAAAATGCAAGTCATTCCCCAATTGATAAATGGTCAAAGGATAGGAACAGGCAGCTTTCAGGCAAAAAAATAAAAACTGTCTATAGTCATGTTAAAAAAATGTTTTAAATCAGTATTAGTTAGAGAAATGCACATTAAAACAACTCTGTGGGGGCAGTTAGGTGGCACAGTGGATAAGAGCCCTGGCCTTGGAGCCAGGAGGACCTGAGTTCAAATCCGACCTCAGACACATGACACTTACTAGTTGTATGACCCTAGGCAAGTCACTTAACCCCGATTGCCTCACCAAAAACAAAAACAGCTCTGAGATACGATCTCATATGTATCAGATTGGCTAATGTGATATTAAAAAAATGGTTAAATATTGGAGGGGATGTGGGAAAACTGGGACACTAATGCACCTTTGGTGGAGTTGTGAAGTGATCCAACCATCTGGAGAGCAATTTGGAACTATGCCCAAAGGGCTGTAAAACTGTGCATACCTTTTGATCTAACCTGCTAGGTCTATATCCCAAAGACATAAAAAAAAAAGGGAAAAGGACCTGTTTGTACAAAAATATGTATTGCAGCTCTTTTTGTGGTGGTTAAGAATTGGAAATCCAAGGGATGTCCATCAATTGGGGAACGGCTGAACAAGCTGTGGAATAGAATTGTGCTGTAAGAAATGACGAGCAGGACGATTTCAGAAAAACCTGGAAAACCATGAACTGACACAAGTAAAGTGAGCAGAACCAGGAGAATGTACATAGTAACAGCAATAGTATACTATGAAGAACTGGGAATGATTTGGCTATTCTGAGCCATGCACTGACCTAAGACAGTCCCAAAGGACTCAGGATGAAACATGCTGTCCACCTCCATTGAAAGAATGGATACCGTCTGAATGTTGGTTGTCCCCCCTTCTCAGAGAAGACCAGGACACCAGGGAGGTGGTCCCATGACTTGCAAGTGAATTGGATTTAAGGGAGGGAGGCTGTGCAGAATCACTAGACCCACTTTCTCCTCTGGAGCCGTTTGGGGCCAGTGGCCAGATAGAGATCAGGATGACTGGAGCTGGCCCCAGGTACAGTGGGAGACCTTGGCCTTTTTAAGTTAGGGTCTTTCCAAGTTTTCATGTTGACTGAGGCAATGCCCATTCAGTGATTAAGGCTGGGTAAGAAAGGAGGCAAACGATAGTCTCTTTTATCTAGTTAAATATATGTATATCTATTTATATATAATATATATAAATATATGTATATATGTTTATATACATATATAAGCATCCTCTTTTTCACTCTTTTTTTAAAATTCGAGTCTTCTTGTACAAAATGACTGATAAAATGACTAAAATGTTTTACCTGATTGCACATGTATAACCTGTATCTGATAGCTTACTGTTTCAGGAAGGGGATGGGGATGGAGGGAAGGAAGGATAGAATTTGGAATTCAAAACTTTAAAAAAAAATGTTTAAAAATTACTTAAACATGTAATTAGGTGAAAAATAAAATATACAAAAATGACCTTGATTTTAAAAAAAAGAAACTGTGTTAACAAGGGCTACTTCTATGCAACCTTCCTCTTCCCGGGTTTATTTCCTTCAATGCCATTTCTCATGTGGCACAGCGACTGAGCTACTCCATTCAACTATCACTTGAGGGGTTTTTTTTTGTTTTTAATTTTGTTTTCAGTTCCAAATTCTCTTCCTTCCTCCTGCTCCTCCGCCACACATTGAAGAGGAAAGAAATATGATACCCATTATACATATAAAATCATGCAAATCGTATTTCCCCCTTAGCCATTCAACAGTCACTAGTTAAGTACTTACTATGTACAAGGCTATTCTAGGCACTAGAGATGGTGTAAGAAGCAAGGTGGTGATGCACTGGCTCATGGCCTTATAGGGGCCATCTCTGGAAGCTTGCAGAAAGATTTCTGGTTTCTAGGGGACCGCATAGGAACTCATATGAAGAGCCCTGAAGTACATTCTGCTTTGCCAAGACAGAGTCCCCTTCTTGGCCAACAAGGGAGGAGCTGATGACTTTGTGGGTATTTAAAAGGGAGTGACCCCATCCTAGGGGTTGCTGTTGTCATCCTCATCATTGTTTCCCTGAGTGAAGCTACCTGACCAGCCATGGGGCACAGGCAAGGCACCTGGGACATTGTTCGTGGGGGGCCATAGAGGTACAGGCATCTGAGTCTTTAATGTGTCGTCACCTACCACCAGGCACAGGCAATCACAACCGGCTAACTGTGGAATGGGAGATGATCTTCAGCGGTCCAGGGTGGGCCGGTGGTTACCAACCACTCCGGCCCTTGGGCAGGTTTATCTTTGGCCCCCTTCTCCTCCTTCTCTGGGCACTCACTTGCTTTTGGATACACATCTCTAACTTAGTAGGTGCCCACTGCCCTCATGTTATCTAGACACCCTCCCCTAGTTCTACCTGGGTCTGCCTTCCCCAGAAAAATCCCCCCGACCCCCAATCAAAATATCCATTCTTTCAGTTCACAAGATTTCCCATGAATCATAGGAAAATAACCTTGTAAGTCACAGAACATTATCACCTGTAATTTGATTTAGCATGATTCTGCTTCCCAGGACAAGAATGGAAGAAAACAAAACTAATCCTAGAGGATTGCTACTTTGGAGGAATAGGCTTAGGGGCAGCAGGGGTGAGGTACTGGGGAGAAAACAGGGAGACCGGAATAAGGTCAACTGCCCCTGAAAGAAGAATTGGGCAAGTCCTCTTTGCTTACTACATAATTAATCTCAGGGTTCCTTTGCTCCACCCTGCCCTCCAGAAATTACCATTATCACACATATCCCTTTCAGAGGGGGAGAGGGATCATGGCGGAGGGGCTTTCACAGCTCAATGCAATTATGAACTATGCTATGCAGGGTTACCCAAGACAGGCAGGGCATAGTGGAGAGTTTTGACAAAAGGTGATCCGCTGGAGAAGGAAATGGCAAACCACTCCATGTCTTTGCCAAGAAAACCTCATGGACGGTACTAAAATGATCAAAGACATAACACCATAAGATGAGTCTCTCAGGTTGGAAAGTGTCCAATATGCTCCTGGGGAAGAGTGAAGGACAATTACAATTAGCTCTAGTACTAATGAATGCTAAAGCAGGAAATCAAAAGATAATTGGAGTAGCTCTCAAGCTTGGCCCTGGAGTACCAAATGAAGCAGGGCAGAGACTAGTTGAGTTTTGTCGGGACAACTTGCTGCTCATGGCAAACACTCTTTTTCAACAATCCAAAAGGCCACTTTACACATGGACATCACCAGATGGTCAATGTAGAAATCAGATTGATTATATGCTTTGCAGGCAAAGGTGGAGAAACTCTACACAGTCATTAAAATAAGCCTTAGAGCTGACTATGGCTCAGATCATGAGCTGTTTATTGCAAAATTCAGGTTTAAATTGAAGAAAGTTGGAAAACCATCAGACCATATAGGTATGACCTAGAATTAGGTCCTTTGTGAATATGAAGTGGAGGTGATGAACAGATTTAAGGGGTTAGATCTGGTAGATAGAGTGCCTGAAGAACTACAGACAAAGGGTCACAATATTGTACTGTAGGCAGCAACCAAAAAAACATCCTGAGGAAAAAGAAGAGCAAGAAAGCAAAATGGTGGTCTGATGAAGCCTTACAAATTGCTGAGGAAAGAAGGAAAGAGAAAGGGAAAGGAGAAAAAGAAAGGTAAGGGAAGTTAGGATAGAGCTCTGGCCTTGGAGTCGGGAGGACCTGAGTTCAAATCTGGCCTCAGACGTTTGACACTTACTAGCTGCGTGACCCTGGGCAAGTCACTTAACTCCCATTGCCTAGCCAAAAAGAAAAAAAAAAAGAAAAGGTATACCGAACTGAATGCAGAATTCCAGAGAACAGCAAGGAGAGATAAGAAGGTTTTCTCAGATGAGCAATGCAAAGAAATAGAAGAAAACAACAGAATGGGGAAAACAAGAGATCTCTTCAAGAAATTTAGATATCAAGGGAAATTTTAATGCAAAAATGAGTATGATAAAAGAAAAAATGGCAGGGATTTGACAGAAGCAGAAGAGATGGCAAGAATAACACAAAAGAACAATATGAAAAAGATGTTACCATCACCAGTAACTACAATTGTGTGGTTACTGATCTAGAGCCAGACATCCTGGAGAATGAAGCCAAGTGGGTCCTAGGAAGCGTTGCTAAAAAGAAGACTAGTGAAGAATGGTAGAATTCCAGCTGAGCTATTTAAAACCCTCAAAGATGATGCCGTTAAAGTGCTGTACTCAATATGCCAGCATATTTGGAAAATTCAGCAGTGGCCACTGGATTGGAAAAGATCAGTTTACATCCTAATCCTAAAGAAGGACAATGCCGAGGAATGCTTAAAGTACCAATCAGTTGGGATCATTTCATATACCAACAAGGTTATGCTTAAGATTCAGCAATATGTGAATCAAGAATTGCCAGAAGAGCAGGCTGGTTTTTGAAGAGGCAAAGGAACTGGAGACCAAATTGCCAACATTGGCAGGATTATGGAGAAAGCAAGAGAGTTCCTGAAAATATCTACTTCTTCTTCATTGACTGCGCTAAAGCCTTTGACTGTGTGGATCACAACAGAATGTGGCAAGTCCTCCAAGAGGTGGGAGTCCCCAATCATCTTACTTACCTCCTAAGGAACCTGCATATGGGCCAAGAAGCAACAGTTAGAACTGAACATGGAACGACTGATTGGTTTAAGATTGAAAAGGCGTACGACAAGGCTGGATATTATCACTTTATTTATTTAACCTGTAGGCAGAGTACATCATGTGAAATGCCAGGCTGGAAGAATCAAAAGCCAGAATTCAGGTTGCCAGGAGAAATATCAACAATCTCAGATATGCAGACAATACCTCTCTAATGGCAGAAAGCGGAGAGGAATTAAGAAGCCTTGTGTTGAAGGTCAAAGGGGAGAGTGTAAAAGCTGGCTTGAAGCTTAACAGCAAAAAACTCAGTTCTTGCAACTGGCCCCATCACTTCCTGGCAAAGAGAGGGAGAAGGAATGAATGCAGTGTCAGACTTTGTATTCTTGGGCTCAAAGATCGCGGCAGGCAGAGCCTGCTACCGTGAAATTAAAAGATGCTTGCTCCCTGGAAGGAAAGCTGTGGCAAACTTGGACAGCAGACTAAGAAGCCGAGATGTCATTTTTGCTGACAAAGATCCATAGAGTCAAAGCTATGGTTTTTCCAGTAGCAGCGTATGGCTGTGAGAGCTGGATTGTAAGGAAAGCTAGGGGCTACAGAATCGATGTGGTGCTGGAGAAGACTTTTGAGAATCCCTTGGACAGCAGGGAGATCGAATCAGTCAATACTTAAAAGAAATGAGTGCAGACTAGTCACTGGAAGAACCAAATACTGAAGTGAAGCTTAAATACTCTGGCCACATAATGAGACGACGGGACTCATTAGAAAAGACCTTAATGTTGGGAAAGACTGACGGCAAAAGGAAAAGGGGATGACAGAGGATGAGATGGATGGATGGTGTCATGGAAACAATGAACGTGAAGAGCACCTGGTTTATTCCCACTTTATTTTTGAAGACTATAAAATTCCTTTACTGCTTTCAAGGATTAAATGAGATTTTTAAAAATTAAATTAAACAAGGTATTTACATTTCAAATATAAAACATATTCAAAATCATTCTTGGTCAATTTCTGAAAACCGACTATCGGGTTCGTGGTTTTTCACTGTGACTATTACATGTGTGTCCCCAATACCACATTCCAGTAAGCACACTCGTTGTCTCTGTCTGACTTGCTCTGAAATGTGATGTTGTAGTCCTTTGCCAAAAAGAAAATGGAATCTGTCCGGGGAGTTTATCCTCACTTTGTTCTGTTTAAGCCAACACTGTTTCTAGATTCCCCTCCCAAAGGAGAACTTGAATGTTAGCAATTCTTGTAGAATTTCAGATCCTTCAACTTCGTGTCAGGTGCTCCTTCCTTAATTCTTCCCTCTATCATACTTGCAGAAAGCTGTGTTTTAGAAGGCCAGCATTAGCGGAGTAACCTTATTTTGCCCATTCAACCAGGAAAATCCCAGTTCCCAGGCCAGCATCAAGCTCAGAAGCACCCAGGAGGATCTCATGGTTATGCACCCACCGGATGCATCCGTTCATACTTTCTTCTCCTGCCTCCCAATGCTCTCTGGTGCCTACAGCCAAAGGGACAGCATTGCCACTTTCCTCTTGTGACTCCTCCTTAATCTAGACTACCTTCCTTGGAATGCCACCCTCCTCTCCTTCCATGGCCCTGCTCGGGTTCTTGAGAGGGAATTAAGGGTGGGGTGTGGGGGCCACTGCCACGTTCCTAGCCGAACCCACGGCCAGCTACACTGTTCTCCCAGAGACAGCCACAGCCGATGAAGAACTTCAAATGCTCCCTTTCCCCCGTGTTCCCTCTACACCTGCTCTTACTCCTAACGTGTCTTCTGTTTCCCAAGTCTGCTTATAGCTTTGATTTCACTTCTGTCTTTGGAAGCATGTTAGGTGATGTCTCTCTCTATGTTCATTGCAGGCTGCGGGGGGGCAAGATGAGGCATGCCAGGGACTAGCTGGAAATACTTACAATTTAAGCAAATAGTAGGGTTTCTCCTGCCTGGAAGCTCCAGAGTTCTACGCCTGATAGGATCTTGCTGCATCGTAATGGTTTTTATTGAGGAGGAGGAGAGGAGAGGAGAAGACACATTTAGGAGAGGAGAGAAGAGGAGAAGAGAGGAGAGGAGGATGAGGGAAGGGGAGGGCAGGGGGGAGGGGGGAAAGGAGAAGAGGAGAAGGAGGGGAGAGGAGAGGAGGGGAAGGGACTGTTAAGTGGAGGGGAATCAATTTGCCTCTAGGCTAAAGTAGCTGTTGTTTTAACTAGAGTCTGGGATCTTAGCCCTTGTCTCCCTCAAACCTCAGATGAGAGCTAACAGGGTAGAGGATGGGTCCAAAAGGAAAGCCACGTCTCTGGGCACCAAGTAGGAGGAGAAATCAGCTCCTCCTCTTTCCTGTGGGGAGGAGGGAGTAAAAGAGAGCCCAGCCAAACTTTGCTCCACAGTGACCCCTGCTGTTTACATTTATTTCCAGGAATCGGATGCAATGGAGATGCCAAAACTCATCTCTTTAGACTAATATTCTCCTGGGTCGTTTTCTATGGCTACAAAGCTTAAGACAAATTTAAAGTACGAGTGGCTCAAAGGTCAACGGAAAGGTGCAGGCTGTGTGAGGCTGGGGCATGCTGTGAAAGCGACATCACAAGGCAGAGAGGAAACAAAAGTATCCCTTCTTGGAGACGGTGCAGATAATGCACACAGAGAGCCTAGGAGTTAAGTAAAAATTCATTGAAATAACCTCAGCAAAGTGGTAGGATATAAAATAAGTCCGTATAAATCATCCGCGTTCCTGAATACAACCCACAAAAGTCATCAGGAAGAGCTAGGGGGAAAATCCACTGAAAACTGCTACAGAAACTATAAAATATTCTTGGAATGTATGAATTTGACTAGGAAACAATCTTTTCAAAAATAAAAAAGAGGGGCAGCTAGGTGGCTCAGTGGATAGAGCACCGGCCCTGAAGTCAGGACAACCTGAGTTCAAATCCAGCCTCAGACCAAGCACTTGACACTTACTAGTTGTGTGACCCTGGGCAAGTCATTTAATTCCAATTGCCTAAAAAAAACCCAAAAAATAAAAAAAAGACTTAAATAACTGAAAAGCATGAATTGTTCTGAGTAGATCAAGTCAATATAATAAAAAATGACAATACCACTTAATTTACTTATTCAGTGCTATAACAATCAAAGTACCAAAGGGGTGTTTTCTAAATCTAGAAAAAATTAACAAAGTCATGTGAAGGAAGAAAGGGTCAAGAATTTCAAGGATAATTATGAAAAAAGTGGGAAGGGCTTCTATTAGCAGCCATTATCAAACCCTACTATGAAGTAGTAATCACTGGAATAAATGGTGCCGGTTAAACAAGAGAGAAGTAGATCAATGGATCTAGGTGGCAGCTAGGTGGCAAAGTGGATAAAGCGCTGAAGTTGGAGTCAGGAAGACTGGGGTTCGAACCCAGACTTGGGACTCTTACTAGCCGTGTGACCCTGAGCAAATTACTTCATCTCTGCAAGTCTCAATGTTTTCATCTGTAAAATGGAGATAATAATAGTATTTACCTTCCAAGTTCTTGTAAGGATGAGCTAGTACGAGTAAAGCATTTTGCTAATTAGCTATATAAGTGATATACAGAAGCCAACATAGCAGTGATAGGGAAGGACTGAGGGAAGGACTCACCATTTGACAAAAACTGCTAGGAAAACCGGATAGCTGTCTGGCAGAAGTTAGGTTTAGACCAGCACCTTGTACCATCTACTGAAGTGCGCTCCAAATGAATATATGCCACAGATATAAAAAGTCACATCATAAACAGGTTAGAGGAGCAGGAAAGAAACTGTCTTTGTTTCTCTGGACAGGGGAAGAGTTCGTGACTCATAAGATAAGCTATATGATCACACATGATGAAATGAAGAGTTTTGATTATATGGAAATTTAAAAGGTTTTGTGCAAACCTATTTAATGTAGTAAAAATGAGGTGGGAAAACTGGGGAAAATCTTTGCAACAAGTTTCTCTGATAAATGTTCTATTCCCAAGATATATAAGGAGCTGATTCAAATTTACAAAACAAAGAGCTATTCCCTGTTAAGTAAATGGTCAAAGAACATAAATCGGCAGTTTTCAAAAGAAGAAATACAAGCTATCAACAACCCTATTTTTTAAAAAATGCTCTAAACTATTAATAATTCAAGAAATGCACATTTAAGCCCCCCCTCTGAGGCCCCATAAGACTGGCAAAGATGACTAAAAAGGAAAATGACAACCATTGGAGTGGCTGTATACTCTTGGTGAGTTGGGAATAATCCAGTCATGCTGGAAAGGAATTTGTAAATACGCCCCAAAAGTTTCTAAAATGTGCCTACCCTTCGACCCAACTATACTGCTACTTGGCACGTACCTCTAAAGACATCAAAGGGAAGAAAAAGATGTTTTTAAAAGTGTAAAAAAAATGTAGCAACTTTTTGAGGTTGCCAAAAATTGGAAATGAAGGGGGTGTCTTCCTATTAGGGAATGGCTAGCCGAGTTGTCATAGATGGATGTAATGGAGTATTATTGTGCCATAAGACATAATAAAATGGAAAGCTTCAGAGGAAACTGGGAAGATTAAATTGAGCAATACTAGGACTATTTATACAATCATCAGAACATCATAAAGAAAAACAACTTTGAAAGAATTTAGAACTCTGAACAATGCAATAATAAGCCAGGAGTCCAAAAGAATAAAGATGAAATACCCCACTCACCTCCTGATCAAGAGGCGATGAATTTAAGGTGCAGAAGAGGCATAGATGTTCAGACATAGCCAATGTTTGAATTTATTTTGCTGGACTATGCAGCTATTTAGTGATAGCTTTATTTTTCTGAGTCCTAAAAACATTTGCTCAGAATGGAGTAAGGGGAAAGACAGATTAGTTGAGAGAGAAAAAAGAGAGAGAGATTCACAGGAGGTAAAATGGATAATTTTGGCTACCTAAAATTTCGAAGTTTTTTGCACAAACAAAACCAATGCACCTAAAATTAGAAGAAAAGCAGGAAACTGAGAGAAAATTTTTGTAGCAAGTTTCTCTGATAAGGTCTCATTTCTCAAATATACAGAGAATTTAGTCAAATGTATAAGAATAAGAGCCATTCTCCAATTGATAAATGATCAAGGGATATGAACAGGCATTTTTTTCAGAGGAAGAAATCAGAGGTAACAATAATCATGTAAAAATACTTTAAATCAATAATTAGGGAAATACAAATCAAAACAATTCCAAGGTAGTACCTTACACCCATCCTATTGCTTAAGATGACAGAAAAGGAAAAATGACAAATGCTGGAAGAAATGTGGAAATATAAGACATATAGAAATGTATACATAGGAATATATATGTATGTATGTGTGTGTGTATGTATGTATGCAGACAGAGAGACATACACACTAATGTACTGTTAGTGGAGTTGTAAACTGGTCCAACCATTCTAGAGAGTAATTTGGTACTGTGCCCCCAAAGCTATAAAATTAGGTATCCCTTTGACCCAGCAATACTACTACTAGTCCTATCCACCAAAGAGATCAAATAAAAAGGAAAATGACCCATATAAAACCAAAAATATTCATAGCAGCTCTTTTTGTGGTGGCAAAGAATTGGACACTGAGAAGATAACCATCCAGTGGGGAATGGCTGAACAAGTTGTGGTACATGAATGTGATGGAATACTAGTGTACTGTAAGAAGTGATGAAGGGGATGGTTTTAGGAAAACCTGGGAAGACTCATGAACTGATGCAGAGTGAGGTGAAGAGAATTTACACAGTACGGTAATTTTGTAAAGATAGTCAACTGTGAAAGGCTTAGTGATTGATCAACACAATAACCCACCACAATTCCAAAGGACTCATAGAGAAACAGGTTATCCACCTTCAGAGAGAGAACCAATGGACTCAGAGTACAGATTGAAGGATATTTTTTCTTTATTATATTTTCTTGTTCCTCCCCTCCCCCATCCAAAATATGGCTAGTACAGAAATATGTTTTGCATGACTTCATACAGATAATGGACATTGTAATTCTTGCCTTGTCCATGGGTGAGGGAGGGAGAGAATTTGGAAATGAAAACAAAAGTAAAATTGAACTTAAAAAAAGAGAAAAGAAAGCAGTTAACAACATTGTCAACCATAAAACAGAGAAGCGGCATCAAAGACATTACTGAAGAAGTGTAGAACCAGAAAAGCTACAGACAGACAGTTGGAGTGGCCCATTGGTACAACAGAGGGCACAGCCCCAATGTGTTGAGATTTGTCGTAGAGGATTTATGGGAAGACACGAGGCAGAATGGCAGAGAGAGGGCAGTAGGAAGGAACTGACCAGGAGAGGCATGCTCCCATCAAAGAAATCACATGACCACCAAAGGAACAAAACCAAGGGGGGTGAAAACAAGCTTTATTGCAGACAGGAAAAGGTGAAGGAAATATCCTTTTAAAGTAAGCTCTATTCACCCACATAAGTCATCAGCATTTCTATATATAGTACTGACAAAGCCCAGCAGCAAGAGATAGAAAGAGAAATTCTATTTAAAGTTACTGTAGACATTATACAATATTTAGGAGTCTACCCCCCAAAACACACCCAGGAACTCTATGAACACAATTACAAAACACTTTTCACATGAATAAAGTCAGATCTAAATAACTGGAAAAACATCAGTCACTCATGGGTAGGCCGAGCTAATATAATAAAAATGACAATTCTACCTAAATTAATTTACTTATTCAGTGCCATACTGAATCAAACTACCAAAAAATTATTTGATAGAGCTAGAAAAAATACTAATAAAATTCATCTGGAAGAACAAGAGGTCCAGGAATTAATGAAAAGAAATGCAAGGGAAGGTGGCCTAGCAGTACCAGATCTTAAATTGTATTATAAAGCAGCAATCGTCAAAACTGCTTGGTGCCGGCTAAGAAATACAGTGGTCAGTGGAATAGGTTAAGTATGCAAGACACAGTGGTCAATGACTATAGTAATCTACTGTTTGATAAACCCAAAGACTCCAGATTCTGGGATAAGGACTCACCATTTGACAAAAACTACCGGGAAAACTGGAAAAGAGTATGGCAGAAACTAGGCATAGATCAACATCTTATACTGTATACCAAAATAATCAAGATGGGTATACAATTTAGATATAAAGGCTGATACTACAGGCAAACTAGGAGAGCAAAGAACAGTTCACCTGTCAGATTTATGGAGAACAGAAGAATTTATGACCAAAGAAGAGACAGAGAACATTATGAAATGCAAAATGGATAATTTTGATGTCATTAAGTTGGAAAGTTTTTGCACAAATACAGCCAATGCCACCAAGATTAGGAGAGAAACAGAAAACTGGGAAAGAATTTTTACAACCAGTGTCTCTGGCAAGTGCCTCATTTCTAAAATATATAGAGAACTGAGTCAAATTTGTAAGAATACAAATCATTCCCCAATTGATAAATGGTCAAAGGATATGAACAGGCAGTTTTCAGATGAAGAAACCAAAGCTATCTATAGTCTTATGAAAAAATGCTCTAAATCACTATTGATTAGAGAAATGCAAATCAAAACAGCTCTGAAGTACCACATTGCACCTATCAAACTGGCTAACATGACAAAACAGGCAAGTGATAAATATTGGAGAAGATGTGGGAAAATTGGAACACTAATGCATTGTTGATGGAGTTGTGAACTGATCCAACCATTTTGGAGAGCAATTTGGAACTATGCCCAAAGGGCTACAAAGATGTGCATACCCTTTGATCCAGCAATAGCACTTCTAGGGCTGTATCCCAAAGAGATCATACAAACGGGAAAAGGACCCACATGTACAAAAATATTTATAGCAGCTCTTTCTGTGTGGCCAAGAATTGGAAATTGAGAGGATGCCCATCCATTGGGGAATGGCTGAGCAAGTTGTGATATATGAATGTAATGGAATATTATTGTTCCTTAAAAAATGATGAGCAAGCAGATTTTAGAAAAACCGGGAGAGGCTTGCATGAGCAGACACTGAGTGACATGAGCAGAACCAGGAGAATGTTGTACATGGTAACAGCCACAATGTGCAACGACTGACTTTGACAGACTCATCACCTTTCAGCAATGCAATGGTCTAAGACATCTCCATGGAAAATGCTGTCCACATCCAGAGAAAGAACTAGGGAGTCTGAATGCAGATGAAACCCATTATTTGATATCTCTATTTTTGTTTGTTGTTTCTTCTTTCTCGTGGTTTCTCCCATTGATTCTAATTCTTCTTTACAACATGACTAATGTGAAAATAGGCTCAATATGAATGTATATGTAGAGCCTATATGAAATTGCATGCCATCTTGGGGTGAAGGGGAGGGGAGAGATGGGGAGAAAATTTGGAACTCAAAAACTTATGGAAGTGAATGTTGAAAACTAAAAATAAATACGTAAATAAATGAAGATTAAAAAAAAATAAGCTCTGTTCATCTTCCATACCTCCATGACTTATACAAGGCAAGGCAGCTGGATTTTAATACTGCAAAACAATTGTTTTCAGTGGTTCATGCAGGGTATTCAGCAGATAAAAAGTTTCAGCAAGCAAGGAAGGGAGACTGAGAGAGGCTTCTCTCTCTCACTTGGGTAAGTCCAAAGAAAGACCTTCTGGATTCCCGGAGATAGAGGCTTTGTGCTGTCCTCTGGGGAAACAGATTGCAACCACTCCCTGAAACTATTCCTAGAAACCTCATGCTTTTGGGCAGGAGGGCAAAGATCATCTAAGGCATCTGCCAGGGGTGCTTAGCAAAGCAAACTCAACTGAGCCATTCCTGGAAACAGATCCCTTTTTACAGGTCCACAAACAGATAAACAGGATGTCAGAGAACCCTTCCAAAACAGAAATGTTAATTTGTTATTGGGTTCTGAATGGATATCTGGATGATATCGGCACTAATGAGCTGCTGTAAATCTGTGTGGTGCAATGGCATATATGACTTATTCCAGCCCCCCTCCCTACCCACACTGGCATCCCTTCACTTTGCGGCATTATTACATGGCCAGGAGGGTGGCCTTGATTTGGGTTGCTTTTTAAAGCATTGATTTGTTCTAAGCTATCTGTTCAGGTTTGGGAGTGAAAGAGGAAAGAGCAGAGGAGAAAAGATGAGAAAATACAATAGAAGTACTTTATAGATTCCTTCATCTAGAGAAACAATGAAGAGTCATGGTGGTTTCAGGGGAAAAAATTCAATGAATGAATGAAAAAACACACTAAACAATTACTATGTGCTAAGCACCTGCCTAAGTGCTAGAGATACTAATTCAAAAATACAGTCCCTGCCCTCAAGGAACTTACATTCTATAAAAAAAATTTGTATTGATACCTTTCACTTTTTACATTACCTGGATTTCCCCCTGTATTCCCCTCCCATTCCCTTCTCAGAGATCCATCCCTTTTAACAAATAATTTTTAAAGAAAAAAAGGAAAAGAAAAAAGTAAGCAAAACTGATTAATGTATTTTTACAAATCTGATCTCATATGCCATGTTCCCCATCTGTGCCCCTCCCCGACCTCGGCAAAGGATTGGGGGTAGGTGTCTTCTTTAACTCTTCTTTAGGAAAATTTTGAAATTCCTTCCTTCCTTCCTCCCTCCCTCCCTCCCTCCCTCCCTTCCTCCCTTCCTTCCTTCCTTCCTCCCTCCCTCCCTCCCTTCCTTCCTTCCTTCCTCCCTCCCTCCCTTCCTTCCTTCCTTCCTTCCTCCCTCCCTCCCTCCCTCCCTTCCTCCCTCCCTCCTTCCTCCCTTCCTTCCTCCCTTCCTCCCTTCTGCACCTGGGCTGATTTGCCCCTCCTTGGGCAGCTTGGCTCCATTTTCTCCTGCATTAGGCAGCTAGATGAGAACTCCACTCCTCCCTGACCTCCTGCTCCCAGGTACAGGCCATATTGGTGCCACCTGTACAGAGGATAGCTTTTTAGTTCTACTGAAGCTCAGAAGTCCCCACAATCCCATACTCCAACAGCCTCACCTCACAGCCTTCAGGCACTAGAGCCATGCGTGGCCCTACCTCCCACAACATTCATGGTCTGTGGTGTCTTGGTGGTCCGTAGATTCTGTGCGCTCTCATAGGTTCTGCTGATTTCCTCCTGCACCTAGCCCTCTGCCTCCTTCCACGCTTCTTTGGATTCATCTGTGTTGTTTCTTACAACACTGTCCCATTCCATTCCATCCATATCCCCCAATCGATGGGAATCTAGGTTTTTTCCCCAGTGTTTTTGCTGCCACAAAAAGGTGCTCCTGTAAATATCTGGGTCCATAGGCAGCCTTTCTTTTGGTTAGTGGCCTCTAGTATATTCCTAGCAAGGGAGACCCTGTGTCAAAAGTTATAGACATCTTAGCCACTTTCCTCAAGTAATTCCAAAATGAGGAACTTACATTTGAAACGGGACACATCACTCATAGTGGGGCAGCCGCCAGAGAAGAATCTTTTGGTTTGTAAAGTTAGAGGGAAGCAGAGTTCCACTCCAGAGGAAGAAACTCCGAATTTAACAAAAACAAACAAAACTGCTGGGAAAACTGAAGAGCGAGTCTGAAGGAAATCAAGCCTAGATCATTATCTCTTACCATGCACCCCAATAGTCTCCAAACGGACAAGTGGCCGAGACTTTAACATACTAAAGGAGCCAAGTCTTTTTCAGTTGACCATCATTACAATGTTGCTGTTACCATGTACAATGTTATCCTGATTCTGCTCACTTCATTTCGCATCAGTTCATACAAGTCTTCCTAGGTTTTTCTGAAACCATCCCTTGCATTATTTCTTACAGCACAACATTCATAAACCATAACTTGTTCAGCCATTCCCCAATTAATGGACATCCCTTCTTTCCACAAAAAGACCTTCTACATATGAGTGCACATGGATCCTTTTCCCTTTTCTTTGATATCTTTGGGGTACATACCTAGCAGTGGTATTGCTGGGACAAAGGGTATTCAGTTTCACAGCCCTTTGGGCATAGTTCCAAATTGTTCTCCAGAATAGTTGGACTAGTTCACAGTTCCATGAACAGTTAATTAGTGTCCCCATTTCCCCAAATCCCCTCCAGCATTTGTCATTTTCCATTTTTGTCATCTTAGTTGATCTGACAGATATAAAATGGTACCTTGTTTTAATTTGCATTTTAGAGGAAGATTTCTTGATGGCTCACAGGAGACCAAATGGACAATTCTGATTACATAAAACTGAAAAGTCTCTGCACAAACAAAATGAATAGTTATATTTAGAAGGGAAAGTTAACTGGGAAAAAATAGTCTTTGCAACAGCTTTCTTGACAATGATATGATATCCAAGATAGAGAGGGATCTAGTTCATATATAAGAGCCATGAGCCAGGACATAAATTCTCAGAGGACATAAACAGGCAGTTCTCAAAGGAAGAAAACAAACTTATTGATGACAATATGAAAAAATGCTCCAGATCCCTAACGGGAGACGCAGATGAAAACATCTCTTCGGTTCCATTCCATACTCATCCTGTCAGCAAAGACGCCAGAAAGGGAAAATGATCCTTGTTGGAGAGGCTTTTGGGAAAATCGCTGCACTGTGCTCAGAACCAAGCATTGGTTCAGCAGTTCTGGAAAGTAATTTGGAGTTATGCCCCCTAAATTGTGTGTATGATTTTACCTTTTTGGGCTATGCCCCCAAAGAGATCAAAGAAAGAGGGCAGAGGTCTATTGGTATAAAAGTAACCCAGAGATTCCACCATTAGGCATGTAACCCAAAGAGCATGTTGTTTACTTTTTATTTTTAGGCAGTTGGGGCTAAGTGACTTGCCCAGGGTCATACAGCTAGTAAGTGTCAAGTGTTTGGTCTGAGGCTGGATTTGAACTCATGTCTTCCTGACTTTAGGGCCAGTGCTCTATCCCCTGCACTGCCTAGCTGCCCCAAATGTGTTGTTTAAAATAAAGGCCCAGTATGCACCATAATGTTTATAGCAGCATTTTCTTGTGGTGGTAGAGAATTGGGGGGGAAAAAAGAGGAGGCCCCTGTGGATCGGAGCTAAATAAATTGTGGAACATGAATGTGACAGAACATCACTGTGCTTTGAGAAATGATTAATGAGATGAACGCAGAGAGGCGTGGACATGCTTACGTGTATTGATACAGAATGAAGTCCACACGGCCAGGAAAACAAGATACCTGTGACACAATGCAAATATTCCAAAACCAGCCAAACAACTGGAAAGGCATGCTGGAAGACTACAAAGAACAGCACAGCCCGAAGAAGAGTTCTGAGAAGGCACCTCCACCTACTCCTTTGCATAGGTCGGGGGCCCCTCAGGGTGGAGAACATTTCCAGAGGATGTCAGACTTTTTCAATGTGTTTCTGGGATTGGCTGAAATCTTTTTCTTTTTTAAAAAAAAATTCTTTGTTATAAGAGATAGGTCCCTGGCAGCGGGGAGAGGAGGAACATAAGGGGAAGTTTAAGCAATGTTAAAAAACAAAAACATAGCTGTGTGACCCTGGGCAAGTCACTTAACCCCATTGCCTAGCAAAAGACAAAAAACAAACAAATTAACCATAAAAAATTATTTTGAAAAGCAGCAAATTCTTTGAGGGTGGGAGCTGTCTGTCCTTAATATTGATGCCCCCGGGGCTTCTCATTCATTCATTAGCGCTTGCTGACAGAGCTGGGAACTGGTAGCATTCTGGACTAAAATGCCCATCCTGCATGTAGAGATTCCACTACAAGTCGTAAGTCCTCAGGAGGAGAAGGGAAGGGAAAGGAACAAACATTTATTAAAAACCTACTAAGTGCAGGTATTTTAAAACACCTGCTATGCACCAGGCATCGGGCTAAGCACCTTACAGGTATCTCATTTGAGCCTCACAAAGATCCTGTGAAGTAGAAGTCATCATTATCTGTACTGTACAGGTGAGGAAACTGAGGCAGACAGGTGAAATGACTTGTCACACAGCTAGGAAGTATCTGAGGTCATATCTGAACTCAGGTCTTCCAGACTCCAGGCCCAAGTGCTCTGTGGCGCCACCTAGCCGCCTCTAAGAGGCTTTAAATATTTAGAAAATACATATGCAATAGTTACATATTTATATGTATTTTATTTATATTACATATTTATTTGGTTTGACATTTCCCAATTGCATGTAAAGTTTTCATATTTATCTTTAAAATTTTGAGTTTCAAATTCTCTCCCTCCTGCTTGCCCCTCCCCTATCCCTGGAGAAGGCAGACACTATATCCATTATATGTGTGAAGTCATTCTAGGAAGGCTTTGATCAAGAAGAAAGGCTCCATGCACACCCAAATATTCACAGCAATGCTTTTTGTGGCAGCAAAGAGTTGAAAATAAACCAGATGCCCATTGATCAGGGAATGGTAAGACAAAGCGCAGCACGCAAATGTAACAGAATATTACTGTGCTGGAAAAAATGACAAGGAGATGAATGAAGCGGCATCAAAGCCAAGGAAACAACATCCACGATGCCGAACGACGCAAAGGAAAAGGGGACCAGACAACGGAACTGAATGCCATGAAATGGCCCCAAAGGGGAGGGAAGAGGAAACACCTTCCTGGCTCCTCCGCAGAGGGGGGCCTTGGGCGCAGGACACACGGCCAGGCTTCATTTTCTGTTCTTTAGTTTTGCACTGTTTTCGTTCTTTTTTTCCATAGTTATCCCTCTCACATCAAGACTTTTCCCATCTCCACAGATAAAACTCGAGTTGGCTGAAGAATTTCATGGAAGCCGCAGACAACTCATGAAGGCCAGCAGATGACACAGAAAAAGTTTAGAAACTCAGAAGTGCACAAAAGATATGTACGTTATTGTGTATTAATACCATAAATATGTACCATTTCTTCTTCTCTGATACGAAGAGAAGGCCGCAACATTTTACACAGATTTCCTAGATTGTGGGGGGAGGTACTACATCCCTGAACCCCAAAATGTGGAAGGGATAACTATTCTTTATTATGAAGGATGGCTCTCTGAGTGGGATGAGGGGATGCAATGGGGGCACAGGTCAGTCAGTCTACAATCATTCATGAACCACTTACTATTAGCGAATCACCTTGCTAAGTACTGGGGATACAGAGGCAAAAAATTGTCCCTGCCCTCAAGGAGCTGACATTCTAATGTGTTGGGAGAAAGGTGCAGATAACTCAGTACATACAAGATGTATACGGAGGAGATGGAGGATGTCATCTCAGAGGAAAGAACTCCTGCAGAAGGAGAAATCTGAGTATTGAAGCAAGCCCCGGAAGCCAAGAGACAGATGAGGGGGCAGAGCCAATACAAACCACAGATGAGAGACAGAGTTTCAGGAAGGAACAGCAAGGAGGCCAGGGAGCTGCTCTTAGAGAAGGAAAGGCAGCCTAGGAAGGAGCCAGGTTGGGAAGGGCTTTGAAGGCCAAAAACTGGGGGGGTTAGAGTGAAGTTTATTGAGGAGGCAAGTAACACGGTCAGACCTATTAGAAAGCCATCACAACAGTCCAAGTGTGAAGTGACGGGGGCCTGCACCAGGCTGGTAGTGGTGTCAGAGGAGAGAAAGGGGCACGTAGGAGGGATGTTTTGAAGGTGGAAATGAGAGGTTTTATTATTTGCCCTGGTTATTGGCAAGGTAATTTAAAAATTCTATTGAGACCAATCTTGTAGGAGAGTGGACAAATGAAGGAAGATCTCTACAAGAAGAGAGTCTGCTGGACTCTGTTTGAACAGCACTTGGACCAGAGGACTTCGCCAGATGATGTCCAGTGTCAGACAGCTGTATGAGAAGAGATTCCTGAAGCTTTAAATGGACAATTTATCATTACTTTTGGGTCTCTGTATCTGTACTCAATCAGGGGACTGCCCCCTTTTTACTTTGTCAGTGCCGGTCGGTCAGTTCCTCCCTTCCTTTTCCCATATTGTTTTAAGTCCCCAAAATCCCTTGATGAAATGTTGCCCAGCCCAGTCACCTTAACCCCGCAGCCGGTGTAGTATCCGAGGTCAGTCGCAGTCTGTGGCTGTGAGCCTCCTGCCGAGATGTGGTTTGAAATTCTGCAGGGGCTGGCCGTTACGGGCGTATGTCTGACAATCCCGGGAATTAGCACCACCCTCATCCAAAAGTACAGCAATGGGGGCAAGGAAGAGAGAATTGCCCGTAATCGATACCAATGGAATCTATTGGAGAGGGACAGGAGGATCTCTGGATTCGATCGTTATTATGAGGCTAAGGGGTTGGAGAACATAACTGAAGATGCATAAGTGACTGCATGATGCCCATCTTCGAGATTGCAGAACACTTCTATGAGATGTTGTCTGGTGCCCGTTAAGGACGTAGCAGCCACCCAGAAAAAAAAAAAAGAAAGAAAGAAATGCTGCCCAGCAGCACAACCCCAGATAGAACCGTCACTAAGGCATTGCGAGGTTTAACCACTTTAGCTGAGGAGTTGGCAGAGAACTCTCGGATAGATAACTGATTAAAGGGTTAGTTAGAATCCTGGTTTGGCAAGTGGAAAGGAACAGCTGTATCCATTCAGGAGTATTAACTGCTGTAGCATGTTGTATAGTTCCATGCACTAGGAGACTGGTATAACAATCGATAGAGACATCCCTCACTAAAGATTATCCCAGTAGGACCCACAGTGGGAGTCCAGAGGGCAGGCTCCAGGAATATAAGGATGATGCTACATTATGGATCAATGAGACTTTCCCCAGTGATGGAGAATGTGAAATCATGTTAAGGAGATTAGAGGATACGGAAATTGGGAAGGTGTGGAAACCAAATCTTTACTTAAAAAATACAAAGTAGGAATTGTGAGAAATGAGTTAAGTTTCCCCATAAGTAGATAAGAAATCAGCACAGACAGGCTAACTTCTCCAGTGTATGTGTGTGTGGGAGAGTGATAACACAATTCTAGACATATAATGTATGTTAGGGGTGGGGCATATAAAGAAGATTGTAACCCAGAAGGATTAGGACCAATCCTGATCCAGAAGGGAGGAATTAAGCAATTACTAACTACAAAGCTTGCCTTGGCTTCTATCACCAGCATTTTCTTCCCAAGGAGGTGCGCTCCCTTCTGTCAAGAATCGAAATGACGCACTTCAACCTGTTTAATAGTCTTCGAGACACCAGTCTTCAGAACTGAGTCTGGGGTCATCTTTATAACATGAACTTTCTCTATCAGTTACGTCATGCAACTTCTCATAACTTGGTTACCAGTAAACTAAGTTAGCTATTGTCAGGTATCATTTCAATGTGTAAACTTGCCAAAAACCTTGTTGGGGTCATGTACGGCTTGCTGGGAATTTGCAAGTGTATAGAAATCTCTAATGACTGGCTTTTTACACCAGGACAAATTTAAGTTTGAGATGTAAAGCCTGGAAAAGTTTTTCCTAAGCTGTGATTAGTGAAACTTGCTGTGTGAGGTAAAAGGTCATAGGATTTTGAGTTGATGGGTCATAATCCATTGATAATCAATAATCCACCATCTGAGAGAAATGCCACAAGCCGCTCAAAGAAAATGGGATACTGGTGGGAAGTCAGCACTGGGAAAAGCTGAGAGGACAATTTTAGCCTCAGTCTAAGAATGGGAGCCTCCTGGATCAGTTTCTCCATTACGTTCCCTAGAAAAGGAATGTTACCCACCTGCCTATTCCTGAGTCTGGTTATGACGTGAATTTGATACCGCATGGTTGGAAAACGGAATTATCTGAAAACAGGATGTTTCATCCTGTCATATCTAGGCCCTGCAGTTTCTTTTCTGTCAGAATTGGGTCTTCCAGACTATAGGCCATTCACCTACGGTTGACAGCAAACAATGAGTACCAGCCGATGTCCACACATCATTCCCTGGATGCAGCCTGTGCTTTGTTCCATCAACCTCCTCTTTGGGGACCCTTGAGGCAGGGACAGCTCTATGCCCCTTGCCAGCAGGAAGCAGTTTCAGAAGCGGAGACCTTCGCCCCTTACTCCAAAAGAATTTGGGTTCTATTTGTTTGAGGGGGGAATGATGGGATTGGGATCTGGGCCCCAGAGAGAAAAACCCTGGACTTTCCCACATGGCCAAATCTCTGACATTAGCCTGAGGCTATAATCCCATCAATTGGACTTTCATTGTGGCTACACCCAATCTTCCTTCCACAACTTACCTCCCCATGGCTCCTGGCCGTTTTCCACCCTTAATCCTAGCTAGGCTCCATTCTCCCTTGGCCACTGTGGTCCAGGTCCCAGGAGTTCTGCTCACTCTAGCTTACTGGCCATTCCCATCCAGATCCTCCTTAGACCCCTCCTCCCATCACCCCAAACTACTAGGCCCCTCCTGGATCCCTCCCACCGTCCTTCTGTATATGAGGTCCATCTTGTCACCATTAAGGTGCTCAGATTCTTAAAATCTAGCCAATAGCTTACTAATGTTCAGACTCCTTAAGAGTCTGCCCAATATGACAGATGTTCTAACAAACCTTTGTTTATTAGGTGTTTGAAAAACAAAAGCTACTGATTAAGTTGACCTTATATCAATTGGGAAACAGGAAAGAAGCTAGACCCTGGCTACCCTTCCTCCGCTAGGGGGAGGATGCGGTGAAGAGCACTGGTAAGTGTGGAGCTTGATAGGAAAATAAAACTTTAATTTGAAGAGAAAGCAGCAGAGGAGAAGCAGTCACTCAGGAGCATCGCGGCCTGCTCGGTGCTGGTCCCAGAGGGGAGGGGAGGCATTCTGATTCAACTTGATTAGACAGTGAGACATCATTGGAGCCTCTTAGGGAGAACTGTGAGAGGGCCTGAGCCATCCCAGCAGGTCAAAGGTGAGCAGGGTTTGGGGCAGGCTTCCTTCGCCCCCTTCCCAGCGAGGGGCCGGCCCCGCTCTTCCCAGATGGTGAGGCCGTCACAGGAACAGATCTGCTTGGGGTTCTGGAAGAGGCCTGCAGAGCGAGCGATGATGCCACAGGCTAGCCTACAGGAGACAGAGGATGATGGTTGGTGTGAGCTGGGAAGGGGCCCTTGCCACACCCAAAGGCTCCAGGGAAACACCCCCACACCCAGAGAGGGGAGGGCTTCCTCACCTCTCTCCAGAGTTCCCGGTGACTTTGGAGAGTGGGTGTCCTCCCTGCCCCAGGTCATCTTCATCTGCATCAACAACCAGGCTTCGGCCAATGACGTCCCACACCTGCAGAGGAAGCAGCTCTCAGGCCCCCCCTGGACAGAAGGCCATCCTGTCCCATTTCTGCCCCCCCCACCCCCACCCCATCAGCTGCCTCAGTACCTTGAGCCGCTCGTCCTCTATCCTGAAGGTCGCTCTTCCAACACCGTTGGCATGGACGTTCCCCAGATCTCCCAGGTGCTGGGAGGGGCAAGACAGTGGAGGGTCTCCTTGCTCCTCCTGACTTCAGCCAGGACAACAAGGGCAGGAACTGGAAGGCACCTCTGGTGTCGTCCCCCCCCACCCCCTCTGGGCTCCAGCCCCTTTGGCGCCTCTGGGACAGTCACTACCTCCCCGGGCCACAGCGCCCTCACTCACAAAATGAGGGGGTTGGCCTGGCTGGCTCCAAGGTCCCTTCCATCCCTAAAGCCAGGGTCCCACGATGCCTTTCTGGCACCAGCGCTTACCCGGTGGGTGTCCTTGGGGCCTCCATGGGGCATTCCTTCAGGGTTGAAGTGGTCTCCACAGCTGCAACCCAAAGGCATTTCGCGGGCATGGAGGAGCTCAGCAGGTGAGGGATGCCGCCCACCCCCACCCACTCCAGCTACTCCTGGGCTCTGCGTCCCTGGCATTAAATGTGTAGGAGCTGAGCAAACAGCTGGTGCATTGACTCGGTCCCATCGGGGCTTGTGAACAGCTCTGCTCCTTTTTCCTGGCCCCGGCCCCTCCCCTGCCCCATCATTACGTCCATTTCACTCAGAATCCCATGGGGCACTGGCCTTTCAGCAAGGACCACCGAGCCTCCAGGGCCTCCCGGCTCATAAGCACTGCTGTACATCTTTCTTTGGCAAGCAATCAACAAGCATTTATTAAGCTCCTCTGGTGTACCAGGCAGCGGCACATAAAGGAAAAAGGGGACAGCCCCTGCCCTCTACTGAGGGAAGGCAGCACATTCACACATGGGCAAATCGAGTTCATGTCCCAATAGACGCAGAGTGACTGGATGGAGAGGCAGGGGAAACGGGGGCCTCTGGGGGGCCACAAGGGGCCACGGCAACCCAGGCAAGGTGGGTGAAGACGGCAGACGGAGCGTCCACGTGAAGAAGTGTGGGTGAGCCACTTCAGCTCCACGGGTGGACGAGCTGGAAGGAGAGTCTGCAGGGCGTCCTGGCAGCAGAAGGGAGCCAGTGCAATCCCTTGAGGGGTTAGGTATCCTGCCCTCCTACCAGAGTCTGCTGGCTATCCAGGCATCTGAGCACCTAGAAAAAGGGGCCAAAACACCCAGGGAGGACACAAGGCTGACAGAAAGTCATTCTACCCACCTGGCGCAGTTTTGGGTCAAGTCTCCATACTGATGGACATGGAGGCCATGGGGTCCAGGCTCCAGGCCATCGATTGTCCCCTCGATGAGGCAGCACTGAGGGGACACTTGTAGGAAGCGCACGACTCCCTGTACGGCCCCGGGCTGCCCCAAGATGGCCACGGCCGCTCCCAAGTTCTCTGTGAGACAGTGACAGGGGAGTTGCCTTCCCCAGCCCACCCTGACCCCCCCCCCAACATGGCCACAGCCACCCCCAGGCTCTCTGTAAGATGATGACAGGGGAACTGCCCTCCCCAGCCCTCCCTGACCCCCTCTCTCGCCCCCAGCTTCCTTTTTTCTAGCGATGATAAGCCTTCCCATTCCCAGGATGAACATTCTCCCCATGCCCGTCCCAGGCTCCCTAAGCTTGCCCTCCCTGCCACAATCCTGGGGCCCGGGTGCTCACGAAGCTCGTGGCTGCCCATGCCCTTGACACCGCCTGGCGCCCCGTGCTCTCCAGGATGCTCTGCACCTCCTGGCTGGGCAAGGTGGTGGTCACCAGGACACTCTGGTTCTCCAGGTGCACCTCCACTCCCTGGACACCTGTGAGAACAAAGGAGGAGGAGGAAGAGACAGCAACAAGAGAAGAAGGGTGGACGACCTGGGCCGCCTGCGCCAAAATCCAGCCGATTCCATAGCAGCCCCTCTGTGGCACCCCTGGGTGTCCCAAGGAGTCACAGCTGAGGCAGTGCCCATGTTTCAAGAGAAGCCCTGGACGGACACCTGGCCTCCAATGCCCACACAGCCCACAACCCCGACTGGGCCCCTGGGCCAGCGGTGCGCCCTCCTTCCCAGGATAACAGCTGGCCTGTACCCCAGTCTAAGGCAGGGGTTCTTAACTTGGGGCCCACGGACCTGTGGATAGATTTCAGGGGCTTGGACAGGGAAAACCAAACCAAATCAGGCCCTCTATCTTTCTTTCACTAACCTGTATGCGAAATTTAGCATTTCCTTCAACAGCTTAAAAACACAGTTTTGAGAAGGGATCCCCTGGCTTCACCAGACAGGCTGCCCAAAGGGTCCTGGACCCCAACATGGTGGCGTACCCGGCTCTAAAAGGACAACGAGGCTGGCGGGAGGGAATCACCTGCGCCTCGATGAAGAGCAGCCCAGTGTGGCAGATGGGGGAGGGGAAACAAGACCTGGATTCAAATCCCGATTCAGCCTCTTAGGACCTTGGGCAGGGAGCAACCTCTGTGGCCTTCACGCTGGCAGGAACAGGGAATTTAAGGGTCGGAGGCATGCCTGCAGCTGGGCAGGGCTGCAGAGGCCAGCGCCTTCCACTCTGGGCCAGGTCTGACTATTTGGATGTGAGAACGGCCTTCGAGGATTTGAGGAAGGGTCTGCGTTGCTCTGCCTGGCCCAAGGGAGCCACGGCTTGGCAGGGAAAAGTGCCCTCTGATGGCCTGCGGGGCAAGGCGAGCCCCTCCTTCCTGGATCAGCCCTTCAAATACTTGACTTGTCTCTTTTCCAGCCTCAACAGCCCCAGCTCCTTTGACCACTCCTCAAGGCCTTTCTCTACCTCATGTGCCTTCCTCTGGACACTTCAGCTTATCCATGGGTAGAATACTGGGCAGCCCAGATATGGTCTGACCGGGGCCAAGGACAGGGGGCTATGGCCTCTTTTTTTGGTCTATGTGTTCTTCCACAACATGACTAACATGGAAATGGTTTTTGTTTTGTTTTGTTTTGCTTTTTGGTGAGGCAAGTGACTTGCCCCGGGTCACACAGCTAGTAAGCATCAAACGTCTGAGGCCAGATTTCAACTCCGGTCCTCCTGCCTCCAAGGCTGGAGCTCTACCCACTGTGCCACCCACCTGCCCCCGCTACAGCCTCTCTTTAAGCAAACCAAGAGCGCCCCAGCCTCGTGGGCTGTTCTATCACGCCACAGGACTGATCCAAGCTGAGCTACCGGAGTTGTTACAAGTGCTTTTCCCAATGCTCATGACAAACCCTGGGAGTGGAGTGCTGGGAGAGTCCCTGCCCAGGGCCACCCAGGTCACCCTGCGAAAACCACTCTGGATGACTCAAGAATGCTGACTGATGCAATGGCCAACGAGCCCCCCAGGGGGTGCCTCCTGACCCCGAGAACGCCAGGGCCAATGGCTGGGGCTGTGAGCTTAATTATACTTCCTGGTTACTAGGGAGGGATTAAAAATGGTTTCTGGACTGGAGCAGTATTGCCGCTGCAGCCATACCCATACAAAATGTTTTTTAAAAAAGAATAAAAGCCTAAGGAAGCATTTTTTTTTAATGCCCAGAACAGAACAGAAGGGAAGGAAAAACAGACAAGGGGGGAAGCTTTGGAAGTCCGGATCCACCAAGCTGTATGTGAGGAGCTTCCCACTTCTCTGTAGCGGGAAATGCTCCTATTTGTACGTATTTGTCAAACCCAGAAGGGCAACAACTGTTCTGAAATTTATTTTTAAAACAACATGTCTGAGCCAGGCTTAAAAGCCAGTCTTCAGAGCCTTCTCTCCCCACCAGGCCTCCTGCTTTTCAGTCAGTCAGTCGCCCATGACCATCTCGACAAGCCTTCCTCATCCTGAATCTGTGCCGCTTTGCTTTTTGGAGGCCGAGTATGGGGCCTGGCCTGCTAGATTCAGCCTAATGCTCCCAAAGCCTCGTGGCTCCAACCATGGCCGTGGCTGGGCAGGCCATCAGTGCTTTTTTCTTAGTCCTTGATGAGAAATGCTGAAGGGCCCAGGGTCACAGAGAGGCCTGGGCACATTCCTCTCCAAAGTGGCATCTAACCATTGATGACTACTCTGGGTGTCCAGCCGTGTAGCTGGGTCCAGAACCACCAGGACCAGAAAGGAAACAAGGTGAGTCTGTGTGACCTGCCTGTACCAGAGGAGGGAGGGCAGAAGGCATGAAAGCAGGAGAACAGTGCTGAGGCCAGCCCAGGGGTCCAAGGAGGGGCCAGCTGCCAGAACCCTGACTCAAAGGGGCTCCCCTTTCCAGCAGACCCTGAGGGGCCACACAGGCCTGTCTCCTCTCTCTGCCTTCCAGACTCTAGGGAGACGCATGAGTCAGCAGGATTAGGGAGGGGGGTGGAGCAGGAGAGAAGCTAAGGGATGATGGTTTGGGGGTTCCTCTTTTTTTGGTGTCTTGGTGTCCTGGGGAAGGCCTACTTGCTTCGTGTTCCTGACCTGGTCCCCTATAGCATGAGGATAAGCCTAGAAGGATAGTGTCTTTTGGTGACTGGGGGGTGCTGTGGTTCAGCCAATGGGACTCTGAGCTGATGGGACTCCAGGGCAGGCCCTTCCCCACCTGCTTAGGGCCTCAATTTCCTCTTCTATATAATGACGTAATTAAACCCTGCGATGCTCATTCCCAGCCTCCCTGGCCCTGGTTTCCTCCAAAGATCTCACCAGAATGTGGCGAGGAGATTACTTTTACAACTCCAGCAGTTTTTCAGTCTGGCCCCTGGACTTCATCTAGGGAAGGGATTGTAATGCAGAACATTATTTTACCATTTAGGTAGTAGAACCCTTTAGGCCATGGAAAACAGAAGCTGCTGCTTACTCTTGCCCCAGACCTCTTTCCTCCTAAATCTAAACAATAGTGAAATGTACTCTTGCATAGCTCAGGCTCCAGCC
The DNA here is from genome assembly GCF_003287225.1 of Phascolarctos cinereus. Classification (NCBI taxonomy): domain Eukaryota; kingdom Metazoa; phylum Chordata; class Mammalia; order Diprotodontia; family Phascolarctidae; genus Phascolarctos; species Phascolarctos cinereus. The sequence goes on along the minus strand of NW_027556402.1, from coordinate 257,223,411 downwards.
CTCAGATCATATCTCTGGAAACCTCCAAATTCCTAGCAAGACCCTTATCTGGCTGCTCAGGCCACAGCCCTCAGATCATATCTCTGGAAGCCTCCATTGTGAGAAAGTTTGCAGAGCATTATCATGTGTAGACAGAGGGAGAGGGGTGTCCTTGACCAGCCCCAAAACTCTTCCTCTTGCCAGACTTCAAAGATCCATCCCCCTCCCTGTCCTGTATACTCCCTATATAAACCCTAGCTCAACCCCTAATGGGGGCTGCTTGATTTGGATGTGAATATCCCTGGCAGCCGCGCACTAATATAATAAAGTCCACAATTTATATTAGTCTGGGTCAACTCGCTAATTTTTTGGTATAACAGGATCTCCCAGTCAGGAGAATCCCCCATCAAAGCAGGCCAGGCTAGCATCTGGTCCGCAGCTCCTGGTCTTACAGTGCAGCCTGGGAAGGCCTTCAAAGGCATGGCCGCTAGCTTGCCAGACTCAGCCAGCCAGAAGGTACGGGAGCTGACATGAGCCCAGGATGGCCTGGCCACAGGGCTCACTAACTCCGGCCAGGCCAATCCAGGTGAATGTTAGCCTGGGACAGGAAGGTAAGAATTACAGGGTGTGGGGGTCTGGAGTGAGAAGATCCAGATGAATGCAGGCATCGCTTGTGGGACCCTGCACTGCCCCTCGCCCAGTACAAGCTGATGTCTACAAGTGATCCTGTGTCCCTACCTGTCACCGTTAACATCCTCCCCTGGCCCAGCCACAGGGCAGGAAGAGACCTTGAACTCCCTCATTTTACAGAGGAGGGAACTGAGGCCCAAGAGAACACGGAGTGAGAGGGGATCCTCCCTGGCCTCACCCTATGACCTATGACCTCAGACCCTTGGGCAACTTCAATTCAACCAAAGTCAATGACGCACCTACTAAATCCAGGCCTGCCCTCAAATCCATTTATCTAGGTACAAAATAAATGTAAATTGAACTTGGGGGAATAAGGGGCTGGGGCACCAAGAAAGGCTCCAGGACAACAGGGTAGTTGAGTTGAATCTAGAAGGCACAAAGAGAGAAGGGAAGGCATTCCAGGCAGGGGAGACAGCCAGTGCAAAGGTATGGAGGGCGGGAGATGGAGAAGCAGCAAGAAGGCCATTTGGCTAGAACACAGGCTAAGAAGCAAAAAGGTCCAGCCAATTAGGTTGGCAGAGCTGGCGTGCCAGGACTTTCAATGCCAAAAAGGAGCTGAGGCCGCCTTAAAGGCGGGAGAAGGAAAGAGGGAGAGAGAGAGAGAGAGTACACGCATGAACCAGAGGAGAGAAGATGGACTGCAGAGGGGCAAGGCTGGAAACAGAGGGGCTGGGGAGGAAACAGAACGGGAGACCCACTGTTTAAGTGTCTGCCACGGGCCAGGAATCCAGAAAGGCTTTGTGGGAGATGAGCCCCAAGCTGCACCCTGAAAGAAGAGCAGGAATGTGAGCCCCAGAGGTGAGTGGGGATGACATTCCTGGAGGGGAGCATGCCTGTGCAAAGACACAGAGGTGATCCTGGGGAGGGGGGCTTAGGAACCTCAGCGAGTGAGAAGGGGGTGCGCCCACATCCAGCAGGTCGTTGGAGATGGGTTGGAGAGAGACAACCCAGAGGCATCAAACAGAGGGGACAGTGGAGGGAGCTGATGAGATCAGCCAGAGGGAACCTCAGGAAAAGGGCAAAGCCTTGGAGGAAGGTGCAGCAAAGATGGGAAGCTGGGTGGGCCAGACAAGGGGATGGGGTCAGGAGGGAGGGCAGCGATGACAGAGTCCAGGTCTGCAAAAAGGTCAAGGTGAAGAAGCCGCCAGAAAAACACTTGGCAGCCGACCCCCTAAGGCCATGGCCCCAGACCTGGAAGCTGCCCTGGGGCCATCGGGCCATGCCACCGCACTTTTACTGACGGGAAAACTGAGGCTCAGAGAAGGCAGGACGCGGAGGGAAAGGGATTCGAATCCAATCCTCAGTCGCCAAACCCGGGCCTCACTCTCTTACCTGCCATGCCACGCAACGATGTCTGCACCTTGTCCACGCAGCTCTGGCAGCTCATTTGCACAGTAAACTCCAGCTGTGGGAGAAAGAGCTATGATGGTGGGGCGGAGCTATACCAGAGAGGGCGGGGCTACGCTGGTGAAGGGCGGGATCATGTTGAACAGGAAGGCAGGCGCATGGAAGGGGCGGGCACAGAAGCGAGGGGTGGGACTATGCAAATAGGGGCGATGTTTCCCAACCCACGTGACTCGCTGCTCAAGCTCCCAGTAGCTACTGGAACCTGGAACCTGGAACCGGGGGGGGGGGGGCCCTTCCCCCACACACACACGCAGGGGCTCCCTTGGAGTGAACACTCCAGTCAGCGCGGTTGACCAGTCCGCCCTCTCTACCGAGATCCGCTTGCCCCCTCACCGTGCACGCTGTCTTGCTGTCCCCGGCCTGCGCAGGCGCAGCCACATCTACAGCAGAAGCCATATTCAACCTTCCAAAGGCAGTACGACTCTCCCAGTGGCGCTGGAAGCCGACGGGTAGGGCGGGACCGTGAGACCTTTGGCCCCTTTTACGTGTCCACCGGCGGTTCTAGACTCCGCCCTCTCCCCACCTCCTGACTTCAGTTAGCCATTCACCAGACAGATTGGCATAAAGGAGGCGGAGTCACGAGACTTAGCGTTCCTCACCTCCACCCCCACCCGTAGCGGTCGGGATTCATAGACTCCGCCTCTTTCCTCCTCCTGACCGCGGTTGGCCACTCACCAATCAGAAGAGTCCAGAGAGGGCTGTATCCCGAGACCTTACGTTCTCCAACTCATCATTGGTTCATTCCTCCCGCCCGTCTTCTCCACTGCGTGTAGTCATTGGCTAGGCTAGGCCCAGCGGTGCTGCCCCTTCCTTTTCCCTGTCTGTCTCCATAGCGACGCGTCCAGGCGTCTTAGAGGCTCCTGAGAAAGCTGTCCTGGTGCTGGGTATCAGATGTGAGAATCCATGCGTCGGGGGTCTGAGGTTCCCAGCGCCAGGTGCTCGGGGGTCAAGCAGCAGCTGCAGCAATGGAGTACAGGAAGAACGGGCTGGGGCGAAGGAAGCGGCAGCGGCCTCCGTCGGACAGGACGGCGGACCCGGAGCTCCGGAAGCTGTACCATCGGCTTTTGCGGCCCCTGTCGCTGTTCCCGGGTAAGGAGGCACGGATCTCTGTGACCCCCGAGCCTCTGCCCACGTCTCCGCAGATCAAGAGTGACGCCCGAGTGGGGCGGGACTCCTACTTCATGGAGCAGCTGTCTCCGGGCTCGCTGTGCTTGCTGGTGTCGGAGCGGCTGTCCCGCGTGGGCCACGTGCCCAAAGTGCCCCCAGAGGGCCGGCGGCGGCTGGCCGAAGTCATCCTGTCGGAGTTGCAGTATGGCTGGCAGATACCGCCGCCCGAGCCGGGCCTCAGCCCGCGGGACCAGCAGAAACTGCGCCAGCGCGTGGAGACTCACGTGGTGCTGTCCTCAGAGGAGCTCTTCCTGCGTTACCTGCACCTGCTGATCACCCTGTCGGTGCCCGAGTCCGTGCTCACCGAGCCCGCCACGCTCACGCGCCTGTCTGCCTGCCTGGCCACCGACTGCTCCCGCTTCCTCACCAGCCCCGTCGTCTACCGCCGCCTGGTCTCCGACTTCAAAGACCTGCAGGGCCTCCGCTCCTTCCTGAAGAAGGGCACAGGGGCCATCAAGCCAGACTATTCCCGCAAGCAGGCCCTCATTCCACAGCAAACCATTGGCACCTTCCAGGCGTCCAAGCTCTGCCCTCTGCCCTGGCCTCACAGCATAGGCTTTGCCCAGATCCCGTGTTCGGCCCTCAACATGAATTACTTGATTCATTTGAGCCGGCCAGACTTCCTAGGCAGGCCCTGTCTGGATCGTTTAAAGGGGCTGTGGTCCATCCCAGACCTGGACCAGAGAAAGTACCTACGCTGGCTGCCCACTGTAGCCCCCAGGCCCCCCAAGGCGCCAGAGGTTGACCATGCCCCGAGGGCTGACCTCTCAAGGATTTTGAGCTTGGCAGGAAATCTGGATTTGCGGACCTTCCTGCACCTCCATAACCCCAGGAAGTGCCGCTCTTTGCCCAACCTCAGAGAAGGTTGGAAGCTTTCAAATGAACTGGGCATATGTTACCCTCCCCCTCGAACTTTGACCCCACTGATCCTAGCCTGGGAGACCCGAAAGGAGGCCTTCATAGGTTCAGCTTCAGAGGACCTCAAGCACATGATGAAAAACTTGAAGGTGGAGCTGTCCAGGAAGCCCCACCACAGCTCAACCCTACCTCCTCTCCTTGGAGCCCTGACCCGTGGCCCAAAAGGCAACTACCGAGTAGAAGAGCTGCAGACGACTCTGCAGACCCTCCAAGAAGAAGAAGCCTCAGGAAAGTGGGAGCACAAGCCCAGCCTGAAGGCCACTATGCATCCTCAGCCAGTTACGGTGGCCCTGACGCTGAAGGACCAGATGGTGCTGCAGGCAGCAGCTGTCCGAGTCTCAGAGCGGGCCTTCCACGACAGCTTCTTTGTGAAGGAGGAAAGTGTCCTCTATAACCACCTGTCAGGGGAGTTGGACAGCAGAATCTTGGAAGACCTGGATGCCGTCCTCTTTGCTGGGGCTAGCATCCAGGAGATCTACAATGAGCTTCTGAGTCGAGTCTCCACTGATTATCTGCTCTTTGATAAGGGGCCCCTAGTGGAGCCCACGTCAGAAAAGGACTGGTCAAGCCTCATGGCCTCAACCTTCCTGTACAGAGATCCCAAGTATCGAGTCATCAACCCCGTCCTTGACGGCATTGGAAAGCACAGAGTCCATACCATAAGCCTCGATCCCCTTCTCCCACTGCCGACTCCCCTGACGCCTAAGCAGTGGGCTAAAAGTAAGGCCTCCTGGATGCGCTGGTGGAAAGCCACGCTGACCCCAGATGACTACTTCTTGTACCTGGCCACTCAGGACTGTGACTTCCTCCATGTGGTCTTCCACATGTACCCAGAAGAGGAACCCGTCCATCTTCCTGTCATCACTAAAGACACCCTGGAACTTCTGCCCCTGCCTCCACTGGCACAGGAAGAGGATGCCAGGGAGTTTGTGCCAGGTATCTGGGATGCCAACTCAGTCCTAGAGGATGGCCTGGGGGCTGAGGGGAGCAAATGCCTGGGAGACCACAGGAAAGTCAAGCTGCTCCAGAGACGACTGGAGAGAATCTGGGCAGCGCTGCAGGTGCCAGACAAAGATCGACTGGACATGGCTATCAAGTACAGCACCAATGCCCGCATGGGGCATCTCCCTGCCCTAGTGAATGCCTGGGAGAAGGCCTTGCAGCCCATCCAGGAGCGAGAGCTTTTGTTAGCCCAGCTGGAACACTTTGAGCAAGAGGCCTCTGACCCCAATCGCTTCTTCCTGAAGGTCGATTATGACCTCTGGCGCTGGACAGAAGAGTCCCAGATCCGAAGCCACTTGTATGAGAAGATCAGTAGAGTGGAGGCCTTGCTGACCAGGCTCCTGCGGGACATCCAGATTGCCTTCGGGGAGTCGGTGACGTACAAGGGGCGCTGCTATCTGGAGAAGATGAAGAGGGACAAAGTGGAGATGTTGTACTGGCTGCAGCAGGAACGGCGAGCCAAGAAGCTGGTCCGGGTCCAAAAGGGCTCACAACTGCCTTCCCTTAACCCTAAAAACACAGGAAACTCAGAAAATGGCCTCATTCCCTCTCCCAGAAATGTCTAAACGGCAAACATTACGCCCTTCTCTACTCTCTGTCCCCATTTGTCCCCCAAATGAGTCACCCTTGGTGGTAGACTAAGAAATCCAGGCCTCGGGGTGGGGGAGGAGGAGGGGGAGAAGGGGACTAATTAGGGAGATCTTAGTTGAGTTCATATTTTGTTATAACAGATACCGTAGCTATAGGATGAAAATTGCTGTTTTACAAAAGGCTCTGCAGGCCCCAAGTTGACCAGCTAATTTCAAATCCTGCTTAATCAATGTGGCCAAGTTCTGGTACCTCAGAATAATTGGGTCTGAACCTTAGTGTTTGGTAAAGTAGGATTTGCCAGGTAAAACAAAAGAGAGGGAACCTGTTTAGCAATTCATTCTGCTCCAATTCTAAGGGATGCTTGGTTTGAGTCTAGATTAAAAAAAAAAAGCTCTCTCTCAGGTCTGGCTTAATCAGCAGTTACAGAAGGCCGTGGCTGGCTGATAGGGTGGGACTTGGCCCCATCCTACTTCCACATCTCCAGACTGTTGTTGATAGCTGAAAACCATTGCTAGAGCTGTATTTCTTTCTCTCGGCCCTGTTAAGAGCAGAGCTGACACCATCAGTGAGCCCAAAGGTACAATGGAGCATCTTGAACCTTTGCTGGGAGTGGGTTTTGATGGGGAAGAGTCTGGAGAAGGAGAACGTATGCATTGCCCTGGGTACTGGTGGGGCTTGGGCCCTGATGGGATGGGGTGGATGGGATGGAAAGGGTAACAACACACTTAGCCAGCTTTTACAGTTTTCCCTAAGGTGTATACCCTGACCTTTTTCCTCAAAGAGGCTGAACTCCACTAGAAGAATCTATTGAGGCTTTTTTGGACCACAGAAGTCTGAGGGAATCTTTCACAGATCTAGATCCATAGTTTCCCTACTTCTGTCCCCCATGGCTGGGTTTAGAGAAAGTCCAACAATCCAAGTTATGATACTCAGCCAGTTACACATCTACCAGGGACCCTGTGCCCCAGCCTGAGGGAATTTTTTTTTTAATCAGAGAAAGTTTCTTAGAGGAGGTAGCATCTGAACAAGGCTGTTACTGATGAGGAAGGAGATTCACTGGCTACCTGAGCCAGAATTTGGAAGGGGGAGAAGGAATATGCTTTCATCCTAGCTCCTTTCCCCGAAGCCCTGGGATTTCTCTGCTTGGTTGCCTTTAGACAGTTTGACCCAGTCTCCCCAGTATGGACTACCTCATCACCAGTTTGATTGTGAGCCCTATAGGAGTAAATGGAAAGATTTAAGTTTTCTTGATTATTATAACAAGATGAAATGATGCAGTCATACAATCAGCCCTGAACATCTGAGGTTTGATTTTTTGAGATCGTTTAATTTCAACATTTGTCCACCGGTCAAAATTGCACATACAAACAGATTTCAAACATGTAAAATACATGTGTGTGCCTTTATGTATATGTATGTGTAATGTGCATTTGCATGTGTGTATTGTTGTTTGTCCTCCGTTCCTTGAAGAAGACCATGACATCAGGGAGATGATGCCATGACATGCAAGTGAATTAGATTTAAGTGAGGCAGGGCTGTGCAAAGTCACCAGCCTCACTTTCTCCTCTGGAGCCATCTGGGTCCAGTGGCAAGATATAGAGCAGGACAACTGGAGGTGATCCTGAATGCAGTGGGAGACCTTGGCCTTTCTAAGCTAAGGTCTTTAATAGGTCTCAGTTTGACTGGGGCAATACCCATTCAGTGATTAAGGCTAGGTAAGAAATGAGGCAGAGAATGTCCTCTTTACCTAGTCAAAAAAAAAAAAAAAAGAAAGAAAGAAAGAAAGAAAAGAAGAGAAAAAGATAAATTTGGGAGGGGAAGACCCTCAGGATTTCTGGCCAAAACAGAAACAATTGTTGTTTACATTCATTCTGAGCCAGTCTGGGCCCAAATAATGACCAAGTGGGGCTTGGCCTGGAACCTATTGCTGGCCAGAGTGATTTGGGTTTAAAGCATAGTACATGTAGGTATTTATATATGTCTTACAAAACCTGTGATTCCATCAAAGAATCTCTTAATGAGGAACTTTCTCTACCAATTCAGATTTAAGCCTCCTCTATGCCTTAGTCTCAGTTGCTTGAGGGCACTGAGAAGTCAGTTGATAGATTTAGAGCTAAAAGAGAACTTAGAAGTCATTTCGTCCAAACCCTCTGACTTTACAGATTAGAAAACTGAGGCCTCCAGAGGCCATGAGAGTTTTCCAAAGTTGCCCAGGTAGGAAGCCAAAGAGTTGGCATGGTGAGCTCCACTATGTGATGGGGGGGGAGGGGAGGGTCATCAGCCCCTTCTCCAGCTCTCCAAGTCAACTTTTCCAGTTGACCTCCTACATTCATATGGAGATAGAGATGTATGTGTATGCATAGATGTGGTTTCTATATGCATATGTATACACATGTGTATCCCCTCTGTGTATCCTCAGATGTACATGCACGTACAACATCCACGTTATTATGGACAGAAGCTGTGATTGCTTTGGTGCAATCATATAAGAGATTTGCTGAGAAAACTCCCTCTCTCAGTATCCAGAGGAACACCTGTCCTGCAACTTGGAACCTTTGAAAGCTTCAATTTTGGCCTAGCTTCATTTCTCTTCTGGTCAAAATTCAGGGCAGCTAGGTGGCACAGTGAATAGAGCACTGAGAATCAGGAAGACCTGAGTTCAAATCCAGCCTCAGACACAAGCTGTGTGACCCTGGGCAAGACACTTAACCTAACCCTGTTTGCCTCAGTTTCCACATCTGTAAAATGAGCTGGAGAAGGAAATGACAAACCACTTCAGTATCTTTACCAAGAAAAACCCAAATACAGTCAAAAAGCATCAAATATGACTGAACAAAAAAAATTGCATTCATACCACAGTTTACAAGACACAGCCCAGTGAGGCAGGGTGAACGTGTGTGTGTGTGTGTGTGTGTGTGTGTGTGTGATTTCACTGGTATATGGAAGTCCCTGTGCAGAGATTCCTTTCACCAATGCAAATTGCTGCCTGCTCTGCAACTTATATTCCTTTTTTTTTTTTAAGGCAATTGGGGTTAAGTGACTTGCCCAGGGTCACACAGCTAGTAAGTGTCAAGTGTTTGGCCTGAGGTTGGATTTGAACTCAGGTCCTCCTGACTTCAGGGCCGGTGCTCTATCCACCTCACCACCTAGCTGCCCCAGCAACTTACATTCTTAATGGAAGCACTGCTGTGCCTGTTTTACAAATGAGCAAACAGTGGACTTTAGAAAAACCTGGAAAGACTTGTATGGACTGATGCTGAGTGAAGTGAGCAGAACCAGAACATCATACACTGTAACAGCAAAACTTTGCAAGGATCAGTTATGAATGACGTAGCTCTTCTCAGCAATACAATGATCCAATCCTGTGATAAAACAATGACAATTCCAAAGGACTCATGATGGTAAAGGCTATCCGCTTCCAGAGATGGAGTTTGAATGCAGATTGAAGCCGACTATTTTCACTTTATTTTTTTGTGGAGTTTTTCTTTTGGTCTATTTCTTCTTTCACAACATGACTAATATGGAAATATGTTTTACAGGATTGCATATATATAACCTATGTCAAATTGCTTACCATTTTAGGGAGGGGGAAAGGAGGGAGGGAGGGAGAAAAATTTGGAACTCAAAATTTTTTTAAATGAATGTTTAAAATTGTCTTTATGTGTAATTGGAAAAAACAAAATACTATTTTTTTAAAAAGAAAGTATATTTTACAATGATAGACAAAACATACTGGAAAACATTTTTTTTTTGTCTAGACAAGTAATGTCATCTTTGTGGTGAAATCCTGGTCTGAAAATTTCCTCCACTAAAACATCTCAGCAATTTACCTGTAACTCCCAGTCTTATCAGTTGACTGGGGACACCAAGGAGTTAATTATCACAAACAGCACGTGTCAAAGGCAGGACCACACCCATTTTAGAGCATTCTTGGCTTGATGTCAGGGCCAAAGGACTTAGAAATGGAAGGGCCCAGCCCAAGCCCTCCTTTTACAGACCAGGAGGCTGAGGCTTAGAAAAGTCTCAAGGAGAGTCAAATCCAGCATTCTCTCCACTGGGCCATGTTGCCATGGGAGGGGTTTCAGAAGCTACTCAGCCACACCCCCTCATTTTACACCTAATACTTAGCCCACACAGATGTCTACATCTATAGACATGGCTGGCAGGTAGCACAGATAGGCTCTGTGGTCTGGCCAGCCTCTGAAGGGAGGAGGAGAGCCTAGGGCCAGGCCTTTACCACTCACACCCAAGCTCTGTCGGGGGCAAATAGGCCTCAGGAGCCCTGCAAGGTGGAATGCCCTTTCTTCATCTGTTCCTCTCAAATCCTGGTGGTGTTGGGATGATAGATCCTGAATGAGAGCTCCCTTTACTGCTCTTAAGGGGGGAGGGTGGCCTTGCACTTTTATATTCACCATATCAAAGGCTGGTTCCCCAAAAAACCATCACAACTAGTGACTATTGAGCAAACCCATTTATCCAAGCCGAACAAGCCAGCCAAAATCAGAGAGGTTACAGAGATTGGAATCCACCAAATAATACACAAGAGTGAAAGAGGGAGGGAGGGAGAGATGTTAGCTCATACATGGAGAGAAGAATCACTCAGAATTTTCTGAAAGCTGCTAGAATTTCAAACAAGTCCAAGGATATAACAGGGCCAGCTTCTCAAATGTTTGCTATTTAGAAGTCTGTCTGTCTGTCTGTCTGTCTCTACCGCCCCCTGAACCATCCTCTGTCCAAACCCTTTCCCGAAGAGTTTCTGGTCCCTGATACAAATCTTTCCTGGGTCCCCCTCTCCCCTCCATTCTCCTCTGCCCTCTGTCATCCCTGCTGCCATCCAGGCACCAAGAGCCTTGTCCTCACCTACCCCAAACCCTCCGGCTGTGAAGTGAGCAAAGCTCCTTTCCAGTGACTGCCCACCTCCCTTCTCCCTGTGCTAAGCTTGGGGATACAAAGAAAGGCAAAAGGCAGTTGCTGGAGAAGCTCACTGTCTAATGGGAGGGGAACAGGCAAACTCCTTGTACAAAGGAGACCCAGATGGAATGAACTGGAGGTAACCAGCAGAAAAGGCCAGATGGTGGAGAGTTAAGAAGAAAGGAATCGAGGAAGAGGAGCCACCAATTGTCCAGAGCCTTCTCAGGGAGTTTAGCTACAAAATGCCAGCTATGGGGATAGAGTTAGAAGGTCAGGATGGGTTGGAGGACATGGACTGGCTTTTTCTTTCTCTTTCTTTCGCCTAGTACACGGTAGGCATTTAATAAATATTTACTAAATTGTTTGGAGTTGAGCGGAGCCAGGGTTGCAGGGAAGCAGGTTGAGCAAGGGTTAAGACCCCAGCGGTCTCAGCCACCCCAGGCTGCTGACCCGTCAGCTCTTTTTCCCCCACCTTCAGGCACGGTCCCCAAGGGCACAAGGTCTCGGCTCTTTCAGCCACTTTGAGGGAGGCAGCCCCCAGCCCTCCTGCGGCTCAGCGGGAAGGGAAAGGGGGAGCAGGGTAACCCGCAGTTGGACCTGTGACTGCCCCTCCCTCTCATAGCTTCATGTGGTTTCTCTACCTCTGGCCTGTGGGGCTTCTCTGGGCAAGGAAGGTCGTCTAAATGTCAAAAATCCTAGAAATCATGCCAGGAACCAAGACCGCATGGCAATGTCCCTGGCAATGGGGCCCCATTGCCCTCAAAGTCTTCCCTCCCCTCCTCCTCCAGCAGAACAGAGGAAGCCGCTTTCCGTCAGCAAACACTCCCTACTATGTGCCGGTCCCTGACTGGGTGCTGGCGATGCAGAAGTTTACCTTCCACGGAGAGAAACACTGCATTTAAATACAAAGCGGTTTGGGGTGAAGGCACTAGCAGCTGGGGGAAGGGGGACCACCGCGTCTCGGTGATTCTAAGAGGCAGAGATGAGGACGGGGGAGTCCGATGTCACTCACTACGGACTAGAACCCCCCTCCCCCAATTCTCCCACCGAAGTGGGCCGGGCGGCTCTGCGGCATCTTTGTCGGATGAAATAGGTCTGACGGCCGCTCGTGGAAGGAGACTGTCCCAGGGAGACGTGGGCGCCGGGAGCCGGCGGAGCAGGCCTTCTACACCCTCCCTGCAGGTTACTGTATTGGGGTAGTGGAGACAGAGCTGGCCTTGGAGGCAGGTCTTGGGTTCCAGTTCCACGTCAGTCACACACTGGCTGAGAGATCCTGGCCATGTGAGGGTTGTGCCAGGCACCGTGCCAAGCGCTGGGCATACAAAGAAAGGCAAAACACAGTCCCTGTTTTCCAGGATGTCATAATAATGGGGAGGGGGGAGGACAACAGACGCACAACTATGTACAAACATACAGTAGAAGGAGGAGGGGGAGGAGAAAAGGGAGGGGAGGGGAGAGCCCGGGGCTCTGAGGTCCGCCCAGTAGGGCCCGCCCCGCCCCGCCCCGCCCCGCCCCGCCCCACGTGCTCCTGTAAACAGGCTAAGGCGCAGGCGCGGGCCGCCCTCCACGCCCATTGGTCAGCCGAGCCCCCGCCTCCTCCAGGGAGCTCGCTGCGGGAAGAGGCCTCACTGGTGGCTGTGCTGGTCCTCCAGAGTAGTCGAGAGCTGAGTTCAGCAGCTGATCCCGATCGGAGTCTGACCCCTGTCCGGCCATGGCGGCCTGGCTGCTGCTCCTCCCGATACTGTCGTCTCTGCTCCCGGGCGGGGATGGCTGGCACCTTCCCCTGGCGTCAGACCCCACGCTGGAGGCCCCGGCTCAGTTTGCGATGGAGGTTTACAACCGAGGCCGCCATCCTGGGGCTGCGGCCGTGCTGCAGAGTGTCCAGGGGCGGAGCCTGAAGGTGAAGGGGCGGGGCGTCAGGGGCCGGTGGGGAGGAGCCTGTGTGTAAGAAGCAGGGACTAAGAGGGTAATTTGACTTCAGGGGCGGGGGCCTGAGGGGATGGGGGTGCAACCTACAGGTGAGGGGCTCGGCATTGGGAGGGGGTTGTCTTATTTGGGAAGGGGCGGGCCTTACTTGATGGGGTGGGGCCTGCAGGTGAGGGATCTCAGGGTGGGGCTCCAGAGGTCCCTCTACCCCCCCCATGGACTGGGGGCTGAGGGCGTGCCCTAAAGTCGAGTGGGGGCAGATAGGGTGGACATGTGAGGCTGGCCTTCTTAAGGGCCTCCTAAGCGCTGGGGATGCAGATGCAGAGAGGAGAGACAGCTCCTGCCTTCAAGAAGCTCGCAGTCTAATGAGGGGAGACAACTGTGCACAGGAGATCTGGCTTCTGGGTTGCAGGGGTCCTGAGGGTGTCACAGCTGTAAGCTGGCAATGCCCAGGGGTCCACAAGACCAAGCAGAGGGCACATGGCCAGGCTCTAGGGGCCCTTGGGTCATTGGCACAGCAGATGGGCCCCGACCAATAACTTGGGAAGGGGGGAGTGGACCCTGATTGGATAAAGGGGGAGAGTTGGAGTCCAGCCCAGGAGGGCTTGTCCTAGGGCAGAGCGGTTAAACAAATAAAAACAAGGTCACCAAACTGTACATAAGGATCCCTGTGGATCCCATATGACATAGTTTTAAAATGTGTTACCTGTTTTATTGTATTTTTATTTATTTTGTTATATATTTCCCAATTACATTTTAGTCTGGCTTGGCAGCGCTGCCCTATGTGTTGTGGGCCACATGTACGTTTGACACTTCTGGAACTGAAAAGTGGGGCCTGGGGGAGAGGAAAGGAGGGGGAAGGCTTCCTGACCCATGCTCCTTCTGGGCCCTCAGCATCTGGAAGGCAGTGTCAGCCTGCCAGTTGGCATCTGTGGATGGGGCCTGAGAATGGAGGGGAGCATCTGCTGGGTGAGGGCAATGGAGAGCAGGCAAAGGGAGGCCCCAGAGCTGGATTCAGGGGTGAGGACCTAGGTTCCCAATTCCCCTTCTGACCTCTCCTTCTCTCTTGTCCAGATGGCCCATGGGGTGCTGTATTCCCTAGAAGTGACATTGCATGAGCCTCCTTGCAGCCCCCCCACAGCCTGCAAGGACCCGCAGTCTTCAGGGACCCTGGTAAGCACTGAGACCCCAAGCTTGGACAGGTCTGAGCCTGGCTCAGGTCCTGTGACTTTCTTGGCCCTAACACATCCACAGTAAGTCTGACTCAGCTGTTCAGCGTCACGGGTTAGGGAGCTGACCAAACAGCCTTCCCCCCACTTCCCCAGATATAAACAACTACACCATGAGTCATACCCAAGCACCTGGGGATCTGGTTCAAGGCCTGTTTCTCCCAGAGCATCTGTGTGGACTTTACTCAGGGTGTCTTTCCAGATCGGGGAGTAGCCACTGGGCTTCTCATCAGCCCCCAAGGCGTTGGACTCGGGCCCCAGCCCCTTTTTCTCCATTCCAGGCCTACCAACATTTATTAAGTATTATTGATGTGCAAAAGTACAAACGGGGCCGTGCCTGTCCTCCAAGAGCTTCTGGTCTGCTAGGAGGGCTATAACAGTACTGAGATGGTTCCTATGCTCTGGCCAAACTTCTGCTCAGACACTCGCTCTCTCTGAGACTTAAGGTTTCCTTATCTGTAAAGGAAACAGCCCCTGCCTCAAGAACTGTCGTGAGGAGCAAGGAAAGGCAGCTTAGAGGGTCTGGTGCGTGGAAGAATCTGGGCTTTAGAGCTGCCTCTGCGGCTTCCTGCCTGGGAGACCCTGGGGAAGACCCCCCCCCCCTTCTTCTGTCAGATGAGAGGTGGGCGGGGCAAGCAGCCTCTGAAGGCTCTGAGGGCCAAGTCTGGCATGCTACGATGAATGCATGCTCTATAAAAGTAATAATAATAATGATAGCCAATGTTTATATAGCACCTACTATGTGTCAGGCACTGTGCTAAGTGCTTTACTATTATCTCGTTTCATTTTCACAACAGTTCTGGGAGGGAGGTGCTATTATTATCATCCCCATTTTACAGATAAGGAAACTGAGGCAAACAGGACTACGTGACTTGTCCAGGGTTACATAGCTATTAAGTTCTGAAGCCATATTTGAATTCAGGTTTTCCTGACTCCGGGCCTGACGATCTATTGACTGATGTCATCAAGTAGTAAGCATTTATTAAGCACCTACTATGTGCCAGGCATTATGCCAGGCAACGGGATGCAAAGATAAAAAGGACGCCATCCCTGCTCTAAAGGAAATGATGGTGATGGTGGTGATGAGGATGATGGTGAGGGTGAGGATGGTGATGGTGTGATGGTACAAAGGAGAAGTTGGGGCAAAGAGCTCTCAGAAAGCCTGACGAGGAAGAGGCCCAACTTTTTGAGGGCCCTTTGTCCAGGGAGGATTGTGGGATCCTGGCTTCTGACCTGGAGGGGCCCTTAGAGACCCTCCAGTCTAACCCCAGCCCTGTCCTACACGTGAGGAAACGGATTCGCAGATAGGGAAAGGGACTTGCCCAGCGTCACCCTGAGGCCTCAGTCTTCTTGACCCCAAGTGGGCTGCCTCTCCAGGAAGGGGCCCATGACGTGCCCCTCGCTGCCAGGAAGCCATGCCCTGACTCTGCTCCCCACTTCTCAAGGGAAGTCTGATCCCCACCCCAACACAGACTCATTCTCTGCCTCAGCATTGTCGCTTTGAAGTCCTGGACCAGATGTGGGCCAAGCAGACGCTGCTGAAGCAGGACTGCGGCCAGCCTGGTGAGAAGAAAGAGCCCTGCTGGGGTCCCCGAGGAGTGGCTGGGCTCTTGTGGGAGGGGGGCTGGGCCAGGGCTCCCCTAAATGGCTGCTCTTCCTTTCACCCTGGCTAGGGGCCCAGCATCTTCCCTGGAGTTCTGGCGATCAGCCTCCCGTCCCCCCATCACAGGTGAGAAGCCAGAGCAGTCCAGGTGTGGGCCTCCCTGGGCTGTTCTCAGGGCTGAGCTCACCCCTCCAAGCCCCTCCCCCTGCTCAGGACATGTGGGCAGCTAATCCTTCTGTTTTAGGGTGACTCAGTGCAGCTGATTACACTCTTCAAGGACTTCCTCACCACCTACAACAAGAGTTATGCTAATGCCACAGGTGAGGCCCGCCTGCCTGGGAACCCACTCCCAGCCCCATCCAATCTCTACACCTCTTACAGGTGAGGAAACTGAGACCCAGAGAGGTTGGGTCACTGGGCCAGAGTCATGCAGGAAGTAAGGAGGCAGTCGGGCCTGGCAGGTCAGTGCCCACCTCCAGGCCTCCGGGTCTGCATTCCCATGATGAGGATGTACCTACAGCCCTGCAGATCAAACGAAGAAGACCCAAGGCCAAATTCTTCTTGGGGCAATGACCCTGAGCCTCTGTTTCTGCAAAGTGGCAATGCTGAGGTTGACATTTGCGCTTAGAATAGCCTCCTCAGCGGGCAGCTGATGGCACAGTGCACAGAGTGCTGGGCCTGGAGGCCGGGGGAAGACCTGAATGCAAACCCAGCCTCAGAGTGGCCCTGGGCCAGTCACGGAACCACTGCCTGCCTCAGTTTCCTCCTCTGTGAAATGGGTCAATAACAGTGCCCGTGAGCTCCTCTTTGTGAAGCTCGCTGCCGCGCTTCTAGGGCACACCAGCGCGTGCTGCCGTTGTCGTTTTTGTTCCTATTCTTCATTGGCCTCAGTGCCTCGTCTCTCCTGGCTGGGTTTCCCCTTTCGCACAGCTGCTGCTCCAAAGTGATTCCTAAAGCAGGCCTGAGCCGTCCCTCACCTCCTCAGTAAACTTCCACCACTCCCTGGGGGCTTCAGGAGCCCCTCTGAGCTTTGACGGGAAAGGGATGGGAACAGGCATTGATTAAGTGCCTACTACGTGCCAGGCACCCAGCCTGGCCTCCCCTTCCCACCCTTTCTCTCCAGCATCTCTTTCCCTCCACTCCTCATATGTCCCATCTCCATACCCTTACCCAGGCTGTTTCCCGTGCCTGGAATGCCCTCCTTCCTCCCCTTGTTTCTTCCAAGGCTCAGTTCAAGTGTCACCTCCTCCAGGAAGCCTTCCCTGCTCCCCATCACACACACACCCCAGTTCTCTCGTATCATTTTCATTGAGGTTTGTCTGTGTGTGTGTTTTCTCCTGCCAGGGAATGTAAGGTCCTTGAGGGCAGAGACTCTCATTTTGGGCTTTGTAGCCACAATGAGTAGGACGGGCCTTGGCATATAGTGGCTGCTTGGTCGGCCAGTCAGGAAGCATTTATTAAGCCCTTTCTGTGTGCCAAGGCCTGTGTTAAGCACTGCCATGCAAAGGACAGCTCCAGGAGCTCCCGGGCACCTTCCAGAACATACGAGATAAATACCATGACATTGAGAGGGGGAAGGCGTTACCCAGCAGGGACATGTAAGGGGCGGAGGCACTGGGAAAGGCCTCTGTGGAAGGCAGCATTTCAGCTGACACGTGCAGGAAGCCAGGGAGGCCAGGAGGGGAGGTGGAGGCGAGAAGAGAGAACTGCACGGGGTTGGCTGGGGAGAGAACCTGCCTCAAGGCCATTCTAGGTCCTTAAGTGCAGCCCTTTGACTGAATCCACACTTCACAGAATAAATCCCCTTAATAAAAGGACCCCCACCCCTGGGGTAGAGGGTGCATAGAGAATATTTGTAATGCGCTCAGCACAGAGCCTGGCACACAGTAGGTGCTTAATGTCCCCCTCCCTTCCCCAATCCTGCCCATTACTCCCTGAATGAATGAAGCATTTATTAAGCACCTGCTAGGTGCAAAGCACTGTGCTGAGCCCCTGCCCTCAGGGAGTTCCCACTCTAATGGGTGAGACTACACACAGAGAAGGCTTCAGCTCCAGTCAGAGGGAGAGGTCCCAGGGTCCTTGGGGGGCAGCAGAGGAGCCGGTTTGGTGAAGCCTATCCTTCCTGGGGAGACACATGCCCCAGATACCCTCGTGTCCCAGAGTACGGCTTGGTAAGCCCCCTTCCTCATCCACAGAGACACAGCGGCGTCTGGGCATCTTTGCCCAGAACCTTGAGCTGGCCCGGCAGATGCAAGAGTTGGATCAGGGTTCTGCTGAGTACGGAGTCACCAAGTTTAGTGACCTCACAGGTATGAGGGGATAGCAGGATCAGCTTCACCCCCACCAGGGGGTCCATTGGTCAGAGCGGATCCCAGGGAGGTGTGGTCTGCCAGATATTGCTGATGTGAGCCGCCCTTACCAGCCTCTGCCTCACCAGCCTCTCTGCCTTACCAGCCTCTGCCTTACCTAGCCTCTGCCTTACCAGCCTCTGCCTTACCCAGCCTCTGCTTTACCAGCCTCTGCCTTACCTGGCCTCTGCCTTACCTAGCCTCTGCTTTACCAGCCTCTGCCTTACCAGCCTCTGCCTTACCCAGCCTCTGCTTTACCCAGCCTCTGCTTTACCAGCCTCTGCCTTACCAGCCTCTGCCTTACCAGGCCTCTGCCTCACTAGCTTCTGCGTTCCAGCTTCTGCCTTACCAGCCTCTGTTTTACCCAGCCTCTGCCTTACCAACTTCTGCTTTACCAGCCTCTGCCTTATCAGCTTCTGCCTCACCAGCCTCTCTGCCTTACCCAACCTCTGCCCCGACCCTGCTGAAGGGCTGCTCCCCCATGGTATCTGTTTCATTCCCCTCAGAGGAGGAGTTTCGGACCTTCTATCTGAACCCCCTATTAAGCAGCCTCCCAGGCCAAGCTCTGAGGCCAGCCCCACCCGCCAAAGGCCCAGCCCCTGCTGCCTGGGACTGGAGAGATCATGGGGCTGTCACTGAAGTCAAGAATCAGGTGAATGATTGGCCATGGAAGAGCACAAGGAGGGCTGAGAATGGGTGGGAGGCTGGCCAGCCAGGGAGGAAGTAGCCTTGGGGAGCCTTGGGGAGGGGGTGGGCCCCAAGGCAGCTCCCTGCTCCTCTGTCTCTCCCCAGGGCATGTGTGGGTCCTGCTGGGCCTTCTCTGTCACAGGCAACGTGGAAGGGCAGTGGTTTCTACGCCATGGGACCCTGCTGGCCCTTTCTGAGCAGGGTAAGTATGGCTCTGGCTCAAGATCTTTCCCTGGCCCTACTTTGACCACTGGTCACCTCATGACTTTTTTTGTCCCTCCATGCAGAGCTGGTGGACTGTGACACCCTGGACCACGCCTGTGGTGGAGGCCTTCCCTCCAATGCCTATACAGCTATTGAGAGACTCGGTAGGCTGAGGCAAGACCTGGGAGATGGGGGAACCTAGCGAGGGAGGGGGCCCTGGCTCTGCTCTCCTGACTCTCCCCCTTCTCAGCCTGGCCCAATGCTTGGTGTCCCCTGTCTGCCTCCTCCTCCCTCCTCCTAACACATGCTGTGCTTCCCCAGGTGGGCTGGAGACAGAGAAGGATTACAGTTACGAGGGCCACAAGGAGCGGTGCACCTTTTCTCCTGACAAGGCGAGGGCCTACATCAACAGCTCGGTGGACCTGAGCCGAGATGAAGAAGGTAGAGAAGGAAAAGCTGGCAGGGAAACAGTCATAAGGAAGACCCTCCGTTGTCTTAGCTGCCTCGGGGGCTACCCCACAAGTAACCCCTGTTTCTTTCCCTCCATCCCAGAGCTCGCTGCCTGGCTGGCGGAGAATGGCCCCATCTCCATCGCTCTCAATGCCTTTGGCATGCAGGTGAGGGAGGGTACTCTGGCCTCTGTCCCGCCCCCCTCAGACCCCCAAGCCCTCAGGAGGGAATGGCACCCCCCCGCCCAGCTCCAACTTCGTACTCTCTCCCCAGTTCTACCGCCGTGGGGTCTCCCACCCATTCCGGCCCCTCTGCAGCCCCTGGTTCATTGACCACGCTGTGTTGATTGTGGGTTATGGCAACCGTAAGTCACCCAGCATCCCGGGCAGTGAGTGGGGGGCGGGCAGGTGTGGGGTGGGGTGGGAGGTGGCCATCTTGGGACAATTTGACGCCGTCCCCGTCCATCCTCCCCAATAGAATCGGATTGGGTTTTCCAAGCCCCCATGACTGAATGACATGCCTATTTGAGAGTGTCTCATGGTGGAGAAATGCTGGCTCAAACATCCGCCTCTCTGGACAGTACCCTGTACCATGAAATGTAATCTCTCGATGAACCCATAGGGGCTTCTGGGGCCAAGGCTGGGCCCTCTCAGGGCCCTGCCTGGCTCATGGAGCCATCAATGGTTTCTCTTCTGCAGGCTTGGGCCTCCCTTTCTGGGCCATCAAGAACAGCTGGGGCCAAGACTGGGGTGAGGAGGTGAGTAGTAGCGGTCTGGCCTCAGCCCCCCCCCCCAGTCCTTCCCCCCACTTCATCCCCTCCTCCCATCCAGCCCTCCTCTCCCATTTTCTCACTCCAGCTCTTTTTCTCTCCCTCTCCTTCCTTATAGGGTTACTATTACTTGTATCGAGGGGCCCGGGCCTGTGGGGTGAATGCCATGGCCAGCTCTGCCATCGTGGACTAGAGAGCCTGCTCGGGTCCGCAGTTGGTAACAGCACTACCCCCACTGGGCAGGGCAATGCCTCAGCAGCTGCCCGGCCTGGCTCGTGCACTCAGACCCCCTAGAGTAGCCTAGGCTGTTGTGGCTTATCCTGGTTGGTGTAGACACTCTCAGCCCTGCCTAGGGCTGTCTGAGGGCAAGGTAGCTTGGTGTGGGGAGGGAGCCAAGAGCAGCTGGGGGTCCAGATGGAGCAGGAGGGACGGGAGGAAGTCAGGGAGAAGGGGTCACCTCAAGTGAGCCAGGACCCCTGGGATCTGCTGTGGTAGTTTAGGGAGTGCTCTTCACTCAGATCTGAAGCCTGGTTCTGTCATGTTCCCAGCTACTGCAGATAAGGCCCTCCTCTGAACCTCAGTTTCCCCCTCTGTATGATAGCGTGAATTCTCCTTCCTCCCCCGGCTGAGATGAAAACCATGTCTGTTACCATTGAAGGCTTGTGCCTGACCACCTTCTAGCATCAATAAAGATAGGACCCTCCCTGTGTCTGGGTGATTGCTCCCGCTTCCGCCCCAGGTCTGAGGGGATCCAGGACACACACGGTCAGACTCTGGATACAGCAGCTTCAGCCTCAGCCTGGAGTGAGGGAAGTTTTCCCTAAGGTATCTTAGTGGGACTGCAACCATTGGGTCTCAGGCCTCTGCAATCCTCCATTGCCTGCAGGGCTGCCAGAGCAGCTTTCCTAAAGTACAGTCTCACTGCACCACTCCCCTACTCAGTCCCCTACAAGACCAGAGGCAAACCCCCTGGTTCAGCATTTAAAGCCCTTCCCAGCTTGGGCCCATGCAGCGGTCATCACACGCTGTGGTCCAGCCAGGCTGGCTCGCCTCCCTTCTGCGTCTTAAAACCTCTGGTTTCCTTCCCAGGTTGGGGCAGATGCCTCTTACTAGGCCTTTCCTGATGTCAGGACCTTCCCCTCCCCTCCAGCTGCAAGGGCCTCTCACTAAAAGGGCATTTATTTTGTATATTCATATGTTCATTTTGTCTCACTAAATACTAGAGTATCAGCTCTTTTCGGCAGGGGCTGTTTCCTTATAGCCCCAGTGCTTATCATAGTGACTGACACATAGTAGGTGCTTAATGGATGGCTGATGGATCCCCCTGGGGGTCACTGGCCCCAGATATCACTCATGGTGTGCCTCTCTCAGAAGCCAGTCCCTGCCCCTCCCCCAAGGAGAGATTCTGCAGCCATAAGGAGGGGGCAGGGGGGCAGGGCATGATGGAACTGGACCCCTTCTACACTCTGGCCCCACAGAGCTTCCAATCTTCTCCCTGCCCCCAGTATAGAGTAGAGACAGGGTCCGGGCCAGGAAAGGGGGAGCTTTATTGAGTACAGCCAGTGGGGAGGTGTCTAAGGTGATGGGCGTCTCTGAGCTCCCAGGTCCCTTGCCTTGGGAGGAGAAGGTCAAAGGACATTACGGGTAGAATTGAAGGGAGGGGGTCAGGGAGTCAGCTTAGGTGCTGCCCAAGAAAGGAGAGGGTCAGATGTTGAAGTGAACACTCCTGGGGGATTCGAGGGAAAGGACTGGGGGTCAGAGGTCACTCTCCCCATAGAGGGCATTGGAGAAGGCTACATAGTCCAGAGCCCCCGAGGGGACCCCGGGCCCAGTGTAGGGGACCATGCGGCGGATGCAGTACTCAGCCTGCTCGGGGGGCAGCTCCCGGCGCAGCTCCTCCCCTGTGATGTAGTTCTGCAGGAGACGAGGCGGGGCGGGGGCTCAGCTCCTGACTGAGCCCTGCCACCTGCTCGGAGACCAGCCCCCACTCCTGGGGGGAGAGGGCTTCGAGGACCCCTGTCAAGGTGCCCTGAGCCCCAGCCCCAGACACATACCTTGTCTCCTGCCAGGATCTTGAAGGAGGCCACCACCTGCTCTGCTGTGTCTGTCTCAGCTGTCTCCCTTGTCATGAAGTCAATGAAGGCCTGGAAGGTGACAACCCCGGCTGCGTTGGGGTCCACCATGGTCATGATTCGAGCAAACTCAGCTTCCCCCTACAGAGGCAAACCTGCAGTCAACTTTCATTTGTTCCTTCCTTTTAAAAAGTGCTTATTAAGGACCTACTATGCACCATTGTGGTAGGCCATGGAGATACAAAGGTGGAACAGTCCTTGTCCTCCAGAAGCTTATACTCTCCCGGGTGGGAACAACACAGACAAAGGAATAGGGAGGGAACAACAGAAGCCCGAGGGATGAGGAAGGGCCGCATGCAGGAGTTGGCCTGTTGGCTAAACTGTGAAGGAATTCGCATCACGGGCCACAGCCTTTGCAAAAGCTTGGAGATGGGAGATGGACTCGTGTGGGGAATAGCCAAAAGTTTGGTTTGGCTGGAGTGGAGAGTATGTGAAGGAGAGGAATGTGATGAGCCCGGAGAGTCAGTGTGAAAAGTTAAAGGTTAGGACAGGTTTATTTTATTCTAGAAGCGAGCACAAGGGAGCCGTGGAGCTCCTTGAGCAAGGGAGGGGTGTGGTCAGAGCTGACTGGTGGAGGGCTATGGGACAAGCCACCTTGGGTCCCCCTCCCGGGGCCAGGAGAGTGTGTGTGCAGAGGCACTGGAGAAGTGCTCACCAAGTCATAGCCCATGGAGATGAGACAGGCTCGGAAGTCATCCGGTTCCATCATGCCGTTCCGTTTCTGTGATTGGCAAGGAGAATGTCAGGCCTTGGGCCTCCCCCATCCCCCACCCCCCACCAGAACTGTGCTGTCCTCACTGGCTGGGGAGAGCACCCTCTCCTGCCCTGCCCACCCTGCCCTCTGCTCTGGTCAGGACCCTTTGCTGACCCTGTCAAAGTGATTGAAGGAGGCCCGGAACTCGTTTAGCTGTTCTTGGCTGAGGCCCTTGGCATCCCGGGTCAGCACCTGGTTCTCCACCTCATTGATGGTCCGGGCGATGGAGGTGAGCAGCTGTTCCCAGCCCACTCGGATGTGCTAGAGGGAGCAGAGGGAGGGGAGGAAGAGGAGAGCAAGAGAACGGGAAGAGCAGATGGCCCAGGTCCCTTCCAACTCTAAAATCCGTGGGGGCAAGAGATCTGGATTCAAGTTCTGACCATGCTTCTCTAGGGTTCCTCCTCTTGGATAAGTCAGTTTCTTTTTCTGGGCTTCAGTTCTCTAGGGCCCCTCCCAGTCCTGCTATCCCCTGTTCTAAGTGGATAGAACGTTAGCCCTGGAGTTAGCTGACATTCCCTGTTCTGAGGCCCTTCCCAGCTTTGACACCCCACATTCCAAAGCCCCTCCCAGCTCAGACATTGCCTGTTCTAAGGCCCCTCCCCCAGCTCTGGCAGTTCCTACTGTTGAAGCTTGAGAAAAGTCACCAAACCGTTCACAGCCTTTGTCTCTGAGACCTGGGTGTGTGCTCCAAGGAGCTCAAAGAGAACAAGGAAGGGGCCCATCGGAGCCCTGCGCTCTGGGTAGCAATGAATCACTCAGTCAGCAAACCCTTATCAAGTGCCTGTTATGCTGCAGGAGCTAGAGTCAAAGGAGGTGCCCGTGGATTGGACAGGAATAGCTGAGCAAGAGGTCTGGACCATTGGGATTGTACTGTAAGAAGCTCAAAAATGAGGAATTCAGAGGATCCTGGGAAGACTGACGCAGACCTAGGAAGCGAACTGAGGGGCTATCAGGACTGTGTGAAATAAAGGAGGACAACACTGAGACTGATGCAATGTCAGGACCTGTCTTAGTCCCAGAGGCAGGTGATGACACCTGCGTCCCCCTCCTGAGAGAGGCAGGGGGACTATGGGTGCTGAATGCGGCATGTGCTGTCAGATGTGGTCATTTCAGTGGCCAGTTTCAAGGGGAGTCCTATGGGGGAAATGCATCATTGGGAAATTACTGTGCCACAACCCCCCCCCAATGAGATGTTAAAACTTTTTAAAAGGAAGTTTTCCCTAAAGCTTCATGTTTAACTATAGCTTAATGTTGTTTGCTTTCATAAAAATGATGTTATCACTGGTACCCACCCAGGCCTGTCCACTTCAGTCCCCTCCTCCCTCCTCCCTCTCCCTCCTCCTCCCCCCTTCCTCCTCCTCTCTCTTCCCCTCACCCTCCTCTTCCCTCCCCTCTCTCTCCTCCTCCTCCTCCACCTCCAATGCCCCTCCCTGCCTCTGCAGGTCCCTCTGCTCCCACACCAACCTCCATGCTGTAGACGGTATGTTTGTTGTCAAACACCAAGCTCTCCTGTAGCAGCTGGTGGTCACCCTCCAGCCGGTCCACGTTGCTCTTATAGTTGATAATATTTTGTTCTTGCTGCCTCAGCCCTGCCATCTGTTCCTCTAGGGAGCCAGCCAGCCCCACTGCCAGTCGTCCAACTTCCTGCAGGGGCCAAAGACAGGGTCACCCTGGTCAGAGCTGGACCTAGTGTGGGGCAACTAGAGCTTTGCCCTCAGGTGCCAACTTTTTTGGGGGGCACTTCCTCCCATGCAAATGCTTCAATCATGCTCCTCCCTGTTGCCCTTTCCCTGCCTTCACCTGCTCCCATGGGCTAGTCGATGTCATCGGATCACAAATTGGACTCTGGGTTGTTTTACCTGACTGGGTCTCTATACCCCATGTCACAGCTCCAGGCCTGGACTCCTACACCAAACCTTTTGTAGAGTGGCAGGAACTGGGGGAGAGACTTGCTTGCCTGGGAGGGATCATGAATCTTTCCCCCATCTCAGGAGAGCTTTCCCAAGACCAGCCCACTCCTGCTGTCTTTCCAGGTCCTGGGGTCTTTGCTCCTGAGGGCTGTCCTGGGGTCTCTGTGTTCTGCCACCTGAAGTCTTTCCCTGAATAGGACTTTGGGTCCTGAGGTCTGAGGTTTCTCCTCAAGTCTTCTTCTCCAATTGAATTTTACCCAGCCCCCAAAATTCCCCCTTGCATCCCTGCTGCATCCCCAGACCCAGGTCCCTCCCCATAGGGGAGGAAGCCCACCCTTGCATGGCACAAGATTATAGCACAGACATCTAGAGGCATTCTCTCCAAAGAAGGCTAGGGTGGACCCTGCCCTGATCCCCACACACCCATTGGCCCCAACTCTTCTCACCTCCACTTTTCCCTGAATCCAAGGGCCGATGGCATTGGCCTGAGCCGCGAATTGTCTGCGGAGCCGTTCATTGGCCTGCTGGCGGGCCAGCTCCTCCTGGAGGGTCTGGTCACGGCTGGGCACCAGCTTCCGCACCTGTGTAATCAGGAGGCTGGGATCAGGCGGGTTGGGGGACAGGGGAGTGGGCTGGTCACACCGTGTGGGCAGGCCCTGGTGGGTATATGGGTATGGGGAGAAGGTGATGCCTCTCCCAGGCTCCCCAGCTGCTAATGCCTTCCCCTTGTCAGGCTCCCTTCATATACTCTGTCTGGAGCTTGGACGTGTCTACATGGATACCGGCTGTTTCCAGCATTATAATGTAGGTTCTCTGCAGGCAGGACTATGGATCTGGAGTGTCGTTGTATTTGCCTTTGTGCACTTAGGAGCGGGCCTGGTACATGATAAGCACTTTATCAATGCTTGTTGACTGATGGCAGAAGCCTCAGGGGTAGGGAAGGCATATTCTCTGGCCTTCGAGGACCAGAACCCAGCCTGACAGCTCTGCTCACCTTCAACAGGCCATAAGCCTTCGGGCTGCAATCACTGGCTGTCAACAAATCAACCAGTTCACAAACACTTATTAATCACCTACTGTGTGCTATTAGGGCTAGAAAGACCCAAACAGTCCCTGCCCTCAAGAGCACTGCCAGCTGGACTGGAGCTGCAGTGGGGTAAGTGAGATGGGGATAGACATCCTGGCTCTGACTCTCACTAGCTGGGTGACCCTGGGCAAGCCACAGGCCCTCCAAGCCTCAGTCTACCCATCTGTTAAATGAGGATAGACTTGTAAACCCTACCTCAAAGTTTGTTTGTGAAAGTGCTCTGTGAAGTGTTAAGTATGGTGTAGTGTAAAAGATCAAAAGGCCCCAATTAAACTTTCTTTTTAAGAGTGACAGAGTCAGGTGACAGGCAGAAGGATTTGGGGGAGAAGGGCAGGGGGAGAGTGACCCCCAAAGCCAGAAAGCAGGCCAGTGGGGGCCTGAACAGCAGGGTGATTCAAGCTCGGGACACACCCGACGGTGACCAAGGACTTACCATTTCCCACTTGCTGGTGATGTCCTGGGGTGTGAGGCTAATATAGGGGTTGGAGATGGTCAGGCGCAGTCCGTAGGTCTGACAGATCTTCTGAATCTCCCCCTGAATACCCAGGATGGCTCCCCGCTCCCGGTCAGCCTCAGGCAGAGTGGCCTTGAACTGCTCGTGAGCCGTGATGAGGCTCTGAGGAATACCAGGAAGGGGAGGATCTTAGAAACAAACATCTCTGCCCCCAGCCTTTCTTGACGCCCAACAGTCCGAAGGGGAAAGTGGGTCACCTAAGGAAGGGGTGGGACTAGATGCCCTCTGAGGCCCTAGGCTTGATGCTTCGGGGGACAACAGGGGGAATCCTGAGAGTGAGAAGTCCGGGCTGGCTAGGAGGGATGGCAGATTGGCGTGCAGGGCGTTTGCTTGTAAGAAGGGGTCCTGGAGCACCTCCTTCCTGGCCACGAACAACCTCTCGGTCTCGCTCTCTCTACTTTTTTGGTCTTAACCCCATTCAGTCCCGGGTCACTCGGACCTGGGGAAGCCCATGCCCTAAGAGGAAGTCTGCACCGCACGGGCACTGGCTCCCCCCCCCCCACCCCGCGCCCCAACATAAGAGATGTGGAGAGAGATGCTTAGCAACAGGCTGAGGACCGGCAGGGCCACGGAAAGTCCAACAGACACGACGTATCACCTCAGGCAGCTGCCAGGGACCAGTTTCTTATACTGTATTGCACTAGCAGAGGGGAGGGGAAGCCATAGGCTGGCTGAGCTGTCAATCAGTCTCAGGACCGCCAATGATTGGACAGCAACCAAGTAAAGGTACTCACTGAAAGCTCAGGCAGCCAATGACATTGGTTGCAGGCGGGCAGGGTCGTCTTCCTCGGCATTTTATAACTATTTCTGGGCTCTATTAGGGAAAACCTCCTGCCCTCTCTGAGTGACCCACCTGGGTCTCCTCGGCCGAATGTACCAGCCACACATCCTGCAGGTCCTCCACTGCCCCATCCAGCCAGTTGTTGAAAGGGGCCGCCCGTCGGGCAAACTCCAACTGCAGCTGGTCTATGGTTTCCAGCAGCTTCTCCATCCTCTAAGGATGAGAGGGCAGAGGAGAGGTTGACCAGAAGGTTTGGTGTGGCCCACTCCCCCCTCCCTCTGCTGCCCACCCCCAACCCCTCTGTCACCTCCAAAGCATCCCTCCTTTTCTGAGTCAGAGTGCCCAGCGAGTCCCACTGGTCACAGATGGCCTGGCAGCGGCTGTTCACTGAGGCGGCATCGTGGTAATCCAGTTCACTGAAAGGGGCAAGGCATCGGCTGACTCTACAGGCCCAGGGTGGCCCCAGCTCAGGCCCTGAGCCCCTCCCCACCCCCTCGATTCCTAGGCTGATGGGGAAGCACTGGTTTTGGAGCCCGGACACCCCGGCTTACCCTGGGCATAGTTATGGCAACCCATCCCCCATCAGCAATGGCACAGGGCTCCCTCTGGAACACAGGCACTGAGAATAAGAGACCTGGGTTCGAATTCTGATTCTACCACTTATGCACAATGAGCAGTTTGGACTAGACGGCCCTGAGGTGCCTTCCAGTTCAGGGTCCTAGGGTCCTAGTTATCCTTCTGCCAGGAGCCTTTCCCAGACCTTCCCTCTGCTAATTAACTCCAATTTACCTTCTTACAACTTGTGTGTCTGGAGTTTGCATGTTGTCTCCCCTACTAAACCATGAGCTTCCCAAGGGCAGGAGCTGTTTCTTTGTATCCCCAGTGCTTAGCGCCATGCCCAGCACACAGCAGGTGCTTAAGTGCTACTTGACTTCTATACTCATGGGCAAGAGCAGTGCCTGGCACATAGTGGGCGCTTTAAAAGTGTTTGTTGCCTTGGTCAGCTCACCTCTAGGGCCTTCAGTTTACTCATTTGCAAAGTGCAGATGACGACAATAAAAATAGCAGACACTTAGGGAGTGGTGGCAAGGAGGCATTGTGGGTAGTGAACCAGCCTCAGAGTCAGGAAGACCCCGGTTCAAGTCCGGCCTCTGCCATATCCTGATGGGTGACACTGGGCAAGTCTCTCACTGCTCCATGTCCCAGACCATGCCCTACAGCTGGTTCTTGCAGTGTGGGTGGCAATCTGCACTAGTGGAGGGACTTTCCTCAATGGGAGTTCTTGAACCCATGAAATCCAGGGCCAGGCCCCTGATAGCCAAGGCAGAGCTGAGGCTGGGACTCCTGCCTTCGACTTCAATTGGACTTTATCAGGCACCAGATCCTGCACCACGCTTTGAAGATCAAAACTGAAAGGGGCCCTGCCCTCAAGGAGATTCCATTCTCCTGGAAGGCTCCAGGTGGCAGAGTTGGATCTGAGTTCGAGTTCTACATGTCCGAAGCATTTTTCACTACCTTCCCAATGTGTGAGAGCCTGAGGGGGACCCAGTGGATGGGTCACTGTAGCCTCCCCCTACAAAGCCAGCCCGAAGTCTGTGGGTTACTTTAGCATGGGGAATGGAGGGCGGGGAGGGGTGCCAGAGAAGCTTCCCAAGCTGAGGCTGGAGGCAGGAGCCATGGGAGAATGAGATGGCGACCAGAATCCTGGCAGTCCAGGCAGGAGAGGAGGAGGGAGGGAGAGGACGAGGCACCCCGTACTTGAGCTCCTGGGCTATGGCTGCAATCTGCTCCACTCGGTCCTGGTGGGCAGCCAGGTCGCTCTCAAAGGCCTCATGCCGCCTCAGCAGGGCCCGCACCTCCTGCAGGGAGGCTGACTCATAATCCCGCTGGCTCAGCATGTCTTCCTTTCCTGGGGGAGGAAGAAGCAGCTGGCTCCATGACTTTCCAGTCTCCCAGGGAGCCACCCAAGTCAGAAAGGTCAGAGGACATGGGGCCAGAGGGAAGAAGAAACACCAGTGTCCAATCCTACCATTTCACAGAGGGACAAATGCAGCATGGGGAAGGGGCTCTTCACCAAGGCCACGTGGTGGGACCCCAACCCACGCCTCTGGATGCCTACCCTAGGGCTCCTCCCTTCCCACTGTGCATTCTAGATGACTGTTCTTCATTATGCAAGTTTCTTTTCTTTTTTTTTTTAGTGAAGCAGTCACCCAGGGTCACACAGCTAGTAAGTGTCTGAGGCCGGATTTGAACTCAGGTCCTCCTGCCTCCAAGGCCAGAGCTCTATCCACTGCACCACCTGGCTTCCCCTGTACAAGTTATTTTTATCAGAACCATCAGCTGCTGTGGAGACACAGGCAGAGTCATAGATGTGCACAGCTAGAAGGACCTCAGTGGTCAGCCCACATCCAGAAATACCCACAACACTATTCCCAACAAGAGGCCATGCCGCCTCTGCTTGAATACTGCCAGTGATGAAGAGCTCACCCCTTCCACTTTGGGATGGCTCTAATTGTTAGGAAGTTTTTCCTGCTGTCAATACTAAGTTATCTCTTTGAATTTACCCTCAGCTCCTGGGTCTGCCCTGTGGGCCAAAGAGAAGATGCCTAATCCCTCTTCTCCATGAAAGCACTTTGGATGCTTGAAGTCGGCCATCATGTCCACCCCATGTCTTCTCTCCTCTGAGCTAAGTGCTCCCAATTCCTCCAGCTGAGCCTTGTGCAATGCAGATTCCAGGCCAGCAGATCCATGTCGTTCCCGAACTGTGGTGCCCAGCCCTAACCCCTCCTTAGATCACCCACTGATGGAGGCTTTGGGAAATGTGCTCTGATCCCCTATTCCTAAGGAATCCTGGTGCTGGCCTGGAGTCAGAGACAAGTAACAATCCCCTTCTGTAGTAACGACTTAGATGAAGTCGCAGATGGACAGGGCTATGGG
This sequence comes from Phascolarctos cinereus, assembly GCF_003287225.1. Taxonomy (NCBI): domain Eukaryota; kingdom Metazoa; phylum Chordata; class Mammalia; order Diprotodontia; family Phascolarctidae; genus Phascolarctos; species Phascolarctos cinereus. The sequence continues at coordinate 257,193,415 of NW_027556402.1, read as the reverse complement.
GCACTGGAAAGACAGCTGTGCTTGGAAGGACTGGGAATCCTCCCCACTTCTGACATTTATTAGCTGTGTGGCTATTGGAAAGTCTCAGCCTCAATTTCCTCATCTGCAAAATGGGGCAATAATACCAGTAGTCTCCACCTCACAGGGTTGTTGTGAGCATCAAAGGCTATGACCCATGTAAAGTCTTCGCAAACAGTAAATGTTAAAAAAAAAAAAAAGGCTCATTGCTCGGGGTGACTCTAGATACAGAGAAGGTGCAGTCTTGCCTTGGGGAGTCCCTACGACAGTGAAATCACTCTGCCCCACGATATTTTCCTTGGGCCTCTAGGGCAATGGTCTGGCGGTTCTGTGGAATGCGGCGGAGCAGGTGCGCCGCGTCCGCACCGTCTGGGCCCTTACCCCGAGTCCACGTCTCGTGCAGGGAAGCTTTCTGTCGGAACTTCTCTGCCAGATGTTGCAGACGCTGAAGCCTCCGAATCTCGGCCAGCAGCCAGTCTTCATAGCCCTTCTCCGCCTGTTCCAGGCCCCGCCAGGCATTGGCGATGTCCTGCGGAGGAAGAGAGGGGCTGTCCTGCAGCCCCGGCCGCCCAGCCCTTCCGGGTGCCCCCCACCCAGCAGGCCCTGGGCCTTGGAGCTCACCGAGACCAGCTTGCCCTCCGAGGGCATGAAGGCAGGCCGGTGGCTGAGCCGAAGCTTGGTTTGTAGCGTGTTAAAGTTAATCTCTAGCTGGCACTTCTCCTGCACGCGGGGTGGCTTGTGTAGACGCCGGTACTCACGGAAGTCCTCCAGCTTGCGCTGCATGGCGCTCATGCTGGGCTCGCCGGTCCGGTTCTCCAGCCAGGGCACTGTGCGCCGGATCCATTCTAGCAGCTGGAGAAGGATGGTGAGACAAGGGAAGGTGCCTGGCTTACCCCCAGGCTTCTCCAGTCCAGCCCAGCGGCCTGGGCTCCCTCCCCAGCGGCTGGAAGCTTCTGCAGAGCACTGACTGCTCCGCTTTTGTCTTGCTGCCCCCAGTGCCGAGTGGGCAGTGATAATTAAAAACGGACTCCCTCTTGTTCTAGCCCTGCCGGTCCGTCTGATCTAGAACCTTCTTACTTCGCAGGTTGGGCCACATCGGCCCCTGTTCAGAGCCCTCAGAGGATCCCTTTGCTTCAGGGATGAAATGCACAGTCCTCTGCAAGTGGCTCCAACCTGGCTTTCCAGACTTTACCGACTGTCCCTCGTGGTCTCTTTGCTCCGGCCACACTGGCCCTTTCCCCATTCAATAGCCACAACCCTGAGGCCACACCCTACCTGGGTGCCTTTAAACACGCCATACCTGGAGCCTAGAATGGGCTTCCACCCACCCTTCCTTCGTGGCCCACTCGGGTGCCATTTCTTCCAGGAAGCCTTCCTGGGTTCTCCAGACCAGAAACAATCTCTCCCTTGCTCAACTTTTCATTTCTCCTGTACGTTTAACACATTCTGGTTCATGCTGATTGTGTCCCATTCCTTTCCCGTTAGACTGAAAGCCCCTTGAGGGCAAGACTGTTGTCTGATTTCACCTACCTTTCCTCAGCAGCAAGCATGGGTCTCCACAGGGGGTGGGGTGGGTGACCCCAGGGTGAGAGCTGGATGACAGGTTAAATCTAGAGGGGTCGGGAAGAAGGCTGAACCAGCCAGTGGCTCGGCCAAGAAGGAAGGGGATGTCTAGGAGAGGGAAGCAGGACTCAGCTTGCCAGAGACTACAGATCCAGAAAAGCAAGGAAGCCATTGGAACCCCGAAGATGCCCACCTCACTGGCCAGCTTCTCGTATTCTTCCATCAGCTTCTCATTCTCCTGGTTCACCGCCAGCACCTTACAGATCCTGTTGGCGGCTGTCTCAGCCTGTGGCAAGAGGGTCAGGGGTCAAGATTCCCTAAGCCTGCTTCCTGGATGGACGGCCTCTTCCCCATCACAGGGTCGACTTTCCTCCCCTATGTGGAGCTAGGCCGGGTCACAAGATCCTGGATCTGCCCCAGGAAGGGGCACTTCTAAGACCATCAATTGAGGCCAGCCCACAAAGGATCCCAGAGAGGGAGGGGAAGGTACTTGACAGATGGACTTCTGTGACATACTCAGCTAAGTCCCTTTGACTAAGGTCTATGACATCTCATTTAATGTTGAGTCTTCTAATTGTCCTTGTAGCCTAATTCCCTACCAGGCCGCCACAAGTTCCCCAAGGGCATAGTGCTCTGCATACAGCGGGTGCTTAATAAATGTTTGTCGGATGAAGGAGTGAAGGAATAGAGGAGGGATGGGGGCTCATTCCCCAGAATCTGAGTCCTGGCACTGTGGGGTCCCTGTGGGATTTGAAGTAGGGTGTGTTAGCCTTACTTCACAAAGTTCAGGAGAAACACAGGGGACCAGTGTCCCTACACAGGCTCTGTCCCTAATCTGGAGACGTCCTGGGGACAGCTATGGCGTCCATGCTGATCCTCCCCAGGAACAGAGCCCATGGCTGAGGATGGCAGGGAATTGTTAGTCAGGAGCTGGGAGCAGTGAAGGTTTGGGGCCAGACCAGCCTCCCCACTTCCCCTTTTATAGACTCACAGAATTCTAGAGCTCGAAGGGACCTTAGGCCCCATTTTGTCTAGCTCCCTCACTTCACATGGGCAAGGGGAGGCCGAGAAAGAGGAAGTGACTTGCCCAGTCACTCAGTGAGTTAGACCTAAGATTTGAACCCGGGTCGCCAGATTGGAAGTTCAGGGTTTTTTCCATCCCACTGTCCCACCAGGCTAGAGATGTCTGTGTATCATCAGCGTCCAGCACAGGGTCACAACTGCTTCCAGTCTGGTCACTTCTCAAGAACACTGGGCACCTGTGTTTCTCCTGCACTGTGTGAAGTGAGGCTAACATGACCTGCTTCAAATCCCAAGGGGACCCCGTGGATCCAGCAGCCATTAATTCCAGTGCTTAATGAATGAATGATTAGCATAAATATTCAAAACTCTTACCTCACAACACCCTTGTGAGGTGGGCACTGAAAGGGTTATTCTCTCCATTTGACAGATCAGTAAACTGAGGCCCAGAAAGATCAAGTAGTGGTTTTCCCAGCATCCCAGAATTTGAACACAAGGCCTTGGACACAACATCTGTTCTGTGCCCACCTGCGCTGATCTGTCCTTGTCCCAGGAGGCCTCGTACCCCAGCCTCACCTCAGAACTCCAGTACTCCTCACTCCCAGCTCTATCACCCCCCTCCCCCTCCCTCCCCCACCTCAGCCCCTGGTCCCTTCACCTGCTCAGCCCCAGCAAAGGCATGATAGAAGCAGGATACATATGTCATGACGGCCTTCTCATCCGGCTTGGGGGTGTTCACAATATCTGAGGGAGCAGGAAAGGGGGAGGTGCTTCAAAATGCTGTCTCCCTTTTGTCCCTCCTCGCTTTCTGTTTCTGGCTCTCAATCTCTTCCCTCTCTGTCTATCTCTCCCCCCTCTCTGTTTCTCCCTCCTTTCTCTCTCTCTGTCCATCTGTCTGTCTGTCTGTCTCTCCCTCTCTCTGCCTTTTTCTCTTTTTCTCCCTCACTCTCTTTCCCTCTCTCTTTTACTCAACACCATCCCTCCCCACCTAGGGAGTCATTAGCGTATAGTGCAAAGACCTTTAGGTCTGGAGTCAAAGGACCTGGATTCCAACTCTGCTTCTGATAATGACCCCTATGTGACCCTTGGCAAATAGCAACCCCCAGGCCTCAGTTTCCCCTTCTGTAAAATGAAGAGGGTGAGGCCAGATGGGCTCTGAGGTGCTTCTTGACTCTGGCGTGATGGTCTCTGGCATCTCAGGAATGACCAGCGCCACCCAGCAACGGGCTCTCCAACATTCACTTTCTCCACACCCAGAAACCAGGGTCCCACTTCTTCGTGGCAGCCTTTCCTGGCCCCTTCCCCCTACAGTGACCCCTCCGGCCTTGGCCCCAGAGCATCCTCTATGGAACAGGCTGACTACTGACTGTGAGGGTGACACACATGTGCTGGCCCTGCCTGGAGGTGGCTTCTCATGTATCACAAGGTTTTAAATGCATTGAATTTGGAGCTGGAGGGTCTCAGGGAGAGCCTATGGGCTCACTTCCTCACTTTACAGAAATGGAAACTGAGGCCTGGTGACTCAGCAGACAAATATAGGGGGCTAGAAAAAGCCAAAACAACCCATCTCCATCATGTTTCCCCTTCATCATATAGGATGGTGGGGAAAGGGCTGAATTTGGAGTCAGAGGACCTGGGTTCAAATCCTGACCCTAGCCTTTACTAGCTGTGTGACTTTGGGCAAGTCACTTAAATTTTCTAGGCCTCAGTTTCCTTAACTGTAAAACAAGGGGTTCGACCAGTCGTCTTCACAGTCACTCCCGTCTCTGACCATCCTGTGACAGTGAAGATGGCGCCATGATTCTTGGTGTTATTTTAGGCATTTTTTTCTTTTATGTTTAAGATTTCTGTTCTAAAAATCCTCATAAATTCTTAGTTTTATTTGAATAAAAAAAAAAAGCTAATAAATAAAAGGAAGAGAAGACCCCAGAAGGCCCTGAGAAGCGGGTGAGGGGAGGGGCGCTGCCTGGGGTCACTAAGTGGAACAGAGTCCAGCCCTGGGAGGGGCCTCAGGGGCCATCTTGTCTAACCCCCCTTCATTTTACAGAAGAGGAAACTGAGGCCCAGGAACTGCAGCAGCTTCCCCAAGGTCACACTGGTGGTTGGAGTGATTTGAACCTGGATCCTTGGACTCTTTCCACTGTATCTTATCCCCTGTACATTGGCTGTTGTGTCAGGCCTCCCCCATGAGACCCTGTGCTCTGAGAAGGCTGAGCTAGTCTTCTTCATCTGACTGCCCACCCAGCAAAACAAGGGTGAGCCCTTCACGTTTGTTGATGGGCTGATTGACTCCCAGCCCCCAGATTCCTCTCACCTTCTGCATCCAACATTTTGGGGATGTCCAGATACTTCTCGGCCACCTCAAAGGCGGTGTTCAGGTTGCCGATGGGGTCATCCTGGGAGGAGAGTGATTGTCAAAGCCAGGTCAGAGGTCAAGCCAAAGGGAGGGGCAGTGGGCCAAGGTCAGTGAAATACATCAGGGGGCAATGGAGAAGCCCAGATGTGTAGACGGTGAGTCCAGCAGGAGCCAGATGCTGGCTGGGTCAGGGCCCCACCTTGCGCAATTTGGCGTAATCGATGAGGTCAGGGCGGTGCCGGTGGATGAGAGCGCAGAGGGCCAGGCCGTCCTTCCAGCTGGGGGACAGAGAAAGAGAGGTTGGAGCCCACCCCTTCATTAAAGCCGAGACCCATGATTGCCACTGAGCTGAAGGAGCGTTGAGCTCTGAGCGGGTCAGCGTGGTGTATTCTGCCAGCCAGGGCAGGAGACTTGGCTTCAGGTCCTGCTCCCACTAAGGATTCCCTGTCTGGGCTTGGGAAAGTCCCTCCCCCTCACCTGCAAAATGACAAGGTTGAACTAAATAACCTCTAAGTTCCTCCCCTTGAGCTCTGACGTTCCAGGTCCTAAGGGCCCTCCCAGCTCTGACGTTCCAGGTTCTAAGGGAACTCCCAGGTCTGACATCCCCTGGTTCTAAGGCCCCCCCAGCTCTGATATCTCCTGTTCTAAAGACCCCCCCCCAAGCTCTGACATCCTGGGTTCTAAGGACCCCTAGCTCTGACTCTCCCTGGCTCTAGCCAGCTCCCTCCCAGGGCCCTCCAGGGACAGTGGCCCAGGCAGGGCAGTATTTGGGCGCCAGTCACTGTCCCCAGCAGTGACCTGGTGTGGAAGTTTTGCACGTTCACGTTGCGATAGGGCGCTGTCTTCCGCTGACACCACAGGAGCAAACCTTCTTTGGCTGAGGTCTCTGTGAGGAAGGCAGATGAGTCAGCAGGTCAGCGGGTCAGCAGGGTCAGCAGGGTCAGCCCCATCCACTCAGCCCGGGCCTTACCTTCCACAGAGATGTCCTGGATGGCAAATCGAAGGATGATGGTCCAGATCATTCCCAAGGTCATCTTCAGGTTCCCATCCACGATCTCTGGGGGGGAGAGTCAGGCCAGGGAGAGAGGAGATTTAACCAGAGCTTTCCCTCCCTCCCCTCCCCCATTAGCCCGGGAACTCACCTTCAGCCCCGATGGACACGAGCTTGACCCCTTTGCTGGCGATGAAGTCCAGGGCCTTGTTGACATTGGCAATCTTGTGGAAGCGCATCTTGCCTTTATCTGGCCTGGGCAGCCTTTCCCCTGGGATGAGAGAGAGCCAAGGTCATGGGAGGCCACCATGGGCCGGTCTTTTCAGCTCAATTCAGAAATATTATTATTAAACACCTACTGTGTGCTTGGCACTCAGGCTAGAAGGAGGGGAAAAAATGATAGTCCCTGCCCTCAGGAAGTTTATAGTCTAATGGAGGAGACAGAGACTGGGCCTGCTATTTCATTGGTGTCAGGAACTCCCCTGAGAGGGAAATAGTTCCGACCAATTCAGGTCGGAGAGCTTGGAGAGCTGCCTAGACCAGAGGGACCATAACACTCCTGAGTGCTGCTGGAACCCGGAAATATTGAACACAACAAATAAAAATGCAATAAAACAAAGATAATGTTCATATGGCATAATAGCTCCCATTTCTATCTGAGTTTGACACCCTGGTCTAGATCACTGAAAGGTTAAGATACTTGCCCAGGGTCACACAGGCAGGATGTGGCAAAGATAGGACTCTATTCATTATGCCATACTGCTTTTCAAAGGGGGGAGGGGGAAGAAATTACACAAATAATTAGATAATATATAAAATGCATGGGAGTCTACTTGCCAAAACACCCATAGGAAAGGACCCACATGGACAAAAATATTTATAGCTGCTTTTTTTTTTTCATGGTGGCAAAGAATTGGAAATGGAGAGGATGCCCATCAATTAGGGAATGGCTGAACAAGTTGTGGTATATGAATGTAATGGAATACTATTGTGCTATAAGAAATGATGAGCAGGGGAAATGAGTTTTTCCAGAAAAACATGTAAAGACTTATATGAACTAATGTTGAATGAAATGAGCCAAACCAGGAGAACATTGTACACAGTAACAGCCACACTGTGCTATGACTGACTTTGACAGACTTGGCTCTTCTCAGCAACACAAGGATCTAAGACAACTCCAAAAGACTCATGATGGAAACTGTGATCTTCATCCAGAGAAAGATCTTAGGAGTCTGAATGCAGATGGAAGCAGACTGTTTGCTCTCCTTTTCTTTCATTGTTTTGTTTTATATCTTCTTTCTCATGGCTCCTCCCATTGGTTCTAATTCTTCTTTACATCATGACTAATGTGAAAATATGCTTAATATGAATGTATAAGTAGAGCCTATATCAGATTGCTCTTGGTCTTGGGTGGGGGGAGGAGACGAAAGGGGAGATTTGAGACTTAAAATCTATGGAAGTGAATGTTGAAAATTAAAAATTAATAAATAAATTGTTTTTAAAAAAGACACACATAGGAACTATATGAACACAATTACAAAACACTGCCTCTGTAAATATGGATTTAAATAGCTGGAAAAATATTAAGTGCTCATGAGTAGTCTGAGTCAATATGGTAAAAATGACAATACTACTAAATTAATTTACTTATTTGGTTTCATGGCAATTGAACTACTAAAGAATTACTTTATAGAGCAAGAAAAAATAATAATGAAATTCATCCAGAGGGACAAAAGGTAAAGAATTTCAAGGGAAATAATGAGGAAAAAACGGGAAGGAAGGAGGCCTAGCAGTATCAGATTTCAAATTATGCTGCAAAGTTGCAATTATCAAAAACAGTCTGGCACTGGGTAAGAAATAGAGGTTGGTCAATGGAACCAATTAAGTACATGATTTACAGATGCAAATGAGCACAGCAATGGAGTGTTGGAGATACCAGCTATCGGGGCAAAAATTCACTATGAGACAAAAATTAGGAAAACTGGAACGTGATCTGGCAGAAACTAGGTCCAGAGGTTCCCAAACTTATTTGGCCCACCACTCCCTTTTCAAAAAAAATTACTCCTGGATGTCAGGTGAGGTTAGGTGAGGTTAATCCCCCCAATTACACCCAAGGCTACCACCACCAGTTCCTCCCTCCTGCCCCCGATTGTTCCAGCGCCCTCCCAGGGGTAGTATTGCCCAAGATAAGCTGTAAATGAGTATGTAACTTAAATATATAAAGTGTGAAATCACAAACAAATTAGAAGATCAAGGAAAAAATTATGGTTCATTCACGACCAAAAGGACAGAGAGAATCAAAGAAGATTAAAATAATTTTGATGACATAAAATTTAAATGTTTTTGTACAAACAAAACCAATTCATCTAAATGTAGAAGAGAAGCAGGTAACTTGGGGGAAAATCTTTGCATCAAGTTTCTCAGGTAAGTATCTCATTTCTAAGATAGGAAACTGATTCAAATGTATAAAATTGATAATGATCAAAGGATATGAACTGGAGATTTTCAGAGAAGAAATCCAAGCTATCAATAGCCATATGAAAAAAAAATACTCTAAATCACTGATAATTTTAAATTTTAAAAATACAAATTAAAGCAACTCTATCATAGCACCCCACATTCCTCAAAGTTGTGAAAGTTGACCAAAAAAGGAAAATAAATGCTGGAGAAGCTATGGGAAAACAGATACTTGAATGCATTGTTGGTGAAGTTGTGAACCGATCATGCCATTCTAGAGAGCAATTTGGAACTATGGCCCTCAAGCTATTAAACTGCATCCCCTTTGACCCAGGGATTCGCTGCTAAGCCTATACTCCCAAAAGATCAGAGAAAGAAGAACCACACATACAAAAATGTTCCGAACAGCTCTTTTTGTGGTGGTAAAGAATTGGAAACAGGGGATGTCCATCAATTGGGGAATGGCTGAACAAGTTGTGGTATATGAAGGTGACAGATGCTATTGTAGTGTAAGAAATGATGAGGGGGGGATCGTTTCAGAGAAAACTGCAAAGATTTGTATGAACTGATGCAGAGGAGAGTGAACAGAATGATGAGAATAATTAGGCGTAACAATATATCATAAAGATAATCAATTTTGAAAGACTCAAGCACTCTGATCAACCCAGTGACTCACCACAATCCTAGAGGACTCATGATATAACACGCTGCCTGCCTTCAGCAAGAGAGCAAATGCACTCCAAGTGCAGGCAGAGGCATATGTTTTTTGCATATGGACAATGAAGAAAGTGAAGGCAGTTGGTGGTACAGTGGATAGAGTGCAGGGCATGGAGTCAGGAAGATCCAAGTTCAAATTTGGTGCCAGACACTTTCTAGCTGTGTGACCCTGAGCAAGCCACTTAACCCCATTTGCCTCACTTTCTTCATCTGTCAAATGAGCTGGAGAAGGAAATGGCAAACCCCTCCAGTATCTCTGCCAAGAAAAACCCCAAATGGGGTCATTAAGTCAGACACAACTGAACAGCAAAGCAAGAAATCCTTTTGCTTGATGTGTATAGTTGTTACAAAGGCTGTTTTTTTCTTTCTTTTTAATAAGGGGTGGGGAGAGAGGTAGGAGAGAGAGAAGGTCGATATTCTTTAATTGAATAAAATAACAGAAATTTTTAAAATAGATATTGCATAAGTAACTATGAGACAAGTGTGAAAATGACCAAGTGGAGGGAAAAAAAGAAAATTGCCCTTTTCTTTTGCATTGTTGGGTAGGAATTCAGAAATCACAGAGCTATGATTTGCTGCTCACTGTGGGGAGCTCCCAGTGTGGAAATTCTCCCTACTCATGCAGATTGGTGACTATTCTGTAATGGAGAGTCTTAGGGGTTGCTTGGGGGCACTGGGAGGTTCCTGGGACTTGTTCAGCGTCACTCTACCAGCATAAGTCAGAGGCAGGCCAGCCATCTCCTCTACATGGATAGAGGAGGTCAGCCAGGGCAGCCTAACTAAAGCCACGGAGGTAGGACCTGCTTCCCTTCTGACTGAGGGGGGGGATGGGAGGAATCGTCAGATAGAGCTGATGCCTAAGGCTTTATATCCACTTATCCCCTACCCCTCCAGTGGACCCTGCCTCTCCAGCCCCCAAAGAGCAGGGCAGCCCTGGCCCCACCATCCCCAGGGCCACATATGGCTCCCACTTGTCCATGCCCTATCTCCCCTCCCACCTCCAGCCATCCCTTGAGCCCAGCCTCAGCCCCTCTGCCTCGAGGATCTCTGAGAACATCAGGTCCCCCAGGGCCCCTCACCAGATATGACCTCCAGGAGCAGCATGAGTTTAAGGCCATTGCGGAAATCCTCTTCGATGTTCTCAATCTGGGTCCCGGCTTTGCGCAGGTGAGAGTTACACCAGGCTGTGAAGGTCTGGGAACAGAGGGAAGAGGGCAGAGGGAAGCAGCTGGACCCTTTTACTGGCAGGCAATGCCTTACAACAGCCCTCAGAAGCAGTTAGTGTGAGGGCTGGCACCCACTGGACAGATGGGGAAACTGAGGTTCAGGATGGGAAAGGCATTGCCTCCACTCCCATGTCAACGGAGGACCTGGATTTCTGTTCTGCCTCTCCCATTTACCACCTGGTGATCCATGGCAGGCCAGTGAGCCTCTCTGGCCCTCAATTTGACATCCCTGATCTCAGGAGTGGCCAACCTGGGACTCTAAGCCAATCCACCAGCATATATAAAACCCTCACTATGTATGCACCAGCGCTGTGCTGGCTTCTGGGGCTGCAAGAAAGACAGAATTGGTCCCTGTGCTCTAGGAGAGGAAACAGTAAGAAAAGAGAAGAAATGAAACCACATACGTATACAGATATATAAGCAGCTATAAAGTGGCTTGGGGAGGACGAGGCACTAGCAGCAGGAAAGCCCAGGAGGGTCTTCATGTTTGTAATTTTTTCTTTTTTTTTTTTTAGGCAGTTGGGGTTAAGTGACTTGCCCAGGGTCACACAGCTAGTTAAGTGTCAAGTGTTTGGTCTGAGGCCAGATTTGAACTCAGGTCCTCCTGACTTCAGGGACGGTGCTCTATCCACCACACCACCTAGCTGCCCCAAGTGTCTTCATGTTGAAGGTGGGGCTCTGGCTGAGCCTTGAAGGGAAACCAGGGATTCTAAAATAAGAAGTGAGGAGGAAGAGCATTCTTGGCATCAGGGACAGCCAGTGCAAAGGCATGGAGATGGGAAATGAGGCATTGTGGGTAAGGATCAAGAAGCCCATCAAAGGAGAGTCCTCAAAGAATATGGCTGGGGCAGGCAGCTAAGTGGTGCAGTGGGTAAAGCTCTGGCCTTGGAGTCAGGAGGACCTGAGTTCAAATTTGACCTCTGACACTTACTAGCTGTGTGACCCTGGGCAAGTCACTTAACCTTGATTTCCTCATAAAAAAAAAAAAAGAATACAGCAGGAAGGGCGACTTTAAAGGCCACACTGAGGAAGTCAGATGGGGCCTGGAGGCAATGGAGCCACTGGCCTTTATGCAGCAGGGGATAGGACCAGATTTTAGGGAAATCACTTTGGCGGCCATTCAGACTGGACACCAAAGGGGAGGCCATTGCAACAGTTCAGGGGAGGTGACCTGGGCGGGGGTGGGTGGATAGTGTGAGTAGCAAGCACAGGGTGGACACTAGAGATGCCGCAGAGGTAGACAGGACAAGATTGGGTGACTGCTTAGGTAGACAAGGGGAGGGATGACCCCTCAGCGGTGGCCCTGGCAATCTGCCCTCACTATAAGTAGACAAGCTCAGGAGAGGGGTGGGTTTGGGGGTCAAGATGATGAGTTATAGTGTTAAAATGCTGACTTTGGGAAATCTGTAGGACAATGAGCTGGAGATGTCCAGGAGGCAGTGAGTGATACCAGAGAGAGGCTGAGGCTGGAGACAGGAATATGAGAGTTACAGGATCACAGATGCAAAGGTTTTGTTGCTGTTTAGTCATTTTTCAGTCACGTCTGACTCTTCATGACCCCATTTGGGGTTTTCTTGGTTGAGTGGTTGGCCATTTCCTTCTCCAGCTTATTTTGCAGATGAAGAAACTGAGGCAAAGAGGGTTAAATGACTTGTCCAGGGTCACACAGTTAGTAAGTGTCTGAGGTCAAATTTGAACACAGGAAGATGAGTCTTCCCAACTGTAGGGCCAGAGCTCTACCTACTGCACCTAGCTGCCCCTAGAGCTAGAAGGACCCTTATAGGCCACTGAGTCCAACCCCTTCATTTTACAGGTGAAAAGAAGGCACAGAGACATTAAGGAGTTATCTGGGGGTCATGCAGCTAGTAAGTGTGTGAGGTAGGATCTGAACCCAGATCTTTCTTAGCTCAGTACCCTAGCCTCTACTCAACACTACCATAGAATCCTCTGCAGGGAGATGATGAGGTAATTAACAGATCGTTGGTGGCTTTGGAAAAAGCAGTCACTTGGGTGATGATGTCAGAAGCCCCATGGCAAAAGACTGATGAGTAAGGGGAAAGGAAGTGGAAGGAGTGAACGGGGGGGGGGTGATTTTTTTTCAAGGAGTTTGGCTGAGAAAGGGAGGGGAGATACAGTCCTATAGCTTGAAGGAACGATAGAGTCTCATGGAGGTTTTTTAAGGATGAGGGAGATTCGGAGGTGTTTGCAAACAATCTGGAAGAAGAGATTGAAGATTAGAGAGAGGACGATTGAGGTGCCAATCTGCCAGAGAAGATGGAAGGCCATGCAGCAGGGCACGTGTAAAGGAGCTGGCCATGGTAAGGAGAAAAGCCATCTCACAGTCAGAAGCTGGCATAAAGCAGGGGAGAATAAGGAATCGTATTGAGGGTGTACGGAAGGGGAAAAGAGAGAGTTTGTGGTAAAAAAAAAAACCCCAAAAGATCCTCTTTTCTCAGTAAAGTCCAAGGCAGATCCTTAGCTGATGGGAGGTGTAGGAGGCTTGAGAAAAGAAGAGGATTTGCTTAGCTGCAGTGGAGAGTAGGAGAGAGAATCACTTAGGGCGGAGCCAAAGGATTGCCTTGCTGCAGTGAGGGTCCATGTGAGATTGGGGAGCACGAACCCAGTGAAATCTTTCTCCAGTTCCCTTCGGCTGCCTGTGAGTAATTGTGGAGGAGGCAACCATCCTGGGCTAGGGACTCACAAGGCTTGACTAGTGGGCAGGACAAGGGTGCAAGAGACTGCAGAGTAGAACATAGCATATCAAGTCATCGATCAAGCATCCCCTGCTTGGTGTAGGAGGTGCTAAGAGCTGGCCTGAAGACTCAAACGGTTGTGTGATTGGCAAGGGAAGGCTCCTGCTACTGGCCCAGAGCTGCTTTTCTTATTGGCAAACGGCCAGTTTGCCTCTGGACCCCAGGGTCAAAACAAGGAGACTCAGTATCTAGGGCAGATTCTGGCAAGCAGGGGCATGGAGCTGGGGGTAGTAGCTCTGAAGGCAGAGGTCATGGGAGTGGAGGGGGCCAAGGAACTTCCAGGCCAGGCTTCTCTGGAGCTAGGTTTAGGGCAGAGAAGACTGAACCAGACAATAAACGTATTGGGGAGAAGAGAGAGTGATCGGGAAGAACATGGGTCTGAAAGCAGTGGTGAGGAGGTGGCTCCTGACACTTCCTCCTCCTGGACCTGTGTGTCAGGAGTGTGAGAGAAGGCATGGCAGGCCTTGGGAAGAGGGGGTGGGGGCACAGAGGCCCTCAGGAGAAAGCTAGGTTGTTGTGAGCATTGGGAGGCACAGAGTTTGATGAAGACGGAGTTTGTTCATCAGAGAAGGGCTCATCAGCCAGGGAGGGCAGAAGTAGGCAGAAGATTAGAACTAAACTGGATTGGAGGAGGGTTTGCCCATCCTGACTGACAAGGATTAGAAGGTCGGGGGAGGAATCTGCCGGCCTTTGGACTTGTGGAGGATCAAATAGGGAGACGCTGAATTGGCTCAAGGACGTAAGTGGAATGATGGCCAGAGCCGAGGCAGGTCTGGCCTTTGAGGGGGAGCCCCCAGAGACAGGGAGGAGTAAGGGAGGTGGCTCAATGCCACTGGTTCATCCCTCAGCCAGCTTTGGCCCAAGCCTCAGAATCACCTTGGGCTTCTTTAGGAGTGAAAGCCCTAGCCTAGTCACTTCCTGAGAAGCTCCTAGAGGGAAAACATGGAGCAGGGAAATCCCCACCTCCAAACCTCAGGCCTGAGGGTGGGGTTGGGGACACCCTGCTAACTACCCTAAAAGGTCAGGATTCAGCAGTGATCGCTACACCCCTTCTTTAGGCTCCCCCAAGTCGCTGCCTCAGCAGAAAGTGTCCATCTGGCCAGAGGGTCAGGTTACTCGGTAAGGAGACCCGGGTATCCCCTCCCCCTCAGCCTCTACTTCTGGGAGACCTAATGCCTCCCCTCCCCAGCCCTGGATAGGGAGCCCTGAGAGCTGGAAGCTGGGGTCCTGGATCGGGGCGAGGTTGGTCCTAGAAAGAGGGTGTGGCTTCTGAGTCAGGGGAATCTGAGTTTTAGCCCTGGCTCTGCCACTGACTAGACATGTGGCCTAGAACACTTCTCTCTGAACCTCAGTTTCCCCATCGTAGAATGAGGAGTTTGGACTAAATGGTCTGTCCCTAAGGACCCCCCCCCCCAGCTCTGCCATTCTACATCCAGTGTTCTAAGGTGCTGCCTCCTTCTCTCTTCCTCTAATCCCTGGGCCACCCCAGGCCCTGGCCAGGAGAAAAGCAGAAGGAGGCTCTGGTGAAACAGCAGTGGGGGCTCTGGGTGGGTCTGGCAGGTCACCAGGGCTTGGGGCATGGTTCTTGAGCTGAGCTCTGAGCTCTTTCTCTTCTCCTTGCCCCCCCCCCCATTCCAGGCTGGGGGTGGGACGTGATTGCCAAGTCAGACACCTTCAAGGGTGAGGCAGAGGGGTAGATTTAACCTCTTGGAGGGAGGAGGCATCCTCCAACTTCTCTAGCCCTCCCCCTCCTTACAGCCCCGCCCCATAGGGTTCCTCTACAGGTATTGGAGAACTAACTCCTTGAAAAGTAAAGCCTGGCGCTTGCCCTTAAGAGGGGAAGGTAGGCAGTCCTGTCCCACTGTGCAGAGGCAGGCTTGTGAATGCCCTTCAGAGTGGAGGGATGGTCCCTGTTACCTGAATGCTGTCCTGGGCCCGCTCCCGGGCCCCCCATTCTCTCTCGCAAGAACCCCCGAGGCCCGGGTCCCAGCCCCTGTGCCCGTGCCCCTCACCTTCCGCTGTTGCTTCTCCCAGGCGGGGTCCAGGAGCAGGTCTCGGTCCCAGTCCTCCTCCTGTTCCATGTATTCCCCGCCCCGATAGGGACCCTGGCCCTCGCCCAGACCCTCGGGCTGTAGCACCATCATCATGCCCACGTCCTGTGGTTCTGCCCTGGCTCGGCCCGGCCCCTGGGCCCTCGACGGCAGCCCCCATAAATATCTCCCAGAGCTCGGATCAGGTTCCAGCTAAATTTGGAAATGAGGGAGGGGCCAACAGAAGTTGGGGAAGGGAGGGAGCGAGGATGTCTGGGTCTAAGGCAGGTGACGGGCGGAGGGGAAAGGGCAAAACCGGGAGGCAGATTCTCCCCTTCCCAAGCCCAGAAATACTTCGAAAATGTTTGGGGGTCCAGTGTCCTCAAAAGTGTTTTGAGATCATTGGTCCAAGGAAGCCCTGGGGTTGGGGCTCTCTCACCTTGGCTAGGCGTTGCTTAATCCCTTTTCCTTCACACATCTGAGCTGGGAGTGTGTGTGGGGAAATAACCCATCAACCCATTTCTTGGACGGAAAAATCGAGGCATACGGAAATGCTTTGGGTGGGTTTTGCTTTTTTTGCTGTACCAAGGAGGGGCCCAAATGTCTGGGAAGGTGTGGAAAGCCAGAGCCCGGGCGCTAATCCTGGGGATGACTGCAGAGCCAGCTGGATGCAGTGGGGGCTATAAATACTGCTCTGGCTTGGGGCTAGCAACCCAGGGAATGTGCTGAGATAGGGAAGGCCTGCACTCGGTTGCAATTCCATCCCCTCTGCCTCTGGGGGGAATGAGAGGTGGGCTAAGCTCTCAGACAAAGGACCCTAGTGACAGCATATATATAGCTGCCCTCAGTACACCTCCATCTCAGCCCAAAGGACGGACACATTCGGCCGATGAGAATGCTGAGTGACCTTTGACAGACTGTTCAGAAGGGAGAAGTCCGGCAGGACTGGAAATGAACAAATGGCACCCCCATTTTCAAAGCAGAGTCTCCAAACTGGAGACCAGTGAGCATGGCATCCATTCCTGACAAAATCATTGAAGAGATGACTGGTGAAGTCTAGAAAAGGAAGCAGTGATTACAAAGCGTGCACCAGGCAGGCCAGATGTACCCATTTTTTTTTTTGACAGGGTCACCAATTCAACAGATCAGGGGAAGACTTTGTTTCAGGTTATCCGAATTTTAGCAAAACATTTGATAAGGTTTCTTAAGATACTTTGTAGACAAATTAGATGAGGAGCTGGCAGCTACAGCACAGCACAGTTGGGTGGAACTGGAACTGGCTGGTGGTCTAGGACTGCTGAAGCCCAAAGAAGAGCCCTTAATGGTCAGTCCAGTGTCAGTTTGGAAGGAGGTCTCCAGTGGAGTGCCATAGGGATCTGTGAACTTTTAAAAATCACTGACCTGGATGAAGGCATAGATAACACAGTTATCAGTTTTGCAGGTGAGAGAAAACAAGAAAGGGTGGCTAAGGAGGAGGATGCCCAGGATCTCCACAGGCTTGGATGGTGGACTGAATCGACTAAGAGGAACTGTAACAGAGGGAAAGGTAAAATCTAAGAACTGGTGTCAAACAAGGACACGTTGGAGGATGGGTGGCAAGAAGTGAATCCTCTAAGAAAAGTCTGCATGTTTTAGTGAGCTGAGAGCTGGAAACAAGCCCCCAACAGGCCAGGGTGGCCAAAAGAGGTAGTCTGCATTAAGAAGGGCATCAGCCAGGGGCTGCAGTGAGTCAAAAAGACCTGACGCCATCTGCTCCCTCGGGTGAGCGTTAGCTGTGTGACACAGCTAACCTGTTTGCTCTTCTGTAAAGGGAAGGGGCTGGACCTGGTAGCCACTGAGGTCTCTTCCAGACGCCTCTGCTGGGCTGGGCACCAGGGATACAGAAACACGACAATCTTGGTCCCTAAGGAGCTGACATGCTATTTAACTTCATCCAACTAGGGAAGAAAGAGTGTGCCTGGCTCATAGCAGGAGCTTCATAAATGCTTGTTGCTGGATCGATCAATCAATCCATTAGTCACTCTAGCGCAAGAGTGGGGAACCTGCAGCCTGGAGGCCACATGGGGCCTCTAGGTCCTCAAGTGTGGCCCTTTGACTGAATCCAAACGTCACAGAACAATCCCCTTCACAAAAGCATTTGTTCTGTAAAACTTGGACTCGGTCAAAGGGCCGCACCCGAGGACCTAGAAGGCCGCATGTGGCCTCCAGGCTGCAGGTTCCCCAGCCCTGCTCTAGGGAGACCAACTCTAGAGTATAGTGCTTGGTTCTGGGTGCCACATTTTAGGACGGACGCTGACATTCTGGAGACCACGTGGAGGAGGTGGACTCTGATGGGGCTACCAAACACCGCGTGGATCAGCTGAAGGAAGGAGGAATGTCTAGCCCGGAGAAGAGACTTGGGGAGATCACGGCGGCCATCTCCCCTGATCTGAAGGGCCGCCGTGCAGACACCGGTCAGATTTGTTCTATTTGGCTCCGGGGGGCAAGAACCGGGAGGAACTGGCATAAATAACAGACAAAACCCTCTTCCAGTGATGCTGTAGGCGTGGCTGCCAGTGTCTGAAGACTAGAGCTGACCGCCAGCCAAAGGGCGAGGGCAATGTGGCTGTGAGGAGTCAGCGCATCACTAAGAAAGAATCACGAGAGAAGTGCTGGACCCACTGATTGAGATGCAGTCTAAGGCGGCGGTCAAATTCAGATAGAAACCGGGGCCGCTGAATGCAAGAGTCCCTGGGGGCTGCACAGCGATGTGGAAAACCGCGTGTCAGCACGATCTGCGTTTCCGTGCATTTTGTTTAGTTTGCTCAAGATTTCCAATTCTGATGATCTGGTTCGGGGCTGCACTTGGCGTTGTCGGAGGTCTTGTGCGGCTGGCAGGCAGGGGGTCTGAAGGACGCCGATAGAAACAGTGTGGAGTGAGGGGCTGGGTTGTTCACTTCGTGGGGTTATAACAGCGAGAACCTATGTGACATTTTATGATTTGCAAAGTGCTTCACACAGAGCTCCTTTGATCCTCACAGCGCCCCTGCAGGCTAGGTGCTGGTATCGTGTCCGCTTTACAAGGGATCATGGGATAACAGATGGGATGATTCACTCGCTTGTAGGCAACATTAAGGGATCTGGAGAAAGATTCCTCTCCCCAGCCAGAAGAATACTGCATCTATGGCAGGATGGGCAGGCAGGCCCGGCTTGCATCTGCATGTTCCTGGAGAGTGCCCACATTGGCGAGATTGAAGACCTTTAGAAATACTGTAGTCCTACATCCTAGTAATTATTCCAAACTATCTAGAAGTGGAACAAAGGCTACCGGGGAGTAGCAGCGGCCTCCCTCCTACTGGAAGTTGTAAGTGGAAGCTGGAAGGCAGCCTAGGAGAGCATCAGGGCAGAGCTCTCTGGCTGCTGGAGATCTCGGGAAGCTCACTTTACAGGTAAGTCAGTAAACATTTATGAAGCACCTGTGTGCGGTGTGCTAAGCAGTGGGGATCCCCAGAAGGCCAGAAGGCAGTTCCTGCCCTGGAGGAGCTCCCGGACAGCACATAGACACCTACGGACAAACATATGGACAGGCTCGAATGGACAGAAGGGATGCATTAAGAAGGGGTGCAAAGGCATCTTGTAGGAGGTGCGATGTTAGTTGGCACTTGAAAGAAGCCTGAGGCTTGGGCACTTTCCCAAGGCCCCACAGGTAGCAAGGATGAGATCTGAGCCCAGGCCTCTCCCTCCAGAGCCAGGAGAGTCTGGACCAAATCTTTGGGCATCTTTTCTAGCCTGGAGAGGTAGTGACCTAGGGGGCGGGGCCATAGTGTGGAGGGCGGGGGCCTTCGGCAAGGGGGCGGAGCCTCAGGGAGGCGAGGGTGGAGCTGGAGCTTGGGCTGGAGGGCCCAGCTCGCGCACGGCCTCATTGGCTCATCCCTCCGCCCAATCAGATCGCTGCTTCCGCAGGCGGCCGCCGCTCATTGGGCCGGGCGGCGGCCCCGCGGGCTCTGATTGGCGCGGCCTCCCGGTCTGCGCGGCGCCGCCCCTTCGCGGCTGCTGTCAGGCGGGGTGGAGGCGCTGGCGGCTGCGGCGGCCGCAGGACGCGGCCCTTCGGGAGACGGCGGGCTGCGGGCCATGGGCGCCCTGTGGGCGGTGGGCGGCGGCGGCGGCGGCGGCCGGGGCCCGCGGCTGCCGCTGCCGCTGCTGCTGACGGCGCTGTGGGCGGCCGCCGTGGCGCTGGAGCTGGCCTACGTGCTGGTGCGCGGGCCGGGGCTGCCGGCCGCGGGCCCCCTGGCGCGGGCGCTGCACCTGCTGCTGGCCGCCTTCCAGCTGCTCAACGTGCTGGGCAACGCGGCCCTCTTCGTGCTGCGGGACCCGGGCATCGGCGGCGTGCTGCTGGCGGGCCGGGCGCTGGGCGGCGGCTGGGAGTGAGTGCGCCTGCGCGCCCGGGCCGCCGGGGTCGGGGAGCAGGCCCCCGGGGGGAGGCCTGGGTTCCAGTGCTGCCCCTTGCCCAGTGCCAGTCTCCCTGGGAGTGCCTTCTTCCTTGGGCCAAGGGCAGCCAGAGCAGGAAGTGCGCTGGGGCGGGGGGGGGGGGGAGGAGCTTTGAGGCAGCCGGGGAATTGGGGAGGGCCGGGAAGATCTGGGTTCAAATGATGGCTCAGATCAGCGAGTGGCTGGCTAACCTGCTTAGCCTCAGTTTCTTTATCTGTAAAAGGACGAGAATAATTAATTACCTTGGGCCCAGATGAGATAATGCATACGGAGGGACCCTGTAAAGGCCAGCGGGGTGGTGATAATGAGGCCGATCAACATTTATTAATCCCCTGATGTGTTGGGCACCGGCCCAGCATTTTGTCCGGCCTGCTTGAGAGGGGAAGCCCCTTCCCCTGACTCCTGGCTCGTTGATCATGAAGCCGATGGAGAGGTGACCGCCCCAGGCCATGATGCAGGGGCCGAGGAGGGGAGTACAGGGTGCCTTCTGGTCCCCTTCGTGCCCATGCTCCTGGGGTGCAACCCGGGCTGCGGGGTTTCCAGCTGGCAGCCACCTGACTCCCAACATGGGGTGCCCTCAGTCCCCAAGGGATGGCAAAGTTATCATGTGCTGGGGTGTGTGGGAGGGGAGAGGGGAGGGTGCTGGAGAAAGTACTGGGCTTGGGAGTCCAGAGACCCTGGGTTCGAGTCCTCTCTGACATTTACAAACTGTGTAATATTGAACCACTCAGAGGTCCAGTTTGCTCATCTGTAAAATGGAACTGATAATACTGCATTACCTACCTCAGGAGAGGATAGTGGGTCAGCCTTGGAGTCAGGAAGACCTGGGTTTGAGTTCTGCCTCTGACACATGCTGGCTGTGTGGCCCTGGGCACCTAGCCCCTAGGTACCCCAGGTTGCTCTCAGATCTGCCCTGGTGAGGGGAGTTTCCCTACGAGGACTTCTCAGTCCCAGAGAATGGCTTTGTGAATCTTAGAGTCCTAGGGAATGGTAGCAAGAAATGACTTGTGGTTTGCAGTGGAGTCGTGAAAAGGCTTCCCAGGGAAGGGGACATCTGAACTGGGCCTTGAAGGATGGACAAGAATGTCGGCTGGCGGAGCTGGGGCCTCATCTCGCCTTCCCCTGCCTTGCAGCTACTGCTACCAGTGCCAGAGCCAGGTTCCTCCTCGAAGCGGGCACTGCCCCGCCTGCAGGGTCTGCATCCTCCAACGGGACCACCACTGTCTGCTGCTGGGGCGCTGCGTCGGCTTCAGCAATTACCGGCCCTTCCTGTGCCTGCTGTTCCACGGGGCGGGCATCCTGCTGCACGTCACAGCCCTGCTGAGCCCGGCCCTGGGTGCCCTGCTGCGGGCCCACTCTCAGCTGCACGCCGTGGTGCTGCTGCTACTGCCCTGGCTCATGCTGCTCACTGGTGAGGGGGCTGGGCCGGGGTGGGGCGGAGCGGGGCCCCGGGGGCTCCAGGAAGGCCCCCTCCCAGCTGGCCCTTCCCCAGCGGTCACCCTGCCGTCTGCTCCCTTCAGGTGGCGTGTCCCTGGCCCAGTTTGCCCTGGCCTTTATAGCAGACACGTGTGTGGCTGGCGCCCTGCTCTGTGGGGCCGGGCTGCTTTTCCACGGGATGCTGATGCTACGGGGCCAGACCACCCGGGAGTGGGCCCACGGCCAGCGCCTCTATGACCTGGGCCCCTGGCGGAACGTGCAGGCTGCTCTGGGCTCCCGCTGGGCCCTCGTGTGGCTCTGGCCCTTCCTGTCCTCCCCACTGCCTGGGGATGGGATCACTTTCCAAACCACAGACTGAGGAGGAGCATGGACTGATGGAGCCCTTGGGGCTGAGGAGCATTGAAGGCTGCAGCCAGGCAACCCCCCCCCCCGCCTCAGCTTTCCAGGTTTGGGATCAAATTCTCCAATGCCCCCACCCCTCCCCCACCCAGCAGGGCCCTCCCATTCCTTCTCCCTGTCTGGCCCTTGGAATCTGTCTTCATTGGGGACCCCCCCTCCCCCGGGGCCATGACAAGGGTGGGCCTATTGGGCCCAGCTGGGCCTGCCCCATTTCCCACCACAATAAAGTCTTGATGTCACTTGGGGTTTTGTCTCCTGCCGTCAGAGATCTGGCCTCCAGCCTGCTGCTGCGTGGGAGCCCCTCTGGCCGTCCTGGATCAGACCATGGTGGTCATTCAGCAGGCCCAGAGGGGTCAGGCGTATGACCAGAGTCAAGCCTGGGCCCCACTTCCGAAGGGTGTTGGGCAGGGGTGAGGCTCCCCTGGGGGCTGAGGGGCTTTCCAGCTGGTATTTGGTAACCGCTGGCCCTTCCCCTTCAAGGTCTGCAGTGAGCCAGGGTCCCACCTCCCTATGCTTGGATGTGGAGAGGCAGCTTGGGGGAGTAGGGAGGTGGGGGGGGTGAGACCTGCCACCCTGCCTCTGTTGGGTGGAGACTGGGCCTCCCCCAGCTCCCCTGGCAGGGAGGGAGGAGGGGCAGGCAGGCCCTCAGCCCCTTCACAGAGGCCCCCTCTTGTATTTCTCTAACGTTTCTTTTTTTTAAAATTTCATCTTGCAAGGTAGTCGGGGTTAAGTGACTTGCCCAGGGTCACATAGTCACATATCAAGTGTCTACATCTGAATTTGAACTTAGGACCTCCTGAATCCAGGGCCCTTGCTCTGTCCATTTGTGCCACCAGCTGCCCCTCTTGTGCTTCTCTGACGTGGGGCCTGGATTCCCATTTAATCCCTCTGTGGGCCTGATGGGCCTTACTAGTTTGAAGTGGTGGAAGGAGGTTCTTCACGGGGTCTGCCCAGGTTTCTCCCAGATCTGTCTGTCCACCCAGTGACCCCTCTCTGTGTAGCCTTGAGGCTCTGGGGGTTGGGTTACAGGGATCCCAGGGCCATGGGTGACAGTTGTCAGTCAAGAGCTAGATTACTGTCGACTTGGGATCGCAGAGCCGTGAACCCTCAGAGGCCCTCTGACTGACAGGTGAGGAAACTGAGGCTCTGCAAGGTGGTGGGCTGGCCTGAGCTCACACAGGTTATAAGCAGCAGAACTAAGAGTCGACCCCAGGGCCTGGCTCTTCACTGCACTGGGGTGGGTGTTGTGGGAGAGAGCACTTAAGGTTTGTGAACTGCTTTATACATACCTCAGATGATCCTAGCGTGGAGCTGGGGGTATCCCCATTTTACAGATGGGGAAACTGAGGCTGGGAGGGGTTAACTGACTTGCCCAGGGACGCAGCTGGTGGCCTCCTGACTTCAGACCCAGCACTCTGTGCCCTGTGGCGCCCCCTGGCTGCCTGGAGATGTGAGCCCAGAATTAATGGTGGGTCAGTGCAGCCCGCAGAACCACACAACTGTGAGCTCCGGCTGCCCTCACAAAGAACACGCCCTCGTCTGCTGGTGCATGCCAAGGCTTTATTGAATTCTACCTGTGTAAAGCTCTATATTTCCAGGGAGGAAGGCTCACCTCTGGGGGGCGGCCTGTGCTGGGCCCTGCTCCCTCCCCTCTGTCCACGAGAGGCCCCTCAGCTGAGGCCTGATTCAGGCTCAATCCCTGAGGAGTGGTGGGCAGGTGGGTGCAGAGCCTTTCCAGCCAGGGCTCTTCACTTGGGCTGGTGCTTAGCACTGTGCCTGGTACACAGAGGAGCTTACTAAACACTTGCTATTTGAGGCCAAGGCTAAGGAAAAAGCTGCTGCTGCAGTCTCTACTTCCCTCATAGGGCTTGGCTGGAACAAGGCTCCGCCTGCAGTAGGCAGGGGGGCCCAGCGCCCTTGGGAGCCATCCCAGGGTCACCTGTGTGGAGCTGCAAGGGGCCTCGGGGGCCAGAATGGGGAAGGGACCCACAGGCAGGGAGAGCTGGAAATGGGCCAGGGGCCTCCGACTCCTAATGAGGCTGCTCTCCTGAGAGAGGAGGAGGAGGCCAGGCTGCCCGGAGGGTCCTAACTTGTTTAATGATAGCAGCCCTGCCGCCAGGCCTTAGGGGGAGGAGGAAGATGTTCTGGGAGGTGTGGCTTCCAGGAGGAGTCCCAGAGAGCAGCTGCGGTAAGCTGGGAGGCTCTGCCCACTGCCTCCAAAGCCCCCTCACAGGGCTGGCCTCCACTTCCTGCCTCTACGTGAAGGTTGGCACCCAGCTGCTGCTTGCTCTTGGCCAGTCCTGGCTCAGGCAGCCACCAGCCCCTCGCTCACAGGCATGCTGATGTGGGCGCTCAGCAGGGGTGCGCTCTGGCCCTCACGAAGCACCAGCACCTGGGGGTGAGAAGCCCCCTCATTTTCAGGTCAGGTGGGAGGGGAGGCAGAGCAGCTGGTGAGTTAGCCACCGTTTCAGAGACCCTGTGTCTCATCTCCTAGGACCCACCCACGACCCGATGCCCAGAGCTCTGCTTGCTCTGACGAGTGCAGAGGTCCCCGCTGCCTCAGGGGTGACCCACCTTGATGACGTCTGAGATGCCTTTATCACTGAGACACTCCACAAAGGTCTCCAAGGGGTAACTGAGGCCGGGTACCAACATGGGAACCTGGGGTGGGGGACAGATTATGGATGCTGGTAGCTCCCATTTGGATTGCCCTTAGAGGCTCACAAAAGCATAAGAAAAGGGAACTCGAGGTGGAGGCCACCCGTGGGCTCTGGAGAAGGAAGGCAGGGGCAGGGAACCATTGTCAGGAGGCTCATGGCCCCCCCCCCCCCGTGGGAGGGTCAGGCTCCCACCTTGAAGAAGGCCTGGGGCAGGGCGTAGAGGGACTCATTGTACAGGAAGGAGACCAGCAGGCCCAAGGCAGGGCGGATAGCAGAGGTGTTCTGGAGATGAAGGATCAACCTGAAGGTGGGCCCCAGGCCCTGAACCTGGGGGAGATACAAAGCCTTAGAACTGGGTCTGGAAGGCCGAGTGGGACACCTCTGCCACCATCCCACATCCTCTTCCTGATTGGGGCCATTGAATCCAATCTGGACCTCGAGCCACGCCCACAATGCCCCCAACAAGCTGACCTCCACCCTGCCTGAAGACATCCAGGGACTGGGCGAGGAGCTCAGTGCCTCCAGAGGCAGCTCTTGGTGTCCAGAAGTGTTTCCTTGAGCAAAACCCAAGCTGATTTCTTTATGACTTCCCTCCCTCTGTCCTTGTACCCCACCCCCACTTTTGGACACTGCCCCCCTTCGCCGCCGGCCGGGTGGCCCCACTCAGCAGGCTCTCCATCTACCTGAATGTCATAGATTTCTGTCCATACCCTTGCCAGCACCGTCACGATCCCCAGAAACTTCTCACAGATGAACGTAGGGTTTCTAGGACCTCCCTCCACTAAAGATTAGGACCACACCCAGAAGTTCAGTGACTTGCCCAGGGTCACAAACCCAGGACGGATTAGTGGTGATCTGACTTCCAAGCCAGCCCTCTATCTACTAATCTACTGCTTTAATTTTTATTCATGACCAAGTATACTCTCCTCACCCGATTCTCCCGTCTGATCCTCATGCCCTAGAAATGTAGGCAGGGAAGACTTGATTTTCCCCATTTTACAGAAGAGGCTCAGAGAGGGTATGTAACTGTCTTAAGGTCACACAGCATTTCTCAGTGTGCACTCTGCCCCCAGCTGCTCCTTGGGGCCCTGGGAGCTTCCCTAAGCATCATTTCGTCTTACTTAGGACCGAGTTGCCTCAGCCTTAAGCGTGCCTTCACTGATAGAGCTCTCAGTGGCTCCCACAAGTCTTGGTGGGTGTACTTCAGGAGCCCTCAAACTGCCCTGGCTCACAGACAGCAGAGTCCTTCACTGGGGGAAACCTGCCCAGTGGCCCAGGGCCCCCTCTCCCTGACTTGGGGCTGAAGTGCTGGGGAAGACTTGGGGGGGGCCCTTAGATCTCCCTGCTCTGATTCTTTACTGACCTTTCTCCTCGAGCCCACCCCCCAAGCTCCTTCCCCTCCCTTGTTCACCACAGCATGTAGCTTGAGGGGCTCCCGGAGGGTGGCGGACACAGGGTTCAAGCTGGACTCCAGAGCCTGCACGTAGGCGCGAGCTGCCCGCAGCCGGAGCAGGTAGAGGTCCATCTGGAAGGCTCGGTGCATGGCTGCAGAAGGGAGAGGCACCAGAGGATGGGGTGGCATCCGGATGCCCAAGGCTGCCTGCCATTCCAGGGGGATTCTAGGAGGAGTGTGAATGGGACCCAGAGGGTTGTGGGAATATGGGCAAAGGGTGAAAAGGGGAGGAGTCAGGAGAAGGCAGACAGGTGGGGGCCAGCAGAGTGCTGGACTTGCACCCGACTCCCCTAAACCTACACCTGGTTAAAATGCCTGCGTGAGCCTCACCGGTGCCTGCCTCTCGCTCCCGCAAAGTCTGGTCCACATAGAGTCTGGTCTTTCGAGGCACGCTGAGCTTCAGGGCTTGGGCTGGGGGGGGACCTGCCTCTCCAGCCCCTTCCCCAAATACTGCTGTTCGCTTCAGAATCTTGATAACCAGGCCCCCACCTAGTGGAGAGGGAGAGGGCCAGAGCTGCAGTGACCTTCCCCCATCAGCCCAGATCTGAGGGTTAGAAATGTCGCTTTACGGGGCTCACCCCCTTCCCCCCACCTCATGCTCCCAGGTCGCTCTCCCCCTGACCTCGAGTCGTCATGATAAGGGTATTATCCTCTCGTCCATAGCGGCCAAAGCAGAGGCTGGTCACTGCATCCTGGGGGAAGACACAAAGGACAGTAGGAGTAGGGGAGATAGCAGATGTGAGATATAAGGAGAAAAACCCAGGTTGGGGGCACAGAAGGGGGCAACAGCAAAAGGGGATCCCCCACTCCCCAAACTTCAAGGACTCACAGGAGTGCGGATAATGTTGAGAAGGGCCTTATCTCGGTAGATGCGCATCTCCCCCATTGGCCAGTCCTGCCATGACGGCCTGCAGACCCCGGGAACGCTGTTCCAGGAGACTCATTGTAAGGATGGGCGCTGGCATGGGCACCGTCCACAGCTTCTTCCCCTGTGAGTGAGCCAGGGAGTCAGAAAGCCTCAGGCTGGGGATCAGGGATGATGGGGAGAATGTGGGCATGGGGCGGGGGGGAGGGAGACAAGTTACGGCATGAGGATGTTCAGGGGTACGAGCAGTGAGCTTTGCCCCTGAGGTCAGCACCTTGTGGGTGAAACTGTGGAGCATGTCCTGGGTGCTGCCCACCACGAGGGTCTTGTGGATCCGGACGAGCCCTACAGGATGGGCGTTCAGCTCGATGCAGTATTTAGGGCGCTTGCAGTCCCTTTGGAAAAACAGACATCAGACTTCTGGGCCGGAAGGACCCTCCCTCGACTCCCACGCTTCTTCCTGTCTCTTGTCCAACCTTTGCTCTCAGTCTCCCTCCTGCCCCTCCTGGGACACACGCTGGGACCCAGAACCAGCTCCTAGGCCCTGGCATTCCCAGATTCCCATTTGAACCCTGGCACCTTCTCAGGATGTAGATGTTACCGTCCCGGCAGGCAGCCGTGAGCCAGAATTCCACGTCAAACTGCCCTGACACCTCCAGAAACACAGGGACGCTGGGCAGGTTCATCTGGATGGAAAGGCACCAAGGTCCTGCCCGGCTCCTGTCCTGTCTGTCCATGCCCTTCCTAGCCTCCCCCACCCCGGTCCCCTTCCTGGCAACAGGGCCCGGCCCAGCCCCCCCAGCTGACCTTCGTCAGGACAGTGAAAGCCTCGGGGTCCAGCACTAGGAGCTCCCGGTTCTCGGTCCCCAGCACCAGGCAGGACACGGCATCTTCGTCAGCCAGGTTCTTCTTCAGGATGGTCATTGTCGTGATGACTGTCTGGTGGCCAAGGAAGCATCAGTCACCTGCCCAGGGCTGAGCAGGGCCAGGTCGGGAGGGACATGAGGAGGGGGGGGGGGCTACCTATACCTGCCGCTTGATGGGCTGAGTCTTGTGCTGAGCAACAAAAGCTTCCATTTCTCCCAGCTCCAGGTGCAAGAACCTACATATCAAGCAGCTCTCAGCTATGCTGGCTCTGCAGAGCCCATGCTCCCCTCTGGAGGTCTGTGAGGCAGCGGGCGCCCTCCCTTCCCCCCCTCGGAGATCAAGGCCACGCCCTCCCTGGGTGGCCTCGGAGCCCCCTTCCCCTCTGCTGCCTGGCCTTGTTTTCCTGCCCCCAGGGTGGGAGCACACGTCCCAGAACTGGCCAAGGAGTAGAGAGGCCTTTGCTTAAACTGCTCCGAGTGCAGGGAGGGGTCTCCCTCCACCTGGAGCCTTTCCGGATCCCCCGAGGAGCTTCACTGCGCATCTCTGATGGTCTCTATCACGTGATCTCAGGTGTTGGAGAACACGTCACTGACACGGCGCTTTGGTGAGGGGATTAGCGTAGGGGTGGAACTGGACCCCGGATCTCTGCCAAGTGCGAGCGTGGCCCTCTTTCCATTACCCGACACTCCCCGTGGTCATCTGGGCCACTGCCTTATTCCCCCCACTAGGCGCTGAGCTCCAAGCAGGCGGGGACCACATGGTGTCTCCAAGCATAGGAGGGACAGCCACCAGTGGACGCATTAAAGTGGGGATTCATTTCAGGACTGGGCTGGTCAGGATGGTCACTGAGGTCCCCATCAGTGCCCTAATTCTGTGATATTAAAGCTGCATGGACCCCAGGGCTTTGCACACAGTAGGAGCTTTTCAACGGTTTGTTGTGGGCTCTCTGAAGGGGCCTCACCTGAGGGACTGCGAGGACAGAGGCACCTCAGCCTTCTCCCTGTAAGGAGAGGATGCTCAAGTCATGTGGGAAAAGAACAAAGACCAGGGAGCAGAGAGAAAGACAGCACCAGGGAGATGTTTCTCACCTGATCCCCTCCAGCATCTCCTTAAGGGTCAAAGGGTCAATCCGGTCCTGCCAAAGGGAGGAGACTCCGTGGCTCAGGGCCGATCTCTCAGCAGCCGGCCCAGCTCCCACAGTGCAATGCAGCCCTTCTGTCCCGCAGCACTCTACCCTGCTCTACCCCAGGCCTTCCCAGACCATGGCCCTGCCCCATCCAGGAGCCTATCCTCCTCCTTTACAGCCCCTCTTCCTCTCATCCCTCTCTGTAACTCCACTTTTTCCATCCAAAGCCCTCACTTCCCTCAAGATGCACAAACTTTCTCCCCTTTCCTAACACCTCCACCCTAGAACTGGGCTAAGGGCCGGCTGGTGTCCCTTAGCTCTCCAAGGGGCAAAACCAAGCCCCTACCATGCCCCCCTCGACAGCTATGCTGCCGGACAAGGTGGGCCATGTGAGCATAAGTGAGAAAAACCAAGGCAACCAGAGTCAGCTGTGGAGTAGAGCACTGTGGATGGAGGGGAGAAAGAGGGCACCTCTGCTATTAGGACAGAGAAACCTGAAAAGGATGCTCTGGCCTCTGCTTCAGAGGGCCCCCTCTGATGCTTACTGTCATACCCAGGTACAAATGCCCCCTCAATAGGCGCATGCACGCGCACACACGCACAAACATGCATGTGCACGCACCATCAGCTCCTGGAGGGCAGGGACTATTTCAGTTGTTGGCTTAGCATGAGGCTTGGAATCAGATGCCAAGGGGCACCTGAGCTGGGATCCCCTCCCTCCATCAGTCCCAGCTCCCTTTCCAGCCCAGAGCTATAATGTTTCTTTTTTCATTTCCTTCTGGACTTTCTCTGCCACCCTTCCACCACCAGCACCACCAGTCCAGCTGCTGCCCCTGTCTGTGCCCACCTCCTTGGCTTGGTTCCAGAGATCCTGCTCCAGGGGGTTAGGAGGCAGGGGGGGCAAGCTGAATTTGAAGTAGGGCCGAAGGTTCTTGTAGACGTACACACAGGGGCCGGAGGCCAGTGCCAACGCTGGGGTCCGAGGCTCATGGGGCTCCATGAGAAAAGCAGCGGCAGCCGATGGCAGGGCAGGCAGTGGGCTCTCAGTCAGCACCGATGGTCCCTTGAGTACCTTTAGTCGAGGCTGCCGACCGTTAGGACCCAGGTCCCCCACTACCAGCTATGAGGAAAAGGGCCAAGTAATAAACATGCTTTCTACCTCACCCAGCAGCTGAAACCTTCTCTCTGTGTTATCTCCCTGGCACAGCGGGAGCCCCTTAAGGACGGGTGCTGGCTCACTTCTCTATTTCCTTAGCACAGGGTTTGATCAATGCTTTTTCATTCACTCACTCACTCAGGCCCCCTTCAAGGCTTTGCACGGACCCAGCGGCTCCAATAGGTGCTATGGGGGGGGGAGGGAAGTGTGCTTCAGAGCTTAATGGACTTTTTACCCACAAGGGGAGGGAATCGTCCTTAAGGAAATCCCCTCCAGTCCCCTGCCCCATGAAACCCTGAGCAAGTCAGAAGGCCTGGCTTCTCTAAATTCAATGACCCCTGCAGGGTCAGAGCCTAACGGTTCTCAATTCTGTGACCCAGGTTCACCCCGCTGTGACAGGGGCAAATCTAGCTTCCATTGTTGGGAACTGAAGGGCCTAGACTAAATGACTGCCGAGCTCCCTTCCTGCGCTAAAGTTCTGCCATTCCAGTGATTCTGTACAAGCCAGTCTACAGCCGGGGCCCTGATTCCCCTCAAGTTCTGGCAGCTTCTTCAGTGCCTTCCAAGGAGCCTGGGGCTATGCCCGCATCTGGCAGATGCATATTAAGCAAGCGGGAAGCTGGAGGCTGGGCGCTGGGCCCTCCCAACAGCTCTCACCTTGTACTCGCCATCCCCATGGAGGTCCGCAAGTGCTAGAAAACACAGAGTGGCTCATAAGGATGGGGGGAGGGGAGAGATGTCACACGGGCAGGCTGAGAAGGGCAAAGCCCCAGAGCCGTGCTAGGGTGCCCTTCTGCCCCCTTTCCCAGGGCTGCCTAAAGCAAGCACAGAGAAACTCACCAAGGCACGCAGAGAAAGTGTGGATGTTAGCCATGGGGTCATAATGGGCGTCCAGCCATTTGGAATTGACTTCAGTACTAGAGAGAGGAAGGATGGAAGGGGTTCTCATGGCAGGGAGGGAAAGGACCCTAAACCCAAAACGTGGGGTGGGTGGGTGGTAGGGGAGCATCACTGGGAGGAGGCAGAGGTAGGGACTGAGACTGGCCAAGGTGCAGTGTGTACTTATGGCTGGGAAGGAGAGAGCCAATAAGGGGTAGGAAGCTGGTGGGATTCATCACGTGGAGGACGGGTGAAGGGCAGTGCAGACTAGGGTTAGGAGACCTCTGAGAGAGCCTCTGCGGCTCTACGTTTTGGCCCTAGAACTTTCCACACTAACGTTCTAAGTTTCTAAGGCTCCAACAAATGCCCTGCTTCTGGTGTTCTGACCAACACTGCTAACGTTCTAGGGGCCCACGTTCCACCTCTGGCACGTAGAGGGTTCTCGTGGCTACGCTGTTAATGTTCTAGGCGCCCCGGTCCCATCTCCAACAGCTCACGTCGCTACAATGTAACAGTCCTAAGCCGGCACTGATTCCCACAGCACCCCCGGGAGGGACGTGCTCCTACTCCATAGCTCATTTGACAGATGAGGAAACTGAGTCCCCAGCCAGCGTCGGAGGGACTTGGCCCCGCGCTGCCCGCCTCCCTCCCTTCCCTTCCCCTCCCCTCCCGCAGAATCTAACGGTATCAAGCGGGGGCGGGGCCGGGGAGGGGAGAGCCCGTCGCTCCTCCCCCCCAGCCAGAGGGGCGGGGTTCAGGGGCAGGCGGTCAGGGTGGGGGGGGGTCACCTCTCGCTGCGGCCGCCCGCACAGTCCCCGCTCGCCGCCATCTTATCCACCGTAACCCCGGACAACGGGCGCATCCTCCCCGTCCCGCCCCGGCGCCCACCCTAAGCAGTCCGTCGGCGCCAGGTTCCGGGCACCAAGCACCAAGGTTCCGGGCGGAACTACTTAGACCGCTCTGCGCAGCCGCAGAGCCGCCTGGCCCGCCAGGAACGCGCCTGCGCCAGCCTTCTCCAGGCCACTCCTCCTGAGCGTTTTGTTTAGCGCAGAAATTGTTTTCTTGGGCGCTTGACAGGTGGTCTGCGTCCTGGGCTCCGTGAGGTGTCTCCGTGTTTGAAGGCGGCTCTTAACCATCCTGTGAGCGCCGACCATGCAAGTACTACGTCTCGGTTCTGCACGCCATTCCGTGCTCTAGGTTCACGGCCTTCCTCAGCTCTGACATCCTGTGTTCTAAGCCTTAGGCCCCTCTCAGCTCCGCCGTCCTACGTTCTAAGCCTT
Organism: Phascolarctos cinereus; assembly: GCF_003287225.1. NCBI lineage: Eukaryota > Metazoa > Chordata > Mammalia > Diprotodontia > Phascolarctidae > Phascolarctos > Phascolarctos cinereus. The sequence continues at coordinate 257,161,695 of NW_027556402.1, read as the reverse complement.
AGGCCCTTCTCAGCTGTGCCCTCTAGGATCCAAGGTCAACCCTTTGCTTAGCCTTAGCCGGCCCCCCTTTCTAGTCTCCACACCAGATGGACTCCCTTCCTCCCAGTTTTCTGTGCAGTTACACTGGCTTCCTGGCCATCTTCAGGAGACTCCAGCTCCCAGCTCCGGGAAGTTTTATGAGCAAGTATTCCCCACGCTTGGAATTGCCCACCTCCTCATGGTCATCTCCCAGCCTCCTTCACTTCTCGGCTAAAATTTCTCCCCCAGACGCCTTTCCTGATTCCCCTTTAATCCCAGAGCCTTCCTGCTGTTGATTATCTCGTTTCTCCTGGACACAGCTTGTCTGTATGTACTCGATGGCCTGCTGTCTCCCCTGATAGACTGGGAGCTCCTTGAGGGCAGGGACTGTCCTTTGCCTTTCTCTGTATCTCTGGATCTGAGCACAGTGCCTGGCACAGAGCAGGTGCTTAATAAATGCTCAGTGACTTGACCTTCCAGTTCTGACATTCCATCTTCGACATCCCAAAGTCCCTGCCATCTCAAAGTCCTGTGCTTCCCCCACCCCCCTTAAGAATCACTGGTTACACTTGGAGGCATCCCGTGTCCCCCCCCCCAACCACAGGATGCCATGGCCCCCAGGGCCCAAACTACAGGATACCGTGGCCCCCCTGCCCCAAACCACAGGATGCCGTGGCCCCCCTGCCTCAAACCACAGGATGCTGTGGCCCCCAAGGCCCATATATGGGGGAAAGGAAGCTGGACTGTCAGTGCCCCCGTTTCAAAAGCTCTTTAAAGGTTATAAACCACTTTCCTCACAACAACCCTGTGAGAGGTAGGCAGGTAGGCAGGGTGGAACCATCCCTGAACAGAAGAGGAAACTGGCTCTGAGAGAAGGGATCTGGCCCAGGGTCCCTGGACAGCTACTGAGCGTCCAAGATGTACTGGCCACCATCACGGGCCGCTCTGGCTGATCCTCACGTGGAGACGGAGGGGGTAATGGATGGCTGTCAGCTCTGCAGCCACCCCCGCCCTGCCGCTGGGCACAAACTTGATATTCGGGGCAGGAGGCCCAGCCCACGTCCCTCCTCAAACCCCAACCGAGAGAGGGAAAGAGGGAGGGAGGGGGGTGGGGAGGGGCTCAAGTGAGGAGAGCTGCTTAGGATCTTCTTCAGGCCTGGAGGGCCGGGACTTCTTTGGGGCCCCTCCAGAAGTGGGCATCAGCCTTGGCCAGCCCAGTGAGCAGCTCCTCGAGCTTGGGCCCATCCTCAGGGAAGCGTTCCACGAAGGAGCGGATAAGGCCGGCGGCCGAGGCATCATACTCACGGAGCTGCACCTGGGAGCCTATGGAAAGAGCAGAGGCCCTCAGTGGAGCACAGACCGCTGCCTCGCACCCAGCCCCACGAAGCCTCAGGAGCAGGACACCCATGCCTTCCTCCTGACATAGAGCAGAAAGGGTCCTGGACCTGACAGGAAGCCTTGGGTTCAAATCCTCACTGGGATACTGGCTAGCTGTGTGACCCTGGGCAAACCCGACTCCATCGGCTGTCCGGGCCTCAGCTTCCGGATTGGTGGAAGGACAGGTGGCCTCCCGGGTCCCCTCGGCTCTTGTTCTATCGGCCTGTGAACCCTGTGGGCAGGTGCTTCTGGACTATAACCCCGGGCATGTGCCCGTCGGCATCAGCTTAAGCAAGGAGGGTGGCAGTGGGCCATCACTTGTGGGGGAAGGGCAGTGTCTACAATCGAGGGGCCATGGGATGGCACCAGAGGAAGGGGATTCTCCTGTGTGGGCTCCATCTATACAGGCCTTGGGGGCCCCTGCAGAAGGGCAATGGCATTGGCCTTGGCCAGCCCAGCGGGCACCTCCTCTAGCACGGCCGTCCTCGGGGAAGGCTCCAGAGGAGTGTCCACCCATCCAGGCATCCACACCTCCCTCTCTCCCTCCATCCAAAGTTACCAAGCACTCAATAACCCCGGGGTTCTACACAAGCCATTGCCCAGCTGTTCCCCTGACCTTGGTGTCCAGCACCCCCAACCCTCTGGGCTCTGTAGCCCAAGAAGTCATGCTCCAAATACTAACCCCTGGTAGCCCACCTGGGCCTCAGGCACCTGACATTCGCGACCTGGGGCAGAGCCTGAACTTTGGGGAGTCAGGAAGGGGGGGGGCTACCTTCGAGGCACGTATTGGGCTGCACAATAAGCTTGCGGGCCTCCTTCCGCAACAGCACTGTCTCCCGGAGGGCAAGGAAGTTTTCAGGGGCAGCATCAGTGACGGCGGAGTACCCCTGGTACAGCGCCCGCCCAGCGGCCACATCTCCTGTTGATTTCAGCACCTGGGCAAGGGAGGGGAAGGTATCAGGGATCATCTGGCCTCAGTTTACAAATGAGGAAACTGAGGTGCAGATTAGGGGAGTGAGTCTCCAAAGAGGCCTTTTCAATTCTCCCATCAATCCAGCAATGAGCATTTATTAAGCACCAACCTGTACCAGGCACTGTGGGAAGTGCTGGGAACACAAGACAACACTGTCCGTACCACAAAACAGATGCCAGGTGACTGGGGGGGAGGCCCCTGGCAGCTAGGCAGAGCTTGAGCCAATCCTGGGGATTCTGAGGGGCAAAGGGGAGGAGGGAGGGCATTCCAGGCTAAGGGGACAGCCTGGGTAAAGGTGTGAAAGAGGGAGATGAGATGGTGACCCGTATCTGAAGAAAGCCTGAGAAGGCTTGGAGGGAGCAGACCCTCTGCATCGGGGGCCCAAGTCAGCCCGGCCACGCGGCTCAGGCTGGCGCCTTCTCCTCCCTTCTGGGGGCCTCTGGCTCAAGGATTAGGTGATGGGCAAAGAGCAGAGAGGAGGGAAGAGAATGGAAGAGAAGGGGGACACAGATGTGCAGAGAGCAGAGAGGGCCTTTGCTTACCTGGAGGCGCCGCAGGAACCGCTCCAGGGCAGGCTTGCCAACTGAGTGGATCTTGTGCCGATCCAGACGGACCCGGGCATCTGGGCGCCCGTCGGAGCCAGTGGTGGGGACGACTGTGACCAGTCCCTGCCCGGCTTCCAGCAGGACCCTCAGGATCACAAAGCGGGCCTGCATGTGCGCCTGCAGCAACGAGGATTCTGTTCAGGCCTCTGACAAGGGGCCCACTCTCTCCTCTTCTCCCCCACCTTCTCTCCATCAGCCTGGGCCACAAGGGGCAGGAACAGATGGGGTAGAGGGGTGGCTGAGACCACGGAGGGGTAGAGCATGTGGGCAGCCTCAGGCGGGGAGCTCAATGAGGCGGCCACGGCCCCGGACCAATGGTTCTCACGCATGCCCACCCTCCTTCCCCCCACCCCTCAGGGCCACCCATCGCCCATATTCCCAGGTGTTGGCCTGGTCTAAAGCCATCGTGTCCCGATTCCCACCACACCTGCCCACACATTCACACATATTTACATGCCCCACAATACACACACTCCGATGAACACATTTACACTAACACCCCACCATACACACTCACTCTTACACGCACATACAATACACACCTTACCACACACACACATTCACAGCCCTCCCTACCTGTCTCCAGCTGGATGTTTCTGGGGTGTAGAATTCTAGGCCGAGCAGCCCCGCGCGCACCATGTTCAGCCAGTTCACATACACCACGTCCTCAGCCTCAGGACCGTCTAGCCCAAAGATCCTGGGGGAAGCGTGTGAGGGCTTAGGGGTTCCCAGAGCCCCCTGGCCCTGCCTCTGGCCCATGTCCCTTCCAGGCCTGCTCCAGCTTATCCTTACTCCAGGACACGTGGGTGGAGACAGAGATAGAGCCCCACGCTCTCAGCCCGGCACTCCTCGTAACTGGACGCGATGGTACTGAATCTGCTGTCCCATGTCTCTCCACTCCGGTACCAGTTCCTGATCTGGTGTGGGGCAAGGGATGGCGCAGGCAGCTGGTTACCTGGCAACCCTGCCCAGCTGCTCCCCCCTCTCTGATTTCCCTGCACGATTCCCCAACATCCTCTTCCCTCGGGTCTCCAGGTAACCCCTCTCCTATCACCCTCCCCACTGCCTGGCTCTCACCTGCTCCCCCGTTTCTGGGTTGGTCACAGTATTCTGGTCAAAGTTGAAAGCTCCTTTCTCATCCTGCAGGAAAAGCCATTGAACAGAAGGGGGGGATCCCCACACCCAGGGATGTCCTGTGTCCCAAATCCAAGGCCTGCAGGACAGGCTCTGGGTGCCTTCCACTCCCTCCCTTTTTCCTAAATAAGTTCTATTGTGAAATTTTGGTTTTTCTGTCACACTCATCCTCCCTTGAAACAAACAAAAACAGCTAAGCAGAGCCAGCAAGCCCAAAGACTGTACGCGACACTCCTAACCTGTTGTAGCCCCCCACCTCCATCTCTCATGACTTTTCCAGACTCTGCCTTTTTCTAGGCACTTGTGACCTGATCTCCTGCCTCTCCACCACCTTCACCACAGAGGCACAAGGGAAGCAGGTGGGACAGAGGGCCATTGTGGCTTTTCCCTGGCTCACCCTCACAGGCAAAATCATTGGGTGGCTAACCTTTGGGGGCTGAACCCCCTGGGACATCAGACACGACCTGTCTTGGGGTTTACAGGACAGGAAATCACACAAAATAAGAAGGGGGAGATGGCCTGCTACTGCACTTGTGGAGGGAGTACCCACATACATGACACCCCTGACCCCCTGAGTGCCCAGGGTTGTCTGCTCCGGCCCAAGGCACCAGCTCCTCACCTGTATAAAGAGCTTCCCGCTACCATGGCCCAGCAGCTCATGCAGCCCCACCTGGACCTCAAAGGATGGCCCTTTCCAGCGGATGTAGAGGTCCTACAGAGGCGGAGGGTCAGGTCCCCCAGTGCCCCCCCCACTCCCTGCCCTGCCCCCCATGGCCACCCTCCCTCACCTTGTCCTCTTCTTCTAGGAAGGTGAGCTTTTCGCGCTGGGTGGTGTAGGCCACGGCCAGCACGTTGCCCAGAGACACGTTCTTGAAGCCCTCCTGCTGCCGGAGATCATCATCTAGAGAAGGCAGCAGCTCGGGATGGGGAGAGGGGAAGAGAAGGGAAGTGGGAGGAGAGGGGGAGGGGGGGAGCACCAACTGTGGGACAGGTGCTGGGGGAACAAAGGTGAAGGCAGGGCAGTCCCTGAGCTCGGGAGCAAGTGGGGGGCTGGGAGCACAGCAAGAAAAGGTCATAGAGCAACACAAGGCTCTAGGTACGGGGGACGCAAAGGCACAGACTGAGAGTGCCAGCCCAGGAAGCAGAGGCCCAGAGCTCAAGCAGCTGGCCCAGGCAGGGTCCCACCAGGTGGGCATCAGAGCCAGGAACAGGCCCGGGGCTTTGGTGCCCCCTGCTCCTCCCCTAGGTTTCCTGTGTCCCCACGCCTCCCCTCCCCCCAGGGCTCCCCTTCTCCGGGGGCCAGCGATGCCAGGGAGGGACGTCCTCCCCAGGGGATTACTCACAGTTGGGGATGTTGATGCCAGCAGGGATCCCGGAGCCCGCAAAGGTGAGGACATCGAGGGAGGTGAAGTCGGGGGTGAGGAATCTGTCCTTCTCAAAAGCCGGGGGCCAGGGCAGCTCTTTCAGCAGCTGCTCAGCGCTCTCCACCAGGCACTCAAACTTGGCACTCATGGACTTGTTCACCACAGCGACAAACCCTGAGGGCCCAGGAAGGGAGGGCTGGAAGCCCTGCCCCTCACCACTCCCTCACCAGCCCACTGTCCAGGCAGCTGTGCTCCCTGGGATGGATAAGGGGCCCTCAGTGGGGTAGGTGAGGGGCAGAGCAGGAAGAGTGCTCATCCTGGAGGCAGGGCCTGGCTGACTCAGGAAAGCTCCCATTCCCAAGGCCTGAGCTGACCCTGTGGCCCCAGGATGACCCCCTCAGTGCCTACCACTATGAGAGGGGTTTGCCAGCACCCCCCTCCCCAAATGGACTGAGAGCTCCCTGAGGACAGGACATGCTTCAGCCTTCCTTTGTGTCCCTGGTGCTCAGCGAGGGGCCCGGTGCCTGGTCTGGGACACTTGTCGGCAGGGTGGCCCAAAGGACCCCCCGGCTCTAGACCTCTGAGCTTAGGACCCCATTCCTGGTACAGAAGATACCTTCAAACTCTCCCCGGGAGCCGAAGGGGTCTCGGTAACTCTCGATGAAGCCAATGTAGCTGGGGAGAGAAGGGCAGTGATGGAGCCCGTGGGGCGGGCAGGATGGGTGCCGGGGAGTCCAGGGACCCATGGCCCTCTCACCTCTCCACGATGGGGCCCTTGTCCTGAATCCAGTGTCTAGAGCCCTTCTTGTGGGCCTCAATGGAGCCCTCCGTGAAGCTCTCGACGTACTGGCTCAGCATCTGCTCCTGGTGGCTGTTGGCTGCGTAGGCCTGTTGGGGAACAAGGCAAGAGGGGTCCCGCCCGTCTCCTGGGAGCTGCCTCACCCCCTCCCGCCCCAACGGGACTCTACCTTGGCCTTTTCCAGGTGCTCCACCACCTTCTGGAGGAGGGGCGAGTAATCTCCCCGGGTCACCTGGAACCGGCAGCCCTCAAAGTCGTAGCTCTTCAGCTTCGGCACCATGTCTGAGTCTGGGGTGATCTCTATGGGGAACAGGAAGACAGCAAATAGGAATAAAGCACCTACTGGGTGCAGGGCTGGTACTAGGTCCCTGCCCTCATGGAGCTCGCAGGGAACCCAGGGACACCCCCCTTCCCAGAAGGGTGACTGGAGAAGCCCAGGGGGCTCGGTGAGGCGAGGGGCAAGAGACCGGAGGCAGGAAGCTGGTGAACCGTCAGCACCGGGCTTGGGATATATTGAGCGCTTTTTCACCCGTTAGTGTTCAGGACACAGGGATAAAATCAAAACAGGCCTGTCCTCAAGGGGCTGACTTTCTACTAGGGGAGGAAGTGCAAGCATATTCACGTGGACATTCTGAGCCCACAGTACACAAGTGCACGGTAATCTTAGGGGGAGGCACCAGCCCGCGGGGGAAGGGACTGGGAGAGGCCTCCTGCTGAGGGGGCTGCTTGACAGCCAGGGCAAAGGAAAGGCGGTAGGAGATGAAGGGTCAACTGTATGTGGGGAATACCAGCCGGGCCAGACTACAGAATGAAAGGGGTAATCACATGGAAGAAAGCTGGGAAGGTGGGCAGGGGCACCCCCAGGCAGCCCCTTCCCTGCTGGGCCAGCCCAGCCCTGGGCCTCCATCCTCCTCTTGGCAACACCCCCCATTACTCTTGGGCCTGAACTCCCAGGCCAAGACGAAGCAGTCTCTGCTCCAAGGGCCAGCTTCCCAGAGCCCCGCCCCATGCCCTAGGCTGCCTCTCGGCTCACCTTCTCGGAGGATAGAGGCCAGGCGCACCTCAAAGCACGGCTTCCCGTCTGCGTCCGTCCCCTTGAACAGCCTTGTGTTGTAGGCACTGAGATTCTGGAAGACAGCAGGAGGTGAGCGTCTGCAGAGAGGGAGGAAGAGGCCCCCACGTACCCACACCCACAGTCTGGGCATCCGCCCTCCCAGGCCTCCCACCTGGGAATCCAAGAAGCTCTGGGCCAGCTTGGCATCTTCCAAGGTACAATTCTCAGAGAAATATGTGGTGGTACCCTGTTGGGGAAGAAAGCCCGTCATCAACAGCAATTCCTATGAAGGGCCTCCTATAGCTGAGAGGCCATGTTAGGTGCTGCAGCCCCAAGGACAAGAAAACGTCCCTGCCCAGGAGGAGCTAACACTCTGCCGGGGGGGGGGGGGTACAGGGGCACAGGCAAGGAAACAGAAGGTCGTTTGAGGAGGGTCAACAACCTGGGGGATCAGAAACGGCATCCTGTAGGAGGGAGCACCTCAGCTGAGCTTTGAAGGAAACTAGGGAGGAAGGGGACCAGCCCAGGCAAAGATACGGAGGCTAGAGATGAACGTGGTAGAGAGCCCAGGCCCCCCATCCTGCTGTGATGAGACACTGGGGGAAATGGGAAAGCGATCTTCCTAAAGTACAGGTCTGATCACGCTCCCCCGCTTTATCCAAAACGCTGCAGTGGCACCAGCCCCATCTGGGCCTTGCCCACGTCAGGAGCAGCATAGGCGCTCCAAGGGGGAGGTGCCTGCCCAGGCGCCCACAGCTGCCGTGAGCCACAGGCAGGGGCTCCCCAGGGGCCCTCAGTGATTGTGGCGCTGACATTCCAGGGGATTGAAGGGCACGGAAGGCCTCGGGCCTCACAATAACCCTCCAAAGTTTGACCTGGGAGTCAGGGGTGCCCAGCCCCACCCTCAAATACCCTACAATGAGCTCAGGGAGGATCGTGGAGGGGGCGGGCCCCGGACTGTCCCCAGGCAAAGGCACGTGAGGAGAGATGTTCCGGGTGTGGTGGACAGGTGGCGTGAGCAGGGGCGGGATGAGTTCAGTTTGGCAGGACTGTAGAGAGTGGGTGTGATGGGGCAAAGGCCCTTCCCAGCCTGGCACTGCCCTTCATGCTCTCACCATTCTGGCCAAACTGGCCCTGGAACCCCTTACTCGAAACCCTCCGTCTCCCACCTCTGTGCCTTTGTCCCCCGGGCCTGGGAAGGGTCTCCTTCACCCCATCACCCAGAATTCCCACTTCCCTTCAGAGCGCACCTCAAACACCACCTCTTATATCTGAGCCTTCCTGACGCCCCCAGCTTCAGAGGACTGGAGACAGACGAGGAAAATGAGGCTCTGCAAGTTAAGGGTTTTGCCCACAGTCATGCATCTAATGTCAGAGGCAAGATTTGAACTCAGATCCTCCTCTTTCCAAGTCCCATTCAGTGACCCTGGAGCTGTGGCCGCTTTCCTCTCCAAGCCTGGCCTTCTTCGACCCAATTCTCCAGTTCCCCTGGTCCTCTGGTCCTGCTCATGGACCCCGCCCTGTACATCCTCATTCTCACCCCCTCCCCCATTGGCTCCCACCCACAGAAGGTTTCAGGAAGGAAGGAAGGCATCCCCTGCTGGCCTCCCGTCCCGTCCCGTCCCACTGTCCCATAGAAGTAGTGAGAATTCTGGAGTTCTGGACCCTGGAGACCATCTGGTCCAGGAGACCTGAACCTGGACCCCACAAACACTCAACATCTTTGTTCTCACTCACCTCTAGAGAAAGCAAGCATTTCCTCTGATGATCAATGTGAGCACTGAGGAGACACTGAGGGGGGCCCCCAGGCTCCCCCCAATGGTCCAGGACACAAGCCAGAGGGTGCCCCTGACCTCGCCCACCCCCCTCTTCTGCCAGAGATGGAGACCACGGCTGGACTGCCATCCTCAGCTCTCCCACCGCATTGTGATGTCTCGTGCTAGCTAGACACTGCCTCTCTGGTAGACACGCACGTGTGCACACGTACACACACATGCATACATGCACACGCACGAGCGCAAACACACACACACAGGCATGAACCCAGGCCTGCTGGCTCTCAGTCCAATGGCGTCTCTCCAGTCCCAGGCTCTCACCTCACTTCCCAGGCCCAGATGGCGCTGCTGGGGCTCCAGAGAGAACATGAGGTTCCCACAGACCTGCCAGAGCCCCCCAATCTCTTCTGGATGCTCTCGGGCGGCCTGGCTCCCCAACACTAATCGTTCCAGCTTCTCCTGCACCGAAGGGGGTGGGGTGGGGGAAGAAAGGGGCTCAGATTCAGGCCTGCACGCTCACAGTCACGTCCCAGAAGCCAGGACTGGGTATCTCCCAATCTGCCCCCCGTCTTCCCCTCCTCTGGCCCCCAAGTAACACCATGAGCCCCAGATAGCTCCCATCAGCCCCTCTGTCCCTCTCCACTTCCTGCCTCACCTTGGGCAAATTGGGGATGAACTTGGTGTCCCCAAAAGACTTGTAGTTCCCCATGTTGGCATAGATCCCTGCGGCATAGACCAGGAAAGCCTGAGGGGGCAGGGAAGCAGGTCAGAGACGAGGGCCAGGAGTGCGGGGTCCACTCGGGCTGTGGTGGTCAGCCCAGAGCACCCCTAGGCCTCCAGTGCTTTAGAGGAAGGCAGGGCTGCGTGTGTGCGTGTGTGCGTGCGCGTGTGTATGTGGGGGGGACGGCAAGGACTCAGGGTCTGGGGTGACTAAGCCATAGGACACACCTGATATTCATCCTCTGTGAAACCCTCCTTCAGGGCACACTCTTTGAGCTGCTCGGGATCCTGGGCACGGAAGAGGCGGCTGAGGAGAGTGTAGATGTGGGGGGCCTCGGGAGAAGTCTGAAGTAACACAACCAGACCCCCGTACCAAGCGGCCCGGGACAAATGGTGCGCGTAGAGCCGCTCCATAGGGGACAGCAGTCCAAAGGCTTCGCGGCAGTCGAGGCTGGCCACACCAATGTCATTGGGGAGGATGTACTGGGGGTCTGCCATCGTGGCTGCCAAAGTGAGGAGGGGACAGAAATGAGTCAGCAAAGCATTCATTAGGGGTCTGCTCTGGGCCAGGCCCTGTGAGGCCAGAGACCATTCTGGAGAATGGGCACGCGCGCGAGCACACACACACACACACACACACACACACACATACGCCTGCGTTCACGTCCACATAAATCACATACAACATGATGCGAAGGGTAAGAAGGCTTAGCCTTGAAGGGAACAAGGGATTCCAGGAGCCAGAGGAGGGGAGGTACTGCACGCATGAGGAGGGAGTGGTACACATGGGGACATGTCTATGTAGGAAAGTTCCAAGGACATGAATTTTGGTCGAACGTGAGGAAAAACTGCCTCAGAATTAGTGGACCGAGGTGCCTGGGGAGGCCACTTGTCAGGAATGTTGTGTGACACCTGGCAAGTCACGGAACTGCCAGCTGCCTCAGTTTCTTCATCTGTAAAAGGGGATAACATCCCCTGGGGGGTGGGGGGGGCTGTAATGCACTTTGCAAACCTCAAGGCAGGCGCTGCACGCAGGTGGCCACTCTCATGTTGTGGTTGTAACAGGGGCTCCTTTGGGATAGGGGCTGGACTATCCTGTGGTGGGGCCCCCTCCCTGTCAGACCCAGGACGTGACCCCTGGGGTGAGAGGCCATTTGTCCTGTAGAGGGGGGGAGCCAAGGCCTCCTGGCTATCCTCCAGTCTGCCCTGAGATTCCCCCTCCCACTCCCTGAGCCAGACTCACTTCTCCTTACTGGGCTCTACAGTCTCCAAGCCCACGTTGTCCTCTGTAAGATGGGGGAAGCCATCCTGATCTCCCCCGCCAGTAGGCGAACCTTTCACTTCTGACCAGAATGTTGGCGCCAGGAGGGCAAAGCCTCCAGCGTCTTCCCCGGGGTCTGGCATGGGCCCTGCGTGCAGCCCCCACGGTAGGCTGATTGGCCAAGAAATGGAGGGACCTTAAAGCCCCGTCCCTTCCTCCTCTGATCCCCCTCCCTTCTTGTCCACATCCCACCCCTCCCCTGTAAACTGTTGACTGTAAACTCCCTGAGGGCAGAGACTATTCCATTCATCGGATGGTAGGCAGGCCGGGCACACAGTTGGCGCTTGATAGACGCTCGCCAATCGAATCACTGCCCTCTCTGAAGCTCTCAAGATTCCTTCTTTCCCGATGCCCTGGTACATACAGTGACTTGGAGGGACCCGCTAGGCTCAAGTCCTAGCCCTGCCCCTGGGCCTCAGTTTCCCTGGGTGGGGAGTGGGGGCGGGGCTCCTGCAAGTGCCCGGGGCGGTTGCATTTTTTGTCACCTGTCGCCACACGGGGCGCCCCCGGCTCCGTTCCGATCGGGGCCCTTCCAGGGCTAGGAGATCCTGGCTGGGGTCCGAGGGGGGTCCCTAGCACCCCCCTCCGCACCCTCTCCCCCCGCCCCGCCCTCAGCCCCCCACGGGGCGCCCTCACCTGCACCAGCTGCTTCTCTGTCTCACTCTCTCACTCACTTCCTGCTTCCGGCTGCCCATTCATTGGGGCTTCGCAACGCCCGCCCCCAACGCCCAATCAGTGTCCACCCTCGTCGTGACCGGCACAGCCAGGGACCAATGAGCGCGGAGGTCCTCGTCCCGGCCCCACCCTCCTCCCCCTTCCTCCGCCTCCTCCCGCACGTGCTGCTGAGGCTACTGGGGATTGGCTCGGGCGGCTGGCTCCCCGCAGGGATCCCCAAGCCTTGTCTTTCCAGTGGGGTGCTCCCCCTTCCCTAGGCTCTCACCCTTATTGGTCCGGCCTCTCTGGACCTCAGTTTACTCATCTGTAAAATGAGACAGCGGCCCTAGAGGAGGGGCCCTTAACCTTTTCTGGGGTCATGGACCCCTTTGGCGGCTGGTGAAGCCATAATTAAGTGCGTGTGTTTAGAGAGGAAACAATGACATTGAGATAATTGTTGCGTCGTTTTTCAGTGGTGTCCCACTCTCTGTGACCCCGTTTGGGGTTTTCTTGGTAAAGCTCCTGGAGTGGTTTGTCATTTCCTTCTCCAGCTCATTTGACAGATGGGGAAACTGAGGCTCAGCAATGGGCAGTGACCTTCCTGAGTCACCCAGATAGCCGGGAGCGGATGGAGGATTTGACCCCAAGTTCTCTAGTCCTTGTGCCCCTAAAGCCTTCCTTGACCCCAAGTCTGAAGAGATCTCCTGGAAAGTTAGACTCAGTGCAAATACACATCCCTCCCTTTAGTCCAGGATCTTTAATTAATGGGCTTCAGTCTCCTCCCCTGTAAAACAGACGGGCTGTGAGGAGCAGACGGCTGGCAAGGTGGAATGGCCCCATGGCCAGGAGTCTTGGACTGGTCCCTGCCCTCTGAGGCCCCTCTCTGGCAGCCTTAAGAGTCAGATTCTAGACATAGGCCAGCCAGGGCACAACATGGCCACCAGCGGGCAGTGTGGGCAGCATAGGTGTAAAGCATCCTGGCTGGTAAACTAGTGTCCAGGAGTGACCGCGGACCCAAGTGGCCCTGGCCACCAGAGGATTCCCTGTTCTCACCCTTCCAGACCAGACTCAACAAAACAGAACCAAAGGAAAAAAGGGCTCCTAACTACAGGCCCAGGGCTCTCGCCACTCACTCCTCCAGGCTGCTTTTGGTAAGCCCCCCTTGCTTTCCTTATCATCAAAATGGCAATTGGTAAGAACAGAAGCCAGTGGCGTTGGCTGGGGCCCTTGCTTCTGGGCTTTCAGTTATTTCTCTATGATTTCCACCCACTCCTTCCAAGTTCTTACTGTCCCATTGTTCACTTCCCTTAGACTGGGGCCAGCTTAGGGGTTTGGGAGGACAGGACTTAGACATCAGCTAGCTGCTCACTGGAGCTGCTCTCTCCTCCTTGTGGGTATTCTCTGAGATGATGGAGGAGCTTCTTGTACAGGAAAGATACCAGAGAACCTGGCTTCAAATCCTGGCTCTGTAACTTACTTGGGTGACCTAGGGCAAGTCAGATCTTGTGTCATGGGAACTGTTGTCTAGCCATGTGCCCCATGTCACGTAGTTGAATGGTTAATTTTTTGGACCCAAGTTTCAAACATTACATTTATCTATATTTCATCTTTTTAGATTAGACCTCTTTGGATCTCATCTTCCAGCTAGGTATTCCCTCGAATACTTCCTGCAATCCCTGACTGTCCTAAGGTGACGCCTGTGCTCTACTCTACTTGCTGGGTCCTCAGTTTCCTCATCTGTAAAATGAGGGAGCTGGGCCAGATGATCCCTACGGTCCCTTCTGGCCCTAACCCCATCACCAACGATGCCTTACCGTCCTGTACAACCTGTGTCCGGGCCTCCTTAAAGTTCACATTCAAAATGCTGGGGCCCTTCCACGCTTTCTCTTGAAGTCTTGAAGAAACCAGTGGAAGGCTCCATCTGTCCAGTGGCTCTCTTGTCCTTCTTGTCACTCACGTGTGTCTTAGAGGACACCCACAATCCTTCCTTCTATACTTCAGTGTTATCGAGGGCTACTGCCTGCTTACACCTGCCACAGCCCTCTCTATTGCTTTGGGTGGATTTTCACATCTCTGCTCTTCAGAGACCATAACATTCCATGACTCAAAGCTGTACTGCCCCTCCAGAGGGTACTGGCCTTAAAAAGACAGGCCTTCCTTTCAGAAAGATGCTTGTAGTCATTAAAAGAGCTTTGCAAGATCCCAAAGGCCACCTGGCCCACTCTCTTCTTCCTGCTCAATTCTGGGCCACAAATTCCCCTCTGATGCCTCAGCATGACACGGAGGTGACCCTGTACTGCCAATGGAATGCAAGCACAGGTAATTCTATCACCTTGGAGGGGTTTTGGAGGATGAAACTGTCAAAGACTGGAGACTGCTTTCTAAATGAGAATGGAGAAGTTCACCCCCAGGATGCTGGCCATGAAGTGATGAATTCTGACTGCCCATTTTACAGATGGCCAACTGAGACTGCCAGAAAAGTTAAGTGACTAGCCCAAGGTTCCACAGGTACCACTACTCAGTTGAGCTAGGACCCTGAACTCCAAATTCAGTGCTCTCACCCCTGTATATAGAAGGAAATAGCCCTGAATCAACTGACCCCCAGAACCCAATCTCAACTTCATTATTCAGTCATTCATATGACAAGCATTTATTAAGTACCTACTGTGTGCTAGGCACCAGGAATAGAGATACCATCACATCATAGAGTTGGAAAGAACCTGAGAAACCATCTAGTCTAACCTATAGGCGAACATCAAAGAATCATCCAGGCTCGGCCTGAAGTCCCCCAGGGAAGAACCTATTGGCCTCTAAAGCAGCCCCTCCCACTTTGGGAAAGTTGGAATTATGAGGACTCTGAGCTCCAATCCTTGTTCCTGCTTCAGCTCTCTGGGACCAATCAGAGCAAGTCCAACCACTCCACCCCGCCCCATCCCCAGGACGAGTGTCCCAAGCTCCTTTTGCTGCTCCTCACATGGCCTGCTTGGCTTCTGGTCCTTTCCCCATCCTGCTCCCTCGGACAGGCTCATCAATGGTCCTCTTTAAGTGGAAGCCCAGAACTGACCACAGTGCTCTAGCCAGGGCAAAGGACAGCGGCGGTAAGCTCCATTGCGTTCAGGACACCATGGAGCTCTCTCATTCAGATTCCAAAGATATTTGGGGGGGGGGGTTGGGGAATGGGATAAGTGACTTGCCCAGGGTCACACAGCTAGTAAGTGTTATGTGTCTGAGGCCGGATTCCAAAGACATTTTTGTAGGCCACTAAAGTCCCCAGACCTTTCCCACAGGGACGATTTTCTAGCCATGCCTCTCCATCTGCGTCCTTGCATAATTGATTAATTGATCTCTCGTGTTAGGCTTTACATTTACTCTTATCACACTCCATCCCGTTAGTCGACCCACCATACTGGCCTGTCAAGATCTCATCACCCAAGTGGACGATCTCTCCGACTCTCCCTGCACTCCCCCCGCTGTCCTGAGCTGAGACAGATTCTAGTCCTGACTCTGTGGTTCAGCCTCCCTGGGTCTTAGCCCATCTGAAAAATGTGGGTGATCATATCTCTTCTGCCTCTCTCACAGGCTTGTTGTGGAGACCAAACAAAAAGACCGACATAATAGCATTTGGCAAAAAAATAAATTCAGCTTAGCCCTGCCCCACGGCAAGGCGGACTGCTTGGAGAAGGGCAAAGGGCAAAGTTGAAAGCCCTGGATTCCAGCCCTGGTGTTGCTTGCTGCGTGCCTGTGGGCAAGGCTCTCTGCCTGTTTCCTTATCTGTAAAATGGAGCAATGATATCTTCATTGCTTCACAAGGCTGTTCTGGGGAAGGGACTTTGCGAGCTGTCAAGGTTATGGAAATAGGAATATATTATCTTCAGTATGTCTCCAGTGATTATGTTGATTGGCTTTCCTGGAGCCGAAACTAAAGAGGGGTGACTCGTTTCGTCCCAGGACACTGAAAGTGAGGGGGTGCAATAATTTAAAATCGTGATCTAAAAATATTGCGCAGCTTTAAAAACTGTTACATTTTGACAGCACTTTTACTTCCTTATCAGCATCGATGGGCCGCTAGGTGGCGCCACGGGGCACCGAGTCCTCGGCCTGGAGTCAGGAAGACTGATGCTCCTGAGTTCAAATGTGGCCTCAGATACTTACTAGTTGTGTGACCCTGGGCAAGTCACTTAACTGTGTTTGCCTCAGTTTCCTCGTCGGTAACATGAGCTGGAGAAGGAAATGGCCAACCCCTCCAGCATCTCTGTGAAGAAAACCCCAAATGGGGCCACGAAGAGTCAGACGCGACTGAAATGACTGAACGACGACAGAATAGAAGCTCGTTTGGCGAGCATGAGCTTGGGAAGAGAGCGGGGTGGCCCGCGCGCTCCTCTCAGAGGCTGCTGGCCAGCCAAGCTTCTCACTGGCCCGGCCCTGTCTGAGCCCATCCTGCTCGCCTCCAGCAGTAGACCGGCTGGATCCTGAGGCCATGTGGGAGCTCGCTTGTGGCTCCCTGGCCAGCCGGGCCCCAGGGGACACAAGGGCCCTTCAGCACGGTCTAGCCCAGCACGGAGCGCTGCCGGAGGGGTCTTTGTTCATGCGCCTGTTGGGCATTCCTCCCTTCCTCCCCTGGGGGCTCCATGCAGGTGAGGCCAGGACTGACGAGGGACGACCCTGATCACTCATCCTCTCCACTGGGAGACGGCCCACCTCTCTCTCTTTTCTGACTGGTTGGCTAGGTTGCAGCCCCAGAAGTGTGCACACAGCTCGGACATACCGGGGGACGCTGCCACGGACCCAGAGGGGAAGGAGAGCTGATTGTGGACCTTGGGGACCATGTGTCCTAGGCCATGGGATGGGCCACTGCGTATGGGGGGGGGGGAGAGAAAGGGGGCAGCTCCAGGGGCCAGGGCTCGTCCAGCTGGGCTTTTCCCACGCTTCTTTCCTCTCCCATGGCTCTTACCCTCCTCCTGGGGGTCAGGGAGGGGTTCATTGGCTTCATTCTCTGGGCCCCACCCTCCCCACCCCCATAACCAGAGCAAGCACAGAACACCAGAGAAGGGCAGCTGAGCAGTGAGGTTTATAAAGAGACCTGGGGCATAGAAGCAGGAAGATCTGAGCAGCTGGACACGGCAAAGGGCTCAGGCCTGGGACGGCTCTTCTGCCAGGGGGCGAGCAGCACGGCAGGGCAGGGGAGAGGGGATGCTACCCTCCCAGACTCCCTCCTTCCCTTCCCCTAGGGCACAGTGTTACACGGCATGATGGGGGACGTGCGGGGCGGAGGCGTCCCCGGGACCAGCCTAGACGTTGGGTCCAATGAAGCAAGAGGGGAAATCCCGGTGCCGGGGACTTTGTCCATCCGATGGTGAATGGGGGAGAGCCACGGAGAACTCCCCTTGGCCAGAGGAGCCGTCACCGGAGGCTGATGCAGATCTGGGAAGGTGACCTGCGCCCCTCTCCCCACCCGGACCCCCCTCAGTCTGAGCAATCATCCAGGCAGACGTCCTGGGGGGGGAACCACGCATCTCACAGACACCATGAGTCAGTGCCGCCAGGGCTGGGGGCACCCTTCAGTCCCAGAGGGCTGTCCCATCTCTCCAATCTGATACAGCAGGAGGTAAGAGACCCGGGTCCCAGAGCTGGGGGACCTCAGTCTGGAGCCAGGAGACTCACACTCCTGTCCTAGTCCAGCGGGCCCTGGAAGATAAGGCGGACACAGCCATTCTCCCCCGTGAGCCAGGCCCCACAGAAGGGACAGGCGGCGTGGAAGGCGTGGGTGCCGTGGGGCAGCGGTGTCTGGGCCCAGTAGCGGGCTGTTTTCTCAGAGCAGACGTGGCCACAGGGTGCAAAGGCATGGCTCGGGGGCCCAGGGTCCAGGCACAGCCCTGCCTCTTGGCCCAGCCACAAGGGCACGTAGGGCCCCACTAGGCGGCATAGAGGGCACTCACGCTCCTGCGGACCCCGCTCCCGCCGGCAGCCCCAGCTGTGGTAGCCGTGGACATGGCCACATCGCACGTACACCCACGGTTGCTGCTTGTCTGGGACATCTCGGCCCCGGGCCGGGCTGGGGAAAGCCAGGGTGCTGAGCCCCACGGGGCACTGGGGCCGGGCTGCATTGGCCTCCTGCCTCTGGGCCTCCAGCTGCTTCAGGGTGGGTGCCCGAAGGAGGCCGGCTGGAGTGCGCCACAAGAGGGTGGCCCCACACAGGTCGATCAGAGAGCCATCCCGAAGCACGTTGGACTCATTCTCCACCTGGGGAAGGCAGGGACAGCGTTAGAGAGGGAGGAGCTCCAAGATAGCTGAGCAGCATTAGAGACATGATAGCAAGAGCCCTGGGCTTGGAGGAAGGACATGGAGTAAGCCCCAGAGGCTTGGTAAACCCAGGGCTGCTTCTGAGTCACTATTTGCTATATTTCCCATCTAATCTCATATCATTCCTTTATTACATGGATAGACCCTGTATTCTATCACCTCCATGCCTTTGCCCACACTGCTGCCTTTGCCTGGAATATTCTCCTTTCTTCTCTTGGTCTATTTTTGTTTTTGTTGTTAGGCTATACATTTACATTCCTATTAAATATATCTCTTGGTCTATTAAATTCTTACCTTGCCTGGTCCGGAAACCCAGGCTTTAGCATCAATGAAATTCAATAAGGGTGACTGCTGGGTCATCTTACAACATTTTCTCCGATCCCCATGACCTCTCAAACCTCTCCAAAACAGAAATTATGCACCAAAGATAAAGCAAAGTCAACTTTCTTCATGGTCTAGGGCACCCAGAATCCAAAAGAAGGTAAAAAACAACAAAAACCCCCCAAAACACAAAAACCAAAACAAAATTCAACAATGCAGGAAATGATGCTGACACTGAGCTCACTCTGCTCCCCCCTGCCACTCCCACCTACTGTCAGTAAGGCTAGAGACACAACAAAGGTTTGCATCAAAATTGCCCCCTGCACCCTGTTCCTCTCTCCCTCTTTCCAGTGCTCTAGAGACCCCAGCTCTAGGCTGTGGAAGTTTGTTGGGTCTCGACAGCCAGCTTGTCCATAGCCCGTCAGAAGCAAAGGTCTGCCCTGCTGAAAAGCTCTGATCTGCCAGTACTAGGCCAGAGAACTGAGGAACATAGAGGATGGGACAGGTCACCAGGACAGGGCGCCATGTGCTGGGGATGAATTCCACGAGGCCTGAGGGGAGAGCACAGCATCCCGCTAGGGCCAGTTCTGATCACCCCAAACTCAGCTGGGGAAGGGACCTATATTGGTGAACTGGGAACTGCCCAGCATAGAAGGAAGCTGAAACGCTTTGAGATCCAGCCCCTAAGGAAACCACAATCAGAGGGGAGGGAGTCAGGAAGTGAGTGATGGGGAAAATTAAGGGGGAAAAAATACAGAAATTATCAAAGATTTCAAGAAGAAGAAAACTCAACGACCTTGAACATAAACAGATAAATAAACAGGAAAAGCAGTAACAACAGAAGGGAACACGGCCTCCAGATAAATGAGTTCAGGCATCTGTGAATAAATACAGCAGAATAAAGGAAGATGATCAAACTCTCAATAAGACAGAGGATTCTGTGGAAGTTGAGAACATGGAACCACAGCATGCTGTTCCTAATGGTTTAAAAGAGAAATGAGAATTATGAGAGCAGAATTTATGGCCTGTGCAGCAAAAATAATGAATGGAATAGAAAAACTGGAATGTGTAATGGCAAACCTCACCAAAGAAACAGAAGAGAAAACAGCAGACTGGAACGCAAACACAAAGAAAAAGACAATCTCAAAGAAGAGGAGAAAAAAATGCTCATTATGCAAACAAAACCTGCAGACCTTGAGGATGGGGTATGCAGAGACAACCTAAGGATCATACGTCTCCCAGAAGAGCACGACAGGACAAAACCCTTAATACCATAATGCAGGAAACAGTAGAAGAAAAGTGACAAGAAATTCTGAACGTAGAAAATGAAGTTCCAAATGAAAGAATTCATAGACTGCCACCAGAAAAAAAAAAAGAGGCTGCAAACTTCAAGACACACAGTGGTTAAATTTAACAATTCAATTCAGAAACAACAAGTTCTGCAAGTCATCAGGAGAAAGACCTTCAGATACAAAGGAAAGGGCATTTGAACAAAGCAAGACTATTCTGCAGCCACCAGAAAAGAAGGAGAGACTGGAATACAACGTTCTGAAGAGCAGGAGCTCAGGATGCAGCCCAGGGTGACCCATCCTGCAAATCTGAGCTTCAGCATGCAGGACCAAAGGTGGGTGTTCAATAATGAAGAAGAGTTTGAAACATCTGTATGAAGAAAGCCAGAGCAGAAGAGAGGGTTTGTATCTCAAACTCCCCAAACCACAGAAATGCAGGGAGAGTGAATAAAATGCTGCGGGCAAGGCCAGCAGCAGCAACAATGACAACAGGGAGACCACGAAGAGACTTCTTCCTAAAGGGCCACAAGGAGACGAGGATGAGGACAGAAATCTGACAGAGGTATCAGTGAGGGGTGGAGGGAGAGTGCTGCTTCTGTGGGACTGCATTACAACATGGGGGAGTACATAAAGGGGGGAGGGGAGTGATGCACCAGGTCAAACCAGAGGCTGGCAATGAGGAGGAGGGGACCTCTGTGGTCTCAGAAAGAGAAGAGCCTACAGGGGAGTGGGTGAGGAGGAGGGGGAAAGATTGAAAGATGAAGGAAAAAGAAGGAAGAGGCCTCACTGTGAAGGTGGGAGGGGGTCCCACCGAAGATAGCTCCTATGGGTGGAGGGAGATGAGGACTTTACACTGGACGAGGCCTGGGGATGTTGGTGCCTAAAAGTCTGTCCTGGGAGGAGGGAGGTGGAACCCCAGGGGGTAACTGGCATCTGGAGGCACAGGAGAGCATGGACCCAGGGAGATTTCCAGGCAAATGTAGGTATAGATCCATATGGGCTGCATAATCAGGGACCCGGCTGGGGGGGACAGTGTCCTCTCTGACACCTGCAATTATTGGCTTATTCTGGAAATGAGGCACAATGGAAAAAGGGAATCCATGGGACAAGCCCTACAAGGCAGTGTTGTAAGGGGAGAGCCCAGAAAGGATACTTTGGAAGCCTTGATTGCATGAAGAATGCAGAGAAAAGGGAGGGATCAGATAGTTCTCGGTGACATGAATCGGAGCACAAGGGTCTAGAATAAATAGAAAGAAAAGATGGATAATGAAGAGAGTGAATGTAATCCTTTTTAGAAAGAGGCACAAAAAAAAAGAAATTAAAAAAGTAAGGAACAGACTAGCTGAAGGGGAGGAGAAAGAGAGGAAATATCAAATGAGAAGAGGGGACCAGGGGTGAGGGGAAGAGAAGCAGGGGAAACAAGGCCACCCTAAAAAAAGACTAAAAGTAAAGTAACTGAAGGTATGTAATACTGTGTCTGCAGCAGAAAAGGCAACTTGAAACTGAAAAACTGCTCAGACAACATTAGCGCATCTAGGATAAAAATGGGGAGAAAATCTTTGTACCAAATTTCTCTGTTAAGGGCTTGGGGTATGTGTGTGTATACATATATATATATATATATATATATATATATATATATATATATATATATATATATATATATTATAATATATATATATATACATATATATATATACATATATATATATATATATATAACATATATATATATACATATATATATATACATATATATATATATATATATATACATATATATATATATATATATATATATATATATATAATACACACACACACAAACACACACACACACATATGTACACATATATATACGTGTGAATATGTAACTAGTTGCCATTCCTGAATGGACAGTCAAAGGATTTGAACAAACAGCTCTTAAAAGAATGCAAAATATTCACTACCACATGAAAAAATGCTCCAAATTGCTAATAATAAAATGCAAATCAAAACAACCATGAGGCTTCATCTCATGCCCTGCCAACTGGAAAGAATGACCAAAAATGACCAAAACATTCAATGTTGGAGAAGTTGTGGGAAAAGAGGCAACTAATACATTGTTGGTGGACCCATGAAATGGTACAACCATTCCAGAAAGCAGTTTGGAATTATACAAATAAAGTGACTAAAATACCTGTGCCCATTGAACCAGAGACTCTTTACTGAGTTTATAACCGAGGAAACCATCAATAAGAAGAAAGCCCTCATATACTCCAATATATTTATAGTAGAACTTTTTGTGACAGCTTAGAATTGGAAACAAAGTAGATGCCCATCCATCAGAGAACGGCTATACAAATAGTGGTAGGTAAATATAAAAGACTATTACTGTGCTGGCAGAAATGATGTGTGTGATGAACAGAAAGGAGCCTGGGAAGAACTATCTGAACTGATGCAGAGCCAAGAAAACAATCCGCACAGTGACCATGACAGTGTGAATAGAAAGAACAAGGACACCAAAAATCAAAAGTAAAATTATAAAGATAGGCGAGACTCAGATGTGGAGAGGCGAAAAGGCGCCCCTGGCCTGCCCCTTCATGGGGGCGGGAGGTCCACAATCGACCAGCTGTGCTAACACTTGTGCTGCGGGGTGGCTCTCTGTGAAGGAGAAGGGGAGGGATAAGGGGCTAATTTCAATAAGAACATTTTTTAAAAAAGAAATTCAATAGGGGTAAATGTAACGTCTTAGATCTGGGTTCAAAAATCAGCTTCACAAGGATGGGGCATCGGTCAGACATCAGAAGTTTGTCAAAAAACAGATTGGTGGCTTTTCAGTAGATTGAGGACTCCGCACCCGTCAGTGGTGAGAGGGCAGCTGGGCTGCATTGAGAGGGGTTGGAGCTCCCAGGAATAATGTGGGGATGGTCCCCCCTGTGCTCTGACCTCATCTGACCTCCTCTAGACGTCCTTGAGCACAGGCTGGATGGGACCCCATGTGAAGGAATTCCTTTCATGCCTCCACTGAAGTTCCTCCCCACTCCACGATTCTGCAGCCTTGGACAAGTCCCTTCCCCTCTCTAGGCCTCAGTTTCTCCATTTGTAAGATGAGGAGATTGGCTGAAACTATCTCTCAAAGTATCTTCCCACTCTAAAGCTCAGGAAACTACTAGGCCTGTACCCCTGACTCCTTGTAGGCCTGGCCCCTTCCTAAGCCCATCTGCTTGAGCTGCACATTCATCTTTCTTTCTTTTTTTTTTTTTTTGGCTAAGCAATGGGGTTAAGTGACTTGGCCAGGGTCACACAGCTAGTGAGTGGTATGTGTCTGAGGTTGGATTTGAACTCAGGTCCTGCTGACTCCACAGCCGGTGCTCTATCTGCTGTGCCACCTAGCTGCCCCTACATTCATCTTCTTCAAGATGGAGTAAGGATGATGAGAACCCTCATGCTCGTCATTTCACAGTCCTACAGCCCTTTGCCTCCGTTACCTCATCTGAACCTCACAACAGCCTGCTGAGGCACACACTGCCATCGGCAGCCGCATTTTACAAGACAGGAAACTGAGGCTTAGAGAGGTGAGTGACTTCCTCAGGGTCACAGAGCCGGTAAAGGTCAAAGGCAGGATTAGAACCCGGCTCTTCTTGATGCTGAGCCCAGGCTGCCACAAAACCCACAGGCGGGACACAGCATGGTTCTCTTCACGAGCTGTTGAAATCCCCCCCTTTAGGCGAAGTAGAGTGTGAGGACTCCTCTTTCTAGGACGTGGAGTCAATGGAGCTGGGTTCAAACCCCCCCCGACGCTTACTGCCTGCGTGACTGTGGGCAAGTCATGTCCCCCTGGGCCTCAGTTTCCTCATCTGTAAAATGAAGGGGGTGGAGTAGATGACCTCAAGCCCCTTCCAGCACTAGAGCCATGATTCTGTGTTCTTATTGGGACTAGGTGACATCTAAGACCCCTCCCATCTTTGACATCCTCTGTTCTAAGGTTCCCCTCCACCCCAAGCTCTAACATTCCATGTTCTAAGGTCCCTGTAGGTCTCATATTCCATGTTCTAAGGTCGGTCCCAGTTCTGACATTCTCTTCCCCTCTGTAAAATAATGCTCTAGGGTATTTAGCACTTGCCAGAGTTACCTGGGCTCTGAGCCTGGGCTTCAGACTTAGGGGAGAGACTTTCCATAAGGAATGCCTCCTCGCTCCCCTCCCCCAACCCCCATGGAGCTGTCTGCCACCTGCACTGGGCCTTGGACTAGGGAGGACATAAGACCTAGATTCTAGGCAGGATGGAAGGGTCAGAGGACAGCCAACCCAGCAGTCACCAGGGCAGGTGCAATGCCTGGGAAAGAACGCAAGGGCCCAGGGTGACAAGCCTCCCACCCCCGGCTGCGGGACCCCTACCAGCTTCCCCCGCTGCTGGGCAGAGCGGCTATCCCGCAGGGTGTACACATTGCCGCAGACAGAGATTTCCCTCCAGACACCAGGCAACGAGCCCTCGCAGAAGCCGCCGGCCGGGTGCATCACCAGGACACCATTGGTGGTCAGGCCGTCCATCAGCCCGTCGGGAGTCCGCCACTTGGCCGCCCGCTCCTGGTACCAGGGAGAAGCAGTCACACCCTCTGATCTCCCACTTTGTCCCTGTGTCTGCAATGTTTTCCCTCCCCGTTGTGGCCCAGTCCAGTGGGACCCGGCTGTTTGTCCTCTGCACTTACTCCTCCATCTTCCACCTCTATGAATCATGCTGGGAATTGACCCCCTTCTCCCATTAGACTGTAAGCTCCTTGAGGGTGGGGCGCTGCCTTGGGCCCCTCTGCATCCTCAGCACTTACCCCAGTGCCTGGCACACAGTCAGTGCTTCATACGTGTTTATTGATGGACTGATTCTCCTGGTCACCTTTCAGAATCCTTCTCCTTAGAGGCTCAGCTCAGGCAGCCCTAAGTCCTCTCCCCTCCTCAGATCTGGGTCTCTCTACTGTCCGCGTCATTCCCCGTCATATCTTTCCTGGCTTGTGTACGTGTTCTAGCACAGGGTAAGGGACTTGAGGGCAGGTTTGGTCTGGCCTTCCTGGCCCCTAACGAGTGCCTTATATACAGTAGGTGTGTAATGTCTAACTGGCCTGCCGTGGTTCTCCAGCCTTCTCCATAAAGAGGACCGATCCCCATTTTGTCAGTAACAACCTTCCCCTTCCTACTCACAGAGTATAGTTTTCATGAAATGTTGTGTATTATAATCACATGTCTACTTGCCTTTCACTCCCTCCTCAGTTACATGCTCCTCACAGACAGGGATGTCTTCTCTAAACTTCACATTTGCATTTGCACACTTTTCCTCAAAATCTAGCACAGTGTTCTGCACACAGGAGAAGCTTACTATATGTTGAATGATCATTCAACAAACATTTATTAAGCACCTACTATATGCCAGGGACAGTATTGGGCTCCGGGTGATAAATAAAACAGTCCCTGCCCACATGGAGCTTCCATTCTTTCAGGGAGGTCTTACGGAGGAGGCTACACATATGTAGGTAGAAACAAAAAAAGGGGACCATGGTGGGGAGGAGGTGGAGGAAGAGCGGGAAAGGCTTTGTGTAAGAGGTGTGGGGCCTCTACGAGGCAGAGGTGAGAAGGGGGGCTTTCTGAGCATGAGGGACAATCATTGCAGAGGCAGAGAGGGGAGAAACAGACTGCTATGGGTGTGTGTCAGCAAGGCTGGTTGGGAAGGACCTTAGAGGGAGGATAGGGGAGTCACATGTAGAAGGGCTGGAAAGGAAGATGGAACCAGGATGTAATGGGTGTTGAACACCAAGAAGGAGCTTGTATTGGCCCTAGAGGTAACAGGAAGCCACTGGAGTGTATTGATTCCAAGGGGGAATTGAGTGGTCCCGGCTGGATTCCAGGGTACCCACCCTCCAGACCTGACCTTCACCGTCTATTTGTGTGCCAAGCATGTCCTGCCCCCATCTGCTCTGTGGGCGCCATTTTCCACCAAGGCCATCCAGGGCGTACACGTCCCCCTCCCCTCTGTGTCACCCCCCACTCCAGCCCCGAGTCCACTCACTCCAAGGAAGATGTTGCTGGAAGCATCAAAGCCAGCGGCATAGATCCGTGCTGTGTAGGGGGGCCAGCGCTCACAGATGACCCGGCAGGCATACCGTGAGATGGTGCTCTGGGCAGCCGGGCCCTCCCCGGCTACTCCCCCCGGGGTGGTGTCAGTGACCACGAAGTCGATCATGTTCTCCGTAGAGCGGCCAATCTGTGAGTCCCCACTCCCCCCAACCCCACCCACCAGGGAAGCAGGTGGGGGGGATAGAGAATGATGGTGACTATTTGAGGATGCTCACAGACCAGAAGCATTGACCTAATGCCCACTCCTATGCGATGTGAAGGCTCACAAAGTCTTTCCTTCCCGCAGGGCCCAGGGCCCAGAGGACAGGCGGAAGGCCAGGTCCAACCAGCACTGCTTTCACTTTCCCCTGGGACCTCCCACCTTCAACCAGGAGCCCTTCAGCAGTTCCTCCCCCAGGGCCTGGCAGGGTTCGACAATGGGTGAGACCCAAGGCCCGGGGGACTTAGGGCAGGGCCAGGAGCAGAAGGTCAGAGTTTTAGGGCTAGGAGGAACCCCAGAAGTCACCTAGTTCAATATCCTCACTTTACCGATGAGGGAACAAGCCTAGGGAGCGGAAGTTTCTTACTCAGGGTCACACAGGGAGGGAGAAGGAGACCCTGGATTCGAGAGCTCTTTGCACATTTCCTTTGATTACTCAGCTGCTGAGGAACAGGTTTTGGTCTAATCCATTTGCGTCTGCTTCTTAGTTGTATCAAACCCTTACCAGAGATATTTGACTAAAAGACTTTTCCCCAGCCAACTGCTTCCTTTCTTTTACTAGCTACATTGATTTTATCTGTGCAAAAGCTTCTTAATTGAATAGAAATCATCTATTTTATCTTTTGCGACAAAGCCAGGATTTTAGACCCAGGTCCTCTGACTCCCCATCTCCTTTCCTTTCCACTGAACTGTCTAGAACGGCTCCTCTTTCTCCAGTGAGGTAGGATTTATGCAGTGCTTTCCTCCCGCCCACCCCAGGAGGCAGGCAGTGAAACTGTTATTATCCCCATAGGACAGATACAGAAATTGAGGCTCAGAGAAAGGAAGTGATGCTTAGGGAGATGGTCAACCCTTTTGACTACAGGAAGACACTCTCTTTTAGCTTCCTTTATCTACAATCTAACATTTGCAAAGTACTTTACTCGTGTTATTTTATTTGATCCTCACGACAATCCAGGGAGGTAGGTGCTATTATAATCCCATTTTACAAATGAAGAAACTGAGTTTAAGCTACTTGCCCAGGGTCACACAGCTAATAAGTGTCTGAAGCAGGATTTTAATTCAGGTCTTCTTGATTTGAAGTACAGAACTCTTTATCTAAGCCACCACTTGGCTGCCTATCAAAGCCCTTCCCATCCTTCAAGACCTGGCTCTAATGACACCTCCTCCAGGAAGTCCTCCCTGATCTCCCCAGCTAGAAGCACATTCTCCTTTCTCCACAGTCCCAGCTATTTACTGCCAAAGCAACCCACCTCAGGATTCTGTACCTACTGCCTTATATCAGTCATCTGTGCATACACCTTACCTCCCTATTGGAGTATAAACCCTGTGAGGGCAGGGACTTTGGCTTTCACACTCCCTACCCAGTGCCTAGCATGGAGTAGGCACTGAATATGAACCAAATTTAATTCTCTTCTCTCCCCCATAATACTTAGCGCTAGACTGACTGAGTAGTATCAGCCCTGGATAAATACTTGTTGCTTCAGACATGCTCACCACTCCTGAGTCCTTCTTTGGTCCTCCTAACCTGCTTTCATCATCCCAGACCTAGACCTTCCTAGCACTTCCCTACCATTCTTTACTCAACTAAACTGTCAGCTTTGGTAAAGCAAGAATTAGGTCTTTGCTAAACTATAGGCCACTTACTAAGTGTGGAAAGAAGGAAGGAAAGGTGGGAGGGAGGAAGGGAGGAAGGAAGGAAGGGAAGGAAAGAAGGAAGGAAGGAAAGAAGGAAGGAAGGAAGGAAGGAAGGAAGGAAGGAAGGAAGGAAGGAAGGAAGGAAGGAAGGAAGGAAGGAAGGAAAGGTGAGAGGGAGGGAGGGGGGAAGGAAGGAAGGAAGGAACGGAGGGAGGAAGGAAGGAAGGAAGAAGGAAGGAAGGAAGGAAGGAAGGAAGGAAGGAAGGAATGTAAGGAGAGAGAGAGGGGGAAGGAAGGAAGGAAGGAATGGAGGGAGAGAGGAAAGGGGAAGGAAAGAGGTAAGAAGGGAAAGAAGGAAGAAAGGGGAGGAAGGAAGAAAGGGAAAGAGAAAAGGAAGGAAGGGAGGGGGGAAGCGAGGAAAGAAGGGATAGAGGGATGGAAGGAAGGAAGGATTGAGGAAGGGGAAGAGCCATACCTGGAACATGTCTGTGTCATTGTCGTGAGTGTATTCCACGATGACCGAGTGGCTCCGAGACAGTGTGTAGGAGATACTGTGCTGGCCCCGGTTACTCAGTGCCTGGGAGGAATAAGGGACAATCACCCACCCAGCCCCCAGTCCCATTCTTGCCAGCCTCTCTAGGAAAATGGTAGGATCTATAAGGAGAGAAGATCACTAGGGAAGAACGGGATAGGAGACAAGGAGAAATGTCTAGGCTGGGCTGTCCCTTACTTTGGACACAAGTGGGGTAGAAATATGGTGGACAACATCAGGCTTCACCCCATTGGCCTGGGGTCTCCGGCTCAGCGCCAGGCGGCTACGGCGGCGGCCCTTGTCTCCACTGGCCAGGGACCCATTGTAGCTATATAGAGAGAAAGGCATGGTGAGCGCTGTTCTAGTCTGACACACTCACCTTCTAGGAAGACCCCAAAATAACACTGAGCTGCTGAGGGGCAGACACAAGGAAAAGCTTTGTGAACTCCTCAGCTTGTCTTCCCCTCTATCCTCCTGTCTGGGATACCACCATCCGTTGCTTTTCCTCTTTTGAAGCTGGACATCATGGTTGCCTCTTCCCTTTCCCTCATCCTTCATCCCCAATCAGCTGTCCCAGATTCTCAGTCTCACCTCCATGAAAGCCTTCACAAATGTCCCCCCACTTTATTCCCTCTGCCTCTGCTCAGGCTTGCATTGCTACCTGCCTGGACACCTGTGAGAGTCTCCTGGCCATCCTCCCTTCTGACCTTTCTTTCTTTCTTTTTTTTTAGGAAATTGGGGTTAAGTGACTTGCCCAGGGTCACACAGCTAGTAAGTGTCAAGTGTTTGGTCTGAGGTCGGATTTGAACTCAGGTCCTCCCGACTTCAGGGCCGGTGCTCTATCCACTGCGCCACCTAGCTGCCCCCTGACCTTTCTTTCAATGCATCCTTCAGACTACTACCAGAAGGATCTTCCTTACCCATAGAACTGGGTAAGTCTCTCTCCTCTGCTCAAATCTTCTCCCTGCTGCCTACTGATTAAAGTTCAAATTCGACTTCCCAGCCTGTCTGTCTAACCCATCCTCCCCTTCAAGCAGTATTTCATCCTAAATCCCTCTATGATCTCCAAACGACTCCACTCTGTCCCCTCCTTGCCTTTCACCCATGCCTTACTCTTCATAGGGAAGACCCTCCAATCTCTTAATCCCTCCTTCAAAGCCCAACTCCAATGCTTCCTCCTTCAGGGGAGCCTGCCCTGATCGCCCCCTATCAGTATGGACTTCCTCCCTCAGACCAAACCCCGCTCTGATCATACCATGTCCTGTGTCCTAGTTCTCTGAGTTTGTGCCTAACCCCCCACCTAGACTAGAAGTTCCAAGAGGGCAGGATCTGTGCCTGTCTCAGCTTCCTCTTTCTCCCAATGCCCAGCACAAGGCTCTGTACAGAACAAGACTGTGAGCACTCTTTGCTCCATTGCATGGCACTGAATTGGGGAAGAGGACCAGGAATGGCTCCCAGAGCCCAGAAAAGGGGCCAGAAGGTTCCAACGACCACCAAAGGGGCAGCAGCGCAGGAGACATGGGTTGTAGTCTTGGCTCTGCCACTTGAGGAGTGCACGAACTTGGGCACATCACTCCCTCTCTTTGGGCCTCAGTTTACCCCTCTGTAAAGTGAACGGGATGAACTGAGTTCCCTTTGCGCTTTGAATGTTTTTGAACATTAGCTCCTTGCTTGGCTGTAAGCCTTCAGCCTGAGGAAGGGTGGAGCATTCCTGTTCTCCACACAGCTCCCTGGGGTCTTTCTGGGCACCCTCCCCTCATCTCCCATTCCCACCCAGGCCTCTAACTTCAGGCCCTCACCCCAGCACGATGAGTTCCCCATATTTGACAGGCTCCTTGCCCAGCAGCAAACTGTCCGAAGGAGGAGCAGGAAGGATTCGGGGGGGGTTTGGTGCTGGTCTGCCGGAGGCCCAGGGATCCTGGGGTCCCCACGTCAGTGCTGCCTTCCAACACCATCCTACCAGAGAGCCAAGGAGAGGGAGAGAAAGCTGCTCAGACTCCCCCCTCCACCCAGCCTCCCCCAGACAGCTGGACACAATCTGGGCCCCAGTCCCCTGGCCTCCCCCCTTTCTGAACAGGGGACCTTTCACCTCCCCCCATCACCATGGCAACACTGCCACCTTTGCCTCCCCCAGCTGCCTAGTTACCATGGTAATGGGGGAGGGGGGAATAGAGGGAAAGGGATGCCTGGGACAGAGGTGGTGAAGCTATGGGGCTACAGAGACATGTGGCCTGCCTGGCTGGGGACTTTCCTCTCCTCAGGAGAGGATCTGGGCTGCCTCCTGGACAAGACCCCTCCCCCTTAGAAGAAGCTTTCCCCCTTTTTGGACACCAGGGAGTAAGAAGCCCTCAGCCCCATCGGCCCTCGGGGTCCCTGGCTCCCCCCATGGCCCTCTCTTAGGCAAAGCACTTCGGGCAGTCTCTGCCCCTGGCCTTGCGGCACTCCCTCGGGTCTCTCCTCGTCTCTCCTGGTCTCTCTCCGCGTCTCCCCATTTATCTCTGCCTCTGACAGTCTGCTTCCTCCGCCTCCCCTACAGTGTCCCTCCCGCCCTCCGGATTTCTGCTCAGCAGGCTAGGCTTCCCCTGGGCCAGTGGTGGTCCCCCTGCCCATCTGCCCATCTGCGTGTGCGTGTCCCAGTGTGTTCGGGGATGCGGCGGGGGCTGCTCTCACCCTCATCTCTCCTCCTCTGACCCTCCCGGTGCGCCCTGAGCTCAGGCTGCAGCAGACTCGCCCTCCTGCAGGGAACCTGTTTGGGAAACACAGCCACGCAGGGGACGCGCGCGGGAGGGAGAGAGGGAGGGGAGAAGAGGGGGGCGGCCTGAGCCGCGCATCCCGAGACGGCTGGCGCCGCCGCCGCGGGGGGGCGACAGCAGCAGCATCAGGAGCCAGACTAGGACCAGCCACTGGGAAGCCAGGCACCTACGCAGATCCCCCCGGGAGTCCCAGGGCGCAGAGCGCGCGCCCTGCCAGACAACCGCGGGGGACCCTGGGGGTCTGGCCGCGGGGGGTCTGGACGCTGGGACCCCTGCAGCCCCCTCCCTCCAGTGTTCCCCCGCATCCCGGCCTCCAGGCCCCGCCCACCTTTCTGGCTGCCCCCTGGGGTTGCCCCTTACCTAGCCCCGGGCGCTCCTGGCAGCAGGCAGGACCGCAGCGGCTGGACCGGGCTGGGATGCTCCGGGCCGAGCTGGGCTGGGCCGGCCCGGCGGCACCACCGCGCTGCCTCGTCACGGGGACACCCAGAGTTGGGGGGAGGGCGAGAAGGACAAGGAAGGGGAGGGGGACGCGCACCACCCAGAGGCCCCGCCCCCTCGTCAGGCCCCGCCCTCCGGGACGGAGCTACACCTCCTCGAGCTCCTCCTCCTGCGGCGAAACTTCGCACCTCGGGCGAGGCCCCGCCCCCTTCCACGGGGCTCCGCCCCTCCTGGAGAAAACCCTCCTCCTTCTTTACCCGCGCCCCCCACCTCCCGCCTGGCCTGGGGACCCCCATCCTTCGCTGAGTCTGGCCTCTTCCAACTACTCTGATGCTCATTCTCTGTGTGTGTGTGTGTGTGTGTGTGTGTGTGTGTGTGTGTGTGTGTGTGTGTGTGTGTGTGATGGTAGGAAGGCAGGTGCGGGTTCAGGAAGGACAGAGGAGAAGGAGGAGGAAGGAAGGAGGCAGCAAAGCCCAGGGGCTGAGTCAGAGGGTCAGGGCAGTGGTTGAAGAGCCCTGCATGAGGGTCCAGAGGGCTAGAATCCCAGCTCTACCCCTTGCTAGTTCTGTAACCTCCAACCAGTCACTTTAGGGCTCTGGGCCTCTCTTTTCCCCCTCTATAAAATGGGTAGGTGCACTAAATGGCCCCTACAATCCCTTCTAGCTCTCAGACCTCGCAGGTCAAGAGGCCCCAAGGATTTGAAGCCTGTGGGGGAATCAGGGAAAGCCAGGGTCTCTAAGCCAGGTGTGTCTAGAAAAAAGAAAGAACATCTGTCAAAGGGTCAGGACCTATGCCTGGCTCTGCCCCAGCCCACAGCAGTTTGGGGCATCGAGCCTTGGCTCTGGAGTTAGAGAACCTGGATTCAAACTCCTCCCTGTGTTTCCTTGGGCAAGTTATGTGACTTCTCTGGGCCTCAGTTTCCCCATCTTTAAAAATAAAGGTCTTGAACAAGAAAACTTCCTTTATGATTCTTAAGCCAGGACCCTGAGACCCCAAGCCCATCTGTTGCTTCTTGGAGAGAGGAGGGGACATAGAACTGTTGCCCAAACTCGGGGAAGAAACTGAGGAGCACCTTTGAAAACCCAGTCCATGATCTACACAGAGGGGAGAAATGGAAACAGGGCCCTCCCTGGAAGTGTCTCCTCCCCCTTCTGATTTCATGGTGGTCGTGCTCAGGGGCTCCTGAATCCATTCCTTGCCTGCAGTCTGGAATCCAAGGCCCTCTGCAGCGGGACTCCGGCCTGCACCTCTGCCAGTCCCACCTGACCCCCATCAGCTTCCCTCCAGACCGTGTTGTTCCATCCAACTTACCTCATCCTCTCTTGCTTTCATGCTTTTGAGAAGGCTGTCCTCCCATGAACTCCCTCTCCTTCAGCTAAAAGGGACCAGGAGGCCAAGGGGCTCCAAGCTGGAAGGATCCTTCCAGGCCACCCTGCCCCCAGCCCCGAGGGATGGATCACCTGGCTTGTGTTACCCTCCTCTGCCTCCCTCTCTCACTCCTGCCAAACCGGGGGCTTCTGGAGGGCAGACATCCCCAGCAGCCCACACTAGCCATCCCTGCAGCCTCCCTGGCCACCACTCCCCTAGGAGTTGTTTCTACTTGTAGAATGGTAGGTAGCTCCTTGAGGGTGGCCACTTTCTTGATTTTCTGTCTGGATCCTCAGTGCTTGGCACATAGTAAATGCTTAAGAAATGCTTTTTCATTCATTCACATAGTACTTTTTATTATAATAATAATACCTAGCATGTTTATAGTGTTTTAAGGTTTACGAAGTGTTTTCTGTCTGTTTTTTGAGTCTCACAACAACCCTGGAAAGTAGGTATTTCTATTACCCCTATTTTGCATATGAGGAAACTGAGGCAGTTAAGTGAATGGCCTAAGGTCACAGAACTAGCCAGTGTGGCAGAGCCGGTGTACCAGGCCTTTGGGTTTCAAATCCAGGACTGGCTGGGGTCAGCAAACGTTTGTGCAGCTGAGGGAAAAACAGGTGAATTCACAGTGTGCTGAGTTCTGGGCTGCATGCTGAGGGAGGGGAGGGGTGAAGCTTGAACCGGCTCCCTGCCGTCATGGTGTTCAAAGTAAGGGATGGTGAGGACAAGCAGACACAGATAAATCAGATTCACAGTATCATGTCACAAATTCCCAAGCGAGGTCACACAGAATCACAAAATCAGAGAGCAGAAAGTGAGCTCAGCCATCCTCAGATCCCCGCTGGTGCCCAAGAAAGCGTTGTCCTTTCCGGAACCCCGAGCCTTTGCACTCAGTTCCATCCCCTGGGACCAAGCAGAATAAACACAACCCCCCTTTCGCACAGGATGGCCTTTCAGACCCTTGATGACAGCTGGCAGGTTTCCTGAGCGGTAAGCCTTTTCTTCTCCAGGCTCCGTCCCCATCCTCATGTGGCCCGATCTCCTTGGCAGCAGGAGGGTAGGGAAGATGTGATCCTGGGTCTTGAGGAGTTAGCAGTCCAAAGGTGATAAGTCAGACAGAGATAATACTCATTAGACCAGGGTTTGGTGGTGCTTCCCTGGGCCCCTCCAGTGGTCTGCAGCTCCTAACATGTAGCCCTCCGATCTGAACCCTCTGCATCCTGCAGGCCAGGGCAGAGCCCCGGGGGTTCACATCTCCCTAGTGATGGATACCATACTTGCACATAATGCAACTACTTCTCCCTCCCTCTGGCCTCTTCCCTTAGCTCCAGAAAAGTGAATCCATCCAGAATCTGACTTCATCTAGAAAAGATCGGGCATCTTGCACCATTCCTGCAGTGGAACCAGAGGGTAAATGGCTAACTAGGTAAGATGTAGCCCTTGGGGAGCCAGTATCAGCAGCAGGAGCAGATCAGGCCTGGTCCACTCGGCCTTTCTCTGAGTATCTCCCCACCAGCAAACACACAAGAGTCAGTGCAGACCTCCCCTGATGTTCCAACTTCGAGGGATTCCTTCCTCTCACATCCCACCCCTCTGTAAAGCTCACTCCCACTTAGCCACAGTCAAATCCAAGGTTTCTCAACCTTTTCTGTGTTATAAAAGGCAGTCTGCTGAAGCTTACCCCTTCACAGATTAATGTCTTTAAATGCATAAAGTAAAACAAAATACATAGAATTACAACTGAAACACAATATATTGAAATACAGACAATTTTAAAATAATTTTTATGTAATAATAAAAAAAAACCAGAAATCTATCTACAGACCCTAGGTTAAGAGCCCTGGTCTAATGGGTATTCTCTTTGCATATGACCGATCACCTCTAGTCTGTAAACTCCTCAAGGCCAGAGATCATGTCTTCCTTATCCTTATACTGCCGTAAACCATCAAGAGCAGAACAGACTGAAATATTTGTCAGATGAATGAATGAAACATTGAATGACAATTGCACTTTTGTTCCTCCAGTCTTCTCCCCAGTGCCCTCCCACTTCCCCTATCCCAAATCTACACCTTTCAATGCCCTCCCTCCTCCCCTCTTCCAACATACCTATCCCTCAAGCTGCAGCCCTTTATCCCTGACCTAGCCTTTCCTTACTAACTCCTCACTAATCACCTCTCCCTCCTATGAGGCAGACTCCGCAATGGAGCATGAAGCCCAAAAAAATGCCCAGATCAAAGCAAACGCTTAATAAAAGCTTGGTGATTGATTGGTTGAATAATGCCATGTTGTCTGTTGTCCTCCTGGGGAAGGTCCCCACAGAGATGTCCATTTTCATAAGATGGATGCCAGAGAGGCAATGGTTGAATCCTGGCGGAAGGAACGTAAGACTTGGAGCCTTCAATCTGGTCCTAGAACTTACTGGCCGTGTGCCTAACCTTGTGTGGCTGATATAACCCCTCTGTGTCTCAGTTTCCTCATCTGTAAAGTGAGGAATGCTTTTGGTACTTGCATTGCAGGACCACCTATAAGATAACTTGGAGCTAGTGGGCGTGACTTTAGGACTTCCTTTCCCACAATGCTTGGGCAGGACGATGGTTCAGATGTCCTGGCATGAGGACTTTAGTGGGGAGAGCTCCATAACAGGGACTGTCAGAAGCAGGAGGACAGGAGGAGCTGACCCAGGAAAGGCAGGAAGCTGGGCTGGGGTCTGAGGGAGAGAGGAGAGAGGGGACTGTGTGGGGTCCCCAGTTCTGAGAGCTGGACCCTAACAACTCTGGAGTTGATGGGAAAGGCTTTGACCACTCTCTAGCCTGCCCGGAGAGACTCTCATGAAAAAAAAAATTCCAGAGGTAGACAGTCCTGCCACCTGAGCATTCACCACTGGGGCTGTGAAGCCTGATGGACTGTGTCTTTCACAATCACGGGGATTCCTGGGAAGTAGATGATGATTTCCTAGGAGAGCTCTGAGAGGTCACCCCTTTGTGTAAGGGTGAATCACAGGAGGACTTCAAGGGAGGAAAGCCCATGGATTCCTTAGTATTTGGGAGCTGTGGTTAGCATTAGCGGACCAGCGCTTTGGGCAGCATCTAAAAAGTGTCTCTGCCTCCCGCCAGCCCTGCAGGGTCAATCCAGGGCAGGATGTAACACGGGTGAGCCAAGAGAGGAGCTGCCTTTGCATTCACAGAGCTTAAAAATGGAGAAAAATATGTGAAATATGTAAAAACAAAAAAGCAAAAAACTCTGCCCCCGCAGGTCAGTAGGAGAGCGGCCCCAGCGTCCTGCTTTTGTCCTGGGTGTGAAGTTAGCTGGTTTGGGCCCAGCTCCAGGTGCCTCGGCCCCTCCACATGGAATGCCCAGCACTGGGCACAGAGGCTGCTCTCGCTCATTCTCTGCCTCCCCCATCTTCTGTTCCCAGCTCATTCCCGCGTTTCCGCCTCCTCCCTTCTCACTAGTGTTCCCACTCCTCCCTCTGAACTTGGCTTTTTTGCAGGATCCAAGGCCTCTCTGGGGGTCTACTGTGTGCCCAGCCCCCCCCAAGGCCTTTCTGGGTACCTACTGTGTGCCCAGTCCCCCAAGGCCTTTCTGGGGCTATTGTGTGCCCAGCCCCCCAAGGCCTTTCTGGGGCTACTGTGCGCCCAGCCCCCCAAGGCCTTTCTGGGGCTACTGTGTGCCCAGCCCCCCCAAGGCCTTTCTGGGTACCTACTGTGTGCCCAGCCCCCCAAGGCCTTTCTGGGGCTACTGTGTGCCCAGCCCCCCAAGGCCTTTCTGGGGGTCTACTGTGCGCCCATCACCCCAAGGCCTTTCTGGGTACCTACTGTGCGCACAGCCCCCCCTGGCCTTTCTGGGGGTCTACTGTGTGCCCAGCCCCCCAAGGCCTTTCTGGGTACCTATTGTGTGCCCAGTCCCCCAAGGCCTTTCTGGGTCTACTGTGTGCCCAGCCCCACAAGGCCTTTCCGGGTACTTACTGTGAGCCCAGGCCACATCAGGCACTGGGGGGTGACCCACCGAGAATGGAAGCCTGGGTCCCTGCCCTCCAGAAGACCTTAGTCCAGAGGAGAGAGAACACACATCAAACCTTTAGGGGACGATTCTAGAGAACACTCATTCCTAAGCAAGCAGGGCACCTTGTAGGCTTGAAGAGAAAGACAAAGAAGAAAACGTACAATTGAAAGGAGATGAAAGACATACAGACCTTTCATGTCCAGCCTCTTCTAATGCTCCCAGTGTGACCTTGGGACTGTGGCTTTGCCCTTTCATTTTTCCCTTTATAAAATCGAGTGTAAACTGCTAAGGTTTCTTCTGGCCCTAAGGGTCGAGGAGTCATAGGATCTTCGATTATGAGCTGCCAGGAGTCTTGGGGATCTTCCAGTCAGGCCCCC
The DNA here is from genome assembly GCF_003287225.1 of Phascolarctos cinereus. Taxonomy (NCBI): domain Eukaryota; kingdom Metazoa; phylum Chordata; class Mammalia; order Diprotodontia; family Phascolarctidae; genus Phascolarctos; species Phascolarctos cinereus. Next base: position 257,124,578 of record NW_027556402.1, on the reverse strand, counting down.
ACATTTTATAGATGAGCAAACTGGAGCTCAGAAAGGCCGACTGCCTTCCCCAGGGTCATACAGCCAGGAAGTGCCTGAAGCTAGATTCAAACCCAGGTTTTCCTAAGCCTCTAAGCCAGGCAGTCACACAGCAACTGACCACTAGTCTATCTGAGGTCACCCTTTCTTCACTTCCAACTGTGAGGCAGCTTGGTGGACGGAGGTCTGGGCTTAATTGTGTGAACCTGGGTAAGTCACTTAACTGCTGCCTGTCTCAGTTTCCTCATCTGTAAAATGGGGATGATAATAACACTATATACCTCAGTGGTTATTTATTATCCTTACTTTACAGTTGAAGAAACTGAGGCAGACAGAGGTTAAGGGAGTGGCTGAAGATTTACATAGGTAACTAGAAAAGGCTGGATTTGAACTCAGGTCTCCCTGACTCCAAGCCTAGGACTCTATCCGCTGGGCCACCAGAGGCCTCATAGTTGGAAGGAACCTCAGAGGTCAACCAGCCTGGCATGGTGGAGAGAGCATTGGGCAAGTCATTTAAATCACCTTAGGCCTCAGTTTCCTCATCTGTAAAAGAAGGGGATTGACTAGATAATAATGGCTAATGTATATATGGCACATTACCTGCATTATCTCATTTGAGTCTATGAAGCAGGTGCCATTATTATCTCTATTTTACAGATGGGGAAACTGAGGCCTGGACTCTAGACCTCAGCGGAAGTTGGAAGAGAGCCAGTGCCGAGGCAGCACAGGTAGGAGCTGGCCAGACAACTGGAGGCACCTAAGAGATGATCTCAATCAATCAACATTTATTAAGCTCCCACTATGTGCATCACGCCAGGCATTATGCTAAGTGAGGGGGATACAAAGAAAGGCCACAGATATCGATGAAGCTGGCTATAGACAGGATAAGCAGGAAATGATGGAGGGGAGGTAGTGGAATTCATAAAAGATCTGAGAAGAAAACACATTTATTATGTACCTACTATGTATAAGGAACTTAGACTCCCACAGGAGAGAACCAAACATAAACACTAAGCATGATCCCTGCCCTCAAGGAGCCAAGATTCTTTTTTAAAATGTTTTTTTAGGCAATTGGGGTTAAGTGACTTGCCCAGGGTCACACAGCTAGTAAGTGTACAAGTGTGTGGTCTGAGGCAAGATTTGAACTCAGGTCCTCCTGACTTCAGAGCTGGTACTCTATCCACTGTGCCACCTGGCTGCCCCAAGGAGCCCAGATTCTGAGGGATGAAATACAGCAGGGAAACAGGTAACAACAGAACTTGTTAAAAAAAAATGCATTTTGTTGAAGCCCTTTAACTTTCCATCACAATCATTTCCCATCTCCACTACCTCCAGATGAAACCCAGGTTCAGAAGAATAAACCATAAAAAAAAAAACCAACCCAATGAAACAAAAGTATCCAATACAGAAACCACATCTGACAATGTAGATATCATTCTGCCCTAGTTACCCCCCCCCACCTCTCTTGTGGTGAGAGAGAAAGTACATTATCTCCTTATCATTTCTCTGGAAACTTGCTTGGCTTTTCATCTCTACTTTTTAGAAATCTCTTCATGTACATTCTTGCCATCATGGTATCTACTACCCTTCTAGTTCTGGTTATTTTTTCCTTGCCACGAGTTCATACAAAACTTCCCAGCTCCTCTGAATTCCTGACATTCATCACTTCTTACCGCACAATACTTCTCCATTATCTTCACATACCACAGCTTTTCAGCCATTTCCCAACCAAGGGACATTCACTTTGTTTTCCATTGTTTGCTATCACAAAAAGTTCTTCTGTGGCTGTTTTGGCATATATTCAATCTCTGTTACTGTCTTTGACTTCTCTGGAGTTGATGCCCAGTGGCAGGATCACTGGGTGGAAAGGGCAGGAGGAACTTCATCATTTTCTTGCATCATTCCAAAATGAGAGCCCAGCATAGCTGTACCACCTCCAACAGGGAATCAGTGTGCCCACAGCCCCACCACCAAAGATCATTCCTCTCTTTTGCCATCTTTGCCAATTTGCCGAGTGTGAGGCGAAGTCATCTATTTTATTTAACTTGGGTTTATCACACTCTTGCAATCTGCAGCATGTTTTCACACAGACATTTGTAGTTTGCAATTCTTATTTAGAAAAGTATATGTAGCCTACGTCTATATATTGGCAAACGAATCTTGGGATCATAAACTCGAATCTATTCCCTAACTATTTTGGTTGTAAAAATATGAGTACCAGTAATTTTAATGATTAGTGATTTGTTAATAGTTAAACTAACGATTAATGATAATCAGTAAGCTTCTCAGTTATATTTGACACATTTTCCCTCTCTATTACTTCTCTTCTAATTCTGTCTTTATTGATTTTTATTTGTTCAAAAACTTTAAAATTTCATGTAGTCAATACCTAGATCAGGAGTCTATAGGGCAATTCTTATAAACCTTAATATGTCAAAATTCATAGATAAGCCCTCCACAGGGGTGCAGGGTGAGGAGAATGCACTGCTTTTATATTAGCAAGCAACAAAATACATAGAACAGAATTTCTTAGGAGTTTTTCTTCTCTTTCTTCCTACATACAACCTCCTACTCATGCTGTTTTCTAGTTTTATTCTGGTCATTTTCTTACTCTGAGATCACCTGATACAGTATTGCTTGAGAAATGAAAATGACTTTCTATGATGCGTCAAGGTAAATGGAAGCAGGTTGATGTCAAAAAGATTCATTTTTGTTTGGATGAACTCTCCCATCACTTGTTTGGTTGAGAATCCTCCCCTTGACTCAGTGCTGACGGCACTTGGTCTCGTCCTCTTCTGAGTTTTTGATGAAGCGAGTCCTTCTATTCGTGTCATGTACTCTACCTGATAATTTGAGGGGAAAGAGAGCATTAATCAGTCACAAAGGAAATCAGAAAAGCCTTCAGTTACTGTGGCTGTGGGAGAATTCTTGAGGCTGGGGAAAATTAAGGTGAATTGGAACATAAGGCAGGCAGTCTGAATGCAGATGTAGTCTTGCCTGGACAAGGGGTGTCCCCCCCCCCAGAGGCGCCAGCCAAAGAGTCCCTCAGACACGGAGTAGGGTGGTGGTGAGGAGAAGGGCACGGGAGTGATAGAACTCTTGGGCACAGTGGCCTATGGACAGTTAAACTGTCTTGTTGGCCTGCCATGAGGAAAGACTAGGGAATGGGGGAGAGAAGTGCAGCCCCACATAGAAGCAGCTGGGAGTAAAGCCCTGCTGACTCAGGCAACTTTTAGCTCTGGGTACCTGAGCTGAGCTTTCTGAAGAAGCTAAGGATTCTGTGACCCAGAGGAGAAGGCAATGGGCCTTTTTTCTCAAAATGAGAATGGAAATATACCAACGATGGAAAAACGTTTCTCTGTAAAAATGTAAATATCCATCATTTATACTTTGTGAAAAAGAAAAGCGTGCATCAACTTCGTCATTGAGTTGTGCCCAACTCTTTGTGACCTTTTGAGGTCTTCTTGACAGAGATATGGAAGTGGAAGATGCCCTTTCCTTCTCCAGTTCGTTTTACAGATGAGGAAACTGAGGCAAACTGAGCTAAGCGACTTGCCCAGGGTCACACAGCTAGGAAGCATCTGAAGCTGTATTTGAACCCAGGAAGATGAGTCAGCCTGACTCCAGGCCAGCGCTGGCTATGCACTATGGCGCCACCTAGCGGCCCATTTCAACTTTAACAAGAGAGTGAGGAAAAAAAGGTCCCCTTCTGTTTACTCCCCTGCATGAGCTGCCCTTACTGTCTTCACTCACCTGCATTTTCTGGATCTTGCATCACAAAGCAAGGTAGAAATGAGAAGCAGGGTTGGAGTAGCCACAGCGGGGCCAGCCTGCCGGCAGAGGCTGAATTCTGGTGTCACTTTTCAAAAACTGTTTTTATTGAAATTTATTCTTTGTTTTGACACCATCTCCTTTTAAAAGAAATCCTTCCCCCCTCTTCTACCCAGAGAGCCATCCCACATAACAGAGAATTTTTAAAAATTAGTAATGAAGCAATCGAAGAGCCTTTTTTAAGCTCTGACTGTGCCGAGAGCTGAGGGTACAAACAAAAAGCAAAACCAGCCCCTGCCTTCAAGGGGCTTACGTTCTTTTTCTTCCTTTAAATTAACGTATTTGTTTTTAGCTTTCGACGTTCACTTCCATAAGATTCTGAGTTCCAAATTTTCCTCCCCCCACCCAAAGACATCATGCAATCTGATTTAGGCTTCTACATACACATTCATATTGAACATATTTTCACATTAGTCATGTTGTAAAAAAGAATTAGAACCAATGGGAGAAACCACAAGAAAGAAGAAACAAACAGAAAGAAAGAAAGAAAGAAAGAAAGAAAGAAAGAAAGAAAGAAAGAAAGAGCAAACAGTCTGCTTCGATCTGCATTCAGACTCCAAAGTTCTTTCTCTGGATGTGGATTGCATTTTCCATCATGAGACCTTTGGAGATGTCTTAGATCCTTGCATTGCTGAGAAGTGCTAAGTCAGTCAGCACACAATGTTGCCACTATTGTGTACAACGTTCTCCTGGTTCTGCTCAGTCACTCATTGTCTGTTCATGTAAGCCTCTCCTGGTTTTTCTAAAGTCCGCCTGCTCATCATTTCTTATGGAACAATAGAATTCCATTACATTCCTATACCACAGCTTGCTCAGCCATTCCCCAATGGATGGGCATCTCCTCAATTTCCAATTCTTTGCCACCACATAAAGAGCTGCTACAAATATTTTTGTACATGTGGATCCTTTTCCCTTTTTTATGATCTCTTTGAGACACAGCCCTAGAAGTGCTATTGCTGGGTCAAAGGGTACACACATTTCTGTAGCCCTTTGGGCATAGTTCCAAATTGCTTTCCAGAATGGTTGGATCAGTTCACAACTCCACCAACAACGCATTAGTGTTCCAATTTTCCAGCATCTTCTCCAGCAGTTATAATTTTCCTATTTTGTCATGTTCGCCAATCTGATAGGTGTGACGTGGTACCTCAGAGTTGTTTTGATTTGCATTTCTCTAATTAATAGTGATTTAGAGCATTTTAATATGACTATAGATAACTTTAATTTCTTCATCTGAAAACTGCCTGTTCGTATCCTTTGACCATTTATCAATCAGGGAATGACTTGTATTCTTATAAATTTGAGTCAGTTCTCTACATACTTTAGAAATGAGGCTTTTATCTGATTGCAAAAATTCTTTCCCAATTTTTTGCTTCCCTCCTAATCTTGGTTGTATTGGCTTTATTTGTGCAAACATTTTTCAATTTAACATAATAAAAATTATCCATTTTGCATTTCGTAATGTTCTCCGTCTCTTGTTTGGTCATAAATTCTTCTGTTCTCCATAAATCTGACAGGTAAACTATTCCTTGCTCTCCCAGTTTGCTTACGGTATTAGCCTTTATATCTAAATTGTGTACCTATTTTGACTTTATTTTGGTATATGGTGTAAGGCGTTGCTCTATGCCTAGTTTCTGCCGTGCTATTTTCCAGTTTTCCCAGCAGTTTTTGTCAAAAGAGCTTACATTCTATTGGAGGAAACAACACGCATGAGCTAGGATAGGACAAGATCTATCCTCAGTGGATGGAAGGTGGTCGGAGAGGGGAAGGCACTTCGGCTGGGGAGGAGCTGGAAAGCCCGCCCAGAAGGGGTGTGGGGGTGCTTCATCTGGGCCTGGAAGGAAGCCAGGGAGCCTCAGAGTCGGATGAGAGGAGGGGAAGGAAGCCAAACTAACAAAGTATTGAGAACCTTCCTTTGCCAGTTTTTAAAATTCGGCATTTCCTGCCGGCTTCCAGTCTTGCCTTTCCGTCACACTCACCGCAGAGGGCCAGTCTGACACTAAGTCTTGCTGGCTCGCTCTCCACATACGTGGCCCTCTCTCTCCACCCCGGTGACTCCCGCTGGTGCAGCCCCTCATGTCCTGACGGGCCATCTCCAAGGCTGCTGGCTGGTGGCCCTCCTCCCCTGCTCCAGTCCAGCCTGCACGTCCCTATTCAATGAATTCCAGTGGTTCCCTGTCACCTCCTCTGGCCTTTAGAGTCCTTCCTGGCCTCCTCCTACCACTCTAGTCTTCTTAACACTTTTGTTATCGTTCAGTCATTTTTCAGTCATATCCAGCTCTTTGTGACCCCATTTGGAGTTTCCTTGGCAGAAATATTGGAGTGGTTTTCCATTACCATCTCATTTTACAGATGAGGAAACTGAGGCAAACAGGGTGAAGAGCCTTGCCCAGGGTCGCACAGCTAGGAAGAGTCTGAGGCTGTATTTGAACTCAGGAAGATGCGTCTTCCTGACTTCAGGCCCAGCTCTATCCACTGTGCTACCTACTTTTCTTCTCTCCATATCCAAGAATCATTAACACTGTTCCTCCTACACAAAGCTCCATCCCCCTACTCTGTGCTCTTTCTCTGGCGATGCTCTTGTGTCTGCAATGCTTTCCCTCTTCTTCTCCACATCCTGGTTTTCCTTCAAGTCCCAGCTCAAATTCTACCTTCTGCAAAAGGCCTTTCCCAGGTCCCCTCAGTGCTAGCTGACCCCCTGGGGGCTATCCACCGTTTATCTTGTTTGTAAATCTCTGCCTGCTGGCTCCCTCCCTAGACTAAGCTCCCTGAGAGCAGGGATCATTTTTTGGCTTTTCTTCGTATTTCCATTGCCTGGCATACAGGAAGCCCTTACTAAGTGCTCTGTGACTTGCGTAAAATGAGCGTTTCCATCTGCAAAGTAGAACAGAATGAGGATCATAGACGAGTCTGCAGATCGCTCTTGTGAACACCTGGCTCTTCCTCTCAGGTGTCATTCAACTCTTTAGGACACTCCACGTCCAAGGTCTCCTACCCTCGGGGGGAAGGAGGGCGAAGCCTTGGCTCCCCTCTTCCCTTGGGCTGTGCTGGGTCATTACACAGATTCATGGGTCAATTTCTGTTTCTAAATAGTTTTCTAACTGCACTTGGCTTATGAACCTTCATATAAACCTTCCCATCCTCTGAATTCTTCCAGTTCTTTGATTTTTCTTTGTTGGTGTTCAGTTGTTTTCAGTCATGTCTAATTCTTTGTGATGCTATTTGGGGTTTTCTTGGCAGAAATACCAGAGTGGTGAACCATTTCCTTCTCCAGCTCATCTTACAGATGAGGAAACTGAGGCAAACAGGGTGAAGTGCCGTGCCCAAGGTCACACACTTCATAAGTGTCTGAGGCTAGATTTGAACTCTGGCCTTCCTCACTCTGGATGCAGGGCTCTGTGCACTGTGCACCTACTAGCAACCCCAGATGCAGAAGAGATGGTGGGAGGTATTGGGAATCCCAACCTTCTGTATATGTATCAGAGCTGATTAGGATGCTGACCAGGTTGCGGTTTCTTTTGGATTTCATTTTAGTAAGTGCTGTAACCTAAGTGCTAAGTAAGTGAATTTAGGGGCCTGTGCTGTGCTGGGGGGCAAGATTGGGGGCTCAATGAGTAAAGGAAAGTTAGGACTTTTAGGGAATTCATTCACACTATTAGATTTTAAAATGTGAACCCAGGGGATGAAGGAGAATCAGGAGGTGGGAAAGTGCCTTTCTCCACATGTGCTCATTTCACACAGGCTCAGTGAGCACCACTTGAGCTTTGGGTACCACCTGGTGGCCTGTACACCCTATAGCAGCTGTTCGGAGCCGCAGCACAGCGCATGCTCGTGTGTGTGTGTGTGTGTGTGTGTGTGTGTGTGTGTGTGTGTGTGTGTGTGTGTGTGTGTGTGTGTGTGTGTGTGTCCCACACTCAAGAGCTACTCATCTATTTTCCAATGAAATTACGGGTGAAAATGTTCTTTACTTTGAAGGAGTCAGTACAGTATATGATTGTGCCAACTCCTTCCCTATAAGGCACTACTTCCTATAATCCAGCAAAATCCTTCTACTTTGCAGTTTAGAAAACCAAGGCTCTGAGAGGTGCCATGAAGGACTTTCTCAAGATCATGCAGCACTGGAATTTTAGCCTAGATCCTGACTCCAGACCTGATGGTCCCTCCATATGGGTCAGAGTAGAGGTGTTAATCAGGAGCACCTGAGATTGATCTCAGCAGTCAGAAGACTTTGTGACTCTGCCCCTTATCAGTTGAATGACTTTGAGTCATTCAACTTCCCCAGGTTTCAGTTTTCACGGGCTTCCTTCTGGTTGGGCTACGGTTAATTAACGCAAGAAGCATTTCTAGATCACGCACTATGAGGCATATACTGTGTACAAAGACAAAAATATGAAATAGGGTTTGACAACTGACTGGCATCCTACGATGTGTAGGTCAGAGGGATAAGCATTCTCTCTCAACCTTGAAAGTGATTAGGACTATCTCAATTCTGAGCCAGAAGACCAACTTGAGTCAAGCCTGGGAGTTTTTTTGTTTTTTGTTGTTCGTTTGTTTTTTAATCTTTTTTTTTTTTTGCTAGGCAATGGGGTTAAGTGACTTGCTCAGGGTCACACAGCTAGTAAGTGTGATGTGTCTGAGGCCAGGCTTGAACTCAGGTCCTCCTGAATCCAGGGCCGGTGCAATATCCACTGTGCCACCTAGCTGTCCCCAAGCCTGGGAGTTTTTAAAAAGACACATGCAGTCTACAAGAGAGTAGACTGAAAGGGAGTAGCTAGGACTACGCAAAGTTACCAGTAGCAGTGAGTAGACAGCGTCCCCTGCTCCAGCTCGTACTTAAGAAACAAAGTTGGAATCAGAGACAACAGTGGAAAGGAGAAAACTGACAAGAGAGTTGAGGTTCGGCAGAAGTGGGCCGTTGAACTCCTTCAGACGCTTGGAAGGGGAGAATTCAGAATGAAGCTGCTGGTTATGACCACCTCTTCAAGGACTGAGGGATATTTAAAAAGGTCCACTCTCTCTCCAGGTTCCGCTCCCTGTGCCTGTACGGTGACTCGGTTGTGTCACTCATTCTTCTTACCTCTACTGCCTAAGCACTTCTTGTATGCTGATTGTGTCTCAAATATAATGAAACCTGAGGTCAGCTGGAAATACCAAATCTAAACTAGAGAAAAGCCAGACCTCTGTCTGAATGTTAGGAATTTTCCTAACTGGGGGCTCTAAGATATTGCATTGGTATTAATAACTTTCTACCTGATACAAACTGCATAAATTTTCAGAGAAGGGTACCATATGAACATGAGGGCAAGTATGTTGTCACCAAGTATTGTAACGGTATGGCTGATTAATAATAGCTAACAATTACGTGGCACTTCAAGGCTTGCAAAGTCCTCTCCAAATATTATCTCACAACAACCCTGGGAGGGAGGTGCCATTATGATTGCTATGTTTACAGATAGGAAATTGAGGCAAACAAGGGTTAAATGCCCAGGCAAGTCACACAGGTAGTAAATGTCTTAGGCTGAATTTGAACTCAGGTCTTCCTAATTCCACGAGTCTACCCACTGTGCCACCTAGCTGCCCCAATTTACTTCTCCAGAGAGGAACGGCAGACTGAGAAAGAGCAGAAGGGAATGAATATCTTCCACAGCCTCTAGTCTATATATAACACATACACACATGAACCCGAGCAAAACACATACAATGTGAATAGGAGGCAATAGGGGGCAATCAGGAAAGGTCCCCTGTGGGAGGTGGAGCTTGCAGAGACAAAAACTCAGAATTCTGAGAGGCAGAGGTTAGAAGGAAAGGCTCACAGGCACAGGGCACAGCATGTGCAAAGGCGGAGAGGTGAGAAGAGAAATGAATGTCATTTCTGAGAAACAACAATGAATGGTTAACAGCTGACTCTTATTGTCAATATTATTTATATTATTAAAGGTTTGCAAAGCACTTTACATACATGATGCTATTTGATTACTGGTAGGAACCCCAGGAAGTGGATCGGGATTAATCCTAATTATTAACACCATTTTACAAGTGAGGACATTTTTGGCTAGGGTGCATCAATCTAGAAGGTAAGGTGTCTCTGATAGGAGCCAAGGACTGCAGCAATGTGTTCTGCTGCCTCCACACCACAAGATGGCGCCAGAGCACGATGTAATCTCTGCCTCGAGAAGCTGGAGTCCGGCAAGAAACTACACGTCCCAAGACGCTTTGTGGGCTTTTAAGGACACCCCCCCCTTCACGGCTGCCCTCACGATCGCCTGTGGAAAGAACAGCTTTTTGCGATCTTTCCTCGTTTGCTGATGGCGGACGGGAGACGGCGGCTCCCAGCCTTTCGTTGCTATCTCCGGGTCTGTGTGCTTCCCCCTTCCAGTATTCCTCCTTCGTCCCGGGTTGAAAGTGAAGCACCCGAGGAGCTCCGCGAGGACCCGTGACCTTTAACCCAATATGGCGACGCCCGTATTCGGGTCGCGGTCGCGGTGAGGCCGACCGGACTTGTTGGGGCCAGGCTCCCGCTCTGTCCTCTTCTCCTGCTCCTGCCCGCACCCCACAGCCCGCGCCATGTCGAAGCTCAGCCGGGCCCCGCGCTCCATTCGGAAGATCGAGGGCAGCGGCGTCATCCGGGCCATCGTGCGCGCGGGCCAAGCGATGCCCGGGCCCCCACTGGGGCCCATCCTGGGTCAGGTAGGCGACGGAGCCCGACTGGGGTGCGCGTGCGCGGGGGGGGGGAGGGGAGCTGTTGGGGGGGGGAATGAGGAGGGTACCACGCATGCACGACCGGGACACGCTCTTGTAGCCCCAACTCCGAGGCAGTCCCCGCTGACTTGGAGTCTGGGGTCGCGGGTTCGAGTAATATCTCCGACACCTATAAATTGTGGCACCCAGTCGTGACATTTAATAATAATAATGATAAAATAGCCAGCCATCTAGGTCTTTAAGTACATCGTCTCAGTCAACTATCCAGGGCCGGGTATTGCACCTACTTTGCAGATCAGCAAACTGAGGCCCCAAAAGGAGCAGTGACTCGCCCAAAGCCACACATCCGGGACTCTTCAGAGGCGAAATTCGAATCGAGGGTCCGCGCTAGGCTGCCACCTCTCCTGGCCTCTGTGGTGTTGTCTCTTCCTCTGTATAATGGGGGGGGTGTCGTGGGGGTATAAAGACCCCATAGGGTCCTAGGTCTAGAGCTGGAAGGGACCTCGAGGCTGGGGTATCCCGGACCCCGCTTGCATTGATAGTAAGGAAGAAACTGCAGCCAGGGGATTCAGGGTCCTGCTCTCTGTCCTGAGGCTTCCTCGGTCCATTCCCCTGTGGCTTGGAGGTGATCCCAAGGTGCCAGTGGACCACAAGCTCTGGCACATGTACATGATGAGCTGGGGATGGGTGGTGTCTGCTGTCCAGAGCCCCAGCTGAGCACGAGGAGGAGGGCTGGTCTGATGGCCAGGGATGATAGCACCAAAGTCCCCCTATCAGAACAAGAGCTGGTGTTCTGGGGAGTTTCCACACAAAGTAAGAGACATGTGAATGACCCGTGGAGCATCAGCCTCCCAAGGGAGGAGAGTGGAGGGAGGGAGCCCCTTGAAGCTTTGGGCAGGAGTGGGCGGGGGGTCATCTGAGCTTCTCGGCACTCACGCTCCCCTTCTCCCCGGCAGCATGGCCTCGCCATCAGCCAGTTCTGCAAGGAGTTCAATGAGAAGACAAAGGACATCAAAGAGGGGATCCCCCTGCCCACCAAGATCATCGTGAAGGTGTGGGGACCCTGGGCCGCACTCCCTGCCCTCCCTTCTCTGGGTCCAGGAGGCCAGAGAAGCACAAGGCACAGCCTCCCTCCCTCCAGAAGTCCTGTCTCGGCCGCCACCTCTCTGACTGCTCCTCCTCTGTCCCCATTGATGGGAATCCTCCTGAGTGAGGGGGGCCTCCAGACTCTGTCCTCGGGCCTCTTCTTCCCTACCCTCTTTCTCTCAGTGGTTTCACACACTCCCATGGTCCAGCGTCACTTGGGGCACTCCCAGGTTCATGGAGCCAGCCCTAAGCTCTCCCCTCCAACTACCTGCACATCCCGTTGGCTCAGAGGTGGGGGATAACCCTGATTCTGGCTTCTCTCTTCCAGCCTGACAGGACGTTTGAGCTCGAGATAAATCAGCCTACAGTTTCCTACTTCCTGAAGGCAGCAGCTGGCATAGAAAAGGGAGCCAGGCGCACAGGTGATGGGCCTGGCACCTGGGCTGGGACTGGGGGGACGGCCTGGCAGGTGGTGGTGACAGCTGAGGTACCTTCCTCCCTTTCAGGGCATGAGGTGGCTGGCTTGATCACTGTGAAGCATGTGTATGAGATCGCCCGTGTGAAGGCTCAGGACAAGGCCTTCGCTTTGCAGGATGTCCCCCTCTCCTCGGTTGTCCGGTCCATCATTGGGAGTGCCCGCTCGCTGGGTATCCAAGTGGTGAAGGAGTGAGTGAGCAGGGAGTGAGGTGGTCCTGGGAAGCAGGGACCCTGGGTGAGCTGAGGGCTCTGGTAGGGGGCTGAGGTATAAGGAAGGAAGGAAGGCCAGAATCCTGGACTGTATCTATGAGAACAGTGGGTGTGGGTGTGGTGTTCAGCTCTTGCAGGAGCAGTGGGCTGGGTTGGGTCTGAGGCTGGGAAGCCCAGGCACCTGAACCGTAGGACCCCCAGGGCGCTGACCTTCCTCTTCCTCTCTGCAGCCTCAGCACAGACCAGCTGGCTGCCTTCCAGGAGGAGCGTGCCCAGTTCCTGGCGTCCCAGGCTCTGGCAGATGCTGAAGCCGCCGCGGCAGAGGCGGCCAAGAAGTGAGCCCTCCACCTGCCCTGCCCCCCTCCGCTCCCTCAGGGTCACTGGCTGCATGCACCTGGGGACAGAGAGGGCTGATGGTCACCTGTGACCCTACTTTACTTTTTATGTATCATGTCAGTCTATAATTTGAAGGGCTAAAGACCCTAATAAATACTGTGTCATTTGTTACCTTGTTCTGCTTGTCTGTCTGCTGCTCAGGGGGTGATGGGGAAAAGGCAGGGAGATCACTGGGATAGGGTAGGGAAAACAGCTCCGAGTGTGGAGGCAGAAAATCAGCTTTGAGCAGTTTCAGAGCTGGACAGGACCCTGACAACCACCCTGTACCTGTCGTGCCCCCTGTGGATGGGACCCCCAGCAGCCGCCCCATACGAGCTGTGCCCCCACTGGACAGGACCCAGCAGCTGCCCCCCCCACTCCCTCCCCCCGAAGCTGTGCCCCCAGGGCTCATCTACCCTCTGTCTCTAAGACTCCCACTAAGGGAGAACAGTTGAGGGAAACAGGGAAAGAATATTGGCTCTGGGTCAGAGGATCTCGGTTCAAATTTTCTCTCTGATGCTCTCTCCCTGTGTGACCTTGGGCAAATGCCCTCCCAGCTGGCCTCAGATTTCTCCTTGGCAGGATAAGGCTGGCTTAGGGTCTCAGGCCTAGGACCCTGGCCAGGCAGCCACAGGCAGAACTGGAGGGAATATTGGATCAGGAGGGTCTGGGGAGGCTCTGGAGGCTGGTTGGACGGTCAGGTTGGGTGCGGTTTCCTAAGATGTCCTTCTGGCTTTCATTGTCTTCTCCTTCCTTGCCGACACTTGACCCCTGGGCATCTGGGCAGTGAAGGAAGGAGTGCCCTGCAGTGGGTGGAGGTGAGAGTCTGAGTCTCTGGACTTCTCCCCATGAGAAAGGGAAGAATCAGTTTGAGAACTGAGAGGCCTTGGGCTGCCGTCTGGGAATTAGGTGCTTCCCCCCACCTCCCACCCCATCCTGAGCAGCACTGTCTCTTGGGCTGGAGAATGAGGGGCCTCCCCAGCCACCTGCAGGACCTGTGGCTTTTTTTCAGAGTCAGTGACTCTCCTTCCACCTTCCCAAAGGTGGAATGAAAGAGAAGTTTTCTCTCCAGCAGGAGGCCCCGGTTCCTCTCCATCCTATCTTAAAACCCTATTGGACTCGGAGAAGCTGAGAGGGTGTGGAGGAAGGCTTTTGTGCAGCAAAATGCAGGGGGATCAATGAGGTGGGGTAGGGAAAACAGCCCTGAGCATGGAGGCAGAAAATCAGCCTCGAGCAGTTTCAGAGCTGGATGGGACCCCGACAACCACCCTGTACCAGTCATGCCCCCTGTGGATGGGACCCTGGCAACCGCCCCATATGACCTATGCCTCCACTAGACAGGACCCCGGCAGCTGCCCTGTACCAGTCATGCCCCCCTTGGGAGAGCTTTAGTTTTTTAGGTTGTAACTGGAGCTCATTGGAGACTCCATTAGAGAAAGTCTCCTGCCCCCCAAATTCCTCAAGGAATTAGGTGACTGTTTTGATGCTGAAGGCCTCAGAACTTGAGTATTCGGGAAGGACACAGAAGGTTCCCAGGTCAACCCTGCTGGAATCTGGGGTGCAGGAAACAGTGAGCTCTTGGGGCTGAACAGGCTTTAGCTGCTGCAAGGTTCCAAGAGAGCCCACCTTGGAACCTTTGCTTCCTCATTGGCCTTCAGCGCAGGGATGAGGCAAGGGGGCTTTTTCTCTCGACCAGCACATTGTTAGATCTCCCTGAGAAATCAAAAAAGTTGACCAGCCCGTTCTAATCCTTCCCTTGCAAAGCCAACGGGAAGCTGAGGCTTGCTCCGAGTGCGACGTGTGTGTCTAAGGCAAGGCTCCCAGACCGTATTAGGGAAGCCCTGAGGGACGGCTGCTGCTAATGCTAATCAGCGGGTACTGCCGACTGAGGGGCTTCAGGCACACGAGACCAGCTGAGCAGTGTTGGGGAGAGCCCGGAGGAGGAGAGAAGCCCAGACCCAAAGTCTTCAGCTTTCTCATCCTCCATGGTCTAATCAGCCTAGGCTGCTGGTCCCGGAGGGAAACTCGGCCTAGGTGTGATCTTGAAGATCTTGAAGCCTGCCCCTCCATCACCCCCGTGGGGAAAGAGCGACAGCCTGCAGAAAGGAAGGAGCCGGGATTAACTGCAGGCTCAGAGCCCTCAGCCTTTGGCTCTTAGAGTAGGCTTGGCTTGGGCTCAGTGGCTGAGCTCTTCCCGATCCTCAAGCCTCCCCCACCAAAGGTCCCCCGGCGCACCCCCAGCCCACCTCTCTTCTACCTCAGCAAACAACACCAGGGCTACAAAAAAGGCGAACCGGACTTTATTATAAAGTTGGTTACAAAGTCAACACAGCACCACAAGTTTCACTGCATGGAGGCCCAGGGGCCGACACAGCAGCCAGGGTATCCCTGACTGCTTGTATATACACACACACACACACACACACACACACACACACACACACACACACGCACACGCACGCAAACGTGCACCCATGTGTATACACACACACGCACACACACACACGGCGTGACGACAGATCTGTCTTCCTTCATCGGAAAGAAACGATAGAGTCGCTTCACGCCCCCCACCCCAGGCGCAGGGCGCAAAAGTCACAGGAAAAGCCGCAGCAGGCGGCCAAGTTCATAGGAATTGAAATCCTGTTACTGGAGTGTAGACAATTCTACGTGAGTGTCAAGAGCCCCACGGGGCACTGGCTAGCCCGGGTCCGGCCTTTTCCCCCACAGAAGCCCAGGGGCCCCTATGGCCCCTGGGAGTGGAGAATTCCCCCCAGGCCCCTTGGGCAGCATGGAAGGGAAGCTGTGACTCCCCCATTCTCTGTATGGAATCCCATTCAAGGAAACTCACTACGAGTGAATACAGATTGAGATGGAAACTAGGATTGCTCAAAGTCTCTTGATTCTAAAAATAATCCCCCTTGCCCTTCTTCCCACCACCCTTCCTCCCCCCTTCCCATCCTTCAGGGTGGGAGGGATCAGACCCGTCCCCTCCGAGCCCCAAGGATCCCACTAACGTGTCCCGGGTGGTGGAGAACACCTCCACTCCTTGATGACAATATGCCATACTCAGCAACGTTAAGTCACAGACTTATTCAGAACGCTGGTTCCCCTCCACTTCCATCTGAGGAAAGAGCAAACCAAGGAAACAGGGTTAGAGAAGCCTGGGTCAGCTCATAGAATGGATCCCTCCCCTCTTTTCAAGCAGGGCTGCAGGCACACTGAGGACCCCATAATGGTGATAAATGGGATGAATTGAGCTGTTTGGATTCTGGGAAAGGATCTGAGCCAATAAGGCTGCTATGAAATGGGGACATGGGGCAGCTCCTATCCCATTCTGTCTGTGCCTCTGAGCTGTACCAGCCTTTTCTTTCTGTCTCTTTCCTGGTGGTAAAATGCTGAACTAGGAGTCAGGAGACCCTTCTCATCCACCCACCACCAACACGCACAGAGTTTCTACCCCCAGGGCCAATACTAATGAGTTCTGTTAGTTTGGGACAAGTCAGCTAGCCTCAGTTTCCTCATCTTTGGACTGCACTCTTCCCTCCCTCCTCAGCTTCTTATTAGGTCAGTGGGTGGGGCGGCTCACCGTCATGGAAGCTGTCTTGAACATGACTCTGGAGTTGATACAACTCATCGGTACATCCATCACAGGGGAATGCTGAGACACCTGTCTCAAAGTCGGTTTCGTATGCGGCCAGGTCCTCCAGGAAGCTGTGATCTTCTGGGGACAGGTCGGTGCTGGGCGACGGGGCCCCCCCTGGGCCTGAAGTCTCAGGACCCCCTGGTCCCCAATCCCCCTGGGGTGTTGGGGTGGAGAGGCCCATGAAGATGTCTTCCACAGACTTCTCTTCCAGGAATTGGTCCTCAGGGGCATCTAAGAATGCCACCTCCTGACTTTTCCAAGATTTAAGGTCCAGGCTGAATACAGGGGGACCAGCCCCCGGGAAGGAGAGACTTTGGCCCAGGGGTTCAAGTCCCTCTGTTCCAGGCTCTGCTGGGAAAGGGCAGTCCATGCCCTGGGCCAGTTGGCTGATCTGCTGGATAAGTCGCTCTATCTCACTTCTCTCCTTTTCTGAGTAATGGAAGAAACTCTGTTTGACTGGGGAGGCCTCTGGCGTAAGCAAGCCATCAGGCACCAGGGGTA
The DNA here is from genome assembly GCF_003287225.1 of Phascolarctos cinereus. NCBI lineage: Eukaryota > Metazoa > Chordata > Mammalia > Diprotodontia > Phascolarctidae > Phascolarctos > Phascolarctos cinereus. The sequence continues at coordinate 257,107,741 of NW_027556402.1, read as the reverse complement.
CATCCACAGAGAGTGGCCCCCGGAGCTGGGCCAGAGCCAGGAGAGTGCAGTCCCCATTACCAGGACTGTTAGGGCTGGGGGGCAACTTCTCATAGAGAAAATTGCAGCCGTCTTGGGGGAAGTAAGTTTTGGTGGGGTTAGGGCTCAGTTGGTCTGGGAAGGTCTGGCTGGGGCTGGCCAGGTGAGTTTGGAAAGCTGTGCTGGGTGGGGTCAGTTGTTCTTGGACAGGGCTGGCCAACTGCTCCTGGAAGGTGGCAGTGTTGGGCATCAACTGCTCTTGAAAAGTTGTGGCACAGGGAGTCAGCTGGTCTTCATAGGTCTGGGCTGTGGCATCAGTCAACTGGCCTTGAATGGGGCTGGTCAACTCAGGAAAGGTGGCACTGCTGGGGGTCAGCTGGTCAGGGAAGATGGCAGTTCTGGGAGTCAGCTGCTCTTGGATGGAGCTGGAAGGGGTGGAGATGTGGGTCTGGAAGGGCTCTTGCAGGCTGAAGAGGAAGGCACACCCCCCTGGCTGGTGAGGTGTGTATGGTGGGGTGCACACAAAATCTTTGCACAGATCTCCTTGAAAGGTAGACTCTGGGCCTGTAGGGAATGCCAAATAATTGAAATCCATTTCCTTGGGGGGCTGCGGCAGCTGCTCTCCGGAGGACATGGATGCCAATTCTGGGCCAGTGGGGAAGTTTGTGCTTCTGGGACCCCCAAAGGCTGGGGTGAAGGTCGAGTCAGGGCTTGCACACGGGGCTGGAGAGAGGAGGCTTTCTGAGAAGGTGGCTGGTGCAGTTGAGGTGCCCAGAACATAAGCCAGATGGGCATCTTCAGAGCTGAGCTGCTGGCGGAGACACCAGGCTTCCGAGTCACTAAGTTTGAAGAAAAGAGAACCTGGGGTGAGAAGCCTGGTTCCCTTGTCTAAGAACCCAAGCGACTCTCCAGCCAATCCCCTTCCCAAATCTTGGGCTTTGGCTCACCTGATTGGGTAGTTGTTGGCAGTGATGGGGCCATCTGAACCCTCGGGATGCATCAGGGAGTATATCCATACCCAGCCTCCAGTCTTGGCCTGCAGTCTCACTACCATTTCTGCCTGAGCATCACCACTGTCGGCCACTAGGGGAAAAGAGGAGATGGAAGGTTAGCCCAGTGTCCATCAGCTACCACCACTACCAACACCCTAACAGCCCACCTCTTACCTGGCTTGATCCAGCCCTAGTTCTCACCAGTCCTCACCTCAACTCCCTCCCCTACACACACTCTATCCCTGGAATTCTGACTCTGATATCACCTTTCATCCCAATCCTATTACAAACCTGCCCATGTATAGGTTCATGGGATCATAGATTTAGAGCCAGAAGGGACCTTAGCAATCATCTCATCAAGTTTTTGCACATGAGGAAACTGAGGCCCAGAGAGGTCACTTGACTTGCCAAGGTCACATAGGTACCAAGTAGACCTTGGATCTAAAGTCCCATCTTCTGCTAAAGCACATCAGTACCACTGACCTGGTCCTTCCCCCTTTGGCTCATATCCTCCCCCGTTATTCCTGGCTCTGCTCCTGCCCCATGGGTGCACTAGGACACTCACGCAGGCGGTAGTGCTGGGCCGAAGCATGGGCCAGGTCCTCAGGGTGCAGAAGTCCATACCATGATTTACAGACCAGCTCGCTGCGCTCAAAGCCCAGGTAGACTAGGACACTAGGAAGGGCAAAGGCAGGAGGTCAGCTTTCTGCTATCCCATCCTGATACCCAAGCATCCTGCACCCTTGAACCCCAGCTTACTCCCTCCCAGACACCAACTCTTTTTGCTACAGCCCCTGACTCTCCCATGATTCTTGGAAGTCACATGTGCCCTCTCCAGTAGTAGAAGCTCTGTTTTTCTACTCATGACCCGGGCACCCCAAACTCACCTCTCAGAGACATCCAGCAGCGCGAGGTTCTTGGCATGGTGGCTCTGAAACACAGCCAAGAAGATTGAGGCCAGACCAGGGCCACACCCTGGTCCAGAGCGGGCTCGGGGATCAAGTGGGGCACAGAAGGCTGTGAAGACAGGATTCCCTGCCCAGTAGGCTCCAGGGGGATGAGGATGGAAGCGGCCACGGATGAGCACAAGTTTGTTGCCTGCACTCTGGCGCCTCAGGGACTTGGAAGTGTTGAATCGGCATCGGAAAAGGCGATCTGAATGGAAAGAAGAGTGAGTCAGTGAATGGGTGAATGGATGATAATTGTAGAAAGAAAAAGACTAAGAAAAGGGACTTGTCCAATGCAAGAGAAGGTAGAGAAGACGGAAGGAAGCCAAGTACTCACCAGTGTCAGGTATGGAGGGCAGAGTCAGCTGCTGACGGACAGTGAGGTGGTCAGCAGGATCAATAATATCATAGATGCTGTCACCTTGGGCAACCAGATCCACCTGGGGAGCAGGAAAAGGTGGAAAGAAAGAGGACCATCAGTGAATGGAGGGAAAATCTAGTGTTGACCCTAGATAGCTTTAGTTTCCCGGTTCCTTAAGCCTTGGTGTGCAACACTGCCCTGTCCCATGGGATGCACGTAATTACCATGGGGACAATCTCAGGATGGAGTAGGAGCATATAATTGCAAAGGACATACAGGATCATCTAGTCCAAGCCTTCATGGCAAAGGTGTGGAAACTGTGGCCCAGGGAGGGGAAGGGATTTATTTATTGAAAGTCACAAAGCACTGGTTATGTGACTGGCTATGGTGAAGAACTGTGAGTAGCCCCTGGTTTCTGGCTCCAAGCCCCCCCCCATGCTCTCTTAACTACGTTATTCTATTTCCCACCTGGGGAGGGGGTGAAGAGAGGAGGAGGATGTTTTCCAGAACCCTCAGAAAACCTCTGAATATCAAAATTGGACCTTCAGTTGCTTCCCTGCCTCAGCTGTTCTAAACATCCTCTAGGCTGGGAAGAGCTTTCTTGGTTGGATCTATTTGTGCCCTGGTCAATTCCCGTTACAAGAAGGCACTCACCATGGAATGGCCCAAGTGCTCGCTCACGTTGTCGGACAGATAGAGAAGCTTTCCCTCAGCTGTAAACATGAGCAGGAACCCGGGCAGCGCCGCCACGATGTCTTCCAGTTCCTGCGCCGAAAGCAGCCCAGCTGGGCCAGCCAGAGGGGCGCCTGATGGGAGAGAGAAACAGGGTGAGTCAGGAGGGACTCTCCAGAAGACTGGAGACAAGAAGAGAAAATGCTATATGGAGCGAGAAAAGGGAGTGATTTTCAGGAATCCATAGGGATCCCAATGGATCAGCCCCGCGAGTAGCGCCCACCTGTTGACCCCGCTCCCCGATCTCCTGGCCGAGGGACCTGTTGATTGGATTCTTTAATGCCCAAGCCAGGGACAGCACGCTCCGACCCCAGTAAGGTTAAGAACCATGGACAGCACCCGCAGCCAAGACTCCTTGGGTTCAGCACCACACATCCCCAAGACCGATGCTCTACCGGCAGTGTCAGAACCTCGGACAGAGCCTCAGGTTCCGGGCTGCTCTATCTGCCTGCGCTTCCCTGCACTTCCCTGCAAAAGGGATCTCCTAACGGGATGTGCCCTTGCGGACTGGGGACTATTACATTCGCGGCGCTTCCCAGTCCAGCGTGCTGACATTAAGGAAGGCACCCTGAGGTCTTGGGGAGCAAAGGAGGGAAGTCTGGCACTCCTAGGTCTCTTCCCTGTCCGGCTCCTTTCTGAATAGACTCCTCTCCTAGCCTGGGAGTGGTCCCTGGAGTTCCAGCCCCGGACTCCCACCAGGGTCTCCGCCAGCCCAGTCCCGCTCACCTCCGGCAAAGAAGACTCCCTTGCGGGTGTAGATGCAGGCTAGCGACATGATGTGCAGGTAAGATAGCCGCACCTTGTCCGCTTCGGCCAGCGGCAGCAGCTCCTTGAGGCTCCGGATCTCCGCGTTGATCTGGTCGCGCCGCGCCTTAGAAGCGCCCTTGGTGGAACGATACATGGCTGTTGGCGGCGGAGCTCGCGCCTGGGCGCTTTGGACACCTGGGTACCCGCCCCGACGCGCCTTCTTCGGCTTCTTCCTCCTCTCTCTCCTCCGTCTCTCTCGGTCTCTGTCTCTCTCCCTCTCTCGGGCTCCGATTGGCAGATCTGCCCCCCTCGCCTGTCTCGCTTCGCTTTATATAGCCCCAGCCAGGCGTGGGGGGCTCGATTCAGGGATGGGGAGGGGGGCGGGAGGAGCGGGGGGCCGGGCCAAGCGGGCTGCACGGGGAGCTGCCGGCTGGGGGGGGGCCCCCGCTCCTCCTCCCTCCCCAGCCTCCGACGTCATCCGCATGACGTAGAACGAGAGAGGGAGGGGGAACTGCGGAGGGGGGGTGCAGGGGGAGAAGAGAAGCAAAGCAGGGGCCGAGCCTGGAGGGGATGGAGCCAAGGCTCAGCGCCGCCATGCAGGAGGAAAGCTGGGGGTTCTAGAGTGCAGGCGCTTGCGGGAAACTAGAGAAGGACCTTTCTGAAAGTTGCGCGAGCCCCCCTCGGCCCCCTGTCCTTCCCCCCAATCAAGGATCTGATTCTGATCCCGTGTCTCCAGCCCAGGGTTCTGCTGCTCCCTGCCTTATGGGCCAAGGTCCTGCCTAGAGTCTGTGCACTGGCCCTATAGCCCCTACGTTGCCCCAAGTATTCTTCTGGGAGGGGAAGGGGATGGGGTGAGAGGGCATGAGGGCTGCCCAGAGCAGGGATTCCCACAGGCTCTCTGGTGCCCCCTGGAGGCCACTTTTCAAAGCCCCTGTCCCTCCTCCCTAGGCACCGCTCCAGAGGGCCCATAGACTGATTGACTAACTGGTGGGGGATGTTTCTTTTTGCACCTCCCTTCCCCCGCCTTTCTTTTTCTGGCCCCCTGAATACAGAGGGTCTCCAGACCGCTCCTGGGGGTGCAGAGGGGAAATGAGAATTGAGGCACAAGGAAAGAAACCCTCGAGGTTCGTAACTGGGACCCAGATATCCCTGCCCCAAGTCCGTGCTGGCTCCTCTTCCCCCAGCTTCGGTCTTGGCGTCTCTGCGCCCTTCTCCTCCCCTCCCTCACCCTCCCCTCGCCTCAGCGGGCCGGGGGCGGGGGGCGGGGGCGGGGCTGGGGGAATCCCAACTCCATATTAGGGCAGGAAACCTCCTGGAGCGGCCGGCGGGGCGGGGCCTCTGTGCTTCAGCTCTCTGCTTTTAAAGGCTCCCCCGCCCCCTTTCCCTAGCGGCTGGGCCTCTGGGGGCGAGGCGCAAAGAAAGAGCCCCAGTTCTCCTTGGACGCCCTCCCTGCTCTCAGCTTGTCCCACTACTCTCTGTCTGTCTGGCTGTCTTCCATCTTGCCCCCCACCCTCAGCCTTTTCCCAACTCTCTGTCTTTCAGTCTCCAAATCTCTTCTAATCTCTTCCTCTCGGCCTCTTTGGATCTCTGTCTCTGCCTTTGCCTTCCATTTCTTTCTCAAGTCCCCCCACCATTTTAAATAATGTCTCTGTCTCTCATGAGAGACATCATTCTGTCTCTCCTTTCTGTCTTTTCTCTCTCTGTTTCTCTGTATTAATTGGTATCTCTGTAAATTCTGTCTCTGTCTTTTTTGACTTTTTGTCTGTCTACTCTCTTTTCCTTTCTATTTGTTTGGGTCGTTAGCTCTGCCTCACTCTCTGTCTCTGCTTTGCTATCTCTGTATCTTTGTTTCCATCTCTATCCCTCCCTCTATGACCGCTCCCAGGTGGAGATGAATGAGGAAGACCACACTATGTGCCTCTCGAGGTGAAATTGATCCTCTTCCCAGGGGCCTGGGAAGGTGCAGGTGTAGGGCCTCCTAGATTTGGAAAGGGAGAGGAAGCCAGGATGCTGAATACTGGACCCTCTTCCTGGGGATTTAGAGAAGAGGAAGTAGCCTGGGAGTTTGGAGATAGGCATCTTTCAGATCTCTGCGGGTGGGGAGTGGAATATAAACTGTGACGTTTGATAAAGAACAAATAAAATAGGTTGTGAATTGGACATCTGATTGTGAAAACAAGAATTTGGGGAATGGAGTGGGGCAAGAGTACTGTTCAGTACTGCCCAGTAGAAAAAGTATATACTGAAGGGGGGGGGCGTTACACAGAAGCAGGGTCCATCTGTGGATAAAGCTGAGGCAGTAGTTTCAAAGGCAAATTCTTATCCCTTTCTGTGTTTTAGCTGAGGCCTTCAATAGACACATCCTTCCCTCCTCCCTCTCCAATGGTGCTGTCAGGAGGTGGAGGGCCTCCGGGGTAGGTAGGTGTGATACCTCTGTCTCTTGGTCTCTATCTTTCTGTCTCTGTATTTAGATGGAAGATGGGAAGCTCATTGTAAATTTGATGTCTCTACATCCATTTCCCTGTGACCCCAAACTATTTTGCCCCCTCTTTATCTCTATCTCCCTGTATGACTTCTTTCTCAATCTTTTCTCCCAACTCATCTCACTGTCCCCTTTTCCTCTTAGCCCCCCCCACCCACCCAGATGTGCATGGAAACATAATGGGAGAAGTGGAGGACAATTTAGACTCGTTTCACAGTGGGAGGAAATGTTTCCTTTCCCCCCAGAGCCCAGTCAGTGTTACTTGTCAAGATCACCGAGGGAGGCTTGTTACTGTCCATGGTGCTGAAGATTCCTCAGCTCTATGTGAAGAATCCGGCCTAAATAGCGGGTCAGTCCCAAGACCTTACTAACCTAAGTTAGGGTCCCTGTGTATGTATCTATTTGTCTGTATTTATGTACGTGTTGTTTGCCTCTCTGTCTGTGCAGCTCCCCCTCCTGGCTGCCCCCATTCAAGTCTCCTGCCTTTGCCTCCTTCCCCCATACCACCTTGTAAACACTAGGAAATCCACCACCTTCAGGGAATCTCCCTCTGCAGCCTGTCAAACCTCTACTGGGGACTGGGGGGCAGGATATCTGGATTATGGAAGGGAAGTAAGAATTGATGAAGGGAGAATTGAGGTCCAGGGGAGCAGTTACTGAGATTCTGGAAGGAGAGTGGGATTAGGATGTTGGGGTCTGGGAGCACAATAAGTCCTGAAAAAGGACGTGTGTGTGTGTGTGTGTGTGTGTGTGTGTGTGTGTGTGTGTGTAATGGGGGGAGTGGTAAAATCAACCTAGTCTACTTTAGTTCAAGGCAAGAAGATCTAGTTACCCCAAGCTCCCTCCTTCCCAGGCCGTCCCCCAGCCCCCTGGCCTCCCACCTTCATGTAGTTATTTTTAACTTCTTAGAACCAAAAATAACCTGGAAGCAGCTTCAGGCCGTGGGAGAGGAGCTATTTATATCACCAGTGACGGTTCAGAAATAGCAGGCAGGAGGAGGGGGGCGGCTGGCACCGCTAGAGAGCTCCTGGCCGGGGCTAAAAATACTGTCGCAGTGAGTCAGCCTGGCCCCAGCTGAGTCACCCCCGTTCCTGGGCTGGGAGGGAGGGCGCTGGATAGACTGAGGAATGAAAGGCTTTGCTCTATGCAAACTAGGGGACTAGGGACCCCAGTTTTCCTGGAAAAAGAGGGGCTAGGGGTTAGGCAAGGAAGCTCTTGAGATAAAGGGGCAGGGGACAAGTAAAATGAGATGGCAGAAGGAAAAAGACTCAGTGCTTGAGACATATACACAAATAACATGCACAAACACAAACAAATGTTCACATACCCATGAAGCCTTTTAGTGCTGGGATAGGGGGATGTGTGTGTGTGTGTGTGTGTGTGTGTGTGTGTGTGTGTGTGTATGCAATGGCTCATATAGGAGCTGAGCTATGGGAACATACATGTGAACATGAGGTTAACTGTGTATGTAGCTGCCTTTGTGTGTCTGTGTGTTTATATGTGTGTTTGTGTCTGTGTGCATCCATGTATGTGAATCTAGGTATATCTGTGTCTGTGTGCATCTTGTTTGCATCTATCTTTGTGGGTCTGTGTATATTTATATGCATGTGTATGTATGGAGCTCTGTCCATATTTGTGTGGCTGTGTTTATGTGTATATGTCTATCTGGGTCTGGGTCTGCATATGGGTCTGTCTCTGCATGTCTACATCTAGCTGTGTGGGGAACTATTTATATGTATCTCTCTGTGTGTTTATCTGTATCTGCATAACAGATACTTGGGTATGTCTGTCTGTCTGTCTGTGTCAGTAGGACTGTGTATGAAGCTCTGTCTGCCCTTGCAGTCCCAAGTTCAACTCATTTTGCCTTCTCTTGCTCAGTCTCCTGTGTTATCTGATCAAACCCTCTTCACCCCAGGCCCCTCCTTCAATCCCTTCCTTAGCCCCACTCACCCCCCCATCCCATTTCCACAATTAGTCCCCAAATCTCTGGGAAGCACCCCTCCCCAATGCATGCAACTTCTTCAGGGGGAAGGTGAGCCTTCCATGCTAGGGAAGGGGGCTTCCCTCCTCCTGGAGCCGTTCTCAATTTTCCTTGCCCTGGGGGAGTGAGTGGTTTTCCATCGCTCCATATTTGGGGTGCTGCAGGGAGAGGAGGGGTTGCTTTAGATCTAAAAAAATCTGTGGAGTGTGCACACACATACACACACACATATACACAAAACCAAGAGAGAGAAAGAGAAAAAAAATATCAAGGTCCCTTCTTTACGGAGCCGAGCTCTCGCATCTGTTGCCATGGCAACCCTCCCACTCCTTCCCCGAAAATTCACCAAGAAGAGGTGATGGCAGCAGGGAGGGATTGGCTGATTTCTTCCTTTATGATTTTTTTCCCGAAAAAGGGCTTTTTATAGCCAGAACAGGCCATGCAGTCCCTGGCTCCTGCCTTGAATGGTTTTAGAGGGTTCCTGGGGGAACACCCCCCTTCTCACTGGCCACCTTATCAGGAAGGAGGGAAGAGTAGGGGCTAATCTCTTTCAGGGGCTTTGGCTAGACAGACCATCTGTGGAGAGAAATGGATGTTGGGTGGTAATCTTTTTCTCTAGAGAGCTATGGTCTGTCTACGGAAGCCTTAGGGCTTCCTGGAGTCTTGAAGAGTCAAAACATCTCTAGGGAGGTGTTAGAATACTTCAGCTGTCAACTTGGACAGATATGCCTATTCTAGATGGAGGTTTAACCTCCTGGCATCCTTTGGCATTAGAGAGAAATTGAACAGAAGTCCAAGAATCTCAGCTTAGACTGAGATTTGAGATAGACTTATCAGGTCAGATGGTGGACCAGAAGGCTCCAGAAAGATCCTCTATGCCTTGAGCTAACTGCCTATTATACTGGGGTAGAGGCAGACACTCTGTTGACCTCTAGACTACTGACTGTGGTTCAGCCCAAGATCCAAGGAAGCTCTGAATGTAGGTGACAGCTCTAGAGAGGACCCAAGCTAACCCCAATACCCAGAAAGCTCTAGACCAAGGTTGGCAGGGAGCCACGGAATACACATCACTTTCAAGTGTGAGCTCAGCTTTTCCTGCCAAATGCTTTGATGGCTCTAAATCCCTGGTTTGCCCCTGGTCTTGGCTCACTACAGAAATGGGATCACCCTGGACTGGAACCCAGAGAATCATACTGTAACTTTGTCCACAAATAGCCAACTGGACAGATCCACCACTCCAGGGTATGCTAGGGTAGAGACAGCTCCTGAGTCTGAGTAGCTTCCAAGACAATTTGGCACAACCACAGAGATGAAGATAGCTGGGAAAATACAGTGACCCCAGTGATTAGTTATCTCTGCCTACAATATTGAAACCAGGATGATATGGGTCAGCTGCCTTTCATCAAGATTTGGAATCACTGGAAAGAGCAGTGTACTGGAGACCTGGATTTTGGTCCTAACGGCTGCTAATTTACCATGGGACCTTAGGAAGTCACTGTTGCTCTTGGGGTCTTAAATTTCCTGCTCTGTGAAATAAGAAGCATGTGTTCTATGCTATGTGTTTTAAGGTGCCTCATACTCTGTGTTCTAAGGCTCCTTCCAGCTCTGCTGTTCTATGATCTAAAGTCCCTCCCAGCTCTGACAGGCTATGTTCTAAGCTTCCTTCTAGATGTAGCATTCTATATTCTGTGTTCCTACCATGACATTCAATGTTTTAAGGGCCCTCCCAGCTCTAACAATATTTATTAGGTGTTGTGAAGTCCCTTCCATCTCTGGTATGCTATGTTCTAAGTTCCAAGGACTTTTCCCATGCTAAAGTTGTATAAGCTGTGCTCTATAATTTGCCAAATGGAAATTTCTTCTGTCTCTCCCTTCTTCACATATAGAAGGGCATTGTCTATCAATGTATGCTTTGGTCATAGACAGACCACACCTTCCCTCAGCTTCCTTTCTCTGGTTGAGGATTGGGTGAGGAAGAAATGACTACTGAAGTCCAGCATCTCTGAGCCTCTTCTAAAGATGCAGCCATGGGGAGGACAGATAGACAGACAGGAGCACTCATTCTCCTCTGCCCTTTATGCAGTACCCCCTCACAAAATGTGTACAGGCCAGGGCCTTCAGAGGTGCAGGAAGATCCTCAGCAGCATCTCTCTGCAGGAGTGTTTCTCTGCCTCCTGTTCCCATGGCAACATACACAGGCTCTGCCAATGAACAGCCACCATTCCCTGTTCCACCCCTTTGGGAGATTTGGACTTGTTATCTTCTAACCCATGACTTGGGGATTTGGAGTTGATTTCTAGATAAAAATTTTCCTCAAGAGGATGATATCAGACAGATAACATGTGTCGTGGACAGATCCCATGCTGGGTATCCCAGGAAATGGAGGATGCAGGATATGAGGTCTTCCTACCCTCAAAGAGCTTGCAGTCTAACTGGGGAGAGAATTTAGGCGCTCAAAAAGGTTTAACCAGAATACAAGCACCCTCCAACAACTTCAAATACGTTAAGAGTTGGGTGGCAAGGCTTCTGGAGGTGGGCTGGGAGCTGGATTCCAGAGGAGATGGTCAGTTAGTGAATTAGGGAAGAGAAAAGATTTTCTGGGTCTCAGAAATGGTGCACATGCAAAAGATGATAGGACTACAGTTTGGAAAGGTAGTCTAAACACTTTGTTTTCAGATAACTTCTGGATAAGTAAATGACTTGCACAAAACCACCCGACCAGATCCTCAGACTCCAAACCCCATGCTTTTCCCATTATCCCCAGACACAAATCCCACAGATAAGTTTGACTAGAAACCCTTCCCTTCCAAGCAGGGGAACAAGAATGAATCCAATGTGTGTTAAGTTCAAATAATCCTACTAGGCCTAGTGGGTGCAGAAGTATAAGACATAGCTTAGGAAGCCTAGAGATAGTTGAAAGAGATACGACTAAGAACCCTTATTTGTGTATTTCTAAGGGTCAGATTGTATCATGCCAAGACTTGGGGCTTTGGGATTCCAGAAAAAGTCGATCAATGAAGTGGTTAGAGGAGGCTTCCTGGAGACATGAGGAGCCAAGTAACACACAAAGTGGGAAGGTATGACATGGAAGCCTTCCTTCCTGCCCCCCCCCCCAATAACTGAAGCTGCAGGGAGAGGAGGAAGGAGCTGTGTCGGAATATTGCATATACTGTAAGACAACCAATATGTGAAGTGCTTTGGCTGAGTTGCTTCTGTTTCCTCTTTTCAAATCTTTGTTACAAGACACGATTATTATTGGATAGGGGAGCCAGGAAGGAATACGTTCAAAAATAAAAACAGTGTAAAAACAAGAGACCTCAATAAAAATCAGATTTTAGAAGTGCATTCTAGAAGTGATAGCCCAGTTGTCAGGCCACATGGGTGGTCCCGTGTCCAGTCCTGAGCCCCACATCTTAGGAAAGACACTGAGAAGTGGACTGGGAGATGACTGGACACCAGATAGTGAGTATTAGACATGTTTATGCAGTCTGGGAAGGAGGTGATTCGGGGGCTGGGGATGTGGCCACTGTCTTCACGCAAAAGAGAGATCAGATTTGTTGTGCTTGGTCTCAGAGGGCAGAATAAGGAGAAATGGGGTGGGGGAGGAGTAGAGCTGCAGACAGGCAGACTGAGGCTGGATTCAGGAAAACCTTCCTACTTTTGTAAGCTGTTCTAAAGTACAATAGGCTAGCTCAGGAGGTAGTGAAGGAAGGTGAGAAAGCAGAGGAAAAGAGAGAGGAGAGAGAGGAGAGAGGAGAGAGAGGAGAGAGGAGAGAGAGAAGGCCTCACCATTGGATGGTTTCGAGTAATGGTTAGGTAACCACGTATCAGGCATGTTCTAGAGGAGGGCTCTTGGGTAGCCATGGACAGATGGGCACTGGCATTTTGCCACTCAGTGCCCATCAGGAACTAGGTCTGGATTCCTTATTTCATTGACTTCCTTCTTTGGCTTTGAGGATGACTTGGAGTAGATTTTAAATCTGGGCTGGGTAGGCAGCCCTGGATGCCAGGCTTCCCTCTTCAACCAGATCTGGATCAGTTGGAGAAATTGACTATATGTGGCACAGCATGCACTTTCCCAGAGGGAAACCCATCTCCCCAAACATAAATTGAGAAACAGCTACCAGGGCTCAAGGATGGCAGGAAATGAGATTAGGAGAACTCACAACAGGTCAAGTGAGCCACAGAGATGGCAAAAGGCTTACATGTTGGTCACTGTGGGAAAACGAGAACTAAAATTGGGCCATCTACTCATTCATTCATTCATTCATTTATTCATCAATCTAAGAATTGATGACACAAGGAAAAAAATCAGAAACAATCCCTGCCCTCAAGGAGCTTACATTCTACTAGGGTAAATGCATAGTAAGTACACACAGAACAAATATCAAATAATACTGGAAGGGGGGAGGGGGTCAGGCAACACTTAGTCTATGCCTTGAAGAGAGTTAAAGATTCTAACATAGAGGGTGGGGTAAAGAGGAACGTGAATTCCAGTCATAGGGAATAGCTTGTCCAAAGGCCTGGAGATGAGAGATGGAGGTATAATGGTTCTGAGCTTGGATTGAGGAGGCCAGGTAAGAATCCTATTGGTGACACTGACCAGTTAGCCCTGAGACCTTGGACAAGCCACTTTCCCACCTTTGGGCCTCAGTTTCCTCATCTGTACAGTGGGAACATTATACTTGCTTTGCTAGTTTTAAGGGGCTTGCTGCAGAAGCAGACCTTCTCGTGATGATGCCCAGTTCCTCTCCATCTCCACCTTGGATGCCATGAGAGGACACAGGCTGAGGTTTGTGGAGGAGGGATTGGGTTTGTGGAACCCCCTCCAGACTGCAAAGGCAGTAAATACTGGGCTGAGTTTCCTAGGGAAGCCGGGATGTCTCCAATCTTTAAATAGGATCGTGTAATCCCGCCTCCGCGCCCTTGCTCACGCTCTTTCCGTGTCTTTCCTCCCCCTCTTCACCTGTCAAAGTCCTACCCATTTTTTTTCAGTCCACCTCCTCCATGAAACGTCCCCAAACCCCTGTGAGCTGAAACAACAGTCTTCCCCCAGAGTTCACGTGGCACCATGTTCGAGCCTCTCTCTGATCTGTCGAGTCAGGCAGTACAGCTATTTCTGTTTGTGCTCAGGATGAAAGGATCAGAAATCTGGAATTAGAGGGTTCCTCAGAAGCCCTCTTGTCTAACCCCTTTCATTCTACAGAGGAGGAAACTGAGACCAAGAGAGGCCCAGTGACCCGCCCAAGGTCACACAGGCATCCAGGGCAGAGTCAGGATTTGAGTGTGAATCTTGACTACAAGTCCAATGCCCTTCAAAATGTACCATGCTGTAAGACTTACCTGAGCTTTGCATCTCACTAGCCTCATAAGCAAACAAAGATTCCATTTAATTCCATTCAATATTTATTGATACTGTGTGGTTTCAGGCTTAAGTGCTAAGCTGGGCACCACCTAATGCCTCCCTTTCTAAGATGATCTTGTCATTTATTGACTCAGGAGTCAGAGTGATTAGGAGTGCTACACATTGGACTCAGAAATCCATCACTGTTAGCCGAGCTTTTGGTCAGGTCACTACTCCCCTCTGGGACTCAGTTTCCTCATATGAACTTCTTTTTTAAAGGCAATTGGGGTTAAATGACTTGCCCAGGGTCACACAGCTAGTAAGTGTCTGAGGCCAGATTTGAACTCAGGTCTTCCTAACTCCAGGTCTGGTGCTCTACCCACTGTGCCATCTAGCTGCCTCCTTCCTCATATGAACTATGAGGGAATTGGATTGGATGACATCTTGGGTCCTTTCCCACTCTACAGCCCGGAGAACTTCAAAACACAGCCTGGGGGCTGCCTCCTTCAGGAAGCCTATCTTGATCTCCAAGTGCTGCCCAGACCCCCAGCTATTAACTTTCTCCCGAAATTATTCTGTCTCCACTTTGTTTACTGGCCCTTAAGCTGGGAGCAGCTCTCCTTGAGGGTAGGGAGACCTTTTACCTCTCACATCTCCAGCACCCACTGCCATGTCTGGATCCTGGTGATTTGAATTTAAATGAATTCACTTTCCATTCAATGGGTTGGGTGTGAAGGAGCTCTTACCTCCATCCTTGTGGTCACATAACTACTTCAGCCCCCAACTTGAGGACTAGACAACTGGGCCCACAGAACCCCAGGATTCTCTCAAACAATGACCTCTTCTGGAATTCTCTAGAATGTCCCCTTTTGCTGGAATATTTCTCAGCAAGGTCTTAGAGAATCCGAGATGTTCAAGAAGAGAGGCCTCAACTCTACTGGGACACCATGTATATACAAAGCCCATATTTTTTAGATAAACATTGGTTTTTTTTAACAGCATCATTTTCTGAGGAGCGCAACTCCATAGAACCCTATCGTAACAAAGAAAAACTACTGAGCCAAACCAGCTGCCCCAGTGACAGAAGCAGACAGGGGTCAGTGGGAAAGCATGTCGGATTTGAAACCAGGGCCTCTGTTCAAATCTCAGCTCTGTCACTTACCATCTATGTAGTCTCGCAAGTTGCTTCATTTCGAAGCATTCAGAAAGCACCTGCTATGTGTCACAAACTTTGCTAGGCTCTGGAAATACAAAGACAAAAATGAAACTGTTCCTGCCCTCAAGGGGCTCACATTCTATCAGGGAAAACAACATGAATACCTAGAATTTACAAATATATATATACACGAGGCAATTTGGGGCCAGGAAGATCTAGCAGCTGGTTAGGGGAGAGAGCGGTCAAGGCCTCATGTAAGAGCTGAAGCTTCATTTCCTTACCTGTAAGCAGAAGAGGTTGCATTAGATGACCTGTCCAGTCCCTTCTCTAAATCTGTGATATGAAGACCAACAGTAATAATCTTCACTTGTAGGCCCCTGTTGACGGTGTGGTTGAGTCATTTCAGCCATGTCCGACTCTCCCTGACCCCATTTGGGGTTTTCTTGGCAGAGATCCTAGAGTGGTTGACCATTTCATTCTCCAGCTCATTTTACAGATGTGGAAACTGAGGCAAGCAGGATTAAATGACTTGCCCAGGGTCACACAACTGTAAGTGTCTGAGGCTGGATTTGAACCCTTGTCCTTCTGACTCCAGGGGGGCACTCTATCCACTGTGCCAACTAGCTACCCCCAAGTCAAAAAGATCTGAATTCAGAAACTTGCTAGATGTGTGACCTCAGGCAAGTCACTTAACCCCTATCTTCCTCAGTTTCCTCATTTGCAAAAAGGTGAATAAGAGTAGCACCTACCCCCCAACATTGTTGTGAGGATGAAGTGAGATGATGTATGTAAAGTACTTTGCAAATACTAAAGCCCTGCATAAATTCTAGTTATCACTGCTATTGTCTGGCACAGAAGATGCTGATTAACCAAAAAAAATGGTGAGGTGAATATTTGTGTGTGAATGGGCCCTCTCCCTCAGCCCTTGACATAGGATATATGCCCAGCAGTAAGATTCTGTGTTTGGTGACTCAACTTCCATATTTCTCAGAGATGACCAGCTGCTGAGCAATCGGACCACTGGAAACCACCCAAATTGGCATGCGGAAGTCACAGTCCTTCCTCTGATTTGCTCATCTCTCCTCCTTCTCCCCCCACCCTACCAGACCCAGATCCCCTTTGTTTGTGATGAGAGCCCAACACAGCCACCTGCAGGTTCCAGGATCCCAGCTTGGAGGGCTGAATCCCAAATGGCAGCAGCTCTGGGATGGCCTGGACTTAGGGGCTTTTTTCTCTTCGAAGTGTTTGGTGCCAGGAAATATCCCAGACCATCGGAGCTGTCCAAAGTGGGGTGAACTGCCTGGGGTGAGGGTGGGCTCCTGCCACTGGAGGGCTGCAAGCAATGGATGCACAACAAGTGTTTGGGGATGGTAGAGATGATTCTGTTTAAAATCAGGGCTGGCTGGTAGCTACTGAGGCCCCTTCCAGCTTCTTTTTTGGAGTTTTGGGGAGCCTTTGAACACATTTCTTCCTCTAAACAGCATAGGGAAGCAGCAGCCCACTGTGATCTATCTGGCTTACTGTTTGAAGCAAACAGAGGGGCTGGGAAGGAGGGGAGGGAATGGAATCTGAGGAGCCTCCCTTCCCTCCCTTCCCTTCCCTCCCGTCCCGTCTTAGTGCCACAGGTCCCTAGATTACACAATGGAGACAATCATGCTTGTATTTCCTACTTCTCAGGGTTGGCGTGAAGAAAGCACTTGGGAAACCTTACGTCACCAGACACACGGCCATTACTGATGATCCCTGCCACCTTGGTTAGGCTAGCAGCCCAGGCCTGGCCCTGTTAGATATCTGTGTTAAGGTAAAGGGGGGACACCAGAGAGGGGCATGATGGTGAAGGCACCTGTGAGGGTGGTGGGGGACACTGTCCTTCTTTGACCCAATGGCCCTGAGCACTGCCACCAAGTGGAGGAAGTTCCCTATCTGGGTGAAAATGTAACGGAGCAAATCCCCAGTGGCCAAGGTTAGTTATAATTTACTTCAGAAGCTCTTCACTCTCCCATCCACAATCTACCAAAAGTAGCCTGTGCCTCCATGTCACAGCCTTTCTCATCTCCAAGATGGTATGAATCCAACGTCCCTGCCCCTGAATATACACCCGCACCTACTGACCTCTTCTCCTCATACTAATTAAGCACAGAAGAAAAACCTGCCATGGACAGAATATATAAAACATACCTGGGCTAGGACAAGTATAATTCAATTCATGAAACATCTACTAAGTCCCTTCTATGTGCCAGACCCTGTTCTAAGCACTGGGGACCCAAAGCCCCACAATGACAGTGCCTATCCTCAGTGACTGGGGGTGGGGTGAAGGGGAAGTGATGTGCACACAGATTTAGAACCTCAGGGGCCCTGACAGACCACTTAGACTAACCTCCTGATTTTCACAGATGAAGAAACTAAGGCTCAGGGGTCCAGTTGTTTATAAAATCAGAGGTGGGTAGATATTTGAATCCACATCCTCTGGGTCCAGAGCTAGGGCTAACTCCACTGCTTGATATAAGGGTAGATCTTAGGTGGAGATGTTCCACAGAGACGTTTGCCCTTCAGGGACAGTGTAGATATTTGAAGCAATGAAGGTTCCTTCCTACTCTGAGATTCTGGATCGTGTAGGTTAGAGGCTAACAGACAAGAGCCAAGGAAAGATGCAGCAGGTTGTTCTGGGAAAATCCAAGGAGGAGGGGATCATGGGAACTGTGCAGAGAAGATGTGTCTGAGCTGAGCCTTTTAGGGAAGAGAAGTCTTTGGGAAGGCAGAGATTGTAGCAATCATATCAAAAGAGCCTTAGAGGCAATTCTGCTCAGGGCCCTTTTCCCTCCAGAGAGGCCCAGCTATACTTCCTCCTTCATCTATCTCTCTGTATCAGGGGACCTTAACCTTTTTTGTGACCTGGATTCTTTGGGCAGTGAGCCTGGTGAAACCTAGAAAGTCCTTTTCATTATACTGTTTTTAAAGGCATAAAATTTAAATGTAAAACCTAGGCAACTGGCTGGCACAGTGAATAGAGTGCTGGACATCCATTCCAATTCAGGCTCAGACACTTACTAGCGGTGTGACCCTGGGTTTGCTCCTCTGTAAAACAGGGATGATAATAGCACCTACCTCTGAGGGTTGTTGTGAAGAGATAATATTTATAAAGTGCTTTGCAAACCTTAAAGCACTTATGTAAGTGCTAGCTATAAAACAAAATCCATGAAACTACAAAGGAAACAAATTATGTTGCAATACAGTTATCAAATATTTAAAGAAACAAGCTCACACACCCTCATCTGGAACTCTTGCTCTAGAGCGTGAGGTCAGCAGGAGCCCTAAAACAGGAATCAGTAGATCTGGCTTCCTGTCCTGGCTCTCCCACTTAACTACCTTGGACAGGTCATACGCCTTCTCTGAGACTCAGTTTCCCTCTCTGTAAAATGGAGATAACCAGTCACTTGCCATGCTGATCTTTTCAAGGCTAGCGTGAGGCTCAAATGTGCCACTGGGGAGCAAAGAATGTGTTACCCCAAATGGGTGGGGTGTCACCCCAGAGCTGCCAAGATGTGGTACCTGGAGATCATTAGGGGAGAAAACTAGTGATAACATGAATAACTCCAGAATCTACAATGCTTTCGTTAAGGGTTGAAGAGCACTTTTTCCCCCCTAACCCTGTAAGGTGGGTGTCTTCACTTTACAGGAAAGGAAACTGAGGCTCAGTGCTGGGAAATACAGCTAGTGAGGTGGGGATTTGAGCCCTGGTGTCTTGACTCTCTCTCTCTCAGTACAGCATCGTAGGATAGATGTTGTAGCTGGAAGGTGCTTTAACCTTCGTCCAGTACCAGTGAAAAGAGTCGGAAGACCGGGTTCTAATTCTGCCTCTGTGTTCGAGGCCTTGAACAAGTCCCTTTCCTTCTCTGGGGCTCCATTTCCACACGTGTAAAATGAGGGGTGGGGGTGGGCTGCACTGATGTCTCCAAAGTCCCTTCTAGCTCTAAATACAGGAGCCCATGAAGCTCCAGAAAGAGGCCTGAGACAGGGGCTCTAGAAAGGCGCACCGGGTTCTAGGTTGGGCTAGAGCAACAACAGCAGGATGGCTCGGGGCCTTCAGATGCGGGGCTTGGCAGGGGGAGGCGACGCCCAAGGGGCCCTGCTGGCCACCCCTAGTGGAGGCTGGGGGCGGCAAGGGGCGTGAGCTGCTGGGCCCGGGGTTCTCTCCTCACCTGCTGGAGCGCTTTGGCTTCGTTCACAAGAGGATCTCCAAGGGCACTAATGGTCCTCTTCGGATTCCTCAAGTGCCTCGGGAGCTAAGAAGCTGGGGGGCTCCAGGCTGGGGAGGGGAGGGGGCTGCGCAAGGAGCGGGGCTCTCGCCTCCCGCAGGAGGACGGCCAAGCTCACTAGCGCTCCTCTCCGGTTTCCTTGCATGGCCAAGGCTCCAGAGCCAGAGAGGGCGGGGGAGCCGAGATGCCCGTTGCCTTTAAAAGGCGGCAGCGGCGGCGCGCTCGGCGACTGGGCTGCGACTTCGCTTCCAAAATAGGCAAGAGGAGCAGGGAGTCTGCGGGCCGCGGGAGGAGGGAGAGAAGAGGGAGGAGCGTGACGTCACTGGGACCCCCTCCCCCGCCCTCCGTGATCAGGGAGGGGTGGAGAGCGGAGCGCTGGGCGGGCGCCGCAGAGAAAGGGGGGAGGCGGGCTGCACGAGCCCTGGGAAAGACCCGAGAACGTGAAGCTTAGAATGTCAGAGCTTAGAACATAGAACATGGAAAATCAAGGCAAAGAGGGGCCCGAGGACGTGAAGAGCGGAATGCCAGAGCTTAGAACGCAGATATGTGGAGTGTCAGGGCGGGCAGGGACCCGAGGATGTCAGAGCTAGGAGGGAACAGGGAACATACGGAGAATTCCGGTAGAACTTTAGAATGCCAGAGCTGGGAGCACCCTTAGGGATTATCTCATCTGGCGTCCGGTCCCCTCATGTTAGAGGTGAGCTGAGCCTGAAGATGCCGGTGGAGGCAGACCACTGCTGATTCCAGCTTTCTACTACCCGACCCTGCACAGGCAGGTGAGGCCCAGAAGCAAGTGTGGAAGTGGTGCCACCCGGCGGAGACTCTGACTCCCTCCCTGGGCCATTTCCTCAACCAGGGAAGGAAAGAAACTGCAATGAATGAGCGAGCCTCCTGACAGAGCACCTAGTGCAGAGAGCTTCAGAGTTCCAGCTCTTTTCCACTCTGCTCCCATGTCATGGGCCCAATGATCATCTCTCAGAACCTGGATGTCCACATCCAGACCTTGTCTCTCTAGTCCCACATCACCACCTGCCTTTTGGACATTTCCAATTGGACATTGGGTACATCTCAAACTCCACGTGTCCAAAACAGAAAGCGTTATCTTTCCCACACTCAGGGTAATGGTGCTAAAGTCCAAGAAGTCAGAAACATAACCAGGAGGGGAATAAAAAATGGTTAGCCCAGGGCCCTCTCCAAAATGGAGAGCTCAGGAGGAGCAGAGGGTCGGCATGGCATATGGATGTTCCAGGATGAGGAGGCCCCTCTCCAAAATGGAGGCTTCTCATGGTTCTCCCCCATCTATTCTGTATCTCTTTGTTTGCCCTGTTTCTGCACACATCATCATCTCTCCCAACTACACCAATCCGCTTCCCCAAGGACAGGAATGTATTTGCTTCGATCTTTTTATCCCCAGTACCCAGCCTTGTGCTTGGTGCTTAGCTGAAATGCTTATAAATGGATTGTCACTCTCACTGTCCCAGGCCTCCATGCCTTTTGATGCCACTTAAGATCCCATGAGCTTTTCTTGGTGGACTTTACAATCCACAAAATCCTTCAGGTCTCATAGATGCTCTACTGGGGCCCTTGTGCCTCCCTCTTCTCCTATCAGTGAAGCTGATTATTTGGATCCAATTCTGAGACTTTACATTTGTTCCTAACAAATTCCACCTTAACAGATTTGGCCCAACATTGCAGCCAGACAGGATCGTTTTGGTTCCCGACTGTTATCTCTTGATGGTTTTGGTTCAATTGTTCCTGGCCCCATTTGGGGTTTTCTTGGCAAAGATTCTAGAGTGGTTTGCCATTTCCTTCTCCAGCTTATTTTTATAGATGAGGAAACTGAGGCAAACAGATTTAAGTGACTCGCAGACAGTCACACAGCTTGGAAGTGTCTGAGGCCAAACCTGAAGTCAGGAAGATGAATCTTACTGCCTCCAGGCCCGGCGCTCTACCACCTTGCTTTGGACACTAACCCTCCCAGCTTTATGTTATCTGAAATTTGGTAAGCTTCTGCTTTTATGGAAGGCATAAAGATCCCCAGGCACTCCTCTAGAGACTTCTTTCCAAGCTGACATGGAACCATCAATGACTACAACTTGAATCTGACAATGCCGCCAGTTTTGAACCCACCTAATTGTTTTACTGTCCAGCCCACATCTCTTAATCTTGTCTGCAACAGAGACTTTATCTAATGCTAAACAATGATTGTCTGATCTACTAGCCTAGAAACACTATGAATAAAAAAAAGTAAGGTTAGTCTAGTGTATCCTGTTCTTTATTTTTTAAAACATTTTGGTTTTACTTTTATTGTCACCTATGGATGCATCCCTTTCATTGCCAAATATCCCTCCCTGCCCTTGTAACAAATGTTATTTTTTTAAAGGAGAGGGGTACAGCAGTTCAGCAAAACCAACCAGAAGACTGACTGTATTTTTTAACAGTATATGCAACATTGCACATCCCTAGTCTTCCACCTCTGCAAAAATAAGGAAGGAGGCGCATTTTTTCTTTTCTTTTCTTTCTTTCTTTTTTTTTTTGAGGCAATTGGGGTTAAGTGACTTGCCCAGGGTCATACAGCTAGTGTCAAGTGTCTGAGGCGGGATTTGAATTCAGGTCCTCCTGATTCCAGGGCTGGCGTCCTATCTACTGCCCCACCTAGCTGCCCGTAGAGGGGCATTTTTTCACCCCTCCTCCAGGGCCAATATTGGTCATTGTAATGACAGTTTAGCCCTTTTATTCTTTATGTTTACATTGTTGTAGACACTGTGATATTGTTTTCTTAGTTCCAATTACTTTTCCCTTCATTAGCTCAATAAGTTCACACTTCTCTGAATTCTTCCATACTAAGTATTTCTTATAGCAGAGTAATATTCCATCATGTTCATGGACCATAGTTTGTTTATCAGTTCTCTAATCAAGACTTTCTGTGGCACAGCAGATAGAACTCCAGCCTCAGACACTTGACACTTACTAGCTGTGTGACCCTGGGCAAGTCACTTAACCCTGCTTGCCTCACCAAAAAAAAAAAAAGTCTAGGCCAAGCCCATCATCTAATCAAGACTTTATTTCTAATTGGTTTCCAATTCTTTTCTTCCACAAAAGAACTGCTGGGTTACTTTGGTATCTATGAAACCTTTCTGTCTCTGGCTTCCTTGGGATATATGCCTGTCAGTGGCTTCTCTCTCTAGGTCAAAGGACGCAAACAAAGGAGGCTGTATGAAAGACTCCAGAGTTGGAGGACCTGGATTCAATCCTGCCTTTGATGCTTACTTACTCTGTGACTTGGGACCATTAATTAACCCTTTGGGCCTCAGTTTCCTCATCTGTAAAATGAGGAGGTTGATGACCTCTGAAGGTCCCTTCCAGATCTATGATCTACAAATTTTAGTCACTTTTGAAAAGAATTCCAAATTCCTTTCCAGAATAGCTGGATCAGCTCACAGCTCCACCTACTGGTGTATGAGGGTATTTGTCTTTCCACAGCCCTTTCAGCATGAGATGTTTCTATCTTTTGGCATCATTTTGCTAAAGCCATCCAGGCTCCTTGGGATCACCACGGTGCTCATTGCCAGCTTGGCCCTGGATGCATCTTCTCTCAAAGGCCATCTCCCAGGGCACAGACAGCTTGTGATCTGTGATGGTGGAGCTCGTCCCCAGCTTAGTGAATTACAGTCTCACTAGAATGTGAGCCCCAGGAGGGCAGGGTCTGCACGTTAGCTAAACTTCCCACTCTCCCCCTTCCCCCAATTCTCAGCTGTGCCAGCTTCTTGGTGGGGCATATCGAGGACGCTCTTCAAAGCTCATCTTTGCAGATTTGCTGAGCATCATTGTACTTCTTACGCCCTATGGAACAAGCAGAGACGTACGGCTATTTGTTTAGCAGCCTGCTCTCAAAAAAGAAAAAAAAAAAAAGAAGAGTAGCATGCTGCTCTTTTAAGCTTAATCGCATTATATTCATTTTCTCCATCACTTTCTTGAGTCAAGGTAACCAACGAAACAATAAATCAAGCCCTGATTTGAAGCATTTGCTGATTTCCAAGGAGAAAATGTTCATAATGAAAATTTAATAATTGGCTCTCACAAACATGTTCTACCTGGCCCCAGCACGCAGTTGGCTCCTGCAGAAATGGCTGATGACCTCTTCTCTGAGTGACGTTCCGAGCAGTGGAAAGACCAAAGGATTTGGGGCCAGAGGGCTTGAGTTCAAAACTTAGATCTGCTACCTGTGTGACCTTGGGTAAGTCAATCAGCTCTCTGGGCCTCGGTTACTTATGTGTAAAATGAAGGAGCTTCACGAGCTAGCCCCTAATGCTCTAAGTCTGTAATCATTCATCCCTGTGCCCAAGGCTTGTCCCCTATGCTGGGAATGCACTTCCTCCCAGTTTGGCCTTGTAAGATTCTTAACTCCTCTAAAACTCAGCCCCAGGACCACCTCCTACATAAAGCCTACCCTGATTCCATCAGTCAATCCACAAACATTTATTAAACACTCACGATGTGCCAGGCATTGTGCCAAATGCTGGGAATACTAAGAAAGGCAAAAACGGTCCCTGCCCTAAAGGAGGTCACATTCTAATCCTAGTGCCCTCATCCCCACCCCCACCCTCAAATCATTTTTGTACATTTTGTGTTTATTTGTCTGTGTTCATGTTGTTTCTCTTGAAATTCTATCCTAAGCTCCTTAGGTCAGGGATTGTTTTCATTCTTATCTTCAGAACACCATTGCATGGCACGTAGTAGGTATACATACTAAATACCTGTTGAATGAATGAATAAATGAATGCATAGCTTCTAGGTATAGTAGGGTCCTTATCAGGTTCCTCCCCTGCTAGCTAGCCTCAGTCTCCCAGAGTTGCTGACATGCACTAGAACCCTGGGGTCTGGAGTCCTCCCTGATCACCCTTCCTTTCGTCCCCTCCCAGAGAACCCAAAGGGCCCCAGGGCTTTGAGACCCCACTACCTCTGCCTTCCCCATCAGTCCAACCGCTGTTTAAGCTCTAAACAGCTGAGCTGATGGAGAAGGGTAAAGCAGATGGTGATGCGATCTGGGCGCCACCTTGTGGCCTCTACAGGAATTGTAGACAGAGGCGCTTGACAATCCTGATCCCTGAGTCCGCAGCACTTTCCTTGTCTATGAGGAATATGATACGTCTAGGAATTGATGCTGCCTTCTTCGTTGATATAGGAACTTCCAGGTGAGGAAACTCTCTCTGCCAATACAGATCAGAGTTTGGAGAGTTGCCTAGACCACTAAGTTAAGTGGTGTGCCAATACAGTGTCTGAGATGGGATGAGAAGTGGGAAAGCCAGTCTGGGCTCTGAGAGAGTCTGGGGCAGCCTGGGGCAAGGAGGCAGCCTGGGCTTTGGGAACCCAATGCTGAGAGTCCTCAATCACTCAGGAGCCCTCCCACTGTGTCTCAAGGACAGAGCACAAAAGGACAAGCCTGAAGAACTTGGAGCCATTCCCACCTACCCAGAAAGATAGCATTAGTGGCTAAGTAGGATGGGAAGAGAAGTATTAGAGCAGGGAAAAGGGCAACAAAGTCCAAATAGGGAACCTTGCAGGGACACACAGCTCAAGGCTAATCCGGAAAGGCAAAGAAAGAGGCGTCCTTCAAAGGGCGTTGGAATCAAAGGATCTGGGTTTGAATTCTGACGTTGCCACCTGGTGACTTGGGGAAAGTCCCAGTCCCTCCACTCACTGTAAAATTGGAGGGGGGAAGGAGAGTGGACTAAGTGAGTACACACACACACACACACACACACACACACACACACACACACATCACAGACTCAGAACTTACTCTCCCAACCCTAATTCACACTGATAAATCAGATTCCAAGAACACAGCAGCTTAATCTCCTTTTGGGTCCCTAGGGTTATCTTTCTAATGCAATGGGGAATGGAAGGGAATCAAATAAGCATTCATACAGGACCTACTGTGTGCTGCACACTTTACAAGTATTATTAGATCCTCCTAACAACCTTGCACCAGTGTGCACCTGAAATGTTGATCTCTTGATGTCAATTAGCCAGACTTAGTTTGCTTTTAGGAAGGGGTATTAAGTAAAGTATTGTGTAACATCCCTCACAAATCTATGATACCTCAACCACCAATACACACAGAGTCTAGGGGAAATTGGGCTTAATCTTAGAGAGTCCTCAGAGCACGAGGGTAACTCACAGCTCCTGTAGGTCTTTTTTTTTTTTTTAAGATTTTTAGGCAGTTGGGGTTAAGTGATTTGTGCAGGGTCACACAGCTAATAAGTGTCAAGTGGTTGGTATGAGGCCAGATTTGAACTCAGGTCCTCCTGACTCCAGGGCCAGTGCTCCATCCACTTTGCCACTTAGCTGCCCCGTGTAAACCCTTTTTTTTTTAGTTTTGAAAAACATTTATTAAAAAACATAACAAAAAACATGACACTTACATCTACATGGAGTTCCTACACACACACATTGTGGGCTGGTCCTTCTCACCTCAAATGGCCTCATAAGGAGGAATTAAGGAGCAGAGTGTGACTGGGTCAGCCAAATCCATCACCATACCAGGATTAGTAGTTCAGCCTCCTGTGGTGAACTATTTTGACCATGTTAGTAAATAAAGAACGGGTAATAGCAAAGCAAATAGGTTGGTCTATGTCATGCACAAATGCAATGCTGAATATTAAGTTTAAATTAATTAATGTTTTCAAACCCCCAACAAAATCTTGTTTTTGGTGCAACAATTATAAAATTCAATCATTTTTATATTGGGGAGGTTGGTTGGGCATAGTGAAAAGAGCTTGTCCTACATAGCAGAATAATGTGAATTACTCATTTTCATAACATATGGGTATAATTTTTAATGCAATATTAAGTATACCTTCTTAGTCCATTCTTTTTTTTTTTTTGGCTAGGCAATGGGGTTAAGTGACTTGCCCAGGGTCACACAGCTAGTAAGTGTTATGTGTCTTGAGGCTGGATTTGAACTCAGGTCCTCCTGAATCCAGGACTCTATCCACAGCTAAGTGGTGTTCTATGCACTATGGCTCCACTTAGCTGCCCTCCCTTAATCTACTTTCTTTCTTGTTGCTCCCCTTCCATTTCCCTGTGAAATGTTTTTCTGTACCCACCTGTGTATGTTTTTCCCTCCTTTGACCAGTTCAGATGAAAGTGAAATTCAAATGTCACTCATTTCTCCCACCCCTTCTCCTTGCACCAATTATGTGAGATCATTTTCCCCATTCTTCCTCCTTTTCCTCCCTCCCATAGTGTATTCTTCTTCCCCCCCCTTTCCATTTTTCTTTTAATATAATCAAAACATAAGAGGACCACACTCAGGCCCTCTGGTAATTAAACTTCCTCTCTGGCCTCTACTGATGATCGAGTTCTAAAGAGACATATGCATCCTCTCCTCACATTAGAACATAAATAGTGTGTCCTTGTCTAGTTTCTTAGGATTGCTTGACCATGTTTGCCTTTGTATATTTTTCTTGACTTGTTTTTGGACTTCAAAGTTTCTCTGCGGCTCTGAAATTTTCATCAAAGATGCTTGGAAGCCCTCTCTTTCATTCAGTTTTTCCACGATGCTTTGTACTCTGTAGAATTATACCCTGATTGTCAGGAAAGTGGGGAGGGGGGATATTTTGTACCAAGTGTACTTGCTATGCCTTCTCAGTAAAGCTCTTTTCTAAAACTTAATGGAGTTCCATTGGTCAATTGATAATGGAGAGCACACTGGTGGGGACTTATAGGTAACAGTGTGGAAGTCACGACCTCTCAGATTTAACCTGAGAGCCCTATTGTGTGTAATTAACTGGGGACCCCAACCTATGAATGTGAGGGCAAGTTTGGGAAGCACCCCAGGGGCGGAGGGGGCACAAATGTTGGAGAAACAGCTTCTTCTGAACTTTGTGATCAATGGCAATGCCATCGCCATCTTCCCAGTTCCCTTTGGCTAAGAACCTCAGTGACAACTTTGCCTCTCCCCTCTCCCATGAACCCACACAAATAATCAATGATCCAGCTCTGTTGACTCTTTCTTTGGGATATTTTTTATCTTCATCCCCTCAAGTCAGCACCAAGTCCACCCACGATGGGCAATTCAATAAACATCTGTTAATCCATCCCCTACTATGTGTCAGATCCTAAACTCAAGCCTTGAAAGGATGGTGATATCAGGATGGGGTATGGGGGGTGTTTGGGGAGGACCAGCACCTCTGGTGGGAGGGCCGCCGAACCTTCTCAGGGCTGCTTATGCACCTTTGGTGTCCCCGGCGCCCAACTCTCTTCTGAGGCTCCAAGAAACTGTAGCCTTCACAGTGGCCACACCCAGTCAAACTATCTTGGCAGAAGGGCTAAACCAGGTTGAGGGTAACAGGGGCCTCAAACTCATCAGTGAGTAAGGGGTGGGGTAGTATCCACCCCAAGCATGGGAAGATTTCCCCCGATGGAATGGGCAGAGAGAATGATTTGTTCCACTGGCCACAAAGGCAGCTAAAGCAGGTGCTGCGGAGTGCTTAGAGCTTGGTCAGACATCAAAGATGCCAAGGTCATCTGCTGCATTCTGGGCTGTCACCAGTCCGACTGACTTTTGTCCTGCTACCCCACTCCAATGAATCTGGAAGACAGAATGAGGCTGACAACTTTGTGCAACTCTGCCTCGCTTAAATCTGATTTACACACCAGTCAAAAAATGAAAAGCTATCAGGATCAGAGTCAGAGCTGGAAGAGACCTTAGAGGCTCTGGGGTCCAATCCCCTCATTTTTCAGATAAGGAAACTGAGGCACACATAGGTGAGGTGATTTGTGTGGGGTCACGCAGCTAGTAAGAGTCTGGGTGGGATCTGAATCCAAGTCTCCGTGACTACAAACTCGGCACTCTCTCCTTTAATTAGATATGACAAAAACTCTTGCTTCTGAGGAGTGTATGGTATAATCTGAGTGTGGGTGGGGGCTGTCAGGAAGAAGGACAAATACCCAAGTTACCATGATACAAGGAATAGTGATGTCAATATAAAGGAGGCATCCAGGCGGAGGAATTTCAGGAGGGAGACATCATTTACAGCTAGGAAGTCAGAATAATAGCTAAAAAACATTACTAATAATTGCTAGTATTTATATATCATTTTAAGATTGGCAAAATGTTTTGGTTTTTACCTCATTTGATCGTCAATACAGCTCAGTGAGGTAGGTACTATTCTTATCCTCATTTTACAGAAAAAGAAACTGAGACAGGTTAAATGACTTGGCTATAGACCCACAGAAAGTGTCGAAAACCAGGTTTGAATTCAGGTCTTCCTCGCTCCACGTCCTGTGCTTTATCAGCAGTGTCCACTATGGAGGTTAGCTACCTCAAGAGAAGGCTTCGTGAAAGCAGAGGCCACACCACCTGGAGGGGGCAGTCCATGACAGGCACAGATAATGGCCTGAGCAAAGTCATGGAGGTGGGAGAGGACTGCGTGAGTCATTTCTTTGGGTTGGGCCACCGTCCCCCTAAGGAGGAAAGCTTCCTAATGATGAGAGCTCTCCAGCAGTGGGATGGCCTCCTCATGAGCTGGTGGGCTCCTCCTTCCTGGTGGATGTCTGCTTGCCAGGGATTTTTTGTTTGCCATGCCTTTCAGGAGTGATTGGGACCCAGTGTCAGATGGGCAGCTGATGTCTGCCATCCCTGAATGAAACGACTTTGCATTCACTCTCTATAGATTTCCTGTGCATCTACATGTGTGCAGGCTGTTTCCTTGAGAGCAGAAATTGTTTCATTCTTGTCTTTGCACAGTGCCTGCCTTCATAAATGCTTACTGATTAATTGGGTGAAATTCTGAGATTCTGGGAATGGTGTGATACAAGACAGCTTGGAGCCCATTTGCAGAGAACCATGAATGCCAGGGTCAGGAGTGTATGCTCTATCTGGGAGGCAATGGGGAGCCATTGAATGTTTTTAGTTCAGCAGCTTTTTAGGTAGAGCGAGCGATCTGCTCATAGGAGGAATACTCCATTGGTGGCAGGAAGGAAATCTGGGAGGGAAGAGCCTGAAGACAGGCAGGCCTGGTAGGAAGCTATGATAAAAGGACAGGTGAAAAGAGCTGAGGGCTTACAGCTGGCTATAAGGAGGAAGCCTGGCTGCTGGGTCAAGTCCATCTAGGGGTGGGTGAACAGCTGGGACACAAGGGACATTGGGAGGAAAGGCAGGCCCTGCCGGAGGGAGGCTGTGGCCCCCAGCTCCAGCAGGGCAAGCTGGTAGAGAACCTGGAGGCCTGGGAATGGAGGTTGCTTCTTAGGGGTGGCACACTCCTTCCCGGTGTCAGAAGCCTGAGGCAAAGGCCCGTCTGCCCAGGCCTAAGTATAACTCCAGCCTAAATAGCATAGCAGCCATGAGTGTGGGGAAGGCTTGGATGAAGTAGGGCCGAGCACTAGAAAGCACCAGTAAATACCATTGACGTGGCACTTGAAACTTTTCAAAGCACCTACAGACACCATCCCTTGCTTGACCCTCCCAGTAACCCTGTGCCGTGGGTTTCGTGGGGATTATCCCCTCCATTCTCCAGATGAGGGAACCGAGGTCCAGACACGTTCAGAGACTCACCCAGGTAACACAGCTGAAACACACACACACACACAGAGGAAGTGTCAGAGGCAGGATTCGAATGCAGGTCTTCTAGCCTCCAACTGCTGTGACTCCGGGAGGGAAAGGAGAGCCAAAGATGCTTTCCAAGCCTGGGTGATTGGGTGTTACCCCTGGAAACTGGGGAACCAGGGAGAGGAGTAGGGTTAGAGGGAAAGAGGGTGCGCTCAGCTGGTGTGGGTGGAGACCCCCAGGAGACGGACGGAAATGTGGGGTCTCCTCCCTTTGGACTTCCATCCCCCCAGCTCAGTGAAACTTCCTTCTCAAAAATCACCGATGATCTCTTAATTGCTGAAGCTAATGTACTTTAATCAATCCTTACCCTTCTCCGAGCAGCGGGGTGGCCCAGCGGACGGAGCTCTAGGCCTAGAGTCAGGAAAACGTGGGTTCAAATCCAGCCTCAGACACTTCCTAGCTGTGTGACCCTGGGCAAGTCACTTCACTCTGTTTGCCGCAGTTTCCTCATCTGGAAAATGAGCCAGAGAAGAAAATAATAAACCACTCCAGTATCTCTGCCAAGAAAACCCCAAATGGGGTCACAAAGACTTGGACATGGCTGAAATAACTCACCGACAAACATCCTTCTTGACTACTCTCTCTTTCTGGATACCATCCTCTCTGGGTCTCCGTAACATTATTCTCGGTAACTTTGTAGAACTAGGGAAAAAAACAATAACAGAATTTATCTGGAGAAAGAAAAAGTGAGAGGCAGCTAATAAGTGGCCCAGCGGATAGAGCACCAGACCTGGACTCAGAAAGCCCCAAGTTCAGATCCAGCCTCAGATACTTACTAGCTGTGTGACCCTGAGCAAGTCACCTAACCGCTGCCTCAGTTTCCTCATCTGCAGAATGTCAGTAATAATAGCACCTACACTGAAGAGTTGCTGTGTGGATTGAGTAGGATAGTAGCTGCACAGTGCTTAGCACAGTACCTGGCACATAGTAAATGGCAAATAAATGTTAGGTATTATTACTAATGTTACCTGGAGTCAGGAGGACCTGAGTTCAAATCTGACCTCAGATACTTGCTGGTCGCGTGACCCCCAGGCAAGTCACCTAATCTCATCTGCCTGCTTCCTCATCTGTGAAATGGGGTTAATAATCCTACTTACCTCCCAGAGCAGTTGTGAGGATCAAGTGAACTATTTATAAACCTTTTTTGTTATTCAGTCATCCAGTTATGTCTGATTCTTCATGATCCAGTCAACCATGCTGTCCATGGGATTTTCTTGGCAAGGATACTAGAGTGGTTTGTCATCTTCTCCAGTGCATAAATCTTAAAGTGCTGTATAAATGCCAGTTATCATTATTAATTCAGAATCTCAGGGAAAAATCATAAAAAAGCGGGAAGAAAGATTTAATGTTATAGGAACTCAAACTTTACTACAAATCAGTAATTTACAAAACTCTCTGATACTATTAAAAATAAAAAAGTTGATCAAACAGATTAGGTGCCCAAGAACCAGACACAATCAGTACTAGCAGCATTGTGTTCAATAAACCCAAAGACTACAACTTCTGGAATTGGACAAAAACAGATGGGAAAACCAGAATGCTATCTGGCAGAAATTAGGTTGAGACCAGCATCTCTCAGCATCCACCATAATAAAGTCCAAGTGGACACAGGACTTAGATATATTATAAACACACCAGAACAGCTTTTACAGTATTAAGTAGGATAAAACTTTATTTTGAGATGTAATGTGGAGCCCTGAACTAGAGAACCAGGGAGGGAAATACCCGTCTCAGCTATAAACAGGGCAAGAGTTGTTGGCCAAACAAGGGATGGAGGAGATCACAGAAGTTAAAACAGGCAGATCTGATTATATAAAACTGAAGAGGTTTGGGTTTTTTCATAAACAAAAGCAATTGAGAGAGAAATTAGAGAAACAGCTGGAAAAAGGTATTGGCAACAAACTTCTCTGATACAGGTCTAATATCCAAAATATATAAGGAACTAATGAAAATATATAAGGATGAGTCATTCCCCATAGATTAGCCATCAAATGATAAAAATGGGCAGTTTTCAAAGAAAAAGAAGCTATCAACAATATAAAAAATGTTCCAGATCATTATTCACAAAGGAAATGAAAATTAAAGCAAATCTGAGGCTCCATCTCATACTTGTCAGATTGACAAAGATGACAGCCCACAAGCATTTATGAAGTGCTAGCTGTATGCCTGGCATAGGGTGCACCTGGGGTCTGCATCTTCATTAAAGGGTGCAGATACAAAGAAAAAGCAAAAACGGGAAAATGACCACCATTGGAGGGGATGGGTGGCACACTAATGCACTGTTGGAAGAGCTGTGAATGGATCCCATGATTCTGAGAAAGAATCTGGAACTATACCCAAAAAGTCACTACATTGTGCATACGCATTGACCCAGCAATACCTCTACTAGGTCTATACACTAAAGAGATCATACAAATGGGAAAAGGACCCACATGTACAAAAATATTCGTAGCAGATCTTTTTGTGGTGGCCAAGAACCTGAAACAAATGAGACACCTGTCAGCTGGGGAATGGCTGAACAAATGATAAAACACGAATAGAATAGAATATTCTTGCACCATAAGAAAGGAAGAAGAGATGGATTCAGAGAAACCAAGGTTGATTTTTATGAACTGATGCAGAATAAAGTGAGGAGGAGAACAAAGTATAAGATGGATGGCTACAACATTGTAAAGAAAAGCAACTTTAAAAGACTTAGATACCATGATCAAGGCAATGACCAAACCAGGAGTCCAAAGGACAGATGGTGCTGCCTGCTTCCTACTTCCTGACAGAGGGTACATGGATAAGAGACTCAGCAAAGGACAAATATCCTTTTTCCAAACTGTCAATATGTGGGTTTATTTTGCTTGACTAGGGTTATTTATTTGTTTTTTTTTTTTATCATTGTGGACATTGTTTTGGCAGGGGATGAGGGGATAGTCAAGTCAAATCAATAAGCCTTTATTAAATGTTTCCTATGGACCAGGCACCCTCAAGAAGCTTACATTCTAATGGAGGAAGAGAGTGCTTGAGAGGAAGCTGGAGGTGAAAGGGAGAAGGTTCTGGGAGGAACTGACCCATCAGAAGAAGGTGCCATGGGGGTGAAGTATCTTCCAGGGTGAGGATGCTGGGACCTGGTGGAGAAAGAAGTTCAGAGAGTCAGGAATGGAGCCCAGAGAGGGATGAAGGAGTGGGAGTCATTGGGTGTGGGGACAAAGGAAAGTACAGCCTGTCAATGAAACATTTTTTAAATGCACAGAAGGGAACAGAAGGTTCAGACACAGAAGGAAAGCAGAGACAAGCAAAAAGTTTGGGAACTAACATGTTGAATTTATTATCTATTTTTAAAAAACTGTACATAATCCAGGGAAAAGAAAGAAAATGAAATAAAACAGAGATATGTAACTCCGGCTACCTATACAAATTAATTTCTAGGGGAAAGGCACTGGTAATTAGAATTAGTAAAGGCTTTCTATATGAGGGGATGTCTGAATGGAGATTTGGAGGAAGCCAGAAATTCTAAGGGCAGAGATGAGGAGGGGGAGCATTCCAGGCATGAGGCGGGGAGAGGATGAGGAGCAGCCTGGGCAAAGTCGCCAGGTTGGAGACCTGAGGACAGTGTCCAGAGAGCTAGATTGTAAAGCCATATCGTGAAGAGCTGTCAATGCCAAACCCAAAGGGAGGAGTTTGTATTTGGTCTCGGAGGAAGGAGGCTGGCGGAGGTCCCTGAAGGGGACTTTGAGGTCACTCCAAGAAAAGGCTAACTGCTACTGTGCTTTCCCCTTGGTCTGACCTCTGAAGTTGTCAGCCTAAGCATGGACCGGGCTCTCCAAGAGAGCCCATTGTTAAATGTTCAAAGGGAGCATTTATACCTCAGATATTAACAATAGCTACAAATCACAGCTTATTGCTTGTGGTAGGGGTAGGGAACCTGTGGCCTTGAGGCCACATGTGGTCCCCACCTGGATCTAGACTTAAGACTGCTAGGTGGTACAGTGGAGTACAAGGCCTGAAGTCAGGAACACTCATCTTCCTGAGTATAAATCTGACCTTAGACACTTCCTAGCTATGTGACCCTGGGCAAGTCACTTAACCTTGTTTGCCTCATTTTCCTCATCTGGAAAATAAGCTGGAGAAGGAAATGGCAAACCACTCCAGTATCTTTGTCAGAAAAACCCCAAATGGGGTCAGGAAGAGTCGGACACAACTGAAAGGAGTGAATAACAATGACCAGTGAAAAGGAAAAAAAGGAAAACGACATTCTTGTAACAAATATGCATAGTCAAGAAAAATCAATTTTTGCATTGGTTGTGTCCAAAAATGTGTCCCTTTGTAGGTATTTAGCCCATCACCTCTCTGCTAAGAGGTGAGTAGAAGGTCCCACCTCAAATGAATTTGACTCAAGCCTTCTTTCAGTCAGAGATAAAGTTTATCAAAACACCGATTGAGGTGGGCAAGATTTTGAGAATCAGAGCTATTGGCCAGATTTTAAGAATCTGAGCATTTGTGACTCTTGTATCAACAACTGGGCCAGACTTTTAAGGAATCTGAGAGATTGAATAGAGGCAAGACGGACACTTATATACAGAAAGATTATGGGAAGATCTGGAAGTGATCTAGGAATGGCCAAGTCATCAGAAGTAACAGAGAAGGACCCAGAAGGGCCAGGTGCCCCAGGCGAATGCCAGGGACCTAGGCCCTGTGGGAAAGACCAGGGACTCTTAGGTGTCCATCATTAGCCCCCCCATCAGTACTTTGGAATTATGGCTGCTCAGAGTTCTTAAGACTTTCAAAGTGTTTACAGTGTTGTTGTATAAATCCTACATAACTATATTACTAAGTGAGGGTGAGCAGGTGATGCTGTCTGACAAGGTTGGCTGCATGAAGGAAATCAAAACCCTGAGCAAGCTGTTCCTGGCTCCCCATCTTTGCAGCAACAGACTTTTTCTACTTCTCTCTTCAGCCACTCCCCAGGTGGGACTTTCCTTGGGTCCTGGGGCCAGGGTCCAATACTCTCTCCCTCCCTTAGGAAAAGCAGGAAGTGTTTGAATTGCCTAGAAAGCAACAAAAAAGAGTGAACTTTGCTGCCAATGCCTGCCTCTACCCCAAATTTGTTTATTGGTGACTGAGTAGCCTAGTGGGATGATAGGTTCTGAGTCACATGGTTAGTGACCTCAACTATCGAAGTGCTCATAAAAGTTAAAAAAACAATCAAAACTGTAAAATTCACTCATCTGATAACTCATGCAAAGAACTCTAGCTATTTAGATTGGAATTCAAACCTCTATCCTGTTTTGTTCTGTGAATTACAAGCTACTTCCCAACCTCTATTGCAACCCTCTCTGCACATAATTAAGAATAATGTAGATAACATAGCAGTTATGTTATCTGAAGTAGAGAAGCAATTATACATACAATATGCCCCCCTTGGTAATCTCAGCTCTGGTCTGTTTCAGCCACACACCCCTTCTCAGCAACTGGACTGGGTAGGAAGCAAAAAACAGAGGAGATCTCTAGCCACCTCCATTTTAAGCCTTATTCCAAGCACCTGCCAGGCTGGCGCATCTCCCTAACCAGCTTGCCATCATCATCCGCCATCATCACCATGGGACCTCACTTTCTCATCTTGAAACTGAAACAATGTTCCCAGCAACCTCTGCTCATTGCCTTCCCGCAATTCCAATGTTCTATATTATGATCTGGGAGGTTCCAATTCAACCTTCAGAAACTCAACTACCTTCTTGTATTTCTCCCTCCAGTCACATTAGGATTTGTGTGTATTGGAGATTCATTTATGTAAGGAGATAGTAGCAAAAGCTGCAGATCTTCGGAGGCCAAAAGATAGATGTGGAAAAGCAAAGCGGGAATGCTTCATATGGAAAACAGTCATTTCCCACCCTAAAAAATGAGACAGGTTGGACCTACGTGAGCAGCATATGAAGAATCCAAAAAGACAATGAATGTGCTTCCAGGCCATAGCCTTTGAATATTCCCACCTGTGTTCCTAGGGGTCCATCTACATGAGATTCCCAAAGGAGGATGAGAATAAAAAAAAGTAGCTGGACTGAAATGAATCACCCTAAGGCAATATGGCGCTAAGGCTTACCAAGAGGAGAAAGAATCCTCCAAAAAGCAATTCTTCCACTTTGGCACTGACAAGCCAACCCTGAAGGAGTCAAAGGGAAGAGATGGCCAAGGTGCTTGTTGCTTTAGGGGACAGAGCTTTGTGGTATTCTAGCTATGAAGAGAATGATCACTCTCCCTCTGACAGTGGCTGTTATCCCCCAACCCAGCCAATGGCTGAAAGTGAAAAGAAAAATGACTCGACTACCTACTGAAAACCAAGCCCAGGAGACCAGGGGAATGTCCTGTCATCCTGCTTAACTCGGGCCACAGGCAGGTTTTGGCCCTTCAGGCTGAAACATCATACCCTAAGAGGAACACCTAGGTGGTGTGGTGGACAGAGCCGAGGCCTGGAGTCAGGAAGACCTGAGTTCAAATTTGACCTTAGACACTTACCAGCTGTGGGACCCTGGGCAAGGCACTTAATTTTCATCTGCCCCAATTATAAAATGAGAGTAATAATGGCACCTATTTCATTTTTTTGGGGGGGAGGCAATCAGGGTTAAGTGATTTGTGAAGGGTCACAAAGGGTAAATATCTGAGGCTAGATTTGAACTCAGGTCCTCCTGACTCCAGGGCTGGTGCTCTATCCACTGCACCACCTAGCTGCCCCTAATACCTATTTCAAAGGGTGGTTGTAAGGATCAAATTAAATAATATTTATTAAAAAGTGCTTAGCACACACAATGCCTGCCACATAGTAGGTGCTATAGAAATGCTTATTCCTATCCCCCTTCATTTTCCAATCTAGAACCTAAACTAAACAGATGGCTGTAAAGACTTTTAAAAAAAATCTCCCTTGGACACCAGCATGTTGAGTTTCCTTTTCCCCTCCTTGGTGCAAACTTGGGCTACCACACAAATCATCATTCATTTGGACAGACATCTGCCCCCACAAGAAGGAATTGAAATGGGTTGGAGAAACTTAGCGAACCTCCCTTTTTCCACACTCCTCTGCAGCAAGCAGCCCTAGTTCCACTTGGGACAGTAAGGGTCCTGATTTCAGCTTCCTGAGGAGGCAGTAACGGGGTCAGAGCTGGGCTTTAAGAACAACTAATTAGAAGTCAAATAGAGGATGATTAGAGAGAGGGAAGACCAGTCAGATGGCCATTGCAATAGTCCATGTGAGAGGCAATAAGGGCCCGAACCACAGTGGTGGCCACACTGTGGGTGGAGGGAAGGGGACAGATGGGAGAGATGGTGTGGGATCAGAGTCAACAAAACTTGGCAACTGATTAGTTGTGGGGGTGAGGGAGAAAGAAGAGGGGAGGGCACAAGTATTTATAGAGGTCCTACTATGTTCCATCTGGGAAGGAGGAAAATGCTTCGTGCCTTTGGATAAAGAGAGGAGCCTACACGGCAAGTGTATTTAGAACAGGGAAGGGAAGCAGCCTCATCCTGTGGGGTTTGGCTGAAACACAGAGCAGGTTCAGAATCTGTGATTCCAGTACAGGGCCAGCCTGGGCCTCGGCAGCTCCAGGTGAGTCCCTGGGAACGGATCTTTTCAGGGAGAGGGGAGAGTTTCTGTCTCCCATATCCCCACCTTGACCCAAGGATGACCCAAAAACATCAGAAGATTTGAACCTCCCTTTGGCTTCCTGGCCCAAGAAAACCAGTGGGTGACAACAGCAGGTCCACCTTTGGGAGGCAAATGATGAGATAGAGAAGAGTGCTTGAGGCAGATGGAGCAGGTGTGACCTGAGATAGGAGATGAGGATGAGACCAGCCAGAAAAGTGACCGAGGAAGACTGTGCACTGAAGCCCCCACCATGGACTTATCTGGGTGCTTTCCCAAAGTGCCCCAACTCCAGAACAGCTCTTCCCCTCCCCCTTCCTGTTCTCTTTGCTTATCACCTCCAGACACCTGACATTCCAGACTCCTCCCATTCTCTTGTCCTCTTCCCCCTATTCCATAAAATTGTATGTGAACCATACCTTTGCCTCCTATGGGAAGCAGGGGCCATTCTGCTACCTTAGGCGGGCAGGGCCTGTGGCCTATGCTTTGCCTTCCATGTGGAGTAAAGCCCATTGGGACTCCGCCTCACGGGGAGCAGCCCAGTTGGGTGCATCACCCCAATAAATGCCTTTTTTTGACTTGGAGACTGTCCAAAGGGATTCTTTCAGGACATCATCTCAGGTGGCACCCCAACATTCTTAGGGTCTATGAACTCATCGCCAGTAGCTACAGAGAAGATCTAAGTGAATCCTTTCACATCCGAACCACTCTCCCAACTTGGACCTCGGAGAAGAGAGCTGCTCTTTAGGAGAACTTTGTGAGAATCCCACAAAAGGAGAAAAGGATTTCCAGGGGGCAAGAAGCTGTGAGTGGAGACCTTGTCACCTGCACTCTCTCACCTTGAACCCATGCCCTGGGATCTGTATCCCACACTTTGGGGAGAAATGTTTCCTACCAACTCTGCTTACTACACTACTTTAGTAAATGTCCTGAAATAAAGCTAAGTAGCTCTGGCTGGGACATTTGATTCCCAGGAAGGAGTGGGGTGAGGGTAGGGGTCCTGCCTCAGGTACCACCATCACCCAGCTGTTACCCAATAATACCTAGCGCCTTTGAGAACCTTGAGTCACCAATTCAATTCAATAAACATTTTTGAAGCACCTACTATGTGCCAGGCACTGTGCTAAGCACCAGGAATGCAAAAAAAAAAACCAGTGTCTGCCCTCAGGAAGCTTACAATCTCCTGGGGAAGACAAGACACAAAAAGAAGCTGGAAAGGGGGAGAGTGGGGGGCATCGGAGGCATCTGGCATGTGAGCTTCCAGCTTTATTTCTTCTAATACATTTCCATAGAAATCTCCCAAGAGGTTCAGAAGAAAACAGCACCTATTTTTATCACTTTGACCTGTTGGACTCCCTAGCCTTCTCCTGAATACCCGGGCCTGCCTGGTTCTGTGTGAATTCTGCTGCTGGTGCCCCTGGCTTTGGGGATCTCCATCCCCTGGGCCATCACACACTCCTGATAACGATAATCTCCAGCGTTTATCTAGCTTTCAGGATCTGCAATATGTTTTATATATTATTGATCTTCTTTAATCCGCACAAAATAGCAGGCTGAGAATCTAGTGGCTGGATCTTGGCCAGGGGGGTGCTGAAGTCCAATAGAGCCAGGGCAGAGCTCATGCTGTTGGTGCCTTGGTCTTTACTGGCCCAGCTGTCCTGGGCAGCACGATTCTGAAGGGGATCTGCCCCCTGGACCTCCATCCAGAGGCCAGGTTCCAGAAGGCCCAGCTTGACTTTGCTACTGGTCTCCAATCCTACAGTGCTAAGTGGCTGTGGTAGTGCCCATGAAGGTACTGCCACCAATGCCTTCTGGGCTCCATAACCCTCTCCCTCCTTACCTGCTCGCTCCCTTCCCTGGCTGGGCTGCTCTCATCTTGACTTGAGATGAAGCTGTCTCTGCTTCCTTTCTTCACATCCCTGGGCAAGTCACAACCTCCCCCAAAAAAAATAAAATAAAAAGCTAATGGGCATTCATTGATTAATTAATATTGAACAGGTGATAATGGGTCAACTGATTGAGGGAGGAGGAAACACACCAGGTAGGGGCTCATGAGTGACAGGAGAAGGACCAGCAGCCCCTCAGCTTCACCCCCAGAATCCTGAGTATCTACATTCTGGGGACCTGGCCCTGCCAGCGTAAGTGGTGTTGGGAGGGTGAACCCCAGAACCTGCTCACATAAGTAAATGTAAAATCAATATAGATAATTGCCAAAGTGATAATACTAAAAGACAGGTGTGACCAGTCACCCTAGCCCCCATTCTAGAAGTCAGCGTGGCCCCTTTGTCCTTAGGATAAAATACAGATTTTTCTGTTCATTCTTTAAAGCCATGTACAATCTTCCTCCATCCAAACTTTCCAGTCTAATGGCACTTTACTCCTCCTCCTCCTCCTCTTCCTCCTCCTCAGGCTGGCCTTGTTATGGCTGCCTTGCTCTTCCCTGGAGGAGCATTACCATTTGCCAGTGGCTTGAGTGGAAGGGGAAGAGGAATAGCTGGTGGAATCTCTTTCTCAGCTGATGTATTCCTGGCCCCTTGATCCTCCTGGGACTGGCCAGCTTGTAAAAGGCTCCAGACAGGCTTGTATCATGGTATGAAAGGCAGTAGACCCAAGGCTCTTCCCCAGCCTCAGTCATGCCCCCACCAGGTCAAGCCAAAAAATCCAACAGTCTGGGTTTGGGTTAGCTGGACTCTGTCATTTCCTAGAAGCAGATCAAGACTGGTACCACCCAAAATGGTGGCAGAGCCGACTAAATGGCTGCTTCTTCCCAGTTTGTGGGAGTCATTGTTCTACCAGGGATTAGCATGCTAGTACCACAGGTTGGGGACAGCACTAGTCCTATAATCAGGAAGACCTGGGTTCCAATCCCACCTCTGCCACTTAGTTGCTGTATGACCCTGGGCAATTCACATTTAATCTGTCTGAGTTTTGAGCAGCTTTCTAAGACTAAGTCCTAGACAGTGTTGGTAGAGAAAATTCCCACACTAATAAAATCCGAGATCCTGGATGCACTTAATAAACCCATTATTTAAATTAGAAATGGGCATGAAGATATTTCTGTGCCCAGAGGTTCAAAGCCTGATGCAACAACATACATAATCTCATTGGAGATAAGATTGGCTGTGAAGAAAGATTTCCCTCACCAGAGGGACCCTTCCTATTCCAAGATCCTCTAACCCCAAGAGTCTACAAATTTCCTTCGGGTTCTGATTTGGGGGCAGGGTTAGGGAAGTAGGAATGTAATTTCATCAAAGTAGAGATGCCTCATTGTGGAAACTCCTTCTACCAGTGAAGACTGGCACTTCTCTTCGGGTCATGACAGGACCTGCTCTTCCCAGCCCTGAGGCTAGCTCTCTACCCATGATGCCATTCACCTCTGCTCTTTTGTAGGGTCTGGGATTGTTCCTGTGTGCCCTGCTAGATTGAGCAGTCTGCTTTGTGTAATTGGATTGATATCTGCCAAGGTTCTCTGATGCCCCCTTCCCTCATACAGGGTAGACTAGTTCTTTTCTTGAAAGATGAGGAAGCTGTCTCTGAGACTCAGTTGGTCCAAATGACCACAGCTCAAGTCACCTAGATGTTGAGGCAGCCTCCTGCCTTAATATGGCCAGTATAGCAAGACTTCCTGGGCGCCTACGGACATATAAAGGTCTGCTCAGTGGGAGTCAGGGTTCTTCACACTTAGGAGCTATCCCAAGACCCCAAGAGTCACCACCCCCTGCCTTGCTGATCACATTCATTTCTATACGGAGGGAAAGTCAGCCGCACCTAAGGGCTGTTTCTCTATTGAGTATCCTTTATAGACAATGCCTTAGTAAACCTCCTTTTGTTAACTGCTAATAACCCAAGAGTGTCTGATTTCCTTCCCATATGGGACCTGAGCTAGTTAAAACTCATCACCGTCTCTCTTCCTCACCTCCTTTTACCCTTGAGGACAGGCAAGCACTGAGCTTCCCACTCAGAACTGGGTGCTCATTGACCTCTAAACTCCAGAGTTTCTCCTCCCTCCTTCCCTCCCTTCTCAGTGTGTAACCTATGGCTTACTCCCTCTCACCCTTGTCTGCTCCAGGTTCAAGATAATCTGGGGGTTCATAATCACTGAAAACAACAGTCATGAGTCCCTACTGGTGGGTCCACCTTTCCTTTGCCTCCAGTGTTTATCTTGGATGACATACTTGTTTGCACTTTGTACACCCCATTAAAACAGGAATTCCTTGAGGGCAGGGACTGTTTCTGCCTTTCTTTTTATCCAGGACTCAGCACAGTGCCTGGCATACAGTAAGTGCTTAATAAATGCTTTTTGACTGATTTCTGATTCCCTAGGCAGCCAATGGTCACAATTAATTCAAAGCCAAGGTATTTAATGAAACACTGCTGCCATTGACATAGGGCACGTATGCCCACAAATACACACACTATTAGTGGAGAGAGTGAGCAAGTCCAGGGAGGATGCGTAATGACTCAAAATAATGGTTTGCTCCTCAGCTGGCCTGCTTCTCCAGTGCTGGGGCCAAGCTCCTCCCAGGAATGTTACTTCCGGGCTCCTTGCTCCTCCTCCTCACTGGGTTTCCAATCTGCTAGGTTAAAGTGGCCCAGATCAATGGACAAGCAAGTACTAAGCATTTTTATGTGCCAGTGATGGGGATGGGATCTGAACCCCTAAAAGGAAAAGCCCTGGACTTTCCCAAGTCTCTGGCATTCACCTGAGGCTGTAAACCTCTCAACTGCCCTTTCATTCAATTGCCCAACCTCCCAATTCTCT
The DNA here is from genome assembly GCF_003287225.1 of Phascolarctos cinereus. Taxonomy (NCBI): domain Eukaryota; kingdom Metazoa; phylum Chordata; class Mammalia; order Diprotodontia; family Phascolarctidae; genus Phascolarctos; species Phascolarctos cinereus. Next base: position 257,065,724 of record NW_027556402.1, on the reverse strand, counting down.
GTTACCTCCCAACTGCCCTTGGCCACTTCTCACTCTTAATCCTATCTAGACTCCAGTCTCCCTTGGCCACTGTGGTCCAGGTCCCTGGCATTCTACCTCCCAGACACCCCAGCTTACTGGCCACCCCCATCCATATTCTTGCTAGACCCCTCCTCACAGTCACCCCAGACTACTTGGACACTCCTAGATCCCTCCCACAGTCTTTCTGTATATAAGATCCACCTTGGGCACCAATAAGGTGCTCAGATTCTTAAAATCTAGCCAATAGCACAGACTCACTAGGAATCTCAATCACCCCAATCAGTGCTCTCATAAACTTTGGCTGAAAGAAGGCTTAGGTCAAATTCATTCAGGCAGGACCTATGTCACTATTTTGGGGTCCCAGCACCCCTAAACCTCAACACCAGGAACTGTGTTAAGATTAGAACTAGGGGGAAACAAAGCAAAAACAGTTCTTGCTCTCAAGAGGCTTACATTCTAATGAGGAAAACAACCTAGAAAGAGTGGGAAAGTAGTCTTAGAGGGGAAGACCCTAGCAGCTGGTGGGCTCCAGTGCAGAAGGTAGCCCTTGACGAAGGTATCACAGGAAGCTAGGGATTCTAGAAGGGGAGGCTCAGGAGAGCCTTCCATACCTGGGGTACAGCCAGTACAAAGACAGAGAGAGAGGAGAGGGGACGTCCTGTGTGGAACAACAAATGGGCCAGTATGGTCACACTGGGCAGTACATAGGTAGGTAGGAATGGATGAGGAGACTGGAAAGGAGGAAGGGGCCAGATTATGAAGGACTTGATATTTGATCCTGTGGGTAATAGGGAATCACCAGAGCATAATGAAGAGGAGGGCCTTAATCAAATCCCCTTGGACGGCCTGGAACGGGGACCAATCAGAAGGCCATTTCAATAATTCAGGCAGGAGGTGATGAGGCCCTAAGCTGGCGTGGTGGCTGCATGTGTGGACTGAAGGGCAGGGATACAAGAGGTGTCAGGAAGGAAAAACCAGCAGAACTTCTTGGTGATGGTTGGTGTCCGTATGTACAGTTAGTGAGAAAGTGAGGCTTTTTTAAAGGATGAGCCATGGATGTGTCTGCAGGCAGCAGGTAAGAAACCTGAAGAGGGGGAGAGAGGAGATGATAGTGGAGGAAACTGGCTGGAGAGATTGGGAGGAGATGTGGTCAAAGGCACCTATCAAGGACCCTAGGATCCCAGGGTCCCAGCCGTTCTTCCAGGCTCACAAGCTCCTCGCTCTCGTGCCATAGCTCCGATCAGTTCTGAAGGCTTATTGATTCTGCCTCCCCAGCCTCTCTTGCTACCATTTCCTCTTCTCCACCCAGTCAGCACTGTAGTTTGGGTTCTCATTACATCTGTCTGGGCTATCCCGGGATAAGCCTCCCTGCCTCCAGCCTCTCCCCATTCTTGTCCATTCTCCAAACAGCTGCCAAGGGGATTTTCCTGAAGACCAGATCTTACCTTGTTACTCCCATCTCTAGTCATTAAATTCCAGTTGCTCCTATAACCTGTAGGATCAAAATAAACTCCTCTAACATTTAAAGGTGCTCACATTGTTCTCCTCCACACATATAGGCTCACTTGCTGTACCTCTAATTGACTGCTGGGAAGGGACTATGTGGTTCTCCTGGTCTAGCCCATAATCATAAATCCCTCTCTGCCTGTCCTCGCCATCCCAAAGGGAGCCCAGTTTCTATATCTCTTGACTTTATTATTATCATCATCATGCTAGGAAAGTGGCCTGGATTTGGATTGTACGGGACTCCAAGACACAGATCTACAACTAATTTACCATGTGTCCTTGGAAAAGTCATTTCCCCATTTAGAGCCTCCGTTTCCTCTTCAACAAGATGAAAATAACAGTTGTGGAAAGAGGGACCGAAAGGGAGGAGTCAAGAGGCACGAGGTAGAACTAGAGAGCTTGGGTTCAGATTACATTCCTGATACTTTCTAGCCATGTGAACTGGGAAAAATTTCTTTACTTTTCTATGCCCTCCAAACCGATGACCCCATGAACTCAGCAAAGCTAAAGGATGAAGCCTTTGTTCTGGATTTAGATGCATCCCTGTGGCCACTCCGGACATCCGCATGGACATATTTTGGATTTGGACCCTAGATTCTTGATGAGGTGTTAAGATCACCCAGTGCCCTGAGTACAGGTGACTCACTGAGGCCATTCTCTTGAGAATGATTGAGTTGTGCATAGGAGCAGCCTTGGACTTTCAACAATTCAATCTGGGAAGCTAGGTGGCCCAGTGCATAGGGTTCTGGACTTAGGGTCAAAAAGACTCGTCTTCCTGAGTTCAAATCTGGTCTCAGACACTTACTAGCTGTGTGACCCTGGGCAAGTCACTTCACCCTGTTTGCCTCAGTTTTCTCATCTGGAAAATGAGCTGGAGAAGGAAATGGCAAACCACTCCAGTATTTCTGCCAAGAAAACCCCAAAAGGGGTCATGAAGAGTCAGATACAACTGAAAAACAATTGAACAAATGTTTATTAAGCAGAGAGTAGCTGAAAATCCAAAGACAAAAATGAAACCATCTCTGTCCTCAAGAAGCTTACATTCCCCTGATAGGTATGATATATTCACATTAATGAATGAATAAAGCATTTATTTAGCACTAACTATGTGAAAGTACTGAGCTAAGTTGCATGTTTACAAACCAACCAGAGAGTCCTTGCCCTCAAGGGGCTCCTAGTCTACAGGGGAGACCTCACATATGGAAGGTTTCAGCTACAAGTCAGATGGAAAGGACCCATAGTCCTTAGGGGGCAGCAGCAAAGCAGATGATTGCATTGCTGTTCAGTTGTGTTCCGACTCTTCCTGACCCAATCTGGGGTTTTCTTGGCAGAGATACTGGAGTGGTTTGCCCTTTCCTTCACTTCATCATTTTACAGATGAGGAAACTGAGGCAAACAGGGCAAAGTGACTTGCCCAGGGTCACCTGGTAAGTAGTGTCTGAGGCCAGATTTGAACTCAGGAAGATGAATCTTCCTGACTCCAGGCCCAGCCCTCTATGCCCAATTTCATCAATTTAATGTCATTTCTTTAATGTCATTTTCCATTGATCAAAGCAGACCAGTTTCTGGGTTTTCAATAGCTGTGGCTGCAGCTCCTGCAGGAAGTCAACCCTCACAGGCTTAGTGTTCTCAGGGGTTGCTGCCCAGGGGGATGATGGAGGGAACCCATCAGGTTCTTCCCAAGGCTCTTGGGCTCAAGGCCTAGGCTGTCCCCATCAGGGTCTGGGGGGAGATGGTGGTCAAAGTGGTGGGGGTGGTTTGACTCAGGTGGCCTATGCTGCCACTTAACTCTCAGGAAACCTCCTTGCTTCAGTTAAGTTGGCTTGCCTGCCCGGTGGGTGGTCGTTGATTGGCAGTTGGTGGGGCTGGTTGCCCCGTTCTCCGTAGGAGCTGCCCACCTGCAGACGTCTTCGAGGGCTGGGCTAGAAGCTGGACCGGAGGGGGGCGGGTCTGCCACTCCCAGGGCTCAAAAGAGATTGGTAAAGCGCTTAGCACCGTGCCTGGCACATAGCAGATACAATAAATATTTGTTCCCTGACGTTCCCCGGGTTTATCTGTTTGTGGCAGTCGGTCAGCAGTTGCTGCTGATAAGGAAGGTTAGTGTCTTCTCCACAAAGATTTCTTCCCTCCTTGATAGCTGCAGGGGCAGGGCTGCAAACAGGTTGGTGGGGGGGGGGTACAAATAGATTTATTTACATATCAGTAAGTACAGGATTTATTAACCGGAGCTGGCGGTGATGGGGGGGGGGGCGCTAACCTCTGGGGGGGGGGGTCAGCAAAGGTTTCCCGCAGGAGCTGGTCCTGGTTTTGAACCTCGAAGGGAGTTGGAGGCTCCCAGAGGCATTGGTGAGAGGGAGAGCCCCAGGCACGGGGACAGCCCGTGCAGAGATGGAATGCTGCGTCGGGAGCAGCCAGTAGGCCGCTATGACTGGTGTTGAGTGTGTGGTGGGCAGAGTTGGCTAATGTGAAACCAGCCTCTGAAGGCAGGCGTGAACCAGATGGCAAAGGGTTTTCAAAAATCCCCAGGAGCCCGGGCTCACTTCCTCATCCCCACCGCAGTGGGGAGATAGCTTCCAAGCGGGAAACAAAGAGGATTTTAACTTTTTCTGCTAGTGGAGCCGGCCCGGCCCCTCCCGGTCACGCCTGGGGCCAGGATACCAGGACCCCACCAGAGGCCGCGTGGGGCAAGGGGGCGAGCAGCGCTGTGGGGCTGGGAGCTGTCCACCCGAGCATCTTTCAGCTCTGCTGACGGGCGGCCGCGGGAGGCGGGCTCGGTGGGCCGGGGAGCAGAAGGGGACCAACGTCACGTGCCCCCCCCCCCCCCGCGGCTCGGGCCGAGGGAGGCCGCAGTCTCAGCAGCTTGGCAGCTGCCACCTTGTCCCCGCTGTCCTTGGCCGTCCCGCCCGGGGCCCGGTGTCCTCCGGCCCCGCGGGGGACACAGGTGAGCCGCGGCTACTAGGAGGAGGTGCCCGGGTCCCGGCTGGGGGCGGGGGGGGGGAGAGCCAGGTGAGTGCGAGAGATGCTGCAGGGGGACACAGCCTGGGGCTGTGACGCCGGGGTCCTGGAGGCTGGGGCGGCGGGATCAGCGGGGCGGCCTTGGGGGTGGGCTGCAAACACCCGGCCAGAGAGAGGTATGAGCTGCTCCCCACCCCCAACAGCCCCGCGCCAGCTCCCTCCACCCAGGCGGGGCGGAGCGCAGCCTGGGCTGAGCAGCCGGGGCGGGGGGGGGGCGGAGAGCCTTGCCTGGTTCCCTCATCCCCCGTGGTGTCCGGCTCCAGACCCCGCCTCTGCTGCGACGTGGGCTCCTTTCCAGGCGCGCCTCCTGCCCAGATCTGCTCCATCCCGGTTCCAGCATCTACGCCCTCCCTCTGACTTGGACCCTTGAACCCAAATCCAACCATGGCCAGAGGAGACGCCCCAGAGGACAGGTGAGTCAGGCACCGGGCGCAGGGCGCCGACACCCTGGGGAAAGACCGAAAGTCCTCAACCCGGGGCGGGGTGGCGGGGTGCGGACTACAACCCCCATCAGCCCCGAGCCCTGGGCTGTCCAGGCCAGTGTCGAGGGAACGCTGGCAGTTGTAGTTCACACTCTTACCGAGGGGGTTGGGGGATGCTCCGGGTTTCTGACTCCCCCCTCCCCCACCCACCCCGGTCCCCACAGCTACCACCTGGTCGGGACCAGCTTCTTTATTCTTGGTTTGGGGACCTTGCTGCCCTGGAACTTCTTTATCACTGCCATTCCGGTAAGAGTAACCGCCTAACCGACAGACAGACGGACAAGGCCAAGAGAGAAGGCCGGGATGGGGGGGAGGATCTCAGAGACCCCGAGGAGGTGGGATGTGGGTAATGCTTCTGTATTCATATTCATGACATCGTAGATTTAAGGCTCCCAAGGGACCTCAGGGGCCATCTATGCCAACCGTCCTATTTTACAGCAAGGAAAACTAAGGCCCATGGAGGATAGAGACTTGTCCACGGTCACACTGATAGAAAGCTCCTAATCCTCAGTCTACACCACATTGTGGCCCCGGGCTTCTCTGGTTCTTTAAGCCCTTCTGGGATTCTTTCAGGCTCTGGTCATGTTCTAACTGAGGTCTGGCTCCTGGTTGCAGACTGGCCAGGTCACCATCTGGCCATTCCTGAGACTTTATGCAGGAGGTGACCCTGGCTTCTTTCTCTATCCCCTCTCAGTACTTTCAGGCTCGTCTAGCCGTGGTCAATGTCACAGGGGAGCCCTGTGATGCCAACATCACAAGCCCTGGGGATGCATTTAACTTCAACAACTGGATGACCCTCCTGTCCCAGCTGCCTCTACTACTCTTCACTCTCCTCAACTCTTTCTTTTACCAGTGGTGAGCTCCACATCCCTGGGGAGCCTCAACCCCACCCCATGTACACTTACTCCTTCACTTCACCCCTACTATGTCCCTTTAGCCATCGCCCCCTCAGCCATGATCCTTAAAGACAGCTACATAAGGTCTCTGTCAGTTCCACCCAGCCATGCACACTATTTCTCTGCCACTTCCTCCTCAGTCAGCCCCACCCAGCCATGCACACTGCTTCTCAGCCACTTCCTTATCCTCTCCAAAGCTGGCTCTTTCTTAGTGGCACCCAGCTATTTCTGGTCATGCACAGTATCCCAGAGATGGTGCGCATCCTCGGCAGCCTCCTGGGCATTCTGATGCTCTTCGTCCTGACTGCTGCACTGGTCAAAGTGGACATGAGCCCTGAGCTCTTCTTCTCTATCACCATGGCCTCCATCTGGTTCATCAACTGTGAGTGACATGAGTGCTGTTTGAGCCCTCTCCACTGAAGTCCTGCCTCCCCCTGGGGATTCAGATTAAGACAGTCCTGCAACCGTGCAACATCAGCGTTAGGGAGTACAGAACAAAGATAACGTCAGAACTTGGAGGGTCATTAGAATATGGAACATCAGAGCTGGGAGCATCCTTAGGACCTAGAACCACACCTAGAATGGCAGGGTTGGGAGGGGACATAGAGCATAGAATACCAGGCTTTGGGAGATAACCTTGAACATAGAACAGGGAATGCCAGAGCTTGGATGGTCCTTAGAACAAAGAACCTAGAATTTCAGCACTGAGGTGGACTTTAGAACCTAGAACCAAACCTAGAAGGGCAACACTTGAAGGAACCTTAGAACATAGAACCACACCTAGAATGTCAGGACTGGGAAGGACCTTAGAATGTCAGAGGTGGGGGGAGCATAGAACATGGAATGCCAGATCTGGAATGGTCCTTAGAACCTGGAATTTCAGAGCTGTGCTGGGATCTTTCATTTAAAGAGGAAGAAACTGATTTGTCATCCCCATTTCCTGGAGGAGGAAAGTGAATTCCTGAAGGTTCTAAGGCCTGGGCAGACACTGCTAGGTCCCCTCGAAAAGAGTATCTGGGCAGCTACTTCTGTCCTGTGCAGAAAGCATTACAGAGTTTACCATGGACTTTGAACCCTGGCCACAGGACCCCTCCCAGAAGAACAGGAGCTCGCCCCCAGGCTCTTGGCCACTCCAGCCTCTCCCCTTGCCAGGGCACTCACTGCTCTGCTCCCTCAGGGGCAATGCCCAGTGAGGACCATGGTTTGGCTTTCCCCCCAGCTTTCTGCGCCATCCTCCAGGGCAGCCTCTTTGGGCAGCTGGGGGCCATGCCCCCTACCTACAGCACTCTTTTCCTCAGCGGCCAAGGCTTAGCAGGGACCTTTGCTGCTCTTGCTATGCTGATGTCCATGGCCAGTGAGTGTGGGCACAAAGTTGGGCTCTGGTTGGGAAGGAGGCTGGGTATTGGGAAGGGAGAGCTGGAGACTGAGCTGGAACTTCTGGGTTCAGGGTAGTGGGTGGAGAAAATGCAACAAGATGAGAGTTGGCTTGGCTGGGAGCTGGGAGTCTTGGGAGCCAGGGGCTGGGAGTCACAGCTCTGCAAGGCTCTAGGACGGGAGCAGAGCTCCTTAGAGAGCCAGGGGCTGGGGCAAGGCTTTCTGGGCTGGGCTCTCAGTTCCCATTCCCATTGTAGGTGGAGTGGATGCCCAGACTTCAGCCCTCGGATACTTTATCACCCCGTGTGTGGGAACCCTTGTCTCCATTGCCTGCTACCTGTCCCTGTCCCACTTGGTGAGCCAACATACCTGTCCAGGTCCTCTGCCGGAAGCCTGTGAAGCCGCACCCCTGGGCCAACTGCAGCTTAGCTACCTCCTGACCTGGGGGGGCCGAGGGCAGGGCAGGGAAGTCAAGCCTGGCTTCTCTTGCTCTGAGGAGGGGCTGCAGGGGCTCTGGCTTGGGGGGTCCAGAGCAGGTGGAGTCAGGAAGTGGGGGTCCCCTCCCCCAGCAGCATGCCGTCTCTTGAAGGAGGGTGAGCCCCTGTTAGAGACACAAAGTAAAGGTGGAGGCAGGCCCTGCAGTTCTGGTTTCTGAACCAGCCAGAGGGACCCTACTCATCCCCTTTTCCTTCAGTCTTTCACATTTAGAGGGAGACTGGGGTACAGTGGAAAGAAGGATCCTGGTTTTAGAGTTGGGGACCTGGGTCCGAATCTCCCCTCTGGAACTTACTTATTGTGTGACCTTGGACGGACGAGTCCCTTCACTTCCTGGCCCTAGTTTCCCCCTCTTAAATGGAGAGGGCTGGAATCCGTGACCTCTGGGTCCTCTCCTGGCCTAGCTCTATGATTCTATTGTTTTAGGTCATGACCTCTCTGGACTCTTCTCCACTCTGAGCCTCAGTCTCTTCCTTGGCCTCTCATGATCTCATGGCTGGCTCTGGGGGTCCCTTCCAACCCTAGGGCCAAGCTTGACCCAATGAGGAGACTGGCTTTTGGAGTTGTCTCCGGGTCCCTAGATTACTAGATTGTAAATTCCCTGAGGACAGGCCATCCCATTGTGGAGCGGAGTCTCATGCCCTTCACAAAGGCCTGGTTGCCTCTGTGTTGCTACAGGAGTTTGCCCGCTACTACCTGGACAAGAAGGTGTCCCACCCGCAGGCCTATGAGTTGGAGACCAGGGCCGAGCTGCTCCAAGCTGGTGAGCCGGCGCACGGTTGAGGATGGCAGGGGGAGGTGGGAGTGGGGCACAGGAGGGCCCTCTCAGTCCAGAAGTCCGCCTTCCCAGCCCACTGTGTACTTCTCAGCTACCTGGGAATGCCTGGGATGCTTAGAGGAAAGAGCTCTGACCCTGGACTTGAGAGCCCTGGAGATGCACTTACTGGCTGTGTGAGCCTTCCTCCCTCTGGGCCTCAGTGGCCACTTCTGTGAAATGGAGTTAATAAGAATTTCATCACTGCCTCCCTCACGGGGGTGTCTAAGAGGTCTATCATTATAAATATAATAATATTATTGTTACAATAATATAAACAATACAATATTAATAACTATAACACATTAATTACATGAAATTAATATATTACTAACACGGTCTAATTCCTGTAATTTATCATTACTCGTCCTCATTTGGCCCTCTTCACCCCGTCTGCTGTCCCGGGTTATGCTTTAGTGCATAAATCCTCTTTTCTCAGCTACATTTTGAGGGGAGGGAAGGGAAGGGAAGGGTTCCTGTCCACGAGGCAAACAATACTGTATGGTGTTCCGGTCTGGACATCCCTGGCTACTTCCAAAGCACCTTCCTCAAAGTGGCTTGGAATGACCCAACTGTTGTCGCCAGGTTGGAATCCTGCCCTGAGGCTTACTAGTTGTATGACCCTGGGCAAGTCACTTAACCTCTCTCAGACTCAGTTTCCTCATCTGTAAAACGGAGAATATAGCAGCACCTGCCTCACCAGGCTGTTAAGAGGCCCGAAGGGTAGGGGTGTGAAGGACTTTGCAGAGCTTTATATCAGTGTGGGATATCACTGTTATTCATTCTCCACAGATCCACCGGATAGAAATTCAGGCTAGCACAGGCTCAGGGACTGTCCAAGCTGGAGGGGACCTCCCCTACCATAGAGTCCAACCCTCTAATTTAAAAGATGAGGAAATTAGGGCCTACGGAGTTTAAGGGGACTTGCTCATGGATGGCACTTGAACCCAGATCGCCAGAGTCGAACTATATCCCCAAGCAAAGAATACAAGCTGGACATGGCAGGGGGATCAGTGAAGGGGCCATTGGCATAGCCTGCGCTGGAGGCCATAGGCCTGAATTGTAGGAGGGAAAGGGGGACAAGATACAAGAGATGGTACAAAAGTACCCAGGTGAGGGAGCGTGACAAGGCCGGGCAGTGCCCCGACTCCAAACCTGACAACCTGATAGGATGTTTGTGCCTTCGGCAGAAGCACGAAAGTTTGGAGAAAGGGGACTGGGGAGGGAAGCAGGGAGTTCGGTCTGGAATGAGTCTGAGATGTCTCTGGGACATCCTCTTTGTAACATCCATCGGCCAACTGGTGACGTGGGACTGGCGGCCTGGAAGACGCCTTTTGGGCTACGCTCCTTGGAGCCGGCCTTCTCTGCCTGTTCCTTATGTGGCTGGAAGGGAGTTTGACTGACGCTTTAGCCTGACTCACCTCCTCTTCCCCAGATGAGAAGAATGGTTTTGCCGGGAGTCCCCAAAAAGCCAGGCTGGCCCTAGAGATGGAGCCAGAGAAGGAGCCCAAGCTTGAGAAGGCTTCAGTCTTGGTCGTCCTCAGAAAGGTTTGCTCCACACCCCAATCTGAGAGGAGGCACCTCTGGGACTTCTGCTCCCCCTCCCCTTTCTTTAGCCAGGTCTGGCTTGACCTGAGGCTCCCAGGTGGCTATGGTCTGTCACTGCCTGGCCTTCCTCCCTGAGTGGGTGTCTGTGGGTGGGGGTAGGGGCTTTGCTGCCTCCCCTCCCCCAAGCCCTCCAGACCCAGACTCTCTTGCTTTGCAGATCTGGGTGATGGCTCTGTGCATCGTGTTGGTGTTCACCGTCACCCTGTCTGTCTTCCCGGCCATTACTGCCATGGTGACCAGCTCCAGGGGCCCTGGAAAGTGGAGTGAGTGTCAGGGTGGCAGCTGAGGCCAAGGAGGGGACCTTGAATGGGTGAAGAGGGCACACAGCGGGGGACTAGGGAAGGCAGGGAGAGCCAGTCTCAAAACCTGGGGCACGGGTCTGGGAGGCAGAGCTGCCCAGTGGGCAGAGGGTTGTCCCAGAGTCTGGAAGGCCTGGCTTCCCCATCCCAGACACCAGCTGGGTGACCCTGTCCAAGTCATTCCCCTGCCTGGGCTTCAGTGTGCTCATCTGTCAAATGGAAAGTTCCCTTCTATCCTTGGATCTAGGATTCCCCGATCCATGAGACTTAAGAGCAGCTGGGTGAGGCCCTTCTTCTCCCCTGAGCCTCTGGGTCCTCCTCTCCCCTCCTCAGGCCAGTTCTTTAACCCCATCTGCTGTTTTCTGCTCTTCAATACCATGGACTGGTTGGGAAGAAGTATGACCTCCTACTTCCTGTGGGTGAGCATCCCAAGCCCATGGGAGGAGAGGGCAAAAGACCTTAGGCTGACAATCCCCCCACCCCGGCTGTCTGGGAACCAAGTGGGACCTTCCACTCTCTGTCTCCCCATCTGTAAAGTGAGGGGCTCGGCCTTGATCGTCCCAGAGAGCCTAATGTCTCTGTGCCTTTCCTCTGGGATTCCTGTGCTTGTGCCCCAGGGAAGGCCTGGCGGGAGGTGTCTGGCTGGGATGATGGAGGTGACCAAGGGTGCGCTCTGCTGCTCTTGGCCCCCAGCCGGACCAGGATGGCCGCCTGTTGCCGCTGCTGGCCTGCCTGCGTTTTCTGTTTGTTCCCCTCTTCATGCTGTGCCACGTGCCCGAGCGGTCCCACCTGCCCGTCCTCTTCCCGCAGGATGCCTGCTTCATCACTTTCATGCTGCTTTTTGCACTCTCCAATGGCTACTTGGTGTCTCTCACCATGTGCCTGGCGCCCAGGTGAGCGTGGGGATGTGGGGAGATGGCAGGGCAGAGAAAAGCTCCTCACTGGGCACTCCTCCAGTGGAAAGACCACTGGACTGAGAAGGTTGTCCAAGCCTAGTGGGAGTCCCAGACTGGTCACTAACCAGCTAGATGACTTTGGGAAAGGTCCTTACCCTTCCTGGCCACTGGTGATCCCTGAGGGCCCTTCCAGCTGTAGCATGAGGAAGTTCTTGCTGGGAGAGGGGGTGGCACCAGCCTCCCTGAGGTCAAGGTGCACTTAGCCAAATCTTGCTAGCCTCACTGATGGGGAGGCCTGCCTTTGGGAAGGTTGCCTTAGGGGCCTGCTGGTTGAAAGGCGAGCAGCCTGGTCCAAGGCCAGGGCCTACCTTTCAGTGAGAGGGCTGAGAAATGGACTTGACCCCAGGACAGAGGAGACACAAGGGATTGTCCAACTCTGCTTGGGGAGCAGAGGAATGAATGACCCTGAGTGAACAGCTAGGAGCATTTCCTCAGAGGCCTGAAGGCATTGCACACCCCAGAATGCCAGAGCTAGAAAGGACCCAGGGCATCAGGCATAGAAGAGAGCCTGGATCTCTGTGCTGTCCACCTCCACTGGAGGGAAGGCTAGTGCCTGGTCTGGGGAGATACTGGGCCCCGGAGCCAAGGAACGCCCATGTGTGGGGAGTGCAGGGAGCTGGGCCCGTCCTCTGACAGCTGATCTCCCCCTCCTTTGCAGGCAGGTCCTGCCCCATGAGAGTGAAGCGGCTGGAGCTCTGATGACTTTCTTCCTGGCCCTAGGGCTCTCCTGCGGGGCCTCTCTCTCCTTCCTCTTCAAATCCCTGCTGTGAGACAGCCCCATTTCCTTCCTTGCCCTGCTTGGATGGGGCTGGGAGCCTTCCAGGGGCTGTGAGGTTTGGGACTTGGGAGAGGAGAGAGCTGAGAATGTGGAACAGGTCCTAGATGGGCAACTGAGGAACAAGAAGCAGGCTGTGAGGACAGGCAGACTCCATGGAGGGATCTCAACACCTGTCCTCCACACCTGATGGCTTCTTGGGAGGGAGCTGTTACCAGCCAATGGCCTCCCTCGCTTGCCTGCCAAGAAAGGGCTGTCACTTGGCAGACTTTTAATAGGCTGTTAAGGGGAATGAAAGACCCCCAGCTTTTCCTGGTCCTGGGCAACCCTCCAATAGCTCTCAAAAGGGGCTATCTGACTGGTGGTTTAGGTGCTGACCTGCCCTGGAGGCAGGGGGATGGACCAGATGACCTGGGGAAGCTCCAGGTTTCTGTTGGGGAGCCCCTTGCCTTGGACATTGTTAGACACATCATTGTAGGGAGCTCCTAGGTCAAGCCCTGGGGGAAGTTGGGAATTTCACTGGGGATCTTCCCTTTGGTAAAGTGAGCCTGTAGGTAGAGAGGGGAGGAAGTAATGCCAAGTTTTGCCCTGAATACCTTCCTTTCCCATAGAAGCATTACCAGTGAGGTCTATGCCAAAGGTGAGCCTTGCTAGCTGCTGCTGGGAGCTGAGTTAGTGACTGGTGTGGTCACCACCTCAGACCCTGAGCTCAGGGGTGAGCTCCGAGGCCCCACTTCAGGGTTTCAGGGCCTGCTCCAGGAAGTCCTCATTGCTCCATCACTCCTGGGAAGGGAAGGGGTAACTCAATCTGCAAGCCATAAGGGCCTCCGATGTGCCAGGCCCTGTGCTGGGCCCAGAGCCTGTCCTCAAGGAGCTTCCATTCGGCAGGGAAAGATCAGCGCACACTGGGGACAGAGTGCCAGAGACTGGTAGGGTTGGAGCTTTGCCAGTGACTCAGGGAAAAAGCAGCCATGATTGTCCAGAAGCCCTATCGCCCCCCTGTGCTAGGCCCTGGCACCCTGGTCGCCTTGCTCCTGCTGCTGCCCAGTACACAAGGCTGCCTCCCTGGCCCTGGGATCTGGAGAAGCTTCTGGAAGTCAGTCAGGCCTTCTAGTCGGTGCTGTCATGCCTGCCAGAACCAGTTCCCTTTTTCTGCAGGAGGTGCCTTACCTTTGCCAGGCTGTGGCCTGAGAAGTCAGCAGCTGAGCAGGAGCTCATTGCAAGCTCTCTTACACTTACACTTACACAGAGAGTTTTTACCTTCTCTCAAGGCACTTCTGCTAGCATCTCAGAACAGCCTCTCCACTTCTGGGTGAGGCAGGCATTGTCCCCATTTGACAGATGAAGAAACTGTAGTTCAGAGTGGGTATGGGAGAAAAATGGGGAGTTCAGCTCCTCAGAGAGCAGCATTCCATTCAATTAGCAAACATTTATCAAGCACCTAGTATATGCATGAAGGAAACACAAAGTTTAAAGAAAACAAGCCCCTGCACTTGGGGGTTTTATAGTCCTGTTGGGGGAATTAAGACACAAGCACAGATAACCAATCTGGGGTAAACAGCATGTTCACAGATAATATAGGATATATGCAAGATGAAGCTAGCGCTAGTGCATCAGAGAGGGCCAGAGTGTTGGCTGAGCTGGGCAGCTGGGGATCAGGAAGGACCCTGGACAGGGGCATTGGCATGTAACAGAATAGGAAGGTAAGGAAGGCCAGCTAAGAAGGGATGACCAGATCCACCCATAGGGAAGAATAGACTAGGAGGCCCATCACACAGTAGGAGCTGGGCCCTTTCCCATGTGCTGGCTGCCAGGGGGCTCACCCAGCTCCTGCCCTCAGGGAGCTCACAATCTAGAAGGAAGGTAGGATCCCCTCCACAAAAGCTCCAACGTGACAGTGGTTAAGAGGCACCTGGTGCCTGGTGCTCCACACTGGGGACTGCAAGCACAGGGTCTGCCCTCCAGTAAAGCAGAACAGTAACAGACATGAAGGACAGAGCAGAGAAGGAAGGAGAGGTGGAGGGCCCTCGCTCCATCAGAAAAGTACTTCTAACAGTGTGGACACAGGGGCCCAGGGTCAGTCTGGGAATGGTGGGCTTGGTCATCTGGAAGGGAAGGCCATAGCTGGGGTGGAGGCTTGGAGGCTGAGGGAGGCTTTCTGGGGGGCCAGGGGAATGGAACATACCAGGGGAGGGGAAATTTTAGCTTTTAGCCTCGAATAAGTGATGTCCCTCTCTGGTCCTCAGTTTACCCCACAAATGAGAAAAGGCAGCTTGGACTCTGATTTTGATGGCCCCCATGTGATTGGGGAGTCTATACCCCAGGCTGGGCTTCCCCCCTTCTTTTCCCCCAAGGAGCCCCAGGTCAGCTACCCCAGAACTTCTGGAGAGAAATGATGTTTGGTGTGGGCAATAAATGGTTTACTTTTTACATCATGTCTGGCTATTTGTGCCTCTTCTTGGACAGAGCTGCCCCACTCCTTGGCGCAACCTCTGGCCCTGGGCTTGAGCCTGGCTCTGTCCAGTCAAGGCCCTGTGTTGGACACCCAATGCCCTCAACATGGGCTAAACTGATTCTCAGCTAGGCTTCCCTCATGGAGTCCCCTCTGTGGGCAAAGAGAGGAGACAGAGAGGAAGTAAATGGCAGCCCCACCCTAATGAAGTGTAAGGAAGACATGCCTGCTGGGTCTGTAGTAAGCCAGGGGCCTGGTGGGGGGAGGGGTGGGGGGGCGGGGAAGGATCTCTGGCTTAGCGGTGCGTGGCCTCACCAGGCCAAGGCAGATGCCAGCCCTTCTGACCTGGAGGCCGGGTCCTGGAAAATTCAAATATGGCAAGGAAAAGCACAAAAATGAAGCCCGAAGGTGGTGTTGGTGCTGTGGACAGAAGTCTGGCCTGGAGGCAGGAAGAGCTGGCTGAGAATCCCCCGTCAGACACTTGAATGAATGACTAAGCATTTAAGCACTTGAAAGTGCCAAGCACCTTGTTAAGCCCTGACTAAGAAGGCCAACTGCCCGCCCTCAGGGAACTTCCATTCTAACGGGAGAGACAACACATGTGGACAGATGGATGGAAAGGTCCCATGGTCCTTAGGGGACAGCAGCAAAGCAAACGGTCAGGCCTCTTCTTTCATGTCATTTCCAGTGATACAATCCCACCATTTCTGAGGTTGAACATTTAACACGGGGCTGGAAGCATCACTGTTCCCCAGGCTTTTGGGTGCAGTCCTGGGCTGTTTTCATCAGGGTCTGAAGGGAAACGGAGTCACAATGATGGTGGGGGGAGGGGCTGACTGGTACAAGCTGCCTCCTATCTCTGCTTCAGAGGGTATGGCTGCCTCCCATACTGGCTGTGTGACCTTGGGCAAGTCACTTAAATTCTGAAGCCAGGTTCTGCATGTACAAAATGTGAGAGAGCAGATGGCCTCTCTGGGCTGCTAGCCGTGGGTCTAACAGGTGGGGAACCTGCAGCTTCCAGGCCACATGTGGCTTTCTAGGTCCTTGGGTGTGGCCTTCTGACTGAGTCCAAGTTTTATAGAACAAACCCTTTTATGAAGGGGATTTGTTCTGGGAAGTGTGGATTCAGTCAAAAGGCCGCGCTTGAGGACCTAGAGGACCACATGTGGGCCCACCCCTGGGACTCTAGGATCAACCAGACCCTGTTCTTGGGTCTTTGTGACATTTGGCTGGGGCAGAGAGGGGAGCCATAAATGACTACTAGGTAAAGACAGCAAATAAAAAGGCGGCAATATGACTTTGGGGCCGCTAGGGGGCGCCACAGTACACAGAGCGCTGGGCCCGGAGCATTAAGACTCTTACTGAGTTCAAATTTGGCCTCAGACACTAACTAGCTGGGCGCGTCTGTAAAGAACTTTGCCCATGTTAAGATGCTAATAAATGCTGGCTGTTCCTAGTCTGGGTGGGGGGAGTGTCCTCTTGTGTTCAGCTCTCCTCGCAGGGACTTGACAGGTGAGCATCGTCTCTGGCTGGCCTTATGGTCCAAGAAATTCAGGAGCTCCCCTTCTTTTCCTCAGTTCCTCGGCCACGAATGAGCAAGGGTTTGTCCTTGGCTTCAAGGGAGACAGACTCCCACCCCAAAGAGATGCACTGGGGGTCAGATCTTCCTTGGGGGTCACCCAAGTTCTGCTCACCAGGAGCTGAAGCCAGAACCTGGGGCCCCAGCTTCAGGCACTGGGCACAAAACCGCCTTGAGGCTCGATGAGTGGACAAGCGTTAATTAAGCGCCTACTGTACACCAGGCACCCGGGCTGCAGAAACCAAAAAAATGGAGCCATCCCTGCTCCCAAAGAGTGTCACCTTCCTCCCAAGGGAGAGAGAACACGTGTGTACATGTAAGTCTATGCAGATTCCATACACAGGGAGCTTGGGGGAGGCTTCGAGATGGGGAAGGGTTATGGGGAAGAAAGTTGTGCTGAGTCTGGAAAGCAGTGGGTGAGTCTGTGGGTCTGTTTGCTTATCTGTAAAGTGGGATGAGCTCTATGGACCCTTCTAGTTATAAATTTATGTGCTTCTGTGTGTGCGCGCGCACGTGTGTGTGTGAATGTATGTCAGTGTGTGTATGTATTGTGAGAGTGTGTGTGTGTGTGTGTGTGTGTGTGTGTGTGTGTGTGTGTGTGTTTTATATCCCTACTCCACTGGAAGCTCCATGAGGGCAGGAGTCCCATCTTAATCCAACTTTGTCTCCCCCTGGCCATCTCAGGGCTCTGCCCACTCAGTGCTCATCGGTGTTTGCTAAATTAACAGCCGGCCCCTAGCCCCCCAGCCCAAGCCCCTCCTGCTGACCTTGGGGGCTTGGGGCCACGGAGGCGAGGGCAGGAGGGCCACGAGGTGGACAGAGAGAAGCAGCCACCAGTCACTCATGTGGTTCGGTCCTCCTTTCTCCGGGCTCAGGTCAAGCAGGAACCAAAAGGGAGTGGGCTTGGTCCCTCCTGACGGTGGGGAGGCCCTGCAGCGCTTGGGCCAAGCGAGGGGCTTCCCGGGAACCCGAGAAGGAAAATGACTGCGGGGCGGGCGTAAAAGGTGAACGACGAGGATGGGATTCGAACCCACGCGTGCAGAGCACAATGGATTAGCAGTCCATCGCCTTAACCACTCGGCCACCTCGTCCCGTCGCGGGCTCGTTCCTCCGCGCAGCCCCTTGTCCCTGCGCCCGGCCGAGGCGCGTGCTGCCTCCTCCTCCCCCTGCCCCAGCCAGATGCGAGGAGGGGCGGCGGAGCAGGGGCTCCCGGGAGGGACCCACCAGCTCGCCCCGCGCGCCCGCGCTCGCGTTTTCTTTTCAAAGTGGGGCCTCCAGCCGGCCCCGCCCGGGCTCCCGAGCCACAAGCGGGCCACCAGGAAACGTCCCGCCCACCGCAAGCCTCTGCGGACGGCTGTGGCCACGTCCCTCCTCCCACGGAAGGACTGAAGCGGGAATACAAACGAGGGGGGGACCTGCAAACGGGGAGCAGGTGTCAGGAAATGTCCTTCCGCGTCCACATTTGTTTGCATCGCGCACACCGTGTCCTCCCTCTCTCCCTCCCTCCCTAGTGGAGTGGACATTCCACCCGAAAAGTGGGTTTGCAGATATCTTGTCCCCTTCCTTGCATTCCCAGGGTAGCCGGGGGACTTTGTGACAGGGAAAGCACGCTGCCTGAGGTACTTACTGGGAGCAGCAAGCAAGGCAGCTTTTCCCTCCCTCAGTACTCGCAGCGACCACGATTGTTTCTTCCTTTCCTTTCTTTTTTGACGGGAGGAAGGCGCAGGGCACGTTTGCAAGCCCACCACTCTGTGCCTTGTCCCCCCTCCAGAAATGTTGCCTTTGCAAACAAGGCAGCACGCCCCCTCCCTCTCGGGGCATCTACAGGCACACTGTACGTTTGTGTCTAAGTATCTGTGCGCCAGAGCCGCCGCAGCAGCAGCCGCAGCCGCCCCCGGGCTCGCCGCGGGGGGCGCTCGGCGGCGCAGCGCGAGGCTGCAGTGCGTCCTCCTGCTGGGCAGAGGGCGAGCTCGCGCTCCCCGGCCGCTCCGCAGTGCCCGGCCCGCCGCAGCCGCAGTAGCAGGGACGGCGGCGGCAGCAGCGTCCGCGCCGCGCTCCGCTCCGCTCCGCCCCGCTCGGCCTCCCTCCGCGCCTCCTAGCCCCCTGTCCTCCCCCGGCCCCGGCCGGCCCGGGCGGCGCGCGATGCCCAACCCGCTGGCAGTGGCGGCGGCGGTGGCGGGCGGCGGGCACGCGGCGGGCCGCTGCTCGGCCTACAAGCTGGCGCTGGCGGCGCTGCTGGCCGTGGCGCTGCTGCAGTTCGTCTACCTGTCGCTGCTGGCCGGGCTGCACGGGCGCGAGCAGCGGCGCCGCTACGGGCAGCTCTTCCCCGGCGGGGCGGCCCTGGGCGCCAGCCTGCAGCGCCGCGCCGCGGAGAGCGCCAAGGAGCAGCTGCGGGCCGTGCTGGCCGCCGGGGGCGCCCTGGACGCCAGCGGCGACTACCGTGTGTATCGGCACGTGCTGGGGGACCCCTCGCGCCGGCCGCGCGACGCCCTGCTGCTAGCCACGCACACCAGCCTCAGCAACCTGGGCCACGTGGGCACGCTGCTGGAGCGCTGGGCCGGGCCCCTGGCCGTGGCCGTGTTCGCCGCGCGGCCGGACGAGGCGCAGCTGGCCACGGTGCTGACCTACGCGCTGGGCGCGCTCTGCACGCAGGCTGTGCGCGAGCGCCTCACCATGCACCTCGTGTGCCCGGCGCGCGCCGAGGCCGCCGTACCCGACCCCCGGGAGCCAGGCGAGTTCGCTCGCATCAGCAGCTGCAGCGACGTGTTCACGAGCATGGGCGCCCGAAGCCGCTCAGGCCGCAACTATGCCCTGGCCACCAACGTCTCCTACCCCAACAACCTGCTACGGAACGTGGCCCGAGAGGGCGCCGGCCACGCCCTCGTCGTGGACGTGGACATGGTGCCCAGCGATGGGCTTTGGACCGGCCTGCTGGAGCTGCTGGCTCTGGGTGAGGGCAGGGCCGGCCGGGCGTTAGTGGTGCCGGCCTTCGAGATCCGCCAGGGAGTCCGAGTCCCCCGCACCAAGATCGAGCTGATGCGTTTCCTTAAGATGGGACACGTGCGCCCATTCTATGCCGAACTGTGCCCCCGATGCCAGGCCCCCACCAACTACTCTCGATGGCTCACCCTGCCCCCGGGGGGACCCCTGCGCCCTGCCTACCGAGTGACCTGGCAGGACCCCTGGGAGCCCTTCTACGTGGCAGGAGGCGCAGTGCCCTCCTACGATGAGAGGTTTCGGCAGTATGGCTTCAACCGCATCAGCCAGGTGCCAGTCCCTCTCTCCCTGGAGTTGGGGGAAAGGGGCCTGAAGAAGGGTGTCTGGTAAGGGGGGGGTGGCAGGAGGGTAGCCAGTTGAACCCTTTCCCCTCTCCCTTCCCTCGCAGGCCTGTGAGCTCCACGTGGCAGGGTACGAATTTGAGGTGCTGAATGAGGCTTTCCTGGTCCACAAGGGCTTCAAGATGCCAGGGGATTTCCACCCCCAGAAGGAGGCAGAGAATCAACGGAACAAAATCCTCTTCCGCCAGTTCAAACAGGAGTTAAAGATGAAGTACCCAGACTCTCCGAGGAGATGCTGAGCTGCTGACCCACCTAGGGAGCAGCCTCCAAAGGCAGGGCTGGGCAGGTTTCCCCCTCAAGCCTGTGGGAGGCAAGCCGGGCTGACCCAGTCCTTCACCCTGGGGTGGGCCTTTTTTAGGTGGGAGATGAGCACTGATGCGACCAAGCCAAGAGGTAAGATTCTCTGGGGGTGGGGGACAGGAAGGGATTTGGAAAGGGAGTGGGGACTTCAGGAAGCCTGACTCATGGTTCAGAGATAGTCACCCAAAGTCCATCATTCTGCATATCCCTAGGTCCCTGCCCTTTGTCCCCACTGCTTATCTTGAGCCACTCTCCTCCCCTCTCTGGGCCTCAGTTTCCCCATCAGTAAAATGAGAGAGTTGGGCCAGATGACCAAGGTCCTCTTCACCTCTGAATCTGATGGTTTAAGGGAAGGAAGGAGGTTGGGAGTCCTGGACGCGGGCCCCAACACTGCCTCGGACTTGCTGGGTGACCCTTGAGCACATATCCCTTCCTCTCTCTGAGTTTCAGTTTACATGTCTGTAAAAGGAGAGAATTGGACTGGGTGACCTGTTCCAGCTCTAAGGTTTGGCCTCTGGAACTGGCACAGCCCTGGGAATCAGGCTGGATGGAGAGAGAGCCCCTTTGATGGGAGGCAGCCCCCATCCCAAATAGGTACAGAGCCAGGAACTTTGACTTGAATGACAATATGCCAATAAACCAGTGTTCACGTGGAGCATCGTGTCTCGGTGTTGTTCCCTTCCACCAGCAGCGTGAAGGTTCGAAGTCATGACAGACCCCGGGTCTGAGCAAATCACTTATCTTCCCGGGTTGTTGGGAGGCCCAAAGGAGAGAATAGCTTTATAAGGTGCGGTACAAACTCTGAAGTCCTTTGTTCTTTATTGTGTCCCTGCCTTCCTAGGAACCTTGGTTTCCCCCTCTGTACAAAGCGAGTAATAACCTTAGAGGGCGGTGGGAATGGCAGCTGCTGTAGCCGCTTTGCCGGGAGCGCGGGGGTTCAGGTCTGGACGGGCCCTGGGGCTGCAGTCCCTGAGCGCAGGATGGAAGAGGAAAATTCCCACGGTCCTGCACCTCTGCAAGTTAAAAGACCAGGGGAGCGTTCCCGGTTGCTATGGAAACGTGGGGCGCCGGCGGCATCCCAGATTCCCTCGCGGCTCGGCGCTCCTTGATGACGCACCAACAGCGGGTTCCCGCGCGTTCCTCGAGAGGCGGGGCCCTGTGTGCTCTGCCCCTCCCCCAGGGGGCGGGGCCCCCGGCGAGACTTCCGGGACACGGCCGGCTGCCGGCTGCGTCTGTCTCGTCCCCCCGACCCCGGACCCCCGTAGCGGCCGCCTGGACCCGGGACCCCCGGCCAAAGGTTCGTCCCGGCCGCGCGCCCCCCCCGCCCCTCCCCGCGGCGCGACCGGGGGTCGCGGCCGCCCGGGCAGGTTCCATGGACTCCGGGCGGGAGGAGGGTGTGGGATCCCCTGGGCCTCTCTGAGCCTCAGTGTCCTTCTCTGTAAAATTGTCCTCCCCGGCTGCCCCTGAGACCGCCGTCCGACGTTGGCCCCCTGTTAGGGACACTGGAGGCTTCGGACACTCCCTGGCCGCCCCGCCTCCGCGCTGGACGTCGGGATTACTCCCACCTCGACTTAATTCCGCAGCCTTGATTAAGCGCCGGCCCTGCCCTCCAGGGGCTTACAGTCTGTTGACCCCAGGAGGCTGAAAAGGGGAGGGGGCCTGTTGAGGCTGGAGGTGAAATGGGCCACCAGGTGGAGGGGGCTTCACGGAGCTAGCTGGCCACTTGTCCTGTAGCTATAAGGGGAATTCCTTCAGAGTGGGCTGGCCTAGAGGCTGCCAGCTCCCTCCCAGTTCTCAGGTTCCGTGGTTCTGGATTGGTTCTGGATGTGGCCATCGTGACCTGCCACAATGCATGCTCTGTGGGCCTTCACCAGGCTTCCTTACTGAGGAGGAACGCTACAGGGGTTGTGCTAATGCCAGGGAGCTGGGGGAAACTGAGGCCCCAGACACATCAGGACATGCCCAGGGTCCTGCTGACTAATCAAAGGTGGGGCCAGGCCTTTTGACTACTGTCCAGCTTGCTTTGAATTCTCTAGACAAGACCAGGCCTCCCCTGGGGGACCTGAGCAGGACTTTTGCCAAGCAGTAGCTTAGGACTCTATGTTATTTGTTCCTGTTCAGTCCTGCCTGACTCTCCATGACCCCATTTGGGATTTTCTTGGCCAAGATCCTGGAGTGGTTTGCCAGTCCTTCTCCAGCTCATTTTATTCTGTGAGGAAACTGAGATAAACAGGGTGAAGTGACATAGCTAGTAAATGTCTGAGGCTGGGTCTGAACGCAGATGTCCCTGATTAATGCCCACTCCCAGGCTCCAGCTTTCTTGGGTTGTTAGGATCTGGCAAAAGCCACCTGACTTTACCTGACTTGTGTGGAGTGCCAGCCTGAAGTCAGGAGGACCTGATTCAGATCCGGCCTCAGACACTTACTTGTAGCATGTGTGATGTGACCCTGGGTAAGTTCACTTAACTTTTGTCCGTCTGCGTCTGCCTCAGTTTCCTGAGCTGTAAAATGAGGATAACAGCGCTGACTTCTCAGGGTTGTTGTGAAGATTGAATGAGATGTTTGTAAAGTACTCAGCACAGGCCCCTGCACCCAGTAGGTGCTTGTTTCTTGCCAGTGCTATGTCAATGTTATTATTTTTTATTGACCTTGACAGGCACCGGAAGAGCTAATTTTGGCTCTAAAAAGGTCTCGTGTGGAAGGCGGCTTCCTGTAACTCATCTGCCTGGAATTTGCTCGGGTCGTGTGGGCCCTGGAGCCCCCTGGGAATCTGGGCTCCCACTGCTTAGAGGGGGAGTCTGGGGGGAGGGGCAGGTCTTAGATTTCCCTTGCAGAGAAGCTGGCCAGACTCACTTGGCCTTAGTGTATTTCTGCTAAGGACCTGGGCCTCTTTAAATGGCGTCTTGCTTTAGAATCCAGCTTGGTTTCTACCTTTCTTTGTGGGCAGTGTGACTCAGCCCGGAGCCTAGGAAGAGGAAAGATTAGATGGTTCCCAGGCTGAGCTCACCTTCTCCCAGGACAGGACTTAGTGTCACCCAGCCCTCTCCCCTCTTTGCCTTTGCCCTGGCTGGCTCTGCCCCACCCCACATCTCCTACCTTTCCTGCTTCTGCTGAGGCCTCTCCCCTTTGTCTGCTCCCCACCCCACTTACCTGGAAATGTTTGAATATAAGCTCCCTGAGGGCAGGAACTATTTCTGCCTTTCCTTTGTAACCCTGGTGCTTAGTTTTGTTCTGGAACGCCCCTAATAAACACAGGCCCACCAGAGGTGACTTGAAAGAACATAGATTTCAGATGAGAAGGGGCCTGAGATGCTGTTTGGTCCAATCCTCATTTTACAGAAAAGGAAACTGAGGCAAAGAGGGGCAGTGACTTATCTGAGTGTCTGAGGTGGGATTTGCACCCCGTTTTTTCGGACCCCAAGGCCATCCCTCTGTCCGGCGCTCCCCGAAATCCTCGTTATGTGGCAGAGCCAGGCTTTGAACTCAGGCCTAGGAGGATGAACTGGTACTAGCCGGGCAGGGCCCCAAGTGTCTAGCTCGACCTCCTTGTATGCAGATCAAGGAACCCGGGGGGGCCCCCTGCGCCCCCGGGCCTGGCAACTTGCCTCCCCTCCCTGGGTTTGCTCTTCACCTTTGCCTGAACACCCACTATCATGATGGGTTTCCTTCTGGCCATTGGCACCTACCTGCTGTGTGACCCTGGGCAAAGCCCTGACCCTCTCTGAAGTGGCAGCTTTGCTGTCATACCCCCCCCCGTGGACCCCCATGTCTGAGGTTCCAGCTCATCCCTGGCCTTGGAGTTGGGAGGACCAGAGGCTTGGGGCTGGAAGAGAACTGGTGACCTTGTCCAACCTCGTGATTTTACAGAATTGAGTTGGTCTTAGTGTGAGGTTCTGTGGGGCCTTATACCTGGCCGCCAGTGGTCCCAAAAGATCCCCTCTCTTCTCAGAGTGACGATGCCAAGCCAGCCTCTGGGCAAAGAAGCCAGGACCATGGAGGGGGACAGGGACAGGGACGGGGACTCTGCTCCGGAGATGAATGGGCTGGAGGAGGAGGGCAGCGAGGACGAGCAGAGCGCTAGCCAGACAGAGTCCGATGGGGAGAGCTCAGGTAAGCCCTCTGGTGCCCCACCCCCACCGTGCCCGGGGTGACCCCCGTTCTTCTGCTGTGGGGGACCGACTGGCTCTCTGTCCTGCAGAAATGGACGATGAGGACTGTGAGCGGCGCCGGGTCGAGTGCCTTGACGAGATGTCTGACCTGGAGAAGCAGTTCTCGGAACTAAAGGAGAAGTGAGTTTGGGAAGCTGCCTCCCTGCTCCGCTTTCAGAGGCTGGCGTGCCTGGAGCCCCTGGAGCTGACCTGACCCCCTCCCCCCAAGGCAGTCCGCTCTGCTGGCAGGACCTTGCCCTGGCACCAGAAGCACTGTTGGAAGATTGGGTCTGAGTCCCGACCCCGCCACTAACTTTCTGGGTGACTTTGGGCCTCACTTTCTCTCTCTGTCGAATGAGACGGTAGAGGTGGACAGCACTCTTTAACTCTCGTTTCTCAGGCTGTTCAAGGAGCGGCTGAGCCAGGTGTGTTTCCGGCTCGAGGAGGTTGGGGCCGAGCGGGCCCCTGAGTACACCGAGCCCCTTGGGGGGCTGCAGCGGAGTCTCAAGATTCGAATTCAGGTGGCTGGTGAGTGTCCTGGCCCTGGGCCCCTTGGGGCTGTTCCTTCCTTTCATCCGTTCTGCCCCTTTCTTTGGGTCCCGCCTGCCTGGGAGCCCTAAGCCAGAGGCACTGCCCACTGGTCAAGGCCCGCTTTCTCTCTCCCATCAGGCATCTACAAGGGCTTCTGTCTGGATGTGATCAGGAACAGATATGAATGTGAGCTTCAGGGGGCCCGGCAGCACCTGGAGGTGAGTGAAAGGGGGTGGAGCAGGCCCGGAGGCTGGGAGGCCAGGGCTCCCCAAGCCTGACTTGAGGCTCTTTCTCAGAGTGAGCGGCTGCTGCTGTATGATGCCCTCCAGGGGGAGCTCCAAGAGCGGATTCAGCGGCTTGAGGAGGACCGCCAGAGCATTGACATCAACTCTGGTGAGGCCTTGGGGCCGGGCAGGGGAGGGGGGCCGACCTGAGGCTGCGGGGGCCTACTGACTCTTCCTTTCTGGCCCAGAATGGTGGGATGACAAGCTACACCCAAAAGGAAGCTCGAGGCCCTGGGAGGCCCTGCAGTCAGGCAAGAGGAAGAAGGCACCGCTTGTCTCTGGTATCCTTACACTGGAGGGGCCCCGGGGCCGGAAGCGAGCTGCTCTAGCTGCCCCCCCACCCCACTGGAGGCCCCTGAAGTCAAGCCAGTACACACCGGGCCCAGGAGGCATACCGAGAGGGGCCTGTGTCCCACTGGAGGGTCTGTGCAGAGGGGCTTCAGACAGCTGCAGGCCCAGGAGAGCAGGCTCACGCCTGGAAGGAATCTGAGGGGCCCCTTGTTGTGTGCAGGTCAAGAAGGCTGGGCCCAAAGGACAGAAACCCGGCTTAAACCTGGGTCACCTGCACATCCTCCCTGTGAAAATGGGGCCCCGGCCTCAGCAGAGGCGGTGTGGGGCCTTGGGAATGGGGGCCCCTGGAAGACTCCTGTTCAGGTCCTGTCTCTGACACATCCTGGCTGTCCAGCCCTGGGCAAGTCAGTCACTGCTTCATGCCCAAGGCAGTCCTCCTGGGCTGTATCAGCAACAGGGGAGGGGGTTTCCTCAAAGGAATAGCAGGCCTGGACCAAAAAACCGTCCACTTACCTTCGAGCACTTGTGGGGCTATACCATGTGAGCACTACAAATGGGAGGTGATTCACCAAGCACACAGTAGGCTCCCATTATATGTCTGGGACTGCAGGTACAGAGGCCGGCCAGACTGCCCTTGCCCCCCTCGAGGATGTTGGCATCAGAAAGGGACGTAGACCCAGAGTTGGGCCTTGGAAGGAGCCGGGACTTCTGTGGGAGGTGTGAGAGGAGGTGGGAGATGCGGGCTGCCGTGGTAGAGGCTGCCACACTGCCAGGACCTGGGAAATGCCAAGCAGCCAGCTGGGGCGGGGAATCGGGAGCCTGGCGCCTCCTAACCTTGGGCTGGCATGGTTAGCTCTGGGCCGTGGGAGGACCCTGGAGCCCTGTGGGGAGGGAGGCCCAGGGTAGGAAGCTACTTCAGGAGTCTGGCTTAGAGGCCAAGGGTGATTGAACAAGGGATTTGGCCCTGATTGGCTTGGGGGGCTCAGAGGAGCCAGGCTCCATACACAAGGGATGATTATCCACGTAGCTGGAGGATGGTGGGGGTGGGGGTGGGCAGCACAGTGTAGGTGGCCGGGCCTGGCTTCTGGCTTCCTTGACCCAGCCCCTTTCCAGGTCCTTACATTGTCTACATGCTGGAGGATGTGGACATTCTGGAGGACTGGACGGCCATTAAGAAGGTAGGCCGATGAGGAGAGTGGCCGGGGGTAGAGTAGGTGACAGCAGCCTTGGCTTCTCTCAGCTGGTGCCTTTCCAGGGGGCTTGTGCTCCCCCAGGGCCTTGTAAGGACAGGGAGAGCGGGCAGCCGGTCCGCTGTGATGAGTCTGCTAAGGGCTGGGCACAATCCCTGCCCCTGGGGAGCTGGGAAGGGTGTGGGGAGTGGCAGCAGCCAGGAAGCGAGGCCTAGATCTGAGCCAGATAAGGCGCCCGTGTCCACGGCAGAGTCCAAGTGTCCCTTGGGAAGAGGGTCTGTGTACGTTAACTGGACTGTTGTGGGACCAAGGAAGGAAGGCCAGGACTTTGCCTACTGCTAGCCTGGTGACCGTCACCATCCCCGAGCATGCATTCGGTGCTGCCTAGGTGCCAGGCACCATGCAAAGCCCTGGGGCCCCTGCCCTCCAGCAGCTCCTGGTCTAGTGGAGGACATGAGCCACACACAAGGCACACAGGGTAAACAGGGTGGGGTGGGGGGCAGGTGTCAGAGAACCCTCGAGCTGAGGGCGACCAGGAAGACTTCCCATAGGAAGGTGGCTTGTGCTGAGGTTCGCGGGGAGCCAGGAGGCAGAGGTGGAGAGGGAGTGTGCCAGTGGGGGGACAGCCAGCAAAGGTGGGAGGGGGCTTTGGGTGTCCTGGACTTGTTGCTGCTGGAGTTTATTTGGGGGGGGTGGATGTGACATGGTCAGACCTGTGCTTTAGGAAGACGGCTGGAGTGGGGGGGGCCCGTGGGAGGGCTGCGTCAGGGGAGAGATGGGAGCGTGTTCTGGAAACGTTGAGAAGGTAGAATCAACAGGACCTGGCAGAGGGGATCTGTTGAGTGAGTGGGATGGAGGAGGGGTCTAGGCGGACGGAGAGGTTGGGGCTCAGCAGGGTTAGGGCTGGATAAATCTGAGAATCTGCTGCATGGAGTTGACCATTGGATCCGTGGGAACCGACGGTGGGTCCGAAGGGGAAGAGGGAGCTCTCAGGCAATGGCCTCCACTCTCCAGGAGCGGCTGAGGTTGGGCTAGGAGCCTCAAAAGGCTTGGAGAGAGATGCACTGGTTTAAGGAGCTGCTGTGAAGCGTGGGAAAGCTAGTGGGTGAGGGAGGGGCCTGTTGGAGGTCACTGGCTCCATTGAGCAGCATGTGAATAGGCAGTAAGGCTGCAGATAGCGGTAGGGGTCCAAGGTTGGCGCTTGGGAAGGCGTGATCAGCCATAGGTACCAGGGTGTGGAGGGGAGCTTACCAGAGGGTCAAGATGGGGAAGTAAGAGGAGAAAGCCAGTGCAGGGGTGATGGCCCAGCAAAGAAGGAGGGGGGAGGGAGCTGGGGACACAAGGCAGAGGGTAGAACAATGAGAGTTTCCAGTGTTGGGCAGCGACAAGGTCAAGGGCATGACCGTCTGGGTCAGTGATGTGGACTGTATGGGTCAGCTGTCTGGGTGAAGGGGACCCAGAAAAGGGAAGCCTGAGCCAGTGGGAGAGCCCTGGGCAGGGCCTCTGCTTCCACCGTCCTGCCTAGGAGCCCCTTGGAAGGCCATTGGGGTGGGATTGCAAGGCCCTGGGTTCAAATCTCACCTCTCAAGTTTGCTTCCTGGGCCTGGCACTTAACAACTTATTTGTAAAACATGGTCGCCTAGCTGGACTCTGAGGTCCCACAATCCCTGATCCAGGAAGGATCAGAGATGATGGGGAAGAGGAGGAAGCGTGCTGGGTTGGAGACAGCATGGAAGCAGGGCACTTTTTCTTCTCCCCACCAGGCTAAGGTGGCTGTGTCCCCACAGAAGAGAAAAGTTGAGGGTAAGAGCATAAATAGCCCCCTGTAGGGCCGCCCATCCCAATCTTCCTGGGAGGCCCAGGGAGGCAGGTGTTTGGGGGCTGGAGGTGGGCTGGGGTCCTACTGGGGATGGTGGGTCCCACTGCTGAGGGGAGGAGGGGAAGGGGGTTTGTTGGGTCTCTGGCTGTGACCCCCTGTTGGCCACTAAGCTGCACAAGGTTGGGTATGCTGCCGTGAGCAGCTCTGGTCCTCAGATGGGGGCTGCCTGGAGGGCTCTGTTTGAGACTGCTGGCCCTTCTGCCTGGGGCATCTGGACAGCCCTGCTGGTCCTGTTCTCAGGTCCCACCTAGACGCGTCAGGGCCATGCTGCCTCCCTCCCTGCAGAAGGCCCACCTTCTTGGTCTGGGGCAGCCACCCTCCTGCCCAGGTGGCACTGCCCACAGCTGATTTCATGTCTTCTAGCCCCAGAAGGGCAGACAAGCTGCACCCAAGGCCTGACCGGACACTTTGGTCTCCTGGACCGGCTCCTGGGCCCTCCAGCCTCCAGATGACTCCACGGCCTGGACTCCACCATCTGGCCTCTTGACAACTGGGATGCCACCAGGCTGTAGATGTGGGGCTGACCCAGGTGTCCTGGATGCCTGTCCCCAGATGTGGGGGACTGTCGCATCCCCTGTCACTTTCACCTGGAGCCAGTAGACTCTTAGAATGGCCCAGTGTCAGCCCGGGGTCACTGGAAGCCGTCCTGTTGACCTGAGGCTGCTGGGGGTAGGGGCGCAAGGCCAGCTGGATGTCTCTCTGCTGTCACTTAGAAGCTCCTTGAAATGACACATTTTTGGATTGAGAATGAAGGAACCCAGGTTTTCCCAGGGTCCTGGGGATTAGAATCATGGTGACATAATTAAAATTTAATAATTAAAACAACTCTGCCCTGCCTCTTGTGTCCTGTCCCTCACCCCTGCCTTCGCGGCTGGGAGGCCCTAATGAGACCTCCCCTTTTGGGAAGGGAGGGGCAGGCCCACCTTCTCCTCGAAGGGGCAAGGTCGTGCCGACATGGTCTTGGCAGCTAGCGGAGGGCACGCAACCCCTCTCTGCCAGCTGGCACCCCAAGGAGCCGGCCTGGAATCCCAGCTCTTGACTGCTGAGGCCCACGTGAGCCCAGGCAAACCAGGGGCTCTGGACATTAAGCTTCCCATCTGTAAAATGGATCGGGACCGGATCTCAGATTGACCTCAGAAGGTCAGATGGGCTCAGGGTCCTCCTGACAGATGAGGGCAGGACAGAACCTTGTCTCCCCTTGGCTCTCTCCTGTTCCTTCTCCTCAGGATTCGTCACAGATTAGAAGGGAAGGGACCTCAGGAGCCCCTCGGCCTAGGATCCTGCCGGCTCCCAAAGAAGGCAGTTACCCAGGGTCATACCGAGTGCCACAAAAAGGCGGCCGGGCCTCCGATGGTCACTGACTGTGACTCGGGGCACGTCACTTAACTGGTCCACCTCAGTTTCTTCAACTGTAGAATGGGGAGACTAGCACCGATCTCACAGGGCTGTAAGGTTCCAAAGTGCTTAGCACAAAGCCTGGCACATAGTAGGTGCTTAATACTTCTTCTAACTCCAACCCCCCCCAAAAAAAAGGTGGGATCTGAACCCATTCCTCTGCAAAGGCCTGCTCTGGCCCAGACGGTGCCTCCAGTTCCTGTGACCTGTGAGAGACCGCGGCTGGAGGCAGGGCAGCTCAGGAATGTGTGCCCTGGGAGGAGCCGCTTCAAGGGCAAGAGCCTACCTGCCCCACCCCACCCCCCCACTGGACCGTGGAAGGATCCGGGTGGGCGGGGTGAAATCGGAGAGGCCCCAGCTGAGCCGTGCACCGATGACCTCACAGCCAGGCTGCCCCCATCCCCCTTTAATGCTGTCAGTACCACCCCCAGGAAGGGGGGTGGTCACCATGGCAACGATGCGGGGGGAATGCAGCCTCTCCTCACCATGGCAACCTAGGAGCTACAAGCAGAGATGCTGGGGAGAAGCCAGCCTGTGACCATGAGGGGGCACTCTCCTGGGCGGGGGGAGGCTGAACCCGAGAATGGGCAGAATGATGCCCCGTGGGTGAGTCACCAGGCCCTGCGTGGGCCCACGGCAGATGCCCAGCTTAACCCGCTCTTGTCTGCAGGTTTGGAGGGGTGGGGGGAGCCCAGAATGGCAGAGCTGAGCTGAGCTGCTTGGGGCACTGTGGTCCCCAAGCACCTTGAGGTGGTGAGAAGCTGGTGCTGACAGGAGCAGAGGCAGCTGGCGCTGCGTGGGTCCGGCAGGGGTGCTGTGGGCAAGGAAGAGTTAACATGTTGGGGTGTGCCAGGGCTGAGCTCCCTTCAGGAAGTGTTACTCACTGGGAATGTGACTGCGCCTTTGCTCGGGGCCCTGGATTCTTAGGCTGGAGAGGAGGGAAAAGGGGCTCTGGGGAGCCCACTGCCAGCCATGGAGCCCTCTGGGGAAGCCCCCAGCACTGGCTTCCTGCCTCCCACCAGGGCCAGCTCTGCCTCCAGGTACCTGCCCCGACAAAAGTTGGGGAACTTGGAGGCTGAGAGCGTGTGTGAGTGTGTGTGTGTGTGTGTGTGTGTGTGTGTGTGTGTGTGTGTGCGTGTGCGTGCGTGTGCATGTGTGCAAATGTGAGTGTGTGACTGTGTGCTCATGACCCTGGGGTGGGGGGAAGGTTAGCATGGAGGGAAGGAGGAAGAGGAGGATGCACGGGAGAGGGGGAGAGGAGGAGATGGGACGGGGAGGGAAGCTGAGGAAGGGACTCAAGTGGGAAGGCTGGCAGGGAAGGAGGGCAGCCCCCAGCAGAAGCGGCCCCGAAGGCTCAGGGGAAAGGCTGGCAGCCGGGAAAGGAGGCAGATGTTTCTCGGACCCATGTCTAGGTCTCTTTTTTGCAGCCTGGCCAGAGACCCCATCTACGACATCCCCGAGGCCAGAGGGGAGCAGGCCGGCCAGCTCCGGGGCCCCGGGCGCACAGTGAGCCTGCGGGAGCGGCTGCTGCTCACCCAGCCTGTGTGGCTCCAGCTCAGTGCCAATGCTGCCGCTGCCCTCCACGTGCTACAGAGGGAGCCCCCCGGGGTGAGGCACGGCAGGTGGCCACATGCCCCACCAGCACCCAGAGAGGAGATGAGGGCAGGGAGGACGTGAGGGAGAGGCCCAGGCCCTGGTCCTCTGAGCCTCCCCCTCTCCCTTATCAGACGTTCCTGGTTCGGAAATCCAACACCAGGCAATGCAAGGCCCTGTGTGTCAGGCTGCCTGAAGCCTCTGGACCTTCCTTTGTCTCCAGCCACGACATCCGGGAAAGCCCTGAGGGTGAGGCCTGCTGCTGGGGAGGGGACTGGAGGTTCTGGGGCGGGGAGCAGGCTGGTGGGAAGGGGGAGAGGGCTGCCCCTTCCCAGAATGGACGCCTCCCCTCCCTTGCAGCCGTGTCCCTGGAGGGCTCTGAACTCTCCTTCCCAGACCTGATCCAGCTCATTTCCGCGTACTGTCACAGTCGGTGAGCAGCCTGGTGCCCCCCTCCCCAGCGTCCCCCCCCCGACTCAGTGGGGAGCACGAAGCATGCAAAGCCCGCAGAGCCGGCTCCCCAGCATCTGCCTCGCCTCCCCATCCAGGAAGTCCCCGGGTCCCAACTCGGACCCTCTCTGTAGTACAGTCAGGGCTCCCCTCGACCCTGACTTGGGGCTCCCCTCTGCCATCCAGGGATATCCTGCTCCTCCCTCTCCAGCTTCCCAGAGCTATCCGAAGAGCCACCACCCGTAAAGAGCTAGAAGCCATATCTCACCTAGGAATGGGTACGTACTTTCTGCTTTTCTGAACCACAGAGCCAGGAGAGGAGGGTCCCAGTGGAACCCCTTCATCTCCCCTGGTTTCCTTCTGCCTTTGAGAAAAGTGGCATTTACCCTTGGAAAAGATCTCATCTCCAAGATGGTCCAACTCCTTCATGGTAGAGATGGGAAATGAAGATCCCAGGGCCCATCCGTCAGCAAATGGGGAAGCCGAAGCTCAGGGTGCCTCACTTCTCTTTTCCCCAGAGTTCTGGAACTCTTCCCTGAACAGCAAGGCCCAGCGAGGCCTCACGGCTCCTTCCGCCGAGGCCCCCCCAATCCCCCGACTGAAGCCTCGGTCCCCAGAGGAACTGGACCAGGGAACTGGAGGAGCCCTCTGCTTTTTCAACCCCTTGTTCCCCGGGGATCTGGGCCCGGCCAAACGGGAGAAATTCAAGAGGAGCTTCAAGGTTCGAGTGTCCACTGAGACCTCCAGCCCGTTGTCTCCCCCTGCTGTCCCACCACCCCCTGTGCCGTTGCCCCCTGGGGGTCCCCCTGCCCAGACTCAAACTGTGCCCCCTCGCAGGCCACTGAGGAGGGAAAGCTCAGGGGGCTACCGGGTTCCAGGGAGTGCTGGCCCAACCACACCTCCTCTCCCCTCCCTGCCCTGCCTCCGGGAGGTGGACAGCGGCTCCCCCAGCAGCTCAGAAGAGGAGGGGTGCCAGCCTGGGACCCCGGCCTCGTCCCCTCGCCCGGGGCGGCGGCGCCGGCTGCTTCGATCGATGAGTGATGCTTTCTGCTCCCTCCTGGCCCCTGAGAGGCAAGTGGCCCGAGCCGTAGTGGAGCTGGCCCAGGACAGACAGACGGTCACTGGACAACTAGTACAAGACCTACTCACCCAGGTGCGAGCGGGGCCCGAGCCCCAGGAGCTGCAGAAGGTGCGGGAGGTGCTGAGCCAAGCCCAGACCCTGTTGGTGGCTGAGCTGGCCCAAGAAAAGCTATTAGCTGAGGAGAGACTGGGTGAGTCGTGCCCCCGCCAGCTTTGAGACCCCAGGCTCGTCCTCATCCCCATTCTTCTCTCGTTTCTCTAGTCCCATCTTGCCCCTCTATCCCCTATGCCATCTCCCCACTCTCCTACTCATTTCATCCTAAATGCTCCTATCACACTCCCCCGTGCCCCCATCCAGAGGGACAACATGGGACAGAGGCCAGGAGCTTGGCTGTAGGAAGCCCTGGGTTCAAATTCTGGCTGGGCCTCAGTTTCTGCCTTGGATCCTCTAAAGGCCCAACGAGCGCTAGGTCTGTGACCCTGTGAGCCCCCTCGCTTCTCCTCTCCCCGGTCCCTACCTCCACCTGGCCCTTCGCCCTCCGTGGACCTTTCCTCTTGTCCCTTCCCAGAGCTCGTGATAGAGAAGTCTCTGCATCGCTCAGTGCTGAAGCCCCTCAGGCCTGTCCTCCTGGCCCGCCTGAGGCTCCGTTTTGCCAAAGACGGCTCCTTGGGCCGGCTGGCACAGGGCCTCCGGCTGGCGAGGGCTCAGGGGCCCGCGGCCTTCGGAAGCTGCCTCAGTCTCCCCTCCCCGTCTGAGATGGAGCGCATCCGTCAGAAGCTGCTGAAACTCCTCCGGGGCTACTCTCCCACGGCCAAGGTCACGCGCCTTCTGCAGGCCTGCAAGCTTCTCTACAGGGCCCTGAGGAGCTGGGCAGGTACTGGCTTGCCAAGAGCAGAGCCTGAGGACAGGAGTGTGGAATCCTAGATGGGGGGGGGAGCTTAGAGCGGAGAACAGACCCCGTCAGAGTCAGGAGGGACCTTCCGGCTTCAACAGAAAGGCTCTGAGGTCCAGCAAGGAGAAGCCGCCGGCCTCCTCAAAGGTCTCTGGGTCTCAGTTTCCCCCAGTCTATTCTAAAAGGGACCACAGTGACCCTGGGGGAGAGGAGCTCTTTTCCTTGGTTTTCTGGCCTGAGGTCAGTGGTCTCTCCTTCTTTACCTGCCCCTAGCTATGTCTGGCTTCAGAGGAGGCCCCCCAATGTGGATTTGGGCTGAGGGCCCCGTTGTCGGGAGGAGAGCCCCTCCCTCTCATCTTCCTGTCCTCCCAAGACCTTAAAATCCAAGCAGTGGAGGGGGCTGGGCTGGAACCCCCTTCCTCGCGGAGCAGGGAGATGAATGGAGACAGAGCAGTAGCCCCTGGGGTCTTTGGGATGAGGGGAGAGAAGAGAAACCCTTGTGGCCGGCTGTAGCGGAGCCCGGGAGCCAGGTGAGGATGACTCAAGAACCAGCCGGCCCAGGGTCCCTTCCCCGGCCCTCCTGTTGTCCCTGATGAGTCTGTGGGGAAGAAGGGCCGGCCTCTCTAAGGGCCTCTCCCTCGGCAGGGGAGAGCGCCGGGGCTGACGACTTCCTGCCCCTGCTCAGTGCCGTCCTGGCCCAGTGTGACCTCCCCGAGCTGCTGCCCGAAGCTGAGTACATGGCCGAACTGCTTGAGCCCAGCCTGCTCACAGGGGAGGGTAAGCGCCCCACTTCCCGGCTCCCTCCCCTCCCTTCCTGCCTCTCCCACTCCCCCAGCGTGTCCTGGTCCTCCCCACCTGCCTGGCCAGCATCTGTCCACCCCCTCACCCGAGGCCTTCTTGTCCTCAGGCGGTTACTGCCTCACCAGCCTGGCAGCTAGCCTGACCCTGCTGGGAAGTTTGGGCCAGGCTGGCTCACAGCCCATCAGCCCATCCCAAGAGCTCCAGCGTTCCCTCAGCCTCTGGGAACAACGAAGACTCCCTCCCACCAGGAACTTCAAGGTAAGCTGAGGCTGCCGCCAAGGAAAGGTAGAAAATCATGTTTATCAGAGCTGGGAGGGGCCTTGGAACATGGAATGTCAGAGCTGAGAAGGGACCTCAGGACCTAGGACACAGAAAGTTAAGAGCTAGAAGGGACCTTAGAACGTGGAATATCAGAACTGGAAAGGGGCCTCAGAACCTAGGACACAGAGAGTCAGAGCTGGGAGGGATCTTAGAACATGGGATGTCAGAGCTGGTAGGGGCTTCAGAACACAGAAGGTTAGAACTGGGAGCAATCTTAGAACATGGAATGTCAGAACAGGGAGGAGTCTTAGAACATAGAATTTTAGAGCTGGCAGGGACCTTAGAACATGAAAGAGGTGGACTGGGAGGGGACCTGTCTAGACAATGGATACGTTTTCAGCTCTTGAAGTATCTGAGCAGGGAAGATTTTAGAATATGAATCTTGGAGGTCGAAGGGCCTTTGGAGCATTGACTCTCAGGGCTGGTGGGGAGGGGGGAGTCTTAGAACATAGAAGGTGGAATGTCAGAGCTGGAAAGAACAGAGAACAGTATATGAGACAGTCAGAGTGTAATTGAGACCTCTAGACTTGGACTCTGCAGACCTGGGTTCAAGTCCCACCTCTGACACTAGCTTAGTGACCCTGCATGAATTCTTTGCCTTTCTGGGTCTCCGTTTTACCCTCAGTCAAACGGGGATGATAATACCTGCTTCATAGAGTTGTGAGGAAGTCTGACAGGGTCCTAGAAACAGGAGCTCTCTCCCCCTCCTCTCCAGCCCAGCTGCTTCCTCATTCTCCAGCCATCTCTCTCCCCTTCTTCCTAAACCTGCTCACAAGCTCCCCTCTTCCAGGAAGCTTTCCCTGATTCCCTCCTTGCCCCACCCACCCCATGCCTTCTGGCATTATTCCCTAACACAGACAGGGTCATAAAGTGTCGAACGTAGAAGAGACCTTAGAGTTCATTTTACAGCTGAGGAAACTGAGGCTCAGAGAGGGAAGGTCACACAGAAAGGACACAAGAAGAACCAGCCAGTCTGGCCCTCTGCTCGCTCTCCGAACTTGGCACCATCTCCCGCCTGGAGCCTTTGCACTTGGCTGTGCCCCCTGCCTGGTGCACTGTCCCTCCTCCTGTCAACTCAGGCCTTGTGCCGCATCCAACAGGAAGGCCTCGACATTGACCATGCTTGGCTTCTGATCTGTGGGCACAGGAGCCCCTGCAGGCTGTGTGGGGTCTGTTTCCCCAGGGCCTGGCACAGAGGATATCCTTAAATGCTCGATCCTGAGGCTCACTTGGACTGGAAGCTCCCAGATTAATCAAGCCACAATTTATTAAGCAGGGCCTTGGGGAAAGAGACCAGACTGAAACAGCGCCCTGCCCTCGAGGAGCTTGCGGTCTACTGGGGAGAAATGGGGAGATGTTCTGAGGGGACAGCTCCCAGGGCCGCATTAATTCCTTGGGGGAAGGGAGGGGCAGGAGGGGCAGGCCTGTGAATCTCTCCCAAGCTTAAAGCTACAAACTTGCTCCAGCCCTAAGGGGTGGCCCAGAACGCTGTGTCCCGCAAGCCAGAATGTGCCAGAACTGAGGCAGGATTTGAACTCAGGTCTTTTGGACATCAAGGGCAGCCACTTAGTAGGGCAGTTACTATGAGCAAGTCCTGTTTCTGGAGCACTTTCTGACTTATAAGGACTTGAGGAAGAAAGGTGGCTCAGGATTACTATCCCCATTTTCCAGATTAACAAACTGAGGCTCAGGAAGCCCAGAGCCGTCCTGTGTCCCCCTCCTCTGGTCCTACTGCTGAGCCTTCTTTGCTCCTCCCGCCCCAACATCCTAGGACCCCGCCTGTTGGCCATCGGCTGGGGGTCAGGATCTGACCACCTCTGGACCCTTCCCCTTTCCCAGCATCTCCTTCGAGTGGCTTACCAGGACCCCGTCAACGGCTGCACCTCCAAGACCTTGGCCCTGCCCCCGGGCTCCTCGGCGGCCACCCTGTGCCTGCTCTGTGCCACCAAGTTCTGGGTGTCGAGGCCCGAAGCCTTCGCCCTCTTCCTGCATGATGAGAAGGGGTCCCGCCGCCTGGCCCCCGACACCCTGCCCCATGACCTCTCGGGCCCTGGCTACCTCATCTACCGCCAGGTGGAGGAAGCCCCCAAGGCTGACAATGGTAGACCCGGCACTACGGAGGAGGTTCCCAGAGCAGGGGGGGCAGCGGCGGGGCTAAAGCCAGAGAGCCAGAGCCCGGAGGGAGGTGGAGGGAGGGTGGGGGAGACAGAGGCGGGAGAGGATGAAGGGCCAGGAGGGGGTGAGACGGAAGCAGGGAGAGGCCAGGGGGTCCCCAGGGTCCATGAGGAGTGACCATCCGTGCCCGGGCTGGCGCGTCCCCCTCTGCTCTCACAACAGCTTTTTACACCCAATTTTGGGGGAGGAGATTGCCGGGGGGGGGCAGGTAGCCAGGCCTGGAGAGGTGAGACTGCTGCTGCTGAATGAATGAATGAATAAAGCATTTATGGAGCACTGACTGCGTGCCAAACTCAGACAATACTAAGAGAAAAGTCAGCGCTTGCCATCAGGGAGCTTCCCTTCTAGGGAAAGTCTTTCCTGCCAATCACACGGAAGAGTAGGAGGCAGTTGGTAGGGAGGGATGGTTCTGAGGATGGGTGGTCTGGGGGGTCGCTGCTGCTCCCAGGCTCCGGGGCTCAGGCTCCCAGGCAGTTCCCATTGGGGCTCAAAGGGAGATGGTCAAGGTCTGGGTGTTCGATTGGCCCAGCGTGAACAGGAACCTGAGATTTGCCAGCACAGCTCCTCCACTTCTGGGTCCAGGATGTACAGAGGAAGCAGGGCCCAGTGTCCTCTCTCAGGCCTAGTGACTGTCTGGGCAGGCTTAGGAAGTGGGAAGGAGGCCTCCCGGCTCTAGCCATCCTTACCAAGAGGCCCCGCAGAAGCACAGGCTGAGCTCCCTCCGAGCCCTCTGGAACCCACTGCCCAGAGCTGGAAGCCACTCCACGGCTAGAGAGGGTTAATTCTTTCTCTGGCCTCCGGTCCACAGGGGAGGAAAGAATCAGCGTCCGTGTGGACATTGTGGTCAGGAAGGCCGACCTCAGCAGTCGAGGATGGAGCTGGAAAGTTAGCCAAGGCTCGCCTTCGGAGATC
This sequence comes from Phascolarctos cinereus, assembly GCF_003287225.1. Lineage (NCBI taxonomy): Eukaryota > Metazoa > Chordata > Mammalia > Diprotodontia > Phascolarctidae > Phascolarctos > Phascolarctos cinereus. The sequence continues at coordinate 257,027,871 of NW_027556402.1, read as the reverse complement.
TCATCTCACCCCTGGTCACTCCCTCCCTCCTGTCCCACTCTGTATGTCTTCCTCTCAGTTCCCTCTCAGGGCCTAGGACAGTGCTGGCCCCTCACGGGCACAAAATCGGTATTGCTGATAAATGTGAGTCGTGGAGGAGGGCTGGCACAGAGGATGTCTGGAGGAGAGGGCTACGGCCAGGGGTGACCAGGCCCCTGAGTGCACGAGGTGAGGGAAGGAAGGGCTGGAGTGGGGGAGGAGCTTCTCCGAGGTTGCCCAGCTGGAAGCAGAGCCTAGATCTCAGGTCCCCAGACCATCACACCCAGTCCAGGACTTTTCCCAATAGCCACTGGCTGGAGGCCAGGCTGCAGAAATTATAGGAGTAACAAGAGTCCCATGGCAGGAATCGCGCTGAATCCCAGATGGGAATACTTGCAGGTAGTGAATTCTGGGTTTAAATCTGGCCCAGTGGCTTTGGGCAAGCAGCTCAGGCTTTCCGAGCCTCATTTTCTCCTTTGTAAAATGAGGCTGTTGATTTCAGTGTTACCTACATGGCAGGGCACTGTGAGAATTTAGAGACAGAATGCAGCCTTAAAGCACTGTAGAAATACCATAACTGTCCCATTTAACAGATGAAGAAACTGAAGAGGTGCAGAGAGGAGGGGCCCCTACAAGTCTCCCAGTTCAAACAATCAGAGCCAGGCTAGGGGTCATCCAGTCTCCTCGAGACCTCCTGGGGCTGGGGAGCTCACTACCCCTCTGACACAAGCCCTCTGGGTTTTGGACAGCTCTGATTGTGAGGAAGTCACTCCTTAACCAGGGCACAGACCTGGCTCTCGGCAGCTTCCCTCCATCGTCCACAGTGACGCTGTTGGGGGTTCAACTTTGGACGCTACAGCCACGATGCTCCACATGGTCTCACGGTCCCCTGAGCCCCTGCTCTCACCCTAGTGCCGCTCACTCTGGTTCTGTGGCTGTGGGGGTCACTCAGGCTGGGCCCTGGCATCCTGGGGGCAGCTGGCCTCCAGCGATCAGCTTTTTGGCCACCTGGATCCTAGCTCCATTGGACCCTTAGAAGCCCCATGACTCAACCACAGCACCTCCGGGTAGTGACCTCTCCCTCCCCCGCAGTGACCCTCTCATCTTCTTCCCCCCACCCCGCAGTGATCCTCTCCACCCTTCCTGCCCCAGTGACCCTCTTCCCCTCTTCTTCCTCCCACAATGACCCTCTTCCCCCTTTCCTCCCCAGTGACCCTCTCCCCCTCCCTCTCAGTGTGCTGCGCTGAGCCCTCCTTCTCACTTCTCACCACCAGGGGGCAATCCTGCCCCGTTCTCCAAGTCTTGGAAAAGCAGGAAGGATGGGGAGGGGGACATTATGCTTTAGCAGGTTCTGCCCAGGGATATCTGCCTGGGAAACGAGAGGGTCCGGGGAGGGCGAAGTGGGGGTGAGCTGTGTAAAGGATCGTCGCTTTACAATCTGAAATAGCGCTTAGAGACCATCCAGGCCAACGTCTTCACTTCACAGATGGGGAAACCGAGGCTCAGGGGATCCTGGGCTGGGGGCGGGAGGCAGGAGGATGCATCGGAGATTCAGAGCTCCTCTTGGACAGCAGAGGAAACCGAGGCCGGAGAGGGTCAGGGTCCTGGCCCACATCACAAGTGGGAAGTGGCCAAGACCCCTCCCCCCACTGCATCTCGAGGGCCTTAATCGAGGTCTCTGAGCCCGGATTTGAACCCAAATCTTCCCCCCACCCCGCCAGGGCTCCGTCTGAGCACTGCGCTCCCTCCCCCGGGGGGCTAGGCTCTGCTCTCCTGGGGAGCTGGGACCAGGAGGGCTGGGCTCCTAGCTGTAAACACAGCTGCTTGTGGGCCACTGGGCCCGCGAGGCCAGGAGACGTGGAAGGAGCAGGGCCCTGGGGAGCTCCCCAAGCCCCAGCCAGGCTCTGTGACCAGCCACCCCTACTGCCCCCCCTGCCCGCCCCGGGACACTTCCTGCCTTCTGCGATCTGGGCCTAGGAAAGGCTAGGGCAGCCTCCACCTTCCGGCTGAGTGGGCCGCGGGCTATTCCTGGGTTCAGGGCTCTGGGCCCGCTTCCCTCCCCTTTCCAGGACCAACTTAGATGCCTCCCCCTCAGGGAAGGAGCCTCGGCAGCTCCCTCCCAACCTCCTCGGACCGATAAAAGCGCTCGCCCCTCCTCTGCGCTGACCTCCCCTCCCTCATATTGGGGTCTGCTTGAGGATTGTAGATTCAGGGCTGGAAGTCACCTCATTTGAGACAGAGGGGGAAACTGAGTCCCAGGGAGATCAATCGAGGCCAGAAGGGACTTCAGAGGTCATCGGGTCAAGAGCTCTTGTTTTATAGATGAAGAGTCGGAGACCTGTAAAGCTTCAGTGACTTGTCCAAGGTCGTATGAATGATCCTGCCCCCCCATTAGATTGTAAACTCCTTGAGGGCAGGGCCTATATAGTATCTGTCTTGTATCCCTAGAGAGATTGAGTGACTTCCTTACCCCTGGTCACGCAGCTAGTAAGTCTCTGAAACACGGAGCCTTTCATGCAGTAGGTGATTAATATATGTGTGAATGAATGAAGGAACGCTGAGGATCTGGTCAGGTGGATGAAATACATGGGGAAGCAAAGGATGTAGAGGAAAGAGCCCTGGCCTGGAAGTGACTGAGATGGCGCCACGCTGTCCAGCGTGTGGGGCCTGGAGGCAGGGAGACGAGTTCAAATCCATCCTCAGACACTTACCAGCTGTGTGACCCTGGGCAAGTCACTTATCCTGTTCATCTGTAAAATGGGGATAATAGAGCAACTACCTCCCAGGGTTGTTGTAAGGATCGAGTGAAACAGGATTGTATGTGTATAGCCCGGCGCCTGGCACACAGTAGGCACTTCGTTAATGCTGTTCCCTTTCCACCCCAACCCCCATCCCATGACACCAGAGATGCCATTTCTCTCAGGACCTCAGTGTCCTTCTCAACACATGAGGAGCCGTACAAGGGGACTCCAAGGTCCCTCCCAGCCTGATTTTCAGCCTCACACAGTCTGTACAGGGGAACATCGCTGCTCACGAGGTACCCACAGACACCACAGAGGCCCGGGATGGTCCCAGGAACAGTGGGTAAGACAGCAGAGTCAGATGAGGGTAGGGCCCCCCGAAGGGACACCCTCCCTGTCCAGGCCCCTCCCCTGGACCTGGGCTCTCAGCCCCTGCCTACAGAGGCTGGGGAAGGGGGCGGTGCCCCTTCCAGCTGTTGAGCAAATCCACATGCACCAGAGCAAGGGGGGAGGGCGAGAGGGCAGAGAATTCTCCCGGCCCTCCTCCTGTGAAGCCCGGTCTGGGGGAGCGGGGGCGGGCAGGGCTAGAGCTTCGTCCAGCTGCGGTGGGATTCCCAAGGGGTGCAGGCGTGGGGAGCTGGGACCCCTTGGCAGGGGCAGGCAGGAGGCTAGGCAGCCCTGGGTGCGGTGGCCTAAACTCATCAGATTCCAGCCCTAGTGACTCATGGGGTGAACGCCTGGAGGTGGGGGATGTTGGAGAAGAGATGATGGAAGGGGGAGATAATGGGGGGGCAGAGAGGCGTGAGGTCGGGGGCAAAGTGGGAGAGAGAGCTTGTGATCAAGCAGGGGAGGCTTCCTGGAGGGAGAGGCATTTGAGTTGGACTCCGCCACACAGGTAGAGACCAAACTGGTGGAAAGAGACAACATGCCAGGAAAAGCCCGGAGGGGAAAGGAAGGCGTGGAGGGCGGTAACTAACACTAGATCAGGGATGCCAAATTGGGGGGCCTCGAATGCCAGGTGAGAGAATTTGAATGTGAGTAGGAAATGAGACACAACTGAAGACGTCTGATCAGAGAAAAGGCATGAGCAGAGCCCGCGTGACGGCCAGGTCATTCTGGCCAGGAGAGACAGATAGATGCCCCAGAGCTCAGAACCAAAGCTCTGTGTTGGTGACATCCAGATTCAGGCTTGAAGGTTCTTAATAATCCCACTCTCTGCCTCCTGCCCCCATCCTGGAAACAGAAGAACTGGCTTGTGTTTTCTCTCCCCCCCCGGGAATATCAGAATTTAGCTTGTCTCTAAAACAACTCAGGCTAACAGGACATCAAGCATGGGATGAGACTTATTCAAACTAACAGCCAACAAAAGAACTCAGCCCAAACCGTGAACAGTCAGGAAAGCGGGCTCCTCTTGGGAGCTCTCCCCTCCTCAGGGGTCTCCACATTCTTTGTGACTTAGAATCCTGCCCTGGGTGCACAAAGGGTAAGAAGTGGAGGTTTCAGGGAGTCAGGTGACCCCCAGCCCTTCCAGAGAGCCAACCAGGGACCTCCCCAGCCACTGATACAAATCCTGGCAATTTCTAATGCTGACCCTGGGCTAGAAGCATTGTTCTTCCCAAGGCTCTTGGATTCAGGGACCTGGGCTGTCTCTGTCAGGGTCTGAGAGGAGGTGAAGGACAAGGTGGTGGTGGTTTGACTATGCTGGCTCACCTGCCCTGTGGTAGGCAGTCAGTAGGGATGGCCAGCCCAGTCCCTGCAGCAGCTGCTTCTCCAGACAATGGCTCTAAAGGCTGGGCTGACCAATGCCGGGGGGGTCTGCCACTCCCAGGACTCTGCTTATGCGATCATTGATAGCAGCTGGGCAGTAGTTGCTGCTGGGGGTGATAAGGAAGGTCGACCCTTCTCCACAATAATTTCTCCCCCTTGGCCAATGATAGCCAGGAAAGGGGCTGGGGGCAGGATGGGGGATACTGTGACTTCCAAGGTTCTTGGGTTCATGCCTGTCTGTCTTTTCTGGGGCCGGAGAGGAGATGATGGTGGCATGATCTGCCTGGCGCAGGCCGCCTCCTGCCTCATCTTTAAGATGTCTTGTTGCTCTGGGTTGCCTGCGTTGGATGAAAGAACCAGAGATTTTTAGTCTGGAGAAAAGAAGACTTGGGAGTGGGAGGAGGTGTTCAAATATATCCAGGCTCCCAAAGAAGCTGGGGGCCTCATGCATGCTTCTGTGTACACAGAAGAAGATGTGACTGGACTGAATCGACATTAGCTGCCTGTGTAAGTGACAGTGTGGGCACAGTATGTCTTGGAGGCTTCCAGAGATGCCTGGGGAAAGAGAGGAAGACTTTGGGAAGGACAGCCAGCCTCTCAGAGATTTCTGAGAGGATGTGAGTGAGTCTGGGCCTCGTTGGGTTTTGGTTTGAGCTTCAGCTGTAAAACATCTCTGATTTCTATTGGCCGTTTGCTTAGATTCAGGGGTTTACATGACATCTGCTATTTGTGAAGGTCTTTCGGTGTAGCAGATATTTGTGAGAAGGGGAGAAGCTGGGATGTATGACAGAAGAGCTACCTTCCTCCCCAACAGTACCAAGAAAGTCATTTTTGTCCTGAATCTCTTTTATCAGCGATGTCTGAGGGAGGAAAGATACAAACCCAGCCCAATATTCTTCTTGAACATGGATGAGGGAAGGAGTAATGCCCAACCCTTGCCCTTTTTCTATTCCTCTCAAGGTAGAAAATCCGTGTCCCTTGGAGAGCGGAACAGGTCAGATTCTAGAGGCCTCCATTCATACTACTCCTGAGCATTTCTTAATCAGCAGGACTACATGAAGAGAGGAATGGGGATGCCTCTGGAGATGGTGAGGTCCTTCTCATTGCAAGTCTCCGAGCACTGCTTCGGGATGTAGTCAAGAATTTTTTTTCCAATATGGGTTGGATCAGATGACTACCAAGTTCCATTCCAACTCTTTAATCCTGTAATTCTGCAGCTCTCTATTTTTTCAGCACAGTGCCTGGCACTTAATAAATGTTAATTGACTGACTTTGTCCAAACTCCTTTCTGGGCATACCTGAGAATATCTGTTATAGATCAATTGGAGGGGGCAGAGAATATTCAGGAAAACATGTGGGTAGATTATTGCAACAGTCCAAGATGATGGGTTGTGTCAGTGAGCATAGAGAGGAGAGGAGCAGAAGTGAAATAGACCAGCCTGGTAACTGACCAGACAGGAAGGGTGGAGGAGGAGGAGGAGGAGGAAGAGGCATTGACAGAGGGCTCTCCTTTGCTTCTTAGAAGAATCCTTCAAAGCTTAGCTCAGATGCCACCTTCTACACAAAGCCCATCAGTGACTTCCTCAGTTGTGAGTTAGCCCCTCCCCCCAAAAATTTTGTTCTTTTTGTCTCATCAATGCCCACAAATTTAATAATCATCTCCGTGCTGATGACTCCCAAATTTATACGTCCATTCCTACACGTCACCAACTACCTAGTGGCCATCTGGAAGTAGATGTCCTAGAGGGATCTCCAACTCAACATGTCCAAAACAGGACTCGTTATGGAACTGCCCTACTTTTGGGAAGGGCACCACCATCCTTCCAGTCTCCTGGGTCCACAACTTTGATGTTTCTCTCAGCTCAGCATTCTCGCTCACCCCTCAAGTCAGTTGTCAGACCTTGCAGTTTCTCTTTGGCATTTTCCACTCCCATGCCCCTCCTCAATACATGCATGGCCACGTCATCACCTCTCACCTAAGCTATTGCCATAGCCTCCTAATTGGTTTCCTCTCTCATCCCTCCACCAGCCAGCTGTGAGAGTGATTTTCCTGATCCTAATGCCTCCATAAGCTTTTCTGTTTGGTCTGTAAAGCCCTTCACAGCTTGGCTCCAATCTACCTTTCTAACCTTATTTATGCATAACTCCCCCTGTCACCCTCCAGGGTTCATTCAAACTGCCCTCCCTGCTGGTCCATACACTCATCATTCTATCTCCTATCTTCCCCTCGCTTCTGGCTCAGAGAATCTCTGGTTTTCTTCAAGCCTATACTTACATGGCCCCTCCTACAGGAATCCTTTCCAGATCCCCTCCCAGCCAACCCCAGCTGCCACTGGCTCCTCCCACCTCCTCATTATCTTGTATTTATTTTGTGTCTTATTTACTTGCATGTTGAATCTCCTGATTGACTGGAAGCTCCTTGAGAGCAGTAGGGATTATTTCAATCTCTGCACAGTGCCTGGCACACAGCACTGTATGCACTTAATGATTGTTACTGAATGAAAGGACAGCCCAAGCTCCTCGATGTCGAACAGAGGATGCTGGGTGAATAGGGTACACCATGGACAGAGAGCCAGGAGAAGAGTCAATGAGCTTAGCTTTGGAGCCATTGAATTCCGGGTGCTGATGGTACTTGCAGGTGGAGCTATGGGTCTGGGGCTCAGACTGGGGACATGGATCTGGAAGTCGTTTGCATAGAGGGGATATTAGAGAATGAATGGGGTCTTCAAGGGACAGGAGAAAGAGAGAAGAGAAGAAAACCAAAGGCAGACTCTTGAGGGTCCTGAACACGAAGGCGTTGGGGGATTGGGAAACCAGCAAAGGAGACAGAGAAGGAATAGTTAGGGAGGTAGGAGGAAAATCAAGACCTTTGGGCATCTCTCCTGCCAAGGGAAGGGAGAGTATCCAGGAGAAGGGGAGTGGCCAGCAGAGTCAAAAGCTACAGAGAGGTCAAAGAGGATGGATAGGTGGATAGATGGATGGATGGATGGATGGATGGATGGATGATGGGTGGGTGGGTGGGTGGATGGATGGGAGAAGAAAGTAGTAAGTGCCTACTTTGTGCAAAGCACTGTGCTAAGTACTCAGGGTACAGATAGAAAACTGAGACCCCCTTGTCCACTCCCAATAGAATAGGGGAGACAACATCTAGGCAAGGTTTCAATTTCAAGTCAGATGGAAAGGTCCCATGGTGCTCACAGTGCAGCAGCAAAGCAGATGGTCATGTCTTTTCTTTAATGACATTTCCACTGATAAAATCCTGTCAGTTCCTGCTGTTGAGCTATTTGGAAATGTCAAGGACTGTGGTGACAAGACCTTTCCTTTCTGGATCTCCAGGAGCTGTGGCTGCAGACCTTGCAAAAGGAGTGGTCGCCAGTCTGCATCTCCCTAGGGGCTGCTGCCCAGGGAGATGGCTGAGGTCACTGGCCTGGAAACCTGATTCTTCCCAAGGCTCTTGGGCTCAGAGTCCTAGGCTGTCTCCCAGGGTCTGAGAGAAAATGGTGGTTAAGGTAGTGACGTTGTTGGTCCACATCCCTTGGGGTGCCTTAATGCCTCAGCTGGACTAGCTTGCAAGTTGGCTGGCCACCAGGAGAAATGATTGATCCTCTTTCTGTGGGAGTTGCTGCCCCAAATTATGGCCATGAGAGCTGGGCTGACAGCAGGAATAGTGCAATGGCAGGTGTTGCCCCTCTTAAGGCTCCTGTGTTCATCTCTTGGTGGTCCTTGGTCAGCAGCTGTTGCTAGTGGCTGTGAAGAAGGTGGACCCCTGCTCCACAATGATCTCTCTTCTGGATGATGGATATGGGATCCAACCTGGAAGCAGATCTGGGGGCTGAAGGGATGCTGCCATTTTCAAGGCTCTTGGGCTCAGGGTCCTGGGCGTCTCCATTGGAGGCGGAGGGGAGATGGTGGTCAAGGTGGTGGTGGTGGCTTGATGGATGGATGAGGACTGGACTCTGGTCCTTAGCGGGTCAGTGGTGACCTGTGAGGGAGCAGTTTCCCATTGTAAGGGGTTGATGGAGGCCAGGAATGATGGAGGGTACAGATGTTTGGGAGGAGAGGTGGTGGAAGAATCAGGTTTGTTCAGATCTCAGCCTGTGACCAGATCCCACCCAAAGCTCAGGCTCTGTTCTCTGTCTTGGAGGCAGCTGTCAAGCAGGGGTTCCTGGCTTCAAGTGGGAAAATGGACTGGACCCAAGTAGATAGATAGATAGATAGATAGATAGATAGATAGATAGATAGATAGATAGAATAGATAGGCAGGATAGAGAGATAGACAGGATAGATAGACAGACAGATGGACAGACAGACAGGATAGATAGATAGATAGACAGACAGACAGACAGACAGACAGACAGACAGGTAGATAGATAGATAGATAGATAGATAGATAGATAGATAGATAGATAGATAGATAGATAGATAGATAGATAATATGGATGGATAGATAGATAGATAGATGGATGGATGGACAGACAGATAGGATAGATAGATAGATAAGATGGATGGATAGATAGATAGATAAGATGGATAGATAGATAGATAGATAGATGATAGAAAGCTAGATAGACTAGATAGATAGATAGATAAACAGGATAGATAGACAGATGGACAGACAGACAGACATGATAGATAGATAGATAGATAGATAGATAGATAGATAGATAGATAGATAGATAGATAGATAGATAGATGATAGATAGAAAGATAGATAAATAGACAGGATAGGTAGACAGACAGATAGATAGATGGGTAGATAGATAGATAGATAGATAGATAGACAGATGATAGAAAGCTAGATAGACTAGATAGATAAACAGGATAGATAGACAGATGGACAGACAGACAGACAGGAGAGAGAGAGAGAGAGAGAGAGAGAGAGAGAGAGAGAGAGAGAGAGAGGAGAGGATAGATAGACAGCATAGATAGACAGACAGATAGACGGGCAGACAGAGACAGGCAGACAGAGAGATAGACAGACAGGATAGACAGACAGACAGGACAGACAGACAGATAGACAGACAGGATAGATAGACAGACAGACAGACAGATGGAAGAGTGGGTGAATGAAGGGGAGGTTGGGTGAGAGAATAGAAGCTTCAGTTGTGCAGAAGCATCAGCCCTTTCTTTGACGGAAGGAGCCCTTACCCAAAAGTGGTGTCAGGCAGTGTGGGGAGACCTTGTTTAGGAGCCAGAAAACCTGGGTTCCAGTCTTGAATCTGCCACTTACTGTCACCCTGTTCTCTTGGCCTCAGTTTCCCCACATGTTATACAAGGAGGAGATTAAGCTAGAGGATTTCTAAAGTCTCTCCCAAATCTGACATCCTATATCCCAAGGTCTCTCCCAGATCTGACATACCATGTTTTAAGGTTTCTTGAAGCCCTGACATTGCGTGTTCTAACATCCTCCCTCCCAGCTGAGCTATTCCATGGTTCTTTGATTATTCTGTATCCCTCTCCCGCCCCCACCATGGTCTCAACTCCTTGGAAGAGTCTCACTAAATATTAAAGGGGGGGGCAGGAGACTGGACCAATAGATTTCTTGGTTGTTCTGACATTGACCCACAGTAGAAACATGGGGCCCAGTGACTCAGTGGTACCATGGTAACACATAGACAGACACAGATGCTGACCTCTCTGACACAGACACCCAGATCCACCTACTCAGTCACTGACCCTTAGACAGACAGACACTATTCCAGAAAGATATTAAAATTCAGAGCAGCAGTTAATTTGATGCCGTTTAATTCCCCAAACAATGATGAAGCCTGGCTTCACTTGGCATCCCAGCCAGAGACCCAGCAAACCCAAGGAGTGAACCACCCCAAAACCCTCCCTCCATCGTCTCCCCCCCGCCCCGGGCTCCCAGCCCCAACCGTGCCTACAGAGGCTTGGGGGTGGGGGAGGGAGGGGCTCCCTCCAGCTGTTGAGCAGATCCAGATGAGGCAGGGGGGGGGTGACCCCACTGGCAGGGGCAGGAGGGCGCGGTGGCCTGAGCTCATCAGATTCCAGCCGTAGTGACTCATGGGGGTAACGCCTGGGGGAGGGGGGTGCAGGATGATAGGTTCTGGGAGGGAAGATTTGGCCTAGGGGCAGAGCCAGGAGCTAGAGCCTGGACTCTGGCCTTCAGGGGCTGTGTGGGGAGGGCCAGCAGCAGTAGTTCAAAGTTCAGGGGTCTTGGGTTAGGCAGGCTGCCTGGACCTGGAGCTGGACAGAGGAATACGGCTGGGTGGGAGAAGGGCTCCTGGGCGCTGGAAGTGAGCTAAGAGGCTAAGAGTATGCAGATGCAGAGCTCCAGTTCTGAGGGACCTGGCCGAGGCAGGCAGCATCCAGGCAGGAGGACCCCTGGGTTCTGAGGGAACTAGAGGAAGAGAGAAGGGGGGGCAGCTAGGTGGCACAGTGGATAGAGCACCGGCCCTGAAGTCAGGAGGACATGAGTTCAAATCTGGCCGCAGACCAAACATTGACACTTACTAGCTGTATGACCCTGGGCAAGTCACTTAACCCCAATTGCCTAAAAAAAAAGAGAGAGAGAGAGAGAGAGAGAGAGAGAGAGAAGGGAATAATCCTCACATAGCACCTACTATGTGGTAGGTACTGTGCTAAGACCTTTACAAATATTATCTTGATTGACACTCAACAACCCTGAGAGGTAGGTGCTGTTATTATCCCCATTTTACAGTTGGGGAAACTGAGGCAGACAGAGGTTAAGTCACTTGCCCAGGGTCACACAGCTAGTATCTGAGACTGGATTTGAACTCAGATTCATCTGGTGCTCTATCCTCTGCACCACCGAGTTAGTTATGCCAGCACTTGGTTCATGGTGTCTCTGAAAGTGGAATGACTGGCCTGGGGGATCAGAGAGGGTTGGGGGGTTGGGGGTGCCTCAACTGGATCAACATTCTTGGCTTTGGGGAGGAGCTGGGAAAATTGGGTCCACTCCTCTATTCTTCTTCTCAGCTCTGCACTAGGATGAGGAAATGGCTTGTGTGGCCCTCCCCACCCCATTCCAAGGGCCCCAGTGGGCCCATGCCCCCCTTTTCTGGCCCCATCCCCCACAGCTGTTTCTTTTTAATGGGTGTGGGGCATGGGGGATCACAGTGCAGGCAGACTCTGGGGAGCGGGGCACGACATCAGTGGCTTGGTCTTCCTGAGCCCCCCTCTTTCTTCACCTTATTGGGAATAGGAGTTTGGGTTTGGGGTCTGTGTGCTGAGGGCCGGGGGACAGAGCTGTAACCTGGCAGTCAGGACATCTGGCTACAATTCCCAGCTTGAAGCCTTAGCTGTGCAACCTTGGACAAGTTCTTTCCACCTCCTTGGGACTCTGTTTCCTTATCTGTATAGATGATTTCAAAGGTACCTCCAGCTCTGACTTTCTCTGAGTTCTAAGGGCCCTCCCAGCTCTAACATTCTGTGTTCTAAGAGCCTTCCCAGCCTTGATATTCCATGTTCTATGTCCTAGGATAATGACAGCTAGCATTTACAGGGGGCTTCGGAGTTTGCAGAGTAGCTGATGCACATTTTTTTCATTTGATCCTCAGAACAAACCTGGGCAATAGGTGCTATTATGAGCCCCATTTTACAGATTAGGAAACTGAGGCAGACAAAGCTCAAGTGACTTACCTCGGGTCACCGAGCTAATAAATATCTGGGGCAGGAGTTGAACTCAGGTCTTCCTGACTCTGGTGCTCTATCCACTGCATGACCTAGCTCCTTATCACTCTCAGCTCTGCCATTCTATGTTCTAAAGACCCTCCCACCTCTGCTATTGCATGTTCCACAAGCGAAGGGCCCTCCCTTCCAGCTCAAACACTCAGTCTTCTCTGGGTTGAGAACAAATGGGATGAGGCAAGACAATGGGGGAGAGTCTGGGCCAGGAAGGGAAGTTAGCTCTGCCATTCCCCAGTCCCAAAGCAGGGTGTCCTGGCTCAGGCCAGACTCCCCTCCCTGATCCGGGCTCTCCTCTCCAAAGAAGCTGACTCAGCTGGGCTGGAGGTAGGGACAGAGGGAGCCAGGATTCAGTCCCCATGTCTCTCCTCCTTTTCTCCTCTCCTCTGCCTTTCTCCACTCATTCTCTTCTGCTCACCGTCCTCCCCTTTCCCTTTCCCTTTCCCAAAGCACCCTCCAGCTCCCTATTACAACCCCTCCCCCACCCCACAGCAACACCCCCTCCCCATGCTGGGCTTTGAAGTCGCAAAGTAAATATCCTGTCTGGTCTGGCTCCCCCTTCCCCAGACTGGCCGACCCAGCCTCCAGCTCTAGGGCAGCCCGATCACCTCGGCCCGGGCCCTGGCTCCTACCCCAGCCGGGGACAGCAGGGAAGAGAGAGGTGTCATCTTCTGGGACACCATCCAGGAAAGAGAAGAGAGAGGGAGACACAGAGAGCGCCCCCCACTCCTCGCAGGGATGGAGGGAGAGAGACAAGGCCAAAGAGGAAGGGGGAGGAATAGACCTGCTCAGGGCAGGAGAGCCATTCCCAGAAGAGGAAGAAGTGGAGGGGAAGAGGAGAGGAGGGAGACATTTGCCCCACACGCTTACTAGATGTGCGACCCACCCTGGACATGCTATTGAACCTCTCTGTGCCTCAGTTTCTTCTGCTGTAAAATGAGGTGGTGGCCCCTCAGATCTCTCATGACCTTCAGAGACAGAGAGATATCGTCAGAGATGGAGGAGGGACAGAGAACGGAGGAGTAGTTATTGGGGGGTGGGGAAAAGGTCCAAGAGAAAGTGCTGGAGTGGGAGAAGAGGGAAGGGTGGGGAGGAGCAGGGCAGGCCCCAGGGCCAAGGACAGAGGTCAAGGGAGGAGGTCAGGAGAAGGCTGGGAAGGACAGAAGAGAGTCCAGGCCTCTTTCAGGCCCTCCGGCGCTCTCCCTCCCTCTTCTCATTCTCCCCCAGATTGTCCCCGTCTCAGCCTGAATCTGCACAGTGTCTTCCTGGGGCTCGAGGGGAATTATGCCGAGGGTAGGCCCGAGGGGAGCAGCGTGGGCACCTCGGACTCAGGCACCATGGATGCCATCCATGGGCCGTCCCTCATGTGACAGGGGAGGAGGCATCCAAGCAGCTGCAGGAGGACCTGAACGGCCAAGTGCTGAATCGGGGCCCTTGCTCCCCTCTCCTCAGTTCTGGAACCCTGACACTCCTCTGATGGGGGGTGGAGGCAGACGTGACCTGGCCCCTGGTGCCATTATCAAAGAGGCAGCCAAGGGGGCTCCCTGGGTCAGGGAGAGAGAGAAAGGCACGGACCCTGGTGCACCTGGATTTTCTCCAGGTTGTATTGGGGGGGACGGGTGGCAGAGAGGACATTGATCACTGAGAGGGGAGACCCCAAAGGGGCCTGGGTCAAGTGTTCTTATCTCCTCTCCCTTAGCCTTCCCCCTTGCTTCTCTAACTCCCTGTTCCCCTCCCCCCACCACTAGCCTCCTTTGCCCCCAGTCCCTGCCAGAAGCCTGGTGGGGTGGAGCTGCTTATATCTGGGGAGAGGAGGAGGGAGGCCTGGGTCCCTCCCAGACTCCCAAGGACTCCCCCACTCCAACCTCCCTCCCTTCCCCGCTCTTCCCAGGATCCAGGGCTCCCCTGGGATCCAGCCTGTGCTCCCCACCCATCCCTGCCCAGCCCCCCAGCACTCTCCATGCTTCTATAGGCCCCCTACCCACAGTGAGCCAGTGTGGGCCGGGGCCTCTCCCCAGTGGGCCAGAGGCTGAGGTGGCCTGGGAAGAAGGAGGAGACTGAACTGGAGGTGGGAGGGGGGCCTAGGAAGAATGGGAAGAAGAGCTGATTTCTACACAAAGAAATGTGCCAACTCAGCAGGTCCTCTCTTCAGGGCAGATCTGGAAACAGCATCGGGAAGCCCGGATCCTCCAGCCCTGCCTCACACAGGGCCTGAGCCCGGATCCCCTACTCCTGCCACACACACACAGCCTGGGAGCTCCCCTCCCCCCAGCATGTCCAGTGGCTTCCCAGCCCACCCACCCTGGGCTGCCCCAAGTGGGATGTACGCCCCCACCCTCCCCCAAAAAACCAACAACATACAGGCTGCCTCCTGGGTTCCTGCTCTGAACCCAAGCGAAAGGATGAGAAGCAGATTCAGGAACTGGGCTTCTGTTTACAAAGCTTCTCTCAAAGAGAATCCTTTGTTTGCATAAGGTCTTCATCCTTGGTTACAGCTGGGAACCAGGCCTGGCCTCTCTCTTATCTCCCAGGCTGACCCAGGCCCCCTGAGATGTAGATGGCCAAGGAGTGAAATCTGCAGGGCCAGAGAGGGCAGGCTCAGTCCCCAGGCCAGCCCCTGCTCCTGCGGGGACCAAGATGGCAGGGGATGGGGAGGAGCCCTCTTCTCTCCTCCTCTCTCAACACCCAGGCATGTCCATCGCTCCCTTCTGCTGGCCAAGGCCACGCCTCCACCTGCACGAGGGATCCCCTCTCAGCCCTTCTCCCAGTATCACCTCCTCCGTCACCCCGACTCTCATTCATCTTCATTCCTCATGCTCTTGTCTCCTGGCTGCTTCTCTGGTGCCCAGGAACATGCCCACGTTTCCCGTATCCTTAAGAAGCCCTCCGTGGACCCCCCCATCCCTCCTAGGTAGCATGTTACAGCTCCCTTACCTTTATGGCATCCACGGCCGATGCCTCTACTTCCTCTCCAAAGCCTCCACTGTCTGGCTTTCGCAGTCGTTCAGCTGGAAATATTCTCTTGAGTCACAAGTGATCTCTTCCCTAAGCTCTTTGTAGCAGTTGTCCCTCAGCCCCCTCCTTCCTTTCCGACTGCCCCCTGCTCCCCAGGGCAGAGCCCTGTCCCCTCATACCTGCAGCATCACGCTAGCCTACAGGCATTATTGCCTATTTGGCTGTTCGTTTTCTCACGGTCCCCCATCAGATTGTAAGCTCTTGGAGGGCAGGACCATTGTTTGGGGTTTTTCCCCTTTCTTTGCACACTCTGTGTGTAGCACACTGCCTGGCACACAGTCAGTGCTCAGGAAGTGTTCAATGAATGGCAATCCAATGGCCCTTGCCCTCTGCTAATCACCTCCTCGTCTGCACGCTCTGTGCCGTCTTGCGCCACGTCTCATCAGCTCCCAGGGCTCGACTCCCGGCCCTGTCTCCTGCCTTTGTCCTGACCGGGGTCCGAGCACCTGCAATGCTCTCTCTTATTCCCTCCTCCTCCTGGCTTCCCTGGATTTCTTCCAGCTGTTCTCACTGAAGGCGTCTCCTGGCTGTGTCCCTCACTGCCCACCCTCAGTGTCCATCCTCTGAGTTACTTCTGATTTACCACGTGTGTGTCCTTTGTGCATGGAGCTGTTTGCATGACTGGGAGCTCCCGGAGGGCACGGCCCACGTCTGTCCTTCTCTGCGGGCCTATTGCTCCGCACAATGCCTGGCACAGTGTGCCCCACTCTTTGTGACCCCACTGGGGGTTTACTTGGCAGAGATACTGGCGTGGTTTGCCATTTCCTTCTCCAGTGCATCCAGGCAAACAGAGGTTAAGTGACTTGCCCAAGGTCACACAGCTAGTAAGTGTCTGAGGCTGGATTTGAACTCGAGTATTCCTGACTCCAGGCCTGGAGCTCTACCCACTGAGCCACCTAGCTGCCTCCTGCCTAGCACATAGTAGGCACTCAGGGCACATCCATATATGTGCATGACAGGAAGGGATCTACCTGTGTATACCTGGGCGCACATCCCAACAGAGCTGGGGGAAGGGCTGGTCAGAGAGAGGTCCCCGGGCCTGTGTATTTTCTTGCTTCATTTGGAATGCATTATGTGCCCATCACGTGCCTGTATGTGAATGTTTGTGTGGCTGGACCATGGATGACTTCCCCATAGACCCTGTTTCCCTCCTCCTTGACCCTGCGTATCCGGCCTCCGCATCTCCCAGTCTGCGGCCCTCAACCCCAGCAAGCGAGGGGTCAGGATGGGAGAAAGAGCCCTGAGAGGCATTTCCTGTTTGGGGGCCGCCCTCCCCTTCCCCTCCTCCTCCCCAGAGCCAGCACCAAATGTCCATCTTCTGCTGGGGGGTGAGGGGGGAGCCTGGAGGACTGAGGAGGAGCTGAAGCTAGATTTGAAGCGCGGTATGTCAGAGCGTGTGTGTGACTGGGAGAGTTAGTGGGTCGGAACATGTGTGTGACTGAAAGAGTTAGTATGTCAGAGCATGTTGTGACTGAGAGGGCTAATGTGTCAACATGTGTGTGACTGAGAGGGTTAGAATGTCAGAGAATATGTATGACTAGGAGGGTTAGTGTGTCAGAGCATGTACATGACTGGGAGGGTTAGTATGTCAGAGCATGCATTGCTAAGGAATGTTTGGGCCTGTGCTAAACACCACAGCTCATCTTGGGAGAGAGAATCAGGCAGTTCAGCCGCTCCCAGGCCGGGGGGGATCGTTTCTAAAACACTATCCAGCCCCCTCCCCCTCCTCCTCCACCCTCATCCCCCTCTCCTGCCCTCCACATTTTTTCTCCTTTCTCTGCCCTGACTCGTAGCTCAAACTTGCTCCTTTCCCCCTGTTCCCCCTCAGTCCCTGGATTGCTTCCTCTCTCCCCCATATCCTACCTCACATCTCTCCACTGTCCCCTCCTGTCCGTCCTGCCCTCTCCCTCCCCCCATCCCCTCCTGTCCTGTCCCCTCCTGTCCTGTCCTCTCCCTCCCCCAGTCCCCTCCTGTCCTGTCCCCTCCTGTCCTGTCCTCTCCCTCCCCAGTCCCCTCCTGTCCTGTCCCCTCCTGTCCTGTCCCCTCCTGTCCTCTCCCTCCCCCAGTCCCCTCCTGTCCTGTCCCCTCCTGTCTGTCCTGTCCTCTCCCTCCCCCTGTCCCCTCCTGTCCTGTCCCTCCTGTCCCTTCTCACCCCCTGTCCCCTCCTGTCCTGTCCCCTCCTGTCCCCTTCTCACCCCTGTCCCCTCCTGTCCTGTCCCTCCTCTCCCCCACACCCCCATCCCCTCCTGTCCCCTCCTCTCCTCTCCTCTCTGCCTCACACCTTCAGTCCCCTCCTCTCTCAGTCACACCTTTCCTCTCCTCTCCTCCCTTCTCCCCTCTCTCTCTCCCGCCCAGGCTGTTTCCTGCTCTGGGTCCCTGGGGGGAGCAGGGGGAAGCTGGCAGCCTCCCCAGACTTTGCCTTACAAGGGCAGGGAACCGGGCCCCAAGTCCCGCCCCTCTCCCCCCCCACACACCCCCTGCCTGGAGGCCCCAATCTCCTCCCCCTGTCAAGAGCGGCTGGTGGGGCCTGGCCAGGCTAGTCTGTCGGGGGGACAGCGATGCTGAGGTTACTCCTGGCCTGGGTGGCCCTGGGGCCCACCCTGGGTCAGGGTCCGGGGCCCACGGAGGAGGCTGCAGCGTCCTGTGGACCGACCAGCTGCTACGTGGTCTTCTACAGGCGCAGGACCTTCTTGGAGGCGTGGAGGGCCTGCCGCGAGCTAGGGGGCAACCTGGCCACCCCAAAGACCCCGGAGGAGGCCCAGCGTGTGGGCCTGCTGGCAGGCCGGAAGGCTGAGGAGATCCCCGGCCAGCTGCTGTGGATCGGACTCCAGCGGCAACCACGCCAGTGCCACCCACAACGTCCTCTCCGGGGCTTCACCTGGACCACCGGGGACCAAGACACGGCTTTCACTAACTGGGCTTCGCCTGCTGGTCCCGGATCCTGCCCGGCCTTGCGCTGCGTGGCCATGGAGGCTGGGGGCAGCCAGCTGTGGCGTGAGGGCTCCTGCACCCTGCCCGTGGATGGCTACCTGTGCCAGTTTGGTTTCAAGGCAGCCTGCCCGGCACTGGCCATCGAGGAGGGCCAGGACGGCCCCACACTCTACACCACGCCCTTCCAACTGGTGACAGATGCCCTGGCCTGGCTGCCCTTCGGCTCTGTGGCTGACGTGCCCTGCTTGGAGGGCGGCAGCACCTCCCTGCTCTGTATGCAGAGGCCCGAGGGTGGTGTGGGCTGGTCCCGCCGGGGTCTGGTGTGCCCAGGCCTGAGGCCCGGCATGGCCAGCTGCGCTCTGGATAACGGTGGCTGTGAGCACGAGTGTGTGGACGAGGCCGGTGGGCAAGTGTCCTGCCGCTGCGCCGAGGGATTCCGGCTGGACGGTGACGGGCACAGCTGTGTGGACCCCTGCGCCGAGGCCCCGTGCGAGCAGCAGTGTGAGCCGGGTGGGCCAGGCGGTTACAGCTGCCACTGTCGCCTGGGCTTCCGGCCGGCAGACGATGAGCCCCACCGCTGCCTGGACACAGATGAGTGCCAAATCCCTGGCGTGTGCCAGCAGATGTGCGTCAACTACGTTGGAGGGTTCGAGTGCTACTGCAGTGAAGGCCACGAGCTAGAGCCTGATGGCATCAGCTGCAGCCCGCAGGGAGCAGGGCAGGGAGCCCTGGGCGGGGAGACGCAGGAGGAGGACGACGAGGAGGACGACGAGGAGGAGGAGGAGGACGACGACGAAGACGAGGCCTGGGACAGCTTCGACGGGGGCTGGACTGAGTCACTCGGGCCCCTGTGGTTGGATCCCACAAGACCACCACTTGCTTTTGACCCACCTTACAGACCTCTGCTTCCCCACGTCAGCCCCACTAGGCCACCTGTCTTCATCGCCCCCAGATCTCCCTACCGACCCCCATTACTGTCCATCACCCGGCCCCCCAGGCTTCCCTCCACACACCACCCGTTACCCCCTGCCCACTGGCTCCCCATGATACCAGCAACCCCCCCCCCTCTTCCCCCAGCCTACCAGCTCCCTGTCTTCTCTGCTACCCACCCTCCTGCTCAGGAGCTTCCCGCTATTCTTGTTTCCCCACCCCCTTTGCCTCCAGTCCACAAACCTCTGGGGGGTTCTACCACCCACCTTCCCACGCCCCCTGCACACCAGCTCCCTGCCCACTCTGCCACCAAAACTCCCTTGCTGCCAACCCAGCATTCCCCTATCCTTCCTACCAACCCTCCCCCTTTGCCTCCTGCCCGTAGACACCCGGTAGCCCCTGGTGCCCACCGACCTGCCCCCTCTGTCCAACAGCCCCCTCTGGTTTCTGCTACCAAGCCTCCTCCACCCTCTGCCTCTCAGCTTACCTTGATCACTGCCTCCCACAGGCCTCTGCACCCAGCTCACTCATCCCCTGCCACACAGTCCTCTTTCCAACCCTCTCTCCCTCTTCCCCTTTCCACAGACCAGGCCCCACAGCCCCCCACCTCCCAATCACTCAGGCCCCAAACTTCACACCCTCCAGCCCCATACTCTTTGACTCCTTCTGAAGCTCTCAGCAAGCTTCCGGCTTCTCCCACCCCTTCTCCGCTCCCAGGAACCCCTTCCCACCCCCCAGCACCCCCCCAGACCCTGGTCCAGCCCTGGATGTTCTGGGATCCTCTCTGCCATCTCCCACAGCCTGGAGCCGGAGTCGCAGGGATGACCGTTGGCTGCTGGTGGCCCTCCTCGTACCCACCTGTGTGTTTCTGGTGATTCTTTTAGCCGTGGGGATTGTGTACTGCACCCGCTCTGGGCCCCGGGCCCCCAACAAAAGCATTACAGACTGTTACCACTGGATCACAAACTCGGGGGCCAAGGGGGAGACTGAGCCCAAGGGGGCCAGCCTGTCAGGGGTCATGACCTGCAGAACCAGTGTGTGATTGGTGGGAAGGAGGAAGATGGGAACCCCTCCCTCCTTGGACCTATAAGGAGCTAGCCCCTCTCCCATGGAACTGGGGGTAGGGGGACCCCATTAGACTGAAGCCCAGGAAACTGCACCCCGGGACTGGTGGGGGATCCAGCTGTCCCCTTCAGCCCCAAGCTCACTACTATTCCCCATAGGGTTGGGGGAACCCAGGTATGCTGCCCCTCCACCCCTAGCTCGCCTCTGTGGACACTGCTGCCTTTGACAGACACACCTGGCTCAGCTCTCCTGCCAGGACCCAGGCACCAGCCCACTGCACTCACTGTGGGGCACCAGGCCTCCTGGTCTGCCCTGCCTTCTCTGCTCACACCTCTCTAGTCCCCAGCCCCACCTCCCAGCCTCCCCACCCAGCGGAGATCGCTTGGCCCCAGGACCCTGTCAGGGCTGGGGTGGGGGGGCATTGGTGGGAGGGGAACCTCACCTGGACTGGCCAGGTCCTGGAATATTCTCCAATAAATGGGGTGGTGACCCTTAGCTCTGCTTTTCATATGGGGGCTGGGGCCAGGGCTGAGGCCCCCAGGAGGAGGAGGAGGAAGAATGTGTTGCTGGAAGGGAGGTAGATAAGAAAGGTCCTATGCCCAGAGAGAAGGCATGATGGGAGGCCAGAGAAGGACAAAGTAGGAAGTAGAATTTCTTGTTTCCTTCCCCCCCCCCCCCAAGCCTCAAAGAGTATCTGGCATTGAGGGGCTGGGAGGGGAATGTCACAGGATCAGTATTTGGAGGGACAGAGCACCTACAACAGTGGGGAACCCGCAGCCTGGAGGCCATCTGTGGTCCTCTAGGTCCTCAAGTGCAGCCCTTTGACTGAATCCAAACTTCACAGAGCAAATGCCTTTCATAAAAGGATTTGTTCTGTAAAACTTGGACTTAGTCAAAAGGCCGCACCCAAAGACGTAGAAGGCCACAGGTTCACCACCCCTGGCCAGAGTGCCATACCTTACAGATGAGGAAACTGCGTCCTACAGAGAGGCAGGGACTTCTCCCAAGTCACATGGCTAGTTTGGGCAGATCTGGGATTTGAACTGAGACTGTTTAGCGCTTTGTTCTCACTCTGACCCCCACGGGCCTGCTGGGATTAGGAGTTGCGAGATAGACAGAGAGGTGGCAAGAGTGATTTGGAGGAAAGCTGGGAACTGGACTTCAGGGCCCCTTATCTCCGCCCTGCCAGGGTGTTCCCACTCCTGTCTCCTGGCAAGTCCCCATGTAACTCCTGGGAGCCTGCCCTCTCCCTGCCTTGGAGGTCAGGCCCCCTGGACCAGGGATGTTGAAGGAAGGCCGGGCTTTGTAGAGAAGAGTGGAAGGTGAGAGAAAGACAGATTTTGAATTTGGTCCCAGCTCTGCTTTGGCCAGGCAGTCCCCAACAAACTGTTTCCCAAAGCCGTAGTCTTAGACCTCTTCAGTCACCCTCAGCTGAGAGGAAGGAATGGGCCTGGGAAGATGGAGGGGTCTGAGGAGGGAGAATCATAGACTCTAGGCATTTCTAGATCTTGCTTTAGAGGGGGAAACTGAGGCACGAAGCAACAAGAGCCTAGGTGCAAGTTCAGGACCCAGGCTCAGAGGGCTGGTTTTTTCCTGGGGGGCCCACAGGCCAAGAAGGGAGGAGGCTGCGGCGCCTGGATCCCCCACAGGCCCTGTAATTTCCCAGTCCTAGCATCTAGGGGTCTCTAATTACAAGCAAGGCTGAGTATCTCAGCCGCAGCCCCGCCTCCCCTGGGGCCTCCATCCCCTTCCCATGAGGGTGGGAACGAGAGCCTGAGAAACCCAGGTCTGTAGCAGAGGAGAGAGAGGGGACCTGGAGCACTTCCCTGCCTCCCCCCAATCCCCCGCCCCAGCCTGGGCCTTGCTTGGCCTTCAGAGGACAGAGCAGTAGGTCCCCAGGGAGGCCTCCCTGAGGGAGTCTGGGAGGGGGAGGGAACACGGCACAGCAGGGGAGTCTCAGTGGGGACCAGGATGGGAGGGGGGCTGCTGAGGCCCCCAGCAGAGGGAAGGAGGGGCCTGGACCCAGGCAGCCTCTGCTCTCACGTTCCCTAACTGAAACCAGACGTGCCTCCAGATCCCAGATCCGGCCTGTTTCTAACGTGGGATCCCAGCCCAGAGCCTGATGGAGGAGGGGGGGGGGAAGGGAGAGAGACAGACAGAGAGAAGGAGGGAGGGGAGAGAGACAGAAGAGAAGAAAGAGAGAGGAGAGAGACAGAGAGAAGGAGGGAGGGGAGACAGAGAAGGAAGGAGGAAAGGGAGAGAGAGAGAGAGAGAGAGAGAGAGAGAGAGAGAGAGAGAGAGAGAGAGAGAGAGAGAGAGAGAGAGAGAGAGAGATGAGCCCCGTACTCTTCACTGGTCCCGGAACAAGCTTAGAAGTCCAGGAGGCAGGAAGCCTGAAAGCCCAGCCTGGGGCCGAGGGTCTGGGACATGGGTGGTTGGGGTTGGGATGGGAGTGGGATGGGAGGAGAGATCGTGCAGAAGGCTGACCTGGGATCCCGGGATAGGGATGAAGGAGGGAGTGGTGGTCTAGCAGGAGGAACGAGGGCCAGGACCGAGGAAAGGACCGAAACCCGAGTCGGGGAAAGGAATAGAGCCCGGGGTAAGGGCAGGTCAGGGGACAGCTCCAGGAATGGCGGGAGCAGAGCGGGGCTCGTCAGGGGCGGAGTCGGGGACAGACACAGTATAGGGACAAGTCCAGAGGAAGGACCCAGAATCAGGACTGAGGGCAGGGACGGGACAGGACAGAGGCGGAGACAGGGATGGGAACCGCGACAGGGCCAGGGGTCGAAGGAGGGGATGGGGCAGAAGAGGAGCGGGACGGGCGAAGGGGGGAGAGAGAGGGGAAGGGATGGGCCGAAGTCTTAGGCAGGCCAGGGCGCGGGGCCAGGGTCCGAGGGGGCGTTCGTGGGGCGGGGCTGGGGTCGTTCCCTTTGAGCTCCGAAGACGTCTAGGATGCCCCAAGGGCATCAAGGAGTTAACTCTGCATGGCCAGGGCTTGGGGGGGAAGGGGAGAGGGCGCCGGGAGGGGGCCGCCGAGAGCTCTTTGTCATCCCCTAATGAGCACCAGATGCGGGGTGGCGTGCGGCCCCGAGCTCTCGGCCCCGCCCCCCTGCCCCGCCCCAAACCCTGACTTTCTCCAATTGGAAGTCACAGGCTCCACCCCCAGAGAGCCGAGCCTCCGCAGCCCTCAGGCCCCGCCCCCTCCGTGGGCCTTTTGGGGTTGGAGGACTGGGGTCTCCGACCCCAGACCCGGATTCGGGGGGTCTCCGGAGCCGGAGGGCCTCCGAAGCCACCCAGTCGGGTCGGAGCAGGCATCCCCGCCAGGCGCTTGCAGACATTCCGTTACGGGGACCTCCTACAGGGGTAGTTCCCTGATGGGGACTTTCCCTAATCCCGGACACGGCGTTTTGCTCTAGGGGGCCCAGCAGAACCTTTTCTTTTCTTTTTCCTGGCCCCCCCCATCCCGCTCAACTCCTGGGGCGCAGGTCAAACAGTCCAAATTGGGACAAACGAAAACTCAACGCGGTTCAGCAAACATTTATTGTGCGCCGGCGGGGGCGAGGGGGGTGGGGGGTGGGGTAACCTGGGCTCGAGAGCTGGGGGCGGGGCGGGGCTCCCGCGGCCCCTATGAACGAGCCTTTGTCGCCACCTACTGCTCACACGGCCCAAACGCAGCCAGGTGTCCGACCGTGCCCAGCCCCATCTCGTCCCACCCGGACGCCCAGCGCTTTTCCCGCTCCCTCCCGGGCGTGGGAGGCCTGATGCACCAGCAGCGGCCACTGTGTCCGCGGATGCCCTGAAGGTCAATCCGAGCTGTTGCCAGGCCTGTCGATTTCACCTCTGTACCATCTCTTAGACACGCCCCCTCTGTCCTCTGACACCGGCCACCCTCCAGTGTGGATCCTCGCCAACTCCTGGCTGGGCGAGTGTAAAGGCTGCGGGGGGTGGGGGTAGGGGGGTCGTGGCTGCCCCACGTCTCTCCCCACTCCACTCCGTCCTCCATTCAGCCACTAAAGGGACTGATAAAGCCCAGGTCTGACCACATCACCCCCTAGAACTCCAATGGCTGCTAAGCTGTGCTTGGCCTTAATCTAAACCTGCCCCCTCACACCTCACTCCCCCCACATCCTCTTCCATCCAGCGTCACCGGCCTCTTCTAACTCTGGGCATTTTCCCTAGCCGTCCCCCCTGCCTGGCAGGCTCTGCCTCATCATCTCTACTTCCTGATTCCTTGCAGTCCTAGCTAAGACCCCTCCTACAGGAAGCCCTCCCAGTCCCCTCCAAGTCTAGTGCCTTTCTACTCTTCCTATTTCTCCTGTACATAGCTTGTTTGTACTATATATTTGTTTCTTTGCAGCCTCCTCTATAGATTGTAAGCTCCTTGAGGGCAGGGACTGGCACTTAGTAGGTGCTTCATAAATGTTGGCTGACTGACTTGTTCCAGGTCGCACAAGGGGCTAAGCTGGGATTCCAGCCCAGAGCCTCCAGACTGGCACAGTGCCAGCACACAGTAGGTACTCAATAAATTCTTGTTGATTGAGTATGGGGAGGGGGGACTATCTCAGTCACTGGCTGGTGTTTAAAGGGCAGGACTCTCTAGCCCAGCCATGGGAGGCAGGGGTCTCTTCACCAGAAGGACAGACAGCTGGCAGCAGGCCTGGGAGACCCGGGGCTTCCCCATGGATGGTGAGTACCGGGGCATTGGGAATCACCAAGAAGCCTCATGGTCACCACCACCATTAGAGCCAGAAGGAATTTAGAGACCACTCCATGTCCTAGAGAAAGCAACTGAGAGAAGCTAACAGCCCAGAGTCCCACAGGCCATAATCGGCAGAATCCGCATCCAGACCTGAGCCAGGCTGCTTTTGCCTCTGTTCCAGCCTCCTCTTCCTTCCATTCACTCGCCACTATTGTAGTTGGAAGAATCCTGAGAGATCCAATCTGGCCTCATTCTCTTGATGGGGAAACTGAGGCTACAGAGGAGAAATGAGCTGCCCAAGGTCACACGGGGGGGGGGACTCAAGCTCAAGCAGGGTCTCATCCCAGGCAGTGCCTGTTCTTAGTGTCCTTACTATGGGACCCCCAGACCTCTCCCAACCACAGGCCTCTGGCTCCTAACTCGCTCACAGTATGAAGAAGCAAATGGTCTGTGCCTCCATCGCCCTCCCTGGTCCAGGCCTGCCTGTGGGATAAGCCAGATGTACAACCATCCATGTGTCTGCCAGAGGCCTGGTGGGTAACTTATACCAAAAGAGAGAGCGCTTGGAGTCTCTGCCCCTATTGACCTCATCTTCTCCATCTGTAAAATAAGTGGGCATGAAGCAGGGTCTGCCAGGCCCCTCCCAGCTCTGACATTCCCTGTTCTAAGTTTCCTCCTCAGTTCTCTGACATTCCCTGTTCTAAGACTCTTCCCAGCTCTGACATTCCCTGTTCTAAGATTCCTCCTCAGTTCTCTGACATTCCCTGTTCTAAGATTCCTCCTCAGTTCTCTGACATTCCCTGTTCTAAGACTCTTCCCAGCTCTGACATTCCCTGTTCTAAGATTCCTCCTCAGTTCTCTGACATTCCCTGTTCTAAGATTCCTCCTCAGTTCTCTGACATTCCCTGTTCTAAGACTCTTCCCAGCTCTGACATTCCCTGTTCTAAGATTCCTCCTCAGTTCTCTGACATTCCCTGTTCTAAGATTCCTCCTCAGTTCTCTGACATTCCCTGTTCTAAGACTCTTCCCAGCTCTGACATTCCCTGTTCTAAGATTCCTCCTCAGTTCTCTGACATTCCCTGTTCTAAGATTCCTCCTCAGTTCTCTGACATTCCCTGTTCTAAGACTCTTCCCAGCTCTGACATTCCCTGTTCTAAGATTCCTCCTCAGTTCTCTGACATTCCCTGTTCTAAGACTCTTCCCAGCTCTGACATTCCCTGTTCTAAGATTCCTCCTCAGTTCTCTGACATTCCCTGTTCTAAGACTCTTCCCAGCTCTGACATTCCCTGTTCCAAGATTTCTCCCAGCTCTGACATTCCCTGTTCTAAGACTCTTCCCAGCTCTGACATTGTGTTCTAAGATTCCTCCTCAGTTCTGACATTCCCTGTTCTAAGATTTCTCCCAGCTCTGACATTCCCTGTTTTGAGATACCTCCCCAGTTCTCTGACATTAGATGTCCTGAGTGTAAAGTTCTGTACTCTACGTGAGGGGAAGCCAAGAGCTCTGGCTTGCTCTGCTGTGACTAGAAACAACCTCCCTACAATCTCTATTCCTTGCTAGGGGCCACCTCATCTCTTACCTTGCCTGTCTAGTCCATCATACAGCTATCTCTAGATGAGAAGCAAGGCAAATATCTCCCTACAGGCCTTCCTCTTCCTTCCAGGTCACTTCCTTGGGTCCCTGGAATAAACCTCCCCTGGAGAGGACACATGAAGCCCCCGACAGATACAGAGGGAGGATGGGTGGCCAGGCACCTGAATCAGAAGAGAGCTGCCCTCCCCTGGGAAGTCCCTGTTTCCCTGCCAGAGTCCCCTCCCAGGCATGCTAGTGCCTGCATCATGCCTCCAGCCCTGGCTTCAGTTTCCCCCTTTCCTTAGCTCATTGGGAACCTCCCCATGGATCCTCTTTTCAGCCCCAACCTTCAGAAAACCAGGAGGGGAAGCACAGCTGTTTCATACCTTTTATTTCTCCCTTGTCTTCTTTGTAAACTTCATCCTGGGGTGATGCCCAGGCCTCTCCAGAAAGGGTTGTAGAGTACCGTTAGAGGGTCCTCCCAGAAGCATGTGGCATCCAGGCAGCCTTTGGACAGGCAAAGGAATCATCCAAGGAGAGGGAAACCTCTCCAGATACGTCAGGGTCCACCTGGACAAAGCTGCCCCTGGGTGACAGGGGGGCCTAGCTGGGGTTGGGACATTAAAGAAGGGAGGGGGCTTTCAGAGCCTTGGGTGGCCCACATGCTGCCCCAGTACCCCCCACCCCATAGTTGACTCCCTTGGGGTAGAGAAGACAGTTAAGAGAAGGAGCATCTTGACAAAGGAGACGAGAGGGAAAAAATGTGTCCCATTGGAGGGAACAGGAAGGAGGCAGGCTGAGCTGCCCTTTGAGGTCCTCGTGGTGAGGGGACAGGGCGCTAGAGACTGGGAGCTTCGGGAACAGGCTGAGAAGGGGTCCCCTGGGGAAGACTGAGGATGGGATGTGGAAGGGGTACAGCATGAACCAGAGAGAGGTAGGGTTGTGGCCCACCTCCTGCCGCCTTAGTCCACTGTGTCTCCCCATTAGGGCATCCAGGCGACTGCCCCTTGGGTTGGCCCTTCCCCCAGTTGGGGCTCTAATTCCCCTAGCCTGTGCTGGAAGACTAGCCAGCTCTGAGCTCAGAGGAGCTGATGTGGTCCTGGCAGAGGTGGTGTCTGCAGAAGGCCTCAGATTCGGGTATTGGCCTCATCACCAGTACTGACTCCCAGGGACTGAGGGAATGAGCCGTAGGCCATTGCACTAGGTCTTCTGGGTCAGCCTGGCCAAGCCTCTCATCACCTCCCTTCCCCCATTCCTCCCCTTTTGTGCTTCTCTGAGGATAGAACCGTAGGGAAGGAGGGTGGGGCACTGTCCCCAAAGAACCAGGGAAGCAGAAGCTTTGGGGAACAGAGCTCTCAACTCCCAGTTTAGGGGTGCCCCACCTTGCCTGGGCTTGAATTTCTCCGGAGCCACTTCTAGCTCCAGCTGCAAAGGGGGCATTTGCCCTGGGGGGTAAATGAGCCCTTGGCCCCAAGGAAAGGTAACATTGCCCTGGGGACGCCCACCCCCCACCCCAAGACCGCCCCAGTACTTGATATCGTCCGGGTCACCAGTAGCAAGGCCTCAGATGGCTCCTTAGCCTTAGGGGAAAGAATGTCCACAGGAGAGAGCTCAGGGGAGCTCTGCCTCCCTACCATCCCCTGCTAGTTCAAAGCCCCCTCCCCCAGTGGCACCTGGGCATTGGTTTCTACAGCTACTGGACTGTCGCTCCCCTCAAATGCTCGGTGCTTTTGCTATTTTGGTTCATACAGGAATCAATCACTCATCTGGGTTCTGGGTGTGTGGGTCCTCTGCCAGTCCTTGTGGCCACAACACCCATCTTTTGCTCAGGGCACTCAGATTGCACCTTGCCCATCCCCCCCGGCAACCTCCATCTCCGTGAACAATGAGAACAGGGAAGTAGAGAGCATCCTGGTAGCAGGGGGGGCTCTCCAAGGGCTCTGTGTCTTCCCCCCGACGACCCAGCGGCCCCCCACTCAGGCTTCGGAAGACCCCTGTCGTGGCCCGGCTCCCACCTCCCAGGGAAAGACGGCTTCGGCTGAAGGGCAGGCGGGACCCGCTAGCCCGCGACGGGGGCAGCGAGTTGCTGCTGACGGAGCGGCGGCAGCGCTGGCAGCCTCTGAGGTAGGCCGTGGGGCCGGGGCCCATCAGCATGGCCTCTGAGTAGCTGGGCACCAGCTGCCGATTTGAGCAAATGTGCCACTCCAGTTCTGTGAAGTCCACAGTGGCTACTCGGGATAGTGACGGGCCTCCAGGGGCATGGCCGGGTGGGGGCGAGCTGGCCCCAAACAGCTTCTCCACCTGGTAGTGGACATGGGCTGTGCCATAGGCAGCCACCACACGCAGCGGCCACGACAGGGTGGCCACAGATACCAGCCAGAACACCCAGGCCCGGGCATACCAGGGGGGGCTGCGGGGATCTGCAAACACCATTAGCGACTCTCGGAAGTCCACATCCTTCAGATGCATCCCTTCCCGGGCCTCCAGGTAGTCATCGAGGCCCTCATTGGCGCCAAAGAACCGGGCCCTCTGAGTGAGGTATGCTGCCTCGGCTTCCGCGCTTCCAAAGCTGAAACACTTGGTAAAGCGCAGGCGGGTAGCAGGGTGTTCTGACAGCCCCACTAGCTCTTTGGACACATCTCGGACACCATGGGCAGAATAGTCGAATTCGCCCCGTGCTGTCCGGCTATCGGCCCGCTCGTGGTAGACCTGGGTTGTGGTGTATGCGTCGCCGTTGCGGTAGCGGGTTATCTGTCTGGTTCGTCGAACGTAATGGTAGCTGGTGGCCTTCCACCAGACACAGGGTGGGGCCTGCTGGAGGCGGCGGATCAGGGCCAGCACTGTGACCACATCTGTGCGTGGTGCCCTGGAGGCCCTCATGTGGCAGTGCCAGCACTCAGCCAGGTACAGGAGGTAGAGGAGGGAGACGAAGGCCAGTGGGATGTACAGGTAGCCATCTGAGCACGGACTGGCCTGGTAGGTGGTGGGGGTCCCATGGGAAAGGCCAGTGCCTATGGCCAGACGGGGTACGGTGGCCAGCCAGCACCAGGCCACCACAGCCCCACAGGAATGGATGAGGAGGGTGAGCAAGAGGCACTTCCAATGGGACTCCCGGCAAAGGGAAACTCCCAAAGACTGCTTCAGGGGCCGCTGCTGTGGGGTGGGGAAGTAGGGGAGGGAGAGGCATGGGAAAGAGGAGAGAAAGAGAGAAAGAGAGAGAGAGAGAGAGAGGAGAGAGAGAGAGAAGGAGGTGGCAGTCAGGCTGGCATAGAAACCAAGGGAGTCTCGGGAAAAGGGGCCCTTTAGTGCGACCTTGGGACTGAGAGAGAATTCCGGAAAGGGAGGGAGAGATGGGAACAGGGATAGAACAGAACAGGAAAGGAGGTGGCAAGTCTGGGGAGGAGAGCAGTAGGCCTGGGGGCCAGGAGAGCAGCAGATGGATCAGTAGCCCCCACTTTCCATCTGTGCAGTGGGGAGATGGAGTCAACAGACAAGCTGGGTTTGCTGGTCAACATATCCCTACTTCTTCCTCCCCCCGCCTCCAATTCTCCTGGGAAAGGCTCATTCACCCAAGGGAACATCTGGGCTCTCCTCTGCCTGGCTGAACTTCTGGAGAGCCCTGTACCCCTCAAGCTCCAGAACCTCTCCCCAACACACACACACACACACACACACACACACACACTCACACACACACACATACATACACACACTCACACACACATACACACACACACACACACACACACACACACACACACACACTGAGGGAAGGAGGAATGGGAATGAAGGCAGAAATGTCTAAGGAGAAGGGAGAAGGAGGTGAGCATGTGGAGGTGGCTGAGGGAGGGGAAGATGGGGAGAACAGAAAGCAAAAAAAAAGCAGGGACCAGGGAAAGAGGCCGGGGGTGAGAACATGGTGGTGGTTACCCAAGCATCTGAGGAGGAATCATCAGAGAGAAGAGGAACTCCAAGCCCTCCTCACCTAACCCCTGCCAGTACCCCACCCCCCACTCCACCTTCACACACACACAGCAGGCTGAGAGAAGTCCAAGGAGGGAAAATACCTCCCATCATGGACACTCCATCCCTCAGGTCTCACACACTGCCTACAACCACACACAGAACATGCACAACACAACTCAGCACACAAGCCCAGCATGAAGGGGCATGCCCACATAGGTTCATATCACAAAGTGGGCAGTTTATCTATATACACAACCACCCCCCCCCCCCATCTTCCATCCTTCCTTACTACCCAAGCAGCCTCTCTCAGTCTCCCTGGCTCTGGGGTAGGTCCCAGGGGAACACACTGGGGGTCAATGCCATTTCCTCCTGCTGCCCACGACCTCGGAGCCTTACCTCCCCACTTCCTCCTCCCCTTGGGAGAAGAGGGGTTAGAGCAGCGGGGTAAAATCCAGAGGGTTCTTCCTTGTCCTTCCTCCCCCCTCCTCCTTCCTGTCTCCTCCTTCCCTCCTCCTCCCTGTCTCCCGCCTCAGCCTCAGCTTCAGCTCCAGCCTCCGTGCTGCATTGCAGGTTGGGGCTCCTGAGGCAACACTGATTGGAAAGGGGGTGACCCTGGCCTGGGGGGACCCAAGTCCCACTCCCTGAGCCCCTTTAACCCAAGCCGCCCCCTCCGGCCAATGAAGGGGGGTGAGTGGTGGCTTCCTCTTGCCCTGACGTCATGGGATGGGGGCGGGGCTGAATCTGGGGGGTGTACTTGGGGCTGAGGACCCCCAACCCCCCCAACTTTCTGCAGCAGGGGAATATCCAAGGAAGCCGCACCCAGCCCTCCAGGGACCTTCGCAGGGCGTCTCCAGGTGGGGGGCAGGGGGGTCAACCAATGGCATCTCGGTTCTGCATTCGGGCCCTGCCCGCCACCCCCCGTTATTTACCTCTTCCCTCAGCGGCTCCCCATCTGGGATGAGCGTGGGTACCTCCTCCCCGTCGCCGCCGCCGTCTACGCCGCCCTCTGATTCTCCTTGGGGCATCGTGTCCGTGCCGTCACCTCCAGGGGCCCGGTCATGATAAGGGAGATGGGCCCCGGGTGGGGGGCATCCGCTCGGCTCGGCGGCCACGGAGGGAGTGCTGAGCCAGAGCCCAGCCCCGCCCGGCCGCTGACCCCGCCCCCGCTGCACCGGCGGGCGCCGCCGGGAGCGCCTGGCACCGAGGCCCAACCTCCGCCCCTCCCCGCCCGGCCCACCCTCCCCGAGACGCCCAGAGCCCGCCTCTCACCCAAGTCTCGCCAGTAAGTGTGTATGGGCTGGAGGAGGGGAGCGAGGGGCGGGGCAGCACGGAGGAAAACACTTCCTTCCCCACGCCAAGATCCCACCGCCTCCTTCTCCTCTTCTTTCTCCTCCGCCCTGCTGTTGTCCCTTGTCCCTGGCACTTCCCTCCCTGAGGTCTTGGCTGGGATGGGGGTGGCGGGACTGGGAGGTTTTGGTATCAGCTGGTTGGAGGCTCTCAGGAAGCAAATTAAGCCCTGGGAACTCAGTGCAGGACTCCCTGCCCCCTCTACATCTTGTCTGAGAGCCTCCCACTCTTCGGGGCCCCAGAGGGACAGGCAGGGAGAGGCCAGTGGCAAACACTAGGTGCTATGTGGGGAGCAAACAGGCCGGGAAGGGGCAGGCAGACACTGTGGGGCTGTAATGCTAAGGGGCATTAGGGCCTGCCCCCAAGAAGTTCTGAGCTTCAGCTCCTGGACTTTGATGCTACCTGCAGTCATGATTCTCTATCATTTGATCCTGTCAGGGTTCTGGGCTCACAGTTCAGAAAGTCCTAGGGATTCCAGAGGCTAGGCCTGGGCAGTGACTGCTTCACTTGTCTTTATATCCTCAGGAAGGTGCACTGTGCCTGGCACACAGTAGGTGCTTAATAAATGTCTGTTAATTGATCACTGGACTCAGCTCAGACATGTTTTTTTCTTAATCTTTTTTATTTATTCCACTCACATTTATTAAGCACCTACTACTAGCTCTGTGCCAGGTGCTGGGGATACGCCAAGACAGACCCTGCCTTCAAGAAGGTCACAATCTAAAGGGGGAGACAATATATGAACAACTCTGTAGGAACAGCCCTGAGGGTGACTCTGTAGGAAGGAGTGGTTTCTAAGACCAGAATGAGCTGGTCCCTCCAGGTATTCGAAGGTCTCCCGGGTGAACGACAGCTTGACTTCTTTCTGCTTGGCTCCAAAGGTCAGAACTGGGAGCAATTAATAGTAAACGTTGCAAACGGGCTGGTTTCCATTTAATGAAAGGAAAAATTCCCTAAGCAGGCATTCAAAAGCAGGCTAGGCTGCTGAAGGGGAAGGTATGAGTTCCCCAACACTTGAAGTCTGTAAGCAGGGCTGGGAGTGTTGCCGAGAGGTTGCCTGTTTGGAACTAGATGCAATTCTGAGGCTCCTTTCGACTGAGATTCTTCCAGACCGCTCATTTCAGCACTAGGACAGCTCCCAAGCCCTCCCAGGTCTGCAGGACCGGAGGTGACCCCACAGGCTGCGGAGAGAAGTCAAGTCAACATCCATTTTCTCAGAGCTTACTATGAGCTAGGCTCTGTGCTAGAAGCACTGCAGGGTGCCAAAGAAGGTCTGAGGGCAGGCCAGCCGCAGATGCAAGGCCGAACTCAAAGCCTCCCATTTACATGAGTCCAGTGCCTGCTCCAGCTGTGTCAGAGTCCGAGGGCACTAGCTCCACCCAGCTCAGGGGCTCGGCTGTGACATCTCCCCTAGCTCCCACTTCTGGAGAGGGCTCCCTATTCATTGTAAACCTCCAGGTCCTAACAGGGGAGTGTCCTTGCAGAGGAGAAGGGTATGGGTCCTCTCTCTGAGACTCAGTTTATGCATCTGTAAGGAAGAGCGAGCTAGCAATGCCCACACGACCTCTCTCACAAAGCCGCAGTGTGGAAAGACCTTTGTAAACCTTGTGGCCGGAGCTGGGAGGGGAAATGGGAGAAGGGGTGAAGTGAAAGGCAGGGGTGGTAGAGGAAAGGTAGGGAGAAAACACCGGGGTGAAAGGGGGCAGAAGCGGACGGGAAGAAAGGATGGACAGGGGCGGGAGGGGTGGAAAGAAGGGGGAAGGGGAAGAAGTGGGAAAGAGGAGAAAAGTAGAGAGAGGAAGGGGAAGGGAAAGGGGGAGGGGAAGGGGAGGAAGAGGAGGGGTTGGAGAGAAGAGGGAGGAAAATGGGAAGGGAAGGGACAGCGGGAAAAGAGGAGGGAGGGAAGGGGGAAGGAAAGCGGAAAGATAACTGGTGGGGAGGAGGGAGAAGAGATAGGGAGAGGGAAGAGAGGGGAAGGGGAGTTAGAAGGGGAGGAAAAAGGAGAGGTGAAGGTCAAGGAGAGAAGGGGGAGGGCGAAGCAAAGGAAAAAGGGAAGGGTGAAGAGCAAGGAGAGAAGGGGGAGGGTTAGAATCGGAAGGAGAAGAGGCAGAAGAAGGAGAGGACGCCGGGGCAAGAGCAAGGCCAAGGCCGTAGGAGTTCCCAGGTGCCCTGCCCCATCCCACTGCTCAGCCCCAGCCCTTCCCGCCTCCCCCGCCCCCCCCCTCCCGGCGGTGCAGTCGTGGCAGGGAGACCTTCACCCGCTCCCTTGCGCAGGCATCTCAAAGACTCCTCTAAGCGACTCAGCCCGGACAAGGTTATTGGACTGTCTTGTCACGTTGGGACAGCTCTATAACCCAATCAGGCAGCCATACTGGTAGCTCCGCCCCTGTCAGCTTCCGGAAGTCAGGTTTCATGGAATCCAAGGCTGGGTGAGAAGCCAGTAGCCAATGGAGAAAGGGGGCGGTGCGCCCATCACGTGGGACGGTGGCCAATGAGAGGTGGGGAGGGTGACGTTGTGGCCATGGCGGCTGAGGCTGGCCCGCGGGTAGACGTGTAGCGGCAGTTAGCAGCCTGAGTCCGCGGCAGCTACCCCATTAGCATTCCTGCCCACCAGCCCTCCCGGCGGGAGGCGTCTAGCTCATGGCTTATCACTCGGGGTACGGGGCCCAAGGTGAGCGCGGGGCGGCATGGGCAGGGGTCCGGGCCTGGCAGCCCTCAGCCCAGCAGAAGGGACGGGGGCTGCGGGGGTGGGTGACGTCATCACGAGGGTTCCCACCTTTGCCCTCATCCTCTACATCCTGCCAGGCCCCGGCGTCCCTCGAGGATCCCGGGTGTTCCCGACCAGGCCTGTGTTCAGCCAACCTCGGCTTGTGTAGTCACTGGCACGGGGAGCTCACTACGTGACAAGGAAGTAGCCCATTCCCAGGCAGAATAGTTCCGGTGGACCAGAGGCCCTTCCTTGGGTGGCACTTAAAGCTGCCCCTTAGCCTTTCCTTGTGCTGCCAGAGACCAAGCCGGGCAGAGCTCAGCAAGTCACTTCTCCTGATGCCCTTTGATTTTCTGCGTTCTGAGGCCCCTCCCAGCCCTGACATCCCCTGTTCTAAGAGCCCTCCCAGCCCTGATATCCCCTGTTCTAAGAGCCCTCCCAGCCCTGACATTCCCTGTTCTAAGGCCTCTCCCAGCCCTGACATCCCCTGTTCTAACTCCCAGCCCTGACATCCCCTGTTCTAAGAACCCTCCAAGCTCTGACATTCCCTCCCACCCCTAACATCCTCTGTTCTAAGGCCTCTCCCAGCCCTGACATCCCCTGTTCTAAGAGCCCTCCCAGCCCTGACATTCCCTGTTCTAAGGCCTCTCCCAGCCCTGATATCCCCTGTTCTAACTCCCAGCCCTGACATCCCCTGTTCTAAGGGCCCTCCCAGCCTTGACATCCCCTGTTCTAAGAGCCCTCCCAGCCCTGATATCCTCGGTTCTAAGGCCCCTCCCAGCCCTGCCATCCCCAAGGGCCCTCCTAGATCTGTCTCCTCTGTAGACATAACTCTAGTCCCCAAACCCTGCTTTCCCACAGTTGTCCCACAGGTTCCCTCCAGGGCCACTGTAATTAGTCCTGTCTAAATAAACACTCTTCTTCAGGCTAGATATCCCCAGTTCATTCAAAGGAGGCGGGTTCTCTGGTCCTTCTCCTCTCCCTGCTGTTGTCTGGATGCTTTCCAGCCCAGGAACACCCAAGCAATCTGAGCTGAGCCCTGTAGTTCACCCCTCATCTTGCAGAGGGCAGCATGGGACCTGTGTCCAAAGTGGAGCACCTAGGGGCTCAAGGCGAGATTCCCACCCAGGTCCTGTGCCACACACATTGAGGCCCAGGGCTGCTGGAAGGCAGAGCTGTCTAAGCCACAGACCAATCCCAAAGGCCATGTTTGTTGGGTGGGAGAACATGTGGAAAGGCCAAGAGGGAGATCCAGAGAGAAAAACGGAGGAAGTACCTGTGGTTGGTCCAGTCCCTGGCATATACTAAGGGCTCTTCAAGGGGATTCTAGAGTTCAGCTGCAGAGTGGATGGCAAGGCCTGGACATCCAAAGGGAGGCCCTCAGGTCCCGCTGCCAGTACCAGGGGACCTCAGGGCCAGGGCACCTAGTAAGGTTTGGAGGAGCTAAGTAGCAGGCACAGTAGCAGGGCAGAAAGCAAGCCCTTCTGAGCTTCCTGGGTTTGGGGAGAGGGGCCCCCCAGAAACAGTCATCCGTGAGGCCACAGGGCTGTGGGGAGTTGTCTTCTCATGCCCCCTGAGGACTGGGCTTCCACTCCTCCATTTGTCTTTCACACGATTGTCCTGGCTCTCCTTTCCTTTTGCATCCCTTTACATAAGTCTTTCCTCATGCCTCTCTGCCATCCTGCCTCAGGACACAATTCCATTCCATTGGCCACCGGCAAAAGGTGGCTGGGAGTTCTTGGGAGGTGTGGAGTCCTTGGCTTTGCCCCTTCCCTCCTTGGGGCATCTGCCGTCCAGGCCAGAGGGGGTGTCCGTGGTAGGATGGCCACTTGGACACGAGGTGGATGGGATTCCCGGCCAGCCAGGAGTTGACCTTGCTGGTGTCTGTGCTTCCTTCCAGCTCAGAGATCTGTTGGGTTACTGCTTCAGGGCCTCTCATTCTGCCATCTGCCCCTTCTCTGCTCTCCCTCTTCAGGGTCCAAGCATCGGGTCAGGGCAGCCCCAGAGCCACCACCGCTCTTTGATGACACTAGTGGCGGATACCCGGCTCAGCCTGGCGCTTACCCACCACAGGGCTCAGATGTGGCCTTCAACGTCAACCACCTGCTCGCGGATCCTATGGCTAACGTTGCCGTGGCCTACGGCAGCTCCATCGCCTCCCAGGGCAAGGATATGGTGCACAAAGAGGTGAGTGACCTCGGAGGCCGGGAGCCTGGGGCTGTGCAGGGGATGTTGGGAGTGGTCCAGATGAAGAAACTGAGGCCCACGCACATCGGGTCACTTCACCCTGATGTCCTAGGGCTCCTTGGGGACTGACTCACCTGCTCACAGGCCTGGGATAGGGCTGAGGCAGAGCAACCAGCAAGGAGCCTGTGCAGACGTGGCCTGATGAGAGAGAAAGGACCTGAGTTCAAATCCTGCTTCTATGGTTCCCTGCCCGGGTGACCTTGAGTATCTTCTTTCTTGGAATCTCAGCTCCCTCCTTAATAAAACAAAGGGGTCTGACTTGATGGTCTCCAAGGCCTTCCAGCCCTGGCGTTCCTGGTTCCGTGGGCTAAGACCCTCCTGGCCCCCGATGCCTCGATTGTCACCTCAGCGGCCTCTCTCTTTTCCAGCTTCACAGGTTTGTGTCCATGAACAAGCTTAAACACTTCTTTGCGGTGGACACCTCCTACGTGGCCAGGAAGCTGGGCCTACTTGTCTTCCCTTACACGCACCAGGTGAGGTGGTGTCTGCCTCCCCGGGGCTCCTGGTCTCCTTGGGCTGGGGGAGTGAGGCTTTAGCTCAGCCATTTCCTGGGCCCTGACGTTATCTCTCTGTTCCCTCTGCCCCTGAGAACTGGGAGGTTCAGTACAGCCGGGACGTGCCTCTGCCCCCTCGGCAGGACCTCAACGCCCCTGACCTCTACATCCCCAGTGAGTATCAGGCCGGGGCAGAGGGGCTCAGGGTTTAGGGCTCAGGGCTCAGGGTTTGAGCTCACTGCATTGAGGCTCTACATTTCTGTCTCTCTTTGGCAGCGATGGCCTTTATCACATACATCCTCCTGGCTGGGATGGCACTGGGCATTCAGAAAAGGTTGGCCCCCACCCTTCACTCCTGGGGACCTGGGTGGGAATGCTCTTTGACCCTTTGAATCAGGTTCTCAAGTCGCCTGGCCAGAGGAAGAGGGGCAGGGCAGGGGCTCAGCCCCATCCTTAGCCCCCCACCCTTGTGTTCTCCTTGGGGAATGGAAGGAGCCTGGACTGTAGCCCCGTCTGCTGAGTGCTTTTCTTAGCCTCTTCATCTGTAGAATGGAAGCAAGACTGTTTTGGGTCCCTGCCTAACAGGGTGTTTTTGAGGGCGGGGGGAGAAGGTGGAGTGATCAGGAAAAAAGGGTTATTGATCTTCTGCTCACTGCCCCCTGCCCCGTCCCAGAGGAAAACAAACTAACCCCTTGTCCATGTCCGAGAAGTATGCCTCATTCCACACCTGTCGTCCACCACCTCTTTGTCAGAGGTCTGAGGTCTCTGAGCCTGGTCGCTCATGGCTGTTGTGATCCTGATTCCCCTGGGGGGCCTGGGTAGAAGCAGGACCTCCCTCTGCTGACCCTGCCTCCCCCACCCCGCTTCCCGCTCTGCTCCAGGTTTTCCCCCGAGGTGCTCGGCCTGTGTGCCAGCACAGCCCTGGTGTGGGTCGTCATCGAGGTGCTGGCCCTGCTCCTTGGCCTCTATCTGGCCACAGTCCGCAGTGACCTAGGCACCTTCCATCTACTTGCCTACAGTGGCTATAAATACGTGGGGTGAGTTTCAGGCCTGGGAGTGGGGGAGAGACTGGGCAATGGAGCAGGGCTGGGCTGGGCAGGGCAGGGCTGAGCTAGGCTTAGGGGCCTTTCCCCCAGATGCAGAGACAGCTGTTGAAGTTTCTGCACCAGAAGCCACCAGGCAGAGAGGATAGGGAGAGATGAAGGTATGGTGTTGAGGAACAGGGCTGGACTTGGGGAGGGAGGGAGGAAAGGAGTGGAATTGGGCTGGAGATGGGGAGTTTTGTCAAGATCAGAACCCTGGAAATAGCGATTCAAGAGGCCTGGAGTCAAATCCTGGCTCTGACACTTCATGAGCTGTGTGACCCTGGGCAAGTCACATCCTCTTGTTGGGATGGGAGGGACCTTAGAACAGAGAGTGTCAGAGCTGGGAGGGACTTTAGAACAGGGAATGTCAGGGCTGGGAGGGCCCTTAGAACAGGGGATGTCAGGGCTGGGAGGGCCCTTAGAACAAGGGATGTCAGAGCTGGGAGGGTCCTTAGAACAGGGAATGTCAGAATTGGGGGAATCAAAGAGTATCTGTTCGACTCCCTCATTTTACTGATGGGGAAACCAAGGTCCAGGGAGGGAGAGCTGCCTGCCTGTGTAGCATTCCCCCAACAAGTCAGCTTGTAGATTTAGTCCCTTGGTCCACCATCACGCCTGGGCCACCCAAGGGTCCTGACTATCCTTTGCTCCCCAGCATGATCCTGAGCGTGCTCACGGGATTGCTCTTCGGCAGTGACGGCTACTACGTGGCCCTGGCCTGGACCTCAGCTGCCCTCATGTATTTCATTGTGAGTCTGAGACGTGGGGCAGTGGGCCTGCCTAACCTTCATGCCCCCTCCCCCTCCCCCCTGCCTCCTCACAGGGAGCAGACTAATGAGGAGGAGGGGACAGTGACCAGGAGTGTCCTTGGGATGGGATGTGCCCCCCCCCCTCAGCCCGGGTCTGGTCCCTGCCCTTTGCCCTTTCTCTAGCCCCCCCTGAAGGTCTGTCTCCCACAGGTGCGCTCACTGCGGATGACCTCCGTGGGCACTGATGGGGTGGGGGGGCCTGCAC
This sequence comes from Phascolarctos cinereus, assembly GCF_003287225.1. NCBI lineage: Eukaryota > Metazoa > Chordata > Mammalia > Diprotodontia > Phascolarctidae > Phascolarctos > Phascolarctos cinereus. Next base: position 256,988,605 of record NW_027556402.1, on the reverse strand, counting down.
CCCGGCAGCGCTTCCAGCTCTACCTGACCCTGGCTGAGGCTGCCTTCCAGCCAATGATTATCTACTGGCTGACCTTTCACTTGGTTCGGTGATCCAAATGGGGTCTCCCCTCCTCTCCAAGGAAGACTGCGATGAAGATGACCATGATGATTTTTGTCCTGTATATTGAAGATTTTAATTGCTTCAGCCACATCTGTCCCTCATTCCTGGGAGTAAGGCCCTGGACAGGACCTTAAGAGGGTCTGAGGAGGTGGGAAGGAATGGCCAGCCAGGGATAGGCAAAGGAGCTCTTAGGGCCTGCAGTCCTGGGCCGGGGGGGGGTGGCGAGTGGGCAGTGAGGCCTGGACCCCATCAGATGTCTCTTGTCCCCAGAGCCTCAGCACCGAGTGCTGGAGTGGGTGCTCCAGGGGCGACTCCATTTTACAGAGGAGACTTGGCCAGGCTCCACTCGAGTTAGCTGAGAGGAGCTACCATTTCTCCAGGCCTCCGTTAAAGCTTGCTCTGCGTTTGACATGTATGGTCTTACTGGGTGCTCACAGAGAAGAGGGAGGGAGGCTGAGGGCTCACCAGCCACACTGGCCCACCGGCTGATATGCAGCGTATGGTTCCTGCCCCAGCCCAGGGCTGTCCCAGAGATGGTGCCTCTGATTAATCGAATTCCCATGTCTCACCTTTGAGCTCCAGGGGCCAGAGGCTTCCCTGGAAAAGGTGACCATGTGGGCCCCTCTGAGGGATGAGGCGAGCTTTCTGCTCCTAGTCCCAGGTAGGGAGAGGAGGCCCCAAAGGTAAGAGGGGCTGGCCCATGGGTTTCGAGCCCCATCCCACCCCCCAAAAAAAGCATCAGAGGGTTTAAAGCTGGAACATCTGGTCCAGTGCCCTCATTTTATTGATGAGAAAACTGAGGCACATAGAAAGGTAGGGACTTAGCCAAGGTCACATAGGTAGGGAGTAGGAGAGCTACGATTTGCACCCAGGTCCCTGACTCAAAATCTGGTGATCTCTCAACTTCATTGGGAGCCCTGTAGCATGTCAGGATTGGGAGGGTCTTCTGAGGAGCTGGTCTGACCTGGTCCTCTGACAAAATGTTGTCCTGCCTGTTGGAAGAGCTCTTGTTGGTGGGGAGCTCATCTCCTCCATAGGAAAGGTCTGTCTTCTTTTCTGGCATTCACTTATTCCTTTGGAATCTCCCCAGCTTTTCAGCTCTTTCAGGGAGGGTCCGTGACTCCCCGGGGCCTTGGACCCAGATTTGATGCTCAGCTAAATGTTTGTTGTCCGGAAGGGGGGCCGGTAATGGTCCTGGAGTCATGAAGAACCTGGGTTTGATTTCTGGCTCTGCCCCTCAGCTGTATGACCTTGGGACAGTCATTGCTTTTCTCCAGGCCTCAGTTTCCTCATTTATCAAGTGAGGATACTGAAGCAGTCCACCCCCAGAAGACTCAATTCTATACCATGAACATTGGCACCTGAGGGGAGGGAGGTGGTCACCGGCCCCAGTGTCTGTCTCTGCTCAGAGCCCCAACTGGGGAGGCTGGAGACTTGGCAGTCTCATTCCCTGCCTTTCTACTGTCATACTACACAGTGAGCTTGGGTAAGGGCCTTTCCCCCATCTCTACATGAAGTGGTTGGACACTAGGAGTTCTCTGATCGTCCATCGGAGGATGGCGACCAGAACTGGGAGGGGACTCGAGACTGTCTTTTGAGTCGGGCATCTTAAGCCCGGAGTAGGGGGTGCTGGCAAGCTTCACCATGAAGGGCCGGGCAAGGGACTCCCGCCACACACACTCCTCCACCCGGATCTTTGCAACTGTTTATTCAATCACAAATGGCCAGGACTGGCCTAGAGAGACTTGGGTTTTACACACAAACTCCTCCAGGCGCTGCAGAGGGCCAGGCCCCCAACGCCTTAGAAAACCGGGGCACGGGGAGAGACAAGGACAGGGGTGGGGGGGGTGGCAAGGGGGGGGGACACAGAAGAAAGAGCCGAGAAAAGGCAGAAGGAGGGGAAGGCCAGAGGGAGAGCAGGGAGCGGGAGGTGGGGCTGAGGAGGAGCTCCCGGCTGAGCCTGCTCACGCCCCTCCCCTCCCCGAGGCCCTGCCTCCCGGGCCACGCCCTGGGGTCGCTGGGAAAGAGCGGAGGGATGATTAGTCGCTCCTTCTGGAAGTGGGGTGGGCCCAGTTCCCCTCTCCCGAGCTCAGTCCCTCTCCAGCACCCCTGTCCCCTGTCCCTCAGTTATCTCCAAAGCGGATGAGGACCCCAAACCCCTCCCCAAGTACTAGGTTTTCCAAGTAGGGGCTTGGGGCTCGAAGGGCCCCCGTCCGCCTGGGCTCCCGGCTGCCTTTGGGAGGCGCCGCTCTGACAGAGGCTGGCGCAGCGCAGGAGGGCGAAATGGGGATGGGGGGAGGGGCGGGCCATCCCATAGCAGCAATTTCGGGGGGCAGGGGCTGAGGAGGCCCCGGCGCCCCTCGCCTTCCCCCAGAGCCGAGGCTTCTGGGGGACGGGGGGGGGAGCGGGGAGTGGCTCTTCTCCGCTGTCCGAAAGGGGCGCGGGGATGGGGGTACACAGGCGTCCGGTCCGTTCTTGGGGTTCATTCCCTGGCCGGCTTCCCCCTTTAGAAACTCACCAACGTATAAACCATACTGTGGGAGAGAGGAACGGGCTGGGGTTGCGCGCAACCAGTGAGAGCCCTTCCCCTCATCCCCCAAAGGAGGGTCCCTCTCCCCTCCTAAGGTGGGACGGAGCTCACCTGTACAGGTAATAGAAGAAGGAGAGCAGGTAGAAGGCGAGTTTGCACCAGGACTCCTTCTGACAGTAGTTGAGGATGTCTGCGTTCATGATGGAGACGGCGTCGTACATGACCTCGGAGCCGTCTGCCGGGCGGTGGAAATACCTGGGGGAAGGGGAGGGGGCGAAAGGAGCCGGGAGTAGGACCGGGAGAGCCGCCACGACTTCGCGAAGTGTCACGTCAGAGGGCAACCCTCGCAGGAACAGATAAGTCATCTCCGAGGCTTTAGAGACTTTGCATTTCCCTTTTGGGATGGTTGGGACTAATAGTAGACTGAAATCTGCCTTCCCGGAAGACCGACATGGGGGCCCCTCCTCCTCTCCCAGGCCTGAGGACCCCTCCCGGCAGTATGGCCCGACCCAGTAACCTCACAAGCACAGCCCTGGCACACCACTCCCCACCCAATCCCGCAGCCTGGTCACCTCCATAGGTGGTAGAAGAGGAGGGGGATGTTGAGGCCCAAGGTCACCCACTCCGCGGCGCACAAGAACATCAGGCAGAACAGGCCGTGGATAGAATACTCGGGAACCACGAGCTGGAGGAGGGCCAGGGGGGCACCGACCGGTCAGGGTCTGCCCTCTAGTCCCGAGTAGGGGGTGAGGCCCACCCTCCCCTGACAGGCCCCAGAGGAGAAGGCACCGTACTGAGGTCAAGCATCTGGGCTCCGTTAACCCACCTGTTCTGTGGTCCTGGGACTGGGAGAGGGAGTAGGGGTCCTGGGGTGGGGCGTCCCTGAGCCTGCTGGGAAGAGAAGGGCTGCATAGGGATGCCTAATTTGCATCTTATTATGTGGCAACTCGACCCGCCACGCCCACCTTCCTGGGGCAAATGGAGCTGAGGGAGGAGTGAGGCACCAAAGACTGGGGATCCGCCTAGAATCACAGAAATCGGGGCCAAATCTGGGGCCAAACCCGACCGGTCCGACCATTTCAGGGCACAGAGACTGATCAGAGGTCACACACAGACACAAAATGGAAGTGGATTAGCGGGGCCTGGATTCCCGTCCAGGGCGCTAGGCTGATGGCCAGACAGACAGACAAAGGGGGGTCCTGTGACCCCCAAGACCTCCCACTGACCTTCCTTAAGAGGCAGCAGATCCGCTCAATGTTTTTCAAACGCTCACGCTGTGGGGAGGAGAGGAGGGTCAGGCCGAGTGAGCCCGGTGAGGGAGGATGCAGGACAGAGTCCAGTGGTGTGTCGGTGTGGGTGTGGATGTGGATGTGTGTGGGGGGGGGGGCGCACCAGGTCCAGCTTCCCTGAGGGGCGAAGACCTCCCCAATCGTGCCAGGCCAGCCCAGCTCCCCGCAGCCACAGGGACTTAAGCCTTGTTTCCATGGCGATGTCACCACAGAGGCAGGCGCCGCCATTCCCATGGCAACTGTCGCCATGGAGGGCAGGCACTTCACCCGGATCTCCCCGGCAACGGCCGGGACTTCATCAGCCAAAGAGCGCGATGGCCAAGACACCCAGTGGGCTGGCTTCGACGCCCCGGTCTGACACGGCACCAAAGGCAGCAGGCATGGGGAAGTGGGCAGTCTCCTCTCCCACCCCTTCGCCCCGTGCCCAGGCCATCCTGCCCTCCCAAGGTCCCTCCCCCTACGAGGCTCACTGTCTTGCCCCGAGGCCGGTATCTTTCTACGCAGATCTACCCTCTGCCCAGCCCCAACACAGACCCGGACAGACTGACGGACACACCTCGGCACATCACATGTATTGACTTACTGCCCTGGCAGGGTTGCCCTGATCTATGGGGTTCTTGAAGTCGGTCCTCAGTTCGTCAAAGGCGATGATCTGGGTGGGGGGGGGGTGCCTGTCAGGCTGGGAGTGCCTGGGGAGAGTATCCCACCCTGGACCCCTGGACAGGGGGCCCTCAGATTGTTTCCCAACCCTCCTTTATTCATCACCTTCTTCCTAGGCTCCATCTAATACTCGTGTGGGGAGTGTTTTTTCTCCCCACAATCCAAGAAGAAACCATTTTATAAGTGAGGAGACTGAAGCTGGGCCAGAGGAATTGACTGGTCCAGGATCATATAGCTACCAGGTGGCCCAGAAGGGCCTGAGACCCAGGACTGTCCTGACTTGCTAAAGGGCAGTAGAGGCTGGGCATCCCACTGTGGGATCTGTGACTTCTGCCCCCATACCTCCCCACCAGCACCCTCATCCATCTGTGCCCTCCTCTAGCACCATCTGAGCTGGTCAACCTAGGGGCAACTGGGGACAGGAATGCTAGGCGTGTATGCACTGGAATGTGGGAAGAGGAGACCCCTCTGTGTGTTCCTTCGGCAGCCTGGAGTAGGGGGAGGGTGGGTAGTTCTAAGCTAGAGAACATCTCGCCTTTCCTGTTCCCCAGGGTGCCATCTGGAGCTCAGGGTGCCACTGGGTCCAGGCAGGGGGGAATAGCAGAGATAACCTGTGTCCTATCCCAAGGCCAGGCCCAGGGTGCCCCTCCCTCGCTCCATCACTCCCACAAGAATAAACAAATCCCCCGCACCACCACCACCAACTGACACCTGTCACTCACCCAATGAACCTGTCAAGAGACCAGGATGCCCTGGGGTTGCTTAGCAACTTCAAACACCACCTCCTCACCCTCCCTGCACACATGGTGTGGGGCTGGGAGGGGGACCGGGCTCCAGATGGAGGGAGAGGCAGGAGAGAAGGAGCCCGAGGCCTGGGCTCCAGCAGGCCCAGCTCTGCTACTGTTCGCCATATGACCTTGGGCAACTGGCTTTGCACCCTTGGCCTCACTTTCTTCATTTGTAACATTAGGGAGGGGATTCCACGAGGGGAGCTTCCTCCCCTGGCAGCGCCTCCCTGGGATTCAATTCAGCTTCCTCCCTGCTCCCCCCAGTCCCCTCCCTGCAGCTTCTGCCTCCCTGGATGCCAGCCTTCCTCTGCTCCAGCACAAGTGCCCTTCCCTTGGGAGAGGGCAGGTGACTTGTTTCTCCTCTCACCCTACACACTCCATCTGGTCATCCTTTCTTGGTGAGAAGCAAGTCTATGCCCCAGGCTGGCAGGGAGCTCAGTTCTAGAAGATAGGTCCCCTGGAGTTTGGGGGGCCCTCAGTGAGACCTGGAAGGAGTGGGGGGGCAGAAACTCTGGCAGCCTCAGTGGCCAGGAAGTGCGGGAAGGCTTCTGGAAGCCCCTTCTTTTACCACAACTGCCCTAATCCACAGCCTCTCCTTCTTCCCAGTCCTCAAACTCCCACTTTCAGCCCCATTCTCGCTGCTCCTTCAGCTACAGTCTTTTCTTACCTCCACCCCCCTTCCTGGACACAGGCTCTGCTCTCTAAAGACTTTGTACCTCCGGAAACCTGTCTGCCTTAGCTCCCTTGGGCCTTCTTTCATCCCCCTAAGGGCCTGTCTCCTCTTGCTCCTTCCCCAAGGTTTACTGCCCACTGCGATGGCAGCTAGAGTGTTTTTGGGCCTGAAGTCAAGAAGTCCTGAGTTCAAATCCAGTCTGAGTTCGATCCTTGGCAAATTACTAAAAACCTCTATTTGCCTCAGTTCCCTCAACTGTAAAAATGGGGATATTAACACCAATTTCACAGGATTGTTGTGAGGATCAAATGAGATGTGTAAAAGCACATACTTTTGTATGTGTGCCTGGCACACAGTATGTGCTATACAAATGTTTATTCCCTGTCTCACCTGACCTCATGTAAGGGAGTGGGGAAGGTAGGAGACTGAGGCAGGGGGTCTATACATGCAGATGGGAGAAGAGATAAGGGAAAGAGGCAGAAAAGAGACAAAGAAAACAGGCACCAAGAAAGCTATAATACCCAATGCAGGGTTTGGACACATAATTGGGGCTCATTAAATACCTGTTGAATGAACAAAGAGCCAAAGATAAGAGGGATGACACAGGCAAAAAATGGGGAGAAAGGGATGGTGATATGAGCGAAGAGTCACAGGGCCTGGAGTGTGTGTGTGTGTGTGTGTGTGTGTGTGTGTGTGTGTACTCTCGAGTATGTGAGCAAGGAGCCCTAGAAACAGGGATGAGACACAAGGAACCAGCTGGGACATATGAGGAGAAGACAAGACATTTGGGGCAAAAGGATGCACAGGAATGGAGGAAGTGACAGGAAGAGGTTCAGAGAGGATGGAGGTGGGTGAAAGGGGGAACAATGGGAAACGGGAGAGAGATTCAGTTCACACAGATGGTGAGAGAGGCACAAGTGTCAGAAAGAGACAGTTAAGGTGGAGAATGAGGGGCGCAGAGACAAGTTGTGGGGGGGAGGAAAAAAGGGGAGAAGCAGACTGGAAGGAGCAAGAGAATAAGGAAAAGAGAAAGGAGACATTGAACAAAGAGGAGGGAGATGAGGAGGGGGAACAGAGACAGAGATATGGGGGAAGAGGGGGTAGAGAGAAATGAGCCTGACAGGCAGAATAGGAAATGAGGAGGGGGAAACAGATGGAGAGGATGACAAAGATGAAGACACAGACATATGGGAGAGAGATGAGTGAGACAGGAAGTACAGAGGGAAAGGAAGATGAGAGAAATAGCAAGAGATAGCAAGTGGGGCTGGAGAAAGGCGAGAGATGAGGACAGAGATGTGGGAAGGAGAGATTGAAAGTAAATGAAAGAACGCAGATGTGCAGACTGAAAATGATGGCAGAGGAACAGGAGAGGGGCGTGGATTTGGGGACATGGGGAAAATGTGCATTCCCTGAGGGTAGGAGCCATGTTCTAGCGAGTGCCCGGTGCAGGTGCCCAGGAAACATTTGTTCAGTGAATGAATGGAATGAATGACTGAGTGAATGGGAGGAGGGTGCTAGAAAATTGGAGAATGGGAAAGAAATGGAGAGAATAAAAAACAGCCATAGAAAGGAGGTTAGGAGTGGAGAGAAGAGACACTGGGGGTGGGGAGCAGAAAGGGAAGTGGAGGAGGCTTGTGGGGATGGAAGGAGGGGACAGGGATGCTGGCAGCATAGCAAAGACTTGTCAGAGAGTAGAAGGCAAAAAGGGAACCCTGAGCAAGGGAGCCCCTCCACTCTTCCCCACAACCCCAGAACTACCTGGCCCTTGAGCTAATAGCGACCGAGGACAGTAAGCAGCAGAGTCCAACACCGCTAAGAATCAGGCCAGAGGAAGGATGGAGTCTTGGAAAGGAGGGGAAAGGGGGGGGAGGGGGGATATGGGGACGCAACAGGACGAAAGGGGTTGGTGAAGATGGGGAGGTCTGTCCCATCAAGACCCTTCCTTCACGGACACGTGGGGTGGGGGAATGAAGAGGAAGGGGTTAATAGGTTCCGGTAGATGTGGGACTTGTAAACAGATGCAGTTGCTATGGCAACTGGCTCCATCACTCGGCTGGAAAAACCCACAATGGAGAGGAAGGGAGGAGGGGGGACAGACAGACCTGGATACAGACAGAGAGAGGATTGAAGAGGCTCTGCCAGGAAGAGGGGAGAGGAAGAGGAGAGCTATACTGGAAGAAATTAAGCCCCCAAGTGCAGAGCAACCCGAATCACTCCCTCCCCCCGCCCCCCCCCCCGCTTCCCATCCAGCTGCATGGTGGACCAGAATGGGGTATCGGTGACAGAAAAAAGGGAGGATGGAAAAATAGGAAAATGGGAAGGGGGAACAGGTATTTGGGGAAGAAGGAAGGGAAGAGGCAAGGGTGGGGGAGGGAATAACAGTAGGCAAGTTTCCCCTCGTCGCCCTGAGAAGTTCCCCCTGTAGCGTGCAGTGCCCCCGCCCCCGCGGGAGCCCGGGGCCGCAGACCCCTCTGCCCCGGTCTGGTTCCGTCCCCCGGCCCCCGGCCTTACGTGCCAGATGACAAAGAAGATGAGGGATGCGCACAGCACCAGCGTCAGCATGTAGCAGAACGCGGCGAAGGTGAACGCCATGGCCCCGGGGCCCAGCGCCAGGCCGGGGGGCGCCAGCCTACGCCGTCGGGTGGCCCCGTCGCCGGGGGACCCCGGCCCGGCCCGGCTCCCGCTCCGGCCGCCACCCCGCCCCACAGGGCTCAGCGCTGGCCTGGCATGGCCGAGGGGGTCGCCCAGGCGAGCCCCGAAGAGAGACGCGCCCACCCAGCCGGCCGGCCCGGCCGCTGGGGGCTCGGGGAGCGCGGGGTGGGCAGGCGGCTCGGGGGGCGCGTCCGCTGGCGCTGGCGGCTGCTCCTGCCCCTCTCGCTCATCCTGCGCTCGCCCCGCGGCTCCCTCTCCAGCCCGGGAAGCTGGGGGGGCGGAGCCGGGGCGGGGCTCCCCCACAAAGGGGCAGGCCTGGCCTCCAGGCGGGCGGGGCCACAGCCCAAAGCTAGCAGGCTGCTGGGGACGCGACAGCCCACTGGCGTCCGCCGAGCGAGGGACTGGAAGAGACGGGTCGCGGGAGGGTCCTATGGGGCGGGGGGCAGAGCCCACATTAGTTCGGGGTGATCGTACCCAGCACAGCCGGCCCAGCGCCCGCCCCCGCAAGCAAGCAAGCGAGCACACGCACACACATACACGCGCGCGCGCGCATTCACACCCATACTCACAAATGACAGCTCCCCTCCCCCCCAACATCGTGCTGCCAAAATCGAGCACAAAGGACACCCCGAACTCTTGCAGTTCTCCGATTCCCCGCCTCCCCCCCTTATATACACCCTGGGCCGACAAAGCAATCACACGCACCCACGCAGATTGCCACCGAGGGCGGGGGACAGCGCTCGTGGGTCCATAGTGGGAGGCAGGCACAATGCTTTGGAGTTGGGCTGAATGGCCACGGCTTACGAAGTCCCCACGCAGCTGGCTCCAAGGGTGTGTGCACATCTTTGCCACCTGATGGGCATGGAAAAGGGCGGGGGCGGGGACAGGTAGGAAAAGGAACCCGACGAGGCATTCCTGGGACCTCCCCATCTGTTTTCCGGCATTACCAGCCCCAGCTCCCTTCCTCTCCGTCCCATTCCCGACCCTTTTGTCGGGAGCCGGAGCTCTTCGGGACACCCCTCATATGCAGCAAGCGGGTCAAGAACCTTAATGGCAACAGCCCATCCCTCACCATGCCAGGGTGCTAGGGGCCTTAAAAGCTCACCTCTCCTGGCTCAGGAGACACCTTCCCTCAGCCCACAGCCCCCCCATATGCACCTTTTCCCGGCTCTGGGGATCCCCCCCCCTGGACGCAGCCCACAAACCACACTGGCTGGCTGCCAACCACCTTGCAAAACCCCTTTGGGGGGGGGTTCTCCCGAGGCCACTGAAGATTTATTGAGGATTTATTTTTGTCCTTGTTTCTTTTCCCCAAGGGGCTTTTCCTTGCAAAATGCTGGACGAAATGTGAGTAGGAAGGATGGGGGTGGGGGGGGTGGGGGGTTTGGCATCCTCAGAGGGCTGCCTTGTGAGGTCCCCATGCTGCAGCTTCAAATACAAGCAGAAACACATTTGTGTACATGTTCTTGTATGTCACACTGACCAGGGGTCCATGGGACAAGAAAGGAAAAGGCAGGGCGAACGGACTCCTTAACTGGAGTTCCAGGGACTCTGAGACTGTGTCCCTGGTCAACGCTGACTGGGACTGAAGCACTCAGGCTGTTTGGGAAAAGGGGGCCATGACAAAGGAAGAAATATTGGTGGGGGGAGCACACAATTCATGGAACCAAGGCAAGAAATACCATTTACTCTATCCTGGGGTGGAAGGAAAAAAACCAGGAGCTAGAGTAAGCCAGCCGTGTGGCGGGGTAAGGAGGACAATCCTTGAGCCGTCAAGGGGCAGGCCCCCAAGCCAAGCTGGGCCGCCTGCCGCCTCCAGCAGGGCAGAGCTCTGCTCCCAGCCTGAGCCAGCACAGGCCTTCCACCTCCACAGCCTCCCGGGGCCAAGAAGGGGAGAGGTGGGAGGTACGCCAAGGGCAAAGTGAATCGACAACAGCTCCCCTCCAAGCACAAATGCAAATCCAAAATTGCAGCCGCCCACCCACTTGGGCTTTGTGCAAAGCCGCGCCGCTCCGCCGCTCCCCCCCTCCCCCAAGCCATTACGGACGGATTGAGCTAAAAGCTCAAGGCCAGGAGGGGTTAGCGGCAGCGGAAAGGGAAGCTAAGGTGAAGCTGAAAGAGGGTGAAGATGGCGAAAGAGCAGGGGCGGCTGAGCTCTCCAGGGCCGCTCCCTCCTGAGGTCTAGCTCATCGTCCCCAGGACCCATATCCCCCCACAGTCTGGGCCTTGGGTCTGGTGGAAGAGGCTCCCTGCTCCTGGGGTGCAGGGACTCCCCAGGACTCACTGCAGCTCTGAGGGAACGCGGGGAGCGAGCTGGGAACAAGGGAGACTCCGGCTCCCCAAGAAAGCTGGGGAGAGGACAGGGGCTGGGGAGGCGGGAAGGGGGCTCTCCAAGGCCTTGGGAGGCCTTAGGCCACCGGGCAGAAGCCCTGCTCGAGTTCCCCAGCCCCCACCTGCAGCACAGATCTAATCAAGAGCTTTGGAAGGGAGGCTGGGGGGTGGGAGTGGGCGACAGGACTCACTGCCCACAAGCCACAGAATCAAATGCCCCTTGGTGCCGGGGGAGGGGGAAGGCAGGCTTGGGGCTCCGCCTCCTTCCTCAGGGGCATCATCTGAAAAGAGGTGCCCTCCGGCTCTGCCCCCTAGCAGCAGCCTCCACTGGCTGGCTTCACCGGGGTGCTGTCGATCTTGAGGCTGGGCCGCTCGCCCCCTGAGGCAGCCCCAGGACCCATTCGCTTCTTGATCTCCGCTGCCATGGTCATGAAGGCCTGCTCCACATTGGTGGCATTCTTGGCGCTGGTCTCCAGGAAGGGGATGCCCAGAGAGTCAGCAAACTCCTAAGGGGAAGCCAGGGGAGTGTGGGCAGGTCAGAGGCTCTGGAGGGAGCCCTCTGAGCAGCCCCCCCCACCCTCCCCCCCCCGCACCGAGCCCTCACCTTGGCAGTGGGGTTGTCCACTACCTTCTTGGTGGTGAGGTCGCTTTTATTGCCCACCAACAACTTGTTGACATTCTCACTGGCATATCTGTTAATCTCCTCCAGCCACTGTTTGACGTTGGCATAGGATTCCTAGAGGAGATGGGGGTGAGGGGCTCACCTTCAGGCTGAGGAGAGTGAAAAGGCTCCCTCCCTCCAGCCCCCAACCCTGAGCAGAAAGGGGTGGGGGGCAGACAGAGCCAACGTTCCCTGCCCAGAGGGACGCTTAGTAGGACTCTTCCAGCCCCCCATGCGGGGAGAGAGAGGCTGAGAATCCGAGGTAGAAGGACAGAGGTCACTTATTCCCAGAAGCCTCTGACAGCAATACCTGGGACACAGCCCCCCCTTCATAGCATCTTGGTGGGTCTTTAGCGTCTAGATAGAAAAGGGGCCTAGCAGCCGGGAGATTTTCATCCATCACTGCCTAACCAATGGAGAGAGTTTGAAGTGAGAAGCCAAGATTCAGACCATGTGACCCTGAGCTGGGTACAAGATTCTCTATCTGCAGAATGGGAGAATGTAGGCAGAGGACTTGGAGCCAGAAGGTGCCGAGGGCATCACCTGACACAAGGAAAATGATGTGCCCAGAGAATAACTCCGGCCCCTCCTGCCACAGGAGAAGGGGGGGGGGGGCCCTGTGTGTCTGTCTGTCTGTCACAGCTCCAGGAAAATGGCTCTCAGTGCAAAGAGGGATGGGGCCCGGCTGCTGGCCCCTGTGAGCTTCTGGGCAATCCGGCCCAGAAAGTCCAGTGCTGTGGGGGGCAACTGTGGGAGAAGGCCCAGGGCCCCCTCTGCCCCACTCCCCACTTGCACCTCAACTGCCTCCTCCTCCTCGGCTGGCTACTGGCACACTGCAGGGCCCAGCCTGAGGCTGCCAGGCAGGCTGGGGCCCGGGGGTCCTGGCAAGGCCGAGCTACCTGGTCAGTGACATCATACACCACGATGATGCCGTGGGCCCCTCGGTAATAGCTGGACGTGATGGTCCGGAAGCGCTCCTGACCGGCTGTATCCCACTACGGCAGAGACGGAAGACAGGGATACAGAGGAGCGCTGTGAGGGGGCCCAGGCCAGGCCCCTCCTGACCCCCTCGACCTCCCCCCCCCCACCAGAGAGCAGGCACTCACAATCTGGAGCTTGATGGTTTTGCCGTCCAGCTCGATGGTTCGGATCTTGAAGTCGACCCCAATGGTGCTGATGTAGCTCTCAGTGTACGTGTCATCCTGGGAACGTCAGAGAGTGCAGCCTCTGAGAAGCCAGAAGTCCTGCTCTGGCCGAGGCCCCGGCGCCCAACCACGGGGGCTCCCGGGCGTCTCCCCCGAGAGCCCCAAATAAGCCCTCCCGCTCCTTCTCATCCTCATGGGGCCGCAGTCAGAGGGCAGCCAGAGTACTGCAGCTGCCTTCCTGCAGACCAGACCCAGAACTCGAGACAGCAAACCAAGGCCCGGAGATGGGCAGGAGACTCACAGCGAATCGGAGGAGCAGGCAGGACTTCCCGACGCCTGAGTCGCCGATCAAGAGCAGCTTAAACAGGTAATCACTGGTGGGAGAGGAAGGGGAGGACATGAGAGCCCAGGAGAGGCCCCACTCCCACCAAGCTCTTCCTTGGGCCCAGAGCCTGCTCTAGTTTCCAGAGAAAACGGATGCATGTGGAAACATGGAAAACTGTGCAAGACACTTCCCAATAAAGGTAGAAAGAGAATTCAAGAACTGCTAAGAAAGAGGGACAGGGACTGGGAGAAGAGGCTGCTGGGAATTCGGGCAATGCACAGGCCTCATGCCATCGGTCAATCCCAACCAGCCTGTGAGGTATCACCACATGGATTTTCACCCCCTTCTTACAGATGAGGAAACTGAGGCTCAGAGCAGGGATTGTATGTAAATGTCAGGGTCAGGATTTGAACCCAGGTCTCCTTGACTCCAGGTGACACGCTCTACTCACTATACCACAAAACCTGCCTTATTTGCCCAATTTAACAGAACAGACTGTGCACTAACAGCCAAAGAGTGGACACCTCCCAAGCATCCAGCCGGGCGCAAAGGGCAGGAGCTAGCCAGGAGGAGGTGAGCGACCATCACAGGGCAATGAGACTAGGAGGAGCTAATAGCCGTGAGGCCATTCCAATTTACAGAGAGGAAAACCGAGGCTCAGGAGAAGGGCGTGAGGAGAGGAAAGCATCTGCTAAAGCGTCAGTGAAGGGCGTAGCATTTCAGAAGCCAGGCCTCACTGGCCTGAGGCCACCTCCAAAGGGCAGGCGAACAAAGATGACAAGAAAGCGAGGTGGCCAAATGCTGCAAGGCCCGGTCTGGCTGCTGCGTTAGGGCCGCAGACCATCGACCAGATGCCCAGGGGTGGATGGAGGGAGCCGTGGGGGGCAGGAGAGAGTGATTCTTCAAAAACACTGATGACTCAGAAGGACAAGAAGAGCTGGGTCTATTCCAGAGGAGGAGACTCCCTCGGGGGCAGGGTCTGCAGGCAAGCTCTGAGCCAGGGCTCAGCGCTCTTGTGTCATGGAGCCTTTGGCAGTCCGGCGAAGCCGCCAGACCCTTTCTCAGAACAGCAGTTGTGAATAATGAAGGGAAATGCTCAATATTACTTAAAAGGTTAGTGAAAATAAAGATGCCATCCTCTATGTGCCCAAGGTCACAGAGCCATGGAAATCTTGGTCAAGCTGGGGAAAAAGCCGGCCTAGGCATTCCAGGGAAAGAGGAGAATCCCTCCTGGGCCATGTTCACCCAGGCTGGATTCGGTGTGTGAGCTCCACAGCAGGCTCCCCGAGATTCCTGGCCCTGGGAGCCTCAGAAGAGGTAAAGGCCCAAGGCCCCGAAGAGTGTGAGTAAAAGCAGAGGGAGGGGGAGGCACCCCTCCAGCCAAGCTGGGCAGCAGGGCCTCTGGGGCCGATCACCCACAGTCCTTCACTTTCCCTGTCTAAACATTCATCCTCTCTCCCTTTTCCCTTCCACAGCCAAACTCCCAGGAAGGGTAGGGGACACACTCCTGGTCTCACTTCGGTTCCTACTCAATCTCTCTTAACCCCTCAGGGTCTGGCTAGAGGTATCACCACTGGCCAAACATCTGGTAACTGCTCAAGCCAACAGCTTTGTACCCTCCTACTACTAAGGTCTTTGCAGACTGGGTCAGGGCTGCCCGAGCCTGGTCCTCCTCCTGATTACATGCCTGCCCCTCCTCAGCCTCCTTCCATGGCTCTTCAGTGGGCATGCCCCAGGGCTCTGCCTTGGCCTAAATGTACCTCTCACTCCCGAGGCCTCCTGAAGGCTTCTCCCCTCATACATTCTCAAGCCCCTCCCCACCACAATGCAGCCTCTGGACAACTGCCAAAGCCAGGCCCCTTCTTCTTACTGCTTCTCAGCTCCAATGCAGATTCCTATTATTCGGCATTCAAAGCCTTTCCCACTCTGGTCCCAACCTCTCTTTCCAGCCTCAGTCCATTACTTCGTTTTACAAACTCTCTGAGCCTTCTCCCAGCTCCTCAGCCTCCCCTCTTCACACAAGAAGCATTACCTGCCCCGAGATGACTTTCATTTTCATTTCGTGTACATTTGAGCATACCTCCATGTGTCACTACTGTTCCCCCAGACTGAGGGCAGGAACCTTTCCCCTTCTGGCCTGGCCCATGGCACTTTATAGGAATGTTTGCTAGTTTCTCTCTAGCTGGCATGGGTTCAATCATCATCATGACACAGATGACCCAGCCCTGAGGGCAGTTTTGCCACACCCATGCTCCACCACTCCTCCAGGCTAGCACAGGCTTCCAAGTTCCTCATCCTCCTTCCCCTCTCCTTCCGTTTCCTCCATCTTGCCAACGAGGCTCCGCTCAGACCCCCCCAGCCTGCCCACCTGGCATGGAAAGCTCTTCCCAGCTGCCTCCCACTGACCTCCACCCCTTCACACTCTGCTCTATCAAACTGTCTTCCCCCACGGCTGGAGGGCACTCCTTCCTCACTGCTGCAGCATTTATTAAGTACCTACTGTGTTCCAAGCGCTGTGCCAAACCTTGGGAATACAAAGACCCACAACGAGCCAGGCTCTGCCCACAAGGGGCTCACAGTCTAACGAGGGAGACAGCCTGAAACAAGCGTACAGATAGATGGCACTGGGAAGGCCTGAAGGAAACCAGGCAGCTCCGTGGTCAGAGGTGAGGGGCAAGTGTTCCAGGCCTGGGGGCAGCCCAGAGGTGGAGAGTCTTGTTGAAGGAGCAGCCAGGAGGTATGTCGGTGCATGAAGACTGGAAAGCGGTCAGGGTGCTGATTATGAAGGGCTCTGAATGCCAACTGGAATTTCTATTTGATCCTGGAAGCCACAGGGAGCCACTGAGCGGGGGAGATGCCGCGGTCAAAACAGGGCTTTAGGAAAATCCCCGTGGTGGCTGAATGGAGGATGGGCTGGAGTGGGGAGAGACTGGCGGACCCCCAGCAGCTACTGCAATAGCCCAGGTATGAAGTGCCCACGGCCTGCACCTGGGAGGGGGGCGCATCAGGAGACAGAAGGGGGGCTAAGAAGAGATTCAAGACTTGGGAGTGGGAGGGCCTGGGACAGGATGGCACCCATGACAGTCGCCGCTCCAGCGCTCCCTCCTAAACGAGCCGCTCTCATGAGGACAGGGTCCTCTCTCAATTACTCTGTCCTTGCTTGCCATTTACTTATGTACGTGGATCTTCCCAGTGGACTATATGGTTCTTGAGGGAAGGGAGCATTTTCTTTTCGTCTGTTGTGTCTGGAACACAGTAGGCATTTAATAAACACTTATTGAAGTCAGCTTCCTCATAGGTTTAGGTTTACTTCTTAGACATTAAACCGTTATAGAAATGTGAACGATCGTTGTTAGGGATGGAGACGTTCAGGGAGAGGGGAAGGAACAGCTGGGGTTTTTGGCGTCGGCATCCACACTCGGGGAGTGCAGAGGACCCGAGTTATGTCTACACTGGAGAGAAGAAATAAGTCAGGTCCACACTGTGGGAGGCATTAAGTGAGGCTGCGCCGAGCCCTATGCACACCGGGATGAAGCGACGGGGTCCGTGCACCCTGGGGGGCTTCCCTGTGGCTGTGTCCAGCCCCCCCACCCCTTCACCACGTCCCCATCGCTGCAGAGTGTAAGCGGGGGGGGGGTCCCCGCGACGCTCGCATGGGGAGGGGGCCCGGTGGGCTGTGGCTCTGGGAGGGCTCCAGAAACGACGAACCCGCGCGTGTGTGTTGGGGGGAACTCCAACCTGAATCTAGAAAATTCCAGAGTCCCCAAGAGAGGTGGGGGAGAGGGAGACCAGGGATGGAAGGAGGGAGCGGGGGGGGGAGCGGCCTCCCCGGCCCCCTCCCAGGCTCTGGGGGGCGTGGGGGGGGTCCTGGCTAGGCACCCCCCCCACAGGACCCGGATGTGGGGGGGGTCACTGAGGGCAGGAACCCGGATGTCGGGGAGAAGGGCAGCGGGGACCCCGGTGGGGACCCATGAGGGGAGAAGGACAAGTCGGGGACGCGGGGCCCGAGGCCTCCCCGGTCTGAGGGGCGGGGGTCCGGGCAAGGGTCACTCACTACTCGGGGTTCATGGCGGCGGCAGCGGCCCCGGTCGGTCGCTCCCTCCCTGTCTGCTTCGCTCCGCCTCCCGCTCCAAGATGGCGGCGGCTCCGCCCCCACGCGCAGGCGCAGGCGCAGGCGCAGGTCCTCCCTTCTCCCTGTCGCACAGCGCTGCCTCTTGGAACCTGTAGTTCTCTCCTGCCTTCATTCTCTCCCCGGCCGCGCAGGCGCCCGGACACCGCGACGCATGTGTACCTCCTTGCTTGGCACCCCCCCCTCCACCGTACTCCCTTCTGGGATTTGTAGTCTTCTACTCATTCCCCCAATCCGAAGGGGCTTTTCCGGTGGAGGGAAGCCCGGGGAATTTGGGGCAATAATCATTACACCTATAGCCTACGTCTACACATCACCTGCTCTACCCCTTAGTAGCTGTGTACCCTTGAACAGGTCACCTAACATCGTCTCTGGCCCTCAGTTTCTTCTATTAAAATGAGGGAGGGGCTTGAGGCCATTCTTCCATATTTATTGGTGCGCATCCTGCCTGCCCTCATGGTAGGCAGGGTGAGCCCCTGAGCCCCCCCTTCTCCTCGCTCCTCTCCCCAGCAGTTTGGAGCACTCTCCCACCCCAACCCCAACACGAGGGATGGGAAGGCTGCACAGCTTCCATCGACAGACTGGACTCATCGGGATTCAAACTGGCTTTATTTCTACAGCAACATCTGAACAAAGCAAATGGGTTCCCCAGCCCACCCCAACCCTGCCCCCTCCCAGCTCCGGGAGAGGAGTGCAGCCCCCTCCCTCAGAGTCTGGAGGGGAGAACTGGGAGCAGTAGGAGCCCCAGGAATGGCTCAGCGGGCGGTACCTTGGGAGGGAGGGGGCGGCAGGGAAGGGTTTCGGAAGTCCCTGGAATGTGGCTCAAAGGGAGTGCTTTAGGCCCAGGCACCATGCCCCGGAAGGAACAAAGATGAGAAAAGTGAAGACGGTGTCAGCTACTGTAGACGAGAAGGTACCGTAGGGGGCATGGCCCTTCCATCCTACACTAATGGGGTTTCAGGGGGTGAGAAGGCAGGCTCCATCATTTGGGCATATTTCTGCACTTGTGTGCGTCCAAGACCTTGTCTGCAAGGGGTTAAGGCCTGGGTGGCATCCCTGGACAGGGAAAGGGCTAGAGGAGGTACCACGGACAGGCAGTGGGGAAGGGAGTGGCCAATAACTTATTTCTCTATATACAGAAGCGGAGGCCTGGGTAAGGGAGGAGAGGGAGGCCTGGTGGTATTCTCTTTCTCCAAGGCCAGGTGGCCCAGCCTGCTCTGGGAAGCTCTGCCAGGCACCCGCTTTTCACCTTCCTGGCTCCCACTGGGAGGAAGGGAAGAGGGAAATAAATACAAGGGCGGGGGGAATCCTGGCTCCTCTCTGCACTGTCACCAATGTGACGCTTCTCGGTTTTGTGACTAACAGTGCTAGACCGGGAGGGGAATAAGCTTTGAGCTGCTAAGCCTGAAATGACAGGGGGAGAGGTTACCCTGAGATCAAACAAAAAACACTGAGGGAGGGGACCTGTGGGAAACAGCATTTGGGGGAAGGGTGGCCTACGCAGGGCGGGAGCGAGGCTGAGGATCAGGTGGCCCCCTGCGCCTGCCGTCCCTGCGGGAGATGACGAGGAGTCAAGGAGGGCCCAGGCCCTCCCACCCCTCCCTCTTAGCCAAGGAGAGAGCTCCGTCGAGAGAGGTCAAGGGAGCTGGAGCTGAGCGTGCGGCTGTCGGACAGGTTGGTGTCGCCGGGCTGTGGGCAAACAGGGAGGGTTAGAGAAAGGTCCACCTGCCTCATCCTCACATCCTGGGACGCAGGGGTCAGGGGGTCTTTGCACGTGGGAACCACCACAAGTCTGGTGAAATTCCAAGAGGCCCTGCCCCCCGGGGATGCCTGACAGAGGTCCTGCCAGAAAGGCCTTTGGCCTTTGGTCTGGAGAGGCATTTATTGGGTGGGGGCGGTGCCGGCCACGGCCTCTCCTGCAGGCAACTCAGACTGGCACCAGGCTCTGAGAATCAGCCAGAAAAGTGGGCAGGGAGACCACCTACCCAGGGTCCCTGAGCCACACCCACGGTTCCTGGCACCCTATGCTGGCTGCAGAGATACTGTCTGCCCTCAGGAAGCTTAGGTTCTGTTCACAAAATGGTCCCAAGGGGGAGGGAGCACCTACAGTCTGGGAGGGGAGGGGTGCTGGGTCCTCCCCGGCTCTCCGTACCTGGATGGCCTCTTCTGTGCTCTTGTGCAGGAAGTTAAGGGAACTGGCTCGCTTCATCCTGCAGGAGGGAGAGAAGGAGCTGACATTTCCTAGGGGAAGGCAGCTTGGAGAATTTGAAAGCCAGAGGGAGGCCAGACTGGGGGCCAGGGAGGGCGGGGCTCTCACCGAGGGTTGGGAGGCTCTTGGGGTCCGCCCCCCTGCAGCTTCTTCACCAGCATCTCACTGCTGCGCCTCAAGGCATCGCGAAGCTTCCCAAAGGAGCCGCTTCTCCGGAGAGCACCGCTGCCATCCTGGGGGCAGAGGAGCCAGCCACGCTGCTTTCCACCCTGCTGCCCCCTCCCCGCCACCCCTTCCCCCACCCCCGACCGACTCTCAATGGCCCCCTCACCCCGGCCCACTCGGCTGCAGGCCCCGAATCCTCAGGCTGTGGGTCAGCCTGAGATCCCGTGCCTCCAACGCCCTCTCGGCCACTCCGGCGCTCCCCTCGCCCGCTGCCATCTTTCAGCAGCTCCACAACCTTGGTCTGGCTCACGGCATCCAGGCCCTGGTTGCAGGAGGAGAGGGTTGAGGTAGAGGTGAAGCGGAGAAGTTCCCTGACCCCTCCTGCCTTGGCCTTCCAGGTCCCATGCCAACCTGCTTCCGACTGCGGCTGGCACAGTCCTCCAGCGTGTGAGCCGCCTCCATCTTCCCTTGCCGGCGGTAGAGAGCCCCGAGGCTCCGCAGCGTGGTGTTCACCGTGGGGCTGGGGGACGAGGCAGCATGACCCAGGGGCCCTCGCGGCCTCTGCTCACCAGCCCCAAGGCCCGCAGCCTCTGAGGCCCCGCAGCCCCTAAGGCCCCCAGCTCCTGAGACTCCCCAGCCCCAAGGCCCTCAGCCCCTGAGACTCCCCAGCTCAGCCTCTCTCACCTGTCCACTTTACAAGCCTTGTACCAGCCACCGTATTCTCCATAGGGAGTGGTGTCCCGACGCTTATCCTGAGGGGGAGGAGAAAAGTCAAGTCGCAGGAAGGGAAAGGGCTGAGGCCGAGCCCCGCCGTAAGAGGGCTGAGCCCTGGTCTCTGCCCCCCATACCTTGCTCTCCTCCCGCTCTTCGGCGTGCATCCAGATAGGCTTGTTGTCTCCTGGGGGAGACAGAAAGGAGGGGCTGTCACAGGGCCTGGAGCCCAGCCTGGCCAAGGGCAGGGGGCTGGGGGGGGGGGGGCAGGGGAGCACTTGCCATTGACTGAGCCGAACTCCTTCTCATGGGCACGAGTCAGGATCTCTTTATACAGGGTTTCTGCGTCTTGGTACTTGCCCTGCTTCAGGTAGCAAGAGGCCTGAGGAAGGGGGAGACGAGGGGGACAGTGAAGGCTCTGGCCTAGCCACCAGCCCGGCCCTGCCCCCCCCGGGACCTCCCCCCCTCCAGGGCCTCCCCCTCCCAGGCCTCCCTCGGCGCAGGCACCAGGTTGTTCTTGGTCTTGGCCACATTGGGGTCGTCTGGGCCCAGCCGGGCCTCGTAGATCTCCAGAGCACGCCGGTAGTAGTACTCCACCTCCTCGGCCTTGCCCTGGTTCTGGCACAGCAGGGCCAGGTTATTCAGCTGCTTGGCCACGTCCGGGTGGAATCTGCCCAGCACCTAGGAGCAGGTGGACGCTCCCTTCGCTTGTGCTCTGACCCAGCAGCCGCCACCCCGGCCGCCCCACTGCTCCTACAGCCCCCGGGGGGAAACGGGCCCAGCGGGCTCTACCTTCTCTCGGATCTCCAGGGCTCGCTTACACAAGGGCTCTGCTTCCTTGTATTTGCCCCTTTTGCCATACAGGACTGCCAGGTTGTTCAAGGTAGCTGCCACCTGGGACCAGGGCGAAGGAAGGAAGAAAGCTGCAGGGCCCTGGGGAGAGAGGGCCCTCATTCACCCCCCACCCCCAGCCCAGGGAGGCCAGGCCTGCTCACAGCTGGGTGGTCCTTGCCCAAGGTCTTCTCCCGGATGGCCAGGGCATCGTTGAGCAGGTGGGCGGCTTCTTTGTATTTATTCTGATCCCTGAGGGGACAAAGAGATGGCATGGGGGGCAGGGGAAGGACCACCTGACCCCGAGAAGAGCACAACGGCTACTCGCGGGACCTCGGTTAAGTCGCTGCCCTCCCTGGACTGCCTGCTCCCCATCTGTAAAATGAGACTCCTGCCAGTTCTAGAGCCAGGACCTCGCCCGGGCTGTCGGGGCACACACATGCTCCCTTTCTTCAGGAGATTTACGGTTTCCATAAGGGGCTTGGGGCAGGGGAAGGGGAGGAGGGCCAACTCAGAGGAGTGATGGGCTAATGAGGGGCTTTCAGGCATCAGTGAAGGTTTTCTTGGGGTGGGGAGGAGGTGCTCATTACCCCACACCGGCCCCTCCCTTCACCTGAGTAGGGTCAGAATCCAAGGCTGCTTCTCATTCAATCATTGTCCAGTCTTGCCTGACCCTTTGTGACCCCACTTAGGATTTTTTTGGCAAAGATACCGGAGGGGTTTGCCATTTCCTTCTCTAGCTCGTTTCACAGATGAGGAAACTGAGGCACACAGGGAGAAATGACTTGCCTAGGGTCACTCAGCTCCTAAGTGTGTCTTCCTGCCTGCAGGTCCGCACCCTGTGCCCCTCAGCACTGAGCTCCAGGCGTCCCCTTACCGATACACGAGAGCTAAGATGTTCAGCATGGTGGCCACATCGGGGTGGTCATGTCCTGAGGTCTTTTCCAGGTCCTCCAGGGCTTGCTTACAGAGGGGCACAGCTACCTCATAGCGCCCCTGAGAGGCGTACTGAATCACCAGATTGTGCAAGGTCCTTAGCCTGGCGGGAATCTCGTAGCCTCCATGCTGGGCAGCAGCATCTCCACCCCCAGGGCCCTGAGCTGGAGGAAGGCAGGAGGTCAGAGGGGGCCCCAGGGCCCAGAAATAAGGGCTGTCTACCGGCTGGGGCAGTGCAACTGCATGCTGGGGAGTCCTGGGAGCTTCCTTCATCTGTTGCATACTTCTGGGTCCTCAGGATATGCAATCACCCCCCTTCTGAGAGGCATATAGATGGTCACCTTCCTCCCGACCAGTCACAGAGCCCACAGTTAAGAGACCCCCTTCTCCCCACCTCCCTACCTGGGTTCTGTTCCTCCTCGTTAGGGAACAAGTCATCCACAGAATCCTTGGAAACATCCCCCTTCTCCTCCTGAGGAAGGAAGGGATGGAATCAGGAAACCAGAAGAAAAAGAATCACACACAGGGGAAAAGAAATAGAGGATCCCGCAGAGCGAGGGGAGCCAGGGATCCCTTGGGTCAGCCAGAGTACGACCGGTGGGCAGGACCCCGGGTGGTCAGATGCAGGGAAAGCCCCCCAGCCGGAGGAGGTTGGGGCCAGGGCTCACGTTGGGAGAAGGGTCCTCGTCCAGCTTCCGGATCTGGCTCATAAACAGCAGGTGCTGCTTCTCCTCCTCCAGCTGGACCACGGCCTGCTCGCTGCGCTGCAGCTTCTGCTGGGTCCCGGCCAGCTCCTCCCGGAGCCACTGGTTCTCCTGCACCAAGCGGCGCACCTGGGCCCGGAGCTTCTGTTTCTCTGACTCTACGGCCCCAAGGTGGCCTGACAGTGCCAGGATCACCTATGGCCCCTCGGCCAGGAGAGAAGGCTGAAGGGGGCGGCCGGGGTGGGAGGACAGGACTCCAGGTCCCCTCTCCCACGCTTGCCTCCCCTAGACCTCAAATGCTCCTGCTCCCAGACCCCCCGGTACCTGAGCTTCCCCAAGTCCCAGCTCGATGGCTTCCAGGGATCGGCGCAGGAGCCCCGAGCGCTCCTGGGTTGCGGGCTCAGCCTCTCCTGCCTCCCGCCCGGCCACATTCTCCAGCAGGGAGGCCAGCAGGGCCCGGTGCTCGCCCCGCAGGGTCTCCAGCCCCTGGATGACTGCCTTGGTACCCAGCACGATCTCATCCTGACTCAGCTTCTCCTCCCGGGACATCACCAGGGTGGCCATGGCTGGAGGGCTTGGATTTGGGAGGAGGCCCCTGCGGGGGGGGGGGAGGACGAGGATGCTCGGGCTCTGACAGCCTGGGGGGGGGGTTGCCCCCCAGTGAGGGTCCTGCCTGGAGCTCGGCCGGGACTTCCTACAGTGGCCTCCAGGGGGCGTCTCCAGCTGCCGCTCTCCAGACGCATTGCAGTGGGGACCGGCCCCTTCTCTGCCCCCACCCCGGGGACCCTGGGGAGGGGGCAAGGAAGGGGCCACCCTTGGGTGGTGGGGAGGACCCCCGATTGTTGGCGGGTGTATGGAGTCCTGCCTTGTCCATCCGCTAGGGATGCAGGTCCTTCTGGGGGGCGATCTCCACCCCCACCCCTTCCCTCTAAACTGTACACAACTTGTAGTATGTCTGGAGAGTTATTCCTTGTAGACCCCCCCCGGGGAGCACCCCTTGACAGAGAGGGGAGCTCCCCATTCTCCTGGGGGCACCCCGTAATAGAGGGAAGCTTGCCCTCACCCTGGGAATGCTCCATGACAGAGAGGAGAGCTCTGGCTCCTCTTGGGGGGCACCTCATAATAGAGCCGAGCTCCCCGTTCTCTTGGGGCCATCCCGTAATATAGCGGGGCTCCCCTTCCTCCTGGAGGGCACCCCCTAATAGAGCGGAGCTCCCCCTCCTCCTGGGGGGTACCCCGTAATGGGGGGGAGCTCCGCGCCCCCAGGGATGCCCCATGACAGTCCCCGAGGGGCGCCGAGGGCCATGGGGAGCCCCCCCATCCCGTAGGGGGCGCCCGAGGCGGAGGGGTGAGCTCCCGGTCCATCGTCTTCTCCCCAGAACGACGCCCCGCCCTGCCTCGGCTCACCTGCGCGCCCCAGCCCAGCCCCAGCCCCGGCCGGCCTCCTCGGCCTCAGCTGCCCCACACGGCCCGCGCAGGCTCCATCGCCGCTTCTCCCGGCAGCCCCCGCGCCCACCCCCGCGCCTGCGCGATCGCCGCCGCCGCGGGCCTTAAAGGGGAGGGGAGGGTGCGAGGGGGCTGCCTTAAAGGGGAAGGCTAGCGGGGGAGGGGGAGAGGAGCGACACCCCCCCACCCCCAGCGGAAGGGTGGGGTTTGCTGGGAAGCGAGAGCGGGGCTGCCCTTGGGTGTGCCGTGTTTACACTCCCCAAACTCCCCCATCCCTCTTTCCTTCCATCCCCCATCCCCCATCTCCCTACCCCTCCATCCCCCATCTCCCTATCCCTCCATCCCCCATCTCCCTATCCCTCCATCCCCCATCCCCCCATCTCCCTATCCCTCCATCCCCCATCCCCCATCTCCCCATCCCTCCATCTCCTCCATCCCTCCATCCCCTCCATCCCTCCATCCCCTCCATCCCTCCATGCCCCCATCCCCCCATCTCCCCATCCCTCCATCCCCTATCCCCTCCATCCCTCCATCGCCTCCATCGCTCCATGCCCCCATCCCCCCATCTCCCCATCCCTCCATCCCCTACCTGGCTCTGCCTCTCCTCTGGTCACAGAACAGGCCGCACGAGCTCCCCGACCGCTGCTGCCCCTGGAAACAAGCCCGAGGTTGACCAGCAAGCCCGAGAGCGCCCCGGGCGGGGCCGCACCTGCTGGTTTTCCTTGCCCCGCGGGACTCTCAGCAGATGCAGGCGGCCAGGTCACGGGGACCTGGCCCACCACGGCAGGGGCGCGGCGCACCAGCCATACCACCTCTTATCGCCTAGGTGTGCCAGAAGCTGGCCGGCGTCCCCGGAGCTGCTTTCGTCCTTCCTCTGGGGATCCCGACGGCTTTGCAGCGTCACGCCTGGGGCCCCTGCTTCATTTGCTCCGTCTACCCCAGGCTCCCGGTGGAGCATGTCCAGCTGATGACCTTTGCCTGCCCCTCACAGGGCTCACTTCCAGACCCCATACGCAAACGGACCTGTAATTTCGGAGTTGGTTTGGAAGCCTTTCTCTCTTACCTGTCTTCCTAGAAGTGTGTTTCAAAGGCCATCCTTCCCTCCCCTGACTACAGCCCCGTCTGGTTCCGTCCAGTCCCATCCCGGGCTTTTCTCCGTTTTTCATGACTTTTTAAGGACGTTTGAATCTTTTTCACTCATACCCTTCTTGAGGACCTCTTTTACTCCAGTTATGGCTCCAGCATTGTTTTATTTCAGCCCCAGTCAATCAACACTTACTTACTAAGCGTCAAACTATTTAGAAATACGACAGGCACAGGGTAGGATCAATCAGTGTTCTGGCTTTGTAAAAGTTCCTTCACCACTCAGGTCCCTCTGGTTCTGGGATCTTTCCCTAGGGGCTCGGTCAGAAGACTTATATGCGCATAAAACAGAATGAAACAAGATAACTATATCCAATATTTATACAGTTTTTTTAAGGTTCACAAACCCCTATACACAATCACCTTATTGGACCTCAGCAGTGTGGAAGGTCCCACACCTAGCCACCTCCTGTGACTCACTTTAAATGGCTTATATTTGGCCTGCCGAAGACTGAGTTAATATTTACAGTTTAATAACTGTGGGATCCTCAGCACCTTCTTCCTCCCTTTCCCACCGAGGCACCATCACCACTGAGTGGTGTCACAGGACCCAGGGTTCTTTGGTCCTTTTCCTGGTTGCCTGGGTTGTAGTCGTGGTCAAAAAATTCATCTAGGAGCCTACTTGGTAGTGGTGAGCCCCTCACTTGTGCTTGGGCTGATCCTCAGCTGAAAGTTAGAAGTGTCAAAGAATGGGATTGACCTTGTGCCATGGAAGTGTAGAACCATTCCAGGGTGAGGCTTTGGAGCAGGACTTTGGAAGTTGGGAGGGAATAGAGATATCGTCTAGTTGTATCCAACTCTTTGTGACCTCGTATGGTTTTTTGTTTGGGCAAAGATACTGCAGTGGTGCACCATTTCCTTCTTCAGCTCATTTTACAGAGGAGGAAACTGAGGCAAGCAGGGTGAAGTGATTTGCCTGGTGTCACACAGGTAGGAAGTATCTGAAACTAGAAGAGGAGTCTTCCTGACTCCTAACTGGGTCCTCCGTCCTGTAGTTCTCTTCTCGGTGACCTCATCAGACCCCATCAGGTCCCAAATCTGTATCTCAGCACCCTGAGCCTCAATGCAGCATCACCAACTGCCCGTCAGACATTTCCAATTGGATGTTGTCGTAACTATCTCAAATTCAATACATCCAAAATAGAGCTATCTTTTTCTTCCAACCTACCCTGATTTGACACTTTCTAGTTTGTGGCATGGTCCACCGGGTCAAGAAGAGTCAGACATGACTGAACTACTGAACAGCAATACAAATTTCTGTGTAGGGCATTGCCTTGATTCTGGTCTCCTAGGTTGGAACCCAAATCTTGTTTCTCCTGACATGCTGTCCCTCATGTCTGGCTGTTTCTGGTTGTCCACAGGACAACTATCTTAGCTTATACAATGGCCTCTTAATTAGCCTTCTTCTAGTCTGCCTCTAGTCTCTCTCTCCCCCAAAGCATCTTCCACAAAGCTGCCCGAAGGGTCTTCCTTCTGCACAGATCTGGTCATATGACTTCTCCACGCTCTACACTATAAGGGGTCTCCTATGGCCTCTAGGATAAATGAGAAAAACCTGTTTTTCTTTTAAAGTCCTCTGCAGTCTGGCCCCAGACTATGTCATCCTGGATATCGCTCTCCCTCCCATACGAAGATGTTGCCAGACTGGATGCTGGTTCTTATGCTATACTCCATCTCCTGCCTCTGGGTCTTTGCATTGGCTGGTCCCCGTGCCTGGAGTGCCTGCTCTCCTTACCTCTCCTTCTTAGAATCCTTTACTTTCAAGACTCAAGCCAAGAGTAGACTTCTTCTTGAATTCTTTCTTGATGCCCCTAGCTGCTTGTTCTTCCCTCCACCAAAACCATGTTGTATTTATTCTGTATGCATTTATATATGTAAGTCTCCCCTGATAGACTGTAAACTCCCTGACTTCAGGGACTGTTCCATTTTCATCATTGTGTTCCACCATTATGAATATCAAAATTAACTATGAAGGACACATGTAGGAAAATGCCATTTGCATCCAGAGAAATAACTGATCCATAGAAGTATGCCTAGAATAATTTTATGTATCTATACCTATTTGTATCTAATGGTAGCTATATCCAGGATGAGGGGGGAGGGAAAAAAAGGGGGGGAAAAAAGACATTTACATGATAACTTTATTATATATTTAAAAGGAATAGCAAGTTGTATATAATAGATTTGCAGTTTCATGTGCAATGCTTTTTTTAATTATACTGTGTTATAGAAATGCTTGTTTTAGTCCATAAATTAAAAATGAATATAACATTTAAAGAGAGGCCGCTAGGGGGCGCCATGGTTCACAGAGCACCAGCCCTGGAGTCAGGAGGATCTGAGGCTAAATCCAGCCTCAGACACTGAAGAAGCCATGTCATCCTGGGTAAATCACTTAACCCTGATTGCCTCAACAACAACAAAAAAAAAAAAGGGAGGGGAAGGAGGAACCCCTCAGGGGCAAGGTGTAAATGTTCAGTGAAGAGCAGAGCTGGCCAGGTTAGATGTAGACTCGCTGATCAGAGGGGCCGCAGGGGGTGGAGACATCCCCCACTTGAGGAGGCAGCCGGAGATGGGGAAAGACAGAGAAGTCGAGGGAGTCGAGAGCGGTGCTGGGTTAGAAGGGAGAACAGCGGGGAAGGGGAGCTTGGGTTAAGTGATTCGGGTAGGGTCACACAGCCACGTGAGCGTCAGGCATTTCTCCCCGATTTCAAGTCCATCGCTCTTTCCCTCCTCTGCAGCTTTGCCGTGGAGAGCCGGGTGGATGAACTTGGTCGGAGTGAGGCTCTCATCGGCGAAGACTTGCGTTCGTGCCCTCCAAATCTTCCACCCTCCTCCTTCATATTCTCCACCTGTGTTTAGATGCCTTTGGAGGTCAGGCCACTCTACTGGGCAAGCTTTGTTAAGCACTTCCTGCATGCCAGACGCTTGCTCGGCCCCTCATTGTATTGACTGATTTAAATCAGAGAATCACACAACCAGGGAGGTGAAGGGGACCTCGGCAGCCTCTAGTCCAATTCGGCCATGAAAGGAAGCCCGATAAGTGGTCACCCACCTTCTGCTTGGCGTCCCATTCCACTCAACAGCTTCCCTCAGGAGGTTTTTCTTGATGCCAAGCCTAGAGTTGCGTTTTTTCAACTTCCCCTCACAATTCCACTCTCTGGGCAGAACAAGTTAGAATAAATCTAATTGCTGTCCCATGTGACAACTCTTCAAATACTTGACAGCTATCATATCTCCCTGAAGTCTTCTCCAAGCTAAACATTCCTAGTTCCTGCCCTCCCCCATCATGGTGGCCTCCTCTGGGCACTCTATAGCTTATTAATGTCCTTCCTAAATGGCGATAGCAAGAGCTGAACTGTTTACTCTGGATGAGGTCAGGTGATGGCAGAAGACAGGGGGACAATCACTGCCTGCTTCACGGGAAGCATGGACTTCTTAGTGCAACCCAAGGTCACCCCATGAGCCTTCTTGGCTGCTCAATCCCAGTACTGAATCCTATTGAGCTTACAGTCCACCAAGGCCCCAGATCTTTTTCAGAACAACTGCTGTCCAACCCTGCCTCCTCCATCTTATGCTTTTAAAGTTGATTTTTTTTTAATCCAAATGCAAGACTCTGTATTTATCTCTATTAAATTTCATCTTCTTAGAGTCAACCTAATGTTCAAAATGTCTTCAGATCTCGGCTTTGTCATCCAGTGTACTTAGCTTGATGTCATCTGAACATGGGATGATTATACCATCTATGCCTCCATCCAAATCTTGGATAGAAACATTAAACAGCACAAGATCCCTGGGTTACTCCGCTGGCGACCTCATGCCACATTGACACAGAGCCATTAACTACTGTTTTTTGAGGCTCACCATCCAACAGATTCTAAGTCCTTATGAGTGAATTCTCATGCAATCCACATCTCTCCCTCTTCTCCACTAGAAGAGACATAAAAGGTGTTGGCATTCCTGGATGAAAGAGCAGGTGTCAGGGAGTAAGGTAGAAGAAGACTGGAAAGGTAGGAGGGAGTCAGTGATGAAAGGCTTTGAATGCCAACCAGAGGATTTTGTATTAGATCTTGGAAGCAACAGGGAGACACTGGAGTTTACTGAGTAAGGGGGAGGGGTGACGTGATTGGACATGCTTTTTAGGAAAATCCCTTCGGCGCCAAGGATGGACTGGACTGGGGAGAGAATCAAGGCAGGCAGACCCACCCCTAAGCTATTGAGATATTGAGGTGATGAGTGTCTGCACCAGGTGGGAGCAGTGTCAGAGGAGAGAAGGGAGTGTATTTGAGAGATGTTGCAAAGGTGAAATCAACAAGTCTTTGCACCATATTGGACGTGGGGAGCAAGAGATCATGAGAAATCCTGGGCAACTCCTAGGTTTTGAGACTGAGAGACTGGGAAGAGGGTGTTGTCCTCTACGGTGAGAGGGAAGATAGGAATGGGGAGGTTTTAGGGCAGATCATGAGTTCTGTTTTTGGACATATTAGATTTAAGATGTATGCTGGACATGTTTGAGATGTCTGAAAGGCAGCTGGAGATATGAGATTGGAGGTCAGTTGAGAGATTGGGGCAGGAGAGGTAGATTTGAGAATCATCAGCACAGAATCACTAAATCCATGGGTGCTGACAAGATCACCAAGTGAAGCAGTATAGAGGGAGAGGAGAAGAGGGCCCAGGACATAGCCCAGAGGGACATCTATGGTCAGAGGAAGTGATCTGGAGAAGGATCTGGCAAAGAAGGCTGAGAAGAATGGCTGAAAAACCTAGCAAGAGAGTATCCAGGAAGAGAGAGCAGCTCCCAAGGCTGCAGAGAGGTCAAGGAGAATGAGGATTGAGAAAAGGCTATTAGATTTGGCCACTAAGAGGTCATCAGTAACTTTAGGGAGAGCAGTTTTGGTGGAATGATAAGGTCGGAAGCCAGACTGCAACGGGTTTAGTAGAGAAGAGAGACAGTGGGGGCACCCAGTGTAGATGGCCTTCTTGAAGAGTTAAGCCACAAAGGGCAGAAGAGACATAGGGATGATAGTTATCGGGAGATGGAAGGTTGAGGTGAAGGTATTTTTTCAGGATTGGGGAGACCCGAGCATGTTTGGAGACAGGGAAGCAGCCCGCAGGCAGAGAGAGATGGAAAAGAAGGGGATGCCATGGGGGCTATCTGTTGGAGGAGACAGGATGAGATGGGACTGATTGTTGGGCTGGCCTTGGTTGGGACACAGGAGGAGAGAAGGCAGAGAGCCCTGATTTATCTTGGGGATCGACCCCATGCTAGACATTTTGGTTCAGTCATTTCCAATGGAAAAGTCACTCTCGTTTGCAGAGAAAACAGAAACCCCCAAATCAAGGTGTTCTGCTTTGTGTTGTCAGTTTTCAATTCACCGACCTCAAGCAAACAACCTGCCCCTTCTTTGAATCTTCTTTTTCTGTCAACATAACTAAAAAAGCAAAATAACCCAACAACCCCACAACAGCCTTCTGGTGGTTGTTAGTTTGTTTCTATCTTCTGTGCATACGCACGTATATATGCACAAACAATACGCATGTGTACATGTGTGTATAGATATGCATATGTGCGTACATAAATAAAATGTTTCCTGTGCATCCACATCGGTCTCTTCAGGCAAATTCATATCTTGGAATTTCACTCTTTAGCAGCTCCCACCCCTCCTGGGTTGACCTGCCCTGAAACATTTCAGTTCATCGGATCTTCTCTTCCTTCTGTCCTCCTTCCCTCTTTCTTCCTTTCATCAGCATGGGGCTTTGAATTGCTCTATTTCCAACGTGGGCCAGTTCGGTCCTCCTAAGGCAGACTGGTGGCTGTTCCCTGCCTGTCCTCCCCCCGCCCCGGCTCCTGGAAACTCCTGGTGCCAGACTTAGTGTGGACACCAGATTGGCTTAGTCTGCTGCAGCTCAGAACTCCAGAGCTCAAACAATGGGGGCATGTACCTCCATACCCCAAAATCCTCTCCTCTCCTTAGAAGAACTTCTTGAAATCTGCTTTCTCAAAATATAGGGTTCATGTCAGACTATGCCCAGATCTCCTCTCCTTTATCACAAATGCTAGGATGGAATGGTCTGTCCCTGTCTATAGTACATTCCAATAGTATATATGTCTATAGTATATTCCAGTGACAAAATCCCTTGTCTTTATTTTTCCTTTGATCTTCACCCCAATTCTGCCATGCTTCTGCTTCTGGCTCCCGGATTTCTTACATGAATATACCTTCTTCATACAAAATGTTACCCCCTCCCCCTGGTACTTGTCCTGTTTCTTTTGAATATAGTATAACCACACAGACCCATAACCTAGTAATGCATTTCGTCCCACCAATTCCCAGTGACACCTATGAGGTTGAATTTGCCCCCATGCATTAGGACCGCCAGTTTCTTGTTTGTTATCTAAACTTCGGGCACACGTGTATAGACACTTCAGGACCTGGGTTTTACCACTGGTTTCTTTGTTAGATTTTGTCTCCTGTGAATTTCTGGATGAATTCTCAACCGCTGTTCTTTGTTCATCATGACTGTTCTTTGTGGCATCTAACTTTCAAGGATATATATTGACAGCTTGGCTTTGTCTCGTCCCCTTCAGTTTAAAGCCCTTTTGATTAGCTTTGTCTGATATCTGGCAAATACTTTCTTACCAGCCTTGGTTAGGTATACTCCATCTCCGGCCAGGCATCTGTCAACCCTCTATTGTAACCTTTGATCCAGAAGTCCAAATCCCATTCTTAGACACCACCTTCTTAGCCTAAGTTAGCTTTCCTCTTCTGCATCTCTTGCCTTCCAAGTGCAATGATGAGGAGGGCACAGCCCTGTATTCACCTTCTCACCCAAGTCTTCAACACGGCTGGCATGACTTTTTAGGTCACTCCTGCTCTTGTGAATGACCAGCAGTCACCTTTTGTCATCTGTTCTGATAAGTCTTGGGAGGGCTGTTGTCACATCTTGGATACATGCTCCAGGAAAACAATAGACCTTTTTTATTGTTGTTATCAGGTCAGCAGATAGCTGCTTCAGTACTAATCATTGCTATCTACCCTTCTTCCTCAGATCCTTCCTACGCGTCCTCTCATTGGATCGCTTTTGTGGCTCTGCTTTATCACTCTTAGGGGACCTTCTGAGGCTTCTTCCTTCTCAAGGCACTCACTTCTTTCCTCTTTAGAAGAAGCCCCAAATCTGATTTCTTTTCTCCTATGTTACTATCCACCCCTATCTCTATCCCTCCCTTCTTTCTCTCTCTTTTCTTTCCTTCCCTCCCACTCTCGTTGATGGGCACTTGTCCAATTCTTTTTTAAACTCCATTAGGACAGCTCTCCTTTGCTTTTCTCTTCTCTTTGTTGCATGTTTCCACCCTCCATCATTCTGAGAAGTGCCGAGACTCCTCTCCTCCCCCAGGTCCCCTCCCCCCTGCCCAATAAAGCCCTCCCTTCTGTTTCCTTCTTGGAGTTCTTCATCCTCCCTACAACCAGGAGTGTGGGGAGCTGTTTCTCCAGTTCTTTTGTGTGGGAGATCAGCCCACACTTGGAACACAGATAACGGTCACACAGCTATGACAGGAACGTCCATGGTCCCTGCCCTCTTTCCCTCCATTTCAGCCTCTTTTCTTAAGGTGTTGCCTGTATGAAGGGAATTCTCTCATTGTCTGCCCAGCCTTTTCTTTATCTTACCAGCTCCTTTCTCCCTCCCTTTCTGCAGTATCTCTCTTCAGGTTGGATTCACTCCCCCTCCTTAATCCTTTAGCCTCCTAAATCTTCCCTTATCCTGCATCATTTATAATCTAGGAGACTCTGAACCAGCATCTGGATCTGGCAAGTGTTACATTTCCCCCCACACATTTTGCCAAAGGTTTCCTTAAACTCAACCGCTGACCTACTTCAGTAGTCAAACCCCTCCAAGCCACCTCTTTCCTTCCCTCTTCTTCCACGGAAACTGGGAGCAGAGGCAGAGCAAAGTTACTAGAAGTTACCAAAGAGGCAGAGAACAGTTAAACCCCACAGGCATTGTAAACAGTCCTTCAGCAGCAGTATCTCCTATTTTTAGCATCAACGGTATGTTTAGATGTCTCAGGTTTGCCTATTTCCACTTTCTAATCTTTTATTTTCTTCTACTTTGGCTTTGAACTTTGTTCTAAAAAGGCAACGAATGAAATTAATGTTTATGGACAGCTGATTTGGAAGTGACCCTCCCATTGGTAACCCTTCATTTAGGGTCTCTTAGAAATCATCAGTTTCATTTTTTGGTGCTATATGGAGCACAGGCCTCAAGTCGGGAAGACTTATTTTCCTCAGTTCAAATATGGCCTCAGACACTTACTAGCTGTGTGACTTTGGGCAAGTCATGTAATCCTGCTTGTCTCACTTTCCTCATCCATAAAATGAGCTGGAGAATGAAAGGGCAACAGTGAATCACTCCAGTGAATCTTTGCTAAGAAAACCTGAAATGGGGTCACGAAGAGCCAGACAGACTGAAAAACAACTCAACAAACACATTCAACACTTTCTGATTCTTTTTTGGAATAAAGTACTTATTACATAGAAGTGTGAAGCTTCCATGTCTCCCTGACTTCAAACTCTTTTCAATAAAGTCCCCCTCCTGTCTCCTTTATGGAGTTCATCCTCCTCCCTACAGCCTGGAGTGTGGGGAGCTGTTTCTCCAGTTCCTTTGCGTTCTCCCCTGGGAGGGAGACTGGCCCACATTTGGGACACAGATAACGGTCACACAGCTATGGCAGGAATGTCCACGTTGCCTGTAGGCTCAGAGTCCCTGCCCACTTTCCCTCCATTTCAGCCTCTTTTCTTAAGGTGTTGCCTGTTTGAATGAGCCATATTTTCCAACATCTTTTTTGACATCCTTGGCTACGTCCACCTTTCCTTTGAAGTCACTCAAAACACAATGGAGGGTCTAATGGAATTCTCTTGACATTTTCTGCCCTGTCCTTAAAGGCTCAGTCCTTTGCAAGCAACAATTATCTTTGTGATGGTCTGATTAGGGACAATGTGGAACACTGCATAAGAAAACCTGTCTCTCTTGAGGAGACCCTGGAAGCCATCCTTCCATTGAGCCAACAAGGTGCTTTTGGTCTTCTGCTTTTTATACCCCACAACGTCATTTTGGCCTTTAGATAAGGACATCGAATTAAGGGTATGACCTCATGCCTGGGGCTCTTAGCACATCTCTGCTCCCTTTCCCTGGCCCCGTCACCCTCTACCCTCTTGTGATGTCTCCCCCATTAAAACGACAGCTTGAGAGCAAGGATTTTTCTATTGCTTTTCTATTTGTGCTTAGCACAAGGGATACAAATAGTACATGGTAAGCATTTAATCCATTCCTACATAGTAAGTGCTATTTGCATACAGCAGGCTGTAGAGTTGCATGTCATTAGCACTTAATAAAGCCTTTAATTTAGTGATTCACCCATGAAAGGGAAGAGGGTCCCTCAGGACTGGGGACCATTTTGTTTTTACTCTGCTCTATGGGTTACCAGTCCGCTTAGTGGACAGCCAAATGGTGGAGAGCTTCTTTATGCCTTAAGACCCATACCCAGAACCTTTTCAGCTAAGTAGAAACCATCAGAGCTTCTTAAGACCTGGGCCATGGAAGAAAGCCTTTGGGAACAACAGAGAAGTCAACTGGAATATTGAGTCTTACCAAGTGCCAGAAGATGCCGACTGGACTTAACAATCACACGCTACTAGACTTGAGTGTCTAACTCTTAAGGTTCTAGGAGATGGGAAATGAGCTTAGGCTTTGAGTGTGAGGTAGTAGACTACTGGTGGCAGAAAGAAGGCTATCTCTGACAAAGATTTGGGGGCAAGAATGAGTGTGTGCAAGAGAAAAGGAGATGGGCCTGGATGGAGATATGGGTAAGAACAGTGCGAGATGAAATGGGATTGGTCAAGTAGGGTGGGGTTGGATTTAGGGTTAGGGTTAAGACTTAATTGTACAGACAGTAGGGAGCTGCTGAGTGCCCTGGGAATCGTGGTGTTTCAGTCACATCTGTAAGAGGTTAAGAGCCCCCAAACAGCACCACCCCAAAGTATCCACAGAAGGTGTCTGCAAAGCCCTGGCTGCTGGGCTGACTTTGTGCCTGCTCCCAGGGATCCTGGAGGGGGAATAAGAGTGGGAAGACCCCAGCCGTCGCATGGGGTGATGATGACACCTCTCTCCCAAGGTGGTTGTGAGGATTGAGAAAGACAATCATCGTAAAGCAGTTAGCACGGTCCTGGGCACACAGCAAGCCCTATATGAGTTCTGGCTATTATTATCCTTGCCATGGACACAAGCCACCAACTGACACTGACGGGCAGGAAGCCCCCCCAAACCACTAGTCTTGCTTCCAGCACGTCAAGTGTTTCAACATCATGCTGAGATGGAAATGATGGAAAATTGATGGAAATGAAGATGTACTGTCACCTGCTTTGTTGCTGTGCCCTAAGGAAATGCTTATTAAATGATCATACACGCATTCATTCATCTGCAGGGTGACTTGGCCAGGGTCACAGAAATGGGAGCTGTCGAGTCTGGGGTCACACCGAGGTCTTTGCTGAGCAGTTTTGGGGTTCAGTCATCCCTGCCCTCTTCTGTACTCCAATGACAGCATATATGTCCAAAGACATCACCTGGCCCTTGTCTGGTCACTGCTCTATGTTTGGGGGGGTCCCTGACAATCTTACGTACGCTGACCACATGCAAAGTCCTCCTTCCTTTGGCCAGAGTTCTTCTGGTTTCCATGTGGATCCCATTAGAAGTGGGGTGGAAAGTGGAAAGACATGAACTGATGCTGAGTGAAGTGAGCAGAACCAGAACATTGTACACAGTAACAGCCACATTGTATGATGACCAACTTTGAAGGACTCAACTCTTCTTAGCTATGCAATGACCTAAGACAACTCCAAAAGACTGATGACGGAAAATGCTGTCCTCATCCAGAGAAAGAACAATGGAGTCTGAATGCAGATGGAAGCATGCTGTTTGCTCTCTTTTTTTCTTCTTTCTTGTGGCTTTTCCCTTTGGTGCTAATTCTTCTTTACAACATGACCAATGTGGAAATGTTTAATAGGATTGTACATGTATAGCCTATATCAGATTGCTTGCCATCTTGGAGAGGGGGGAGGGAGAGAGAAAAAAAATTTGGAACTCAAAATCTTATAAAAGTGAATACTGAAAACTATCTTTACATGTAACTTGAAAAAATTAAATACTATCAAGTGGAGAAAAAAAAGAAAAAAATGAGAAATGGGGTGGAGATCAGTGAATGTGTAGGGACTCTGAAATCCAGTGCTGCACAGAAGGGACCAAGGAGAGGTTGGGGTGAAAGGGAACCCCCTCCTTCCCACTCGACTAGACACTAGCGAAGTCCAGAGGCCACAGGCAGAGAACCCAGCGAGGTAAATCTCAGGGCCAGGCATGAGTAGACTGAGAACAGAACGCAGCTCACCAGCAGGCTTCCTGACCCTGGCTCTTGACACCGGGCCCCACACCCCTAACAGCCTCTCAAAACTTCTGAGACAAAAGTCCTGGCCTTAGGGCCGTAGGAAGAACAGCAGACAGGCTTGGGGCCCAGTGTGATGAGGGAAGAGGCTGGGCCCTGCAGGCTTCCTGCTCTCCTCTGGCCCTGAACTCCAGGAGCTGGGCCCTGGGATGACGAGCATTTTCCTGGCCTCCACCCCTGGGGTCTACAGAGCTGCTACCTTGAACCTTTGCTGCACCCAGGCCTCCCTGTGTGCGGAGGTGGGGCAGGGCAGGGGGACATCCGTGTAAGAAGTGGACGCTGGGAGGATCACTGTAGTCTCTGCCTTGGCCCTGGGCCCTCCAGACATTCCTGGGGTGGAGGGGGACGGATGACGTAGAGTGGCAAGCTGGGACGAAGCAGCTGCTCGTGGGCCCAAACGTGGAGCCACCACTGCTTTGGGTCATGAATGCGGAACAAGAGTGGGTGTCAGGGCAGCAAAGTGCGGGGCCTGGCAGAGAAGCAGCTGTCTCTTCCCACATCCTCACTTCCCCCGAATAAGGAAGTCATTCTTTTGCCTTTTAGCTAAGGGGTAGAGCCAGCAGAGGAGACACACATGATCCTAGGCAGCTGGTAAGAAATCACCAGTTTATTGAATGAAAAATCCAACAGCAACTCCCCCCATACCATGGCCCCAGCCATGAGGACAGCTGAGCCCAGGCAAGGTACTTTGGACAGCCGGACTGAGTCACAGGACAGGAAGCTGAGCTAGGATGACACCTTTCAGAACAAAGTTCTGTCCAAACCTCTGGGGCAGGGAAGAGGACCTCAGTGGACAGAACACCGGAGGACTGAGCTGCGTTAAAATCCCCCGAGTTTGGGGTAGGGGAGGGGGAAGCCAGGGCTCAGACATCTGTGTCCATGAGGAGGAGGAGAGAATGAGGCTGGAGGGGAGGGATCCTGGCAGGGTTTCGGCCCCATTAGGGCGGGAAGCTCACAGAGGGAGGAGGGGAGAAAACACAGCTGCAAGGTGGGCAGATGGAGTGCTGGAGGAGCCGGAGTGCACAGGGCCTGGAGTACATGGGTGGGCAGGGTGGGTCATGGGAGATAGAAGCCAATAAGCGCTCAAGGACACACGCACAACATGACACTTCTGGGGATGCTGGGCAGGGCCTGGGGGAGGGGGGCAGGAGATGGGCAGGCACAGCCACCCTTCCTGCCTCCATCCCAGTGGGCTCAGGCTGACCTTGGGCCTCCCTGGGGAAAGCCAAGTTGACTTGAGGCAGAGATGACATTTGTGGGAAGGGGACGGCAGTGACTAACTCCTGACAAACCGCTGGGTACTCACAGGTGACTGTAGCCTGGAAGGAGGGGGACAAGAAACTTTGGGAGACAGGGGCCTAAATGCAGAGAGGCAGCGGCCAGCGACGCTTTGTCCCCTGGGTGGACTTGGGCTCCAGGGGCTGGGGGGTGGGGCTCCCTTGGAAGAGTTGGCTTAAATTCCAGTGATGAGGCTCAAGGCCCAAGTGAGGAGGTGGGGAGGAGAGGTACAGGGGAGGGGGGAGTGACCAGCTTCCCCAGTGGCAGTGTCCCTCAGGCCCCAGGCCTGCTGGCATCCCCCTCCCCCAGGAGGTACCCAGACCAGCAGATGACACGAGGGAGAACGGCGGAGTCCTCGGCCAGGCAGCGGGGCGGTCAGGTGGACTTGCTACCACTGAACAGGCCCACTGGGAAATGCTTGACGTGGGTGGGCCACTGAGCAGCCAGCTGGAAAAACTTGATGTCACTCCACTCCACGCCGTCAATGGACACTGAAGGCAGGAGATGGGGATGAGATCGTGGGCACTGGGTGGGAGAGGGAGGAGGGGGCCGCAGGCACGTGGAGAGGTGGAGATGGGGGCAAGGACATGCACACTTGGGTGGGCAAGGACGTGGGCACTTGGGGGGGCAAGGACATGGGCACTCGAGGGGGCAAGGATGTGGGCACTCGGGGTGGCAAGGACGCGGGCACTCAGTTGCCCTGGGCCCATCCCCCCGCTCCTCCTCACCCCTCAACGTGGTCTGCTGCTGCTTGGCTGAGCAGATGAGGCGGCTGATGCCCTCGATGACCTGGCTCTTAGAATCCACCTCCTTCTCTCGAGGCTTCTTGCTCAGGAAGATAGTGGGCACTGCCAAGCGTGCCACCCATCAGGGCCGCTGGCACAGCCACCCCCGCCCTGCCCCGCCCTCCCCCTTTTCTCCGATGCCCAAGGTCCCCCGCGAGGAGATGGAGGGCACGGGCATTCCAGGAACACCGAGGGAAAGAATGCTGTCCTGCAGCCCCAGAGGCGGGCGGGGCAGCGAGGAAAGAGAGAGATGAACAGGAGGGATTGAGGCTCAGGAGGGCCCAGCCTCCCTCCCAGCACGGGTGAGCTATGGCTCAGGGCCCCCCTGCCCCCGCTGGGCTCACCGCCCCAGCGCGCACGTGCGTGCTGTCCTGCTTTGTCTCTCAACTCGAGGGACCTAGAACCCGAGGCCCCATGGCAGGCACTGGCATAATGTGCCCTGAGGGTCAAGCTAGTCTTGTCAATTGAGGGAAAGAAAAGGCTTTGAGGAGGAGCCTGGGGGATCACAGCCAAATGGGGAGGTCTCTCCCCATCCACCCGTCTGCCCCTTTCTAAATTAAGCAGAGCCCCGGGCCTCCTGCCGCCCAGCAGATGGTTGCCCCCTCGGTCAGAGCCCTTCTCCCAGCCCAGCAAAGAGACAGTGAAGGCTGCCCGACTCCAGCCTCCAAGGCAGCCCCGGCTCACCTTTCTTGTTCTTCTCCTTGGTGACCACGGTCATGGCCATGGTGCCGGAGAGCTGCACCTCGTTGCCGTGGGGCAGCCGGGACACCTGCACCGAGCGGAAGACGCTCTTGAGGGTGTTCTTGGCGCTGGCGTCCCTCTTCTCGCCTTCCCGCCGCCGGTCCCCGGGGTGGGCCAGCCAGTAGTCGACCTGCAGGCCGATGACGTCCCCATAAGGGCTGTTGGGACTCCTGGAGGCGAGCGGAAATGGAAGGAGCTGGACGCAAAGCAGGCTTGGCCTTGGAGGGCTTCCGCTCTCCTGGGGTCGGGGCGGGGGATGGGAAGAGGAATGTGGGCTCCCCCTCCTCTGGACCGTTTGTTGAAGGGCTGCAGAGCCTGGGCTTCCCGGGGAGACGGTGGGAACACGAGGGAGAGGGAGGGAGAGAGGGAAAGACGGAGAGAGGGAGAGAGGGAGAGAGGGAGAGAGGGGGAGGGAGGGAGAGAGAGAGAGCGCTAGACAGCGCGTGAGCACCTCCTGTCAAAGTCAGCACCAAGAAGGCTAGGAGGGATTCTGCGTAGCCCAGCACAAAGGCTCTCCAGGTGTGAGGGTCCCCTCCAGCACTACAGAACCCGAGCTTCTGCCCAACATTCCAGGCCTTCTCGGTTCATCTCCCTTATTTCACAAATGTTGGAAAGGGCGGCTCTGCCTCTCAATGCCAGGCTGGGGGTGCTAGGGCGCCTTGGAGGCATCTGAGCAGGGGAGCGACCTGGTCATCTCGGGTTTGGGGACTGTCTGGCCGATGTGGGGGGACGGCCTGGAGCCGTGAAGATGCCCGCAGCCTTTCATTCTCCCCAGATTCTCCGCTGCAGCGGTGACGGGGGCAGCAACCATTCCACCGGAGGTGGGGCGGAAGGGGGAAGAAGAGCCTTACAACCCAGTCCCAGGATGCTCAGAGGCAGGGAGGACGGGAGGGGGGCACCAGGGGTGGCAGTACGCCCCATGGACTGAGCACACTCCCTGTTTCACCGCGCCTTGAGCTCTAGCATAATTTTAGCACCGAGGGGGAAAAGCAGCTGACGCTTTCTTGAAAGGAGGCATCAGACGTAATAGGTACAGAGGCCACCGTGGCTCCTGTCACATCATCCTTCCTGCTGTGTGTTCTCATCTTAAAATATTCACCCAGGATGGGGAAGGAAGGCAGGGGGAAGGCCCGGGGACAGCAAGTGTTGGGGGGAGCAGGGCTAAGCCAGAGGGCCGGATCAGAGACAAAGAGGCCTCCTTAAGGAGCCAGGGGGTAGACAACAGAGGGAGATGGAGGCTTGTCCACGGGGCCATGTCATGCCACGCAGGGCCACAGGCTGCCCCCATTCCCACTACCCCAGTACAGGAGGAGAGGGTCAAGGGCAGGTGGAGCTGACCAGAGGCACCTGGGAGGGTCACTGAGGAAGCCTCAGTCGCTTCCCTGCAGGGGCCAGAAACCATCCACACCCCTCACAAATGGTAGAAAGAAGCCCCCTCCCACTTCACTCGGCTGCTCCTGGGGAAGGGCCCGAGCCTTGTGGGAAGGCCTGCTGGGACTCACACACCCTACAAAGATGCAGCAGACGGCCAGGCTGGCCTAATGGACAGAGAGCTGGCCCCAGAGCCAGGGAGACAGGCCCAACGCCTGCCTTCAAGGACCCCGAGCCGGCCCCTGCTCCTCTAGGACATGTAAGCTGCAAAGGGCTGCCGACCTGCAC
This sequence comes from Phascolarctos cinereus, assembly GCF_003287225.1. NCBI lineage: Eukaryota > Metazoa > Chordata > Mammalia > Diprotodontia > Phascolarctidae > Phascolarctos > Phascolarctos cinereus. The sequence goes on along the minus strand of NW_027556402.1, from coordinate 256,947,224 downwards.
TGGCAGAGGGGGCTCTTTCTACCAACAAAATCACAGGGTTGGCCCCCGCCCTCGGCCACACCAAGGAGATGGAAGACTCGGGCGCCCTGGGGGTGATTCCTCTTGACCTCTCGCGGGGTTCACCTCGAGGTGGCCTGGGGTGGGGGAACGGGGCAGGGGAGGGGCACAACGGCAGCGAGGCTTACCCAACCACAGCCAGCACGCTGCTCATGGACGGGGAAGAAGGGGGCGTGGCCGAGGCATCCCGACTCGGGCCAGAGCCGGAAGGCGGGGACGTGGAGGGGACAGTGAGGCCGACCGCAGGCACGTCGTCACCGTCACCTGAGGGGGAGAGATGCTGCTGCCCAGAGAGCTCTCCTCCCCCGTGCCCCGTCCACGGGCAACGGAGAGCACACCCGCCCCCAGTCTTACCTGCTGTGAGAGGGGAGTCTTCCACCAGGCCCACTTTGACCACCTGAAGAGAAGGAAACACAGGGGAGCATCAGTTCCTTCCCTCGGTCCCTATGCTGGCGGGGGGGCTTCCTCCTCTGCCCGGCATCCACGCCACGCGCCATGCGGCACCGCGCCCACACACTCTTCAGACTGGTCTCTGGCAGGGCGCGTCAGGAAGCACAAACAAAGGAGAGAAAGCTCCTCTTGCACTCAGCCCTCTGAGGATTTGTTTCCCCAAAAAGAAAAACTCCAAGAGGCAGCTAGGTGGAACAGTGGATAGAACTCTGGCCTTGGAGTCAGGAGGACCAGAGTTCAAATTTGGCCTCAGACACTTGACACTCACTACCTGTGTGACCCTGGGTAAGTCACTTAACCTTGACTGCCTCAGCAAGAACAGAACGAACCAAACCCCAAAATCCCCAGAGAATTCTGAGAGAAGGAGAGGCTCTGGGCGGGGGGGGGGGCCAGGCCTGAGGCCCTGCTAGACGCAGGCCGTTCACATCGTCCGAGCCTGTCTGGAGCTCTGCAGGAGGGCCTGAGCAGGCACAGCCAGCACTGGGGCCGAGGGGAGGGCGCTCCTGCCCGCAGAACGTACCGCGTCTCCCGCCCGGGCTGCTGCGCTGGGCCGCCCTGACCACCCCTCCCGGGCCTCCCGCTATGGCGCTCTCTGGAGGAAGTGCTCGCCTGCGATCCCAGGGCACATGTGCTCTAGGTCTGCAGGAAGCCAGGGCAGCGCGGTGAGAGGCAGACTCTGCCCGCCAGTGGCAGCCCCTTCTGGAGAAGCCCCTCCTCGCTCCAGAGAGCTGCAGGGGCTGGGAAGGGGGCACCCATCCACTTCGGTTAACATTAAGTAAAATCGTTGGTAGAGACATGAAAGGGCTCTGCTTCCTCGCCATGTGAACCTCGATGTTCCTCTCCAGTGCGCACTGACCTGGCGCCCAGCCGAGCCCCACAGGCTGGGCCATGGCATCTCCCCGAAGGGAAAGACAGGCTGCTCTCGCCCTTCCTTTCTACTCACTGCTCGGGCAGTGAACACCAGGGTCCCACATCATCAGGGGCGCAGCCAGGAGAGGTTTCCCTCCATGACGCAGGGTCAGGGTGGTGTGGGGCCCACAGAAGAGCCCCAAAGCCCGGGGGCTCGTGGGAAGAGAAGGGGGGACTCACCCCAATGAAGGGAATAAACTTCTGGTAGGAATCTTCATCTTGGCTGTTGGGAGAGAAGGGGAGATGGCACTGTGAGCTGGGGCGCTCCCGGGATGCTCCCGGAGGGCAGGGGAAACGTGCACTCACAATTTGTGTTTGCAGGTCAGCATGGCCTCCGCCACGGGCAGCTGGTGTGTCACGCCGGCCCCGCTCACGTACTGCATCACGCGGCCCGCCACATCCAGAGGCTCTGTGGAGGAGGAGGACGGGGAGGGCCGCTCACCCGGGGGCCCGAGACCCCCTGCCTGCTGCCTCCTCTGGGGTCTCCCCCTCCAGCTCTCCCTCACCACACCCGCTGCCGAAACCCTGGGCCTGGAACGGCTCCCAAAAGACTCAAGCTCACTGAGTGCACCGGACTTAGAGATCAAGTCCCAGGGTTCCGCCCCAAGGCTTTCAGAGAGACCTCCGGCTGCCTCTGGGCCCACACTGGGAACAGACTCCAAGGGACCCCGCTGGCTTCTCAGATGATCAAGCGATGGCAAGGAGGAGGGGGAGCCTCGGGGGCATCTCCCCTGCCTGTGGTACTTCCTCAGGGCCACTACCTGAAACTGGGGGCTCCGAGCGGCTGAATAAGTCCCTCCAGGCCGGGTCGAGGAAGGTGCTGCTGTACCTGCTGTCCACCGAGCCGATGTACTTGGCGACAGGGTGAGAGCCTGGTGGAGGGAGACGCGGCAGGTGAGGGCTGGCTGGCCACCTTGGCCCCCTTGAACCCCTCCTCCCATGTGGTCTCAGACCTGCTCCTCCCCCCCCCACCATGTGGCCTCAGACATGCCTGCCCCCCCACTCACCCAGGGGGACGATGAGGAAGCGCATGTAGCCCAGCCAGTCGGACGTCTTGTTGGCCAAGGCCTTGACAAAGAACCGGAGGATGGAGCTCAGGTAGCTCTGCCCGCCCACAGCCACCACCTTCACAGGCCTCGGCATGGATGAGTTGCAATTGCAGCTGGGGAGGGAGCAGCGGGAGGGCGGTGAAGAGGCCCCCCAGGGGCTGCTCATGCAGAGGTGGGGGAGAGCCGGCCCTGGCAGGTCCCACCCGTCAGGGAGGGTCCTACTGAAAGGCACCAGGGGCCCAGGGGCCAGTGACGGGCCAGGCTGGCAGCTCCCACCCTCGAGCCTGGTGGAGAACGAGGACACTGGACCTTCCTCTAGACTCCCCTGGGGCTTCCTGGGGGCAGGGGTCGGATGACTGGTTTTCGGAGAAGGGGTGGGGGTTGGAGCCTTACTATCTCTGGATTCGGGTGAGCAGGGCCGAGAGCACGGCTTGGACTTCCACGGTGGAACACGTGCACACAACGGGCCTCCGCTGGTCCTGAAGCAGCTCTGCCACATACTGGAAGGGTAGCACAGGCTGTGGGTCAGGCCGGACTCTGCCCTCGCCGGCCCCTCCAGGAGTCTGGGGCAGGGCTAACCCCCGGCAGCCTCTCGGGGACACCCGCTCTGCCCAAAGCTTGACTCAGTAACCACAGAGTCCCTTCTGTGTGTGATTCCTAGGACTCTTGGCACTACAGTCCTCGACTCAGACCTGAGGACACTGGCCCGCCCATGGTCCAGGACAGGGGGACATCAGAAACCAAGTAGCCCGCGGCTGTCCCCCTCCTCCCTCACCTGGCCCTGCCAGTCAGCGGTGTTCACGAGGATGACGTTTTCTGGGAGGGCCGCATCAGACACCAGGATCTGATTCAGCTGGTCGTACACCACCTTTCTTGGGATCTAGGCAGAGACAGGGTGAAAGTGCTCGTCAGGTCCTCCCCCGGGGCCCGCGGGGGTTAGGGAAGGCAGACAGGGGGCTGGTGGGGGAGGAGAAAGCTGCAGGCAGCGCCTGACAAGTGTGACCTGCATTGGAACCAACAGGAAAGGCAACAGAGAGGGCCCACGAGGAGAGCTGAGCGAGGCACAGCAGCCGGGGCCGGGGTGGCAGCAGCGTAGGCCCAGAGGATGGAGAACAGACAGGCATCTCAGTCCCCACACTGAGGGTGCTCATTGGGCTAGGCTTGTCTCTGATACTGGCACCACCGGGGGACAGGAGTTGAGCCAGCCCAGAGAACTGCCTCATTTGTCACCTGTCTGAGGCGTCCCCACAATGTCACCAGCCTTCACTGGGAAAGCCCGTGGCCAGCAGCATCACCAGCAGAGTCCTGGAGCTGGGGGGGGGGCATCTGGTCTAACGAGAAAGCCCTGGCCCTACCTCAAGGCAGACCCAAAGCAAGGACACTATCTCTTGAGGAAGCCCAGGTCTCCCTGACATCAGACCTCCTTGGGATGTGCCCCCCGGCACCGACCTCTGTCCTCTGCGCCAGGAACAAGTCTAAGCCTCGATCGCTCCTATGAAACAGATGGTCTGGGGTGCCCCCACCCCGAGCCCCATCTTCCACTCTGCCCTCACTGCACCGACCCGCCAGGCCCTTCACCATTCTGGCTGCCTTGCTCTGCGACCCCCCACCTCTGACACATTTTTCAAAATGGGAAATTTCCCCATTCCAGAATCCACAGTTTAAAGACACAGATGAGCCCCCGCAGTGCCCTGGAGAAACACTATTTGACACAGGGCTTGGGCAGGGGGCGGCCTCAGACCCTTGGATAGAGAGGGGGCCTGGGGCAATGGTCTTCTCAATCAATCAGTCAACAGGCCTCCACTGAGTGCTTAAACGGAACGGTCCCTTCCTGCAAGTCTACTGGGAGGAACCAGGAGCTTGTGAGCTTTGGACCAAATAACCACCGTCTTTACCGAGCAGTCAGAATGTATCAGACCTGGGAGTGTCCAGGGAACAGCCTCTGACCCTATGAAAACGTGACTCCTGCCATCTGTGTGCGCCCCGAGGTCTCGCACTCGGGGCACCTACCTGGGTGCTGTGGCCGAGGTCAGGAGACCGCTCGCTGTCCGAACTGTTGGTCCTCTCGCTCAGAGGCTTGGAGAGCTGCCGCTCCCTCAGGGGGGTGCTCCTCTTCTGCCTGGGGGTGTGTACCCCGTCCATTCTGCTGCCAGAGACAAGGAGAGGAAGGTGTCCGTGACATCTTACTGCTACTGAAGGGTCCTCGAGGCCCGAGCTCAGCTCTGCCCACAGGTACCTGGGGGAGGCGGAGCCCTGGAGATCCGCCTTGCCGGACTTCATGGGCGTTTTCACTTTCTCTGGCACAACCAGGGTGGTGCTGCTGTCTCCAAACATGTCCTGGTCGCTGATGTCCTGTCACAGAGGAGGAGAAGCGATGGTGCCGTCTGTACCCACTGACCCTACCCAACGGGACCGTAAGATTCCAGAGCGCCTGGGAGCCCCATGGGATACTCCTTGCAATGATGCAAACCACAGCCCATCTCTCCCTCCCTGCCTTTTCACCCGGAGCACCTCATCATAACTGACAGGTAACCCCTTTTCAGGCTAGACTGCTCTGGACGTTCTCAAGGACCGGGCCAAATGACCCCCATCTTGTGACCTGCTCGAGACCCATCATCAGGAGGCTGTCAAACAAGGCCTTCTTCTCAAGGAGAATTAGAACCCAAGACTGTGGCGGACACAGTGACTGTCCCCAAGGGAGGCACAACATGGGGTAGGACTGAAAGGGGAAGGGATGACCTTGGGGTGGAGGGAGTGTGGGCAGAGATGATCACCAGAGAGGGGGAGCCTGCCTGCCAAGGGACCCAGGCAGCAGCCTGGCGAGCTCAGAAACAAACGCTTCCCGTTGGGCAGCTCGGAGCCTCATTTCTGGACACCCAATTGCAGTGCTCTGACCCACACATACCAGAGGATCGTTCTCGGTCAGACTGTCATCTGGGTTTTTGATCCAAGAAGCAGCTTTGACTCTGTCCAGAGCAGTCAGTTCCATCTGTAAAAGCCCCAAGTATCGATCACTATTGAAAAAATGTTCCTTCATCCCAAGTTTTACCATGGTTTCAAAGGTGCTCAAAGAACATTCTTTGGCCATCTTCATATGAACCTTTGGAAAGCCCAGCCTCGAGTCACCCACGGGTTACTCCTGGAGCCAACAAGGTGATGACGCAGTCGGGAACCGACCCAGAAATCCCACCTCGTGGGCCCTGATCCCAAATGGCGCCAGCATCTGCCCTTCCCTGGTCCCATCTGAGTCTGCTGCCCCAAATGCCGGCCGACCCTAGCTGCTCCGGGGCCCAGCCGCCCAGCCTGCTCCCTGCCCCACAGTTATCGACCCTATGGCCCTTCGGCGCCTCTGGGACTCCCAATGCAGAATGAACTGACCTCCCTTTTCTGCTCCTTCCATCCTCTGGCTCTTACGCTCCCACCAGGGAACACACCACACCCTTGGCCACCCTTCTGAGACTGGCTGTGCCTCGCATCCTTACCAGTCAATGCCACTTCCACATTCTCCATCTGTCCCCACCAGGCAGAAGTCTTTCCTGAGATTCTGAGCTTCACTCTGCCCCAATCTATCTCCCAATCAGGACCACGGTGGCTGCTCCCTACCGGCTCCGTTGTGCCCACTCACCCTGCCCCCAACATCATCCCTTTCCACCCCTCATTCCTGCCCATATGGATGCTGGTGTTTCCTTAAATCTTCTCGAGTCCACGTGCCTCTACCCGGCTGCCAGGACCCCTTCGGGGGGGGTTCACACCCTCAGTCTGATCATTACCCACGAGTGTCTCACTTCCATGACCAAGCTCCTTATGTCAAGGAATGCTCTTCCTGTCCCATCTTTCCCTAGACTCCTCCCCCCACCATTCCTCAGGTCTTTCCAAGGCTCTAGCCACGGCCTCCTGCCTTCTTCACCTCAAGCCCCAAGTGACCCGTCCAAACTTAGCACAATCCTTCACTCTCTGGTCTCTTCAAACCTTTGTCCCGTAGCTTCTGGTGTCCTGACAAAGCCCAGCTCTAGATGACTCCACTCTTCCATGTGTGCTGCTAAATGGCGCTGGAGGAAAGGGCCGCTACCAGTTCCCATTATCTCACTGCCCCTCGGTCCTCCTTGCACTAAGGCTACCGATGGCCCCAATCTTCTCCTCCCAAGCCTCCCCCACCAGTAGATGCTGCCATCCTCCATTATCCAAGCTCCTGGGAATGCTGCCCTCTTTCCAAGACCCTTTGCAGTCTGGCTTCTGATGTCAACAGTGCGCGCCCCCCCCCCCACCCCCGTAACCAATGATACCCTAACTGCCAAATCTGACAGTCTACTCTCAGTCAACCTTTGTCAGCGCTGACCACCCTGGCCTCTGGCTGGCCTTTCATGACACTGCCCTTCCCTGGTTCTCCTCCTACAGTCTCCATCGCTGACTGCGGTCATCATCTATGCTACAACTGCTAAGTGTGGGTGTACCTAAGGTTGCACCTGAACCTTTTTTTCTTCTAGTTTCTTACTTGACCTTATCAGCTCTCACGGATTCCCGGATCTTTACATCCAGCCCCAGGCTCTCTCCTAAATTCTAATCAATCAACTAACCAACATTTACTAAGCACCTACGCTGTGCCAGGCACTGGGCACACAGAGAGGAGAAAAGTCCCTGACCTCAAAGAGTTTGCCCTCTAAGGGGGGGGACGTGGACCGAGAACAGCCATCGGAACGAGGAAAGGGCAGGCACTGGAAGAAGAGGGGCTGGGGGGCAGCGAGGTGGCGCATGGATGGAGCACCGGCCCTGGAGTCAGTCCGGTCTCAGACACATAACGCTGACTAGCTGTGTGACCCTAGGCAAGTCACTTAACCCCAACTGCCTAAAAAAAATAATAATAATAATAATTTGGGGCAGCTAGGTGGTGCAGTGCATAGAGCACCGGCCCTGGCTTCAGGAGGGCCTGAGTTCAAATCCGGTCTCAGACACATAACACTGACTAGCTGTGTGACCCTGGGCAAGTCACTTAATCCCATTGCCTAAAACAACAAAAACAAAAACAAAAAAACCCGAGAAGAGGGGTTTCCTGGAGGAGGCAGGCTTTCACTGGGACCCAGAGGGAGGAAGGCCGGCGCCCCACCTCACGCCTAAAGCCATCCCGTGTCCATCGAAGAGGCGAGGCTCCCCCAGACCCCAGGGCACAGAGATAAGGCATGTGGCAAAGCCTAAGGAGCTGCAGAAGGGCTGGCAGAGCGATCCCACTGCATTGCTAAGAACCCTGCCTGCCAGCGGTCTGGGCGCCCACACTCACAGCTCTGCGTCATCCCGGGCTCAAGCAGCCACCAATCCATGCTTCCTTTACTAACACACATCATAACAGCCAGCATCCGTATGGCACTACTACGTGCAAGGCACTGTGTGAAGCACTTTACAATAACTGGCCCGCTGCATGCTCACATCCTGTTATTATCCACATTTTATAGAAGAGGAAACTGAGGCAGACTGAGGTGCGGTGACTTGCCCAGGATCACCCAGCTTCTGGGTATCTGAGGCTAGATTTGAACTCATGTCTCCCTGACTCCAGGCCCAGTTCTACTCGGGCCGCTTTCCTGTCACTCGGTGACCATTCAGTTCAGGCCATCAGAGGTAGCTGGGCGGCTCAGCGGATAGAATGCTGGGCCCGGGGTCAGGAAGAGCCGAGCCCAAACCCAGCCTCGGTGCGGCTGGGGCAGAACCACTCCCCCTCCGTTTGCCTCGTGGGGATGATAGCGGCATCCTCCTCACAAGGGCGCTGCGAGGGCCAGATGAGACAGCACTTGCGAAGTGCTCAGCTCGGTGTCGGTGCTTCATAAATGCTCCCCTCCATCCCTTCTCGCCCAGATGGCCGTGATGGCCTCCAAACTGGTCTCCGTGCCTCCACTTCTGCCAAATTTATTTTCCTAAAGCACAGGCCTGGCCACATCACCCCTACTTGGACAGCGCCCCTGCTCGGCACTGCAAGCTCTCCCCATCCCACCATCTCTCCTCTCAGACTCGGCTCCAGCCCTCCCTTGTGCCAGAGGGCCTCCCCTGCCCCTGTAGCCCCTTCTTTCCCAAAGCCTGCCTTGTAGAGAACCACAGAAGTGTGTCCATCTCCCCATGAGGCTGTTCCCTTTCATCACTGCGCCCTCAGCAGTGTGCCCAGGGCCTGGCACAATGCGGGAGCTCAACCACGCTGGTGGGTTGGTTTCTATTTTAAAAACAGTTCTATCTACCTTCTTGCTAACCAAAAGGAGCCGTGGGGGGAACGCAGAGCCTACAGTCTGGCCCTCAGGTCCACTCCCGCTGGGTGAGAGCTTCCCGATGGCTCTCCTCCTGCCCTGGGGCAAGAGCCTCACATCTGGACATTCTGTCCCCTTGATGCAGAGGCTCTGCCTGGAAGTGCTCAGGCATTTCTTATAAACAAAAACAACCGGGCTGCAGCCTCTGGGACCAAGAAATCACAGCAGAGGCCCACAGGGCGCTGCTGGCTCTCCCCTCCCCTCCCCTCCCCTTCTTCTGGCCTCACTCAGTCCGCCCTCTCCTGTGTGTTGGGGAAAGCAGAGAACTGGAAAGCTCCTGCTGTTTTCCGAATCCCTCACATGATTGCATAACCTCCCCAAAATGACAGGAGGGGAGAAGGCAGTGAGGGGATGGGCCAGCCCGGGATACGAGGGTCGCCAAAGCAGTAGCAGGGGACTTTATCAGGCCAGGTCTGGTCACTCGCAGGCCCCCTGGGCCCCGGGAGGTCCAGCCTGGGGAAGACACCTCCAGGAACGAGAGCTTGTGTGTTTGCCTATTCTGTCAAGACTGGCTGATAGTAAAGTCGATGAGAACATGCCCAGAGCTACCGTGAATCTGGGCTTCCCACAGCGCTGGACCCAAACTTCATCAGTGAGAGAAGACATCGGCTTTGGCAGCGAAGAACTGAAGGTCCCTGGAAGTGGCCCAGCTGTGCCCACAGGCAGCAGCCTCTGGGTAGGGCCGGGGAGGACCCAGGGGAGCCAGGTGCACCCTCGGTGGGGCTCTCCCAGCTCCATCACTCTCCATGTCTAATAAACGTAAAGAGGGACCTCTGGGCCTCTCGCAGACAGGCTTCAGAGGGGTGCGCTGCAGCCCCCTGGGGAGCACTTGCTTGGCCTCCCAGGAAAGGCACCGAGCCGGGGGGGAGGGATAAGTGATTCAGGGGCCAAACTGGAGGAACCGGAGGGGAGGCAGGGTGTGTTCAGCTAGTTTTTAAAAACTAAGCAACATTCTGGGAAAAATCACATTTTGGAGCAGGCACCATCAGCTGTGAGACTACACATCTTGCTGCCTTCACCAGAAACACTGTGCCAGACGCCTTCAGATCAGCGGGTTGCCCTGAGTCAGGAGCTGCTACGGGCCGCCTTCTTGGGAAAACTGGATCCTAGGACGGCTGTGTATCAGTGAGAATTGGGGGCCAGAGGAAGGACCACAAACGAGCAGGAAGGCCTGAAGCCGACAGGGACAAGGCAGAACCCACCTGGGCATTGTCCAATTGCTGAGTTCCTCATGCCCTCTGTTTTACAGGCTGCAAAGCCCAAGTCCTCCTGGTTTTGTAAGTCGGACCCCAAAGCACTCCACCCCCACCAGACATGGGCGAGTCTCAGTGAACCATGAGGAAAAGGCTGACTGTGGTCAAGGGCCGCAGTTTCTTCAGATAGTCTCACCCATGTAATAGGAACCAGGATTGGAAGGTCTCACTACCAAAAAAAGCAGCTTGCCAGGGCAGCCAGGTGGTGCAGTGAATAGAGCACCGGCCCTGAAGTCAGGAGGACCTGAGTTCAAATCCAGCCTCAGACCAAACACTTGACACTTAATAGCTGTGTGACCCTGCGCAAGTCACTTCACTCCATTGCCTCGGGGGGTGAGACGTCAAAGTCTGTCGTGAAGCTGCCAACGTTTTCATGCGCCTAAGAAGTGGCTAAAAGAGCCACTCATTTTGTCATCCGGCTTCTCCAGGGGCCCCCTCCTCTTGTCCCGCTGACCTTTGACCAAGGGGATTCAGAGCTGCTCTGGCCAAACCATCTCCCCCACCTTCCCCTGTGGCCCCTCGAGCTCAGTTGGTCCTTGGAGGACAGACAGACATCCACCAGCCGGGACCTGAGGCCCAAGCAGCTTTGGTAGCGTGGCCTTTAGAAACAGCGAGGGGAGGCTGGGGGCTCGGCCCACCTGATGCCCACTGCACAGTCTGCCAGGGCTCCAAGTATCACCTTTTCTGCGTGTATGTGTGCATGCGTGTGTATGCACAGGTGTGCACACATGTGCACACGCAGGCATTAACGTGGGGTCCACAGCCAGCTGTCAATGGCCTAGCTGCTTGGATGACGGCCCTTCAAACGTCAAGGTGCCTTCCGCCAGCGCAGATAGCTGCCCTCTGCCCCATCTCTGACAGCACGGTCTCCGTCCTCATGGTCTGAGAAGGCAGCGACACGCCTACCCAGCCAGGGGACCTCCCAGAGGCCGGTCGAAAACGGTCTGCTTGGGCTCCACTCCTCCCTCAGTACAGTACGGTAGCCCCAACCCCACACCCCAGCAGCCAGAGCTTGGATTGGGGTAGGGGATACCGGGTGGGGCAGCTCCACCTGGTGGTCACTGAGGGGATGCACCTAAGGGCAGCCTTCCTGCCTTCTGAACAAATGCGCTTTTCATTCCTACTTGACCAACGAATCTGAACTGCATTTGACCTTCAGCTGTGGTAAGTGGAGGGTTGAGACTTTTTGGAACGAAGAGAAAGGAGGCTTGACTGTGGCTGTAAGCCATCGATCCAGCCAAGAGAGAACCAAAAAGCCCCTGCCGAGGAGGGGTCAAGGCAGCACCTGGAGGGCCTGCTGCCACTCCTGAGGCCCGCGAGGCCTTCTGTTCTGGACAGCTGGGCCCTGGCTTTTCTCTGAGTGATGCTCAGCTCTTCGCAGAGTGCTCAGCACACAGAAAGGGCCCAAATGTTTTCTCATTCATTCATTTGTTAACAATTGCTGAAAAGGAAAGGCTACGATCCCCCCATGTAGCCTACTGGAGGCACACAGCAAAGTGGGAGCCACAGTGGATGCACAGTGGACCTTCTGACCAACTCAGGCAAACGCTACTGCTGTGTGTCCTCACAAGCGGCAAATCTTAGCTTCTGCAGCAGCTACGCAGCCCCCCCCGGAAACCCCTCCTCCATCTAGAGGGGCCTACGCACACCCTTTGTGCTTGACGCAGCAGCTGGGGTACAGTAAGAGCTGGGACAAAGGCGCACACCCCAGCTTCAGGCAGGCCACACCTTCGCCTGCCTGCCCCTGCCCCAACACTGGGACAGTCTTCCTGCCCCCTCCACTCAACACTCTTTCTATGCGTGTTCTCTCGAACACTCAGCACTCTCTCCTACCCTCCAGCACATTCAGCGCTGTCCCCCACTCCTGCACACTCAGCATGCTCTCCCTACCCTCCTGCACCCTTGGCGCTATGCCCCCCACTCCTGCACACAGCACGCTCTCTCCTACCGTCTTGCACACTCAGCAGCTCTCCCTACCCTCCTCACACTCAGTGCTCTGCCGATTCCTGCACACTCGGCACTGTGCCCCCCACTCCTGCACACTCAGCACGCTCTCCCTACCCTCTTGCACACTCAGCAGCTCTCCCTACCCTCCTGCACACTCAGCATGCTCTCTCCTACCCTCTTGCACACTCAGCACGCTCTCCCTACCCTCTTGCACACTCAGTGCTCTGCCCCCCACTCCTGCACACTCAGCACTCTCTCCTTGCTCTCCTGCTTGCAGGTGCGCCACTCCCCCCACCCCCCACGTATACCCTTTCAGCTAGAGTGTTACTTTGCTGACGGAGAGCAGGGCCTGTGTCACAGCATCCTGACCCTAGGAAGTGCTGGCTAAATCTCAAAAACAAAGCAAGCTCACTCTGACAGACTGGGGCACGTAAGAGACGAGGACCCCGCTGGCTGCCCGCCCTCCTTGCGTGCTAGTCTGCTTACCGGGCTGGTGGCGTCCTTTCCCAGGCTGCCTTTACTGTTGAGGCTGCCAATCTCTGTCTGGGAACTGGACTGAGACATTCCCTCAAAGAAAGGCCTATGAGGAAGGAGAAGAGCCAGCATCACTGATGGGGACGGTTTCACAGAAGGGCCTCAGGGGCATCTGCCTACAGAGAACAATGCGGCCAGGCCCCACGGGAGGAGCAGGTGGGGGGCCCAGCTCTTCAGTGCCACTCTACGTTCCTGCCACCCATGGCTGTGAGCAGGACTGGAAGGTAATGGAAGGGCGGGTGAGGGGAGGCTTATTTGGGGCCTTCAGTGAGGACGGGCGCCTGTTCTCGGTCCTAAGGGGCACGTGCACTCTGTTCCCAGGATGCCGGAGCTCCGGCGAGTCCCTGAGGCCTGGGGGTCAGGGGCGGGGGCGGGGGCCCACTTGAGCTTGGGCTTGGGGGTGCTCAGGACGCTCTCCGTCTCCTCCATCTCGGGCCCACTGTCACTGGGGTTGTACATCTCCAGGCTGTCATACAGCTCGTCCAGGTCTTCTTCTACTTCCCGGATCTGCTCCCGTGATACGTGCTCCAGCCCAAAGCCCACCTGTGGGACAAGATCCTAGGAGTCAAGGCCTCCACCTGCTTCAGCGAGGGGGTGCCCAACAGGCCCGCTGAGGGGCAGCAGAGGGTGCAAGGTGGATCGGGCTCCCTGCCACTCAAGGCCTGGGCCACCTTACTAAGCTGCTTCATCTCTGGGCCTCAGTTTCCACACCTATAAAAAGGAGGGCGTCAAGCCAGATGTATCGCGCGGTTCCTCCCAGCTTGAGGCCTGTGAGCCTTGCTGGACAACGCTGTTCCACCCCTGAGAGGTCACCTAATCCAACCCTTTTCTTTTAGAGGAGGAAACTGAGGCAATTTCTTCCTCTGGGTACAAATCCCTGGGCACGGGCATTAGTAACGAATCTCAGGGCAATCGTTGGTGCCCTTTCCTGACTCTTTTCAGGGAAGCTCCCTGACCCCTCAGAGGGCGGAGGGCCTCGAAACATGCAGGTGTCCTTCCCAAGGGAGCCCCAGAGGCTTTTGAGAGGTGTCGCTCTTATGGCTGGTTGGCTTGCCGGGCCACCTGCCCGCCCTCCCCCCACCCACATCCTGGGGCAGCTGGACACGGAGCCTCACGGCCCCCTAGCACACCATGCGGAGCGAGCGGGGCAACCAGACCAGGCATCTGAACTCTGACGAGGGCTGGCAAGGAGGGCCCTTCCTGTGGCACGCTCACGAGAGAGGGGCCAGGGAGGCAGAAGCTCAAGTGATCCCACTGATTCTGCCCCTTCTCACCAGCCCTCGGAGGAGATCAGAGCCCTCGTTTATCTGTGACTATCGGGTCTTGAGAGAGGATGGCCAGTGAGAACCTGAGTAACTCCTGCTGGCATGACTGCAAATCTCCCCACAATCCCTTGGGAATCCATCCTGCCCAGCCCCAGGCAGGGGTCAGGACGGGGGCCCTGGTACCTCATCAGAGACTTTAAACCTCTTCAGCAGGGCCACGAACTTCTGCTTGATGTTGGGTTGCTGCAAGGACATTGAATAAGCCTCATCAGATGGCACCTGGGGCATCTGTGCCAAGCACCCACCTTCTGTGTCCAGGCTAAGGAGAGCCTCTGGCCACTGGCCCACCCGGGGCTCAAACTGCCACTCCAGATGCCCATAGCCACCCCCAGGATCTCTGGGCAGGCTCACTCTGGGCACTCCCCACCCCCAGCTGGGTTAAGTGCGATGGTTCCAAGACAAGACCATGGGAACCACCTGTAATGAACGAGTTGGGAGGGGACAACGTCACAGTGTGGCTGCCCAGCTCCTAAGATCTGGCAGGAAAGTCCGGTGTGGACGCTTAACATCTGGGCTTGCTCTGAATGAGCGTCAGGAAAGCTCAACGCAAACATCAGGGGACCAGCCCGCTCATGGGGTTGGAGGGAGCTGAGGCCCAAAGATGATCCCCACACACTGACCTCCGCAAGCCCTAAGGGCAAGGTCGCCTCTGCCTCAGTGTCCCCAGCACCCAGCCCGGGCGTTTCATAAATGCTGACTGACTGACTTATGGACCTGCTCTGAGTAACTGAGAAAAGGGGAGCTCGTAGAGGGCATGACAAGGCCATAGCCTGATTTCTGAGAGGGACAGAGGACTGTGGGTGGGCACAGGAATGACGTCTTCTCCGCTCACCCTTGTGATGGCAGAGGCTGAGGTCAGTTTCCTCCGGGTCTTCTTCACCTTCCGTAGATCCTCATCTTCATAGAACAAGTCCTATTGGGAGAACAGCGTCACCTCCTCTTGCCCACTCCCGCAGGCACCTCACCTGGGGGGGAGCAGGGCACGAAGGGGAAGGTACCTGGCCGTGCAAAGGGTCATCGCTCCCCTCCTGCTCTGATGAGAAGCTTTCTTCCTCCTCTTCCGAGTAGTTGTCGATATCAGGAGAACGGTCTGGGGGCAAATGCTGCTGTGAGGCCAGAGCCACCACCCCAAGAGCCCACAGGGACAGCGTCGCGCCTCCACTGGAAAGGCGGCGTCTGTGGGGAGGGGCCCTGGGCAAGCCTCTTACCAGACAGCTTGGCCTTGATCCCTTCCTGGTCGATGGGCTGGCTCGACAGCGAGTAGATCTTGATTTCGGCCACAGGGATGGAGACGTCCTTCACGCTGCTGTGCAGGCCCAGCACGAGGGCGCCTTCACTGGGATGCTGCATGACCTGGGGGACGGGGACGGGGCACGGGCGCTCAGGAGAAGGCCACCCTCCCCCGGCACGGTCTCCACACACAGCCCATGACTGCCAGATTCTGACCGTGAGCACCTGCCCACCCTGCGTGGCGGGGCCGGAATTGCCACTTTTAGGTAACAGAGAACCAAACCCTGGGCTCGGAGTGCTAAGGGGGACTCAGGCTGCATTCACCGACCCGGACGCCCGCACCCACCTCCGCCATGTTGATCAGCCCCACGGCCAGCGTCTTGTAGCCGAGGATTGTCCGGTTCTTGTAGCGCTTTCTCCTCTGCAGCATGATCTGAAGCTTGTTGGCATCGCGCTTAAGGAAGTGAGGGTACTGCAAAGGGCAGAGGATGGTGAGGGTCAGTGAGCAGGCTGAGGGGGCACTGGGAGAAGGTCACCCTGGCTGGGCCCCGCCTCGTGCCTCCATCCTGGGCAAGCAGCAGGGCGGGGCAGGGATCCAGCCATCACCCAGGGAAGCTAGTGAGGACAATTACGGGGAGGCCGTCCTGTCCATGCGGATGAGGTGACCTCGTAGAGGCTCCTGCCCAGCCCCTGCTGGACCTGCCTCTGGCCCTGAAGCCGCTCCCCGCTCCCAGAGGCCTCAACTGAGTTTGCGGCTTCTGTGTTCCTAGCCTGGATAAGGGACTCCCACTGAGGCTCCAAGGCTCTAAGGACCCCCTCTGGTCTCCAGGAAGAATGGAGAGATTCTCTGAAAATAGTGAAAACAGAGAGGAAAAAGGCTTCCAGGGGATCGGAGTTACTGAACATCTGGAGCTGTGAAGTTCTTCCGGAAGAGGAAGAGGAAGAGTCTGTGCGTGTGCTAAGAGAGTGACTGACCCTGACGTACCCCAAGATGGAAGGTCACCCCATGGCAGATGGAGGGAGAAGAGATAGATGGTGGCAGGGAATCCCTGCTGAGGAGGGGAAACGAGGCAGCTTTTTGTCAGAGGTTCCTGGACCACGGCCAGGGCAGGCTAAGAATTCTGACCAACGCAATGGACGGTGATGATTCCAGGAGGCCAGTGACGCTCCCGCCACCTGAGAGAGGTGAGAGTCAGGCTGCAGAATGAGATCAGTTCTTTTTGGACAGGCCAATGTGGGAAGGTGTTTTGCTTGACTATGCACATTGGTTACAAGGTTTTTTCTTTTCTTTCTTCTCTCCCTCCTGAAAATGTCAGACTGGGTGCCAAGGTGGGAGTAAGGGAAAAGAAATTTTTGTTCATCGAAAGAAATTTTATAAAACATATTTGCTGAGCGGGCTTTGTGTTGAAAAGGAAAAGGGAGGGAGAGAGCTACCTGTGCTGTGTCACACTAAGTTCCAAAGAGGGTAGTTAAACTGTAGGAAGATGAGTAGGGGTTGAGACACAGAATTCAAGGGAGGAGCCAGGAATACACCCCCTGCCCTTGAAGCAAATGTGACCTCCTAAGTTCCACTGAGACTTGGTGAGACAAGGCCATGTCTAGAACACGACCCTAGAAGTGTATCCTGATTCTAAAGAACAGGTGAGACGTGGCATGGCCGAGGCCTCAAAGTCGGGGGGGGGGAAGGGCTGGGCATCTTCCTGGGCAGACCTTTGGAAGCCAGAACGTCCACAAGTCGGAGCGTCCAGAGGAGAGCAAGCAGAATGGCCCTGAGCCCCAAGCTCGTGGCCACCTTGAGCATGGGCAGGGATGCCACGGGGGAGAAGGCCCTGGGCTGGAAGTCATAAGGAGACACACGGAGGCATGATGTCAGGAAAAACCTCGTAGCCACCAGAGCTCTGCTGAGGCCTGGCCTAGAAGGGACCCTGTTCAGTGACACGCCAGACAAGCTTGTTCCAACTCTGAAATTCCATGAAGGGATTTTAAAAGGGAGCTGGATGACAGCGGGAGGGTGAGCCTCTTCCCCACCAGTGATCCCTGCACTGTTGACATGCCCAATGTGCTAGGGCCAGCCCAGTGACGTGCCGAACCTCTCAAGTGCCTGCCTAGGATGGGATGTAGCCCCATCTCCATATAAATGGTCTCTAGGGGACAGAAGACTGCCTTATGTGTATCCTGAGCACAGCAAACTAGAGCCCTGAGCCTTAGCATAGGGTTTTTTAGTCTGAAGCCTGTTAAAAAATATTTGGATCGCTGCATTTCAATAGAATCAACACATTAAAAAGCTTATTCTAGGGGCAGGTAGGTGGCGTAGTGGATAGAGCACCAGCCCTGGATTCAGGAGGACCTGAGTTCAAATTCAGCCTCAGACACATAACACTTACTAGCTGTGTGACCCTGGGCAAGTCACTTAACCCCACTGCCTAGCAAAAAAAAAAAAAAAAGCTTATTCTGGGAAGAGGTCCCAAAGCTTCCCTAGTCTGCTGCCCCAGGTGGGGTCCATGCCACAGGACAGGTCATTACCTGGAGGGAGAAGGTCAGCTGAAGCTCCGTCTCTGCCAGGCCGCTGGCTGGAAGGAGGATCTCATTGGACCGAAGGATCCTTTTTGAGCCCTGAAATAAAATTGGAGCCTGTTATGATGGGTATACGGAAACTGTACCAGAAGAACATTTAGCATGATGTCCCCAGGCTCAGCAGACAGCCTTCCCCACCACTATGAGATTCAGCAAGGGGACAGCTGGCCACAGGAAGCCCCAAGGGCCACACGGCCAGGCAGCTCATCTAGAGGCCATGTCTGCAGCTCCTGTCCAGCAGTGCTCTGAAGGGACATGTGATCATCCTCCCTGTTCTCCATATTTCAGTATCCCTTCACAGGGAGGAGGACTGCACTTGCAAGAGGTTTCCCTCCTGTATGATTCCTGCTTCTGCCTCTAGCCTGCTTTGGGCAGCTCTGGCCAGCCAGAGGTCAGAGGCTGGCCCGGTCCAGCTGACATGCTCATCTTCTTGTTTTTAAAAGTTTTACTTTATTCTTCCCGTTCCAGAACTGGTTGCATCTAGGAAACTCTACTTCCCATAAGAGTCCACACTGGCATAATAAGCCTCAAAAATGTCTTTAGCAACAGCCTGGGAAAAGAAGACAAGAGGTTGACGGAAACAGGACCGAGTCTGCAGTGGTCTATGTCAAGGGCACCCATGATCAACCCAGTTCACTGGGCCACACAACCCAGGCCACACAAGTTTTTCCCTTCAGGAGGAGAGAGAGGGAGGAGACAGCAAGGCGGGACATGGGGCCCAGGCTCCTGGAAGGCTCTGATGCCCCTAGCCCTCAGAGGGAGCCACCAGCTGCCACTAATAAGCTGTCGGACCCTGCTTGAGGCAAAATCTTCCAAGTCTCAATCTGCTCGCACATAAAACTAACCGAGTACCTCGGACTGTGTGTTTTTTGTGAGGATCCCAAGAGAGGATATCCCAAGGTGCTTTGCAAGCTTATGAACATGAGTGACAGTTATTATGACTATAACTACACTGAAAAATAATCGCTACTTTCCCTGTATTTCATTCCTCGATCACAATTTAAATGTGTCCCATGCTGGGAAATCTCCCATCTCCCAAAATGTGTTTGAGAGGGGTTGGCAGACAGAGGAATAAACACCGAGGTACCTCCATGTCCCCAGCAGGCTCTGCCTCCTGAACCCCAAAATACAAAAAGAACCCTGCAGTGCTCAGCTGAGAGCAGGGGTGGAGCCTCCACTAGACCGCCGGCAAAGGTGGCAGCCCCCTCCCTCCATTCTACCACTGGCCGGGTCCCATATCCCCCACGAAGCTCTGTGCCTCCGATCAATCCTCATGGGCCATCACCTCCAGGACGTCCCTATTGAGGCTACCCCACTCCGGACATTCACCAGAACCTTCTTAAACCCTGATGCCTAGAACAGAACAGAACCCCCTAATGGCGGAGTGCACAGGAACTGCCCCTTCTTTATTTCCAGGAGCCACACCCTTCTGAATGCAGCACGATGCCGTAGCCCGCCGAGTCCTTCTGGATCGTAACTCGGCTGTCCCTTTTGGCTCTTCTTCCAAGTCACTGAATCTCCCCTCCTGCCCTACCGCCGACGCCACCCAGGCGGAGGTCTGCAGGAAGCAGAGTGGGCCCAGGATGAAACCTCATGGTCATGCTGACTGACGCAGGTGTGGATACCCAACACCTCCCTCAGCGGCCTCTCCTCTCTGCCCACCTCAGTACAGCCAGGACTACCTCAGCACTCTCCCCTCCCCTGGTAATGGTAAAATCACAAGAGGCTTGAAAAGGATGCCCCACCCCGACTCTAGGCTGGTTACAAAAGCTGTGTGTCTCTAGAGGGTGAGGTCCACACCCAGGATGGCACGTTCACAGGGTGGCACGGTGCCAGGGACGGTAAGAGGATAACCTCGGCCCCTTCCACAAGAACCGATGGAAAGACAAGGGACCAGCGTTCTACAGGCATGATCTGTTCTTCACTGCCCATTACTAGGGAAGACAAGCAGCGTATGAACTGTCCCGAGGGCTGAAAGGTACAGGAGCCCAGGTGCCCATTCTACTGGGGGCTGTCTGCGTGTCCTACTGTGAGGAGTCAGAGAGGCAGAGCAGTGACGCAGCAGGTTTAAACAATTCCAGCTGGACTGAACTCTACTTAAACCACACAAACAGATCTGCAGAAGCTGCTGAGGGGCCAGAGGATCTGTCTAAACCGCAGTTATTCCCAGGATTAATTTTCTCCACTTAATGAGCTGATGGCAGCTTCCCAGGACGAGAGGACATGGGACCCTGGAGACCGAGAAGTGGATTGGGAGGCTGCCTGACTCCATCGGTGGCTGTTCCAAGGGTTCCTGGGATCCCCTGGTGCCTGGGGAATCCCACTTCTCTCTTCCAGACAGACACCTGGCAAGCGAACAGGCTGCCGATTTACTCCCCATCCTCCCTCTCGGCTGCTCGTCTTAAAGACGTCCTCTGCAGTGGCTTGAGATATTTCACGTTCCCCTGTCTATTAATTAGCTCTCTTAAGGAAGTGACTCTATGGCCTAGGAAATGTTCAGATGCTAAATAAAAATGTACTGACTGACCAAGAAATGAACGGAGGCTGCTCTGGGTGAACAGAACAGTTGTGACCGGTTTCCTCAGCTTTTATTCTCCGCATTGATAATGTGAGTGCTGAAGTTCTAGGCCCTCTACCCAGGACGGGCTGGTTCCTGTCCAGGTCTGCTGGACTCTTCAGAGGGGGCCGCGGAGCTCAGCAAGCCCAACCTGGACCTGACTGCCAGTCCCTTGTCTCTGGTGTTCTCCCAGAGGGAAGCAGTCCCTTCTCTCATCGGTACAAAGTCTTCCCCTCCACTCACTGCTCTCCATTCCGCCCTGCAAGGCCAAGTACGGAGGGCCCCAGGCTTCCTTCAGAGATGACGCGCCCCAGCCCACCCTTCCCAACAACAGATCCGCCGGGCCAAGTTCACCATGCTGGGCCAGGAGGAGGTGAGGAGGTGAGGAGGGAGGAGGGAGGAGGGAGGAGGAAGCCTTTCTCCTCACCTCCCTCTCCTGATCCTGGAGGCAGCAATCTACTGGTGGTGCAGTAACTAGAACGTTGGGCTTGGACTCAGTTCCTGAGCTCACATCCTTCCTCAGACACTTCCTAGCTGTGTGACCCTGGGCAAGTCACTTCCCCCTGTTTGCCTCAGTTTCCTCATCCATAAAATGAGCTGGAGAAGGAAGTGGCCAAGCAGTATCTCTGCCAAGAACACCCCAGATGGAGTCACTAGGGGTCACAACCAAAGGGCAGCAGGAAGCAGGAGCCCTTTGCTTTCCATTTTGTCTGCTACAAAAAGAGCTGCTGTCGCTATCTTTGGACCAATAGGAGAGACAGCACAGACCCTCCCAGGAGGCCGAAGGACACGCCTAAGCGGTCTGGATTTCCCATCACTGCTGCTGCTGAATCAGCATGGGATGAAGCCAGGAAACCCACTACAAACGAGTTACGTGACCTAGGGCGCTTCAGGCCTCTGAGGTCACATCTATGAAATGGGACACCACTTTCTCTGATTACCTGACACAGGTCATGCTGAACAAATGGGAGTGTGGTGTGGATGGAGAGGTGAAGGCAGCAGGGGGCCAATGAGTGAACTGGGCAAAGTGAAAGCCAGTGCGGGCGTGGAGGCCGCTGCCCATGGGTCTGGTTCCCCAATGTGCCCTAAAATTTTCAGGGATCTCCACAGGGCGCCCGATCCAGGAAGCCTCCCTGCGGCATTCTGAGGATGGACAAAATAACATCTATAATCACTTTCAGCTACTCACAAAGGAGGCGCCAGAAAATTCAGAGGATTACTATTATTACTGTTTAGGAAAACACACAATTCTACATAATGCTGTTAAACATTTAATCAAGAGACAAATGAGATTATTTTCTTTGGCAAAAGCCCTCGAATTTGGGGGTGGCAAGAGCAGCAGGGTGCTCCTGTAGAACACACCAAGACCATTCGCACTGGAAAGCGGCACCTTTTAGTGTTAAGGGATGACTGCCCCAAACTGGAGCTCTGTCTGCGATCCAGAAAAAGAGGATGTGGCCAGGGAGAGGGGAGGAGAAAGACCAGGAGTTCTCGCTTCCACGTCACTTTCCCACATGTTGTGAAGGAAGTGGAAGGAAAAGACGCATGGAGTCTGAAGGCCTTCATTCTCCCGGGCGTCACAAGAAAGAAATCCTTTTCAGTCCTTCGGAGTGCCAAGGCGAACGTCCAGCCGTGGCGCTGCCAGGGCCGGGTGCCGATCACCACATGCGATGGGGATGCAGCCTTTTTTGCTGTGAACTTCCGTGCAGTTCATCTCCGGAGATCTCGGGGAGCCTGGCATCTTGTCGCCCGCGGGCATCCCCGTCACACTCCGCACACGCCCCCCCATGCAGGCGGCCAGACCCACTTCATTTTCCTCCCAAGAATTCCCCCTGGTGCAGTGGATAAGGGCACTGAACGTGGAATCAGGAAGCCCTGTCAGCCAGTCAGTCAAAAAACATTTACTAAGTGCTTACTCTGTGCCGACCGTGTGTTAAGAAGCGGGGAGACAAACACAAGCAAAAAGAAAAACCACCCCTGCCCTCAAGGAGCTTATACTCCAATGAGGAAGACTACGGAGCACATAAAACTAGAGAAGTCTAGGAGTGCAGCCTGGGCCAGAGGGAAGCCGAGGTCCTGGGAGAGGCCCTGGGGCTTCAATACTCCCATGTGTAAAATGAGGAGGGGGTCCTCATGGGCCCCCATGGCTTGGTCCAGCTCTGAATCTCTATCCAGCACTCCTCCGCCTTCCTGCCCTGTCTCTGTGGGGATGGGGTTGTGGCATCAAGCCTCGGCACCAGAATGCAGGTGCCCACTCCTAGCCGTCTGCTGGTGGCTCCTCAGGTACCAGAGCAGAATTCGCTGGAGGCCTGGGTGCCCCACTGACTGGAGTCTGGGGAGAGACTGCACAAAGGTCAATGGTGCCTACATAAGCCCCTTGGAGTCAGAGAACCGCAGGCTCAGGACGACTCAAGGGACCATTCTACAGGGAGCTTGGCTCCTGACCAATCCAATTCGCAGCTGAGAAAGGAAACAGCTCCTCCCTGAAGACCTCTGATGGTGAGGACCATCGCCCCTGGGTGGAGAAGCTGTTCCACCTCTAGACAGCATTGACTCCTCCAAGCATTTCCCGACAGACAGATGGCCCAAGTCTCTTTCTTCACACCCCTGCTCTGGGCTGTTCCCCTGTTGCCAGACAAACTGAGAGTAACCTCAGCTTCCTTCTCTGGACCATCACCTCTATCCCACTCCCTCGGGCACTGGCCAGGGCCTTTTCTTCTCTAAAAACTCTCTCAGTCATCTCATTGTGGGTTCAAATATCTCGATGCAGACGGTGCCTAAGGCTACACATTCAATCTGCCAAGACCCAGCGTCTGCTGACAGCTCCCGTGGACCGTCCCAGCCCAACCTCACCTCAAATTCAGCATGGCCAGAACAGAGTTCACCGTTTTCTCCCCAGACCCTCTCCCTTCCTCTGGAGGGCACCACCACCTTCTCTTCATCCTCAATGCCCCTCCCCTGCCCATTTCCAAGTCCTCTCTATTCTGTTTCCACAAACCCCCTCACTTTCTCCATCATTCATGTGGGTACTTCCACGTGCCCCATCATGGTGGCCTCCTGAACGGCTACCTACCTTGAGGACCTCCCCTTTCTGAACTGTCCCTCAGAGCGGCCAAATCAAGCTTCTGACGGCACAAGGTCTGACCACGTTCAGGAAGTGCTGCCTCCTTTCTCCATGCATCACACTATTTACTCTATAACCCACAATCCGCTAAAAGCATTGCACTCTTATTTATGAGGGTTAGTGAGGAAACCCACTTATCTAAGCAGATAGCTAACATCAATCAGAGAAATTCTACTCAACACACAAGAAGAACGAGCCTTTTCAGCTGGAGCTAGCCAGCTCTCTCTCAGTCAAGAGACAGTCTGACCTTGCCCAAGGGGACACTCCCTCAAGTCTGGGGAGGCGAGCTGGAACCCATGTCCCTTCCCTATCAGAAGAGGGTCTTTCTGTCCTCCCCCGGAGTCTCTTTCAGAGGGCGTGAAAAATGTCTTCTTTCGGCAACACTGCCAGCTCTGCCTCATCCTGGTCACGAACCATTCTTTCCAGCAACTCGAAGAGCCACAGGCTGAGCTAGAAACCCGAGCACATCCAGCAGGTACTTTGCCAGCACCAAAGTACAAAGTCAGGGCTAGTTACTCTCCAGGCCTCAGAGGGGGAGGCAGCAGCAAAGGCCAGATCAGACCAAGATGAGAGCCCCCTCACCGTCTCCCCAAAGGCCTTTCCCTCCAAAGGTTCACGTCATCCTGGCCTTCATCCAGGGGGTCTGGGCAGCTAATATTTTCTTGTCCGTTTTTCATAATCTTTTTACTTTTTAAAAATTGAATTTTATTTTCAAACAAAGATCAGCCTTCTCTCTCTCTCCCACCCTGTGCCCCCTCCCCACAAAGAAAGCACGAGGAAAACAAATCCCCTGTCACAAGCATGCTTGGTCAAGTCAAACAGCGTTTCTCACTGGCCATGTCTAAAAAACCATGTCTTAATCTGTGCTTGGAGTCCTCTGCCAGGAGGTGGTTCCTGAGTCCTCAGGAATCGTGGCTGTTCGTGTGTTAATGGCAGCTAGGTGGCGAGGTCGACAGTGCTGGGTCTGGGGTCAGGAAGACCCCATTTGGCCTCAGACACATACTAGCTGTGTGACCCTGGGCAAGTCACTTCACCCTGTCTGCCTCAGTCTCCTCATCTGTCAAATGAGCTGGCAAACCACTCCAGCATCTCTGCCAAGAAAATCCCAAATGGGGCCACTGAGAGTCAAACATGACTTAAACAAACCACTCCCCATCTCCTCCCCACCCCCCGAGGCCTGACAACCCACTGGGTCCAGCCATTCTGTGAGTGTGGAATGGATCCACGCCTGCCACTGTTTAGTCCGTCCCTCGTGTCCAGAAGCAGCATGAGAAGATCCTTGATCAAGTGCTGGGTTAAAATCTGGATAAAGCAGACCCACAGCATGTACCTGCTCTAGTCTCGGAACCGCATCCAAAAAGACACATGTCAAGCCTGGCACAACCTGTTCCCGCTATTTGTTTTCTGATGCTCTTTTCTTATTGACATTGGCTAGTCATTCGCTGACACGCTAGAAGTGACACAATGAACATTCCTCTGGAAGAAAACCAGGTAAGCAAACCAAGGGACCAAACGGCCACATCTGATGCCGTATGCGACATTCTGCACCCACAGAACCCCCCTTAGAAAAGTGAAGTCTGTTTCCTCAACAACAATTAACTGCTCCTCAGCTCTCTTCCAACGTACAGATTCTGACAACACTGACGAGTCCAGTACACCCCTCCCTGTAAGGTTTGAAGGCGGCATCCCTGAGAAAGGACAGAAATACCAGAGTCCTGCATGGAAGAGGCCACAGCACCCAGCACTTGGCCCCCCAGGACAGAGAGCAGGGCTGTGGAGGGAGGGCAGCCTGACTGGGGCTTCTTGGGGCACTCTCAGCACCCATCCTCCTCACCTGCAGTTTCACCGCAATGACCACGGAGTTCAGGTCTTTGTCCATTTCCTTCAGCATGACGAGTTTCTTCAGGGTCAGGCTGAACAGCCTAGGAAAGAAGAAGAAACAGTCTTATCAGAGGGAAGACGCGGCAAGGGAGAGAAAACACAACTTTTCCCAGGAAGGTCTGAGCGTCCTTGGTGAAGTGTTATCAATCGCCTGGCACGCCACATGGCTCTGAAGGAAGCCAAGGGCTCCCCTGCAGAGCAGGGAAGGAGAGAGGACCCTAGCCATGTCTCCTCCCCGTGTCCCTGGAGAAGTGGGCCCCAAAGAGGTTGTTGGGTTACACGGTCATCATGTCCACTCGGTTCATTCTTAGGCACAATGCCTGGCCCAGAGTAAGCACTGAAATCACTATCTGTTGGCTGACTGAGGTAGGACAGGGTAAAGTGGTATTTCTTAGTGACTTCAGGGAGCTCCCACCCCACACTTGGAGAAGGTCCAGTCCTTGACCCCTCAGATAGGGTAAAAGAAAGGAGGTTTTCAAAGCCACCTGCCCTCAAGCCAACCTCACGATAACGAGGCTGTGTTAATTATTTTACTTAAATGATTCCTAATGCCTTTCTTGCCTGTGCTGACCCCTAAGTCAAAGAGCTACAGTTTCACCCACAGATGCCTTGCTTTAAGTCACCCTCCCTGCTCCACCCTCACCTGAGACCAGAGATGGTTGATTTTTTGAACCTTCTTCCAGACTTTGCATTTGGGTCCAGGCTGTCATCAAGCACTTTAGCTCTCCCTTCTTGCCCCTCCCCATCAGAAGAGATGGCAGCTTCCATCAATCTTCCAATGATATTCCCTCCCTTTCCTTCCAACCACAGGTTCCTGAGCTAGGAAACCAGGCAGCTGAAGACCCTCGTAGCTCTAAATCGATCATCTTCCGGTCCTTCTGGAAGTTCCACAAGTGCTGGTCGAGTGGGAAGACTGGCCTACTGCTAGGCCCTCCCTGACAGAAGGAGCCAACAACTGGCTACGTTCAGGGTCAGCAGCGCCCAGTTAGTGTCCTTGGGCTTGGCTGGGCAGGTAGGGAAGGGGCAGCCTGACTGCTCCTAAGATCCTCTTCCCACTCAGCATACACCCAGGGGGTCTACGTGATGGAAGGTGAGAGAAGAGGGAGGGCAAGGATCTCAGCTGAGAGAGTGGGGCATGGGGAGCCAGGGGAAGTTTGAGGGGGGATGAGAAGGTCTGGAGGTATCAGAGGATTGCCAGGGAGCAGCAAGGGCCCAGGGGAGGTTGTGCGACATGACTCTACAGTGAACCCAGTCAGATCGTCTGCACGATTCTCTCCATCTTTATTCAGAAGCACACGAGTAGGAGGGAAGGCAGAGGACAGGGGATCCGAGGTTGAGGCTTGGCAGGGCGTAATAGGCAACGTGAGAAGGGGTGAGGAGCTCAAGAGAGGCGCACAGGGCAGAGCGGAACTAGTCACTGAGGAGTTGAGATGGGGAGAAGAGGAGAGGATGGCTAGTGCGGGGAGATCACCTGGGGGAGGATCAAGGGGTCAGTCGATTGGAGGCCACAGTGTAGATGAAGAATACGGTTATGTAAGGGAAAGCAGAGGGAGAGGTGGAAAGCCAAAAGATTCTGGTCGGGTAAGGGGATCTAGGAATTCTTGGCCATGGGGTGATACATTTGTGGGTGATGCAAGATGGAGGGCATGACCATCTTCATGTGTGGTTGTGGTGGGGTGGAGTAGCTCATGGGAGGCTGAGTAGGTTAAGGAACTGAGTGGTTAGGGTGCCTGAAGGAAAAGAAAGGGAATAAGCATTTGTGCAGCACCTACTGTGTGTCAGACACCAGGCTAAAACACTTAACAAATATTATGTCTTAATCTTTATAACCACCCTTCAAAGTCGGTACTGCTAGTATTCCCATTCTACAGCTGAAAAAGTGAGGCAACAGAGATTTACACAGGTAATTCAGTGCCTGTGGCCAGATCTGAACTCGGATCTTCCTGACTCCAGGCCTAGAGTTCTATCCACTGCACCACCTAGCTGCCTCAGAGTCGATATGTATGATGAATTCCCCTAGTATGAGGGCAGGAGTGGGGAGGGGAGAAAACCTGTGAGCAGGCATCAAACTCAGTGAGTGAGGAAGTGGGGGCCCCCGGGGTCTGCAGACGACAGCTACCAGGGCTCAGACTGGCTGGCGGACATGAATGGCATGAACCTCAAAGGAAGGGAGGCTACTGAGTGAAGGAGGACGAGGGAGAAGCTGGAGCCTGGGAGGAGAAGCGAAGGTGCAGCCAGGATGGGAAAGGGCGACCAGGGAGGCTGCGAGAGGGGAGGAGTAGGACAGGAAGAGATTCAGGGTGAAGAGAAATTCGCTGCCTATGGAGCCCGCCAGAGGACACAGTGGAGGGAAGGCTGGGGCTTGAGCGGACCTTATAGCGGGGTGGGAACAGGATGGTGGCCTGCAGGGCCAGAATCGCTGCAATGTGAAGGGTATAAAGCAGGTGTGAGAACACTCCTCACGGAGGCCAGGGTGGAGACTGGAGACCGAGCTTCTGCCAGGTGCACAAGAGGGAAGGCGGGAGCTCAGGTGGGAGGCCCCATCTCCCTACTCCTCTGCCCTCTGAAGGCTGGGATGAGGCAAGAAAAGAGAAGGCCGTTGCAGGAGATGGAAGGTGAGGTCAAAGGCAAGGTCGCGTCTGCTCTGGGTTTTCAGAGTTCATGCCACATTCCCCATCCTCCACCACAGCAAGAAACGAACGCCTCCTGAGGGGAAGGGCCGTGTTGTTCTTCATCTCTGTCCTCCTGGTGCCCAGAAGAGCCCCACCCAGCAAAGGTTCAACCAATGCCTGCCAAATGTGGGAGGACTATCTCCGCTGCCCAGCAAGGTCAGCCCTACACATTTAAGAAGTCGGGTTATTCTTACACATCTGAAAGCACAGGAGGAGACAGGTGACCATGGAAGGAGTTAACACAATTAATTACAGAGAGAAAGCACAGGACGACAGCGCTCGAGAAGCTGTGGTGTGATCGCTCCTCTCTCAGAGAGACGGAGGAGTGTGCAGTGCCCACCCAGATCTGCGGCCCTTGGGGGGAGGGCACACCGGGCAGCTCCGGCCACCGGAAACCTCAGACGGCAACACGGGCAGATTTCTCCTCTTAGAGGGAAGCCAGCACAGAGTGGGAACAATGGCTTTTTTCACCAGGGAAACGGCACCGAGATTTTCTCAAGAAGAGATTCTGAATGGGTCAGCGATGACCACTGGCTGTGGTCAGGTGGAAAGTACAATGCGTATTTTTCCAGGTCTTCTGGAAGCACACACAGCCCAAGAGCCTTCTTTCGCCTGGCAGACTCCAGAACCCGAGTGGATGCCGGCACGTCTTCCTCTGAGCTGCCAGTGCCCCTGACAAGCACCAAGGTGCTGACAACATGGCGGCCAGGCCCCTCTCCACCTCTCCTTCACAGAGTGCACCAATCCAATGTTCTAAGGCACACGTTTGACCATGTGACGCCCAGCTCAAAAGCTCTGGCAGATCCCCTTCTCTCTGGTATAAGATACAGATGCCTGGCTGGCGTTTGTTAAAGCCTTTGTAACAGGACCACCGTCTGCTCTCCCACTCTTGCTACTGTTCAGTCGTTTCAGTTGCATCTGACTCAGTTACCCTATTTTGGGTGCCTTGAGGAAACTGAGGCAGAGTTAAGCGACACAGCTAGATCTGAGGCTAGCTTCCGGACTCCAGTGAGTCCCCAGCTGCGCTGCTTTCCTCCCTCACTGCCCCTTACGTTCCGGCCAAACTGGTCTACGTTCTGCGCCCGAGTCACAAACCTGCATCTCTGGCTGCCACGAGTCTGCACAGACTGTCCCCGATGCTTACAGTGTGCTCTCTTCTCCCCGCCCCTCTCGAAATCGAGCTCCCCTCAAAATTCTAGCCCAAGGCCACTTCCTGGAGAAGGGAAGGCTTTGTGTGGAAGAGGGTGCCTGGGCCGAGGTCAGAGTCATGGAGGAGCCCGTGTGAGAGGCAAAGACACCAGCACGTCATGGCTGGATCACAGGGGGTAAAAAGTAATAAAAAGTATTTTTAAAGAAGGTACTTTCAGGATTTCCTGCCAAGATGGCTTCCGAATAGGGAACAGTAACCCCCCCCAACTAATGACCACAGAACACAGGGAAAAATGACCCTAAGCACCATTTTTCTGCCTCATCTCTGCACAAAAAGTCACACACAGGCAATAGACAGGCAGGCCGGCCATCCAGGGCAAAGGGCGGGAGGCGGGGAGCCAGGGATCCAGGCCCACGAGCTGGGAGATTCCCCAGAGAGGACCCTAGGTCAAGCTGGGCTGTCCACTCCACCCAAAAGGGCGATGGGTGCAGAGCCAGGGGTTGGCTCGAGGCCTCAGTTCAGGAAGTAAAGCTGAGAAATGAGTAGATATCCAAGAATCACCACTATCAAAAATTATTACAAATCTAAGTCCTCAAAAGAAACGGATTTTCCACAAGGACCTAGAAGAAAAGAGGCGAGAGACAAAAAACGCAGAAAGGCTCCGCAAGGACTCAGCGGCCCAGGAGAGAATGTGGTCTGTACACACTCGCTGATGTCAGACGAGGGTCTAGAAGAGCATCGGAACCATGGGCTGAGATGCTGAAATTCTGGGGCACCCAAGGCCCCGCAGGCACCAGCAGCTCTCCCAACGTGGTTTCCTTAAGTATACCTGTGTCAGGAAATACAAGTTATTTGGATAACATTTTATCCTTTTGTGTTTTGTTTTTCCCAAGAAGCACCCTGGCATTTTAACACTGTGCTTGGCATCAGTGAGTGGATGACGCCAAAAGAAAGTAGCCAGTAGCATTTGCCCAAATGGAAATTCCCAGGAAGGAGAAGCCAATGGGCGTGAGGCTCCTTTGCAGGGACCAGGCGGCCTACAGGGAGGTGGCCCACCAAGGCCACATCCACGGCTACTAAACAAGGGCCGTAGGATGAGCAGGAATCACCCGGTGCTGGTGAAAGAGTGTGTCACGAAGAGCCAAGTTCAAGTCTAGCCTCAGATCCTTACTACCTGTGACTAGGCAAATCACTTAACCTCTATCTCCCTCAATTCCCTTCTCTCTAAAATGGGGACAATAACAGCACCTACTTCCCAAGGGGGTTGCGAGGGTAAAACAATACATGTAAAGATGGTCTGAAAACCTTGAAGTACTAGACAAATGCTAATTATTAAAATTATCATCAAAATGCATGCCAACATGCACACAGTTCACGGACCCCTGGAAGGCTCTTCCTCCCCCATTAACCCTTGGCTTCCCTCGAGACTCAGCTAAAATCCTGGCATTCTTTAGAAGGCATTTTCTGCCCCACCACGCCCCAGCTCTGCCCCCTCCTGAGGTTCCCAAAGCCTTCCCTCTGAAGTTGCCTGCCATTTACACAGTTTATATCCTGTGTGGATTTCCACAGTCAAGGCAGAGCCAGGTGCATCATTATCATCACAATAGCTCCTATTTCCATAGCACTTCTTTCAAACTGGGGCCCCACATCATCTATAAAATGTCAAACTAGCTGAGAACGGAAGTCATCCCATGGCCCGGAGCAAATGCAGCATCTCTGGAAAACCTCTGGAGAAGGAACTGCTTGGGGGCTGGGGTTGGGTGGAGGGTAATGGCGGAAGAAGAGGCCACAGGATGTTAGGTTTCCAATCTTCCCATCTCGGACTTAGGGATATCCCCAAGTGAGCTGACAGCGATGCCTGCCTGGAGGAAGCCTCCCGGTTCTACAAAGAACCCGAGGAGAACGTGCTGAACTCTGCGTGAACAGGACAAAAGGCCTTGTGGCCACCAGGAGTGGGGGGCTCTCTTGACATGTTCTCAACCCCACGGATTCATGGGTTCTCCACGTTTGTGGAAGAGGGCGCCCTGCACTGCCAGCAGGCGGCCTGGGGTGTTTGTACCCACTCTGTTCACTGGTCTACCTTAGCATTCAACCCATTTCTCAAGGCCATTTGCAGATGGCTGACTAAATGATCTTAAACTGAAAGCCTTGGTTACTCTGATCAATACAAAGGCCTCATGATGAAAGATACTATCCACCCCTAGTGGGAGAACTGGTGAACTCTGAGTAAAAATTGAAGTATAATTTTCTCACTTTGTATATATTTTTTGCTTTTTTTTTTTTTGGTGATGTAGCTAATATGGAAATAATGTTTTGTATGATTTCACACGTGTCATTTCATTTTGTTGTCTTGTCAGTGGGTTGGGGAGGAGAGAATTTGGAATTCAATTTAAAAAGAAGATAACATTATAAATAAATAGTAAAAATGTTTTGAGAAGGGGAAAAAGGAGGGCCAAACACAAGTCTTGTCATCTTTCAATGACCCTCAGACAGCTTCAGGGAAGATGAGTGGAGGCCTGTGGAACAGGAGCAACACCTTGTTTCCTCCGGGAGCCCCTCGGGGCTGCAGCGATGCCTTTCCCAATAATCCTTTTCCTTCTATTCTTGGTTGTCCCTCTATTTTAGAAGGGATCCTCAGCGCTCATAGTCTTTCCTTATCTGGTGATCTAACTCATCAAGACAGCAAGACGCCCCTTCCCTTCTCTTGGGTACCCACTCCTTACTGGTCTTTCTGCCCTTCTCCTTGGCAAAGGAAACAAAACAGCCCTGACCTTTCCTCGCATCTCTTCCACAAGCAGAGGCGGCCAGCTGAGGTCCAATCCTCTCTTCAAATCCACATCCCGAGGGCCACCAGACAAGAGGGCACCTCTGGCTTCCAAGAACTGACCGACACAAAACCCAAGGGTGGCGGATCATTACGGCACTTACTCCTAGCGTGATCAGAAAGTAATTCCTGCCGGCTTAAGCCCCTTGGTCCAACAGCTGGGACTCCGCATCACACTGGGTCGATGAGCAATCCAGGGGTACCTCAGCAACTGACTCTTACTACATGTTTGCTTGCTGGCGAGAGGCCTAAAGGAGGTGAGATATGACATGAGAACCAGGGGAAATGCTTTGCTTTGGAAAAAGGCAAGACATAGGAAGGTGCTTAATGAGATGTTTGAACGTTCTGCGAAAGCCCAAACAGCAGCAGATTATCTTTGGCATACAAAGTGTAGCCAGGGCAGGGGGTGTAGACCAGGAGGGAGGCTTTGAGCAGC
This sequence comes from Phascolarctos cinereus, assembly GCF_003287225.1. Taxonomy (NCBI): domain Eukaryota; kingdom Metazoa; phylum Chordata; class Mammalia; order Diprotodontia; family Phascolarctidae; genus Phascolarctos; species Phascolarctos cinereus. Next base: position 256,914,971 of record NW_027556402.1, on the reverse strand, counting down.
CCCTTTGGTGAGTGGGCCCCACCTCCACAGCAGGGCAGTAGCAGTGGGTAACAGAAAGAAGACCCTGGACTGAGAATCAAAGCCCCGCGCTGAAGTGGCAGGTTGGCTCCATGCTAGCTGCTACTTAACCTCTCCTGGCTTCAGGCCTCCAATGTGAAAAATAACACGACTTGCACTGTCTACTCCTCAGCTGCGGTGAGGACCAAAGGACCAAAGGAGTTGGTAAAAGTGTAAGGCAACAGACATACACACGCTATCCTCGTTTTAATATACTCAAGCTAGTCAAGAACACTCTGGCTTAAGCAATGAGGGCTACATTCTGGAAAGCAATCCCAATGAGGCCCCCAAACTACTGAACCATAGATGTACCACTACCAGGCCCATTTAGTCTGGGCTTGAAGCCTTTTCAAGTGAAATAATTTACCGTCAGTGCAGTAGCTGACCTTGACGCATCGCTTCTATGTGACTTGCTCTGGGAAGATTCAGAAGCTCACCTGGCAAGATAAGGTGTCGGACACTGAGGTCCTTCCTGGAACTGAACAGCCAAGCATTCAAGCTCTACTGCAGACAGTGTCACTCCCACGGGCTGGCCACACTGTCGGAAAGCCAAGCATACGTTTGCCTAAAAGACTATTTTACAGAGAACTCACACGAGGCAAGCCTCACACAGAGGTCAGAAGTGACACAAGGACACTCTCAAGGTCTCTCTAAAGAGCTCTGAAATCACTCGTGTGACACGGGCGCCCCTGGCACAGGACTGCCCCGCATGGTGTGCCCACATCAAATAAGATGCTGTGCTCTATGGGCAAAGCAGAATTGCAGTAGCTCCAAAGGAACATGAGACGCGCAAATTCAGAGTCATCTCCACTCCAAACGTTCACATGGACTATTTGTGCTCGACCTGTGGAAGAGCCTCCCGGGCTGGTACTGGTCTGAGCAGCCGCAGTCAGGCACACTGCACCTTGACCCCAACACAGCGATGTCATTTGGGTCTTCTTTGAGAGCATGGAGGACAGCCACCCCCAGGCCCAGACTCCCAAAGAGGTCTAGGAAAGAGAACATGCTTTAGAGCAGCAGCCCATCAACTGGAGCACGGCTGAATGAGCTCCATGTGCTGTGAGAAATGGTGAAGGGGGTGGTTTCAGAGAAACCTTAAAAGATGTGTATAGACCGGCGCCAAGTGAAGGAAGTGGACCAGGGCAACAGTTAATACAATGACAACAGCACTGGAAAGACAAACAACTTTGAAAGAGTTAAGGACTCTGGCCACCCACAATCCCGGAAGACTCGTGTCAAACATGCGGCCTGTCGCCCACAAAGAGGTGAAAGACTTCGGAGGACAAAACGAGGCACTTTCCTTGGACGTGGCAAATGTGGGAATGTGTTCTGCTCGCCTATACTTGTTTGTAAAGGGTTTTGCTGCTCTTGCTTTCTTAATGGGAAAGAGGGGAAGGCAGGAGGGAGAAAGCATCCGTCTGAAAATAAAGTAAAATTGAACCGAAACAAAATCAGTGCCTACATTCAATCAGTAAGTGCTCACTCAGGCCCGGCAGCCTTTCACTGCCTGTGCTGCCCAATCGGTAAAGGACCAGGTTCCTTGTCCTCAAAGGACCTGCCTTACAGGCAAGAATCCAGACAAATTTCACCTTAAGAATTTAATTCAATCCAACACTGAGGAAAGGACATGAATTATTCCAATGGGCAGGAGAACTCACTGCTACAGAGGTCCTCACCCTCCCCATGGATGCGCATCTCTGACCCACCAGGCGCTCACCCAAGTGCTGGAGGCCATGCTCAGTGCGTCCAGACGCCAGTGTGGACCCAGGCTCTCCACCTGCCATCCCACCTTCTTTTTCTCCTCCACGTTTCCTCCTCTCTGCCTCTTCTTCCAAGTTGCTCACTGGTTTTGTGCTGCAGCTTCCCCCTACCCCCTCCATCAGCCTCCAGGCATGACTAATTTTTAATTTCTTCGGAGGCTAAAGTGTCCCATGATTCACAGCCACTTGATGACCGATAAGATAGTGGTATTAAAAGTATGGACTGCTGTTTATGGGAAAAGTTTGGGGATCGGCCAAGGAGTTTTGAAATGTCCTAAAAGCAATTCAGTCCCCTCTCCTTGTCCTGATTAATTCTGGATGCCACACAGTGCCCATCCGTATTGTCTTTCCAAGGAGAAATACTGATGGATGAGTTCGGTAAGCTGACCAGTCAGTCAACGAGCATTTGTAAAGTCCTTGCCGTGCACCAAGACTGCATGAAGTGCTGGGGACGCTCACAAATCTGAGGGAGGGACACCAAAGTCAAACCGGTACGCACAAAGAAGAGAGCGAAGGGGATGATTTGGAGATAATCCCAGAGGGAAGGTGCTAGTGTTAGGCGGGCACCTCTCGTAATCTGGACAACAAACTCCTCATCTGCTTGGATTTTCCTGGGTGGATGATTAGGTCAAACTCTCAGAAGGCTACAGATCTCTTCCAGCAGCCCTGCAAAGTTGCTGGGGCTTCCACTGTGCCACCAGCACAACATCCTCTATGAACAGGTGCATCTGTTTTGGGTTTGTTTTTTTTTTTTGGCTAGGCAATGGGGTTAAGTAACTTGCCTAAGGTCACACAGCTAGTAAGTGTTATGTGTGTGAGGCTGGATTTGAACTCAGATTCTCCTGAATCTAAGGCCGGTACTCTATCCACTGCGCCACCTAGCTGCCCCGAGTTATTAATGTTACTTTTTTTAAATTTTTAAAGGCAATTGGGGTTACGTGACTTGCCCAGGGTCACACAGCTAGTAAGTGTCAAGTGTTTGGTCTGAGGCCGGATTTGAACTCAGGTCCTCCTGACTTCAGGGCCGGTGCTCTATCCACTGCGCCACTTAGCTGCTCCGAACAGATGCATCTGGAGGACCCCCCCCCGCCCCCTTACAAAGAATCCCTCTTCAACTGGGACTCTGCTGGATCTCTTCCATCCCAGTCACAAACACCTTGGGGGAACATCTTCGTGTTTTATGCTTTACATGAATTTTGTGACCAGAGAATCAAATGAGATGGATAATAACAGTAATGAAAGCTCAGCACAATGCTGGGCCCGTAGAAGTTCTACAGAGATGCCAGCCGCCTCACCCTCCAAAAAGCCCGTCTCTGTCTGGGTAACTCGGACATGTTTGGAAGAGTTCTGCCTCACAAAACCGCCACTAGCACAACAGGACTGTGTGTCTTCTACCTAGTTCAGTAGGTAGCACCAAGCACTCGGTAAGGCCATGGCGGCTGGTGATCTTTCTATAGTGCTTTTTAAAGTACTACAAAGTTGGAGACTTCCCCGACACCTCTGAGATCTTCTCCCTGAGAACTGAGCCACGAGGGCTCTCCCACCCGGGCCTCCTTCCACGGCCGTCTGATCCAATCCAGCTACTTCCTCTCTTTGCTGTGCCCTGGTCCACGAGTCCAAAGGGGAGGAATTCTACAAATGAGGTTGTGTTCCACTCCAGGGCTACTGGGGGCAATCACTTCTCTCTAGCTCTTTGGCATGGATTTGAAATGTTTGCTGGCTGAGCCAATTTGGGGCTTTCTTGGTCTCCTTCTTATGACAACTAATTACAGTTAAACTTCGGCATAAAATTACTATATCTGTGTCTATATCCTTTCTTCCTTTGGGATCTCATTTTCACCCTCAATAACTTATTTACATAGGTCAAGTTTGAATTGTCTCAACTGCACGCCATCTCTTTTTCTCATTTTTATTCTTTCTTCTAGCTTTCTGTTAGTTGTTATCCTTCTTTTAATAATTCAGTGGTCTGATGGTAAACAGACAGCTAATTCAGAATTGACTCCTATATTAGTAACAAGTTATTTCTTATCAAAATACAGTTATCGCATTCTGTCATGTTATTGAGCGCTTGCCGTGTCCAATATCTACCTAATTCTTTTCATTTTTCATTTTAATTTTCACTTCCAAATTATCTCCCTCCCTCTAGCTTCCCCCCCCTTTGAGAAAGCAAATATGCAACCAAGCAAAACATTTCCATGATTAGCCATGTTGCCAGAGACAGACAGAGAGCAGTCCGCCCCCACGCGCCCCTCAGAGTCGATAACTGCACTGCTCTCTCTGGAGGCAGGTCACATTTTCATCACGGGTCCTTCTTTGCAGTTCACTGGGTTGATCAGGGTAGCTCTGTCTGCCACAGATGATTATTGCTGCAACAGGGAAAGAGTGGATTCCAGGCACAGGGAAGGTCGGTACTAACATACAGAAAGGGGCTGTCAAAAGGGACTGAGACCTCTGTAATACAATGACCAACTCAAGAGCTTTTTCACAAAAAATTATCATATGAACTTGACAAACACCAACAAATATGAACATTTCTTCTTATAAAGAACAGAAAATAAGGATTGTCTACAACCCCTTGAATCTGGTACAATCTGGTAGTTTTTTTAACCACTGTTAGACTGAAGTCACGCCATTGCAGGTTAATAGTTGTCGATGTGTAAGGAGCTGATTTTTAAAAGAGTCGAGCTACTACTGAGAGGGATCAGAAGGAATGACTCAAACCCCGGGGCCCTCGGGCCACACTGCCCCTCCCTCTAACCATCAGCACTTACAAGGAGCCAGGGACAAGTCAGCATAGTCAGTAACACATTCGGTCACCCAGTGGTATTTTCAGTACGATGTACGTGACAAAGCCAAGAGTTTTCCTGCTCAAGGGGACACTTCTTCATGAGACAAGACAAGTTCAGATTCAAGGGCACTGACATGATCCCCTCCAAAAGCAGCAGACATCAACAGACTTTCTACACTTGAACTGGGCACCTTTCCAAAACTGCTTAATTATGTTTTGTGGCTAATTCCTTAATCCATCAGCAGTCCCTTGCATCTCATTTAATGGAAAGGAAAAGGAACAGCTGGAAGCATGCTAACACCCCAGGCTGGTAAAAGTGGTGTGATAACTGTTCCTGGCTAGTCTCAGGGGAGGAGACAGGAAAATCAGAAAATCATTTTCCTGTGGATAAGAACAGACACCACCTTGCTCTGGAACCTTAAAGGAACACTTATTCCGCACTTCAGATTTTCACAGCGGCTTCTCCCTATAGAGAGCAGGCTGCTGCAATGACAATTTAAAATCATGAATAATTATCACCTTCACAGTCAAGCACCTGGTCAGACAACCCCAGCCATTTCACTCAGTGCATTCATCCAGGACTGTGCTAGGCAGGGGTGTGTCTCATCATTGAGTAGGGATTATTTTCTCAAGGCCTTACCTAAATCAAAGCATTAGCTAAAAATTGGAGTAAGTTCTGTTCAAAGGAATCAAAGCTTCCTTCACCCTCAAAGCTCATCTGACCCAAAGACTTTAAAAATCCTGCCTTCAGTTTCCTCAGCTGACCTGTAGGTAGGAGAGTAGATGGGAGCATGAATCTCTTTCACCCTCCATTTAAAATAACATGACACATTAGCAAGTAGATGGCAAGTTTAAGTGGTGCGGTCCAGTGGAGAGAGCCCTGCATTTAGAATTGAGGACAGTGTCCGGGTGACCTGGGGCAGTCACCCTGGATCCCTGGCTCCCTTCTGGGTAGGGTAAGGGGCATCTGAGACTCTCTAAAGGCCCTGCGATAATTATGGAACGAGCGGTACCAGAGGAACTCTGCCCGCTGCCTCCCCCGGCCCCGGCCTGCCCACGGCTGAGGCCACGCGCTTTTCCTCTCTCTGGGAACAGAGTGAACCACACCAATTTCATTTTGTGATTCAATTCTGGAGCTAGCTATTCAACTATAGGACCAGTCCAATTTCTGTCTTGTGAGAAAACTTTATTCAATTATGGGAATCGTGAGAAAACGTTACTGCTGTCTGAAGCAAGCCCTGGGTGTCTGGGAAGCTGGACCACCTCTCCCTGCTGCTTAGAGACCCTTAACTCAGGATCTCAGCTACGCGGACCAGAAACCCACCCAGTCAGAGCTGAAGACTGAGGCGAGGAGTTTTCTCACAGTTACGCATCTCAAGCAACCCATAAGCAACCCATACGTCTTATCTGAAACCCGCTTGGGGGGTGGGGGTGGGGGACACTTCTTCTTCTGATTTCAGAGAATGAAGTCTGTTTGCTCTCCCCCTCTCCACTCAGAAAGCCCCTAATTTTTCCTCCAAGATGAAATCAGGTGACCTAATCTTATATCCTGACTCCTACCCCGTTGTTTTCTTTTGTTGTATAAAAATCTGTCTCCCCCTGTATTGAGGGTCCAGTGCTGAGCAGAGGAGACCCAGTCCCAATCTGCTCCGCAATGCAACTGGTATGCGTGACGTAGCAAGTCAACATGCTTGGAAGCTCCAACCTTTGTTTCCTCAGCGATTTCAATCAATCCACGTGCCACAGTAGTTAGGCCCCTGCTCTAACATTCAAGGGTTTCATGACTATAATGCAAATAAACTTTGGGGCCAAGAAAACCACCTCTTCCTCCTGGTACCCTGCCCAACATTCTAGGTCCCGAAACAGAATCAGAGTAACATTTTAAAGATGGCGATGCAGGGCTGCCTGAGCCAAGACAACCCAAGGGGCTGGGCTTCCTTCACACGTATTTTTCAAACACCCAAAGCAGGTTTCGCCCCAATTAAAATCCTGTCTGTAAGTACTCTGGCTATAAGTCACGTATCCTGGCCAGAGCCATTTCAAAGACCTCTATAAACTGTCTAGAAAGGGCCAGTAAACCCAGGAAGGAAGAGGGCTCTGGAGTTTGCTGTTTGTTTATAGAAATAAACAAGTCCTGCATTCTCCCTCTTGCCCTAAAAAGCCCTTATGAGTCTGTCACAATCTTGTTCAATCACCCAATCCATCCCAAGGCCCCGCCAGGAGCCGAGGCTACGAGGACAAAGAACGAAAAGATCCTTCCTCCCAAGGAAACTGCCCACGTGCAGACGTGGACAGGATAAATCCAGAGGCCAAGGGAGCTCAACACAAGCTGTCTGGGGGTCAGGAGAGTCACACCCCACACAGCACATTACGAGCAGTCCTCGGGGTCCTGCGTCTTCTTTGAGGACGCCCTGAGGAGGGCAGGCAGGTCAGGATGGCTGGTGGCCAGTGCAAAGGCCTGGAGCACAGAGACAGACGCGGGGGAGTGGCAGGAGAGGAACTGAGAGGAGGCCGGCTTGGCTGCATCACAGACGGAGGGAGGCTGCAAAGGCAGGCTGGGGCCTTGACGGCCAAACAGAGGCACTGATGTTTGAAACCAGAAGTGTACGGGCAGGGAGCCCCCGGAGCAGGGACAGAGCCGAGACAGACGCCGTAGTCTGGCCGAGGGGCCGCCAAGTGACGATTTGGTACCGGACTCGGAAGTGAGGAGGCGAGGCGACAGCTCTCGGGGAGGCAGGGCTGAAGGTGGGCTGGGGGAAGTGGTTCCAGGGGCTGAGTGCCCGCCTAGGAGTCCTCTGCATAGGGTCAACCTGGGAGGAGGTGTTGAGGTGGAAGGGAAGAGGATGGAGCCTTGGGGGACTGCGACCATGAGGTGGCACGGAGAGGCCACGCAGGAACAGTAAAGCCAGGCACCACGGGGGAGAGAGGCTGATCAGTGGAGTCGAGAGGCCGCGATGCCAAGGCCGGGCCTGCAGGAGAAGCAGGTGCCGGGTTGGGACCCATTACATGCTGGTGATTCACCAGCACAAGCCCAGATCACCTTCCCAATAACTGAGCCAGGGTCAGGAAAAATGGTGGCCACCTTCCTGTGGCGGGCGCACATCACTCCACAGCAGGAATAGGTGCAGCCCGCCAGCGAGAGGGCCAGGTCTCCGAGCTCGGCCACAGACTCCTGAGCTTCTAAGGAACAAAGGAACAGGAAACATGAAACCTAACTCAATTAAGACAGGTCCACACACCCTGCAGGGCTGCCTCAATGATGGACAGTCCAGCACACATATGATAATCACCGCAAGCAGGTATAGAGCATTTTAAGGTTTGCAAAATGCTTGACAAAGATGATTTCATTTAACCCTCATGGCAATCCTAGAAGTGGTGGTGTTATTATCCCTATTCTATAGATGGGGGAACTGAGGCTAAGAGAAGTTAAGTGACTTATCCAGGGTCACACAGCTAGTAAGTGGGACTTTCCGACTCTGGGGGCTCAGTGCTGTACCCACCATGACACCTATCTGAACCCCTGTGGCAAATTTGTCGAGGGCATGGGGAACACAGGATGTGAAGGTATGGCTGAGGGTACTGGAGGGGGACCTGTGTTGCTGAAGGAAACATGCCCACTGACAAGACCACAGCTTCATCTGGGAACCTGGAGGTCTCTGCAAACACTGTATCCTGCCAAAAGAACGCAAGCTTCCTGAGGACCTGGTGTGGGGAGGGCGGGGCTGGTTTGGCCCCTGTACCCCCAGCACCCGTCACAGGCCCAAGCCATCAGCACTCGCTCCATGAATGTTTGACAAGAACTGGACGGCCTACACGCCTTTTCCTTCCTTTCCTTTCAGGGGCTCCTGCTGCAGCTCATTTAAACTAACTTCAGAATTAGAGAAAGTGCTAGGCTTGCACAAGACACTCACCTCTCCTTCCGTTTGCCTCACGGAATACTGAATTTTTAAGTGCATCTTTCAGAGGAGTTTTCGTATGGGCAGCTAAGGCAGGGGGCTACCACATTGCACAGAGAGCTAGGCCTGGAGCCCGGGGTGAGGGGGGACACCTGAGTTCAAATTCAGCCTGACACTTACTAGCTAGGTGACCCCTGAGCAAGTCACCTAACGTTCCTGAGTAAAGACCAGAACACAAACCAAGACAGCAGTGACCACATCTCTCTTGGTATCAGACCGCTTTGGAAGCACAGAAAACTTGCAGGCCCCCAGAACTAGCTCTGAAAACAGCAGCACAAAAAAAGCCTGAGGCTTCGGATAGTGCCTCCCCACTCTGGGTGAGCAGAGCCCAACTTTACCTTCAAGTTCAAAGTCAGGAAATAGGCTAGGAAAAAAGAACAACAACAAAGGACCTTGATCATAAAAAGTTATTATGGTGGCAGGGGAGACTAAGACATAAACTCAAAGAAAGACAACAATGTGAAAACAGCTACCACCAAAGAAAAATGCTAACTGGAACCAAGTCCAACAAGAATTCCTGGAGGCGTTAAAGAAAGAGATGTGCGGTACAGAAAAAATTGGGAAAAGAAATGAGAATGATATAAGAAAATCATGCAAAGAAAATTAACAACTTGGTAAAAGAGGCACAAAAAAATCCCCTGAAGAAAAGAACTTAAAAAGCAGAACTGACCATATGAAAAAAAGAGGTATAAAAGCTTATTGAAGAAAATAATTCCTTAAAAATTAGAATTGGGGGGCATCCAGGTGGTGCAGTGGATAGAGCACTGGCCCTGATGTCGGGAGGACCTGAGTTCAAATCTGACCTCAGACCAAACACATGACACTTACTAGCTGTGTGACCCTTGGCAAATGACAACTCCAACTGCCTTAAAAAAAAAATTTGAAGTGGGCAAGTGGAAGCTAACAACTCCATGAGATATCAAGAAACAAAGTCAAAAGAATGGAAAAAAAAATAGAAGAAAACATGAACTATTTCATCGGAAAAACAAATGACCTGGAAAATAGAGATAATTTAAAAATTACTAGACTACCTGAATGCCATGATCAAAAAAATATTCTAGACATATTTCAGGAAATTATGAAGGAAAACTGCCCCAACATTATAGATTCAAAAGGCAAAATAGAAATTGAAAGAATCAACCAATCACCTCCTGAAAGAGATCCCAAAATGAAAACTTCCAGGAATATTTCATAGACAAATTCCAGGACTCCCATGTCAAGGAGAAAATATTGCAAGCAGCCAGAAAGAAAGAATTCAAATACCGTGCAGCCACAGTCAGGATCACAAAAAATTTTTTAGCAGCTACCAGTATAAAGAAGCAGAGGGCTTGGAATATGATATTCTGGAAGGCAAAGCAGTCAGAATTACAACCAAGAAGAATCTACCCGGGACATGTAATGAAATAAAGGACTTTCAAGAATTCCTGAATAAAAGACCAGAGCTTGATAGAAAATCTGACATTCAAACACAAGACTCAAGAGAAGCATAAAAAGGTAAACAGGAAAGAGAAAGCATAAAAGACTCAATAAAGTTCACCTGTTCACATTTCTTTAAGGGGAGACGATACACGTCACTCCTAAGAACTTAATCATTATTAAGGAAGTTGGAAGGAATCTACATAGACAGAGGGCACGGGTGTGTGTCGATTATGCTGGGATGATCTAAAAAATGAACAAAGACGCAAGAAAGAGAGAGGGGCTGGGAAATGAGGGGAGAAAGGTAGGACAGGGAAAACAGTATCACATAAAAGAAAAGCACAAGGAAGGGCTTTACAGAGGGGAAAATGGGGAGAGGAGAGTGGTGAGCAGTGCGTAAACAGAGAGGGAAGGCTAGACAGACATCTACCTTAGCCACGGGGAAATAAGAAGGGGAGGGGATGATAAAAAGGACAGCAGATTAAAGGAGGCAGTGGTCAGAAGCAAAACAGACTTCTCATAAGGGACAGGATCAAAAGAGAGAGAAAGAAGTATAAACAGAAGGAAACAGGACGGAGGGAAACACACAGTAATCCTAACTGTGAACGTGAATGGAATGAGCTCACCCATAAAATGGAAGTGCATGTCAAAACAGATTAGAAGCCAGAATTCAACAATGATATTTACGAGACACACATACACAGAGTTAAAGTAAGGCCACCACCTAGATTATGCTTCAGCTGAGGTAACAAAAGGCAGAGGTAGCAATCATGACCTCAAACAAAGCAAAAGCAAACACAGACTAATTAAAAGAAATAACCAGGGAAACCACACCTGGTAAAAGGCATAATAGGCAATGAAGTAAAATCACAAATTTTTTACAGCAAGTTTCTCTGGTAAAGGCCTCTTTTCTCAGATATATAGGGCACTGAGCCTAATTTATTAAAAAAAAAAGTCATTCCCCAATTTATAAATAGTGAAGGGATATGAACAGATAGTTTTCAGAAGAAGAAACCAAAGCTACCTATAGTCATCTCAAAAAATGCACGAAATCACTACTGATTAGAGAAATGCATCTCAAAACAACTCTGGGGTACCACCTCACACCCATCACAAATGACAAACACTGGAGGGGACAAGGGAAAACTGGGACCCTAATGCACTGGTGGTGAGTTTGGTTTAACCATCTGGAGAACAACCTGGAACGATGCCTAAAGAGCTATAAAACTGTGCACACCTTTTGACCCAGCAATTAGCTCTGTACCCCAATGAGATCAATGGAAAAGTAAAAGGACCCACATATACAAAAACACCTTATAGCTTAAAATTGTGTATACCCTTGGACCCAGCAATAGCACTTCTAGGGCTACAGCCCAAAGAGATCATAACAATAGGAAAAGGACCCGCATGTATAAAAATATTTACAGCAGCTCTTTCTGTGGTAACAAAGAATTGGAAACTGAGAGGAGGCCCATCAACTGGGGAATGGCTGAACAAGCCGTGGTATATGACTGTAATGGAATACTATCGTGCTATAAGAAATGATGAGCAGGTGGACTTCAGAAAAACCTGGAGAGACTTTGTATGGACTGATGCTCAGTGAAGGGAGCAGAACCAGGAGAACGTTGTCCACACTAACAGCCACATTGTGCGATGACTAATATTGTTATACTTAACCCTTCTCAGCAATGCAAAGATCTAAGACATCTCCACAAGTCTCATGATGGAAAATGCTATCCACATCCAGAGAAAAAATTATGGAGTTTGAATGCAGATCAATGCATACTATTTGCTTTTTTTTTCCCTTTTGTTTTGTTTCTTCTTTTCTTGTGGTTCCTCCTATTGGTTCTAATTCTTCTTTACAACATGACTAGTGTGAAAATGTTTAATAGGAATGCATATGTAGAGCCTATATCAGATTGCACGTCATCTTGGGGAGGGAAGGGGAGAAAATTTAAAACTCAAAAGCTTATGGAAGTGAATGCTGAAAACTAAAAATAAATTAATTTTTAAAAAGACTTTATAGCTCCTCTTCTTGTAGTGGCAAAGAACTGGAAGTGGAGGGGATGCCCAACAGTTGAGGAATGGCTGAACAAGCTGTGGCAAATGACTGTGATGGAATAATATTGTACTTTAAAAAATGATGAGTGGGATGGTTTCAGAAAAACATGGGAAGACCTATATGAACTGATGCAAAGCGAAGTGAGCAGAACCAGGAGATCACTGTGCACAGTAACAGCAATGTCGTAATGATGATCAACTGTGAAAGGCCTGGCTGCTCTGATCAATACATTGATCCAAGACAATTTCAAAGGATTCATGACAAAAAATGCTCGCTACCTCCAGGGAAAAAACTGAGGAACTCTGAGTGCAAACTGAAGGATATAGTTTTCTTACCTCCATTATTTTTCTTGCTTTTTTTTTTTGTGATACAGCTAATATGGGAATGTTTTACATGATTTCACATGTACAATTGATATAATATTGCTTGCCTTCTGAGTGGGTAACTGAGAAAGAGAATCTGGAAGTCAATTTTTTTAATAAGAATGTTAAAATAAATAATGTTTTTTAAAAGAAATGCTACTATCTAAATTATGTGAGTGAGGCTATAAGGTAACTGCCCAGTAAAACCGTAGCCCAGCACCTCCAGAGAGAAGTTTCAATACCCCCAGGATCTGTGACTGTGCCAGCGCTGGAGAAGGGAGGGAGGGAGGAAGGGAGGGAAGGGGTGGATAGACAGAAAGAGCATTTATTAAGCACTTAGTGTATATATACCAGGCACTGGGCTAAGCCACAGGAATACAGACACAAACCAAAATGAAAGGCAGTCCTGGCCCAGGGAAGGGGGAGAAGTAGTCAGGGTGTCCTGGGCTGAACAGGGTTTGAAGGGGGCATCATGATCGGACTGCTGGCTGCATTCTGAGACATATGGAGGTGACAGTCATGCTATAAACTGCCATCTTCAGAGCCTCTCTCTGGAGGCCTGTGCTCAGGCATGGACACAGCAATTCAGGAAGGAGGCTGCCAAGCTGAGGAGTATCCAAGGGAGAGCCATAAGGCTGGTGAAATGGTCCCAAGTCCGTGTCATATGAAGACAGGCAGAAGGACCTGGAGATGTTTAGTTCGGATGAGAAAAGGTCAGAGGGCCCCTGACCACTGCTTTCAAGTATCTGAAGAGGGATTCGACTGATTCTGTTTGGCCTGGAGAAACGAGCCAAAATCAAAGGAAAGATGCAATGAGGCAAATTTCAGCCAAGGAGAACGGATAGCTCCGGAGGCCGTGGCTCCCCAGCCAAACACCCCCCCCCCCCCCCCCCCCGCCCTCCCACTCAGTGCAGGCCACCCAGCAGAGCTCAGCTGAGCATTGCTTTGAGTGCTCTGGGCAGGGGCAGGGGTGGGGGTGGGGGGATATTCCTTTTCAGGAATGAAAAAGGAATTCCTTTTTCAGGAACTCAATGACCACTGACATTTCTTCCTGTAGAATGCTGGGATTCTGAGCTCTGCCTTAGTGGAAGGAGTTTCCACACCTGAACCACAAATGACTGTATATTTTACATACATACAATAGCTTTTTTCCTTGTAGTACCCAAATGCAAAAGCAATAAATAATCAATAAGTGCCCCTCCGTCCAGGTACAGTCCTCGGATATTTCATTATTAAGTAAGTAGGTGCTTGTTCGCACTTCTGAGGGCATAACTGTCAAGGAGGAAAGCATGAAGTCACTCAATCACGGAAATTCCCAAAATTACTCAACTGTAGGATACTTGTTTCATTTGATTAAAACTGGAGTCTGACTGATCTAAAACTTGATACAAAAATTGACACTGGTGAATGCGGTGAGCAGTTGTCTTGTCAAATTAAAAGCAGCTTTCATCTCTGGGCTGGGCATTACACAAATGAGTAAATACTTTCATTTCCTGGGGCTCAGGCAGAGAGCTTAGATGAGTCACAACAAAACAAAAGGCCAAACATTAGCTTCAACACCAAGATTTACTAAGGAAACTGGTTTCAACAGGACAAAATTTCTTAACTGCTCTAGTCAACGAATGAAGGAAATTCCCAGTTTTTTGTTTCCTGACACACCCAGGTTTATCCAATTGTTCTTGGGGAAAAGACAGAGATGGCTCCCAAGAACTGAGATGGGCCAGTCTGACATTGATTCTTGGCAACACTCTACAATAATGGGCTTGAGAAAATACAGTGACCACCAGAAACCGTGAGAGGCTCACTGATACCAAATTAAATGCCCTATTCTACCAGGGATGCAAGGCTGGTGGTGGATCAGGGGGTACAGCGGTATAGTGTCTCTGGATTTAAACAAAGCATGGGACATTTCCCAGGATACCTCTGGGAATGAGATACTAAGGCACGGTCAGTGTGACACAAGAGACAGAGGTTAAGACTGGCTGAACAATCCTATCTAATGAGTCAACAAGATGGAGCTGGTGAAGTGTACTTCTGGGATCCTGCCCACAGTCCCTAATTTAGGTGGAGCTTTGGGAGTCCTGCTTGTCCGTCCGTCCACATGAGACAAAACTTAAAAGGGCAGTAAAAATTCACACATCACAGAATGACAATGAAAACAATCTCCCCCTCAAAGGGCCGATATTATGGGCTAAACAAAACAGGGCTAAGCAGAAGTCCTCCATTCTGATTCCAAAATATCACCTGTACCAGCATGGATGGTAAAAAGCCTTGACATTTGAGTCAGCCAATAAGGATTTGTTAAACACTTACTGCACTTAGCCAGGCACAGTGCTAAGTGGTAGGGATAGAAAGGGACAAAAAACAAGTAGCAGGGATTGTGGGTGATTGGGAGAATACGGAAAATATTCATTCAAATGAGAAACAATATGTAAATAGCCACGTACAGAGGCGAAGGAAGGCCCTGGAGAAAAGGCAACAGAGCTGAGTCTTCTTAAAAAAAAAAAACTTCAACAATATTTTCTTTGGTAAATTATGAATTAAACAAGTAGTTTATAAGACAATCTTCCCAACATTCTGCATGAATAAAGAAACAACTGTATACCCTATGGAAAGTGCCTTACTGAAATCAAATTTCTTTGTAGATACAAAAATCTTAGTTCATAATGAAACTGTCATGTAAAAAAAGATAAAAAAACTGGCACAAAGCGTTTACTCGAGAGCCCCACGGTTCTCGGCAAGCCGCAGAGAAAGCTATTCCAGGACAGGGAGGCTTCGGCGTCTGCGGCTGCCATCCAGGCTGGGCAGCTGGCCCCTCTGAGAAATCCTGACTGAGGGACTGACAGACGTGAGCTAACAGAGTGCAGGACTGGGAAAAGGAAGGGAAGAGGAGAAGGGCGCCATGCAGCCCAATGCTGCCCTTGCAATAATAAAGAGTGTTCACCAATCCTGGTCCCATACTGCTGGCCCAAGGCACAGAAGAGAAACCCAAATTAAAACTGCTGCCTTAGAACGAAAATCCCATTTTGGGGAGAAACTCTGAAACCACCAAAAGAGAACAATCCCCAGACTCCCCCTGCTCCCCCACCCTCGCCGTGCTCAGGCGCTCCAGAGGTCCCAGATCTGCAGCAGGAAGGGAGCTGGGAGGCCCACCAGGCCGAGCCAAACCCCTGGCTGCTGCTATCTGACCACATGACCCCATGGGAGGCTTTTCCTGGCAAAGATACTGGAGTGGATTGCCATTTCCTTCTCCAGCTTATTTTACAGATGAAGAAACTGAGGCAAGCAGGGTTAAGGGTCACACACAGTTAGGAAGTGTCTGAGGCTGAATTTGAACTCAGGTACTCCTGACTGGGGTGGGGTGTGTGTGTGTGCGCTCTACGCACTTGGCCACCAGGCTGCCCCAAGTCCCTGGGGAGGCTATTAAAACCAAGAGTTCTGAGGTGTGTACTTTAATACTTCATAAATAACAGGCCATTGACACTTTGCTCTCCTACGTACAGCTAAGGTTAGAATCAATAGTACCCTGGGCCTAGAAGGGCCCTTAGAACCACCTAATCCAACTCCCTAAATTAACACAAGTGAGTTAAGTAGGACCTGACTCAACCCAGTGCCTCCTGAAGCCCAGTTCAGTGTTCTTCCCCCCACACTCGGGTGGTCTCTGTCATTTACATTTTTTGGGGGGTATTTCTTCTCTAATTCTTGACGCACGACATGCAACCCCTGCCCCCAAACTTTCCGAGCTTCTTTTACTAGTTCTTCCCAACTCTCCCACACAGTCAGCACCTCTGTGTCACCAACAGGGAAACTGTGGCACAGGAAAATTAGGGGATGAGTCACGGCAGCAGGTCTGGAGGAGAAGAAACCGGGAATCTCCAGTCTACTGGAAAAGCTGCTGGGCTCACTACATTTCTACATGTCTCCTCCCCAGCCTGAGGAAGCTCCAGGACTAAGAAGGCTCGGGCATCGGGGAGAAACAGCCACCTGCCTGAATGCTGCTGCCAACACTCAGGATGCCCAGAGGCCGAAGCCAGCAGCCAGAGACCGGCCTGCACTGAAGCCAGCAGCAGGGAAGGGGATGGCTGCAGCCTCCTTCCCAAGAACGGGGTGCTTCTGAGGCCCCCAAGTTCAGTCAGTGACCGATCTAAGAGCTCCCTCCTGGAGTGTGAGCTCTGGCTCCCTCCTCCCAGGCTGCCCGGCTTTGAGTCCAGCCCAACAGAGCCTGCACTAAGACATGAGATCAAAGAATTTCCTTGCAACAAAATGCAGAGGCGACTGTTAAACAGAATGGAAAATAATCCCCAAGTATTATTCCAAGCTCTCAAGTCTGAATATAAAAGCAATGAGTATTTACATTTATTATGATTTTAATCGCTCCGGCTCTTTTCCGTTTCTGGTCTGCCTCTTGATTGGACATTCCAATTTAAGGAAAACCCAGGCCCAGCCTTCTAAGCTATCATATGGCTTAGTCCCACTCATCCTCTGCCTGCCCCTCAGGAATTGGCTATTAGTGGATAACCTGCTGGAGACCACGGAGTCAATGAACAAAGGGTGAGATGGTTATTCTCCAGCGGACAGAAGAGAAACCAAACCTACTTTGTAAAGGCCAGAATACAGTATTCTGCCCCTTCCCCAGCAGTGTCCCCAGCAGTGTCCCCATCAGACCATGGCACAACCAGAAAACAAACCTGAAGCACAAAACCTACCTGGAAAAGTACAATTAATAACACTCTGCTAACCAAGTCCCTACGGGTTGTGGCTGGACAGACATTATTCCTTTCTCAATCCTTTTAAAATGCCTAAGGGTCAGTTCTCAGATGAAGAAATTCAAGTCTCTATAGTCACATGAAAAAAATGCTCTAAATCACTACTGATTAGAGAAATGCCAATCAAAACAACTCTGAGGTACTATATCACACCTATCAGACTGGCCAACATGATAAAACAGGAAAATGATAAATGTTGGAGAAGACATGGGAAAATTGGGACACTAATGCATTGTTGGTGGAGCTGTGAACTGATCCAGCCATTTTATTTTTATTTTAATTTTTTATATTTTTAGGCAATTGGGGTTAAGTGACTTGCCCAGGGTCACACAGCTAGTAAGTGTCAAGTGTTTGGTCTGGGGCCAGATTTGAACTCAGGTCTTCCTGACTTCAGGGCCGGTGCTCTATCCACTGCGCCACCTAACTGCCCCATCCAGCCATTTTGGAGAGCAATTTGGACCTATGCCCAAAGGGCTATAAAACTGTGCATAAAACCCAGCAATAGCACTTCTAGGGCTGTATCCCAAAGAGATCATACAGATGGGAAAAGGACCCATATGTACAAAAATATTCATAGCAGCTCTTTCTGTGGTGCCCAAGAATTGGACATTGAGAGGATGCCCATCCATTGGGGAATGGCTGAGCAAGCTGTGGTATGTGAATGTAATGGAATACTATTGTGCTATGAGAAATGATGAACAGGCTGACTTCAGAAAAACCTGGAAAGACTTGTATGGACTGATGCTGAGTGAAGTGAGCAGAACCAAGAGGACGTTGTACACAATAACAGCCACACTGTGCAATGACTAACGTCGACAGACTTAGCCCTTCTCAGCAACGCAAGGATCTAAGACATCTCCAAAGGCCTCCTGATGGAAAATGCCATCCACACCCAGAGAAAGAACCATGGAGTCTGAATGTAGATCGAAGCATGCTATCTGCTATTTTTTGTCTTCTAATTTGTTTTGTTTCTTCTTTCTTATGGTTCCTCCTATTGGTTCTAATTCTTCCTTACAACATGACTAATGGGAAAATATGTTTAATAGGAATGTATATGTAGAGCCTATATCAGATTGTGCACCATCTTAGGGAGGGAGGTGGGGGGCAGAGGGAGAAAATTTTAAACTCAAAAGCTTTTGGAAGTGGTTGTTGAAAACTAAAAATAAAATTTAAAAATACCTAAGGGTTACATTGGTATCCAAAAATGTTTTTAAAAATATCTCCAGGAAGGCCTATAGAATCCTAGGTAAATGTCCTGTGGCAGGGGTTCTCTCAGAGGAGTCCAGAGACCCTTGGCCGCCCCCCAAAACTTTTCCAGGGGTCTAGGAGGCCATAATAATACTAAGACGCTTTAAATGAGGAGGTCCTTGTTAATTTTAAGAGTATAAAGGGGACCTGAAGCCAACATGAAGGCCTTTTCTCCCCAGCAGTCCACGACACAAAAAGCACCAAAAACCAAGCCCAGTGTGGAAGCTGGTGCCATCAGGGCGAGATCATGCCCCCCCCAACTAGGGCCACTGTGTGGCCGGCTATTTGGAGTTGGCACTCTCATCTATTACATAACAACTATCAATACATCCACTAACAAGTCTATTACTGATTGACAGATCAATCAACTAGTATTTATAAAACGCCTTCTACGTGCTGACCCCTGCAGAGCCAGAGCTTCCCCTTAAAGGAGGAGGGAGCCAGGTTGTGAAGTGCATGAAGAGGCACAGAGAGGCACCGTCAGAGGACAGCGTGCAGGACGAAGGCCGGCGGGCACACAAATAACAACTCAAATAACAACAGCCAGCACCTATGGAGTTCTTCGACGCTGGGAAGGGGCTTTAGAAATATGATCTCATTTATCACTGAGGAGGCGAGGTGGGGCTGAGGACAGAGCATGGGCTCTGCAGTCAAGAAAACCTGAGTTCAAATTTGGCCTCAGACACTAGCAGCATGATCCTGGGCAAGTCACTTAACTGCTCTATGCCTCAGTTTCCCCATCTGTAAAATGTGGATTATAATAGCACCCGCCTCCCAAGGTGGTTGTGGGGAGAAAATGAAACGTCTGTAAAGCACTCTGCAAGGCTTAAAGCTCCATGTGACGCCAGCTGTTATTATCATTACTGTTGTCCTCACAATACCCCTGAGAGGTAGGTGCCATTATCCCCATTTTACAGATGAGAAAACTGAAGCAGAGGCTAAGTAAGTATCAAGCCCAGGTCCAACGTTCTAGCTACTGCTTGAACACAGAAGGTATTTAATAAAATCTTGCTGACTGTGCTTTAAAAAAGGAGAGAAATTCCCCTTCCTACTAACCGCCTTCGCAAAGGACCAGGTACTGCACACCCCCCGTCCGGGCCCGGCCCCAATGCCAAGTCCTCCGAGTTCTCCTTGCCCTCCTAGGTCCAAAGGAAGCTCCTTCTCAGACATCTCAAAGCACTTTGTTTCTACCTGTAAGCACAGATCCAGGTGAGTATCTCACTGCCCTTATTAAAAATGAGCTAAGGACCAGAATCGACCCTGACATCTCATCTAGCACAATCAGCGTGGTCTCCTATGTCTCCGCACAATCTCAAAAATAGCAGCAACACAGACCGATGGCATCTGAAATGCTTTCCTCCTGCCGCCTCTGTGAAGTGGGTAGCAGAAGGGCCGTCACCAACCCCACCTAGAGAGCCCGACGATGCGGGATCAGGCCAGCACGCTCTGTCCCCTGTGCTGGGCTGACACATTGTCAGTGACCGAGAACAGGCTCTCAAGGCATGCTAAGGAGGCAGGAAGAGGACTATGAGAAGGGCTCGGGTTTGGGCCTGGTGAGTTTAAAATGTTTACAAGGATAAAAAGACATCTCCGGAGCATCGACTTGGAGATGTGAGTCTAGAGGTCAGCAAGCGGGTGCAAGCAAGTCAAATGGGTCTGAGAGCCATCTGCACAAAGACAGTGGTTGTATCCGAGGGGACGGATGAGATCGCCAGGAAGAATCACTGGGAGACAGAAGAGGAGGTGGCCAAGGGCAGAGAATACCCAGCCACGGAGGAAGAGAACCGAAGGAAAGCCAAAAGGACCACCAGCTGCACCCACCTCAGAAGAGACAAGGGGAAAGAAAATGGAGGCATCTGTCCTAGACTCAGTCCGTGAAGGAGTTAGCCCGGAAAGGGAGGAGACATACCAGGGGATGCCCAGGGGTCAGGGATCAAGGGGGGCCTTTCTGAGCAGGCGAAGGGCTCAGCTGCCCATCAGATGGAGGAGTCCCATGGCCCTTAAGGGAGCGGCAGCCAAGCAGCGTCAGGACGATTCTTTGATGTCATTTCTACTGATAAAAGCACCCCGGCTCCTGATGCTGACCCACAGATGGGGCCCAGGACTTTGGGGGCCACAACTTTCCCTTCTGCGTCTCTAGTCACTGTGGCTGCAGCCCCTGCAGGAGCAGGTCCCCGGGGGCCGCTTCCCAGGATCACCCCAGGACACGGGCCCTGGGCTGGAGGCCCTTGCTCTTCCAAGGCTCTGGGGCTCAGGCCCTGGGCAGTCCCTATCAGGTTCTGAGGGGAGATGGGAGTGGAGGGGGGACAGATGTTTAACTCACTCACAGGCTGCCTCTTATATCTCCGTCAGGGAGACTGACTCCTCTAGCTAGATTGGCTTAGAGGGTTTAAGTGACTTCCTTGAGGTGCCACAGCTAATTAGTGTCAATCAAAATTCAAACCTCTAATGTCCTCTGACTCAAAATCCAATGCTTTTTCCGTACCATAGGCAGGTTCTGGAAGCAATGGGAAAAAAGGAGGTTTTCCCACCTGCCCTTCTGACAATCTCAAAAAGAAGCGGGTTTGGGGCAGAGGTAGAAGGGGGTGTAAGACAGGCCTGGAAATGGAAGAGGGAACTGATCTGATGCCTTTGCATACTGCATTTCCTTTCTTTTTTTTTAATTTAAAAAAAAATTTTATTTTTAGGCAATTGGGGTTAAGTGACTTGCCCAGGGTCACACAGCCAGTTAAGTGTCAAACCGTACCGCATTTTCTTAAAGGAACCTCACTCAAGGTCACAGCATTAGGCTCCAGGGGAGCCCAGCATAGTGACTGCTGCTCCAAGGTGCTCCCCCCCCCCAGCGTCCCATTGTTCAGAGAATCAGTCATCTTTCAGTCCTGCCAAAGGAGAGAAGGCAGATTATTCATTAAACAACCATTCATCAACCATGAGGAGAGAGACCGAGGGAACGCAAAGGGCAAGTTGGAGACCTGACCCCCCTCCCCTCAGACCGACTGCTGTGGGTTGTTGCCGGGCCCAGCAACTCAATCCCTGTTTCACGTGGAGAAAAGTCACCTATTAGTCATGCCGATTCGAGTTGAAACATGGGGTAGGGATTTACCAGTTAAGGCAGGTCTGCAGCCTGAATATCTAGGGTTTATGCAGTATTTTTAAAAGCCCGACGTCAGTAAGAATATGGACGTGCCACTGAAACCAAACTAACCAATTAGAGACTCCAAGTACCAGAGGATGGTCCTTATTCTATTGGCATCCAACGGATTCCTCCAAACTAGATGCAACATAGCAAAAGGAAGGCCTCCTGTTAGGCCTTCGTGCCTCCCATAGGCTAAGCCACCAAGCCTTCCATCACCACGCTTTATCAGCGAAAGGTGGGAAGAAAGCTTGGATTCGGTCTCCTGCATCGATCCACAGCCAGCCAAGGGCTACCAAGAAGATCCTAAGCATTCTTTCACCTGCCATCAGCTTTTCAGGCCCTAGAATTTCAGCAACATATTTGCTGGGCAAGAGCTAAGAAGTTCAGTCCATCAGAACAGATGGACAATAACCAAAGTGAATCAGCAATTCAGCAGTCCTCACTTTGGGCAAACACGTGCACCACCTCAGGTCTTCGACGGAGGAGCTGAAATCCCTAGGAATCCAACCTGCAAGCGCTTTGGGCCAAGCCCAGTCGCTGGAAGACACAGGTATGCCAGAAGCTGGCCTGTCCCTCCTGGCCTTCAGAGGACAGCTAGGACAAATCAAAACTGTCTGCTATCTTTCTCTCAAGGAAAAGGTAAAGTCAGCAAGCAGGTCCTGTGATAAACAATGGGATACAAAGAAAGGCCAAAAACAGCTCCTCCCCTGAAGAAGCTCCCATTCTAATGGGGAAGATGACATACAGACAAGACAGAGACGGGATTAACTGGAGATGGGCTCTGAGGGAAGGTCTGGCAGGATGAGACACATTTCAGACCCCTCCAGTTAAACACAGCACAAAAGAAGAGCACTACTCATTCCTATCCTTACAGACGCATAGCTGTGTTTATTCCTAAGAGTAACAAAGCCCAGTCACAGAAGAGGCAGTTGGAGACACAAGGCTGGAGGTCAGCAGAGAGGCTGGGGCAGGAATCATCACAGAGACATGGTCACTAAATCTAAGGGAGCTGATGGGAGAAGAGAAGAGGGCCTGGGACAGAGCCCAAAGGGAGTCCTATGGTTGGAGGGCATGATCTGGTGGGGGATCCAGGGAAGGAGACAGAGAGGGAGGAGGACCAGGAGTGACTAGTGCGCCAAAAACCTAGAGGAGAGAGAAAAGAGGATGAAGGAGGAGAGAGGGTGTGCAAAGGCTGAAAAATAGGCATTTACTCATTTAAAAATAACCAGAACCACCCATTACATGTTTATGTATTTTTATGAAAAATAACTATTTTCCAAAGCAAAAAAGAAACAACAAACAGTGAGAAGAGTGGTATGATTTTACATATTTCTGCAAATCTCTTTAATGTCTGATTTAATAGGGTATATACAGGTGGCTTTTCCTGCCTGCTTCTGCATTCAATACATCGTGATAAATTGTTTTAGCTGAAGTGAATGAAGAAAAGCTGGTCTCATGGAGAGGGAAAAGGAAGGAGAATTTTATTAGACAAGTAACGGCTTCATACTACTATGAAAACAGTTTTGATCTCAAGGACACAAGGTCTGGGAGACCCTCAGGGATCCCCAGGCAAACTCTGAGAACTGCTGATCTCAAGCTTCCTCCTGGCAAGGAGCCAGGAACTGGGCACTAGGAAGGTCAGCACAATCCAAGACACAGGCTCCTTCTGCTTAATCCTCCTCCTTGCCTCCTCAAATCCGGGCCACACGGAGGCAGAAGTCTGGCCTATTGTTCAAGTTATCAAATTGCAGGTTGGTAACAACGAGGGCTTTACCAGGTAACCCAGCGGGCTCACCCGACACTTGGCTACACACAGTTTTGCAACAAGGTCCTTGCATTTCCAACTCCTTGCCAGTATGGCCCTAAAAAGGAAATGCTGTTTTAAAAAAATCATCTTAATTACAGTGTATGAGGAGGATAAGAGGCGGCAGTGCAGAGGCAGGAAGCCAAGCCCCAACTTCCTACTTCTTATCTGTCTCTAGGTCTGCAGAGGGTAGAGCGAGAACAAAACAGAAAAGAGAGGGGCAAAGCCAGAACCCAAGGGCCAACTGCAAGGGCAGCTAATGGCACGACTCCTGGGCTTTGTACAGGAAGCACAAGTGAGCCCCCACCCCCAGAGACGCTGTCTTAGTCCACGTGGGCGAGACCCAAATTAGGGGAGCCGGGGGGATTCTGACCAGCAGAGAAGAAGAGGATGAGAGACAGGCCGTCTGGGGCCCCGCGGGTGAGGCCCAAGAGGCCCCGACTGGGCACCCCAGCTTTCCCTTCAAATGCTCCCTTCTTTTCAAGAATTCCTCCCCAGCTCACTGGGTCAGAATCTTCATGTGGAGCATTAATCAACTGTCAAATATCCAGGAGAATGTAAGCTCTCCCAGGGCAGCTCTCTGCTGCCCAGCCCTTTGCCCAGAGCCGGGCCTTACAGACTATGTCTCAGTCGGACTGAATCTTCCTCTGAAGATCCTTCTCTCGGAGACTGCACGAGGCCGGGTTTTGTCCACTGCCTCACATCTGCAGCTTTTCAAGAACGACAGAAGAACCAGATAATTTTGCACAGCGTTCTCCAATTTATAATCAGGCCTAACGCAGCAGCTCTCGAGCCCCAACGCTAAAGAAAGCTCTGATGCTTTTCCTTCACACTGTCCCAGGCAGAGATTGCTCAACCCTCTTCCCCCCTCCTAGTACTGTCTATTTACGTGATGTCATCCAAATCAAGAATTAATAGCAGACATTTAAATCATGTGCAAAAGCACTTTGCATCCCTGTCATGGACTCACAACGACCTTCTGAGGCAGCTAGATGGCTCGGTGGCCAGAGGGCTGAACCTTGAGTCACAAAGAACTGTGGTCAGTACTTACCAACTACTGTGTGACCCTGGCCAGCCACTTAACCTTTCTGCCTCCATTTCCTCATCTGTAAAATGAGGATAATACCAGCAGGGTCTACCTCCCAGAGTGGTCACTGGATAAAACCAACTGGCCCTACTTCACTGACAAGGTATGAACCTCCATCTTCCTGTACTTCACCGGTACATACTCTTCTCTCCAAGGATGGAAGATCCTTTGTTTCTGTATTCCCAGACCTGGAAGAGTCACTTAATAAAATGCTGATTGATTCCTGACTCCCTAGTCAGTTAGGCTGGCTCCAGGAAGCCAAGGGGAAAACCAGTTAGTCAGTCAATAAACATTCATTAAGAGCCTTCATCAGTCAATACATAAGCATTTGTTACGTAAGCACGACGTGACTGTGTGCCAGGTACTGTGCACAAACGCAGAGACCAGCTATTCTCCAGAGCCGCAGGAAAGACTGCAAAGAGGGAAGGCATTAGAACTAAGGGGCTGGGAGGGGCCTCCTTTGGCCGGGACCTGAACCCAGGCACCTGACGGGAAAACTGAGAGCACCCGCCCTCAAGGGTCTGAGGCGGAAAATGCTCGGCTACGAGGGGGTGATGGCGGGCCCGGGGTCCCAAGGACAATGACCGTGTCGGGGGCCCAGAGGAGCAGAGAGGCAAGGGCAGATGGGAAGAAAGAACAGAAGCGATGACTCCCAACTCATCTGAGCCAAGGGTGAGCAATCCAGCAGCTTCGCCAAGAGGTGAGTCAGCACAAGGCAAACATGTAGCTCCTCCTGCCTATAAAGGCTGCTGGCATTCCCCCGGGGCCGCTGCCACTCAGTCGTGTCTGCCTCTCCGTGATCCCACTGGGGTTTTCTCGGCAGACGTACCGGACTGGTTTGCTATTTCCTTCTCCAGCTCGTTTTATAGATGAGGAAACGGAGGCAAACAGGGTGAAGTGACTTGCCCAGAGTCACACAGCTAGGAAGGGCCTGAGACTGTATGTGAACTCATGAAGATGAGTTTTCCTGACTCCAAGCCCTGCATTTTGTCCACTGGGCCACCCAGCTACCTTTTACACAAATCTTATGGGCAAGGGGCCAGAAGGAGGGCCAAAGCCAGGCTGCAAACTTCAAGGAGCTTCCATTACAATGGGGCTTTGGATTCTACCGCTCCTCTACTGAAACTGCTCCCTCAAAGGTCACTCACTCCTTGTTAAATACAGAGACCTTTCCTCTACCCAAAGGCCGCCAAGACTCTATTTTCATCTCCAACTAGATGTTCTGTAGACTCAGAACATAGTAGACGCAGATCTTAAACTCAACATGTCTAAAACTGAACCCTCATCTTTTCCTGAATCCTTCCTCTCTTCCTAATTTGCCTATTACTGTCTGGAGCAGCCCCATCCTCTGCAGCCTGCAGGCTCACAAGCTACAGGTCATTCTCCATTCCTGCTATACCCACCCCTCCTCTCCTCTAACACAGACCCCTCCAGCCCTTCATTTAGCCTAGCGCAACAGCCCTCAAGCTGGTCTCCCTGAAGGGTCAGCAATCATACTGCTCTTCCTAAAGGGAAGATCTGACCATGTCAACTGGTGGCCCTCCCCCACCATGCAGTCAGCCAGTGCCTCTCTATCACCTCTAAGAGCAGATATAAAATTAATGAAGCATTTATAAAGGGCTTACTATGTGCAAAAGCCCGAGAACACAATGAGAAAAGTCAGACAAGTCTCTGCTCTCCAAGAGCTCCCGCTCGAATGGGGGCCACATACAGAAGGTTTCAGCAGTAAGTCAGACAGAAAGCCCCACGGTCCTTAGAGTGCAGCAGCCGAGCCGGGGGTCAGGCCTTTTCTCTGATGTTGTTCCCACTGATAAAATCACCCCAGCTCCTGACACTGAGCCATGTGATAGGTCCGAGGCCTTAGGAGACAACAAGGTTCTCGCCTGGGCCCCCAGTGGCTGTGGCCGTAGCCCTTACAGAAGCAGGTCCATGCCGTATCTCCCCAGGGGCTGCTTCCCAGAAGGAACATGGAGAGCTGGCTCCATCCCAGGCAGAGGGGAAGCCTCCTCAGGGTGCTTGCCTGCTTCCCCTAGACCCACTTGTCTCCCCTGGGGGTGGCAATTGGTCAGCAGCTGTCAAAGTGATTTTCCTTAAGTGTAGGTCTAACCATCTCACTATCCTGCGTAATAAACACCTGCAGCATCAAACGGAAAATCTTGTACTTGGCCCCTGACCCCTTCCGACCCTTCCCAGTCTTCCTCCATCTTCCTCCCCTCCTGTTCCTCACATACGTTGTTCCATCTCTAGACTCTGGGCATTTTCATGGCTTGTCCAGCACGTGCCTGGAATTCTCTCCCTCCTCATCTTTATTTCTTGGTTTCCCAGGCTTCTTGCAAGCCCCAAAGACACCATCTACACCTGGACGCCCCATCATCATCTCCAATGCAACAGGTTCAGCGTGGGGCTCACCTCCTCCCCTCGCCTCACCAGCCCTCCTCCACACTTCACAAGTGAATGTTAAGGTGCCACCACTTCCGAGTCACTCAATGCAGGCTCCTAGCTGGGCTCAATGTTGAAGATCACTCCAGAAAGATCACCAATGGCCTTGTCTGATCAATGCTCCAAGCCCACACAGGAGCAGCTGCAGCTCAGGTCCCCATGACTTGTCACCTAGACTATTTCCACGAATCCATTCACTCACACAATAAGCATTTATCAAAAGCCTTTTCGGGGCAGCTAGGTGGCGTGGTGAATAGAGCTCTGGTCTTGGAGTAAGCAGGACCTGAGTTCAAACGCAGCCTCAGACACTTAATACTAACTAGCTGTGTGACCCTGCGCAAATCACTTAACCCTGACTGCCTCCCCAAAAAGCAACAGCAACAAAAAAGGACAAATAACAACTATACCAAGGAATCCAATACCATTCAACCAGTCAACAGCGCTTATTAAACAACTACTATTGAAGAAAAAAAGCCTTCTTACTTAAAGCCAGGTGCTTAGCTAGGTGCTGGGAACACAAAGTCAAAAAGAAAGCCATTCCTGCCTCAAGGAGCACTCCAAAGGAACACAAAGCAGTGTGGCGGGGAGCGCTCACCTTCAATGTCCTTAACCCTCTCTACCGCATCTAACCGGCTATCTGGTGACTGCGTATTTATCAGCCATCTCCGAGCTTTCACACAGCTGTCCCCACGCCTCAAGTCTCTCCATTGTCATCGCCACCTCCGAGGATTCTGGGCTTTCTTCAAACCTCATCTCATGCGCCATCCTCAGAGCAAGATGCAGTGCATTATGGTCTGAGCGTCAAATCCAGCTCTAGGCTCGTTTCTGCATGGTCCGTGAGCTAAGAGCAGTTGTCACGTTTTTAATAAAAAGGCATATATTTTTATGGCATACAATATCGTGTATATTTTGTGTATGCTTGTTCCTGAGTGGCTGGCCAGATCTGGCTCTCTGGTCATAGCTTGCGGACCTCACCCAACAGGAAGCCTTCTGACCCAGCCATACCACTATTAGGGCCATTTTCCCAGAGGGTGAGGGAAAATGGAAAAGACACGTTCTAAAACATTTACAGCAGCTCTCTTTGTGGTGGCAAAGACCTGGAAACTGCGAGGATGCCCCTCAACTGGGGAATGGCTAAACAAACTGTGGTTATATGTTCATGATAGAATATTACTCTGTTATAAGAAATGGTGAGCCCAATGATTTTAGAAAAGCATGGAGTAATGGAGAGCAAAGCGAGCAGAACCGAGGGAACATTGCATACAGTAACAAAAGGATTGTTTTAAGAACAAGTCTGAGCGACCAGGTCATCCTGACCATTATGAATACCCAAATTAACCTCAAAGATCCTATGAAGGAAGATGCTGCTTGAATACAGAAAGGAACACTGCTGTGCTGTAGGAAAGGGTGAGCAGGTTGACTTAGAAAAACATGGAAAGACCTGGACTCATGCAGGAAGATGCTGCCCACCTTCAGAGAAACAGATGACAGGAGGAAATAAGGATAGGACAGTCTTACATATGTGCATATATGTCTATGGACATGTATACACATCCACACTTAATGGTAGCCTTCTTTGGGGGAAGAAAAAATAGAGAGTAAAAAGTACAGAGCAGAGGACAAAAGAAAATCAACAAGGAAGTAAAGAAAAGCTGGACAGTTCGTAACATTCATTACACAGGTTCTGTTGAAACGGACACGTCGTTTGAAATGAATCTTAGGGTGGGCTGCGTACATGGTAATGGTTTTTTTTTCTTCCTTTTCTCATTTTGTATTTAAGTGTAAGATAAAAAAAATTTACCAGGAAAAAAAAAACAAGCTTTTCCTGCCCCCCGAGTTGTTAATATTTTCTACCTCCCAAAATGAACTTCTATTCTTTATCTGTTTGGATAACATTTTCCCCAGAGAGCGGGCACAAGTTCTTGAGGGAAGGGGGTGTTTGTTTGCCTGTGCATAGGACCCCAGGGGGTCACCTAGTCACATTCTCCACCCGCTGTACCTTTCACAGAACCTTAGAGAACTTTAATGTTTGCACAGGAGAAATGCTGCTGAAGGAGAGAGTTTTCAATATGGCATTTTTTCCCCTACTGAATAAAAAGCTATTTATAAAAATTCTTTTTGGGGAGGTTTTAATTAATAAATACTTTATTTTCAGATCGCTTAACCTCCCAACATACACCTCTCCCTCCCTACCCAGAGAGCTATCCTTACAGCAAATGTATTGGGGAACTGGCCGATGAGCTCAGCCCTTAGGAGCACTGAGTGAGGTACCAGTGATTGCAATTCCCCAGATGGAAGAAAGAGCCAAGTATGGAAACATGCTGGAGAGATCGGGAACGCACAAAGGCATTCTGTCGCAGGTCTGGCCCTCTAACTACGTGCGTTTCCTTTCTGGAGCCTTCTGTGGCTATGGCTGCCTGGGCAGAACTGGGAGGGGTGGGGAAGGGAAGAAGACACCGATGGCATTCCACGGGGAGACGAGAGAAGAGAGTCAATGCTGTGAAGGGAGACAATGCCAGGTTGCTGTGTTGGGTTTCCCCCTCCCATCAATCTTCTCCATTCAAGTAAAAGTTTCAGAAGGTCTGGGTGCCAAGTCCGTGCTCAGTTTGCAGCCAGTCAATTCAGCACTGCGACCCGAGGGACCCCGGAGACCCCATCCCGACACAGTTGAGACCAGTGCAGTAGTGACGTGGCATCGGGATGTGAACCCGGCGGCATCACTGTGCTAAGTCTCGGCTCACTCTCCCCACTGACCGAAGCAGTACGGAGTGCGTCTCCATGGGGCCATGCGGAAATGCTTCTGCATTGGCTGTTTCTCTGAAGTAAGTAACTATCCTTTATAAAAGCTAACGGATGTCAACCAGCCAAATGGAGCACGCGTTTAGAGGAAGGCACCAAAAGCTCTCCAGGGTAACCTACAGCCCTGAGGGGAAGGGGGAGACCGCAGTACTTACTGCACAGAGAACTGTTTTTAAAAAAGAGGAAAGAAAAGTAGTTTGGCCAAACTAACCAAGACAAGCAACTTTCAAATTCACAGGTGATGCCCTATTTCTGCGCAGCCTCCCGCCTCCCTCTAGTCTAGGAGTGGCCATAGCACTCCTGTTCTGTTTTCTGCTGTTCCTTCCACTGACACCCGGAGCTCGTTGGGAACAAAGTCTTCTTGGCTCTGGCTTTTTCCTCCAGCACCAGTTCACACACATCTTCTCAGGCTTCTCTGAATCCTTCATGTTCCTTCTTCCTCAGGGCACAGTAACATTCCATGACCCCATTCACGTACCACAATCTATTTAGCTATCCTAGACTCCACAAGTAGCACAGAATGGTCTTGCAGTCCCCTGTCCTTTCCCGCCAGTCCTGTAACCAGAAAGCTATGGTTTGCGCTCAAATATCCTTTGCAAAAAACTTGCCTTTGCCTTCTGTGTGGGTTCTGTGGGAAGCACGCCTGACTTTGTCCAGCATGACTTTTCCCAGGCTCCAGATCCCACGCTGGGAGGGACTGAGTTTTCAGCCGTCCTTCCTAATTCCAGATGCCTTGATAACCAGTTCCTCAACACCTTCAAACCGACTCTCCTCTGGATGTACCTGGTCGGCTCGAGCTGACTTCTCATCAGTGGCTTCTCTATGACCACACTCAGGACTTGGGGGGCTGTGGTGTTAAGGGTCCAGATGGGACAGATTTATTGTTATCAAAGGAGAACACAGAAGTTCTGACAGATCTCTTTCCCTTTTCTTCTGTCAAAGAAAAGCTCCTCTAGCTTCCCCCTCAGACACTCTCTGGCTTAAGCGGGTCCTCATGCCAAGATTTTTGTGAACTTGTCTGTAAACCAAATTTATACTCAAAATCAGCAGTTCCTGTTTAGTGGTCCTCTATGATGGTCCAAGATATGCAGGCTAAAAATTCTTTAATGATCCTTTAAACAGCAAATAATTGCCCAATTTCATTACAAATATATTTTTCCTCTTTGACAGCAAGTAGGGGCATGTCTGATGTATCATAGTTTGTTTCTGCAGTGATTCAAAACCATCATGATGATTTAGCACAATGCCTTTGTTATTTCTGAAGTGATCACATCAAACTTGAATCACTAAGTGCCACTAATAAAATCTAACCCAATTTAGACTTTCAATCTAAGCTTTTTACAATTTCTCCACTGGTCATCAAGTTGTTTCCAAACCACAAGGCCTGACAGTCAAGCACAAATCAGTTCCACAGAATGATAAGGTGCGTGCACCAGTTCTCACGGGGGTTCTGTGCACTCCTGCAGACATGCTCCCTCACTCCCCTTCGTGTAATATACCTCATCAGCTGCATCATCCTCTGATCTAGATGCTGCCAATGCTCATGCTCCTACATCACAGATACCAGTCTGTCTGAAGACCCCTGGGCGGGAGCATCACAAGCCGTGGTGAAACCAGCACAGACCTGACAAAGGCTCTGCGGAATTAAATCTTACGTTGCGTCTCCTTGAACTAGTAAAGGTGTTTCCTGATTGAAACTCATCCCCTGCTGATGTTACTATTCTTCTATCTGGAGGATTTCCAAATGATCCAGGAGACAACACTGGTCACTCATTCAGAGCAGAGTTTCTGTGACTGTGCATCCCATGTGCCACTGGCAGAAAAGAAGAGTCTCTCTTTACAAAGGTTAGTTTATACATAAATACTGTTTAAAAAAAAAAAACCAAAGCAGGGGGCAGCTAGGTGGCACAGTGGATAGAGCACCAGCCCTGGTATCAGGAGGACCTGAGTTCAAATTCGGCCTCAGACACATAACACTAGCTGTGTGACCCTGGGCAAGTCACGTAACCCCATTGCCTAGCCAAAAAAACCCCCAAAAAATAAAGCAATGTATGTAACTGCATTTTAAGAACATTTATCACTTAATACAATTCTTGCCATTAGCTAGTGGAAAAGCAAATATCTTATATTCAATATGTTCATTTTTGCCAGTTGCTTAGGTAGCAAAAAACAAAATGAATTTCTATCTATCAGCAACACTTATAGAATTCTCCTACCATTTTGTGCCACACATTTGTATGAGTACTCATGTTCACCTTATTATTATTTTAAATTAAAATACAGAAATAAACCAGATGCAAATTAGAGATCGTGTCTGACACTGGGCCAAATATGGCAAACCTCTGTTCAAATAAAAAATCCAACACAGAAATTAAGCTTATAGATTAATATTTTATTATGCTAAATATCCCCCACTTTGTAACATATTTCATCTAAAATGTGATTTACATGCAAAAAGTTTGTAAAATGAATTTAAGATTATCTCTTAATTTCTTAGACTGTCCCATATATAGCAGTTGTTATTATTTTATAATGAAAGCTTTGTAATTTTAAATTCCATTTTCACAATCATAGGTAGAATAGAATTTTATATTTTATAATTATTATTATATAATATAAATTTTAATAGTAGCTTTTCTGGACAAGAGTTACCATTATAGTGATTTTAAATCCTTAATGAATAAATCTAAAAGAATATTGAGTAATACATTAAATTACCCCAGGGGTACGCAACATTTTTTTGCTTGTTTTAAGGAGTTTGCAGAATGAAAAATATTGGGAACTACTTTTCCAAACTGCTGTTGCCCATGGCTGCCGCATCTGTCCTGAGGTAATTTACAGGCTCTTTTGGCCTCTTCATGATGCCAAAGATTGAGTTACTCTGTAAAATTGTAATAATACTCAAATCATGCGCTTCAAAGAGTTGCTCTGTGAAATGAATTTTACAGGCCCTAAAGTGAGGCTTCCCTCTGCTCTATCTGCTTCTATTCTATTGGTTTGTGGTTCTCTTCATTCTTCTTTTGTCGGCAGGGTTGATCACCTCCCAGTGCGCCCCGTCTGTTACCAGTTTTTGCCGGTGGGTTTGATGTGAAACCCCTGGGGTTGTTTTAATTTTCAATTATGTCATTCGTAGTCGTTTGGAACATTTCGACATGAGAGCTGTTTGCACTTGCTCTTTTGAAAGCTGCTCCTGTCCTCTGACTGCTCAGCTATGGAGAAACAGTGCTCAGTCTCCCAGGTCAGACTGTTATCTGACAGCAATGATGCACAGACTGCTCCTAGCTAAACGGCTTTTCTCATCCTAGCAGCACTGATTTGACACTCTCCTCCCTCCAGGATTGGGGGGATACCACTCTCTCCTGGTCTTCCTCCTAGCTCTCTGACTACGTCTTCTGTCTCCACGGCTGGCCCCTCCTCCAGATCATACCTCTAACCACAGAGGCCCCTCACCCATTCTCTCCCAGGACCTGTTTTCTTTGCCCTCTAGACTACTTCACTTGGTGATCCCATCAATCCTCACAAATTTAATTACCATCTCTATGCTGATTTTCTCAAATATACTTATACTGCCCCAATCTCTCTGCTGACCTCCAGCCTTTCAGACACCTCACTCTGGGTGGGCGTCCAGCAGACATCTGAAACTCTACACGTTCAAAACATTAGCCTTTCCCCACCAGCCCCCCTCTCCCTCACCTTCCTACAGTAAAGGGCACCATCCTCCTCCCCACCGTTCAGGCTCACAACCCAGCATCATCCACCCCCCCACCTCCCATTTAACCTGCTGCCAAGGCCTGTCAATTTTACCTTCCCACCATCTCTAGAATCTCTCTCCTCTAACACTGCCCCCACCCTGACACAGGCCCTCATCGCCTTGAGCCTGGAGGTTTGCAGAGCTCCTGGGGGCTCAGCCTCCCCTGAGTCTCTCCCCACTTCAATCCTTCCCCCATTCAGCCACCAACGTGATTTTCCTATACCACAGGTCTGATCTTGTCATACCACTACTCAGTAAACTCTAGGGGCTCCCTACCGCCTGGCACTCAAAGCCCTTCCTAACCTAGCCCTCTCCTACCTTTGCAGGCTTCTTACACCTCCCCCCCTTACACATCCTCTTCTATCCAGCGACATTGGCCTCCTGGCTGTTCCACAGAGAAGACCCTGCATCTCTTGGCCCTGGTCACTGTCTCTGGCTGTCCCCCAGGCCTGGAATGCCTGACCTTCCTGGCTTCCTTTCAATCCTAATTATAATACCCCCAATTCAAATCAATCTACAGGAACTTCTCCAGCCCCTCTAAATACCAATGCCTTCCCTCTGATGATCCTATATATGGCTTCCTTTGTATACATTTGTTTGCTCCTTGAAGGCAGGAACTGTCTTCTGCCACTTTTTGTACAGCCCCCCCCCCCCTTAGCACAGTGCCTAACACACAGTAGATCCTTAAAAGAAAAGAAACAAGAGTTAAAGAGGGAGAAGTATCCCCACATAAGGAAATCCAGGAACCAGAGGAAGAAACAGAAGTCACTTTATTAATGGAGTGCCCTGCACACCACCAGGTCAGAAAGAGGAAGCAGATGAGGGGTTTGGGAAACAGATTAGGAGCCTGGCCCCAGGACACAGGGCACTCCCAGGACCCAGATATCTGCAGAAACAGAGTGCTAATAATCTCTTGATCTGCCTTAGAAATTCATGCTTCAGAAGGTAGAGGAACCAACCAGGAGGTGATTCTATTCTGAATCTCATTCTCAATAACTGAGAGGAACTTGACTGTGGAGGCAAACATGAGGGGAAGCCCAGGAGGCTGGCTCCCCACTCCAGAAGCTGCTCAGAGGAAGCCTGGCCAAACGTAACCAGTATGAAAAAGCAGACTTGGATTCTAATCACTGGTTCTCCATCTAGGTCACTTCCCCTCCAATAGCCTGGCCAAAATGATCTTTAACATTCTATTTTAAAAACACGAAAAATATCCCTAGGAGAGCTAAGCCCAGGAGGGAATACTGCAGTGTTTCTGGTGAAATGAGATGGGCAGGCAGGTGGCCCAGGATGCCCCCCCCCCACCCCGAAAAGGACCCTCTGCAGCTTGGGCCAATCGCAGGGGTTAGGAGAGTTAGCCAGCACTCAGCAGAGGGACGTTCCATTTTGATAACCCCAATCTAGGGATCAGCAAAGAGAAAACACTTAGGGTAAAGAATATGAACGTGTCGCCCCAGAGGAAGAGTGCCACCCCCACCAAACATGTAGAAAATTTGCATTTTCAAAAACTTTCATAAGCACCCAAGGCCCAATTCCACAACACACAGGCCTAGCCCAACTTCCTCCCACCAGAGGCTGCAATAAGGCAATTAGAGAGAGAAAGCCACATGTGCTTCCTGTTTGTGTAACAGCCAGGGGTGGAAGACATATTTACGTAACAAATCAAGTAAGCAAAATTCTGAAGCTGACCTTGGCCACCCCAGAGAAGAAGAGGCCTCAAGAGGAGCTGTCCCCTAGCTATACAAGTGGACAGCAGCCACTGCACTACAGCAGAAATGGAAGTTAAGGGAAACGAGGAAGGGGCAACCAGAAAGAAAGAGCAGTCCACAAGATGAAACCCAAAATGGCACCGTTCCACAGAGGAAGGACAGGACGAGTGGGAAGGGGAGACGGAGACAGACAGACGGACGGAGAGGAAGAGGGGTGGGGGGGAAGCCTGTGCCAAAAGGCCCACCTCAGGTTAGGCAGGGAGTACCGGCCCCCCTGGCCCTCTAATGAGGTCCCCACACTGAAGACCTGCAGCCCCTCAGGAAAGGCCAAGAAATGTGTGATACAGGGACTAATGAAAACAAGTAGCAGATCCCTGTCCTAGAGCCCACCGAGAAGACACAGAGGATGCGGCCAGGAAACGATGTCCACCTCAGCATCTGTCTGGGGATTCTGGAGAGCCAGGTGATCTGGGCTGAAAAGACCCAAGAATGGGCAGATGGAGAAGTTACTCAGAAATGCTAAGAATGCCTTCGGAGGGGGCCAGCCCCCCTGGAGATGGAGTGATTAATCAAGTGAGCTTGCACGCAAACCCAGATTACCTGAAAGATCACTCAGGATCTCTGGTGCCCAAGCCCAGGCAGACAAAGTAGCAAGGGGTCAGGGTGGCCAAATGTAGCCAGGTTTATTCTCATGTGAACCGGAAGCATACAATAACCCACTGAATGAACTGTGACACTGAAGTAGCTAGAATTTCACACACAAAAGTGAGCCTCAGGAATTAAAATTTCATCAGTAGAGTATTACTGCTGGCTGACAACTTCCCAATCGCTTATGAATGGAAAACAGCAGGCTTTGGCGAGAAAGGCTTTCCCTGAACCCCAAGAATCGGCGTCCAGAATGGCAGGAGATAAGGGGGTGACACTGAAGGCTCAGGCCCAACCAGTCAAGGGGGAGGAGGGCTGGTAAGACAGGGGGACGCTCTGGGGCACACAAGGCTTGGAAGCTCAAGAAATCATTTCAACCCTGGGGGTGGCACCTTTAGGTAGGTTAGGTAGGGCCTTGAGGCCCCAGGCTCCAACCCACCTGCACGCGTCCTAGGGATGTGGGATGGTAGAAAAACTTGAAAAATAAAAAGGATTTCATGACATCCCTGAGTTTTAAGACAGCTAGTTTTGAGGCATCAAGAAGTGAAAAGACAGAGGATTCTAAGGCTGGTCTATGACAACAAAGCAAAACTAGGACTCTTCACCAGGAAACACTGCTTTGCCGTCACTCCGCAAAAGTGCAGTAGTAAGACAGCTCATCTCGCGGAGGAAGAAAGGGCAGACTGCTTCCTGTGACACAAGCCTGACTCCGCTCAGAAAGGACAAAGGAGCCAGGTGTCCAGGCAAGACAAAGGTACTTTTGTACGAGTGCTCACTTTAGGGAGTCTCCACTGCGGACTGGGCCAGACTCAGAAGAAGGTGCTGGAAAACGCCGCAGGCCCATCGTCCTGGGCCCGGCACTTCCCCTCCGTCCTCCGTGATCCAGCTCCCCGCTCCCTTCTCCCCTCACCCGACAGGATGCCACCTTCGCCGATCTGCCCAATTGCTGGGCCTCTCTCCCTTTTGAAATTACTGGGTCTACACTGTGTGTTCATTTTGCTGCTGTTGTCATCATTCGGTCGTTTCAGTCATGTCTGACTCTCCGTGACCTCATCTGGGGTTTTGGATACTGCAGTGGTTTGCCACTGCCTTCTCTAGCTCATTTTACAGAGGAAGAGACTGAGGCAAACAGGGTGAAATGATTTCCCAGGGTCACAGCTAGGAAGTGTCTGAGGCTGGATTTGAACTTAAGTACTGATTTATTTACCTAGATATAAGTTGTGTCTTCCAGTAGAATGTAAGGTCCTTGAGGGGAGGGTCTGTTTTATCTTTATCTTTGTATTTCTAGCACCAAGCGCAGGGAGGTTGACCCACAGCTGGAGCTTCATGTTTTATGGCTCAACTGAAGTCTGTAGCCAACAGCAGGAAAAAGGTGTAACTCTCTCAAATTCAAGTCATTATCTTTCACAACCTGAAGGTTCAGAAGAACCTCTCCTTCCAGACACCTAAGCCAAGGGCACAGGGAGATCTTATGCCTTGATGGGCAACCATCCCCTTGTTTCCCCAAAGAGCTCTAAGGACTTCTCATGCTGAAGACACACAAAAAGCCAAGGAGAGACTGTCCAGGGGGAAGGACATTGACTGTCCAAGGCTGCCAAGAGGTTAAGAAATCCAGGAAAGTGCCATGGACTGAACAGGATAACTGGAGACCTCCAAGGAGCGACTGGAACAAAATGGTAGAGGGTCTGAGGCCAGACTGCACATGTGCTCGCCTGCCACAAAGGAATGGGGGCTCTCCCGCACACAGCCCCAACCTGCCACGGTGGCCAATTATCTATTTGAAAATGGAGAAGCCAACTTCCTAAGAAGGGCCATTCCCAAACACTTCTGTTAGCATTTACTCCAGTCTTAGAAAAATGGGGAATTCACACATACACACACTCACTCACAACTTCCCAATTTAAAGAAAATTTTGGTTCACTTGGTAATTCACCAATTCAATTCAATAAATATTTGTTAAGTAACTACAGTATGCTGATTGTTAGTGATTTCGAAATAGCTAAGTCACAGTCCCTACTCTTAAGAAGTTAATTTTTAATAGGGAAAAAGTCCCACAGCAATAACTAAGGACTGTGTGATTAAGCGCAGAAGTGTGTGGTCTAGGCAAAGAGAGAAAAAAAAAGAAGTGAGTAGAAGGAGAGGAAATGCCAGGCAAGTTACTTAGTGTTTTTCTAGTCATTTGGCAGTGAAAGGAAGGGGAGACTGAGCTAGAGGCGATGGATGGGTTTGAAGCCTTCCTTCCCCTCAAGTGGGCTGGGATTCGCCCTGGCCCTCTTTATTCAGTGATGCTAGGAAGGGATAAAGGGCTCACTGTTCCTGGAAAGCAAGTGTCATTATGACTTCTCCACTACTGATTTCAAGGCTACTAGTCACTAAAAACATAAAACTGACCTTATCATCTTAGTTATCTGGAGTCATGTGTCAATCCCATTTATTACGCATGCATTCATTCTGTCAGTCATTCATTTCAGGGCTGCTCTTGGAAGGAACTGTTTCCAAATTAAAAATCTGCTCAACACAACAAGAAAGGAATGGAAATTTCCTTTACTGGCCAAATGTAGCTAGTCATTATTCAGAAACAGGGTGAGTCTGATTTCAGGAAGACATTTAAGAGTACCAATCAGTTCTCTCTAACTCAGAATGTTAAAGCTTTCAAAATTCCTCAGAAGAGGTGTTTTCTCCTACCTATTAGGTTGGCTAACAAGGACAGAAAAGGAAAATGACAAATTTTGGAGGGGATGTGGGAAAACTGAGATACTCATGCATTGTTGGTGGAGTTGTGAACAGATTCAAACATGATGTAGAACAATTTGGAACTATACCCAAAGGGCTCTAAAACCATACACACCCCCTGACCCAGCAAAACCACTACTAGGTCTGATTCCCAAAAGAGATTAAAAAAGAACCTACATGTACAAAAATATTCATAGCAACTCTTTCTGCAGCGGCAAAGAACTGGAAATTGAGAGGTTGCCCATCCATTGGGGAATGGCTGAGCAAGCTGTGGTATATGAACGTGATGGAATACTACTGTACTATAAGAAATGATGAGCAGGATGACTTCAGAAAAGCCTGGGAAGACTTGTATGGACTGATGCTGAGTGAAGGGAGCAGAGCCAGAGAACACTGTATAGAATGATAGCAATACTGCACGGCGACCAGCTTTGATAGACTCAACTTTTTTCAGCAATACAAAGATCTAAGACAATTCCAAAAGACTCATGATGGAAAATGTTATCCACATCCAGAGAAAGAATTATGGCGTTTAAGGGGCAGCTGGGTGGTGCAGTGGATAGAGCTCCAGCCTTGAGTAGGGAGGAGCTGAGTTCAAATCCAGTCTCAGACACATAACACTGACTAGCTATGTGACCCTGGGCAAGTCACTTAACCCCGGCAGCCTAAGGAAAAAAAGAATCATGGAGTCTGAATGCAGATCAAAGCATACTATTTTCCTTTTTTTTTCTTCCTTTCTCATGGTTTTCCCCTTTTGTTCTGATTCTTCTTTCACAACATGACTAATGTGGAAATATGTTTAATATGACTATACATGAATAGCCTATACCAGATTGCTTGCCATCTTGGGGTGGGGGGAAGTGGGGAGAGGAAGAAAAAACATAGAACTCAAAATCTTATAAAAATGAATGTTGAAAATAAATAAATAAGATATGCATACATACCAAAAAAGAAAGAAAGAAAGAGTTAGCAAGATGCTCTCAGAAAAACCTGGAAAGACTTCAGTGAACTGACACAAAGTGAAATGAGCAGAACCAAGAGAACACTGTCGACAGTAACAGCCCCACTGTGAGATGACCAGCTGTGAATGACTGAGCTCTTCTCAGCAATACAATGATCCAAGACAACTCTGAGGGCCTGATGATGAAAAAGGCTGTCCGTCCCCAGAGGAAGAACTGATGGAGTCTGAATACAGATGGAAACATGCTTTTTATTGTTTTGGGGGGTTTTTTGTTTTTTGTTTTTGGTGAGGCAATCAGGGTTAAGTGACTTCCCCAGGGTCACACAGCTAGTAAGTGTCAAGTGTCTGAGGCCATATTTGAACTCAGGTCTTCCTGACTCCAAGGTCAGAGCTTTATCCACTGAGCCATCTAGCTGCCCCGAAACATACGTTTTAAACTTTAAACTTTCTTTTTCTTAGGTTTGGTTTTTTTTGAGTCTATGTTTTCTTTTACAACATGACTAACATGGGAATGTTTTGCATGACCACACACGTATCACCTATATCAAATTGCTTGCCTTCTCAGTGCGGGGGGGAGAAGAATCTGGAACTCAAAATTTTAAAAACAAACATTAAAAACTGTTTTTACATGTAACTGGGGAAAAATCAAACACTAAATAATTTTTTTTTAATCATAAAAAAATTCCTCAGAAAAGACCACCATTCCCACTGCAAAACGAGCAGATTTTTTAAAAACACAGCTCAGGAACAGCAACAATTCCCTGTGTGTGCAGAGCACTGTGCTACAAATGTGAGCTTGCCATACCTACCTCCCAGAAGGAAGGAAATTGTTACTGCGCCCATTCTCATGGCTTCCATTGTACCCTCCCTGGGCTCGTGGGCTCCAAATCTGTCTCTCAGCTATCTGTCCTGATTAGAACAACAGTACTACCAATCCTTCCCGTTGGACATTGCAATATTCGGTCCGTCCCGGATGTCTTCCCCAACACACACACCCCGCCCCCCCTGCCCCCTCCCCGAATAAACAAAAGGCCCACAGCTGCTCTCAGAAGTTCCCGGCAGGTCAGTGGTGCCTGGATCGTCTCCCCAGCTCACCCCTTAGTCACCCGTCTGGCCACTTCGTTCACTGCTCACTGCCTTGCACCAGGATCACTAGGACAGCTCTCTGGCCTCCCCTGGTCAAGGCCCATGTCCTCCAGGATATTCTTGCCCTCTTTGTCCTCCCCCTTCTCCGAACTCCTAAAGCACAGGGAGCCAGCCGGCCCCTG
This sequence comes from Phascolarctos cinereus, assembly GCF_003287225.1. Lineage (NCBI taxonomy): Eukaryota > Metazoa > Chordata > Mammalia > Diprotodontia > Phascolarctidae > Phascolarctos > Phascolarctos cinereus. The sequence goes on along the minus strand of NW_027556402.1, from coordinate 256,874,227 downwards.
ATAGCAGCCCAGGCCAAAGGGTGGTCTTGAAGCTTTCCATCCTGGCTTCTGCATACAAACTGTTAGCACCACAAAGATTCCATCAAGGCAGCTCAAAGTCCCACCAAGATGCAACGCCATCTTTTTTTAACAATGGAAACAGAAAACAAGCTTCTATTTATTCAGAAAGTTAAATCATCGAAAGAGATGTTATTGATTAAACAGAGTCACAGGCAGGATACTCAAATGAAAGTTCCAACAATCATCCAGGGTGTAAAAACTGGCATCAGAAATAGCTAACACTGGGGCAGCTAGGCGGTAGAGCGGATAGAGTCCCAGCCCTGAAGTCAGGAGGACTCGAGCTCAACTCCGGCCTCAGACCAGACACATGACACTTAGTAGCTGTGTGACCCTAGACAAGTCACTTAACCCCAATTGCCTAAAAATTAAAAAAAAAAAAGCTAACACTAATTAAAACCACAGAACCTTTGGGCCTGAGGGCCAGAATTCAGGTCTCCCAGCTCCCCAGGTCAGAACTCCCACCCCTGCACCAGCCTGGCTCCAGGCAAGAAGAGGCCCCACTGTCCACACCAGGCGTTCAGTCAACGTGCCCTGTTTTGCATCTTCAGGACTGGGGCACCGCACTGATGAGCCAGGGGAGACAGCCCTCGCTGCCTTCAAGCTGCCTGCCTGCCTGCCTCAGCTGACGGGCAATGCAGCCGGCAAAGCTCTCTGTGGACTCCCACCATTCTGGCCTTCCTCCAGTTCAAGGCCAAGGCAGCCCTAATCCGGCTCTCCTAGAGGGCCCACAAAACTGCTTTGAGGATTCTCTCATTAACCTGCACGGAATTTCTGGGAGGTAAGAAGAGAGAAAACTGAGGTCAAGGGATTTGCCTCTCAGCATTTGGAAAGCCAATAATGAAAGGGCTTTCAGCAGGAAGAAGGGAGCCTCAGGGACAGCCAAGAGAAGGAGCTGAGCATCCACGGAGAGATGGCACCCAGAGCTATCCCTAAAATGTTTGCTGGACTGAGAAGCCACTGGAGGGCCCGGGCAACAGGGAGCAAAGGGAAAGAGGGGAGCGAAGTACACAGAACAGGGCAGGCTCAAGGTCCAAAGAGGGGGTGCTGGAGGGCAGGGAGATTCTGTAGGGAAGGACACTGGGAGGGCGAGGCCCCTTGGGAAGAGGCACATAGAGTGGTGGTCACTGTAACAGTCGAGGCTGGAGGTCGCCAGCTGGCTCACAGCTCTAGGCCAGAAGAGACATTTCAGGGCATCTGGTCCCTCATCTCCCAAACAAAGAAATGGAGGCCCAGGGAGGGGGAGGAAAAAGCGGCAGAAATGGGATGTGAACCCAGACCCCACCTCTGATCACAGAACCAAGCCCTTCCCATGGTGCCAGGTGGAGATCAACGAGTCCACCAAGAACAGGAGCTTAAACAAAAGCTCCCCAGTGCAACTCTCCACTGGACCAATGAAACACAATTTGGCAGTCACCACTATCTGCAAAATCTCAGGCTTTTTCTTTTCCTCTTTAAAAATAGCTCCCCAATCCTGATCAGCCACATCAGACCCCTGCCTCCTCCAAAGCTGCTCCGAGCCCCAGAGCCCGAGCAGCTCAAAGGCTGGCTGTCTGCAGAAGCAGCCTCCTGGCCTGCATCAGGAAGACGGGAACAGAAGACAGGTGCAGGCCTGAGGCTTCAGCAAGAATCTCATGATGCCTGATGGCAGGCCTGGGGGAGGGGGGCTTAGCAGGCAGTGGTGCAGCCCCCCGAATCAGTCAGGCAATCAATACTACTCCATTTTCCATCAGCAACTCAACTTGGCCCGGAGCTCATCAATCACCTGAAACCCCATCAACAGGCAGCCAGGTTCAGCACCTTCTCCGTTCACCCTTGGTAGCCCGTCCCCCTCAAACACCACCCAAAGCCTCCCTTCTCACTTCTAGGTAACTCCATCTCCCATGGCAGCTCTGTGTGACTCCCATTGCACAGATCACCATGCCCCTCCTCCAGGCGGCCACCCCCTCCTCTGGGCCCCCCTTTTCAGTGTCCTTTTATGTGCTGTCTCTGCCCCTTAGGGCAGCGAGGGGAAGGGGTGGATAGAGTGCCCAGGCTGGAGTTAGGAAGACTCCTCTTTCTAAATTCAAATACAGCCTGTGAGCCTGTGACCCTGGGCAAGTCACCTAACCCTGTTTGCCTCAGCTTCCTCATCTGCCAAATAAGCTGAAGAAGGAGATGGCCAACCGCTCCAGCATCTCTGCCAAGAAAACCCCCGATGGGGTCACAAAGAGTCGTCCAGGACTGAAAAACAACTCCACAGCAGCAACGCCCATCTCCCAAATTGGCCAGGTAACTGCTGGGAATGATGGGGCCTGACCCCAGGGCTCCCCCGAGTCTGATACACAAGGTAAGGACACGAGGCAGACGCCAGAAGATGTGGTTGCTGTGGACCTGTCATAGCCTGGAGTGTAAAACAGCCAACGCTGAATCCTCCATGTCCCTCTGAACTCCCTAGGGGGACTGATCTCCAACTGCCAAGAGCAAAGCTGAGAACTAGAATTTTCCCTCTGACAACGTCAGTCATAGATTCACGGGTTGTTAGAGAAACCATCCGATCCAACCTCCTAAGAAGGAAAAGAAACTGAGTCGGAGAAGCATGACACCCTGCCCAGGACGGCACCCACAGATGCCAAGTTCTCAAGCTCATTTTACGAAGAAATGCTAATATGATTCTCAAATATTCCACCGATGCCGCCATCTAACCGACTGGAACGTTGCTGCCAATAATACACAGCCCGTCCACACTTGCCCAGCCCGTGTGTGGACTCTCATCTGCTCCCCAAGAAGGGAGGTTCCCTCCCTCCAAATATACCATCCCATGTCTACTGCCAGCCTTCTGCCCCCCAGATCCCAGAACACGGTCCCTCCTTCCTCCTCCTCTTCTGCGGGGCCCTTCAGCACACACTGGTGAGATACCCTCAGACACCATAGCCTCCACACCACCACAAGGGCTTTGGAATTTTTCTCTCCAAACCTTGCCCCCTCACCTCCCTGGGACCTCCGCTATCAGCTCTTACAGGCTCAGGATGCACTCTCCTCTTTCACCAGTCTTGACCCTACTGTTAACCAGGTCGACCTTAGACTCTCCTCTATTTTTGAAACCCTTCACCACTCCCTTGTACCGTCGTCACTTGGGAGCTGTCAGGCCCTAACCCTGGCCTACCTCTACCATCCACCTCCTCCCCTCCTCCTGTACAGGAGGAGGTCCCGTACTATCCCGGCTGAGTCTAATTCAGCCTTCAAGGCTTTTTACTCTGCCCGAGGTGCCTCTTTCCCATTCCCAATTGAGCTGTTCCAAGGCCCCTTCCGCTGACCCTCTCTCTTCATAATCCTTGAGAAAATGAAGCCAATCACTGGCATCACCCCCCATACACCACCTCCTCTCCTCCTTCCCTCCCTCTAATCTTTGATGCCTTTTTTCTCAGCATGCCCAAGTCTTCTGGTGCCCTTCACAGCCTCTCCTCCTCTCTTCTGACAGATGCGTCCAGGGCTCCCAAGCCATAAAGCCAACCTCTCCTCTTCCACAGCCAAAGTCCTAGAAAAGCGGGGACCACCACCCTTCCTTTCCGTCACTCCTGAGCCCTCTGCAATCTGGCTTCTGACCCTCTCACCCCTAAATGCTAATTAGTCCCTTCTGCTGGTTATCTCCAATTTGTCCGGTCTGCATGTGGTCTCCCCATTGTGAGGGCAGGGCCGTTCTGGGACTTAGCACAGTGCCTGGCACACAGCAGGTGCCCAAGGGGTGCTTGCAGCCTTGTTAACTGAAGCAGCTCTCTCTAAGATGACTGAGGAACTGACACTCCTGATCACCCTCTTTCTCCAGTCTCCCCTTCTTGGGGAAGAGGGAAACTTCTCTGGGTTCCCTTCTCAATCTCCTCTGGGGGATCTTCACCCTCAGCTCCCCCTGAGCTGCACAGGTGACCCCAGCTCCTCCTCTCTAGCTGCCTACTGGGCATTGGGAATGGGATGGGCCACAGACATGCAGCCTGTCCCCCAAACCCACCTTTATTCCAAATCTCCCTATTTCCATCGAGGGCACTGCCACCCTTTTAGCCACCCCCCTCCACAACCTGGAATCCTCCTCAATTCTCCCTCTGCTGACCTCCCATACTGAAGCAGCTGCCAAGGCTACCTCCCTTACCTCGGTTCCACAGGGCCAGTTCAAGCCCTCACCGTCCCTGACCAGACTGGACCACTGCAATAGAAAGCACAGACCGGACCCTCTCACTCACCTGCTCAGAATGCCCCTGTGGCTTCCCAAGGTGGATGCCAGGTGGCTGCCAAAGAAGAGGCCGGCTGGGGCCGTGCAGGCACGAAGCACACCTAAGCATTCGCTGAGCCTTCCTCCAGGCCAGGCACTGCAGCCAGCCTGGGGACTGCTGCCCCCAGGCCAAAAGGAGCCACTGAACATCCAGAGGAGGGTTCTGGGCCTTTCAGCCAGCTGCCCCACGCTCTTGAGGACAAGGATGGGGGCTTTCCAGCTTTATCCCCACAGGCCACCTACAGGTCCTCAGTAAATGTCTGATTCAATCAGCTGACCTGAACTCAATGAGAAGCCATACCACAAACCCTTATGGAGCTCCCAACATGGGCACGCCCCCGTACACGAGAAGCTGACACTCTAGGGGGGGATACGACAGGCACACCAATGACTAAATGCAAAGTCTACACAGCTGGGTGGTACAGTTGCTGGGCTCAAATCTGGCCTGACCCCTGACCTCTCTGTGCCTCCTCAGTGTCCTCATCTGTCCGATGGGGATCAAACAGCACCACGCTTCCCAGCACTTGTGAGGATAAGTGAGTTAACGAAGGTAAGGCACTCTGCAAACACTGGCAATTATTACAAAAAGTAATTTCAAGAGGAGAGTCCCTGGGGTGTAGGAGGTGGCCATGAGGGAAGCTAGCAAGGAGGAGGAGGCGAGGGAAAGGGGCCTTCTGAACCAGATGTCGATGTTCCTGTAAACTGGCGGGCACAGACACCGCCAGCTCCCTGAGCCGGACCCACAGGGGTCTCAAAGAACTGTCTGCTCCTTTTCACGGGCAGCACAAAGCGAGGATGAGAGGGGGAGGGCAAGCCAGCACAGGCTGGGTGCCCAGTCCATTTTTCAGAGGCTTTCTTATGGCCACCAAAGCAGAGGACCCCACCACCTGCCAGCGGGAGTCTGGCTGAAGACCTCCAGCAGAAGCCTGACGACGAGGCTGGGCCGATGATCCATCGTGCACATCAGGCTTGTCATGGCGAGGCCCGGCCAAAGGAACACCAAAGCAGTCTCATGCTAATCACAGCTTGGGTTCACACAAGAGCTCAAAGCTCTTAATGCACACGTGGTGGCCCTTCATGACACCCCTAGGAGCTAAGAGAATGCCGCTGCACAGGTGGGAAAACGGAGGCCAAAGAGGAAGCTGGCCCCCCTCACGCAGAAGGGCAGAATCCAGAGCGCACTGACTGGCCATAAGGCCCCAAGATCTCCTGAGACAACCTGAAGCTCTTCTTCTAAGATGGCTCAGATCAGGAAGGCTCTCGCACGCCCACTCTCGGCCTGCCCAGCACTTTGCTAGCCTGCAACCTGACAACGGCCAGGAAGGGAGGCCTGATGGAAAGGACAGAACTGCCACTGGAGATAGGCGCACAGTAGAGATGCCGGACCCCGGACTCTTCTGCTGCGAAAGGCAGAGAACAGAACTGAGACGCGATCACATTCTCCTAAGCTTTGGAACAATGTTTGTAAACTGGGTTCTAAACTGAAGCCCTCACCCCAGTAACCAGAAGAAGGAGCCAAGCATTCAAGTAGCTGTCTGGGAAGGCAGATGGCCAGATTCAACGTTTATCAGGCGTGGGGCCTCTCCAACAACCCCCGCGCCCAATCCCAGAGGGCTGCAGTTAGCCGCAATCTTGCTCCAATCTGGTCTGAGCTGTTCCCCCGAGGCCTCTGTCAGTACATGGGAGAACACTCTAGGTGAAGGAGGTACACTCCAGGAACTCCACTGTGAAATCTGCCCTTCCTGGGACGACTGGGAGAGAGCCATCTGGTCAAGGGGGCCCAACACAGCACTGGGCTGGACAGGCAGGGGCCTCTGCTATCTCTTCCCTCCGTGGGACCTGGCAGGACTGGCCCTCCAGAACAAAACTGCTGAGCAAGCTGGGTCTTCCCCAGAGAGAGCAGGACCTTCACCTGCAGATGTCGGGCCAAAGGAGAAAGCTGGGCCAGGAAGATGCCTTTCAGCAACAAAGTGGACCTGATGCTAAGAAGGAAAAATGGAAGCTGAAAAGCTTGGCAAAAGCCTATCCTCTGACGGATAAGGGCCTGTGTGGAAACGCAAACACTATCAACACAAAGCCGCATGGAATTAGGGACACAAGACCTGAGAATACAAGGGGAAGGAAAGAAGAGGGGATAAGCGTTCATGAAGTACCTACTAGTCTCAGGCGATGTGTGAACACCTTACAAATATCATCTCATTGAGCTTCACACAATCCTGTGAGGTAGGTGCTGATGTTATCTGAATTCTACAGTTGGGGAAACGGAGGCAAACAGCATGAAGTGACTTGCCCAGGGTCCCACAGCAAGTAAGTGTCTCAGGCTGGATTTGCACTCAGGTCTTCCCGACTCCAGGCGCGGGGTTTGGGGCCCTGCAGGAGTTCAGAAAAGGCAAGAGTTCACTTCTGACAGGCATCATGGAAGGATTCCTGAATCCTGGGGGAGGGGGAGATGGGGACCCTGAAGGGTGGCAAGCATTTCCACAGGCAGAGGAAAAGGCAGGTGGGAAAGGGCCTGAGGGGACCCTGAGCAGCCACCTGGAGGACAAGCAGGCTGAAACCCCAGCTCCGTGGTTGTGGTCACCACTGTGACCTTGGGAAAGTCCCTTCCCATTGCTGGGGCCAGGTTCCTCTTCTGTAAAACGGGAGAACAGGGACCAGGTGGCCTGAGGTCCCTGCCAGGTCTAAAGCAAAGGTGACAACATTCGAAACTTGGACCTCATCAGACATTGGCGGTGAGGAAGAGGCAGCACTGGGAGGACTCGAAGAGCTGGATCAGGCAGAAAAATAGGCTTAGCTGTGGCCCCATGCAGACATGCTGTTATGCAGGCCTGAACGAGGCCGACAGCAGGGAAAAGACAGAAAAGACAGACGAGAGACACCGCAAGGGAAGAATCGACAGGATGGGCCAAATGGTTGGGGGGGGGGCGCAGAGAGGCGGAGGGGGCCGGGCGACACTTTCCATCCAAGCCCCAGCATCTTCAAGCTCAACCATCACTGCCCAGAGGAAGGATGAACAGGATAGAACCTTTTTGAGAAAGATTAGAGAATATGAGGATCCAGAGGAGACAGAGCAAACACTCCTGACCTTCCACCCTCTGCCAAAGGCCTCCCGGAAGGCTGACCCCCCCCCACAACCACCCCCACTGGGGAAGGTCTGTCCTAACAGCCAGACTCAAGCCCCCTCTCAGCAATTTCCATTCATTGTATCTGGTTCTGCCCAATTGGGTCAAATAGGAGAGATTCAAGCAACTGTCAGAATCAGGGCATGCAGCCACTCAGACGCTGCTGCTGTTAAGACCTGGACTGCTTTAAAAACGTGTTCTCCTTCACCTTGCATTCTGCACAGCTGCCGGGCCGTGCCCACACAGAGCTCTGGAGGCCACAAGCAGCAGCTGAAATCAGGAGGGACACAATGCAGACGGGAAAGCCCAGGCCATGAGTTACAGGCCCTGAGCGTGGGGCTAAGGCCACAAGGTAAGTGGCTCTTTTCTATGAACCTCAGTTTCCTTATCTTTAAAATGGGACATAATTCTTGGCCTGCTGACATTATAGTGTTATTGGGATCAACAAGATTCAAGCCACATATAAAGAAGAGCCATCATTCATTACACGAACACCCGTGTCGCCTAGAAGAACTCCTGGTGTGGGAAATCCACCACGCAGTAAATCCAGGGGCCTCCCTGGAGGAGAAGCACTGAGGGTCTGAGCGCTTTGCCGCGGCATTCCAGCCCCGGGAAGTCCCAGCACAACACAGGGCACTGAGTCTGTCCAGCAGCACCCACCTCAGGAGGCTGCTGAGGTCTCCTAAGACACGTGTGCTAGAGAAATGATGGCATCTGAATCCCTCCTGCTGCCTCGACTGCCGGATGGACAGATGCCAAGACAGGAGAGAAAGTGTTTGTGACCCGTGCTGTCTTTTCTGTCTCAAGATAAAAGAGCGCGTCTGGTCTGGGAGGAGGCAGAGGGCGGCCCACCCCTCCCCACCAAACCACCCCAGTTAAGACTGCTACAAGCCAGAAGCAAGAGGGCTGGTCGGCAACAGACTGGTCTGACCTCTCCTCAGCCTTCCTTCTGGGCCCCCTACAGGCAGGAGCAAAGCAAGAGAAGGAGGCCGGCTACATGGTCTGCAGAGCACTGTGAAAAGGCAACATCCCCCCCCCCCCCCCGCACACTGGGCCCAGACTTTGCTGGGTCACACCATCCCCTCCGTCCATCATCTCACTCCAGAGGGAGACAGTCATTGGGCAGCTGGGCAAAGTCCATCAGAGAGAGTTCGTGGTGGGAGCTGCATTACGCGTCAGAACTGTCTGTGCACGTCCTAGTCTGGCGCAGATCACCCACAAAGCAGGACCTAGAAGCCTCTGCTCTGAACACACATTCATCATAGAGGGAAAACTGAGCCAAAGAGCACCTGGTGTTTATCTGCTGCTTGCCTTTCCAGAATTCAAAGCCCTTCGTTCCCAAGAGGTGTTAAAAGAAAGGCTGATAAGAGAAAGCAGTGAGAACCAAAAAATTAACCACCAGCTTCCATGGCAGAACCACAAGAAAACTCACAAGTTCTGGCCCTTAATGTCCTAAGAATTTGACAGTCTGAAACGACACGCGTACACACAAAGTCCCAACCCAAACACTGGCCCCGTCACTCCTCAGGCTTCCTCCCCTCCCTCCAATCAAGAATTGTTTATTAAGGGCTGACAACCAAGGAGCACAGATTAACTGTACTGCCCAAGCCCAGAAATGCAAAGGCAAAAATGAATCACAGGCTGCCCTCAGGGAACTGCCATTTCCCATGAGGAGAAACAACCCAGTGCTTCCTAGAGATGGCCCTCCAGCCAAGCCGGGAAAGGCTGAACCACTGCCTCACCCCAACTATGCCACAGGCAAAGCAGGGTCTGGAACCAGAACTGGGAGCATCCAGGAAAACCAAAAACCAACCTGAGCCAGAACAAAGAACAGCAGTGGCCCAGGGCCCATCTCTCTAAAGCAGAACGACCCGGCCTGGGCGAGGGTCAGAGGGCCCTGAGCAACCTTAGCAGCAGCAACTGTCTCGGGCCACCAGCCCTGGTTTCTAGCAGGTGAAAAGGAGCATAGCTCCAGCCTCTGGGCCCCCAGGATGATGCAAACACCAGGACAAACATGCAGGGCCCTCCACCGGCTCCTTCAGGGGCCTAGTATCTGAGACTAGAGACTGAGAATCCCAACAGTCCTCGGGGAGCCAAAACCACCCAGAGCTTCCCCAAGCCTGGCGATCTCAGGAAGAAATCATCCTAGAGCCAACTCGGAGCCCTGATTTGATTCCAGGACCCCAGCTGGAAAGGCCGCCCAGAGCCAGGGAGGCAGCGGGGCCGGGGCCCCTCTCTTAAGCTCGCCAAGGAGGCTCCTGAAGCACAACAGGGGAAAATCCAAAGTGTGAAGAAACCCGAGTCAGCAGTACCCAAATGTGTGTAAATCAAGCCACGGAGGGACTCCAAGAGAGTCATTTTCTCTCTGCCCAGGAGTCTGAGATTCACTCGGGGCTGTGGCTAGAGTTACACAGACAGAGGCACAGGGTTCTGTTACTAGCCTGGCCATCTGAAACCCAATCAGCTCTTAAAAGCCTTGAAAACCCCTCACAACAGAGAAAGTTGACTGGGTCCCATTGCTTGGGCTGTCCTAACGAACACCTTTGGTATCAACAGCACTTGTCCAGGGTCTGCTGTCCACCCTCAGTCTCTGGATGCGTTCCCCATCACAATGGCCCGGAGCTGCCAGCTCCCTCAAGAAACCCAGAGACAGAGTGACCCTGAGATGGCTTCACCTTTCCCCAAAGCGCCCCAGGGCGCCTCAGGGAGGATCACTCAGCCCCTGGAGGGAAACCCTGCCAGCTTTACCTACTCTGGCCCATGTCTCTGGCCAGCCGGGGCTCACCTCGAGTGAACACCTCAAAGAATTCGGCCCGAGGGGAAAAGCGACTGGTGGCTGCTATCCCCATCTGCACAGGCCACTGAAGAGGCATCACAACCAATGTGCTATACATGACAAATTCAACCCTTCTTGTGTGTCTCCTAAACTCAGTAGCTCTAAACAAGGAGAGAAAAGATGTCAGATAAAAATGTTCCAGGTGTCCCTTTTGCGAAGGGGAAGATGTCTTGGGCCTGACAACTGAGCACTGAGGCCTTGCTGGGCAAACGCCCGACAGCAAAAGGGGTCGGAGGGAGACAAAGGATCAGCGGACAAGTGGCAGGGTCCCTTAACCCTCTGCTTTCTGCAATCTTCAGCAGAGCTCCTGGTAGCACTGCTGCGCGCCCTTCACCGAGGACCACGGTCCTCTTCTCACGTCCTGAGTACAGAGAGTTAACTCTGGGGGTCTTAATCTGATTTATGCAGGCGAGGGCTCCCAGCCTATGCTCTGGCATTGCCCAGGCTGGGCGTCTGATGAACGCCCACTGACATGAGCACAAGGGCAGAGGCCTCAGAGTTAACTGGCCAGAGGTATTTAACAGTCAGAAAGTCCACTTCCTTTGCCCTCAAAGGATGTCATCTTCCTTCCTGCCCACTGTTCCACAGGGAGATGGGTGGGCCCTGGGACAACGTCAGGGAACCAGCCAGATGGGGTCAGGGCCTGAGATTACAGTAAGCATGACACAGCCACGTGGGCAGGCGCGAGAAGGAGCTGTCCTGCCTGAAGCTCTCGGACCTTGAGGGCCTCCTGGTCTCCTTAACAGGGGGCTGTGGGCCGCCACTAATAAAATCAAGGGCACCTACTGTACCAGGCCCCCATCTTCCAAGCCCACAAGCCGTGCACAGGCAGCTGTCTGGATGTCACTAGCTAAACCTCACGATGGCAGGAAAGGTGGGCAGGAATTCCAAGGTCAACAGGGCTGCCTTTCAGCGATTCTATTACGGTCAGTCTGGACAGAAAGAGGAGCAGGGTCCACTGGCGCCAAGTACGTTACAAAATATGAAGCATCTACCTCTGGGGGTGCTGAGCGAGGCTCGGCACAAAGCAAGCTAAATTAAGCTCTCAGAGTTTATAAAATAAACCACCCAGAAAAGGGGGAAGATGGAGAGATGAGAAAGCAGAAGGCAAAATGAAGGGAGAGCTGCTGACAGGATGGCCACTAAACAGTGGGAAGGATGTCCCCTCGACACAGCTCTCCTTTGTGGACCCAAAGAACAAGGTGCCCAGAAAGAAGCACAGGCCTGCAGGAATCTACACGCAGCAGGACTCAGCAGTGATTAAGCACCTACTGTGTGCCAGGCAGGGGAGAAAGGCAGCACTTGCCCTCAGGGATCCCCCGCAGGCTGAGCTGGAGGGAATCCTCTCCAACCCTGACAGCAGGTGCCCCTCCAGGTATTGTCCCAGCTCTCCCACACAGGCAAGCCCCCTCTTGCTCCTACCGCCCCAGGGAGCTGCTCTCCACAGGAAGCAAAAACCACCCCACACTTAGGGCTACTTTCTCAGCCGAGGGGAATCCCTCTGAACCTCCCTGGTGGAAAGCCCACAGAGTGGAGCAGCACCTGGGGAAGGCACTGAAAGAAGAGGGACCTGGGGAACACGGAAGCACTCTGGGCATCGGCCAAGTGGAGGGAATCCCTGGACAATTCTGCAAGAAGCACAAAAGAGGACCGAGGTGGAGGGCAGATGCCCCTCAGGCAGCACCCTGGGAGACGAGGACGATCTGGAGCCAGAGGCCAGCTCGGCCACTTCCCCCCTGCAAGCCTCGTCTCTGAACGGGAGGAGGCCAGACCGGACACCTCGGAGGTCCCTGTGCCAGGGGAAAGAAGGTCCCAGGAGGACCACATGAAGGGCAGAGGGCTGAACAGGCCAGAGAGAAGCTTTGGTCACAAGCTGCACGTAAAGCAATCCACGGGGAAGCACTCATGAAGGGCCTACTGCGTGCCAGGCAGGCACAAAGCTAAGGCCTGGGAGTTCAACTCCCAGAGACGTGATCCCTCTTCTCAAAGAGCCTGCCCTAGGATTGGGAGGGTAACAGGCCACAAAGGGGCACGCAAAGAAAACGAGCGCAAGGAAGTCTGGCGAGGAGGGAGAAGAGGCGGGGCACCAGTGCCCCAAAGTTGGGAAGAGCAGGTGGGCGGCCACGGGAGACGGCTCCAAAAGCACACAGGAGCTTACAGAGAAGAGAGCCCCCCTGTTTGGACCCCACTTCGTAGCCGGGAAAACTGAGGCCAAAAGCCCCCTGACGTCACCCAGCTCAGGGCGTGCCTCCAAGGGATGGTAGGATGCCGGGGCACCCACCCACACCTGCGGTGACAAGGCTGACACCCACAAGGGGGCACGGCGAGCAGGAGACAGCGCTGCCCAGGGGGCAAGGGTCAGAGGGCCCGGGCCGCAGGCGCTTGGGTTCCAGTCATCTCCGACACACAGGAGAACTCTGGACAAGTTACCTAAGGCCTGGGCCTCCGTGCCCTCACCTGCAAACCGAGAGGGGCTGGACTGCATGGCCCCTGAGCTCCCCCAGAGGCAATGAACGTCAGAAAAGGCCCGCGGGCTTGTGAAGCCCGACCATCCGGAGCTGCCCCGGGGCCTCAGTTTCCCCCTCGGTCAAGCTGAGACCATCCTCGCAGCAGCTGCTTCACGTGGCGCGGGGGGGGGGGGCCGATTCGGACACCCGCGGACATCCGGCCCGGCGGGGTGACCTTGACCTGGCCCGCCCGCCAGCTGCCTCAGTTTCCTCGCCCCGCCCCGCCGGGCTCCGAGGCCAGGCGGGGGCGGGGCCTCCCCTCCCCCCGCCCACGTGCGCGCCCCCTCACCTGGGCACGCAGCTGGCCGAGCTCCGGTCCACCTCCCAGGTGGCGTACAGGTTCATCTGTACCGGGGCGGGCGCGGGGCTGGCGGCGGGGGGCCGCCCGGGGGCGGCGGCCGGGCCCGGGCCGGGCCCAGGGGCGGCGGGGCCCGAGGCCCCGGGCCCGGCGGCCGCGCTGGACGCGGACGAGGCGGCCGCCGACGTGGAGGACGCGGGCGAGGCGGCCGGAGCCGCGGCCGGGGCCGGGGGCTGTGGGGCCTGGGGCGGCGTCGGCGGCGGGGACTGGGCGGCCCCGGGGCCTCGCGGCCCCGCGCCCCCGAAGCCCCCGGCCCCGGCCGCCGTGCCGCCGCCAGCCCCTCCGCGCTCCGCCATGGCCTGGGCTGGGGGTGTTCAGGAGGTGGCTCGCCGCGGAGGCGGCGCGAGCATCGGCGGCGCCCGAGCCTGACGCCGCTGCCGGAGCCGGAGCCGCCGCCGCCGCCGCCGCCGCCTCGGGGGCTGCTGCTGCTGCTGCTGCCGCCGCCGCCGCTGCTGCTGGAGCTGCGCGCACGCGCGGAGGAGCCGCCTCGCGCCCGCCCGCCGCTTGCCGCCGCTCCGTCGGGGGAGGGGGGGAGGTTGGAGGCGCGCTCACGAGCGCCAGGGGGCGGGGCTCACGCCGGCCACCTCCCGGCACGGCGGCCCCGCCCCCAGGAGGCCAGGCGCAGCGCGCCCCCTCCCGGCGGGGTCGTTGGCCGCCCATTCTTCCCTCTCGGGGCACGCTCCGGGTAGGCGCGCGCTGCCGCGGGAGCGCGCCTCCGAAGCCCCGCCCTGCCCAGGCGTTTGGCCGGCGGGAAGGAGGCAGCTCTCCAAGAAGGCGCCCCCCCTAGACGGGGAGGGGTGCCAGGCCTTACTGGCTCTCAGCCACACCTGGGTGCCTGGGCTTCCCCTGCCCAAGGGCCAGGGGCCGTCCTTCGCCTCCCTTAGCCCTAGTCCACCCAGGGAGGCTCAGGAGCCAGTTAGGTGTAAATAGCCCCGGATTAAACGGAGCTAATCCGCCCATCCTGGCTGGTCCCCTCCTTCACTCTCCAGCTCCCCCAGTAACCACCTGCCCGAATGCTGCAAGCCAGGAGGGCTTAGATCTGAGGAGAAACACTGCCCCCCAGGCCCCCCAGGGCTGGAGCCCAGCATCTGCCCAGAGCCACAACGACCCCCTTCCCCAAGGATCTGGAGCCCAGCCTGTACCTAGAGCCACACTGACACCCCCCCAAGGGCTGGAGCCCAGCCTGTACCTAGAACCACACTGACACCCCCCCCAAGGGCTGGAGCCCAGCCTGTACCTAGAGCCCTCTTCACCCGTACCTCCACCTTAGTGGCGGTTGGCCTGCTTGTCCCTCAAGGCTCCCCACTCCAGCTCTAGAGTCCACTGCCACACACAAAAGGCAGGCAGGAGGTGACACAGGTCCCCTCGGTCAGGTCCGGCACCCCCAGTCCTGTGCCCATCACTTTCTTAGCCTGCCTCCTCAACCCCCCTCACAGGAGGATGTAAGATGAGGGAGATGCAAGCTCAGCATCTTTAGTCATCCTTTCCCTGGGAGGGAAGAGCTTTATTTACAAAACCTATCTGAAATAAGAACATGGAAATGAACAAGAGTCCTTGGAATCGGGAGGGCTCTGGGCCCTGGGAACCAAATGCAGGGTCCAAGTCAGGCAGAAAGATGAGCCAGATGCCTCAGAGGTTAAAACTTGAATTCTTTGTACTTCTTGCTCCCCCCTCGGCTGTCTTGGGGCTGAGCCTTCCGCTTCTTTTGCTGCAGGGGGGAAAGGAAGCCATTTGAAGCCCAGGTCAGAGAGTGCACCGTCTTGCCACCAGAGGGCGAGCGCCCACCACCCGAAGGGGCCCTTCCCACCTTCTGCTTGGCGGCGTGCTCGGCCACCATGTCGCTGAAGTCTTCCTTCTCCACCTGGGCCTGCTGCTCCCGCACGTGCTCCTCGTATTTCTGGGTCATAGCCATGGGGTCCAGCTCCAGCTCTTCGGGGGCCAAGGCCACTTCCACCCCCTGCAGTTCGGGGGCTGGGCCCTTCCGGCTCAGCACCTGCAGGACAGGCAGTCAAAGCCTAGCTTGGCCCGGCTCCCCCACTGTGGCCTCCCCTCCCTGCCAGGCTCCACATGCTCACCGTGGACATGTCATAAATATGGGTGGAGCCCATCATGGCGCCCCCCACCGTGGCTGTTCTCTTCTCAGGCAGCACAGTAAACAGCTGGGGGGTCTCACTGCTGCAGGGAGGAAGGTGTTAGGAAGCCAGGGCCTCCCAGCCCAGGCAGGGAGTTTTCAGCATAAAGACTGGCCCAGGTGCCTAATTCTAAACAGCCTCTGTTGGGGGGGGGACGGGACCTCTGTCTCAGTGCCTCAGCCCTAGGGTGATGCTTCAGAGGTGCTCTACAAAGCCCGCTCTTATTTCCAATTTGACAGGCTGCCAGGCCACCAGACTGCCCACCCACCCGGGACTTGAACAGAAGGTGTCTCCCCTCCTGGTAAAGCCCAGCCCAGCTCCACGTGGACAGCTGCTCACCCATCCATAGCCTCTTCAATCTTCTTTTTTCTTAGTTCGATGAGTTCAGGTGTCTCCATCCCAGCTGGGACTGACGAAAAGCCTCCCGGGGTGATGAGACCACTAAGGAAAGCAATAAGGATCAGTGTCAGCAGAAAGCCAAGAAACCAGACCCAGGGTCCAGGAGCCCCACGCCCCTTGGAAAGGACGCGCCCTTTTCAGTACCTGTCTGCGGGGGTAATGAAGCCTGTTTCATCGGGTTTATCTTCATCACTCTCTTCTTCCTCCTCCTCCTCGGAGGACTCCTCATCTGAAGGCTCCAGCTCCCCCCAAGGTGTCCGGTCAATCTCCTCTTCCTCTGTCTTAGTCTAAAACAAAGACCGAAGGACCTCCGGAGGACGGAAGAACGTGACTGCTCTATGGCCTCCAACAGGCTCCAAGAAATCCCAGAGCCCCACTCTGGGAACCAGGCGCACATGGATGGGGGGGCATTGCAGACAAGCACAGCCACACACAAGGGACAGAGTGCATCTACCAGGAATGATCCCTTGGTGGGGAACGCCACAAAGGGGAGACAGCTTAAATAGCAAAAAAATCACAAAAAGCCCTGGCGGCAGCATGTCTGTCCAATAACCTCAAGGCAGGTTACCAACCAAAGGAAACCGCCATTACTAGGAAGAGCAAAGAGAAGAGCTGGACTGATGCCCGAGATGCCCAAACATGGAAAAAGAGTGGACGTCTACTCGCTTTTGAAGGTGCAGTGCCTGGCCTCACATGAGCCCTTGATAAAAGCATGATTATTTATTTATATTTTGGGGGTGAGACAACTGGGGTTAAGTGACTTGCCCAGAGTCACACAGCTAGGAAGTGTTATGTGTCTGAGGCCACATTTGAACTCAGGTCCTCCTGACTCCAAGGCCACTGCTCTATCTACTGCGCCACCTAGCTGCCCCCAAAAGTATTATTAACTAAAGGTAATGGTGTTTTGTTTTGGTTTTTTAAGGCAATTGGGGTTAAATGGCTTGCCCAGGGACACACAGCTAGTAAGTGTCAAGTGTTTGGTCTGAGGCTGTATTTGCACTCAGGTCCTCCTGACTTCAGGGCCAGTGCTCCATCCACTGTGCCACCGAGCTGCCCCGGTAATGGCGTTTTAGGAGCACGTCAAGCAAACTTTTCAATCATGCTTTCCTAAATGAGACAGAAAGTCTCTATTAAAATAGCCCCAGAGCAGTGGGTCCAATCAGGGGCTCTGTCTGCAGAGTCACCCACAAGAGACCAAAAGGCCAACTTGCTGGTGTTCACTCCATGCTGCGCATGTGGCCGTACCTGGAATTCCGCTGCATTGGTTCCAAACACGTCTCCATAGAGCGGCTTCCCGGTCTCATCCACGGGAGGTTTGCCCCAGCCCCCCGCGTGGTAACCAAAGGAACAGCTCTGAGGGAGGGAGGAAGGGAGAGGAGGGAAGGGAAGCTAGTTAGCCCCCTCCCTCGAATGAAGACACGAGCACAGGACACTCACCTCCCACATCAAGCAAAGGGAGAGTTCAGAAAACCCTCTGAGTTTGTGCCAGAAGGGACCCACCCAGCACTCGGACAAGTATACATTTCTGTTATACGGTGTGTGGTTAGAAGAGATGCTCCTTGAGGGCAAGGCCTGGTCTGGTTTTTGTCTGTACCCGTCCCTTGCACTGGGCCTTTAATAACTCCAATGAGTTGAGAAAGAAACATGTGCATCACCTCAGGAATGGGAGAATTCAGACCAGGGATCTTCAAGTTGGGGTAGGAAGGAGGAGGTCCGTAACGCTGCATAGCAATCAGCCACGGGGGAGGAACTTTGTGGGCATTCTGAGGACAAGAGACAGCCGTGAGAACCCTCCTCAGCCTGCCCCACAGCAGAGGCCCCCGCCTGACCCATCCTTCACTTCACCAGCACTCACTGGTCCAACTGGCATCCCCAGTGAAATCCTCAACTCATCAGACAAATCTCCTGGCTTCTTCTCCTTCAACCGAGTCTCAAACTCTTTCCCCTGAGGGAAAAGAAAAAAGTATCAGAACACCCTAACACACCAGGCATTTAGGCATTTGAGGGAGAGAGATCGTGGGAAAGAGAAAGAGAAATAACTATCTGTATTGGACACAGGGTTCCATTGAAGGGGAATTGGACGAAACAGGGCTGGCTGGCTTTATTTACAGATTATAATCACTAATCATTTCTGTTCTTGTCTAAAAAAGGGAAAGCCTAAAGAAAAGAAGGGAAGGGAGGCCTGCCAAGGACCAGAGATGATTCTCAAATATATTGCAAGGGCCAGGGAGAACTTAGATTACCTTCTCTCACCCCCAAATTCCAGTGTGTGTTCTAAAAAATCTACCTTCTGAATCCCGTTCCCAAAGACTTCAAGCTAAAAACATCATCTCTTCAAATGTAAAATCTGCCCTCCCTTCCTAAAAACCACTCCACTAAAAAACCCATTTGAAAGGACCCTGGGGTGGAGGTCCTGAGGCCTTCAGGAAAGGTGTGGCCGACATGGCCAAGGTGGCCAGCCTCCCGCCAAACCCGGCACACCTCATAGTAAAGGTCCCCATGAATCGTCAGCTTTGGCTTTGTCTGCCATTTGAAGAAGGCATCGTGTAGTTTCTGGTAGTCAATGTCAATCTTGCCCATCTTGGGTCGAACCTTCTCTCGCATTTTGGACTTCATGGTCTTCTGTTCTTCCTATTGGATGAAGAGTCAGAAATCCAATGGCATGGAGGCGGGCTGTTCACTCACATCAGATCCACCAGAGCATGTGAAAGTCCAGCCCTCCCTGTGCCTGGCTCTGTACGGTAAATCAGTCAGTAAATACTAACGAAGCATCTCCTGTGGGCCCGGCACTGTGCCGGGCACTGTGGATGCACACAGAGGCAAAAGAAATGCCCCCAAGAACCCCGCAACCTAACGCGGAAGACAACATGCAGCAAACAGTTATGGACAAATGGGATCTACTGGAAAGAGTCAACAGAGAGAAAGCAGTAGGATTAAAGAATCGGGAAAGGTTTCCTGCAGAAGGTGGGATTTCAGCTGGGACTTGAAGGAAGCCAGGAGACAGGAGACAGAGAGGATGAGGGAGAAACTGCCCAGCTACAGGGAATGACCAGAGAAAACGCCTGCCGTCAACAGAGAGAGTGTCCTGTGGGAAACAGCCAGGAGGCCAGTCACTGGGTCATAGAGTGTGTGGATGGGGGTAATGACCAGAAAAGGGGGTGAAGTGGGGGGAGGATATGGTCAGAGGCATACTTCAGGAAGATCATCCTGACAGCAGAGTGGGGGAGAGACCTGAGGCAGGCAGGGCCCCCCCACCCCACCCCCCCAGGCTACTGCCATAGTCCAGGCATGAGGAGATGAGGGCCTGGCAATGGCAGGGTCAAAGGAGAAGGGAGGCTGGGAGAGAGGTTCTCAGGGTAAATCTCCAGGCTTTATGACAAAATGGTGAGAAAGAAGAGTCAAGGATGACGCCGCGCTTGTGAGACCGGACGACTAGAAGAACAGTGGGGCCTTCAATAGCGATGAGGAAGTTAGGAGGCTGGGAAGGTTTCGGGGAAAATGAGTTCAGCTCGAGACTGAGCCAAGCTAAGACGTCTACTGGGCATCCGGCCTGAGACGTCAGCAGATACGTAGGGACAGGAAAGGCAGATGGGAGAAGCCTCAACATCAGGATGGCCATTCCCTCCACGGGAGCTGATGAGGTGGCCCCCATCAAGTGGCCTTGATGGAGGAGAGCAGGGGCTGGGCAGGAGCGCTGTGAGGCACCACGGGTGGGGGTGTGCCCAAGCAAAGAAAGAGAGGAACTCCACCCACTTATGCAGCCCTCTCCCAAAGCCTTTCCGCATCCATGACTCTTCAGAGAAAGACGTGGAACTGAGGCAAATGCCCCAAATCAGTCACCTTCAGCAATGAGGCTTAGGGGTTACAAAAACAACCTTACTGGGGGCATACTGAAGGAAAGAGATGAGGGTGTGAAAACCAGGGAGGGCTTTGTGAGACATAAGCCTAGTCCTGTCTGCAGTGAACTGAGTCTCCCTGCATTTCCCACCATGCTTACAGCCAGGTCACAACACATGTGAGGTGGCTCTTTGCTCCCTCCAAACGGAAGGTTAGAAGAGAGGTCAAAAAGGAAAGCAGGGTTCTTAACAACCAATCCTGGTCATCTGCGAGTCGAGAGCTGACGAGGACCAGAACTTCCCGTCTCAGTCAGAGGGGGGCGGGGGGAGGGTGGCCCTAAACCAAGAACCATCACTGTTTGCAGGACTTCCTGCAGAAAACAGCAGCTCTCACCTTCTCCTGCAGAGCCTCGCGCATCTCCTGGATTCCTGTCCGCTTGATAAAGTCTGGCAACTCAAAAGGCGGCTTCTCAATCCCCCGCTTGCCCTGCAGGTATTTGCGCTTAAAGCACCAGTGGCGGGGCACTGGCACCGAGTTCCTTGTGGCCTTCAGGTGCACCAAAAGCTTGGGGTCCTGGGCCGTCACGTCATGCATCTCCACCACATCAGGCCGCGCCACCAGCTGCAAGGCCAGACGGGGAGGACACATGAGCTCGAAAGTCCCCTCCGGACCGAGGGATCCCTCCCCACCCAGGCCAATACCCCAGCCTCACCTGCTTCAGTTCAGCCACCGTAAACCGGTTCATCCTCCGCAATTTCTTCTTGGAGAGTTTGGGAGCCTCAGGCTTCTTCTCCTAGAAGGGATGAGCCAGGGGCCTGAAGCCGCCGCCCCGCCCCTGCTGCCCTTGGCCCAGCGCCCCAGCCCCTCCTGACCCTCACCTGCTCGTCATCACTGCTGTCATCATCGCTGTCCTTGCGCTCCTCCTCAAAGCCCTTCTTCTTGGGGGCTGCAGAGTTTTCCAGCTTGTCTAATTTCTCTGGCTCCTTCTCCTTCTCTTTCTTCACGTCATCAGTCAACTGTCGGCAAAGCAGACAAAATGAGACTTTTCCAACCTCCAGACGCACACATGCCCCCGACCATAGTTTCCCTCTTCCAGCGGCCCCGATTTCCTCTCGGGCTAGAGACGTTCACTGTACCTTGAAAGCTTCAAAAATCCTTTTAAAGAAGATAAAGTTGGGTTCATAGATCTCGGGCTCCTCAGTCACATACTCAATCTCGACCGCAGCAGCAGGCGAGTCCGCGCCTCGTGAGCGCGACGCCTCTTTCTCGCGGCCCCCTGGACTCCCAGAGGCAATGGCACGGTTTGACGCCGAACGCTGGGGCTTCTTCTTTTTCTTGCGGTTCCGTCGCTTTCGGTTTTTCTGTGGCGGATGGAAGCCAAAAGGAGCCAGAGTCAAACCACAGTCCCTCAATCCTTCCCAACATTTGTTCAGAGACCTCAGCCACACCCACTCCTGTCCTTTCCTGGGGCCCTGAGGACCGTGCCCCTCCTGCCAGCTTTCTCCTCCAGCCAACACTGAGCTCCCACCTTAGCTGCCCTGCGCCAGCCCCGGGGTAAGCCCAAGGCAGGCAAATAGTCCCCTGCCCCTCCAGGAGATGAGCTGTGCGGCCAGCGCGGTCACATACCTCCTTCTTAGATAAAGACGCTGTGTCTTCCTCAGTCTCAGAAGCCGAGACCCCTAGGGATGATCTTGTGTCTGTCTCCATGTCCTCCTCATCTACAAGCCAGAAAGGGAAGATCTCACATTTCTAATTTTCACAGCTACTGCCTCCTGCCAAGTGGCAGACAACTCAAGGAAGGAAGGGCAGTGAGGATGCTGATCCATTCCAATCAGTAGTAACCAATTTAATATGATGCCTCGATTTACCCTAAATTCATTTTCTCTAAGAAGGGTCCCTGAGTGGGCCAAGAGGGACGGTTTGCATTTGTGAGTAATCTGTCTAAATTTATAAGCTCTGGAGCACTCAAATTCTAATTTTTTATACAAATGGGCCATAATTTTAACTTTTTAAACATAGGCTACTGTGGGTTTTTTCCCCCCACTGTTTTTTTTTTTTACTTTCATTTTGTTAAGACAAGGGAGATTCAGCATTGGAATTGCTAATTCCCCATTTTCAGCCAGATAGCCACCTAGTTAATTTTAAATCAACCTGTTGGTAGGGTTAAAACAGATTCTTTGCCTTTAAATTCTTTTAACAAGGAGTAATTAAATCATTAGTAGAAAAATCTCTTAAACTGGTTGAGGGGAACTTCTGGAGCCTTAAAGGAAAGATTCCCAACCTCAACAGTAAGCTGTCAAGGCAGTGACCATCCTGGGAGCAAGCCCCCCCATCTTTTGACCTCAGAAGGTGGCTTATTTTAGTTTTACGAGAAAGGAAGGAAGGAAAAGGTTGTTTTCACTTATATTTGCTTAGGATTAAGTCAGCTATTGACAATCAGAGCTGAATTTTCAGGAAGTTTTAATGGAAAGTAGGTATAAATTTTGCTCAATATTCATTTATAAAGGACCTATAGGCCCTAGCTGACCAGTCTCAGGACCCTAGAGGTTAAGTCCAAAAATTAAGAATCAGAAGTATTGGAGAATTTGCCAAAACAAATCCCTGCATATCACAGGATGTCCACAAGAGAGATGGGAGAAGGCATAAGAGAATTGTGTCCTACTGGATCCCCCCTGGGACAAGAGTGGCCTCCCTGTCCAGGGATGTCTGAAGAAAGAGCTATTCAGCTGTGTAAAGTCTGGCTGGAGAATGCAAAGGATCAGGGGATTGTTTCGGCCAAAGCCTGGAACTTTTGATTACTTAAAAGTTCAGGCCTGATTTAATGTTGTGTCTTGTTCTATATTCTCTGTGTGTCTGTTTTACAAATGATGAAAAAAAGTTAAGGAATAGTAGGTTCTTTATTTCAGACCGAAAGGGACCTTATACCATCAGGAACATCTTTTAAGAGAATGGGCAATGTATGTGTTTTGGCTGTTCTATTGATACTTTGTGCTAACCCACTGCCACCAGGTGTTTTACCTGTGCCTCTTCTTTGGTGTCA
The DNA here is from genome assembly GCF_003287225.1 of Phascolarctos cinereus. Lineage (NCBI taxonomy): Eukaryota > Metazoa > Chordata > Mammalia > Diprotodontia > Phascolarctidae > Phascolarctos > Phascolarctos cinereus. The sequence goes on along the minus strand of NW_027556402.1, from coordinate 256,851,696 downwards.
TCGACCACAAGAAAGAGGCGATGTAAAAAATAAGGAAATAAAGTGGCGACAATGGCCATGGCAGGAGACTGCTGAGATGAAAGACAGACACGGAAAATTAACCAAAAACTAAGATAGGAAAAAAAAAAGATTGGAAACCAAATTTATGAAAAGGGAATAGCTATTTCTTTCACTTCTAAATTATAATTTGGATGTCTTTAATAAAGTATCTTAATGAGCTTATGGAGTACTAGCAAACTCTGCAGAGTTAAATGAAAACAAAAAAACAACAAAATTCACAGATCAATTATTCCTTGGAAGGGACCTTTAAAATCACTAGGGACTGATTTAAAGCTGAAGTTTGCATTTTAAGAACCATTTTATTAGTCACAAGATGTGATCAGGAGATATTGGGTGAAATTCAGGAATTCAGGGAAGTGTTAAAATAAGAAAAACTCAGGAAACAGTACAGCAGATATTAGATTAAATGTCTTGAGAGTTTAAATAATTCCACAGCTCAGAATTTAAAAAGGAAACCCATTTGCTGAGCCTGCAGAAGTTTCAGCTAGCCAATCTCCATGTCTGAAGTCTGGTGGTATCACTCCCTGAAATGGGTTTTCATTTTAGTGTAGACCAGGGGTGGGGAACCTGTGGCCTGGAAGGCCATGTGTGGTCCTCTAGGTCCTCAAGGGTGGCCCTTTGACTGAATCCAAACTTCATAGAATGAATCCCCTTAATGAAAGGATTTGTTCTGTAAAACTTGGACTCAGTCAAAAGGCTGCACCCAAGGACCTAGAAGGCCACAGGTGGCCTCGTGGCTGCAGGTTCCCCATCCTTGCTACAGAATAAAGGCATACTTACAAATTGTACTTAAGTTTATCATAGGAAGGAATTTTTATTATTAGAAGACAGAATGAGGAAATTTTAGAGCATCTTCATAAAAGAATAAAAGTGGGTAGAATTGGGGTTCATTTACCCTTCTGTTTACTGCTTTTAAACAACCAGCCTGAGGGTACCAAGTAAGTCCTGATTAGGGATCCCAGATTGAAGGAGATTCCCAAAGTGCTTCCAGAAAAAACAAAAACTTCTGATTGTAACCAATTCCAATTGGCCAAAAACCCTTAAAGAAATGGGTATGAACTGTGCATTTGTAACCAAGAAGAAGCAAAAAGGGGTTCACTAGGAGAATGAAGCAAGTAGAAGAAAGAAAGAGTAGTGTTGGGTAAGGAAATAAGATAAGTTAAGAATGAGCAGATATGTTTGTTTGCACAGAGAGTATAAATTCAGGATTTGAAAGTTAAGGGTTCTGGAGTTTTGAAAAGGAGATTTCAGACAGAGTCTTAATTCCACTGAAATAGAAAAGATTTTGGAATGTTTTTTAAGCAAGGCCCTCCCTGATGGTTACCATATGTCTTCCTTCCTCAGTCAATGTAAGATAGTTTATAAAACAGCTTCATAAAATGCATTTTAACTGGTCGATAGAGAAAGGATTATTTCCTTGCTCCAGTTTAAGTAGTCAGGCTAAAGGACTAGTCACTTAGAACATTCAGAGTGATCAGTTTGGCTCTTTGGGTAACCCAAAGAAACAAAGAAGCAGTAATAGGGAGCTGGGAGCTTTGAATAGAAGCCAACTCCAACAATGGAACCTTGTGGAATTGCACTAGTCATTCTAAATCGAAGTTCACTAGGCCAAAAATATCGTAATGGTAGTGAATGACAGAATCTAATCAATCCTTGTATGTCCAAAGGGAATCCTAAATGTTTACACCTATCTCCTGGGTGGCTGGGAGAGAAACACAGGTTGTGCAGTGCTTACTACAGTGCCTCGCTTGTGTGCAGGGTGAGCACTGCAGGGTTCCCACCTTGTAAGCATACAATGGAACACAATGCTGTCCCACCATTCACAGGGGCTTTTTCTGACGGGCATGGAATGTTAACCACATTGGAAAATGACAAAGTAAGCACTTTGAAGTATTACTAAAAACAGACTTGTGCAACTTTCAAGACACAGAAAAGGCCTGGCCCGTCATGGACACTGCGCCAACTATGATTAGCATGGAAATGCCTGGGAATTAAGAGAAATGCCTTCCTATGCAGTGACAAGTTGGAAAGGTACTAAAATCCTTATCACCTGATTGGTAACATCGTAAATACAAGAGCTGTTAAAGTAAGTTTATCCCTCTTTTCAATCTGCTGAATACAGTTACATTATAAATATATCTGGTATATAATTATTAGAGTATATTTTGTACTAAAAAAAAAACACTAGAAAAGAATAATAGTCAATAACTGACTGTGGGGAGAAAAACCTGGTAAAATGCTCTTAGGAGATCTTTAAGATGTTCCTTGGGATGAGCCCTGCAGACAGGGTACTGGCAAGGCAGGAACTAGGGCCTCTCCCACCCAAAGTAGAGAAATGAAATTACTGAATAGTAAATGGGTCTCATTTAGTATCATTGGAAACTCATGTAATTGTATGTTTTAATGGTATGATTTTGAAGCAACTATTCGCTGTGTATGAACTTGTAATGAAGAAGTAGTAACAGTAATACCAGGCCAAACAGTCTTTTGAGTCTGGGTGACAGACAGGTAAGCCACTCCTCCCCCAGGTATACTGTTTTAGCTCAGAAGGGGGTCACCGTGGCCCCCAAGGGATAACAGATTTAATTAAGCAAGAGTGGGTTCCTCCAGACACCGCCCCAGTGGCAATGTGCATGACTGTCCAACCTGTGCAGCTTTTAATCAGCTGGTCTTTCAAGGTTGAACTAATACCTAGTTCTAAAGGCACAGCTCCCTCTGATTCCAGTTTTCACCAAGGAAACTGTGCCCAGACATGGCCTACTTGTCTACATGGACTTTGATGGGGGTCTCAAATCACTGCATTCTAGAAATGGTCCGATGTTCTCCCTTTGGCTTCATCTGCATGGGGGAGGGGGGCCATGAGAAGGGAAAACAGCTGAAATTTGTGAATTGTGAAAAAAAACTTTAGATGAGATGTTGAGGCTAATATATGAGAAAAATAACAATTATTTAGGTCTAGGCTGTGACTAGTGAAATTTTGCTATTTAAGAAAGAGTCTCTTGGAACTTCAATCTGCTGCTATTCTAAATCTTAAATCCTGGCATAAGTGTCTGACTCCTTACATGGCCACTGGTCCATCATTCAAGGGAAATTCTATGTGCTCCTGCAATATGATGGCTGTCACAGGTGTGTGTCCCTGGGAAGGTCAAGGTGAAGGTATGATTCTCCTGATTTATCCCCATCTTGGAAAATAAGATGTTTTCCCACCTGGCTATGACATCCTGCCATACAGCTGGCTGCCTATGACTCACACCTGAAATCAAACAGAGCTAATGCTGCTATGTTCTGGCCTTTCTCCCCTCATAGCAAATTCCACTGATAAGGGCAAATGTCAAAGAAGATGAACCCTATTGGTGAGTTGTGACTAAGTAACATAGTGAGGGATTATTTTGAACTAGAGATCACTTTAGAACATTCTTCCATCATGATAATATCATTGGTAGGAGATGTAACACAATTTTCAAAACTGCATTAAGAATTTTACAGGTAGGGGCAGTAGGTAGCAAAGTAGATAAAGCACCGGCCCTGGATTCAGGGAGACCTGAGTTCAAATCCAGCCTCAGACATATAACAACTCACTAGCTGTGTGACCCTGGGCAAGTCACTTAACCCCATTGGCAAAAAAACAAAAAACTAATCATATTAAGAGAGACAAAGACTCACTTTCTAATTCAGGCCCTCATGATGCAACAATTAAAATTCTCTGAAGTTTCACAGATTAATACTGGAGATGAGATTCGAGTTATTTAGCCTAAAATTGTAGTCTTTCCTAAAATTAGTGAGAATAATTGGGTATTGCTGAAACAGTTTATGGGACCAAACTGTTGTTCTATTAATTATTAAGCCTAAAGTAGAAAGAAATTTCGGTTTGAAGAAAAGAATGTCAGACTATCTTATGTCACCTAAATGGGGAAAAGCCCATCTTATTTGGGTTTATTATTACCACCTGAATGTTGAGTATTTCTTGAAAGGCAAACATGTTTTATTACAAATAACTTAGTCTATCTGCACTATCTGACTACTTATTGCATTTATACATCCCATCCCAGAATGTTTTCTTACAATCACAATTATTTGGCAAATTTTAAATGAATTCACTTGTGTAGCAAGGATCATCATCTTGTAAAAAAAAAAAACTGTTCTGTTAATAATTCCCTAGCAACATCTCATCATCCTAGGGGAGGGATGAACAGCTCAAAGAAAATAGCTCGAAAGGAAAATAGCTAGGGTACAAATTTCCCGTTGGTTCTAATAAATAGCTGTAACAAGATCAGGTAATTATATGCTATATATAAAATTGGGGTTTAGAATTTTTAATTTTTCAGTTGAATTTGCCAATCTAAAAATGTAAATTCTCTGGTCTGGTAACGTGCGTATTAGTGCTATTAAGGTTTGAGCTGGCTCCCACTGACCTGGTTGTTGTCATATCAAACCAGAATTGTATTAAGATCTATTGAGTCAGAGACGTTTAACAGAGAAGGAGATCTCTGCAGGTGGCCTGAACTGCAGAAGCAAACCCACTAGAAGCTGCTCTGAAGCCCCACTCATTCCAGTATTCCCAAGAGGAGAGCTCTCCAGAGGACCACAGGGCCGCATCGGAGCATGCTGCAGAACCTGGACAACTGCATGAACTGGGATGTAAGCACACCTTCATCGTCATCATCCTCTCCATAAATGGTTCCTAATCTACCTGTTCCTGAGTCTGCAGAGACTGGAACCTCGAACCCTCCCTTCCATTCTCCTGCTTCAGCCTTTGCTCCACCACCACCAGTAATGACTGAGAATTGCTCTGTTCACAAAACTCGGCCAGTTCCTTAGTTTTCTCCGCTCCCTGCATTACAGCCGTCTACACCTGCTGTCTGCAGGGACGTCACCTCTCGTCACCTCTCGTCACCATAATAGGGTGGCTGTTTGTCAAAATGGCTTCAACAGTTTTCATAAACTTCACAAAGGATTTCCGGAACCTGCGTGTAGGGGGAGGCAAACAGTGCTTGTGTGGCTGCACGTGAGCAAACACCCTCCGGTCCCCCAGTTCTCCTGCCTTGTGGGACATGTTTTGCTAGGAGGCACCCCGTCCTTCACGGTTCTTGGTTAGTGAGAGTGTCACCTCAGACATTGATCGGGTTATTGTTTAATAAATGGAACGTAATCATTGTGCTAGAAGCTGTGCCGCCTCTGTGCCTCAGAGGGGGGACTGCTCCCTTCCGACTCTGCACTGTCCCTGGAGGACTGCCCTCCCCGCATCGGGATTATAACAATTCAAGAAAGACTGGGGTCTTTCTGTGGAACAAGGTGGGGAATGAGAAAGGTGACTCCTTGAGGACCCCTACTCTATTCTGATCAGTATCAATTTGCTATGATTCCACGGGGTAGTGATTATAGCTATGAGCTGCCAACTGGAAGATCACTTGCTTCACCAGAGTCCCTCCACCCTGGTTTTCCCTGTCATGGTGACCAAGCCCAGTGGTGACTCAACTACACAGAAAAGTCCCTCAACTTATTTCTGTACCTCCAGACCATTCTCTCTGGTCCAACATGAGCAGGCGACCATCTTTTTTTTTGGCTAGGCAATGGGGTTAAGTGACTTGCCCAGGGTCACACAGCTAGTGAGTGTTATGTGTCTGAGGCTGGATTTGAACTCAGGTCCTCCTGACTTCAGGGCTGGTGCTCTATCCACTGTGCCACCTAGCTGCCCCTGGTGACCATCTTCTGACCACCTAGTCAGCAGAGATGTTCCTTGCTTCATCCAACTCATGACCCTGCTGACAGATCATGTTTGCTCATCTTAGCCTATGCATCACATGCAAACCAATGGAATTATTCTGTATTGGTACAGCTGTTCTTGAAGGTCGACATATCTAACCCTATAAAAACATGGCCCTGGAAGGAGGGGGCATTTCAGATCATGAGGAAGATCTGAGGCCCACTTCATTAGAGGGGACCATGGACCCTTTAAAAAAGGGTCTTTGGGGCTATAAAAATGGGCACAGCCTTTGACCCAGCAAGAGCACTTCTAGGGCTGTATCCCAAAGAGATCATACAAATGGGAAAAGGACCCACACGCACAAAAATATTTATAGCAGCTCTTTCTGTGGTGGCAAAGAAGTGGAAATTGAGGGGATGCCCATCCATTGGAAATGGCTGAACACGCTGTGGTATATAAATGTAATGGAACACTATTGTGCTATAAGAAATGATAAACAGGCTGACTTCAGAAAAACGTGGAAAGACTTGTATGGTCTAATGCTGAGTGAAGTGAGTAGAAACAAGAGAACATTGTACACAGTAACAGCCACGTTGTGCGATGACTGATATTGATAAACTTAACCCTTCTTAGCAATACAAGGATCCAAGACATCTCCAGAGGCCTTGGGATGGAAAATGCTGTCCACATCCAAAGAACGAACGATGGAATCTGAATGCAGATCAAAGCATACTGTTTGTTATTTTTTTTCTCCTGTTATGTTTTGTTTCTTCTTTCTGCTGGTTCCTCCTATTGGTTCTAATTCTTACTTACAACCTCACTAATGTGAAAATACGTTTAATAGGAATGTATATGTAGAGCCTATATCAGATTGCACGCCGTCTTGGGGAGGGAGGGGGAGAAAAATTTAAAACTCCAAAGCTTACGGAAGTGACTGCTGATAATTCAAAATAAATTAATTTAAAAAAAAATAAAATAAAGGGCCTTTGGCTCAGAGCTCAGCCTGTCTCTCTTATTGTAGGCTGGACTGTTTTAATCCCCGCAGCAAACTAGCAGCAGAAGTGTTAGCCAATAAATCAGCCCCTCCTCACCAGCACGTCCCCTCTGGGACCCATCTCAGCTGTGAAGCACTGAATAGCCTGACGACAAAGGTCTCCGCCTCTGAAATTCTATTACTTTAAGAGCTGGCATGAAAAGCCACCTTTAAGACACTAGCATGCTTCTCTCGAGGGTCCAGGAGAGGGTGAGAAGGGCACCTGGGACGTCCCCCAGCCTGGAGCACTCACCGTGCACTGATATCAGCTCCTCCTGTCGAATCTCCTTCAGCTGCAGGATCTTCTCCAAGGCCTGAGGGATCTTGGGCCCCACGCTGGGGTCGTCCGTCTGCCAAAGACACTCAATGACAGGGAGTGTCCACAGTGACCTCGTGCTTCCCTAGCGTCCCCTCGGTGCCTTCAGGCCTGGAGAATCGTGACGCTGGTCCGTCACGGGCTGGACGCCAGCATCTGAAGGTCCTTCCAAATCTCCCTCAGAATGCTGACACTAAGCCATCCCTTTAAGGTTCACGAAGGCCATCTTCTCCTCCCCGCAGCCCCCCAACAACACTCTGACTCACGTCCTTCTAACACCGCCTCCTTTACAGGTGAAGATGCTCCTGCCCTGGGTCAGGAGGAGAGAATCCGACCCTTGCCTCCTCCAACCCCCAGTCCCATCTTTTGCATTTGTCTGGGCTTATCTGCTATCATCGTAATCGTGTTCTCATTCTTCCTTAACTCCTTAACAACAAATAGCGTGCCTAGTGCAGAGCCTGGCACGTGGAAGGTGTTTAACAAATGTTTACTGCATTGAATGGACTCCCCTGTTGTATTTGTGAGTCTTGACCTCACTTGGGTTTGCTGTCTCACGCTGGGCCATCGTGTCCCATGACTCACAAACATCGGTTTTAGAAAGACGCTCAGAGGAATCCGTGCTCCCATACTCCTGAGAAGTAGGCATTCCAAACTCTGCCTGGAGACCACCAGTGACAGAGAGCTCACTACCTTCCAAGACGGCCTTTGGGGCAGCTATAACTGTTGGCCAGTTTTCCCCTTACCTCAATCCTCAACCTGCCTCTCCACAATTTTTACCCGCTGTTCCCAGGTTCTCTCTCTGAGGCCAAATAAAAGAAGGCTAAAGCGTCTTCCTGAGGAGAGCCTTTCCCATACTTGGAAACAGCCATTATGCCTCCCCTAACCCTCCTGTAAAGCTAAACATACGCAGTCCCTTCAATGCATCCAAGGTTCACAACAAGAAGAGGAGATAAAAAGAGAGAAAGAGAATGCTCGGCCTGAAAAAGGATCTCCCAGCTGAGGCCATAATCAATTATTAGTTAATAAGCAAGCCCCAGCTTCTTAGACCCCTGAAATCAGCCACCAAAAGTGGCCAGTTTTCTCCCCACACATCAGACACTCCCAATCTTACCTCTCTGTTTTCTTCTCCTGGAGGAGGTGGGGGGCCCCGAGGACGGGGGCCCGGAGCCCCAATGGGGACACCAGGGGGTGGGGGACCTACAGGAGCTGCAACTGAGAGAAAGAAATCCAATGTCAGAAGAAAAAAAAAATAGCCCAGACACTTCTAGAAAAATTATTTGTCTTTCAACCCCACCTCCCCAAATCCTCTTCTCTGGTCGAAGGTCTTACCTCGAGGAGCCATTGGGGGCCGAGCCCCAATGGGGCCCATGTCTTGAGAGGGCCGAGGGACCGTGGAAGCCATCTTGGCCATCTCCTGCTGCCGTTCCTGTTCCAGTAACACGGCTGCCTGAATGGGGAAAGTATCACCGAGCCTTAAGGAGGCTGACCAATGCAGCGACCGACCTCCATCCCAGAGGAGCATTACTCACTGACAGAGGGGTGATGGACACAGACAAACTGGCCGTGTGTTTGGCCTTGCTGTCTCTCTTTGCTACGAGGGCCGGAGGGAAGCAACAGGCCGAAAAACAAATCCTCCTTAACTGAAAAAGTCAACTAAAGATTCCATTCAAAACACACACGCCTGGCAGACAGCCGCCAGCAGCCTCATCTCTTCATTCAAAAACTACTGCTAGGGAGCATAAGGCTGGCAAGCGCCCCTGGGCCTCATGTCAATGCTCCGTCCCAGGACCGTCCTCCACCTGCCCCGGGGGAGAACATGAACCAAACTGTAATCCCTACGGATCGGCCACCAAAATAAAATGAGGACGTGATTTATAATTCATTACCACGTGACTTAGCATTCTCTTACATCATTTTGAAATGTTTCACAGTCCATTCTTATCTCAATAAAGTGAAATGCCTTCTCCTTCTCCTCCACCTCACCCCACTCCCACAAAAGCTGGGCACACAGTCATTCTAAGGCCCTGTTAACCGAGCCTCCAATTAACACCTAAGGCCAGGAACATGTATGAATGAACACAGCTCACAATCAAACAGTGTTTTTAGGTTTCTAAAACGCTTTACCCACACTGCCTCATCTGATCCTCAAACTACCCTGGTCCGCTCCGTCCCCCCACCCCTAGGCCTGGTGTTGTCACTGCCTGCATTTTACAGATGCAGCAGCTGAGGCTCTAAAAAGCTATGGGGCATACCCGGGGCCACACAGCATCCAAAGGCCAGGTCCTCCTATAGATCAGATCTTGCTTTACAGTTCACTTGGGGTCCATGAGCTTGTTTTAAAAATACTTTGGTCGCCATATTTCAATATGAAGTGTTTTCCTTTTTAATTCCATGCCTTTAATTTATGCATTTAAAAACCCCATTCTGAGAAGGATGAATCTTATAGGATGAACTGAGTCTATTTTCATCAAACCTGCTCAAATTACATAATGTGTGTAGAATGGGTAAGACCAGGAGAAGAATGCCACGAGCTGAGAAGGCAAGAACGTGGGAGAAGTGTTTCTGGGAAACCAGAAGGCTGCGCCCTGCTTGGGCTTGAGCACCAGGCAGTGACTGTGTTAAAGCCCAGCTGACAAGGCTGTGCAGAGCCATGCCGCCACCCCAGGAGCCAATGCTCCTTCAGGGAGGGGGCGCTCCGCACTCTGCTGCTCCCCAAGGCACCTTCATGCACCCCTCCAGCCCCACGCAGGCCCACCTGCTTGTCCCGCACCATCTTGGCCCGTTCCTCTTGCTGCATCAGCAAGGCGGCCTGCTTCTGGGCCAGCTTCAGCCGCTCCTCCTCCGACAGGGCCACAGGGTCACCTACTCGCATAGGGGGCGGGGGCCCCAAATTCGGTGGGTGTGGTCCTACTCCCATGGGGAAACCAAGTCCTAGACCTGGCGGCGGCGGCGGCGGCGGCGGCGGCGGCTGCAGCGGGGGGAGCCCCATAGGTGGAGGAGGCAGGGGGATTCCAGAAAGCTACAGAAAGAAGACACCGAGTGAGCACAAGTGCTGTCTTGGGAGCACTGGGACGTTCCGAGACCCTTTAAGAGGGCCTGACAAGTCCAGACCACAGTCAGCATCATCATAACAGATGATGTTTTGAATACTGAGACATAAAAGACGTAACCTATATGACCAAAAGCTCTCGGGGGAGGGGAGGTCCTCAATAACGTCTGAGAGCATTAAGTGCTTTCTGGGACCAGAACACTTAAAAAGCGCTACCCCAAGTCCCCACGTGGCCTATTCCTGAAGCAGTTGAAGAGTTCCAACCCGGGAGGGAGACCGTAAACATTCCTAGCCCTGCTGTACAGATGGGGAAACCAAGGCCCAGAGGGAACATGAATAACCAATATCACAAGCAGACTGGAAGGCCAGGGCGCCTCACTGCTGCGACCCTTAAGCCGCTCTGCGTCAAGCCCGGTGGTCCCGGGTTCCACCCTGAGGCTCTCCAGCTTACACAGGCCTGCCTTGGAGGAGGAGTCTCAGTCACCACCACTTGAGCAGGAGGCCCCAGACCACACCCTGGGAACACAAAGGTCCAAAGAAGGACCATGCCAAGGTCAATGTGGCAGAGGAGAATGAAGACTCCAAGACTCCCAGCCAGGTGGCCTGCATGATGGGATGGAGGAGAACCAGAGGGAACAGGCAACCTGGGGCCAGGAGAACAGGGTTCTGGTTCTGGCAGAGGTCAGGTCACTAACCATTGGACCCCCTGCCCCCTCAGAAGCCTAGCTGAGATGACTGCACATACGTGGACCCCCTCCGCTGGTGGGGGTGGCAGGGCTTCTGGGGAGGCCGTGTAATAAGCAGACACAACCCACAACAGGGATCCCCTGCGAGTCAGTCTTCCGTTGATTCAGTCCCTGTCCCCTTCACCCTGCCTTCTCCTGGCCTCAGAGGTCTCCCTCTTCATCCTCCACTCGGGAGCAAGAGTGAAAGAATCTGTCTGGCCACGTCCCACTCCAGGATTCACCCCAGCTTCTGCTGGGAACAGCCTGGTCCCTCTGACCCTTGACCCTGCCGAGTCCCCTCAACCTCCCAGCTAGAAGAGCCTCCCAGCTGGCCCTTCCACAGAACACTCCCCTGCCTGCTCTCCTGACCTTGGCACAAGCCAAGCACCCCCAAGGCCTGGAGCCTTCCCTACGAAGGCTGCCTCCTCCTCTTTATCGAGCACTAGCCACCTTCCTCATCAGGAGGGAGTCTTGGAGGGCAAGCACCATTTTAATAATTTTGTCTTTCTTTTCTCCCTAGGGCTGGGCACAGAGTCTGGCACAAGTGTCCACTTTGAAAGTGACTGTGGAGTGACCAAACCTTTGTGGACTAAACAAGGCGGGTGCTCAGAGCATCTACTCTAGACTCTATTACTGCCCATCTGACCTTGGGCCAGTCATGTGCCCTTCCTGGCGGGGCCTGTGTTTTCCTCGGTAAGGTCCTTTCCCGCAGCAGCCCATGATATACACACACGCACACCCACTCCCCCCCAACCCCTGGAGGCAGGGACCCCAGTTTTCAAGGGCTCCATCAGCAGACCCAAGCGCCAGGAAGTGGCTTCAACCTGGAAGGGCCTGGGCCCTGGCAGAGATCCCTGGCTGGCTGCCTGAAGAAGCCCTTAGCTAACTGAGAGGCTTAGACCTTTCTCAGTTCCTCCTGAAGGCCACCCAAGTCACAGAGAGGACAAGGCCATCAACATTGGTGGGGCTAAGAAAAACATCAGTCTGTCCTGACATACTATCACTACAAGGGATGGCTCACAAGACTCCCCCACTCCAAAGCCCTTCGTGGCTCCCCATTCATTACAAAAGAATAACAGCCCTTCACACTTATTAGGCAGCACTTTGAAGGCCGGTAAAATGAACCAGCCAAGTCCTTAGTCTGGCATTCAAGGCTTTCCATGATCTGGTTCCACTCACCCACAATCATTAAGTGCCTATTCAGTCAGCACTGGGGTCACAGAACCAAAAAGGAACCCATTCAAGATGCTCCCAGTGGAGAAGAATAAAAAGATACCAAACAGATGCAGGCCACTGGGGAGAGGAGGGGAGAGGTCAGTCGCCTCTGCACTCTGGGATGAAGGTCAGGGGAGAGAATGGCCCTGGCCTAGGGGTTCGGGAGTGACCTCCTAGAGATGGAACCTGAGAGTGTTGGGCACTGAGAGCACATTGGGGGCCTTCCGTCCCCCTGGGCTCCACCATGCTGCCTGCAGCAGACGCAGCCTCCAATTCTGACAGCCAGAGAGGCCTCTCCTGCCACTCTGACCACTTCCACAAACAGAAGGACTCCCTCATTTCGGCTCCAAGTATCCGTGTATGTTTCACCACCACCACCAGCACCCCCAACCCCACCAAGAGAGTCTCAATAAATCTAATCTAGTTCCCTTGATGACAGATGTGGAAACCGTGACTTACCCAAGATAACAATAAGTAATGGAGCCTGGATTCTTGGACTCCAAAGCCATAAAACCCAGTGTGGTATAGGACAAGGACTGGCAATTTCCCTCTTTGAATCCTCTCATCTCTGGGGTCCTCAAGCAAGGTGTTTTTAACTGAACTGAATACCTGGGTAACTTTAGGGAAGTCAGCTCCACTGTCTGGGCCTCAGTTTTCAACCACAAAATCAGGGGGATGGATTCGCTGATCCTTCCTTTCCCATCCTGATAGCCCACGGCTGTTGTCTGTGGGGTCACTTCTCCAAACTCACCTGTGCTGCCATTGGGGGAGGAGGGGCGGTCTTGTCTCCATCCTCGCCTCTCAAAACTGGCCGATTCAGCACGATGCCCGTCTTGGGTAGAGGAGGGAGGGAGAGGACAGAGAAAGACACATCAGGCCACAGCAGCTCCAAACAGACTTCCTCACCTGTCCTCCCTGGGCCCAAACATCCATCCCACTGCCACCACACACACCACTCACCTGCCGGGTATAGGTTTGCAGTCTCTCCACCAGCTCCTCTCGGCTTCCTGAGGGGTCACAGGAATGGGAGCGGGGGGAGAGAGAGAGGAAGAAGGCAATTCAAATAGAAAAAAATTAACAATTAAACAATCTTTTGTGCAAGGCAACATGCTAGACCCCAGAAATAGAGATTTTAGAATGACAGTTACTACCCTCCATTACAGTAAAGGGGGGAAGGCAAGAGGCCAAATGTCCTCAGATAACAGCACGTGATAAGTACAAAGAAGAGATCTAGGCAAAGTGTTCTAGGAAACTGGAGGAAGGACAGCTCAGTGAGAAAACCAAATTGATGACTAGTTACTTCTTCAACCTGACTGATGGGTCATCTCCGGCCTCCACCTTGCAGGACCTTGCAGGGTCCTAATCTTCCCTCAGGCCTCCGTTAAGCTTCTACTTTTCCCACAGAGCCTTGCTCAGGTCAATGGCTCAAAGGGTCCTTCCTCCCCTGAGTTTTTCCTTTGCTCTATTGCTCCCTACCTTGGGCTACACTTAGCTGCATCCCTGTACCTGCAGCAAGGATGCTACATCGCTGGCCACCTTCTCCAAGCCCACTCAGAACCGGAACTGGAGGGGACCTCAGCAGCATGTGCTAAGTACAAAGAGAAGGGCTGGGCGGCCACACCCATAGATACCGGTCTACTCCAGACTCAAAAGAAACAAATTTGTTCTGTGAAGTTTGGGTTCAGTCAAAGGAGGCAAAGGTTCCCCACCCCTGCACTAGAACTTCCCCAACAAGGATGCGCCACTTGTTTCAGCCCCTAACAATTAATCCAATCATCAGCTCCCACATCAAATCTAAATTTGCTTCTTGAACATTCCAAGTTCTGGTCTCTGAGGTCAAAGCCAAGTCTAATAATCCTTCCTCCCCACGACTCCCCTTCAAATATTTAAGGACAGCCCCCCCCCCGGCTTCTCTTCTCAGTTTCTTCACACACACTTTACATGCACGCATGTGAAGGCCTTCCCCTTCCTGGCTACCCTCCTGTGGACACTCTCCAGCTGGGCCCCAAAAGAGAATCCCCTCTGTCCTCCAGCCATCAGGGCTCCTCCCTGGCACACCCCCTGAAGCGGTGCCCCTCTCACTGAGCCCTCAGTCACGCCGGCTCTGAGCTGCCACATCACCCAGCTGATCCGTCAGAGCCCAAGGCCCTTTCTCATGCCTCCTCATCCAATCTTGGTGCAGCCAGGGCTACGATTTTATATTTATCACCACTGAAATGAACTTCATCCCACTGGATTCAGCTTGATGCTCTGGCCTGCCACGGTCTGTCTACATCCCATCATTCCACAGTTTGCCTCTCCTTCCAGCAATGTCACCTGTGAACTGGCACCACCTGCCATCTCTGCCTGGATCCTCGTCAGTGACGAGAAGCTCTCAGAATCCTTGCCACGATGCTTCTGACTGGCCAACCAGCTCCAGGGCTGTCCAACTGTATCATGGTTTAGCAGACAGTTCTCCACTTTTCCTGCAATAACTGGCCATATTTTGGCAATGGCTTGCTAAAACCAATGTCAACCATTACTGATGATACTTGTCTCATCCACCAGTCTAATAACCCTACCCAGATAAGGTCAGTCTGGCACGACCAGGCCTCTATTATCATGGCTTTCTTTTCCAGGACCTTTGGACTCCAGCTCGCTCATGCAGGAATCCAAGTTCAGCCCAGAGGCCTCCAGGATGCAGCCCCCTTTTTCTTCCCTGTTTGGGACCACCCTCTCCTTCTCCAAGATCCTTCCAAGATCCCTGACAGCAGCTCAGGAGTCACAGCCAGCTGTACTTTCAGCCGCCCTGGGACAGCATAGCTGGACGCTCTCTCACAGCATCCTTAGCCCTCAGGAGCGGCAGCTGCTACTAAGGCACTGCTGCAAAGATCCTCCTCCTTGGCAGAGAAAACAGCAGCAAAATCAGAGTAGCTTCTGCCCTGTCTCCCTTCCTCCTCCGTCTGCCCCCAATGTCACTTCTACTTAATGGTCATCCTGAGCCTGAGCTCCCACGCCTGCTCTACTATGGCTCTCCTTGGCCCCTGGGCTCTTCCACACTGTCCAAAGTGAGATGGTGGGCATCCCTCTCCGAGCATCCCAGACAACTTCCCTTTCAGCTCCTCACTGAAAGGACTTCTCTGGGGGCCCAGAGAGTCACTTGTCAGACGTGACATCTCCTGCCCAACGCCAGAAGCAGCCCCCTCAGCCCCAGTTGTCCCTGTGGCCTTCAGTCTCTTGCCGAAGGGCATTGTTAACGTCCAAAGGGGCTTTCTAGGCTCCTCATAAAGGGATCATTGGCTCACATGGATCAAGAGAAGAATCAAGAGAAGGGGGCGGGAGCCCCCCTCCCCCCAATGGCTCTGTGTACGTTTTTCACTTGCTTCTGCATGTACTCAGAAGCAGCGTGGCAGGCAGCTGGGAAGTTCTGGGTGACGACATCAGCTCCGACTCCGGACACAAAACAACGGAGAAGAAGCTCAAGGAAGGCTCAATCTTGTCTGAACCCGGCCTGCCGCCTGAGCGGGTCACTGCAGGAGCTACCCCCCAAAGACCACCCCCTTCCAACGCCCTGTTTCTTCGGGGGCAGCGTCATGCTCACAGCCTCGGGGTCCCCCCACCCCCCCCCCGACCAATCCTGCGGATCCTCGCTCCACACCATCCCGACCCTCCGGCCTCCCGCTCAGTGTCCGGGCCGCCCCCCCACCACGGGGCTCCCTGGGGGGCCTGGCCGCAGACCCTCCCTCCTCTCGGCCCCCCGAAGCCCCTGGCCGCCTCCTCCGAGCCAGGAGCTCCATCCCCCCGCCCCCCCCCGGGAGCGGGCCACTTCGGGGGTCCCTTTCTCATCCTGGCGCTTGGGCGCAGGCCCCCAAGAAGCGGTTAACTGAATTCTCACTGAAGATCTCGCCCAGCCCTCCCAGGGCCCCCCGGGAGCCGCAGGCCGTTCACAGACGGCCTCAGTTTCCCCACCATCCGAACGACGGGCCCCCAGGCCTTCCCCGCTCCCTCGCCGTGGGGCCCCGGGCCTCCTCGCGAGCCTCGCGGTCCTCAGCGCCGGCGGGGACGGCGCGGAAGGCTCACCTTGGATCGGGGCTCCGATTTCCGCCAGCTTGGCCTGCAGCTCGGGCGCGGCCCAAGCGCCGTAAGGGGCTGGCGGCGGGGGCGGCGGCGGCGGCGGCGGCGGCGGGGGCGGCGGCAGCTGAAGCTCACTTTTAGGCGGCTCAGGATGTTCCGCCGCCATCTTAGCGGCAAGAAGGCGCGCGGCCCAGGAGACTGAAGGGCCACGGCCTCCCGGAACTTCCGGCGGCGACCAATAGGAGACGAGTCTGCGGAATCCGGGCGGCCAATAGAAATGGGGAGGGGGGAGGGCGACCTCAAGGAGCACGCCGGAAAGCGCAGTCTGGCGTCACCAGGAACTCCGCGAGGCTCATGCGGAAAGGCGTCTGGTTGGTGGCTGAGCCTTCTGGGAGTTGTGGATCGGAAACCGGAGGAGGAGAGGACGGGCATCACTGACCCGCCCCTACGTCAAGCCGCTGCCCAGAAACGGCCCCGCTGCCCCATGGGAAATGTAGTTCCGCCGTTCCCAAGAGCGATTGTAGTTCTGCTGGCCTCAGAGGCAAGAGGGAGGAAGAGAGCGCTGCTCCCCCATGCGGGACATCCAGGTCTGGCCAAGCCCCAAAGGGCCTAGGAGCCAATCGACCTGTGCCCCGTAAATAGCGTGCCAATACAGGGAGCGCGCTGGAACGACCAGCTGTAGCCCTGTACAAGAACTGAGCTGTTGCATCTGCTTTCTTTGGAGAAGTGGGGGACTAGGGGTGTGAATAGCCCATACGCCCAAGACAGAATCATGGGGTCCTATACCGGAGCTGGACAGATGAGGACATGGAGGCCCACGGTCAGTGGGGTCCTGGAGGTAGGTTCAGATCAGCCTCAGACACTCACTGACTGTGTGACCTTGGGCAAGTCACTTCACCAAGCTCTGCCTCAGTGTCCTCCCCCTAAAGTGTGAATAATAACACGGCCCCTCCCTGGTGGGATGGTTGTGCAGACCAGATGAGATCCTAATGGTTAAAAAGTGCTAAGCACCCTGCCCACACAGACACTCTGAGAATGCCTGCTCTTACAGGGTGGTCTAGGCTGCAGAGCCAGGGATTAGATCAGGCACCTGGAGCTTCCTTCCAGCTCTCTGCATCTTCTCAATAATCAGTCCACCCAGTGCTTAGCTCTGGGCCAGCTCAAAGGAGGTGCTTAATGAGCTGACCGATTAATTGTAGGGGTTCCCCCACACCCCTGTTCCATGAGCCTCAAACAGATAAGCTTTTACACAGAAACACTTGAAAAGGTATAACATTCACAAATGTGTGAACTTACCCCCCCCCCAAAGGAGGTGCAATCTTCTTGGGGATTGTGCAGAGCCGCCAGCTCGGGTTCAAGGCCAAGCCTCCCTCTCTCTTGGGTCCCTGGCACCCAGGCTTCTCGGGCCTTCCGTGCCCTGGCCCCCACCTGCAACCCCAGCTCCAGTCACCACGACTTGAATGCCCCTAGGGAACTGAGGAGGACAAATACCCAGAACAGAAACAAACATCCCCAGCCCATTGCTCCAAGCTGGAGTTGGGGAGGGGGGAGTGGCTAATGGGTCAAAGAGAAGGAACAGGGCAAGGAGGGTCCTTCTCCTCTCACTGTGCTCTATTTTAGGCGAAAGACCATGTTCTGAAGTCCCCTCAAAGCTATCTCCATTAATTGAACTGGGCATGCAGGGACTAGCCCAGGCTATGGAAAGAAGGGAGGGAGGGAGGAAGGAGAAAGGGAAAAGGAAGAATGGAGGGAGAGAGGAAAGGAAAGAGGGAGGAAGGCAGGAGGGAGGGAGGGAGCTGACTTCCAACACTAGCTATGGGAGCTTGGGGCACATCACCTGTGCTCGGGCATTCTCATGCCATCTGCACAGACTGCTGTAGCAAATGAGCTCACAGAGATGACCTGCTTTTCAAACCTTAAGACACTACAGAAATGTCTGTTCTTACCAAACAGACAAGGACACTGAGGCCAGAGAGGGGCAGTGACTTCCTCCAGTCCCACAGGACTGTGTCTCTGTGAACCCAGAAGTGCAGCCTCCATACACCAGGCTGCCAGACCCCTCGTGGTGGGAGGGCAGGACTCCTGGGTCCCTGGAGACAGGGAAGTGGAGAAATTCCCAAGGAAGACACCAGAGGGGAGGGCAGGAAGAGTTGATTCAGGATAACACTGCTATTGATTGTCTGTGGGGAGCTGGCTGAGCCCAGCCCACTCTTCCTGAGCCAAGCACATTCAAGAACTGAAAGGAGATAGGGCCGAAGCCAGACCCTCCAGGGAGAGAAGTAAGGCACGGACTCTGAAACCGGCTCTATCCTGGCCTGCACTGTCCTCTCCCCACTCAGAGCCCAGCTCCGGTGCCCAACCCGCCCAGTCCCACGCAGGCCTTGCCCGAGATGGCCTTCTGAACAATGCCCCCTCTCTTCTCCTCCCCAGGCCCAGCCTCACCGTTCCTGCTCTGCTCCTCCACACGCCAGCTGCTGCCTTATCTATGTGATAGCAGTGAGAGCTAATAGAGACTTCAGACATAGTCTATGCCAAGCCCCTCACTTTTACAGATGGGGAAACTGAGGTTAGAGAGGTGAGGTTGCCAGGTGAGGTTCTACCAGTGGTAAGTCCAGACATGGCAGGGGCAAGATCAGAACCCAGACCCCAGGCTTTCCCTACTGTGCCAGACTTCACTGGGAGCAATCTGGGAGGGAGACAGTCCCACTAGGCATCTCCCATAATGACCCAGCCTGTGCCTACTTCTGGCTCCCTCCACAAACGGCTCATGAGAATCAATTGCCTCTCACTTCTTCCCTCCTGGCTCCAAAGCTAGGTCTTGAATGCCAGCACAATGAGAAGAGTGCTGAACTTGTAGTCCCAGAACTGGGCTTGGACTATGTGCTCTGCCCCTCATGTCATCTGTCACTTTGTCCTCAGTTTCCTCATCTGTAAAATGAGATGTCTTCCATCTCTGAATCCCATGCTCTCATCTCCCAGGTAGTGCTTTCCTCTCTGGGGGCACTGCTCAGGACAGAGATTTCCAAAGCTTGGGGCAGGGCAGGAAGGGGAGAAGCCTGACCTAAGGGAGACAGGCAGGGTGTTGATGCCTGGGCCCCTCCCTTGTTATCAAGTTGGGCTCAGGCATAACTGGTTCCTTTCTTGAAGATTTGTCCCAGCTCCGGGTAACCTGAGCCTCCGTGGGAGTCCAGATAGTAGAAGCAAAATATACGGCCTAGGGATAGAGAAACTGAGGCCTGGAAATAGAATGGGGATGAGGGTGGGGAGAGGGAGACAGCTGCCAGAGCCTGAGATGCAAAGGAAACTAAAGAAGTCCCCATCATTTTCTCTTCCCTGACAATTCCTCTGTGGTCCTAACAACAGCCCTTGTGGAATTACACCATTGATTGGGCACCTCTGTGGGCAGGGCCTGGGTCCCCCCACTTCTGAGCCCTCAGGAGGCTCAGCTCTGTGCCTAGCCTCTAGTTCCAGGCTTTCTGCTTGTACCAGGCAGGGCAGAAGGGAAATACTGATAAAGACAGGGACCGTAACAGCCACTCTAGTTCCAGGCTTTCTGCTTGTACCAGGCAGGGCAGAAGGGAAATACTGATAAAGACAGGGACCGTAACAGCTACTGACGGGCAATGAAGGGCAGCTGTCTCCAACTTTGGACCAACAGACTCTCTGGAAGGGTTGGGCTGCTCTCAAAGACCACAGAGTCTTTCTGCCAAGAGGGAAAAGCTGAGGTCTGGGAAGCAGCCCCTAAGACCAACACTAGAGTATCTTAGCTCTAGAGATGAAGGCAGGAAGTAGGGCCAGGATCATGGATCCAGGCTACACACCTCTGCCAGGACCGAAATCCTGCTCAAGCTCGAGGGGAGAAAGAGCAAGAGGAGAAGCTGTGGGTTTGGAGACCAGGCCATTTGGGAAGAGAACGACAGAGTTTGAGTTTTCCTGTGACATCCAGAAGGGGAGCAGAGCACCTGACAGAGCTCTGGGGAGAATGGAGAGAGGTGAGGATGCCTGCACTGCCCAGAGGTGTTGCCTAGCTGTGTGACCAGGAGCCTGAGCCTCTGGTAGCCTCAGTTACCTCCTCTGTAAAATGGGCATAATCTGGACCAGAAGTAACAATATTAAGGAATGGGGGGGAGGGGGCAGCTAGGTACACCGGCCCTGGATTCAGGAGGACCTGAGTTCAAATCCAGACTCAGACACATAACACTCACTAGTTGTATGACCCTGGGCAAGTCACTTAACCCTCACTGCTCAACAAGGAAAGAAGGAAGGAAGAAGGAAGGAAGGAAGGAAGGAAGGAAGGAAGGAAGGAAGGAAGGAAGGAAGAAGAAGAAAGAAAAAGAAAGAAAGAAAGAAAGAAAGAAAGAAAGAAAGAAAGAAAGAAAGAAAGAAAGAAAGAAAGAAAGAAAGAGTGGGGAAAGTGCTCTGTCCAAACCTGAGGATCCTGATGGAGAAGACATCGATGACCAGGCTGCCCACTCCACACTCTTCTCACCAGCCACCTCAAAGCCCTGCCCCCAACCACATCCTGGAGGAACTTTGGCCACGGCCCACTCTCCTGCTTGTAACTGCTTTTCCCACAACAGTATTTCAGGAAAGCCTACTCAATGCTTCACCCCATTCCCGCCAAATGCACCCTCTCTCCTTCCTCCCATTCCCCTGATCTCCATTTCAAGAACCTTGAGTCATGCTCAAATCAGCCATCGATCCTAACTGGGGTACCAATTAATCCACGAGTATTTATTTTTAAATTATATTTTTATTTATTTCATTAAATATTTCCCAAGTACATTAATTTTTTTAACATTCATTTTTTAAAATTTGAGGTTCCAAATTCTCTCCCTCCTTCCTGTTCCTCCCCCACCCCTTGAGAAGGCAAGCAGTGTGAAATCAATATCCATATTAGCCATGTTGCAAAAGAAAACACACACAAACAAACCAGAAAAATAAAGAAAGGGAGAAAATTGTACTTCAATCTGCACTGCATTCATCAGTTCTCTCTCTGGAGATAGACGGCATTTTCATCATGGGCCTATGGAATTGTCTTGGACTGTACTAATCAGAGAAGCTAAGTCTTTCACAGATGATCATGATATAATGTTGCTGTTTCTGTGTACAATACTCTGGGTTCTGCTCACTTCAATTTCCATCAGTTCATATAACTCTTCCTAGGTTTTTCTGAGATCATTCTGCTCAACATTTCTTTTTTTATTTTTGGGTGAGTCAACATTTCTTATACCACAGCAGTATTCCATCACAATCACATGCCACAACTTGTTCAGACATTCCCCAATTGACGGGCATCCCCTGGATTTCCAATTTTTTGCCACCACAGAAAGAGGTACTATAAATATTTTTGTACAAATAGGTTCCTTTTGGGGCAGCTAGGTGGCGCAATGGATAGAGCACAAGCCCTGGATTCAGGAGGACCAGAATTCAAATCCGGCCTCAGACACATAACACTTACTGGGCAAGTCACTTAACCCCACTGCCTAGCCAAAAAACCAACCAAACAAAAACAAATAGGCTCCTTTCCCCTTTTTTTTTTTTAAATTTCTTTAGAATAGAGACCTGGTAGTGATATTGCAGGGTCAAAGGGTATGCAGATTTTTAGCCCTCTCATTGTTCTAAATCCCACAAGTGCTTACTAAGCACCTACTGTGTGCCAGCACTAGGGATTCCAAGGAGATTAGCCTACATTCTAATGGAGCAGACAGTGAGTATGGAAAGAGGCCTATATAAAACCTCTGATGACCAGGAAAGGCTTCAGTTTAGTCCTGAAAGAAACTAGAGATTGTAAAAAGTTGTTCTTTGTCCTTCATTCTGGAAGAGGACCATGACCTCTAAGAGGTTTAGGTGAAAAAGGAAGGAGTGTATTCAGGAAAGGAAATGCCCCATATGGGTGAACAAAAGACCACCAGACTGCCTGGACAGACTGCAGAGAGAATGGAGGGGATTGGGCATAATAAGTCTGGACGGGTAGGCCAGCTGGGGGCCAGGTTGTGAAAAGCTTTAAATATCAAACGGAAACATTTGCATTTGATCCTAAAGGTGACAGGGAATCAGAGATGACTGAGGAGGGAGTGGCGAATTGAGACCCATGTGCACTCACGTGGTGAGTGCTACGCGCTATGTGTAGTACAGACTGGAGTGGGGAAAGAGGGGAGGCAGGAGAGAGGTCAGAAAGGCCTAATTGGATGACTGGGTGGCCATGTAGAGCCAGAGACAATGAGGAGTGCAGGGCTTTAACTTGACTGGCCAGAAAATGGTGTTTCAACAGAATAAAGCAGCTCAATAACTGAATGAATGCAAGAGCGTGTATGAAGCACTTGGCAAGCCTGCCAGGCACTGTGCTAAGCACCGAGAATGTAAAAGATTGAAAAAGCAGCAGTTCCTGGCCTCAAGGAGCTTACACTCTAAGATGGAAAGACAGCAGAGCTAAGGGGGAGAAGTAAGCAGGGAAAGGCATCATCTGGGGAGCTGGCCAATGGTTTGGGGAAGGGTGGATGCACACAGCAGGAGGTAGGTGATAGATGGCTCAGGGGGAAGAGGAGCTAACGCAGAGCCTGGCATCTAGGGCCAACCTGTAGAGACCAAAGATGGAGTGCACTGCTTTGCACTTA
The DNA here is from genome assembly GCF_003287225.1 of Phascolarctos cinereus. Classification (NCBI taxonomy): domain Eukaryota; kingdom Metazoa; phylum Chordata; class Mammalia; order Diprotodontia; family Phascolarctidae; genus Phascolarctos; species Phascolarctos cinereus. The sequence continues at coordinate 256,828,924 of NW_027556402.1, read as the reverse complement.
CTCAGTCACCTGCTAATGAGGCTGGGCAGCAGCCCCAAAAGTGAGTGGATGTATTTATCAAGGGACTGGGGCATGGATTCAAGAAGTTCATAAGAGGGGTGGGTTTGGAGGAAAAGATAGGAGTTTTGTTTTATACTTGGTGAATTTCAGATGCCTCCAGGACATCTAGTTTGAAATGTCCAAGGAACAGTTAACTGCATTGGACTGAATCTAAGGAGTCAGGAATCCAGCCTCAGACACTCACAAGTTGTGTGACCCTGGACGAGTCACTTAAATTCTCTCTGTGCCTCAATTTCCTCATTTATAAAGTGGAGTTAGTTATACTACCTATCTTACAGAGTCACTGTGAAGGTCAGATAAGTTCATGTAAAATGCTTTGCAAACCTTTAATTGACACAGAAATGCTAGCTACTACTGTAGAGAGGGCAGCTAGGTGGTATCACAGTGCAGGGTGTGGAGTCAGGAAGACTCATTTCCCTGAGTTCAAATCCCGTCTCAGACACTTAGTAGCTGTGAGACCCTGGGCAAGTCACACCCCCGAGTTTGCTTCAGTTTTCTCCCCTGTAAGATTAACTGGAGAAGGAAATGGCAAACTACTCCAGCATCTTTGCAAAAACCAAACCAAACCAAACCCAAGTGGTGTTACAAAGAGTCAGACATAACTGAGCAATGACCACTGTAGATGTCATTATACCCAATGAGAGTTAGGGAGTCACCAAGAAAGCATAAAGAGAGGAAGGGAGGGAGCCTAGGACACAGCCTGTTATGGGGCATAGCCCACTATTAGGGGACCTGATGTGCATTCTGACAAGGCTTATCTCTTTACTGGAGACTGGAGAAAAGGAGCAGAAAATGGGGAATACGTTAAAGGCCTCATCAAGAAGTAGGGGCAGAGTTCCTGGGAAATGGTCTCCACTCCTCAGGAAAGTATGAATCGAGACTCTTAGATGAAAAGGCACGAGGTGAAAGGCTGGTTGGCTGGGACAGAGAACCAATGAGAGAGGAATAAAAGGGCTGTCCTGGAGCCATCCAGGCAGAAGGCCCTGGGCCCTTCTACAGAACACCACTATGTGAACACGCTCCTGTGTCTCTCTCTAAAAATCTGACTACATCAATTTCTGCAAGTGAGAAGGGTAGAGTGGAGAACAAAGGGAACCCCAGGAGGGCTGAATAGTGTTACTCTACCAAGACCCTTCCCTTCTAGAGGCCAAAGTCCTCTTCTTCTTCTTTTTTTTTGTGAGGCATTTGGGGTTAAGTGGCTAGCGAGTGTTACGTGTCTGAGGCCGGATTTGAACTCAGGTCCTCCTGACTCCAGGGCTGGTGCTCTATCCACTGTGCCACCTTGCTGCCCCCAAAGTCCTCATTTCTAATGAGGTGCTAAGCTAGATCACCTCTAAAGCCAAAGCTCTGGTATTCCATATGCTAAGGCCCCTCCCAGCCCTGACATTCCCTGTCCTGTGTTCTAGGCCCCTTCCAGTTTATTCTCTACTGAGATTCTGGTGTCGGTCTCCACTGACATCGGGGCTAAGCTCTCTCCTTTAGCTAGGCTGTGGTCCTCTTGGAAACAAAGGCTGAACCACAGCAGCCCTCAGGACCCTTTCAGTCCCCAACACCCCACCCTCTTCTCACCAAACAGAATCTAATTCATTCAGCGCCTTTTCCCTTTAGCCAGGACTGCTGCCTCCAGCCTCTCCCCACTCTTTAACTGCTCTTCTCAGAGCAATCTTCCTTTGGCGCAAGTCTGACCGCTTCATGCTCCGCCTCCATGTTCAAGACCCTCAGTGGCTCTCTACTGCCTGGCCTGCTGATCCTGGTCTTTCCAGGTGTGGGTCCACTTCGCCTCTCCAGCCTCCTTTCCCATGACTTACCTCAGATTAACCAACATTTATTAAACACCCGCTATGTGCCAGGTGGGCTGCTAGGTGGCGCCATAGTGCACAGAGCTCTGGGCCTGGAATCAGGAAGACTCATCTCCCCGAGTTCAAATTTGGCCTCAGACACTGACTAGCTGTGTGACCCTGGGCAAGTCACTTAACCCTCTCTGCCTCTGTTCCTCAACTATAAAATGAGCTGGAGAAAGAAATGGCAAACCACTCCAGGATCTTTGCCAAGAAAACCCCACATAGGGCCACGAAGAGTCGGACAACTCTGAAAACCACATGTGCCAGGCACCGTGTTGTGCTGGGGATACAAAAAGAGGCAAAAGACAGTTCCTGCCCTCAAGGAGCTCATCATCTACTGGAGGAAACAATAAGGAAACCAAGCTGTACATACAAACTTTATATGGGACATAGAGGATATGATTAGCTGAGGAAAGGCTTCCCATAGTAGGTGAGATTCCCGCTGGGACTTACAGGAAGCCAAGGAGGTTGGAGCAGAGGAGGCAGAGCCTTCTAGGCCTGGCAGGCAGCCACAGAGACTGCCCGGAGCCCAGAGGTGGAGGCTCTTGTCCCTGGAACGAAGCTCCCTTCACCCCACCTTCCCATTAAATTTGTCTTTTCCTTCAAGGCCCAACTCCCAAGTGGCTCTTTCCATGCACTTCCCCCAGTTCGCCCTGCAGAAGAGGGACCTCTTTCTGCTCCCATTTCTCCTAGCAGACTTCCCCAAGCTGTCCTTCACACTCACCACCTTCTGCCTCACACTCCGGCTATTTGTGGATACAGAGGAGGTATAGGAGGGCTGTGACCCATCCCAAGGGAGCCAGGGGCTGATGAGCCTCCCCTTCCCCCACCTCAGGAGAGTACAAGCTCTTTGAGGGCAGTCTGAGTCAGCTCTCATCCAAGCAGCCTCAGAGCTGATACAAGGGATGGCCCATAGTAGGCATTAAGAAATATTTCGGGGGCAGCTAGGTGGTGCAGTGGATAGAGCACCGACCCTGAAGTCAGGAGGACCTGAGTTCAAATCTGGCCTCAGACCAAACACTTGACACTTACTAGCCGTGTGACCCTGGGTAGGTCACTTAATTGAATAGTGTTACTCTACCAAGACCCTTCCCTTCTAGAGGCCAAAGTCCTCTTTTTTTTTCTTTTTGGCAAGGCAACTGGGGTTAAGTGACTTGCTCAGGGTCACACATACCCCAATTGCCTAGAAAACTAAAAAAAAAATTGGGGAATTGAACCCCACCTTCTAAGGTGAAGCTCTGACACTTTGTGGTTAAAGGTCTGAGGATTCTCAGCTATGGCACTGTATGCTCCAGGTTCCAAAGTCTCTCCCAGGGTGAAGACTCTATGTTCTGCCTTAGAAGGTCCTTAAGGACCCTCCTCACCTTGATGTTCTTAAGATCCCACACAGCTCTGAAAGTCTATGCTATGTGTTCCCAGCCCTATTGCCACTCTGATACATATGTTCTAAGGTGTCTCTCAGCTTTCTCGTTTTATGCTGTGTTCTGAGGTTTCTGCCAGTTCTGACGTTCTCTGATCCACAGTTTAGCTCTGAAATTCTAGGACATTGCCCTGACAGCCTTTGCCTGTCCCCCTCCCCCTTCTCTTCTTTCATCCTTCTGCCTCCCCTTCTCCAGTATCTTCTCCTCTCTCCCTCCTCCCCTCCCTCTTGAATCCCCACTCCCCTTCTCCTCCCTCCCTCTCCTCTCAGCCCCGCCTGCTGAATGTGATGGGGAGAGGGGCGGGAGAGAGCTGAAGCCTCGCCACCTGATCGGGCAGAGCTGAGGCAGCGGAGCCGGAGCCGGGACTCAGAGCCTGGGGCTGCGACAGCCAAGGTGTCCAGAGGGCCTGGGAAGATCTGCTGTTCCGCCGAAGCATCCCCTTTCCTAGCTCTGGGACCCCCACTTTCCCTGCATCACTGGGCTCAGACCTTTCCCACCTCTGGTGAACGCCTGGACTCGGGGGCCCTGATGTTGGATTGGAACTAACGACCCCGGAGCCCCCGGAAAGTGTGGGGGGGTGGTGAGGAAGCAGCCAGGATCCTGAGCAGAGGGAGCCCCAGTGCCGTGAGTAGCGCCTGCAGCAGCTCTGTTTGGGGGGTGGGTGGGGAGGAGATAAGGCAGAGAGGAGACAGCCCAGAGATGGGGAAGCAATGAAGGGCTCTCCCTAACGTGTGGCGGGGTCCACTAGGCTTATGGGGAAAGGAGTAAGGCATGGGGGATAGAAGGACAAATGGGGAGAAACTGGACCAAGGCCTGAACAGAGAAAGCTCATGGAAATGAATAAAGAGAAGTGGGAACGGAATGGGAGAATGGGAGCAAAATCAAAAATATGGAGGCAAGATTTGGGAGAGATGGTGATGACAGGGACGTGGGATGGGGGTGGGGGGCAGAGGTCTGGAAAGACCCTGGGAAGTGCTGTGGAAGATCGGCAGAGAAGGTGGTAGAGATCTGATCCTTGGGGCGCCTTAATTTGTAAGGGTCCGCTTGACACTCTCTCCCAGCAGCCCTGGATGTATTATTGACACTCTCCACTAATTCACCTCTTCAGGTGCCCCTGACTAGTTTAATGTCTACACCTCACTTTCGGGTCGGTTCCTCCTCCTCTCCCTCAGACACCAGACCAGCTCGCCTGGGTCTCAGTTTCTCTTTTTGTAGGAGTGGAGTTGAACCTGGTCTCTAAGCTCCTCTTTGATGTGACATTCTCTATGTCCTCAGGGCCCTCACAGCTCTGACATTCTGTGTGCTCTGTTCTAAGGTCTTTCCAGGTCTGATCTCATCATCTTCTCCTTATTTCTAGATTCCTGTGGGGATAGCAGGAGAGGGAAAGGGAAGGGGGAGGTGTGTGTGTGTCAAACAAAGAATTTTCAAAGCACCAGGTCCCTAATTCCATATTGGTGTCTGCCCTCAAGAGACAGAAAAGCAATTTGTGAAATCAAGCCCTAGGTTGAGGTGAAGCGTCATTACTAAAATTAGTCCCCATACTCTAATTAATCTGAGAGCCCAGAGCGGAGGCTGGGATACTGCAAAATGACCCGCCTGTTTCTGAGGGACCAGATCTGGTGCCAGCAGGTGTTGAGACCCCCACCCCCACCCAGACTCCTGCCCCTCAGCCATGAGGATTCCAAAGAGAGCAAGGAACAGGACAGAGGGCAAAAGTTGAGATCAGAAGGCCAGGGTGTATACGTGATCAATGTCTAGCCTTAGTTTCCTCCTCTATAAAATGGGCCTCTACACTCTCTTACATCCTGTGACCCTAAATCCATTTCAAGTCTGGATCCCCCCAGCTTGTCCTAAACTCCTCTTCTTAACCACAGCAGCCCCCAAACTCCTGTTCCTTCCCGGATTCTGCTCTAGTCTTTGCCTGGGTCCATGCTGATATGGTGTTGTGTAGACTTTACTGCTGAAGGCCAGCAGTAATTCGCATCCCAGAGCTTGCTAGGGAGACTGCTAGAGATGAGAGGGTTGGGAGAGGGGGCTAACCAGTCATGTAGGGCCGGGAGGCAGGGAACAGGGAGAGGCTAGTACACCTGACTTCCACCTCTCCCCTACAGTGGGAACTCCTTGGCTCTGAGAGCTTCCCTACCAGTCACCTCCCCCCTTCCCTAACACTGACAGATCGGGAATATCCCAAGATCTGATTTAAGCTCACAGGGAAGAGAAACAGGCTTAAACCCTGAGGTAGCCAGGGAATAGAACTGTGGTGGGCCTAACAGGAGAACAGAGGTCAGAGGTCTGTGTCCTGGAAAAAGGTAAGGCATGCACTCCTGCCTCAGACCAGAGCCAGCCACACCTCCAAATGTGCAATGCCGGGATAGGGATTTGAAGGTGGTTTCTTCCCTCTTAACCTTGCCTGTCCTCTCCTCTCCCCACAGGCTCCAGGGGGATTAAATCTGTCTGCTGGCCAGTGGAGGGGAAGATTGGGGGGGGGTGTTCCAGAGAAGGAAAGCAGACTGGGGCCCAGTGTCTGGTGGAAAGGTGCAGAACCAGGACATTTCTTTCCTACTGAAATGGGTTTACCTTTAATCCAGGATTAATATTCTGAGAAGGCAGGGTCAAGGGAGGAAGGCCTGTGGCTAGGGAAAGTGAGCAGAGCTATGAAGGCCCTTATTTTCTGCTCTCCTGGGGCCCAGCTGGCCTCATGCCAAGTTGTCTCCATTCTACCCAGTTGCCCATGAGCCCACCTGCCCACACACACACCTTATTCAGGAAGAAGAGGAATCTGAGGGGCAGATGCTTACAGCCTACCCAAGACTGACTAAGGCCCAGAAGCTGATGACCACCAGGTGGAGGGGCCCCTCCCCCTCCTCCTACCCAGGGAGCTCCCCTGAACAAAGCTGACTTTCCATCAGCCCTGGCCAGGAGCCTGCCAGATCTTGAGCAAATGCCAGGACCAAGTTGTGGGAGCTCTCCCCATACTGCCCTTTTGCTCCTACCCTCCTAGGAGACCAGCATCAGTCCTTATTAGTGATAATCATCACATTTCCAACCTGCTCTAAGGCTTACAATCCAAGTGTTATCGCACCCATTTTACAGATAAGTACACTTAATTCTGGAAGAGTAAAGAGCCTTCAAAGCCCGCTCTGGCCTCCTCTGGATCTGGCCTGGCCCTTTCCTCATGAGACTATGTTCAGTTCAGTTCTGCAGAACCCTCCCCACCCCCAACCCCACCGGGCCCAGGGGCCAGCAACAAAGAGCTGACTTACCACTGACAGGGAAGAGCCCAAACAAAGAAGAAAACAAGAAAACCCCGCGCAGACAAAATCGTCCCAGAGTCAGGGCTTTGCCAGGAGGCAGCACTCCGAGTCATGAAAGAGCACAGAGCCTCTTTTTAGCATGAAGGCTGCCGATGGAATGGAGGGGAGAGGCCACGTGGAACCTTCTCCCCCCCTCCCCTTCGCTGTGGTACCATCACCCCACAGTTAGCTTTGGCAACAGACAAGACAGCCTGGGTTTCGAGTACCTAAGGAGGGGAAGCAAGACAGGGGCTCCTCCCTTGCCTTCTCTCCCCTCCGCTCCTAACCTAGTTCCATGAAGATGGGGCTAGGCCTGAAAAGCAGGACTGAGCTCTGGGAATGGAGCGGAGCTGAGTGGGTGGGAGAGGTGGTATGCTGCTTGGTCATAGCAACTGAGCAGCCCAGCAACGCCTCCACAAGTACCTACCCTGTCACAAGCAACCGCCCTGTCAGGGCGTGGGGTTCCCTACAAAGAGATGGGCTCCAGCCCCTGCTTCCTTCCAGGAGCTTACAACCTAAAGGAGAATCCTAAACACAGACATCCTACATCTCTGCTCCAGAGACACAAATCAGGATGCAAGAGAGGCAAGCAGGGGGTAGTGGGAAGAGAGAACTCCAAATCAATGCTCCTGTGAGATGGGGGGGTGACGAGGGGCAGGGTTCCTGGAGACGCCATGTGATGTGGCCCAAGAGGAAAGGAGGGGTTTAGAGGTGGAAGGAATTTCAGCTATCACCAAGCCCTTCCTCATCCTTGTACAGATTGGGACACGGAACCCCAGTCACATAGCTAGTGAATGGCAGAGCTAGGATTCGAATCCAGGTCCTCAGACTCTAACCCGTGCCTTTTTCATGACTTCTTCTGGCCCCCCTGAGTAGATGGTGAGGGTGTGGTAAAATGCGTTCCAGGCACTGGACCCAACAAAGAAGAGAAAGGGATTGGAATGGGGGACAAAGCCATTTTAGACATAGATCTAGGTTTCACCTCATGCGTCCAGTGTGCCTAGCCCTGTGCTGGGTAACGTGGGGAGGACAGAGATGAAGAACGGTCATCCTTCCAGGCAGTACAGCTCACAAGACCCTCGTCACTCGCCCAATCTCCAAAGACAGGGTTGGACGAGCTGGACAGAGGCAGGGTTCAGTCCAGGCTGGGAGGAGGCTCAGGGGAGGCTCCAAAGGGGAACCTGGGACAGGACCTTCAGTAAGACCTTTCCGAGTCCTGCTGCCCATGTCCTGCCCCTACCACTAAAACACCGTAATTCCACCTGAGCCAAGGTCATCACAGACACTGAGGAAAAAGCTTCTCGGTAACTGATCCCCACTGGAGCCAGAAATGTGATCTCTCCTCCTCCCCACCCCCTCTAGACGTAGAGGGTTTTGCTTTCAGCCCAAAGCAGGGCAGAGGGAGGTAAAGAAGGACAGGGTCTGGAGGGAGGAGACAGTGTTTGGGGATAGGTCAGGAGCCACTTCGAGAGCCCGGATGGTGGGCTACAGCGTAAAGGATGCACAGGACCCAGGCTTGACTCGGGACTCTATGACCCACGACTTCTGAGTCCTTGAACGAATCTCCCAGTCTCTTCCTCTATAAAACGCAGAGATTAAACTAGCTGGTCTTTAGGGGACTTCCCAGGGTTGGTATCCTCCGATGCTGTCTACTTCAAAGGACTAAATGTTCATCTCCAATTAGGGCACATTAACCGTCACTGGGACCTTAGTTGTCATCCGTTTCTGTCTCTGGCCCACAGACCCCTGTGTGTAAAATGGGAGGGGGGGAATCGGTGTCTAAGGTTGCTCCTGCTCTGACATTCTCGGTCTTACAAGAGAAGGGTGGGCTCCGCTGCCAACCTTCTCCCCTCCCTTACAGGTGCACCGGGAGAACGCTGGCCCCATTCCCCCCAGCCCAGACGCCCCCCTGGGCTCTGGCCCGACAGGAGCCCATCTCAGGGGGCAGGGGTGGGGCCCGGGCCCCTCCTCCGCCGCATCGCTCTCTGCCCAGACATGCCACCAGTTCTGGCCCGGCTGCAACAAGCAGCCAAGATGGTGATGACCAGGAAGAAGGTGGTGCTGCTGCTGCTCCTGGGTGGGATGCTGAGCCTGCTCCTCCACCAGGGATCGCAGCTCAGCTGGTAAGGAAGGGATGGGGCTGGAGGACTCGTGGTCTACACCTTCCTAGCCTTGGAGACAGGGAGTCCTGGGCCCAGGCTTCCGCAGCGGTGAAATGCCAGGGCGGGGCTGGGTGACCTCCACAGCACAGACAGCGTGACCTAGAAGGGCCTTTCCTTTGCCCCCTCCCTGGAATAAAGAAGTCCTAGCACTTCCGTTCCACATTATTCCACTGGACCCTCCCAAGGCGAGTAGGGCAGCATGACTACTCTCATTTTACAGAGGAGAAAAACAAGTCCCAAGAGTCGGTTCTTGGTCAGGTCACTGAGAACGGCTCTTTTCTTCATTATTCCTCCTTCCTACGCTCTCCAGCAATCATCCAGATGACTAATAGGGGTTTATCTAGAACTCAGGTCATTTTCTCATTCTGGGTCTGTTTCCCCATCTATAGCGCTGGAGAAGATTTTGGGAGGCCCCTGTATTCAAATATGTGACAGACTGGCGTGGAGAAGGATTAGATTCGTTTTTCTTGGCTCCAGAAAGAAAAAATAGGAAGAACAGAGTGGATTTTGCAATAGACAAATCTGGGCTTAAAAAAGTTCCTAACGATTAGAGCCATCCAGAGGTGGGCTGGGCTGGGCCCCTCCTGGGAGGGCTGCAAGCAGAAGCTGGATGACGCTTGCTGGGTCTTTCGTCCCGGGGATTCCTTTCAGGCACAGGTTAGACTAGATGCCCCCGAGGTCCCTTCAGATGCTCAGATTCTGCAAAATGACACAAGTGGCTTCAGGGATGACTCCAATCTCTACTCTTGACCTCTTCTAGCATCGAGTCCACAGAGAAGGGGAAGCTGAGTATGGAGCCCATTCCTGGAGGGAGGAGAGTCACCCCCCCCCATACACCTGACCCACTGGGATGGGGGTGGTGCTGATTTCACACTTTAAGGCCTAGGCCTAGAACACACTCACAAGTCACTGGCTGGCCCTCAGCCTAAGAGGCAGAAAGGGGAAGAGCAAAGTAGGAAGGGTGAGGTCAGAGGCATCCTTCATGGCCTCCAGGTCCCTGGATGTTCCATGAAGTTGATACTGGAGACAAACACTAAATTTGATGGTGCTGAGTCAGGTTAGAACCCTCTTCTCACCTGCTGCCCTCGTCCAACCCGTCTCCTACTTATCTGAAGCAGGGAAGAGGGTCTCCAAGATGGTCAAGGATGGTGGACAAACTGAAAAACACCCCAGTCTTGGAAGACAAAGAAAAGCTGGACAAGAGAGAGGGAGGACAGTAGAGGAAGGAGGGCAAGCCCACATGGGGATATGGGGAATGCAGGCTGTACCGCTGTAAACAATGGGGCCATCTTCAAGGGGAAGAAAGCCAGACAGGTCACTGCAGGCAGCTTCCATCAGGTCAGGGCTAGCAGGAGGCTACCCCATGTTTGCAGGTGAGGGGGCCAGCCTTCAGATGACAGGCAGGCACCCAGAGCTGGCTCTGATGCATGACCCTTGGGTGACCCCTGAGAGTCCTCCAGTAGAAAAGCTGAGAGGTGGGAGTCTCTTCATCTGGACTCCCCAGTGGCAGTAGAATCATGGGAGACCAAGCCTCTTCAAAAGGGGAATAGGCTGCCCTGGGAGGGAGGGGGCTCACCCTCACTGAAACTGGCTGACCACTTGGAGCACTACGTGGATGTGGGGACAGACAAGATGGTCACTAAAGGGGCAGTCCTAACTGGGATGGGATGGCTCCCCTGGGAGGCAACTCCTGCCTTCACGACCACAGGCAAGCACAACTGTAAGTGGTGGGGTTTGGACTCGGGACATCCCAGGGGCTGACCCTGCTGCTCCCCAGGCCCTTTCCCTCTCTGGGCCTGTTTGCTCATCTGTAAAATGGATGACCCTGACAGCCGCTCAGGCTCCAGAACCCCACATCAAGCTCAGCCCCGCTGCTTTACCACCGTGGAAGCCTGGGGACTTGTTTCCCTTAGATGGCCTCCAAGCCCTACAGGATCAGTACATGGGGTGGTCTCAGGGCAGTCCCTTCCAGCCTTGGGTCTTGGGCAGTGAGGGTGGTGCAGGGGATAGAGCACTGTACCGGGAGTAACGAAGACCTGCACTCACATTCGGCCTCACACACTTAGTAAGGTGTGTCAGTTTCTTCAGCTGTAAAATGGTGGTAAGGCTCAAATGTAAAGAGCTTAGCAACACCTGGCACACAGTAAGCGCCAGGTAAATGTTAGCATTATCAGAACTAGCAGGAGGGCACAATCCTCAAGTAGACTTGAGACTGATGTTCTTTCTGGTTCTGATCTCGGGAGGAGATCCCGTCCATAAACGTTCACTAAGCACTTTCTACGTACCAGTGCAGCCAGAGGGGCCACACCGGGCACCAGGCCTGGAGTCAACAACAGTCTGGCCTCAGACACTTCCTAGCCATGTGACCCTGGGCAAGTCACTTAATCCCGTTTGCCTCAATCTCCTCTTCTGTCAAATGAGCTAGAGAAGTATCTTTGCCAAGAAAACCCCAAATGGGGTCACAGAGCGGGACAGTGCTGAAAAAGACCGAACAACGCTATGTGCTCGATACCATACGAAGAAAGGTAAAAGCCAGTCCCTGTCCTTTAGCGACAGTCCAGGCGTGAGGTGATGAAGGGCAGGGTCAGAGAAGGGGCCTTTGGGTGACCAGGCTGGATGGAGGGTGGGGGGGAGGGGGAAAGTGGAGCGTGGAGGAGGATCCCTAGGTTGGCGGGTTGGGGAATGGCGATACCTTCCACAGTAAGGGGGGGGGTGTTTAACGGCAAGGGTAATGAGTTGTCTCATACATGTGACCTCAGTTTCCCCAAATTTAAGCAGGACTAGATGGCCACGGTTCATTACAACTCTAAAGCTATGATCTGGGCGGGGGTGGCTGCAATGTCACAAAGGTGGTCCTCGGCAGATCCGGGGGCGGGCCTCAGTTTACCCCTCCCTTGGAAGGCTCCCCCCCCCACGTCACTGGGTCTCCCTTCCCGTCCCCACCAGGTCCCTCGGGTCACGCGCGCTCTCCCCTCCCCTCCCCCCGCAGGTCCCCCCGGCTGCTGTTCCCCGGGGCCCCGTGCCCGGCCGGCCGCACGCGGCCCAAGCACACGGCCGTGGCCTTCGTCAAGACGCACAAGACGGCGGGCACGACGGTGCAGAACATCCTGTTCCGCTTCGCCGAGCGCCACAACGTGACGCTGGCGCTTCCGCGGCCCAGCTGCGAGCACCAGTTCTGCTACCCGCGCGACTTCTCGGCGCGCTTCGTGCACCCGGCCACGCGGCCGCCGCGCATGCTCGCCAGCCACCTGCGCTTCAACCGCGCCGAGCTGCGGCGCCTGCTGCCCAACGACACGGTCTACGTCACCATCCTGCGCGAGCCGGCCGCCATGTTCGAGTCGCTCTTTAGCTACTACAACCGCCACTGCCCGGCCTTCGTGCGCGTGCCCAACGGCTCGCTCGAGGCCTTCCTGCGCGCCCCGCGCGCCTACTACCGGCCGGACGAGCGCTACGCCATGTACGCGCACAACACGCTGGCCTACGACCTGGGCGGCGACAACGAGCGCAGCGCGCTCGACGAGCCCGCCTACCTGGCGGGCCTCATCCGCGACCTCGAGGCCGCCTTCTCCCTCGTCATGATCGCCGAGTACTTCGACGAGTCGCTCGTGCTGCTGCGCCGCCTGCTGGCCTGGGACCTGGAGGACGTGCTCTACGTCAAGCTCAACGTGCGCAGCGCCTCCTCGCGCCTGGCCGCGCTGCCCGAGGGCCTGGCGCGCGCCGCGCGCCGCTGGAACGGCCTCGACGCCGGCCTCTACGAGCACTTCAACGCCTCCTTCTGGCGCCGCGTGGCGCGCGCCGGCCGCGAGTGCGTGCAGCGCGAGGCGCGCCAGCTGCGCGAGGCGCGCGAGCGCCTCCTGCACCGCTGTTTCGGGCCGCGCCCGCGCCTGCGCCCGGCCGCCGAGATCCGCAACAAGCAGCTGCAGCCGTGGCAGCCGCTGGGCAACGTGGGCATCGTGGGCTACGACCTGCCCAGCCGCCCGCCGGGCCCCGGCGGCGACGAGTGCCTCAAGCTGGCCATGCCCGAGGTGCAGTACTCGAGCTACCTGCTGCACAAGCAGAAGCTCCGCGCCTCCGCCTGGGCCGAGCGGGGCCGCGCAGGGGCCGGGGCGGGGGACCGGCCGCCGCCGCCGCCGCCGCGCCCCATCCGAGCCCTGCCGCGGCTGGCCCGGAGGGGCTGAGCCGCCGCCGTGCTGCCCCCGAGAGATGCGCCCCCAGAGACGGGCAGCTGCACCCCTGACTCGGCCAAGAAAGCCCCCTTGCAAACATGCACGGGAGAGGGGACTGACCCGCCCCCAGAGGGGATGACAGCCCCCAGAGATGGGCAGCTCCGCCCGCGACCCGGCCGAGAAGACGTGACCCCCTTACAAACATGCACGGGAGAGGGGACTGACCCTCCTCAGAAACCCTCCTCCAGAGGGGGCTGCCCCCCCAAGAGATGGGCAGCTGCGCCCCCCACCCGGCCGGGAAAGCCCCCTTACAAACATGCACAGGCGAGGGGACTGACCCTCCTCAGAGACCCTCCTCCAGAGAGGGCTGCCCCCCCAAGAGACGGGCAGCTGCGCCCCCAACAGGGCAAGAAGGGGTGACCCTCTTACAAACATGCACGGGAGAGGGGACTGACCCTCCTCCAGAGATGCGCCCCCCGAGGGGGCTGACACCCCCCAGAGATGGGCAGCTCCGCCCCCGACCCGGCCAATAAGGCCCCCTTACAAACATGCACAGGCGAGGGGACTGACCCTCCTCAGAGACCCTCCTCCAGAGGGGGCTGCCCCCCCACCCGGCCAGGAAAGCCCTCTTACAAACATGCACGGGAGAGGGGACTGACCCTCCTCAGAGACCCTCCTCCAGAGGGGGCTGCCCCCCACCCGGCCAGGAAAGCCCTCTTACAAACATGCACGGGAGAGGGGACTGACCCTCCTCAGAGATGCTCCCCTAGAGGGGGCTGACCTCCCCAAGAGATGGGCAGCTCTGCCCTCCATCCGGCAGGGAGGGCGTGATACCCCCCCCCAGCCAATGTGCGATTAGGGAGAGGGGGCTGACACCCCACCCCCCAACAACATGCACCCAAGAAACGGGCAGCTCTGCCCCCAACCCGGCCAAGAAGGCGTGACCCTCTTACAAACAAGGGAGGACTGGCCCTCCCCCAGAGGGGGCTGACCCCAAGTCCAACAACCAGCATCCAAGAGACTGGATAGCTCCGCCTTCGCCTGGCTGGAAGGACGTGACCACCACCACGCCCTCCCTACAGATGTCCAGGTGAAAGGAGACTGATGCACACTCCCCCCTTCCCCCATAGATGTGCAGCTCTGCCCCTAACCTGACCAGAACAGGGTGATCCCTGCCCCTCCACCTGTGCAACCCACCCCTGGGCTGGCCAAGAAAAGATCACACACACTCTCTCACACACACACGCAGCTCCTCACTGTAACCAGCCAGGAGGAGGTGACCTTTGCCTCTCCAGGTGTGCGGGTCCATCCTCAGGCTGGCCAAGAAAGGGTGACCCCATGCATACAACCCCCTGTCCAAGAGATATGCATATGTGGCAGAGAGGGGGAGGGGGTAAAACTCCTGTCTCTTGTGGTGTGCAGCCCCCACCCCCAGGCTGGCCAGGAGGGGTGGCCCTTCCTCCCCATCAGCTGTTAAGCCCCATCCCCATATCATCTGGAGGTAGTGATTTTTCCAGCTCCACAAGGTGGTGATGCCTGTCCCTACCCCCGTTCGCCTTTCCAGCTCTGAAGCTGCTGCCCTGGCTAGCCAAGAGACAGTAACTGCACACACACACCACTTCTAAAGCCCTCTCTTCCACCTAATGAAGGAAGCCTGCACTCACAGGCATGTGTGAAGTCCTGCTTATGAGGAGAGGGTGACTCTAGCTCCCACGTTCTTGTCTAAAGGAGGTGACCCCCTCTATCCAAGCTCTCCAAAGGGGTGGGGAACTCCCAGCATTACTGTTTGGCTGTAGAGGAGCTGGGCACCCTTTGCACTCCAGCTGTGAAGCCCTGTCCTTCACCAAGCACACACATCTCAAGACCCTCATTCAGTCATTCTTTTTCCAGAAAGTGCCCCTTCTTACATTCATTCTCCCAGTTGACCCCACCCTGCAGCTCTTACCACTATGGGGCCCAGCACTCTTTGTCTTCCTGGTTCCATCCTTTCCCTACAGCGGCAGCTCTTCCCGTACCCAGGGACTGAATATGGGTTGGGTTTTTTGGTTTTTTAATAAAACGGAATTTCTGAGATTAGTCTCCTCTCCAAGGGCATCGATAAGCAGAGAGCCAAGGCTCTGGGGAGGAGTCAGCCTCGGAGCAGGGGTTGGCAGCTGGAAGGACCGTTGAGATGAGAAGCAGAGTCCTAGAGAGGTTCACTGACTTACCTGGGTCATCCAGCTAGCTGTAATAAGTGTAGGATGGAGGATTTGAAACTGGCTCTTACCAAGTGGGGAGCCATGCTGCTACACATGACTTCCAAGTAGAATCCCAGAGTTGGGAGGGATGTCAGAGGCACCACCTGCAATCTCTCTGAATGAGAATCCCCCTTGCCTTCCCCAAAACCCACCCCCACCAGCCTTCCTTTGAAAACCTCCAATAAGAGGAAGCCAGTTCCTCTTGGGACAGGTGTCATTGTTCCTCTGCTTTGGTTTGCTTTGGGGGGGGGGGGACTGGCATTGAAATTTGGTGTTTGCATTTATTCTGCAAATATCCAGAGAGCCCCAGTGCAACACACAGGTTCTTAGCTGCTTAAGAGCACAGTCCTTAGTTCTCTAACCCTCACAGCCCTGGACCCGGCACAGGGACTGGCTGGGTTACTTGGCAGCCTGGTGTGTTGGTTTTGAAATCAAAAGACCTGAGCTTGACCAATAGCTCTTACCTGTGTGACCTTCAGACGGTCTCTAGGTGGTGCCACAGGGCACAGAGCACTGGGCGTGGAGGCAGGAAGACCTCAGTTCGATTGCAACCTCAGACTCAACTAGCTGTGTGACCTTGGGCAAGTCACTTCTGTTTCCTTAATTGTAAAATGGAGATAATACCAGCACCTGGCTCCCAGGATTGTTTTGAGGCTCAGATGAGAAGTGTGTAAAGTTCTTCTCACTAGTCCTGGCACTGTATAAATGTGAGCTGTTACACTTATTCGTATAAGACGTGGGTTCTGGGCTGAAGGGACCATTCCTTCCGGCTTCAGATTTGGATTAGACAGGCTTCGAGGTAGCATGGCAGAAAGAAGCTGTTCTTCACTCAGCAGTTGTCCAGTCGTTTCAGTCATGTCCAGCTCTTTGTGACCCCGTTGGGGGTTTTCTTGGCAGATACCAGAATGGTTGGCCATTTCCTTCTCCAGCTCATTTTACAGATGAGGAAACTGAGGCTGACAGGGTGAAGTGACTTGTCACACAGCTAGTAAGTGTCTGAGGCTGGATTTGAACTCGGGTCTTCCTGACTCCAGGCCCACCTCTCTATCCACTGCACCACCTAGGTTACTGGCTGGCTATGTGATAGTGTCCAAGCCCTACCCGCTCTCTGGCATTCCAGTTGAGAAGCCCTGCTCCAGCTTTTTGGGAGGAAACCTAGACAGACAGATGTTAAGTGACTTGCCCAGGGTCACACAACTGGGGCATGTGTGAGGCCAAATTCAAACTCAGATCTTCCTTACGTGGATGGGCCTGCACTTGAGGAATAAATAGTTACTTCCTGGGTTCCTCAGACCCATGGGATGTTCACTGCTGGAAGAAACCCCAGCCACCACCTCGTCCTGCCCCTTTGACGTAATGATGCATGTGGAGTCCTTTAGGTTTTCGAGACACCTAGCCTCTGTTGATCTTCCTAAGAGCCCCCTGGCAAGTAAGAGAGGTATTCTCCCCATTTCTCAGGAGGGCCTGGAGGCTCTGAGAGGTGACATATTAGCCTGAGGCTCTTTCTCCAAGTTCAGGGTGCTTTCCCACCCAATCCAACGACTATTTGAGATCCTATGGTGCCAGGCGCTGAGCTTGGGCTGGGGCAGTCCCTTCACTCAAGGACGTGCCAGCAGATGGCATCTCTATGATGACTTAAGGAGTAGGGAGAGAGCACCTGAAGAAGGTGGAACTGAAGGATTCCCAAATGTGCTGCCGGAGAGCTGAGCCTTCAAGGAAGCGAGGAATTCTAAGGAGCTGAGCTGAGGAAGGAGGCCGTTCTTGGTGTGGCAAAGGCCTTTCTGATGGGAGGCTTTCGGTGCCTCAAAGAGGGTCTTATCTGTAGGTTATCCTAGAAGCAAGAAGGAGCTATTATGATATATGATATATTCATACTTGTGCTTTGGGGGAGACTGAGGCTGGAGCCAAAAGTCACACGGAGAGCAAACAGCCACGCCAGGGACTGAGCCCATGCCTTCCCACTGCCAATCCAAGGCCTCTCCCACCATGCCGCGCTGGGTCACTTACAACCTGTCCTCATGGCCCTCTACTCGTGTGTCCCGCGTGAGAACTCAGAACTGACTCTTAACATGATGCCCGTGAGCGCTCTGCACTCTGCAACCACACAAGAGACACTAGGGGATTCTAGTAATACTCTCAGCTCCCACTTCCATGGCATCCTCTTGTTGACCAAGCATTTTCTTCATAAGGAATCCTAGCAGCCTGTGATCTCAGTGCCATTCACTGTTGAGGCACTGTGATTCTGAGCTAAGTTCCAATGAAAAGACAGGAGAGTTAGGGAAGAGGGGACAAATATGATCATCCCCATTCACCGATGAAGAAACTGAGTCCCCCAAAAATGAGGTGACTTATCCAAGGTCACATAGCGCGTGAGCATCGTAGCCAGGATTGGACCCCTAGACATCTAAACTCAGGCCCAAGAGTCACCCTGTTTCCTTCTCAGTCTCTTGTCCAGCTGCTCGATGGTATTGTGAGGGCCTAGTGAGCTGTCGGTCCTGCCAGTGCGCTTGCTTTCACTGTCTAAAGGGTTAAGCAGTTCTCAGGTTTGCCCTGTCCCCCTTCCCCCACAGTGTGGCTTAGTGGATGGGGTACTCGACTTGGAGTCAGGAAGACCACAGTTCAAATCCAGCTTTTGACACAGCTTATGTCACACTGGACAAGTCCCTTCGCTTCTCTGAGCTCCAGTCTCGTCATCTACAAAGGAGAATGATCATGTCTACTACAAAAGTTGTTGTGAGGATGAGATGAGATGATAATGTATGGAAAGTGTTTGCAAATCCTAAGGCACATTATTGATGAGCCACTGTTATGTTATTATTCTATATACCTCAAGGCAATTTGTATGGCCTGACCCAAGGGTGTGTGTGTGTGTGTGTGTGTGTGTGTGTGTGTGTGTGTGTATGAGAGAGAGAGATGAGAGCCAGAAAATGCTATTTTTTCTCTGCCGATCAGGACTTCACAGAATGGATTGCCTACTAAGGGGGAAGGGGGCATGTGGACCACTCTCAGAGGCTGGAAATGGGTCGACAGCATACATTTGCTCTCCCTTGCCCAAGTGTGAAAGTTGAGTACTGCCTTTAGGGACGAGATCCCCGGGTCTTCACAATCACCTGGAAAGGCGAGCAGGGCGGCTAGAGGGCAGGTGGAGGGCCTGACTAACGCAAGAGCTGAATGGGTTCTCCAGCCAGGAGGATGCCATTGTGGGCGCTGTAATGCTCTGTGAACAGCAGGGGGCACCAAAGCCAAGGGACTCTGGGACAGCTGAGGAACAGCTGCAGAGAAGAGAGCAATGAGGAGGTCTAGGTCCCTGTGGGAAAGCCCAGAAGATGGGGACAGGAAGACCATTCCCACGGAGGAGCTGATCTAGACCTACTGAATCATACGGCCCCTGCGGGAGGGGAAGAGAGTCACCTCTTTAATGAGCCCAAGTCCTTTCCCCACAAGGGGGAGTGGTGGGCATGGCTGCACCCCAGGGCAGTTCTGTAAGTCTGGGAGGAGCACACAGGTGCTTGGATGGGTGGGGCCCACCATAGCGGTCAGCCTTATGGACTGTCTAGGGGCTTAAACATGTTCTTTCTCTAGACTTTACAGTGTTCTGCAAAACCTGTTCCATGCCTTAAATGCCCAATGTTGTCAGTCTAAAAGCTCTTTGTGGGGGAAAAAAAGGACCACATCAATCCCAATTAGAGAGAAGCTCTCAAGTCGGAGCCCAATTATTTTGTCTAAGGAAAAGGGCCCAGGAGCTCACCACCATCACATACGGGTTACAGTAGCTGACAATTGTAGGACTTTTGCTTCTGCAAATCTCATTTGATCCTTCCTTACTATGACCTGGGGCACCTACCAAAGTGAGGTACTGCTATTATAACTACTAGCATTTATGTAGCACCTACAGTGTGCCAGGGACCATAACAAGTGGGGGGTGGGTTTCATTTATAAATATTATCTCATTTGAACCTCCTAATAACTCTGGGAGGTAGGCGGTATTTTTAAGCAAATTTGTTTATTTAAATTTTACTTATTTAAAATATATTTATTTCCTTCCATTTTACAATTGAAGAAACTGAGGTAAATGGAGATTAGGTGACTTGCCCTGGGCCATACAGCTAGTAAGCGTCTGAGGCTGGATTTGAACTCAGATCTTCCTGACACTAAGGCCCAGCACTCTATCCACTGTACCACATACCTTCCTCTATGACGTCCCAACGTCATGTCAGGGCTCTACATACAGTGTCTGATTTGGCTTTCACAATAGCCCTCTAAGGAACTGTCATCATTCCATTTTACAGATGAAGAAACTGAGATTCAGAAAGTGGAAGGAATTGTCCAAGGTCATGAGATCTGTTGGACACAATACCTTGCAGATGTAAGGCGACTGAGAATTCACTGTCCCAGAGTGAAGTTGGCTGAGCCCTCCCTCAGGTTTCTAGGGGTACCCAATACTATTGGCTAGGGTTCCCGTTGCTGTATGTTAGCATCCTACTTTCATTTAAACAATTCAGTTCAAATAACATTTGTAAAGGGATGTTTACTGCAAAGATATAGCAACAACAGGAATTACAAAGCATTTCCCCTGACCCATGGAGCCCATCACCTCAGTCCCTAAAAGGAGGAGGCTCATCCCTGAAGCCTCTTCCCACTAGGTCCACTTCCAGATCCAGCCAGGCCCCTTCTGGGCTGCCTTTGATCTTTTCTGGGTGGGACAGGCCACCTTGCATTCCCACAAATCTCAGCGTGAACTCCAGCCCTAGGACTTTGCGGGGGTTGTTGTTCTGTCCTACCCCGGCTCACAAAGTTGTCACCATCTCCCGTCTTCCTTCGCCTACCATGGGGAAGAAGCAAAGGCGAAGGGCAGAGGTCCATCTCTGTGGGGTCCTGTGTCGGCCCCAAGGGGAGAGGACCTTGGGTGTCTTTTCTATCCAGAGGCCGGGACTTAGGCAGGCAAGAAAAACAAGGGACCAGAGGCCCACTTTGGCCCAGTCCCGGCCCAGCGGCCAGTCACCAGTCCATCTCCTCATCAGGTGGTTGGTGACCTGGAGCTGGTTTCAGAGGGTCTGCGTGCGCTCGCCATCAGGACCAGGGCCTGTCCTTTTCGGGTCCTCAGGCTTTCCTGAAGCAGGCTCCACAGGCATTTCCGTGCTGGCCAACAGCAATCAGAGGGATTCGTATGCTCTAGCGATGGAGCTCCCTTGCCCAGGCCCTGTTATGTGCAGTAACGGGCTCTCAGCTAATTGTTCCTGAGTGCATGGATGACTGGAGCTAGTTAATGAATAAGTGAGGGAGCGAATGGCTGTGTCCAAGTGCCTGCCAGACTGTGAGCTAAGAAGATAGAAAGCTATAAGATTTAACACTGAATCACAGATGTTCTGAGCCAGGGGATACCCTGGAGACCATTTAAGCCAGTCCATTGATTCTGCGCGTCTCCTAGGATGTAGGGTCTGGAAGATGCCTCATGATCATTGAGTCCAGCGCTGTCTGCACAGAGGAGGGAAGGGATGGCCACCTGCTGGTCAGTGCAGGCTTCACAAAGGAGGCGTTTGAATTGACCTTTGAAGGCAGAGGAGGAAGGTGTGCAGTAGGTGGAGATGAGGAATGAGCAAAGGAGCAGAGGTGACCATGAGCCTGGTGGGGTCCTGAGTCAGAGAAGAGGCAGGCCACAAGAAAGCCAAAGATGCCCTTCAGGAATCCTAATGGAGCACAGCTCTCTGAGAGCCAAGATTCCATAGGAGAAGAGTGACAGGTCAGCAGCTTTGACTCCTACGGGGAAGATTGGTAGGCAGGCCTCTCACCTGACCCTGTAGGCAGGGTCACCCCTCAAGATTGCCCAGGGGAATGGGGGACAGAGATGGGGCGAGGAGCCTATGGAAACTGCAGGGCAAAGATGTGTGGGATCTAAGGGACACGCGTCCAGCTGCTCGTTGATGGCTCTTGGCCACATCTGTTTTGGCAACGCCAGAACATGGAGGAAGAGCCCAGGTCCTGAGTCAATTCTCAGGGGATCTATTCCCTCAATTCTGAGGCTGAAATCTTGGGACAAATATGAGAAGGCTTACCTGTGGGGGGAGTGGACAGAAGCCCTGGCAGGGACAGTGCCATACAATGAGTCCTCAGCTGAGTCAGGAGATTTGGCTTCAAATCACAGAATCACACAACTTGAGTAAAAGAGATCTCGGAGACCATTCCTCCTGCAACATTCCTAACAAGTGGTCAGCTGCTTGAAAATCTCCCAGGAAGAGGTAATGGGGGTGGTCATAAAGCATCCACGATGAAATGGTTTTCTCCAGCCTGGTTGATGAATTCACAGAAGATGAAGGGGCAGGTGACGAGACCATAAGGTGTTGAGGTCTTAAATGAAGGACGAAGACTGTCATTTCTTTCTGAGGTGTGACGACATTCTCCGATCTGAACTGATGCAATGAGAAGGTAGCTGCCTGGTTTCTGACCCTGGATCAGTAAGCCCCTGGCAGCCCTTTACAAAAAGAGACCTAGAGTAGTTGAGGCTGGGAATAGCTTTGCCCACTAGGAGAGTGTCCAACTCATCTCTGTCTAGTGTTTGACCAGTGGCAGCAGAGGAGAGAGTCACTAGAACCCAGTCCTCGAGAGAGAATTGTACCTCTACTGTTTGTAGGGAGGGGATTTTTTTCCTCTCTTCCCCGGCCCTCCTCTCCCCCCATAGTCATGGTATCTTGTGTTAGAGCTACTGGCCAGTAGGAGACAATACACCCAACAGGGAATGGTCCAGCTGTTCGGTCAAGGCCTGAGGACAGAAGAGCTTTGAGGGTTGAGAGAGCGTTAGCCCTGTCCAGAAGGAGTTGAATTGTGGTGAGAAATAATGCCCAAGAACCCAGCCAAAGTGCCCAGCAGAGATGCCATACCCAGAGGAGGGCATACCTGGAAGGAAAAGGACAATGGGGCCCTGTAGTATGCGGGCCACCTGTGTTCCTTGAGCGTATGCTGTCTGGCACCAGCGAACACTACAGACATGTTCACACACTTTTCCCACTGACCCCGCCTGTGTCTGCCTGTGGGGCAGAGCATGCCCCAGGAGTGCTTTGTTATTATTATCCTTACGATGAATCTTGGTAAATGCCTTTGCTTGGACCAAATTGTGTATTGGCTTACTATTAACATTAATTAATAGCACCCACATCCCAGGGTTGTCCTGGAATCAAATGAGATAATAATTATGAAGCACTTAGCACAATCCCTGGAACATAGGAAGCACTGTGTAAACTATTTTTGTTGTTAAAAATAACCACCCCACTGGTGGTTTGTGAGTAATCATTTTAGGAGAGAGGATTCCCTGAGTACTGAGAACCACTCTTCCCCCAAGGACCCAACCTTTGAATTGGAGTGAGGGGCTTGCAGGACAGATGCAAGGCTGGGACAGTCCCTTCTCACAAAAAGCTTAATTAGGGAGGAGGGGGAGGGGAATGAAACCTGTACATTAGTAAATAAATATACAGTAATTCAAGATGGAGAGATCTGTTGTGGGGTGGGGGTAAGCACAGGGGGAGCAGAAAAGGCCTTTTTTTAGGGTATGGCACCCGAGCTGGGCTTTCAAGGAAGCTGAGGAGTCTAAGAGACAAAGATGAGGCCGTTCATGGAGAGAAAATTGATGCCGAGAGCTAGGAGGCCCATTTGGGCATGACGATGGCGATGGCACCAAAGTGGAACGATATCAAATGTGACTGGGAAGCCAGACAGGAGCGACTGAAGCCAAGTTCATTAATTAGTAATTAATTAATAAGTAGTTTGCTTTTTTCCCTGGAGACAACAGGGAGCCATTGAACATTGTTAACTAGGGAGATGTCGTGATCAGACACGAGGGAAAAGCATTTAGTCCAATTCACTCATTTTACAGACTCCACAAAAAGGCATTGGCTAGCTCTCCACTCCTACTCTCACCACCATTCCTGTAAGGGAGGGTAGGTGGCCTGTATACAAAAGTAGCTGGACCTCTATGTGGGCACTAGAGATGACATGGAATCAATCAATCAATAAGAATTCATTAAGTGCTTACTACGTTTCAGGAGAGCAGCTAGGTGGTGCTACAATGCATAGAACATAGGGCCTGGAGTCAGGAAGACCCAAGTTCAAATCCAGCCTCAGACACTCACTAGCTGTGCGACCCTAGGCACATCATCATTTAACCCTCTTTGCCTCAGTTTCCTCATCTATAAAATGAGCTAGAGAAGAAAATGGCAAACCGCTCTAGCATCTTTACCAAGAAAACCCCACACAGGGTCACAAAGAGTTGGACTATACTAAAATGACTGAACAAAGACAAATGCTTCAGGAAAGTCAGGAGCACGACCATCAACATTTAGATGCTTCAGAGAACCCGCTGTGTCTCAGCCTCTTCTCTGTGACCTAGACTTCTTAGCTCAACTCTCTCTGGGCTTTGAGGTGGAAAATCATTATCCTACAATATTTCATAAATTTATCACAGATTGTTTTCATGGGGTCAGAAAAGGAGTCTCACAGTTTCTCAGAGGAAATCTAGCTCGCCTTCCTCCTCCTGACTACCTTTGGACCTGTTCATTTTCATTTTGTACCGTCTCAAATATATATATACTGTTGAACAAGTTCTGCACGCTGTCCATCCAAATCAATGTCTCAGTGACAGACACCTACTTCACCTACCTGGGTGAATGGTCAGGTCAAACTCCTGTGAAAGCATATGTAAAACCTCCTCTATAGTTTCTCTAGAAATATTAATAATATTCATCTGGCCTAAAACTTCTTTCTGCACTTTTTTCTTTAGGAAAATATTTAGAACAAAAGCTAAGGCCTTTCTTAGGGAAATGGGTTAAAAGTGATTCCCAGCCTTAGCTCTCATCTTGATAAGTTTCCAATCTGAGCCAGACTTACTCCGTTTTCTCTTGTCACTGACATTTTGTGCGGCTGCTGGAGTTGTCTCATTTTCCTGAGTTACGTTTTGTTTTCCTATAAATCACATCATTTCAGGGAAGTCATTCGTGATCGTGCCACTGACTGTTTTGCAGGATGCAGGTGGATACAACCAGAGTGCCCAAACTCTGGAAAGTTCCTAAGTCTAAAAACAGTAGCTGCACTTTACTATTAAAAAACCCTTGTAAAGATCAAAGATCCATTTGAATGTGTATGTGTGTACCACTAATAATAATAGAATCACTTCTAAAAACAAACAAACAAACAAAAACATTGTAAGTCTCCGTGCCTGCTGAGAGGCCTTGAACCTGATTTGTTCTGCAATTTCACATTTTGCTAATAAATCACATAGCTTGGCCTTTATTTCCTCAGTTATTATAAAATTACTCATGACAAGGGCAGGATACTCTTTGCTTGTCTCCTTGAAGCCTTGATTATCATTACGATACCCTTTTCTCCTCCTTAGTCAAAAATTTTCAATGGCTAACTATTATCTCTAGTATAAAATGCAAACTCCACTTGTTAGTGGCATTTAAAGCCCCCTTCAATTTGGCTTCTATTTACCTCCCTAGTCCTTTTTTCATATCGTCATCTTTCCTGCATTCTCCATTCCTGTCAAACTGGTCTCACGGCTCTCTGCCTCTATTTCCTCTCTATCATTGAGAAAGGATTAATATAGCCATCCAAAGAAGGAGGTCACTAGGTCCCTTTGTTTACTCCCAGGGTCCTACTGATTCCTTAAGGGGAGTAATCCAGGAGGGAAAAGATGGTGACTTCACTATTCAACTAGCCTGTGACGTTAACCCCCCAGATGTATTTTATCTGCTTTGCTCTTTTTTTCTCGTTCAGGATTCCTGCAAATGTTACCTGGAGTCATCTTGGAGCACGCAGTCCATTCTGAAGGCGTGGTAGAGGCTGTACCGTGCCTGTAATGCCTGCTGCACTAGTAAAGCTGATTTGCTATTATGTCTCTTTATCAGGGCCAACGGTACACTAAGACTGATACTTGTCGATGTATACAGTCACACTTTATTCATCCAAAGTGTGCAATGATGATTCAATAGTCCAAAAATCAGCCCCTAAAGGAACCAGTCTCTTGATCCCTCCTAGTCCCACCAAATGTGTCTCCTTCAGTGGATAGAGCACCGGACCTAGAGTCAGGAGGACCCGAGTTCAAATCTGGCCTCAGACCAGACACTTCACACTTCCTAGATGTGTGACCCTGGGCAAGTCACTTAACCCCAGTTGCCTTAAAAAAAAAAGTGTCTCCTAATCTTCACAATGAGGCTCCTTTCTAGATCTACTCATAAGAGGAGGCCGCGTTTCTTTCTCCAACATGGTACTCTGAAAAGCATCTGTCGATTAGCACTACTCTTCGGTGAACATGGGGTGCTTTGGGAAACACTCTTAGCGGAGACCTAGGTGCAGGCTGACGGCTGGGGCTCCAGTGGATTGGCGTGGTTCTGGCTGAGGGTGGTTACAAGTTACATCCGAATTCTGATTGATGACTGATTGTCTAAGTTTATCATGAAAAGACAATATCGAGCAAAGCTGAGCTGATTATTGAATGTTTACCACATTTTGGGTAGCTGGGTAGTAGAGTGTATGGAGTGCTGGGCCTGGAGTCAGAAAGACGCATCTTCTTGAGTTCTGGTAGGGCCTGACACTAGCTATATGACCATGGGAAGGTCACTTCACCGTGTCTGCCTCAGTTTCCTTATCTGTAAAATGAGCTGGAGAAGGAAATGGCCAACCACTTCAGTACTTTTCCTAAGAAAACCTCAAATGGGGTTGGAACAGTCAGACAAAACTAAGCAAAACAATATTCAGAACGTTAGCCTGAAACTGGAGTTTTACGCATTGTGGTCTTTCCCTCATTTGAGATCCCATGTTACCTGAAATTGTCTTGGGGCAGAGAATCATGCCAGAGAGCGTGAGGGACTTTACCAGTTTGGACGTCTCCATCTCTAAGTTAGAAATGATTGGATATAATCATAAATACTCATAAATTAAATAGAACTGGTTCTGGCAGACTTGAGCCCTAAAACACAGAGTACGGTAATAGTATTCGTGTTTGTTGTTCACAGTGTAAGCCGGGGAGACTTGTATTAGACGGGAGAATGAATTCACCGCCCAGTGCCTCAGTGTCTACTCCTGTGACCTACTGCTCCCTGTCGCCTTAGCTACAAACAGGGATGGTGTCACTATGTAGGAGCTTGTTGAGAGATTGAATGACAGTCACACCCTTGACTTACACCTACGGGTGTTCCTCTTCCAAGATAAAGAGTTGTGAAATGCCTTGATCTGACCATTATCTATGATCATTCCAATTCTCCCAAAGCCTCACTCATCCTAAGACCATTAATCATCCCTGTGATCTGTCATTCCTTCAGAGGCCTTCCTTTCCCTAGTCCCTAGTCCAGCCCGGTAGTCCTTGAGTTAAATGGTTCCGAAGGACTTTCTTCTCTGCTGCTTACAAGCACGGCCAGATGTCTCCCATCCTTAGAAAACCTTCACTGAGACTATGATTCTCTCAAGTTATTCTCCAGTATCTCTCCTCCCTTTCACAAACAAGCCGTCTCCACCTGTTTCTTCCTCTTCCTTCTTCCTCTCGCTTCTCAGCCCTTTTCAGTCTGGCTTCTGACCTCGTCACTCACCTGACAGTGCTCCCTCCAGTTACCTGTGATCTCCCAGTTGCCAGCTCTGATGGTCTTTTCTCAACCTCTGTTTCAGTCCCTTGGTTCAGCCCATTGCCTTAGTATGACAATAAGCAGCTTTTGGTGGGGGGGGGGGCAATTTCCATTGTTCAGGGTCACTTTACACTTCTTATTTTTTATTATTTTTCTTAACAAGCATTTATTTTCCCTCCCTACCACCTTGTGTCATTCTCATCATTGTATTCCACACCCTTGAAGTGATTGGGCGCTTGTCCTGTCCAGGGGTAGACTCGTCTTTGTCCACTCACCTGAAGTGACTGACCCCATGACTTGCCCTTCTCCACTGAGAAAGGATATTTGTTGTTGTCGTTGAGTTGTGTCTGACTCTTCATGACCCCATTTTGAGGTTTTCTTGGCAAAGATACTGGGGTGGCTTGCCAGTTCCTTCTCCAAATCATTTTACAGATGAAGACACTGAGGCAAACAGGGTGAAGTGTCTTGCCCAGGGTCACCCAGCTAGGAAGGGTCTACGGCCAGATCTGAACTCACAAAGATGAGTCAGGCCCAGCGCTCTATCCACTTCATGGCTGGGAAAGGATATTGGTGTCTCTCAAAGGGAGGAGTTCTCTTTAGCTGCTTGAGCTGTCTGAAGCCTGTCTGAAAAAGAAAACTCCTCCTAGATATTGTCTCCTGCTGAGTCTTCATGACCCTGGTTCTTCCTGCCTGTCTGACTCCTCCTTCTCTGGCTTCCTTGTCAGATAAGCATCAATATCATGGCCCCTCACTATGAGTACACCCAAAGACCGCGTTCTAGGTTGCTTTTTCCTCTCTACACCCTCTCAGTGACTCGGTCTGCTTCACTAGCCTCTGCATGCAGGTAGCTCTCCAATCTATAGATCCAGCCCCAGACTGTCTCATGATCCTCCAGTCCCCATGTCATTTGAGTATTTCAAACGGGATTTCCTATAGTCATGTCAGACTTTAGAGGTTTAAACCAGATTCGCTGTCTTCCCCCTCACCACCAAACCCACCCCTCCTCTGATCTGCCTGACTTCTGTCTGGGGCACTCCCACCCTCCCAGCCAGCTGCATCCACAGCCATGAGTCAGTCGGCAAGCATTATTGATTCCGGCTCCCCCATGTCCCCTGCCTTGGAAAGCTTCTCTCTACTCAGACAGCCACCTCGTTGGCTCGGGGCCTCAGCAGCCTCTCCCTGGATGATTGTCTGCCTTCCATTGGCTGTGTTGCTGCCACAGGTGATGACCTCTTCTTCCCACTAGACTCCTGGATGTGGGTGCTGTGTGCTGGAAAGGGTGTTTCCCCTTCTCTTGTCCCAAGAGGCCACCTCGCCACCTTCCTGGAGCCCCAAACCATGCTGTCTGAGCCCTTTTCTCCTTGCCCCATTGTCTCACTCTAATATACTGTAAGCTCATTGAGGACAGGCACAGGTTTTGTTGAGATTTAGGGGTGCTGGGACCCCAAAATAGCGATGTAGGTCCTGCCCGAATGAATTTGACCCAAGCCTTCTTTCAGCCAAAGACAAGGTTTATTAGAACACTGATCGGGGTAAGCAAGATTCCTAAGGCGTCTGTGCTATTGGCTAGATTTTAAGAATCTGAGTGCCTTCATGGAGACGAGATGGATCTTATATACAGAAAGGATGTGGGAGGGATCTAGGAGTGGCCAAGTAGTCCAGGGTGACTGTGAGGAGGGGTCTAGTGAGGATCTGGATGGGAGTGGCCAGGAAGCTGGGGTGTCTGGAAGGTAGAATGCCAGGGACCTGGGCCACATGGGAAAGTCCAGATCCCAAAGACATGGTCTTTTCCTTTTAGGGCTTCAGATCCCCTCCCCATCAGTTTGCTTGCCTTTGTCTCCTCAGTGACTGCCCCTAGACTAGCCAATATTTGCAAAGCATCTTGAGCAAGAAGCAGGAGGGAAGTCATACTCTCATCCCCAGCCTGACCTTCATCTCCTGTCAGACCCTGATGGAGACAGCCCAGGGTCTGAACCAAGAGTCTTGGGAGACTCGCCTCTGTTGAGGTTCAGGGAACCATATGTTGAGGTATAGGGATTCTGGGACCCCGAAACAGTGACACACAGATCCTGCCCGAATGAATTCGACCCAAGCCTTCTTTCAGCCAAAGGCAAGGTTTATTAAAGATCTACCATATTGGCAAGTCTTAAGGAATCTAAGCGCTATTTGCCAGATTTTAAGTATCTAAGCCATTGGCCAGATTTTAAGAATTTGAGCACCTTAATGGAGGCCACATGGACCTTATATACAGAAAGACTGTGGGAGGGATCTAGGAGTGGCCAAGTAGTTTGGGGTGGCTAGAGGAAGGGTCTAAGGAGGATCTTGAAGGAAGCCAGAGAATGGGGTCCAGATAGGATCAAGGGTGGGAAGTAGCCAGGCACTGGGAGGTAATAGACAATGGAGGGCTGGGCTAGGTTAAGGGCAACAGAATTGAGAGATTGGGAGTAGGCATAAGGAAAGGCAAGTTGATAGGATTATAACCTCAGGGGACAGCTGGAGTTCAAGGAGAGACCAAGATGGGTTTTTTTCTCTAGGACCTGTAGACAAATGGGACCCAAATTCTTTTTGGGGTAAGGGGCAAAGGTCTCGGCTTGGGCCCATATCCCATCAAGTCAACCACCTCCCTTATTTTACATATGAGAGAACTGAGAGAGAGAAGAGTCCAAGGTGGTACAGGTGGTAAATGGCAAAGCAGATTCGAATCTTGAAAGTATACAGTTGCTTGTTCTGAGCCATGATGATTCCTGCTGATGTGTGCACAATAGATTTAGCCCAAGATTTGCATCTCCTCTTCTCTGGGATGGAGCTCAGTCCTGGGAAAGAACTTGCTGGGTGAGGCAGGCATTGTGTGGAACAAAGGAACGTGGCCAAGCGGAAGGGTGCCAGGTTTGGGCAGTCACTCACATCACCAGGTCCACATCAATGTGGAGGACCCTCTTTCTGGAATCCTTGAGCACTCCCTGGGTGGCTCTGCATCATTTAATCATTTTTAAAAATCAGTGATTTGGGTTCAAAGGCATGGAAGGCAGCTTTGCCAAATTTGCAGATGATATAAAGGGAGGAAGAACACCTAACATACTGTGCAGCAGAGTCAGGATCTAAGCCTCAGTGGCCAAGTGATGGGGTATAGGCCCAAGTCGAGACCTTTGCCCCTTGCCCCAAAAAGAATTGGGGTCCCATTTGTCTACAGGCCCCAGAAAACCCTTAAACTCACTCTGGTCTCAAACGGTTACCTGAAGGCCATATTCCACTCAATGGCTTTTCCTTATAGACTCTCCCTGTCTCCCTTTGAAAACCTAATAAAGTCCTAGTATATTTCCCACCTCTGATCTTATCCAGACCCCATTCCTTCCAGTTCCCTTCATTATCTATTCCCATTGTCTATTCAACCTCCCAGACATTCCAATCAGAATTCTCCCTAAATTCACCCCAGCTTCAGGATCTTTCTCCCAGCCCCAACTCCAAACACCCAAAATTATTTGAGTGTATATAAGATCCATCCTGGCTCCCATTTAAACGCTGAGATTTCCTCACTTTATGGGTGTCACTAATGTTCAGATTCCTTAAGAGTCTGGCCTATATGGTCCATCCCTAATAAAACTCTGTCTCTGGCTGAAAGAAGATTTGGGGCAAATTCTTTTGGGCAGGACCTGCTGTGTGTTGTGATCTCGGGGTCCCAGCACCCCTAACCCTCTAGACCTCTTCACAAGGACTTGAGGCAGAATCTAATAAAGCAAAATTGAATAGAGTTAATAATAGGGGACTGGAGGTGTAGCCAAGATGGCAGAGTACAGACAGCAACTTGGCTGAACTCTCCCAACATTCTCCTTCAAACAACTTTAAAGTAATTCCTCAGAACAAATTTTGGAGTGGCAGGGCCAACAAAAGGTCAGAGTGAGATATTTTACAACCCAAGACAGTTTAAGAGGTCTACAGGAGATATCTGGGACACTAGGCTGGGGGGCATCAAGTCTGCTAGAATATCAGCAGAGGGCCTTGGAAGTGGCTGCAGCAGCAGCAGCTTCAGAGGCTCTCAGGCCAGAGATGGGGAAGGAGTTGGACAACTGGTCAGAAAGAGATTACAGGGGATACTTTGTTGGCACTGGGTACAGCTGGCACTGCTTGGCAACTCTACTGACCATAGCTGTTTTGGATTACAGTTCCAAGGTAGAGAGGAATGCTTATGGTCCATCACAAGGGAGCAGGTGCCCTGGTCACAGTTCCCAGGCCAAGAGGAGCACTAGGGCTCATGGCTGCAGAAGAGTAAGGGTCCTGGTCATATTTGCAGGACCAAGAGAAGTGCTAATGCTTGTGGCTGCAGGGGAGCAGGGGCTCTTCCTGAGTAAAGACCAGAGCACAGACCAGAAGAGCAGTGACCACACCTCTCACCAGATTACACCACTTTTGAAGTGCTGAAAACTTGCAGACCCCCAGAACTTGCTCTGAAAATAACAGCACAAAGAAGCCTAAGACTGGGACAGTGCCTCCCCACCCCAAGTGAGCAGAGCCCAACTTTCACATAAAGTTCAAAGTCAGGAAGTAGGCTGGGAAAAATGAGTAAAATAAAATAAAATAAAATAAAATAAAATAAAATAAAATAAAATAAAATAACTTGATCATAAAAAGCTATTTTGGTGGCAGGAAAGACCAAGACATAAAATCAGAAGAAGATAACAATGTGGAAACAGCTACAACCAAAGCCTCAAAGTAAGATTGAGCCAAACCCAATAAGAATTCCTCAAAGAGTTAAAGAGATTAAAAGGAGAGGAAAAATTTGGAAAAGAAATGAGAACAATGCAAAAAAATTGTGAAAAGAGAATTAACAGCTTGGTAAAAAAAAATGCACAAAAGAAGAAAATAACACCTTAAATAATAAAATTGGATTAATGGTAAAAGAGGTACAAAATTCAACGAAGAAAAAAAAAACTCCTTAAAGAACAGAATTGGCCAACTGGAAAAAGGGGTAAAAAAGCTCACTGAAGAAAATAATTCCTTAAGAATTAGAATTGAGCAAGTGAAACATCAAGAAACAATAAAGCAAAATCAAAAGAATTTTTTTTAAAATACAAGAAAATATGAACTATCTCATTGAAAAAAAAAACTGACCTGGAAAAGAGATCAAAGAGAAATATTTCAAGAATTATTGAACTACCTGAAATTTTTTTAAAAAAGAGCCTAGATATTGATATTGATCCAGAAGGTAAAATAGAAATTGAAGAAATCCACTGATCACCACCTGAAAGAGATCTGAAAATGAAAATTCCCAGGAATAGCCAAATTCCAGGGCTCCCATGTCAGGAAGAAAATGTTACAAACAGCCAGAAAGAAACAATTGAAATATCATGGAGCCACAGTCAGGGTCACACAAGATTTAGCAGCTTCCACGTTAAAGGATCAGAGGGCTTGGAATATGATATTATAGAAGGCAAAGGAACTAAGATGACAATTAAAAATAACCTACCCAGCAAAACTGAGTGTAATCTTTCAGGGGGAAAAATTGATATTTAATGAAATAGAGGACTTTCAAACATTGCTGATGAAAAGCCCAGAGTTTAGTAGAAAATTTGACTTTCAAACACAAGACATAAGAGAGGCAAAAGAGATTCAATAAACTCAAACTGTTTATATTACTATGTGGGAAGATGATACATGTAACACCTAAGAGCTTTATCATTATTAGGGCAATTAGAAGGAGTCTGCATAGACAGAGGGCATGATACAAATCAGCTGTGCTGAGATGATCCCCCTCCACACACACACACACACACACACACACACATGAAGGGGCGAGAAAAAGAAATGGCCAGGCAGAAGAGGTAGAATGAAAAATATTTTCTCACATAAAAGAGGTACACGAGGATGAGCTTTTATAGTGAAGAGGAAAAGAGAGGTGGTCGTGAGCAATGTTTGAATCTCACTCTCGTTGGAATTGTTTCAAAGAGGGAAGAATATATGTACATACTCAATTCGGTATAGATGTCTGTCTTACCCACTAGGGAAATAGGAGGGGAAGGAGGTAAGAGAAATGGGGGGAGGGGATGATAAAAGGGAAGGTGGATTAAGGGATGCAGTGTGCAGAGGCAAAACAGACTTTTGAGGAGGGTCAGGATAAAAAGAGAAAGAGAGAGAGGATAAACAAAAGAAAATGGGATAGACGGAAACACAGTAATCATAACTGTGAATGTGAATGGGATGAGTTAACACATAAAACAGAAGCAGATAGCAGAATGGATTAGAAACTAGAACCCAACAATATGTTATTTACAAGAGATTCACTTGAAACAGAAAGACACACACAGAGTTAAAATAAAGGGTTGAAGCAGAATCTGATATCTTCAGCTGAACCAAAAGAAGGCAGAAGTAGCAATCATGATCTCAGACAAAGCTAAAGCAAGAAGAGATCTAATTAAAAGAGATAATTCATTCCATAATTTCCTCACAATGAAACTACATTTTGCTAAAAGGTACCATAGAAAATGAAGCAATATCAAAAATTTTGACAGCAAGTTTCTCTGATAAAAGGTCTCAAATATATAGAGAACTGAGTCAAATTTATAAAAATAAGAGCCATTCCCCAATTGATAAGTGGTCAAAGGATATGAAAAGGTAATTAATTTTCAGAAGAAGAAATCAAAGCTATCTACAGTCATATAAAAAATGCTCTAAATCTCTACTGATTAAAGAAATACAAATTAAAACAACTCTGAGGTACCTCCTAACACCTATCAAAAATGACAAATGCTGGAAAGGATGAGAGAAAATTGGGACACTAATGCAACTAAACAGATACACTAATAAAGTACCAGTGGAGTTGGGAGCTGGTTCAAACATCCTGGAAAAAAAATTTGGAACTATACCCGAAGGGCTATAAAACTGCATATTCTGATCCAGCAATAACACCACTAGGTATCTACCCCAAAGAGATCAAAGGAAAAGGAAAAGGATCTATATGTACAAAAACATTTATAGCAGCTCTTTTTGTGATGGCAAAGAACTGGAAATCTAGGGGATGCCCATCAGCTGAGGAATGGCTGGATAAGTTATGGTATATGATTGTGATGGCATACTACTGTGCTATAAGAAATGATGAGGGGGATGGCTTCAAAGAAATCTGAGAAGACTTGAATGAACTGATGCAAAGTGAAGTGAGCAGAATGGGGAGATCATTGCACACAGTAGCAGCAATATTGTAATGATGATCAGCTGTGAAAGGCTTGGCTACTCTGATCAATAAACACAGTGATCCAGGACGATTCCAAGGAACTCATGATGAAAAAATGCCATCCGTCCACCTCCAGAGAGAGAACTGGTGAACTCAGTGCAAATTGAAGTATAATGTTCTTGCTCTTTTCTTTCTTCCTTCCTTTCTTTCACAATATGGCTAATATGGAAATGTTTTGCATGATTTCACATTTATAATTGACATCATTTGCTTGCCTTCCCAGTGGGTGGGAGAGGGAGAGAATTTGGCATTCAAAATTTTTTAAAAATGTTTAAAATAACTAATAAATTTATTTTTAAAAACTAAAGAAGGCCTGGGCAGCTATCTTCAGGTATTTGAAAGACCATCATGTGGAGAAGGGAAGGGCTCAGATTTATTGTGTTTGGCCCTCAAGAATTAGCTAGAAGCTGTGAAGAGTTTCCCGTAGGCTTAAGGGCAAGGAAAACCTCCCGACTGTATGTACCCTACTGTAGCCTGGGCCTCAGCATGGCACCTTCAGCCTGCTTGGAGGCTGGATAATCAGTTATCTGTCTATCACGTGGTAGCAGAGATGGGCTTTGGGGGCATGAACGCTGAGGTTTCTTCTGATGCTAAAACTCTGTGGTTTTGTAAATGTAACCTCTTTCATTTGTTTAAAAGAACTCCAGAGGTCTAGCTGGAGATGGCATGCCTAGAGAGCAGTTTATCTGAAAGGCACTGGGAGAATGCATCCAGAAAAAGGAAAGATGACTATCCTTCTCATCTCTGCTCAGGTCAGACCCCCAGACCCTCTGGAATGGGGGGTTCATTTCTAAGCACCCCATTTCTGAGATGGCTGTCTTTAAGAATCTGCTGCTTTGTGTGTGTGTGTGTGTGTGTGTGTGGCAATTGGGATTAAGTGACTTGCCCGGGGTCACACAGCCAGTAAGTGTCAAGTGTCTGAGGTTGGATTTGAACTCAGATCCTCCTGACTCCAAGGCTGGATCTCTATCCACTGCACCACCTAGCTGCCTCTCTCTTCAAGAATCTGACGGGCTGTCCAAGAGAAGGGGAATCAGCAGCCTTCCGCTTGGCCCGACAAGGGCTGGTCCTGAGAGAGCTTCAGCTCCACTCAAACAGCCTCCCACTCCTCCCGCAGGAGCTAGCGATCATTCTGCAGGCCAGGGCCCAGGAGGCCAGTCACACTGGCTGGAAGAAATGAAGGTGACTTTCCGAGTGTCAGATGAGGCTGATGTGCTGAGAACTGCCTAATGATGAAGACAGTACAGGAGTGGAAGGAGCCGCCTTGGTGGTAATGCTGCTGCTGCTGCTGGCACCACTTCGGCAGCATTTAGACGGCTTTGTGAGGCACTTTATAAATATTCTCTCATTTTATCCTTACAACAACAATCCCCATTTTATAGATAAGGAAGCTAGGCTTTGCGGGGTGAAGTGACTTGTCTGGGGTCCCACAGCTGGTAGATCTCTGAGGTTGGATTTGAATTCAGACCTTCCTAATTATCTTCGAGCACCCTGTTATTGGAGGTCTGCAAGTAAAATGTAGATGACAATTTGTTGGGGACGTAAACTTAGGCCTGATAACCTTTAATGGTCTCTGAGATTCTAGGGTTCTGTGAAAAGCATTCTAGCGGATGGACCGAGCCTGTACACCACAGAAGGGTCTCCATGGAAACCACCAGGCCCCTCCATAGAACGTGAGACCCCACAAGTCCCTCGGATGAACTGAGGTGAGGAAAGAGGGGTTGATGGGAGAGTGGGGAGGGCAAGGAGAACCGGGTCTAGAGGCGCCCAAGCGGAACACCGGTCACTCTTGTCTCCGTTCCAGGGCTCCTGTCCAAGATGAATTACTTAACCGTTCCAGAGGAGACCCGGAGGGAGGTCGTTGAACCTCCAGCCACTCCGCCAGTTATTTCAGCCCCCACCACAGCTGCCCCAGTCATACCACATAGCAGATCTAGCCATTCTAAGCACCTGGCCAAAGCCTCCCACAGCTCATGGGGCCACACAAGCCTAAAGAGCAAGCCCTCTCAGAGTAGTAGCCAAATTCAGCCATCGTATACCTCCATGGGCCAAAGCTGGGATCTAGATCGCCACGTGAGAACTAAGAGGGGTAAGACTACCTACCCGTGGGTCCTTAGGCCTGAGAAACCCCAGCCTGGAGCCTCGCTTCCACTTAGAAGTACCTGGGTCTGGGTCCTGCTCTCTGTAGGCCTGCTGGACCATCCTCTCAGGCATAGTCAAGGGAATATTAGAAGGCTGTCAAGGGCATGGCTATCCCTGGCTTCGAGACAGAAAACCATCATTGCCCAGTCCTTCAGCTCACTGCCTTCTGTGCCCAAGACCTCAGGCAGCACTCAGCACAGCCTCAGACAAAGCATTTCCCCAAGTGTCTACGTGGCTACTCTTCTCCTTTTTTTTTTTTGTCAGTCTCCCCTCACATATAGTTTAGAGAGCCCCAGAGCAGAGGTTCCTCCCCATTACTGCTTCTATCCTCCTCCGTATAGTGAAGGGGAGTGGCCTCTTCCAGATTGAAATAGATGAGTCTGAGAGTGGGAGAGAAGCGGGTGCCCTCCTGTGACAGAATGCCTTCTTGCTGTGAATTATCCTGCCTCATGGGTAGTGACCGTACCAGGGCCCCTGCACACTTTGTTACTGAAAATCTCAGAGCCCCCACTGAAGATCCCACGCCCTGGCACCATCACTGCCCAGAGCCTGACCTCTCTCCTGCCCTTGTAGCCAGGGTCCAACGTGTCCACAAGAAGCAGATGGCGGCTGATGAGCTTTTACAAAAGTGCTGTGGTAAGATCTATGAAGGCTTACATCATATCCAAGTCATGCTGGCCATCATGGTCGAGAGCCTCATCTTTGAAATCTTTATCTTCACCGTGGTCTGTTTTAACACCTTGGTCCTGGTGGTGCAGACTTTTGCTGAGGTAGAGATCTGGGGAGGTAAGCATCCTTGAGGAAGGGACTGCAGAGCCTCAAGAACCTGGGGATGGCTGGGAGAGACCTACCTGACTCCAGTCTGGTCAGTTGGGTTCAGGGCTTCTCAAACTCCTAGGGCCATCAGAAAGGGCCAGGGAGCCGATGAGGACCAGGGGAGCCATCTTCAGCTACCCGGAAGATTTTGCATGGAGGAGGTGGGCAGGGCATGGGTTTGGAGGGTCATCCAAGTATACTGGGAAAGCTCTTAGCTCTCCAAGATACCAGAGAGAGCCCCAGTAACCG
Source organism: Phascolarctos cinereus (assembly GCF_003287225.1). Classification (NCBI taxonomy): domain Eukaryota; kingdom Metazoa; phylum Chordata; class Mammalia; order Diprotodontia; family Phascolarctidae; genus Phascolarctos; species Phascolarctos cinereus. The sequence continues at coordinate 256,791,712 of NW_027556402.1, read as the reverse complement.
GACATGACTGGTATTCAATTGGTATATAGCTTGGTATATAGAGGAAGAAATGGCTTACTGATAAACGGGCCTAGAGATGAGAACGAGGGAGCAATTCCCAAGCCTGGAACTCTCACCCTCCTCACCTCTGCCCCCTGGCTTCCTTCAAGTCTCAGCTCAAGGCCTCCCTTCTGCAAGAAGCCTTTCCCAGGCCTCCTTCCCTCCTCTGAGGCTACCCTAATTCACCCCCTTGAGTTCTTGTCTGTACAGAGTTGTCTGAGTATTGTCTCCCCTCTTAGATCTGCAGAGGTCAAGTGACGTAGCAGAATGGGTGACTTGTAGATGAGTGGAACCCTCTCTGAGTTAGCTTCCTCATTTGTGAATTGTAGCCTCTTAACTCCCAGCGGTGCAAGTCAGATAGCAAGTGCTTTTCAGACGTCAGGAAGTTCAAGGATAACCAAACCCACGCCACTGTCCCCAGGCCAACCCAAGACAGCCCCACCTGGGTCACCAGACCCCTTAGAGCCTCACTGCTCTGACACAGTAAGGTCTCCCCTGCCTTGCCCTTCTACTTTTACAGCCTCAGCACCAATTTAGGAACACTAGCCTGGAGGCCTTGACTCTCCTGAGCCCCAAACAGGAGGCAGGCGGGCCCGCTGCCACCAGTTGCACCCACATCTCAGCCACTCTGACACTCTGATCAGAAGAGCGCAGAGAATACTATAGGCATTGAAATGGATGGGTGGAACTCACAGACACTAGTCTGATGGAGCAGAAGTCGATGGGCTGCGGCAGTTAGGTGGTACAGTGGATACTGCTCCAGCCTTGGAGTCACGAGGACCAGAGTTCAAATCTGGCCTCAGTCACTTGACACTTACTAGCTGTGTGACCCTGGGCAAGTCACTTAACCCCAATTGCCTCACCAAAAAAAAAAAAAAAGAAGTCTATGGGCCTAGAATGTATCCAGGATAAAGGGGGACTGGAAAAAATAGAGGAACTTCAGCTTACTTACATCCTGAAAGAAAAACACAGTAACTAATAAGTAATCCTGATACATACGTCATTTTGGATTTACTATCCAAGAGGAGAGGTGACTCTCATGGACTCTCATATCCTGGAAAGACTCAGCTCCTACCTGAAAAGAGCAAGCAGGTGGTTGGGTGAGGGCAGAGGGAGGAAGTATGCAGAGCAGGTGGGGAGGGGGCTTCAGGAGAAGGCTGGGCCTACAGTGAAGCTGAGGGTCTGACCCCCCACAGAATGGTACTTCACAGCTTTAGACTCCATCTTCCTCTCCATCTACTTTATGGAAGCTGTCCTAAAGATTATGACCATGGGACTTGGCTACTTCGATTCTTGGAACAGCCTAGGTGGGTGGGGCTGGGGCCCTGGGTTGGATGGGAAGGGGAGGGATGGCTGAAGTTAGGAACGTGGTACCACCCAACAAGAAAGGGACTGAGCACAGGGTGGCGGTGGTGATGAATTGCCATTTTCTCCAGGGAGTGGTCTTCCAGGTCTGGAAAGGGGTTAGAATAGAGGGTGAGCGCTTTTTAGATATGGGGAAAAGAGGCTCTTCAGTGTTGCCCAGGAGCTTGCTTTAAAAGATAGAGACACCACAACTCAGTGGTCAGAGCACTGAATCCCAGAGGCAGAAGACCTGTGTTCAAATCCTGCCTCTGGCACTGACTAGCTGTGCAACCCTGGGCAAGTCATTTCCCTACGAAACCTTAGTTTCCTCATCTGTAGAGTGGGCATAACGATGCCTGCAATAGCTCCCTCCCAGGGTGACTGTGAGGTTCAAAGGACAGAAGAGGGATGGGCACTTCCCCAGCTTAAAAGAGGCAGCTGGCTCAGCATCATCACTCCTGACGAGCAGCCGGAGCGCTGCGGGCTGGGCTCTTGAGATGGCACTGTGGCCCCTGCCTCCCCTCAGACTTCTTCATCCTAGTCGTGGCTGCAGTGGACTTCATGCTCAAACAGTTCTACTTCTCCAGTGCCAATAGAATGGTCCAGAGCAAGACTGTCTTCCGAATCCTGAAGATCTTCAAAAGCCTTCGAGCCCTGAGGGTTATAATGGTGCTTCGGAGGCTCAGGTGAGGCCAGGCGGGCCCTCCGCTCCTTCCAGGCCAGGAGCTGGGCCAGCACCAGCTGGAGAGAGTGTGAGGCTTGGAGTCAGACCCCTGACTTCACATCCCACAGCTGGCACTCACTCCTAACCTTGGGCAAATCACTTCTCCTCTGGGCCTTAGTCAGGGAGGCGAACTAGAGGCCCTACGTGTGCCTTCCACGATCTCATTCCTGAACGAACGTCCACGTTCCTCAGTGTCTCCATCTGTAAAATGAAGGGGCTGGGCCAGAAGTGTCCTCGCTTCCCACTTGAAATCTGTGTTCCTGTGGATTGCAGGTCATCAGCTCCCATACCAAAGTTCCTTCCAGCTTTCCCACTGTGTTTTCAATGCTCTCCTGCCCCTCTCATGTCTTCTGTTCTCTGTCCTGCTCCCGCACCTGTTCTTTGCCCTAAAACCCTTTCTGGTTCAAAGGTTCTTTGAAGCCAGAGGTCCCAGACAGAGGCTCCGGAGGGGTGAGAGCCCAGGCCTCCTGGTGATGCCCCAGCCTGGTGGTGGCCAGCAAGGCCTCCGCAGTCTTTCCCCTCTGACCATCTCGTCTGCCTCTCCTCCTGCTTTTAGCTTCCTCAACAGCCTCCAGGAGGTGACAGGGACTCTGGCCCGGTCGCTGCCATCCATCGGGGCCATCCTCGTCCTGATGTTCACCTGCCTCTGTATCTGGGGAAGGACGGGGTAGCCAGGGAGGGCGGAGGCTACCAGGGGCAAGACGGCTAGGACTGGGCAGGGGGCGGGATGGCTGGCCAGTTTTACAAGGGCCCCAGGGGCCTCCTTAGCCTCCCAGTCTTCTTCTCCGTGATACTTCGAGCCCTGTTCAGCCATTCGGACCCCAAGCACTTCCAGAACATCTTTACCACCATCTTCACTCTTTTTACTTTGCTCACCCTGGATGACTGGTCCCTCATCTACTTGGACAGCCGGGCAAAAGGTAGTGGAGAACAGGCCCGAGCCCTTGGAGGGGCTGGGAGGTGGGCATGGGTCCAACACAGGTGTGAAGGCTGGGCATTCTCTCCAGCTTCAGAGCAGGAGCCATAAATAACAGAGCGGGGTAAACGGGGACCTTGGCCCAGAGTCAAAATTCAGAGAGTGCTGGTGCAGAAACAATAGCACAGCATCTAGTTGGAAAGAAAAATTGATAGAAAACTCTCCCCCTCCCCACTCTGCTCTGCCTCCCTCCAACTACGGACATACTTCCTTCCTGTTACTGGCCCCAAACCTGGTCTATGATACTTGTTCTGAGTGTGAAGTTAAGGCCCTTCCTCCCCAGGTGCCTGGTATATCATCCCCATCCTCATGATCTACATCATTATACAAGACTTCATTTTCCTCAAGTGAGAAACCAAGCCCTCTCTCTCCTCCCCACCTTGAGGCTGCCTAGCCACCTTCCCCTGCTCCACCCTGGGGCTTTCCACACCCTCCTTTTCCAGCCCTCGGGCCCAAGCCCCTCCAGGACCTGGCCCTCTCCCCAGACAAACCCCAGCTCAGCCCCTACTCTGCCTGTGAACTCACCAGGGGAGCCCCTGTTCCCTTCTATGTCTGCTGCCCTCCCTGGTGGCCCTGCCCTTGCACCAGGGCCTTTGGACCTCATCCTCCAGTGTTTCACAGCCTAGTGATTGCAGTGCTGGTGGATAATTTCCAGATGGCCCTACTCAAGGAGCTGGAAAAGGAGAAGCAGAAGGTACTGGGGATTGGGGTGGGGGGCAGGGGAAGAGAAAAAGTGTGTGTCTTGAGCCAATTCAAAGCATCAATTAGTCAACATTTATGAAGCACCTACTGTGTGCTAAGCATTGTGCTAAGTGTTAGACCCCCCCCCAGGTGGGACACGAGCCTCCCCCTGGTTGGTTTGATTGTCGGATACACAGAAAGGAAGAAGGGTCTGGTTGTCTCCAGAAGGCCTTGAGCAGGCAGCGTGGGGGCACACTCATACACTCACATACGTGCACATATATATATGTACCCCAGGAATGCCTCCCCTCCAGATGCAGCCTTCATGGGAGCTTGGGCCAAAGCTGAGGGACCAGAGCCTCGGGGCCCGATCTCTAAGCCAAGAAACTCGTGCCAAGGAGCCCCCTCAGCTTGAGCTCTGCTGTACTTAGTGGGTTTCACCCTGCTCTATGTTTATTCCTCTACACAGGCATCTTCTCACAGTTGGTAGAGGGACACATGTATCCAGGGAAACTGGGAAGGCCCCTAGCCTGTGCCTCCTTCCACAGCCCTGGCTGTCGTCAAGGATGGGTGGTCACTGCCACTTCCCTGCCCCCTGCCATCTGCCCACACCCACCATCTCAGCCCCTTTGACAAAAATGTGTGTAGATATTAGTTGTTTTTTATCGTGTGTGTGTGTGCGCACGTGTACCAAACATATCCAGCCTCCTTTAACCGAGGGAGACAGACAGACAAACAATCCAGCCGAACTAATAACCACCCAATCCAGCACATGCACTGACCCATCTATGCAATGTTCCAACCCCATAGTCCCCCACCTCGGCCAAGGGAGGAGGGCAGGTGAGCTCCTTTCGTTGTCAGGGCCAAGTGTGATCATTAAGATTGCACCTAGTTAGGGTGGGGATGGGCAAGGCCATCTCTTGGGGGAGTCTGAGAGGGAAGAATTAACTTCTGTCTTCCAACTCACTCCTAGAAAGTAGCCCGGATGCATGAGAAGCTTCTGGACGAGTCTCTGACGAACCTGGGCACAGGTACCAACACCCACCTGCCTGCCGGCCACATGTCACCTCTGGCACCTCTAAGCACCGCTTTCTGACTCCGCAGCCTAGACTCTCAGAGTCTAGACTCTCAGACCTGAGGGAGGTCAGGCACGTCCAGGCCCAACTCGGGCCCATGCTGGAATCCCCTCCAAGCTCTGCTTGAATAGCAACGGGTGATGAGGGGCTGCCTCTCACTCGTCTTCCTGACCTCTCTCCTCACAGAAATGGAAGAGACCATGAGTGATAGCTCTCTACAAATGCACATAATTGAGAAAAAATATGGGGACCTGACTTCCACGTAAGGGGAAGCTCCTGGGCCCGGGCACCTGGGGAGTGGACAGAAAGACCAGGGAGGAGTCAGTGGATCAGTAGGCAAGAAGAGAAAGGAGGCAGGCAGAAAGGAGGAAGGCCCCAGACCCTCAGAGAATAGGACCGGCTATCCAAGGAGGCTTCATTGAGTACTTAGATGGGGTCCAACGGAAAGTGAGAAATGACCTTGGCCCTGAGGGAGCCCAGTCACTGAGGAGACAGACCCTAAAGAATTAGAGATTGGCCCCCTCATTTTACAAAGGAGGGTGCTCAGGACCAGAAAGGGAAAGGGACTTGCTTTAGATCAGAAAGAGGAGAAAGTCTCAGAGTCAGGATTCAAATCCAGCTCTTCAACTCCAAGGCTCAGGGCTCTTCCCACTTGTCTGAGGTGACTCTGGAAGTCCAAGTTGTCCTAGGGATGGCCCCTGGGCAGGGGGGGGGCAGGGGAGGTGAGGGGGGATGTGGGAGCTTGGGCTATTGACTGACTGATCCTTGGGGGGCTAGGATGGTTGGGGAGAGGGATTATTGAAGGATGTGTAGATTGGGGGGGAACAGTGCCCCCTCCAAATCTGACTGGCTCATTCATGGTCTGAACTATTTACATGTCCAAGGTCTGCTCTTCCCTCAAGGAAACCACTGTGTAGGGAGGCGAGTAGCCTAGGGAGGAAGGAAGGCTGTATGGGGAAGGGTTGTGTGTCTAAAGGAGGCAGCCAGTATCTGCTCCCCAGCTATGGCTCCCTGGGTCCCGTTTCTGCCCAGACCCCCCAGCTCTGCCATCTCAAGGGGCAGAAGGGGCATCCTAGCCCAACCTTAATGATTCATGGAACATTTGAGCTGGGAGGGCCCTGAGAACAGAGAACAGAGAATGTCAGAGCTGGGAGGGCCCTGAGAACAGAGAATGTCAGAGCTGGGAGTAGACCTTAGAACCCAGAGATTCTGCCTGGTCTGACCCCCTCACTTTGGAATAGCCGCTCCGTGTAAAGGAAAGAGACTGAGTTTGGAGTCCAGGTCCATGCGCTCAGGAGCTCCCGAGCCCTATCCAGCACCAGCCATGCAGGAGAAGGCGGTGGGGAGGGGCGCGCCTCCTGCAGATGGTATTGAGGGCTGGGAGCTGAGGAGCTGGAGACAGACAAATGTCCTGCTGCTGCCTCTAGGCATGCCCACCCCTGTATACACCTGTATACACCACATAGCTCTTCATTTCTTGTCCTCTACCATTTTAGCAAGCTCACTTCCCCTCTCTGGGCCTCAGTTTCCTCATCTGTAAAATGGGAGCAATAATCCTTGCCCAATAGCTCGGGGGGGGTGTCGGTGTTCTGGGAGGGGCCAGGCTTTAGCAGAGGTCACCCATAAGCTGGTGGCTTCCCCAGAGACATGGGTGTGGGACTTGCCCTGTTGAGGGTTACTTGTACCTCTCTCTCCCAGACAGCAGGACAAAATGTTCCACTATCTCCAGCTGATGGCGGCCGTGGAGCATCACCAGCAAGTGTTCCGCTCACAGGCGGCTGTCATTGACAAGATCATTGACACCGTATTTGAGGTGAGCTGAGGAGGCCGGTCAGGGGCACGCTCCTTAGAAGGGAGGAGCCCAGGCCCAGGTGGTGTCGGGTCGGGGGATGTGGAGGCCCCAGGCAGGGGTGGGAGTAGGGGGAGGTGAGGGCCCCAGGTGGGGGTGGAGATGGGGTACCATTCTCCCTTGGCTCCTCCTGACCCCACCCCCCTTCCTCCCAGGCCGGAGAAGAAGATTTCAAGAAGTGAAGAGAAGTCACCAAGTGACCAGAAGAAGCAACAGTCCAGGCCTGCCTGGCCTTGGGGACAGACCTTGGGCCAGGGCTGCCAGGGAGCCAACACTCTATAATAGAGTCCTGAAGTCTGTTTCTAACCTCTCGTCTCCTTACTGGCTGGGAATTCAGTGGGGTTGGTGGGAGAGACTGGCGAGCCCCCCAGAGCCCAGCCTCTCTCAGAGGTCTCTGCCAGGCCATGGGACCCCAGCTTGGCTTGCCTCTCCAGCAGGGGGCCTGGGTAGCCCATGGCCAGGGCCTCTGCCCCAGGCTCCAGAGGCCAGAGACAAGAGTGGCTGGGGAAAAGCTGGCTTCTAAGAGACTTGAAGTTTTGTGACTGTTCTCAGTGGAGCCCCGCAATAAACCTGGGAGGCCACTGCTATTACTATCCCCATTTTACAGATGAGGAAACTGAGGCAGAGAAGTGGAGGGACTTGCCTAGGGTCACACAGCTAGAAAGCGTCTGAGGTCAGACTTGAATGTGGGTCTTCCTGACCACAGCAGGCTTTGTCCTCTATCCAGCAGCTAGAGAGCAGCAGGAGTCCCCCAGGTGAAAGGGGCCATTGTGGACAGGAGGGAGGGAGGTCTCCTAGGAGTTCCTTAAGGGGAGGCTGGGGGACTCGGGTCAGCCTGTGATGGGCCATGGCTCAAGCTGAGCATCAGCTCCTTGGCATTTGGAAGGTAACTCGGGCAGGCAGCAGAGGGCCAAAAAGGAGTGGGGACTGAGGAAGGCCCAAGGCCCATCCTCCCCTTTGGAGACTTGGAAGCTGCCCAGGGCAGTCGGTGTGCCCTGAACCTACCTGATAAACCAGGTGGGGAGGAGCCCCCACATACAGAGGGTGATTGCCCCCAACTCTCCCAGGCCTAGGGAGCCAGGGAGGACAAGGTGCCATACCTTCAGAACCCTGGTTACTCAAGATAATGCCCCAGGGCCAGGTGTCGCCTGGGCCTGAGTCACTTGTCACCAGGCCAGGCAAGTGTGCCAAATTCCATTCTCTGCTTGATGCCCAAAGAAGCCAATGATGAAAACAGCTGGGCTCCCACTCCTCTCCAAGGGCGCAGCCTTGAATCAGTTTCCACTAGGGCAGAGGCCCCACCCATAGACATTTCTACCTTCAGATGACCTGTGCCAGGTGTGACATACCCAGTGGTGGCCAGTAAAGGATGGCAAACTGGATCTTGGGCATGGCTCTGGCATGGAGGGATGCTAGAGAGGAGACTGAAGGGGGTTCACTGGGCTGGGAGTGGAGGGAAGAATCAGGCTAGTGATGCAGTTGGAATTTAGCAGCTGAAGTATCTACTCAGCTCATCTACTCTGTTGCTGTGGGACCTTGGCCACGGTTTTCTTATCTGTGAAACATAACAGACGCTTAATAAATTTGATTGGTTGAATGACCTCGCTTCAAGGGTCCCAGGTTGACAATCTATGAGCCTATAACTCAGAATGGCTTCGGTTTGATCTGATTCAGTGAAGCCTTATTAAGCACCTGCTGTATACTGGGCCCTACACTTAGGTAGGAGAATATTAAAAGGAAATGAGAGCTTTTTCAGCTTGGAATCTCAGGATGAGACCAGGGAATTTACAAATCAAAGTTGTAGGGTGCAAGGAGGAAAAAAGGAAAACAGAGAGGGGAATAAGATGGATGAAAAGGCAGGACGCTAGCAGAAATCTAAGAAGGAAGAGGACATTCAGCTGGGGAGCAGGAAAGGCTTCGGGGAGAGAGAGTAGCAGAATTCAGGTGGGCCCCATCACAGTACGCCCCCACCTCCCCTGGCCAGAGCTGCTTGTTTTAGGGGCTCCCCACGTGCATCCTGGGGCTCTCCTCCCAATGCTCTGTTGTTGGGCCTAGAAAGCTCTGAGAAGTCTCCTGTGCTAAACTATCTCTGCCCCCAATCTGTTACTCTGCCTGGAATCCCACCATTAGAGCCCTGTTCCTGGAGGCCAGTAGTGAAACCATCAATGACCACCACAGTGAATTGTGCAAGAAGGACCTTCGGGGGATTTGGGGGGAGATGTCCTTGGAGCTAGAACTCCAGCATCCTTGGCTTCTGGCAGTCTGAAGTCACTGCTGGAGGGGGAGGGGGCAGGTTCGGAGGAGGCTGGCCATGGGAATCCAATGGGAGAGAGCCTACCTACCATGCACCCATTTCCCAATTCTGCTTTGGATTGCCCTGGCTGGGCCAGTACTTTCTCTTCTAAGGAACCATCTCTTTGCCCCATGAGTTCTGTGGTTACATATGTATGTGTACATGTGTCCAACTGTCTCTAGGTGTGTATATGTGTCCAGATCTCTAGGCAGGGCGGATATGGGTGAAAGGGAGAGAAGTGATTCTTGACCAGGGAATTTTTCCCATCCCCCATTCCCCATCCCCCCACCCATGAAGGCCTCACAAGCCCTATCTACCTAGGGCTTGTGTCTAGCCCATATCACAAAGCAGCAGCAAAATTCTCCAAGGGAAGCAGAGGGTGAGATTCAGCTGGTCTGGCCCTGGAGGATGGGGAAGGCGTAGAGATAGGTCTCCCTTGATCCTCTTCCATCAGAACGTACACTCACTGAAAGCTGGCTGTTGTAACCTTTCACTGTAGCCCCGGCACTTGGCACAGAATCTGACACAAAGTCAGCTCTAAATGTTAACAATATTTCCTGGGAGAGACCTGTCCTCTCCACCCCTCCAGGCCCCAGCTTGGGGGTCTCAGTGGAGCCAGGAGAAGTGATCCGAGAAGGCAATTGATTTATCAATTTATTCAGACAAACATGGCCACTGTTCAATCATCAGGGCCCTTGAAAGATCCATCCACCCCCAGTTTGCCCCGGCCTTTCTCTGCAGAGCTGGCCTGTGTGTGCTGGGGTAAGCCAGGGCCTTCTTAGATCGGTGAACATGAAATATTCTGAACGCTGGTCTGATTTGTCCAGGGAACCACCAGGACTTCAAACTGACATTGTAGTTTCTAGGGAAATAGAAGCCCAAAGGATGGAGAAGGTCCTCACTCTCCCTCAGGCCCCCTGCCCATCCCAGACCCTCTGGCCTTTGCCTGCCCCGGGGGTCAGAAGTCAGGTGTCTGGTCCCCGGGCATCCCTTTGACAATGAACTCATCTGGACTCGGCCCAGAGAGTTCTTGGAAGGGAGAACCCCCTTCCTCCTGGGGCAGCCCATTCCCCCGAGGTGGGGCAGGAAGTCAAGGCTGGCCTGGCCAGAGCCTGTGACTCTCCGACTACAGCCTCCCCCCTCCCCTTTTGCTGGGCCTCTTTTCCCCTCCATAGAATGGGAAAGAAGTGATGCCGAGCCCCTTCCACTCCAATATCTGAAAGCAGAGGTGGATATCATGACTGTCCTGCAGCCTCATTATGGTGGAGTCCAGCTGCCACAGAACCTCGGGGTAACTACCCCAGGCAAAATTATCAGACCATAGATTTAGAGCTAGAAGGTACCTGAGAGGTCACCTTACAGTAGAAGGAACTGAGGTCCAGAGAGGGGCAGAGAATGCCCAAGGTCTCCCAGATAGGAAGTGGTAGTACTCGGATTTGAACTTGGCTACTGCGACTCCACTGGGAAGGAAGCCGCTGGCCATGCCCTCCTCCCCAGCTAGTCTTGGCTTCCTGTGCCCAGCCTCTCCTCCACTGCCCAGGAATCAGGGTGAATCAGAAGCCTCTAACACTCTTGGCCTTGACCCCAGAGGCCAAGGGTATGGAAGGGGATAGGGCCTGCCATGGGGAGGAGGGCAGGGGGGGCCCAGCCTGACAAAAACCTTAACTCACTGATGCTTCTTGGGTAGTAAGACATCTAGGTAAGTGTAGACAGACAGACAATGGCCAGCAAACAGACAGACAGACAGACAGACAGACACACACACACACACACACACACACACACACACACACACACACGCGCGCGCGCGCGCACACACACTGGCCAGTAGACAGGCAGACACACACACATACACCGGCCAGCAGGCAGACAGACAGACATTCCTGGGGCAGGACATTAAGGAGAGGGCTTTCTGTCTGGGATGGGGCACCCAGCCTCTTTGAGGTGGTCCTGGAGTCTCAGGAGGCCTCCAGCTTTCAGGGGTGTGGAGCCCTCCGCCCAAGGGTTTGCCCCCAGAAAGAGATAGAATCCCAACCTGGGCCCCTTCATGGTTCTTACCTCTTCTTCTGTGGAAAAGGGGCAGCCAGCCACGCTCACTCTGTCAAGAGCAGGCGAGCCCTTCCGACACTCTGTGCTTCCCATCTCCACAGTCAGGTAGTATTTGATGCCAGACACAAGCTAGACACAGTATTCTTTCTCTCAGTCAGGTGTGGGGCTTGTTGCCCAGCCAGCAAGCACCACCCACTCCCCACGCTGGAAGGGACCCTTCCAAGGCTATTGGGTCCAACCCCTGCTAGACCCCTCCAACAGGAACTCTGCTAGCTTCTACTTGAAGACCTCCAGGGCTGGGGAGCTCATTACCTTCCAAGAAAGCCCGTTTTTAGATCCTTCTAAGAATTTAAAGTTTTTCCCACATGGAGCCTCAAGCTTTCTCTTCCCTCCTCCCAACTCCTCTAACAATGCTGCTCTTAGTCAAGGCATCCTGCAGACCCTTCTCCAGCGTTCCCACAACCCTACTGCTCTTACAAGTCTGTCCAAAAAGGGACAGAGAGGCACAAAAGGGCTGGAAAAAAACCCAAACACTCAGATGGAAACTTCCAAAACCCACAGACAGACCTGGCAAAAGCCTAGACTGCCTTGAAACCCCAAAGGGAGCCCGACAGACCCGGCTGAGAACCCTGGAGGCCCAGCATGAGACCCGTGAGACCATACAGCAGCCCACCTCCCGCTGGGGCCGCTGGGAAAGGCATGAGAGCACAGCGGGCTGGGGGGCTTCCTCCTCCTGCTCCCAGAGCTTCGCTGTCCAGCCTGGGCCTCGTTCCCGCCAAGTCTCCCATCCCCCTCGGCCCCCGATCTGCTGTGTCCAAGCAGCTCCTGGCCCTGCCAACCTGGCCTGGTGCCCTGGCCCCCAGTGCCCCGCTTGGCTCCGGCTCCTCACCTGCCTCTCTGCTTTGATGACTCTGGTGTCTCGGAAGTAGTACACACTGTTGCTCCCCTTGTTGAAGGTTTCCACGGCATACTGGGTGACCCTCTTCACCTCTGGGTGTGAGGTGGACAGTGGCGTCCGGGCACCCAGCATGTTCCCTGGCCGAGGAGGCTGGCCATCGGGGCTGCCCCCCTCATCTCCGTGGGCCAAGGGCAGGGTCAGGGAGGTGACACAGAGCACCAGCAGGGAAAGCAACATCTTGGGGCTATTCGGCAGGGCCTTGGGGAGCACCGATGAGCAGGCCTGGCCAGGAGAGCCTTTTACGGGCTTTGGGAGCCCCACCCCCTGAGCAGGGTGTTGGAGCATCTCTGAAAATCCCCTCCTCCTCCTCCTTCTCCTCCTCCATTGTGGGCAAAAGGCCCCACCCCTTAGAGCTGTCTGACCGGTCCTGGACCTCATTCCTCCCCAGCCTCAGGGCCTGGATGGAAACTCTGCCTTTGCCTCTGCCCTCCCTTCCTCCTCCTAGGACACAGAACCCTGGAGTCCTGGATGAGGGGGCTCAGCCCCCACCCCCATCCCAGAGCTCTAGGAGCAGAGGCCAGCCCCCTCATTTCAGGGGCTCTCTACCATCCCTTGTTTATGTAGTATTTTTCCCCAGTTACATGTAAAAACAATTTTTACGATTCATTTTTAAAACTTGGAATTCCAAATTCACTCCCTTCCTCCATCCCTACCCCACTCATTGAGAAGGCAAGCAATTCAATATAGGTTATACATATGTAGTCGTGCAAAACATTTCCATAATAGTCATGTTGTGAAAGAAAACATAGACAAAAAAAAACCCTTCAAAAAAAATAAAGTAGAACAAGTCTGCTTCATTCGGTATTCGGACACTATCAGTTCCCCAAATCTGGGGATGGATAGCCTTTTTCATCATAAGTCCTTCAGAGTTGTCTTGAATCATTGTATTACTGAGAAGAGCTAAGTCATTCACAGCTGATCATTTTACAATATTGCTGTTACTTTGTACACAGTGCATTTCACTTTGCATCAGCTCACGAAAGCCTTTCCCTGTTTTTCTGAGAGCATCCTGCTCTTCATTTCGTATAGCACACTAATATTCCATCACAATCATATGCCACAGTGTGTTCAGCCATTCCCCAGTTAATGGGCATCAACTTCCAGTTCTTTGCCCCCAGAAAAGAGATGCTATAAATATTTTTGTACGTATAGGTTCTTTTCCTTTTTGTTTTTTAATCTCTTCGGGATACAGACCTAGCAGTGGTATTGCTAAGTCAAAAGGTACGCATGGTTTTATAGCCCTTTGGGCATAGTTCCTAGTTGCTTTCCAGAGTGGTTGGATCAATTCGTAATTCTACCAACAACGTATTAATGTCTCATTTTTCCCGCATCCCCTCCAACACTTGTCATTTTCCTTTCCTGTTCTATTAACCAATCTAATACTTATGAGGTGGTACCTCAGAATTGTTTTAATTTGCATTTCTCCAGTCAGTAGTGAGCTAGAACATTTTGTCATATGGCTGTAGATAGCTTTGATTACTTCATCTGAAAACTTCATATCTTGTGATCATTTATCAAATGGGGAATAGCTTTTTTAAAAAAAATATAAATTTAACTCAGTTCTCTATATGTTTGAGTAATGAAACCCTTATCAGAGAAACTTGCTTTTTTTTTTCACAGTTACTATTGCTAAAAAAAAACCAAACCAAACCAAACCAAACAAAACAAAAGGGGCAGCCAGGTGGCTCAGTGGTTAGAGGACCGGCCCTGGATTCTAGGAGGACCTGAGTTCAAATCCGGCCTCAGACAAATAACACTTACTAGCTGTGTGACTCTGGGCAAGTCACTTAACCCCATTGCCTAGCCAAAAAAAACAAACACAGTTACTATTGCTAACTGTATTTCTCTCCATCCTATCCTCCCATTTATTCTATTTTCTCTCTCCTTTCACTCTGTCCCTCCTCAAAAGTGTTTTGCTTCTGACTGCCCCTTCCCCCAATCTGCCCTCCCTTCCATCACCCTCCCCCCTTCTTTTATCCCCTTCCTTCTTTCCTGTAGAGTAAGATGATTTCTATATCCAGTTGAGTGTATATGTTCTTCCATCTTTGAGCCAATTCCAATGAGAGTAAGATTCACTCACTTCCCATCCCTTCCCCCCTCTTTCCCTCCACTGTAAAAGCTTTTTCTTGCCTCTTTTATGTGGGGATAATTTACCCCATTCTACCTCTCTCTTACCCTTTCTTCTAGCACATTCCTCTCTCACCCCTTAATTTTATTTTTTAAAAGATATTCCTTCATTGAACTCACACTGTGCCCTCTGTCTCTATACACTCCTTCTAACTACCCTAATAATGAGAAAGGTCTTACGAGTTACATGTATCATCTTCCAATGTAGGAATGTAAACAGTGTAACCTTATTAAGTCTCTTATGATTTCCCTTTCCTGTTTATCTTTTTGATTCTCTTGAGTCTTGTATTTGAAAGTCAAAAGTCAAATTTTCTATTCAGCTCTGGTCTTTTCATTAAGAAAACCTGAAAGTCCTCTATTTTATTGAATATCCATCTTTCCCTGGAAGGATTATTCTCAGTTTTGCTGAATAGGTGATTCTTGGTTGTAATCCTAGCTCCTTTGCCCCCCAGAAATATCATATTCCAAGCCCTCTGATTCTCCAATGTAGAAGCTGCTAAATCTTGTGTTATCCTGACTGTGGCTCCACGACACTTGAATTATTTCTTTCTGGCTACTTGCAATATTTCATCCTTGACCTGGGAACTCTGGGATTTGGCTACAATATTCCTGGGAGTTTTCATTTTTGGATCTCTTACAGAAGGTGATTAGTGGATTCTTTCAATTTCTATTTTACCTTTTGGTTCTAAAAAAAATAGGTCAATTTTCCTTGATAATATCTTGAAATATCTAGGCTCCTCTTTTTTTATCATGACTTTCAAGTAGTCCAATAATTTTAAAATTATCTCTCCTGGATCTATTTTCCAGGTCAGTTGTTTTTCCAATGAGATATTATTTTCTATTTTTCCATCCTTTTGTTTTGTTTTATTGTTTTTTGATTCTCATAAAGTCATTGACTTCCATTTGCTCAATTATAATTTTTTTTTGGTGAGGCAATTGGGGTTAAGTGACTTGCCCAGGGTCACACAGCTAGTAAGTGTCATGTGTCTGAGGCCAGATTTGAACTCAGGGCCTCCTGACTCCAAGGCCAGAGCTCTATCCACTGCACCACCTAGCTGCCCCTACTCAATTCTAATTTTTAAGGAATTATGTTCTTCAGTGATTTTTTTTGTGTGTGTGTATCTTTTTCTGTTTGGCCAATTCTGCTTTTTAAGGTATTCTTCTCCTCATTGACTTTTTGTACCTCTTTCACCATTTGGCCTAGTCTATTTTTTAAGGCGTTATTTTCTTCAGTATTTTTTGTGTTTTTTCCTTTATCAAACTGTTGACTTGTTTTTCATGATTTTCTTGCATCCCTCTCATTTCTCTTCCCAGTTTTTCCTCTACTTCTCTTACTTGCTTTTCAGAATCCTTTTTGAGCTCTTCCATGGCCTGAGACCAATTCATATTGTTCTTGGAGGCTTTGGATGTAGGAGCTTTGACTTTGTTGTCTTCTAAGTATGTGTTTTGATCCTCCTCGTCACCATGATAACTTTCTATAGTCAGAGACTGCTCACTTTCCCAACCTATTACTTGACTTTTAACTTTTGTTAAAGTAGGGCTCTGCTTCCGGAGTGGACTGTCCCATACTTCAGGGTTCTGTGCAGCTGTTTTCAGAGATACTTCTAGGGACCTGTAAATTTTCAGTTCTTTCAAGGTGGTATGACCTAGGGAGAGGTGTTTTCTACTCTCTTGGCCTGTGTTCTGGTCTGTGAGTGACCACAAGCACTCTTTTCTAACCTGGAACTATGGTGAGGGCACCCCCTCCACTGTGGCCCACAAGCTATGGTGTGCTGGTGCTCTTACTCATCCTGGGACTGCCACCCAGGGCTATGACCCAGATCCAAATGTGGGCAAAGCCACAGAGTCCTGCCTCAGTGCTAGCAAGGAGACCCCTGGAATCTCCTTCTGACCAGTTGTTTGACCCTTTTAGCAGCTGTGGGCTGACTGCTGCTGCCCAGGTCTGCTCTGGGCTTGCTGGGGCCAGCCCAGCTGCCAGGGCCTGGGCTGGCCTGCGCTCCACTCTCACCCTGGTACAACAGACCTTTCCTGCTGACCTTCTAAATTTTCTTTGGCTAGAAAATTGTTTCGCTCCGTCTTTTTGTGGGTTCTATTGCTCTAGAATTTGTTTAGAATCGTTATCTAAAGGTCTTTGGAGGGGTTTGGGAGAGAGCTCAGGTGAGTCCTTGCCTTCACTCCTCCGTCTTGGCTCTGCCTCCCCCATCACTTGTTTAAGAGGAAGGGATCTGGAAGATGGGGGGGCCTGCCTGAAGGTGGATGTATTGAGGTGAGCCCCTTTTGCCTTTCTCTGAATCCTCAGGGCTTAGCAGAGAGCCTGGCAAACAGTAATCTCTGAATCAATCTTGTTGCCTGCCTGATTGACCTGACTGACAAGTCCCCATCACTGGCCTCCCGCAGAGTCCCCTCCCCCACCCCCAGCAGCCTCCTAGACTGTGGCCCATCCCCCTCACCTTCCTTGGCCCTGGTCTTCTCAGAACTGTCCTTTGCACCACATCCCCTCTGGCTATGTTTTTGGCCCGTATGATAAAGGAAGAGGATGGATGTTAGCTGGTCAGAGCCTTACTCCTCTCTACTCTCTACTCACTACTCCAAATGCAGCCCCAGTCCCAAAGTCCACTGGCTGAGCTGAATTGCCTAGCTCCCAATGGGAAAGTCCCAGATCTCACCTGAGAGAAAGTTCCCTGAAGTCTCTAGTGTGGCAAACTAGGCCCATGGATGTGATTAGACAGCCAGCTCCGTTCATGGTGGCTTCTTCCCAGGGTCTTTTCTCCCTTCAGTAACCTGAAGAGAGGATGACATCTTCCATCTTCTCTCGCAAGGCCCCAAGAGATTAAAGAGGATCCGAAGAAAACTTGGAGACTTTCTTCTCTCCCCTCACCCCTGTTCTGCCCTGCCCCCATGAAGGGCTTTCATCTCCACCAAGAAGGGTGGAGTCCCATACCAAGCCTTTCACAGATGCTGTGTTGGCCATCAGGCCGGGTTAGGGTCTCCTCATCTGCCCTAAGCCCCTCCCTGACACTCCTAGCTTACTCTCCCTTACCGATAAACAGCATCACCTTTGTTCCTGTGAAGGGGCTGACTGCTGCATTCTGGGATTCTCTGTCCCACCCAGCCCGGACTGAAGTTGCCCTCCCTGACCATGACATCCTACTCCCTCAGACCCAACCATGGCAGTCCCGTCCCTCTAGTGACCTTACATCCCTTCATACTCTCCTTCCATTGAGCTCTCTGGAATGCCTGTTTACTAAAATACCTGAGTCAGACTTGCGGCGACCATCTCTCCCTAAAAGGACTGGGTTTAAACTTTGGATTCAACTGTCTATGTGCTCTCCTCACCCCCCAACCTCCTTCCACACATACAACCAAGAAAATGTAAGCCCTTGGAGGACAGGGCCCGTCCAGCTTCTGGTTTTGTATCCCCAGCACCTAGCAGGTGCAGCCGTATGGTATAGTGGATACAGCACCAGGCCTGGAGTCGGGAAGACTCAGCTTTGTGAGTTCATATCCAGCCTCAAACACTTCCTAGCTGTGTGACCCTGGGCGAGTCACTTCACCCTGCTTGTCTCAGTTTCCTCCTCTGTCGAATAAGCCAGAGAAGGAAATGTGTCTCCAGTGTCTTTGCAAGTAAACCCTGAATGGGATCACAAAGAGTCACTGAAAAACAACTGGACAGCAACACCCAGCACAGTGACTGGCACGGAGTAGGTACTTTATCAAGGTCTGTCATTGTGAAGCAGCAGAAGCAGAACTTTCACCCAAGTCTTCTGATCTTCTACCTGCTATGCCTTTTGTGTGCCTTCACCCTCCCCTGGAGTCAGAAGTACTGAGTTCAAATATCGCCTCTGCTACAGAATACCTGTGTGACCTTGGAGGAGTCACTTCCTCTCTCTGGCCTCAGTTTACTCCTCCATAAAATGAGAGGGTTGCTCGAGATGGCGTTGAAGGATGCTTTCAGCTCTAACTCTGTGATCCCAGGACCTCCTGTTCATTCCGGCGCCTTCTCCCAAGCTCTGGCTTAGAAAACAGATGTAATGCAAGAGTGGGCAGCTGCCAAGGTTGTGGCCACAAAAGGAGGGAAGGAAAAAACAGGGTGAGCAGCTGGCCAGCCGTTCCCCACAGGGGCACAGGCTGGGCTGGGCCCCAGAGCAGAGAAGACGCTGAGGGAGGTGACTGGTCCATGGGGAGGCCAAGTCAGTCAATCAAAAGTGCTTCCGCCGGATGCGTTCCTGAGGTCTGTGTTCCTCTTGGGCCCCTTGGGTTGCGACCTAGCCCAGGGCACCCCGTGAGCTCTCTTACCCTCATATCGACTCCGGGTGAGCTCCGAGTCCAAGGAGTCTGGGTTAGTTCTGGATTTGGCCAGTCCTACAGAGAGGCAGAATACTTAGTGTGCGACCCTGAGCTCAAGGCCTCCCTGCTCTGAGCCTCAGTTTCCCTATTGGTAAAGCGCAGAGGGTTAGACTAGTCGACCTCCAAGATCCCCACAATCCATGATTTCCTAGAATGGCCAGGCCGTTCCATAGCCCTAGGACTCTGAGCGCTGGACCAGTGTCAGGAGAGCTGGTTGACATGGCCAGTTACTGGCTTAGTGCCCTTCCCTCTCCCAAGCCCCACTTCTTCAGCTATGAGATAGGAATCGTGACCCCTTGCACTCCGCAGGTTATAAGGAAGGCCCTTTGTAGACTGGGGGGCGCCACAGGCCAGCACTTGAATGGCATTGTTTTATTTCATGTCCCCCCTTCCCCCCCACCCCCCATGGTCATGAATCTCTCTCCTGATGGCTGGCCAGAGCTTCTAAAGTGTTGATTCAAGCGCACACGGCAGCTTTAATGAAGGCTTCCAGTGCAAATAGGCCCTGGTAACCTGGGCAAGATTCAGCCCCCAGCACCGGGGGATCCATTAATACTGGGTTTAGACAGTTGCTCAGACCAGTTTACTGTCTGCTCCCAGAGAGGCAGGGCCTGAGGAGCAGAGACCCAAGACAGACATTTGAGGGGGGGGTTACAAAGATGAAGGTGAAAAGACCACAGGAGAATGGAATGAAAGCTGAACAGAAGCAGCGGAGCATGCAAGTCCTAGCTTTGTTACTGATTCATTGCGTGCCACTCTGGGCCTCAGTTTCCCCATTTGTACAATGAGGAATGTGCCCATTCTGGCTCAAAGAGCCCAGACGTAGACAGAGTCAGCCATGGATCTTGGCACCACCTCTAAAGAGCAGGGGTCTTCTAATGCCCCTCAGCCCTGGGAACAGCTGGTAGTCTAGGAATTCTCTGGGCTGGTGCCTCTCTGGACTCAGCTCGTCCTCCCAATGGAGGCGGCTTGGAGAAAGGAAGGGAGTTACTTGGCCTAGCCCAGTCCCAGGTGGTTGAGCCCCAGGAACACTTTTTGTACCCGAATCCAGTCGGGGGAGGGGAAGGTTCATCTTGGGGAGGAGGGGAAGCTCACCAGGAGAACGAAGTCTGCCTGGGAATGGGGCAGCCCTGAATTTCCCCACCCTTCACTAAAACTGAAAGCCTTTTCCTAAATAATAAGCGGTCAATGGACATAGGCCTCAGCCTCCTGCAATATCACCATTCACATCTCAACAAAACCCAACCCTGGACCTCTCTATCTGCTTCCTGTACTTCTCACAATGGGCTGACCCTGAGCTGAGGGGAGCCGCTCAGCCCAGCCGCCTTTGTTCCCTCCATAGTGACATCATCTAATCTCAACTGGTCAGCTTCAGACACCTCCGAGCTGGGTGACCCTGGGCAAGTCACTCCACCCTGCTTGCCTCGGTTTTCTCATCTGTAAAATGAGCTGGAGAAGGAAATGGTAAACCACTCCAGTATCTCTGCCAAGACAACCCCACGTGGGGTCCCAAAAAGTCAGATGTGACTGAAGCAACTGAATCCACGTCTCAACTGGGCCCTATTATAGCAACACAATTCTTTTAAAAAAAAATTGTTTTTTCAATTAACAAGCATTTATGTTCTTTCCCTCCTACCTCCTCATCCCCTCACTAGATAAACACACACACACACACACACACACATATTCTGAGCTGTATCACCTTACCATCAAGACAATCCTTTTACTCCTCCATAAGAGATTTGCTATCTCCCTCTCCACAGGGGTGGTTCCAAGCCTTCTCTTCCCTCCCCAGCCTCCCACACCTGGGCAGCTGAGATTAGATAACATCAGTTTGCAGTGCACCCCGGCAGCCTCCCACCAGCTTGGTTTCAGGAGAAGAAAAGATGGGATGATGGGAGTGATCCAGGGCAGCTTTGTTGAGGTGTGAGCAGTGATAAGACAGCGGCCCATGGGGTTCAGGAGCAGAGCCCAGTGTGACGTGGGGCCAGGCTGCACATCTCCATGTGCTTACAGACACGGCGGGTGGCACAGTAGATAGATTCCTGAGCCTGGGGTCAGGAAGACCTGAGCTCAAAAGCAGCGTCAGACTTATTAGATGTGTGACCCTGGATAAGTTAACTTCACCTCTGCCTGCCTCAGTTCCCTCCACTGTAAAATGAGATTACAGTAGCACCTGCTATGCAGGGTTGTTGTGAGGATTAAATGAGCTAATATTTGAGAGATGCCTGGCACACAGCAGATGCTATAGAAACACTTACTCCCTTTCCCCTCCACCATCAGCTGGACCTTGACTTGTGCTTTAGTGAGAAAATGAGGCCATTTCCCATGAGCTCCCCCTCCTCCTTCTCTCTTCGTCTCCTAAACCTCTGCCTCAGATGTCCTCCTCTCCTCCTTGCTAAGGCCAGCTCCTCCTCCTAGCAGTCGGTCCCTTCAATCACCGTCTTTTTCTCTAACCTTCAGACTCTCCTGGTTCCTTCTCTGCTGCCATCTTGACTCTGCCGTCCCAGCCAGTCATCACCCTATGGCCCACGCCTGCTACCTATGCCCTGTCTCTGAGCCTCCTTCTCCTTCACTTCTCAGCTCTCTGCAATCAGGTTTCCAGCCACATCACTCAACTGAAGCTGCTTGAAGTCACAGCCACCCATGATCTCTTAATTGCCAAACCGGCAGGAAGCCCAATCTTAATCCTTCTTGACTCTCTCTCACTTGGTGACCTCATCAGCTCGCATGGATTCAATGATCATCTCTGTGCAGACAACTCCTGGGTGTCTGTGCCCAGGACTATATCACTGATTGCTTGTTGGATGACTCCAACTGGACATCCTGTAGACCTCTTAAATCCAACGTGACCAAGACTGACCTCGTGATCATTCCCCCCAACCCTCACCTTCTCCAAGCTTCCCTGTTTCTGTTGAGGGCCACCCCGGCCTACCTCCTGGCTCTCCCACTCTCGCCCTATCCAGTCAAGTTCCAAATGTGCCCATTTCTCACATTGACCCATCTCTCTCTCTACTCGTGAAGTCACCACTTCAGGGGCTCATCACTTCTTGACATGAACATTTCAGTCACCTCCTGGAATCTCATTTCCTTCTAAATTCTGCTCAAGGGGCACCTTTTTCTACACAATTCTCTCTCTCTCTCTCTCTCTCTCTCTCTCTCTCTCTCTCTCTCTCTCTCTCTCTCTCTCTCTCTCTCTCTCTTCCTCTCTCCCTCTCCCTCACTCTCTGTCTCTCTCTCTCTCTCCTTCTCTCTGTCTCTCTCTCCTTCTCTCTCTCTGTCTCTCTCTCTGTCTCTCTTTCTCTCCCTCTCCCTCTCTCTCTCTCTCATACACACACACACACACACACACACACACACACCCCCTAGAACATTTATGTTGTGTTTGTCTTGGGTATATTTTGTACATCCTTCCCCCTCATGAGAATGGAAGCTCCCTGAGGGCAGTGTGTGGAAGGTATTTAGTAAATGCTTGTTGATTGAGAGTAGGAGAAAAGCAAAGGAAAACAACTTTGAGGCTTCAATTCGCACCCAGCACTTTGGAAAAGAAAACAGAAGATGGGAATAGTCAACATTGGAGGGATTATGGGAAGACAGACTAGGGAGGCTAGGTGGCACAGTGAATAGAGTGCTGGGCCTAGAGTCAGGAAGACTCATCTTTGTGAGCTCAGATCTGGCCTCAGACACCTACTAGCTGTGCAACTCTGGGCAAGTCACTGAGGCCTGTTTGCCTCAGTTTCCTTAACTATGAAATGAGCTGGAGAAGGCAATGGCAAACCAGTCCAGTATCTCTGCCAAGAAAACTTCAAACAGGTCATGAAGAGTTGGATATGACTGAAAATGACTGAACAAGAACAGTTTTTGGAAGTCAGGAGCCCAAATGCCTTGTTGGAAGATGCATGAAATGGCTCACAGAGAGAGGGAGAAGGAAGGAACCATAAGCACCACTGAGTCCAGCAGCTCCCTTCTTATAGATAAGACGGTTTGCCCAAGGTCAAAGGGCCACAGGGGTGAGATTTGAAGCCAGGTTCTCACTTCCAAAACCAATGTCGCCTGCGTCTGCCTCCTAAGGGGTCTGTTCGGGATTTTAATGAAGAAAAGTGAGTCCTCACCTGTGCAGCCCCAGCACTCCACCCAGCAATCCCACTGTGGACTTGGAAGAAGTCATAGGCAGAACAAGGGTCCCCCATCTAGTGATAACCCTTTGTGCTAGTAAAGACCTGGCTTCAAAGTGGGTGCCGGCCAATCAGTGAGCCGTGGAAAAAGGAACACAAGAGAGGTGAGAGCCTTCTCTCCTGGTGGGCTCCAGGTCACCCACTCTTTCTGCTGATCCTCAGGTGACCCTGCCCCTCCTGGCTGCTCTTGTCCAGGTGTTCTCTGTCTCCTCCCTGTCCTAGGTCTGATTAGGCCAGGTGTGATGGGCCTGTCTTCTCCCTAGCATCAGCCCTTCCTGGGTTGACGTGTCCCATTGCTCATGAGTCCCTGACCCTCACATGTTTTTTAGAAGACCTGCTATCTACTAAGCCACCTCCCTCCTCCATCTTCCCACCTTTTCCTAATCTCTCTTGTTTCCAATGACTGCCCTCCATTCCAGTCAAACTGGCCTGCAGGCTCTTCCCCCGTGCCTAGCATTCCATCCCCCACCCCCACATCTGGAACACACTCCCCTTTCAACTCCCCCTCCACAGAACTCCTGGCTTCCGTGGAAGCATCTTCAGGGGGCATCTTCCTACGGGAGGCCTTTCCTACTTCCCTCCAGTTCAGGCTCTCACTCCTCTGTCTCTCTCCCTCCCTCCCCCCTCCTCTGTCTCTCTCTTTCTCTCTCCCCCTCCCTCCCCCTGTTATTTTGTTACTTAGTGATACTTTGTACATGCTTATGCACTCGCTGTTTACCCCAGTAGACTATAACCTCCTTGAGAGCAGAGCCAATCTGTTTTTTGACTTAGTATGCCAGCCTGGTACACTTGTGAACCTAATAAATGTTGGTTGGATGGAATGGAGTCTTCTAATTGCGAATTTGTTGGGGGGGGGGGATTTAAATCCATAGACACAGAAAACATTTATGAAGTGTTTACTGTGTGCTAGACATGTATTAAGTTAGAAACACAAGCGAGCAAGATAGTCTCTGCCCTCAAGCAGCTTATATACTAATGAGGAAAAACATACAAAGGAGGCACAGAAATTTTATCTTCCATTAAAAACTGTACACACCATATAAAAGACTGCTCCAATTATTAGCAATAAGAGGAATGGAAAACAAACAATTTGAAGGCTTCACCTAACAGCAAATTGCCAAAGACGACAGAAGATGGAAAGTCAGTGTTAGAGGGGTAGGGGAAAGACAGGCACACGAATACACTGTATTTTGGGGTGGGGGTACAATGAATGAAGTATATCTATCCAAAAGAGACTTTTATTGACATTTTTATTGTTTTTATATCTCCTGCATTTCCTCCAATGTTCCCTTTCCTCCTCCCAGAGAGCCATCCCTAATAATAAACAATTTTTCTAAATGATGAAGAGAAACTCAGCAAAAAGTCAACATATGGAAAAAAAAATCAGACTTTCTCTGCAATGTTCTACACCCATGAACCCCCACCTCAACAAAGGAGTAGAGGCAATGTCTTCTTCTCTCTCTTCTCTGGGGCCAGCCATACGTGTTCTTTATCATTCCACAACCTTCAATTTTGACGGTTTTGTGGCTGTTTTTCCTATTCCTGTTGTTGTTGTCATTCTGTCTTCCTGGTTCTGATGATTTCCCTCTGCATCAGTTCATATAAATCCTTCTATGCTTCTCCATTTTCATGGTTTCTTATAGCACAGCAATATTCCTTTATATTCACGCACCACAATTTGCTTAGCCACTCTCCAACTGATGGGCACCTACTTTGTTTCCCACAAAAAGGGCTGCTATAAATATTTGGGGTCTATGGAGCCTCTTTTTATCACTGACCCCCTTTGAGGTATATATGCCAAGCACACTGATACACTCACTGTTTGTGGAGCTGCAAATTGATCCAACCATTTTGGAAAGCAATTTGGATTTAAGCAAAGTGATGCTAGAGATGCCACTCCTAGGCATCTTTTCCAAGGGAGTTAGTGATAAAAAGAAAGGCTCCACAGACCCCAAAATATTTACAGCCAACCTTTTTGTGGTAGCAAAGAATTGGAGACAGAGTACACGTCCATCAACTGCAGAACGGCCGAGCAAATTCTGGCAGCTGATTATAATTACAGCACAGTACTATGCTGTAAGAACTTGAAAACGGAAGCCTGGGAAAATTTATATGAACAAGTGCAAAGCAAAGCAAGCAGAATCAGAAGATAACAGATAAACAATGAAGTCGTCATGGAAGAGAGGACAAGAGCAATATAAGAACCAAAAATTAACGCTGAGAATTGATGAGGCCAAAGCTGACCCCAAAGAGGAGAGATGCCAAGGGAGCTCCCTACCTTCTCTGCGGAGGCAAGGGGCTCCGGGTGGGGAACACGGGTGCCTCGCACTCAGTTCATGCCTTGACTAGTTTTACTGAGTTGTTGTGGTCTTTTTTCTTTTTTATTATAAGGGATGGCTTATACAGTGGGAAATAGAGGTGAGGTTAGAGAAATTAGATTAACTCATCGCAGTAGAATCAGCCCATCAAAATGCTTTTGGATCTCAACTGTATTATGCCTGCTGGCTAAAACTGAAAGCATACCGCTTTCGTGGTCATTCGAGGATGTGTTCAGAGTGGCAAAAGAAGGGAGCCGCCTGCCTCAGACATTGCCGGCTGGGGCTGAACAAAGCCGCAACATGCTGCCTCTCGTTTCGGCTTCACACTGTAAACACGTGTTTTTTTTGCCATCTGTCCAAGGCCATGGTTTGGGGTTTTGGGTTTGTGTTGTTGGTATTTTTGTGGGTTCTTTGGTTGGTGACTTTGCTGTTTAAAATAGTACTGCTTTGATCAGCCTGTGAAGTTACCTTGTCAGGAGAGGAAATGACTTTTCGGGAAGAAGGAAGCCCTGCTGGCCCTTTGGGATCAGCCTTTCTTTCTCTGAAGGTTCACTCATCATTCCTTGGATAACAGGTTCCAGCGAGTTGCCAGGAAGACTGTGTACTCTGCTGGGTTTTTTTCTGACAATTGGTCCGTCTGTCCCCCTCTGGCCTCTCCCGTGCCTTCTTGGTGGCTTGCTCCAGCCCTTCCGATGCCTACTTCATATCCTCCAACCCTGCGACAAGTCTCCACTCTTTTCCATCTTTCCAAAATCAGAGAGTGGCCTGGCAGTCACACGTACCAGTGTTTTCGGTACTAAGCAGAGACTTAAGTGAGTCTGGGCCTGGTAGCCTGATCTCCTTTGGGGCAGCTAGCCCCAGCCTCCTGGTCCCTGTCCAGAGCTGTATCTCCCCCAGTTCCCTCCTTCCCAAGTAGAGGAAGTTACTCTGCGGTGCTAATGCTCCACCTCGTGCCATCCAGCCATCCCTGGGTGGTTGGAGCTTCCATCAAAGCCATGTCCAAAGCCCAGGCTCCAAATCTTTCTTGACCTTTTTAAAACCTTTAGCCAATTCACACATCCCTTAGGGCTCTGCCAAGGTTAACATTTGTATTTCATCGGGTTCTGGCAATGTCGGAATTTAAGACTCTAATGGGGGGAGTTCTAGGTTCCGAATCAGCAGGGAAGGGCTTGTTGAGCCCCTCACAACATGCACTCGGTTAGCCCCCAGCAAGCAGGGACCACATTCCCGCAGTCTGGGGGATGCCCAGGGAGGACTCTCGTAACTCATTCACGGTACAGAGGGAGAGTGGTTTGGCCAGCCTCCCCAGGTTCAACAGAGAAGGGGCCCTGCCCAGCTACACCCAGAGTTCCACATGGGACCAGACAAAAAAGTACGCCAACAGCTGATAGCAGGGTGGAGGTGCAGGGTGCTGAGAGGGTCAGGCTGAGCTAGGCTGGGGAGCAGAGTGGGTGCTAATCATTATTTGCCAGTGATGGAGCCCTGCCCCACCCTCACCACCTGCCTGGGATTCCTGTGGGCTTGGGATCAGATGACACCCCCTCGGGCAGGGAACTGCAAGCCACTGGCTCACCCACTCCCACAAGTCTCCCTAGCGCTGTCCAACCAAACAAGAGTCCCTTGTTCTGTCCTCCTCTGGCCAGTCTCACACTTTCCAAGGGCATGCTCCAGGGTGCCATCACGAGCGGCCACAGGACCCTGCTTGGGGTATCCTTCCCCCCCAGCAACAGAGCATAGGGATCAGCTGCCATCACTCCGACTTGCCTCCTATCAACCCAACTCTGGGCACTAACCCAGAAGATGACACTGATACTCACTTCTTAGGCCCCTAATACGTGCCTGGCCACCTGTGCTTGCAACCTCAAGGAAGAATGAATCCCGAAACTTTGCTCAATCCCTCCAGTGTAGTCACGGAACACGACCACACGTGAGGCAGAGAACAATATACATCAGTGTCTAACAAACAGAAAGACTGTGGTGTAAGCATGGCTTGTAAGTTACAGAAAGGGGAAAAAAATCAACGTGGGCTGGAGTAAGTCAGGGAAGGCTTCCTGGAGGTAGTAGGAGTCAGAATGACATCACTTAGCCACCGGGACATTCCTCCTTCACCAGGGAACATAGAAAAGCAACCTCCTCTTTCCTCTTGCTGTCAATCACAGAATCATAGGTCTAGAGCTGGAAGGAAACACCCTAACTGACAGACAATGAGGAAGCCATAGACCAGAGAATGAATCGCTTAAAGTCATACCAGTGATGAGGGCCTTTGCTTCCAAGCCACCTGTTCACACAGTGAACAGAGCTGGGTGGGACCCCAAAGGGTCACAGGTCAAAGCTGTGCATAAACCTCTCTAGACAGTAACTTTGCCACTTTCTTTGAGATCAGTGAAGGATTCTTCATGGAAAGCAGGTTTTTTTCTTCACAGAACAGAAATCTTCTTTCTGCTTTGGCTCCTCCTAGGCACCTGGGCTAGCTGGCTCTCTGTATGCTCTCCCAAACACTCAGGTGTTTTCTCGTGCCTGGAATGTCGTGGTTAACACAGGAATGGCGCCTTTCCTCCTGCAGCCATTCCAGGGCTTCACCAGAAGCATCCCTGGGAGTCAAAAGCAGACAGCTGGTCTCCCACCCCCACCTACTCCAACACAGGAAACCCTGATCAACCATCCCTGGAAGCTGGCAGATGGCCCACCTCAGCAAGTGACTGATGACCCACATCCCGGGCCAGGCCCACGACCAGCCTCTGCTGGTACGTCCTTCTTTGATAGTCACTATGTTACTCTGTCTATACCCAGGTACTCGGGCACGGCAACTGAAACCTCAGCCCTGGGAGGAAGTCGCAGAAACCTTTCTCCCACATAACTAAGGAGTTGGGACACCAACATATTTGCCCAAGTCCCAAGACACTGACTCCAATGACCTGAGGGTTTCCAGTTTGGGTTGGTAGCTGACAAGAGCCATGTTCTTGAAAGAAGTGGCTGATTCCGGATCCAAGATCCACCCTCCCCACCCCCAATTCCTGTTCCACACAACTAAGACCAGATGTCAAGGCTGCTGACTTTATTAGTTTTAAAAAACTCTTTACAATGGCAGTGAATGTCCTTCTGCCAAAGTTATCCAAATGGCATAAAAGACCAAAAGTGGGGACTTAGGGGGTGAGGAAGCCACTCCAGAGACCCACCCAGGAAAGCTAATAACTATCGCCACTGTAATTTACGGGACAGGAGGCATGCTGAGGTGTGGACAGGGAGGCTTGAGTCACAATGATGTTGGACAGGGGAAGGTGTCCCAGGTGGGGGCGGCAGCAAAAATCTTTCCTTTTATTGGGAGGTGGGAAGGGGAGGGAGGGACGGGATTTCCCACTGGAGGGTGCTAAATGTGAAGACCCATGGGAGGGGACAAGGGGGGCCGGCCCCCAGGCACGGGGCTCACAAGAAGGCATCGCACCATTCTCGAAGGCAGCCAAAGCAATCCCGAGACTGCTTGGCATTAGCCCCACAGGTGTCTTTGAGCCACTCCCGGAAGAGATCTTCATCTTTTTTCAGCACCAGGAACTGGCCCAGAACCACATAGGCCTGTAAGAGAGACAGAGAAAGAGATGGGACGCAAGCTCTGTGTTCTGGTGGGACTCTTTCAATGTTCTCAACAGAGCCAAGGAGAGAGGGGCCAGTCAGAGACCAGGCTGGTGGCCTCTCCTAGGGGCACCCAGGAACAAGGGGCAGTCTAGTCCCACGTGAAATCCTAGGCACCTCCTTCCACCTCCCGGAGCGGTTCTGATCCCTTCCCGTTTAAAGGGCTGATCTCGGCATCCCGGGTGAGCTATCTGTGCCCTCCTCCTCTACTCGGCTGCGAGATGCCTTAATGTGGTCCAGTAACAATGGCTTTAAGGTTTGCAAAACGAGGAAACTGAGGCTCAAAAGACGAACGAATGGACACCCATCTCAAAGCCTCCCCCCACACACACGCCAGGGCCTCCTCAGAACCGTTCTTCGGGAGCTGCACGCTTGCACGCGCTGGTGCACACACTCGTGGTCCTGCAGCGGCGACCTCTGCCCTCAGTACGCCAGGGCGCACAGCCGCCGGCCGCGCTCCCTGGGCCTCAGTTTCCCCTTCTGTAACGCGAGGGCGCCGGACCTTGTCAAAGCCCTTGTCCTCGAGCTTCTTGCCCAGCACTTCTCCGATGCCCGCCAGGCTCCCCACGGGCTTCTCCCCCATGGGTTCGGCCACGAAGTCGCGGTGCTTCTGGGAGGTCGTCATGGCTCTTCACCACAGACCTAGGGGCGGACCACGGACAGGAGCCGCTAGCCTCCACCCCGCCCCGCTGGGAGAAGGATCCAGGGGCGGGGGCAGAGGCGGGAGCACCCAGGCCCGCGCAGGCCCCGCCCCCCCGCACGTGGTCGCCTTCCTGGGCCGCCGGCCCTAACCACGTGGCCCCGCCCCCTCACAGGCCCCGCCCCCTCGTGCCCCCGTCTGCCGCCCCCCCCCCCACGTTCCTTGGCTCGGGGGAGGGGGGGTCACCACACCCGCCCGGCCCTCCCTCGACTCGCCCCACCCCTGCCCACGACCCTGGCGCCCGCCAGCCGCGCGCGCGCCCACCGGCTCCGGCTCCAGCTTCAGTAACGGTCACACTCCCACCAACCAGCCTCTCCCGCCGCTACCTCAACCCCGCACGACGCGTGCCGGCTTCCGCTTCCAGGTTGTCAAAGTCGTTTCCGGGTCAAGGGCAATTTGAAGGGAGGCGGGAAGGAGGGAAGGAGGGGGAGAGGGGAGGGAGACGAGCAGTGACCATAGAGACGGGCGCATGCGCTCCTGCGGCGGAAGCGTGCCTCGGCACGGTTACCATGGAGATGGCGGGCGCTCCGCCATTCCTTCTCTATGGCCAGACCTCCGGCCGCGCTCCTCCCGGCGCGGGGCGTGGGGCGGAGGACGTGGGGCGGAGGGTGGTCCGCACTCGCGCGGCGTCTGCGGAGGGTGCCCACTCAGCCCACGACGGGGCCGGCGGCGGCGGAACTAAAGTGCCGGGGTCTGCGCTGCCTACCGGGGGAAGAGTTAGCCGGGGACGCCGAGCCCTCCCCACCCCTCACCTCCCCGGGGGAGCACCGGAAGCGCGGTCTCCGGAAGTCCTCGGCTTGGGCTGGCGCGGTCTGTCCGAGGCGGCGGCCAGCAGGAAGGTAAGTGGGAGAAGGGCCGATGGCGTCAATTCGAGTGGGCTCCGTGGAGGCGGCGGTGCTGGAGCCCAGGCCAGCCCGCCGTCTCCTGATTTTGGGCAGCGAGAGCTTCCATCGGTGGCCGGAGAAGGGCTCGCTCCCCCCACTCCACCCCCAGCAGTGTAGGGCCAGCGGGACCCAGGCCCTCATCACCTCTCCCCTCGACTACCCCAAAGGCACCCGGTTCACGCCCGTGCCTCAGCTTCCTCATTTGCAAAACGAGAGGCTGGGTTGGGGGAGGGGGCGTGTGTGTGTGTGTGTGTGTGTATATGTGTGTGACCCTGGCCCGGTCACTGACCTCTGTTGGGGGGGGGCTCCGTCTTGACCTCTGCAGCCCCAGACCCAGCATGTCTCAGGCCACCAAGCGGAAGCACGTGGTGCAGGAGGTGCTGGGGGAGCACATGGTGCCCTCGGACCAGCAGCAGATCGTGAGGGTGAGCCCCCCCCCGGCCCCACCCCACCCCCCCAGTCCTGTCCCCGTGCCCCTCCCCCCAACAACACGCTCTCTGTCTTGGGCAGGTCTTAGGGACCCCTGGCAACAACCTGCATGAGGTGGAGACCGCGCAGGGGCAGCGCTTCCTGGCCAGCATGCCCTCCAAGTACCGTAAGAACATCTGGATCAAGAGAGGTAAGGGCGGGCAGGAGCAGCCCGGGCCGCCTGGCCCCGAGTCTGGCTGCCGCCTCACTGGGGGCCTCTCCTGCAGGTGACTATCTCATCGTGGACCCCATCGAGGAGGGGGAGAAGGTGAAGGCCGAGATCTCCTTCGTGCTCTGCAAGGACCACGTCCGCTCCCTACAGAAGGAGGGTCTCTGGTAGGGGCTGCCTGGGTCCTGGGGGGAGGGGCCTACCTGGCCAGCTACCCCCACCCCCTGCTAATCCTTTCCTTTATTCAGGCCTGAAGCCTTCTCTGAGGTAGCCGAGAAACAGACCAACAGCAGGAACAGGTGAGGGCGTGGGAATCCCCCAGAGGAGAGCCCACCTATGTGCTGGGCTCCTCCCCTTCCGTTTACCAAACTAGAAAGGCAGACCGAATGTCCGCCAGGGGCCAGCACTGCCCTGTTGCCGAGCCTCCCTTTTTTCAGGCGTAAGTGGGAGGATGGTTCTTGAGCAGCACAGAGAAGCAAGCTGCTCCGACTTCTGCTTCCCCCACTTTGAAATCCAGAAGTGCTTAGGTTCTGGGGGTGGGGGGGTGTTCCGGGAGCCTCTCTCACTGATCATCCTCCTCCCTGCAGACCGCCTCAGCCAGAACTCCCAGGAGAAGCCCAGTCTTCGGGAGACAACAGTTCTGAAGACGATTCGGACCTCTTTGTCAACACGAATCGAATACAGTACCAGGAGAGCGAGGAGGAGAGTGAAGAAGAGGCCTGAGACTCCAACCTCCCTTCCAACTGGAAGCCTTGTCTACACCCTGACCCCACCTCCATGGACATAAATGGGGCTGCTCTGTGGATCCACCCCTGGCTGGGGATGAGGCAGGGCTCCCATCTGGACTCCTGCTCTTCTCTGTAAGAGGTTAAACCCCTGGAGGGTTGAGAGAGAGCCGTGGTTGACTTGTACCAGTGTGCCTAGTAAAGTAACTCTGACTTTGACATCTCGCTCCAGCGGAAAGGAGGGACCAAAAACATGGCTGGGTGGGGGCTGGCCATGGTGCTGACCAGCCACTGGGGGCATTTCAGAATGGGCCCCAGCAGAGGCAATACCTAATCCCATCCCCACCCCACAGGAGGAAATGAAATCATAATTTAAACAAGGGAGGAAAAAATAGGAGGGAACTTTATTTAATATTAAAGGACTGGGGAAATGGGATGTCTTCACTTTGTGATGGTGTTCCTGTGGAAAGAAGAGAGCGGAGATAAAGGAGGGAAGCAGACACAGGTGCCCCCTAGTCCCTGTATCTCTTCCCCCTCCCCCCCAAGGCCCCATCCCCTGCTCACGCGTTCATGCTCTTGCCGCTGCCACTGAGCACAATGTATGGGGTCTTCTGGGCTTTCTGTTTTTCTTGGAGCAAGGCCACTGTGCCCAGAGGGGTGTCGCTGGAGCTCATCTTCTTCAAGAGCTGTAGAAGGGGAACCCCTTGAGCTCAGCAGCCATAGTTTGCAAACCCTTGAAAGCCACCCCCACCCCCCCAGGCCTGCTTGGCCACTCACAGCTTCCTCATCAAGCTTCTTCATCCGCCGCTCAGTCTTCATTTTGCCTGAACCCTTTCCATGGAATCGGTGGGACAGTTGCCGGAAGGCCTGGGCAGAAAGGTCAGTCAGGGATTACTTGGAACAACACAGATCTGCACCAGATACTCGACAAATACAGCCATTTCTGCTTTGGGGAAGCGAAACCCTAGGCAGAGGAGTTGACTCAAAAAAGCAGTGTTAAGTCAAAAACCCTGGGAACATGGGAAAGCCTCTTTGGGCCTCCGTAGTGTGAACTGTAAGGAGGAGGCCTCTGAGGTGACTTTTGGATGAGAGGTTGGCTGGTAGTTTCAGGAAAAGAAGGGGAGATGGATGGGGAAGAAAAGGGAAAGGATGCTAGAAACTTGAGGTTGGGAGAATGAAATCCTAGTGACAGATGAGGGGACATAGAGCCCAACGGGCAGCTTGCCAAAAGAAATCTGGAGTAATGGGGGATGAGAGGCATTCTGCAGGGAATGGTCCTTTATACAGAGGACACACAACGTTCCATGTTAAAAGAGGAGCAGAGAGAGAGGGAGGAGGATGAGACGTCAAGCAAGGTTTAGAGTCTGAATGATGAAGACTTGATGGGAGAAAGAGAAGCCGGGGAAGGAGGCAAGTGCTGACCTTCAGAGTCAGGAGAGGCGGCCTCGGATACTTGGCTAAAATGAAGATGGCTGAAGTCCCCCAGTGGAGCCCTTGGCAAACCTCCAAGCACTCAATGCGTGCCACCTGAAGACTGGGTTACAGCTAGGAATGGGGTTCCCTCCAAGGAGGGCAGGGCCAGTACCTGAGGTAGCAACACCTGGTGAGAGTCTGGCCCCCTCGGAGACATCTTACTATCCATCCTGCTGGTCCCAGGCTTGAAGCATCCCAAGGATTCCCGCAGGGACAGAAGGGCAGCAGGGAGCCTCGCTAGACAATGGGATCCTTGTCAAGAAACGGGGGGTGGGGGGGGGGGATGGCGCCAGGCCAAAGGTCAGTGTTTACTGCGACTGACCTGAAGGCTTTGTGTTCCTGAGAAGACAACCTGCACTTCTGGGCCAGGCAAGGCCAGGGCTTCTGACTGAAGATGGCCTGTCCTCTTCTGTCTGCCAGACCAGGCGCTCCAGAGCCTGGCCGGTGGGGGCACACCATCTCACAGGAAAGACCAGGGTCTTGGGCACATATACACACAAGTGTATAAGGGTACATGGAGCCTGCCCAGATGGGTGCAGGACTATTGTGACCCTGTTGGGGAGCAGGAGAGGGAGGACTGGCAAGGGAGAGCACTGCGTGCTAGCCCCAACTAGGACAGCAAGAGCCAGGGATGGGAAATGACCATCCCAGCACATCTCTTGGAATCCTTGATGGCAGAAACAGTCATCAATCTGAGGCCTCCTTTAATGCTAACTTCTTCCACACGGAAGAAATAACTGACCAACAAGGAAGAACTGAGGGCTGAACCTTGGGAAGAAGTGGCCAGTCCATCCCATCCTTGAAGGATACCTGAGACACTAGATTTGGGAAAGGTGAGTTGGAAGGTCTTCTCCAGAGGTAGGCGAATTCACAAGAACCACATTATTGTGATAGCCAAAGAGAAAAACGCCAAGAAGGCTGAGGTGCACAGAACTCAAATGAGCAGCTGACTTTCATCAAATGTAGAGAAGATGGAAGGCAGGGGAGCAAGAAACTAACAGAAGAGGGGCACAGCCTTGAAGCGCAGCATCAGTGCTGACGAGAGCCAGGAGGGGGCTTTGGGGGGCTGGAACGGGAATAAGACAAAGATACGAGAAGGGAAAAGGGCACGGCTCAGAGGACTGGAAGACAGGAAGAAATCTGGGGAAGGAAGGACTACATAACACTTCATCTGCTTTTTCCTCTGGGAAGGGGAGTATTTGGACTAGGCAGAACAGAACAAAAATGAATTTTTCACCTGGCCCAGGAGAACTGCACCCCTCACCCCCACCCTACAGGACAGGCCAGGGAGCGCAACTGATTCCTGGCACAACTGTGCCAGGTGGGACATGATCACTAACAGCCAAAACGGCGTTATCAAGGTAGACTGGGCCGGGCCAGACCAGCCTGCTCTCCGTTCATGAGACACAGGCACTGTGGACTGTAAGATATCAGAGGCTGGCTACTTCAAAACTGGTTCGGGGCAGCTAGGTGGCGCAACAGATAAGAGCACCAGCCCTGGATTCAGGAGGACCTGAGTTCAAATCCGGCCTCAGACACATAACATTTACTAGCTGTGTGACCCTGGGCAAGTCACTTAATCCCCATGGCCCAACCAAAAAAAAAAACAGAAACAAAACAAGCAAAACTGGTTCAATGACCAGAAACAAAGTGGAGCCACTGACGGGTCCATGTCTGATGAGTGCCTCAGGGCGCTGGCCTTCAACATCTTCATCAGTGACTGGGCTGAAGGCCCAGAGGGCCTGCTCACTCCAACGGGCAGGTGAGACAAAGGTGAGGGAGACAGCTAATAAGCTGGATGACAGAACGGGGCCCCAAAGGCTCGAGCAGACCACGGCACTGGGCCCCACCTGAGGACGTTCATTCCTCAGACAGCTCATCTTCCAAGCCCAGCTTCAAAAGTACCTAACTGGGAGAGGCTGAGTCGGCCAGGTCTGAGAACCACGGGTCCTGAGCTCTGAGAGACCCTGAAGGCCGGTCACCTATGGCTTAAAGTAACATAGGGATCATGCAGATAGTCATGGGAGGAGGCAGGGTGGGTATTTAACCCAGATTTCTTAGACTTCCAGTGCCAGGCTGCCCGCCCCCAAAACACGGGACTTAAAAGAGCTGGGGGAGTGGGGCACGTTTAGTGCCATGTGAGCTCACCACGACTGACCGATGTGAAATGTCAGCAAGAAAAGCAAATGACTGCCTGGGCTGCACTGAGAAGCCCCAGTGCAGCCCAGGGTTTCAAGGGGCGGGCTCACTGCTGTCCTTGGCCCTGCCAGACAACCTCTGGAGGAATGTGGGTGCTTCCGGGCACAACATTATTAGGAAAACCCCGGTGGCAAGGGGACCAAAAACCACACCGTGCAAGGACGTCTTAGGAATCCCTGCCAACATCCATAAGGACCATACGAGGAGGGCTATATTTGTTCCGGGCCCCCAAAGGCAGAACCAGGAGCCGTGAGGAGAAGCTCAAGAACAGTGAGAGGCATGTAAAAGGGGAGCCAATCCCTCAGGAAGTAGGGCTCTGGGCTTGGATGCAGGCTCAGCCTGACCAGAGCACCGCCCCAAGGGGTCCCTGCTCCCCTACCTCCTTGGGCGTCAGCTTCCTCCCCGTCTCATCCACATACTCGATCTTGACATCGGGCTTGTAGCCGTCTTTCTCCTTGAAATCCTGCGTGAAGCCGCGATACTCTTCCCGCCGACTGTACTTGTCATCGATGGCCCTGTGGTGGACGGCACAAAGGCGGCCCCTCAGAAGACTGGCCCCCGCCCATCTGTGAAGGGCCAAAGCCCCGCCGCCAGGGGCTCCCTGCCCCACTCACATCTTGTCCTCGATGCAGTACACGGCAGAAGGCAGAGACTTGTTGGGGGCCTTCACTCGAGCCACCTTCTGCACCGTCGTCTCCAGTAACCCTGAGGAAGAGAACCTTCTCAGGAACGCCCCGACCCGGGCCCCCCTCCCTCGGATGTCCCGTGGGGCTCCCGAGCCTCCTCGGTTACCTTTGTTCTGACACAAGAGCAGGGCGGCGGCCAGCCCCCTGTTCACTATGGGCTCCTCGTCCAGAATGGTGGTAGAAGCAGCTGAGAACTAGGGCGAGTGGGAAGCAGGGCGCCTTTGTCAACAGTCAGCTCACCAGACTGCATTCCTCCCCGAACCCATGACCCTCTCTGCCTGTCCTCCCCGGCCCTTTCTCGCCTCCTCACATCCTGCTGCTGCTTCTCCTCATCCAAGTTGACGGTGCTCCAGCCAATATTCTCCTCGCCATCAGACTCTGAGCCACCGTTGGCAGATCTTTCCTCATCTCGCTCAAAGTCCTGGTGGGAAAAAACAGGCCACTGGCTACCCAGCGTCCAGCCCCGTTTTCCAGCGCCAGCTCCCGGCCAGGAGGGCACGACTCCGGCCCCCAGCCTTCCGTGCCTTGCCCCGTCCTAACAGGACCCACCATGAGCTCTTCTTGGTCCTCCCGGTTGCCGGCCAGGCCGTAAGTGGGGATCTCCCCCAGGGTGCGGCAGAACTCCGAGGTGGCGTTGAACACAATCGCCCCTTTCCGCTCAGGGTCTTCGTCCTCTTCCCGGCTCCGTCGTGTCTCCAGCTTCTTGACGATCTCAATCACCTATGGGGAGATGGGGGTGTTTAGCCTAGAGAGGAGAAGATCTCGAGCAGAAGGAAGGGTGCCGAGTGGAGAGAGAGCAGCACACCACACCCCGCCGGGGCCCTCCGATGCTCACCTTCTCCCCGCTGTCGCGGAGCTGCTGCAGCTGCCTCAGCCGCCGACCCTTTTCCAGCTGCTTCTGTAGCTCTGCCTCCACTTCGTCCTCCTCCAAGATCTCGGGAGAGCCCGGGCCCTGGGCTCCCCCCTCTTCTGGGGGACAGACACAGGCCCAGTTTGAGCCTCGCCCACCAGGCTCCGCAGCCCTCTCTGCCACCCCGCACTGCTCCTTCGGCTCCCAGTGTCACCTGACCAAGCCAACATCGCCCCTCACCATCATCGCTGATGTCCATGTTTTCTACTCGGGTGTCATCGGACTGGGGGAGCTGGGATGGGACCTCCCTCTCCTGCTCTCCAGGGGCTTCCTCCTCAGCCTCAGGGACTCGGCGACGGCCCCTCCCCCGCAACCTGCGGGAAGCAGAGAGTACTGAGTGCAGGCGGTCCCCGCCCCCCCAGTCCCTGCCCCAGTCCCGGCAGTGCCCACTTACCTGGAGCCAAAGTCTCCCTCACTCGTCTCATTGCCAAGAGGAAGCAGATCATCGGCTCGAACCATGACCTCCTTCTCCTTCTTTCGGATTTTCCTCACCCTCCGTTTTGTCTTTTTGAAGGTTACCTGGGGCAGCGGGGCGGGGCAGGGAGGAGAGGCAGTCAGGCCTCAGTCTGACACCAGACTTTTGGGGTCTTTGTCCCTGCGCCCCCGGGGCCATCACTCTCTCTGGCCCTTTTCCACGGGCTCTCCTGCAGGAGGTCATCCGTCCAGTGAGCGGGAGCCCCTCATCTCCTGGGGCCGGCACTTCTGGATGGCTCCGATTCTCAAGCCCACCCTCGTCTCTTTGCATCCCCCCACTGCGACTCCTGCTTCTACCACCTCGAGATGAGTGGAAGGAGTCAGAACCTTATTCCCGGTGAAATTCCTTCAAACATCCGAAGCCCTGTCCCCTGCAGGGTCCTTCTTTTCTCCAACATCAGCATCCTTCCCTGCACTAGCTCAAGGTGCTCCCTCCGTTATCTTTCCTGCTTTCCTCTGGACACTCCCAGCTCACTGACATCCCCCTGTGGTACCCAGGGCCATGGGCACCTCTCTGTGCCTTCCTCCAAGCTCTGCCTAGTTAAATCCCATGGCACTCCTGAGCCACTCCCCCAGATCTCCTTTAAACGAATCCCTGTCCAGTGAGGCCACATCTGTCAGACACTTCCTTTACCTGTGCTCAACAGTCTGACCTGTTGAGATCCATTTGGATACTGGCCCTGGCATTTGGCTGGGGGTCATCTGGACTAAATCTAAGCCACAGACATCGAGGCCCCACGGGAGCTAACCTTCAAACCATGTGTGAGCACTTGACTGCGCTACAATCCCACCCGTGCCTCTCCACCTTTTCCACAAGACTAGCAAAGGTGAATAAAAACCAGGTAAACTACCTATGACATCCCTGAGCCCACTGTTAGAAACACTGGCAAAAAAAAAAAAGTAGCCTAGAACATAGGCCCTCTTCCCTTCCTGTACTGAGCCTCTCCCTGACCCAGTCCAGCCTCCGCTCTGCCACCAAAGTCCACTTCCCAAAATGCAACAGGTCTGACCACATGTGTCTGTCACACTCACACACTCACTCTCCTCACATTTTCCTCTCCAGGATCAAATACAAAATCCTCCCCTTGGCTTTCCCAGCCCTCCCTCACCTGGCCTTTCCAGTCTTTTTATATCCCACCCCACCCCCATGCTCTGGGATCCAGGGACACCAGCCTTACTGTTCCCCAAACGAGACCCTCATCTCCTGAGAATCGTACCTGGCCGCTCCCGAGCCTGAAAACTGTCCCCTGTCATCTCCATGTCCACTCTCCTTCCCTACTCCATCCTTCCCCTGCCCCTCACCCCCCAAAGGCTCTGGCCTGGACTCTCCTGTTCTCCTGACATTCTCTTTGGGCATCTCATCCCTCAGATGAGTCCAAGGATCCCCTCCAGCCTGATCACTCTCCCATCTACACCTCCAGCTAGCAGAGAGTGCCATGATGCCGTCCAGCCAACAACCCAATCCAGGGTGGGGAACCAGAGGCCTCGAGGCCACACGTGGTCCTTTAGGGTCTCAAGTGCAGCTCTTTGACTGAATCCAAACTTCCCAGAACAGATCCCCTCAATAAAAGGGTTTGTTCTGTAAAACTTGGATGCCATTCCCCGCCCCCGACCCAATCCAATCCATCAAAAACTATTGCTCCAGATGCTGCCATCCTCTCGGCCTCTAGGCTTGGTACCAAGCACTGTGGACTCTTCCCTCTCCCATCCGTAGCCAGTCTTTAAATCTTCTCTCTGGGATCTCCAGCGCAGCCCCAAATGTTTCCCGTCCACCTGTTGCCACGTTGGTTTGGGCCCTTTGTTCTTATGGACAACCACCCTGCCCTCCTACCATTCTGTCTGCTCTTTCCTCCTCCCATCCTTCTTTCACAGTGCTGTCAAACTCCTATTGCCAAGGCAGACACCTGTCCATGCACTTCCCAGTACTCCTTTGGGGCTTCCTCAGCAGGTGTGGAGGTCCTGACCCCAGGATACCATCCCATCCTGATTTCATGACACTGGCCTTCTCCCATTTAGGCCCATTTGCTAGAGGACAGATGTAGCCTCCCTATCCCAGAGTGGGCCTTTCCTTGTTACTGCTACAGCTCCATTCAGAACCATTCAAAGCTGAGACCTCCCAGGTCCCTCCTTATAAAGCCCACCCCCACCCCCAAAAGTCTCCTCCTTCCTCACATTCTCCCGGGATACTATATCCTCCCTGAGCAGACACACCTGGGGCCCTCTGAGGGTTCTACCAGTGGCTCACTCACAGGCAGAACAAGGGATGCTGAGACCTGCGTGAGGTCGTATCATGGCACTGGCAGCAGCCCCCTCCCCGCCAGAGGTCTGTCGCTGTCCCTCTTTTCTTCTCACCCCCATCAGGCTCTGGATGCCTTCATCCATTTATCCCTGCTGGAGACTCACCATCTCCTGTGGGGTGAGGTACTCTGAGGCAAGCCGGGGTCCAGCCATTGTCAGGGACTGAGCCTGCTGCCTCAGGTTGGCCCGGATTTCCTCCAGCTCCCGTTCTCGGGCTCCATCAGCTGTCCCACTGCGATCGAGTCGGAACGAGTGTGGTCGCTCTCCTTCTAGCTCCTCGTCGTACTTGGCCAGAATGGACCGAGGCTTAAACTGTGGAGGGTAGCAGTCAGCCCCATCTCCACCTCCAAGTCCCTGTCCTCCTTTCCCACTTGACGGGCTCTCTGAGCCCTGCCCCCTCCTTCAGTCACTCCCTACAAACCACAGCCATGTCGTCCACACTCTCGTCCTCGGCATAGGGGCGATAATCCGGCTTCTTTTTCCGAAGTTCCACATTCTTTTCCGCCCGTTCTTTGTCAAGGAGGTTCACGTTGACCAGCACGTCCTCCTCCTCCTGCAGCACACCTATGGGGAGAGGTGGCCGTGGTCACCCAGGCCCCAGACTCATAGTCTAACACTGCCGTCCCTTTCTCCCCAGCAGTCCTGCACAGAAGCCCAGAGGCTCTGATCAGACTCCTCCTAACCTGGCCATACCTTTGTCCTTCAGGGTAAGGATCATGGTCTCCCCCTCCCGGAAGGAGTCGATGGTGTGCTCCACAGTCAGCCCCTGCAGGTCCCGGGCACTGTACTGGTCCTAGAGCAGACACACAAAGGCAGCATCGGTGGCCCCCCGTACAACTCGGGAGCTGCTGGGGATGCCCAGGGCCCATCTATCTGGGAAATTCTCCCCTCCCAGGCAGGAGTGTCAAACACTCCTGCAACCCCAGCCCTTCCCTGCAGCTCACCTTCCGCCTCTGTCCAAACTCCTCTTCCACCAGGCTGCTCACTCCAAACTCTTGGTCCATTTCCTCCAACAGCTTGGCCTATGGGACAGGATGGGTGGGAGGACAATGTGCAGGCTTCCAGGAATTCAGTGCGATAAGACAGCATTTAGAGGGGATAAAGGACAGACATGGACACACACACATGCATGAGGAACACGAAGGTCTGGACAGGTAGATGTTCCAGGAGCCAGCCCCCAACGAGTGGAGGAGGCAAAGCAAAGAGCATCTCCAGGAAGCCAGAGGCCTCACCTCCCACCAGCCCTCGGGAGGGAGCTGGCCTGACCCAGCAGTCCCACAACTCGGGCCTCCTGAGGCTCTCTCCCCCCCCTTCCCAGGCCAGGTTCTCACCCTCTTCTCAGCCAAATCCTTCTCTTTCTGGAGCCGACGGCTCTTCTCAATCCACGCGGCTGTGTCATCTAGCCACGGATCATCATCCCCCAGGGTCTTAATCTTCCTAAGGAAGGAGAAACATGGAAAAGAAGGCTCCAATCCATTGTACAGGTCCCCTCCTGCTGCCAAACATCCCTGTTTTAAGGTCTACCTCTGCTCCTGCCTCACAATCCACCCTGGATGTCTATGCATCCATCCATCTATCTGTGCATGTGCCTGCCCACCTGCCTGCCTGCCCCCGGGGCTTTCTCCACTCACCCCAGCTTCTGGTTGAGAAGCCGCTTCTCCTTGGCTGCTGCCAGCTTCTCACGAAGTTCCTCACGCTGCCGCAAGGCCATCGGGTTAATCACGTCGGCCAGCACCGGCTCCTCCTTGGTGCCTGCCGCCTCTGGAAGGAAAGGGCCCAGGGAGAGTGACCCCCTTTCCCTCCCTGTTCGAGCTTGGGGAATCACCTCCACCCACCAAGCTGCCTCACACAGATCTCTGCTCTCTCCAGACCAAGTGTTCACCTGATACATTCCCATGGCTTTTACAAATATCTTTACCCTGTCTCTCTGACAAACTAAAGATGCTCTAAGTACAGAGATGCTGTCTTAGGTTTTCTTTGTATCAGATAGCATAATGCTTCGCAAATCTTAAAGCATGACACAAATGCGTGCCATTATGATGACTCCCCCTGTAGTATCAACCACAGGTCAGCACACTCAGCTCTCAAGGCTAATACACCAATTTTGGGCTTTACTCTGTGCCCTCAATGCTCCTCCCAGACCCCCAAAATGCTCT
The DNA here is from genome assembly GCF_003287225.1 of Phascolarctos cinereus. Taxonomy (NCBI): domain Eukaryota; kingdom Metazoa; phylum Chordata; class Mammalia; order Diprotodontia; family Phascolarctidae; genus Phascolarctos; species Phascolarctos cinereus. The sequence continues at coordinate 256,749,987 of NW_027556402.1, read as the reverse complement.
CCCAGAGCCCTACTCAATATTTCTCAGTCAGCCCATCCCAGCACTCACCCTTCTTGATAGCATTGACCTCCAAAGGTTTGAGGCCCAACTTGGCTCGGAGTTTACTGAGAACAAAAAGAGAGAATTACAATTATGAGGCTATCAGGAAATACGGGGCAACTAAATTTTGGATGGACTAATGAGAAGAAAAGGGACTGGGGAGAGATGCTGCTCAACACTCATTTGGAAAGACCGGGAAAAAGGCTTCCTGGGGGCCGTTAGCAGAACGCCACTGGAAGAGGTCAGAGGAGGACATCGCTGAACCGGATAGTCCCAGCCAGTCACTCACTTGGTCTCCTCAATGCTGAGAGATGAGGCATCTCCAGAGCTGGCCTTGGAGCCGGTGGCTGGAACAAGAAGGAGAAGGGTAAGGACCACTCTACTGACCTTCGGTGCTGCTTTGAGGGCATCTTGACCAGGGTTCAAACAATTAAGATCTGGAATCCAAGATCGGGAAGCCCAGAGCTCAGCAGTTCTAAGTCCCAGAACACCACCTGACACAGACCCCCAAGGCTATGCTCACTCCCTGGCCTTTTCATCTTGCCTCCCTAGCCTTACCTGGGAAAAACTTCTTTAGCTCCAAAACCCAGCTATCCCCTTTCCTGGCATCAACACACCTTCCTCCAGTATCCTGGGAAGGCCCTTCCTTGTATTGGTTGGGAGAGGATAAATTGAGCGGAGGCTAGAAATGTTTCATTATCCCTCCAAACAAATCTAAGCCAATCTCGAGCCCAGGTAGGGAAGCATAAAACAGAGTTCTGGCCTGGGAACCAGAAGGCCTGCGATAAACAGCTAGACAGACCACTTAGAATCAAAGCATCTCCCACTTGGAAGGGATCTCCAGTCCAATCTATAACTAAGCAGGAATCCCAAGCAGACAAGCAGGCACAGAGGTGACTCCCACCACCGTGGCCCATGTCACTTTTGTTTCTCCCAGCCCTAATCCCCATGACCTCTGGCAAACCAATCTAATCTTTCCCAGCTCTGAAGTCTTCACGTGTAAAATAGTGCTAATAATATTCACGTTCTCTCTTCCTCTCATGGAGTTGCTGTAGAGGAAAACGTTTTGTAAATCTAAGGTACTTACATAAGAGCATGCTATTATTATTTGAATTCAAACCTTCCAATAGCTCCTGTCAGAAGGTGGAGTCAAGTGGAAGTTTATTTCTGTGGCGTATGAGGCCTTCATCCAGCTGGGAATGGCCCACTTCTCCGTCTTGTTCTTTCCTCACTCTATTCTCCAGCCAAACTGAACTGCTTGCCATTTCTGTACTGCTCTAGGCTCCCCAACCTTCGGATCCTTGGTGATTCCCAATACTTCTCCCTTCCTGAATTCCTGCTCACCCTTTAAAATCAACCTTAAATGTTCTATTTCTCTAAGAACACTTTCCTGGTCGCTGATAACCTTTTCCCCCTGACCTCACCTCCTGTTTATGCTTGTTGCATTCATCTAAGTTTTGGGTTTCATCCCCTAATGAACCGTGAGCTGCATGAGGGCAGGAGCTGTGTCTCAGCCGGGGTCCAGGCCAAGGTTTTAAGGTACAGAGTCAGAGCTGAAGAAACTCTGTGGAACTGGCCAAGCAGTAGAAACAGATGCAGATTTGGAATCAGATGAGGCGGCTTCCTGGTCAGGCTGGAAGGGATCTCTAACATCATCTAATGGAATTCTCTTATTTTGGTAAATCCCTCAGCTCCAGGATCACACACAAAACCGTGTCCCCTTCCACACATCTCTCCCCTGACACTGCCCCCCACCCCCAGGCCCACCTGCCTCCAGTCTCTCCCCATGCCAGCCCATCCTCCATTCAGCCACTGCCCTGATTTTCCTCCAGTGCAGGTCACCCCGTACTCAACCCTCTGCAGAGGCTCCCTGGTGCCTCTGCTTGGTACTCCAGTCCTCCACCCAGTGACACCCGCCTCCCACTGTCCCCAGGCCCGGACAGGCTCTGCCGCCTCCACCTTCCACAGGGAAGCCTTCCCTCCATCAGCGACTTCCTCTTTCTCCTGCACATAGCCTGTCTGTCCCCCCACTAGACTGTAAGCTCCTCGAGGGCAGGGCCTGCCTTTTTTGTACGGTGCCTGGCACACAGTAGGCATTTTGTTCACTGACTGACCCACTCGCTTTGCATCTGAGGAACGTGAAGCGCAGGGGCTTGAGCGAGGCCCCCCGAGTCACGCAGGTGGCAGCTGCGCTTCCCCAAGCCCCAGGATCGGCCACCTTGAACCAAAGATACAATTATGCCTTTGACAGTCACTTCTCCTCTCTGGCCTCAGTTTCCCCCCCTGTCAAACGCGGGGAAACGGAACAAACATTTGTGGATCTGGATAAACTCTAATTAGGGTCCCCACAGATCCTCGACTCAGTGGGGGAGGGGAAAGGTCTAGCGCAGAGCTCACACCGCCGCCGCCGCCCCCCCTCCACCTCCCCGCTTTCTTCCGCGCCTATTGAGAAGGGGGCAGGCTCCACCTCCGGGCGTTCATTGGCTCAGCCTCACTCCCGCCCCCTCAAACCCCGCCTTTCCATTGGCCATTCCCGGGCCCGGCCACGCCCCTCGGGCCTCGCGCTCACCAGCTTCGTAGCCGTCGTCGCGCTTCTCTCGCTTCACTCTCCGCTCCGCAGGCTCGGCCTGGCTGCGCTCGCGCCCGTGCGCGCTCCCGTTGCGGGCCTCGGTCTCGCCCCCGCGACGGCTGCTCCCCCTCTCAGCGCCGCGCTCCCGGCTGCGCTTGCGCCGCTCCCCGGCTCCGCCCCCGCCACTCCCGGTGCCGCCGCCCCCGCTGCGATGTTTGTGTTTCTTATGCTCGCGGTGCCGGGGGTGCCTGCTCGGCTGTGCCCGGGCCCGAACTCCCCGCTGCCCCCGCCCCGGCCCCCGCCGCCGCCTCCTTCTCCCCGCGGTGCTTCTTCGAGGAGCCCATGGCGGCTCCCCTCTCACCGAAACCCCGGCCGCCGTCACAGCCGGGCCCCGACGCAGAATGGGAGCTCTTCCGGGTTACGGGCCGCCCTTCGGCGACTATTGCCGGAAACCAATAGACTCCGTTTCCGTTGTGCTCTGGCCCGACGCCCGACGGGAAGGCAGGCCCGAGGCTTCTGGCGTCACTTCGTCACTGCGCTTTCGCCATCGTACCTCTTCTGGGGCTGCGCCCGCTTCCTTCCCCCTCCCCTGCTCCCCCTACACGTCCGGGCCGAAAGGCGCATGCGCCCGGCTGGTGGCTGCGGCTGCTGAAGATCTGGGGTGGGGGGGCCCGACCCCTCAGCCGGCGCTCTTTGTGTTTGTGAAAGATGGCAACTCGAAGGGCAGGAGGGGGTGCGCATGCGCAGCTCGGCGGGAGTGACACCTTCCACTTTGCCGTCGGTTCTGGATTACTCCTTGGCTCCTGCTTCTGCGCCCTGGCAGCCACTATGCGCCCCCCCCCCCCCCCCCGCCTTCTCCTGCGGGCCTCCGGGCGCACGCATTTCTGTAAATCCTCCCTAAAGGGCGCACCCATTAGGAAATGCCTAAGCCGAAACTGCCGTTGCTTCCTCAGGCGCGTGGTGGTCTGGGTGCAAAAAGCAGCCACGCGCAAGGGCCGGCTGCCCAGCGCAGGGAGCAGGGTCGCCAGAAGGCCGCGTGGCCGAGAGGGTCCTGGGTGAGAAGACAGCTGCTTTCGCAAAGCCAGCTCCAGGGGCGCGGGCGGGGGCGCAGCCCGAGTATGCCCGCGTCGTTCTGAGGAGCTACTGCCTGGTCATGCCAGGAGAGGCGCAGCCACAGAGGAAGGCCACTCACTGAGGCTCACTGTGCCCAGCAATGCCAACCTGCTTTCCGTGAGAATGGTCACAAAAAAGATAATTAAGATTTAACCCTGAAGTTAGTGAAAAGTCTGAATTATTTAAAACCCCGAGTTTCTGAAAATCAAAAAGTGGAAAATGAATATCCTATGGGGACTATTGACTTCAAATCAGAAGTTAAATCAATGTAGATTAATTGCTGGAATAGGGAGACCAAGAGAGCCAAGGAAGCTTTTTAGAAAGCATTAGACTTTGACTGCCAAACACAAAAGTCTAGCAAAGGCAATACGTGTTTAGAATATAAACTCGTTTGTAAAATCTTACAGAGGAAGATGAAGGATGATTGAGTAGAATTGTCTCAAGAAGCAGAGATAAGCAGTGGAGGGTAAAACCAGTCTAAAGAAAGTTTGGCAAGATTTCCAACTAAGCAAAGTCGTGCTGAGGGCGTTCGAAAATGAAAATGGAAAGAGACCACGGAGAGAGGGAAAATGGAAAAAATTCGCAAAAATGAATATAGCATTCCTTTACTCATCAGGGGGAGTGGAAGCATCGCTCTTGTCCCTCAGGTGCTTATGGAAGTAAAGACAGCACTAAAGAGAAAAAAGAGGGGAAAGGAACTGGATTGGATTGTGTGTATACATTGATCAAATATAGATGTGGGTGTACTTGTGCGTGTACACCCCCGTATATGTGTGTATGTGTACGTGTACACACACGTGTGGATAGAGAGAGGAGAGCTGTGGTGCAGGCCGTACAGTGGTAGGGGAATGGGAGGACTCATTCATATGGTATCCATAAAGCAAGGAAAGATGGCAAAGGCCAGTAACAAAGTCTGAGATTAGCTGAATAACAGTACACCAGCATGCTTACTGTCCCAGGTATTCAGTCTTCTTGAGGGTCATCTATATGACTCTTACAAATTGAGATCTTCCTCAGGGTTTTAGTAGCAAATAAGCAGACATTTTTACAAAATTTTTTATAAATTCATATCCAGCAATATATGTTTATCATCTTGCAACTGATGTGAAAGATATTGAGAGTATAAGATCCCATTGTGTGCAATGGCATTCCACTGGAATAAATGTCCCCCCCCCACTTTACAGGTGTTGTTTAACTAGGTGTGTCCTCTGTATATTAAGCTTATTAAAATTCCTCAGAAGATGTAAAATAATTATTCAGTGGCCCTCTGGTCAACAGTACCCAGTAAGGCACAAACTAAGTAGATGTATTCTTGCCTTAAATATTTGCCTTTCTGATGGTGGTCCACAAGGAGTCCTTGCTGAGGAGGATCCCTTGTGGATGGTGAGGGTTCCTGTTTGAGGGTGACATGTTGATTGCATCAAGCCCCAAGACCTCGCAGAGTCTCTTGGAAGAGATCTTTAACTGTCCAGAGGAGTTGGGTTTGTTCATTCACCCAGGAAAGATCAAATAGTTGAAGACCGTCTATTGCTCAGATTTCCACATACATCTGAATTAGCAACCTACAGGCTTGACCGACAGGATGGAATTCTGGGATAAGCAGTAGAGACCATGAGCTGGATCTAGATTTGAAAAGGAAAGAGGAAAATTAGATTGGTTTTGGGAAATTGCAGGGTTCTTTTACCAAGACCTTGGTTCCCATGACGGCAAAGGGCCAATCTTCTCAACATGACCAATGTTGCTGGATGGCAACGAGGCCTGAAACCCCATTGCCTTTGAAGACCTGAAGATTAGCATACCGTTAGGGGCACCAGAAGAGTGCACGGCAGGTGTGAGCGGGCTGTGCCATCTAACCAACAGAGCATCCCAAAGAACAGTAGTAAAGGACATCAGAGAATCCAGGGCCGGTGCTCTATCCACTGCGCCATCTAGCTGCCCCCACTTTTTTGTTTTTGTTTTTTTGGTCTGGTGAAGCAATAGGGGTTAAGTGACTTGGCCAGAGTCACACAGCTAGTAAGTGCTATATGTCTGAGGCGGGATTTGAACTCTGGTTGTCCTGACTGCAGAACCATTGCTCTATCCACTGTGCCGTCTAGCTGTCCCTTTTTGACAGAGGTGACAAGTGGGTCATGGACACCTTCCACTGGATGGAAGGTTTTCATTTTTTCCCCACTTAATAGTATTTTATTTTTTCCAGTTACATGTAAAGATAGTTTTCAGCATTCACTTTTATAAGATTTTGAGCACCAAATTTTTTTCTCCCTCTCTCCCCTCTTCCCTCACCCCTGCCCAAGACTGTATGCAATCTGATATAGGTTATACATATTCAGTCATATTAAACATACTTCCACATTAGTCATGTTATGAAAGAAGAATCAGAACAAAAGGGAAAAACTGCAAGAAAAAAAAAGAGAAAATAGTATGTTTCAACTTGTATTCAGACTCCATAGTTCTTTCTCTGGAGGTGGACAGCATTGTCTATCATGAATCTTTTGGAGTTGTCTTATTCATTGTATTGCTGAGAAGAGCTAAGTCTATCAAAGTTGGTCATCACACAATGTTGCTGTTACTGTATACAATATTCTTCTGGTTCTGCTCACTTTTCTCAACATCAATTCAGGTAAATCTTTCCAGGTTTTTTCTGAAATCTGCCTGCTCATCATGTCTTATAAAACAGTAGTATTCCATTACATTCATATACCACACCTTGTTCAGCCATTTCCCAGTTAATGGGCATCTCCTCAATTTCCAATTCTTTGTCATCACAAAAAGAGCTGCTGTATTTTTGTACGTATGGGTCCTTTTCCCTTTTTTATGATCTCTTTGGGATACAGACCTAGAAGTGGTATTATTGCTGGGTCAAAGGGTAGGCACAGTTTTATAGCCCTTTAGGCGTAGTTCCAGATTGCTCTCCAGAATGATTGGATCGGTTCACAGCTCCACCAACAATGCATTAGTGTTCCAATTTTCCCACATCTTCCCCAACATTTATCATTTTCCTGTTTTGTCATGTTGGCCAATCTGATAGGTGTGAGGTGGTACCTCAGAGCTGTTTTAATTTGTATTCCTCTAATCAATAGTGATTTAGAGCATTTTTTCATATGACTATAGATGGCTTTGATTTCTTCATCTGAAAACTGCTTGTTTTGTATTCTTTCTCCATTCTCAAATGACTTATATTCTTATAAATTCAACTTGGTTCTCTATGTATTTTAGAAACGAGGCCTTTTTCAGATACACTGGCTGTAAAAATTGTTTCCCAGCTTTCTGCTTCCCTTCTAATCTTGGTTGTAGTGTAATCAAAATTATCCATTTTGTATTTCATGATGTTCTCTATCTCTTGTTTGGTCATAGATTCTTCCCTTCTCCATAGATCTGACAGGTAAATTATTCCTTGCTCTCCTAATTCGTTTATGGTGTCACCCTTTATGTCTAAATCATGGACCCATTTTGACCTTTTCTTGCTATACAGTGTAAGATGTTGGTCTCTGCCTAGTTTCTGCCATACTCTTTTCCAGTTTTCCCAGCAGTTTTTGTCAAAGAGTGAGTTCTTATCCCAGAAGCTGGGGCCTTTGGGTTTATCAAGACTACTATAGTCATTGACTACTGTGTCTTGTGTATCTAACGTATTCCATTGACCCACCACTCTCTTTCTTAGCTAGTACCAAGTAGTTTTGATGATTGCTGCTTTATGATACAGTTTTAGATCTGGTAAGGCTAGGCCACTGGAAGGTTTTCAACATTCTGGGTAGACCCCTTGTGGCAAAATTTTGGGAGGACCTGGACAGGCTGCCTTCTTCTGCATTGTTAAAGAGAATGCCCAAATCGAGCATTTGGACATCCCCAGCATGAGTTTATTGTTTATGTAAATCCTCATGAGAAAAGAGCCTCCTCTGAGGGATGGTAGAAATTATGTTATGACTGCATGTTAGGTATTTCTGATTTGCTCCTTGGGTGACCCAAGAAGGGAAGTCCTTAGTCCTATGGCCAAATTCATCCAAGATCCCGCCTCTTCTCAGAGCCTTCTGGGACTGCTCCTTTCACCAACAATGATTGACATTTCCCCACTCTGCAGAACTGGCTGGTGGAGGCACTGCTAAGAGCTGTACGTGGCTAGAACCAGCTTCATGAAGCCCACCCTCGGTGCAGGGAGGGTTTCAGCCATCCCACCATCGGGAATCTTGTTGTAATCAGTCATTTCTTGTCACTGAAATTCTCTGGTCCCTTACTGATAGGCTGGCTGCAAGAGCTGTGGGAACTCTAAATTCCGAGCCTGGGGACAAAATCTCAGTGCCCTACCATAATTACAGCCTTGCCAACTGAGCCCAGATTACCTCCTCCCCCAGATTTAGGCATGAGAGGAATATGTTAAGTGAGGGTCAATACTGCAACCAACAATAGCATCATTAATTTGTGAGTAGCTGATGTGGACATAGGTTTTGCGTGACTTCATGTGTGTAAAGGATATTGACATTTTTGGACTTCTTAATGAGTGGTGGGAGGGGTGGAGGAAGAGAATTTGGAAATAAAAATAAATGAAAAATATATTGTGAGCAAAGCTTGCATTTGGAACCCTAAGACTCAGACTGTATTGTTGGTGAAAATCGAGGCACAGGCTCAGAGGTTTAGAGTTGGAAGGAAGAGGCCATCCAGTCTAACACCATCCTGTTACAGATGAGGAAACTGAGACCCAGAAAAGTCAAGTGACTTGGCTGAGATCACAGAGCTCACAAAGTACAGGTAGCAAGATTCAAACCCAGATCCCCTGATTCTAAAGTCAGGGCTCTTCCTGTTTAGTTACTGTTCCATGAGTCCCAGAGGCCTCAAGGGTCCTGAGCATCGATATTGCCATATTGCTTGCTGGGGCCTTTGGACAAGTCGTTTGACCTCTCTGGGCCTTAGTTTCCTCCTAAAGAAAGACTAAGTTTAGAGTAGGTGGCCTCTGAAGAGCCTTCCAGCGGTGAGCTAGGGTTCTACCGTTTGTATAGATATCATCCCGTCGGGCCTGCGAGATCTCAGCTCTGTGCCTTCTTTTACACTGTGCTTTACATCTGGATGTTCCTTTGCTGAACAGCAACCCAGCCTAGGGAGAACCCTGACCTTTTAAGCCCAAGTCAGATGCTACCTCCCTCAGAAGCCTTCCCCAATCCTGCTGTCTGGTAAAGGCCTTTCACTTCAGATCACAGACTTAGAGCTGGCAGGGGACCACGGAGGGCGTCGACTCCAGTCCCCTCCTTTTATAGATAAGAAACCAGGGGTGATTTACCCAGACTCACGGAGCTGCTGTCTGAAGTGAGATTGGAACCCAGGTCTTCCTGACTCCTATTTTTATACACCTGTAATGCCCTGATCGTCTTCTGTTGTCTGTTCGTTGTATGATTTCTTCTCAACCCTCTACTAGTCAATAAGCCCTTGTGAGGACTGTCTCCTTGGCACCACACACGATAGGTGCTTAATATATGACTTCAGATGGCTCTATGAAATTCACTGCCCCTCTGCAATATTTTTTTTCCTAAATGCCTTTTTATGGAACCAAATGACCTGTAAGGTACCTCCTTACTTTCCTTTGACCCAGTACAAAATCACTTCGCTTCCATGTCCCTCAGCCAAAGAGGACCATCTCCTCCCCTAAAGGGGATAAAGACTGAGAGGTCTCTGTGGCTGTTGTAAGTCTGGGGTCTTAAGGAATTTAAATGTTGGTGTTAAAAAGGTCATTCGTGGGGAGGGAATTCTGGATTCCCCAGGGCTGGGGGCTGGGGAGGGTGTATGCCTGGTCCAGGCCAGAGGGCTGAGGATATATTCCCCTCTGGCTCTGACACAGACCCCATGCTTCCGTCTGCATGCAGCGTCCCTGGTTACCATCAGTCATCTGTCTCACTTCCCCAGACAGACCCCAGGCTCCCAAGGGCTCTGGCCAGGCAGGAAAGCAGACGCTGGGCTTTAATATGATAATTTCATTTTCTTTTTCTCTTCCTTTCCCATTCAGTCCTGGGCCCCGGGTAATGTTCTCTACTTGGCTTGCTGACTTCAGACAGCTTCCAGCTCTGTTCACTCCGTGCCCCACAAAAGCTGCTCCAGTTGGATCTTGGCCAGCTTCCCGGTCTTTGAGGACCTGGGAAGAGACAGAGGGGTATTCTTTGGCAACCGGGCTCCCCTCAGGGGCTGACTGGCCTGGAAGCTGCCTCCTTGCAGCACCCTTCATTCTGGGCTGGCAGCAGGGATCTCATCTACTCCCAGGAGGGTTTCTCAGTCTACAGTGTGAATGCAGTAGGTTAGATGGGGATGTGGGCTGCCCACGTGAAGGCCTGCCGTTTCCTTCATCTGCATCCCAAGCACCTGAAAAGACCCCCTCCAAGCTTCTCCAGCCGGGGTCAGTCCCTTGGGTGGTAGTGATGGAGCTGGCTATCCCGCTGTCAGTCACTCAGCCATCCAGCATGCACGAAGCACCTGCTGTGTGCCAGCCAGTACACTGAGCACTGCAGATACACAAGTGGCAAAAAACCAGGCCCCGCCCCCACGGAGGAGACACCACCAAGCTATGCGCAGGCTGAACTGGGTGCGGCGTCAGAGGGTGGGCACGGAGATCGAGGACTGGGCAAGGTTTCTTGCCGAAGGTGGGATTTCAGCTGAGACTGGAAGGAAGCCAGAGAAGGTAGGAGGCGAGGGAAGAGAGTGAAAGCGTTCCAGGCTTGGGGACCAGCCAGGTGAAATTAGCCAGGAGGCATGGCTCTTGGGCCTTCGGAGGGCTTCTAATTGCGCTAGCTATGTGACCTTGGGAGAGCCTGGAGGCTCCTCTCTGAGCCCATTTGCTCCCCTGTAAAATGAAGGGTGTGCTCCAGATCCTTTCAACCTTTGAGGAAAACCCAGCTCCCTACCTGTATTTTGAGGGTTTTTTCTCAATCTCGGCCTTCAATGCTTCAGCCAATACCTGTTCCTCGTCCAAACCTAGGGCCGACAGCATCTGGGAAAAGCGTCTATTCACTGAGAGCCGGGCATTGGCCTGTTAGGGAGATGAGAGCCCCTCAAACCAGTGGGAGGGGTGAGAGAGGCCCCCCCACCTCTGGAGATGGCAACTGTTGGGAGGCTGTATGGATGGAGGGCTCCCCTCCCCAATCTGGGAGGTGCGATGAGGAGCTCCTCCAAGGCAGGAAGAGTGCCTGCTAAGAGTAGGCTTCTTCCCTGATTGATTTCACTGCTTGACTGGTAGAAGGGTGTGGTGATGGGCCCTAGAATGAGCAGAGCCAGGAGGTCTCCATTCCCTGGAGTTGGCTCCTGTAGGGTTGGGCCTGAGAGTTCTATTGGAGGGGGCTGTTCTTTCCTTTCCCGCTAACCCTCCTTAGCCTTCCCACTTCTGAGTCTGTCCCTGGCACCCCGATGACCTTGTCACTCATTCTTCTCACCTTAAGGTTCTCACTCTTCATAGCAGCCACACCCACCTCCCCAGCCCCCCCTCTCCTCTTCTCCAGTCCCAAGCCATACCTGAGTGCAGGCTTCATTTCCACCCACCTTTGCATCTGCCTCCCAAAGGGTGACTTCTTCCATTCCCCTCTCCAGTTCCTGTACCCCACCTTCCTCCTCGGTAAAACGAGGGAATTGGAGTAAGATTGCCTCCATGGTCCTTTCTATTGCTAAACCGATGGCCCTCCGGACCTTTGGGCCCCCTGCCAGCGTCATCTTGTGCTCCAGAGTCTCCAGACGCTCCCCATTGCCCACCAAGGAAAAGGCCAAATGCCTCCTGCTATCTGGCGCGGTCCAGCCTTTCTGACTGGATCCATGCCATTCTCCTCCCAGTCCTCTGTACCCCAGCCTAAGCAGACTACTCTTTGAACTGCTGAGCTGCCCTGAACCTTCATACCTTTTTCCAGCTTAGCTATGCCCTTCCCTCTCTTTCATGTTTCCATTCCTCTTATCCCTTAAAACTCAATTCAAAATGTCCCCTCCTCTAGGACAGATTAGGAAACAGGCTGGGCAGGCATGGACAGGTGATGAGTGTCTTTGTTGGAGAGACAGCTGATCAATGAGATCACAGCTCCATGGGTATCTTGGAATATTTGTAACATTATCCCCCAGCTAGGTGGTGAGTCCCCCTCAGGGGGCAAAGGTAGTCCCTCACCCTGTCATAAGACACTGCACACAGCAGGGACCTAATCGATGTGAGCTGTGTTGATTTGGGATGACACCATAGCGGCCTGGGAGTGAGGGCAGTGAGGATCTGGGGGAGAGAGAGCAACAGAATTGGGGAGATCTACTTCTCCCTGGCTCCAGTCCTGCCAGGTGCTGAGGGAGGGAGGGCAAAGCTGGCAGTGCCTCGCTGAGGTAGGTGCCCATACTTGCATGGCCTGCTGGAAGAGGAATGGGCGGCTCTGCACCCGGTGATGGATGCCCTGAAGCTCGGCCTGGTACTCTGCCAACCGCTGCTTCTCCTGCCGCCTGGTATGCGGAGACAGGGCAGGGTCACTAGAGGTTGGGCTCAGCCTGAAAACCCTCTGAAATGACCCTTCTGTGATAAAGGGGCTTGGCCAGGCTCTGGGGACACCACCAGGGACCTGAGATGCTAGACTTTAAACCTTGACCGAAAGATGAAGCCAGGTCCACGCAGCTAGGAAACCACGTCTCCCTGATTCTGGAGGCTGGGTGGCACAGTGGGGAGAGCGCTGGGCCTGGAGTCAGAAAGGCCTGGGGTCAAATCTACCATCAGATGCGCTAGCCGAGTGACCCTGGGCAAGTCGCTGAACCCCTGTCTGCCTCAGTTTCTTCCTCTGTGATATCGTGAAGCACAAAATAAACCCTAGCTACTCTTAGGGGTGTTACTCTGCACTGTGCCCATCTCTCAGGCTAGGGAAACAATTCCCTGCAGAAGGCAGTGCTTCCCAGCCCCAGGCAATAAGCAGTCAGTTTTGAGACCAGTGAGCATGTTTATTTCTCTGCTCCCTTGCTCTCTGCACACAGAGCTGCTGGGGGAATGAATGAGGTGTGGAGTCAGACAACCTCGAGTTGGATGACCCTCCCTCCAGCTCCTCCCTAGCTATGTGGCTTTCGGCCAGATGCTGCCTCTCTCTGGGCCTCCATGGCCCAGAATCAGGTCCCAGGGTATTGGAGCACAGCTAAGGGCTTAGGAGCCCATGTGTCCTGCCCTGGCCCTGCTGCCCTTGCAGCAGCAGTGAACAGACCTGGGCCCACAGGGCCCTACTGGAGGTGGTGGCAGCCACTGTACCCTCCCTGGCCCTTCTCCATAGTGGAACAGCGGGACGAGGAGAGGGCCCCCTTGCCATGCTGAGATACTGACCCCTGCAGGGGAATCTCAGACAAAGATCGCAGAGAGGGCGGATGGGGGTAAGGAACCAGCTGCCTCTTATGGCGCTGTCCAGCCAGCTGGAGCCGGCCTCGGTGCCCACCCCAGGCCTTCTGTTTCCTCCTCTTTTCCTGCACAGAGAACCCCAGGGTGGAGGGCAGCAGCCTTCCATGCCTCCCCATGTTTTGGTAACCCTTAGCTTCTTTGTAAACCCCTGTCCAGAGTACTTCCCCCAGCCTAACTCTCTCCCTACCCAGCCCCCAACTGAAGTACATACTCTCTGCTCTCTCTCCTGCCTGGAGTTCTCCCACCCCAGCTATCTGCTAACCACCACCCCCAGCACTTTCCCTGGTTCCCTCTCTGCCCAACCCCCTTCAGAGCCTTTCAGCTTCATCTGCAGAATGTCTCCCCCCCACACACACACATAATCCACTCAGGCCCATCCACATTGTGAGCATTGCTCCAGACCCACCTCAAACCCTCTTCTCCCCAGCAGCCTTTCCTACTCCATCAGGCCACACTGGTGCCCCCTCTGCCATGATCTCCTGAAGCTTCTGCCTCAGCACCCCGGGCCTTAGCAGGATCAAGGTGAGGCTGCCCTGGGCAGCTTCCTGCACCTCTCCTGCTCACAGCTCCTGGCTCCCCAGCCAAAGTGGGTGTTCCCTCCCTGCACTTGGCAGGGGCTGGCCCCTCACTTCTCCCCCTTTGCCCTGGAGCCCCACGCACAGGCTCCTGCAGAGACCAGCTGTGCCCCCACCTCCGGGGAACCTCCTCCCCAACTCCTCACCACGAGGTGGGCACCTGAGCTCATCAAGCTTGCGATGGGATGCCCCAGACCCCCTGGACCTGGAAGGCCCATAGGCTGCCAGGCACCGAGCCACCTGCTTCTGGACCCGATGCTCCTGAGCTCGGCGCTGTTCTTCCCTGGCCTGCTCCTCTCGCTTGCGTCGCTCCCAGTCCAGCATCAAGGTCCTGGAGAGGGGGGTGGGGATGAAGTGAGGCCCTGCAAGAGGACAGGCAGCCACCCCTCTGATCCCTCCCATCCAGACGCCCACTTCCCAAGCCCTTTTCCAGCCTTGGTATCAAGATTCAGAAAGGGGAAAGCCAGGGGAAGAAAGGGCTGGGCTGACCACCGATGCTGCCTGACTCTCGAGCCAGGGCTGTCTCCACTAGACCCATTTTTCCTTTCTTAAGTCTGAGAAGCAGTGGCAGGGTGTGCGCCCAGGTGAGGGACCTGCAGGGGCACTGGATGAAGCCAAGACCCTGGAGGCAGAATCACTGAGGGCCCAAGTCATGGGCACAAGGGAATGTGGGCAAGGACGGGGTCAAAGAAGAGCAAAGCGCAGGGTGTCCAGTGAAGATGGGGACAAAGGAACAAAGTCATCTATGGGCCAGTCCCCCGGGTGCCCCTGCTTCCGTCTCTTATTGAATGGTCTGGAATTGGCCCATCTGCCTCCCTCAGCCCGATCATCTGCCTTCCCCTCAGCTCAGCAGCTTCCTAGACTCCTTCAGAGCCCAGTTCATGTGGCCCTGCCTTCAGGAGGCTCTCCCTGAGCTCTTCCCTTCCCTGTTCTCTCACAAAGGTGGTGACTCATCCAGGAGAATTGAAGCGTCTTAAAGGCAGAGTTCTTCCCTGCTGCCTCCAAGGAGGACCCAGCCTTCTCCATTCAGACACACACACACACACACCCTCTCCCTTGATCCTACCATTCCCTTGAGCTAACATCCTCTATTTCTCCCTCTCACTGCTAAAATCCTAGAAAACGCTATTGACGGTCTCTGCCTGCACTTCCTCTGGACCATGGGCATTCCGGCTTCTGACTTCATTGAGCTGATGCTGCCCTCTCCAGGTTCCCCAAGAGCTCTTCCTTCTCGGGGCTTACACTTTGGGGCCTCTCTGACACGTGACCCCACTCTGCTCCTGGACATTCTCACTTCTCGGGGCCAGCGTTATACTCATCTCTCTCGATTCCTGGACGTGTAATGTCTTTGTTCTTTGTTGCACTCACATCCCAGCCTCCCAACTGTGCCCTAACCGTGGGGATGTCCCAAGGCTCTTCTCTTTCCTCCCTCCATTCAGTGGGTTCAGTGACCCTCATGGGCCCCTCAAAATCAACACACCCAAAACACACCTCATCATCTTTCCCTCAGACTGACCTCTCTTCCTGTCTGTAAATCGCCATCCTCCTGTCACTCTCTGAGTCATCCCTCTCTCCAGGCTCCCATCGCCACACCCTTAGACCGGACCCCTGTTGCCCTCCCTGTCCCAGGTGTCTACCCTCCCCTCAGCTGCCACAGTGATCTTCCACGGTAAAGTATGCAGAGCTCCCGCCTGCCTCTAGGGTCCAACATAAACTCTTTTTTTGGCATTTAGGGCTCCCCATCTGGCTTGGGCCTTGCTTTCTAGGCTTCCCCCAACCAAGGTCTGGCCAATGTGGAGCCAATTCCCATCTCTGGGCTGTGGCCTGGCCTGCAACACAGTCCTCTCCTCATCTCCTCCTTGTGACATCTCTAGATTTATTCAAATCTTCTAAAACCCTTCCTATGGGAGGCCTTTCCCCACCCAGATAGTGCCTACCCCTCCCGCATAACCTTGTGCTTTCTTTATACATAGTTTGTATCCAATTGTATCCGTCCTCCCTCAGGTAGAATGTAAGCTCCTTGAGGGCAAGAATTGTGGTTTTGTCTGGTATAGCCCCACAGCTGGGCATGTAATAGGCTCTTAGTGCTGGCCGGATTATATTGAATTTAATGGTAGCCTTCCTTTGGGCAGGCAGGCAGTAAGCATTAAGCTCCTACTATGTGCCAGCTGCCAGGCATACAAAAAAAAAGGCCAAAAACAAAATTAAAATATGCCAGTCCCTCCCCTCAAGGAGCTCCCAGTCTGAGGAGCAAGAAAGCAGACTCAGGTTATATAGATTTTGAGCTGAAGGAGGCCTCAAAAGGCTGGGGCTCCTTTTACAAATCAGGAAACTGCCCACTGGAAAATGTGAGTGGCTTGCCCTGGGTTCCCACTGGCCATGCCAGCTGTGGGCCGGGCCGGGCCCCAAGGGGGGCACTTTGTAAGGTCTATACAGTGATTTGGTCTGCGCACAGTCCAGGCTGAGCCTTCCACCAACCCTGTAAGGCAGATTTTAGTGTGCCTATTTGACAGATGGGGGAGCCAAGGTTTCCGCCATCAGCAACAGTCTGCACGTATTAAGTCCAATGGGGTTGGTCAGCACTGGGGCACCAGGGGGGAACCGAGCTGGGCCTCAGACAGTCTTCATCCCCTGCTTTCCTCAGGGACGGCGTCCCCTGCCAGCAGACCTCACTCAGCATGTGAGTTTTGCTGTGTTGCTGAGCCCACCTAGCCTTTGGCTTTGGAAGGGGGAAGAAGGTGGGCTTGGTAGGATCCCTTTGGAATTCTGAGCCATCGAGTCACATAGCATAGTGATCCTGGGGCAGCAGGCTCTGGGATGCCCTGGCACCCATTGAGGTACTGCCCAGGTGCCCTCCCCTCCCCTGCCTGGAAGGGCTTGGGATCTTTAGGGAACTGGGGTTTAGGGGCTGAGTGACCTTAGGCAAGTTCCTCTAGGCCTCAGTTTCCTTAACTATAAAACAAGAGGGTAGAAGGTCTCTTCCATCTCTGTCTGTACTATTGCCTTTTCACTCTGTGTGTGTGTGTGTATGCATATGCATATATATCTGTATGTATTATGGGAGTGATAGGAAGTGGGTGTGTAAGTCAGTGATGTAGGAATCACCAGAAGAGGAAGCCCCCTCAACCAGTGAAGGCACTAGACAGCCAGTGAAGGAGTGATGAAGGGGCAGGCGGCCTTCATTTTCTCCCTTTTACTACCCAGCCCTGGGGGAGGGGGGGAAGCACACAGGAGGGCACTTACCTGGTGGCCTCTCGTCGCTTTTCAAAGGTTCTGGTGGTACCACTGGTCAGCAGGAAGGGCTTAACATCCTCCCAGGCCTGGAACTTGTGGCCTCGAGAGTGCATGATATCCTGCATTGGCCACTGGGAGTCTGATGACAAAGGAATCCCTCTCTACTTCCTGGCTTCCCCACTCTCTTAGGCAACTTCTCCCCATCCTCCCCCAGTGCTTGCCCGAGTGCAGAAGGGGTGGGAGGGGTAGGATTAGGGAAGTAAGGGAGGTTTCCAGATAACTGAAGGTGGCCCCTTAAGCACCATCACCTTTAGGATGGAAATAGTCCTACAATGTTGCCCATATATCTCTGCCCTCTTAAACAGGTTGTGTGGCCTAGTGGGAGAGAACCCCACTAGGAGTCAGAGACCCCGTTTGGAGTCATAGCAAACAGCACAAAGGTTCAACAAAATTTAAACCAAAGTTCAACTTTTTGAGACAGGGGAACCTCAGATCCAGGACATTGGACAGAGACCTTGGGACACCAAGAGGCCACTTCTTGGGGTGGAAGGCCAGGATGGGGAGGAGGCCCCTCCTGTGATGTGAAAGGGGGATGCTGCCTGGCACATTCTGATTTTTAATGAATTATTCTGGCTAATGGGCTGCTATCTGCTGACAGAATACAAATGTTGGTGGCCTCCTAGGGAAAAGCCCTCCCCTGTTTGAAGAACCCCAACCACCTCCTTTGATAAGAGTTAGCAGAAGGCCAGAGAATGGGGGTGCCACTGGGGATGACTCAGTGTGCTTGGGACCCCCGGCCAGCCCAGGACTCACAGTAGGGCCCCTCCTCCTGCAGATATTTCTGCAGGATCGCCATGTCCAAGAGCTCTTCCTCCTTCAACTTTGCCGGCTTCCTCTGAAATCCTCTAAGGAGGGCGAAACCAGCCAGAAGGAGGGCATTCCATTTCCTCAGCTGGTCTCTCTCCTCTTCTTTGCTCCTGGGCACCAGGGGAAACAGACTGACTGCCCTGAGGCCGTGCCCACTCTCTCCTCTCCCTCTGTTGCCCCTGCAGCCTGGCCCCACAGCTGCCCCTCACCCTTGGCTTCCTCCCCGGCCTTGACCTTGGAATCTCAACCTGTTCTCAGGAGACAGAAGAGAGGGCCAGAGGCTGAGATCCCTTCTGCCCTCTGGCTCCTCCTCCTCCCCACCATCTTGGTCTTGTCCTTCTTGTTCCTGGCCTTCCTGATAATCCTGGCTGTCGTCTGGCTCAGGTTGAACCCTGGTTTTCAGCTGCCTTTTTATGTCCTGACATCGGGCCTCCATGTTCCAGTAGAGTGGGAAGTTGGCCGGCTGGGTAGGCGGAGGCACAGCCTTCCATCGGGACTTCCGGAGGGCCCTGGCAGGCGGCAGGGCTGAGGCTTGGGCCTTCCTGGGCAGCAGGATGTCATCGGAAGAGTTGGGGGAGGGCAGGGGCAGGCCCCGGCCATCCACCAAGAAGCTCTCCCAGGCCCACTGGAACGGGAAGGAAGGCTTCCGCGGAGGTGGCAGGGTGAGGCTGGGGATCGGGAGAGAAGTGGTCAGAATGCCCACCTCCCTAAGCCCCAGTTCCCCTCCCTGCACACCCAGCTACTCACTCTTCCACCTCCGAAGGCACATTGCCCTTCTTGCTTTTGATGGACAAGTCTTTCCTTCTGGCGTTCCCTGCACTCCGAGCCCGAGGTCGGCCTTGTATCAACACCCCATCTCCTCTCCCAAAGGCACCCTGGAGGGGGTGATGAGGGCGCCCACGTGAATAACCACCTTCCCCACGCAGCCCTGACCATGACACAAGTGCCCATATCCCACAGGTGAGCGAGAAGCGCCACCTTCAGTCTGAGGCCCAGAAAGGGGAGGAGACTTCCCCAAAGTCTGGGGACAATGGGATCCTGAAATGGGGGCTTCTGCCTCTTCCCACCCATGGGAATGATCTTGTTACGTGCCTGGGAGGCCACGGGACTGAGGGACCCTTGGAGAGAGCCCCAACCTTTCCTCAGATGAGGCCATCAGGGATCCTCTCTGCTATAAAGCTTCCCCAGCCCTTGAGAGACCCTGCCCAGCACCTCCCCCTCTGCCTCCGTGGACCCAGGCACCCTGTTTCCCAGCTCAAGAGCCTTGGCAGTTAGAAGCCACCTACTTGGTGGGCCAGAGGCACTCCAGAAAGGAGTCCCAGCAGGCTGGCAGCCGTTCCCTTTTCAGATGAGACCGAAGGGCCCCGGACCCGGGCATCATGGTTAGGTTTTAACGCAGAGGCAGCCAGAATTGACTGTTGGTGGGCTCTTAGCAAAGTATTCTTCTGCCCCATCCCCCCATCTCAGAACTTCTACCAGCCTGGTCCTGGACCATCTCTATGGAGACCAACAGGCCTCTGGGGAGGCATGGCAACTCGGCCCCTGAGAGCACCCTGTCTCTGAGAGCACCCTGGCTTCTGTGGGTGGGTGCCCCCTGCCTCTGAGAACATGCCAGCCTCTGAGAGTACCCTGGCTTCTGAGGGCACCCCAGCCTCTGAGAGTGCTCTGGCTTCTGAGAGTGCCCCCTGTCTCTGAGAGCATTCCAGCCTCTGAGAGTGGCCTGGCTTCTGAGGTCACCCCGGCCTCTGAGAGCTCCCCAGGGTAGCCGTCCTCTCTGATCACATTATCATGTCTTGCTGTGTGTCTGTCCATTTGTAGTACCCTGGACCTTACCTCCCTGAAGGCAGCATCTGACCTGAACCTGTTCTCTATCTCCTTGAATGGGGTCTTTTGCATAGTAGGCACATCTTCAGCTCAGCTAGAAAGGGAGGACTACAGAGAAAGCCTCACTTTACAGAACAGTAAACTGAGGCCCAGAGGAGGGGGAAAATAGTTTGACAAAGTCACAAGTAGTAAGTGGAGAAGCCAGTGTTTGAGCCCAGCTTCTCTGAGTCCCAGTGTTTCCCACAGCATCACGCTGTGTCTGAAATGGTGGCTGAATGGCTCATGGAGTCTCAGGCAAGGGCCTTCCTCCCTCTGGGTCTCAGCTTCCCAACATGAACAATAATGGAGTCAGACAACATGATCGCTTAAGGTCCCCTCTATCTCAAGTTTGCTGTGGCTTCACCTTGCCCCCTCCCAGCTGTCTCCCCGAAATGGGGATCCCCCTTTTGCTTGGGCTGTATTTCTGCCAAGCACGGGAACCTGGGTATCTTCTGCCGGTCCTGCTCTCTGAGCTGTCCCCAGACGGTTACAGCAGCAAGAGGTGTCAGTCTTCCTCTCTGCCTAGCCAATAACTCTATGGAGCTATGGGGGTGGGCGTGGGCCGAGAATGCGGACCTGGAAGGGGCTCAAGGGGAGGATGAGCACTTTGGAGTGCATGCATGCATTCGGTGAGGTCATATGGGCTGCCTCCCCCCTCCCTGTGCCAGTTCTGGGATCTTATCTGAGAAATGGGAGGCTCCCACCCCGAAGGAAGGGAAATGACAGCCTGGAATCCTCCCGGGGGTTCACCTCGAAGATCCCATTTACAAGTTTCCCAAAGCCCTCCCTGCCCTATAGCAAGACCGATAGGATAAGTACCATCAGCCCCATTCTCTTCTAGCCTCACTTAACCTGGCATTTCCAGGTTTCCTTCCAGCTTTACTCCATCCACATTTCTCATACTCAGAGGTGGAGGGAACTTCTCAGAGGCATCAAGTCCAGCACCTCCCTCCCTGAGCCAGCAGGCATCCCCTTTTGAACATTGCTAACAGACTTCCAGTGATGGGGAGCTCACTACCTGTCTCTTAAGACGGCCTGGCTGTCCCCCCATGCCCGGGACGCTCTGCTCCTCATCTCTATTTCCCGGTTTCCTTCTCCAGGAAGCCTGTCTGTATGCTCTTTAATCCTGTGCCTTCCCTCTGGGGTGATCTCTAATGTAGCCTGTATATAGCTTGTTCCTACCTAGCTGTTTGCGCGTGGTCTCTACGATTAGATCGGGAGCTCCCCCAGGCAGGGGCTGGGGTTTTTTGTGTAGGCTTTTATTTTTTTAAACCTTTCTTTGTATGGCCAGGTGTTAGCACAGGGCTAAGTACATTACAAGGGCTTAATAAATGCCAGTGGCCCTGACTTTGTGAAATCCTTCACTTCTTTCAAGGCTTAGCTTTGATGCCCCCTCTTTCAGGAAGCCCCCAGCTAAAAGGGATCTCTTGCTCAGATTTCCGAGAGCACTTTGAATCACTTCTAACCTTGTACGTTACATAACTTTTAACGTTACATTTCATGCTCCCATTCCACCCCCACACCCCAGTCGCTTGGTCGACTGGCAGAAAAAGGAGTCTGGAAAATGGGTGCTTTGCAATGCAGGGATCTAAGACATCTCCAAAGGTCTCATGATGGAAAGTGCTCTCCACATCCAAAGAAAGAACTATGGAGTTACAATGCAGATCAAAGCAGACTATTTGCTATTTTTTCCCTCTGTTTTGTTTTGTTTTCTCTTTCTTGTGGTTTCTCCTATTGGTTCTAATTCTAACTTACATCACTAATGTGAAACTATATTTAACAGGAATGTATGTGCATAGCCTATATCAGACTGTAGGCCATCTTGGGGAGGGAGGGGGAGAAAAATTAAAACTCAAAAAGTTATGGAAGTGATTATTGATAAATCAAAATAAATTTTAAAAAAAGAAAATGGGTGCTTGGGGGGGGTGTCTCTTGCCGGTGCCAGAGAGAACTGTGCCAAAGGGGCATCTGGGAGTAACACGCAAAGGGACACCAGGATTTCAGGATGTGCTCAGCAAAGCCAACCAGGTTACAGAGGGAACATTTAAAATACTGCAGAACAAACTGCTTTCAAGCTCTCAAGCACCCTGAGAACACAGGCAGGGTACAAACCATTCATCTCTCTGCTTTTGAGGAGATTCCCTAGGCACCTGCCAAAGCTAGAGTTTGAATGAAATTAACAATAATAATAATAATAAGTAATAATAAAGCACTTTACCAATATGGCCTCATTTTATCTTCCCAATGACCCTGGGAAAGCAGTGCTATTATGATCCCCATTTTACAGGTGAGGAAATTGAGCCCGACCCAAGTTGAAGTGATGGAGCCTGAAGCTGGATTGAGCTCAGGTCTTCCAGACTCCTAGTCCAAGGCTCTGTGCACTGTGGCGCCCCCCAGTGGCCTTTTAGCAGAGAGACAATATGGTGCAGGCACCAGCAAGCTAGACTTGAAGCCAGATATGTATGACTTGCTCTGACTGTTTCCACATATGCAAAATGAGGTTTTAAGGCCCCTGCCCTCTATGATCCTATGATAAAAAGAACCCTGCACCTGTTTCTTCAACTATATAACTGGGACATGATTATCTTCATCACCACCTCTCAGGACACTTTGCAGACAATGAGCCCCACCCTCTCATTTTCCAGAGGAGACTGAGGACCAGTGCCCTGGCCCCTGGAATGTGCTCCCTACTGCAGGCAGCTCAAAGGCCACCTCCTCCTTGAAGCCTTCGCAGATTCCTTCTTAAGGCCACATGAGTGCCTCATCTGCTGGAGTTTCCAGGTAGCCAAATCAGTAGAGTCAATTAATGAGACCCCAAGGAGGCCAATGGTAAGAAAAAAAATCCCGAAATATACCAAAATATTCCCAGCACTTTCTGTGAGAGCAAAGGATTGAAAATAAAGTGGACACCCACTGATTGGGGCACGGCTAAACAAAGGGCGGTCTGTGAATGGAATGGAATGTTAGAGAAATGATCCATACAGGGAAACATGGCAAGAGCTACAGGAACTGATGCAGAACAAGTCAGCAGAGCTAAGAAAGTTAACACAGTCATGACAATAGAAAGGGAAAGAACCACACACACACACACACACACACACACACACACACACACACACACGCAAAGTCAAGTGAATGTTGTGAAATCATAAAAAACAAGCCTGGCCCCAAGAAGAGACTTAGGAAGCCTCCTCCCACCCCACAAGTGATGGTGGCACATGGCACATATCGTCAGACTTATCTGACATATTGCTCAGTTATGCTGATTTGTTCCTCTTTTTTTTTCCTTTAAAGAATAGTGTTATATGGGATGGTTCTCTAGGTGGGTGCAGGAGAAGGGATCCTGGGAGAAACTGTTCAGTCATATCAGTTGTGTCCAACTCTCCATGACCCCATTTGGGGTTTTCTTGGCAGAGATCCTGGACTGGTTTGCCATTTCCTTCTCCAGCTCATTTTACAGATGAAGAAACTGAGGCAAACAGGGTTAAGTGACTTGCTCCAGGTCACACAGCTCATCAGTGTCTGAGGCCGGATTTGAACTCACAAAGATGAGTCTTCTGACTCTAGACCCGGTGCTCTCTGCACTGTGCCCACTGGGAGAAATGATGCCGATTCCAAAAATGACATCAATAAAGATTTGTTTTCAAAAATGAATCTGTGTCAGTGCCCAGCACTGCTTCTCCTAGTGGCCTTGGAATGGGTTGGCCCCAGGGTCGAGCTAGAGTCAGGACCCCAGGTGAGTCCTTTCTCCTGAGTCTCAGTCACCAGCTCTGTAATAAGGAGAGCAGACTGGTGGCCTCTTCAAGCCCTGGCATCCCGTGCCAGGGCCCTGAGTGCTGGACCATTCACCCCTCCTCCTCCACCTTCTTCCTCTTTCCATGTGGAGAGATGGATTCCCTCCTTAAGCCAAGCCCCAAGCACCGGGATCACCCGCTCCTGCTGCACAGATGCTTCCCTCGGGCGAGGGGCCAGAGAGTCAGCGCTTAGGAAGCCCAAGGACGTTGCTCCCCGCACCCCTTCAGCTCCTCCAAACCTGCCTCCTGGAGTCGATCAGGTGCAGCTTCCAGAAACCGGAAGACCCAGCAGGGCACGCTCAGCCTGTAAACATGCCTGACCCATGTAGGCACTGCCTGTTTCACCTCCCTCCACTCTGCCTCGCCCTCCCCTCCCTTTCCTTCCCATCAAGCCCAGTCCTGCTGGTACTCTGAGTTCTAGCTCAGGTCTCACCTTGTCTAGACAGAAGAACCTCGGGACCTTCTGAGCCCGGAAAGCCCTTGGGATCTGGGGTTCTTAGTGGACTGCGAACTCCAAATGAACCAATAATGTGAGAAGGTAGCCAAGAATAACAAAACAGCCTCAGGTTTGCTTAAGAGAGGTGTGGTGCCTGGGACAGGCAGGTGTGCTCCTGAACCCATCTGTAGTCCAGTCATGTGACGGCATCGAACAAGATGGCCTCTGAGGCGCCTTCTAGCAGAGACCTAGGATCCCCTTTGGGTTGAATTCTGGGCATCATATCTCAGGACATCGCTGAGGCACACAAGGTCCAGCCAGGGGAGGGCAAGATGCTGAAGTGTCTTGAGATCACGTCGTATTTAGATCATTTCACGCCTTCTGAAAGCCTGTCCTTTCTAACTTGGAGATTCTGCAACATCGAGGGCAAAGGGGCCCTCTGGAGAAAGTGGGAATGGGGGCAGGAGGTGGTTAAACTGCATGCAGGCCGATGACCGGGGACTGAGCTGAGCAGAGGACCCCTCCCCCCCCATGCCAGCCTAGTGATTCTTGCCCTCCCTCCCCTAACTACTCTTAACAGGTAAATTTCAACAGAGGCCCATCTCCATGATTTACTTTGGGGGGCTCTTTAAGGGGCCACCCTCTGGGGAGCTTTCAGGGTACAGCTGCCTTCTGCTTAGGGGTCAAGACAAATGGACAGAGTGGGGTCTGGAGTTGTTGGGAAGACCTAATCTGCCTCAGATGCTGCCAGCTCCGTGACCCACCCTTCTCTTGACCAATCACATTACTGATCTGGGGGTCAGCTGCCTCAGCTGCCCACTCACTGGGGATGAGGACAGCTGTTGCCTTGCCGCGGTAGGGGGCACAACGGTATGACGTCTACAGTGCTCTGCAGGGAGCAGCTGCCACCAGGTGGCTGCACGGGACGTCTGCCATGGCATTTCATATCTCTGGGCCTCAGCTTCCTCATCCATAATAAGAGGGGGTGGCCTAGATACTCTCTAGATCATGGGCTCAATGCAGGTGACGGTCCAAAGGACTGACTTGCCCAGAGCCCAGCCAGCTCCGCTCCTGGGCTTTGCCAGGGGTCAGGACTGGGGAGGGGGTGGGCGAGGCAGCATCCTTACAGGCTTTGTTTAGGCATCTTGAAGTAGAAAGGTCCATAGAAACAAAGGGCACAAGCCAGCAGTGGGGTGGGCACTGCAGGGTGGCCCCCCCCCAGCGCCATAAGGCCCACTTCTCCCCACAGCAGGCACCAAAGGTCATTAAAGCATCGGGCCTCCTCTTCCCTCTAGGGAGGGAGCTCTTGGATGTCTTCCTCATGGCTTGGCCCAGAGCAGTCACTTAATGTTGCAGCTCCTGCCTTCCCCCCTCTGTCCCTGGGGAAAAGGATCTGAAAAGGGTTGTTCTGGGCAGGACGGTTTGGAGGGGTCCAGGGGAAAGAACAGGGGAGAACGGGGTCTTCTGCAGGGCCTGGGTCTACACGTCAACCCCAACAATTACATTCAAAACTGCCCTCCTGTTTCCCTTTGCCATCTTCAATCTGGCTGTAGCTCTGTATGGGAAAGAGCAAAAGAGGAGAGGCCAGAAGACTTGGGTTCAAATTCAAGTGATATGAGACCCAGGCCTCAGTTTCTCCATCTGTAACATAAGGAAGGGGCTGGTCTGGACATCTCAGATCCCATCCATCTCCACAGGCCATGGTCTCACTCTCATCTTTACCCTCTCACTGCACACCATCACATGCTTCTGGCCTTTCCCTCCCTGGGAGGTCCAGGGAAGCCTTCGTACCCCGAAGCGGTACACCCTATGGTCACCTTCACTCTTAAGTCACTGACAGCCAAAGAGAAGGTTTGCTGGGACTCCTCAGAGTGACCCTCAATCACTAAGCCAGGGGTAGGTGCAGAGAAGTAGAGGGGAAGGTGGGCTGACCCTGGCTCCCGGGGCCTGCCAGCCGGTGGGGCAACCAGGGAAGGCGGGGCAACATGAGGACCCTGGCCCTGGACAGTTCCCTCTGCTAGGCCGCCTCAAGGGTTTGCAGAGCAGCCCTTGGGGGGGGCTTACAGATGAGGGGACAGGTGAAAAGGCTGAGGAGGTGTCTGAGCCAATGTTCCAAAGCAGACGGCCTGGCTCCAAATCCAGCAGCCTGCCCACCCTCCAGGCACCCGGACCCAATGGCCCCCTTTTACAGATCAGAAGAGTGAGGCCTACAGGAAAAGGGACTTCCCAAGCATCTAGGGAGGGGTGGGAGGGGGACAGGGTCGGGCCTGGGAGAGAACACCCAGGGACAGAGGAGGCAGCTGAACACTCAGGAGCCTCTTTCTTTTTAGAAATTTTTAATAAATTTAAGAAGGCCCTCCCCTACCCCCCCACCTCACCCTCAGCCACTAAAATTGACTAAATGAGGGGGGAGGGTGGGAGGTGGGGAGGGCCGGGGGGAGGGCCTATGAGTCATAATCTTCTTCTTCTTCAACAGCTGTCGGGCCAGGGGGTGCTGGAGGGAGAGGCAGGGTAGAGGAAAAGGGGAGGAAAGGGGCCGGGGGGCTGTGGAGCAGAGAGACAAGGCGGGGGGAGGCAGTCAGATCAGCTGTACAGGCATCCTCAAGGCAGAACCCCTGCCTCCCTCCAACAGGACCCTAGAGAACTATGGGGCCCATTTCCACATCTGGGGTGCTAGAATGGTTTGCAAAGTGGGCTTGGGAGGTTGGTGGTGCAGACATTATGGACATGGGTTGGGACAGACCCCTGCACTCCCCTCGGCCCCAGCCTGAGCCACCCCCCCCCCATATCACTCCCCACTCCTGCCTCGAGGCCGACAACCTCACCTCTGGAACTGGGCCGTGGGCCGGCTGGATTGGGGTGGGGGCTGTGGCATCTCCTCCTCCCCATCTGTCTCTGTGTCTTCAGAATCATCCTGTGGGCGGCATCATGATAAGACCTCACCCAGGTCAGCCATCAGACCCCCTGAGCTCAGGGGCAAGGGGTCACGCTGACTGCCCAGGTACATCAGACATGGAGATGAGAAGGGGAAGGGACGAAGAAGGCCAAGGAAGCCTCTCGGAGGCCTGGGGCACTGTCTGTGGGCTCAGCTGCAATCTAGGATGACCCCTCAGTCACTGGAGAAACCAAAGGGAAACAGGCCGTGCCCTCATTGAGCTGACAGTCTAACTGGGCTAGCTTACCTCCTGCTCCGAGTCTGTCCCAGATTGCTTCTTATCTTTCCCCTTTCCTCCGGCACCACCATTCTTCCGGCTGCTCCCAGGCTTCCGGCCCCTAGAATTGGACCATAAGACTTTAGAACTGGAAAGGCCCTTCAAGGTCACTTTTCAGATCTGGAAACCAAGGTGACAGTGAGTACCATAAGCAATCCTCTATGAACATTTATGAATGCCCAAGGTCACAGGGGACACAAAAAACCAGGGCCTGACCTCAGGACACTTCTGTTCAGCCACCGAGACAGCTCGGCACCGTGAGGATCGAGGGAATCACAAGTCAGGACAGCCCTGAGGAGCCTCTGAAACCTTCAGGTTCCCAAGGGAGGCAGGACCACTCAGACCCTCGGTCAGAGAGGTCTGAAACCGTGCGTAGCCTTCGGACTCATGGACACCACTGAAAAGGACCCACATGTAGAAAGGCATCAGCCCAGCTGGCTTTATGCTGAACCTAATGGCCAAGGGCTGAACACAGTATGATATGCGAGTGTAACGGAATATTATAGCGCTGTAAAAAAAAGGGGAAGGGGACAGTTTCAAAGCCTGGGAAGATCTGCATGAACTGATGCAGCAGAAATGAGGAAGGCCAGGAGAACATGGCTGCGTGGGCTTCAACAATGCAGCAACTGAGTAGCAAAAACTGTCTGAGCTTCAGCGCAGCCTCCCTCCTCGACTCTGACCCCGAAGCTGAGGAGGTCTACGGGTGTGGACTGCTGCATGGTTTCAGACTTTGTCTAAGGGTTGGTCAGTTCTGCTGACTTTTTTCTTTAAAGCTGTTATTTGCTGGGGGTGGCTAGGTGGCGCAGTGGATGGAGCACTGGCCTTGGAATCAGGAGGACCTGAGTTCAAATCCAACCTCAGACACATAACACTTACTAGCTCTGTGACCCTGGGCAAGTCACTTAACCACACTGCCTAGCAAAAAAAGCCCCTAAAAAACAAAAAACTGTTATTTGTTACATGGGACATCTCTTTGGGAGGGGGTAGGGAAGGGGATGCCCTGAGAATTTTGGGTGACGTAAAAATAAAAGATTTTGAAAAATTTTTAAAAAGAAAGCAACATGTTGAAATACACATACGCAGAGAGAGAAAGACAGAGAGACAGGGAGGGAGGGAGGGAGGGACAGACACACAGACAGAGAAAGTGAGATTTGGGGTTTAATAGCACCTGGCATTAGGAGGAGCTGAATAAATATTCTGTGCCTGTTCTACTTTGTATAAGAAGTGTTCTCTCTTTCTTTTGGTGCTGGTGAGATTTTGGAAATATTTTCTTTGAAACAAAATGCCTTCCTGGGGTGGCTCAAAGGAGAATGGGGGATGTACCCTCTTACCTGCGGGCTCCTTTCTCCCCATCCAGATGATTGTCTTCTCCGTCTCCCTGCATGTCGGGCACGGCGGCAACCAGGTCCTTCAAGAAATCAAACTGCTGCTCCAACTCAATACACTGTTTCCTAGGACGGGAGGTAACAGGGACTGAGCTCCCCCTTCGGGCTCCAGGGGAAGGGGGACTTGGGGCACCCTCTCAATTCTGGGCAAGGGGCAACAGAGGCTCTTGAGATGGAGAACTGGAAGGGACCTTAGAAGTTTTTACAGCAGAGAAAACCGAGGCCCAGAACCAGAAAGGGGTTTGGCTGAGGTGAGGGGCAGAACAGATATTCAGACGTGGGTCTTTTGATTCCAAATCTGGTGATCTTTTCAAAGGTGAGGGAGTCAGAGGGAGAGAGTGACGCTGGGGCTGGGACCAGGTGATGGAGGGGGAAAGCCAGAGCTGGGGAGCAGAGTGTGGCCCCCCTGCCAGAACTCACAGGTGGGAGGTGGTCATAGTCTTGGCATTCCGAGACTGGGTCACTTGACAGGCCTTCTTAAGCAGCGATTCCAAAAAGAGTTCTAAAGCCCTGGCTGGTGGAAGCTTGTCAAGAAAAACCAGGGAAGCTTGGTCCAGCCCTGAGCCCCTCCTCTCCAGCCTCCTAAGCCCCCAGGCCCTCCTCCCCACCCTCCTGAGCCCCAGCCCCACTGTCCCCAGACTCCTGAGCCCCCAGCCCCACTGTCCCCAGACTCCTGAGCCCCCAGCCCCACTGTCCCCAGACTCCTGAGCCCCCAGCCCCACTGTCTCCAGACTCTTGAGCCCCCAGCCCTACTGTCCCCAGACTCCTAAGCCCCTAGCCCCTCCTCTCCACCCTCCTGAGCCCCAGCCCTCTGTCTCCAGCCCCACTGTCCCAGCACCTCCTCCCCACCCTCCTGAGCCCCAGCCCCACTGTCCCCAGACTCCTGAGCCCCCAGCCCCACTGTCCCCAGACTCCTGAGCCCCCAGCCCCACTGTCCCCAGACTCCTGAGCCCCCAGCCCCACTGTCTCCAGACTCTTGAGCCCCCAGCCCTACTGTCCCCAGACTCCTAAGCCCCTAGCCCCTCCTCTCCACCCTCCTGAGCCCCAGCCCTCTGTCTCCAGCCCCACTGTCCCCAGCACCTCCTCCCTTGTCTTCTGAGCCCCAGCCCCTCTGTCCCCAGACTCCTGAGCCCCCAGCCCCTCCTCCCCACTCTCCTGAGCCCCAAGCCCACTGTCCCCAGACACCTGAGCCTCAAGCCCCACTGTCTCCAGACTCCTGAGCCCCCAGCCCCACTGTCCCCAGACTCCTGAGCCCCAGCCCCACTGTCCCCAGACTCCTGAGCCCTCAGCGCCACTGTCTCCAGACGCTTGAGCCCCAAGCCCACTGTCCCCAGACTCTTGAGCCCCCAGCCCCTCTGCCCCAGAATCCTGAGCCCCCAGCCCCACTGTCCCAGACTCCTGAGCCCCCAGCCTCACTGTCCTCAGACTGTTGAGCCCCCAGCCCTACTGTCCCCAGACTCCTGAGCCCCTAGCTCCTCCTCTCCACCCTCCTGAGCCCCAGCCCTGTCTCCAGCCCCACTGTCCCCAACACCTCCTCCCCCGCCTTCTGAGCCCCAGCCCTTCTGTCCCCAGACTCCTGAGCCTCCAGCCCCTCCTCTCCACCCCCCTGAGCCCCAAGCCCTCTGTCCCCACCCTCCTGAGCCCCCAGCCCAGGTAGCCCCCTCCCCTCGGCGGCCAAGGATACAGATGATGACAGGTACAGCTGCTGCAACCTTGCCAATCTCCTCGTCTGTCTGCATGATCTTCTTGATTCTGGCCTTGGGATGGGGGTGGGGGGAGAACAGCTTTAAGAACGACGGATACAAGAACCCATTCCCTACCCCCATCAGCAAAGTGATGTCTGGGACCGGGGCGGGGGGCGAGGGGCGGGGGGGGGGGCTGCCACGGGGTGGGGGAGGGGCCGCGGCCCGGTCCCGCAGCCGGCGAGACAGGGCCCCAGGAACAGAACAGGGAGAAGTGAGGGGGCCACAGAGGGGGACCGAGGCGAGATGGGAGGCCCAGGTGTAGAAGGGGAATTCTGGGGGCGTGGGGCGTCCCTGGCTGCTGGAGGAGCTGGAGGGGAGCAGACGCAGCGGGGGGCGATCAGAGGGCGGGTAGCACAAGGTTAGGAGGTGCTGGGGGAGGGGCCCCCGGGATCCTTGGGCGGGGGACCCGGGGAGGAGGAGAGGCGAGGATCCGGGCCCCGGGGGGAAGGGGCAGCCGTCACGGGGCGGCTGCGGGCCGGGCGCGGGGAGGCCCAAGCGGGGCCGGGGGCGACTGCGGGAGCCCGGGCCGGGTCTTTACCGGCGGGAAGCGCGCGTTGTATTTCTTCTTCTTGCTCGGCATCTCGGGGCTTCCTGCTGCCGCCGCCGCCGCCGCCGCTGCTGCTCTCGCCGCACCTCGGCCTCGGCCCTCCGGCTCCGGCCCCGGCCCCGGCTCCGGCTCCGGCTCCGGCTCGGGCTCCTCGGGCTCCGCCGCCGCGGCTCCTCCGGCTCCGGCTGCGGCCCCGCCCGGGTCCTAGCGCCGGGCTCCCTCTTGCGCCTCAGGGTCCTAGCCCCGTGCAGCTGCTCGCTCCTCCGGGTCCTAGCACCCTCCGTACCGCACGCGCTCCGCTCCGCTCCGCCCCGCTCCTCCCCGCTCCTCCCCGCAGCCCCGCACCAGCGCCTCTCCTCCCTTAGACACGCCGAGGAAGACGAAGTTCGCCCCGCCTCCCTACTGATGGAGGAACGCCTTCAACGGCCCCGCCCTCCGCACATTCAAGCGGGGCGCCTCCGCGGAGAGGTCCCGCTCCCCATTGGTCGCGTCCTCCGCCACGTCGGGAAAAGTCCCGCCCCCCGGTCCCCCAGCCCCCCTCCGTTCTGGCTGTCCCGGACAGCGGCCGGCGGTTGCCGATAAAGTTGTTGTTGAGGCGTCAGGCGGCCCAAGATGGCGGCGGCCGTAGGGTGGGCGGAGCGGAGAGCCCGTGGCGGAGAGGAGCCCCGGAGAGAGCGGGGGCCAGGCCGGGTTGGCACGGAGAGGAGCGAGAGGCGGAGGTGACTGGGCCTGGAGGGGTGACGGCGGGATCGCGGGGCCGAAGACTGCGGCCAGGGCAGGGGCAGCGGCGGGGAGTGTACGGGAGCCGGGAGGGGCCAAGGCCAGGGTGGGGGGAGGGACGGGGAGGAGGCGAGCGGCGGCGAGCGCCCCCTCCGGCGGGGGAGGGGAGGCGAAGCTGGGAAGAGCCGGGTGGGAGGAGCCTCCTTTTGGAGGAGGGAGACAGGCCCACCGGGCGCCTTGGCCAGGGGGGCCCCGGCAGGACTCCCAAACTAGTGATCTTTGCCGGGATCCCTTCGGGTTTTGTCTTCTTAGACTGAGGCCTTATCTCCTTTAAGAACTCGAGGGTGGGAGGGAAGGGGCTTTATGTCATCACGAGTAAATAGTAATAAAATGGTAATCTAATCGTGATATCGCTCAATGACTTAGCTCTCCGAGGGTTGCCAAGAGCCCTCCCTGTGTTAATTCATTAGGGCCTCCCCACCACCTCGGGGAGGGGGGGGCAGGTGCTATCAACCCCATTTTACAGACGGGCAAACCGAGGCAGAGAGTAGTCAAGTGACTGCCTAGAGTCGCACAGCAACCTAAGAGTCCGAGTCAGCATTTCCACCCAGGGCTTCCCAGACTCGAGTTGAGAACTCTACCCACCGTGACACCCAGCCCTGTCTTTTTAAAGGGCAACAAGGAGGAGCAGTGTGGTAGGCCAGGCAGCCAGCACGTGGGTTGGGGTTCTGGGGGCCTCACCTTTCCCCCTCCCCGCAGGATCGAGCTGCCGGAGGAAGAGATCCCCCATGGGGGCCAGGAGGATGGCTTCACGGCAGAGCATCTGGCTGCTGAGGCTATGGCAGCAGACATGGACCCCTGGCTGGTCTTTGATGCTCGCAGCACCCCGCCTTGTGAGCTGGACTCCTGGCTGGCCGCCTACCCTCCTTCCCGCGTCTCTCGCTATGGGGGGCCCAGCGCCCCCAATCCCAAGCCTGTCGGCTGGATCGCCGTCTACGGGCCTGATTTCTCCCCTGGAGCTGGGGATGTCCAGGGACTCCAGGGGGCTTGGGAAGCCCTGCAGGCCAGCGGGCAGCCCATCACGCCTGCTATCCTTCGGGAGCTGGCCCTCACCCACCAGGTCCTGACCGGCAAGTGGCTGATGCACCTGACCCCTGGCTTCAAGCTGGACCACGCGTGGGCCGGCATTGCCAGGGCCGTGGTGGAGGGGAAGCTGCAAGTGGCCAAAGTGAGTCCCCGGGCCCAGGAAGAGGAGCGTCAGGTCATCTGCGTCTACACGGAGGACTTCACAGACCAGGAGGGAGTGCTGAAGGCTGATGCTGCCATCCGGGCAGCTGGGGTCAAGTGTCCGCTGACCTACAAGCCGGATGTCTACACCTACCTAGGAATCTATCGAGCTAACCGCTGGCACCTGTGCCCCACCCTCTATGAGAGCAGCTACCACCTGGAGAGCAACCCCCACTGCTCCCGAGTTCTGGATCGGCTCAACAACACAGCACTGACATAGCCGGGGCAGGTGCCCCTGTGCTGGGAGCCGAGACATCTGGGGTGGGGAGGGCCCAGACAGCCATTCTGGCTGGCCTTCCAGGGCTCTGGACTTTGGGGACCAGTCTTAAGCCTCAGGAAAGGGGAAGGGGTGCAGAGGAGGCTGAGACGTGACATCATTCCCCACCCCCCCTTCCCCGATATCGGCCCGTCAGTGGAAGACGAACGGGACCCTCCTCCTGAGAGCTTCTGTTACAGGCCCAGAGCCTCAGCTGGGCCCCCCTCCCCCTGCTTAGAGCTGCTCCTCACCCATCCCTGGCTGGCACAGCACAGAAGAGCTGATGGAGTGTTGTGTCCTGGGAGTTGTAGTCCTGACCGTGGACTGGGCCCCTAGGAGGGGCCCTCTAGTGGAGCGAGTGTCTTCTGTGCCCTACTTGGACTACAGCTCCCTATACCATCCCTTCCATTGATTCAGTAAAGCCCACCTTTGTTTTCACCCCGCCCCACTCCGGTCCTCTGGTTTACAGGTCAGAGGAAGGGTGTTAGGGGCTAGCCAAGACCCAAAACCTGAGTAGCCACAAGCCTGACCATGGACCAACTCTGCTGGCACCCGTCACCCCCAGGACCAGATCGATAACGCTCTGTCTGGCATGAAAGCCCTTTACAGCCTGCTCTCTTCTTCCCTTGCCAGTCTTCTGACACTTTACTCCTTCCCTCAAACCCCATAATCCAGGTACGATGGCCTGGCTGTTCTTGCACAGGTGAAACCATCTCCCGACGCCAGGCCTTTGCACCGGCTGTGCCCCATACCTGGAGCGCTCTTTCTTTTCACCTTTGCCTCCTGCCTTCCCTGGCACCTTCACTGCCTTCCTTTCCTTTACACTGTATATACCTTGTGTCTATGTAGTTATTAACATGTTGTCTCTTCCGTTAGAATGTGAGCCCCTTGAGGGAAGGGACCCTGTTTTTTGCTTTTCTTTGTATCCACAGCACTTAGCACAGTACCTGGTGCCTAGAAAGCCCTGAATAAATGCGTGTTGACTGACTGTTTCCTGTGACAGCTTTGCTCCCTGCCTTGTGGTACCAGCGGAGAACTTTCAGTCCATTCTCATTTGATCCCCACGACAGCCCTGTGAATTAGGGAGCATAGCTAGCATCCCCATTTTACAGATAAGGAAACCGAGGGACAGACATCAAGTGTCACAGCTGCCAGGGTGGGGATTCGCACCTGTGTCTTCTGACTTCCAGTCCAGACCTCTTTCCGTGCCCTAACATCTGCCTCTCAGGGCAAAACTCGGTTTACTTCGACAAGCATTTGTTATGTTCCCAGTAGTATGCACGAGGCTCTGTACCCAGTGCTGGGAGCGTGAAGAAAGATGAACAGCTCCCCACCCTCAGAGAGCTTCTGTTGTACGCTATTTACACAGAGCACGCTCTCTCAAGCCATTTCATACCCACCGGTTGGATCATCACACACATGCCCGTTAGTCAAGCCTGGAAGAAGGGAGAAGAGAGGAGGCCGTTCCAGCCTCGGGAGGGTTCAGAGCAGGGGGAGATTTCACCTTGCCTCCTGGCTTATCTGTAACGTTCCACGCGAGAATCAAACAGGGCTCCGTGAAGGACACAATAGTAGAGCCCCACGTGGCCCGGTGATCCCCTGATGGACGCTGAGAAATGGATGTTCCCTGCCAGAGGCCTTTGCTCCATCCCCCCAGAGTCCCGATGGAAGAGGGACTGCCTCCCTGGAGACAGAGGCCTCCTCTAGATCGGACCTGCACAGCCGGGGGCCTGTTCTACAAGCTCCTCTTGGCAGTCTTCACACTGCAGTGAGCTCCTGTGGGGAGCTGAGCTTCCTCAAGGGGACACACAGTAACTATCTAGACAGGAAAAACCAAGTGGATGAAACCTGCCTGTTGTCTGGGCTGACGTGCGCTTGGCTAGGCAGCCCGTACCTTGGCAGATGCTGCAAAGGTCACAGTCAGGCCTAGAACTGACTACGACAGCAGGCTGACTTGCGTTTGGGAAATGGTGCAATGCTTTTAATGAGCCCCGAAGTTCTCACCAAAACAAAACAAAAACCCACCTTTCTTTAAATGCCAGTGTGCTTCCAGTGGGCTGTATGGCGAACTGTCATTAAAAACTCTCCTCTTCCAAAACGTCAAAACTGGGGCAGCTAGGTGGCACAGAGGGTAGAGCTCTGGCCTTGGGGCCAGGAGGACCTGAGTTCAAATCCAACCTCAGACACTTGATGTTTACTAGCTGTGTGACCCTGGGCAAGTCATTTAACCCCGACTGCCTAGACAAAAAAAAGCAAAAACCAAAACATGAAAACTGTAGGCCACCTAAAGAGCCATTAGAGGTGATTGATAGTGTAATGGATAGAGGCCTGGGACTGGAGTAAGGAAGACCCGAGTTCAAATCAATCTCAGACATTTACTAGCTGTGTGACCCTGGGCAAGTCACTTAACCCCTGTTTGCCTCAGTTTCTGCAACTATAAAATGAAGACAATAATAGCTCCTGCCTCCAAGGCATCACCAATGGAATCACATGCCCTTAAAGGATTGGAATAAATACTTATTTTCTGGCCCTTTTGGAAGGATCACTAAGCCAGAGCATGACTTTATTTTTAAAATGTATTGATAACTTTTATTTGGACACAACAGATATTTCCCAATGGACACCTCACTATACTTTTTAACTTAGTGCACTCCCCAAAAAAACAATTGAGTTGGTAACAGAGAAGTCAGGGAGATGGGTCCCCTAACTGGTGACAATTGTCCTGGCCCTGAGTTCTTTGCTTTTCCATGGCTACACTGTTAGCACAGTTGTGGCCCTGTTTTCTTACGTTGGCACCACTTCATTTTTTCACATGATCCTCTAGATTTCTCAGACTTATCATTCCTTCAAGTGCAGGAATTCTCCTTTACACACACAGACCATAATTTGTGCAGCCATACCCTAACTGTTGGACATATATCTTGTTTATCACAAATAATGCTGCCAAAGAATTGGAAATTGAGAGGATGCCCATCCATTGGGGAATGGCTGAGCAAGTTGTGGTATATGAATGTAATGGAATACTATTGTGCTATGAGAAATGATGAACAGGCTGACTTCAGAAAAACCTGGAAAGACTTATATGGTCTGATGCTGAGTGAAGGGAGCAGAACCAAGAGGACTTTGTACACAATAACAGCCACATTATGCAATGACTAAGATTGTTAAACTGAACCCTTCTCAGCATTATGAGGATCTAAGACATCTCCAGAGGCCTCAGGATGGATAATGCTGTCCACATCCAAAGAAAGATCTATGGAAGTCGAATTGCTATCACTTATTTCTACCTTCTGTTGAGTTTTGTTTCATCTTTCTGATGGTTCCTCCTATTGGTTTTAATTTTTACTTACAACTTCACTAATGTGAAAATGTGTAATGGGTATGTAAATGTAAAGCCTATATCCGATTGTGTGTCGTCTTGGGGAGGGTGGGGGGGAGGAAGGCGGAGAAAAATTTTCAACTCAAAAGCATATGGAAGTGATTGTTGATAAATCAAAATAAATTAATAAAATTTTAAAAAACAAACAGACAGACAAATAATACTGCCATCAACACTTTGACATAGCAGGAGCTTTTCCTGCTCTCAGTAACCTCCTTGAAGTATAGTGCCTGTAGTGGGATTTCGAGGTCAAAGGAGATGAGCAATTAAGTAGCTTTTCTGTCATAATTCCAATTATTCCCCCCCAGAGCAGCTGGACCAACTCACAGCTTCATTAACAATAAATCAGGTTGCCTTTCTTCCTCCAACTGCTCCAACAATGACTCTGTCCGTCTTTTAGCATCTTTGCTACCTTAAGGCAGAATTCATTCAAAAGACATTTATTGTCTAAGTGGTGTCTCAGGATTATGATTTGTACTTATTTGGTTATTTGTGAT
The DNA here is from genome assembly GCF_003287225.1 of Phascolarctos cinereus. Classification (NCBI taxonomy): domain Eukaryota; kingdom Metazoa; phylum Chordata; class Mammalia; order Diprotodontia; family Phascolarctidae; genus Phascolarctos; species Phascolarctos cinereus. Next base: position 256,713,111 of record NW_027556402.1, on the reverse strand, counting down.
TTTGAAATTTTTTTCAAGTGGTTTTTGATCATTTGTATTTCTTGGTAAACTTTTCTGTTGAGGTTCTTAAACATATATTTTTGTTAGTTCCCTACAGGCTGTACTCATCGAATTTTTGTCAAATATGTAATAGAAAGATTCTCCCAAATCCATATATTTTTCTCTGACTCTAGCTGCATTGATTTTATGTGTGCGAAAACATTTACATTTTGTATATTTGAGATTCTCCATTTTGTCTTCTGTGCTTTGACTGGTTGTGACTTTTTCTCCTACTCATAACTGTGAAAGATTCCACTTTCCATTGTTCTCAGTTTCTTTTTTCATGGAGTGGCTTTTCCTCTCTAGACCATTTTTCCATTTGGGATTTTCTGTGCTATAAAGTATAAGGTGTTTGATTCTACTCCTTTTTGTCCTTGACTGTATTTGGCTGCTCAGCTCAGTCACCAAGGACTTGGCTCCAAAGAGATACGAGTAAAGGAGGCAGAGGGGATAAGGAGGGAATCACCAGGGAGGGCCTGGGGTTTCTGCTAGCTCCTGGCCCTTTGGCTTGAGCCCCCTCGAGTCTCTTGGGCTAGCTTGGGTCTCCAGTGCTGCCCCTCATTCCCGGCTCTCCCCCTTTCGTCTGGTGCTTGCGGGGGGCGGGGGGCGGGCGGGTCTCTAACTGCCTGCTGCCTAGAACGGAGCGCTGCGTGCGAAGGCTGAGTCAGGACCCGGAGCCTCACGCGATCGGAATGCCACCGCCAGGGAGCGGAGATGCCACAGAGTTGAGTTGACTTGGCGGGAGAGGGGAGGTGGAAGTGAGGTGAGTCATGGACAGTTAGTTACTCGTGGATTTCTCCCCATGGGCCACCGTGGTGGTCACAGGGATGGTCATCGGGTGCAGATGCTTCGGCGCCTCCTGCTCCCTTCTGGCTTTGAAGCCCGAGTCTCGTCTTTCAGGAGAGATGGAAAGGTTCCCCTTCCAGACCTGCGTAGCAACTGGCAGGAGTCACCTTTCCCCCAGTACCCTTCCTCCCAGCCCCCGAGGCTCCTCCCTCCACTCCCCGAGCTTAGGCAAGCCCGACTCTCTCCTCCAGCTGCTGGATCCCTCTTGGCCCTCCCCACTACACTCAGGTGCCTCAGTTTCCCCTGGAGTCATTCAACACGTGAGCCCACTAATCCCCCCAGCGGGGACACTGACACTCCACTCTGATTTCTAACAGTCTTATGCCAACTTTTTCCAAGTATTTGAATCCCAGAAAGGACCAGACTGAGGCTCAGGAGAGAAGGAATACAGCCAGTCACCCAGCTAAGTTAGGGGCAGAGCTGAAACTAGAATCCAGGTCTTCTGACTTCTAGGTCAGGGTGGCAGGTGCACTGTGGGTGTGGGATTTGGGGGAAGGCTCAGTTTCCTCATCAGCAGTAACACAAAGATACGGTTATCTGATCTATCTCTGGGCACAGTTTTGTGGGGAGAAGGAAATGAGGTCACTTGTAAAGGAAGGCATTTGTGGGCCCCAGAAGCCTAGGTAAAGGTGTAGCCCCCTCAGCCATTCATTCTACAGACATGATTTATGAGGCTCCTGAGTTCAGAGGGCAGTGTAGATAGTTTAAAAACAAGGCAGCTGGTGGCTCAGTGAATAGAGCTGGGCCTGGAGTCAGAAAGGCCTGAGTTCAGATTTGGCCTCTGGTAGTTATTAGTTGTGTGGCCCTGGACAAGTCACTGAATTTCACTCAGCCTCAGTTTCCCCATCTGTAAAATAAAGATAATAACAGCACTCACCTCACAGAGTTGTGAAGATCAAATAAAGTAATATTTGTAAAGCACTTAGCACATAGTAGGCACTCTCTAAATGCATGTTCCCTTCCTCCCTTTCTCCTTCCCTGGTGATTCCCCTTTATCCCCTCTGCCTCCCCACTTTACTTACCCTTCTCTAGACCTGACTTGCTCCCTAGTCTTATGGGACTAAGAGTCAAAGAGGGGACCCTCAGTTTCCAGTGTTATAGGACAAGTGGATTCCATGCATAGTGCTTGGAACCTTTCCAGTCCTTTTATCCTCTGGCAGTCAGGAAAGGCTTCCCAGAAGAAGAGGCATTTGAGCAGGCGTTTAAAGAATGGCGAAGAGTTCAGCAGGTAAAGGGGGAGGGTACAGAGAAAGGGAACAAAGCAGGCCAAACTCCAGGAACGCATCGGGACAGGTTTAGGGATCACAGAATTGTCCTCATAAGCCAACTGGAGTACAGTGTAAACGAGGGTGATCCCAGATTGGCCTGGAAACGGAGGCAATACGCTACCTGGCAAGACCTTGTATTCCAGGCAAAGGGATTTCTTTTGGGAAGGGAAAGAGGGATGCTTCTATAGGGAAAAAATTGTGGGGAAGAGTCCCCCTCTGTCTCATCCTCCTAATGTCTCCTTCCTCTTTTGTGAAAGGAATCAGAGGCAGAGCAGTCTGGTACCTGCTGTTTCCCATTCCTCCCCATCTCGCTTCCCCCAATCCGTTAAAGACTGTAAAGGCATTGGTTGCTTGTGTCTTAAGCTGGGGGAACGTCTGTCCAGTTCTGTCCACCCCATCACAAACAGCCTCTGAGCTGTCCTGGGACAGTGGGCCCCACCATCCTGGGATGTGCTATAGGAAACAGGAAATGACTGACTTGAGGGAAAACGATTGGCTTTGGATGGGGTTCAAAGCCCCAAAATGGGGAATTTCCCTGGCTGAGGCTCCCTGACTCCAGCGTAGTGCCGGGAGGGAGTGGCGGTAAGGCGCTTCAGCCCCTGGCAACCTGACACATGGGATTGATTCATCCTCGGGGGAAACTCCCTGTTTCATTGATTCCCATCCTTGGGATAGTAAGGGAGTAATTCAAGGTCAGGGGAGGCTTCTCTGAGGGGCCCCCAGACCACCTCCCTTCCTGACCCTTAATTTCCTGCTTTAAGGGGTCAAGAAGCTATCCTGAAAGTCAGATCTGGAGTCCATGGAGGGGAGGTGGGGAGAGGGGACTGATCCTGGCGGGGCATGGGGGGGGTTGGGGAACTAGCGGCAGGGAATGGCCACCTGGTGGAGGTGGGAAGGGGAAGAAGCTCTTCCCTGAGCGAGGTCAGCCCTCCGCCAAGCAGCAGGAGCAGGAGGCGAGAGGGGAGCTCTCCAGCCAAAGAATGCCTCTTTCAGAACTCTGAATCCCTTCCAAACCCAAAATCCTTTTCTTTGGAGTCAGAAGCTTCCTGTCTACCCAGGGGGAGGGGAAAGGCCTGAATGGCCAGCTGTCTGGCTTTCTCCATCTGTGGCAGGGATTGACTTGCCAGCTGGTACCTTGCTGTTCCCCACCCCCTCCACCTTTGTCAGCTTCGATTAGAACTGTGTAGTTCAGAGCAGAGAGGTGTCCTAGGAGTTGGGACTCCTGGGTTTTATTCTTAGTGCCTCTGGGAACCTGGAACACAGTTCTTCTCTTCTCACTGGGGTCTGATGAAGACGCTGTGGTTCTAGGGCAAGGGAGCTAGGACTTGGGCTCAGACTGAGGAGAGCCAGAGGGAAGAGGAGGCAACCTCGAGAAGGTGTGCCTGTGCCTTCTCAAGTCCTCTGTGACTCAGTTTCCCTCAGGCATTTGGAGTTTCTCGACAGTGAGGTGTGGCAGATTTATGGGCCAACCAGATCATCCATTAGTACCTTTCATCCCAGGAGCTCAAAACCTGCTTTCCCAGAGTGAGATTCAGTGACTGGCTGGGAGACAGAATGCTTATGTTTGTATTTGTATATAAACAGAAACCCCCCCCCCCCATTCTTACTTGTCCTCACTCCTAATAGGCACATCAACAAGCAGGCAGACCTCAGCCTAAAGGACTCTTGTTCCTCCCCCTGTCTCCTTTCTTTTTTTTTTTTGTATTTTTTATTAATTTTTTTTAGTTTTCAACATTCACTTTCATAAACTTTTGAGTTTTAAATTTTCTCCTCCTCCCTCCTTGCCTCCCTCCCCAAGATGGCATGCAATCTGATATAGGCTCTACATATACATTCCTGTTAAACTCCTTTCCCATTTTAAGAGTTGGGCTGTAAGTCTTTCCAAACTTTGCTAGTCTTTTAATCCATCAGCCTTTCACTTCTTAACAGGCCATGGCATGGGGGGAGGCGGGGGCGGCAGTGGAAGTGCCTTAAAACCATCTGAATAGACCTAGACTAGGGCTTTGCTGGTAAGTGTTTAACAACTGGGTCTCCTTTAAAAGTTTACGTATGTGTATATGTGTACATGTATATGTATGTATATACATGTGTATATGTATACACACATATGTATGTTTTTATATACATATATAAATAAATAAAATTTATGTGTATGCCTGACATACTTTTAAATCTAACCTGCATTATTACGTTTTCTCCATTATTTTCTCACGCCTCAACAATCAACAGAATGATAAACCAAGTCCTGATTTATAGCGTTTGTCAGTTGCTTACACTGAAAACCGAACCATTTCTCAAGAGCCTGAGACCCCACCATGACGGTAAAGAACCGGAGAGGGCTTGACGTTTGCTTTGGCTTTACCAAAGAATGCATGGAGATGTGACCAGCCGAGAAGCCAGGAGAGAAAGCACCTCTGCCCATTCCTTCTGCTCTCAGGAATCTTAGGATTTAGTCTGGGGCCTAGAAGGAGAAGGCAAGAGACACCTCCGCAAAGGCCTAAGAAAAGTATTCCAAGGCAGCACCTCCCAAGTGAATTGGAGCCTGAAGCAGCCACAGCTCCTGGGGAGCACTCTGGGCTCCTTCCTCTTGACCAGACCCAGTCCATGGCCTCCCTCCCTGCTGCCCTTACAACTGTTGGCCTGATTCTTCTGGAACCACTTCTGCCCTTGGCCCCCTCTGTATTCTGATTCCCATCCAAACCTCAGGGAAATAACAGCAGGCCTGGGCTGTGATGCTGGGGCCGCTGCTCCTGGCTGGGCAAACCACTTCCTCAGGCAGGTCCCTTTCCCTCTCTGGGCTTTTAGTTTTCTCATTTTTAAACAGAAGGGGTGGCACTCAATGATCTCTAAGGTTCCTTTCTGTTTTGACATTCTAAACTGAAGTCTATGCTCCCTCCAGAGAAAGAACTGATAAATAGCAGTATGCATAGTATGATTTTACATCGGTATATGAAAAAATACATATGTATATCTGTGTCAAATGGTGGCCTTGTCTAGTGTGGGGTGGAGAGGCAGGAAGGGAATCAGTTCAGAACTTAAGATGTAGCAAAAAATAATAATAATAATTAAATTAAATAAGAAACAAACAAAATCTACGATCTAAGGTCTTTCTCAGCACTTGACATTCAGAATTAGGGTTGGGGTTCTTTGCCTGGCACACAGTAAGCACTTAATAAATGTTTATTGATTGACTAAGATCCCTCTCAGCTCTGACATTCTCTATTCTCTGTTCTAACATCTCTCAAAAGTCTGACATTCTCTTTTATAAGGTCCCTCCCAGCTCTGACTTTCTTTGTTCAAAGATCCCTTCTAGCTCTGACATTCTGTGTTCCAAATTCTGTGTTCCAAGGTCCCTTCTAGTGTTATATAATTATAATCTACAGTCCTTCCCAACTCTGACATTACATGTTCTAAGACTCCTCCCAACTCTACATTCTATGTTCTAATGTACCTCCCACATCAGATTTTCTATGCTCTGTATTCTAATGAATGTCAGAGCTGGGAGGGCTCTTAGAACATAGAACAGAGAATGTCAAAGCTAGAAGTGTCCTTTGAACATTGAGTGTCGGAGTTATGAGAGACCTTAGAACAGGGAAGTCAGAGCTGGGAATAATACCATTAGAACCTAGAACTGAGAATGTCAGAATTCGGAGGAGCCTTAGAACATAAAATGTCAGAGCTGGGGGAGATCTTAGACCAGAAAATGGTAGAGTTGGGAGGACCCTGTTGTAGAACATAGAATGTTGGAGCTTGGAGGAACCTTAGAACAAAGACTATCACAGCTGAAAGGAGGCTTACAGCAGAGAATGTCAGTGCTAGGAAGGGACTTAGAACATAAAACAGAATGTCAGAATTGGGAGGGAACTTAGAATACAGAATGTCAGTGCTAAGAGGAACCTTAGAACACAGACTATCAGAGCCAGGAGGGACCTTTCAACATAGTATGTTAGAGCTAGAAGGGCCCTTAGAACATGGTGTTAGAGATGGGAGATCTTAGAACAGAGAATGTCAGGGTAGGAGGGCCCTTAGAACGCTGACTAGGGTGTGGCAGAGCTGGGAGAACCATTTGAAACCATTCAGTCCAAGCCCTTTGTTTTACAGATGGGGAGAGATACCCTTTGTTACAATTCCCAAGGTGACATCAAGTCAAGGACAGAACTGGGGCTAGAACCCAGGGTTCCTGATTGTTCATCCCTTTTTCTTTCTCCTGCAACATCCTGCCTCTGCGGGGGTGGACCTGGGTGTACATTTCTAGGGCTGTGAAGTGGAATTGGGTCCGGTTCAGTAGAAATGAGCGAGCCAAGTATGTGTCAGCAGTTGTATGTTGAAGCACGTCCACGTGTGTCAGCATCTGAGTGTGCATCTGCTTCTGTCCTTCTGCCCTGAAATGTAGTGCCCATCAAGAGCCGACCTCTGCTGGGGTTCATGCTAATATGCGCAGGTATGCACCTATGTCATTCGGGGCCCTTCTACTGAGATAAGTCTCCCCTGGGGATGCTGTGTGCAGAGACCCTGTTCAGCGAGTCCAGAGCCAGCGCTCCACATAGATCTGAAGGCAATCCTGTAGGGCATGTTGTTCAGTTCTATCTGACCCCATTTAGGGTTTTCTGGAGTGGTTTGCCATTGCTTTCTCCAGCTCATTTTACAGATGAGGAAAGTGAGGCAAATGCTCAGGGTCACACAGCTGGTAAGTGTCTGAGGTCGCATTTGAATTCAGGTCTTCCTGACTCTAGGCCCGGGGCTCCATCCACGGAGCCACGTAGCTGCCCAATCCTGTAGGGAGGGGGGTTGGGGGAAGGGACTTCTTAGACTATGCAGGCAACATGGCATAATAAACAGAGAACACTGGATTTAGAGACCGAGACCCTGGGTTCAAGTCCCAACCCTGCTATTTATTACCTGTGTGACCTTGGCCAAGTCACTCCCCATTAGACCTCCTTGAGGGACTGTTTTTGCTTTTCTTTAGCTCAGCACTTAGCACATACTAGGGCCTTAATAAATACTTGTAGACTTGACTACCCTTGGGTCTCAGTTTCCTCCTCTGTGAAATGAGGGGATTGAACAAGATAGTCTGTAAGGCCCCTTTCATCTTTAAATCTAGAAAACAATTTAAAGAGGTAGTGAAGGCCCCCTGGTGAGGAAAAGGGGGTCCTAAAGACTGAGAAGCTTTCAGATCTGTTTCTTATTCTATGCAGGCAGAAAGATGGAGTGGAGGACCTCATTGCTCCCTTCCCCTTTCCCTTTGAGAATTGGAAATTACTTGAGTCTGACTCCTTTGCGTTCTATTTTTTTCAAGCATGGACAGGCAGCTCACTAGCTTCCACTTGGTTCAGGGCCAACCAGTTCCCATTTTGATGGTGCTCTAAAGATTTTCAAAGTTCTTCCTAACCTGGCCCCCTCTGACCTTCCCAGTCTCCTGGCCCCTTCACTCCTGGACACATCCTCTTTGATCCAGTGACCCTGGCCTCCTGGCTGTTCCGTGGGCAAGACCCTCATTCTCTCTGGCTGCTCCCTCCTCCAAGGCCCGAGCTGCTCTTCCTCTACTCTGACTGCTGCCCTCCCCGGCTTCTTTTAAATCCCATTTAAAATCCTACCTTGCAGAGGAAGCCCTGCCTCACCCCTCTTAAGTCCAGTGCTTTTGCTCTTTTAATGACTTCCTGGTTATCTTGTACCTAGCGCTGTTTCCAGTGTCTGTTTGTGCATTGTCTTCACCTTTAGACTGGGAGCTCAGAGAGGGCTGGGCCTATCTTTTGCCTCTTTTTGTATTCCCAGCACTTAGCAAGTAGTATTTGTATAGTAAAAGTGTGTTGAATGAATGAGCAATTCTCCCACAACCACCCTGTGAGTTAGGCAGTATTATTAACCCCTTTTCACAGAGGTGGAAACTGAGATTTAAAAAAGTGAATTGACTGGCCCAACGACACACAACTAGTATCAGAGCTGATGTTGGAACCCACGTCGCCTAATCCGCCTTTTGTGAGCTGTTCCCCAAATTCCATGCTTCATTTCCCCACTGCTTTTGCATAAGACCCCCCCCCCCCAGTTCCTGGAACATTTCTTATCATCTCTGCCTCTCCGAAGCGTTCTTCCTTCTAGGCTCAGAGCAGGTGACCTCCTCTGGGGAGCCCTGGTCCCCACTTCTTCCCCTTCAGTGCTTTCTTCAAATCACCTTGTCTTCCCTGGTATATGCAATATCCCTCTCCCCCTCCTCCAAAAAGAATGTAAGCTCCCTGAAGGCAGGGCCCTGGAATCGTTCCTTCCGCACTGTCCGCTCTCCCACCCAAATCAATCATGAACCCTGAAGAGTTGCGATCGTACCGAACAGTGGGCTATTGCCCCCCGAGTACTTTCTTTCTACTTATCCGGGTGGCGATAAGTACTCAGTAGAACGTAAGCTCCCTGAGGGCAAGGGCTGCTTTATATTGGTCTCTGTAGCCCCAGCGCCTGGCGCAGAATTGGTGCTAAATAACAAGGATTGAGAAATTGAATTCCTTCTCCTTGCCCTCGCAGCGCGAGGCTGCGGATACGCGGGTCTGACTGCTCCCTCTTGGCCTGGCCCCGCATCCCTCTGGGCGCTCAGTGCCTGGGAGAAAGGAGGAGGAGTCCAGGTTCCCTAAAACCTGAGGCGGCAATGTCTGGCGTCGGGGGAATCCTTTACTAAGCCTAGGCGTGGCGTAGGAAGTTGCCCCATATATGGGCATCTACGTCATCAGTTCTTCGACCGTACCAATCTGTTTGGCTCCCAGGGGGGCACGCACGTACTGTTGGCTCCGAGGAGCATGGGCCTGCGTCTTTTTTTTTTTCTGAAAAGAAGAGGATAGATTTAGGTAAGCGACAAGACGAAATATAAAAAGGCAGAGTTCAGAAAAGATTTTCATTTTTGGACGTTAAAGTCGAGAAGGTGTATAGCGATCGTCCCCCCAGACAAAAATGGTTCATTCCACAAAAATGTTCATTCATAAAAAAGCAAAGGAGGCGACCGAGCAGCAAGTGAGTCAGATGTGAGTAGGGACGCGGGGAGTCCGGGAAACCTGGGACCCACTCAATACTAGCGAAGACATGTTCCGAGATTTTGGGGAAGCTGGGCCCAGTTCCGGGGGCGGCTCGTACGGCGCTCCTCAGCAGCCACCCACCACCTCGGGCCAGCAGGTGAGGAGGACAAGAGAGCCAGGATGGTGCACTTGGGGCCCGGAGCGACTCGGGACGGGCTGGGAGGCTGGCAGGTCTGCTGGGAGGATACTTATTCCTCAGCTGCGAGACCCGGCCGGGGATGGAGAGGCCCAGGGCCTGGCCTCGGCTCTCCAGTCGAAGATCTCTGTGTCGGGGGAATGGGACTCATGGAGGCAGCTCGGTTTAGGGCGCCCGCGCGGGCAACTAGCCAGGTCCTGCTACCTCCCCGGGACTCCCAAGGCCCAGTGTTCCCCCTCTCGAAGCCTCTTGCCCGTACCCTGATCTACCCTCTAGCCCTGGGCTCTGCTCCCTTTTCTGTTCCTCCTCCTCCTCCTCCCCCACTCCCCCACTCCCCTTTCTGCCAGCCCGCTATTCCCCTGTCTCCGCACGTCAGTTATCCGGGCCGAAGCGGGCCCTGGCCTGCACTCACCCTGACCTGGAGCAGGGATATGGGGAGTCAGATTCTTGGATGTCTGATTAATTTCGGGACTTTCAGCTTCATGTTCCCTCCCAAAGGATAAGGCTGAGAAGGAGAAATTCATCCCTCTCTGGACTTCTAGGGTCCCCGGCATTGAGCTGGCGAGGGGGCGTAGCCATGGGATCCTGGCCGGACACTTCCCCCACCAGCCATTGAGTGTGGGACTCCGGAGCAGGGGTGGTGGGTGCGAGAGCCAGTGCTCTGTCCCCCAGGACCCAGGGGACTCTGGGCAGGTGCCCATTTCCTGCCGAACCAGGGCCAGGCGAGCACGTGTCCCGCGTGGGGAGCTAGCCGGCCGAGGGCCCGAAGCGCCGAGTCACAGGCAGCTGAGTCACCGGGGATGGGAGGGGGGGCGTGTGGGGGCGCCCCTCCCTTCCTGGCCCCCAGAGGCGCTCCTGTCCGCGATGCCGCCGCCTTTGGGTGCCCAGGGAGGAGGAAGCCGCTGACTCCAGAGTCCCTCAGGGGACGGAACTGGGGTCACCGAGGCCGCCCCAGCCCGGAGGAGGCTGAGCCTGAACAGGCCTGGGCACGACAGCACGGCTTCCCGGACGGGGTCCCGGCCTCTCCTGACCCACAGCTCGGGGCTCTTCCTATCCTCGCCCTCCCTGGCCTCTTCCACGCCCACCCCACTCACTACTAGCGTCTTCCATTCCCGAAACCCAGGCTTCGGGCCCCGAGGTCATTCCTGAGCCCCCATCTCCCTGCAGCCGCCTGCTCCCAGTCCCTGAGATCCCTCCATCAGCCCCCTAGCCTGGTACTGGAGTTGGGGAGGGGGCGGTTCAGTACTTCTCTAGCTGAGGCTGTCCCTGCCTGAAGCCAGCTGCAGACCCTTCCTCCATCTTCCCTTGGTGCTGGAGTTCTGTGGGACCGCAGCGTTGCCTCAGGTTGGCCCAAGCAGCCCCCCTCCCTGGAGCCAGCCACTTTACTGGTGCCTTCCTGAGCTGAGGTATGCCCTAACTGCCCCCTTCTTTTTTGTTTCTCTTCCCCTAGAAGTTCCATTTCGTCCCCACCCTCAACACGGTCAGCAGCAGCCAGGAATTTCAGTGGATGACGCAGCCCCGGTACTTGGGACCCGGTGGCAACTACCCCAGGCCTCTCCCTTATCAGCCGTATGGCCTCCAGGGCCGACCTGGGGTCATTCGTGCTGTGGGGCCTCCACCTGGGGTTCGGCGGAGGCACAGCGAACAGGTGAAAGCCCCTTCTACCCAGATGGAGGGAGGCCCCCACCTTGGGACCCAGAGGGAGGTTTCTGGCTCCCCAAAGTCAGCTGCTTGGAGCCCTAGGGTACACACAGGCAGAGACTTGTTTGCTGCCTGGGGTCCCTCTTACTCCTAGGAATGAGAGAGACCAAGGATTTTAGATCGTTGGTCCCATAACAGCTCTCTGACACTGGGCTCTCAACTTCTGCAGAATGGGACCAATCATTCCACCACAGCTCTCACTGACTTGTGTTAAAGCAGGTCCTACAGAAATGTGAATTAGGGCCCTCAGTTTCCTCCTCTGAAAAGTTAGGGGTTGCACTCTGGGGACCCTTCCCCCCTAAATCCTATGATCTTTGCTGCCTTTTCATGAGTTCCTAAGCCTAGAGCTGAAGCCTAGCCTCCAACAAGTCCAATCCCTTCCTTTTACAGTGAAGGAAACAGAGGCACCTGGAAAATAAGGGACCTGGGCACTGGGTCTGCTCCCTGAAATCAGCTGCCTTTTCTACCCTCTCTGGGCCTTGGTTTCCTCTTTTCTAAAGTGAGGCATTTGGACTACAGGAACTCCAAGTTCTCTTCCACTTCTGAATCCTAAGGCGCAGGACACACCACCATAGCCCTGGTCTCTGCTCCCAAGCAAAGACCTGCACCAGCTCCTTAAGGGCAGAGGCTGTCTTTGGATGCCCAGGGCCTGGCACAGTGACCAGCATGTGGGATGTACTTAATAAATGCATGTGGGTTGCTTGATGCCCATAGACTGAGAGTCCTTTATTTTGGGGAAGAGTGAGGACCCCTCCCCTTCAGTTAGTCCCTTTGGAAGATCGTATCGTAGTGCGGCATTCATGGGGGCATTTAAAATCATAAAGAGGTTCAAATTCCACTTCTGACTTGTTCAATGTGTGACACAGGGCAAGTCATTTAGTCTTTCTGAGCTTCAAATGGGGGGTTGGACTGTCATGGGATCTGGGAGATGGAAGGGACCTCCTTGTCCTTCTGGTCCAGCCCTTAGAAACAAGAATCCTGCCTCTAAGCTCCCTGATAAGTGACCAGTCAGCCCTCAGGGAAGCCCAGCCTACTTCAGGACAGGTCTAACAGTCTAACAGGTAGGAAAGGAAGATGAAATTGGCTCCACAACTTAGCCCCACTGCTCCTGGTTCTGCCCTTTGGGGGCAAACAGAACCAATCTAATCCTTCTTCAAACACTCAAGCGTTTGGCAGTGACCTTGGCCAACCTGAGTCTTTTCTTTTTCTGGCCAGATATATTCAGTTCCTTCACCCGGTCCTCAGATGACATGGATTCAAGGCCCTTCACTATCCTGGTTGTCTTCCCAGGACACTCCCCTGTCAGTCAATGTCCTTTGGAAACAATAATGTCCAGAACTGAGCATGTGACTCTGGCCTCTATAGCCTCTAAGGTCCCTTTCAGCTCAAATTTAGTGATTCCATGATCCTCTGATTCTGGGCTGCTCTTCCCAGCGTATAAGGAATGGATGGGTTCCTCCTCCTTCCCCTTCCCAGCTGCAGGGCAGCACCTCCCACTCATCATAGTTTTCATCTTTGTTCCTCTCCTCTAACCCCTTGCAGATAAGTCCCGAGGAGGAGGAGAGGAGGAGGGTCAGGCGGGAGAGAAACAAGTTGGCAGCCGCCAAATGCCGGAACAGGAGGAAGGAGCTGACTGACTTCCTGCAGGCAGTAAGTGAAAGGACGAGATCCCATAAGGCCGTAGGGCAAAGACTCTCAGAGCCTGGGGGTGTGTGAGAAGGGTTGGGGGGGTCCTGCTTTCTCTATTGGCTTCTGGGTACTTAGGAGTCTGAAGGCCTGAATGCAGGTACTGACAGTGTCCCCAGACTCTCCCCATCTGAGTCTCAGTTTCCCATTGGCAAAGTGGGAGAGATAAAGTTTGTATTACCTACCTTGAAAGTTTGGATTGTGGCGATAAAAAGTATTTTGAAAACCTTTGAAGCACTGAAGAAGCTATTATTGTTTGTTCAGACCTGGGGAGAGTTAATAATAGTGAAGGCTCCAGAACCATCAGTGGCTCCCTATTGCCCTCTAAGTAAAAGTCAGATCCTTATCTGGCATTCAAGGCCTTCTACCCTAACTTATCAACCTAATTTTACCCTATTTGCCTCTTACTCTATTCTCTAGGCAAGCAAAACTACCTATTTCCCCTTGTCCATGCCTCACTTCTTAGCGTTTGCTTAGGCTGGTCTCCTTGCTTGAAATTCTCTCCAAGCCCTTTGAATTCCTACCTTTCCTGTAAAGCCCAAATCAAAATACCACCTCCTGCAGGAAGCCTTTTTTGATAATACAGAACAAAAACAATTGTCCTCAACTTGTATTTGTACAATGCTTGAAGGTTTTCAAAACACCTTAAAAGTATTAGAGATAGGTGTTATTATCCCCATTTTAAAGATGAGGAAACTGAGGCAGTCAATGGTTAAGTGACTTGCCCAGGGTCACACAGCTAAATATCTGAGGCTGGATTTGAACTCAGGACTTCTTGACTCCAGGTCCAGGGCTCTGTCTACTTTGCCACCTGCCTCCCCTGTCCCCGTCCCCGCAGCCGCTTCCCCTTCTGATCTCCAAGGACATTGTTTTGCACTCATACACTATTAAATGACATCTGCGTTTGTGTCTTATTCTCCTCGCGCTCCCTGGGGGCGGGAGACCGTGTACCCTCCAAACTCTGTCTCTCCCAGTACTTCATGTTTATTACTCTTTTGTTGTTGTTTTGGTGAGGCAGTTGAGGGGTAAGAGACTTGCCCAAGGTCACACAGCTAGTAAGTGTCAAGTGCCTGAGGCCAGATTTTGAACTCAGGTCCTCCTGACTCCAGGGCCAATGTTTTATCCACTGTGCCACCTAGCTGCCCCAACTTAATGTTTATTGAATGGAGTAAAGGCAGTCAGGGAGTCTTGATACCAATTGAAGTTCCAACTTCACTTAGCAGCTGGGTGGTCTGAGGCAAATCACTTAATCTGAGCCTCAGTTTCCTCCTCTGTAAAACGGCCGAGTTGGCCTAAAAGATCCCTAACTCCTGTGATCCCATGAACCTCACCCTTCAGAACCTGATGGGCATTGTAGTCTGGACTGATCCAGAACCTGGGGGCTTTGGTGAGACTCACAGTCTCCAAGAGGAGAAGGCTAAAGCGGGGAGGGGTGGGGTGGGTGCTGCCCTGCTTCTGATGACTCCCATTTCAACCTCCTACCTCTCCTCACAGGAGACAGACAAACTGGAAGGAGAGAAATCAGAGCTACAGAAAGAGATCGAAGATCTGCAAAAGCAGAAAGAGCGGCTGCAGCTGGTTCTGGAGGCTCACCGCCCTGTGTGCAAGGTCCCCAATGAGTTGGAGGAAGAGGCTGAGCCAGCAGAGGGGGCCTCAGGCAGTGCCACTGCTCCTGTCCGGCGCCGGCCCCAAATCTCCCTCTCCCCTGGTCCTGTTCTGGAGCCAGAGGCCCTGCACACGCCCACTCTCATGACCACGCCCTCTCTGACCCCCTTTACTCCCAGCCTGGTCTTCACCTACCCGGGGACCCCAGAGCCCTGTTCGTCTGCCCATCGTCGCAGCAGCAGCAGCAGTGGGGACCCTGGCTCTGATCCCCTGGGCTCTCCCACACTTCTGGCCCTCTGAGCCTCCAAGAGCTCCAGTCACCTTTACCCTGGTCCAGCCAACCCAGGCCACCCCCCTTCTCGTTTGGCCCCCATCTCCACCTTGGGCATCCTTTGTCCTAGCACGTCCTGAGCATCTTGGGGACCATGGAGTCTCTCCAGCCACCTCCCTGGGCTCAGACTGAGACTGATCCTATTCAAGGCAAGGAACATCGAAGTGCCTTCTATGTGCAGGAGCTCTTGGGACTCTTCCCCTCCCCTAACACACAGCTCAGAGCTCCAGGGCCAAGTTGCCTGCATCCCTGTCCTCTAGGGCTTATTGCTAATCTTCCTACAAGACCCTACCCCCATTCTGAGCTATCACTGCCTCCTAGCCCCTTGGCTCTCCATGGGACCAACTTCCATCCCTGTAGCTTCAGGTGTCCAAGAGAACACTAAACACAAAATCCCTTCCCGGCAGCATAGGTGATGCGGAGCCCCCCCCGCCACCCCCCCGCCTTGCTCTGGTGCCCTTCTCACTGGGCAGGCCCTACGTCTGGAAGAGCTCCCACGCCTTCTCGATGTGCTGGAGTGGCCCTAGGCCCTCGAAGCTCAGAGAGGCTCCCCCCAAGCCCCACGTGGAACCTGCTCCTTTTCCTGAGAGGCTGCTATTTATTTTCCTAAAGAGACTATTTTTGTATAAATTGGCCAAATGGAATAAAAGGACTGAAGGTTGGCTTTGGGTGGTGTCTCCCTGGGACCCAGGAATCTGAGCACATAGAATCATAGTTTATCCAGACACAGAAAGATCTTAGAACACAATGCCGGTGTCCTTACAACATAGAACAAAGGATGTCAGAGCAGGGGTGACCTTGGAACACAGAACACACAATGTCAGAGTTGGAATGGATTTGAGGCATTATCCAACCTAACTTTATCTTACAAATGGAGAAACTGAGGCCAAGAGAGGCCTCTGTCCCAGATCAGGTGGCTAGTTTGTGGCTAGACCAGGGGTAGGGCTCAAGCCTCTTGGTTTCTCAATTAGTACTTCCAAAGATTCCAGGGAGCTTGGGAATGGGGGGGTTGCCTTTCCCACAGGGATAGTTTCGACATTAGCCAGGAAGAGGAGCAGTGCCCCACAATCACTATTTCCCTGCAATCCCAATGGCCTACCAGCCAAGCCCCAAGGTATCCTGCTCCTTGGTCAGCTCTGAAGTCCCAGGGGTGGGGGGTTCACCTCAGGCTCCTCTTTATCTGGACCTTAAACCCCACCACCTGCTTCCTGCCCCATTGTCTCCGACAGAAACATCCTGGTCTGGGCAGGAAGGAGCCTGGAGAGGGTGGGGGCTCCTCCTCAGGGCTTGGATCTGGGCCTAGTTTTTGCTGAGGAAATCTCTAGACCCCTCTGAGCCCCGGCCTTTGGGTGTCCACTAAAGATTTGCTCCCTCACTAATTCCCAGGGGCAGCTGCCTCCCCACTCCATCTTCTCGGAGTCAGAGGGGCGGGGTTCAAACTGCAAGGTTTCCCCAGGGGTCTACCTCCAAGCACAAGCCATTCTGGTTCCGGCTCCTTCCACTACATAAAGGGGCCTCGGCTGGGCGTTGAGGGAAATCACCCCAATCTCCAGAGGGGTCCGGCTCCCCACCTCACCCCCACCCCCCGAGTCGCCTCTGGGTCCCCAAACAGACGCACGGTCCAGGCCCGTGGGCTGGGATCTCTTGCAGTTTTATTGCCCAAGGGCAAGGGCGCGTCCGGGCTGGACAGAGCTGGGGCCGCGGGGGGGCCCCGCCCGGACTTAGCAGGGGCTGGCACCCAGGGGCCGCTTCCCAGCTGGGCAGGATAAGGGGCTGAGGGGCTCGCTCAGTCGTCCGGAGAGCAGGCCAGGTGCAGCTGGTCCGGGCTGCCCACACTGCCCGTGCTCGAGCTGCCGTCTCCCACGTCCCGGGCCCCGCACGGGGGCAGCCCCAGCTCGGGTCCGGGACCACCCGGGCCGTCGGGGCCGGGGCCTCCTGGATCTCCTCCAGACTCGGCCCCGGCCTCAGCTCCTCCTCCTCCACCTCCTCCTCCTGCTGCTGCTGCTGCTGCTGCTGCCGCCGCGGCGGCTGCGGCAGAGGCTGCCCCGGCCCCGGGCGCCGGCCGCGGGCCCCACTCCTCCTCCAGCGCCAGGCAGAGCTCCTTGAGCGCCAGGTTCTCCCGCAGCAGCTCGTCCTGGCGGCCCTCGAGCTGCGCCAGCTTCTGCCAGCAGCCGGCCAGCTCGTCGCGGACGGCCCGGGACGCGTGCGCCCCGAAGAGCTGCCACTCGCGGGCCACGCGGCGGCCCTTCTGGCGCTCGTGGTCCAGGAAGCAGCAGAGGTCGCGCAGCTCGCGGTTCTCGTCCTGCAGCCGCCGGTTGACCTGCTTGAGCTCGCGGATCTCGCCCAGGTGGCTCTGCAGCTGCCGGTTGACCTCCTGCATGAGGCGGCCGCGCTGCACCAGCGCCGCCAGCTTCTCCGCCTCCTCCTGCCGCAGCCGCCGCACCAGCTCCTCCTTGGCCAGCGCCGCCAGCTCCGCGTCGCTCAGCGGCCGCCCCGGGCCGCCCGCCGCCTCGCCGCCCTCCATGGCCCCCGGCCGGGCTCCCGCTGGTGCATCCCCCCCGGCCCGCTGCCCCCCGGGCCGGCCGAGCGGGGCAGGGGCGCAGAGGCGGCCCGGGCCCAGGCCGAGGCAGAAGCGGCCCCGAGGCCGAGGCCGAGCCCGAGCCGAGGCAGCGGCGGCGGAGGCGGAGGCGGCGGCAGCGGCGAGAATGGGGGCCCGGGGGCGAGCGGGCGGCCCGGGGCGGGGCCCCCCGACGTCACAGGGACGCGGCCAATGGGGTCGGACCGCGGCGGAGCCCGGGGAGGGGGGGCCCCGCCCAGGGATGCTCAGGCCTGGCGCCGGCCCCAGAGGGGAAGGGAGGGGGAGCCGGGAGGGAGAAGGGTCCTTTCTGCCCAGCTTCGCAACCTTGGACCCGGGCGACTGAGTTTCCCGTCCTCAGAGGGCTCCCATCCTAGCTTCCCAGGGCTCCCCAGGACCGCGGCATCCCCGTGCCTGTGGGGGTGGGGAAGGGACTCTCCTCCCACCTCTAACAGAATCCGGGACTCAGGTGTCCCAGCTCCTGGTCCTCAAAGGACTCCCACCTGATCTTCCCCAGAACCCAGGCGTCCCGGTGCCTGCTCTGGGGTGCTAGCCTCATCTCCACCTGAACCCTGGACCCAGAAGTCTGAGCTCCCGTCCTCAAAGGACTCCCATCTTATCTTCCCCAGAACCCAGGTGTCCCGGTGCCTGCCCTGAGGTACTATCCTCCTATCTCCGCCTAACCCTGGGAACAAGAAGTCTCAAGGTCTTATCCTTACAGAGCTCCCATCCTAGCTTCCCCAGAACCCTGGCGTTCCCGTGCCTGCGGGGTTGGAGACAGGATTATCGTCCCATCTCTGACAGAATCCAGTATTCAAGTGTCCCAGCTCCCTGTCCTCAAAGGGCTCCCATCTTATCTTCCTTAGAGCCCAGATGTCCCACTACCTGCCCGGGGGTGCTGTCCTAACCTCCGCCTGAACCCTGGACCCGGAAGTCTTAGCTCTCTGTCCTCAAAGGGCTCCCATCTTATCTTCCTTAGAGCCCAGATGTCCCACTACCTGCCCGGGGGTGCTGTCCTAACCTCCGCCTGAACCCTGGGCCCGGAAGTCTCAGCTCTCTGTCCTCAAAGGGCTCTCATCTTATCTCTCCTAGAACCCAGACGTCCCAGTACCTAGCCCCTGGGCGCTATCCTCGCATCTCTGCCTGAACCTGGAATCAAGTATCCCAAGGTTCTATCCTCAAAAGACTCCTATCTTACTTTCCCCAGAACCCTGGCGTCCAGATGCCTGAGGGAGTGAGGAGAGGATTATCCTTCCATCTCCAACAGAATCCGGAATTCGTGTCCCAGCTCCCAGTCCTTAAAGAGCTTTCACTTCTCCAGAACCCAGGCGGCCCGGTACCTGCCCCGGGGGGCTGTCCTCCCACCTCCGCCTGAACCAATTCTCATAGGGCTTCTAATTTAGTTTCCTTTAAAAGCTCAGAGTTCCAAGCGGTCCATCTCCCTGGGCTGTGTCCTCAGTGCCCTAACCTGGCATCCGGGTGTCCCTGCCTTCGAAGCCTGAGGTGCTCTCCTCATATCACCTGACCCCGGACCCAGGATTCTAGCTCCCTTCGCTAAGGCACTGTCCTATACCTTCCTGACCTCTACACCCAGGAGGAGTCCCTGTGCCTTCCCGAAGGCGCTGTCCTTCGACGGTTTGTCCGTCCTATGCCTTCGAGGGCTTGTCTGAACCCTGAATCCAAGCGTCTAGATTCCCATCGTATCATCACTTCCACTCCGAGGGGACCCATGCCGTCCCAGGTCCCTCCCTGGAGGCGCTATCTTGTCTCCAGTGGAACACAAGCGTCCTAGTCCCCCAGCTCTCTCTTTCTTTTTCGGGCTCCACTTTTCCTTTCTAGTGACTAGTCCTTCCGCTCTACCCACCCGCCCTGAATGTCAGCCTAGTCCCGAAGTTCCAAGCTGGGAATAGGTAAGCCCGGAGTGGGATGGGGAGGCTGACTGTCCCAGTAGAACTGGGCCCCTCACAGCGGCTGCTGGACTCCTTTTCAGCAGACCCGGGCAGCCAGAAGAAGGAGGCTTGATAAACGGGAGGAGGAGTGATGAGGCAGACTGCAGGGAGGGAAAAAGAAGGGATGACGGCGCTGCGGAAAAGGAAGATGGGCAGAGGAAAGGAGGATGGAGGAAGGTAGGGTTTATGGATGATGGGGTGGGGAGGAGAGAGGCCCCAATGGAGGATGGTTAGAAGAAAAGGGAGGAAGAAAAGGAGACTGGATGAGAGGGGATGAGGAGATGAAGACTGAGGGAGAGGAGGAAAGGAGGGTGGGGAGAAGGATGGGGGAGGTGGAGCGGTGAGATGTGTGAGGAGAAACCGGGCCTACTTGCTGGCTCCTTGCCTTTACAGAGGCTTTCCCCTCACCCCACTCCCGGCACCTGGAATGCCCTTCCTCCTCACTTCTATCTCTTAAAATCCCCGGAGCCTTTAAAATCTCGACTGACCCATCACCTCCCACCTGAGATTTTCTCTGAGCCCTCCCTGGCTAGTCCCTCTCCCCTCCCCCTCCCCCATTCTCTTGTAATAACATTGTATAGATTTTGTATCTACTTCTATGAGCATGCATAGTTTCCCCAAGAAAAAAGAAACTCTCGGAGGGTAGGGGCTGTTTACACATTTGTCTTTGTATCTGAAGCGCCTAGAGTGTTGATACATTTTGCTTAATAAAAGGTTTTTTTAAATTGATTTACTGATCTAATAAGGGTGACGTGGGGAGGAGGAGGGATGGGGGGATAGGGAAAGGGGAAGGGGAAGACTGATAAAGGGGAGGGAATATGGAATGGAGAACTGGGGGTGGGGGATAGAGAAAGAGGATGAGCTTTGGACAAGGGGAGGGGGAGATTGGAAAAAGGGAGAAAGATATGGCATGAAGAACTGGGGGATGGGGGATGAGAAAGCTGTGGAAGGGGAAGGGGGAGATTGGTGAAGAGGAGGGGGATATGGAATGGGGATATGGAATGGGGAGCTGTGGGTTGCGGGGATCGGGAAGCTGTGGTTGGCAAAGGGAAGGGGGTATGGAATTAGGAGCTGTGGGTTGGGGGTGGGAAAGGAGGAGGAGCTGGAGAATCTGGGGGAGGGGAAACTGGTAAAGGGGAGAACAGTATGAAAAGGGGACCTGTGGGCTGGGGGGTGGGGAAGGACGACGGGGAGGAGGAGCTGCAGAGGAGCTGCGGAGGGGGCGGGGAATTCCCCAGTGCCTGGGTTTCCCCTTCCTCCGGCGCCACAGGGCTGTGGGTGGCTCTCAGGACGGGGCGGGGCCGAAGAGGAAATGGGGCGGGACCGCTGTCCAGCAAGGGGCGGGGCCTTACCTCCGGCCCCTCCCCGAGGCCCCCAGCCCCCGCCCCTCCGCACCGGAAGTGGTCCGTGGTTCGCTGCGGGTGTGGGAGTGGAGGCCCGGCTGCAACCGGAAGCGGTGGCTGCTCCGGGTCCGGTCGGCTCAGGTGGGCGTCCGGGCGCCCAGCTCCGACATGACCAACGAGCTGGACATCTTCGTGGGGAACACGACCCTCATCGACGAGGATGTGTACCGGCTCTGGCTGGACGGATACTCGGGTGCGGGCGGGGGAGCGCTGGGAGCCCCCCCTGGGTCGGGGGCGAGGCTGGGTGGGGATGGGGGCGGGAGTGGGGGCGGGGCGCGCCCCTGCCCGCCCCCATGGCCGCCTCTCGTCCGCAGTGAACGATGCCGTCGGGCTGCGGGTGCGCTCGGGCATCCTGGAGCAGACGGGGGCCACGGCGGGCGTGCTGCAGAGCGACACCATGGACCACTACCGCACGTTCCACATGCTTGAGCGCCTGCTGCATACACCACCCAAGCTGCTGCACCAGCTCGTCTTCCAGATCCCGCCGTCCCGGCAGGCCCTGCTCATCGAGAGGTGGGGACGCTGAGGCCCCGCCCCTGGTGTCCCGAGGCCCTGCCCCTGCTGCCTGAGGCCCCGCCCCCTGCCCATCCTGGCCCACCCTCGATGAACCCCCTCCCAGGGTCCCTCAGTTCTCTCCCCGATGTTCTCCCCCACCCCCTGAGGATCTGCACCCCTACCCTGCTCTGCCCTGCCCCCTCCCATAGCCTTAACACCTCCGCATCCAAGATCCTCCTCCTCCCCCGGTCAAGACATCCCCATAGAGTCGGGGCCTTTCTGCTACAACTAGCCCTGTCCACTGTCAGCTTCTTTCTCCAGTGGTCCGAAGCCCTTTCCTCTTCCCTATTGGTTCTCCCCTCCTCCATCCAGGCCCCCAGACTCCGCCCATCCTGTTCTTTCAAGGCCTGTCCCCCTTCCCGCAGGTATTACGCCTTTGACGAAGCCTTTGTCCGGGAGGTGCTTGGAAAGAAGCTGTCCAAGGGCACCAAGAAGGACTTGGATGACATTAGCACCAAGACCGGGGTGACCCTCAAGAGCTGCAGGAGACAGGTCAGGGCTGTCTGGGCTCTGCCCCTTCCTCCCTGCCCCGTCCCATGGTCTGGCCCCGGGACGCCCCCGTGCTCCCTTGTTCTCTGCCCCGTGGCCTCTCCTCCCTTTCTTGGGACATTTCAAGCAGCCTCTCACCTAGCGAGGGCCGCCACCCTGGCTCTGATGGCCTCTCTCCCACACTTATCCTGTGTCGTACCCACACTGCCTCTGTAATCTGCTCAGGACCCTTGGTGGCTCCCCAGTACCTGCCTTGGACAACGGGCACTCAGATCCCTTCACCTCCTGGTCTGAGCCCCCTTTCTCAGCTTAGCTCCCAGTCGGAGCTAGAACTAGGACAGAAAGAATGAGGCTTCATCCCAGGGTGCCCTGTCCAGGTGGTGTGCTTCCTCCCTATGTCCATTCTCTGGACAGTGCTGCTCTTTCCTGGGGCCCACCCTGAGTTGGACCTTTCCCACCTATAAGAGGCAGCCCCTCCACTTCCACCCCCAGCCCAACTGAACTTGTCCAAGGCCACTAAAGTCCTAGTTACTGCCAGGACTACAGAGAATGCAGCTCCTGCATGGGGTGGGGAGGCCAGGGACCTGGCTTCTCATTCCAGCTCTGCCATTGACTCACTGGGTGACCTCAGACAAATCCCTTTCCTTCTCTGGGCTTCAGTTTCCTCTATAGAGGCGCACAGAATGCTGGACCTGGAGTCAGGAAACCCTGAGTTCAAATCTGGTCTCAGACACTTACTAGCCTTGTGATTCAGGGCAAGTCAGCTGATTCTCCCTGCCTCAGTTTCCTCTTCTTACTTTCTTCTCAGGGTTGTGAGATTCAGCCTACTGCCTGACATACAGTAGGCACTTAATAATGCTGGTTGGGAGAAAAGAGACAATGATCTCTGAGCCCCTTTCAGCCTCTTCTGACCAGGGTGCCTCTGGAATATTGTCTCAGCTCTGTCTGCTAAATATGACGTGCTCATCCTGCCCTAAATGGTGAAACTTCGGGAATGTACTCCCCCCCCTCCCCCAGGGATGGGACTCCCCCTTCCTCTGAGCTTTGCCTCCATTTCTGGGAATTACCAGACCTTGCCTTCAGGGTCACACATTAGCCGACAAGGACATTTTTGTGGTGATTATTTCATGTAATCTGTAGGTGCTATTATTATCCCCATTTTACAGATGGGTAAACTGAGGCTGACTGCTTGGGTGACAGCAGTGCCTGAGGCAGCATTTAAACCCAGGTCTTTCTGGCCCAGAACCACAGGGTATCAGAATTGGAAGAGACCTCAGAGGCAAACTGCTCTGACCCCAACTGGAATGAGGGTTCTCTCTTCCCACCCCCACCCCCCAAGGAAGTACCTGTCCAGCTCTTCCTGAGGGCAGCTCATCCTCTCTTGGGACCATGTCCAGGTGTCCATTTAAGGGTCCCTTTCAAGGCCCCTGGGCCTGCTCCCCAGACTTGTCCCTTTCCCTCCGGTACGCCCCTCACATCCTTGAAGACAGCTCTGCGTTTGCCATTGCTATGAGTTCCCTGAGACAGCATACTAAAATCTGGGGGTGCAGCTGGAGCAGCACTTAGGGGGAACCTTCTATGTCCAAATGAGCAGATCAACAAATGGCATGCAACTAAAAAACAAACAAACTAGAAAAAGAACAAATAAAAACCCCCAATTATACACCAGGTTGGACATCCTGAACACCAAAGGAGAGATGAATAAAATTCAAAGTAAGAAAACCATTGAACTAATTATTAATAAAAAAAAAAAACCTAGTAGCTGGTATTATAAAAAAAAAAGAATAGATAAACTGTTGGTTAATTTGATTTAAAAAAAAGAAGAAAACTGCATGACCCTTCTCAGTGAAGGTCAAATTGAGGCAGTACTGAGTTGTGAATTTCTAGGGCCTCCCTAGCTCTCAGCCCTTGGCGTTGTCCCACCTTAGATGCTAACAACTTATTTTCTTGGAGCTCCCTTGGGACAAGGACCCCAGGCCTCCTACCCCAGCTACCTCTTCTGCCCCACAGTTTGACAACTTCAAGAGAGTCTTCAAGGTGGTGGAGGAGATGCGGGGCTCCCTGGCCGGCAACATCCAGCAGCATTTCCTCCTTTCTGACCGGCTGGCCAGGTGAGGGGTCTGGGGGGGACCCGGGAGGGCTTGGCCCTGGGGGTCTGAAGTCTGACTAAGCACCCGGGCTCCCCCCAGGGACTATGCTGCTGTCGTCTTCTTCGCTAACAACCGCTTTGAGACGGGGAAGAAAAAGCTGCAGTATCTGACTTTTGGGGACTTGGCCTTCTGTGCTGAGCTGATGATTCAAAACTGGACACCCGGCGCTGTGGGTGAGCAGCCCCTCTCCCATCCCTGTTGTGGGTAAGCAGCCACCCCACCCCCACCCAAAGAAAGTTCCAGGTCAGGAAGTTTCCAATGCCCTGACTCACTCCACACACATTCCCTGCCCCCAAAATGGTCACCTGACTCTGGGTCCCACCTGATTTTCCTTTCCCAGGGCTCAGATGGGCACAGACTAATGTGGGGAGGGACCCTAAGACCTAGAGCAGGAACAGCTAAGCATAGAGATCTTCCAGACTTCAGTCCCATCCCTCCCTGGAGAGGGAAACTGAGTCACAGGATCACTGATTAGGGCCGGAGGGGACCCTTGGGGCTTTCATATCTAACCTCATTTTCTGAGAGGCCCAGTTAAGGGATAGCCCAAGGTCACACTGCTGGTCACTGTCTGAGGCAGGTTTGAACCCAGGTCCTCCTGACTCAAGTCTGCCATGCTATGGTCCCCCAGCCTGTAAATGATCAAGGCTTCCAGGCAAGGGCTTCCCAGCCAGCCAGGCTGCCTTCCTCTGCCAGAGGCCCAGACCTCTCCAGGCTCTGGCCAGATGTGGCGGCCGGTAGCCAGTGCCCAGGCCTCACCCGGCTCTCCCCCTGCTCTCTGGGGACCCCTCTGTAGACTCTCAGGTGGATGACATGGATGTAGACTTGGACAAGGAATTTCTTCAGGATCTGAAGGAGCTCAAGGTGCTGGTGGCTGACAAGGACCTTCTCGATCTGCACAAGAGGTGTCTGGGGCAGGAGCAGGGAGGGAGAGGATTCAGGGCCCGGAGAGGGAGACGAGTCCGGGCCCAGCACTGGCCGCTTCTTTACTCCTCACAGCTTGGTGTGTACCGCTCTCCGAGGGAAACTTAGCGTCTTCCCAGAGATGGAAGCCAACTTCAAGGTCCGTCTCCCCTGGGCTGTAAACTGTAAGGAATCTTGAACCCTCTGGAAGGGCTGAGAGCCTCCGGCCCCCACCCTGCTGTCTCTCCAGAGGCCCAAAGAGGGGAGCACCTTCCTCAGGGTCAGGACCAGGGCCCAGGCTCCTGACACCCTGGACCAGGGCTCTTGCCAGACCTTCCGTTGGCCTTCCCTAGCTTGGCTGCACACACCCTGGTTTCTTGTAGTGACTATGGGAGATGCTGCTGCTGATCCTGACAGGCCCGGGGTGGGGGGTCGGGTCTGTAGAAAGGGGGGTCCCCCTGCCCTGGAGTTCTGGAATCCCTGGGTTGAGAGGGACAGGCTCAAGGACCCCTGGCTTCCTGGCCCCACAGAACCTGTCCCGAGGGCTGGTCAACATCGCCTCCAAGCTCACCCACACCAAGGACGTGCGGGACCTGTTTGTGGACCTTGTTGAGAAGGTGGGGATCCCCCCTGTCGTGGGACTGCCCCCTACCTTCCCTTCACTATCACATGGGGCTCTCCTTTGCCTCCTCCTCTCTTCCCATTCTGCCTGTCAGTTGTGACTTGTGGCTGAAAGGATTGGGTCAGGAGGAGGGGAGTGTGAAGCTGGGCCTTCTGTCTCCCCAAAGTTTATAGAACCGTGCCGCTCCGACCGCTGGCCGCTGAATGACGTCCGGCTCTTCCTGAACCAGTATTCAGCATCGGTCCACTCCCTAGATGGCTTTCGGTGAGGGCCCCTGCCCCACTCCCCCCCACCCTCATCCCCAGCGGCAGCTGCGTGGCAGGCCCTGTGTCTTAGGCCCCGGGCTGCTGGGACTGAGCCCTCTCTAGTGACTCCTCTCTCCACTGCCAGGCACCAGGCCCTCTGGGATCGTTACATGGTCACCCTTCGCAGCTGTCTCCTTCGTATGTATCATGACTGAGGAGCCTCGGCCCGCCCTGCAGGACAGCGCAGCCCTTGTCTCTAGGGCCAGGACACCCTGCCCTGCCTATGGGAGGGGGTGAAGGGTGAACCTAGGCCCAGAGAGGGCAGCTCAGCCCACCGTCTCCCCTGCTGGCAGGTGGGAGCCCAGGCCCAGGATAAAATTGGGGCCCCTCCTGCCCTCCTGCAGGAATGGGGAGCTGCGGCCCAGGGTGGGGAGCTCAGCCCCTGACCCCAAGGTTCACCAGCTCCCTGGCTCGTGTGGGCCAAAGCCCCTCTTTGTGCTGATAATAAATTGGCAGACCTGGGGTGAGCCCTGACTCTGGGGAGTCTGACCGCAGGTGATTCTTGGGCCTGAAACAGGATCCTGGGAGGAGTGATGGCATCCGGATGGGGGCAGGGAGGGGGCAGGATTGAGAGCGGCTGAGGCCCCCCCTCTTCCACGATGAAATCACCTCTGAGGCCCTTTGAGCTCTGCGGTGGGTCCTGGACTCTCAGGCTCCTTCGAATTCTGCTGTTCTGGGGTCAAGGTTCTCCCAACCCCCTGGCCCTGGGTCTGGTGCTCCACATTCTAAGTTGTTTGATTGTTTCAGCCATGTCCGACTCTTGCGACCCCACTGAGGGTTTTCTTGGCAGAGATGCTGGACTGGTTTGCCATTTCCTTCTCCGGCTCATTTTACAGATGAGGAAACTGAGGCAGAGAGGGTGAAGTGATTTGCTGGGGGTCACACAGCTAGGAAGTGTCTGAGGCTGAATTTGCATTCAGGTCCTCCTGACTCCAGGCCTGGTGCTCTGTGCACCATGCCCCCTGGCTGCCCTGATGATCTGAGTTGAGGCCGCTTCATCTGTCCAGTAGGAGGGAGGCTGAGTTCACTGAGCCATCAGGAAAGCTCTTTGTGAAGCATTGGGGGGAGGGGGAGACCAGGATGAGAGCAGGGCTTCTTTGCCTCATTGTGTGTTGTGGTCCCGGCAGGGGGGCTGGGAAAACTCGGGGGCCCCTTCTCAGAGTCCTAGCTACTGTTTTTCAAATCCGTAATGGAAGGAAATGCTACGTTTCACTTAGAGGTTGGTGAAAAGAAATGGGTTTTTCCCTTGTGAGTTCAAAGATGCGCCTATCTCCCCTGAAATCTGTCCATGGACCCCAGGTAAAGAACAGCTGGGATAGACCCTGATGGAGTCAGATGGCTTCAGGACTAGGCTGGGCTCAGAGGTCTCCAGGGGAGGGTCTGGGGCATCTGAGCCGGGTGCTGGATAAAGGTCAGAGCTGAGAAGCAGAACTAACACTGCCAGGAGAGGGTTCGAGAGGCTCCCGACTGGCCTGAGCACTCAAGGAAAGCCCGCACTAAGGCAGCTCACATGTCTCTAGCGCTTCCAGTGTGCTAAGCACTGTGCAATCATGTATCTTATTGGATGCTCAGACATAGGTGCGGAAACTGAGGTAAACAGGTTAAAGGATTTGCCCAAGGTCACACAGCTAGTACGTGTGTGAGGGCAAATTTGAACCCAGGTCTCCTTGACTCAAGGAGGCCCAGCACTTGGCACACTGTGCCGCCAAACTACCCACGTGAGACTACATGAGGACATAACAAACAAGCTTCACAAGCTTGAGATGGAGGAGTCATGCATTTGAGGGTAGAGAGCCGTCTGTTCTGAAGAGCACCAGTATGAGTCAGCAATAGAACGTGTGGCCAGGCTTGGCGTGCATTCAACCTCCAGGGATAGGGAGATACTCCCCCCCCCCCTCTTCCTCTCTCTTTTTCTCTATCTCCCCTCTCTCTCGTCTTCTCTCTCTCTTTCTGTCTCTCTTCCTCTTCCTCTCCCTCCCCTCCCCTCTCTCTCGCTCCCCCTCTTCCTCTCTTTCTTTCTCTCTCCCCTCTCCTCTCTCTCCCCCTCTTCCTCCCCTCTCTCTTTCTTGTCTTCTCTCTCTCTTCCTCTTTCTCTCTCTCCTCTCTCTCTCTCTCTCTCCCTCTCCCTGTCCCCCTCTTCCTCTCTTCTGTCTCTCCTCTTTCTGTATTCAGCCCCCATGTATTCCTAACCATTCGGGCTGACCCCTGCAGAGGTGATATAGCCCTCCTTGGGGGCCTTGGGCCACAGTCTCTCTGGTAAGCTTGGAGGTCCCCCGATGGACTCTTCCGAGGCTCTTTCCGGCTCCCACGTTGTCCCCCGTTCTAAGTTCCCTTCTTTCTCAATGAGCTCTCCCTCCCCTCCATTTGCCAGTTCACTTCGGAGACCGTGGTCCAGCAGTTTTATTGAGCTCTGCACGGGACGCTCTGCAGGGATTGAGCACCGTGGGGGGGCGGGGTGGGAGTCATTAGCGGGGGCAGCGGGGGGCGTGGCCTCCTTCCAGCCGAGCAGTGATTGGGTACTTGTTGATGCCGCAGGCGTTGCTCCCTCGATGCAGCCGGAAATAGCCCTGGGGAGGTGGGGGGTGGAGCTGAAGGCGGGGGCGGGGTGGGGCGCCAGGCCCAGCTGACCTTTGCTGCCCCCGCCCCCTCCCCTTCCAGCCTCACCTTTTCTCCCCAGCTGCTGCCCCAGGAGTTTTTTAGGATCCAGTAGGTGAAGTTGTGGACTGCGAGGAAGATCAGAAACCAGAGTGATGGGGGACACCCTAAGCTAAGACCAAAGTCCCCCCAGGGCGCCCCCAAACACTCACTCCGGCCAAAGCCCACTAGCAGCACGTAGTGGTCCAAGTACTGGGGATCACAATCGTGCCGCGGTCTGATCACCCCTGTTTTGTAGTTCTGATGGGAGAGGGGGTAGAGTCTGTGAGTCATGGGGGGCCAAGGTCCACGAGCCAGCCTCAGGGCAGCCCTTCCCCGCCCCCCATCCTCACCTGTAAGAGTCTCGAATTGATGTTCACAGTGATGGGTCCCTTCTCTGTCAAATACTGAGCCATGTCTGTGGGAAAGGCAGGTGTTAGCCTCCTAGAATGAGGGAGGGGGAGGAGCAGAGCCTGTAGACACACCCTCATCTCTGCAGAAGGGGAAGGGGTGTCCGAGGTCTCAGTGGATTTTAGACCTGCCCCAGCCCTTGGCTCTGAGGCTTCTGCAGCCCCCCCCCAACGCTCCCTCCCAGTTACATTCCTGCTTTCCCCCTCCCGTGGTTATGAGGCTGAGCTAGGACTCCAGGCTGACACCCCTCACTTCTACTAGCCACCAAATGCTTTCACAAGTGAGCATCTGCCGCAGGGGCCTGGCCCCCAGACCACCGGGAGCAGCTGATTCCGCTGAAGCTTCCTGGGTTTGGCGACCACCTGTCTACCTGGTACATAGAACAGGATAAGAATGCACTTTTTCAAAGTAGGGAGGGATTATCTGCACTGTATACGTGGGAGCTGAGTCTCATCAATGGGAAGGACAGACTCAAGGTCTGGCCAGCTGGCACCAGGAGCAGATCTGAGCTCTTGGCCTAGCAGCCCTCCAGCGCTTCCCAGTGGCAATGGGGGCCAGCCCCTTTGTGCGTCCTGGCTTTGACAAGCTTCTTGACCCACAGTTCTCCTTCCTGGGCAGCATGAAGTAGTCATGGATCCAGGCCTGTTTCTTTTTCTTTTGGCAGCCATTGTGGGACAGCTGGGCTTTGTAGGGATAATCCTTCTCCTCGGCCAGGCCGCCTAGTTGGGAGGGAGGAGACTCAGGCCCCCCCCCGTGACACCCCCTACACACCCCTAAGTCCCCCACATCATGCCAGAGCCAGACCCCCAGAATCCTCTCCTGGGCCCGGGCCTCTGTCCCAGGGGGATGGAGTCTTTGGGCCCCCAGGATTGTGGGGTGCACGTACTTTGGTTGACAATAGTTGTGAAGGCATCCCAAATGTAACCGCCCTCACAGCCTCGTCCACAGCGGTGACAGTCCAGCACTTCTATGGGGAGAAGGTGCCTCAGTCACACACATACATCCCCCAACCTCACTGTCCATGTGGACACCCAAAACCTGGGCTTGCTGAGGACCTCGCTTCACCAAGGACCAGGCAGCCTTCAGACATCCCCATTCAGCTCAAGGTGCTGACCCAGGGCCAATGTACACACAGAAATTGGGTTCCAGCGCTCCCAGCACTATTTCCTGCCTGTGTGACCTCTTCGGGTCCGGTCACCTCATTAGTAAGAGGAAGGGGCCGGAGCTTGACTTTGGAGCTCGGTTGCCCTGGGCTTTCTCCCAGATTGTCACAGTCCCAATTTCTACAGCCTTCTATAGTTTGCCAGGGGCTGCTCAGGACAGTCTCCTGAGGCAGGTGGTGGGAGGGAAGATTGTCATGTTGTGGGTGAGGAGAAGTTGCGTGACCTGCTGAGGTCCAGGATCCAAACCTAGGTTTCCCAAATCCAGGTCCAGCCCTCTTTTCCTTATCCCTGTTCCAATCCAAAAAGCACTTAAGCACTTACTACCATGCTACACACAGAAATACAAAGACAAAATAGTCCCTGCCCTCCACAAGCTCCTGGAGGGACATATTGTCCGTACAGATATTCATGATCATTTGAGGAAGGAGACAAAATGAAATCTCCCCCCTTGGTACTTTGAATAGGCTGTGCCCCATATGTCCTCAACCCTAGCTCTTGGAAACTCCATCTCCCCTCAGGGCCTTCTTTCCTCATCACATTGGACATCTTTGTATATATCCTGTATTTAATTACCTACGAACATAATATATTTCTTCTCTCCTCCCCCCAGTACAGTGTAAGCTTCTGAGCGTGGGCACCGAGTAGATGCTTATTAATTTGTCGATTGGAATAGCTGAGACTTGGCGACTTACTGGATGTGGTGAATGAGGGAGAGGGAAAAGTCTAGGATGTTCCTGAGGCCGCAAATCTGGGCAAGTGGGAGGGTGGCAATAGTAAAGAGGAAAATTGGAGGAGTGCATCTTGGGGAGAAGATAGTTCTGTGTGAGATATTGAAGATGCTTAAAGGACATCCAGTCGGGAATGCCAAGCAGGAAATTGGTGATGGAAACCAGGAGAGATTCGAGCAGACTATAAAGATCTGAGAACCATCTGTGTGGCGGTGACGGAGCTGATGTGGTCACCAAGTGAGATGGCACAGAAGGAAAAGAAGGGAGCCCAGGACAGAATCTTGGGGGAAAGCCAAGGTTACTGGGAGCCTGCACAAGCTCCAGCATGCCCACTCATCTCACACTGATGCCACGGGGGCAGTCCTGCCCTTGGAGACCCCATCCCCATGGATGCCCCAATGCCTAAGCAGCAGCCCCCCATACCTTGCACAGAGAGCTCGAAATTCTGCTGGTACCTGATGGCCCACAAGGCCTCAACGTTGCTCACGGCTGCGAAGGCCCAACAGCTGTTGCAATTTTCCTGCGGGGAGAGGTCGGTTTTTGCCCTAGCTGGTTTCCCTATCCCTGCTTTCTGCATCCCTCTGTCCATCCAGGAGGGAAGAAGAGGAGAGTTTTTGGTGACAGGCACCCGCTCCTTTGAGGGTGTCAGGGGAAGGGCTAGGAGGTATCTTGGTTCAAGAATTAAGGTTAGTAAGATGGTCTGGTTGGGGATGGTAGGAGACACAAAAGTTAGCTGGGGTGATAGGGGTAAAGTGAAGGTGGCGGTTGGGGCGGGAGCTGGTACCTGATCTCTCACAGGGCTCAGGACTCCTGCCTTCCTCCAGTCACAGGAATGAGTCTGCGGCCTCTGCAATCTTGGATGCCCTCCCGTCTTAGGCCTGGGATCTGAGCAGCTGGGCTGGGCTGGTCGATAAAGCTGGCGAAATTCCTTCTCTGTGCGGACAAATGAGGGCCTCAGTGACCATAGATCCAAAGACTCTGACCTCATGCGCCATCCTTTCCCATTTCTAGTCACAATGTTAGCTCTTAGGGATCACTCTTCTCTAATTTTATATAAACTGGTGCTCAGAGAGGGGGGGAGGCACTGACTGAAGTCACAGTTTACTTAGTGGCAGACCCACTTATGGATGCATAAACCCAGACACATCCAGTTTAATCCTTCCACTTTACAGATGAGAAAATTGATGTCCATGGAGGGGAAGTAATGAGTCCAAGTTCACCACTCTTTCCACTGTTTCCTGCACACATAAAATCATGGCAGAATTGAGACAGTTGTGTTTCTCAAAGGAAGCAAAATAGAGCTTCAAAATTTGGCAGGCAGCCTTTACCAACACTTGCTTGGTCGGGCTGTGAGCTCAGCTACATAGGGCACTGCTTCCTGTTTCATCCTTCTTGTCTGGCATCTAGACAAGGAGCTTGTTTGTAACAAGGAGGAGGAGGAGGCTTGGCCAAGCGAAACACTATGCCTAGATGTGTTGAAGTCAGAGCTTGGGATAGAGAGAGGAAGAAAGGAAGGGAACGGAAGGAGGGAGATGCAGATGGGAAGAAAGGATCTTTGTTTTCTACCCCTAGCTTTGCCTTTGCTTCCCTGGGGGAGGGTGGGGGGGTTCAGTCATGTCTGACTCTCTGTGACCCCCATTTGAGTTTTCTTAGCGGAGGGACTGGAGTGGTTTGTCATTTCCTTCTGAAGCTCATTTTATAGATGAAGAAACTGAGGCAAGCAGGATTAAATGACTGGCCCAGGGTCACACAGCTAATAAGTGTCTGAGGTCGGATTTGAACCCGGGTCTTCCTGACTCCAGGCCTGCACCACCTTGCTGTCCCAACCTGGGTGCTCCTGGATAAGTTTTTTCCTGTCTCCGGGCCTTGATTTCTTCAGTTATAAGCCATGGACAGTAATCTTCGTGTGCCTCCCAGCAGGGATTGTAGCAGACCCTGAAGTACTGGGGACTTGAAATTGAAAAACTTGCTATGAGGGATGATAGGAAGTTGTAATGTTGGACTTGGAGTCAGGAAAACCTCAGTCCAAATTCTTGCTCTGGCATTCATGGCCTATGTGACGATGGGCAAGCCACTTACCCTCCCCAAGCCTCCGTTTTCTTACCTGTAAAATGGGACAGAGGATTGGCCCAGATATCCTTTAGGTTTTTGTTTTTTTTTAGGCAGTTGGGGTTAAGCGACTTGCCCAGGGTCACACAGCTAGTAAGTGTCAAGTGTTTGGTCTGAGGCTGGAATTGAACTCAGGTCCTCCTGACTTCAGGGCCGGTGCTCCATCCACTGCGCCACCTAGCTGCCCCTCAGATGTCCTTCAGGCACTTTCCAGCTACAGATCTTGGAGCCTCTGTCTGGCCGGCCCCCGGAGCCTGACCCTCAGAGGTGATTCTTCAGTTTGGTTCTGATTGGGGCCCCCTTACCTGTGAGGTCACTGAACTGGGTCACCCCAAACTGGGCCATGCCCCCATGCTCCTTCGTTAGCTGCTGGGCCCAGGCCAGGTTGTCCACAAAGATCTCTAAACGCCGTTTTTGTTCTGCAGAGGAGATAGGAAGAGGAAGGACACCTGGACCTCCCTCTGCCCACAGCCAGGAGCATCTGCATCCTTTCCCATGGGGGATGCTGTCACATGACTCCCCCTCCAAGGCCATTGAACTGCTGTCCCTACAGGCCCACCTGCCCTGCCCCTCACCTCCTCCCAAGTGAGGGGGGTTACAACCCCTCCATAGCTCTCATCTCTCCCGTCAGACACCCTCCCTTTCTGGTCTGCTCCTGCTGTATGGGGATGGAAGGGCATCACTCCTCTGACCCTCAGTTTGCTCATCTGTAAAACGGGCTTAATAATGAGGTCATATTCACATAATAGTCATTCTGGTAAGATTTGGTTTGCCACCTACAAGGGGGCCCAGGTCACTAAAGACCTTCCCTAACAGAGCTATGGAAATTCCAATGATTACACACACACACACACACACACACACACACACACCCCCTCAGAGTGGGAGAGGTCATCCCTGATGACCCCAGGGGTGTAGGGTTTGCTGACCTCAGATCAGGTAAGTGGCCACTGACCATGGAAAGGTTGAGGGCAGGGAGGCAGGACGTGATACACACAGAGAGGAACCTTCCTGTTTACTCTTCACACTACCAGCCCCCCTTTTCACACTTGTCTCTGAGGGGATGAGTGTGTCTGTGGCAGGGGGGAGGGCTTAGAGCAAGAGGTTCTGTGCTAGAGAGAATAGGGGGAATGATACAGAACCTTTGAACATGAAACTTGGGGTGTTATAGCTGGTAGGGATCCAAGAACGTGGAACACAAAATGTCAGCTGGGGAGAAGGGGACTTAGAACATAGAACATCAAACGTGAGAACACAGGATGTCAGAGCTGGGAGGCACCTTGGAGACCACGTCCTCGTCTAAACCCTTATCTTACAAGGAGACGTGGTTCTGCTGGCTTCCTGGCCAGTGCTAGGGTCAATGGAAAGCTGACAGCTCCAGAGAAGCCCCCATGCCATAGCACACACATGAAGACATCTGTATACCCACACGCATGTGCAAACATGTGCCACCCATGCAAATGCACACACATGTCCCTTCAGGGTGCCGCCCATTGGTTTGTGCCTGTGATATACATGTATGTGCACAGACACGAAGGAACACAAGAAGTCCCACCTGCTGGGTCCGGGTAGCTCTTGTTATACTGGATCTGAAAGGCCTTAAATTGCTCCATGGGGTCCCAGGTGACTGGCGTCAGGTCACGGAAGCTCTGGGTGGAAGGCAGGGAGGGTGGGTGTGGAGGGAGGCTCCGCTGCCAGCCCCTGCTGAGGGGCTGGGCTTGGGGAGCTGGGTACCCATCTGGGCTGAGCCTTCAGAGACCAGCAAAGGTTCTTAGTCTCATTGTGGATGTGGAGAAACTGAGGCACAGAACGAGAAAGTGACTTTTACAGCCAGGCGTGGCAGAGCCAGGGATACGGCCCAGGCCTAGCCACCCTCATCCAGGGCTTTTTAACCTCCCTTACAACAAATGCATTGCTGTCCCCAAAGTCTTCTCAGTGTCGTTCCTGCTGTTGGTGGAGGACCTGGGGTAAGGGGTGGGAGGCAGGAAGTCAGGAAAGCAAGGCGCTCTGAATGGTAGGACCGGATCTGGACGCAGGGCAGAGGGGTGTGGCACAGGCTGAGAGGGACATCGGGATGCTGAAGTGAGACTGAAGGGAAGGGCCAAAGGACCAGGGAGAAGTCTGTAGACTGGTGTGGGCAGGTAGCAGAATCTGAATCGGGATGCACTAGAAAGAGAAAACGGGGTGCTGACTTCACGGGGGCTCACCTGCTCCAGTGCGGGGTAGGGGTTCCAGGCAAGGCCCGCTGTGGCCAGCAGCCCCAGGAGGCAAGAGAACTCTGTGGGGAGCATCACGTAGCCAGTGAGCTATCTGAGAAGTGAAGCGAGAGCAGCAAGGCTGACAAGTGCAGCCAGGAAGCCAGCCACCGACCTCAACAGCGGGCAGGGAGGGCACTCATAGGCCCTACCAGAGAGGAAACAGGGAGGGGGAAACCTGGGGGCGGGTGTAAGAGCCCTTGGTTCCTGAGCAACCTGGAAATTTGAGGGGGTGAGAAGCAGAGGCAGCCTGAACCACGGCCTCTTGGGGGTTGGATGGGGCTGGGTGGGTATCAGGGCGGGACATTAGCTGGCTTTCGAAGTGTGAACTGGGGAGATTCCCATCCTGCCTTGGGAAAGGTCCCTATTGGATAGGGAAAACATGGCTGGGCAGTTTTTTCCCTGCAAAAGTCCAGCGGGTTTTAGTGGCCAGCAAGCCCAGTGAGAGGTGCATTGCTGCAGCCAAGAAAGTGATGCCATGAGAGCCATGTTGTTCTATTGTCCTCTGCTCTGGTCAGGCCACACCTGGTCGGTTATGTGCCCAGTTCTCCAGAGGAGAGCTCCTGGGAAGGAGAAGGGCCTCAGCTTTAAGCCAGAGGAGAGACAGACTGGATTGAAGGCAGTGGCCCCCTCTCCAAGGGGAACTCCCAACCACCTGAGATCCCCAGCTCGGGTGCATATGAGGCGCTGCAGGGCCCTTTGCTTTGGACATCCCCAAGTTTTGTCTGGGGTGTTCTTTTCTTCTCTCTCTACTTTCTCGACGATCACTGGATCCATATATCTAGCCCCAGCCTCTCTCCTGAGCCGCAGTCCCATAGCACTAATTGCCTCTTGGACGTCTCAGATTGGATGTCCCAATGGGCAGCTTAGACTGAACATGTCCAAAACAGAGCTCATTGTCGTCCCTGCTAACCCCAGCTCCCTTCTGACCGTCCCTATTTGTGCCAAAGGCCCCCCAAGCTGCCGGTCACTTAGGTTCAATGTCATCCTCAGTTTCATTCTCCCTGTCATAGTCTCAGAATTCTAAGAGATCCTGGTCCTCAAAGAGTCAGAGGTCACAAGGGCCTCTCCTAACTCTGCTCTCCAGCTCCGCAGGACATCCCCATGTCCCAGCTGCTCTTTCCCCATCCTAAGATAGGCCCATCCCCAGCTCCTATTTACTTCACCTTCATGCTTCAGAATTAAAGGAGTAGAGGAGAAAAAATTCCTCCTGTTCCCCTCCATCTTGGCCCTCCGCCTCCACGGTCCATCTCTGCCATCCTTGCCTTTGGGTCCTTCCCAAGATTACCAAAACTTGTCAAACGTCCCTTTGAAACATGTCTTGCATCCATCCCTTCCTCTCCACTCAGGCAGCTACCATCTCAATTCAGACTTTCATCTCCTGTCTTGCATGGACCACCTGGATGACCACCCCATCTCTAGTCCCTCCTTATCTCTACTCCTTTCTCCTCACAGTGACCAAAGTGATATTTCTGTGACTCCCTCCTCACTCAAATACTTCCCTCGGTCCCCACTGCCTCCAGGACAGAGCGTACCCCCCCCCAGCCTCTCCTCTCTAGCCCACCACAATTTGGCTCCAATCTCGTCTTTACCCATGTTTGTTGAACAGAATTCAGGTACTGGAAAGACCCTCATGGGGAAAAGAAAAAAACGGCTGTGCTTGCCCTAAGCAGAGGAGCGGGCACAACGGAGGGGAGTTACAAAGAGGTAAAGTGAGACATCAGAGCTGTCCCAAAGTGGAAGGGGCTGCCTCAAGAGGTGAGAGCTCTCCCTCCCTGGCGGTGCTCAAGTGAAGGTCAGAGAATGCTTCCTGGGGATTTCTCTCTGAAGTAGGAGAGGGACATGCTCAGACTTGTGGCTTAAGAATTTGTTTAAAGAGCTTTATCGATGTCTTTGATTCCTATGTTACTGCACTCACTTCTCATCAAATCCTCTCCACTGAACGTCTCGCTTGTTTTCACATTTAACAAACACTTAGTAACTATCCCCTGCATGTCAGGCACCAGGCAGATGCTGGAGAGGAAAGGACAAAAAGGAAAACAATCCCTACCTCTGGGAGCTGCCATTCCCTCGAACCCTCTTGTATCAAAGCAAGACAGTTAGGCTTTTGCCCCTGCAAAGTGATGAGACAGGACAGGAAATGCAAGACCCTGCGACCGCAGTCCCCCCACCTCTCTGCCAAGAGGAGGCAAGTAGGTTCTTGGTGACCGAGATTGGTCATGGCAACTAAATCTGGCTGCCTTTATGTGTTGAATCCACTTACGTTATTTTGGTCCTTGCGTATCCTTCTCTTGGTTTTGCCTTTTTCCTTTGCAACAGTTCAAAAAAGTCTTATTTCAGCAGCTGCATTGGGGGTTGAATTGGGGAGAATGGAGTGAATAGGGGAAGTAGAAAGAGGACTTGGCAGGAAAGGTGAAAGTCAAGAAGGACTGAGGTCATAAAAGGGCCTGCGAGGATGGGTAGACAGAAACAGGGAAATGAAGAGGAAGGGAAGAGGGGAGGAGTTCCTGAGCCCCCTCCTCCACCCTCCCTGCTCCCTGCTCCCTGCCTTCTGCCCCCAGGGCATCTCCGGCACCCCACAAATCATCGGCATGCAGTGTTTCATGTGCCATGCTATCACTTTACCGTGACATCTTATCAGTGCACACCCATCACATCAAAATAGGAAAAGAAGAGAAAAAACACTTATTATGGTGTGCTGAGTTTAGGGCCAAGACTGAAATTTTTGTGAATGAGAAGAACTGCTCCCAACCAGTGTAACCAAACGCTAAATGGCTTTGAGGATGAGCTTTTGCTACATACTTAATGATACTTCTTAAGGAATTTGGCCTAAAATTGCAAGACTGAACAGTGCTTACATGTGGAACTTTGATTTCAGCAAAGTCAATTGGATGGCAACTATTACTGAGTCACAAGGAATGTCCAAAGTTAAGAGGAGAAGTGGGCTCTCCATTCCCACATAGATATGTAGGGAATCGGGTTTCTGAGCCCAAACTACAGTTTCGGCAGCATTTTTATTTTCAGTTAGGCAAAAGCAAATGTGTTGTTGAGTTATTCCAGCTGGGTCTGCCCATCTGGGGTTTTCTCGGCAGAGATACTGGAGTGGTTTGCCATTTCTTTCTCCAGCTCATTTTACAGAGGAGGAAACTGAGACAAACAGGGTGAAGTGCTCGCTCAGGGTCACATGGCTAGTAAATGTCTGAGGCGAGATTTGAACTCACAAAGATGAATCTTCCCGACTTCAGCCCCATACTCTATCCTGAGCCTATCATGCCCCTAAACCAGGGATATTTGAGGGGTTTCAGATTGATCTAGTTTGGTATTCTAGTACCAGCCACTTTGTGGAGCCAGAAGAATTTTGGTGGTCCTAGACCTTACCTGTCCTTTAGTGGTGCAGGCAGGTCCTTCTACTTGCTGCAAAGGTGAGCCAGACCTCAAATCGTATCTATCCACGTCATTGAAAAAAGACCATCTCCCACTGCATCCGGTGCCATCTCCAGCGGTCCTGCTCTAGATCTGGCCAATGGCTCCAGAGGAGGGAGTGAGGCTGGTGACTTTGCACAGCCCTCCCTCACTTAAATCCAGCTCACTTGCTAGTCATGGCCTCGCCTTCCTGACGTTATAGTCCTCTCCGAGAATGAAGGACAAATCACCACACACCATGTCACTGGTGAGCCACATGTATATATTTAGATAACCCACACGCATTCCTATCTTATATGAGGTTTAGCATTCTGGGTGGGGGAGGGAGGACGTATTGGAAAGTAAATGAAAATAATGAGGAGGTTAGACTCCGTGATCTCTAAGATATCTTTCAGATCTCATGTTCTGTGACTGTAGAACGGTATGTGGCTCCTGGCTTCACCAGGGTGGGGGCCTTCAGTCCGAGAGGTCCCATGTCTTTCTCCACAGACCTAGAGCGCCAGGTCCTGGGAACCTTTTTCTCCAGTCTGAAAATCTTGGTTAACTTGCCTCCACCCCCATTTCGGGAAAGCCTGGATTCTGGAGGCTGAGGGAGGGAGGGGACCTTTCCTTATGCCAAAGTTGGATGGCCATTTCTCTGGGATATTACAGTGAAGATACTTGTTTAGGCCTCGTTTGAGCTCAGCGGTCTCCCAGGTCCCTTTCAGTTTGGAGAATCTGACATTCTGGAGCCTCTCTTGTGGATGCCTGCCCAGCCCAACCCAGCCTAGCCCGGTTGGTTAAGTGGTTAGTGCTGGGAAGAAGCAGGGAGAGAAAGGGCTTCCAGAACAGAAAGGGGACTTCCTGTTTACTGTTCACACCTCCTGCTCCCTCCCTGGTGACACACATCTCTGAAAGCACGAATGAGTCAGTGGTGAGAAGCCACAGAGTGTACTTGCGTGGGGTGAGGAGGACGGGTTAGAAGCAGAGAACCACACAGCGTGTTAGGGCTGGAGAGTCGAGGATGAGGATGTCTGAGATCCCAGAACACAGAATGTCGGGGCTGGGCTGCAAAACAAAGAACACAGAATGTCACTCAGTCAGCAAACATTTTTAAAGCACCTACTATGTGCTGGAGTATTGTGCTAAGTACTAAGGCTACAAAGAAATGACAGTCCCTGCTCTCAAGGAACACATAGTCTGACGGAGGAGACAGCCTGTGCCCACACAGAAACATATGGGATACAAAGAGAGTAAATGGAAAAGAAATTTAGAAATGAAGGTTTCTAGACTGGGGGGAAAAAAAGGCCTCCAGAAGAGAGTAGGTTTTGAGCTTTGAAGAAGGCCAGAAAAGCTAACAGTCAGAGGTGAGAAGGGTGGGCATTCCCGGTATGGGGTCAGCCTGGGTAAAGGTATAGAGTCTGGAGATAGAGTGCTACGTCCAAGAAACAGTAAGTGGGTCAGTGCATCAGGATGGTGGGATGTGGGAGGGAAGTAAAATCTAAAAAGACTGGAAACGTAGGAGGGAGCCAGGTCGGGAAGGGCAAACGCAAGACTTTAGGTTGAATATTGGAAGTAACAGGGAACCACTGGATTTGGGTCCTGCTCTGTGACCCTGGGCAAGTCACTTAACCCTTCTCAGCCTCAGTTTCCCCACCTGTAAAGTGGAAATAATAATAATGCCTACCTCCCAGGGTTGTTGTGAGGCTCAAATGAGCTAAACCTATGTAAAAGGCTTTGCAAAGATGGTGCCTCCTATGTGCCAGGCACTGTGCTAAGCACTTTATAAATGTGACCTCATTCGATCCTCACAACAGCTCTGGGAGGCAGGTGTTGTTATTACCCTCATGTCACAGATAAGCAGCTGAGCCAGACAGCAGCTAAGTGACTTGCCCAGGGTCACACAGCTCCGGTCTGAGGTCACATTCGAACTCAGGTCTTTCTGATTTCAAGCCCAGCACTTTATCCATTGCATCACATTATTATTATTAGCCAACAGCAAAGTAGAAATAGTGATCAAATGAAGCAAATGCTCTATGTTCTAAGAATATAAGAATAAGAAAGCTAAAACTATTTGCTTAGAAATTATGTAGCTCTTATTCAGGGATAAATAATCAAAGGAAATGAACAGGCAGTTTTTAGACAAAGAAATGAAAGCTATCTACAGTCACATGAAAAAATGCTCTAAATCACTATGGATTAGAGAAATGCAAATTAAAACAGCTCTGAGGTACCACATCACACTATCAGATTGGCTAATATGACAAAACAGGAAAATGGTAAACGTTGGAGAAGATGTGGGAAAATTGGAACACTAATGCATTGTTGGTGGAGTTGTGAACTGATCCAACCATTCTGGAGAGCATTTTGGAACCATGCCCAAAGGGCTGTAAAACTGTGCCTATCCTTTGACCCAGCAATAGCGCTCCTAGGTCTGTACCCCAAAGAGATCACAGGAAAAGGAGAAGGACCTATCTGTACAAAAATATTTATAGCAAGACTTTTTGTGGTGGCAAAGAATTGGAAATTGAGGGGACGCCCATCATTTGGTGATTGGCTGAACAAGTTGTAGTATAGGATTATGATGAAATACTCCTGTCCTATAAGAAATGACAAGCAGGATGCTCTCCAAAAAACCTGAGAAGACTTACACAGCGTGAAGTGAGCTGAACCAGAACATTGTCCACAGTAATGACAATATTGTACAATAATCGAGTGAATGACTTAGCTCTTCTCAGCAACACAATGATACAAGACAGATCTGAAGGACTCAGGGAAAAATGCTCTCCATCTCCAGAGAAAGAACTGATGGAATCTGAATAAAGACTGAAGCTTATTTTTTTTTGCTTTCTTTATTATTCTTGGTTTTTTTTTTATGTCTGTGTTTTCTTTCTCAACATGGCTAATATGGAAATGTTTTGGATGACTGTGCATGTATAATCTATATCAAATTGCTTGCCTTCTCAAGGAGGTGGGGGAGAAGAGGGGAAGGGACAGAGGGAGGGAGAGAGGGAGAGAATCTGGAATTCAAAATTTTTAACAACTAATGCTAAAAATGTTTTGTTTACATGTAATTGAGAAAAAAAGAAATTAAATGTGGAATGAATGAAATGATAAAAGAAAACATCTCATTTAGGGGTCCTTGAGATAATATATCTCTTATTGTGTGTTTTTAAATTTGTTCTTTAAATTTTTTTTTCAGTTGGCAAGCATTTTTCTCCTCCCCACCTGCAAACCCCTCCCAAAAAAGTTGCTTTTTTTTTCTTTTTTTGCAAGGCTTAAATGACTTGCCCAGGGTCACATAGCTAGTAGGTGTCAAGTGTTTGGTCTGAGACCGGGTTTGAATTCAGGTCCTCCTGACT
This sequence comes from Phascolarctos cinereus, assembly GCF_003287225.1. Taxonomy (NCBI): domain Eukaryota; kingdom Metazoa; phylum Chordata; class Mammalia; order Diprotodontia; family Phascolarctidae; genus Phascolarctos; species Phascolarctos cinereus. The sequence continues at coordinate 256,671,435 of NW_027556402.1, read as the reverse complement.
CCAGGGCTGGTGGTCTATCCACTGCACCACCTAAGCTGCCACAGAAAAAAACTCTTGTAGCAAAAGATGTAGGCAGGCAAAATACACCTGACACTTGCCTCATCCACAAAGGTAAATCTCATCCTGCACCTGGATTTGGTCACCTCTCTGGATGGAGGGGGGTAGTTCTCCGGAATCAGGGCTCCTTGCCTGGATCAGAGTTCTCAAGTCTTTCTCCTCCTTTCAGTTAACAAGCATCTACCCTCTCTCCCTTTCATCTCCCCTTCTTCCCTATTCGGGGGATAAAAAAAGGAAAACTTGTAACGTTAAGTGCAGTCAAGCCAAACCCATACCCACACTGAGCACATCCCTGTTCCAGAGCACTTGTCCCGGTCAAGTGCCCGCAGACTGAGTTGATGATCTTGGGCTAGAAAGCTGAACCCCTGTAATGTCACTGAGCGGTTTTTCACTCACTGTCTGTGACCCCATCTGGGGTTTTCTTGGCAGAGATACTGGGGCGGTCTGCCATTTCCTTCTCCAGCTCATTTTACAGATGAGGAAACCGAGGCAAACAGGATTAAGTGACTTGCCCAGGGTCACACAGCCAGTACGAGTTTAGGCCAGTCAGGTCTTCCTGACTCCGGGAGAGGCATTCTACTCGCTGCAGCGCCACCTAGCTGCCCCTCAACTCCTGTCATTTCTCCTTTATTTTGGCTCTCTAGGGAGCACTGCCTTCTTTTGTTCGAGAAGCTGAGGGAGGAGCCAGACTGGGCTGCTTCTCCCTCCTCCCCCATCTTAGCCAGTCTCTGCTATGTCCCATCTTAGACTAAGACTATTAGAATTCTGAGTTGTTTCCTTATGACTGGAGATAAACCTTCTGTCCTGGTCTGTGACCTTTCTTTGTAGATCTGTAGCCAGAAATGAGCGTGTCTACTCCCCGTGGAAAGATAGTCAGCGCTTAGCGGGCGTGGGGCTTTGTGCCAGTGAAGAAGCTCCCCAGTGATTTTTGGAAATATTAATAAATATCTATCTCAGTCTAATATTAATACTTAATATATTAATAGTTATTAATATATAATGATATATTATTGGTTATCCATACATATTAATATATAATAACATATATCAACAGTTATCTACGTTCCTCTAATGGAAGTGAACCCTAAACACGACTAGAAGACTGATTATTTCTTCCACAGATCAACTCTACACCCCTGGGTTTGACATTTCAAGACCATGTGGAGTCAGAGGACCCAGGTTCAGATCCTGCCTCTGCCACTTACTCCCTGTGTGACCTTGGTCAAGTCATTGCCTCCCTGGATCTCAGTTTCCCCATCTGTAAAATGAAGTTAGGAGGTGGTTTCCAGCTTTAGAGATGTTATCCTGCAACCCGGGCTGTGTTTCCAGGCTTATTCCCTGTGATTCTCCATGTCCTCTATGGCACTCAGCCCTGCTGGCCTCCTTACAAGCTCCCCTACCTCCAAGTTTTCACACTGGCTCTTCCTCTTAAATGTCAGTGTGCTGGAGTCAGCAGTAAAAAGAAAGGCGGCCTCTGCCCTCAGGGAGCTTACGTTCTAATGGGACAGACAATAGACAAAGGCGGGCTGAAGAGTAGGAGAGGAGAGCAGGGGAATGGGAAGGAACCCTTGCAAGGACGTGGCAGAGAACGTTGGCCAAGTTAGGGCTGGAGCCTGGAGAGGAAAGAAGTCGCGGCTGGCCTGGCTTTCTTTAAAATGGGCATTCTGGGAGGAACTGATCAATCGGCAGAAGGGGCTGCAGGGTCTGCGTGAGCTTGTGAGAGAACTGCTGTCCCACGGGGGAGAAGAGAGGGAGACACAGGAGTGGAGTCCAGAGAGAAATTGGCTAATTTCAGGCCACACAACCAATTACTGGCAGAGTCCAGAATAGAACCCAGGGTTCCTGATTCCCAGCACTGAACCTTCTCTGCTGCATCAACTTACCTCCTCCCCAAAGTTTTTCCCTTTCAAGGGCAAGTCCCAGGACCCCCAGGAAAGATCCCTGTGCTGGCGTCTGCGCTCTTCCACTAACTCCTGGGCACCATCGGCTAGTCCCTTTCCTTCTCTGTCCCGAGACTCCTCAGCTTGAAAACAGAGACAACGATCCCATCCTGCCCGATCACATTCCACTGGGATATGCCCTCTCAAGCTGTGGCCCCCAAGAAAACGATCACCCAACGTCCTATGGGTCTACAGTCTCAAAAAGCACCCATCGGCATTGTCAGCCAACCAGCTCAAAGCGCAAGCATTTACTGGAACATCATACAAAGCAGTCGTAAAGCAGAACGCCCAGAAACCTGGGGCCCGCTCTCCACGAGTACACCAGCATCGTGCGGGAAGAGTGGACACACACGCCTGTGGCCAGGACCCCTGTGAGGAGGGACAACTTGTGCTCTGTCGTGGCAGATGTCTTCCTGGTGTTGGCATTGACCTTGGTCTCATAGTACCCCGCCGACTCTCCTGCCCTGGCCGCTGCGGGGTGCCGCTGCCTTGGACTGAATGCTGCTTGACCCGGAGTGACCGCTGCTTCCAGTTATTAGCTGGCCTAGGGTGCTGCTATGTCCTTTCACGAAGAAGTGGAGACCCTACCATGGGATCAGAAGGAGTTTGGGATCTGCAAAACAAAACCCAAGCCCCAGACCCCAGACTCTCAATTTCTCTCCCCACCTTTGCAGCCGGACTCAGCCTTGTGCTTCTGCTGTATGGCTAATGAATGGAGGGGAGGGGGGAGAAATCCCGCCCCATCCTTATTGTACTTTCTAAAAGACATTCGAGGATATGTGAAGAGTTAACTCCAGACCTGACCTTTTCTGTTTGACTCTGCTAAGCAGGGTGTACTGTTATTTACATACCACCCAGGGCATGCAATTGCCTTCAAGTGATATGCAATGCAATTTTCTTAGGTTGCTTATATCCTGTTATCAGATCCTTTGGAAAACTCCTTAATTGGACCACAGGCTGCTCTGATTAACCTCCTTTACTTGCACAAAATAAATACAAGGTGAGCTCAGGGCAGAGGGAGACGTGAGCAGTTGAAGGCTTCAGAAGAGGCTTTTTGTAGTAGGTTCACTTGAGCTGAGCAGCAAAGGAAGCTGGGAATTCTAAGAGAAAGAAGTAAAGGGGGAGGGCATTTACAGAGGTGGGAGGACAAAGGCACCTATGGGAGACGGATGCTGTGGGTGCCTTATTGATCCCTGGCCAAGCATCAGGACTTCAGTGTCCTTTTGGACCAGGGAGCTCCCGATGCAGGCCACCAGGCCCTGCTTCTCTATTGGCTGCTCCAAAGTATTGGGAGGTCAAAACCCTAGTTCTCCTACTGCCCAGACACCAGAGAAAGAGAGTGAGCCCACTGCCTAAAACCCTTCGGGTGTTTGTACAGGAAATCTTTGTGTTATTGAGTCTCCTGGGTGTAGAACTTTACATTTATCAAGGTCACACAGCTAGGATGGCTCAGGTGTCCAGGCTCTCTGTCCCCAGGCTCCTCTCCCTTTCCTCACCGGCACTGACTCCAGGCAGCGTAGACCCTTTGTTGAAACAGCCCAGGGTCCAGAAGCCGTGTATCCTGCCTGCCCATTTCAGAAAGGACACTGACAAGCCGGAGAGTGACCGGAGGCGGGCAGCTGTGTTGGCGAAAGGCTTAAGGCCCCCCCCCACCCCACCCTGTGTGATGAAGAGCAGAAGGAACCAGGGACATTTGGGCTGGAGAAGAGGAAGCTGAGAAGACATGATTGCTGTCTTCAGCATGGCACATGATAGAATGGTAGATTTAGAGGTGCAAGGGCCCAAAAGGTCATGGAGTCTGACCCTCTAATTTTACAAATGAGGAAACCGAGGTACAGAAGGATTAGATTTGTGAGCAGAAGATGCAAAGGAACAGATTTCCACCTCCTGGCTTCCTACCAATCAGAGTCATTCTGCAGTGGAGTGGGAGGACTGTCATAGAAAATGATGGGTTCCCCTCAGTGACTGGCTGGTAAATGTTTAACAACTGGCTTCCCAAGAAAACATGACCACGACACACTTGTAAGTGTAATCTGCATTGTTAACATTTTCTCAATCATTTTCTTAAGTCTAGATAATCACAAAATGATAAATCAGTCTCTGATCTGTAGCACGTGTCAATCTCTGAGTATAAATAGTCACCTTGAAAATTCCTTCCAAGCTGTCTTCTAGCTCACCCCCAATTCTCCTTTGCTGGAGGGCTTCAAGCAAAGGACTGATGACCACCTGTCAAGAGGCTGTAGAGGAATATGTGTCCAGATAAGAGCTGGACTGGATGCCTTTGAGGTCACTTTCAGATCCGAGATGCTGGATTGTGGAGAAAGCTCTGGGTCTGGATTTGAATCCTGTCACAACCCACCTGTGTGACTTTGGGACAGTCCCTGTCTCTCTCTCGGCCCCAGTTTCCCCATATGTAAAATATTGGACTCAATGGCCTCTTCTAGTTCTAAACCCTATGACAGATGGACACCCAAGCACCCTTGCTGAATCTTCCTTCACCAGTCCCCTTCCCTTTGCTGCAAAACCAATTTAGAACACTAGAGGGTGCCAAAGAGCCTCTTTTATATATCCTATGGCAACGTTAAGAATGAATGATCTTTATTTAGGATTCTACCCACTGAGACAAACCCAGGAACTATGTGGACACAATTACAAAACACTTTTCACACAAATAAAGTCAGATCTAAATAATTGCTCCTGGGTAGGCCGAGCTAATATAATAAAAATGACAATTCTACCTAAGCTAATTTAGTTATTCAGTGTCATACCAATCAAACTACCAAAATATTATTTTACAGAGCTAGAAAAAATAATAACAAGGTCCATTTGGAAGAACAAAAGGTCCCGAATACAAAGGGAACTAATGAAAAGAAATGCATGGGAAAGTGGCCTGGCTGCTCCAAATGTTAAATTGTGTTATAAAGCAGCAACCATCAAAACTACTTGGTACTGGCTAAGAAATAGAATGGTGGATCAGTGGAATAGGTTAGGTATGCGAGACACAGTAGTCAATGAGTATAGTAATCTATTGTTTGATAAACCCAAAGACCCCAGCTTTCGGGAAAAGAACTCACTATTTGACAAAATCTGCTGGGAAAACTGGAAAAGAGTATGGCAGAAACTAGGCATAGACCAACATCTCACACCATATACCAAAATAAACTCAAAATGGGTTCAGGGGTTAGATATAAAGGCTGATGCTATAAGCAAACTAGGAAAGCAAGGAATAGTATACCTGTCATATTTGTAGAGAACAGAAGAATTTATGTCCAAACAGGAGATAGAGAACATTACGAAATACAAAATGGATAATTTTGATTACATTAAATTGAAAAGTTTTTGCACAAACAAAGCCAATGCAACCAAGATTAGGAAGGAAGTAGAAAACTGGGAAAGAATTTTTACAACCATTCTCTCTGATAAGGGCCTCATTTCTAAAATATATAGAGAATTAAGTCAAATTTGTAAGAATACAAGTCATTCCCCAATTGATAAATGGTCAAAGGATATGAACAGGCAGTTCTCAGGTGAAGCAATTACAGCCCTCTATAGTCATATGAAAAAATGCTCTAAATCACTATTGATTAGAGAAATGCAAATCAAAACAAATCTGAGGTACCGCATCACATCTATCAGATTGGCCAACATGACAAAACAGGAAAATGATAACTGTTGGAGAAGATGTGGGACAATTGGAACACCAATGCATTGTTGGTGGAGTTGTGAAATGATCCAGCCATTTTGGAGAGCACTTTGGAACTATGCCCAAAGGGCTATAAAAATGTGCATACCCTTTGACCCAGCGATAGCACTTTTGGGGCTGCATCCCAGAGACTGATCATAACAATGGGAAAAGGACCCACGTGTACCAAAATATTCATAGCAGCTCTTTTTGTGGTGGCAAAGAATTGAAAATTGAGAGGATGCCCATCAACTGGGGAATGGCTAAACAAGGCGTGGTATATGAATGTGATGGAATACTATTGTGCTATAAGAAATGATGAACAGGCTGACTTCAGAAAAAGCTGGAAAGATTTGTATGGACTGATGCTGAGTGAAGTGAGCAAACTTAGGAGAACATTGTACACAGTAACAGACATGTTGTGAGATGATCGACTTTGATAGACTTAGCTCTTTTCTGCAATACAATGATCTAAGACAATTCCAAAAGACTCATGATGGAAAATGCTGTCCACATCCAGAGAAAGAGTCTGAATGTAGAACAAAGCTTCCTATTTTCTCTCTTTTTTTTTTCTTTCTTGTGGTCTTTCCCTTTTGTTCTGATTCTTCTTTCAAAACATGACTAATGCAGTAATATGTTAATATGATTGTACATGTATAGCCTATATCAGATTGCTTGCCATCTTAGGGAGGGGTGAAGGGAGGGAGAAAAATTTGGAACTCGGGGCAGGTAGATGGTACAGTAGATAGAGCTCAGGCCTCAGAGTCAGGAGGACCTGAGTTCAAATCTGGCCTCATACACTTGACACTTACTAACTGTGTGACTCTGGGCAAATCACTTAACCCTGATTGCCTCACCGAAAAGCAAGAAAAACCAAAAGCAAAAAAAAAATTGGAACTCAAAATCTTATAAAAGTGAATGTTGAAAACTATCTTTATATGTAATTGGAAAAAATAAAATACTATTAAGTGGGGGGAAAGTAAAAAAAGATTTAAAGTATTTAATCTTCAGCTTCAGTATTTGACCTTCCAGTGAATAGCCTGCATTAATTTCTTTCTTTGTTTTTTCTTAATTCTCCTTCACTTTCTGTCATCACAGTGGTATCATCTACATAGATGAGATTGTTGATATTTCCCCTGACAACCTTAAATCTGGCTTTTTGATTCTTCCAGCCTGGCATTTTCTTGATGCTCTCTGCATACAAGTTAAATAAATAAAGTGACAATACCCAGCCTTGTCACACTCCTTTTCAATCTTAAACCAATCAGTCATTCCATGTTCGATTCTAACTGTTGCTTCTTGGCCCATATACAGGTTCCTCAGGAGGTAAGTAAGATGATCAGGGACTCCCACCTCTTGGAGGACTTGCCACATTCTGTTGTGATCCACACAGTCAAAGACTTTAGCGCAGTCAATGAAGAAGAAATAGATGTTTTCAGGAACTCTCTTGCTTTCTCCATAATCCTGTCAATGTTGGCAATTTGGTCTCCAGTTCCTCTGCCTCTTCAAAAACCAGCCTGCTCTTCTGGTGGTTCTTGGTTCTCATATTGCTGAATCTGAAGCATAACCTTGCTGACATGTAAAATGATCAAAACTGGTAATTTGAGTATTCTTTGCAATTGCTCTTCTTTAGGATTGGGATAAACTGATCTTTTCCAATCCACCGCTGAGTTTTCCATGTTGGGTGTATATTGAGTGCAACAATTTAACAGCATCATTTTTTTTTCCTTAGGATTTTAAGTAGCTCAAATGGAATTCCCTCACCTCCACTAGCACTATTAGTAGCAATGCCTCCTAAGGTCCATTTGACTTCTTTCTTCAGGATATCTGGCTCTAGATCAGTAACCATACCATTGTGGTTAACAGTGATGGTAAATTTTTCTTGTATAATTCTTTTGTATGTTCTTGCCACCTCTTCTTAAACTCTTCAGTTTTTGTTAAGTCCCTACCATTTTTGTCTTTTATCATGCCTATGTTTGCATGAAACATTCCCTTGATATTTCTAATTTTCTTGAAGAGATCTCTTGTCTTTCCCATTCTATGGTTTTCCTCTATTTCTTTACATTGATCATTTAAGAAAACCGTATCTCAACTTGCTATTTTCTGGAATTCTGCATTCAGATGGGGATATCTTTCCCTTTCTCCTTTCCCTTTCCCTTTCCTTCTTTCCTCAGCTCTTTGTAAGACCTTATCAGACAGCCATTTTGCTTTCTTGCTCTTCTTTTTCTTTGGAATGTGTTCTTGTTGCTGCTTCCTATACAATATTGTCAGCCTCTGTCCACAGTTCTTCAGGCACTCTATCTATTCCTTAAAACTATTTATCACCTCCATTTCATATCCATAAGGGATGGTATTTAGGTCACACCTATATGGAATAATAGTTTTCCCTACTTTCAATTTAAGTCTGAATTTTGTGGTAAGAAGCTCATGGGCTGAGCCACAGTCAGCTCCAAGCCTTGTTTTAACTAACTGTATCGAGCTTCTCCACCTTTGGCTGTAAAGCACATAATCAATCTGATTTCTATATTGACCATCTGGTGATGTCCATGTGTAGAGTGGCTTTTTGGGTTGTTGAAAAGGAGTGTTTGCTCTGACCAACGAGTTGTCTTGACAAAACTCTACTAGCCTCTGCCCTGCTTCATTTGGTACTCCAGGGCCACGCTTGTGTGCTATTCCAATTATCTTTTGATTTCCTATCCCCTGTGATGAATGTGACATCCTTTTTTTACTGCTATTTCTAGAAGATGTTGTAGATCTTCGTAGAGGTGATCAACTTTGGCCTCTTTGGCATCAGTGGTTGGAGCATAGACTTGTATTACTGTGATGGTAAATAGTTTGCCTTGGATTCAAACAGAGAGTGTTCAGTCATTTTTGAGATTTTACTCCAGTATTGCTTTCCTCTCCCTTTTATTGACCACAAGGGCTACTCCATTTCTTCTAAGGGACTCTTGCCCCCATAGTAGTATATTTAGTGATTACTCAAGTTAAATTCACCCATTCCTGTCCACTTATGTTCACTGAAACCCAAGGTGTTGATGTTTAATCTTTCCATCTCCTGTTTGACCACATCTAGCTTACCTTGGTTCATAGATCTTACCTTTCAGGTTCCTATGCTTCGGACTTTACTTTCTTCACCAGATGCATCCAGAGCTGAGCTTCCCTTTGGCTTTGGCCCAGCTGCTTCCACTATGACCCGTCCATCTAGGGCAATGCTACATGGCTCGGCTCATCATTTCATTGAGATAACAAGCTCCTCTGCCATGACCAGGCAGTGATCCAGGAGGGGAAAATGGGAGGGGGTGCTCTAGACGGCCTCTGAGATCACTTCCAGCTCTAAATCTGTTATCCTATGAGGTGATACTTGAGCCTGGCCTTGAATGACCTTCAGGACTTAAATGTTTTAAATGCTAAACTTATTAACTATTGTCAAAAGCAAACGTTCAGACATGCAAACAATTGAAACTAACACAACCATCCATGAAACCATTGGAGCCTCAAGATTTCAGCTGGCAAAAGCAGGGGTAAGTTGGAGGGAAGGAGAAAGGGCTGGATGTGCTCAAGGGAGGGAGGAGAGGTAGAAGTCGACCCTCAGGGCATCTGAGCTTCTGGCAAGGGATTGATTTCAGCAGACTGGGGGAAAGATCTATCTCCCTATCTTGTGGTTGATATGCAGTCCTATCTGACTCTCAAGGACCCCACTGGGGGTTTTCTTGGCAGAGATACTGGAGCGGTTTGCCATTTCCTTTTCCAGCTCATTTTACAGACAAGGAAACTGGGCCAAACAGGGTGAAGTGACTTGCCCAGGGTCACACAGCTAGTAAGTGTCTGAGGCCACATTTGAACTCACTGACTCCAGGCCCAGCACTCTATCCACTGTGGTGCTACCTAGCCGCCCCATCTAATTATATCATCTATTTATTTTCCTATCTATACAGCTATCTACCAATCATCTGCCTGCCTGCCCGCCTGTCTGTCTGTCTGTCTATCAATCATCCATCCTAGAATCCCATTTGTAGAACTGATGGTTGACTCCTCTGAGGTAATATCAGAGAACAGGATTTCTCAGAGCCAGGGAAACAAGTTTTGTCTAAGCTTGGGACTGGGAGGAATCCAGACTAGGCACTTAGCTCCTGAGTGGGGAAAGGGGTGGCTCAAGCACCTTAGCTAAAGCTGGGCCAAGGGGAGGGACCAGAATCTCTCAGCTCCATGGATGGAAAGAAGGGAGGGGAATAATGGAGGTCCTGGACTTCCAGTCTCAGGGAACCGTAGGACCAGGGTCTCTTGGCTTGAGTTTGGGAAATGGTGGGGATCGAGGGCTTAGTCCCGGGCTGCAGAGAGTCAAGAGATGCTTGGACTTTCAGTATAAAGCTTGGGATGGAGTGAGGAGGCTCAAGAGAGGGCCTGTTCAAATTTCTTGTCCCTGCGCCCTCAGCGCCAGGTGCGGTACCTTGCCCAGGCAGGAGCTTCTTAAATGCCTATGGGATAGGATTGGCCTGGGCCCTTCAGCTGCAGCCTGGGAGCACTGGAGGGCATAGGGTTGATCTACTCAAGGCTAGGGGGATTTGGGAGAGAAGAATCAGGATCTCTTATCTCCAGGCTCAAGAATGTTGGGAATTACGACTGTAGCTCCAGGCTGGGGGTATTTGGAGAGGACTGGAATGTCTCAGCTCCAAGCTCCACAGCCTCTGAAGTCCCTTTCAGCTCTGGATCTGGGAACCTAGGAGCCTACAACTGAAACTTGGAATGGAGGGGCCAGGCTCTCTCCTCTCCAGATGCAGGGATTTGGGGTCCTTTGATTCCTGTTTCAGAGAGGTTTGGAGAGGGGGAAGAGGACAAGGTCTCTCAGTTCCAACTGGGAAGGCTGAGTGCAGGGGAGACAGAGGCCCCTTGGCTATAGGCTTAGATGGAGGCACCAGGATCTGAAAGTTAGGGATTGGGAGGGGCCAGGATTTCTCAGATTCAAGCTAGGAATGGTATGTGGAGAGGGGGGGGTGGTGTGGAGAGGGCAGGCAGCAGAGATCTTCTGTTCTAGCCCAAGGGAATTGGGGAAACCAGGATCTCTCAGCTTCAGGTTGGGAGATGGGGGATAGTGTCAGCCCAAGAGATTGGGGGCCTCTGGGTATCTCAAGTTCAAGGTGATGGTATTGGGGGCCCCAGGGTGTTTCTGCTCTAGCCTGAAAGGATGGGGCTTTAGGGATTCCAGTTCTAGCCTGAACTCTGGGTGACTCAACTGCAGGCCTGAGGATTGGGGGCCCTAGGCTCTGTCAGTTCTAACCTGGAGGAACTGGGGGGCTCTGGGTGTCTCAGCTCCAGGCTGGGGAGTTAGAGGGCCTCAGACGTGCTTCAGGCTCATCAGAAGCTCAGAGAGTAGGACCCGAAGGAGACTGGGAGGCAGGCGGCCACCCTGGCCCTGCTCCTGGCCTTGGCTTTGGCCGTAGCCGGCCAGTTCCCGGAGCCCGAGATGCCTGGGCGGGGCGGGGTGGGACGGGACGGGGCGGCCGCCAGCCAGGGCTGCGCGGAGGCCGGCCGCCGGTGGGCTCACTCGGGCTCGGGCTCGGGTCCCTCCCCCTGGCTCAGGCTCAGGAATCCGTGTCGTGTCCGGGGCGGGCTGGGGGGCGGGGGGCGGCCGCTTCCTGGGGCTGCTTGTCCAGGGAGCGGAGCCTCGCCAAGCTCACAGGCTCAGAGCAGCCCGGAGCCCCGGGGGCCGCGGGGGGTGGGCTCGGGGTCGCTCCAGCCTCAAGTAAGTGTTGCGAGCCCGGGGGGGGGGGCTGGGAGCTCGGACGCCAGGGCCCCCGCTGAGCGGAAACTGCCGACTCAGCGGAATGGCCGATGGGGGGGGGGAGGGGAGAGTTGGAAAGTTTGGGGACGTGAAGATAAGCCTGAGCCCCCCTTCCCTTGGCCCTGGCTAGGAGTCCCCAGCCCTCTTGGAGCCCAAACTGCGGGAGGAGGGGCACGATGATTCCGGGAGGCCTGGGGCTGGGGGACTGAGGAGTGGGGTCGGTCCCACTTCCCCTGGGGGAGCCGGGGTGTAGGTTGACAGCAGGGGTCCTGTGCCTTCAGCTGCAAGGCACAAGGCTGAGGTCCGAGGGGAGAGATGGCAGTAGGGGACCAAAAAGGAGGTCAGCCACACTTCCTTCGGGTGAGCTGAGGGGCAGAGCAGCCTGGGGCCTATGGGAAGAATTGGGGGGGGAGGGGGCACACAGAACAGCTGGGTCGGGGTGGGGGGTGAAGAACAGCCTGGATTCAATGGGAAAGGCTGGGGAGGGGGCAAATAAGAGTCTCAATCGCCTGGGGAGTGGTGAGGGGCAGACCAGCTGGTCCTCTAGGGAGAGATGGTGGAGGAAACTGTGCTCCAAAGGGAGAACGAGGAACCATTACTCCACACTTCTGAGGAAAGGTTAGGAGCCCGATATATCATGGTTCTGTGGGAAGAACCTTCGTGGGGCATTGAAGGCTGGGGGGAAAGGAGACACACAAAATGCCTGGGGCTTGAAGGGAGAACCAGGACTGGAAGAGAGAGCTTGGTCTGGGGGCTAGGGAAGCCTAGAAGTAAGGTCCCCCCCCCATCCAGAAGGGGAACTGGGTCCAGGGAAGCAAGATGGCTGGGGCCTGGGAAGGGAGTAAGGGCTGGTGGATGTGGGCATGCAACTGGCCACGCTTCCCTTGGGAGAGCCAGGGCTGGACGTCTGGGGCTCGTGTGAGAGGAAGAGAGTCGGGACTGAGGCAGTGTGGGTGGGGTGCAGGATGCCTGGGACCTCAGGGAGAGTTGTGGCTTCATGGCTGAAGGGGCAGGACGAAGGGGTAGCGTCTGACTGGCTCCAGGCCTCAGCGGAGCCAGGTCCAGGTGAGGCTGAGGCGGGGCTCTCCTTCCTTGGCTCTAGGATGCCCCCTCTTGTCTTCTTTCTCCGAGGGCAGCTGCTACTGCTGCTGTTACTTCTGGGCACTGCATCTCCCCAGGACCCTGAGGAGCCGGACAGCTACATGGTGGGAAACCTGGAACTTGTGACATGCCTGAGGGGGTTGGAAAGAGGCAGCAGGAAACTGAGGGGGCTGGGGTAGACAAGAAAAAAAACACACGGGGTCCTGAGATGAGGTTGGAGGAAGGGGCAGGGGCAGGATTTGGGGAGGATCCTCACGATCTCCCAGCCAAGCTCAAAGGCGCTAAGGTCAGCTGGTATAGCTGACCAAGTGCTGGGCTTGGAGCTGCGAAGACCTGGGTTTGAATGTGCCTCTGATGCTGGCTTTGTGACCCTGGGCAAGTCTCTCCATCTCTCTGTGTCTCAGTTTTGACATCTGTAAAATGCAGGTAACAACTGCACGTGACCTAGAGGGTTCTTGGGAGAATCCAATGAGATAGTCTTTGCAAAGCACTTCGCAGACCTTAACACTAGAGTTTTCCCCCTCCCCCCATCCCTCCACCCAAGCCCAGTGACCAAGGCTTCTGACCCGGAATTAGAGCTTAGAGACTGACCTTGCCTCCTTCCTGCTGCTCTAGGAATGTACAGACGGCTACGAGTGGGACACAGAGAGTCAGCACTGTAAGGGTGAGTACGAGGTGGGGCCGGAGCCCGGAAGCTCCCCCCTGGGTGGAGAGGATGGAGGGCATGCTTCGGAGGGCTCCAAGATGAAGGCTCTGCTACTGGCCAGGGAAGGAAGCTTGGCATCACATAGTGCAGCCTCCGCATTTAGAGACCCCTTAGAACGGAGGCTGCAAGAAGAGGCGTGACTTGTCTAGGGTCCCCGAGGTAGCGGCCAGTGGCCAATCAGTTTCTCACTCTGCCTTCCTCGGTTGCCTTTTCCATGAAAGGGAGCCGATGAGAGAAGACTGACGCAGCAATCACTGCAGGGCTGTGGGGGGCTTGAGATGAGGGCGCCTGAGCCTTCATCTGATGTTACCAGAATGCGAGAGGCGAGGTGGGCTCACGGAGTGAGGAGCCTCCAAGTGTCCCCTGCTCAGCCACAGCAACCCCCTTGACTTCTCTGAGCCTGTTACTTTGTCTGGAAAAGGGGAATTCTAATCCTACCGACCTTTTGGGTGCTTGTGAAAAGCAATTGGCAAACCTTAAAGCATCATAGAATTAATCTTGTATTAAACACCTGCTACCTTGTGAGGCACTGGGAAAGCCCACGATCAACCAACACAATTCCTGCCCTCAGGGAGTTTATATTCTAACGGCCGATGGAGTGAGTCGTTACGCATAGAGACACTACACCCTGAAGAAAAGTCAGTGGGGATTAAGTGAATTGAAAGGATCTAAGGATAAGGTCCATGTATCTCTGAAGAATTTAGGAGTAATATAAAGTAACATCCAGGGAGGCTTCGGTAGGAGGCGGCCCTTGGGCTCAGCTTTGGAGGAAGCCAGGAGTCCTGAGAGCCAGAACAGCTCCTGTCCAGCCCCAGAAGGGGAGATGAAGGCCCAAGTTTGGGGGACATCCGCTAGATGACTTTGGCTCAAGGGAGGAGAATAATAGAGAATGTGACGGGAGAGGTAGGCGGGAGCCAGACTGCAGAGCATTTTCTGTTTTATCCCGGAGCACGCGGGAGTCATTGAGTATTTTTGAGGGGGGAAGTGACTGTCCTTTAGAAACATCACTTTTGGCATCTGTGTGGAGGATGGATTAGAAGACCTGGAGTCTGAGAGGTCAGTTAGGAGGCAGGACCTAAAATAAAGTGGTGGCTGTTGAAGGGAGAGAAGTGGGACAGAGGGGAGATGTAGTGGGGAAGTAGGGGATCGACCAGGCTTGTTAATTCGAGGAAAGGGAAGAGACAGGTTTGTGAAAGTCAGTGACTGGCTTGATGTCGTCCTCAACAGACAGAAGGAAGTTCGGAGGAGGGATGAGTTTGGGGGGAAATATGAGTTCCATTTTGGATTCGTTGGTTTCAAGAATTCGATGGGATACCCAGGAGTCCATGTCCAGCAGGCAGCATAATGGGGAAGTGGAGCTTAAGACCAGACATGTAGATCAATATGACCCTTCGATGGTTTTGATGCCACTTGGGCCCAGGGCCAGGTCAGTGCTTTCTGGCCTGTGACAGCTTCACCCCAAAGCCAACTGATTACTCAGAGATTCGAAGGTCAGGCTGATAGCACCTTGACTGGTCCTCTGGCCTTCTGCCCCAGACTTCTTTGGGGTCCTGGAGAATGTCCCCTCCTGGGCAGTGCTGCCAGCTGGACTTCCCTGGCCCCAGAGCAGCTCTGCCAGCCTAAGCTGAGTCACAACTAGGCATTGATAGCCATCCCCTCGTTCCTGGGGTCACAGACCTCTCTAAGCATGAGGTCATTTCTTGGGGTGGGGACGGTCAGTAGGGAATAGGTGGGGCTATTTCTAATATACAGGGTACTTGTGAACAGGCCTGGAGTTCAAGGCTTTGGTGGGGGGTCCTCCCTTGTAGCCCTGAGTTGAGTCAGTACTCAAGAAGGCAAGCAGTGAAAGAGACAAAGGTAGTCTCCAGCCTGAGACTGAAGAGCCCTGGAGCTCCTATGCAGAAATACAAGCCCCAGGAGGGCCAGCTCTCCCCCATGGGCCTGGTAGGAAGAGCCGCGAGCCAGAAGCCAGGAGGAACTGGGAAAGGCCTTTCTCTCGCCATGCCCCCCCCCCAATCCAGTGCCTCAGCCTCTCCCGCTGTGAGGTGGAGGGGGACAGACTAGATTTCTCCAGGGTTGCTCCCTCCTAGCTGGGTGGCCTTGGCATGGAGACTCACGGATTCCCCCAGTCTAAAGTGAGGACCACGTCACAGCCTCATCCCTCTGCCACTCCCTCCCGGAGGGTGGTCATCTCTCGGCGTGGTCCTCCTAAAGCTGTCAGAGTGCACCCTCCCTTCTTGGCTCTTTTTGGCTGGAGCTCTCTGAGCTGCCCCTCCTTGGCCAGCAATCTTCCTCTCCCACTCTGCCCACAGATGTGAATGAGTGTGAGACCATTCCTGATGCATGTAAGGGGGAGATGAAGTGTATCAACCACTACGGGGGCTACCTGTGCCTGCCTCGCTCAGCTGCTGTCATCAATGATGTCCATTCAGAGGGGGCCCCCCCTCCCCGGCCAAGGCCTCCCAGGCCTCCGGCCCCTGGTCCACCTCGACCCAACCCCTGCCCGCAGGGCTATGAGCCTGATGACCAGGACAACTGTGTGGGTGAGTGGGGGGGGGCGGGGATGGCTGTCCTCACTTGGAAGGATCGCCCCCAGCTACCCAGGGGGAGTGAGCAGCTTGGAAGGCGGTGCTGCCCTTTCTAGAACCGGGGAGTTTGTAAGGAGAGAGTGGGGAGTTCAGTTCCATGATGAATTTGAGATGCTTAGGGGGCAGCTGTCAGAGCTATGCATTCTTCATTGAACTTTGGTTGTTTGAAATTTTTATGTATTTTTTTAAGCAGAGACTTTTTTCATTCTTTTTGTTTCAGTTCCACATTCTCTCCCTCCTCTCCATACCCACTCTGCCATACCCATGTAGCACTCAGGGCTCCCCTCACACAGGGACCCACAGCCTGCTCCAGGCTGGAGGTGCTTGGTGGGCCGGCCCACCAGAGCATTTACTTTGCTTGGGCAACCTGTGTGCCATTGGCGAAGAGCAAATCTGGTGATAAGAGATTTCCCTTGTGCACACTTGTGGTACTCCCCTTTACAGGTTTTTTCCATTACTGGCCAGAGAGAGCCCATGTAAGGACCACCAGTGACCCAGGGAAACGTTCTGGGGGACACACATAGGGCACACATGTAAAGGGGCACACACCAGGAGCCCACGTGACCAAGGCACACATATGGAGGGACAGAGGGATAGGCCACGGGACTGCTTGCGGCGTCTGCCGACGCTGTAGAAATCCTCCAATATTATCAGTTGACTCTGTGGCTCTTTTCTGGGTGTCACACCCTCCATTACCGCCTTCGCCCGCCTCCTTCTCCATCCATGGGCGTCACACTTCTGCTCTCTTTGCTGGGGCTCTGCTGCTCTTGTGTCTGCCAAGCTCTTCTCTGCTACCATCTGTTGGCCTTCTGCTCCTCCTCTTCAGGGCCATCTGCCGCTCTCTTCGCTTCTGCTGGGGGGCAGAAATTAAATTCTCCCTCCTAAAGGAGGGCTACTTCTCCTTCAGTGCATAGTAGAGAGCTATTCTAGCCTAGCTAGAAAGTTAAAAAAAATAAAAAAAGCCTACTATCCCAGGCTAAGAGAGTCTCTTCTTTTTTTGAACTGCTGTAAACACCCAGTTCTGGGCCTTGGGCAACTATTTGAGTTGTGGCTGGACAATCCCCTTTCCCTTGTGCTTAATCCCGGATTATCACAGGAGCTCCAGCACTGGGTTTAAGGCTCATTTTAGTTCCCATAATGCTCCCTGATTGACAAGAAAATGAGTCTGAGGTCAAGAACAAAAGGGCCAGAGGGCCATTGCCCCGGCCACATTTTGGGCTTTATCTGCAAGCCGGAAAATGGCAGAGTTTGGGGTCTCAGAACCATTCAGTGGGGAGGGCCTCGGAGGTCATCCCTCATTTTATGGGTGTCCCTGATGGAGGTTTTGTAGCCGAGTGCAAGCATGGTGCAGTGTTCCCACATCTCAGTGGCTTTGAGGGAGGTGATCTGGTCTAAGGAGGGTCTCCGCTGGGCGAGGTCTAGCGGACTGGACGGCCATCCGCGTTGGCCAACCTGTGCTCTGACCCACGGCTGCCCTGGGGACACACCCTGTCTCTGACCTGCTTTTCCGGGTTCCAGACATAGACGAGTGCGACCTTGACCTCCATGACTGCCGTCCCAGCCAAGAGTGCCACAACCTGCCTGGCTCCTTCCACTGCTCCTGCCCTGATGGCTACAGAAAAGTGGGCTCCGAGTGCGTGGGTAAGTGAGACGCCAGAAGCCCAGATCCCTCCTCACCCCCCAGCCCCACCCCTGAAACTTCCTGCCCCCCGAAGGAGATGATCGAGGGCCGAAGCCCACCCTGACCTCCTTCGCTTGCTGTCCTACCACAACACCTGACCTCTGACCCCCAGACATAGATGAGTGTCGCTACCGCTACTGCCAGCATCGCTGTGTTAATGTTCCCGGCTCCTTCACCTGCCAGTGTGAGCCTGGCTTCCAGCTTGGGCCCAACAACCGTTCCTGCGTAGGTGAGACCGCCTGCGGGAAGGGGTGGCCGGCCAGGGTGGGTGGCAGGAGGGAACTGTGGCAGCCCGGCGGCCTGACCTTCTCAGCTGCGGCCTAGCCTGCGAACTGCCTGCATTGGGATGGAGGAGGCTGGGGCCCTGCTACTGAGGTACCCACCCTGGCTTCTGCCACCCCCAGATGTGAATGAGTGTGAGATGGGGGCACCCTGTGAGCAGCGATGCTTCAACTCCTATGGCACCTTCCTCTGCCGCTGTAACCAAGGCTATGAACTGCATCGGGACGGCTTCTCCTGCAACGGTGACTGGCCCCCCTTGGGTGATGGCTCTGCCCCAGGCCCTGCCCCCGAGGACACACAGGATAGGAATAGTGCTTGACTCCAGGATGTGGACTCAGTGCAGTAGGGAGAATGGCAGGGCTAGGAGGGCCCTCAGACCACAGAACATCAACACTGGGAGGGACCTTAGAACGCTGAATGTCAGGGCTGGAGTGGCCAGGAGAGCCCTTAGAACATGGAATGTGAGAACTGGGTGGCATCTTCAACACGAGAACCGGAGGGATCTTGGAGCATACAATGTCAGAGCTGGAACAATCTCAGAGCCCTTGGAGTCCAGGCCTTTTTGTCAATTAAAAAAAAAAAAGCCAGAATCCCAGTGAAAGGATGACATCTGTCCAGGGTCTTGCGGTCAGACAGTAGGGGACTGGTCTCCCAGAAGGCAGTCCAGTGTTGGGCAGACAGAGCAGTAGGTTTCACTCCCGCCCAATTCAATTGAACAAGCATGTATGAAGTGCACACGTCTGCTGGGCCTGCTCTGCCCATGGCCTCCTGGGGGGCCCTCATCTCGAGCTGCCTCCCTCAGCCCCTTGCTGGCTAGGAGTGTGGGCCGTTGTCCAATGTCGGCCTCACCCCGTGCGGGCCTCCAAGATCTCGGGAAATGTCCGTTGCCTGTATCTATGGACCCCAAGCTCTGCTGCCAGCTCCCTGCCTCCTGTACTTGAACTAAGTCAAGTCAATAATGGAGGGCTCTGGCGGGGCTTGAACTGTCAGGGAAGGCTTCCTGGAGATGGGCCCTGCCTCTGGGGCTCTTTCTAGGGCCCCATCTGTCGTGGTCCTGTTCCTCCTGCCCCGTGCCCCCAAGTCCCACAGATCCTCACCTGACCTCCCTCGTCCCCCCCCAGTCCAGCAGTCCCTCACCTGACCTCCCCCGTTCCCCCAGTCCAGCAGACCCTTTCCTGACCTCCCCTGCCCTTCCCAGGCCTGACTTCCTGTCCATCCCTCCTCTGTCCATCCTCTGCAGACATCGACGAATGCAGACATTCCACTTACCTCTGCCAATATCACTGCTCCAACGAGCCAGGCCGATTCTCCTGCCACTGCCCCCAAGGTTACCAGCTGCTGGGCACCCGCCTCTGTCAAGGTCTGCTGGGCTAGGGAAGCAGGGACACCTCGGGGGTCCGCATCTGGCTTCTAGGCCACCACTGACCTTTCACCCTTGGCAGACATAGACGAGTGTGAGTCCGGCGCCCACCAGTGCTCTGAGGGCCAGAGCTGCGTCAACTTCCACGGGGGTTATCGCTGTGTGGAGAGCAACCGCTGCTCGGAGCCGTACGTCCAGGTGTCTGACAAGTGAGTCCAGCCCAGGCAGCCTGGGTGCCTTCCCCACCCCCAAGCTTTCCCCGAGCCAGCTGAATAGAGACTATGGACCGCGAGCCGGGAGGTGAGATGGAGAGGCAGAGGCAGAGAGCGCCAGGTGCTCTCTAAGCGGTGGGGATTCAAACAGAAGAAGGAAGCCGGTCCTGCCCTCCGGGACTTCCGTGCCCGTGGGATGAGATGGGTGACTGATGGCTCTTGAGCCGTCTCCCTCGGAGCCAGGAGACTCCACGGGGCAGGAGGGCCAGAGGGGAGGCGTAGCATGGTGACATGGCTTGTCAGAGCTGAGAAGGGCAGCCATGCCCCCGGCCCATGGCGGGTCAGGAAGGGATCCCGGGTCTGGTGACCTCTGGTCCCCTAGGGTGGGCTGGAGGGAGCACAACTGTCGGTCCCCAGGGGGTGGAGGGTGGGGAGTGGATTCTGCTCCGCCTGGCCTGACCGCTTGCTCCCTGGTCCTCCAGCCGGTGCCTCTGCCCGGCGTCCGACCCTCGGTGCCGGGAGCAGCCGTCCTCCATCGTGCACCGCTACATGAGCATTGCGTCCGAGCGCAGCGTCCCTGCCGACGTCTTCCAGATTCAGGCCACCTCCGTTTACCCTGGGGCCTATAACGCCTTCCAGATCCGGGCTGGAAACCCCCAGGGAGACTTCTATATCAGGGTACGGTCCTGGCTGATGGGCAAAGCTGTCTGGGAGCGCCAGAGCAGGCCCACCAGGGAGGGGGGATGTCCTGTTGTGAGATCGCCAGCCTTTCCCTATCTGCTGGGGCCTGATCTCTCAGGCCAAAGACTCCCTCCCTTTCCATTCTCCCCTCAGAGAACTCAAGGCCCAGCCGGTAAACACACAGGCAGAATCCCCAACCCAGAGGGATAGAACACATCAGTGAAACAATCTGAGAACACAAGGCAGTTTCTGGCCCAGAATCTGAGCCCAGGGACTTTAGGAGGTTAAGACTGTTGTCTGGCACAGGAGCTGGGCCTTGAAGGATGAGTGGGCTAGTGGTAGCTGAGGAAGACGGGCCGTGAAGGCAGGCCAACCAACGGTCTCGGGAAGGATCACAGGTCTAGGGCTGGCTACTGAATCCAATTCGCCCGTTTTACAGATGAGCACACTGAGGCCCAGAGATATAAAGGAACTTGAGCCCTTTCCCCTCTGCCCCTCAGATAGCGAGTTGTGGGGGCAGGGCTGTTATCGGAAGAGTATCCCAGGGAGTCTGGACTCTGGTAGAGGGAAGCTGGAGGCCAAGGGATGGAAGGGCCTTAGAACACCAGAAGTCTGGGAAGGGCAGTGGAACCTTAGAACAGAGAATGGGCAACATTGAGCCCCGAGGGCTGGGCCGGGGGGGTCCTCTGCCCCAGGACTGTGGGAGGGGAGGGCTCCAGTCCCCCTGGTCTGAGCTCTGTCTTCCCTTACAGCAAATCAACAACATTAGCGCAATGCTGGTTCTCGCGAGACCCGTCACGGGGCCTCGAGAGTACGTCCTGGACTTGGAGATGGTCACCATGAACTCCCTCATGAGCTACCGGGCCAGCTCTGTGCTCAGGCTCACTGTTTTTGTGGGAGCCTATGCCTTCTAGGGGCCTGGGGGAGGGAAGGGGGGGGCTTCCCTGTGAAAACATCAGAAGCTGTTCGGGAATAGAGAAAAATCAATAAAAAGAGAAAAATCTGACAGGAGTGATGGGTGTGGGGACCCCACGGTGCGGAAGGAAAAACCAGACCCTCTAAGGATGACCAGACAGGGAAAGGGACTTGTCCAGGGACACACAGCTAGGAACAGACCAGGAAGGAGAAGCCAGGACCCTCCTACCCCATCCCTGGTCCTGTGGTTCTTCTGTTAGGGGCAGGCTCAGAAAAGCCCAGGTCTGTTCATCGCCGCAAGGGTGCCCCTTTCCCAGCTAAGCCCCAGCTTTGTTGCCAGAAGCAGGGGCCTCAGAGGAGGCCTTGCCTGACCCCCTTCAGCCACCCCCAGGCACTGGGCCTAGTCCAGGCGGACCCCCTGTGGGGATGAGAAGCATCTCAACAGCCAGCCTCTACATAGGTGCCTCATCAGTATTGTCCTCCAGGGGCCGAGAGGCCCAGGGATGGAGGGCAGCTCCGCGGCTCTGTCAGTGATCACCCACCCCCAGCGGACTCGACAACCAGGCAGTCTGAGACTTTTATTAAATTGTCCAATCGCCCCCATCACTGGGCCTTGCGCCACGTCTCCTCCAGGCTGGGCTCAGGGCAGTGGTCCAGGGGTACAATAAAGCTGGCACAGGGTCCGGCTCAGGGCTGGGCCCAGGTTCCTGGAAGAGGAGGGGAGAGAGAAGGTGACTGGGGAGCCTGGCCAAGGCTGCCCGCCCTGCTCCCCGCCGGCAGCCCCCGGCCCTCACCTCTGCAGGCGTCCACACTTAATGAAGCTGAGCAGCTTCTCCTGCTCCTGGGGGCTGGTGCAGGCATCGTAGGCAGCCACGAGGCTGAGCACAAGATGGGAAAGACAGCCTTTGAAAAGCTGGGCGGCAGAGGTGCGGCACCCCCTCCCCCAAGGGCTGCCATCTCTCAGTACAGCTGGGATCCTCTTCCCACCAAGGCTGGCTTGCCAGGGGGTGGGCAGAGAAGTGCTAGGCCCCATCCCTGTGCCCAGGGGACTCACAGTCTAATTAGGGAGACTGACCTCAACCTCTGGGCAACTGTCCAAGCTGCCAGAGCTGAGGCAGAGACCACCAGGGGCCTTGAGACTGGTGGGCAGAGAGAGGGATCAAATCCCACTTCTGACACAAACTGCGTGACTGTGGGAGAGTCCCTTAACCTGTCAGACTTGGTTTCCCCTTCTGTAAAATCTGGATAACCGTGTCAGTACTGCCTGCCTCCCAGGCTCTTCTGCTCTTTTCTCACTGATTCTGTTTTTCTCTCCTTGGGCTTCCCAGAGCTTCCCTTCCCTCCACTCACAGATGAGAGCCTACCTCTCATTACTCTATCAAGGAAATCAAACCCATTTTCCGTGCCACCCTCAATCTCCCCAGTTCTATCGGAGAACCCCATGACCTGACCCCTACCAAACTCCCTCCTCTACTCCAGCCTCCAGAAATGTGGCCTTTCTCAAGCCAAGGCCACCCCCTCCAGCAGACAGACCCACCTTCAATCAGCAAACTTCATCTTTCATTTCCCCATGTCCGGCTTCCCCCATCCAGAAAAGCTTCTAGCAGACCTCATCACCCAGTCAGCTGACATAAATCTCTCTTCCCTTTCATGGCCAAATCATAGAAGAAGCCATCTACATTGCCTCTGCCTCCTCTCCACTCCCTTTTGAAGCCTAGTCTCGTCATTCCACCAGTTACTAGTGAGCTCTTAATCACCGAATCCAACGGCCTCTTCTCCGTCCTCAGGGATGGAGGACCCCTCCCCAACCTCCGACACGAGTGCTCATCCCTGCTCTCTCCCACCCTCTAAGGCTGGATCCTCCTCCATCTTCGCCCCCCCCACCCCGGCTATGCTGCCCAAGATTCCAGCCCGAGCTCTCCTCTCCTACACTCAGCTCCCACCTGCAGGCGAAACAGACCCACAATCCTCTCAGCTTAGCTCTCCTCTCTCCTACCCCTCATACCCATCCCCAAGCTCCCTGAACATTTAGAACTGGAATCAGCGCATCCCCCAAAGCCTCCCCTCTGCATTTTCCCATGTACTGTCCTCAGCTCTTCCCTGTCACTCAGCCCCCAGATTTCTCCTGGCCCAGACCCCACCGGATCTGGGGGGTGGGCTTTCAGCATCTCTGACCTGAACTCCAAACCATGGCCTTCCAAAAGCATCCTCTCCAGGTCCCCATGGAAAGAGCCCCCTGGTGGGCACTGAAAGGCCTCTGGGCACTCTCCAGTCCCACTAGACAGGCCTCCCTCTCCTACCTCACCGGCTATTGTTTTCCACGCCACTTCGCCTCTCCCTCCTAGGATGCCTGGCTCTTTTCCCCTCCCAGGAGGATCAAGGCACAGCTTTGTGGGAGTCTGCCATGTAACCACAGACCTGTATGCTGCCTCCTCCCTTAGACTGCAAGCCTTTTGAGGGCAGGGCTCATTCTGTTCTCTGGGGAGTGCTGGGCACAGAGAAGGGACCCAACAAACTTGACTGACTGACTGATATCACCTTGACAACATCTCACGTGACTTCTGTAACTGTTTACCACAGAGGGCTTTTCCCACGACCACCCTATGAGGACGATAAAAGTCCCCATTTTACTGATGGGTACACTGAGGCTGGTCACAGAGCTAGGAAGCGGGAACCCCTCAGGAGACACCTCTCGATGGAAGGCTACTAAAAGATCCTCTGAGGTCACCTAGACAGAGGCTGCATGGCCGTCTTCCATCAGCGACTGAGGAAGCAACGAAGGCTGTCCCTCCAGAGCAGACTACATCAGGAGAACACGAGCCGCGAACCTTCCAGGGGGGAGAGCGAGTCAGCCCAGAAAGGAAGAGGAAGGGGGGTGGCAGCGGGCGGGCGCTGCTGGCCTGCCTACCTGGCGGGGGTGTTGTACTTCTCCAGCATGGCCGCAGCCTTCTCCCCACTCACCCCTCGCACCTGCATCAGCTGCCGAGCAAACACCTCTCTCACAGACTGGGCCTGGTGGGGAGGGGGGGGAAAGCGGGCATCTCAGGAGGAAGCCCTACAGGCTGGGGGGCCAGGGGAGGAAGGGCGGGGATGGGGAACTGTGACCAGGGAAAGGACATGGGGGGGGGAAAATCACGGACAGGGGGAAGGGCAGGAGTGGGGGAGCCCTGACCAGGGACGGGGGAAGGGGGCTCACCTTGTTTTTCATGGCCCCTTCATTGAAGTCATTGAAGGTGAAGAGGGAGCAGCGTGGGGTCCTAGGCCTAGGGTCTCCCTCATCCCCCCATGGTCGGCACTGCAGAGTCTGACCCTAACAAAGAAAAAGCCGTGGATGGGCCCTTCCAGGCCACGAGGGCCCCCCCACTTGACCAGTGGCAGCCCCTCATTACCTTGTAGAGTTTCTGCAGAGCTCGGGTGAGGAGAGCCAGGTAGGCAGCAGACTCCCTTAGGTCTGCCGTGCGTTTCACAAAGAAGCCATCAATCACCTGAGAAGGGGCAGGGGTTATTAGTGGGGGTGGTGAGGGTCCTGCCAGTGGCTCCCCAAGAGCCCTGGGCCCCCTGCCCTCCCCCACCTCACCTGTGTGTTGGTGACAGCCTGCAGCAGGGTACTTTCAGGGAGGCTGAGGCTGTGGGCAGAGCCGTGGTCCTCTACTAGGTACACCCTGTGGCTGAGGCCACAGCGTTTTAGGCGGAACTGGGGAAGTTGGGGCCGCAAGGTCAAGCCTGGGAGCCTCCCCTGCCCCCCCTCCCCCACTTCTCTCTGGGTTTCAGGTTGCAGGGTTTTCCCTGCCACGTCCCATGTGCTCAGTAGAAACTGAGGCCCGAGATTGCAAGTGGACTGCCCAAAGGCCTGTGGCCAAACCACGTCAGAATCAGGATTCAAACCCGGCCAAAGGAGAAATGATTCCAGATTTAGAGCTGAATGGGCACAGAGAAGTCAGGGCCCGTGGGTGGTCTCAGGCAGGCCTGGAAGGCCCAGAGCCTCTCCGTACCTTCTGCTCCTGAAAGCGCCCATCTGTGATGCTGCTACACAGATCGTCCAGACGCTTCCGCTCTACCACGTGGTCCAGGACGAGCTCTCCAGGCCGGGCTGGGGGCAGGGGCTTCGCTGGCTCTGCTGCTGCCGTCCCCGTCCTCATCCCCCCCCCTCCCCCCATGTACCCCTCCCCCACCCCATGTGCCCCCCCCCCCGCCTTACTCGGCACTCTTGGCCTGGTCTCCTGAGCCACCCAAACAAAATCCCCGACGTGTAGCTTCCGTACGTCATGAGGGACGCCCAGGCGCTGCAGCTGCCTTAGGATCTCTGGTCGATGGCTGCCCCTGTAGGCACAGACACAACAGCCCTCAGCACACCCTCTATGGCAGAAGAGCTGGGAGGGGCCTTGTGACAGGGAACCCCAGAGATGGGAGGGGTGCTTAGGACAGGGCCTGCCAGGGCTGGGGGCGTTTTAAGGCTGGATGAAAGAAACACTCAGGGTGGTTCAGGGACACTGCCAACATCTAGTGAATAATGGAGTCTGTGCCCCCACACGCAGCCCTTGGCACTCCCTGGCACAGCTTCCCTCCTGCCCGCCTCCTTGCCCTCACCCTGTGGTCTCGCTGACATCCACACACAAGAGGATCCTGTAGTCCCCTGGCCCCAGCTCGAGGGGCGGCTCCGGAGCCTGGGTCCTGGTGTCTCTGTGGGGACACAGGGGACTGGGAAGAGGAGCTAAGACCGCCACCCCCTCCTCTGCGGCTCTGATGGGGGTTGGGGAGGAGTGTCAGGAAGAGGGTGGCTGCCTGGCAGAGGCCACAGATGTGGCACTGGCCCTGGCAGGGGCGGCACTCACAGCTGAACCGCGGCTTCTCGGGGCCCAGCTCCTGCCTCCTTTCCAGGGGATTGGGTGGATCTTGGCCGTAGGCTATCTTCGGCTTCTGCCAGCTTCTGGGATAGCTCCAGGCCCCCGGGGGTGAGCGAGTACCTGAGGAAGGCAGGAGAGCCGAGGAAGTCAGTGGCCCCTGGCACCCCCGGTCTGAGCCTCCCCCCAGAGGAAGCCTGGGCCTCACCTGGCTGGCTGCTGCGTCTTCTGGACGAGGTTTCTGTGAAGGAGGGCCCGCAGGGCTGGCCAGGGCCGACGGCTATTGCTGAGGGCCACCTGACCAGACAGGGAGAGCAGGCATGAGAGACAGAGGCGGACAATATCACCCCCCACACTCCAGTGAGAAGGCCCCAGCCTGGAGTCAGGGGACCTCGATGGGAATCCCACTTGTGGGGGGCTTTATGAAAGTTGTTTCTCCTCTCTCAGGCTCAGTTTACCCCCCTGTAAAATGAGGAGTCAGACTGGATGACATCTAAGAACCCACACTCCCCCTCACATTCTGCTTCTCAGCAGAAATGCAGGTCAGTCAGCTGGCCCGGCTGTGAGGGAATGGCAAGCCTCCCATCTGACCTCTTTGGGACCCCTGCCTCTTACCCTGGGGGCTTCCTGCTCACACCTCTTCAGCAGCTCCTCCTTGGTCAGGGAACCTAGGCTCTTGGGATCCTGAAACGAGGCAGAGAAAGGGTCAGCACTCCTCAGGGACAGCATTGTCCCTGCCCCTGCCCTGTGGATGCCAGGCCCCGAGGCTGACCTGCCTGGCCTCATGGAACTCCGAGTAGGCTGTGACCCTGTTCTCCCCACCCCCCACTCCCACCCGGACTCACCAGCTGCTCCCTGTAGAGAATCAGCAGCAAAGCCCAAGCAGCTGAGTGTCGGGGCGGCCTGTAGCTGCAGCAGCCACCAGCCTTGGGCCGGCCTGGGCCCTGCAATAGGCAGAAGAGAGGCGTTCCTGAGTCCAGCGCTTTCCCCAACAGCTTCCCAGGCCCCTCTTCCACTCTTCCTCAATTCTCCTGCCTTGAGGCTGGTGAACCTGGCTCTCCCATCCCTCAGGGGATGGGGCCTTTGCCCCCAGGCCTTGGAAGGCTTTGCTGGCACTAACTGGCATTCTCCAAGGCTCTGTCCTGGGCCTCCACCTTCTCTCCACCCGCTCTCCGTGACCTCATCAGGGTTGGTGCAGCCCACACACGGCCTCAGCTCCCATTGTCCCCCATGAGGACATCCTTATAGGCTGGTCACCCTTAACTCTTTCCTCTCCACTGCCTGCACAGATCCCATCAGGGGCCAAGTCTTATCAATCACTATCCGTCTCTGGCACGAGGCCCCCTCTTCACACACACCTGGGCCCCTGGAGGACGGTCTCCCAGCCCCCAGCCTCTGCTCAAGGCCAACCAGCCTCCACACAACTAGCTGTCAAAGGGATTTCCCTGACGCCCAGCCTCTCTCCGGTCTTGGTTTTTTAAAACCTCAGAGCTCCGGGTGCCACAGCAGGACTCCCACCTCCCTTTCCTGCTTTGCTTCACCAACTCTCTGGTGTCTGGGATAGCACCCCCCCCCCAGCACCCATTCCTCTCTATCCCTCCTTAGGATCTCAGCTTTCTTCAAAGCTCAGCTGGGGGGGGGGCACCTGAAGAAGTGAAGGATTCCTGACCCCCCTTCCCCTCCCAGCTGTTCTTCCCCCCACCCCTAGGTGCTGGCTGCCCCCAGACCACTGCCCTGGGCAGACTCTCAGCTCCTCCTAGGATACAGCTAGACCCCACCCTCCAGCCTAGAAGCATAGTAAGTGCTTAAAAAATGACTGCTGAGCCCTTAAGTGGCTGCTCTGAGCTTCCCCTCCTTCCAGAGATGCCCATCTCTCTAACCCAGGGAGCCTCCTGGGGTCTCTTCTCACCCACTGAGAAGGGCCTGCACCCTCCGGGGGTCTGCTCAACTCTCCCTGTGACAGCTCAGAGACTGGTGGTTCTCCTACACAAAAAATCACGGCATCAGAACAGGATTCTCAGAGCCAGGGGGAAGAGGCAGCTTAGAACAGGAAATGTCAGGGCTGGGGGGAAGGGGCAGCTTAAAACAGGGAACGCCAGAGCTAGGAGGGCCTTAGAACAGGAATGTCAGAGCTAAGAGGTTCAACACATTTGGATACTCAGGAAGTTATCCTCCTGGGATAGGCCTGGTGTAGGTTTAGAGTAGCTCATGGCACAGCTAGGGCTTGGCCTTTTCTTCTGTCCCCTAGTTTGAGGTTCCTAAAACTCACTGGAGAGAGCTCTTGAATCTGCATCCATAACCAGGCTTTGACATTTCCCAGCCAGGTGGCCCTGGCTAAGTCACTCTTCCTCAGAGCCTTGGTGAGGAAAGCGTGTGCTCTGTGCCATCTATGCCCGGGGAGCTGACTTCAACTATCCTCAGCAAGAAGCTGCTCTGGGGGCTTCATTGCTCCAGGGCTCAGAGCTGGGTCCTTTCCACCTCCTGGACACCCCAACAGTGACGGGCCATCCCTGAGCTGCTGCCTGGCCCCCTAACAAGGCTCCCAGTCAGCCTGAGCCTCACTCTATCAGCTGGCTGGGAGATGGGATGTTGGAGGGTCATGGGACAGTTGGAAATCAAGTCTACGTCTCAGCCAGTTTCCAGATGGGCCCCCCAGGATATGAGAGCCCGCTGCCCGGCCCTGGCTCACCTTGGCTGGACGCTCGGTGCTGCTCCAGGCGCTGGTCCAGCATCCGGCACAGGGCATCCCCGAAGTGCTGCAGGATCTTGGCTTCCTTCCCACTCCTGAGGGGCAGGGGGTACCGCAGGAGGGAGCGCAGGGCCTGGAAGGACACGGGGGTCAGAGCATGGGCCTGCCCCCAACAAGACAGGAAGGAAAGGGACAGAAACCAGCCTCCCCAGACCCAGGGTGTGCCAGTCCCCAGTGTACCAGCCTCCCCAGACCCAGGATGTGCAGGCCCCCAGACCCAGGGTATGCCAGCCCCAGGCCTCGGGAGGGCCCAGTGACCCCGGGGCACGGGAGCCCCCCACCTGCCGGGAGACAACACGCCCCGCCCACCAAACAGCAGAGGCGGCACGCCCCTTCCCGCCTCGCCCCCAGCCCCCCCACCTTCTGGTAGACGAAGCGCGCCCGCTGGCCCCGGCCAGCCGCCTCGTCCCGCCACTCGCGGAGCCAACGCACGAAGAGCGGGTTGGCGCAGGCGGGCAGCGGCCGCTTCCTGCCCAGGCGGGGCGCGGGCGCGGCCATAGTCCGGTCCCGGCTCGGGCCGCTCCGATTCGGGTTTGAGCCGAGCTCCAGGCGCCCGGGCTGGGGGCGGGGCCTCAGTCCCCTCCCCGCGTCTCACGTGACCCGAGGCCCCGCCCTGGCTCTCGGGCTTCGCGGGGACTGAGGATGCAGACGCACGCCCCAGCCCACGAATGGTTGCTTCTGAACGCTGAGCTTCTCACGCAGCTGCTCCCCCCCCCCGCTTCCGGCTGTAAGTATTTGGGCTCTTCCTACCGGGGCACGCGGGAGTCGACGCCCCACCCCTTCCGCATTCTGGCAGTTAGGGGAAAGGAAGGGCTAAGGAGTGCTGCGCGGGGATGGGAAAACGGGAACAGCGCCTCCTGTGGCCAGGAGGGTGGAAAAAACCGCTCTAACCCTGTTTCTATTGCCGTGGATGTACACTGAGGATGGGTTCCTCCAGGGGGCGTGCAGAAGGGACTGAACCTAGAAAAGCAGAGGAGGAGACTGGAGCTCTGGAGATAAAGCCTGGAGAATTCACAAAGGGGACTGGAGCTAGGGAGATATGCAGAGGGGGCTACATCCCTACGGATGTAGGGGACTGGCTAGAGCCCGGGGGATGTCCAGCGGGGGCTCCATAGTGCCCGGGAAATCCGCAGAGGGAACTGGCTAGAGCCCGGAATATTTGGGAACTCCCAGGATAGAGTCCGGGGAGTGTGCAGAGGGGACTAGAACCCGGGCGGGGGGCGTGCAGAGGGAGCTGGAAGAGACCGCCCGACTCCAGGCTTTGCATTCAATACAAGGCGACAGGGGCAGGGACAGAGCTCAGCGGCCAGGCCGGCTGCCCCCTGGCCAGGGCTCCCTCCCTGAAGCCTTCGCTAGCCCTCTGCCCGCCCTTCTGCAGTTTCCATATTAGGCTCAGTTTCCATATAAGGCGCGGTGAACGGGCGCTCTCCTTGGCTCCGCCCCATCCCGGCTCATGCCCTAATAAGGCGATCTGGGACATCCCAGAGCGGCAGGCGAGCGAGTGGGTAGGGGCTCGTCTCTAGGGCGACTGCGAAGCCCGCGCCCCCTCCCCTCCCACAGGAAAGCGACGGGGCGAGCCTGCCTAGCGACCCCAGAACTCGGCTGCTGGGAATTGCGGTCTCAGCCCTAGCTGGTGCGACCTTGCCTTAGGCTTGCCTTTTGTTGGTTCGAGTTTTGCACCCGCCTGCATCTCCCTAGCTGAATGGCCCTGGACGGACGATTTCCTTTGCTTTGGGCCTCAGCTTTACCATCTGTAAAATGGAAGGCTTTGGATGCTTTCTGTTAACAATTCCGAAAATCTTAGCCATCCACATATCCGAGTGAATGACACTGGGGCACGATTCCTCCTACTCCCATACCCACAGTAACCCTTCATGCGTGGCGTCCCCCCACCCCGCCTTGGCCTCCGGGTGGGTCGGGTTTGCGGAGCCACGCACGGATCAGCCCATGGCCGGCTGCGAGCATTGAGGCTGCCGGCCCCCCAAAGGGGAAAAGGACTTCATGTGGAAGTCCAGGTTCTTTGGTCTGCTGCTTCCTCTCTCTGCCTCAGTTTCTCCGTCAGCCGTATATGGTGCCCAGCTCCTGACAATGAGAACTGAGCCACTCCGGGCCTCAGTTTTCCTCTCTGCAAAATGGGGAATGAAGCTGTGGTTCCTTCGTCAGCTGTGAGGTTATAGGATTAAGATCCAAGGACCCGGGCTACCGGCCTCTAGCCCCGGGAACCCGAAGCAGGCGTCTGCTGCGCTGCGGAGGCCAGGACGTTGACCAATGGAGGAGCGCTCCCAGCGCTCCTGGCCCCGCCCCTCTCCGCCCGGGGGCCGAACGCTACAGCTCGACTTGCACCCGAGCGAGGCTGGGGGAGACTCCACTTCCCGGCGTGCCCCGGGGCGGGGCAGCGCCTCCGAACTCCATTTCCCGTCGGCCCCGTCCCGGAGCGCCGGAAGCTCGCCCCGCCTCTCATTGTGCGGCTTCTACTAAACGGAAGGGGCCGGGAGAGGCCGCGTTCAGTCGGCTCCAGGCAGCGGCGGCGAAGGAGCGAGTCCTTCCTCTCCTGTGGCCCTCGTTTTCCTCCCTCTCCCTCCCTCCCTCGTTCGCTCGCTCCTTTCCGGAACCATGGTGAGCGCGGACCAGAGAGCTCCGTGGGGGACCGGCGCCCGGGAGCGGGGGTGGTGGAGGCGGTGCAGCGGGCGGGGCGGTGTCCTCATCCTCCTCTCCATCTTCCCCCTCCATCCTCCCCATCCCTCCCCCTCCCCCTCCTGGGGCGCCGCGGGCGAGACGGGCGGCTGGCTGATGGAGGGGCTCGCGGCTAGTCGGGCGGGTAGCCGGGCGGGCGTGCGCGCGCCGGCGCCCCCCACGCGCGCCCTCGTCTGACGTTGACGGTTGTTGGGCGAAGCGGGCGCGCGCGACCCTCCCCCCTCCCAACCGTTAAGTGTTCGGAAGAGGGGGGGGTTAGGGGCGCGCACGGCCCCTGTACCCGGGGGCGTCGCGCATGCGCGCTTCTCCGAGGGCCGAAGCAAAATGAGGGGCAGTTGGGGAGGGGGAGGAAGGGAAAGGGAGGGGGCGCGCGCTCGGCCCAGAGCACGCGGCTCCGCAGCTGGAGGAGGGCGGGGTATCAGGCACTGCGTGATGTGGGGCGGCCTGGCCCTTACCAGGCGAGGTTGAGCCTTCTCCGCCGACCCTGCTGGGGGGGCTCCGAGGCTAGGGCCCAGTTTGGGGAAGTGGGTCCGGAAGGGGGGAGTCTGTGGCCGGCCGGGGCCGGACCCCTCCCCCCTTCCTGAGGGGTGGCCGTGCTTGTCTTCCTCGGGCAGGTCCCCTCCCCTCCCCTGCCACTCAGGAAGCGGCAGCGCAGTCACGCTTCTCGCCTGCTTCCTCGGGGCCTTTTCGGTAGTGGGGTGAAAGCCTCCCCCCTTCCCTGCTTCTGCTGGGGTGGGGCGTTAGAGCAGGACCCCCCAGGCTCGAGGATCCACATGGTGGACGGTTGTCTAAAAGGTGGGGGGCGCAGGGGGCTCCGTCCCGGCGTTCCTGGCCCTTTTCTCCACATTCCCTTTGGGGCAGGTGTTCCAGCGGGGGGGGGGGGGGGGGAAGGCGGCGGGCAGTGTAGATGAGGTGATCTCTGGGGCTCTTATCAGCCCTAAATCTGTGGTCCCTTAGGGCAGTAACTACCGGAATAGCTAGTTCTCCCTGTCCCTCCCTAGCTAGGACCAGAAGGGGCTGTGGTCCTGGGGTCTTGGGACCGGGATCCAGGCTTTCCCCGGATGGCCAGGCCGGGGGTTCCCCGGGTCAGGACCTCCTTGCATGGGTGTGAGCCAGTGAATTTCAGTCAGCACTGAAGCCTTAAGAGTTCTGGTGATCTGCCCACATTCCTTTGTGTCTCTGAGGTAGTAGGGTCAGGGAGAAGGCAGCTGGACTTGAGAGTCAGGAAGACCTGAGTTCAAATCTTTTTGACCTTGGCTAGTTTTTGCTTCTGGGCAAGTCATCTGGTCTCTGTTTACTTATTTGTAAAATGGGGACTAGAGCACCTCTACCTCTGCATCGGTGTAGGGCTGTGAAAGTCACTTTGCAAACCGTGAAGTATCCTCCTCTGATTACTAAGCAGATGGCTTTTCCTCTGAGCCTGATGGGAAGGAGCCCAGAGAGCTCCCCTCTCCCTCACCGGGCTCTCGGTGCCCACAGGCCTCTGGAGTGGCTGTCTCAGATGGGGTGATCAAGGTCTTCAACGACATGAAGGTTCGCAAGTCCTCGACACCCGAGGAGGTGAAGAAGCGTAAGAAGGCTGTGTTGTTCTGCCTGAGCGAGGATAAGAAGAACATTGTTCTGGAGGAGGGCAAGGAGATCCTCGTGGGGGACGTGGGGCAGACTGTGGACGACCCCTACACCACTTTTGTCAAGATGCTGCCCGACAAGGACTGCCGCTACGCGCTCTATGACGCTACCTACGAGACCAAGGAGAGCAAGAAGGAGGACCTGGTGTTCATCTTCTGGTGAGGCTGGGGTGCCAGGCTTGCAGGGACTAGCTCATCCCCCTGCCCCGGGCAGGTGCCGGCCAGTGGGGGGCTTTCTGATCCTTGTCTCTCTTGCCAGGGCCCCCGAGTGTGCCCCCCTCAAGAGCAAAATGATCTATGCGAGCTCCAAGGACGCTATCAAGAAGAAACTGACAGGTGTGTGTGTGCGCGCGCGCGTGTGTGAGAGATGGCATTTCCCATAGCGTGACCCTCTTTGGCGCGCAAGGCTGAATTTCGTTGGGTCTGAAGAACTGGGTGAGGAGCCTGACTCTGACCGTGGTGGGACCTTGGAAACTCGAGGTTGGGTTTTTAATCTGTAAAGTGGGGGTGGGTCTGACCCTTCCTTGGCTCTGACCCCCATCTCCTTTCCTCCTCACAGGAATCAAACACGAATTACAAGCCAACTGTTACGAGGAAGTGAAGGACCGCTGCACCCTGGCTGAGAAGCTGGGGGGCAATGCCGTGATCTCCCTGGAGGGGAAGCCCTTGTGAGTCTCCCAACTCTGGCCCCCTGCTGGGGCTGCCCGAGCCCAGTGGGGGAGCAGGCTGCCCCCTTCCTGCCAGACCCAAGGGGCTGGGGGGGATCCTAGCAGGGGCAGGGCAATCCCTTCACCCATTTGCCAAACCGCCCCCGACCCCTGACCTCCCCCACTTCCCCCGATGGCTCTGGCCTTCCCAAGCCGCCTTTGATATTCATTCCTCTTGAGTTGTAGCAGACCAAGGTCCCCCCAGACACCCAGATGGGGGGGAGGCCAGTATTTTTTTTTTAACTGACACCCCTAGTTTTCCCCCTTCCCCGGTGCTGCCAACTTCTAACCGCAATAGTGGCTTTGTGCTCGTTGTTTAGTTTTGTGTATAAATGGAATGTTGTGGAGACCCCCTCCCCCATACAGCCAGCTCCCCTACCCCCAGTTACTCATGTGGCCAGTAAAAGGAAAGTTCAATTTAAAAAAAAAAAGACAAATAAAGAAAAGGTGAGCTGCTCTGCAGGTGGTTGTTTTCTGGGCAGGGTGGGGGGTGGGACAAAGCAAAGCACGGCAGGGCAGGCTCCCTTTGCCCGTCTCTCCCCCGAGTTCTGGCCGAGCTATCGCCTGGGCCCCTTTGATCAGTGCCTTCTAGCTGCAGGACAGCCCTTTTCTCGGGGTCTTAACTGCAGCCCTGGCCTAGGCCAGGCTCCTCCTGAGCCTTCTCCCGGTTCTTGGGGGAGGCCCTGGCTTGGGCTCTTCTCCCTTGAGCCAGGCCGAGCAGGAGCTCTGCCAGATAAGCCCGCTGTGGGTGCAGCCAGCTTCAGAGGGAGCACGCGACATGCAGGATCCATAGCAGGCACCTTTATTTCCGTTAGTGGAGGCAGGACGCCGCTGGCCTCCGTAGGTCTGAGGCCGTCTTTCTCTGGAAGCCCCCTTGCTTGGCCTGGTCATGGCCTCTGCCAAGTGTTGTGGCCCCTTCCCCAGGCGTTGGGTGGGGAAGGCTGGGGCTGGGCTTCAGGAGCAGGCCAGGGAGGGAGGAGAGGATGCTAGGGCTCTCCCTTGAGGGCAGTGAGGGTGTTTCTTAGAAGGAGCGTACTGGCCTGGGGAAGAGAAAATGGGGTGGGGGGCAGTGTTCCATGCTCCTTCTCTCAGCTCCCTAACTTGAGGATTGAGTGGCAGATGAGATGTCCTCATCACCCTGGCCATGAGGACTCCAAGAGACGTTTTACAGAGGAGGAAACTGAGGCCAAGTGTCTTAGAGACAGCATGATATTGGCATGTGCTGACACCCCTTTGTCTGACATTATGCGCCTCCGTTTCGTCCTCTGTAAGATGGCAGTTGTACCTACGGTTGGCCTCTCCCAGGGCTGGACTTGAGACAAGTGAAGTGGCAAAAGGCCTTTTGTGCCATTTTGAAAGCACTTGGTGAATGTCCATGGGGGGTAGCCCCTGGGGCAGCCTGAGGCCCTACTCTTTCCTCTCTTGGGGTGAGGGCAGAGGTGCCCTTACCTTAGCATGTTTGAGTTCCAGTTCAGCCAACTCAATGAGGTTCTTTCGGAAAGCAGATCCCCGGCGAGCCTTAAAGTCTGTGAGCTCTGAGCCAGAGAATACAAGAGCGTTGGGCTGCGCTGCTGGGGGCTGTGCTGGCGCAGGGTGTGGGGCGCTTCACTCACCCTGCCTGGCTGAGTCCGACAGGTGCTCAAAGCGCCGGCAGCAGAGCTGCTGGTGGGTCTCTGCCGACCGAACCTCCCGGTTTCTCATTCGGGCTTTGTCCAGGGCCTTATTGGCGTTCTCGTAGTCTGCCAGCGCTCTCAGCCGCCGGTACAGCAGGTCCTGCAGGGAGATGGGCAGGAATAGACGGGTCACAAAGGCTTGGGATGCCGTTGCTGCTGCGTGTGGGCAGCTGGCTTGGAAACAGCTCTCACCTTGGCTGCCTGTGCATCCCTCATGTAGTAATGGAGCATGTCTGACAGTTTGAGGTCCTCATCCGAGGCTACTCGGCCCTCCAGTTTCTGTGAGGACAGACAGACAAGGAAAGGAGGGACAGGCACATGTTGGGGTCTCCCCTGGCTAG
Organism: Phascolarctos cinereus; assembly: GCF_003287225.1. Classification (NCBI taxonomy): domain Eukaryota; kingdom Metazoa; phylum Chordata; class Mammalia; order Diprotodontia; family Phascolarctidae; genus Phascolarctos; species Phascolarctos cinereus. The sequence continues at coordinate 256,635,818 of NW_027556402.1, read as the reverse complement.
TGCACAGGGTAACCCTTGGCCCTGGCTGGGATGCTCTGCGGGGGGGGGGGGCATCTCTGTGCCATAGGATGTTCACTGAGGTACTTGGAACATGGTTCCTTCTTACCCCAAAATGGCAGCATGCCCCCTGACCAGCACTGGAATGCCACAGCCCCCACAAACACTTGATTTCTGAACCTTGGGCAAATGTCCGCCATCTCCCCAACTTTCAAGCCAGGCCCTGTGCTGTGCAGCCCCCCCCCTTTTCCCACCACTAATGAGAGGTGGACAGATCTCTGAACCTCCGTGAAGAAGCCAAGCCAAAAGCAGGAAGGGCTTCTCACCCTCAGACGTTCAAATAGTTCAGCCAATTTGAGAAAGCTCCTAGGAGGAAGAGAGAGACAGGCCCTAGCTGAGGTGCCCCAACGCCTGCCTTCTAGACGAAGGCATCCTCTGGGGCTGGGACTGCGCACGCCCTCCCCCGCACCTAGCCTCGGGGACAGCGAAGGGCACAGAGGGGGAAGGGGCCTGGCAGTGGGGAGGGGGTGTCTCACGTCTTTAGCTGGTGTACTTCCTGTGTGCCCAGACTGCTCAGCGCGGCAGAGACGGGGATGTAATCCTCAGCCAGGCCTGTTAGGGACATGTCCACCATCAGAGCCTCCTGGTCCACACTTCTGGTCCAGTAGAGGGTCTTTGGCCAGGGCGGGAAGTGGGCAAAGACCACTGGATTGTGGAGGGAGGAGTTCTAGTCCCTTCTGTGGCACTAACCATCTGCATGAGCCTGGGCAGGTACCCCATGTCTGTTACTTCATCAGGTTGGGGGAAGGTGTCCCCCTTTGTTTCTTCCAAGGTTGGGGTGGGGCAATGGGGCTGGCAGGTCCTTTTGGGGGGGTCCCCCACAAGTCCCCACGTACACTTGTGGGAGCGCATGACCCGGTCCACACGCAGGCAGGCATCCCGGATGCGAGTGTGATACTCCAACAAGAAGGTCCTCTCGTGCTCAAAGAATTCGTCCACCTCCTAGGATGGAGGGGAAGGGGCTGCTGGGGTCACCAAGGAGAGGACAAAAGGCAGGTGGAGGCTGAAGACTCAGAGGCCTCTGATATAGGGCCCCAGGGGATCTCTGAGGTGAGGCCCTCGGCTGGAAGGGACCTTAGAGGCCCAGTCCTCTCTTTCCAGAGAGGCCCTGGTAAAGCAGCTTAGCCAGGATCCCACTGGGAATTACCCAACTGTGGCCCCCAACCTTGTGCTCTCTCAATTCACCGAATGCTGGGGGTCTGGGACCCCCCTCACCTTCAGTCCTGACACACCAGTAATGAGAGCCTCGTCTGCTGACTTCACAATGTTCCTGATAAACCCGCCAAACAGTTCCTTCTTATTCTTCCCACGAACGCTCAGCTGGGACAAAGGCAAGAGGGGTTGGGGTGGTCCTTGGCCAAGGCCTTGGCAGCCTCCTCTCTGCTGGCTGCTTCTCCATGCCCACCCCGGGGCAGGCCCAGCGGGTGACCTCAGGCCTTCCCCAATCCAACTCACATCTTGGCCATATTCCAAGAAGACATACAAGTTGTGGTCCCGCCGGAGGGTAGGATGGGCAGCCAGGCGCTGCAGGAATACTTCATGCATGGCTACTGTCTTCTTAAAGATGGCCAAATACTCCCTGGGGGAAGGAAATGCCCATTTATGTAGTGTGCTAGGCCCTGTGTGAGTGCTTTTACAAATATTTCATTCTATCCTCACAACAACTCTGAGATGTGGGGGCTGCTGTTAACTCCATTTTACAGTTGAAACTGAGGCAAACAGGTTAGTGACTTGCCCAAGGTCACACAGTATTTGGGGCTGTATTTGAACTCAGGTCCAATTCCAGGCCCAACACCCTATGTTCACTTTGCCACCAGCTGCCCCACTTTTTCTGAAGGGAAAGGTAGAGTGAGGGGTAACGCCCTCTCCTACTCCCACCCTCACACACTTTGTAGGCCAGGCTCTTGAAAGTGGACATGGATTTAGAGAGGCGGAGAAATAGGAGAAAGTAAGATCTATCTATCTTATCTATCTGTCTGTCTGTCTGTCTATGTATGTGTGTATGCGTGTGTATATATACACACACATATATACGTACACACATCTCCCTTTCTCCCAACAGTCTCAGGGGTAAGAGGTGGTGTGGCATCATGCAGGAAACCCTGGAGTCTGGGTGGTGGAAGCCTGGGCTGATTCCTTGTCCTCCCCAGACCCTTACCACAATTTGATCAAGTGACTTAATCTATTTTGGTCTCAGTTTCTGCACCTTCAAAATGGGGGCTTTTTTCAGTTGTTTTGCAGTTACACCCAACTCTTTGTGACCCCATGTGGGGTTTTCTTGGCAAAGACACTAGAGTAGTTGACCTTTCCTTCTCCAGCTCATTTTACAGAAAAGGAAACTGAGGCAAACAGAGTGAAGTGACTTGCCCAGGGTCACACAGCTAGTGAGTGTCTGAGGCCAGATTTGAACTCAGGTCCTCCTGACTCCAGGCTGGGTGCTCAAACCACTGCGCCACCCAGCTTCCCCCAAATGGGGTGAGTAGGGCTTTATTACCCACTTCCCAAGGTGGTTATGAGGAAAGTGCTTTGTAAAGAGACCTCTTCTCCTATCATTACCCTCATGGTTAATTAAAAGGGTCAGTCAATATGCCCCAAAGGAAGAGTGGGGCCATCTCCCATGGAGTGTAAGCTTCATTCTTTGTAGGTGTCTTCCCAAAGCCTCACAGCTACTCCTAAGTGCAAAGGACCTGAGAGGACCCTGAGTCTAACACCCTTATTTTACAGAGCGAGTAACTGAGGCCCAGCGAAGGGAAAGGTGAATGTTGGAGGAGATAAGAACCCAGGTCTTTCTGCCTCCAGAGCCAGCATGCTCCCCATCCCTCCACTGCACTGTCTTGTGTGGGAGCCCTGGGAAGGGGAGGGCAGGGCAGGGCAGGAGTGGGAAGGTGTCTACAGGAGGGGATGAACCATACTGGGGGGGGGGGGCCTCACCCCTCGAGCTCTTGTTTCATTTTAGCAAACTCTTCTCTGGTGACGGAGCTGTCACCTTCCCCCAGCCTTTGCAGCTTTTCCCGGGAAGCTTCAAAGTCTGGCTTGGGGGGGTGCTGGGGGTATCTGCTCAAAACAGAAGCTGAGAAGTCTACCTCTCCTGGGATTCCAAGGATCCCAGAGCCCCCCACCCCTTCCCACTCCTCCCAGCTGCAGACAGTAACTAAGCCTGCCCGATCCCCCAAGGCTGCTCTGGTCCTCACAATGATGCCCGCGTAGTCTTCGTTGTCTGTGTATGCATCGTGAAGCCAGATGAATTCCTCATGTTGCCGAACTACAGAGAACTCAGTCTGGCTGAAGTGTGGCAGGCAGCTCTGAAAGGGAAGGACACCCCCTGACGTCCCCTCAGGACCAGCAAACCCTGTTCACACCCTCCCACCACACAGTCTCCAACACCCTCAGCCAAACCTCACACCTCCTCCTCCCCTGTGTTCTGCTCTGGGACACTTCCTACAATCCTTGTCGGGCTCAGGGCCAAAGTGGAAAGAGCCAGGGGCTGAGGGCCAGAAACCTGGGGTTTGATAGGATGGCAGGCACAGAAGCTAGCTGGAAGCTAGAAATGGACAGAATTTGCTTTCGAGCACAGGTGTCTGTGGTGGGGAGAGGGGGCCTCCAGTCCCTGTGGAATTTTGTTTGTGGGTGGGGTCCAGTACTGGTCTGGAGTCTCTGGACCCCCGAATAAGTTTGTGATGTAGTGATGGAGGCTGGAGACTCTGTATAGGGAAATGTCGACCTCACCTTGGTATGAACTGTGAATTTCACTTTGTCCCTCTCGCTGACTGCATCAGAGATCTCTACCTGCAAGGCACCATCTCCCTGCAGATCCATGGACACAGAGCAGGGCTGTGGAGGGGGAGACGGTGAGTGGGGGCCCTAGCATGGCCCAGCTGCCCTTGTCTCCCCTCCTAGCCTGTGGGAGTCCTCCCAGAAAAGCACCAAGGAGTCAACTTGGGCCTAGGAGGGCCCTCGGAGAAGATTTCCAAATGGGCCCTTGGCCACAGTCACCTGAGTGGTGCATGCTGGGATATGACCCCGGATCTTGTCACCAAATCTAGGGCTCTTTCCACTGTCCTATTCTCAATCTCGACACCCCCAGGAGCCCAGAGCATCTTCAGCTGCCCCTGTCCCAGTCACTCATCAGGCCCCAAGTCCCTAGCAGTGATTGGAGAGTATCCCTCCTCTTCAGAAGGGGGCAGGAAACCATTCCATTGTCTTTTGTTTTTTATGTGAGGCAACTGGGGTTAAGTGACTTGCCCAGAGTCACACAGCTAGTGAGTGCTATGTGTCTGAGGTCACATTTGAACTCGGGTCCTCCTGACTCCAAGGCCAGAGCTCTGTCTACTGTGCCACCTAGCTGCACCCCGCCTCCATTGTCTTTTAATACCATCAAGACTCCCCTTCACTCAGCCCTTCAGGAGGTATGCTGGCCATCCATCCATCCACAAGCGGGCTTTCAGGCAGGGTCTGGGGAGATCTGGATCCTAGCGCTGGGCCTGGGATCCAGGAATGAATTCTGCCCCTTGGATCTATTAGTTCTGTGACCATAGTTTCTTCATGGTATTGTTCACCTTACATGATCAAGGTGAGGCTCCCCAACATAAGAGGTCAAAGTGCAGAGCATATTGAAAGAGCTACTTAAATCTGGGGCAGGCCCCTTTCCATCTCAGTCTCCTCATTTGTAAAATGGGCATGATAAGCCTCAGACCCACCAGCCTCTGGAAGGTTTTCATGAGGATCTGTGTCTGTGAATTTGCTTTGGAACCAACCATAAAGGGGGGCAAGGATGTGTGGCATTCTTTCTTCTTCCTTCAAGCCCTCTTCAGAAGAGGGAACCCAGGCTATGGGGGAAGGGAGCACCCTTGGCCTGGGGGCAGCTGCCCTCTTCCCCTCCCCTTCACTGCAGCCCCAATCTGGAACTCCTAGCTCTTCCCCTTCCCCTTCTTCCAAGCTCCTCAAGGGAAGAAATGATTTTATTTCTGTCTATGGATATGAAGTGCTTGGCACAGAGTAGATCATCGATTAATGAATGCTCACTGATTTAGGAAAATGTTCTGATTACCTAATTCCACTAGCTAAGGTGTTTGTTAGCAACTCAGGGAGCAGCCTGGAGAAGGATGCTCAGCCCAGGGGACTAACTCTCTAATGGCAGTACTTCAGGCAGGGGGCTACACTTCAACAAATAATAAGGTACACACACTTAAGCAGTGACCCCTTCACATGTGTACACACACACACACACACACACACACACACACATTGTCCTTCTGTAGAATAGAAGCCCCTTGACTCCAGGGGCTGTTTTCATTTTTTGGCTTTGTGCTCCCCAGAACCTACTACAGTGGCATGCACAGAGTAGGCCTTCACTAAGTGCTACTTGGATTTGACTTGTTTAAATCAAATCGAATTCCACATCCTGTTTCCCATCCAGGTCCCTGGGTGCAGTTTCTTTCTCCTCCTGGGCACTGCCTCTTTTCACTTGGTCTCCCCAATTTCTTCTGTTCTGAGAACATTTTTGTCCTCTCCAGCCATCAGGAGATTGCCCCTCTCCTGACCTTCTTCCTCTGCCTCACCATCCTGAGTCTCTTGTCTGTCCTTCCCCTGACTGGCCCTAGAAGTCTCGGTCCCCAGAGACCAGCTCTCAGCCATAGCTCTTTGCCAGCTCTATGTCAAATAAGCACACACACACACACACACACACACACACACACAGTGCTGGGATCTACTGTTGGGAGATAGGAACAACTCCTGCCTGAGGGGAGGCAGAAGAGGTGGGTGGGGAGGGTCTCCTCTGGGCGTCTCCCTCTTAGTCCAGGTTACTCAGTCCAGGGATTTCCATCAGAGGATATAACTGATTCTTCCTGGGTCTTGCCCGGAGTGGGTGGGGGGAGGAGGAGGAGCAAAGGACTTGGAGCCAGAGATGTGGTGTCCGAACCCTGGCTCTGCTAATTTCTTCTTGCCTGACCTTGGACATGCCCCGGCCCACTCTCTGAGCCTCAATTTTCTCATCTGTAAACTGAACTTGTCCTGGGTGACAGCCAAGGTCCTCTGTGCCTGCCCTTTGGAGAGAGCTGCCCTTGCCTTCACTCTCCCATCTGCAGGTCCCACTTCCATCCATCCATCCATCCATCCACCCATCCACCCACTCATCCATCCATCCACCCATCCATCCACCCACTCATCCATCCATCCACCCACCCATCCATCCACTCATCCATCCATCCATCCATCCATCCATCCACCCACTCATCCACCCATCCACCCACCCATCCATCTACCCATCCATCCACCCATCCATCCATCCATCCATCCACTCATCAACCCATCCATCCATCCATCCATCCATCCATCCCGTTACCTGGCGCTCCTCCCCTGGGTCGGGATTCTCCTCCATCACTGGTCCTCTTGCGCCTCCACTCTTCTGCTCCTACAGGAGGCAAGAAGAGGGCCGGCTTCTAGCCTCCTGGGCGCCTCCTTCGCCCCGACCCCACCCCACCCCTAGGGTACCTTCGCGTGCCCTGCAACCCTCCCGTCCTCCCCTCCTCCCGTCCACCCCAGATGGCCTAATGGAGACTGTCGGGACCTCACAGACCCAGTCTTCCACCCCCGCCCCCGAGGGAGTCCTCTGGAGAGGGAGGCGGAGGCCACCAGGCTCCGCCCCCACCGCGCTCTCTGAATGGATGGAGGGGCCGGCCTCCGTGCTTTCATTCGCTCCTCTGTCTGTCCGTCCCGGCAGCAGGTACCGCCTCGTAAGGGGGGAGTGCGGGAGAGGGCGTGGCTGGAGTCCAAGCGCAAGTCCGGCGGGGCCGACGCAGGCCCCCGCGCAGTTCCCTCCTCTCCCCTCGGCCCACCCCCGGCAGGCTCCGAAAGCTATGCTCCCCACGCCTCGAGGGGGGCTAGACGCCTGGCTGCCCTTCACCGCTCCCTCCTCCTGGCTCACAGCCCCTCCCTGTCTGCCCCGAATACCCCTCCCTGTTCTGTCCCTCTCCTCCCCATGACTCACCCCCTTATCAATGGACAAGCATTAATGAACAGTGCTCAATAAAGCACCTGCTATGGGTCATGCACTCTACTAGGCACTGGGAATGCCCACACGAAACAACGCAAAGGAATCAGCCCCGGTTCTGCAGAACCTCCAGAGCCCACCCCTTGCTCCCCCGCCCCTCTCGGCTCCTTTCTCCCCGCGGCGATCCGAAGGCAGCTGGTGCGCAGGCGCGGGCCCTCCCCTCAGGGTAGGGGTGGGGCGCGGAGCCGGGCTCGAGCTGCTGCGCCTGCGCCGCCCCTCCGCCCGCCGGCCCCACGCCTTAGGGCTAGGGGAGGGGAGGGGAGGGCCGGGAGGGCGGGGGCGAGTCCGCGGGCGGACCAGGGGCGGGACCGGGAGCGCGCTGGGGCGGGTCCGGAGGCGGAGGCGGGGCCGGGGCCGGCCCAGGCCGGGGTCGAGCTTAAGGGGGACCTCGGGCTGGAGGCCGGCCCCGGACCAGACGGCCTGGGTGCGGGTGTGGCCCTGGCCGTGGGGCGGGGAGGCGGAGTCCTGGATGTGGGAGGCGGGACCCACCTGCCGCCATAGCCACTGGCCGCAGCTGACGCTAAGGCGGTGGAGCCTGGCAGTGTGGGGCCGGGGGCTACCGGCGGCGGCGCCCCGGACGCCCCGGCAGAACTGGTGGAGCGTGGAGCTCCGGCAACCGGCCTCGGCCCGGGCGAAGACCAAACCGTCGCCGAGCCCGCGGTCCTCGATGGCCGACCCGGGCCCGGGCCAAGGCCACGCCCACCAGCGCCGCTCCGCTGCAGTGCGAGTGAAGGGCCGCCGCCTGTCCGCCTGGCAGCAGGCCCGGCCGCGGCCGAAGGCTAGCAACCGCGCCCCCGGGCTCGAGTCCAAGGCGTCGGGCTCCAGCTCGCAGTCTTCGTCCTCCAAGATCCGGAAATGCGTGGAGATAATGCACGAGAGGGTGTGGTATAGCTGGGAGCCACTGAAGGTGCAGGGCTACAGCCTGCTGAAGCGCGAAGTCAAGCCCCCGGCGCAGCCAGCAGCCCCGCCACCCCCGCCCGCCTCTAAGAAGCAGGCCAGGGGCCCCGCAGGACGGGAGCCCCGCAAGGACGAGGGGAGCGAGCAACGACGAGAAGTCAGGGCACCAGCCCCTCAGGAGGCGGGGCCTACCTGGGCAGAAAGCGTGCAAACCGCGGGAACTGAAGGCGAGAAGACCCCAGTGGCAGAAGGCAAACAGACTCCGGGAGCAGAAGGGGAGCAGACCCCGGAGGCAGAGAGCGAGAAGACACCAGGGGAAGAAGGCGAACAGACTCCGGCAGCAGAAGGGGAGCAGACCCGGGGGACTGAGGGCGAGAAGACCCCGGGGGCAGAAGGCGAACACACTCCGAGGCCAGAAAGGGAGCAGACCCGGGGGACTGAGGGCGAGAAGACCCCGGGGGCAGAAGGCGAACAGACTCCGGGAGCAGAAGGGGAGCAGACCCGGGGGACTGAGGGCGAGAAGACCCCGGGGGCAGAAGACGAACAAACTCCGAGGACTGAAGGCGAGCAGATCTCGGAATCGGGGGCTGCCGGGGCAGAAGGCGAGCAGACCCCGGGAACTGAAGGCGAGCAGAGCTTGGAAGCGGGGGATGCAGGGGCAGAGGACAAGCAGATCCCAGGGGCAGAAGCCGAGCAGACCCCGGAGGCGGGGGCTGCCGGGGAAGAAGGCGAGAAGGCTCAGGACCAAGGCCAGGGCCAGTTGCTGGAGAGTGCTGAAGCTCCCAGTCAGGAAGAGAAAAGCGCTGAGGACCAGAAGATCGAGATGATCGAGAAAAGGGCTGAGGAAGAAGTTCTAGAGGAAGGAGGGTTGAAATGGAACGAAAAGAATAAATCGTTTTCTTCTGAGGGAGGTAACCTCTCCCAAGGGACCGCAGCTCAACACTCGGAACTAGAATTTGAGGCCACCACAGATAACCCAGCCACCACAGCCTTGGAAGTGAAGCAAGTCTATATGAACCAGAGAGAGTACGAGGAAGAAAGCCCTGTGAGGAGCGATGCCCACGAAATGGTGGCAGGGGAGCAGCTTAGTCAAGGGGCCGAGGAAAAGAAGCAAGCCCCCCAGGGCGCTGATGGAGGAGGAGAGGTGGAGAAGGAGCCTGAGGGAGGATAGATGGCAAGAGACAGAAGAGAGAGAGCAGATGAAGCAGCCAGGGTCATGAAGGAAGGCACTGGGCCAGGAGGGGTGGGGGGAACTTGGACAGAAATATTGGGCTTGGTGGGGGCTTTGCAAGGGAGGAGGTGTGGGGCTCTGGGTCATATTCTCAGAAAGGACACAGAAAGGTGGGGTAGCAGTGCTGATGGACAGTATGGCCCAAAGTGGAGCCAGTCCTTGCCAGGGGGATAATGAGGAGTGGGGGAGCAGGGCTGCAGAAGGCAGCTTCCAGATGGAAATCCTGAAGAATCAGAGTGGAGAATGAAGAAACCTTGAAAAAGATGCCAGACTGAGGTGCCCAGAGTCAATGTGTGTGTATTTAAATATACCTGAAGAAGAAAGACTGAAGAATGAGGTGATGAAAGAAATGAAAGGTGAGGATTAGGAAGCAGAAGCAGCAAGTAAGGGAGGACATTCTGGTACCACCTCTGCCTCTTTCCACCCCCCCGTACTCCCCTTTGGGGCTCCTCCTCTCCCCCACATTGCCAGTGCAGCTGCCTGCTTAGACAAGTCCTTAGCCAGACCCAGGAGCCACCAGGGGCCCAAACAGACCTTCCCCCAGCCTTTTATTTTCAGCACCTTCTCTCTTCCTACAAGTCACTCTTCTGTCAACAAACAAGTGCTAATGGTCCATTGTTTCTGAGATCTTATCTGGCAAAAAAAAAAAGAAGGTTTCTCCTGGTACCTCCTTGCCTTTTCTACCAACCCAAAGCTGGCCTGTGCCCTAAGCTGCCCTTTCTCAGCTCTGTCACTGTCCCCATCTCCCATTGTTACTTCATTGCAGCCAAATGAACTTTCCTCAGTCCCTTTTTTCTCTCCTTCCTTGTGGACCTTATTTTTGTACCTCCTGTTCCCCATCCACATCTTTCTGGGTGCCCTGTCCCATGCTCCCCATCCAGTCCTGGAAGTCGGGGGAAAGGTGGGCATACCTACTCACCCGTTAGACTGAACATGTACTTAAGTAGCAAGAGTTAAAACCACAAGTGCCAACAAGAATGTTTGTCTCTTTTCCCCAGATCACTGCCCTGCTGGGTAGGCAGCCCCAGGATTCTGGGATTCCCTGGCCCTGGAAATGTCGAGCTTTGCTTTTCTGATTGGTTTACCAACTGCCCAATCCAGCATCCTACATCTTGTCCAATGAGCTTTGGAGCCATTGCAGCCAGGAAGGCCACAGGAGGGGAAAGGAGCCTCCAGCAGCCCTTCCAAGCTTTGTAAGTGCCCACAGTGTTCACCCAAGTAACCAAAGTGGCCCTTGGTGCTGCCCCCTGCTGGAATCACCAAAGCAGCACTCTCCCAGGGTGGGAATGATGAGGGCAGTTTGATTCTGGTCCTTGGGATTATCTGAAATGGAAATGACCTGTTTTGCCTTATGTAGGTCTTTCATTATTTTACAAGCGTTTAGTCTGACCTTTCCAAAGCCCTCTCCTTATTCAAATACATTATTCAGAACACAGATCTGCAGTGAAATGTGTTGGAAAGAGAGTTGAGAATCTCAAGTCAAGAGACCAGGGTTCGAGTCCTGCCTTTGCTTCTTTGGAGACATGTGACCTTCCAGTCTCTGGGTCTCAGTTTCCTCCTCTCTAAAATGAGGGCATCGGACCCAAAGCTCTATTTCTCTCTATCTAAGATCCCTGGCCTTGTCAATCTCACATTTCCCTCATGTATGTCCTGATTGACCCATGCCCCTCTAACACCAGGCTTCTTCACCTTGGGCAGTCTGCCAGGGAACGCCTTTAAGTACACAAAATAAAACGCACAGGACTACAATTATAAGTACAGAATTATTTGGGAAACCAAGCCAATCAAAAGACAGTGGGCCAAATAGAAAAGAGCCTCAGTTCACGGTTGGACTAAGCAGGTAAAGCCTCCTGCTGTGTGGGGCATCCATGGCTTCCTGGCCCTCATGGGTGGGAGACTTCTTGATGGTGGCTTAAGACAGGGTCTGTCCTTTAGTGCCCAGGCTGCTGGTCATGGTGTGGTAGATGGGTATTGGGAGAAATTATAGGAATATCTCCCCTGTGCCTTATCCCATTTTCTGAATATCTCAGATCAGACACCCTGCGGCTCCTTGTCTGTTTCTAATTCCGTTTTTATTCGATTTCATTGCCTAACAATAATTTGAGCTTTGAATACTGAGAAAAAATGTGTTTATATCCAAACACAAAGTTAATTTGATTGAAAAACAAAAGGAAAGCAATATTTAATATTTTGGTTGAGGTTGAATTTGGTCGAGGCAAGAAATGCTTTTTGCCCAACCTCTTCTCAGTGTTGGCTTTCAGGTTACAGGAGGTAACAGTGTTCACTCCGGCTTTGCAGAGGGTAGGATAGAGCCCACCACGCTTTCTCCTTCCTCCCCCTCTGGGAATTAGAATTCCAAAACAGACAAAACCCTGCCATGTTTACTAGGGTTGATGGCAGCTAGAGAGTGCAGTGTGAGGGCTGAGACCCGATCACTGCTGCCCAGACGCAAAGCCTGAACTGGAAAATGGGCCCCACACAGCCTGAGCCACGATGCTCCCACCTGCCACTGGGGGCGCTGGTATCAAACTCAGCTTTTTGGTTGTGTTGCTGAGACCCAGGTTAAAACAAACGGAAAACAAGCCTCCAGACCAGACCCATCGATTTGTACCTGCCACTTTCCTCTGTTTACTACGTCATGCAGAAAGCCATTTTCAGAACTCTGTGGGGAAGAGTTGGAGAATTGGGAAGAGGCCGACAATATAATTCCAGGCAGTGAAACTTTGTACAGAACAAAATCTGTTGGGAAATTGTCTTTTCTACTCTAGTCGGTGGAATGCTCAGGTAAAGAGGAGCTTGGAGATTTGGAGCTGGAAGCTTTCTCATAGCCAACCCCTTAATTTTGGGGTTTTTTTTTAAATTTTTCATTTAACTTCCTCCTGCTCCCAATTTAAAAGAAAAACCAAACCCTTATAACAAATACCCATAGTCCGGCAAACCATGCCTATGTTACCTATGTCCAAAAATGTGTATTACGTCTTGCATCTTGAATCCAACCCCTTTCTGCAAGGAGGGGTAGGCATGCTGGGCTGCCCCCTGGCCAGTCCTAGGTGCTGGTTATCACCCCTTCCTTCAGGCAGCCCAGATCATAGGACACTAGCTTATTCTTGATAGCAAGACAAAGACGGATGTGCATCTTCATGCCTGCAGCACAGTGGGGATGACGGAAAGGGATACTCCACTGGCATTTCTCCCTCTGAGATGCTGCTCTTTTACCTTTTCCCACACACAGGACAGCCAGAATGGTCTTTGGCCATTTCCCTACTTTGCGTTATCAGTACAGATCTTCAGGATTGGCGTTTCTCATTAACTTTCTATAGTCAGACTTTCCTTTTGGCCATCCACTGTTCATCTCCTACCAGAGTTTGGGAAACTCTCCCCTGGCCTCAAGTCCCCAGGCTGTTGCCCAGAGCGACGTTCTTGGCAGATGACCTCATCCTCTGTGTACAGAAGAGGTCTAGACTACTAGCAGTGTTTCCCCCCATATTTCCACCTCTCCATCTAAAACCATCTCTGAGAAAAATCTCACATTTCAATGGATGTATGACCTTACTGATGTATGGGTCCTTTCTCAGGGCATGCTCACAGATCTTCCATCCTTCTCATCCAGGGTAGTTCTGGTCTGTCTCTTAATGAATCCACAACAGAAGACCCACCCACCATGATGGAGACCTTCTTCTAAGGCAGGTTCTATCTTTATCACTTTTCCTCCCTGACTGCCCCACCACCTTTTCTGAGTACACAGTGCCCTAAGTCTCTTCAAGTCCATTTTATTGAAGGAATAGGCAGACTTCAGGTGATATCCTATAACAGACCATCTCTTTATTGATACTGAGTTGACTGAAAGGTGTCCAGAACACATGGTCCCATTGTCCTTATGTGTTGACTTAGAAAAAGCATTTGGATAGAGCACCGGCCCTGAAGTCAGGAGGACCTGAGTTCAAATCTGGCCTCAGACCAAACACTTGACACTTACTAGCTGTGTGACTCTGGGCAAGTCACTTAATCCCAATTGCAGAAAGAAAGAAAGAAAGAAAGAAAGAAAGAAAGAAAGAAAGAAAGAAAGAGCATTTGAGTAGGCAGAGCAAACACCACCTTGAGGATTCTCATGTATATATCAAAATAATAGAAGATTTCTTGAAAGAAATAACAGAGGGATGACTTGTTTAGACCAGCACAGTGTTAATATCAGATGAGGCAAGAAGCAGGGAGAGGTGTTTGTCATCATCGTGGAGGGAATTCCACCTGGAGTCCCAATGGATAGCGAGGTCCTCCAGGCGCTACAGCTTGTGGATGGCGTCATGCTGATTGCGTCAAGCTCTCAAGCTTTTCAGAGCCTCCTCACCAGAGCAACTCAAGAGTTAAGTCTAACTATTCACAGAGGAAACACCAAGTGAATGAGTAGAAGAAAAATGCTTGTTGTTCACACTGTGTTCAACAGCTGGATGGCCAACCCACAGGCTCCTTCGTAAGCACATGGATATTTGACAAATACCCACAGTGGACAAAGGGGTAGGCCCAGGGTTAACCAGGGGGAGGAGAGCCAGCTGGACTGCCTTAGGGACGTTGTGCAGTACTTTTGACGACAAGCTTCTCCCTCAAAGAAAGGCCTGCTATTTAGGACGTCCAGCAGATGGAAGCTGTGTGACTGCAGGTCAGAGAACAGGTTTCCAGTTGAGGATGACCCAGAGGGCAAGAAAGAGGTGCAGGTGGAGGGGGTGGGAAGAGCAGCCTGGCTGCTACATCCTTAGAAGGGAGGAAAAGGAAAAGGAAGCAGCCTAGAAGATCTTGTTGGAGAAAGGTGGAACAGTCATGGAGTGAGAGGAAAAGCTGAGCCTAGGAAAGCCAATTTGGGGACCCCTGTGTGTGGAGAGCTCCTGGGAGGCCTGGGACACCTGCATTGCCCGGGCTAAGTTGTCATCCGCCTGGCTGGTGGGAGGACTGACCGCCATGGGTAGGACTGAGCACGCCTCTATCGCAGGCTGAGTTTCTGATACGTTTTGTCTGACACAGCAGATGCTTCTCAGCAGACACTGAGACAGCCCTCCCTACAAAGTACTCCCTGAAAAAAAACTGATCAGGTGTTCCCAGAACGAAGGGATACACTCTTTAACCTGGCTAGGTAGGTGGTTATATGTATTTATGGTTTTCCTGTTAGAATGTAAGCTCTCTGCAAAGTGGATAGAGCGCTGGCTCTGGAGACGGGAGGACCTGAGTTTAAATCTGGCCTCAGACGCTTGACACTTACTAGCTGTGTGACCCTGGGCAAGTCACTTCATCCTGATTGCCTCGCCCAAAAAGAAAAAAGACAAGACAAGAATGCACGCTCACAGTTCTGTGTATTGGCATGGAGAGGGCACTTAATAAACACTTACCTACTTTTTGAGTGATGCTCAGGCATCCAGGTAAACTTTCACAAGAACATTTCCTGATGGAGAGAACGGATCTTCACGGTTGAATCAGTGACGAAAAAGTGGCAAGAACACAAGACCTTGGTGTGCTTATTGTGTGCTGATACTTTTAAAAGCTCTGGGCTGGCGAGACACAGTCTAAAGAGTTCCCCCTCTAGGGGGATTCTTCACCTTGGAACCTTGACATTCTCTAGCCTCTACCAAGGGGCTGCCTCTTCTCCTGGCCAGGGCTGACCCCTCTGCTTGCACCCTCAATCCCACCCTCCCCAGTCTCCAAGGAGAGGTCGAGCTGCCCCCTGATCTCCCCTGGCTCTCCATTCTTCTTTCTCCTTTTATTCAGTGGCTCCTTCCCCCGCTGCCTGCCGACAAGCCCAGAACTCCTCTTCCCTGGAGTGGGCCATCCCCTCAAACTATTGTCCTGGAATTCTCTCTTTCACAGCCTTGTTACCTCCGCTTCCTCGCCTGGCACTCACTTCTCTACCCTTGCGATGTCCCAGCACTCTTCTGACTCTGCTCTCCCTGAGGCCACCGTCAGTGCCTCTTTCTAAGTCCACTGGCCTGCTTTCTATTCTTGATCTCTCCTCAGCCTCCAACCCACCATTAAGGACATTCCTTGTTCCCCACGGTCACCCCTGTACTTCTCTCACTCAGCACCCTTACCTCCTATGAAATCCACTTGGTCAAGAAGTTCTACCTAGCACAAATGGCAGTGGCTGCAGTAGCCTGACCCTGTGGCCATCTCCTTCCTTTCTCTAGAGGCGTTCCTGCCCGCCCTCTTTCTTCCCTAACCCTTGACTTTAGGCCCTTGAGTATTCAGACAGATGCTCCCTTAGCCTCCCAAAGCTCTGTTGCACCCTTCAGCTCCAGTCCCTGGAGCTCACCAGGAGCCCCAAGTGCTCCACTTCCCTAGTTAAGAACTTAGATGTGCCCCCATCTGAGTGTCACATTTTGTCATTCCAACCCTCCCTTTGCATCAGTGTCCTCAACCTGTTCTTTGCCTTTAATGAGACCTTCAGTCCTTCAGTCATCAACCCACTCAGACCTCTCTCCTGCCTCCAACTTACACTCAATAGTCAACCATTTCAGTTCTCTACTGTCCTCTGCCTCCGTGTCCTGTCACCTCCCGCTATCTGCCTCCTCTGCTCCTACGAACACAGAAGAAATTCGTATGAAATTCATAGTATCCAATCTCAACTGGGCTTTCGCTGCAGCAAGGCAGCCCTTTTGTTGATGGACTCCTTGTCTCCCTTCCAAGCCTTCTCTTTGACGGCTTGCCCTTCTCTCTCAGCAGAGGACTTTCAATGCCCCCCTCCTGTGCTCCCCCGACCTTGTCTGCCCCTCCCTCCTCCTCTCCCCTAGTCTGGCAAAGAGAGGGCCAGCCCCTCTTCTCGTGTCCCTTCCCCTCCCGTCTCCTGAAGATTGTTCTCCCAATCACTCCCCCCACGACATCTTCAACCTCTTCCTATCTGCTGGCTCTTTGCCTACTGCCTTCGAGTGTGCCCACCTCCCCCACCTCTCAAAAACCTTAGCTAGACCTCAATATACCTTCAGACTATGATCCTGTCCTTTCAAACCAAGAGTCCCCTCTGCAGTAGTCAGGGGTGAACCAGACGACCAGCCAACACATTTCTATATTATCTCAAAGTGCTGAGTCCTTTAGAACTGAGCCCCACACACGGTTCGAGGCCCCAAAGATCATAGGTGAGGCCTTCCCCTGTTTGCCCACATTACACTCTCCCCTTAAATCCTCACTGTCCTCAGAAAACCAGTTGAGATGTAGCACTTGGCACATTTATCCACATCTCCAATTCTGGAGAGTTCTCGAGGGTCCCAGGGAGGCTCAAGCATTACCTTTTCAAGCGCCTACCCCAGTGCCCTGAACTACAGAATTTCAACAAAGAATGTTCTCAATGGCTGCCCCCTACATATCATTTAGAGTCCCAAAGAACCCCACTCAGTACAGTCCCAAGCCATCTCCAAATTACAGTCATTAAAGAGGGCCTACAACAATTACGATTGACTGACCTGGAGATCAAAATCACCCTAAAATACAAAATTAGGCACTCAAACACTATTACAATGTTTAGCATCCTCACATTTTTTTTTTCTGAACACACATTACTTTCCAATCCCCTGGTCACTGGCCACGAGGAGGGAGACGTCCCTTCCCTGTACTATTTAGAGGACT
Source organism: Phascolarctos cinereus (assembly GCF_003287225.1). NCBI lineage: Eukaryota > Metazoa > Chordata > Mammalia > Diprotodontia > Phascolarctidae > Phascolarctos > Phascolarctos cinereus. The sequence continues at coordinate 256,618,983 of NW_027556402.1, read as the reverse complement.
CATAGCTTGTGACCATTGGCCTGGCTGGAAGCGCAGAGAGCACAAAGCTTGGTGGAGAGGAGGCAGCATCCGGATTATTCTCATCTTACGGCACTTTTCCATCTCTAAAATGTCTTGAAAGCTGGTCTCTTTGAGTTTGAAGACTTGTCAACTTGGGCGTGGATTGTCTTCTCGGAAGACCTGGTCTGGTCCGCCCGCTTTTCTGGACTTCACCCTTTAGCTTCCATTGTCACTTCCTCATTTAAGACATTGGCCACCAGAGACTAAACGTGGTGAGTCTACCATTGTCAATGAGGAAGACACATTATCAGAGATGTTCTATTTATCATCTATTTATTGTCTCTTCAATTTAATTTAGAAAATGTTGGTGATAACCAGGCTTAGTTGGGTTTCTGCAAATCCCCCCACCCCCTTACTCTTCATTAAAACGAAAACAAAAACTCAAACCCTGACTTCTATTTTATCCTCCTCTGTAACATTTTATTGGGCAGCTAGGTGGCACCATAGTGCACAAAGCACAGGAAGGTTCATCTGGCCTCAGACACTAGCTGTGTGACCCTGGACAAGTCACTTAACCCTGTCTGCCTCAGTTTCCTCATCTGTAAAATGAGCTGAAGAAGGAAATGGCAAACCACTTCAGCATCTTTGCCAAGAAAGCCCCCCAAAGGGGTCACAAAGTGTCAGACAGGACAAACAACAAGACAGCAGGGAGAGGTAGTCCCAGCTTCCCAGCCACACAGGGCTGGGTTCGAACAATTCAGTAAAGTTTTCTCACAATTTCTACAATTGAAAAAAGTTTTTCTCACAAGACAGAAATTGGATTAAGCCCATAATTGAATAGAAAGGGAACTGAGCTAGATCCAGCATTGAGTCACAAGGTGAAGTCAATGGGGTTCACTGCGATCTCACAATTCTGTCGGGCTAATGACAGCCCTGTGAGTGGGGTGCTATTAGGCCAACAGAGGGGAAGTGATTTGCCAAGGCCAAACAGTGTTTGAGGCAGAATTCAGACTAAGGTCTTCCTGACTCCCGGTCCAGCTGTCTATCTGTTCACTGTCCAGTGAACATCTATCGGGCAGTTCATGAGAAAATGAACATGAGTGGTAGAAAGGAGGAGGAGATGCCTCCAGAAACAAGAGGGTAAATGGTGGCTTGAGATGGTGGGTGAAAGCAGAGCTTCTTCCCCCCCCCCCCGTTAGGAGGTCGTCTTAGCTGCAGCAAACACCTCCTGGCACCCCCCAGCCCCCTGCCTTCAGGCTGAGCTGAAGGTCTTCAAATATAAATGATCATGTGCATGTAATATCTTATAAATTAGTGAGAATGGATGAGTGATAAAATGATTAAGCTTTTACTACGTGCAAAGCAGTCCGTGCCCACAAGGAGCAGCCATTTAATAGGGGGAGATCTCACATGGAGAAGACTTTGGCTGCAAATACGATAGGAGGGCCCTTGGTCCTTGGAGTCACTGCTGCAGAGCTGAGGGTCACTTCTTCGGTCAATCACTCTGTCCATAAGCATTGGTTTAACACTCGGGAAGCGAGGCGGACGGCCCCTGCTCTCATGGGCTCTCGGTTTAATGGGGATATCACATACAAACAAGTGTGTACACATACAAGATTGTAAAGGCAGGGTGAATGGGGTGGGGGGGGGGATCCATCTCGGAGGGAAGGCGGCAGCAAGAAGTGGGGCGGGAGACGTTCCTTACAGATGCAAAGATTTGAAGAGGGAATAGAAGGAAACCGGGAAAGCCTTGGGGGGGGCGAGTAAGAATGGGGCCAGTCAGGGAAATGGGGAGATCGTTAGATCACGAAACACAGTGTAAGAAGTCTGGAGGGGTCGGACGGATTTGATCAGGGGTCCTGGAGATGATCGTGTTTACTGGTCACGTAGAATGGGATGAGTGCGGCACTCAGTCAGAGGCCATTGCAGTAGTGCAGGGGTAGGGGAGGAGGGGGCAGAGTCAGGAGAGAAGGGGGCGAAATCGAGAGCTGTTTCACTAGGAGTTAGCAGCAAGTGGGATATGCTGGGTGAGAGACAATGAGGAGGAAAGGATGATGTCTAGGGGCCTGGAAGGATGGTCATGGGAGTGTGGAGGAAAGATAGTGAGTTTCGTGCTGGACAAGTGGAGCTGGGGCCCCGGGAGGTCACCTGACCTGGCCTAGTCCTGCTTTTGAGGGATAAGAGAGACACCTTTGGGAGCTGGTCTCCCAGGCTGCCTGCGCTGTTCCTTGCCCGCCTCCCTGTTTGGCTTGCTTGCAGGCAGGAGGGAGATGCTATTTCATCAGCTCCCTCACTGGTGCCCTCATGTAAGCCGCCTAACAACTCTAGTGATATTATTCACCCCCCTGAACTCTTCTGGCATCTGGTTGTACCCCTCCCAGCCCAGTGAGCCTGTGGCTGTATTCATACAAATCCTGTCTCCAGTCTCCACTGACCTCTTCCTTTTTCCATCCTCTTCAATCTTCTGCTGCCTCCCACTCCTTCCACTGTGCCCTCTAAAACATTGTTCTAAGGGTAACAAACTTGTTTTCAGCTTAAATCTTTTCCTTTGCCACTCCTTTCATCTTCTGGCTCCCCTGTGATGGCGCAGTCTCCCTAGCCACCCTTTCCAGAACTGGCTGCAAATACACATAAAAGTATACTTGAACAAAATTTCACTCATCCTCCCCTCCTCACCCTATCCACCCCCGCCTCTACCACTGGTTAAGGGTGGGGGGGGGGGAAATGGGAATTTTTTTTTGTTTTGATATCACTTTAATTTCTGAATATTCCTTTTCCTCTCCTACCCAATAAATCATCCCTTATAACAAAAACTTAAAAGGAAGAAAAAAACATAATATATGTATATGTGTATACACAGAAACCTCATATATGTATATCTATGTAGCATGAATGAAGTATGTTTACACTCTCCATATATGTATGTATTTATGATAACCATCTATCCACATATACATCCAGATATATATGTGGAGAAAGAAAGACAGAGATTGAAAGGGATAATGCACATTAATTTTTCAAAGCACTTTATTTAAATTTATTTTGAATTATCAATAATTACTTCCATAAGCTTTTGAGTTTTAAATTTTTCTCCCCCTCCTTCCCCCCCTCCCCAAGACGGCATGCAATCTGATATAGACTTTACATATACATTCCTATTAACCATATTTTCACATTAGTGATGTTGTAAGTAAGAATTAGAACCAATAGGAGGAACCACCAGAAAGAGGAAACAAAACACAACAGAAGGAAAAGAACAGCAAATTTCGAATGCTTCGATCTGCATTCAAACTCCATAGTTCTTTCTCTGGATGTGGATAGCGTTTTCCATCATGAGGCCTTTGGAGATCTCTTAGATCCTTGCATTGCTGAGAAGGGCTGAGTCTATCAAAGTTAGTCATCGCACAACATGGCTGCTACTGTGTACAACGTTCTCCTGGTTCTGCTCACTTCTCACAGCATCAGACCAATCAAGTCTTTCCTGGTTTTTCTGAAGTCCGCCTGCTCATCAATTCTTTTTTTTTTTAAATATAAATTTATTTATTTTTAGTTTTCAACATTCACTCCCACAAGTTTTTGAATTCCAAATTTTCACCCCATCTCCCCCCTCCCCACCCCAAGATAGCATGCATTCGGAATATCCCTTCCCCTAGTCTGTCCTCTCCTCTATCTCTCTCCCCTTCTCTTATCACCTTCCCCTTCTATTTTCCTATAGGGCAGGATAGACTTCTGCACCCCATTTCCTGTATTTCTTATTTCCCAGTAGCATGAGAAAACTTTTTTTAAACATATGTTTTTAAAACTTTAGGTTTCAAATTTTCTCCCTTCCTCCCTCCCCACCCACCCTCATTGAAAAGGCAAGCAACTCAATATAGGTTATACATGTGCAGTTATGCAAAACACTTCCATAGTAGACATGTTGTGAAAAACTAACTCTATTTCCCTTAATCCTATCCTGCCCTCCCATTTATTCTATTCTTTCTTTTGACCCTGTCCCTCCTCAGAAGTATTTACTTCTGATTACCCCTTTCCCAATCTGCCCTCCTCTCTATCATCCCCCTGCTCTCTTGTCCCCTTCTCCCCCTATTTTCCTGTAGGGTAAGACAGATTTCCATACCCAATTGAATGTGTATGTTATTCCTCCTTAAGCCAAATCCTATGAGAATAAGATTCACTCATTCCCTCTCACCTTCCCCAATTTCCCCTCCACTGTAAGAGACTTTTCTTTTCTGTTTTTTTGTGAGATAATTTACCCCATTCTACCTCTCCCTTTCTTCTTCTCTGAGTATAATCCTCTCTCATCCCTTAATTTTATTCTCCAGATATGACCCCTTAATCTTCAACTCACCCTGTGCCCTCTATCTATCTATCTACATATACATATATATAATTTTTTTCCTCCAACTACCCTAATACTGACAAAAGTCTCATGAGTTATAAATATCATCTTTCCATGTAGGAATGTAAACAGTTCAATCCTAATAAGTCTCTTATGATTTCTCTTTCCTGTTTACCTCTTCATGTTCCACTGGAGTCCTGTATTTGAAAGTCAAATTTTCTATTCAGCTCTGGTCTTTTCATCAAGAATGCTTGAAAGTCCTCTATTTCACTGAATGACCATTTTCCCCCCTGTAGGATTATACTCAGTTTTGCTGGGTAGGTGATTCTTGGTTGTAATCCTATCTCCTTTGCCCTCCGGAATATTATATTCCATGCCCTGTGGTTCTTTAATGTAGAAGCTGCTAAATCTTGTGTTATCCTGATTGTGTTTCCACAGTACTTGAATTGTTTCCTTCTGGCAGCTTGTAATATTTTCTCCTTGACCTGGGAACTCTGGAATTTGGCTATAATATTCCTAGGAGTTTTCCTTTGGGGATCTCTTTCGGGAGGAGATCAGTGGATTCTTTCAATTTCTATTTTGCCCTCTGGTTCTAAAATATCAGGGCAGTTTTCCTTGATAATTTCTTGAAAGATGACGTCTAGGCTCTGTTTTTGATCATGCTCATCATTTCTTACAGAACAATAATATTCCATTACATTCATATACGACAACTTGTTCAGCCATTCCCCAATTGATGAGTATCCTCTTAATTGCCAATTCTTGGCCACCACAAAAAGAGCTGCTATGAATATTTTTGTGCATGTGGGTGCTTTTCCCATTTGTACAATCTCTTTGGGATACAGCTCTATTGCTGGGTCAAAGGGTATGCACAGTTTTATAGCCCTTTGGGCATAGTTCCAAATCGCTCTCCAAAATGGTTGGATCATTTCACAACTCCACCAACAATGCACTGGGGGGGAAAATGGAATTTTTTTGTTCACCATTGTCATTTCCAGGCTTTCTCTCCACCTCTGTCATTCATTAACTTCTCCTCTGAGGTACCCTCAATCCATCTCTACCACCCAATCAACATACTGGTAGCTCTGAACAAAGCTGGAGAAAATCAGGAAACGGTGCAGACTGAACTTGTGCTCATAACCTCACTGGGCCCTCGCTGCAGCAAGGCAACCCTTCTCATCTCCCTGACTCACCATCCTGCTCACCACAGCAGCCTTTCCAGACCTTTTCATCCCTCCCCAAATCTCCTATAGCTCCCCTCCCTGCTAAGAACCTTGCCCCCATATCTGATGGAGAAACCTGAGATCATTCCCTGAGAGCTTCCTCTTCTCCCCTCTCATCAGCTCAGGCTCCCAGATGCCCTCCTTCCCCCCATCGTGTATAATGCGGTGGCCCTTGTCTTTGCCGACCCCCACTACATACACAAGTGATCCCATCCCACTCTGTCTTCTCTGTCACATTGCCCTCTCTCTTATTTTCAGGCTTTTCACTGTCTGCTGGCTGCTTCCCTATCTCATGTCTCCCCCTCCTCAAAAAATCCTCATTTGATCCATCCCTGCTGACTCCCATCCTGCATCTCTCCTCCCTTTTGTGGCTAACCTCCTTAGAAAGCCATCCACAAGAGGTCCCTCCGCTTCCTTTCCTGTCACCCTCTCCTTAACATTTTACAGTCCGGCATTTCACAATTCTACTGAAACTGCTCTCTCCAACGTTGCCAAATGCAGCGGTCTCCTCAGGCCTCATCCTCCTCCGCCTCTCTGCAGACTTTGAATCACCCTCTTCTCTCGAGGCGTTCTGGACATAGCTGTTCTCCTCTTACCCATCTGGCCACCTTCTCCTTCTTAGCTGGATCTTCAGCCAGGTTACGCCCTCTAACCTGGGGGATGTCTCCGGGGCATCATCAAAACTCAGCTCGTTATCTCCTCCCCCACCCCCTTCCCTTCTTCCCGAATGCTCTGTTACTGTAGAGAGCACAGTCCCCCAGGCTCACCATCTGGGGGTCATCCTGGACTCCTAACTCTCTTGCCCTCATATTTGATCTGTTGCCAGGCCTGCAGATTTTGCCTTTGTAACATCTCTGGAATATGCCCCCTTGTCTCCTCCTGACGCTGCCTCCCCCCCCACCCCCAGTCCAACCACCCTGGTACGGACCCTCGCCGCCTCAAGCCTGGGTTATTGCAGTAGCTGCTGGGGGCTCTGCCCGCCTCGAGTCTCTCTCCATCTCTCCTCATCTCCAGTCCATCCTCCGTTTAACTGCCAGTGACCTTTCTAAAGCACAGCTCTGATCACCACCTCCCTCCTCAAACGTCAGTGGCTCCCTATCGCCTCCAGGATCAAGTGCAAAATGCGCTGCTTGGCACACCTCGCCCCGCCCCCTTTCTAGTCTTACGTCTTCCCACCTGCCAGAGACGCCGGCCTCCTTGTCATGCTTCCCCCTTTCTTAGTGGACTCTTCCTGATCCCGTGGACCGTACTGTCCAGGAGGTTTTCCTGGCAAAAATACTGGCGTGGTTTGCCACTCCCTTCTCCAGGGAATGAAGGCAAACAGGGGCTAAGGGACTTGCCCAGGGTCACACAGCTAGTAAATGTCTGAGGCTGCATTTCAACTCAGGCCTTGCTCTCTGCATGGCCATAGCGCCCCCAACTGCCTCCTGCACCTCTTTTGGCTTTGTGCATTTTCTCTGTCCCCCGTATTTGGAATGCTCCTCCTCCTCACTCGACCTTCAGGCTTTCCTGGCTTCCTTCTAGTCTCAGTTAAAGTCCCAACGTGGACAAGAAGCCTTTCCCACGGGCTTTCTTACCTCTGTTACTGTCCCCACTTTCTCTTTTATCCATCTTGTTTGTATAGAGTCACGTGTTGGGCTGTGAGCACCTTGAGCACAGGGACTGCCTTCTGCCTTCTTTGCGCCCCCGGCACTTAGCCTGTGCCAACCTAGCACGGGCTTGGTTCTTAAGGATTGACTCACAGACTGCCTGACCTCCTCACTTACCTGGAGCTGCCCTCTCCGAAGTTATCAGTGGTCTGTCTCTCGTTCAGCAGTTCCTTCTCCACCAATCTGCTGCATGAGCTCTGCGTGGCCTTTCTTCTCTGGCTTTTTGGGACACTTTTCTCTCTGGATTTGCCTTCTACTGGTCCGACCACACCTCAGATTCTTTTGTGGTCTCATTACCTACATCTTACCCCTAACTGTTCCCCCAAGGTCCTATCCTGTGCCCTCCTCTCTTCTCTCTCTGGATAACCTCGTCAACTCTCATGGGTTTAACTATCATCTCTAGATACCATCATCTCTCACTCTCTTTCTCTCTCTCTCTGTCTCTCTCTCTCTCTCTCTCTGTCTCTCTCTCTCTCTGTCTCTCTCTCTCTCTGTCTCTCTCTCTCTCTGTCTCTCTCTCTCTCTCTCTCTCTTCTGTCTCTCTCTCTCTCTTCCTCTGTCTCTCTCTCTCTCTTGTCTTCTCTCTCTCTCTCTCTCTCTTCTCTCTCTCTCTTCTCTCTCTCTCTCTTCTCTCTCTCTCTCTCAGAAACAAGCATACAGCCCATCTTTTCCCTGAGCTTTCAGGCTCATATCACCAATTGCTTATTGGATGTTTCAAACTGGATGTCCTGGAGACATCTTAAACTCAGCAGGTCTAAAACCGAGGTTATTATTTTTGCCCCCAAATTCTCCCTTCCTAAGGGCAGAAAGCTGGCCCAGTAGATAGAGTGCTGGGCTTGCAATCAGAAAGAGTCATCTTCCTGAGTTCAAATTTGGCCTCAGCTACTTAGTGGGTGTGTGACCCTGGGTAAGTCACTTCACCCTCTTTGCCTCAGTTTCCTCATCTGTAAAATGAGCTGGAGAAGGAAATGGCAAACCCCTCCAGTATCTTTGCCAAGAAAACCCCAGATGTGGAGTCATGAAGAGTCAGACACAACTGAAATGACCCTACAACAAAATCTCTCCTCTTTTAAATGTCCTGGTTTCTGTCGAAGGCCACCCATCCTTCCTGGGTCTCAGATTTGGAATCTCAGCACTGTCCTCAGCTCGTCCCTCTCCCTCACTCACAGACCGGTCAGGTGCCAGTGTGGTCATTTCTGCTCCCGCACAGTCTCTCACTGGGTGGCTTCTGTCCACTCACACCAAGACCACTGAGTTCTGGTCCTCGTGACACCCTGCCTGGAGGTGCTTCCTCTGTCCTACCCGGAGCTGCCACAGATCTTACGACCATTTCACTCTTCTCTCTAACCGAGGCCCCCTCTCTGAAGCCCCCCCCCCTCTGCCCCAACCTCTTTTCCTCCTCATTGACCATGACTCTCCTCCTGCATCCTGGGATCCAGCCGGGTGGGCTCTGCTCTCTGGTCCTGGATCCAGCCCATTTCCAGCCTCCTGCCCTTTGGACGAGCCACCGACCACTCCCAGAACACTCCTGTCCCTTAGCTCTGCCTCCTAAAGAGCTTTTCTTCCTTTAAGACAAGCACCATCTTTGGGACGAAGTCTTGCCTGAATCTCCCCTCAGCTGATTTATCTTTGCCTACTTTGCAGACACGTATGGATATGGACATGCAGGTATTAATTAACTGTTTGTGTTGCACAGATTTTTTTGTGTATGTTTTTCTTCCCATTAGAGTGCAAACTCATTGCGAGCAGAGACTGTTTCATCCTCGATGCTTGTCTCTCCTGCCCTGGGCAAAGTGCCTAGCACAGAGTAGGTGCTTCATAAATACTTTTTGATTGATTGGGTTTTTGGGGTTTTTTTTTTTTTTTGGTTAGGCAATGGGGTTAAGTGACTTGCCCAGGGTCACATAGCTAGTAAGTGTTATGTGTCAGAAGCCGGATTTGCCCTCAGGTCCTCCTGAATCCAGGGCCGGTGCTCTATCCACTGAGCCACCCAGCTCCCCTTTCTTGATTGATTGTTGACCCAAACTGGCCACCTCCCTGTTCCTCACGAATGACGTTCCATCTCCCGTCTCCAGGCTTTTGCCCAGGCTGTTCCCCACACGGGGAGCACCATCCCTGATCACCTTTCCCCGGTAGGATCCCCAGCTTCCTTCAGAGTGTGGCCTGGGGGCCTCCTCCTGCAGAAGCCTTTCTAGGTCTCTCTGGGCACTCGTGCTCTCCTCCCCCAGCCCTCCCATAGATCACTTTGTATATTTTGTATCAGGTCATCTGCCTACGCGTGCTGGGTGTGCCGTGGGTAGGAGAACATCAGCCTCCTGAGAGCGGGTGCTCCCTGATGGCTTCTTGAATATAATTCAGCAGAGCTTTCGGGGACGAGCCCCTGTGGTCAGTCTTTATCATCATCTCAGTGCATTTGTTTTCATCTTTTATTGATCACCTTAAGTAGACTTCTGGGCATCAGGTGGCCCCAGGCTCCAGGCTGGGGTTAGGGACACAGTGACCGGAAATGACACAGTCCCTGCTCTCAACAGCAGTTTCTCCAGAAACTGTGGCAAATAGGGCTAGGTGACTTGCCCAGGGTTACCCAGATAGTAAGTATCTGAGGCCAGGCTTGAACTCAGGAGGCTGAGTCTTCCTGACTCCAGGTCCGGTGCTCTGTGCACTATGGTGCCCCCTAGCGGTCCTGAAGACTTACCTTAGACTAAATGGCTAGTGAGGACAGGTGCTGTCTTCCGAGCTGCGGGCCCTGGGAGGGGCTCCAGGTGTCCCTCGAGGAGTACCATGTCCTTTCATCTGCCCTCGGCAGTCCCTTGGGTCTCACACGGTTCATCCTCCTACTCAGTTCCTTTCAGATCAGGGGTTGGGATGGACACTTGTAGTCTTTAGAATTCACAGTAAGGCGAGGGACCTGTCTGGTCCAGAGGCCTGGCCGCCTCTCCAGAGGGCTTGGGGAGTTCGGGCCTCCGTCTGACTTTCCGGACCCGTGGTTTCCACCTGCAGAGAGTCAGAGCCCCGTCTGGTTTTAGACCAGCGCCACTGATGGTGTCAACCTCTGACTTTGTATTTGTGCAGGCCGAGCAGGGCAGCCTGCCCTGCCCACCGGAAAGTCGGGGCTGGGGTGGGGGAGGGCAGACGGCCCCTTAACCTCCGTCATCTGTGACTGAACACCTGGAATGGAGCTAGGAATGCTCGACGTGCCTCAGAGGGGCTGGAGAAGCTGGCTTGCTGGTGTTCTTTTAATATATAAACATATATACATACATGTGGGAACATAGTTTATATAGTTATCAGATATGTTTATATAGTTATGTATTTATATGGTAGACATCTATTTATACCTTTTATTTCCATATTGCCTAAATTTCCCCCTGTACCCCTCTCCCTCCTTGAGAGCCATCCCTCATAACGAGGAAGAAGTAAAATTCAGCAACGTGAACTGCTCCATAGACACAATGGGACCTTACATGTAAAATCCCGGAGCTCTGGGCTCCTTCCCTTGAGAGCAGGGGGAGGAGTGGGAGGGGTCTTCCCTTTCTCTTTTTGGGGCCAGCCTGTTCTTCGTCATTTTACACCCCCCGGTTGTTTGGGGGGCAGGGGGGCCGTTCTTTCCACTTGCATCGTTCAGCGGTGGAAGGTCTGGCTTTCTTGGTTTTTCTCACTTCCCTCTGCATCTGCTCAGGCAGCTCTTCCCAGGCTTCTCCATGTCTGACCAGTCCCTCTGTGACAGTGCATCTCCTTCCGCTTCCTATAGGGCGCTTGGCAGGTTTCCTGGGCAGTGGGCAGCTCTTTGTTTCCAATTCTTTGCTGGCAGGAAAAGGTCTGCAATGACTCCTTGGGGGTTCCCAAGTCCTGTCTTTTTGTCAGTGGCTTCCAGTAGTGGGATCTGTGGGTCAAAGCGCAGGCTGGGACATGTGAGCCGTTGTGTTCCTGTTGAGGTCGGAGAGGTTTAGACCCCCCAAGGACTAGAGTATAGGATGGGTCATCTGGAATGAATTCACCGATTCAAGCATTCTTTGAGTCAAGGTGGCAAAGATTTATTATTACACCGTACAGCGGGCAAGGATTCTCAAGGAACCTGCCATGGTGGGCAGGGCAGGGAACTTGAAACTTCTCAGGAATGAGGCTAAAGCTTATATAGGAAAAGTAGTGACTTATGTGGCAAGTATGCTAATTAGGTGATAGCATACAACTATGTCATTCACTACTGGAAACCTCAGGGAGGGGGGTCATGTCTGAGACACGATAGCTTTGGGAGTTCACGTGTATAGCTTGGCCGCTGGGTTGTATATGTAACTGTGGGCATCAGTACATGATAGTTCTGGTCATACAAGGGAAATTCTACAGAGGTCACTTGGTTCTTGTAACAGCATATGCTTCACTGGGCCCACGTATGAGTCACTGCCAGAGACGGGGTCCTTGGGCTGGAGGGGAAACTGCCAGGGATAGTGTTTCTGAGGCCAGGGAGAAATCGGGATCTAAGCACAGGCACCCAAGCGCCCCATCATTCCCGTCTTTTGCTGATTGTGTTCCAACCTGGTTGTGCCACCTCACAGCCTGGGGTTACTTTTGTAAACTGTAAAACGCCATAGAAATGTGCGAGGTGGTCTTCATTCCCTTAAAGTCAGGAAACCTGAGGAAGGAAACGCATTTTTTCCAGCGTTTGGAATATACCAACTCACGAGCCAATGTCATCATGCTGAAATTTTGTGTGGTCTGCCAGAGGGTGGCCATCCCATATGGCTTGTGTGCGTCTCTCTCTCTCACACACACACACACACACACACACACACACACACTCACACTCACTGCCCTGGTCTCCTGGCCCAATACTTCCAAGCACCAGAATCGAGTCAATGCTGTTGCCATCCCAGGAGAGGGCACTGGTGCTCCTCCCGGAGTGTTAGCTGTGGTTAGGTAGCCCCTTTCTTAGCCCGCCTCTCCTCTAACAGATCTGGTGCACAGCTTGCAGCCTGCAGCCCATACAGATTGCCCCGGTGCTGGCCAGCACCTGGTGCTCCGTAGCCTGGGGGAGCGGAGGCCAGAGCGCAGGCACCTGCCCAGGTCAGCCTGCCCTCTGCCCTGTGGGCAGGAGGCTTTCACCTCCCTAGGGTTGACCTGGAAGGCTTCTGCTTGACCCCCACAACCATTCTCTAGAGCCAAAGTCTTTGAACTGAAGTGGAGTGGATCATTTGAATAACTTTAAACATTTTATCCTTGAAATATGATGGTTTGGTTTATCCATCCCCGCTCCCTGCATGCCATCCGTCTCCTCCTCAACCACTGAAGAAGTGCATCCACCCTCCTGCTCTCCTCCTGCATTGATTGATTCGTTCATTTGTCCATCATCCAGCCATTCATTCATTAAGCACTTGGGGTGTGCAGAGTTCTATGCTAAGGGCTGGGGGGACAGGGATTAGAGAGATGAAGAAGAGCTGGGCTTTGCCCTCTTAAAGTCTAGAATCTGGGGTGGGTGTTGCCCAATAATTATATAATATAACCTTAACAGAGTAAGATGAGAGGCTCAAAGTCCTGTGGCAATTCAGAAGGAGGAGATCGGGGGAGACTCCATGAAGGACATAGCCTTTGAACCAAGATTCGGCCCATTGTTTTAACAGATGGAGCTGGACACATGGGGGAAGGGAGGGTCTGGCATAGGGAAGAGTGTGGACAAAGAGATGGAGGCAGGAACCCAGAGTCTGGCCATTGGAGGTGCTGGAGTTAATGTGCCTTTTGGAATATTTTTCATCTCCTAAGATATAGATTAGGATCTGGAAGGGCCTCAGGGCTTGTGGGCACCATCACAGCCAGCAGTTATGCAGTACTTTGAGGGCTGCAAAGCAATTTACAAGAATCATCTCATCTGATCCTCTCCTGTCTCCAAGAGGGACAAGGGGCTAAGGCAGGGGTGAGGAACCTGTCACCTCTAAGTCCTCAAGTGTGGCCCTTTGACTGGATGTTCTGTGAAGTTTGGAGTCCATCAAAGGGCCGCACTTGAGGACCTAGAGGGCCACAGGTGTCCTCGAGGTCATGGGTTCCCCACCCCTGGAGAGCTACACTTCTCTACCTCACATCAAAGACTGTTAGTCTGGGGCTAGGGTGCCCTTTTTAGGGGTCAGAATAAAAGCTGCTTTCCCTGGGCACTCCAAAGGGGAAGGTAACAGCTGCTTCCTCTCATCAAATGCTGGTTATGCAAAAGACAGTCTAGAAAACCCATTTATCTGTGGAAACAGTAAACAGAAATGCGAGAGGGTACCCAGGGCATGCCAGCGTATTGTATCATCTCATCTGGATGGCTTCTTTAATGTGCAGCCCTTGGTTCAGAGCAAGCTGAAAATCTCAGCTCAACCAAGGAGAGAAAAATCAAATGGGGAAATCTGCTCTTACTAGTTTCTAAGGTTTCAGGGGCTGAAAGTTAAGAGGCAGACTAGGGACCGGCCCCCTCCACGTGGCTGAGGCTTTGGGGACTGCAGCTAGCTGTGCAAAAATGTGTACCTTCTAGCCTCCTCTGTGTCTGTCTCTGTCTGTCTCTCTCTCTCATCTCTCTACACTTAAGCACGTTCAGAGGTCTCTCAGATGACCAGGAACCATCTCTCTCTCTCTCTCTTCTCAATACAGAACACAATTTGGCTGCCTGTCAGGGAACAGTCCTAACCATCTTTGAATGGGAGTATTATATACCCAAAAGAATCCTCCTGCTGGAAGATCTCAAGGAGAGGCTGTGGAAAGGACATTGGCCTAGTCACTGGAGACTTGGGCATACGGGAGTCAGACTGGATGACCTCCCAGATCCCTTTTCCCTCCAAATCTATGCCCCTGTGGCCTATAAAGCTGTGATAAGTGTTTGCTTAGCAAAGAGAAAAACTAAGAGGCAGTCGGAGATGTAGTGGATAAGAAGACCTGGGGGAAGCGGAGGGATTCTGGACAAGTCACCCAAGCACTTGGTGACTCAGGGACGGCTTTGGCAGCTAGATATATGTGCCTTGTGAGCTCCCTAGAGCCCTGAAATCCTGTCCCTGAGCTCACAGAAAGCTCCTGAGGAAGGGCCAGCGGGCTCATTTCCCTGGCCGTACTGCTCTGAATGGTAGGACTAGGTTTGGTTTGGGTTGGGTTTAGGCTGGAACATTTTAGAGGTTTTCTTGCTAGAACTGGAAGCCCTCAGCCGGCCCTCTGATTCAGCCTCTGGATTGATTTGATTATAAGTGGGTGTCATCAACACCAGCCATGGTCAGAGGCCACTCGTTTTAGGCAGATTCTTCTCGGTTACGCATGCTTTGCTCAGCACCTAGCATGTGCAGAACGCTATGTTTGGCACTAGAGGGGAAGGAAATGTAATTATCATCAGGAACTGACCATCTCTCTTGCTTGGCTGGGCAGGAGGAGGAGATATAAGATTGCACCCACTGTCCATGATCTGTGATACTCCAGGTTGAATTCACAAAGCCAAAAGGAATTGGTACCCCGTGTCTTCATTCCAGGAGTGTTAAGGGCAGGGGCTACACCACTATAGTTGACTTCGTCCTCATAGCTATGGTCCACTCCACAGACTCAAAGCCCATGTTCTCTTCCCTTGTGTTTGCAGGTTTCATGGGACTTGAAGGAGTCTGGCTGTAGGATCTCACATCAGGCACCAGGATCTTGCTCACTTTTCTTAAATTTAAGAAAAAAAGAAAAAGGAAGCGAGTGAAAGTTTCCCTAACCCAGAAGGAAATGATGGGAAGAGGCTCAGGTAGGGTGAGCCCCCCGCTGGTGGGGTGCGGGTGCGGCCAGCGGATTTCTGTTCCAGCCGGGCTCTCCAGCTCTGACCTGGGCCCCAGCATTGCCTACGGCTGCCTCCATTTCTCCTTCCCCCTTGGATGCTTGTCTTCCTGAGGGGTGTGGGCTGCCCTGCTCAGCCCCTCAGATCAGGGATGTCCCCAGGCTCTGTCATCCGCTGCCCCTCCAGGTTGGGCTGGCTCACCCAGATCACAGCCTTTGAGACAGGCCCGGAAAAAGGCCTGGCATGTGCCCTGGAGGGGTTTGGGGTGAAGAGGAGAGAATAAGTGAAACCTGAATCGCGCCCCAGAGTCTCTGAGCCCTTGTCACTAGAAGGGCTGGCCATGCAGCTTCCCAAGTGCACACTCCATGCCCGGGCGTGGGCTCCTCCTGTCCTGCAGGCTGAACCAGCACAGGGCCCTGCTGAGTGACTGTCCGAGCTGGCACAGGGCGTCGTCCACCCTGAGTCCCCTTGATGGTAAATTCCAAGCTTTTTCTATAACCCAGGAGGTGCCACAGTGAGCCGAGCCCTGAGGTCTGGAGTCCAGATAGACCCGAGTTCAAATCCTGCCTCAGACATGTAGTAGCTGAGCAACCCTAGGCAAGTCACTTTACCTCTGTCTGCCTCAGTTTCCCTAAGGGGCGGCTTGAGGTGTGAGATGAGGCATGGGAGGACCCAAAGGAAGGCCCTAATACCCAGGGTGGCTCCCAGGCTGTGAAGGACGAGAGTCGCTGACGCTCCCGCAGGGATCTGGCGCGTTCATCTCTGGGGACCATGTCACTCCGAGTGGAGTCCAGCCGCCGCCACGACGGGGGTCCCCAGGGCCCTGAGTGTCATGGGGAGGGAGGCTTTTGTTTCTGATGCTAAAGACATGGGCAGGGGCAGTCCCCTTCTCTTGGCTGGCTTGCCGTTCACTGAGCCGGGGGCCTTCCAGAGAAGGGGCACTGAGAGTGTTGGCACGGAGGAGAAGAGTCTGGGGCACAGGCTGCCTGCCCTCCCTCCTCAAAGTTTTCTGGATCATCCATTGCAGAGGGTGCCGTGACCCAAAGCCTTGAACCTTCACGGCTTAAGACGGGTGGGCTTTGTTAGCCATCCGTCCACAAGCATGCCTCACATGCTTCCCTCGTACTAAACATTGGGCTGAGGGCTGGGCAGCAGGGCCCCTGCCCTCAAGGAGTTCCTAGTCTGATGGAAGAGGCCACAGGACAGGTAGACAGTAATCCCCTAGGGAAGCCACGTGGGTGCCATGTGGATACCGGCATGGTGTATGGGGTGGGGGTGGGGGGGCAGGGAAAGGCCTCCTGCAAAAGATGGGGCCTGGCCAGCCGGTGTCCACACAGCCTCAGTGTGTCTACACGGCAGGGCCATCGGCACCTCTGTCAGACCTGCCACCTGCTCGGGGGAGGAGGAGGCCGCTGACTGTCCCGGCTCAGGTCAGTTACCTGGCTGACAAGAATAGCAGCCGCTGACCTTAGAGGAAATGGTCAGGAATGAGTAACGCTGCGGCCTCTTTGATTTCAGAGAGCCTCTGAAGCCCAGACCTCGCTGTCAGATGTGAGGAGTCCCTCGGAAGTGAAGGAGCTTGTTAAACTAGGCTTTATGGGGATCCCACAGAATGAGTGGAGCCACGCCTCCGCTGCTCTCCCCACGCAAAGCCCTTAGCTGTCAGGGTACCAGCGGGCGTGAGCGTCTCAGTTATTTACAAAGTTTGGGAGAAGAGTGCGGCCCTGGTCTGGCCCAGCTGGGTGAGGGCGTGGCTAGGCAGGCTAACTCCCTGGCCCTAGCCAGGCTTTGCCCCCAGGGGCCAGAGCTTCCAGACACCTGGCGTCAGGCGGAGGATGGCGGCACATTAGGCCTGGCATCGGCACGCTGGGCTCCTGCTGCTTTTCACGCTGATTTATCTGGGCCTTCTCCTTTTTTGTCCTGAGTCTTTGGTCTGGTAAATGGGGAGAAGGGTGCCCTTTCCTGATTGGGCATTGCAAGGACGAAAGGCATGAGTGCCTCTGGCTGGCTGGTGTTCTGACCCATTCCGTCTTTGGTCCTGGTGCCATGTGTGGTGAGACCACACGGGCTCAGGACAAGGGGGAAGGACAGCCCCCTGGTCTGCACCCCGGGTACAGGAGGGAAGGAAGGAGCCCATGTCTTCATGGAAACCCTCTGCCATCTTGAGAACAACCTGGTCCTTGTCATCCCTTGTAACAGAAGCTAATAACAGGCTGGACGAGAAATGGGCTTGCTCTGGGCCCATTTGATGGGTGCCTGATAGAGGCTGGGCCCTTAGGGACTTGACTCAGCCTGATGGTATGAAAGGTCAATGAGGTGTCAGGGTTCGGAGGGGGCAGAAGTAAGCTTTTCCCTGCACAGCTGTGATGGGCCTAGAAAGCCTGGGGTCAGACACCCACAGGCTCACAGCACAACCATCTATTGACTCCCTGGGGTGCTGGGCCAGACAGACCAGCGGAGGTCCTGGCAGTGTCTGGTCCACTCTGGGACTGAGTGCTCAGCGAGTTTGTCCCCTTGGAGCCGATCGAATGAAAAAGTGCTCTGGTTATCTCCCCAGAGAGGATGCCGCATCCCTGAGGGGTCTGCAGATCTTGTCTGAGCTTCTCAGAGACAAAGCAGTCTGCTGCTCCCGAGGGAAAAGTAACCCGAGAGCCAGCTGCCAGATGAGGCCCCAGAGGCAAATGAGGTGTCTTCCCAAGCAGCCCCTGCAGTATCGGGGACTGAAGGACTGAAGAGAGGAGAGGATTCCTCTCCAGACGAGCCTCAGGCTGCTTGGAACATGGAGCCGGGAGAAGCTGGACCCGTATTTGCTTAGGAGCCTGGGGCTTAGATAGAGGAGCTACCAGCCGGGATTGATGAAGACAGAGGAGCAGAAAGAGAAGAGGGTCCCGACAGCTGGGGTTACGGTCTGAAGAGGCTCTGAAGGTCATCTAGCCCAACCCCCTCTTTTGACAGATGAGGAAACTGAGACCCACGAGTCAGGCCTGGGATGCAGACCTTGATGGGACTTTGCATCCATTGCTCTTTTTTCCCTGCACTGTGGGGTTTGGGAAACAGGCATTCAACATCAGAGTTGGACAGGTCCATTGGTTAGGGCATCACGGCTGACCTATGACAGCAGGCTCGTTGGCTTTGTGGGAAGAAGCCCAGGCAGCCCCACCAGCCCTGACCGTTGGCCCCAAGGCAGACTGTCGGGAGCTCTCCTCAACCCCTCACCACTACCAGCTTGCCAGGGGCCAGTCAGTGGCGAGGTTGGTGCACCAAGGCAATGGCCTGTTTTCATTTATTCGAATGACAAGACTCTGACCCAGTTCTCCGTGGCCTCCAGGCTGCTCCCGGTGTTTAGATCCTCACGGCCATAGAGCCGCTCATTACTCCAGGGTAGATCGGTCCCTGGTGGGAAGACCCGTGTACTCCTGGACGCAACGACCTGAGCCCTCCTCCCCTCTGGGCATCCCCACTCCCCTCTTCCAGGCCTAGAACACTAGATCTCCCTCCTTACACCCCCTCCCCGCTCCTCTGGCTCCTTCAAGGCCCTTCTTCAGGAAGCTTTTGCCAGTCTCAGGTGATGCCTTCTGCTTTCTCTCTGCCCATTATCTCCACCGTATTTCATCCAGAGCCTGCTGGTACAGAGTTGTTTGTCTTGGACAGGGAGCTCTTTGAGAATAGGGCTGGGTTTTGCCTTTTTTCAGATCTCCAGTGTTTAGCCAAGAGTGCCTGCCGCCTAGTAGGTGCTTAATAAAGATTTGCTGACTGATGGACTGACTGACCATCTCTTCTCAGATCTTCTGCCTCCTTGGCCCCTTCTTTTCACCAAACTCACTAGCGGGGGTCCAGTTCTGTGGGAGGCTGGGAGAAGACTTCTGCTGACATCCAGGACCTCTAGCTGGGGCTGTTCTCTCCAGGGAAGGAAAATCAATGATTGGGAGGGGGAGGAGTCTAGGATGGGCTCCCCCTCACTAGTCTCACCCACATCACCAATGGGGGTGGGTTTTCAGGGCCTCGGCTCAGGCCTGCTCTCCTGGCACATCTGGATGACTGTTCTCAGAGGGCAGTAAACAGCAGGTTGATTCAAAACTAGGTGTTGGAAAACCCCTTGGGCAGGAGATTTCGAAATGAGATTTAGGTTAGAAAAAAACCACAGTGGGAGGGGTTGTGGAAAATGAAAGAGATGGAAAAACTCCAAGCCAGATAGTCATTGAGAAAGCAAGGAGAAATGAGAGGGTGTCAGGGGCGTGGGGAAGGAGACAGAGATAGCTGTCTGCTAGGCCCAGGGCCTCTGATGAAGGCTCTCGCACAGTAGGACCGCGGCACTCGGTTCAGGACATATCCGCACCAGCAGCATAGAGATGAACCCGGGGGAGTTCAGAGAGGGCCAGGAGAAAGTACCTGGGGGGTGGGAGGGCACACTCAAAAAAAAGGAGATACAGCCTGGATGGCTTGGATCTGGGGGAGGGAAAGAGGCTCAGTCATAGTCTGCGGCCACCGATGCCTGCCCAGCAGGCTGCCTCCATGGCTATCTGAGCCCAGACTCTGTTCTTTGCTCTAACCAGTTTAGGTCAAAAACCTCCAAGGCCAGCCCCCATTCCGTTCCCAGGCTCTCAGGGGCACCAAGTGAGTTTTAAGGCCTACACTTAATATAAACAAAGGAGAAGGTGACAGAGATAGACAGGAGTGGAAAGGGATGGAATGAGAGGGGAAAGCCTAGGCTGGACGAAAGAGGCAGGGGGCAACTAGATAGGAAAGAGGAAGGGGAGAGAGAATCCTTTGCTCCTGGGGCAAGGGGGGCCAGGAGAGGGGGACAGAGCCCACAAGTGGCACAGAGGGTGAGGAGGAGATCCGGGCCCAGAAGGAAGAAGGCAGGGGTACGCATGGCAGCCTGTGTCTGGGGCAATCACAGCGGGGACACTTTGTGGAGATCCAAATCATCTTCCGCTTAGGGAAATAGCTGCCGGCCAGTTAGTGATGAGAGGTGGAAGGCTTGGTGATTCACCCCATGTTTGTCTCCACCACTTAGAAGTCATTACTACCCCCCCCCGTCTCGTGGAGGGTGGGGACCCACCTAACCAGAGTGACAGCTTGGCCTCTTCTGGCTCCGCTGATGACAGATAACACGCTGTGGCATCTTCACCCCACCCACCTCAGCCTCCAAGCCTTTTGCAAAGAGAGCAGTAAACAAGCGATGGGGTCACAGACCCGTCCACGTGGGGTTCCCCCTAGTATGGTTCCTACACAATATGTATCTGGGGGAGCCCCTTTCAAGAGCCCCTGCCCCAAAGGAGACAGTGTTGAACATGTGGAACAATTCTTTGAGGCTACAGTCAAAATAATTCCAATGATTACTAGGGTTTCCAGAAAAATCAAATCATTTCATGGAATCCTGAAGTCCTGGAGCCAGAAGGCCCCTCTGAGAACATTGAGTTCAATACAACCTGAGCAGAAAGTCCGTTGACACATGGTTATTCAGCCCCTCCTTGAAGACCTCCATTGATGGGAAGCTCACTACTTCGCAAATTCCACTTTTGGACAATTTGGATGGTTAGGATGTTATCCTTATCCTCGCCCTCTAGGGCCAAGTAAAACTCGGCTTCTCCCTCTTTCATATGGCAGTCCCTTGGACATTGAAGAAAGCCGTCACAATCTAAAGAGGCTCAAAACCACCAGATTATACTGTCTGACATTTATATCTCTCCATCTAGTCCATGGGGTTATCTGAGAGACTTTATTAACTGCTCTGCCAAGATCTAGGTCCTCTGTGTCTACGATGTTTCTGTCAGAACAGGAAGTGCAGTTCATTTGACATGACTCGTTCTTGCTGTCTCCCTTTCTGAATGTTCCACATCCCTCCCTTCTAGGACTTTGCCAGGAACTGAAGTCAAGCTCAATGGCTTCTAATTTGGAGAATCCACCTTCTGGCCCATCTCCAGTCCCCTTGTCCATAGATCTCTGGAAACCATCCAGTGCCACCAGCCAGTAGCCTTGGGAGAAGGAAATAATAGGTTACTCTCATCAGAGTCACTTTGCTCTGCAAAGGTGACCATTGATGATTTGGCCCAAGAACCCACCCCTTGGAGCAGGCCTGGCCTTCTCCATAGCAGGTGCCACTGAGCACCTGGATTCCATGATGTTGAACTAGTGAAGAGAGACAGCCTCTCCGGGCCTGTTCCTGGCTCTTCCACAGCTTCCTAGATGACCTTTAACAGAACTGATTCCCAAGTGGATTCCCAGCTTCCCAGGTTGATTGATTCCCAGATTCTGCTACACTACCTTGGTCAAGTCACTTCCCCTTTATGTGCCTCAGTTTACTCAGCTGTCAAACAGGCATAATGGCGCTTTCATGGCTTGCATGCCTCACGTGCCTTTGGCTAGGCAAGCATTTTGTTGACAGTACAAGCCCTAGAAATAGAGGGCATGGGGATTAAATAACTTTAATGACGGGGCTAGCAAGGGTTTGTCTAGAGGATGGCAGGATGGCAAGGAGTCTGGCAAGCAAGGCTGTAGACTGTAAGCTCTTTGAAGGCAGGGACTCTCGTCACCTTCCTTTCTGAGTCCCCGTCACCTGGGACCGGGCCTGGTCCAGGGCAGCACTGCTCGTGGTTATCTGAGGGAGCTCCTCTACTCGTCAGGACGAGGGTGAAGCAAGAGCCAGGCTCCCGGAAGAAGCTCCCGGCTTCGGGACTTGGGTGACATGTTTTCTTGTTGGGCCTTGCATGAGGCCAACCCTCCCTCCCCTTCCGGAGTGCCAGGTGGGGCCCGCTTCTTTTGCCCTGTTATTACCGCTGGCAGAGGGAGAGCCAGGCAGGTTTGTTTGTGCCCCGGGGAAGGAGGGACTCAAGTCATTCCAGTTTTCCTGGTCCTGCTCATCCTCTGTGTTGGGGGGAGGAGCTGCTGGGGCCTGTTACCTGGAGTTCCCCCAGGGAGGGGCTGGCAGGAGCCGGCTGGACTGGAGCAGCAGAGAGGGCTGAGGGTGGCTCTTCTGGTCCTGGCCGACATCATCACTGGGTTTGGAAAGACGGGCCTGTGGGGAGGAGGTCAATGGAGGCGGGACGGGCTTTTGGGGTCTGATTCATCCCCAGGTTTTGTGGGCCTAGAAGCTCTTCTCCTGACCCGGCCCCAGCTGTCCTCTTGCAGCCTGCCCACTTCCCTCCTCGCTTCCTTTCAGAACTTTCGTAGGGAATGAACACTGGGCCTGGAGTGGGGCTGGCTTCCCATAGCAAAAGCTGTGCCCGTCTTCCAAGACTATCTCCCTACTTTAGTCTGAATCTCTGTCCCACGTCTCCTTCATAGCAGAAACTCTTAGAGAATTTCAAGATCTCAGTTTTTCTCTCTTTTCATTTCTCCCCTCTCTCTTCTCTCCCTCCATCTCTCTTCTCTCTCTCTCCCCTCTCTCCATCTTATTGTGTGTCTCTCTTTTCTATTTGAAGCTACCAAGTTCCAGAATACCACTTAAATATTTTTTTCAACAAATATCCCTTTGTGTTCAGTGAGACTGCAATCTCTGCTGTGGTCTGTGGGATTGTCATGAGGCTGGAAAGCCTCTCCATTTGCAACGTCTGAGTCTATAACACTGATTGCTCAGAAGTCTGGGCATTTGTCTCAAGGGAGGCATGCAGCTCCCTGAAATCTCCCAGCCCAGCAGTGACGCTCAGTGGCAGTTGGGACCCGCTGGCATCACACAGATGTTTTTTAAATGAGCTTAGAAGGTGCTGCCACAGTGATCCTAATGGATGGTGAGCTTCCTAATGGATGGTCTGAGCAAGAGGGTGAGAGCCTCCTGCTGCCAAAGACTGGCCCTCTTTCTGGCCCTTCTGTGATCTGTGTGCCTGGGTCATTCTTTTCTTCTCTCTGTGCTTGTACCTCAGTTTCCTCATCTGTAAAATGAGGGCATTGGACTGGCTTGAGATCCTAAGCCCTCTGATTCCTCACCATAGACCAAGGAGAAACAAACCAGAAGGGAGACGTGTTTGTGGTAACTGGGGAGGAAGGCTTGGGAGTGGACAGCTGGCTGAGGAAGGGCATTTGCTCATTTCTCACAGAGCTGCCTCCTCTGGCTTGTCTTCTGGGACCATTGTCCAGGCTGCTCCCATTTCTATTGTGGTTGGGGCCAGCAGCAATTTTTAAAGCTACCACCCCCATTTGAGAGATTGGATGGGTAGGGTTTATTCCTGTTTTACATCGAGGAAAAGTGGGGCACTGAGAAAAGGCCATCCTTCACTTCGTGGTCAGGGAAAAATGCAGATTGGATTCACCAAGTCACAGAATCCCTACATTTGACTCTCAGCTTTCTATTGGAGCCCCTAGAGGGGTAATAACAGATGATTCAGGCTAAATAAGTTGTGGTATGTGAATGTAATGGAACGCTATTGTGCTATAAGAAATGATGAGCAGGCAGACTTCAGAAAAACCTGGAAAGACTTGAATGGTCTGATGCGGAGTGAAGTGAACAGAACCAGGAGAAGGTTGTGCACAGTAACAGCCACACTGTGTGATGACTGACTTTCATAGACTTGGCTCTTCTCAGCAGTGCAAGGATCTAAGACATCTCCAAAGGCCCCATGATGGAAAATGCTCTCCACATCCAGAGAAAGAACTATGGAGTCTGAATGCAGATCAAAGCATACTATTTGCTCTTTTTTTTCTTTCTTGTGGTTTTTCCCTTTTGTTCTGATTCTTCTTTCACAGCATGACTACTGTGGAAATACATTAATATGATTGGTACATAACAGAGCCTATAACAGATTGCGTGCTGTCTTGGAGAGGGGGCGAGGGGAGGGAAGGGAGAGGAGAGGGAGGGAGGGAGAAAAAAATTTGGAACTCAAAATCTTATAAAAGTGAATGTTGAAAACTATCTTTACATGTTATTGGAAAAAATAAAATACTATTAAGTTGGGGGGGGGAAGGGAGAAAAAAACAAGCCAGATGATTCAAATCCTGGCATCACAGAATCCTAGATTTGCGAGGGAAAGTGTTTCACAGCCTCTAGTCCCACTCATACCAGAAGGACCCCCCCCCCAATCACATTCTTGACAAGGAGCCTCCCGGCCTCTGCTAGCAAACCTCCAAGGACCAAGGTACCCTTCTTTCTCCAGGTAGCCCTCCACTCCCCTTTCGGGCAGCTCGCATGGCAAGGTTTCTTGGAACGGAGCTGAAACGTGCCCCTTTGTAAACTGGCCCCTTGCTCGCGGCTCTGCCCTTGCTGGTGTCCTCCGTCCTCCCTGTGAGCGTCCTTCAAAGCTGCTCCCACATCCCCCAGAGTCTCCTCCTCGCCAGCTCCTTCAATACCACAAGGAACAGGAGCATCGAATGACATCAAAATATAGACTTGTCATCTTTGCTTTGCTTTGCCCCGGATGCCACGACTTGCTCCTCCTCTCACTGACCCCCTCCATGCCGTGGACCCCAGGCCCTCCCTGGGCAGCGCTGCCCTCCTCAGGTCTCTCTCCAACTTGTCAATGTCCTTCTTAAACCACGGCGGGCCCAATGAAGGCCACTTCCCTTTCTTTAGCACTGACTAGGTGTCGGGCACTGTGCTAAGTGCAGGAAATGCAAATACAGGTAGAAAGACAGGCCCTGCCCTCAGGAGCTTACAATCTGATGGAGGAAGACAACCGAAACAAGGAAAGGGAAAAAAGAAGGGCCTCAGCTTCCTCCTGAGATGGTGGTTTGGGGAGGAGGTGCCTCCCCCAGAGGAGTGGAGGCAGCTCCCGGGGTGTGAATGCCAAGTCTGGAGTAAGGAATCAAGATGGCCAGGGAGGTCCAGAGTGCTGCCTGGAGAGGAAATGACTGCCTCCAGAGGAGGTCTGACAGAGGCAAAGCCAGGGCGATGATGACCACAGCAACGACTGGAGACTTGGCCCCCCTTAACGCAGCCCACGCTCCACTGGCCTTCTCAGCTGCCGCTTCCCACTATTGACTCATGTTGATCTTGTGGTCCGCTAAGACCCTCAGGTTTTTTTTTTTCCAGAACACCTGCTGGTTCCTCCTGCCTCCACCGTCTTGCACGTCTAGGATGTACATTGGCCTTACTGTTTATGCAGTGGTTTCATCCTAACGCTCTTCTAAAGTAAGGTAGGCATTAGCACCTTTTTATAGATCAGGAAAAGAAGGCTTAGATGAAATGACTTGACCAGCAAGCAGACAGGCCTGGTTCTAGAACACTGACAACTCAGCGAGCTTTTCTGTTACGCCACGCTTCCCCAGATCACAGAATCAGAAGGCCCTCAGAACTGGCCCTCTAGTCCCACCCAGATCTGCATAAGAATGGCAGCTACAGTATACTATCAGCCTTTCCTTGGAGACCTTCTACGATGGGGAGCTCACTGCCATCTGGGGCAGCCTTGGGATGGCTCTAAATGTTTGAAATGTTAAAAATATTAAGCTGGCATGTGTCGCTGCAACTTCCCCCTTTCTCCTAGTTCTGCCCTTTGAAGCCAAGTCAAACAAGGTTAAATTCCTCTTTTTTTTTTTTGGCAAGGCAATTGGGGTTACGTGACTTGCCCAGGGTCATACAGCTAGTGAGTATAAAGTGTCTGAGGCTGAATTTGAACTCAGATCCTCCTAACTCCAGGGCTGGTGCTCTATCCACTGCGCCCTCTAGCTGCCCCAAGGTTAACTCTTCTAATTAAATCATGATCCCGAGGCCCTTTCCCGGTCTTCCCACCCTCCTATGGACGCACCTGATCCAGAGTGTGGAGCCCAGTCCTACAGACTTCGCCTGAGCAGGGCACAAGCAGCCGCAGGGCTCCTCCCCCTCAGTCCCTAGCACGCTCTAGGCCCCTCCCAAGGCAGCCCAGAATCTCTTCAGCCCCTTGGTCGCTCAGTCATTCTGAGGGCTTGCAGTTCAGGAAGGCCCCACCTCCCTTTAGAGCTCCCCTGCTCCACAACCCCCCACCCAATCTTGTACTTTTTTTAACCCAAGTGTAAGACTACATTCAGTCCTGTTGAATTTCATTTGATTAGATTTGGCCTAACATTCTGCAGGACAGCTAGTGGTGCCACAGTGGACAGAGCCCTGGGCCTGGAGTCAGGAACACTCATCCTCCTGAGTTCAAATCTGGCCTCACACACTTACCAGCTGTGTGACCCTGGGCACTCAGTTTCCTCATCTGCAAAATGGGCTGGAGAAGGCAATGGCAAAGCACTCCAGTATCTTTGCCAAGAAAACCCCACATGGGGTCAGGAAGAGTCGGACAGGACTGAACAACATTCTAACCTGTAAACAGGATCTTGACACTATGAAGTGTGTTAGCTTTACCTTCAGCTTTGTGTCACCTGAAAATCTGACAAGCACATCATCTGTATCTTTCTCCAATTATGAAACAGCTGGGAAGCCCAGATCCCTGGGCCACTCCACCGGAGACCTTCCGGGGTTCACACTGACCGGTAAGTGCGCCACACTGCATTGTCTTCCAACTCACCCGCTCTCCAACTTTTTCGAAAGAATAACGTGATTAAGTGCTTTGCAAAATCTAGGAAAACAGTGTGACAACATTCTCCTGATAGAAAAATAACCCTCTTAAAAAAAAAAGGCAAAGGGAAATGAAGTTTGTTTTGTTCTCTAAGAAGCCTGGGCGGAGGGGAGGGTGCCCTAAAGACTTCACCTGGTCTAGGTGGAGTGAAAATGCAGAGACATTGAAATGTAAAGGGAAGACCTTCAGATGCAAAGGAGACATTCTCCAGCACAGCCCTCCCTCACTGAAATCCAATTCACTTGCACTTCTTGACGTCATGGTCCTCGGGGGGAGAAGAAAGTGACTGAGATTTGAAAAGTTCAGTTGCATATGAAGAGGCCAGACTACATCAGACCAAATCCTGGGGACTTTTCTTAATCCTCTTCTTTCCTGACCTCTCTGCTGCCTTTTGACCCTGCCCATCACCCTCTTCTCCGGCCCATACTCTCTTCTCTCTAGGTTTGGGGAGACCTCCACCCCCCCTCCCGGTTTTCCTCCAACCTCTCTGACCGCTCCTTCTCAGTTTCCTTTGTGGGATCTTCATCCAGATCACAGCTGTCCCTCAGGGCTCTGTCCTGGGTCCCCTTCCCTTCCCTTCTCTCTCTCTTATCACTTCACTTGGTGATCTCATCAACTCTCCGCTAATGATTCTCAGATCTTATCCAGCTCTGACCTTTCTGTGACCTCCAGTCTCTCATCTCCAACTGCCCATTAGACATCTTGAAGTGGAAGTCTCATAGAAAGCTGAAACTCAAAATATGAAAGACAAAACTCAATTATCTTTCCCCCAAACTCTTCCCTTCCAAATCTGCCCATTGCCAGGGCCCCACCATCCTCCTAGTCCTCCAGGCTGACAACCTAACAGTTGGGCTCTTCAGGCTTTCATCCCCCACATCCAGTTTTCTGCCAAGGCCTGTTGTCTCCTTTGTGTTCGGTCACTTCAGTTGTGTCCAACTCTTCATAACCCATTGGGGATTTTCTTGGCAGAGATACTGGAGGGGTTTGCCGTTTCCTTCTCCACTTTTTTTACAGATGAGGAAACTGAGGCCAACGGGGTGAAGTGACTTGCCCAGGGTCACACAGTTGGTAAGGTCTGAGACCAGATTTGACTCAGGTCTTCCTGACCCCACACAGACTCATCCACTGTGCCACCGAGCTGCCTAGATACCTTTGTAACATCTCTTTTATATGATCCCTTCTCTCCTCTGACAATGTCACCAGGCTGGTGCCTCCTGGTGAATCTGCCTGCCATAGGTCCATCCCCCTCCAGTTCATCCTCAAGTTCACTGTCAAGGTGACCTTCCTAGAGGGCAGCTCGGACCAGGTCAGCCTCATGCCATCAGTTGTTCTTCATTTTCTCGAAGAGGACCCAAATGACATCACGACGTCAGCCTCAAGGTACAGTGTGTCTGACCATGGCTGATCAGAGTTCGGAAGTCTCCACCACCGGTCCGGCACAAATAGTTCTCAAGAATATTTGGAGTGGAGATGTCTCTAAATCTGCACATCTCACGTTTCTTTTGAGCTACTGCAATTCTGCTGTGCCCATAGCACCTTCTCTGACACAGATACACCATGTGGAGCGGTCCTGTGTCACACAATCGATTGCAGAGTTCTTCAGAGAGACCTTGGCAGTGTTCTTGTATCACTTCTTCTGACTTCTACGTGAGCGCCTGCCTGCCTTGTATGAGTTCTCTGTAGGCAAAGTGTACTTTGGCATCCAAACAATCGGGCCAGCCCATCAGAGTTGCATTCTCTGCAGTAGAGGTTGAATGCTTGGCAGTTTGGTTTGAGAAAGGACCTCCGTGTCTGGCACCTTATCCTGCCAGGTGATGTTCAGCATCTCGCTAGGACAATCCACATGGAAGGGATTCGGCTTCCTGGCATGGTGCTGGTAGACGGTCCAGCTTTCACAGGCACACGACGATGAGGTCAGCAAAGCGGCTCTGTAGACCTTCAGCTTGGTTGGCAGTCTAATCCCTCTTCTCTCCCACACTTTCCACTGGAGCCTCCCAAACACTGAGCTAGCTCTGGCAATGGGTGCTGTTCATCTCATTATCAATGTGTGACAAGTAAGTGAACACAGGATTTAAAATTTCTCCATTTGCTGGAACTAATGGTTCCATGTATGGATAGCACGGTGCTGGCTGGTAGAGAACCTCTGTTTTCTCGGTGTTAATTGTCAGGCCAAAATTAGAGCAAGCTGCAGAGAACTGATCCACTCTGGAGCTGCTTCAGAGGCTGCATCGGATGCACAGTCATCTGCAAACAAAAAGCCATGCACCATCTCTCCCTTCACTTTGGTCCTGGCTTATAGCCTTTTCAGGTTAAATAATTTACGGTCAGTGCAGGAGCTGACTTTGATGCCATTTTCATCCCCGTTGAAGGCGTCTGACCTTTCTGAAAACGTCATGCTACAAAGCTTGGGGGCAAGCACACAGCCTTGCTGCGCTCCCTTAGCAGCTGGGGAAGCGTGACAGGTCGTCCGTTATCTAGAACGCAGGCGAGCACGCTGTTGTGGAACAGGCCGACGACGGAGCTTCCGCAAGCCCCCATGACTGACGGCACCCAAGAACGTGGCGCATGGAGCGACTGATGCTTATGGAAGGCACGCTATCCGGCGGACCCAGAAGATGAAGCGCTCTTGCTTCTTGTTGTGAGAGAACTCGGGCAGCATCACATCCAATCAGCAGCCCCGAGTGCCGCGCGTCTGTCGAGGGAAGCCCAGATTACCGAGCTCGGAGCGGAACGCACGTTCTTCTGGAGCGGCGGTTCTGCAACCAGCACTAATGCGGTCATCAAGCTGACGTGCCTCTCAGAAGGCGTGAAGGACAGGCTCGGGACAAGGCAGGAAAGGGCCATGCCGCCACCCTGATGAGCCCTGACGAGGTCAGAGAAAAGCCTTGTGAAGACCTCCGTGAAGGGGCGAGGTCGGGCTGCCTTCTCGTCTCTCTCTAGTCAGGTCCCACTCGATCTTTGTAATTTTGTCACATTAAGTTGTGATTGTTGATGTCCTTGCTTGCTGTCCACTCCCATTGTTGTACTCACTGTGTGTTGGGTCTTTTTTAGTTCTGCTGACTTTCCTCTGCATCAGTTTATGTAGATTCTTCCATGCTTCTCTGTATCCATCATCCACATCATTTTTTTTTAATTAAGAACACTTAGTGAGTGCTAAGAATTAGATTTTTAAAAAAGTTTTATTCACATGTTTTATTTTTGCTTTGTTGTTTTTTGTTTTGTTTTTACTTAAAAAAATATTTGGAGATCATCCTCTGTGACTGTTGCTGTCCAATTCTTTATGACCCCGCCTTTGGGGGTCTCTTAGCAAAGATCCTGGAGGAGTTTGCCATTGCCTTCTCCAGTTATCTTATAGATGAGGAACTGAGGCAAACAGGGTAGAGTGACTTGCCCAGGATCACACAGCTAGTAAGTGTCTGAGGCTAGATTTGAACTCAGGAAAACGAGTGTACCTGACTCCAAGCCCAGCGCTCTATCCACTGTGCCACTTAGCTGCCCCACAGACATTTCTTATAACACAGTGATATTCTATTACATTCATGTACCACAATTTGTTTAGACATTCTTCAGTTGATGGGTATCTACCTTGTTTTCGATTCTTAGCTAGCACAAAAAGTGCTACTGTAAATATATTTGAGTCTATGGGGACTTTTTCTTATCAATGGCTTCCCTGGGGTGTCTTATCAATGGGGCCTTTGTTGGCCCCGTAAGAGAATCTCTGGTTCAAACATTTTAGTGACATTTTAGCCACTTTCTTTGCATAATTCCGAAATGGTTGTACTACGTCACAGCTCCACCAACAATGTATTAGTGTGCCTACCTTCCCACAGCCCTTCCTGCATTGACTGTTGCTGTTTTTTGTGATTTATGCTAATTTCCATGGTGTGAAGTGAAACCTTAAGGTGGTTTCAGTTTATGCTTCTTTCTCTTATTGCTAGTGATTTGAAGCATTCTTTTATGTGGTTGTGAATACTTTGCAATTTTATTTTCCAAAACTGTTAGTTCATAGCCTCTGACCATTCATGTATTGGGGAATGGCTGTAAATCTTATATTTAATAATTGTTTATGTATCTTGGATACCAAACCCTCATCAGATAAGTTTGATACAAAAATCTTTTTTTTTTTTTCCATTTGACCGCTTCCCTTCTTATTATAAATGCTTGGACACTGTCTGGGCAGAAGCCTGTCAGCTTCCAGTTGCCTCTTCTGCTGTAGACACAGTATTATGAACCTTCATAATTCATCATTTTGGGGTGGCCTTGTTTCCCTGCTTCTCTTCCCCTCACTCCTCATCCCCTCTTCCCCTCTTCTCATGTAATATTCCCTCTCTCTTTTTTCCCCTTCAGCTAGTTTATTCCTTAGTTTTGAAATTTCATTTTTTTCTGCCCCTTTCCAAAATCCAAAAAATATTTCTCTCACTCTCTCCATTATCTGTCTTTTCTTTCTGTTTATTCTAGACCCTCATTCTCTGATTCATGACCCCTAGAATTACCGGGTCCCTCCTTTTTCTCCGTATTCTTCATGCAATCAAGGCTTCCGCAGTATCCGTTCTGGGCTGCCCCCTCTAGGTGCCTTCCGACATTGCCTTGCAGGGCTTGCCTCGTGGATTCCCTTTTTCATTTCCAGAATAAACCAATGATTTCAGGTGTCAGAGAGGACACTGTCCCCTGGTAGGGCCCCTCCCCCACCAGGTCCCTGATTATGCAGCCCACCATTGATCATAACCTCATTTGTTAACCTTTTTCTTTTCTTCTTTTTTTCTTTAATTTTCTTTATTTTTTGTTACATTTTAAGTTCCAAACTGTCTCCCTCCATCCCTCCCCATTCTGCACTAGAGAAGACCACCATTTGACACAGAGATGGATAGAGATGTTATATATCTATATCACACCTATCTATCTATTTATATGTAAAACCATTCCATGCACACTTCTCTTTATCAGTGCTTTCTCTAGAGGTGGAGAGCATCTTCCTGCATAGGTCCTTTGTAGTTGATCTGAGTATATATAACACTCAGAATAGCTTAGTCATTCACAGTTGTCCTTTGAACAATCCTGCTGTTACTGTATACAATGTTCTCTTGGTTCTGCTCGTTTCACTTTTCATTATTTCATGCAAGCTTTTCTATGTTTTTCTAAATCAATGAGCTCATCATTTCTTACAGCACAGTAGTATTCCATCAGAATCATATACCATAACTTGTCTGGCCATTCCCCAACTGATGAGCATCCCTGAACTTTTTTCCTCCATTTGCCTAGAAAGCTCTTTCTGATGCCCATTGCCCCTAGGGGTTCCAAGTCCCTGCCCCCCACAGGACGAGTAGATTTCTCAAGCACCAAATCCCTTCATTGACCCTCTCTCTTCACTCATAGGAGCATTCATCAGTGGAACCCCCTCTCATCTCCAAAGTAAAGCCTCCTTCCTTCCCCCTCCCCTTTTTCAATCGGTCCACTCCTCCTCAGCCGCTCCTCTGCAGCCTCTTTCTGAGACCACAAAGGTCCCCTTCCCCTCATTGCCAGCCCATCACTCCCTCCTCTCTATCCCCCTGCTCCCCTCTCCCCCATGTTGTAATGGAGTCCCACAGAAACAGCAGTCTCCTATAGGTGGAGGGCCTCCAGGTTCTGTCCATGATGCCCCCCCCACCCCCTCACTGATGCCTCTGTCAGATTTCTGTCCTCATCCCCGTCTCCTTGTGGCCCTTTAGGAAGAAGTCTCGTCCTGGTCTCCCTGTTGTCACTGCTGCTGCTGCTGGCCTTGCCCGCTGCATTCTATTTGCTCTTCCTGCATTTCTGCTCTTTGGGGTGTTTGAGATACAAACCCTCTCTTCAGTTCTGGCTTTCTTTAGACAGATGTTTCAAACTCTTCTTTGTTATTGAACGTCCATCTTTGGTCTCTTTGGTCCCGCATGCTGAAGCTCAGATTTGCAGGACGGGTCACCCTGGGCTGCATCCTGAGCTCCTGCTCTTCAGAACATGTTAATCCAGTCTCTCCTTCTTTTCTGGTGGCTGCAGAATAGTCTTGCTTTATCCAAATGTCCTTTCCTTTGTATTTGAAGGCCTTTCTCCTGATGGCTTGCAGAATTTGTTTTTTTAATTCAATTGTTAAATATAATCACTATAAGTCTTAGAATTTGCAGCCTCGAATTTTTTTCTGGAGGCAATCTGTGAATTCTTTGGAATTTCATTTTCTATGTTCAGAAATTCTGGATGTATATAAAAACAATGTATATGGAATAATATGTATATGGAAATAATACAAGAAATTCTATCATTTCCTTCATTATGGTATTAAGGGTCTTTGTCCTGTTGCATTTTTCTGGTAGTCCTTTGATACTTAGGTTGGCTCTGTGCATCCAGTCTTGGAATTCAATGTTTGCTTTCATAGTGAGCATGTTTTTTCTCTCTCTCTTTCTTTCTTTCTTTTTCTTTCATTCTGGCAATCAGGGTTAAGTGGCTTGCCCAGGGTCACAGAGCTAGTGACTGTTATGTGTCTGAGGCCGGATTTGAACTCAGGTCCTCCTGACTCCAGGGCTGGTGCTCTATCCACTGTACCACCTCGCTGCCCCTCAAGCATGTTTCCTTTCAATGTTCTTGTTTTTTGCTTCTCTTCTAGGTTGTTTCTTGGTTCTCCACATTCACATTTCCAATCTATTGTTTGCTCTTTTGTTTCTTTGGTGAGGCTTGCATTAGAGCCTCAAGTTTTTCTATTCTGCCCATTATTTCTGCTGTGCAGGCCATAAATTCTGCTCTCATCACCTCATCTATTTTTTAAATGACTCAAGAACAGTGGGTTGTGGCTCCTGTGTTCTCAAGTTCCACAGGGTCCTCCATCTTAACAAGTGCTGGATCATTTCCTACTTTCCTTCTCTCTTCTTTGTATTTCTTTTTTTGGGCGGTATTTATTCATAAATGCCTGAATTTGTTTGCTGTATCTGGAGGCCATGTTTCCTTCTGTTGCTAATGTCTTTCCTGCTGATTTATCTGTTAATGCTCAAAGTCTCTGAGATTTCTTCTTCCTGATATCACTGGTACTTTCAGTCCCCCCCCCCCATTTTCCTTATCATTCACTTCATGACTTCCTTCCCTCTGTGGTTTCCTTGGGAGTTGACCTCCAAGAGTCTCAGCCTCCTCCCACACCAGGCAAGTCACGGTTCAGCAGCCTAGGTCTCTGGTGCAGCTGACCCTTGGGGGGGGGTCAGAACTGGCCCTAGCTGGATCGCCGCTCCACCCCACCTCCCCGTCTGTCCCAGTATGTCTATCCCAGCGGCAGCATTCAGAACTTCGCAGCTTAGGTGCTTGTGGGTCACAGCCACGGCAGGCTCTTGCTCCTCGAGGGCCGTGGACAAGCTGGCAGCTGAAGCCTGGAGCTGGGGGGGCCTCTGAGGCGCTGGACAGAGGGAGTGGGGACCGGGGCGCAGAAGTGGGTTTTGTGTCCTTGGGTCTCCTAGTAGAGCCTCGCTGTCAGCAGAATGGAGGAGTTGGGGGGAAGAGTGCAGAGCGAGCTCAGGGTCAGTGAGTGAGAGTTCCTGGCTTTGGGGCTGTCCACGGAGACAGTGATACTGCTTTATCTTTGGTGCGCCACTTTTGTTTGGGGAGATCAGAGAGAGTGTCTAGTCCACCGTCTTGTTCACATGACCCAGAGGCCTTGTGCTTGATAAATGCTTATTGACCTTTTGAGTCTCTATAGCCCCCCTCCCCTTCCCAGCTGCTTCTACCTGCTCCCCAGATTACCTTGTGTTTTCCATATATATTGGGTCTACCCGAGTAGAACGTTAGAGGCGGCCGGGTGACCTAGAGAATAGAATTCTTCACTTGGAGTCAGGAAGACCTGAATTTGAATATGACCTCACAAACCGGCTGTGTGGTCCTGGGCACATCACTTAATTGGTTTACCTCAGTTTGCTCCCTCTGTAAAATGGGCATACCAATAGCACCTCCTTCCCAGGATTGTCGTAAAGTGCTTTGTAAACTTTAAAGCTTTATGTAACGGTTAGTTATTAACTGCTCACCTCGGTCATAAGTGGCAGAAGCAGAATTTGCACCCAGAACCTGGGACTGCCCACCGCGCCAGCCTCTCTGAGCAGGTGGTTTCGAGTGCCCTCTGAGGGCCAGATGACTTCCCTTTCTGCCTCGATGGTTTTGCGATGTGGTTGTGTGAGATCTCAGTGATACACAGGGCTGTTCCCAGAGCCCCGTCCCAGCCATGGTGCTCATCCCACCCAGACGCAGTGAAAGCCCCTTGCGTTGTGACGTGTGGTTCGTCTCGCTTGCCGCCCCTACTGTGTGGCTGTTTGTGGGCGTCTGGGGCAGCTGGGACTGAGTTCATAGCCTGCCTCACACACTTACTGTGTGACCTTGGGCAAGTCACATCACCTCAGTTTCCTTATCTATAAAACAGCGACAATAATAATAGCATCTGCCTCAGAAGGATGTGGTGAGAATCAAATGAGAAACTGTGACTCACTTGGCAGACCTCAAAGGGCTAGGTGAGGAGGAGGAGGAGGAGGAGGAGGGTGTTGACTTGCATCCTCTGACTGGCCCAGGGAATCCTGCCAACAACCAGGAGCCTTCTCAGGGCTCCCTCGCTCAGTAAGTTTGAATACCTGTTAATCATCTATCCTCCCCAAGGAGGAGTGCTGGCTGATCTTGGGACAATAGAAAAGACAGCCCAGGTGGGTGCTTCCAGCAGGCGAGGCCTCCAGAGAGAAGGGGGCGTCTCTGGACCAGGCGGTTTCCACAGAGCATTCATTCTCCCCGCCCCCCTTCCCCTTAGCCCCTCGTGCCGTGCCAGCCTAAACCTAATGGCGTCCTCAGTGCCGCCGAGCTCCGGAGAACATCTGCTCTGCTACATCCCCTTGGACTATCTGGGCCTGAAGCTCCCCTGGCCTGATCTGTTTCAACATTGCTCCTCGTTTTCTTCTGTGGTCTGATTCCATCAGCAAACAGCTCGTAGCTCAGAGGGGAGTGTCCCTGCTGAGGCAGAGACCAGGCTGGGGAGGGCAGCGAGAGGGACGCTGCAGAGCCCAAAGGGGGCTTGAAGTCCAGAGTCCCAGTCTTGTCTCTGGCTGTGTGACCCTGGCCAAGTCCCTTCCCCTCTCCAGGCCTTCATTTCCTTATCTATAAAATGGGGTTCTTGAACTGGACGGGCTCCCAGGTGCTGTCCAGCTCTGACATTCTGTGGTTCCGTGATGCCTGGAGAGCTTAGCAATAGTGTGGCGCTTACCTCGAGGCCTTCCTGACCTGCGGGGCAGGGCAGTGGGGGTGGGCTCACTCAGCAGGAAGGGATGGCGGGCCCAGGCCAGCAAGACGCACACGGCACCAAAGAGGTCTTACGATTTTAATAATGAACGGAAAAACCAGTTACAAAATCACAGGCAACATAGAACCTTGTGACTCTGGCAGACAGAGCCAATGTGTAATGATAAAAACATGTAAACAAACTGAGGCAATCGGTACGGCCACCGGCCCCAGAGATTCCTAGAAGAGGAGCATTTTGACAAGCAGTCCTCGGCAGGTAACCTGGATGCACCAGCTCAGGAGCGAGATGGAGAAAGGTCCTCAGGTGCCCAGCCGGGGCTCTCCTCGAAGGGGCTCTGCCTGGTCTGGGAGGCAGCCGCAGTGCCGCCCTCTCCCTCAGGAGACCCTCGGGCTGATCCAGACTGACAACTGAGGATCAGTATTTAGGGACAGCCCAGGGGTCCAGGCTTGTTCACCTCTGCGGGTCTGGCCATCAGCCCACCCTTTCAGCAAGGCTGGAATTACGTGTGGACCATCTTTTGGGAGCAGCTCTGACCCTGACCACAAATGAAGAAAGCCCACGGGGCACTCTGGCCGACACTCTAACCTTCCGGGCCACAACAGCTGGAGACGTGCGGCCCCTCCCTTATCAGCGGGGAGCACAGATGAATGTCCTCTCTAACCTGAGAACTGAGAGGCGCATCTCCACTTCCAAAATGGGGAAGGAGTGCTCACAGGTTCAGCTGAAGGCCTCCTTTCCCAGACACGTGGCTAATGGGTGGGTGAACATTCCACCCTGGGGCTCCCTCTCTCCTGTCGTCCTGGGACTGAGTGGAGCCCTCCCACAAACCGTGAGGCCTGCCGCCCCATCACACCTAAGCCTGTCTGGGCTACTTCCCTTCAGGTGCTGAAGGAGACGGTGGATTCCGGGAGACCAAGGCACAATCATTCCATCTTGCCTGTGCCTGGGCAGAGCCAGAAGGAACCTGCTAGAGGGGCTGTTTGGGTCCACTTATAAGTGGAGGAGTGAGGAGCAACCCCAGGAAGCCCTGAGTGGGGTGCTGCAAGGGGACTGGGCAAAGGCCGGGCGGAGCAGCATGTCCTAGGGGCCAGAGGTCCTGTGCCTTGTCCAGGCATATCGTGGAGAACAGAAAGAAGGCAGACGGCTGCCCAGGGAGGGGGCCAGGCCCCGGGGCAGACAGGGCCACAGAATACCTGCCCACAGTGATGAGCCCCAAAGGAGGTAGGGATGGAGAAGAGCCAGCTAGCCCTTCCCATCTTCGAGAAAGGTCCCCATCAGCACCAACAATATATTAGTATCTGTATATTTGTCATCTTTCTACAAAAGCCCTAAGGAAAGAAATCAAGTGAGCTTATGCCTTGGGAGGGCCAG
Organism: Phascolarctos cinereus; assembly: GCF_003287225.1. Classification (NCBI taxonomy): domain Eukaryota; kingdom Metazoa; phylum Chordata; class Mammalia; order Diprotodontia; family Phascolarctidae; genus Phascolarctos; species Phascolarctos cinereus. The sequence goes on along the minus strand of NW_027556402.1, from coordinate 256,581,918 downwards.
TGGGCATGTGCAGTGATCTCAGCGTCCCTGGGTGTGTGAGCACACAGCGGGGCTGCAGCCACACACCTGCTGTCAGCTGCCTTTATCAAGTGGCTTTTCTTCGGAGAGCCCCGAATGCGAAGTCTTTGTTCAGCCAGCACACGCTTATCCCTGAGCCCCCAAAACCTGGGGGCTCACAGCTTATCATCTTCAAGTCCCACTTCAATAAAACCAGAGGGACACATGGGAGTGTTGTCTGAAGGAAGGCTGGGCCTGCATGGCAAAGCCTTCCATGGACTGCCTTGTGCCTGGGCCGTGAGGGGCAGCAACTCTGTGCCCGGGGGTCCTTTGCCCAAATGCTCTAGCTACGGCGGGCTTGGCGCCCTCCCTCCAGGTGGGCAGAGGGCCCGGCCTTCCTTGACCTTTAGAGATGCTGATTGTTTTGCAGCAGGGTGGTGACTGTGTTCTGCAGGGCCCCAGCCATCTTCTTCGAAGTTTTCCTCAGCAGCGGGCTGTCGGGGTGATGCTCCTTCAGGTGGAGCACATGGCCCTCCTGGCTGTCGGACGTGCAGCCACACTCCTCACACACGTAGAGTTTGGCCCGCCTCTCTTTGTAGGCATACTTCTGCTGCACCCCGTGGATTTTCTTGAGATGGGATTCGAGGGAGCAGCGCTGGGTGAAGGCTTTGTCACACAAGCTACATTTGTAGGGACGGACACCTGAAGGGAAGAGAGAAGCAGGAGTGACAAGGGAGCCCTTCCTCCCCCTCGAGGCCCCCCTGAATCTTCTCGGCAGAGATGCCTGCCCAAGGAGGCGGAGAGCAAGGAACGAGCCCAGCTGTGCCCCCAGTGAGCCTGCCATCCTGGCTCCTCATGGCCCCCTTTGTCTCTTAGTAAGGAGACCAACTTGAGTTCAGTCTCCCACTCACTCCCCTGGCACCGGCTAGGTGCTGTGCTCTGGATCGCCAGTCCTGGGTCCCTGCCCCAGCCTGGTTCAGGCCCCCCAGGGGTCCACCCACTCACCGGTGTGTGTGCGCACGTGTCTTTTGAGGTCAAAGGTATCGTTGAAGCCCTTCCCGCAGTAGGTGCACAGATGTCTCTTGACATCATTGTGGCATTTCATGTGTCGGTTAAGCATGCGCTGGTAGGTGAAGGCCTTGTGGCAGATGTGACAGGTGAAGAGCTCCCCGCTCGGGCTGTCTCCTACGGTCACCTGCCCAGGGACAGAGACATGAGTGACTGCAGGCGAAGCCCGAGCCTCAGTTTCTAGCTGTTGCTGTTTGGGGACTTGGCCTGGCCCACATTCCTATGTCCTGGGCTCTCCCTCCACATCCTCTCCCGACTGCCCTGGCAGGCTTCCTCCAAAGCTCTGAATGCCCTTGAGCTGGGGGCTCAGGAGTCTGGGCCTTGGCTTTGCTGAGCCCTTTGCCAGCTTCTGAGCAGCCCTGCCTAGCTCTGATCATGACAGCCGGCGCAAAGATGGAAGGGGCAGGCGCCAGAGCGAGCACGGAGCCTGTGCCCAGCGTGGCCTCCTGGATGAGAGTCCCAGGTGTCTGAAGTGGGCAGCTGCCCCTCAGCCTGGCAGCCAGGCTTTCCCCTCTGCTGGCACCTTGGGTGATCCTGCCGCTTGACCCGTCTAGAGCGTGCGAGAGCAGCGTAGAGGTCAGGAGGAGGCCTGGGCAGCAGGGCTCAGCTCACTGCACTGCCCCTGCCTGCCGGTTCCTGGTGGGCCTGAAGAAGCCCTGCCCCGCAGAGGCCCTCCCCCCTCCAGGGCTCCATCAGGCCTCTGATCCCTCCTCTGTCAAATGGGGAGGTTGGAGCGGCCCCTCAAGGTCAATCCTATCAGGGCAGGATGCAATCCAATTCTTTGGAGGCTGGGTGATAGACTAGGAGTGTCAGCTCCGTGTGTGTGTGGGGGGGGGATGAGTGTGAGAGTGAGTGTGCAAGTGTGTGTGTGTGTGTGTGTGTGTGTGTGTGAGAGAGAAGAGAGAGAGAGGGGTGTGAGTGTGAGAGTGTGTGTGGTGGGAGGGAGGGGTTGGTCCACATTCCCCGCAGGGACTTGAGCCTTCTGGCCAGATGCCAGGGCTCATGGGCCACAGTCTTCAGAAAGCCGGGCAACCTGCCCTCACCCCGTCCCCAGGATGCACAGCAGGTGTGTGTGGTTACGGGACCCCAGCTCCAGAGGCTAGCCTGCTCCCAAATTCAACTGCTTCTGCCCGAGCCTCGTCGCCCTTTGGGGTCTGCAGCTTCCCTGGCCTTTCAGAGGAGGGGGGAGTCTCCTGTTATTGTTTGACTGCCCAGTGTTTCCTCGACCCCCATGCCTCTGAGCTCCCTGAAATCGGCCCAGGCTCCTCACCTTCATCTTGGGCCGCAGAAAGCCATGCTCGCAGGTCGAAGGGTCAGTCAAACGGTCCAGGGTTTCTGGTGGTAGCTGTGCCACCACGCAGGGCCTGGGGGCCGTGCTGTAGCCAGGCTCCCGAAGACTCATGTCCAGGGCCAGCGGACAAGAAGGAGGTTCGGCCACCGAAGGCTCCAGATCACGGTACGGCTGGGGTGGGCAGAAGCCCAGGCTGACTGTGGACACGAGAGCGAAATCAGTGAGATTGTGACCATTCTAGTCTTAGCTTGCCTTCAGCGGGGCAGCCGAGAACCTGGTGCCAAGGGACGAGAGGGCAGGCTGCCCCATTAGGATAATTGTGGGCGACGCCAGCCAAGCAAGCATCACAGCCCAGAGACGTGCCCGCTGAGCAATCGGTGTCTTAGCGGAACTGGGAGGATTCAACCTTCTCTGCCAATCAGCCACCACGGCAAACTGCCTGGGCGCCCCACCTGGGCTGGTCCCTCTGGATTCCTGGTGTGGGCCCCACCCCCTTTCATGGTGAAGGCCCAGGCGGGAGTTGGGGGGGGCATCTCCCCAGAGGCCTGGCCGTCCCGTGCCATCCGGCTTCTCCTGCCCACCCTGGCACTTCTCTCAGCCCTTTTCTCCTGGCCTTTGCCACCTCCTGCAAGGGGCGCCCCCCTCCCTGAAGCCCCTGCCATGTTCTAGCGTGGCCAGCCCACTGCCACCCACTCCCTGAATTCCTGGGAGGGGGCGGATGGCTGTGGCCCAGCTAGGCAGGCAAACAGACCACAGGGGTGGAGCAGGGAGGAGGCCCCGGGCTGCAGCAGGTGGATTCACTGTAACAGTCTCCTGGGCTGCTTGCCCAGTCCTTACACAACCCACCTCCACACCAGGGACCGCTCAGTGTGGCGGAGAGGGCTGGGCTGGGCCCCCCTCAGGCGGTGGAGGTGGCAGCTGCCCCGATACCTGGCAGCCCCTCGGTGTGCCACGCCACTCCCCTCCCCTCCCCGGGGCAGGCAGGGGGCAGGCCGGCTCCCCTCGGGTCCCTGGAGTAGCGGAGGCCAGAGAGGTCCCTGGCGACATTTCCAGGCAAAGGTTTTCACTCTGGGGACGAGTACTGGTTGGTTGCTTTGTACGAGGAAGTGCTTGGCTCTCCATACAGAGCCCTCTGCCAGGAAGATTCTGAAGGCTCAAAGCGGGGCCTGAGAGGGCCCCCCAAAGAAAAGCTGAGGCAGGTCAGGGAGGGTTCAGAAAGGGAGGGAAGACCCTTGCCTGGCTCTGGGTAGAATGAAAAGCAGCTGTTCTCGGGCCAAGCTCCCAGGACGCCCCCCCCCCCCCCCCCCGGCTTCCCTGCCCCCCAGCGCTGATAGCTCAGGGGCAGGGTGGGACACAGCAAGCACTAAACAGCCTAAGCCCTCAGGCCTGCTCTGCCAGAACACCAGGACAGGAGGCGGGAGTCGGCAGCTGCCTGTCCCGGGCCTGGTCCCTGGCTTATTGGCAGTGCCCATCTGCTGTGGGGGAGCACAGCTTTCCTGAGGGCTGCAAGTAAAGGGGGGCATTCCTGAAGCTCGGGCCCAGGCCCAGGCCCACAGGGAGCCCTGTGCCGGTCCCCAAAGTTGGGGGGGGCTGCCAAGAGCTGGTTGGTTTTGTGGGTGCTGACTATAGGCACAAGAGTCCTCATGGGTTGGGGGGTGAGATGCCGATGCGCGCCTGCTGTTTCTGGAGCCTCAGGAGGCTTGACAAGTCCTCTCTGATTCATCTGGGCCTTAGGTCTCTGCCCAGGAGGAAGCCCAATCCCTCCGCTAGGCCAGTGGCCAAACTCTGTTTACCCATTCCTGGAGGCCAGGGCTCAGGGGTCATCTCGCTCGGAGGCCCAAGGGGAGATGGGGGTGCTGCCTTACTGGTTTTGGTCCATCTGTCTGCTCTCCCATTTGGAAAAGCATCTGACTTGGGGGCTGGGCCTCTCTGTCTGGCTTTCTCAGCTTCCTCTCACACAACTGAGGGGCTGGGGTGAAACCAGACAAGGCAGCAAAGCCCCCAGCCAGGGTGGGAACCAGTTTGCCTCATCCCCCCCACCTCCCCAGCCCTGACAGACCGGTCGTCCCTCCCTGCCCCCATTAGCATGTCAGGTGCTGCCCTTCGGAGAGGTGGGTGTGGGTGTGTGGCTCCCAAGTGTGCCTGTCACTGGGGAGGCCCGCGCCCCAGGCAGGAAACAGAACAGGTTGGTTCCCTGCTGGTAGGGCACCCTGGCCCCTAATTGAGTGTTTCCGGTGAGGCGGAGGCCGGCTCATCACCGGCCCACAGCCGGGCAATGTCGCAAGCTCTGGCTGGCTGGTCCCTGTCGCTCCCCCCTTGGGGTCTCGGATCCACCTGCATGGGGCCTGACTTTGCTCCAAGCGCTCCCTGCCCATCTTAGCTCTGATCCTTACTGTGAAGCATCCTTTGGGGGCCTCAGTCTGCCCATCTGTAAAATGAGACCCCAAACAGGGCAGATGCTACCGACTCCGGGCTTTCTTGGGACCCAGACCCAGCTGACCTTGAGGGTGACTGACTCCTGGTATCCCCACCCTTGCTTGGGGGCCGCCCAGCTGACTTTGGCCGCACGAGCCCGGCATGTCAGGGGTTCGCAGGGGCTGGGAAGGGGGGGTCCACCACTGTGTACGCACAAGCCGCGATCCTGACAGAGGTATGGCCAGAAGAGAGGACGGTGCGCGTCAGCCTCTAGGCCTGCGCCGCTCTTTACCCACACTGCCAATCACTAGGTTCCTAGGGATCATCCCTTGCTTTTTGCCAGCCAGCTTGAGACTCCCTTTCAACGACTGGGGCAGGTATCCCTGGTATGTGCACTGCACTGAGAACCCAGAAAACCAGCCCTTTCAAACCCTCCCCAACACCCAGCAGTGCTGGCTGTACATATAGTTGGTGCTCAATAAATGCTTAGTGAAAGCTGAACACTTCCGCCGAGACACAGGTTTCACCTTGGCCAGTGATCAGCAGAGAGCTCCCTCCTCCCCCAGGGTCGGCTTCTTGGGGTGAGCAGTCCCCTCCCAGCAGCACACCCATGTTCCTCTATTTACCCTAGCTGGCATCTGCCCCAGGACACCCCAGAAACAAAGCTGACGCCTGGATTATTCAGGCTGCTGGGCGGACATACTCAGATCTTAGTCACTGTGATGGGCTGGACAAGAACTGAAAACAGGTGGCCCTGCCTACCCATCCCCCGAAGGCTCCCTCTCCTTCCTCTGCCCTCGATGAACCTGGACAACTCTAGGCCAGCCGCCCCCTGCCACCCCCCCCCGGGCCTCAGCGTCAGGAGGTTCATATCTGACTCTTGGCTGTGACCCGTCCTGTGAACTTGGAAAATTACTCAAGTCTTTCCCAGCCTCAGTCTGCTCTCCTGTAAAATGGGCACATGGGGTGTGTCGAGGACAACAGTAAACAAAGAGAGCAGCAGAGCATCATGGGAGGTCTTTCCTCCTCGGCCTCAGGAGGGGTTGGCTCAGACCCTGCTGGAGGCCATCCCGGGGTCCCGTGGCCCTGCCAGGCCTCCTGATACTTCTCTGCCTCGCTCTGGGTTCCATCTTCTCTGGGTATCGCTCTATCTCTTTCCCTCCGGGCCACAGGATGGGCACACCCTGGAGAGGCTGATCTTAGTCGCCATCCAATATTGACATAACAGAGGAAAAGCAGACGCTAGTAGCAAGGAGGCCCAGGACTCCTGGGTCCCCTCACCTTAGGCCCGTCTCTAACAGAACCCGGGCCAGCTCCTTTTTTCACTTGCCGTCCACCCTGCTGCAGCTCAGATTCCTGGGTTCTGCCCTTGGCCCAGGGAGGACAAGGAGACGGAGGGGAAAACCTTTGGGTCTGAGAGAAAGTTCAGGACTTGCCTCGTGACCCTGGGGGCTCTAGGGGTTACCCAGGGCTGTGAGTCCCTTTGGCTCCCCCACCCACACAATTCGACTCTTTGAGATCCTCAAGGGGACCAGGCTGAACCGCTGGAGCTGGAAGGCTTCCAACATTCCCCAGCTCAGAGGGCCCCTCCCCCCATTCTCTCCCAGAGGGAGAAGGGTCACTGCTCAGCATGGTCCCAGTGTGCTACAAGCTGGCCCAGGGGCTGGGAGAGACGTGCCCAGCAAGCTTCTTGGGTCATGGCTGGCTTGAGATGGGAAAGGGACAGCCTGGAGAAGCACCAGAGCATAGAGCCTGGGGTCCTAGAGATACACCAGGAAGGAAAGGAGGAAGGGAGGAAGGAGGGAGGGAGGGAAGGAAGGAAGGAAAGAAGGGAGGAAAGAAGGGAGGGAGGGAAGAAGGAAGGAAAGAAGGGAGGGAGGAGGGAAGGAAGAAAAGAAGGGAGGGAGGAAAGAAGGAAGGAAAGAAGGGAGGGAGGGAAGGAAGGAAAGAAGGGAGGAAAAGGAAGAAGAGGGAGAGAAAGGAAGGGAGGAAGAAAGACAGAGGAAGGAAAGAAGGAGGAGAGGGAGAGAAAGGAAGGAAGGAAGGGGAAGAGGAAGGAGGAAGGAAGGGAGGATGGAGGGAGGATTTATTAAGCTAAGCACCTGCTATGCACTCAGTCCTGGGCTAAGAAGCCCTTCAGTTATTATCCCATGTGACCCTCCCAACTCTGAGAAGTCCGTGCTATTACTGCTGTTTTAGTTGTTCAGTCATGTCTGACTGTCATATCTGATCACATCTGGGGTTTTCTTGGTAGATCCTGGAGTGGTTTGCCATTTTCTTCTCCAGCTCATTTGACAAATGAGGAAACGGAGGCAAACAGCATGAAGTGACTTGCCTAGGGTCACACAGCTAGGAAGTGTCTGAGGTGGGATCTGAACTCGGGAAGAGAAGTCTCGCTCAGTAGCCGCTCAGTTGGGACAGAGGGCTTTGTTTGGGAAGGGCTGGTAAGAGGAAGCTCTCTAATCACTACCATTCACTTAAACAGGTCTGTTCCAAGCCAAAGAGCCAGATGGTGAGAAGTTAGCCCAAGCTTGATGGCAGAAGATCATTTGTGACTCTGGCCCCCCAACTCTACACCACTCATGCTCAAGTTGTCTCTGCCAGCCACCATGCCCACCGACGTCACCTGATGAAGACCCTCCTCCCCTGGCAGCCCTCTGGCCTGCCCAAGCCCCCCTGCTTCCTGGCTATCGCCGGGCAGATTCCTGGCTGTCAGCTGCTGCAGATCTCCAGGGGACCCTGAGAGTGGCTCAGGAGAAATTTCTTTGGCCTTTGGGGGAGTCAACATATGACCTGTTAGCGATCCCGGCCACGGAATCCAACCAGAAAGAACAGTTGGCTGAGCACGTTCCACTCCCCTTTAACACAGTCCAAGCCGGTTTATCAGATCTCAGGCAGCAGTTAAGCAGGAAGTCAAAGCTGGGAGCTTTCAAGCTGCCCTTCTGAAGCCTGGAAAACCAGAGGGTCACGGGGAGGCTGGGCCTCGTTTGAAGGGGCCCATACATGCGCATCGTTTAAGGAAGATTCAGAAAGGAAAGAAACGCCATCCTGAGATGAGAGGAGCCCTGGCCAAGCCACCTCCGGCCTCCCCTGCATCCTTCCGAAAGTGGACCTGAGTGTCTGTCTGCAAAGGCCTTCCCGGCTGTTGGCCTGCCCAGAGAGTCAGTCCTTAGGGCCCCTTTCACCTCGGCAGGGCCCCGGGCCGGCACTAGCAATCCTGGCTGAGCAAGGGTCAAGAGTCAGCCGCTGGTTAATTGCGTCCTCCACCCTTGCAGCGGAGGAGCCCTTCCTCGCTGGCTGGGGGGGGGGGGGTCGGCCTGCTCCCCCAACACCCGCCAGCTTCTAAAGCTGGAGATGGCCCCCAAAGAACGGGACTCGGGGCCCCCCAGAGCCAGCGGGATAAACAGGCAGACACCCGTCTGGGACAGGAGATCAAACACACAGGCCACTCCTGCTGGAAGGATGCGGCGTGGGTTACTCACTCAGGAGGAGGGTGATGCCACTTGGGGCAGCTTCCAAAAATAAACCAGCAGCCTCGCTTCCCCCCAACCCTGCCTGCGGTCTGTGGTTTCCCCAGAGCTCCCGGGGGGGGGGGACAGGAGGGGGCTTTCTCCCAACCGGGAGACGCGAAGGGAGGCCAGGGGGCGGCGAGGGAGGAGCGCTCCGAAAAACCGCTGCGGGGAGCGTGCCGAGTGCATAGCATAGCGGAGACCTGCGACCCTCCCCGGCCGGGCCGGCCGCAGAACACGGGGGAGGGGGCGGGGTACCGCTCCAGGGGTACCTCCGTCCTAGCGGCGCCGCTCGGCGTTTCCTGGGGTGGGGGAGGGGTTCCCCTCTCTTCTCTGGGGTCGGGGGGGGCTTCGCGCGGCCGACCCTCAGTCAGCGCCCAGGCGGACGGGGCGGCGCGGAGGGTCCCCCGACGGGGCGGCCCGGCACTCACCAGGCACGTAGATCTCGCCTCGCTCCTCATCCGGGAGCTCGCTCCAGTTGCGCTTGCCCGTGGAAATGCACGGCTTCTTCACGAGGAAAGCACGGGGCATGGTCGCTGCCGTCCGGGGCCCGCGCCGGAGCCAAAAAGAAGGGGGTCGTGGGGCGCGCGCGCAGGCGAGAGGGGGCCGAGTCGGGGCGGGCGCCCAAGTTCGCCGGCCGGAGCGCGAGGAGCGGCCGCAGCAGCCAGACGCCGCGCCGGTGCCCCTGCCGTGCCGTGCCGCGCCGCGCCGCCCGCAGGAGGGTCAAGGGCAGGGGAGCAGTGGTGGCGGCTGAGCGGCTCCCTGGGCTCTGGCGGAGCCGGCGGCGCGGCCCGGGAAGTCTTAGGGCGCGCTCTGACCCGGCCGGCCCGACGGGTTCCCACTTTATTGGCTTGCAGCAGCGCTCGGGGGTGTGTGTGTGTGTGTGTGTGTGTGTGTGTGTGTGTGTGTGTGTGTGTGTGTGTGTGTGTGTGTGTGTGTGTGTGTGTGTGTGTGTGTGTGTGTGTGTGTGTGTGGTGTGTGTGTGTGTGTGTGCGTGTGCGCTTGGGGTGGGGAGGGGAGGGAGGGGCCGGGGTGCTCTCATCTAATTAGCCCGGCCAGGCGTGGGACGAGGACGGCGCATGCGTGGAGAAATAACGGTGACAAGTCACCTAGTGGAGTTACCTGCAGAACCGGTTCCCCCGGCGCTGCGGGGGGCGGGCCGGGTCACCGCGGGGCGGGCAGGGGGCGGCCGAGTTGCCCAACGCGGGTTTCGGAAGGAAGGAGCCCGGGGCGGCCGGAAAGCAGCGGTCCGGGCGCTGCGTGGCCGGCTGGCACGTCGGGGTTGGGGCGGGGGACGGGGGGACGCGGCCCTCGGCGGCCTGGAGCCGACGGGGCGGCGGGGAGCGGGGCCGAGGGCTGCGCGCCCCGCCCTGCCCCGGCCCAGACGCCGGGGCGCAGCCCATACTCGTTAAGGCGAGCCCCTCTCTGGCGCCGTCCGTCCGTGGAGCTCCAAGCGCTCGCATGCGGCGAGGACGGGAGGGGCCGGCGGGCGGAGGATGAAGGAGCCTTCCCGTCCGTCCTCCCAAAGGAGGGGGTTCGGCTGGACGGCCTGGGCCATTTTCTGCTCCAAGGGCCCTCCCAGCTCAGACACTGTGCCCCGTGTTCTGGGTCATTTTCCTAGAGTCCCGAACCTCTAGCGGTCCCTTCTTTTCAGCCCCTTTGCGCCGTTACTGCCCCCAAACCCGCGCAGAGCCGCGGGGCTCCCCCCGCTGTAGCCAGCCCTGACTGTCCCGGCTCCTTCGTCCTTTCCCTGATTTATTCTGTGACTAGACAACTCTCCGCCGCCTGGGAGCCTCGCTTTTCTGCCTTTCAAAGGTGCGCTGAAGACGCTAACAAAGGTGTCCACGTTCTGGGCGCCACCCCCCCTGACTGGAAGGGAGCATCTTGAAAGCAGAGACCTTGTCTTAGGCGGTTGGTTCGGCATCTCGGGCCACGGAGTGAGTGAATGAGGCGGAGGAGGAGAGCGGGCCGGGCTCTCCAGGCACCCCGTGGGACACTCAGGCCTAGAGCCCACCGGGACTTTAGCCGTCATCTTATCCGGCCTTCTCATCTTCCAGATGGGCAAACTGAGGCCCGGAGAGGCTAGGGCTTAGGGAGACTGTCCCTCTCCAGCCTTGGCCCTGGGTTTAAACCCTCCCTGCTGCTTATTGCTGCCGAGTTGGGTGACCACGGGGAAGCCTCGGTTTCTTCATCTGTGAAACCGGACCAGCAATACCTTCGCCACCTCCACACAGGGCGGCAAAGTCAACAGCTCTTTATTTGGAAAGTGCTCATTATTATTTGCATATTAGGAGAAGGAGGTGAGAGCAGTGGCCAACCCAAAGGACCTCCTGACTCACTGAGGAATTTAGGGCACCAGCAGGGGGGCATCCACCTTTGGGGGCCTTCAGCCCTCACACCACCTGGGCCCGGGCTGCCTTCTGAGCTCACCTCGGTCTTACCTCCCACACAGGGGTGTGTGCCCAGGCACATATGCTGCCCTCAGGTAGAAGGGCTGACCCATCCCTCTGTCCAGGCCTCTTGGTAAATTTCTCCTAACCATCACCAGGCCTATTGGGGTCAAGGTAGCATCAGACCAGAGGAATGATAATAGCCAACACTGACTTAGGGCTTTGAAGTTTGCAAAATGTGTTTGAGACCCTCACAACATCCCTGGGAAGTAGATGCTATTATCCCTATTCTACAGATGAGGAAACGGAGGCTACCTAGCTAGTTGGCATCTGAGGCAGGATTCAGACTCAGATCTTCGAGAAATCCAGCCCAGCATTCAGTCCACCTAGCTGCTCCCAAGCCAAGCTGCCTTGGGCAAAGTTCTGGGAACCTCCTCACTTCTGCTCCCCCCTCTCTGTCTCTCTCTGTTTCTCCCTCTGTCTCTGTCTCTGTCTCTCTGTCTCTGTCTCTCTCTACCTCTCCCTAAATCACAACTGCATTTTGTGTCATGTGTTGCATCCACCTTCTCATTTCATTGTCTTAACAATGAAAAAGTGCCAAATTGGGAATCAGAGGACCCTAGTTAAAATCCTGGCCCAGCTGCTCACCACCAGCACATTGTTAAGTACTTAGTGGTGCCGAGCTCTGGGCTGGGCACTAGGGATACACACTGAAAACAGACAAAGTCTGTGCTCTCCTGGAGCCCCTGTTCCATACCACAGGAGGAGAAAAGGCAAGAGAGCTGTGCAGCAGGCTGGAAGGCGAGGTCCGGATATCTAGAGGGTGCCGCAGCAGGGCAGAGGGTAGGACCTGGTCATGCCCCATCTCAGCAGAAGAATCTGACATATTGGCTCTCTATTCATTGGAGGGGTGTGAGCAGCCACACATGCCCCGAAGAGAGTGGACCGCAGGCCCACAGCCATTGGGAAGGGGGATTCCTAGTAGGCTTCATAGGCAGAAGTTGGACTTGGGCCTTGGGAGGAAGGGGTCACCTCCAGTCACCTCTGCCCTCCAGTGGCTCCCTGGTAGGCTCTGGGGAAGTGTGGACTTGGGAACTCTCCAGGGCTTATCTGGCTAATGAGGGGCAGGACTAAATCACCTCTTCCATCCCTAAGTCTATAAATAACCCTGTGGGGCTACATAGTACAGGTAGAGTTTTGTTTTACAGATGAGCAGACTGAGGCTAGAGAGTCAGAGTGCTAGACCAGGATCCCCCAGATCCAGTGTTCTTCCCCCCTCTCTCAAATTATAACCGTGCCTTGCCTCTTTTTTATTAAATATAAATTTATTTATTTTTAGCTTTCAATATTCACTTCCACAAGTTTTTGAGTTCCAAATTTCTCACCCCTCCCCCCACCCCAAGATGGCATGCATTCTGAATACTCCTTCCCCTGGTCTGCCTTCTCTTCTATCTCTCCCCCCTCCCTTCTCTTATCCCCTTCCCCTTCTATTTTCCTGTAGGGCAGGATAGACTTCTGTACCCCATTTCCTGTATTTCTTATTTCCCAGTTGCATGTGAAAACATTTTTTTAAAAAACATGTGTTTTTAAAACTTTGAGTTCCAAATTTTCTCCCTTCCTCCCTCCCCACCCACCCTCATTGAAAAGGCAAGCAACTCAATATAGGTTGTACATGTGCAGTTATGCAAAACACTTCCTTAGTAGACATGTTGTGAAAAACTAACTCTATTTCCCTTAATCCTATCCTGCCCTCCCATTTATTCTATTCTTTCTTTTGACCCTGTCCCTCCTCAGAAGTATTTGCTTCTGATTACCCCTTTCCCAATCTGCCCTCCTCTCTATCACCCCCTGCTCTCTTGTCCCCTTCTCCCCTATTTTCCTGTAGGGTAAGACAGATTTCCATACCCAATTGAATGTGTATGTTATTCTCTCCTTAAGCCAAATCCTATGAGAATAAGATTCCCTCATTCTCTCTCACCTTCCCCTGTTTCCCCTCCACTGTGAGAGACTTCTTTTCTGGGTTTTTTTTTTTGTATAATTTACCCCATTCTACCTCTCCCTTTCTTCTCCGAGTATCATCCTCTCTCATCCCTTAATTTTATTCTCCAGATATGACCCCTTAATCTTCAACTCACCCTGTGCCCTCTATCTATCTATCTATCTATCTATCTATCTATCTATCTATCTATACATACATAAATTTTTTTTTCCTTCAACTACCCTAATACTGACAAAGTTCTCATGAGTTACAAATATCATCTTTCCATGCAGGAATGTAAACAGTTCAATCTTAATAAGTCTCTTATGATTTCTCTTTCCTGTTTACCTCTTCATGTTCCACTGGAGTCCTGTATTTGAAAGTCAAATTTTCTGTTTAGCTCTGGTCTTTTCATCAGGAATGCTTGAAAGTCCTCTATTTCACTGAATGACCATTTTTTCCCCTGAAGGATTATACTCAGTTTTGCTGGGTAGGTGATTCTTGGTTGTAATCCTATCTCCTTTGCCCTCCGGAATATTATATTCCATGCCCTGTGGTCCTTTAATGTAGAAGCTGCTAAATCTTGTGTTATCCTGATTGTGTTTCCACAGTACTTGAATTGTTTCCTTCTGGCAGCTTGTAATATTTTCTCCTTGACCTGGGAACTCTGGAATTTGGCTACAATATTCCTAGGAGTTTTCCTTTGGGGATCTCTTTCAGGAGGAGATCTGTGGATTCTTTCAATTTCTATTTTGCCCTCTGGTTCTACTATATCAGGGCAGTTTTCCTTGATAATTTCTTGAAAGATGATGTCTAGGCTCTTTTTTTGATCATGGCTTTCAGATAGTCCAATAATTTTTAAATTCTCTCTCCTGGATCTATTTTCCAGGTCAGTTGTTTTTCCAATGAGATATTTCACATTGTTTTCTAATTTTTCATTCTTTTGGATTTGTTTTACAGTGTCTTGATTTCTCATAAAGTCACTGTCTTCCAATTGCTCTATTCTAATTTTTAAGGAAGTATTTTCTTCAGTAATCTTTTGGACTTCCTTTTCCATTTGGCCAATTTTTCTTTTTAGGGCATTTTTCTCCTCATTGGCTTTTTGGACCTCTTTTGCCATTTGGGTTAGGCTGTTTTTTAAGGTGTTATTTTCTTCAGTATTTTTTTGGGTCTCCTTTAGCAAGCTGTTGACTTGTTTTTCATGATTTTCTTGCATCACTCTCATTTCTCTTCCCAGTTTTTCCTCTACTTCCCTTACTTGCTTCTCAAAATCCCTTTTGAGCTCTTCCAAGGCCTGGGACTGATTCATATTTTTCTTGGAGGCTTTGGATGTAGGAGCTTTGACTTTGTTGTCTTCTTCTGGTTGTATATTTTGATCTTCTTTTTCACCAAAGTAAGATAATATAGTCTGACTCTTTTTGCGCTGCTTGCTCATGATCCCGCCAATTACTTGAGTTTTAAACTCTTTGTTAAGGTGCGAATCTGCTTCCAATGTGGAGAATGTACTGTCCCAAGCTTCAGGGGTTTGTGTAGCTGTTTTCAGAGATACTTGTAGGGACCTGTAAATTTTCAGTTCTTCCAAGGTGGTATGATAAGGGGCGAGGTGTTTACTCCTTTCCTGGCCTGTGACCACAAGTATTCCTTTCTGTCCTGTAACTGTGAGGAGGGGTTCTTCTCCACAGCCACTACAAGCTCCACCACACCAGCGCTCCTCCTCACCCCAGCACCGCTGCCCAGAACTGTGACCCAGATCCAAGCACAGGCAAAGCAAGAGATTCCTGCCTCAGCACTGGCAAAGAGATCCCTGCAATCCCCCTCTGATCAGCCACTGGATTCCCCTCAGTCTGTGGGCCAGAAGCTCAGGAAGCAGCTGCCCCCCGCAGGACCATGTTCTTGGGGAATGGAGCTGAGACCCCTCCTTCCTCTCTGACCACCGACAGAAGCAGACTCTTCCCACTGACCTTCTAAGTTGTCTTTGGCATTTGTGGATTGAGGAGTCTGGAAACCTCCACAGCTGCCCACGATTCAGTCCCCTGAGGCCTGCTCCAGGTTCTTGGTGGCCTGCACGCCCACAAAGCGCTGCGCTGTGCTCCCAGCCAGGCGCAATACACCTTTCTGATCAATCATCCAGGTTGTCTTGGGCTGGAAATTTGTTTCACTCTGTCTTTTTGTGGGTTCTGCTGCTTCAGAATTTGTTTAGAGCCATTTTTTATGAGTATTTGGAGGGGTTTGGGGGAGAGCTCAAGCAAGTCACTGCTTTCACTCTGCCATCTTGGCTCCGCCCCACTCCTTGCCTCTTAAAAACAAGGATTTTCTCTTGTCCCTGAATCCCCAGCCCAGCACCATGCCTTGAACATACTCAGTGATTCCAAGTACTATCTGAATTGAGTCAGAAGTGGTACCCCTAAGTCCCTAAGGATTCAATCCAAAAAAGCACCAATGTGGATAGAGCACCGGCCCTGGAGTCAGGAGGACCTGAGTTCAAATGTGGCCTCAGACACATAACACTTACTAGCTGTGTGACCTTGGGCAAGTCACTTAACCCCACTGCCCAACCCAAAAAACAAAACAAAACAAAAAACCAAAAAGCATCGATGAATTACGTACCAGGGACTGTGCTAAGGCTGGGGATTAAAAGCCCCAAATGAAAGTTCCTGCATTGAAGGAGCAGAGAGAAGTGTATTATTGTACATGGATAAGGGAACCCAAAGCAAGTGTATTGGAGGCATGTGGGGAGGGAGGAGGCAACGTGTGGTCAGCATCTTCATCTTTAGACTGGAAAAATCAGCAGAATTCTTTTTCTTTCTTTTCTTTGAGGCAGTCAAGGTTAAGTGACTTGCTCAGCATCACACAGCTAGTAAGTGTCAGAGACAGGATTTGAACACTGGTCTTTCTGAGTCCAGGGCCAGTGCTCTATCTACTGTGCCACCCAGCCGCCTCAAGGAGCATCATTCTTGCCCTCAAGAAGCTTCAAGTCTAAGATAAACATGTCGCCAGTATGGAGCTCTTGTCCAATGCACACAGGCACTGGAGGCTGCCTCTGCACAGTATGGCTGCTACATTTCCCTCATTGGCTTATTAAGGCTAATGCAAGATTTCTTCTCTTTTTTTCCTTTTTTCAGTTAACGAGCATTTCTTTCCTTTCCCTCCCCTGTTTGAAAAAAGAAAAAACCAAAACCTCTGTAACAAAATACGCATAGTCAAGCAAAATAAGTCGTCCCCCCCCCCCCCCCCCCCCCCCCCCCCCCGGCAGCCCCGTCCAAAGACGCACGCCTTTCAATCTGCATCTTGAGTCCCTCGCCTCTGGGTTAGGAGGGGAGTAGCACATTTTGCTGTAATTTTTGGATGGGGCCGGTATTTGGAATTTGGCTCTCCTCTGCATGTTTATGATGAAAGTCTTATTTCTTTTTTAATTGTTCAAGAGTGTTGGGCATATGGGAGGCAGAGATAATAAATGCTTGTAAAAAAGAAATAAGTTTTAAAGAAAAAAGAAAACCACCTATTTTTATCATATGAACATTTATTATTGGTGAATGGCTCTTATTCTTATAAATTTGAATCAGTTCCTTGTATAACTTGGAAATGATACCTTTATCCAAAAAATTTGCTGCAGCAAAAAAGGGTTTTTGGGGGTTAACTATTTTCCTTCTAATTTTAGCTGTACTGGTTTTGTTTGTGCAAAACCTTTTTGATTGTACGTATTTCTCCTCTCTCTCCCCCCTGCCCATCTCTTTACAAAGACGAGAGCGGGGAGTGAGAAGCGCGCACTACACTAAACACAGTTGGATGCAGTCCACATCTGCCCAGGACCCTCTTCTCTTCTCTTTGCCCAAAGCCAGGCACAGGTCCTTCCTTACCTTTTCTTTCTTTTTAACCCTCCTTTGCGATCCACTCCCTGAGGTTGGAGTTTGTTTTGCTTGTGACTAGTCCTTTTCTGAGGCCACCCTACCTCTTATTCCTTCTTTCCTCTCTCCCCAAGTCCTGAATTGAGCGTGTTGGTATCAGCCTCTTTGTGTGTGTGTGTGTTTTCTAACACCCTCTGACCAATTTGCCTTTGACCAACCTCACAGTGAAAGTGACGTTCAAGTGATGTCTGTAACCCCCACCTCTTTTTCCTTGTTTGTAGAGTCTAATTGTGTACCCAGATGAGGTGAAATAGTAAATTTCCCTCCCATTCTTTCCCTTTTCTTCTCTAGTGTATCCCTCTTTCCCTTCCCTTTTATTTCTTATTTTAGGATTAGCAAAACATACCAAAAGTACTCCCAGACTCTCTATCTTTTTTAATTCTGTCTATGATGAAGGTGACACTTTTTTCTTCTTTGTATTAGAATGCGAATGCTTCATCCTTGTATAGTCTCTTCTAATGGCTCAAAAGTATGTTTCTCTTGATCGCCACATTTATATTTCAAAGTTTCTATTCTGCTCAAGCCTTTTCATCAGGAGTGCACAGAAATGCTTTATTTCATTAAAGATCCATTTTTGCCCCTGTAGGTTCACACTCAGATCTGCTGGGTGAGTTACTCTTGGTTGTAAGCCTATGTCTTTTGCCTTTTGGGATATCCTACCCCAAGCTTTCCTCTTCTTTAATGTGGTAGTCACCAAATCTTGTGTGACCCAACTTCATCCTCTTTTTGGATGCTTGCAGCATTTTCAGTTTGAGCTGGAAGCCCTGGATCTTGGCTAGGAAATTCCTGGGATTTTTCACTTAAGAGGTCGCCAATGGGTTCTCTCTTCACCCAGCCCTCTAATAGGTTCTAACAGGTAGGCGTTTTTCATTCATGATTTCTTGAAATATGGTATATAGGTGCTTTTTTGGTGATGGATTACAGATAAATTAATGATTCTTAGATTTCCCCCCCCTCTTTGTCCTGCTTTCTAGGTCAGCTGTCTTTTATGTAAAGTACCTTATATTTTCTTCCTCTTTTTTTTTTTTTAACAGTCATTTGATTTTTAGTATTTCTTGTTGTCTCCTAGAGTCATTAACTCCTGTTTGGTCCATTCTAATTTTCAGAGATTCTGCTACTTGTACTAAATTATGAATTTGCCTTCCCTATCTTTCCTCTAGCACTCTCATGTCTTTTCTCCGCAGGTCATTTACAAAATGATTTTTAAACACTATTTCTTTCAGGAATTCTAGTCGCCCTTATGGCCAAGCTGCGGGGTTTTTGTTTGTTTCGTTTTTCGGCTTTTATTTGTAGATGTTGTGGAATTTTTCTTTCCTGGATTTGAGTCTTGGCTATCCATAACACCTCTTCACCATGTGTGTCTTGTTTTGATTTCTTTATTTTCCCAGTCTTATTTCCTGAGTTGGGACTCAGTCTACAGGTCAGACTCTGTACACTTTCAAAGGGACTGTGGAGACCTTGCTTGGCTTTCATCTATTTTCTCTGAGCTCTTATTGCTGCTTCAAGCAGGAAGGTGTTGAGCACTGTGCTTCTTGAGGACTTCAGCGGCAGTTCAGGTAGTGACCAGTAGATTTTCACTGCATCCTAAGCAGCGTGATGTAGGGCCAGGTCTGATCACCACCTTCCTGGTCTGACTTTTGTAAGATCCCAAACCCAGTTTGGCTTTGGTCCACACAAGTGCAGACTTGCCCCCGTTTGGCACTCTAGTAGATTTCTGGTGGCCCTAGCCCATGTTAGCTAGCTGGAAGGATGTTCAGACTCAGTCATTCAGTCAATGAACATTTTTTTAAGCTCCTACTATATGACGCTGCTAAGCTCCGGGGGGAAAAGATGAAAGACAGTCCCTGTCCTAAGAAGCTCACGGTCTAATGCAGGTGACAACATGCTATGTGCTACATACAGACAAGCTATGGACAGGGTACATTGGAAATAGTCAACACAGGGAAGGCCTGCATTAAGAGGCTGGGAAAGACTTCTTGCAGAAAGTGAGATTTTAGCTGGTATTCTAAGGAAGCCGGGAAAGCTTGGAGGAAAACAGAAGAGTAGGGAGAGCTTTCTGGGCATGGGTGGCTCTGAACCACAGAACTCCTCTTGCTCTGATCTCCTTATCCTGGTCATTCAACATACACCAGGTCTGTGGGCTAAATCTGCAGCCCTGGGGATCGCACACAGCCTCAAGCCCAGGGCACAGAGCCTAGACTGCGCTCTCAGGCTAAGCCACAGCTGAGATTCAGAACACGTCACAGTAGCTGGCCTTTATGTAGTGTTCGTGCCAGGCATTGTGCTGGGCCCCTTACAATCATTATCTCACTCAATCCTCACAATAGCCCTGGAAGGTAGATGCTGCTATTATCCCCATTTTATGGGTGAGGAAACTGAGGCCAACAAGTGAAGTGACTTGCCTAGGGTCACACAGCTAGTAGGAATCTGAAGCTGCATTTGAACTCAGGTCTTCCTGACTCCAGGCCAGGTGCTGTATCCACTGTGCCACCCCGCTGCGGGCTGCCTTCTGGTACTGCTTTAGCCTCAGGCCCCATCCAGACTCCATCTGCCACCTCCTCCTTATCCTTCCTGGCCAGGCCCCCTGCCCAGGGTCCGCTGACCTCTGGCTGAACCCTCTGCTGGGCCAGGCTGGTCAAATGACTTACCAGGGTTTCTCCTTGGTTTCCCAGTGACGGTCAGCGCCCACGCTCCTCCTTGATCGCGATGTGGTGCTCTCTGCTGCCGCCATCTTTGCTGGCTGGCGGGGTCTCTTTCGTACACTACTAGGTCAAGCCCCCACCTTCAACCGCCCAGTGCCCATTACCATCGCCTCAGTATCATCAGTCACATTATTAATTTGACCAGTTGGCTTCTTCTCGATATTGATTGACCAATCGATATCAATGAGCTCTTACAAAGCGATTTCTTGAAAAGATATGGCAAACACAGTACAAAGCCCCCCACCCCAACCACGCCACACTCAGATCCCTATGCTTAGGTCCCTGAGGAGAGCGGGCTCAGACACCAAAGGGCAGCCAGGAAGATTCTTCCTGCCCCGAGCTCGCTTCTGAGGGCCATTGGGTGCTGGAGGAGTCCAGGCTGTCCAGCCAGTCTGCCGCTGGGCTGGGTCAAGCAGGTCACTACTCAGGGTTGGCTCCTTCCTGGGCTCAGCCACTGGACCTCTGATGGCTCCCCTGACCTGTCAAGACCTCGCGAGACACAGGCAGGTGGTGGCCCCTCTCAGATTCGGGCTTGCCCAGGAGGCCTGGCGCTCACAAACTGGCCCCCACCACACCAACCTCTGGAACTTGAAGGGTTGTCCTTACACCTGGCGGCCAGAAAGAAGGAGAGATTTAGCCTTCGGTGTGTTCAGTTCCAAGGCTTCCTGTCATTCAGGAGCAGGTCAACAGGAAACAGCCATGGAATACCTGGGCGCCATCCTCTGAGGGCAGGACCCGTCACCCCACGTTTCCGAAGCGGGCCTCCCTAGCCCCCGCCTGGGCCGGCAGCGGGCAGAGCAGACTGTGGGTGCTCACGGGACCGCCATGGAATGAACAAACACAGAAGAGGCCAGACCGCAGGGCTCAGAGGGCGTGGGCACTAGAGACCCCGAAGTCATTCCGGGGAGGAGAGCAGCAGGCTGGCCCCGGGGCTGGGCTGAGAGTGAGGGGGAAGTAAGGGAAGGGGGTGGATGTCCACTGGCCATAGGGTGATAGCTCTAGAGCAGCAAACCTTAGAGAACGGGTTTGTGTTACAGATGGGCAAACTGAGGCCCAGACAAAACCCGGAGTTGGAATGTGCCTCAGCAACATTGTCCTGTGCAAGAATTCCTTTTACAGCACAGTTCCGAAGCGGTCAGTGGGCCTCTACCTGAAGGCTTTGGACCCCATTTCGCTTGGACATAGCTCCAATTGCCAGGAAGTTTTTTCCTTGGGTTTTAAGCACACCAGACCACCACACAGCACAGGAGCTGGGAGGCAGGGAGACCGAAGTTCAAATCCAGCCTCGGGAGCTCATTAGCTGTATGACCCTGGGCAAGTCACTCTGTGCCTGCCTCAGTTTCCTTAACTGTAAAATGGGCAGATAACAGCACCTGCCCTCTCAGGATTGTTGTGAGGATCCAACTAGATTAATGTTTGTAAAGCAAACCTTAAAAAGCTGGCTCTTATTAAATCTGTCTTTTTGCGGCTTCTTCTCATTACTCCTACTTTTGCTCTCAGGGGCTAATTATTCATTCATGGAATGTTTTGGTTTTTTTTTTTTGGTGAGGCAGTCAGGGCTAAGTGACTTGCCCAGGGTCACCCAGCACTTCTCACAGCCTGTGTCTGGGGCAGGATTTGAACTCAGGTCCTCCTGACTCTAGGGCCGGTGCTCTATCCACTGGGCCACCTAGCTGCCCCTCATTCATGGAACATTTGAAGAACACATATCAAGCGCCTACTGTATACCAAACACTGTACTAGGTGCTGGATATAATAAAACCAAGACAAGAATATGTCCTGCCCTCAAGGTGCTTACATTTTACTGGTGGTATGTCCCCTTGGGGAGGGGAGCCTGGCTTCTCAGTGCATCCACAATCACCTGCAGTGTGTCCAGGGGAGGGGGAGTGATGGTCAAGCAGCTCAAAGGAAGGTTGGGGGATGGTTAGGTTAAAGACCGGCCATTTCAGAGGCTTTCTAGCCCAAAGGCCCTGGGGCCCAGAGGAGTTAAGTGACTTGCCCAGGGTCACCCAGCACTTCTCACAGCCTGTGTCTGGGGCAGGATTAGAACTCTGAATGCCTTCCTTACCCCGGTCTTACTACTGATGATAATAATAACTGCTGACATTTATAGGGCACGTGGAGGTCTGCAGGGCCACAGTGCTGCCAGAGCTGAAACCCAGGCCTCTTCCCACGGCACAGACACCAGCCTGGCAGGCCCTGGTCACCTCCCAGGGGGCTTACGCCATGCCCTTCTAAGCGTCCCTGCCTCAGGCCTGGGGCCTATGGCCCATCAGCCCGCGGTCATGCGACCTCCCCTCCCTTTAGTTAGGAAGTATTGTTATCTGTGTTTATTTATTTATTTACATTTTATCTATTATCTCCATTATTTATTGAGCAACTAAAATCCAGTGGTTTCCTATTACCTCCTGAATCAAATACAAATCCACCGTTTGGCATTAAAAGTTCTCCATTTGCAGGCCCTTTCGTACTGTCCAGCCTTTGACCCCCTTGCTCTGTCCGGACCATGTATTCTGCAGTCCAGAACACACACACTCACATCTCCAGACTCCACGCCTTTGCACCAGCTGCTCCTGACGCCTGAGATGCCAGCCCCTCCTCACTTCCTGCTTTCTCAGTGTCTTCCTGCCTTCCTTCAAGCCTCCGCTCAAAGTCCACCTTCCACAGGAGGCCTTCTCTAGCTTCTCCTGCCCAGAGAGCTCTGCCCGAGATCACATCCACATCCACCCTCTAGAGCTCGTCTGTCCAGCATTACACACGTATCATGGCCCCCAGCAGAGTGACATCCTTGAGGACAGGAGCTGTAATGCCAGCCCTTAACACAGGCTTGGCACACAGTAGGTACTCAATACATGCTTGTAAACTGACACACCCAGTCAGTCACCAGCCTAGCACGGCTCCATCATGATTGAATCCGGGTGGTCCTCTACAGGAGGAGGGGTTGGGGGGCAGGTGAGCTGCGAGGCTGCTCCCATCTGTTATCATTATTGTTATCACCGTGAATGAGGACACCTTGAGGCCTCAGGTGCTGCGTTCTGAAAGAGCCTTTACCGTTAAGAATGCTTGTCTTTTGGGGGGGGGGCTGGTGCTGCTTCAGTGCATAGAACACCAGGCCTGGCATCAGGAAGACCCGAGTTCCAGTCTGGCTCCAGACACTTACTACCTGTGTGACCCTGGGCAAGTCACTTGTTTGCCTCAGTTTCCTCATCTGTAAAATGAACTGGAGAAGAGCATGGCAAACCAGTCCAGCGTCTCTGCCAAGAAAACCCCCAGTGGGATATGACTGGACATTTGTCTTTTTCTTTATTTAAAGGAAATGTCTTCCCCCGTCAGCCAGGCCCAGTGTTACTGTGTACACAACGTCCCAACCCTGTCGTCCCCCGCTCCTAAAAGGACGGAGCGAGGTGCCCGTCCCCGGAGCTTCTTTGGGGCCGACCCCCCTCATCTCATGACACACCGCTGCTCTTGCCCTGTCTGCTGGGCTCATCGCCCTGTACGTGATCTTCCCCTGCTGCACTTCCTGTATTCTGCTTCTCTTCATGTTCCATCAGTCAGTCAACACCCATTTATCAAGCATCTACGTGCGGAGCCGGGGCTAGGCCCTGCCCTCGAGGAGCTTCCGTTCCAAGAGGGCAGACGACATGCAGCTATGTGGGTAACCTGAAGCGGGGGGAGGGAGAGCCTGGAAAAGACCCCTGCCCTGCAGAAGAAGGTGGCCTTTGAGCCGAACCTTGAGGAGAGCCAGAGGAACTCAGAGACGGAGGGGAGGGGCCGGAGCATTCCAGGCACGGGGCAGGAGGCGGGAGATGGGGCGTGAGGGCTTTCCTTTGATCCGGGGGTGCCAGGGACCCCGGGAGCTCCATCTGGGGCAGGTGTGGGAGAGGGCCAGGGCAAACGTCACCCTCGGCAGGGGGAAGAGGCGGTTTCATCAGTCCAGAGGAGGGGTGCTGAGGAAGGGGCTGCACCGGGGGCAGTTGCCGGAGGGCAGAAGCAGCTGGACCAGAGAGACGCCGGGGTGAAAGGACAGGATCTAGCAAAAGGTCGGAGATGGGGGGTGCGCGAGGATGGCGTCACAGTTGGTATGCTGGGTGACTGGGAGGATGGGGTATGGTTTGGTGGTTTTTCAGTCACATCTGACTCTCAGTGACCCCCAAATGGCGTGTCCTCAGCAGAGGTACTGGACAGGTTTGCCATTTCCTTCTCCAGCTCATTTTACAGGTGAGGAAACTGAGGCAGACAGGATGAAGTGACTTGCCCGGGGTCACCCAGCTAGGTGTCTGAGGCTGGATTTGAACTCAGGAAGGCAAGTCCTCCTGACTCCAGGCCCAGGCCTCCGTGCACTGTAGCACCCCCCTAGCCGCCCCCAGGAGTATTAAGGAAATTCAGAAGTAGGGAGATCTGGGGGAGAAGGCATGCTACCTGGGGCATGTTGAATTTTACATGGGCTCAAGATGTCCAGGGCGGGTGGATGATGGGAGATTAGAAATTAGCACAGGGTTAGGGCTAGCTCTAGAAAATAATTCGCATAGAGATGCTGAGGGGGAAACTGGATCACGGAAGCTGGCTAGAGCGCCCAGCAAGAGAGGCAGAAGAGGAGGGGGCCGGGTTAGACCCCCAGGGATACTCCGGGTTAGCGGAAGACCCACAGAGTCGTCTTGGGCAGGTTGGGCCGAATTAAGGAGTGGAAGACAGGGGTTCGGCTCCCTTGGGTGGGGGGCCTCCTGTGTGCTGAGGACAAGAAGAATGAGGCCCACTTTGTAAATGCTCTGTGAGCCCTACAGTCCTCAGGAAGGACCTCACTCGTGGTTATTGTGTGGGGGCTCTATGGTGCCCTTCAGCACCCCTCATCTGAAATTCAAAAGTCTTGGGGCATGTTGGTCACCCCCATTCTACAGATGAGGAAACAAAGGGGATGGAGTTTGTGCAAGGTTATGCAGTAAGCAGGTCTCCTGACTTGTCTTCCCAGAAGCCCAGGCCCCAGAGGAGAGGAGGCCTGCCTGAAGGGAGCTTGGAATCTCCTGGGGTGTCCTGGCTCCCTCCTGCCTGCCTCTGCCAGGTCCCTGTGGCGGGATCCTCGGTAAAACAAAGCGTTTGGTCGGGGCGGCCTCTGACGCCCCTTCCAGCTCCGAATCCCCGAGGCTGGTGCGCCCCTGTCCAGGCAGGGCCACAAGGGAAGCCTTGGGAAAGGCGGCAGTGGGGCCCTTCACGAGGGGAGCCTGGTATCGGAAGCAGCCGTGGAACGGTGGGGAGATCTGGCTTCGAGCCCTGTAGTCCCGCCTTCCTAGTTCTGTGACAGAGAGGCAAGCTGAGTCTGGGCCGCACTAAGCCTCAGTTTCCTTCTCTGTAAAATGGAGATAATCTTTGTGCTGCCTGCTTCCCAGGCCTCTTGGGAGAAAAACATTTTGAACCTTCAAACATCCTGAAGTGTGAGTCACTATTAAATGGGAGACGGGCTGCAGCCTCAAGTGTCCCCCGTGGTTTCCTCAGGAGCCCTGGGTGCTGATAGGATCTCACCTCATCGAAGGTCACACACACTGGCCACCTTCAGGTCAGCAGAGGCCCTCTGGAGACTCAGCCAGATGGAAGGGGGCAGGAAGAAGACGGAGGGGAGCTTGAGGGCTGCCCTGGCTGGGCTGGGACTGACCTACGCCTGCTTTTCTGCTCTGGACAAACCACCAGTCACAACCGGCCCCTGTCTCCCTCTTATCTGAGGCAGCTCCAGACACCACTGATAGGTTCTTCCCTAGTGAAGAGGAAGGCCGTGCCCCCGGGCGCGGTGCCAGGACTAGTTCCAAAGGCCGTGAGCTGGGGCCCTAAGCTCCTTGGGGAGGCCTGCCAGGGATTTGGGAGCTGCTTCTGGATCTACCAGAGAAGAAAACTGAGGCTCTGAAGAGGAAAGGGGCTCGGGAGAGGCAGAGCCGAGGCCTCTCTGCCAGGGCCCATGGCGCCGGCTCCTAGACCTGATGGTCAAATAAAACCGTCTGTCCCAGGGCACCCCCACCTGCTGTCTCCTCTCATCTCTGGCCTCCCTCTTTCATCTTGGCTGCTAATTACCCAGGAGGCCTCCCCACCCCCAGCCTCTTGGGGGTCATTATCCCTGTTTTATATCCAGGGAAACTGAGGCACCTAGAGGGAAGTAGTTGGGGCTGGGGTGTGGTGAGTCAGGAGCTGAGCCGACAGCAGGCTGGGGGCCTGGCTGACTCAGAGGTGCCGGCAGACCAGTCCCTGGGGAGGTCTTTGCCCACTCGCCCTACACACCAGGTTGTCTCTGCTAGGCCTCTCCCCCACCCCCTGGGGGGCTTGCTGTCTGGGCCCCATGGGCCTTTCTTCTCCCACACTGAGGTTTCCCCTTCCCCTTCAGGGCAACTGGGCCGGGGGTGGGGGGTGAGGGCCCAGGCCTGGGAACACTCACCTGGCCCACTGGTGCTTCAAAGCCCTGGGCTAATTACGACCGAAGGGCATCAGGGAGCAGGCTGTGGGTGCCAGTCTGCACTCCTAGTAGTCCCGGTCCTGTAGAGATGGGCCACTGGGACCTTCCGTCTCTCTTGGGCTTGGGAGCCTGAGCTTGAGTCCGAGCAGAATCAAGGGGCAGTCCAAAGGACCACCAGAGTCTGAAGGCCTGGGTCTTCCCCCTCCCTCCTGCTCTGGGCAATCCTGGGCCTGGGTTTCTGCATCTGTCAAATGGCCATGATCAGCTTGGGCCCACTGCCTCTCGGGCTGCCATGAAGGCTTTCCATAACCCCTACCCAGAGGGGGAGTACTGCCAGCAGCTGGCAAAGGTGCCAAGTGCTGCCTACAGCTCCAGGCTGGCATGATGCCAGGGCAAAATGCTTTGTGCTGAGGGAGGGAGGGAGGGAGGTGTGTGGCCAGGCACCCCAGGGGGACACGACCTCCCTTTGCTCATCTGTAAAAGGCTGGTTGAACTGGGAGATTGCCACTGTCCCTCCCAGCTGGAATGGCCAGGGTTCCAAAGGGCCCTCCCAGGCAGGATTTGAAACCAAGTCTTCCTGACTCCAAGTCCAGAAGCCGGGCAGCTCTGACGTTGAGGGCATTTATTATGAAGGGTGGGAGGTCTGCAGGGCCCCAGGGTGCCCCTTAATGCCCAGGGCTCTAGCATGACCCGGGGGGGGCCCCTGGTTAGCCAGGCTTGTCCTGCAGCCAGGGGAGCTTCCCCAGGAGGGGGCCAGGGTGCCCACTGCCCCCAGCCTGCCAGGGAGCAGAGACCCGGGCCCAGGGGTGGGGTCCACGAGGCCAAGCCCAGCCCGCCCAGTGTCTGCAGCCTGGCCAGACCGGTTCTGGGAGCAGGGCCGGCCAGCAGACTCCCAGGTGGGGCTCTCAGGGCACGCTCAGTCCCGCCCAGGCCCCGGGTCCCAGGGACCCGTTTCCTGGAGGGGGTCAGCCGTGGGGTCCTCCCAGCCAGCCCTGCCTGGGAGGGGGAGACGGAAGTAGGACGGCTTTGGGGGCAGCCCGGGGGTCTCCCCGGAGGCGGACGCCGGAGCTCGAGGGCCAGAGGGCGCCTGCCCCGCCCCCACGCCCGGCGGTTTCGGGGAGAGGCGGTTCCCCCCCCCCCGCGGTGGCAGAGTAACAGTTACTCAGCCCCAGCGAAACCGACGAGCCGGCGCCTGCCCGGCCCCCCCCCGCTGGGGCCGCCCCGTTACTGCCCCGCCCCCCCCTCGGGCCGGCCCGTTAGGGGGGCGGGGGCGGCGCCCGGGTTTCGGTGCCGGCAGGGGCAGACGGGCGGGCCGAGTCGGGGCGCCCCCGCCCCCGGACGCGGGTTCCAGTTGCAGCCCGCGGCTGCCCCCTGGAGGGGACTGAACCCTGGGGTTCTCCTGCGGCGCCGCCATCGCCCCCCTCCGCGTTCTTGGCCCGCGCTGCGTACTTGTCGTGCTCACCCGCTCTCGGGGGGAAGCCCTGGGACCCCGGCCCGAACTAACGCGGTCACGAGAACTGCAGTTAGCGCTCCGCCCAAATGCAAGGTCTAGGGTCCCCGGAGTCCCAGTGTGGACCCGGGCGCTCCCAGCTCCCTCGACCTCGACACCCCTCCTCCGCCCCATCCACGCCACGCCACCCTCCCGGGTGACTTCAGCACGCGAGGATGGGGAGAGGGCGGGGCGGGGCAGGTCCTGCGACCTCGGACCCCTCCTGGCGGACGGAGAGGGAAACAGGAAGGAGGGCAGCGCTTCTGGGGGAGGGACGAAGCCTGAAAAGTGAGGTCTCCGCCATAGCACTCGGCCCCCCGCGGCGCGTCCTGCTCCCTCCCTCGGCCGCAGCGGGGCTGGGGGGCCATGGCTCCGCGCAGCGCGGACGCGTGGGCCCGGGTGCTGGCGGCGCTGAGGGCCAGCCCGGCCGCCTTCGTGGCCAGGGCCGGGGCAGAGGGTCTGGCCGCCGAGTTGCTGAGCGAGCTGCGCAGCGAGAGGCAGAGCGAGCCCACCAAGGTGGGAGCCCCGGCCCCCGACCCCGGGGCCTCCGACCCCCACTCTGACCCCCCAGATCTCCGTCCGCCCGCCCTCGGCCCCTCAGCTCACCCCAGCGCCTGACACGCCTCGACCTCCCAGATCCCTGAGCCCCCAACCCCCTGACTTCCTTGTGACCCCCGGGCCCCAGCCCTGGCGTCCAGACTGACCCTCCTCTCCTTCCCCAGGGCTCTCTGCTGTCTGTGATCATGGAGTTCCCCACGCAGCTGTGGCCCGACCCCACCGCAGCCGAGGCAGCCGTCTCTGCACTGCTGGACACACTGGCCCTCCTGCCCCCGCGGCCCGCGGCCCTGCGTCGGCCCCTGCTGCTGGCCGCCACTAGCGTCCTGGCGGCCTGTGGGGCCCTGGCTCCGGCCTCGGCAGCCACATCCCGCCTGCTGCCCGTGTTGTTGCGGGCAGCCTCAGGCCGGGCCACGGGTCAGGAGCAGCGAGCCCTGCAGGCCACTGCGTGTGAGTGCCTTCGGGAGCTGGAGAGCTGTCGCCCCGGGCTGCTGGCCGGCCAGCTGGGGCTGCTGCGGGCTCTGCAGGACAGCCGGGCTACCCAAGCCCACTGCCTGCTCTTTGTGATTACTCTGCGAAATGCCCTCAGAGCCCTGGCCCAAGTGGGCCCTGGGGCCCCAGCGGGGCTGCACGGGCTGCTGGTGGCCAGAACCGACAGACCCCAGGGTGGAGAGATCCAGGCCTGGGACTGGAGCCTGGAAGCACCAGGAGCCCAGTGGCCTGGGCTGTGGGACTGGACCCTGGCCGGAGAGGACATCTGGGATCCAGCAGTGCCTTTAGGCCAGGAAGGGGACTGGGCAGAGCCCGGCGCCGGCCCCCCTGGATCTCCCCCCGCCTGAGGCCCGGGAGCTGCGGGCTGCCGTATCCCAGCTGCTGGACTTGTCCTACCTGCTGACCCCGCCAGCCCAGGCCCAGATGCTGCAGCAGCTGAGCCAGGTGCTGAGGGCCGTTCGTGGTCAGCCCCCTGCCCTCCTGAAGCCGCAGCTGGTGCGGCTGCTGGGCACGGCCAGGGTCTCCCTGCTGCATGCCGTGCTGGCCGCAAAGGACACTTTCGGGGAGGCCCTCTTCACGGCCCAGGACGAAGCTCTGCTGCTCCGGAGGCTGGTGGGTGCTGCCCAGCACCCAGCCCTGCCGTCCCCTGCCCGCCTCTTCTACCTCCATTGCCTCTTGCACTTCCCTGAGAACTGGCCCTTGGGGCCTGCAGGGGAGGAAGGCACCCCAGTTCTGCTCACCCCCAGCCTGGCCACAGGTCTTCTGCCCAGTCTGCTGCAGGACCCCCCTGATCTCCTAGCCCGGCTACATCTTCTGTGTCTCCTGTGTGGGGAGGAGCTCAGTGCTGATGGGAGCAGGGACTGCCAGGGCACAGAGGATCGGGCCCTGGGTTACCTCCAGAGGCTGCTGGCCAGCCTGAGGCAGGGGGCAGCTCAGCCAGGGGCCCCCCGGAGTTCAGTCACCCTCTGTTTCCGGGCCTCCTACCTGGCTACTCGCTGCTTAGCCAGCCACCCAGGGGCCCTGGCTCAGCTCACAAAGGGCCTGGCAGAACTGTACCAAGCCCGGCCCTGCCTGGCCCCCCATTTTGTTGACCTTCTAGAGCAGGCCAGAGAGGTGCTGGCAGAGCCCCTGGGCAAGGCCCTGCAGCAGGTGGCAGTGGCTGGTGCTGGTGGGGCCCAAGCCCTTCAGTGGCACTTACAGATTCTTACCAAGGTGGCTGGGGCTCAACCCTTGGGCCCCACACTGGGCTTCCTGTGGGCAGCCCTAGGCCAGGGTGGGGACTGGGCCTGGGAGCAGGCCCTCCTTGGGACCTGCCGGGCCCTCCTAAGGGGGACAGAGCTTAGTGGGGCTGGCCCCCGGGACCTGGCCAATCTGCTGCAGGAGCTGGCCCGGGGCCTGGATGACCCTGACAGCCGAGATCGGGGCCGTCTCTATTACAGCCTGTTTACCCACCTGTCGGGGCCTAAGCTGGGCTCAGCCTTGGGCCCCACGCGCTCCACACCCATGCTGGGCTCTTCCCTGGTGGAGGAGAATGAGGGCTTTGCCTCAGCTCTGACTGTCCAGGAGGCCCAGGCCCCACTGCAGCTGAGGCGGGTTTCTCGGCAGGCCAAGGAGCCCCCCGTGATCCTGGGCCTCACTGTGGAAGCCTCTGAGACCCTCTACTCACTGGAGCTACGCTTCCGCATCCTGGGGCCATACTATGAGCCACTAAAGGCCGTGCAGGTCCCCTGCCTTCGCCCTGGTGCGTCCCCCAAGCTGCTGCTCCTTCCCCTGGAGCCCCGGCGTCCCTACCCGGCTCTCCTGGACATCAGCGTCCTCTATGCCACCCCCAGTGGCCTCACCTGCTATGCACAGCTGCCCAGCCTTCCCATTGCTTTTGCTGATCTCTTTTTGCCTTTGCCGCCATCTTCTCCACAGGTGACCCACCCTCAGACCTTCCACGAGCTCTGGGCCTCCTGCCTTCCTGGGGGAGCAGAGAGTTGCATGTGGGGCCCCTGGTGGGGCCAGGCACTAGAGACTCTGGTGACCAAGCATTGGGAGCCTTTTGTCATGTCTGCCACCCCCCCCACCAGTTACCAGGTGGCCATCCGGCTCCCCCCTAGCTCTCAGCTGCTGCTGCAACTGGAGGCTGCTGGGGAGGATGGGGTGAGGGTGGCCCTAAGAACAGATGATTGGGCCATACTGCCTCTGGCTGGGGAATATCTCCGAGGCTTGGGGGCTACTCTCTGAGGAGGGAGGGTGATCCTTGCTGGAAGACACTGGTTTGGGGAGGACAGGAATAGGGCCAGGGGGAGACTGGGGCCCCTGCTGCTCATTCCCCCTGTTCATAAAGGCTTGCTTATTGGTGAAAAGTCCGTGGTTTCCTTTTTTTTTTTCTCTAGTAAAAGAAGGCTGTGTGTAGGGTTGGCACAGTGTTGAGGGGCCCAGCAGGCAAATGTTTACTGAGTCTTGCTTGAGTCTAGTAATCCTTTGCTTAGGTGGCACGACTGGCCATCTTTTCAACAATCTCGGCTCTCTTAGGGATCGCAGGAGCGCAGATTTGGAGCTGAAAGGGGACCTGAAAGATGGTCTATTACAGGAAACACCCCAAGAGAAGTGACTTTCCCGATGTCACCCAGCTCCAAATTCATCCCCCCTTTCCATGACCTCATGCTGCCTCCCTAAATGTGGGAGTCAAGGGCAGGAACAAGGGATGAGGGGGAGCCGTAGTGGGCAGTCCTGAAGGGAAGCTTCCAGCCAGGAGGACAGACAGCCTGAAAGGACAGGAAAAGGATCTCCCCACAGTTCCGATTTGCCCCAGGACCAGGCTTCCTCAAGGAAGCAGCTTTCCCCCACGTCCCACGAGAGAAGTCTAAGCAGCTTTCCCTGGGACTAAGACTTGTGTGAACGGATGCAAAGTGAAATGAGCAGAACCAGCCAACAATTTATACAGTAACAGCATCGCAAAGACAAACGCTGGAACTTTGGACCCGGCGGACTCGGGACAAATCAGACTGCCCACTTGCTAAGGGACGGATACTCAGGGTGCAGAGGGAATTTTTTTAAACTTAGCCAACGGGATTATTTGCTTCGATAATCAACGTAAGGACTTGTGTTTTTTCTTGCTTTCTCAGCGGGTGGGAGGGAGAGAATTCGCAACCGAAAATAAAAATTGAATTTAAGGGAAAAAAAAGTGACCCTGATCCTTTCCCCTTCTCAGGAAAGGCTGGAGCAGCAGGGCCCCGGGGGCTACAGCAGAAGCCCGGAACGCGCCTAGGCTTAGGGATCACGGGAGGCCTTCGCACTAGCTACCCACAAAGCACCACAACTACTTCCGTCTTCCCGTGAATTTCGGCCCGCGGCGTCGGTGGCGTCAGCGCGCCCGACTACTGTGGACTACGGCTCCCATGGGGTCGCACGCAGAGCGCAAGCGCAGAGACGGCGCGCAGCCTTCGGCGCGAGTTCCGAGTGCATCCCCCGCAGCAGCGCACGCGCACAGGGAAAGCATGCCGGACGGCGCAGCCCCCGCGGTCCCGGGTCTCATCCGGCTGCAGCCGAGCTCCGTGCGAGCCGCGGCGCAGACGCCGCTGCACCTGCTGCCGTGCGAGATCCAACACAACGGACCCGCCGCCGTCAGTCGCTTCTTCAGCCCGGCCATCCGGCCGGGGTCCTCAGGTGCCAGGAGCATGCGCGGTGGGGCTGGGCGGGAACGGACTACAATTCCCATCGGCCCGCGGAATAACGGGGAGGGGGTCGAGCGAGAGGCGCTTAGCAGACGTCATGCGCTCCGTGTGCGCAGGCGCCACGAGGCCCTCCCGGAAAAGGAAGTCGGGCTCGCTGTTTGTCTGCTCTCTGAGACAGGGGTAGAGCCAGAGGAGGAGCAGGGACCGGCCCCTCCCGCCCGGACGGGGTGGTGGTGGGGAGGATGACGAATACCTGGTGGTGTCATTCGTCCAAGGGTTATGAGTTCATGAACTAACTAAGCCCTTGCTGTGTGCAGAGCCCTCCTGGAGCTCACTGGTCAAGGACGGGTGTAGGGATCCCAGAAGACCTCAGGCCATCGATCCTAAACCCTCATTTTAGGCATGGGGAAACCGAGGCCTCACACTATATTAGTGACAGCAGGGATTTGAACCCAGCACCTTTGGCTATGAATTCGCCCTTCTCACAGACCCACAGCTGCCTCTTCTGACCCACAAGTTTAGGAGGGGGTTGAGACACAAATTGACAGGGCTCTGACATAACAGTGTTATGGTGAGGGGCTGGCACCCCAGCTCTCTGCTTCACCCTCCTCCCTTCCCTGCAGCATCTGGGAAGCCTTCCTGGAGGAGGGGTCGGCAGTCTAGGCCCAGGGAACAAGCTGGGGCACTCCCAGCAGTTGAGCAGGTCCTGGACCTCTCCAGGGCAAGCAGTGGGGAGCCAGGGAAGGTGTTTGAGCAGAGGAGAGGCTCATTTCACAGACTGCAAGAAACTGAGGCCCAGAGAGGGAAAAGTGGCTTGAGACGTCTCTACTATACTTTGTGTGTCTCTGTAGGCCCTGGATAAAGTCACTGCCCAGTGGGGTGGGGGGGACGACGTGTGCTGGCCCCCTGGGCTGGGTGTAGAGCAGAGGTCACATGTCACATGATGTCCCTGACCTGTGGTGTCCCCTCCTTGCCCCAGGGCCAGTGGTGTCCTTCAGGGGCCGCAGCCTGCACGGAGAAGAGGTGACACTGCCCTCTGGCTACATGGGGCTGGTGCTTCGGGAAGACAAGTCTGAGGGGCCAGAGGTCAGTGGGCATCTCGGGGGTGGGGGCCAGAGGTCGGTGGGCATCTCAGGGGTGGGGGCCAGAGGTCGGCGGGCACCTCGGGCTTGGGGGGAGCGGGACCTGGCTCCATCCCAGCATTACGGATCATTCCTTATTGGGTCCTTCCTCAGGATCGGACCGTCCAGGCCATTGGTACCTTTAGCTGCTTTACACTTTGGGGCCTGGAGGCCCCCCCAGGGCCAAATGCCAGGATGCACAGAGCCCTGAGCTGGCCCAGCCTGGCCACTGCTGTGAGTATCCTAGCTCAGGGACCCCCAGCCCCTCCGTGGGCCCTCTTCTATGCCCCCATCCAATTCCCATCACTGGAAGGGAGGTCTCTTCCCCCTTCCACCTGAGGAGACCCCTAGATGGTAATGTCTGGACTGGGGCAACATCCCTCAATTCAGACAAATTTCTGGAAGGCCCCTTAACCCTCTGCAGCCTGGACGGGGGGGTGGGGGGGGGCAGCCTCTGGCATCTGTGCAGTGAGCCGCTGGTCGCCAGGGCTTTCCTGTTCTCTTTCCGGGCTCAAGCCCAGGGCTCTCCGGCAGCCCGGCCTCCCCACCCATCCTGAGTAGTGGCACCAGACCTGGGCCTGCAGCTCTTGTCTGTCCCTTACAGATCCATGCGCCTGTGGCCGAGGAGGACGACTGAAGAAACAGCTGGAGCCCAAACTTTGTGTCCATCTACACCCCATCCCCCAGATAAAATAAAAGTTTTTGGAAACTGTGTGTGCGCCCGTGGCATCTCCCCATTCCCGGCCCCCGAGAAAGAGACCTGGGTCTGTAGAAACAGTTTATTGCAGACGAAGCAAGGCAGGAGCGTCCCAGGCCATGCTCTCCTGCAGCCCCTCTGGCTCACGCTTTACAAAACAACTGTACACCCCCACCCAGCCCCCTGTACAAAGCCTCCCGCTGGCCCGCCCTCTCCCCATCACTATACATAGCTACCCAGCTTTCTGTACACGTGGGCCCAAGCCCCAGCAGCCCCTGGGTGGGCAGAACGTCCTGTTGCAGGTACCACAGTCTCTAACCCCCAGCGTCTCCCTCTTCCCATGTCAGCAGCTCACGTGCTCAAGGCCGAGCCGAGCCCGGAGGAAGGCCCTTCCTGGCCAGGGTCCCGTGTGGTCCAGCCCAAGCAGCAGAGGAGGCGTGGCACAGGGGAAGGAGAGGAGGTCACCACTTTCCCCGTTTGCTCCAGTCCTTGGGGGTGAAGTGTAGACATTTGGAGTCAATGCGCAAAAGCCGTTTCAGCATGGCTCGCTCGTGGCCATCCACGATGTCCTCTGACAGTGTCAGGATGTACTGGCCCTTGGGGAGGGAAGGAGGCAGGTCAAGTCAACAGGGACTCAAAGAAGGGCAGTCAGCGATAGAGTAAACGACATACATCAGAGGAACGTTGTGGAAAGAAGTCCCCTGAGGCGCAGCTGTGACCAGCCCCCGTGACTCTGTAGAGCACAAAGAATGAGGCCCAGAAAGGCACTGAAAACACATGTACGTGCCCTTTGACCTGGCTGTACCACTCCTAGGCCCAGTGGGCCAGGACCCAATATTTACAGCTGGCCTTCTTGAGGGGCAAAGCATCCGAAACTGAGGCGGGCCCATCCCCTGGGGGGAGGGGCCGAACAAGTCACGGGAGGGGAAGCAGTGACCGGGGGTGGGCTCAGACACCCCAAACCACCCAGCTCTCAACAGCCAGCCGGGATCCCCGAGGGCCAGGAGGGAGGCGCCATCTTGGACACGGCCAGCGGTGGGGAAGGAGAGCAGGTACGTGCCGGTCGCGGAGGCCCGGTCCCCTCGTGGCAGGCTGTGGTCGTCCGCCCCCCCGAGCAGCCTGGGCTGTCCCCAGAGGAGGGAGCCCGCCCTCCTACCTTGTAATAGTTGATGAGATTGAGGTACTGCAGGGTCGAGATGACGTCTTCCTTCTTGATGCTGGTGATCTCGCTGATCTCACTGTGGGGCATGGGCACGGGGGTCACGGGCCATCCCGGTTCCCCCGACCCCACCCCGCGCCCACCAAGGGACAGGGCTCACTTGATCGTGATCTGGGGCCGCTCGCCGCTCTCCGACTTAAGTCCCATGAGAATCTCCAGGATGGTCTGTGACCAGTAGCTCCGATAGGACAGGAGGCCAAGGTCCGAGAGGGGTTTCTCGGGGGTCCCCGTCTTCCCTTCCACCTTAGACAACTCATAGCCTGCAGGGAAAGTGGACAGAGGAGTCAGGGGCAAACTCTTCCATTGTCTACAGCCCCTGGCACTGGGCACTCAAAGGTTCCCGGGAAATGAGGGACACTTGGCAAGGGTCTGCGGTGCTGAGGCTGCCAGGACGGACACCTGCACTCTGAAGTGCCTTCACTCGACCCCCTCGTTTTACAGAGGAGGTCGCAGCTCCTTCTGGGGACCCCTCCCCCGGGGAAGCAGGGACTTCAGGTGTGAGGAACGGCCGGCTGCTTCTGAGACTTTTGGGGTGGGGCAGAGAGGGGCCGTGCCCCCTCTTTAAAGACGCCAGCCCTGAGCTACTGCATCACAAAGCAGACCAGCTTCTCCTTACACTTGGATTTCTCCTCTACCTCAGCTCTCAGAGAAAGAACAGCCCCCTCCCCCAAAAGGAGCAAGTTCCTGCCCCCTGCTAGGCCTACACTGGCCCAGCGCTGGCCCAGACACTGACCCCACTCTCGACTTCCACAGCTCTCCTAAGGAAGCCCATTTCTCACACTGGGACAGTTCCAAGAGTCAGGCAGTTTTTCCTCCTATCGTCTGAGCCAAAATCTATCTCTCGCACCTTCCTTGGGCAGCTCCTGGCTCTGCTTTCTGGGGACCCCACTCCCCTAGAAGAACCCCATAGACACTGAAAGGTGCTGTTTTGTTTACTCAAGGCTAATGCACTAGGAGGTGGCAGCCTCTGAGAGTGCCAGGACAGTCCCAGAGGCCAGCGGAACAGCAGCTACGACCTGAGTCTGACCACCCTGGGGAGGTGGTGCGCTCTCGTGCAGGTGAGGGGCCTTCCAAGGGCTCACTTCAGCAGCAGGTAAAGCACCTCTGCCTGATTCCAGCTCTAATACGACTGGGGTACGGGCAAGAGGAAGGAGAACACTGGGGAGTGGGAGGGCACCTGAGATGTGGGCAATGCCAAGTGTGCCCAGCTGCCAGGCCCGACCCACAGGAGCTGGTTGAGTGGGGTTGGGAGTCTGTGCCAGGCCTCTCCCACTGAAGGGGGCCTTTGGCAGCTGGAACATACATTCGGGGGGGGGGGAGCCTTCAGGCCATCCTTAGGTCAGGAAGGACCACAAAGTGCTTTAAGTACTTTCAGAAATACAAGCCCTGTGGGGAAGAAGGAAACTGGGGTGGGGGGCGTACTTGAAACCCTCTGGCCAACTATAATTTAGGAAGAAGAGGAGGGGAAATCCTGAGAAAGAAAAGGCCGGGCACACTCCAAAATAGACCACCCTCCCTCACGTCTGGGGCACAGATCAGGGCCCTCATCATGGCACTCTAGGGGGCCTCTCCCCAGCAGAGTCTGCCACTGCCCAGAGCAAGCACCCAATAAAGCCACAAAGCCCTGGGGCATCTTCGCCTACAGAAGAGAGCCGGGGAGGCGCAGTGAGCCACCCTGTCTCTGGAGCTTTCCCCTCCTCTTCCCAGGCCGTTCATTCTGGGTCAAGCCTAGCCCTTTCCAAGGCCTCCAGTACACTGCCCCCTGGCCATCCCCCACCATCCATCCATCCTGGGGTTGGGGGGAACGTGGATTTGGGGAAAACAAAGCTGGGAAGGACATGGCAACACGTCAGTGCTCTTAGCTGCCGAGTCCAGTGACCTCCGTCTCCTGGCTGGATACTCCTCCAGATCCCACCCTCTAACCACAGGGGTCCCTCGTGGCTCTGGCCTGGGCCCCCTGGTAGGCTGCTTCACCTGGCAGCCTCATTAGCTCCCATGCATTCAACAGCCTTCTCTAGGCTGAGGATTCTCACATCCGCCTCTCCTGCCCCAACCACTGCTTTGCTGACCTCCCATGCCCTTTCAGACAGCCAGTAAACGCCTATACTCAACATGTCCACGACAGAACTTCCCCCCCGGGGCCCTCTCCGCTACCTTCCTATTACACAGAGGGCACCTCCGCTCCATCCTCTCAGACCTCAGACTCCCACCCCGAGAGTCAGCCTCTCACCATCTCTCACCTACCACGTCTAGGCTGCTGCCCATCTCTCCAACATGCTCCCTTCTGCCCCAGCCTCCACCCTGGTGCAGACCCTCATCCCCAAACTGTTGCAGGAGTCGCGGGGGAAGGGGGCAGCAACCTGCCTCAAGCTTCTCCCCACTCCTGTCCATCCTCCACTCAGCCACCAAAGAGATGTTCCTCAGGCCCGGGTCTGGTCCTGTCACCCCCTACTCAACAGACTGCGATACACAATTCTCTGTTTGGTCTTCACAGCCCTCCATAACCTGGTCCCCTCCCACCTTTGCAGTCTTCCAACCCCTTACTGTACTCTTTTTTTTTTTTTGCTTTTTTTGGTGAGGCAATCAAGGTTAAGTGACTTCCCCAAGGTCACACAATTAGTAAGTGTTTAGTGTCTGAGGCCAGATCTGAACTCGAGTCCTCCTGACTCCAAAGCCGGATCTCTATCCACCATGCCACCGAGCTGCCCCCTTACTGTACTCCTCTATCTGGTGATCTCGGCCTCCTGCTGCCTCCCTCTCTCTGGCCGTCCCCGAGCCTGGACAGGCCAAGGCCCAGCTAAAGCCCGCCTCCTGCAGGAAGCCTTCCCCTTTTCTATTTCCCCTGCACAGAACTTGCTGGTGTTGACGCTGGCGCACAGATATCTGCATGTTTTCTCCTGCCTGAGGGCAGGGACTCCCTTCCACCCCTCTGTGCTCCCAGTGCTTGGCACACAGTAGGCGCTCACTAAATGCTCAGGGGTCGTTTTGCATTGTCTCTGTCCATGCTGTTTTCCCTCAAAGGAATGCAAGCTCCTGATGTCGTAGCCTCTGTGCCTCCAGGGCCCAGCGCACACTAAGCATTCATCTTCCCAGCCCTTCCATCTCCCAGCCAGCGCTGCACCGTGCGTGCGGTGCTGCCCCGTCCACAGCGACCTCCTCCGGACAAGGGGAACAGAGGGGCTGCTGGGTGAGGAGTCACCCCAGAAATCCCTGACAGGTGGGACAGCACCACCTCCGGAGGCGGCCTCCTACCCTCGGGGTGGCCTACACGCTGTGAAGGTGGCCAGGCAGGCGTGCGCGCGCACACACACACGACCACACAGCCGGCAGGCCCTCGAATACTGGAATACTCGTCCCCCCCCAAATCTCCGCTTCTCCAGTGCCTTGGTCTTAGACTCCAGGCCCTTCATCATCCTGGCTGCCCCACTCTGGACCCTTCACCTTCACATCCTTCTTAAACAGGGACCCCTAGAAATGAACCTAAGCCTCCACACGAGGTCTGACCACGGCCCAGGACAGCGGGACCATCCTCGGCCTCATCCCAGAGGCCAGACATCTTGTAGCACAGCTTTCTTGGGGGCCCCATCTCACTGCTGACGCCTCCAGAGCTCACGGTCGCTAAGGACCTCCCCCGCCTCAACACACATACCTTATATTTATGAGAATGACGGTTTAAATCTAGCTGCAAGACCTGACATTCGTCCCTACTGAATACCATCTGATGACATTTTGCCCAGCTCCGGCCTCTCCTTTGGGACCCTGCCTCTGTCGTCCAGGGTGGGAACTCTGCAGGCCATCGATGCCTTTATCCAAGACGGCGAGAAAAGCACCGAATGGCACAGAGCCACGTTCAGATCCCCGGGGCCCTGCCCTGCAGACCTGCCAAGAAGACACTCAACCATCCGCCACTCTGGGAGAGCGGCCCTCTGGCCAAGTCTGTCTAACTCTCTCGTTGTCTGTACTGCATCTCCTTGTCTTTTCTACAGAAGAGCATGAGATGCGGGAGCAGACAATATGTGATAACTTATATAAACACCCAGAAAAAGAAAACATCACTGGTCAGGCAGGACTGCGACCTCTCCTGAACTCGCTACCTCTCTGATGTGCTCAAGAGCCTTCCCAGGAATTAGTAGGACTCACTGAGCCGGTGCACACTTTGGCCCCTCCTGCGTGCGAGACTGGACAGCATCCACACCTGCCCTTCTCCCACCTTGTCTCCACCCATCCTCCTCTCCTTGGGACTCTTGGGATGGAGCTCATCTGGGCCCTACTCATCACTGGCCATCTGGGTGACGGCACCTCCCGTCAAACATCCTCCTCATTGGCAAAGAAGACAGGAGCAAAATGAGGCACGCCCGGCTCTGTCTGCGAGGAGGGGATGCCTCTTCCCCAAAAGGCCCCGACCGCCGCTCTCAGCACAGTCCACGTGCCTGTCTGTCCTCTCCAGCACTGCTTCGGCTACACCTGGTGCCTCACAGGGGCTCACCTTCTTCCCTCCCAGCGAGGGCAGGTCCTCCCTCCCTCATCCGGCCCCCTCTAACAGTAAGAGGGCTAACCCTGGTGGCCACCTCAGCATCTTCAGCTGTAACCAGAGCCACGCCCAGAGCCATGCCCAGCCCTGGGCAGCTCCGTCCTTGCCCTTCCCGCACTCACTGAACTCAATGAGCAGCTTGCCATAGCCACGCCGCTGGTACGGAGGCAGGGTCAGAATGCAGGCCACATTGTAATCCTCTGTGGACTCTTTTTCCTAAAGGAGAGAGAAAGGGCACTGTGAGCATGATGGTGGGCTGAGGAGAAGAGGAGGACAGGAGCTGGGGAAGGGCAGCGCCGGGACCGACAGACAGGAGAGGATTGG
Organism: Phascolarctos cinereus; assembly: GCF_003287225.1. Classification (NCBI taxonomy): domain Eukaryota; kingdom Metazoa; phylum Chordata; class Mammalia; order Diprotodontia; family Phascolarctidae; genus Phascolarctos; species Phascolarctos cinereus. The sequence continues at coordinate 256,542,143 of NW_027556402.1, read as the reverse complement.
GACACCCAGGGGCTGACCTTGGAGAAGTAGCCAACGATGTGGAAGCCCTTGCAGTCATACTCGGTCATGACGTAGAAGAGGAATGGGTCTGTGTCATAGTACAGGGTCTTGTGGTCCAGGAAACACTTGGCCAAGAGACAGAGGTTCTGGGAATAGCTCTGGGGGGGAAAGAGGGGGTGGCCATCAGCAAGATAGCACAGGCATGCCCAGGACCCATCCTCAGCCTCAAGCTTCCCTCTGAGGGACGCTGAGCAGGCCCATGGCCTGTCCACGCAGGTCAGGGCCAGGAAAGGCCTATGGCGCTTTGCCAAAGCCAAACACTCTTTAGCAGGGATGACTCCTTCATAGCATTGGAGGCTTCAGAGATGCCACCAGAGGGAGGGATTCCATGCAAACTCCTTGACCAGACCTTTGGTGAACTGCTGGACCCTTTGTAAAAGTATTTTATAACTCTGGACTGACGAGTTCAGGCAGAGAATAAAGTGGTCCCATTTGGGAATTTATTTGGTGCGTCAATTTAGCCAGTATGTATTCAAAGCATCTGAATCTGCTAATTTATCGTCCCAAGTCCAGTCCTGGGAGATGAGTCTGGCCCAGAAGGACCCAACTGCCACCCGGCCCCACGCCCCCATTTCCACTCACCTTATTCTTACGCCCATCAATTTCAAAGAAAGAGATAGTGCCCTTGCGGTAAATCTCATTGCCCGGGGGATGCCGCAGGTCACATTTGGTCTGAGGAACAGATGTGGGGAAGAAGCGTGTGAGGCAGGGGAAGACATGTGGGACGGCAGCAGGAGCTCATCTCCAGGCCTCCTTGGCCCAGCACACCTTCCCTCTGACAATCCCTGGCTCACTGGTTCAACCCCAACCTGCTGCAGGAGGCCTTTCCTGGCCAGCCCAGCCCAGCCTGACCAGCTGCTTGGCCTCTCCCTGCTAAGGCTCCCTCCCACCTATTCTCTATTCATCTGCACATAAGGACCCAAGCTCATTTCCCCAGTCTGATCGTGAGCTCCTGGGGGCAAGGACTGGGATTTTGCCTTTCTTTCCTTCCCCAGAGCTCTGCACAGTGCCTGGCACACAGTAGGCCATCAGTCGACAAGGGAGGCCAGGGAAGAGAGGCCTGGTCACATACCAGGTGACGCTGCAGACACTTGAGGCTCTTCCCGTACTTGAGACAGAATTCGCAGAGATAGAGCACGGGTAGAGCGGTCAGTTCCTGGGGGTACGGGGAGAAGTACCAGGGCTTGAGGCGGTGGCGGCCCAGCTCGATGCATTCGATGTTCTTCATGCGGGTAACGATGTCGTCGTGGCTGCGGTCGGACACCAAGCTGCCTGTCATGCGTGGGGCTGACGGGATTCCGTCCGAGCTGTCCTGGGAGTCCTGTCAGTGGCCGCAGGGCAGGGAGGGAGATGAGCATGCCACCCCCCAGAACCCGGCTCCTTCTTCTCCTTCCTCCCCAGACCCACCTCGTCGGTGCCTAGACAGTTGGACTTCCTCTTCCGTCCTGGCTGGGCGGCCAGCGCCCTCCGGGCTGAGCCATTCTGTGGAGACACGGGAGGGGGAAGGGCAGAGTAAGCTGAGGGGCTCCAGGGCATGGGCTCAGGGGCACCGAAGGGGCCTCAAGCACACACCTGAGGAAAGACAGAGGCTGGCGCCGTCTCGCTGGGCACGGGAGTTGCTGGCGAAACCACTTCCACTTTTCGTTTCTGCAGAGAGAGACCGAGAAAGGTGGGTCAAAGGGGCAGGGGACCTGGGTCTTGGAGGGAAGCGAGCTCACAAGGAACAGTGGGGATGAGAGCTGGGCTCCGGAGCTCCAGGTGAAGAGTGGAATCCGAGGGTACCGTGGAACGGTGGTTGGGCTGCAGGCAGGAGCTGGAGGAGAGGGGCTGGTCAGGCTCGCCGCCGGGGATGGCCTCGCGCTCCTTGGGTAGGTTGAAGCGGAGTGTGATCTGCACCGGGATCGGCAGTGTCTTCCCACTGGCCTGGGCCGAAGCCGGCTGTAGAGATAGGTCCAGGGTCTTCCTCTGGGGGAGGGGGAAGGGAGCGAGGGGGAGGGGAGGAGGGGGCCCCCATCAGCCAGGTGGGTTCACCCCCCCACCCCTTCCCCTTGGGCTGGCTTCCCACCCCAACTCTGTGGGGTTTGGTGACTGAATTTTGAAACCTCAGATTCAGTAACACCACCTCCACCCTCTGACCCGACCTTGATCTCTACAGACTCTCTCCAGGCCACGCCTCCACAGCAAGGCTGCCTTGTTCCCCTTCTCATCCTCAGCCTGCGGCACAGGAGCCCCCAAACCATGGGTTAAGCAGGACAGGGACAAGCGAGATGGGGGCGGGGCCTGACCATCCTCCTGGGAACTGTCTCCAGGCTCCGATTTGGATACTGCATCTACTCACCACCTCCCTCTCAGGGGAGCCTGGCCTGGACCCAGGGAGCCCATTTTTTGTGGGAGTCTTGGCCTCTTTTTTGGGAAACTGGATCTTCTTTAGGTCCAGCCTGTCATGGGTCACCCACTCATCCAGACGCTTGTTAACTGCACAGAGGGGAAGAAGTTCAGACGCCAGGCCGCCGCCAGGGTCTCCTCCTCTCATCTGCCTGACCCCACCGCGTCCCACCCTGTGCCCAAGGACCGCGGCCCGGCGGCGGCCCGGCACTCACAGTCGATGTAATGAACATAGAACAGCTTCCTGCCGCTGATGTCCTTCACGCTCAGGATCTCGGCCAAAGCTGCAGGGGAGGCAGGAGGCTTAAACGAGGGCACTGGGCACAGGCCTTCCCCCTGGGCTCTGGGGTCCACCCCACTCTCCTGAGAAGAGCATCTTCTCCCCCAGACCATCCCCTCCCCTTAGCTTGGGTCTCACCCCTTCCCCACCAGTCCCCGGCCCCACCCTTAAGTTGCCCTTGGACTGCCCTTGGGCGGGTGGGGGGAAGGGGGGTGTCCAAGGCCCCGCCCTCCCCGGCCACGCCCCGTGGCTCCTGGGGTTCCGTAGCCCCGCCCCCCCTCCACCCCAGGCATCCTAAGCTGGTGACCAAGTCTCACCTCTCCGAAGGAGGGTGGGGGTGGGGGTCTTCAGGCCTCTAACCACATCCCACCAAGCCCCCACTCTTGGAGACCTCCGGCTTCACCCTCGAATTAGCCACGCCCTTTTACTGACCCCCTCCCTTACCCCCTCCAAGGAGGTCTCTGGGCCTCCAGCCGGGCCCCCTCCCCAGGGTCACACAGACCACATCCCCTCCCCCAGCCCGGCCCTCTCTTTACCCCTTCCCTTCCCTCCCAGGTATGGTCTGGCCCCGCCCCTCTCAAGGAACCACGCCTATCGCTTCCCAAGCCCCGCCCTCCCCGCAGGGCTCCATCGCCCAGGCCCCGCCCCCACGGCGCCAGTTGGCTCCGCCCCCCGTCACTCACGCCACTCATCCTCGTTGTCCTGATTACGCCGCAGCACGGGCAGGCGGCAGCCCTCGATGACCTCGCCCTGGGGAAGACACCGCGGTCAATGGGGGAGGCCGGGGGAGTCGCCGCCGTCCTGCGGATGCCTCCGCCCCGCCTCGCCCCGCCCCGCGCCGGGCCCCGGACTCACCACCTCCGCCATCTTCCCTCCCTCCCTCAGGAGCCGCTTCCGGCTCCGCGGGGTGACGTCACGTCCGGCGTACCGGCACCTCCCTGATGCAGTTCGAAGGGTGTTGGGGTACAGAGGCGTCCGGGCGGAGGGGGCCGGGGGCAGGAGGGAGCCCCCGGCCAAGTACGCGGCCAGAGCGGCGAGGCCGGCCCACTTTCAGGGGCGCTCGGCCTCCGGGTGGGCAGGCGGCGCCGGGACCTCCTCCAGGCCCCAGGCCGGATCCGGGGCGGGGCGGGGCCTTGCGCCGCGCCCTCTGATTGGAAGAGGGCTGGGTCCTTCATGCGACGTCGTTCGAGTGCGTCGGGATCACGTCGGTGCACGTGACGCGTTGTTGTTGTTCCGGCCGGGCCCCGCTCTGCAGAACAGGAAACGCTGCTGGGTAGTGCTCTCTGTCAGTCGTGCGCTGGGTTCGAATGCTGCCTCTCATACTTGCTGCCTTTGTGACCTTGGACAAGTCACTCTCCAACCTGGGCTTCAGTGTAGGGGTTGGACGGGATGGGCACCGAAAGGCTTTCCCGCCCTCATGCTCCTATTCTAAGACCCCCAAATCTAACTGTCCAGGATAGAGTACTGTGCCTGGAGCTAGAAGGCCTGAGTTCAAGTCCTGACCAGATACTTATTAGCTGTGTGACCCTGGGCAAATCACTTCATCTCTGTTTACGTTTGCTCTGCTGTAAAACGGGGGTCATAACAGCACCTCCCCCCCCTTGTGATGAGATCAAATGAAATATTTGTGCGGTGCTCTGCAAACTTTAGGCATCGTGCATGTGCTGCTTTGTTTACACCCGCATGTGAACCCTGTTCGTGTGGTCAGGTGCGTTGTGAGCATCCCCAGGAGGCAGAGTTTATGTTTGCCTCGGTCGTTTTGCTGCTGTCAGTCAATTGACAAGTTATTAGATTTACTAGTTTTTAATTTACCAAAGCTAATCGGAGCAAATACAGACTGGGGAGAGCAATGGGGGGGGGTGTGACCCATTCCAATTTGCTGAGGACATTTTGCCACCGTCACAAAGAACAAACTGGCCACGTTTGTCTGTGACAGTGAGCTGCCCTGGATCTCTCCCACAGCAAACACAAGTATTTCAACAACACAAATGTGCTTTTGAATTTCTAACACAGTTATCATTTGACATTTCTAAACCAAAAAAGGAAATGAATCGTGAGCTCCCATGGAAGTGTCGCAGTGGTGGTTTTGTGAAGGGACGTGAAAAAGACATTCTGCAAAGGCTCAGAGGTTATGTATGACCTTGATCAGTTCACATCCCTCCCTTGGGTCTCAGGTTTTTGGAGGTTTGGATAAGATGACCTCTGAGGCCACTTAGACCTCTCACAATCTATCCTCTGACATGCCTAGCCAATCCTGACAGCCTGTGTTCTAGGGATATATTTACGTGTGTGTGTGTGTTGGACTCTAATAAAATGGCAGGTCCTTGAGGGCAAAGAATTTTTATTTTTTGCCCACACAGTGCCTGGCACATAGCCGATCGACCGATTCAAAGGTCCCTTCCATCTCTGTGTTCTATGTCCAAGGTCTCCAGTTCCAACACCATGTTTTAGGTTTTCAAGCCTGTCCAATCTTGAACATTCTCTGTCCTGTTTTCTGTTGCCCAGCAAGGCTTTCCCAAGACTAGAGAAAGTAACAATGTTCTCCCTCTTTATCCCCATCCACCTGGCTTTCCTGGCAACCTTCAAGTTTCAGCTAAAACCCCACCTTCTGCAAGAAGTCTTTCTTGGTCCCCCTTAATTCTAATGCCTAACATCTGTGGAATACCTTCCATTTATTTACACAGTATGATGTTTCTACATAGTCATTCGTATGTTGTTTCCCCAATTAGACTGCAAGCTCCTTGAGGCCAGGGACTGTCTTTTCCCTTTCTCTGTATCCCCAGCACTTAACATAGTGTCTGGCATACAGTAGAGACTCCCAGCATAACATTCTATAGCCTGTCTTTTAAAGCCCGTGATTGGCCATTTTTTTCTCTCTATGTTCTAAGTTACCCTCCCAATTCTGCCAATTTGTGTTCTAATTTCTTTCCCCCTTTCTGTTAGTCTACAGTCTTAAGTTCCTTCCCAATATTGTTCTTGTATACTGTGTGACCTAAGCACTGACAGGCAATGCTCCAAGGCTCATACAAGCTTCAACATTCTATGTTCTACATTTTGAGACTCCCCCCCAAGCCAGACATTCTGTGTCTTTCTGGGATCGTAGATATGGAGTTGAAAGGGACCTCAGAAATTAACTAGTCGAATACTCCAGCCCCTCCACCATTTTATTAGTGAGGAAATTGAGGTCTAGGGAGGTCTCAGTGGCTGAGGTAGGATTTGAACTCAGGTCCCCTGACTCCCCAACTAATGCTTCTTCCACTATACCAAGCTGCCCTAAGGTCACACTCAGCTCCAACACTCAGTGTTAGTTAATAGCATCTGGGTTCTCCAGTTTCTGGTCCCTGCTAGCTCTGATATTCTCTGATGCCCTAATGTCCCATCCACCTCAGCAGTTCTAAGGGCCCAGCCTGCCCTGACAAGCTATTCTCTAAGGCTTCTCTAAGCTATGGCATCGTTTCGTCCTCAGGTCCCTCCCATCACACTAACGGTCCATGTCTATGTTGTAATACCCATCTGTGCTCAAGATCAGTTCCCTTCAGTCTCAGACGTTTCATGTTCTGAGCTCTCATATACCATGTTCTCTCTTAGTCTCTTACTGTGTTCTGAACACTCAGAGCCATCCTACCTCATGAACAAATTCTGGGTTTTGTGTGCTAAAGCCAAAGTCTGACCTTGACATTTGGGTTCTGTTCTGTAAGGTCTTTCCTAGCTCTGATAGTTTACGTTATAAGCTCTTAGACGGTCAATAAACATGTGAAATCAGCTCACCATGAGGTGCTGCAGAGGCGAAATCAACAGGCCTTGGCACCATATTGGATGGAGAGAGCTTGGAAGTGAGGAGTCCAGGATGACTCCTACATTGGGAGCCTGGGGGACTGGGAGGATAGTGTCACCCTCTGCAGGCAATGAGCTCTGTTTTGGACATGCTGAGTTTAAGATGTCTGCTGGATATCCAGATCAAGATGTCTTGAAAGGTAGTCAGATATGTGAAATTGGAACTCAGCAGAGTTGAGGCAGGATAGGTAAATTTAAGAATCATCAGCACAGAGGTGGTAATTAAATCCATGGAAGCTGATAAAATCACCAAGTAAAGTAGAGAGGGAGAAAGAAGAGGGTCCAGGACAGAGGGACACCTGGATAGGAGGGCATGATCTGGAGGGGGATCCAGCAAAGGAGACAGAAGGGGCGGTCAGAGAAGAACCAGGAGAGAGAGGTGTCCTAAAAACCAAGAGAGAAGACTGTGTCAGGGAGGAGAGAGTGACCAGTATTATCAAAGGCTGCCGAGAAGCCGATGAGAATGAGGATTGAGAAAACGCCCTTGGATCTGGAAGCTGAGAGATCTTTGGTGAACTCTAACCTTCTGTGCTCTAAGGTCACTCACAACTCTGCTATTCCACGTTCTAAGGCCCCTATTCACATTGACCATCGAAGGTTCCCCTCATATCTGATGTACGCTCTCAGGTCTTTCCCACCTCTGATGTTTCATGTCCATCTAAGCTTTGACATTCTATATGCGATATTCTAAGGTCACTGCCAACACTGACATTCGGTATTAGATGCTCTCCGATTCTTACCTGCTCTGATATTCCATAACCTAAGGGCCCTTTCAGGCAGCTAGGTGGCACAGTGGAGAGAGTCGGGAAGACTCACCTTGAATTCAAATCTGGCCTCACACACTTAGCTGTGTGACCTTGAGCAAGTCACTTAACCTGTTTGCTTCAGTTTCCTCATCTGTAAACTGAGCTGGAGAAGGACATGGCTAACCACTCTAGTATCTTCGCCAAGAAAACCCCAAATGAGTCATGAATAACTGAACAACAACAAAGGGCCCTCTCAGTTCTGATCATCTATGCTATTAAGTCCTCCTGGGCTCCGATATCTGCATCATACGTACTAAATCTCCCAGTTCTGACATTCTGTGTTCCCAGCTTTAAGCACTGATTAAATCCAACTAGGTCTCAATGAGAAAATGAAAACCTAATCATAGCTATCTCATTGTTCACCTTTTTCTTCTGATATAGTCATAGATTAGAAAACCCAAGTTTTCCACCAGTTTATTTTAGAATGAATTTAGAATTAATGTCATTTCTGCATTAATAAAAACCCTTTGCATTAACAGCTGAGAACAGCATCTACCTATGTGCCCCAAGAGAGGAGTGAAGTTTCCTTGGTCATAGGTGACTTTGTGAAGTATTTCTCCACCCCCCACCCCTCTCCAATCGGCAGATTTATGAAAGAGTCAATTAAAACACATCCTTCCTCCGATGTACTTCCCTGCCCAGTTTTTAACACAATTCCTTTTTCATAGCAGCTGCTAAATCCAGGGCCAGACTGTTCTCTGGAGTGACTTCCCTAGGAACCCATCAACAAATGTATCCTTGGGATGGTTCACCCTTAGCTCTGCCATTTAGGAGAAGTGGAGGCTCTGGTGGGAACCAGCCCTTCTTTAGGAGATGGGTCAAGAACTTGAGAATTGAAAGGGAGCTCAGCTGCTAGATCTCTAGTCCAAGCCCTGAATGAGGAGTTGGTGCCAGAGCATAGCCAGGAAGTGGGCATCCACCCCCTGAAGACCTGCTAAGACAGGGAACTCACCTCCTCCCCACAAGGCAGCCCAGTGCACTTTGGGGCAGCTCTGATTGTCTGGATGTTTTTTCCTGACATCCAGCCTAACTCTGCCTCTTTGGAACTGCTCTTTCTACCCCCTTCTAGTTATCCCTGAACATAGCAATTATGTCCCCCTGACTTCTCTTCTCCAGGCTTCCTTCAACGGACCCCACCATAGCCCCACTGCAGGCCCTTCACTGCCCTCCTCTGGACACTCCAGCTTGTGGATACCCTTCTGGGATGCTTGCACTGAGCCTGCACAGCCTGTAGCCGCCAAAGGCAGACAGCAAAAATGCTGAGGAAAACAACCTGTACATTTTTCCCCGGCTGCCAGAACTCCTTTGGTTTGCTCGTGGGCCGCAGGTTGTGCAGGCCTGCTCTGGATGATTGTTCTCCAGGGCAGAAGACAGAGGGCCAGTCACCTCCCTGCCCTGCAGCCCAGGATGCCACAGACTTTTTGGCTACCACATCCTCTTGAGCTTGCAGGTCACTCAGACCCCAAGATTGTTTTCAGAACGTGACTTTCCACCTACACCTCTATCTTCTTATATCTGTGGACCTGATTTCTTGTGCCCAAGTGCAAGACTTTCCATTTATTCCCATTGAATTTCATCTTGTTAGATTTGGCCCATTGCTGTGGCCATTATCAGCATAAAGATGACACTAGAACCCAGAGATGATGACGAGCATGGGAGAGAGGGTGTAGAGAGGCTAACTGCCTACACTCAGGGACCATGACAGGGATGATAAGCCAGTAAAGGGCATGGAGAAGCAGCGGTCAGACAGACAGAAGGAGGACCAGGAGAGAGCAGTGCCACCAAAACTCAGAGGACAGAGGATCCAGGGAAAGGCACTGTCCACAGGGCACATTCTCTCTGTCAACGACGGCTGTTGTGCTTTAGGAGAGACAGCTTTAAGAAGCGGACAGAAACAAGCAATCAACCAGCATTCCTGTCAATTTAAAGATTTTATTGACATCCCGTTCAGATCACTTTCATTTCCCAGAGTACCCTCCCCTCTTTCCCACCTAGACGGCCCTGCCTTATAGCAACGGGAAAAAAGGAAGGAGAAAACAAGCAGGTTCTGCTTCCACAGCCCCCCACCCCCTTTCAGGTATGTTCTCCCAGCAATTCAGGACTGTGCTTCCACAATCCTTTAAATGTGCATTATATGACAGGCATTGGGGGATACAAAACCAAAAGGCAGGTGGTACCTGCCCTCAGGGAGCTTGTATTCTAACATGCACAAAACCCGTACAAGGTAATCTGGGGGAGAGGCACTCCATACCAGAGGGGGAACAGGAAAAGCCCAAGGTGCTGAAGCTGAGTCTCCAAGAAAACCCAGGGTTCTGCTGTAAAGGAAAACCACTTTGAAGGACTTCAGAACTCCGATCAGAACACAAAGCATAAACGCAGAGGGCCAATGAAGAAGCAGGCTCCCGCCTCCTGCCATGGTGCCGAGCAAGACTGGGGCTGGAAATGGCAAGCGGACGGATTTGGGTTCCATGTTTAATCGCTCCAGGGATTGCGCTGTTTTTGTCTTGTTTTATTTGGGGCAGTTACCGCCAAGAAAAGGAACAGAAGGAAAAACAGGGTCACTAAAGTAATGTTAAAAACACACAGAAGAGAATAGAATGAGACACAGAGAAACAGGACAGCTTGTAAAGTAATTCAGTAAATTTATCATAGACTTTTCAAAACGGAAGCTGAGCACGACAGCATGAATTCACATGCAGTTTTTTTTCTGTCCTACTCTGTATATAGAAATGTGTTCTCTCTCTCTCCCCCCCCTTCTCTCTCTGTCTCTCTCCCTCTCTATTTCCCTCATTAAATTCAAAATTTTAAAAAAGATTTTTTTGAAAAGTCAAAAGTGAGGTGGGGGAGCATGGGGTCTCCAAAGAGAACAGAGTGTCACCTGTGAGGAATGGTAAGAAGACTGGAACGCTGGCTTTAGGGGGTGGAGGGAAGTCCTAGGCTGTAAGGCTGGAAAGGGGAGATGGGGCCAGGTCAGGAAGTGCTTGAAATGCTAAACAGGGGAACTGATATTTGACCCTCAGGGTAACAAGGACCCACTGGAGCTTTCATTAGTGTCAGAAAGTCTTGTCATATCAGGCAGACCCTGACCAAGTCACTAGAAAATCTCAGTGCAGGGCCAGGCTCTTAGGATTCTAAGTTGGAGTTTCTGCTCCTGGTGAACCCAGAATATTCTGGCCAGGCCAGCTAGCCAAGGCTATGAAGTCCTTGGAGAAGTATTTCTTATCCCTTCTCAGGAAGAAGTCTGGGTGATAAATTTCTTTGGGCCCTGACTGAAAGATCAGGTTCTGAGGATAATCCTTGAGCTGGTCAAGGCTTTAGTGATCACGTTGGCCTGGTCATCAAGTGACCTAAAGAAGTGGCCAGAGTAGTCCGTGGTCCTACCAATCCTGGCCAAGCTGGCCTGGCCTCCTCATTCCTGTGAGGCACGGCCCCTGGGAGGCAAGATTTGTAAACCATATCTAGTGCCCTGCAAAGTCCCTGAGCATTATGGGTCTCTCTGCCCCTACAGGTGCTGGCATTATCTCCACTGCTATTTCTTTCTTTCTTTTCTTTTCTTTTCTTTTTTTAGTGAGGCAATGGGGTTAAGTGACTTGGCCAGGGTCACACAGCTACTAAGTGTCAAGTGTCTGAGCAGGCATCTGAACTTATGTCCTCCTGACTCCAAGGCTGGAGCTCGATGCACTGTGCCACCTCGCTGCTCCTCTGCTGCTATTTCTAACAAGCTGTAGCCAGTCAGGACTGATGACCAATACATTTTGCTAAGGACTACCCAGTCACTCTGGGAAACTCTGCTCTCATAGGTGCTGTCTCCAAAACCTACAATGACTTCACCCGTGTTCACTCCTTTCCATAAGAAATGACCTGTTTGCTCTCCCTACCAGGAATTCATCACCCTTGTAAAGACACTAGAACATGCATCCAGGCAGCCTAGGCAGCTGCTGCGGCTTATGTGGCCACCACATCAATGTTTTGATAGGAAGTCGGTCAGTCAGTCAATAAACATTTATTAAGCATTTATTAGGTACAGGCATTGTGGCTAAGCGTTGGAGATACAAAAAAAAGAGGCGAAAGACAGCTCCTGACCTCACGGAGCTCACAATTTAATAGGAAAGAGGCCAAGCAAACCATTATGTATAAGCAAGCTCTATATACACTAGGAAAAAAATGAGAAGAGGGAAGGCACCAGAATTTGGGGGGGGGGGGAAGGCTCCCTGTAAAAAGTGGGATTACGCAGCGAGAAAGAGAGAGCATTCCAGTCAGGGGAGGCCGCCAGAGAACATACTGGGGAGTAAGGTGTAAGAAGACTGGAAAGGGAGGAGAGGGCCAGGTTAGGAAGGGCTTTGAATGCCAGGCACAGCATTTTGTATTTGATCTTCCAGGCCAACAGGAAGCCACCAGGGCACATTGAGCAGGGAGTGACGTGGTTAGACCGGTGTTTTAGGAAAACCCCTTTAGCAGCTGGACAGAGGATGGACTGGAGTAGGGGATGACTTGAGACAGGCAGTCCCCCTCCCGCGCACCAAGCAGCCGGTGCAAGAGTCCAGGTGTGAGGGGCTGAGGGTCTGCACCAGGAGGGTGGCAGCGGCGGGGAGAAGGGGGTGTATCGGAGAAATGTTTACACCATATTGGAATCGGAGTTCACGGGCTGGGAGGGTGGTGATGCCTCTACACTAATAAGGAAGGTGGCTGTTTGTCCTTCCACCTCCAAGAGGTCCCCGACACAGGGAAGGCTGGGTGGGGGAGGAAGCGATACCTACGGGTGGAGGATGTGATCTGCCAGGGGATCCAACAGCCGAGACAGAACAAGGCGTTGGAGGAGGAGGAGAGCGGAGTAGGGGGAGTGGCCCCCAGAACCTGGAGAGGAGAGGATGGGGAGGAGGGAGTGAGCAGCAGCGTCCACGCCGCAGAGAGCCCAGGGAGCCCCACAATGGGGAAGAGGCCGCTGGAGCTGGCCACTGATGAGATCGTTAATCACTGAGGGAGGGCAGCTTTGGTGGAACGATGAAGTCAAAAGCCGGATTGAAAGGGGTTAAGAGAGCGAGAGGAGGGACCGTGTAGGCACCTGGTGTAGACGGCCTCTTCCAGGACTTTAGCCACAAAGGGCAGAAGAGAAACAGGACATAGTCATGACAAAGAATAAAGTGAGCCGTTCTCAGTAAGGTAAAAGAAACAATTCTAAGTTAGAGAGGCAGGTGCCAGGTCCACACTGGCAGAGGGAGTTTCTGCCACACGAGTCGACCGCCTTAAAGGGGAGGACCAACCCTCTGCTCTCGCACCCCGCCCCAAGCATCACAGGGGCCTTTCCCTGGGTGTAATCTTCCTCCTTCCAAGCACATAGTAGGTGCTTCCCCTACACACCCGCCCCTCCCAGTCTTCCTCTCGCCCCTCCCCTCCCTGAGCGTCCTGAGGCCACGCGCTTCTTGAAGACCCATGACGCAAGCACGCAGCGGCGTCGCGCCCCCCCGCCAATCAGAGCAGCGATCTGCCCGCCCCGCCCGCCCCGCCCACCCCGCCTTGGGTGGGAGCCTGGTCTTTGGCTTGAACGTTTTGGAAAAGCCACTTGGAGAGCTAAATAAAGACTTACTCTAAAGCGCGGAAGGGCCGGCCCGGGTCTGAAGCCTCCCTGCCCCTAGGCCTTGCCCTGCTCGGCAGCCACCTCCCCGCGCCTGCGCACTCAGTCCGCCCCGCCCCCGCAGGCGGGAGCGCGCGGAGCGCGCGCGTCCCGGGAGGCTCTGGTGCGCAGGCGCGGCCCAACATTCCGAGCAGTGACGCCGCGAGCGCGCGCGGCGCATTTCCGCCTCTGGCGAATGGCTCGGGCGTAGGGCGCGCGCCGCGCCGCGGGGGCTCCAGCTGAGACCCCCGGCCCCGCCCCCCAGGACCCTGGCCATGGAGGGTGAGACTGACCTCTGACCCGGGGAGGGGGAGGGGGCCGGGAGGGGCCAGAGCGGGCCGGCCCTAAGGTCGGTCTGGCCGCCCCCCCCCCTCCCGGGGCGGGGCATGGGGGGTGGGCAAGGGGAGGGAGGCGCCTGACTCAATTTCCTTTGTGCCCCCTCCTCTTTTCAGACCTGTTACCCATGATCTTCGCCTCGGGTAAGTGGGGGCGGCGCGGGGGGGGGCTGGGAGGGTCGGGGGAGGCATCGGGGTCCAGAGCCGGGGGGTCCTGAGCCCGCGGTGTGTGCGGCCCCCTCCGCCCCCCCAGATTCTCCCCCGGCCCGAGGTCCGTTCGTGGAGATCATCGAGCAGCCCAAGCAGCGGGGGATGCGCTTCCGCTACAAGTGCGAGGGCCGGTCTGCGGGCAGCATCCCCGGGGAGCGCAGCACGGACACCACCAAGACGCATCCCACCATCAAGGTGAGCCCTGGGGCGGGGCGGGGGGGGGGGGCGCTCAGAGCGGGACACCCCTTCTGAGCCCCACCCCCGCCCCTGCCCCGGTGTACCCCAGAGCTGGGGGCACACAACCCCCACCCAAGGGGGACCCCCCTCAGCCCTGCCCCCACCCAAGGGGGACCCCCACTCAGCCCCCACCTATACCCGAGGGGGATCCCCGCTCAGCCCTGCCCCCACCCAAGGGGGACCCCCCTCAGCCCCCACCTATACCCGAGGGGGATCCCTGCTCAGCCCCCACCCCTGCCCCAGTGTACTCAGGAGCTGGGGGGCACACAGCCCCCGCCTGAGAGGGAGTCTGGGGCTGGGGAGGGACACACTGAGCCCCAGCCCCACCCACCAGGAGGCAAATTCCAAGGGGTCAGAGGTCCCCTGATGGGCCTGGGACCCCCACCTTTACCTTCTCTGGAGGGGGGTGACTCAGCCTCCAATCCTTTCCCAGATTGTTGGCTACACTGGACCAGGAACTGTCCGCATCTCTCTGGTGACCAAGGAGCCCCCTCACCGGCCTCACCCCCATGAGTTGGTGGGGAAGGACTGTAGGGATGGCTTCTATGAGGCTGAACTCTGCCCTGATCACTGCATCCACAGGTGAGAAGGTCCATCTGTGCCCCATGGACCCAGGAGGTGTTGGGGAGTCAGGGCAGCACTAGTGCAGGGGTCAGTTCATTTGGGGGAGGGGCAACCAGAAGGACCCCTCAAGGTAACCAGGACAGAGCAGTGGAAATGGGGCCCCCGAGCCGGGGGTGGGGCAGAGGAGTACCAAAGAGGGTGTCTGAGGGCAGGCCCTGGGCCGGGAAGGCCAGTCGGGTTGACGGCTGTGAGGTGTTAGCTTTCAGAACCTGGGGATTCAGTGTGTGAAGAAGCGAGACCTGGAGCAGGCCATCGCCCATCGAGTGCAGACCAACAATAATCCCTTCAATGGTGAGAGCCCTGCCTGCCCCCCTGCCCCACACCGCCCCGGGCCGTTCCTGGGCTGGCGTCCCTGGTGTTTCCTGTCCTCCCTCCTAAGTGCCCCGGGCATCCCCCCTCTTCTGTCAGCTTTCCTCGGTGGCCTCTCCTTCTCTTGGGCCTGCTGGTTTCGCTCTGCGTCTCTTCACATAGATCATCCCATGTTTCTCTGAATTCTTTGTTTGTTATTTCTTGCCCCCTTGTAATGTTCCATTACATTCATATGCCAGGTTTTTTCAGCCCATTTCTAATTGACGAGCCCCCACTTTGTTAAAGCTATAGAGCTGCTACGAATGTTTTGGTTTATATAAGAGCTGTTGTTGTTTCTGTCTTTGGCATTTTTGTGGAGTTTCAGTAATTAGATCATTGGGTCAAAGGCCATGGACCATTAGTCCCTTTTCTTGCTTCCAAACTGAAACCCAGAATGGTTGGATCGCTTCGCAGCTCCACTAACAATGCACTAGTGTGCCTGTCTTTGTCATCTGTGTTGTGCTAGGTAGCCCTTGCCTCTTGTTTTCTAAGCCCCAAATTAGTTAATTCTCTTTTGGAGAGTAATTTTCCAACCTTTATAATGTGTACATTTAAAAATGTCAATAAAAGGTTCTCTCCCTTTACCTTGATGAGCTGCCTGTGTTCTCCACTTTTGATCTAGCTCTGGGCTTCCCTGTTCCATGGCTGTGTTCTGGGTTCCCTTTGGCCCCACAGCAATGCTTTGTGGCTTGAGCCTCGTCAACCTGTGACCCTCCCCTACTCCCACAGTGCCCCTGGAAGAACAGAGGGGAGACTATGACCTGAATGCCGTCCGGCTCTGCTTCCAAGTGACCATCCGGGACCCTGCAGGCAGGCCCCTCGTCCTGCCCCCTGTCCTCTCCCATCCCATCTATGACAACCGTGAGTGAAAGACTGGGAGGGGTGGGCAGTGGGCCCCGGGCAAGAGAACAGGTAGATGGGACCAGAAGAGCTAAAGAGAGAGGATGGCAAGGAGCATATCGTAGTTGGTGCTGGGACTCCAAGAGTCAACGATGAGATGGTGTCCCTGCCCTCTTGGGACCTGAGCGCCCCTGGGGAGGAGTGTGGCATGCCCACAGGTAAGCAGATGCAAGCTAGGGCGGGCTAGGGCAAAGGATGGCCATGTGACACAGGAAGAAGCACTTGTAGCTTGGGGTTCTCAGGGAAAACTTGGCGGGGTCAAGGGCTGTGGAGGGGGATGTGTTAGCAGAGCCATAAAGGAAGCGGTGTGTGGCCTGTCTGCGTGGGCATGGGGACCCCGGCAACAGCATGGCCGGCTGGGAGAGAAGCCGAGAGCCCAGTCTGGCCAGAAGCTAGGTTGTTTGAAGGTAGATGACGGGTGCCTCCCCTTGGCAAAACAGATCCTCTGGAAGAACAGGGGAACAAGGAGGTCTGCATCGTGCCTTCTGTGATGAGAGATGTGTGGAGGCTGGACTGGAAAGGAAAGGGCCTGGAGGCCGGAGATCAGGCTTCAGGGGAGATGGAGAGGGAAGAACTGAATGTGGCTGGTGCCAGGGCCATCGTGCATACGAGGCTCTAAATTGAGCGAGTGGGGGGGGAGGGGGTGTCCCACAGGGAATAAAGTTCAGGGGTAAGATTGAAACCCAGGTCCTGGGACCCTAGAGCTAGCATTCTTTGCACTGTACTATATGGAAAGGGCCTAAGCTTTCTCTCTGGCTCTGCAGGAGGCCAGAGCTAGGAGCACCTGGCGGCACATTTAGGCCTGATGCAGTGAACAGGTTCCTAATAGGAATTAGGATCATGCCAAAGTAGCCCCTCCCAGGCTGTCCGGGCAGGCAGAGGTCCTAAAAGCGCCCCCTGGCCATTCTTGTTGGCATATGAGTTGGACTAAGTGACCTCTGAGTTGCCTTCCAGTAAAGAGATTTTGTGAGACTGACTGAGAGCAGAGACAAGGGGATTGACGGGGAAGTGTGGTCGGATCCAAGAGGCCAGGGAGCCCGGGTGCTCAGGGGGATGGCCGCATAGAGTGCAGCGGGGAAAATAAAGGACATGCTGAGTTTCAGGTACATGAAGGTGAGGTGTGGAGCTGCGGGACAGGGAGATTCAGAGACCCCTGCACCAGCTGGATTAGGGCGGTCTTTGAAATCCTGGGGGCAGTGATGTTGCCACAAGAGATGAGGAGAAAAGATGGCCCAGGACGAGGCCTTGGGAGGGACACTCACGCTCAGAGGGACCTAAGGAGGACCAGGGCAGGCGGCAATCGGCAGCACTGGGTGCTGCGCAAGGGTCAGGGAGGCCTAAGACTGAAGACAGGTGAGCAGATCCAGGAATCTGGAGGTCAGTGAGCTCTGAGAGGTGGATTTCCTTGGCCTAGGGGAGCCGGGGGAGCCGATTGCAAGGTTGGAGGAGTCACTAGATGGGAAGGAGGTGGAGACAGCAGATGTAGATAAGCAGTGAAAACAATTAGAGATCCTCAGTGATGACAGCGTCCAGATCCAGGGGTCTGAGCAGAGCCAGTGAGCTAGAGGGCGAGGAGGAGCCCAGGAGGTGAGAGCAGGAAGGCGGGGAAGGCGATGAGGCAGCTCAGGGCAGGGCAGGTGGCTTCGGTTTCTCCATCGCTGGCTGTGCTGCCAGTGAGCCAGTTTGGGGCACTTCTGGGCTACTGCCCACAGCTCCACAGCACACAGAGCCCGAGGAAGAAGCCCCAGGCCTTGCCCATCGGGAGCTGACAGACTGAGGACAAGCGTGGGCCCTGTCCGAGCCAGTCACAGGAATACGCAGGGTGATTCGTGGGAAGCTGGACCTGTGGCCATGAAATCACAGGCTAGTACAGGGCCGAGCCTGAGGAAGTGTTCAGTGTCTGATACCGGCTCTGGAGCATTGGAGGAGATGGAGGAGGGCTAGGATGGTCAGGGACCTGAACCAGGCCATTGCAGGACGTCGAAGGCTTCCTCGCATTGTTGGGAAACAGGTGTGTCATGAGAAATTGAACTTGGAGTCAGGAAGAGCAGGTTCAAATCCAACCTCAAAGACTTACTAGGTGTGTGGTCTTTGGCAAATTCTTCACCTCTCCACATTTTAGCTTTCTCTTCTGTAAAATAAGATTGTATGTGATGGGATGTTCTTCTGTGGTCCTTTCCAGCCCCAGCTCTACAAGCTTGTTAAATACTTTGTGTCAGGCATTGTTCTGGGCACTGGGGATGCAAAGACAAAACCCAGACCGTCCCTGCCCTCAGAATACTTCCATTCTACTGGGGATGTCCGCATAGAACATCTATGCAGAGTACACGCGGGGGTTATAGCGAGGGAGAGGGGAGCCAGTGTTTAGGGAGAAACTTTTGGGAAATGGGGATTGTAGGCAGGCTGGGGCCAGGGTATGAAAGGCCTTTCCTGCCAACAGAGGAATTTGCACTTGGTCCAAGAGGCAGAAAGAAAGGAGCAAATAGAGCTCACAGAGTAGGACAGTGACATGAGTGTGTACTTTGGGAAGGCCACCTTGGCAGCTGTGAGGAAGATACAGTGAGAGAGGACCAATGAGGAGGTTGTTGCTGTGGTCCAGAGGCTGACTGGTTGTGGAAATAAGGAGAAGGGAACAGATAGGAGAATCGTTGTGAGATGACACCCAACAGGACTTGGCAACTGATCGACTCTTGGATGATGGAGAGGGGAGCATGGAAAGTGACTCCAGGATTGGGAACTGGAAAATGAAGGTGCCCACCACCGTAGTAGTCATGCTAGGGAGAAAGGACTGGTTTGCCCATAGTGATGATTTCTGTTTTGGACCTGTTCTGTTTGAGGTATCTGAATTGGAAATGTCTAGTAGGCAGTTCAGGATTTAGGACTGAAACCCAGCGGAGAAGAGTTTAGAGCTGGACACAATGATTGAGGAGTTACTGGATAGGGATACCTTACCCCATCAGAGCTGAAGAGATCCCAGCAGTGCAGGAGAGAGTCTTGGGGGCGCACCCGTGGAGGGGAGGTGGGACACAAATGATAACTCACAGAGGATACTGAGAAGGGACAGTGAAAGGTAGGAGACCTGGGAGGACGGGGACAGAGTGGTCAGCAGTGTCAGAGGCTGCAGAACGGGGATGTTTCATTCTCTGTACCCATAGCCCAGTGCTCAGACAGTATTAAGCCCCTTGCCGAACCTGGGGACACAGGTACAGAGAACGAAGCATCCCCACTTGCCACGAGCTTACAGTAGAAGGGAAGAGCCAACAAATACATGCAAAGAAATATGCAGCATAAATCTATGATTAATAATGCTTCCACTGTAGTTTCACACTAGCTGGCGTCCGTATAGCGCTTTAGCGTTTCCAAAGAGCTTTACAGACATCTTATTTGATCCCCACAGAGACCCTGGGAAGCAGGTGCTTTTATTTTCTCCACTTGGTAGATGAGGAAACTGAGGCAGAGAGGCCAAGGGACTTGCTCAGGGTCTCAGAGCTAATAAGTGTCTGAGGCAGGATTTGAACTTAGGGCTTCCTGAATCCAAGTCTGGCCCTGTCTACTGAGTCCCCGAGCTGGTAGGGAGAGGTGGAAGATGAGAGGGAGGGTGGGATAGCTGAGGGGGCGGGCCACTAGAGGAGGCAGACCAAAGGTGGGCCGTCCTTGGGTCCTGGGACAGGGAGAAGGGGGAGCCCTGGGTGCACCACATGGGACCAGAGTGACGTCGGTGCTTATCAGGGAGAGCACGGGGGGTTTGCGGGGGATGGGGCCCCAGAGAAGGCCCAGCCTGGTCGAGCTTCTCTTGCTCTCCCTGCACCCTCAGGGGCCCCCAACACCGCCGAGCTGAAGATCTGCCGTGTGAACCGTAACTCGGGCAGCTGCCTGGGCGGGGATGAGATCTTCCTCCTCTGTGACAAGGTGCAGAAAGGTCAGTGCCAGCTGGGGCCGGGGTGGGGGCGGAGGCAATGGGAGAGGTGGCCACACCTCTGCCTGCCCTGTCCCCCGCAGAGGACATCGAGGTGTGCTTCACGGGGCCGGGCTGGGAGGCACGTGGATCCTTCTCGCAGGCCGACGTGCACAGGCAGGTGGCCATCGTGTTCCGCACACCGCCGTATGCAGAGCCTGCCTTACAGGCCCCGGTACGGGTGCACATGCAGCTTCGGCGGCCATCCGACAGGGAGCTCAGTGAGCCCATGGAGTTCCAGTATCTGCCGGACACAGGTACGGGGGCTGTGCTCTGGGAGCGGGCAGGGCCCTGCCTGACTGGGGGCTAACAGGTGATTCTTGCCAGTCCTCAGTCCACTTCCCATGGTGTGGCCCGACGGAGACTAGGGCTCTGCCCACACCTGTGTCTTTGGAGCCTCTTTATGGCTGCGAGAGTGCACAGGGAAGGAATCTGTGCCCTCTGGCCTCCTCTCCCTTCTCCCCCTTTCCCCTCCTCTTGCTCCTCCTCTCCCCTCCTCCTCTTCTTCCTCCTTTCCTTCTCTTCCTCATCCTCCTCTCCCCTCTTCCTCCTCCTCTTCTTCCTCCTTCTTTCTTCTCCTTTTCCTTCTCCCCCTCTCCCTCACCTTTTCTTTCATTCAGAGGCATCACCATCATCCTGCCTTTCAGGTTCAAAACCTTGGCGCTCCTTGAAACTCTGCCTTGTCAGAGCTGAGCGATGCCAGGCCGGCCTGGTGATTCCCCAGTGGTGTCTGTCCCCACTCCCCACACCACCTGCCTCGCTGCCTCCAAGCGCCTTCCTTCAGCCCACTGTCAGACTGATCTCTCATCTCTGCTCAGAAGTCCCTGCCTCCAGTTGCTTCCTGCTAAAGTGAAGGCCCCTCTGGCATTTAGGGTTCTGACTCCGTCAACAAACAGTTTGTTACGTGCCTCCTGTGTGCCAGGCACTGTGTGGGGCATACAAAGACACAGCAGAGTCGTCCCTGCCATCTACCCGGGAGAAGCCACTTTTGTAACTATTTCCAGAACAGAGATGGGGCGTTTTAGGGAGGAGAGAGGACCTCAGCCCAGTGGCTGGGCCAGGGAGGGCTTTGTGGGGGAGGTGAGGGACTCTCTGAGGTGAAGCAAGGAGGGGGCACATTCCTAGGGGCTTTGGAGAGTTGTGTATGAGCCCTGGCGTGGAGGGGTAGGGGCCGCTGAGCTTCCTGGAGGTTCTGCCAGGCTGCTGAAGCGTCGGACTTCAAGTTCCCAGGGCAGTTATCGCCATGACACACTTTGGCAGGCATGTAGTAGATGCAAGCAGACTGACTGATTCCAAGGTATTATGTGAATATCAGTTCTGTTCTCTCAACTTTGATCTTCCAAAATTCTACTTGGTCAAGACCTTTCCAAGTCCCACTATCCAGCATGTCGGCGGTCCCTCCCAGCTCTGGCTGGTCATCTAGCCCGCTCTGACCCTCCTGGCTGTGTGACCCTGGCCCAGTCACTTCACCACTTGGTGCCCTAGGCAACCTTCTCAGACAACAAATTGCAGAGAAAGCACTGGCCTGCATCGGTAGAGGGAGTTTCTTCATCAAGGAAATCACAGGTGCTGCCCCATCCTTGTATGTCCTTGGCCTTCCCCTGATGGACCATTCTAGGGCTCTGCCAGAAAAGAAATGATTTTAGTTGAGCATGACCTAGTTTTAGAAATTTTATCTCTGTCTTCTATCTTTTACATTGCTCTCACTCCCCCGTGATCCCTCCCACAGCCGTGCACATAAAACTCCCCCAAACCAGCCAACACCTTGGCCCGTTCTATACCTGGAGTCTCTTACCTTCTGCTGAGAAGGGGCGGAAGCAAGGGTTCGCTGACAGTCAGCGTTCAAGGCTTCCTTTACCTTAAGATGGGCAGAGTCTTCCTGAGGAACATGGCGGTCCCTGACATGCCAGAAACTGCAGTTGAGTTCAGTAAGCCATTGTTTCCCGACTCCAGGCTCTTCCCTTTTCTTCAGGTTGGACATTTGGCTTCTCTAGTCCTGCAGCGCCTCTCCATGCCCAGAAGGGGCATCCACCAGCTCCTTTAATACCTGAGCATGGAGTTCCACTGGGCTGCTGACAGAACTCGACAAGAGCCATGAGGGCATGCTTTCCTCCCCACTTTGGATCTTACACGTTACCCATTCTTGTTCAGTCCTATCTTGTAACGATTTTCATTCTTGGTGGACAAAGTAGACGCAGAACGAAGGTTGCGTATCTCCTTTCTCTGCATCTTCTGATGCCCGACCCCACCTTTTATCATGCCTTGTTTGCGTGTGCTTTCCATCCTCCCCGGCAGACTCTTTCTTATCTGTCTCTCCGGTGCCTAAAGCAGTGTCTTGCACACAGATACTTAATCAGTGTTTGTTGAATTCAGTTGAACGTCAGTTGGAGCCAAAGGCTGGACTTTGTTTAGCAAGATGTAGGACACGCTGAAGGTTTGTTAACAGGAAAGTAACGTGGTCAGGCCTTTGCAGTAGGAAGATGACGTTGGCAGTCGTGCATCAGGTAGATTAGAAGGGGGAGAATACTGAGGGCAGTCCAGACGGGTCAACAGGGTCCAAGAGGAGAGCAGTTCTCCCAATCCTCAGCCTCCTCCCTGGATGGTGTTTCTCCTTAGGGCCATTATCCCCATCCCCTTAACCAGGGATTCCCTAATGCTCTGTCTGGGGCCCGCTTCTCCCCCAACAGTCACCATCTTGGCTTACCGCTCAGCTCCACTGGATGGTTGGGTTATTGCCTCAGTGTATAAATCTGGCTCCCCGGGCTGCATCGCTAGCCCTAATCTCCATCTCCACCTGCCGGTTGGGCTTTTGCAACAGGATGTCCTATGGGGCTATGCATGGCCAAGACACAATCATTGGCTTTCCCCCCAAACTCCCCTCTTTGGCCAGTACGGCCCCATCCTCCCTTTGTGAGCCCAGATTCATAAAATCTGGGTCATTCTCTACTTCTCACTGCCCCTCCTCCTACACACCTGGGCTCCCTCTCTCTGCTCGTACGGCCGCCCCCTCTGACTCTGGTGGGCACCAGGAACCTCCAAAGCCTCGAGGCTGCCTCAGACAAAAGGCATCCCCACCCAACATGCCCCGCCAGCAGTGCCTGGCAGACCCCGAGGAGGGGCAGTCCATTCCTCTGAGGTGGGGCTTCTCCCTGCTTCCTCCTCATTGGTCCTTCTGCCTCAAGCCTCTCTCCTCCCCATTGCTGTCTAAGCTTCCTCTCGTCTGTAGAATCAGGAGTGAACTCCTGTTTGGCATTTCAGGCCCCTTGTGACCTGGCCTTCCTATACCCAGGGCCTGGCACATTGCAGGCGCTTAAACTCTTGTAGCTTGTTGGAGGAGAGCAGGTGAGGGGGAGTCTCCTCATGTGATCTGGGGGGGTCAGTTCTAGCGATCTCGGACAGAGAGGAGGTGGAAGATTTTAGGGGTGTCCCCAGTATGGCTTGCCACTCCTCAGGCCCAGGGCTCAGCCCCCAGCAAGCACTTGGTACATGCTTGTGTAGGGATTGATGGATTCCCAGAAGACAGATGTGACTTTCTCTTGCCTTGCCTATTCAGTGTTTCTGGGCCTCTTCTCCTAGGAGAGGTGGGAGTGAAGCCCAGGGCCATGGTGGGCTGGACAGCTCCCTTCTGGGGGGCCTGGGGGGAAGGAGCCTTCCTGGAGATGGGGGGAGGGGGTGTGTGAGATCCAGCTGGCCTTTCCTCTCCACCCAGATGATCGGCACCGAATCGAAGAAAAGCGCAAGAGGACCCTGGGCACCTTTAAGAACATCATGAAAACGAGTCCTTTCAGTGGTGAGTCCCGACAGCAGGGGGCCGGGCTCAGGGCAGGGGCTGGGGAGGTCGCCCAGGGCTAACTTCCACTCTCCACCCAGTAGGCAGTTCTGATGCCTGGACGCCTCCTAGACGCATCGCGGTGCCCTCCCGCGGTGCCAAGCCCCCAGGTAAGGCCTGTGTTCCCCCGGAGCCACTCTGGCCAGGCAGGAGGGGTCAGAGATCTCCTGTTGGGGCCTAGGATTCAGCTGAAGTTGGCTTCGGGGCTTGGACAACCTGGGTTAGAGGTTTGTCCTCTCAGTAACTTGTTGTGGGACTGTGGGAAAAGGCCTCGGTTAAATGGACGCCGTGGTCTCTGAGGTCCCTTCTGAGGGACTCTACGGACCACAGTTTCCTTAGGCAAGCCTTCCTGAAAGGGTGTGACTTCATCCGGGCTGGAAGGAGAGAAGGGCCATGGTTATTGGGGAGGGAGGGAGGGAGGACAAGGCTCTTGTCACTGGGCCAGCTCGTTGATCATTTCTCTTTTCCCTCATTCCACTCAGGTGTCCTCCCTGGCCTGCCTTCCTCCGTCTCCCAGCCCTACGCCTTCCCCCCACCTCTTAGTACCATCAATTTGGAGGAGTTTACTCCCATGGTCTTTTCATCTGGCCAGGTCCCAGCCCCATCCCTGGCCCCTGCTCCCACGCCTGCTCCTTCCCTGGTTCCTGCCCCACCCACAACAACCCCTGCCCCTGTCCCACCCCAGCTCTCCCAGTCTGGGGAGGGAACGCTGTCTGAGGCCCTCCTGGGCCTTCAGTTTGATACAGATGGAGATCTGGCCGAGCTCCTGGGTGACCCTGACAGTACATACACCAACCTTGCAGCCATCGACAACTCTGAGTTCCAACAGCTGCTGAACCAGGGAATGGCAGGGCCCCTGGAAGGTCCTGGGCCCTCAGGGGAGCCCATGCTGATGGAGTACCCCGAGTCAATCACTCGCCTTATGACAGGGCCTCAGCGACCCCCCGAGCCCAACCCTGCCCCTCCAGGAGCCTCAGCGCTCTCCAACGGTCTGGTGGGGGCAGATGAAGTCTTCCCCTCCATGGGGGATATGGACCTATCAGCCTTCCTGAGTCAGATCAGCTCTTAAGAGGGGCTGATAGTTGTCCTAGGGCCCCCGGGCTCTGGGCCAGCAGGGGACATGTGGTCTACTCTGGATACACCTCTTGATGCTGCTCCTACCCCCTTGAATTTCTCTGGGGGAGCTGTCTCCCTGGAGATGGGAGGAGTGAACCCTGTCTTAATATTTTATCTGCAGTCTCTCTCTCTGTTTTGGAGGTCTTAAGTGAAAGCATTAACTCCTCTGAAGAAGGGGGTGAGTGGAGCACTGGGGAGGACTGCAGCTCCTAGTCAGGGAATGATCCTTCCCCCGACTGGTGGCTCCTTGCACCTGGGAATGGAGAGCCGGGGGATGAGGGGGGCTCCCACCTGGTCCTCTCCTTCCATCTAGTTGTGGAGCAGGGTTTGAAGTGACCCCCCCCATCCCTAAGCGCCTTACACTGGGGCTTTGGTTAAACTGTGGGCCAAATTAGATCTCCTTCCTTTCTCTGCACCTGACACCAGCATCCTTAACAGCATTTAGACAGCTCTGCAAAGGTCCCTCCAGCTCTTCGAGTGCAGGTGGCCGGGGAGCATCACCCTTGCCAGGCTTTTGGAGGGGGCAGGCCCCCATCTGGGCCATGTTCCCCTTCGCTCAAGTGCCTTAAGATGGGCGGGTTCCCCAGTAGTTGGGGGACTGTGA
This sequence comes from Phascolarctos cinereus, assembly GCF_003287225.1. NCBI lineage: Eukaryota > Metazoa > Chordata > Mammalia > Diprotodontia > Phascolarctidae > Phascolarctos > Phascolarctos cinereus. The sequence goes on along the minus strand of NW_027556402.1, from coordinate 256,517,009 downwards.
GGGGTGGGCTGGGAGCCCCAGGGGCTGCTGACGCCGTCTTCTTTTTACTCTTAACTAATAAACCCCTCTCCAAGCTCTCCGGTGTGCTGGTTCCATTGAATTGAAATCCCGAGAGCTCACAGGCCAGTCCCTGGGCCATGGGCATCCCATTCCAGGCTTGGCCAGCTCTCCAGGCTCCCCTCCCTGCCTCTGGGGCTGCCCCTTGTCCCCACTGCCCTGCTTGGTTCTCTCCTCCAGCAGAGTGGAAGCTCCCTGAAGGCAGGCACCCCTGGCCAAAGTAGATAGGGGTTACCCCAAACTGGGGCTGGGGGATGGGATAAGCCGTACCCCTAGATGCCCTGCAGCCCAAGCTCAAGGGGCCAGGCCAGAAAAGAGGCGAGACTGACAGCTGACTGTTAACTGGTTAGCTCTTAGCTCACGCGCAGTAGCACATCTGCATACCAACCGCACCTTTCTCGCGTCTGCAGAAGTTTCCCTTAAAAAATGGGCCACGCCTTGGGAAACGCATGCGTATGGGAACTGCAGGGTCCCGGGCTCGCGCATGCGTGCTATTTTGGTACTGCGTGCTACCACGAGGAAGGGGGTGCCTGAAAGTCCGCCAGGAAACGTGATGAGGCGCCAGTTTGCAGCTACTTCTACCGGCCCGGGCCCCTGACTGAGGTGGAGGCAGTCCCCTCACTGCCCTTCACTAGGAAGTGCCTGGCACATGAGACCTAGCATGGACGTTACGGAAAGGACACTAAGGTAGGCCAAGCAGCTGAGCATGCGCGCTGACACCCGGGGGGCGGGGCTACGCTCAACTTCCTCTGCCTTCTCTGCCAAGTTGGACATGCGCGATGCAAGGAAAAGGACATTCAGTCCCGCTCAGGCTCCCGGAGGTGGGCGGGCCTCCTGTATTGGAGGCGTGCCCTAACACGGTCCCGCCCCCGTCAGCCCCTTCTCTCTCTCTCTCCTCTCTCTCTCTCTCTCTCTCTCTCCTCTCTCTCTCTCTCTCTCTCTCTCCCTCCCTCCCCCCCCTCCCTCCCTCTCTCTCTCTCTCTCTCTCTCTCTCTCTCTCTCCCCCCCCCACTGGGCGGAGTTGGCTTCAGCCCAGAACCTTCGGACTCCTGCCTCATCTGCTTCCAGCCTGCGCCCCACCTTTGGTTCCTGGGGCCAGGCTCAGGAGCCCAACCCTACCCCTGTGCCTCAGTTTCCCTCCTTCCTTCTTCATCCTCCATAAACAGCAGCCACGCAAGGGCTGGAGAATTAATTGCCGGATAGGGATGTCCCCCATGGTGTTTGGAGGCTGTGTGACCTTGGACAGGTCGCCTGAGCTGGACCTCAAGATCTTCTTCTGCAGAATAGGGGCAGGGTCTGAACCTGAGTCTGCAGCTCGGGGTCTAGGGCACTGGGTCCGGGGCAGGATTCGAACCCAGAGCGTCAGGCCAGAGGAATACTGACATTGTGGAAATGTACTTTTGCAAACCTGAAGACTCCATGGACGTGGAAATGAAGTTATTTTTGTCAGCACCACTGTCACTACTGCTGTTGTATCTGCTTGGTGTCTCAGTCCCACCTGTCGGGCCCCCAGTGCAGAGACTGCTGAGATGGGAAAGTGACTTGTCCAAGGTCATTACCCTCTGGGAGAAGAGACGTAACAGAATGACATTAAACACGTACCCTTCTCTTGCTTTAAAGCTGGGAGGCTGCCAGTGATACTGGCCCCAATTTACACATGAGCAAACAGGCTTACAGACCCTGAGTGGGTTGCATAGCTGGCATCAGAGCAGGGATTCAAACGTTCTCACTGACCCCCAACCATGTTCTTTCCTACAGAAAATTCACAGCATGTCAGAGCTGGAAGAGAACAATGAGGTCGCCCAGGGTGGACTGCCCCAGCTCACATGGTCAATGAACGAGGAGAGCCCATTTCCAACAGCTAGAGGTGTTCCCAGAGGCAGTGGGAGGCTACTTGAGGAGTCGAGGAGAGGATTCTGGGCTCTAGGATGGGGCGATTCTGCCTATGTCCCCTAATTCACTCCTCTGGCCTCGTTCTGGGGGGATGGGGTCCCTCTCTAGTCCCCCGTTCCTCCCATTAAAGCTGGCCACAGGCTAGGCCTCGGAAGGCTTCTCCAAAGCTAAAACCAGGGGGCTGGCCTTTGAAGATGCAGGGGAGGAGATGAGTCAGCCAGTAGGAAAGGACCACGGGGAGGAAGAGGAGGTGACTCAGTTCTGAGCCTGGGCCCTAGGTCAAGGCAGGGCCACCTCTGAAGTAGCTGTGACTTGGTGCAGAAGGAGCTGGAGGCTGTCAGGGGATGCCAAGCCCAGCTCTCCATGGAGAGCAGCTGAGGACCTCAGTTTCCTCATCCGTAAAGGGTTAGGACTGTGTTCTCTGGGGTTCAATGGAACAGCATCCAGACAAGAGTCCAGGACAGGGAATGGCTTCGAGATGAGGCCTTACACGTGTTGAAAAGTTGGATGAATGGAGAATGTTTCCCTTGGAGAAGAGACAACTTGGATGGGAGGGAAATAAATGCCTGAGTATTTGGAGTGTCTTGTGGAAGAGGGATTAGTCTCCTGACTGAGCAGGAAAGCAGAACCGGGAATCATGGAAGGTGGGCAAAGAGGGAAACTGAGGCTTGTAAGAATGACTGCCCTGGGAGGGAGTGGGTTCCCCCTCTCCCCAGGTCTCCCAGGCCTTTGCCATTGTCTGTCTCTCAGACTTTGCCAGGGGTCAGCTTTGCTATCTCCATCTTCAAGGCCCAGAAGTTCTTCAGCGGGTGGAGAATGGAGGCAGGGAGGGGTGCCTGAGCACTCCCTTCAAGCTCACTCAGGACAAAGGAGGGCTCTGGAAGCCCCAGTCAGTGGGGGGACCTCCCAAGTGATCAGGGAAGTGGGAACCTGGGGGCACAGCTCCCCCTCCACACCCTGGTGAGTAGGGAGAGTCCCAGCCTGCCCCGCCAGCTCTGGCCCTCCGCCATGAGACAGGGTGAAGGAGGGCTCTCATGCCCCGGTTTCCTCCCCTGTCCCTTCTGGGGTGACAAAGAACCCAGGTTTCCAGGCTAGATAAGCCAGCCTGTCGTTTCTCCTCTCCCCCTCAGGAGCCATTTCCTTCCCAGCACAGGCCAATGTGACCAGAAGGCCAGCAAATACGGCTGTTTGTTGCCTGGGTGCCCTGTGGTGTTTGGGTGGGACAGCCCTGACGTGGGTTAGACAAAAAAGCCAAGAAAAAGCCCCCCCTCCTTCCCTTGGGGGCTTCACACTGAGGCTGCTCCTGGACTGACAAAAGGCCTCTCAGTCCAAGCCATGGAAAGGGGGGAGGGGGAAGGGAAGGGGGGGAGGGGAACTGAAATCCACAGAACCCTCCAGAGTGTGCTGACTGAATGTGCGGCTAATGGCATTTCTAATTCTGCACCAGTACAGCGGGGCGCCCCCTTAAAGCTGGACAGAGGTGCCTTCTGGACTGGTCCAAGGCCAGCGGCCCTTGCGTAGTGGGAGCGGGCTGTGCAGTGGGGGCCGAGCTGCCCCCAGAGGGGTCAGGCTGAGCCTATAACCCTGGACCAGAAATATTTACACAAATGCTGTCAATGGTGAGAGCTCCTTTCGAGGGGATGCCGTGGGAGGCAATCCGCAGCAGAGCCAGACCACTGAAGTAGAAGGAGACCCAGGATGATGCTGGGGGGCAGGGAGCAGTGTGGTTTCTAGGGCACCTGCTGGGAGCGGCGCCCACACTAGAACAGAAGAGTGAGTGAGGAACCTGCAGAGGTCCTGGCGAGGGAAGGAAGCCAGAACCTTCTGGGTGACGAGCGGCAAGGGGACGGCTGCCCAATCTCTCCCTCACAGGGCTGGGCAGAGCCTGGGGTTCTTCTCCACAGGCATCCTGCCAGCCTCGCCCTCTCTGTGCTCCCCACCCATGTATCCTCAGGGCCTGGGCCAGCCACGGGGGAAAGCCAGCTTTGGAGTTAAGACATGGGTTCAGATCTTGACCCTGACTCTTAGCTCACATAACCTCGATGCTGTACCAGTCTCGACCTCTCTGGACCTGCTTCTGCCTCTAGAAAAGCAGGGGCTGGGCCTGAAGATCCTTCTGGCTCCAAACGGACGTTCCTGTGATCCTTCCCAACCCGTGGCCTTTTCCAGAGCCCTCTTCTCCACGCCCTGGACTTGCATCCATCCTGCCCTGGCTAGGGCAGGCCCCTCAGAGGCAGAGGCGGTGGTCCTGTCCTGACACGAAGGGCCCCGGGTCTCTGGGATGGAGGCAGGTGACCAGCCTGCGACCAGCAGGGGCTTCTGCATGGAGCTTGGAAGCCCCTGCCCTTTCATCCCACCCCCGCCCATCTTCCTGTGCTGAAGAAAGAAGAAAGAATCCCAGAGCAGACGTTCCTCCCTGTCCACCCTCCCCCTCCTCTCCTGGCTCCTCTCTCCCTCTCCCTCATCCACTGCTACTTGTCTCATGTACATTCTTTACTTTTTCATGCCAAGGACGCCTTTGCCAAACAATATTTACAGAGGGGGTGAAGAAGCCAGGTTCCTGAGGTTCCTGAGAAGGGCCAGGAGATTTGGGGAGGAGGTGCTTTTACCTCAAAGTACACAAGGGATTGCTCCCATTCCAAAAAGCCCCTGAGGCTTGTGGGGAGGGCAGCAGGGTACATCCTCTCCCCTCTCATGCCAGATGGAGAGGGACCGTCCAGCTGCAGCGGCCCTCCGTGCTGGTGGGGATGGACTGTCTGGCTGGAGCGGCCCTCCGTGGTGGTGGAGACATCTGGAGCCGCCCTCTGCGGCGGTGGGGATGGACTGTCCAGCTGGAGTGGCCCTCCGTGGCGTGGGGACGGACTGTCCGTCTGGAGCGGCCCTCCATGCTGGTGGGGAGGCAGGTGGAGGCGGGAGGGGACCCGGGGTGCTGTGACTTCTGCCGGGCAGGGGTGTGGGGGTCAGGGGCCCGGGGTTCCCAGCTGCTGGGAGGCCCTGAGCAGGCGGGCAGCGGCACTCTGGGACTCGGCCTGGAGGCGCCGGTTATTATGCCGAAGATTGCGAACCTCTTCCTGCAGGGCTGCCTTGTCAGCCTTCTCCTGGAGCGAGGAGCAGCATGGAGGGAGCTGCCAGACCTCCCCCACCCCCCCCCCCCCCGCGCCTCATCCCCCCCCCCCCCCCCCCCCCGCCAGTCCTCCTTCCCTCCTCCTCACCTTCTGCAGGTCATCCTGGAGCTTCTTCAGCATGGTCTCCAGGTGGGAGACCTTCTCAGACAAGCTTCCAGAAGATGGGCTGTGGGCAAGGAAGGCAGCTGAGAAGCCCGCAGACGGTGGGCTGGGCCCACAGACAGCTCACCCGCCTCGAGGCACCTTTCCAGCCCTTCTCCCACCTCCTTCCAGCTGTCCTTGGCTGCCCCAGCAGCGAACGAGCTCCCCAGACCCGGGTGTCAGGGGCCGAATCCCCTCCTGGGGGGTGGCCTTGGGCAAGACCAGCTGGAGAGGGCAGGGCTCCCCCCTCCCCTGCCATGGTTCCTTTCAGGGAGCCTCAGTCCTGGGCTAGGAGAGGATCCTTACTTGGGCTCAGCTTTGGTGACTTCCCTGGGATCTCCACTCTCTGGCAGCTGCTGGCCTGTAAGGACCCCAGCACGTCAAGGCTCCTTCCCTTCCACACCCACCCCATACAGCCCCATTGTACAGATGAGCAAGGAAAGGGTAAGGAAGCAGAAGGGAGGGGGACCCGGGCTGCACAGCCGCTGAGCCAAGACTCGCCACTGGGCTCCTACTTCTATAGCGGGGTCCCCCATTATGTGCTGCAGGCTGGACTCCCCACCGCTCACCGCCCTGCACGCCAGGCCCGCAGGGCTCACCCTCCCGGGACAGTGCTTCCAGGATGCTGTTACAGGTAGAGGCAATCTCCGAGATGGATTTCCACTCCTCTTCGAGGGGTTCGCTTCCAGCCTCAGACAGTACTGAGGGGGAGATGAGGCAGGTGATGGGCCAGGCTCTCCCACCTGCCACCCAGCCCAGGGTGATGCCCTCCACCCCACATGCAGGGCAGCAGGGAGACTTACTCTTGCTTATGGAATTCCTCAGGGAGAGGGTCCGGGGCAGGAAGGAGTCACTGAGCTCTCTTGGCAGCGGGGCTGGGTTCTCTACGGCCTCTTGTCCCACAGCAGTGTCGGGGAGAGCCTGAGTCAGGGTGCGTGGTGAGGGCACGGATGCCCGGCTCGCCCCCCGCATCTCCCAGGTGGCTCTGAGGAGGTTGCCCTGGGCTGCCGGGCTGGTTCTTACCTGGTCTGAAGTCCCACCCCCAGCCTGGCCAGGTTGGAGGGGCTTAGGGGTGGCCACCAAGAGGAGGTCTGGGGTGGCATCTGGCAAGACCGGGGCCCCATCAGACGGGGAGCTGGGGAGGCAGTGAGGGGAAGGTGAGGGGCGGGGGAAGAGACGCATCTCCTGCCGCCCTGCACTGGGGATGAGGAGGAGAGACAGAGCCCAGAGCCCAGGACTGAGAGAGATGGGGGACAGGATGAGGGAGGCTGGGGGCGCTCGGCAAAGAGCTGATTCTGACCTTTGGGGAGACGGATCGCTCTGACTGTGCAGAAACTCGGTCCTCTCCTCAGGGAGACCTGGAGGGGGGCCGGGCACTGGGGAGCCGTCCTGCAGGTGCAGCATATGCAGCATCTGAACTGTGGCTGGGCGCAGACCTGCCCCCGGGGACCCCTCAGGCCCTGGCCCTGGGATCCCCCGCCGACTAGGCTCCTGCAGCGACATCTCATAGAGCTCCGAAAAACTCCTGTGGGGAGAAAGGAGAGGAGAGGAAGGGGATGCAGGCAGCTGTACACAGATGAGGAAACTGAGGCCAGGGAGCTTCCTGGCCCAGGGACACAAAGCAGACAGCAGAGGCCTTACATCCAGGGCCTGCCTGAGCTGGAGACCTAACTCAAAGCCTCGGATCCCCTTCAGCCCCCACCCCCTTCCTCACTGCCCAGGCCCTTGTCGGGGGGTTCCCATAGAGCCTTGGTCTCCTCTGGGTATAAGCTAACTCCACCATGGCATAGGCTCTAGGGGTGCCCGCCCTTCCTCCCCCAGGGAAGACAACTCAGACACTGAAAAGCCTTCAGGCTCCAAAGATGTGGCTGATGTGGGATTTCCAGGCCCAGTCTGGGACTGACGACAGAGGGGTCTGGGCAGGGGGCTCTGCGGTGCTCTGACCTTCGGGGCCGGCCACTCTCGTCAGGAAGCAGGAAGGTGACACAGACTTTGGGGGCCGAGCGCAAGAGGGCGGCAGCAGCCCCAGGACCCAGCCGCGGGAGGGGGCGGCCGCAGATCCTCAAGAGTCGAGCCCCAGGCCTCAGCCCAGCAGTCTCGGCAAAAGTGAACCGCTCCACATGGTTCACGAAGCCCTCATCGTCTGCCTCAAAGCCCAGCCGGCCCTGGCCATCGCGGGGCAGGGCCAGCTCCCGGCTTTCACAGCCTCGGCTCACCAGCTGCAAGGGAGACATCTCTCAGGCGCCTGGGAGCCCAGGCTTGGGAGGGAAACCCCAGGAGGGCTGAAGGACAAGGTGGCTTCTCCCTGGCCCCTGTAAGCCTCTCCCTCTCCTCCTCGCTTTAGGGGGTGGAGTGATTGGCTTTGCTCAGCCCCACCCCCATGTCCTTGCCCACCCCCACACCTCTCGCCCAGTCCCCAGCCTCACCTGCAGCCTGGCCACGATTTCTCCCACAGCCTCACCAGCGGCACCGCCCACCCGCAAGGTCAGCACCTCCCCTCGTCCGTGGTACAGGTCCAGCTGATGGTCAGAGAAAGTCCAGGCCAATATGTCTCGGCAGGCACAGTTGAAGATGACGCGGCCATCACGGGGAGCCACCAGCACCAGCGTCTCGGCCGAGATCCCCAGCAGGCAGGGGACTTCGGCTGCCCCGTCCTCGCCCCCTGGCGCGGCCCGCACTCCCCACACCAGGGCCCCCTGCGTCTGCAGCTCGCCGCCTGGGCCCCGGGGCCGCTCACGCCTGCGACCCCCCAAGGAGGGCAGGCCGAAGCGGGAGGCCGAGTCCAGAGAGGTGGTGGTCACCTCATTGGTGGCCAGCTCCAGAAGGTAGTCCCGCCGTGTGCGTGTGGCCATCGCGTGAAACTTGCGGGCCCGGCTGGCGGCTTGCTCGCCATTGAGAGCTTTGGCCAGCAGCAAGGCCCGGAAGGCCGGGGAGGCCGGGAAGGGCCCCCCGCCAGGGGGGAGGGCAGGGCCGAAGGCTGGGGTGTCCTGGGTCCGGCTCACAGCCACGCTGCCAGGGGAGGAGAGGAGGGGGGCGTCAGCAACTCCAACACCAGCTTTGGGGTAGGTAGGGGGCTTAGGCTGCCGCGGCCCAGCCTCAGGGAATCCTTCCCCAAGAAATGGCTGGCTCAGGCATGGATGCCACCTAGGATCCCACCCCCACCCCCGCCCCAAGCCACAGACCTGTAGGAGGTGTGGGGGGTGCAGGGAGCATGGGCCCGGACCACCAGGAAGACATGCTGAAAGTGAGAGCGGATGGTGCTGGGGCAGAAGGGCTGGGCCCCAGGCTCCTGGAAGATGATCGTCACGATGTCATTGCCAATGTGTCTTTTCCGGAGGAGCTGGGGACCGAGATTGGGGTTGGGTGTGGCTCCAGAGGCCACAAGGCCAGGAGAACTCCCCTCTCCCCCAAGATCCCCAAACAGGATCCAGCCTCCTTTTTTACAGATGAGGAAACTGAGGCCTACAGTCACACAGACTATGCTTAGCTGATATTGGTCCTCCCAGTCTAGACCTAGGGCCCTTTTCCCCAGACCCCCTGCCTCCCTCCAAGCCCAGCCTGAAGGATGGAGAGAGGTGAGTGAAGATCCAGGCCAGGAGCCCAGCCCTGGCACAAAGCATGCCGCCCCCCCCCCCAGGTTCTGGCCTGCGTGCCCTCCCACACCTGCTGCTGATTGTTGGGGGTGTAAGGCAACATGGTGGAGACATGGAACATGATCTCGTGGTCTTGGTAGGTGGTGTAGATGGAGTGTGTCCCCGTGGAGTCCGCTGTGGCCGAGGAAAGGAAGGAGGGAAACCTCAGGGCCTGCCCAGGACTAGGATGGAGCTGAGCATCCCTGCCTCCCACCACCTACTCCCACCCACCTTCATCTGAGGCGACCTGGGCTAAGGTTCTCTGGGGGCCCCACGGGCCTACTCCAGGGAGGCCCTGATGTAGGCCCAGGGCAGCTCTGGGGGGCTGAGGTCACCGCTGCTTCCCTCCCCCACCGGGGGGCAGCGTCCAGGCTGCACTGGCCTTCCTCCCACCTGCCAAGGCTCCCTCCCTTCCCCCCTGAGTCCCTCCTCTGGCCACACACACACACACCGGCGCAGGAAGGGGGCAGAGATGCGGTCGGGGCTGGGGAAGGCACTGAGAAAGCCCAGGGACGTTTAGGGCCAACCCAAGAGGCAGGAGAGATCGCGTGGGAAGGCAGAAACAGGAAGGAAGAGAAGATGCTGGACCCATGAGGGAGGAGGCCCGAATGGGGGAGGGGGACTCATGAAGAAACATTCTGGCCAGAGTAAGGAACCTGGGGAAATGAGATGCAGAGAAACCCCAATCCCTCATTCCCAGCCCTCTTCGTCTGTCAGTCAGGCATTTGGAAAGAGGGCCTCAGGCCACAGAGTCATCGGGTCATCTATCTGGAGCTAGAAGGGGTCTCAGGGACCATCTAGTCTGATTTTACAAAAGGGGAAACAGAGGCCCAGAGCGCAGAAGGGACTTTAGGTCATCACACAGTTGGGAAGTGTCAGAGCTGGGCCTGGGCTCTCCGACTTGCAGGGCCCTGGTGCTGTCCCATGGGGAGAACAACCTGGCCCTTGATCTGGTCAGCTGCACCCCAGATCCGAGGCTCTGGTATTCCAGCCTGTGGTCTCAAAGACGGGTCTCTAAAGGAGAAATCTCAGGCACATGCTGTCCTACAGCCCACAAGTCCCACCACGGACATGGCCCCATAGGCGTCTGCTTCCCTGGCAGCTTTGAGCCCCCGCTCACATCCTCAGCAAGGGGTGTCAGGTGAGGGGGAGCCCACACCCACCCCCCACCCCAGGCCACCCTGCCCACCTGGGCCAGCCACAGTTGGAGGCGCATGAGGCTCCACTCCTGGTCCCTGCACCAGCCAAGGTCCCCAGGGCTAACCAAGCCCTCCTTCGCAGGCCGGCCCTGCAGACACTGAGGACTGCTCTCACGGCCTCTGACCTCGTGTCCCCTCCAGCCAGCTCTCACTGGGCACTGTCCCAGGGCCTTTTATCCTTCCTGTCCTCAGCCTCTGGCTGCTTTCCGGCTACCAATGTCCTCCTTAAGATGGGGTCCTGCCCTGGAGAGCCCACCAGAGAGGGGGGCTTGGGGAAGGGTTATCTTCAGGAAGGCTCCCCCTTCTCCTTCCCCCCTCCCCTTTTCTCTCCTTTCCTTCTCTCCTTCCATCCATCTTTCTCTCCCTTCTCTCTCCTCTTCTTTTCTTTCTCCTCCTTTTTCTCTTCTTCTCTCCTCTCTCTCCCCCCTTTTCTCTTCCTCTCTCCTTTCCTTCTTTCTCCCTCCCTCCTCTGTCCTTATATATCTTCTTATATCTCTCCCTCTTTCTATCTCTCCCTCCTTCTCTCTCTCTCCTTCCCCCCTTTTCTCTCCTTTCCTTCTCTCTTTCTGTCCATCTCTCTCCCTCTTCTCTCCCCCTTTTCTTCCTCTTTTCTTCTCTCTCCCCTCCTACTCTCTCCTCTTTCCTTCCCTCCTTCTCTCTCTCCTTCTCCCTCCCTCTCCTTTCCTTATTTCTCCCTCTATCTCTCCCTCCCTCCTTTTCTCTCTGTCTCCTTCCTCCTCCCCTTGTCTCTACTTTCCTTCTCTTTCTGTCCATCTCTTTCTCTTCTTTTCTCTCTCCCTCCTCTCTCACTCCCTCCCCTCTCTCTCTCTGTGTCTCTCTGTCTCTCTCTCTGACTCTGTCTCTCCTCTCTGTCTCTCTCTGTGTCTCTCTCCTCTGTCTCTGTCTCTGTCTCTCTCTCTCTCTCTGTGTCTCTCTCCCCCCTCTCTCTCCCCCCTTTCTCTCTGTCTCTCCTCTCTCCCTTTCTCCCCTTCCCCCCCATTCCTCTCTGTCTGTCTGTCTGATTCACTTCTTTGCCACCTACAAATCCATATAGGTCTCTCTCATCCTGAAAAAACCTGCCCTTCCTCGCACTATCTTTCCTGCTGCTCTCCCCTTCCCTGCCCATCCCCACTCTGCCTCCACTTCCCTATCATGCACCTGCTTCCCTGCCCCATGACTGGCCCTGCTCCTTGGAAGGTGATCAGGGATGTCCCCATTGCTAGCCCTGCCAGGCCCTCCTAAAAGCCTGTAGCCACTGCTGACGCTGCCCTCTCTCTCCCGCTTGGGGCTCCCCTCTTGCCCCTCTGACCACGCCCTCTCCACCTCCTCTCCTGCAACCCCATCAATCCCGCGCCCCCAAGCACCACTAGAGCCCACAGCTCTGCCTTGGAGCCCCTCCTTTCTCTGCACCGTCTCCCTGGAAGCTCCCATTTGCTCCCACAGGTCACCAGCTGCCCGCTGCCCTCTCCACCTGGAGGCCCCGACATTTTCTCACCCTGAACATGTCTCACCAGTATCTTCACCTGAAACCCCCCTCCCCACTTATCCAGACCTCCCTGTTTTCACTGAGGGGCTCCACTGTCCACTCGTTCAAACTCACAGCCTGAGTCATCCTCGCCTCCTTCCTAACCCCGATCACCCCTGCCCCAACACCCCGTTGGGCGCCATCTCAGGTCTCCTCTCCATCAACCCCCCCCCCACTCCCCTAGTCCATCACCTCTCATCCGGGCTCCCAGGCCCAGTTCTGACGATGCCCCCCCCTCATGGGAGGCCCTGCACCTTTCTCTCCCGCCTGCTCCCACTTTGCGGCAGCTCCCTGACTCTGGCATTTCACCTCTGGCCACCAGCCTGGAGCACGCTCCCTCCTCCCTGCCCCCTGCAGGGATCCCTGTCTTCCTGCTGGCTCTGACTGCCCAGGTACAGTTCTGCACCCTCCTCCACAGCCCCTGAATGCTCAGAGGGACGCAGCGGGAACCGCAGGGAGGAAAGGGGCCCAACCTGGACTCGGCGGGGCTGACTCTGACACGTCCTAGCTGGGGGACTCTGGGCGACTCAGTGAACCCCTTGGGCCTCAGTTTTCTCACCTGTAGAATGGGGGATAATAGTAGCCCTTCCCACCCAGGGTTCTTGTGAGGATCGAATGAGATAACTATTGGTGAAGTGCTTAGCACATAGTGCCTGGCACATAGTAGGAGCTTAATAAACGCTGGTTTCTTTCTTTGTCTCGATTACGTATTATTACTATTTGGTCCAGACCGTTTGGTTTCATTAGCATAGTGAACTTCCAGTGTGGAAAGTCCTTGACCTCCTACAGACCAGCAGACCTGGAAGGGACCTCAAGGGTCATCCAGTCCAATGCCCTCATTTTACAAATGGGGAAACTGAGGCCCAGAGAGGGGAAGTGACTTGGCAGAGGTCACACAGCTACTTCAAACCACCTGGTCCTGCCCCTAAGGCGAGGGCCACCAGGTAGCCCCGAGGAGGGGCACCTGCATGACATGATGAGCACTCACTCTTGATGTCCAGCTGGGCCCGGTAATGCTCAAAGCCTTTGAGCCTCACGACGTCTCCCAAGAGGCTGAGGAACTGGGTGAAGGCAGGGCCGGCTTCTTCATTATTGTACATCTCTTCTTCCGTTGCCTGGCCAGCCCGGCAGTACAGAATGCCCACCTTGCGCTGGAGACTGAGCTGGGGAAGGGGAAGGCACAGTCACGGGAGCCCCCAGCCACCTTCCCCGCTCCCCGCCTGCATCTGAGGGTCCCCCCGGGTAAGGACCACATCCAGAGGTCACGGGAGCCCCCAGCCGCCTTCCCCGCTCCCCGCCTGCGTCTGAGGGTCCCCCCGGGCAAGGACCATGTCCAGAGGTCACGGGAGCCCCCAGCCGCCTTCCCCGCTCCCCGCCTGCGTCTGAGGGTCCCCCCGGGTAAGGACCACGTCCAGAGGGCTCGAGTAGGAAGAGAACTCAGAAGCCGTCTGGTGCCAACTCCTCATTTTAGATGAGACCAGTGGTAGGAAAAGTGGTAAGTGGATGAGTCACATTCAAACCCAAGGCCTCTGACTCAGAGCCAGGTCTCTGTCCACTGCCTTTAGGAGCTCCACCCTGACCGGGGCTCCCTCCTCTCTGTGGATGCCTCAGGTCCAAGTTAAAATGTCCCTGGCCCCCAGAGATGATGGCCTGAAAGGTCCTGGGGCCCATGGGTCGCCGACCCCACATAAGCCACAGAGTGGTCTGAGATGGACTCAGCTGAACATGGCCAACTCTTCTGGGGCTCCAGGGCTGCCTTCAAAGGGAAGCCCTCGGACCCCAGGACGAGTGAGGAAGGGGCTTCTTCCTGGGCCACCCGTGGCAGGACATCCCTCAGGTCACCACCACCCAACCCGAGTATGGGCCCAGTGGGGCTCTCCAAGGGCAAAGGTCTAATCGCCAGACCAGGGTACTCACCTCCTGCTCATCCAGGGTGAGGAGGGTTCGAGGCACTTTAGGGGAGGCGGAGCCCAGGCGCAGGCAGGTGGGGCTTAGCCGGGGAGCCACGTGCTCCAGGAGTTTTTTTGGGGACAGGCCTCGGGGTGGGCCAGGTGGCAGGACCTCTTCAGAGATAGAGCCTCGGAGGGTCCGCAGCTGAGGGCGAGGGCAACCACCCCTCAGGGCCAGCACCCATATTGCCAGGTTCCCCCCCAGCCTCCATCCCCCAGCCCCGCACCTGAGTGGTCCTGATAATGAGGCGATAGCTGGCCGCACCGCTGCCCTCCTTCTCCTCCCGCCGGATGCTCACAGCCACAGGGCCCAGGGTGTCATCCAGCCCAAAGAAGTTCTGATGTTCTGGGGGCAGGAGGGGGCAGGGCGGTGACTTATACACCCCCAGGGCGGGGCCTCATTCCTTGGCCCTGCCTGTCAGGCCGAAGCTCTGGCCTCTTCATGCAAGGCTGCCCCCTCTATCTCCTGATTCAGGGTGGCCATGGAAAAGAGAGCCTGAGTTCTGATTTCTCATAGCAGCTCTGCTATGCACTCACTGGGCCAGCGACCTTGGGCAAATCACCTCTCTGGGAGTCAGAGTTTTCCCATTTGTCAAATCAGAAAGTTGCATGAGGTTTCTGAGTTCCTTCCTAGTCTGACATTCCATGTTCTAAGGGCCCTCCCATTGACATTCCACCTTCTAACATTCTGTGCTCTAAGGTCCCTCGCAACTGTGACATTCCAGGTTCTTAGGGCTCTCCCAGCTACAACAGTCTCTGTTCTGAGGCTCTCCCACTGACATTCCATGTTCTAACATTCTGTGCTCTAAGGTCCTTCCCAGCTCTGACATCCCCTGTTCTAAGAGCCCTCCCAACTCCGACATCCCCTGTTCTAAGAGCCCTCCCAGCTCTGACATCCCCTGTTCTAAGAGCCCTCCCAGCTCTGACATTCCCTGTTCTAAAGGCCTCCCAGCTCTGACATTCCCTGTTCTAAGGGTCCTCCCACTGTCATTCCACCTTCTAACATTCTGTGCTCTAAGGTCCCTTCTAGTTCTGATACTCTGTGTTCTAAGATCCCTCCCAGTTCCAACATTCCCTGTACTAAGGCCCTCCTAGCTCAGACATTCCCTGTTCTAAGGGCCCTCCCAGCTCTGACATCCCCTGTTCTAAGAGCCCTCCCAGTTCCGACATTCCCTGTACTAAGGCCCTCCTAGCTCAGACATTCCCTGTTCTAAGGTCCTTCCCAGCTCTGACATCCCCTGTTCTAAGAGCCCTCCCAGCTCCGACATCCCCTGTTCTAAGAGCCCTCCCAGCTCCGACATCCCCTGTTCTAAGAGCCCTCCCAACTCTGACATTCTCTGTTCTGAGGGCCCTCCCAGCTCTGACATTACTTGTTCTAAGGCCCCTCCCACTGACATTCCATGTTCTAACATTCTGTGCTCTAAGGTCCTTCCCAGCTCTGACATCCCCTGTTCTAAGAGCCCGCCCAGCTCTGACATCCCCTGTTCTAAGAGCCCGCCCAGCTCTGACATCCCCTGTTCTAAGAGCCCTCCCAGCTCTGACATTCCCTGTTCTAAAGGCCTCCCAGCTCTGACATTCCCTGTTCTAAGGGTCCTCCCACTGTCATTCCACCTTCTAACATTCTGTGCTCTAAGGTCCCTTCTAGTTCTGATACTCTGTGTTCTAAGATCCCTCCCAGTTCTGACATTCCCTGTACTAAGGCCCTCCTAGCTCAGACATTCCCTGTTCTAAGGGCCCTCCCAACTCTGACATTCTCTGTTCTGAGGGCCCTCCCAGCTCTGACATTACTTGTTCTAAGGCCCCTCCCACTGACATTCCATGTTCTAACATTCTGTGCTCTAAGATCCCCTCCACCTCCAACATTCTCTCTTCTCAGGCGCCTCCCAACTCAGACATTCCAAGATGTTATGAATGCCAAGTGACTGAGCCCCCTCTGCCTCCACTTACCCTCCGGTCCCTCTCACCTTTGCCATAAAAGTACTTGCGGTAGTATCCAGCCCCCGAGTCAGTGTGCTCTAAGCTGTGGGGCTCAGAACGATTCTGGGGCTCTTCCAGGATGGAGATGGCCGCATTGGGCAGCGTGGGCGGCAGTGCAGGGGGCAGCAGCCCCCCAAGGCCCAGCTCGCCTTCTCCCCCAACCTCGCTCAGGAAGCCAGGGGCCCCCAGAAGCAGGTCCGAGCCAGAGGTTTGAGCGGGCCCAGGGGTGGGAGGAGTATCGGGGGGTGGGTCCCTGGCCCCAGCTCCCCAGTCAAAGAGAAGGCTCTGGACATCATAATGTGCAAACCAGCGGGGCTCTGGGATGGGGGGAAACTCGGGGGGCAGCTCCCCCTCGGGCGGCAGGCCCAGCAAAGCTAGGGGGTCAGCAAAGAGGCGGGCGGGGGTGACTCCACGCCCTGCCTCCTCATTGCTATGGGCTCGGGCACGGGGGCTTGCTGCGGGTGGGGGCCGGGCCTCACCGGCGTCGCTACCACTCCGAAGCAGCAGCCCCCCAGCCCCGCCGGGCCCCCTGGGCTCAAAGGTGTGAGGGGTCAGGGCCGGCCGGGCTGGCTGCCGGAGCCTTCGAACAAAAAGGTCATCGGATTGCGTGACGGGTGCCACGCCCCGCCGGGGGCTCTCGGGTCTGCCTGCCCACATGTGTGTCCCACGAGCTTAGGCCCCCTGGAAGCGGGCCTCATTGGCCTCAGAGCAGGACTGGGGGCCTGGCGGTGGCCCTGACCCCTTATGCCGTCCACTAGTCACTGGTCCTCTGCAGGTCCCATGAAAGGGGCCTCGGGAGACCTCGCATGGAGAAGAGGGGAGGGAAGGGGGTATGCCCAGTCCTGCTGCTTTTCCGTAGGTGCCGGGACAGCGGAAGGTCAGGCCAGGCAGCAGAAGCAGCAGGAGGCTGGGCCTTCTGTCATCCAGGATCCAGGCCCATCAGTCGGGGAGGCTCATCTGTCAGCAGAGGGGACAGCCGGTGAGTGGGGTGAACCCCAGAAGCCAAGTGAGAAAACAGGAACCCATCCCTCACTTCCCCCAAATCGAGTCTCCGGCCCGGCTCCCCTCCCCCATGACAGGGTCTGCTTCCGGCCCCCCTCCTCCAGGGCTCAGGCTCATCAAAGCCACTTCCTCTTTCCCCCGCATTTCCTCCCTGGGGGAGGGGGGTCCTGGTCTGTCTGGGGGCTGCAGAACCTAAAGTTTAAGCTGAATATTACAGAGGGTTGGGGTCTCAGGCCTGCAGGGACCCCGATCCTGCCAGGACCCGTGCCCTTTTGGGCAGTCTGCTTAGCCTTCCTGGCCTCAGTTTCTCCTCTGACAAAAGAGGGCTCGGACCGGATGACCTTCAAAGTTCTCTCTAGTGCTAAATCTAGGATTTTGTAAACAGTCCCAGGCGATGGGGACACATCCCCCCAGAGGAGCCTACTGCTCACCTCTTCCATGCCCTCACGGTGGCGGCCAGTGTCCTAGGCCGGAGCCGAGAGGGCTAATGAGGGTCCCCCAAACTCAGAGCCTGGTCCCTCAGAGCTCTAGTCTCTAGACATTGGGACCGCCCCCCCCCATAGGAAAGTGTCCCCACTCAGGCTGGTCTGTGGTAGGCACCTCTGAGGAAGGGGGTCCAGCTGTGAGACAGGGCTCGGGACAGAGCAGGGGCTGTGAGATTCTGGGGAGCTGAAGCCAGCAGGGTGCAAGGGCAAGGAGGGCCAGCCTGGATGCCTGGGTCCCACCCGGGGCCCTGACAAAAGGAGGACGTCCTGTCCCCCGGGGCCTTTCCTTTCAGCCCCTCCCTTTTCCTCTTCAACCTAAGCAAGGCTGGAGTCCTGAGCAGGACCAGACCCCCAAAGCCTGGGCACATGCTGAAGGGCAAAGAAATGTGCCCTGTACACTCTTGGGATGTTGGGGGCCCTTTCCCCTCACGTGCTTTCTTCCACCTCCCAAACCCCCAGCCCGGGGACAGCCCTTGCTACCTGGGGGAGTGGGCCGGGGGTCCCCAGCCCAGCGGCAGCCAGGCCTGGCAGGCAGCGTGGCTGGTCCAGCGAGCACAGCCTTCCTGTGAGACAGGAAGTGGCCCCTGGCTCCAGGTCCCCCACTCCTGCCCCCCACCACATCCTCAGGAAGGCACTAGGGTCACTGAACCACAGTCACGGGGCACAGACTATCCCCCCTCCCCCAGGCCTGTGGTCCCTGTCCCTACTTATTGTCACAAACTCAAGCCCAGCGAGGACAATGATCAGCCCAGGACGAGAGGAGATGGGGCCATGGGGCCCAGGGTGGGGGATGCGGGTTTGAGGGGTCTGGAGGCCGGGAGAGGACCATGGAGGGGTCCCTGGGATCTCAGCGGCTGGGTCTAGAAGGGGGAAGGAGACGGGACCATGAGGGGCCAGAGCCTGGGAAGGGGAGACATGGCTCTCCCCAGCCACAGGATATGAGGCTGTATGGACTCAGCCCCCACGTGCAGGAGGGAAGAGATGAGTGTGACGGAGCCCGGCCCCAAGGGGACACCAGGAGGGGCTGAGTTCCCATCAGGCAGTAGGACTGGAGAAGGGAGGAGGGCCAGGTGGGTAGGGGGCTCCTAACATGGGTGCGTGGGACTGGGGGGCCGCTGGCAGCCAGGCTGGGGTCTCCGGGAGGGAGGGCAGCTCCCTAGGTCACACGCCTCCCAAACGTTGGCCGCTTTGTGTGTCTGAGGGGCAGGGAGGCTCTGAGGCTGCCCGGGAACTCAATGGGCCCCTGTCTCTCCAAGTCCCCCAGCCCCACAAGGGTCCATTGAGGTCACGGGACATTCCATGCGGCCTGTGTCACCCAGGAGGGTGGGGGAGTCCTTGGCACTGGGCCTCTGGCCCTGTCCCCCAACCCTGGCAAAGCCAAGACCCCTAAGAGCTCATCCCTCCAACACCCCCCAGATGTGGAAGTCCTAGCGGCCTCAGCCCCAGGAGGAGGGGCTGGATTTTTCTCAACTGCACATCTGGAGGTCATGACCCTAGTTCCAGCTGCCAGCAGGGTTGGACAGATGTTTCCTCCCCAAGCTAGGCTAGGCGGGTCCTGTGGGGGCTGGGCTGGAGAGGACAGAAGGGACTAAGGAAATGGGGAGATCAAGGGGTCAGAGTGGTGGACGGGCCCTGGACCGGCTGTGGGCTGCTGCCTTCATTCCTACCCCACCCCAGGCACAGAAAGACCACCAACTCAAAAGAAACCAGTGGCCAGTGGAGGGGTAGCAAGGAAGCAGGGGGGGCAGCAGGGGAGGCAGCAAAGGGGCAGGAGGGGGCAGAGGGGGGCAGCAGAGCCAGCAGGGGTGAAAGATGGCACCCTGGGGCCATCAGCAGGGAAGTAAGGGGGGGCAGCAGAAGGGGGCGGGGGGCAGGAGGGGGAGCAGGGGGGGCAGCAAGGGGGGAGAAGCAGAAGGAAGCAGGGGGACAGGAGGGGAAGCGGGGAGGGGGGCAGCAAGGGAGCAGAGGGGCAGCAGCAGAGCCGGCTGGGGCAGCAGGGGTGAAAGCTGGCACCCGGGGGCCATCAGCAGGGAAGTAAGGGGGGCGGCAGGGGGGCAGGAGGGGGATAAGGGGTGGGGGTCAGCAGAGTGGCAGAAGGGGGGCACCAGGGGTGAAAGCTGGCGTGAGGGGGGGGCGTCACTAGGGGTCTGGGGGCACAATGCAGGGGCATGTGCTGGGGGGCGCGGGGAGGAAGCCCTACCCCCTCGCCAGACCCCGCTCCGTGCCTACCCCGTCCTCGGGGCTCCTCTGCCCGGTGTGCCCCAGGACAGGCTGTCCGCGCGCTCAGGGTTGGGGAGAGGGGAGGAAGAAAGGGGCTTCCCCGGACGGCCCCGAACGCCACCCTTCCCCCACTGCGGGGGCTGCCACAGCCCCCGCCCCCCGCCCCGCTCCCGGGGGCGCCCCCGCTGTACCTCTTCGGGGTCCCCCCCTCGCGCCCCGCCACTGAGTGCCGGCCAGCCGCCCGCGCGCCGCTCCCTGCCCGGCGCCCGGGCTCCTCCTCGGGGAGGGGCCTCTGCCCCCTCCCCCCCATCTCCCGCCCGAGCCCAGGGAGGGAGGAGCCGAGCGCGGGAGGGGGAGGGCCCGACTGGATTCAGGCTCAAGACCAAGGCCAGGGCCTTGGGGCAGCCGGGAGAAAGGGAGCAACGGCGGGGGGGGGGGGGGGGGGGGGGGTCGGACCCCAGGGAGGGCACCCAGGCCGGCCTCGGCAGTGTGGCCCACCGGGAGGGGCCCGTGGCTGCCCCAAACCCTCCTGAGTCCCTGGCCTGCAACCTCTGATCGACACCTTTGGGTCACCAAGTGGCCTTGGGGGTCTCCTCCAGGTGAAGCCCTGGAACCAGGGGTTTGGGGGTGATCCCCAGGCAAGCCCCATCATTTCTCTGGGCTTCAGTTTCCCATTTACATGCATTGAGTCCAACGACTCTTCTAACTCAGCAGCATGGGCATGCCTTCCAATGGGGGGGTCCCAAGTGCCCCCTTCCTCACACTTGTTTGGCTCATCTGGCTGGAGCACAGCTCAGAGGACAGAGGGCAGGGTCCCCAGGGACAGCCTCTTGGGGGTCAGCTGAGGGTTCCATCCAAAGGGCCCACCTGCAAGTGCCTGGTCATGCCTGCTGCCTGGGCCACCCTCCCTCCTCACTGCTCCAGCCTCCCATGGCCTCCAATGCTGGGGCCATCCTTCGGGAGGGGACCGATTTCTCTACAACTTCTCCTGTTTGCACGTCTCCCATATTAGCTGGGGCACTCCTTTGGGGCAGGGGATGTCTTCCGCCTTTCTTTGTCCAGCCAGCACTTAGCACAGGGCCTGGCACACAGCAGGTGCTTAATAAATGTTTACTGACTGAGAGCAGAAAATGCTCTGGGAGTCTTCATCCATCAGAAGGGGGCACCCCAGGGGCTCCCCTAGAATCTCTGAAAAGAACCCAAGAACGGGGAGGTGGCGATGTTCTATGGACAGGCTGCAATCTGCACGTTACCAAGATCCCAGAGGCCTGGAATGAAAGAGTCCTCAGTCCCCCCACACCCTGCACTCCTGAGGAGGATGCTTTGGGGAGCTACTGGGTACCCCAGCTCTCGTCCCACTTCACCCTACAAAATGACCAAAGAAAACTCCAACCAAAATCAAAAATAGTGTTATTAATTCTGGTGTCTCAGAAGCAGAAAAAAAAAGACCCCCCCCCCTTCTGAACTTCGGCCCCAAGCTCCAGGGCCCTGTGAGGCGGGATGGGGGCTGACATCTCCCGGAGGCACTAGCTCTCCCTCCCAGCCCGGGGAGCGGGGCCCCTGGGTCCCGAGTCCTGGCCCCCAGCGAAGAGGGCCCTGCCCCCTGGCTCCAGAGCTCTGAACGGGACCAGCCCATCGTTTGGCGAGGTGAGGCTGAGGCTGGGCTCTGGGCCCCCTGAGCGCTCAGTCACTCAGTCCCATCAGGGTCAGGACTGGTCAGTATTGGTGTTCCAG
This sequence comes from Phascolarctos cinereus, assembly GCF_003287225.1. Classification (NCBI taxonomy): domain Eukaryota; kingdom Metazoa; phylum Chordata; class Mammalia; order Diprotodontia; family Phascolarctidae; genus Phascolarctos; species Phascolarctos cinereus. Next base: position 256,496,070 of record NW_027556402.1, on the reverse strand, counting down.
TAAAGGCTGGGCTGCTGGGCTCTCCTGCTCCTCTGGGGGGGCCAGCCAGTTGCCCCCAACCCCAGGGGTCCCAGCTTCACAAGGTCTGGCTGATAGAGGAGGATCTTGGGCAGGGCCAGGCGAAGAAGTGTCCGTGCTGACATCCGGGCTGAGGCTGAGGTCCAAGGGGGAGCAGCTGGGCGCCTAAGAGAGGGGAGAGGGAGGTTTCAGCACCCTGGCCTCTCTGTCAGCTCCCGGGCTGCTGCGCCCTCTCCCGTCCCCCGTGGCCTTACCTGAGATCGGAGGGACCCTCCTTTGGGGCTCCCCGAGGCTGCTTCCCCATCAGATGCTCCTAGACCTTTCCTGCCTCCCAAGCTCCATTTGCCACTGAGGCCCTCGTAGCTGAAGGGGGCAAGCGTGCCAGCCTGGGGTGGCTGGGAGGCTTCAGGGGGGGCAGACGAGGCAAGCACAGGGGAAGGAGTGGGTCCTGAGAGCCGGGGAGCGCCCATGGGAGGGGGCCACTGGAGAGAAGGGGGCCCCCCCTCTCTCCGTCGTCGTGAGGAAAAGCCGTCGCCGGCCCCGCTCAGGGAGGGCCGCAGCGTCCAGCTCAGACCTAGGCCCAGGGGGAAGGGCTGCTCACGGGCTGTGGAAGGGGGAAGGGATGGATTAAACAGAGCATCACCAGAGAAGCCCTCCTTTCCTCCCCCATCCCATCACCTTTCCCTGCTGCCCGGGCAAACCGCTCACTCCTCCTGGGCCCATTTCCTCATCTATAAAGCGGCTGGGAGTCGGGGTGAGGAAGGGGACTTCCCAGACCCCGCCTGGCTGGTCTGTCTAGGGTCTCTGAATTCCGCCCAGGAGTGATCTCCAGTTCCGCCGCACAGTCACAGTTGCTTCCTTACCGGCGGGAGTCTCGGGGGTGGGGTGAGGGGCCGGAGGGTTATTGCTGACAGAGGAAGAGCCGCCCCCACAGTCAGAATCGTCCACGTTCCCGCCACTGTTACAGCCAGCCCCGCAGCCCTTCTGAAGCCTAGGGCAGAGGATGAGGCTTAGGGAAGCCGGCCTGAGCCTCCAGCGCCGCCCCCCCCAGTCACCTTCTTACCTCGGGCCCTCCCTCACCTCTCCCAACTGTGCAGGAGCCAGCTGGCAATGGCCTGGAGGCTGACTGGGCCGCCCCAAAGGGCCTGGAGCTGGGGGTGGCTGCCGGCGAAGGAGGTGGTCAGAGGAGACACATAGATGGGGTAGCCTAGCGGCTGGTCACAGGACGAGTTGATCATGTTCCGCAGGGCCTGCTTGGCGTTCTGGATGCTGCCACGCTCTGGATTGCGGTTACGGAGAAACACGAGTTCCTGCTGCTGGCCGGCCCACAGGCCCCGCACACACTCCCGGTTCACCTATGGGACAGAGGGTCAGAGCTCAGGATGCCCCGGAGAGCAGGCACGGAGTCCAGTCTGGGGCCCCAGGAGCTGTCTGCGACTAGGTAAGAGGGGAAGGAGGGCAGGAGCACGGGGAGGGGAGGGGGGAGGCTCTGGTCCTGCTCACACCAAAGGCGCGTTCCTGCCCTTCTCCCCAGATGCTCTCCTGGCTGGACAGGCACGGCCTACAGGACGCAGAAGCTGCCCCTCGTCTGTGGGCACCTGCCTCTTGCAGGCTCGTGCCCAAGGTCCAGGAGGCTGGGAACCACACTGACCATCTGCTGACCATCCGTGCCTGGTGCTGTGCTCGGCTCCCTCCGCAACTAGCAGCTCACCCTTGTGGGCACAAACACGCACTTACAGGAAGCCCGCTCTGCAATCGTCACCAGAACGCTCACGAGCTTGCAAAGCGCTTCATACATTATCCTCATTCGAGTCTCATCCCCCAGTGAGGAACAGGCTACAGGTACTACCACTCTCATTTTACAGATGAGGAAACTGAGGCTCACGGGTTTCCCACCTAGTGTCAAGAGGCAGGGTTTGAACCCAGGACTCAAAGCCTAGTGACACCCTATACACCACCTAGTCTTAGGCTACAAGACTGAGACACAATACGGCCCCGCCCGGCCACAGCCACCAGTATCACAGAGGCTCAGAGGCTGGTCTCCTCCCCTCCTAGGATCCCAGCCCTTCCCCAAGGTGATGGTGACACAAAGCTCCTTTTCAAATCCTGCCTAGAACCTTCTGAGCTGTGTGACCCTGGGCAAGTCACCTAAGTGCTCGAGGACTCACGACTGGGGCTGGACTCCCCCAGCACTCGCCCGAAGACCCGTCGGCCATTAACTACCGCAGGAGGCAGGGACCAGGGATGGTCTCATCTCTAGCTCCTAGCATACAGCGGGTGCTTACTAAATGCTCACGGATGGACTGACGGCCTAACTCTCCTCCATCCTCCAACCTCGGGGGACCTGCCCGAGCCTGTCCACGCCGGGCGGCCCGTGGCGGGAGGCTGCCACGGGACCCGCGTCTGGGGAATGACACGTGTGCACACATGTGCCGCGGGACAGAGACCTTGATGACGCGGAAGCTCAGGTGCCTGCGGTTCAGCATGATGATCTTGTACTCGTCTGAGGCGTCGTCCATGACGTGCCGCAGCGCCAGCAGGGCTGGCGTGTTGCTGAGGATGGCGCTGCGCCATGCGGGGTCACCCTCGTGTGAGATCACCAGGCGCTCCTCGTTGGCCGCGATGGCGTCATAGAGCACGGCGGGCTCCTCGTACTCGTCGGGGGACGTGAAGTGGTCCTGGGGACGAGCGGGAGGGCATTGGGCCACGGCGCCTTCTGGGCCGGCCCCTCCCACCCGCCAGCGGCCAGCCACAAACCTGGTGGAGCTTGAGGGCCATGCGGACGCCCGGGGCGACCACGCGGTGCAGGAGGTCCATGTCGGCAAAGACCCACTCGTCCCGTGGGGATGTGATGCGGAAGTCTCCCTTGAACAGGGCGTGCAACCCGTAGAGGAAGGGCTCCAGGCTGCGGGAGGGAGGGCGGGGGCACAGGTGTCCAAGGAAGACACGGGTGAGCGGGGCGGAGGGGATCGAGGGTGGGGCACACAGCGGGGCCAGGAGGGGCTCCCCAGAACCAGACTCACCTGGCTGCCATACTGTGGGACGCCGTCCCCAAAGCCCGGCGGCCCAGCACGCACAGCCCAAAGCACAGGGTGACAAGAGGGGAGTTCCAGTCGTGTTCCATGGGCTAAAACGCAAACCCCCCCACCCCAAGATTTCGGCTGAGACTCGGGCCTTAAGTGTGGGAGAGAAAAGGACAGATCCCAAAACATGCGCCAGTAGGGACTGTGCCTCTTCTCCACAGGCTCTAAGGTGCGTGGGGTAGGGACCACCACACACAACAGGTGCCCCGCCCCCTCGCCCCAGCTCACCTGGCCCCGTCGCGCAGCACAATACTGGATCCAATCAAGGTGGACTGCACAGAAGGCTGGCAGCGAAAGGCCAGCCAGCCGCAGGTCGTAGTCCTCGTCCACACTCAGGGAGAAGGTGGGGTCCGAGTCGGCGTAGCCAGGGGCGCGCACAGGCCGCAAGGCTGCCCCAATGCCCTCGTGGCTCAGCCAGGCCTCCAGCTTGGGAGAGCGGCTCACGTAGTAGATGATGCTCTTAGGAAAAGGGAGGGCAGGGGTTAGGCGAAGCCCTGGGAAGCACACCGTGGGGGCTAGACGGGACAGGGGCTAACACATGCCATCACAGACCAAGCAATCCTTCGACATCATGTGGGGCCGGCTGCTAGTATCCAAGTGGGTCCTCAATGCCTGCCCCCGGCCTGGCTCCACCCATCTCAGACCTCTCCACGACTGCTGGCTGAGCCTCAGAGGCATCGCCGAGGAGATCCCGAGGCTGATGCCAGCTCAGGCCTGGAGAGGGGTGGGGGTCAACAGGGGGAGGCCCCTCATCGCAAAATAAGCAGCGACAGCATCACCCCAGGCCATGCCTTCTAATACCCCATCTGAGCCTGACCACAATGCCCGGCACAACAGCTAGAACTCTTCCTCCCTCCCCCTCCCCGATGCCAGCAGGGTGTGATGGCAGCTTCACAGGTGAACACCTTAAGGAGAACAGCAGCACCTGAACTACAGAAAATTCCCCAGGACTGAGCTGAGGAAAGGGGAAGCTGGGCTGGCCATTATTGGCAAACCTGCCCACTAAAGTCTACGAGGGAATGAGAGGGGATACAAAAGGCCATGGACTGGGGGCCCCAGGGGCCCTGGGGTTGAATCCCCCCTCTTCCCTTACTACAGGAGCGACTCAGAGCCTGTTTCCCCACAGCTGTAAGATGTGGCCTCTGTGAGCCTCAGACCCAGAGAAGCCCTTGCAGCTGAGGGTGACGGGACAGTGGGGAGGACAGCACCAGGCCCACAAGCCTTCCAGAGAGGAGAGGACAAGGAAGGTCACACCCCAGCGAGGCCACTGGATTTAGTTCACTGCCTGGGAGGAAGGTGGACACTCCGGGGGATGGCCAGCTCTGTGTGGGCAGGGCCTCGCACTGCAGCACCAGGGTCAGGCAGGAAAGGGGATGCCAAAGGACACCCACCCCATTAGTCACTGACCCCTCCAGAGCAGCCACACACTGAGGGCACAGAGGGACGGCTTGGGGAACCTGGAGCGCTGGCACCTGCCCCCCCGCACTGGGGGCTGCCACCCCATCCAGCCCAGGCAGTGAGAGCCACCCATGGGGGCTGTCACCAACTAAAGACGGGGATACCAGGAAGGAGATGGGTCTGGCCTACAGCTGGGCGTGGGGAGGCGTGATAATTCTCCCCAGGTACTGAATGGGCTCTAGTGGATGGTCCAGAGTTCTGGGGGAAGCAGAGAAGTCCTAAAGAGGTCACCTGCCCTTTTAAGCCTGCTCCTCCCCTGTAAAAATGGGGAAAACAGAACACACATGGGGGCCGCTGGGGGTCAAAGGAGGGAATGCCCAACACAGCCCTCATTTTTCCTCAGAAGCTACGTGGCTGAACTGATAAATGGTCAAAGGATACGAACAGGCAGTTCTCAGATGAAGAAATTAAAGCCATCTATAGTCATATGAAAAAATGCTCTAAATCACTGTTGATTAGAGGAATGCGAATCAAAACAACTCCAAGGTACCACATCACACCTATCAGACTGGCCAACACGACAAAACAGGAAAACGATACATGTTGGAGAAGATGTGGGAAAATTGGAACGCTAATACATTGTTGGTGGAGTTGTGAAATGATCCAACCATTTTGGAGAGCAATTTGGAACTATGCCCAAAGGGCTATAAAAATGTGCATACCCTTTGACCCAGCAATAGCACTTCTAGGGCTATATCCCAAAGAGATCATAAAAATGGGAAAAGGACCCACATGTACAAAAATATTCATAGCAGCTCTTTTTGGGGTGGCAAAGAATTGGACACTGAGAGGATGCCCATCCATTGGGGAATGGCTGAGCAAGCTGTGGTATGTGAATGTAATGGAATACTATTGTGCTATAAGAAATGATGAACAGGCTGACTTCAGAAAAACCTGGAAAGACTTGTATGGTCTGATGCTGACTGAAGGGAGCAGAACCAGAAGAACGTTGTACACTGTAACAGCCACGTTGTGTGGTGACTAATATTGATAAACTTAACCTTCCCAGCAATGCAAGGATCTAAGCCATCTCCAGAGGCCCCATGATGGAAAATGCTCTCCACATCCAAAGAAAGAACTATGGAGTCTGAATGCAGATCGAAGCATGCTATTGGCTATTTTTTTCTTCTGTTTTGTTTTGTTTCCTCTTTCTGGTGGTTCCTCCTATGGGTTCGAACTCTTACTTAAACATCACTAATATGAAAATATGTTTAATGAGAATGTACATGTAGAGCCTATATCAGATTGTGCGCCATCTTGGGGAAGGTGGTGGGGAGGAAGGGAGAGAAAAATTTTAAACTCAAAAGCTTATGGAAGTGATTATTGATAAATCAAAATAAATTAATTTTTAAAAAAAAGCAGCTATGTGGCTGAACAAATCGCTGAACCTCTCTGTGAAAACAGGCCAAGTGCAACATGAACTTCCATACTGACACGCTCTCCCTATACACTCTCCTCATTCCTGCCCAACTGCTCTCACAGGGGGGCACGCTGATGGGAAGCTGCCACGGTTGCCGCCCCTCCCCCCCGTCCTTCCCATCCTGCCCCTGCGGCCAGTACCTTGACATAGTAGGTGATGAGGATCTTCCTCAGGTCGAACACCTGCAGCATGGAGGCGGCATTGTTGTCACTGATGCTGTAGCCCTCCAGCACGTACTTGCTGGCGGTCACTTCCCAGGCCAGCCAGCGCTGCCCAAAGGCGGCATTGAAGGACAGCACTCGCGGCAGGTGACCCGGCTCACAGCAGCAGCAGCCCTCGTCCTCTTCCACACCCTCTGTGATGGCCTCCACCTCGCGCTGTTGACAGTAGGTCCCTGCAAGGAGAACAGCAGGGACTGAGGCTAGCAGCCGGCTTCCAGGGTCCCACCACCTCCCTTTCCAGCCTGGCTCTGCTGCTAACTGGCCAGGGGATGCTGGCCACGCCCTGTGAAAAGAGGCAGGACGCAGGCTGGGGGAGGGAGGAGAAGCACGCTGCCCTCGGCTATCTGTCAGGCGCCCAGGCGGCACATGGATGCTGCCTGCCCTCCTCGTGGAAGGCTGCCAACGCCAGGTACTGCGTTGCCCATCGCCAGCACCTGTCAGGGCTGCCAGGAGGGCACTCCTATCCCACCTGGCTGGGGCTGCCTGCCTCCTCCAGTCCCCGTGGCCTCCTCGATCACACCCTGAGCCCCAGGAGGCAGGCGGCAAGGCCGCTTTCTCAGGAACAAAGGTCGACAGAAGCTTGAATCAATGGGAAGACTCCAACTTGGAGCACTCCTGCTCTTTCTACTGGGGCCTTTCCCCACTGCTTCCCCTTTAGTCTAGAGCCTTCCCTGTCCATTCTCTCCAGGTGATCTTGTCCAGGCCGTGTCTGTATGTGGCTCCCATTAGACTGGGAGCTCCCTGACAGCAGGAACTGTCTTTTGCATCCCCAGTGGTTAGGGCCTGGCACACAGCAGGTGCCCAATCAATGCTCACTGACTGCTCCAAGGACTGCTCTCCCCTCTGCTCACATGCCTCAGGCACTGTGACCTCCACACACCTGTCTGGAACGACCTGCCCTCCAAACCTCCAGGCTGGGCTAAGTCATGGCTGTCCCTTGGAGATCCCGCCCTTACAGCACCTGAACAGAGTTCTCTGCCCACCCCCCTTTCTGGAGGACCTAAGATTTCATACTGTGTGAATGCTCAGTGAGGGAGGCCCCTGCACCGACAGGAGCCTGCCACAGTCCCACAGCTTACAGGCCCTCGGCCCCCTCCCGGGGAGGCAGGTCTCCTCCACCTATGCCCCCTTGACTCCCGTCTCCAGAGGGCAACCCCGGCCCTGCTCCATGGCAGCCTACCTCGGAACTCCAGGCCGCGCAGCTGGAAGGTGACGAGCCCATTGCCGACCTCGATGAGGTGCACCAGGGCGTTGAGGTAGTCAGAGGCCAGGATGAAGCAGTCCCCGGGGCTGTAGTTGCCCCAGCGGCCAAGGGCCAGGTCACCACACAGAGTGTGCTGCAGGGAGCGCGTCAGGTGCTCGTAGAATATGGAGTTGAGGTTGTTGTCATCGGCACCTGTCGCCAGGGACAGGCGAATAGGTGAGGGGACGCCTCTCCCCTGGAAAGGCTCCCCCGAGGACACCACATACAATACAACCAGGGAGTGGGTACGCACCAGGGTTCCGATCCAGCTGGGTGGCCAGGCGGGTGTTGGAGTGATCCACACGCTTAGTGCTGGGGGGGGGGGCAGAGGTGTCAGCACTCCCATGTGGGGACAACCCTGCTCACAGCTGTGATCCCAGGCCCAACTCCTAACTCTACCATCCCACCCCCAGCCAGGCTTACCTGCCCCCCAGTCTTCCCCTGTTTACCCACCCAAGCTGGGTCCGTCACCCTCACATTCTCACCACAGCCCCATCAGTTCCGGGTCTGTGTTTGTACTCAGCCTGCTCCCCGACCTCCCGCTTTTGCTGAGCAGACCCCATTTCATCCTGCTCTGGCCTATGGCTCCAAATCTCCCAGCCAGACCGGGAGCTCCTTGAAGTGAAGAATCAGCAACGCACAGCCAGTGAGCCAAACGCCCAGGCTGCCCCTCACGCTATCACTCACTTGTAGTCCCGTTCCCAAAACTTGAGAGGCCTAGCATAGGACATCAGAAAGACGGCACTACCCAGCAGGGGGTTGAGAGGGGTAGAGAAGAGGGCAGAAAGCAGTGCCTGCACAAACAGCATGGCGGAGTCTGCAGCCAGGGGTCAAGGTGGTAGCTAGGAAAGTTGGCATGGAACCTGCAGCTCCCCCACCCCAGCCTGCCCCTGCCCTCCATCCCCTCTGAGTCTGCCTCTGCCCCCCTAACCCCCACCACAGCTTCCCCTGGCCCCCAACCCCATTCCAAGCCTTTCTCCACCCCCCGCCTGTCTTTTCTGTTGCTTCCCGCACCCTCCCTTCCCACACAGGCCGTCCCGCAGGGTACGGGGCACAGCAAAGGGCTGGGCGAAGGCGTGGAAGGCCGAGCCCCAGGTGATTTGCCAAGGGGCAATGTAGGTGAGCACGAAGCGGAGCTTGTAGAGCAGGTCCCACAGCTGGAGAGGGGAGCATGGAGAAACACAGGGTTAGCAGGGGCTCTGCTCCACCCCTGCCCCCAAACAAGACAGGCTGGGCTGGGGGCTGGGGCCGCCTCCTTGCCCGTTCTCCCTGAACCAGCTGTGGACACTGGTTCCAGCCCATGAGATATGGGCACTGGCCAGGGCGAGCTCTGAGGAGACAGAGGGCAGCACCATTAGCCTTAGTGCCCTGAACCCTGTGATGCGGGGAGGCCTGCGATTGCTGGCCTCCTCTGGCCCGGGGCAGGGAGCACAGGGGATGGGCCACATCCAAGGGGCCACGGTCTCCTCCAACCCCTTCTTGGGATGGGGCAGGTGACACCATGTGGCAGGGCAGAAAGGGGATCTGGAGAAGCTGGGGGCCTCACCTTGCTGCAGAGAACAGACATGAGGAAGTAGTCCAGCAGGAAACCCTGGGAAAGGCGCGGATAGTCGAAGTGGAAGAGCAGGACCGTGAAGGCCAAGGTCAGGTACTGCTGGGGCGGGCAGCAGAACGCCGAGCGCAGGAGCTTCAGTCCGGCCACGGTCATCAGGAGGGCCCGACAGCTGGGGGCAGGGGGCGGGGGGAGGGGTGGGTAGGGTGGTCAGAGGGCCACATCCGTCTGCCCCTCCACAGTCTCCCCTGCCCTGGTTAGGCTCGTGACACCAACTCTGTCCCTGCCGAGGATGGGGAAGGTAGGGATCCCCCAAAGAGCCCCCAGGATCCCAGGATGCGGTCAGGCCCCCCACCCCAGCAGCCCAGGGTACCCCCTCACTAGAGACAGAATTTGTCTGGGCGACCGCTGACAGCGTGGGCGTCGCCCGTGAGCGCGTTCAGCACCACAGCTGGGTAGATGAGGTACTTCTCCACACACTGCAGCCACGCGTACAGCTTCTCGAACCACATGAGCTGCGCCGCACCCTGGGGAGAGCCAAAGCCTGTCGGGCACAAGCCCAGACCACACGAGGCAAGGTAGGGCGAGCACTAAGTGGCGTGCCCAGCGTCACCAGGCTGCAGACGGGGTGGGTGCTGGGACTTAAGGCCCCCTCCTGCTACTCCAGCGAGCCCGGGGGCTGATGAGAGCGATGTCCTCCCTCTACACAAAAGCTCCATCTCAGGCCAAGAGAGCCAGCTGATCGATCGGCGGCCAGCAGAATCCCCAGGCCCAGAGTTGAAGCCCCTGGCCCCCGAATGAACCTCCTTCCTAAGAGGACCCAAAGCCCCTGTCAGCTCTCCAAGGGGGTGAAATTCAAACCATCCTGGAGTGCGACCGGATTCACACCCATGAAGTACCTACTAAGTGACCAGAGCTGTGCTATGCCCTGTGGACGCACCAGGTCCTCATGGAGCTTTCGTTCCGGGGGGAGGGGAATGGGGGAGGGGGAAGAAAGCCACCCTAAGGGATAAGTGACCCCAGTGCAAGCAGAGGCCAGGGGCGCCGCAAGGGATGCTGCAGAAGCCACACTAGCCAGGAAGAAGCAGCCAAGAGGGAACGCCGGGTTACAAACCCTTGGAGAAGGAGAGCGGGTCTTTGTGCCAGGGCTGGTGACACGGCGACAACCTGCCAAACTGGCAGAGGGCGCATCTCTGGGTGACTGAGCACCCAGCAACGCAGGAGAACCGAGACAGGCAGAACAAGCGGGCCCCCGCACCATCGTGCAAGGTCCCGCTAGCCAGCCACCTGCCTTAACTGTTCTCCCTGGCTAAAGGGGGTGGGCTTCCTTTTCCCAGGGGAGGGGAGGGGAGGGGAAGAGAGGACTATTTCCCCCACTGACTGCTGTGGAAACCAAAGGCATCAGGATCAGAGATGGGCGGGAACCGGCTCTCAGGCCACGCTGAAAGGGAGGTGTGGCCGGGGCGTCGGGGAGCCGCTCATCTCCGAGGTCCTTCCCGGCAGGACCCCAGGGCCCCAGAGCAGGAGGGAGGAATGCTTCCCTGATCCCTGCCATGAGAGGGATCACAGGTTTTTTGCTAGGGGCGCCCTCCTCAAAGGCACAGTGATGGGGATCGGCCAAGAGAGGAATCTCTCTCTCAGTTTGTTCACGAGCCTAGGAAGACCCCCAGGACCATTCAGTCTGCTCCCCAGGTTTCACAGGTGAGGAACCTGGCGCCAAGTGGGGTTAAAGAGAGCGCAAGCTCCTCGGCTGAGGGCAGGTCCTACTTCGTTTCTGGCTCCCGGGGCTGCTCAGCAAATGCTGGCTGGTCTAAGTGGCTTTCAGGCAGCGCGTGGCCTCGCTCCCGGGGGCGTCACTCACTGCGCACTTCAAACTGGCTGTATTCCTGGGACTTGAGCACGGGCTGGGAGAGGCAGAACCAAGGAAGCTGCTTGCGCAGCTGAGGCAGGAGGTAATGGGTGAGGAAGCCCACGAGGCCGGCCAGCGCGTAGAGGACAAAACCCAGGACAGACTGCATGGAGAAGAGAGGCAGCGCAGAGAGGTCAGGCAGGGGCTGGGGTGCCCGGCGGCCCTCGCAGACGGCCGCTTAGTTCTAGGGGGGCGAGGCGGGTGGCCGACGGCAGATGCTTGGAAACATGGCTTTTATTGAGTGAGAGTGGGAAGAACTGGTGTCTCTGAGCCATCCTGGCCAGGGGGGACCCTTGTAAAGTGCTTCAAAGCAGCCCACTGACTAAACTGCAGACAGGTTGCTGACCCGCAGCACCAGGAGGGAGTCTCCTCACCTCAGGGTTCCCCGAACCACTAAAGCTCCCGGGCCAGGCCTTCTGTCCCTTGGACTCAGAGAGAGGTGGGGGAGGAACACCAACAGGCAAAATGGGGATGCCCAAGGCTGCGGCAGCGACGGCAGTGGGGTTGGGGCCGGACCACGGGCCCACACCCACCTTGAGGGCAATGAAGACGGTGCTGGCGCTAATGGCAAAGCTGAGCACGGCGATCACGGGGCACATCACGAGGTCTGAGTGCAAGATCTCCCGCTGAGAAGGGGGCAGGGATGCTATTCAGTGGAGCCCACCCATCCTGCCCGCGTGCCCACCCCCTCATGCCGCTCTCCTCTCAAATTCCAGACACAGCTCCAGATCAGCCCCATCCTCCTGAGCTTTCTCCAACCCCAGAGAGCCTTCCAACTCCCTGCCACGCTGCCCTGCTCCCATACGCCAGCAGCCAGACTGCCCCATGGTCTTACCACAGACTGCCTCAGTTTGCCTGGCAGTGGATCTGGGGCTTCTGCACGAGGGGTCTCTAGATTCCGCTCCTCGAGGTCAGGGAAAAGCTTGGTGCGTATCAAGGACCTGATTGAGATTAAAAAGGGTGAGCCCAGATACATCTCATGGCACAGGGAGTGTGACAGGAGAAAGGGGGCGCGGGGCTCTGGCACTTTCAGGTGGGGGGGGGCAGAAGGGACCGGGGGGCCTGCACAGACCAGAGGATGGTAGGGTCGCTGCTCTGGCGGCTGAGGTGGTAGGATATCGCCATTAGAAGGCCACAGAAGACAGAGAAGAGCACAGGCACATGCTGATCTGGCCACGGCGCCTGCAGCAGGGAGAGCAGATGGGAGATGGGGGGACAGACCGAGAGAAAGGGGTAGGGGATGCCGAGCCTGAAGCCCCTCCCTAGGTTCTCTGTCGTCATTCCCACAATCCCCCACCACCGGCCCGAGGCCCAGACGGAGGCTCCATCCCTACCTTGATGGCACCCAGACAGAAGCCGTAGAGTAGTGTGGCCGCCAGGAGGCTCCGCAGGAGGCTGTACAGAGCGGTGAGGGGGCTGGTGGTCGCTAGGAGGGAGGGGAGGCAATCAGGCCCGGCTCTCCTCCAGCACCTCCCTCCCCCGCCCCCACCCACCTCCAGAGGCCCCAGCATACCTGTGCCCCCAAAGCCGTGCATGTCAATCTGCTCGAGCAGGTACATGAGGCAGGTGTTGACCTGGGGCAGGAGGCCCAGGAGGAAGACGACAGGGAAGCACAAGGTGAAGACTGCAGGGACATCGGGGAGGGAGCCATCAGCTTCTGCCCCGAAGCCTGGAGAAGTCCCCCCCAACCCGAGCGTGGCCTCGCCGGCCTCCTCACCAGTGGCAACATCACGGGCGCAAAAGAAGAAGGGGGCGGAGAAGAGAGTGAGGCCGTAGAGGGAGACGGGAGGGAAGGGCAAGGCTGAGCCCAGGGCATCCAGCAGCCAGATGACGAGACAGGAGCAACAGAAATAGACTGGCCGGCTGTAGGCGATCACCCAGTTGTGACCCTAGAGAAGGAGCCAGACGGGCACCTCCTGAAATTGGGACCCTCCCAGCCCACAAGCATCCCCCCCCGCAGTGGATGAGGCCCAGGCCTCAGGTGGTACCCTACCCCCGACTCTGAGCCTGCCCCCATCAGACAAAACCCAGGCCTCAAGAGGTACCCCACTCCAACCCCCCCGAGAGACACAGCTCTAGCCTCCGACCCCCTACCCTAGAATAAAACAAACCCGCTTCCTAAGCTGGTGACTAAGAAAAGACAAGCACTTGACTACAGCAGGTACTCACATGCATGGGAGAGGCAGCATCAGGCTGGACGCTCTGCAAAAAAATGGGAACCGTGGTTTCCAAAGGGCCTATCCAATGAGAACAGGATCAAGAGGAAGCAGGGGTCTGGGGGCTGCGAGCTCAGGGAAGAGTGGCTGGGCCGGGCAGGCTCAGAGGGCGCTCGGGGGAGCGGGGTCCGGAAGGGGCCTGACCTTGAGAAGCGAGTACTGGCACGAAGCAATGACCAGGCAGAACTGGAAGACCCAGATGTCCCTGAAGAAGCCCTTGAGGAGCAGCAGGTAGCCCAGGAAGGCCACCAGACTGCCCAGCCACACCACAAAGACGTTCTCCAGCACCCCCCGGGTCCTGTGGGGGTCACCGTGTCAGCGGGCTGCCAATGGCCCAGTGCCCCCTTCCCTGCCCTCCCCTGGAGGCGGAACCCGCTTTGGTGGGAAAGCCCTCCGCTGTGGAGCAGAGCAGACCACCACGTCCCAGTGAATGAAAGGTACTGGGGGCCAGGGCTGTCTCCCTGCTACGTCATCATCAAGCATTTATCAAATGGATCCCACATGCCAGGTCCACAGCAGGCCCAGCACCTGGTACTGTGCTAGGCATGCAGCAGGGCTTCTGTGAAGGCTTGCTAAATGGAGGTGAAACCAGGCCCTGGGTGCCTGAGTGCTATGGGGGCAGAGGCTGGCAGGCCAGGGCGGCCCTGGGCCCCTTGGCCAGTCCTCCCTCCTCCCTGCCCCGCCTAGCCCACGTCGTGCTCGCCCCCCCCTTACCAAAGCCCTGGCATTCTGGGGGCTAGGCATGGGCACGCTGCCCACAGGCTGACATCCGCTAACCAGCAACGGGATGTCAAACCCCCTCACTGAGGCACGGAGAGGTTAACGGCTCGGCGCTCCCTTCTCGCTTCCCCCAGAGACCAGGCTCACGTTTGTGCGGCCCGACTCTTGCCCAGGCTGGGCGGGGGGGGGGACTCACCGGTCCAGCAGGGCCAACAGGGCCAGCCGCTCGTAGCGCACGGGGGTCCAGCGGCCAGGGAGGAGCCAGTACTTGTAACTGTGCTGAGGCCGGGGGGGCGCCTCTTCCATGAGGGTCTGCTCCTGGGACTCATGCAGGGAATCCTGGTCCAGTAAGTCAAACTGCCGGCACCACACACATCAGGCCCAAGGGTCTCCTCCCCAGACAACAACCACCACTCTAGCAAAACCTTCGTGCGTCTCAGCACCAGAGAATTCTACAAAAGTCAACCTACATCTGGAAAAACACTCCCCTCCAGAGCAGGGAAGGGACATGCAACCTTCCCAGACGGCCGACTCCACTCTCACGTACCCTAAAGCCTAAGAATGCCTCTTTGCCACCTGCACTGTGGAGCTGAGCTCGGCACCTCTCGCCAGCTCTGGGAGCGCTCCGGGTTGTCACTGAAGGCTCCAGGGGCCAGCTCAGCCCTTCAGCTCGGTCCCGCCCCCCTTTTCCCTCCAGACCCAGACTCGGGCCCCTATTCCCAGTTCCCTTCTCACCTCGGGTATTTCTAAGGGCACCCTCCGGACCTGCATCCCTTGCAACACCACAGGCCGGGGCTGTAGCAAGGCCAGACCTCCTGCTGCCTCAGGGACCTCCGCAGAATGAAAGCTGGAGGAATGAGAGTGGCGGTCCCTGGACGGAGAGGGGGAGAGAGAGAGAGAGAGAGAGAGAGAGAGAGAGAGAGAGAGAGAGAGAGAGAGAGAGAGAGAGAGAGAGAGATAAGAGAGGAAGAGAGAGGGAGGAAAAGAAAAAGGAGAGGAGGGAGTGAGAGAGACGGGACGCAGAGGGAGCAGACCTCAGGGCCTGGGGGCCAGAGAGCCAGAGTCGGGAGGACAAAGGCTGACGGAAGAGCATGACTCCAGCCCTGGCACCCAGGGCATCCCTGATTGCCGTGACCAGCAGCGACAAGAGTGCACATGAGAAGGCTCAGGAAGGAGAGGGAGGGATGGGGAGAGACAGATTCTAGGGAGATCTCCCTCTGCCATCTTCCTCCTCCTCTGGCTGTCCATCACTGGCCCCACACTCATGCAGGTACTGGCTCATGCTAGGGTGACCGGCCCCAAAGGAGTTTCTCAGAGGGGATGAAGAATTTGACACCCAGGGGTGGGTTCCTTCCCCAGACCCCAGTCTCCAACCCCAAGAGAGATGCCAAGGCCCCCACTTGGATGTGAAGTGAGGATGATTTTGGCCTGGCCAAGCACGGAGTGAGGCTACTTACCAGGCCCCATTGGTGCCTTGTTCCCCACTAACTTGCTGTCCCACAGGGTTTTCGTAGCCACCCCCAGCCAGGCCAAAGGTGTAGGAACGCCGCACCCCTAAAAGCAGGAAGCAGAGAGCGTGTCAGGGAGATGAGGCCCCGGCCCCAAAGCCCCCCCAGAGCTGGAGAAACGTGCACCCCCAGGGAAGGGGCAGACCAGAAACCAGGCCTCTAGAGGACCTGAGAGCCTGAGCACTAACTTCCTCATTTCCTGGGCAGAGGGAGCCACGGAACGTCCCTAAGCCTGTTTCTTCTTCTGCCGAGCAGAAGGTTCCACCTCAAAGACTTATCACAAGGAAGGGGATGCATCAGGGGGCCGTGCTGGGAGGACTCACCACTCTCATCGTAGAAGTAGTGCACGGCACCTTCTGAGGTATCATCAAAGGTGCAAGCCTCGTGCACGTTGGCTCCAGACCGTGGCAGCAGCAGCGATGAAGCAAAGTGGAGGGCGGAGGGCAGGGTCAGGGCTCGGGAGTGGGAGGCCGCGCGGCTTCGCTGGGCTTCCTGCAGGCTAGAGACCAGAGGCATCCATCAGCACCCAATGGTGTTTCCCTGGGAGGTGGGGAGACTGGGGCCAGCTCACCTGGGGGGAGAGCCCATGACGGAGGAGGGTGGGGTGGGGTTGCTCCCTGCATTGTGACGCCTCCGGATCGCCTGAGTCCGCCGCACGCTGCTCGACCGGTCCCGCTTGGTGCCCTCCTCAGCAGCCCCTCCGAAAGAACCCCACATACCCCGGTATTACCCCTCCACTCTCGGGTTCCAAGAGTGCCGTCCTTACCCTGCCCTGGACTGGCTTGACTTCTGGCATGGACCACGGCCGACCCTCAAATCTCACCCCCACCCCCATCCTGCATGGCCTTCACTCACCACCCCCAACTGCTCCTTCTTCCTGGAGTTCCCCCCGCCAACCTGGCTGGTTGGCAGTGGGTCCCCTTCGGCTCCCGAGGGCAAAGCTGTCCGACGGTGGCAGGGAGGCCAAGGCCACCGCGGGCTCCCCCCCAGCCTGGGCCTCTAGCTCTGCTTTGGAGCCTGCCAGGGGGGCCCGGAGACTGTCGCCCCCAGCCCCATCCATGCTGAGCACCCGGGCGTGTGTCTTGGCACTGGCGGTGCTGGGGGTCCGCTGAGCTCCATAGGGACGCTTGGGGGGCACCGCGGCCCCTTCTTCGGCCCCTCTGGGGGCCCGCCGCTTCCGGGGCCCACCCCCAGCCCCTCCAGATCCCTCAGGGGAGTAACAGGAAGTGGAGGATGAGCTGTCAGTGCTGAAGCGCCTCTGTGACCGAAGGCTGGACGCAGGGCTGAGCTCACTGCCCTCACTCGTGTCCTCGTCCTCAAAAAAGCCCCCCCCTTCCAGCAGGGGGCGGCCTGGGGCAGGGCAAGGGCGTCGGGAGGCTCGGCTTGGGGGGGAATGCCGGCGGATCGGGGTTCTGCGTTTGCTCGGCCGGAGCAGGGCCAGGTCCTTGGGTCGGACGACCAGGAGGGGCTCAGGGCCCCCCGGTGGAGTCCCAGCTCCAATCACCGTGTCAAAGGAGCGCATGGTGTCGTCAGATGGGACCCCAGCGTCTGGGGAGGGGGGGAGGTCGCCTTCTGACGGTGGATCTGTGTCACTGCCATCCCGGGGACGGCCCGCGGGAGGACTGTCCAGGTGTGTGGAATTGGTTTTCTCACTCTTAAAGCTGCTCAGGGTCTCCTTGTCGGTGCCGCTGTAACAGGAGTCGGAGGAGCCAGCCTTCTGGGGCACAGGGTCCTCTGACCCTTGGCGGTCTAGGGGCTGATAACCAGGCCCCCCACGCCTCTCCTTGCGGCTGCTGGTGCGCACAAGTGGTCGGTCGGGAAGAGTCAGATTCAAGAAGCTTTTGCTTAACTCCTGGCTGAGGCTCCCTTTGAGCAGGGGGCTCATGGGAGTGTCGGCCACACTTTCTCCACTCCACGGGGTCCCCCTGTTTCCAGCCAGGGGAGAATGCTCTGAGGAGTCTGTGCTGGGCAGTGAAGGCTCTGGGAGAGGAGGCCCTGGGGGAGTCTGGGGGAGATCTCCAACTAGAAGGAAAACCAACCAGAGGAAGAAGAATTGTCCCACGGTCTGGGAGGGGGTGGACAAGAACTCAAGGGCTAGTGGAGTGAAGCCCAGGCCCGCCTCCCCTGCCTCCTCAGCCCCCCTATTGCCCCTCCCAGGCACCCCCCCCACCTCCACCCATCTTCCGCCCTCCCAGGCCCACTCACACAGCTTCTCTGGGGAGCTCAGCTTCAGCATCTCTCGGTCGGCTGCAGTCACAATCACATTGTTGCTGCCTTGTTCTCGAACCAGCTCCTTGATGTCTGCAATGTGAATGCACCAGTCAGCTCTGACCCTGCCAAACATTCACAAGAAGGCAGGGGTCCTGGGACCGGGCCTGTGTGCTTGCCCCAAAAGAGTCTCCAAGCCGCCACGGAAGAAGCCACAAGCTCTCACCTCTCAGAGGCCCAGAGTCCTCTATCCGGGGTATCAGCTCCTGATGAAGGAGAAAGCCGTGAGCTCGAGGGAACAATTCACAGGCTACATGGGTGAAGTCCCCAGAGCTAGGAGGACTGTGGGAGGGACAGAGCCCCTGGAACCCATGGGACAGAGTTCTACGCTGCCCAATCAAGAAACAAGGAACGGAAAGGGCCAGCTCACCGTGACCTGATTGAAACCGAATATAGAATGCTGGGAGCTGCAGCGGACGGGGGGCGTGGAGCTCACTTTCCGAAACACCGTCATCTCCACGCCAGGATCCCTAAGGGTTTCGGGATGAGTAGGTCAGGTCCTGCCATGGCAAGCTGGTCCCACTCTCCCCTTTCGGCCCTACAGCCTCTTTCCCACACAGTGGGGGGCCCTGCCCTCCCACTCCGCCATCCTACCTGGGCACATCGCTGTCCCCAGGGGCCAGCTCTTCCTCGGCCTCCCCCAGAGTTGAGTTCCTCTTCTCCACAATCTCCCCCTGGTCGAACATGGCGTGGAGCCGGTAGTTCACCGTCTTGATGGTGGTGAAGATGACGGCCACCACCAGGCAGTACACAGCTGCCACCAGCATGCTGGGGGGCAGAACCTGAGGGCAGGGAGGGGCGCTGAGTGGGGCCGCCTGGCGTTCCCCTGCGCCTCCATCCTGCAGCCTCCTAGAAGCTAAGGCAGCCAACACGCCTGTGGGGGAGGGGAAGGGATGGCCGGCAGCTCTGAACCTGGCCTGAGCTACCAAACCTCGCTCCTCCCTCCGTGCCTGTTTGCCCTCCCCATGCCCTGTGCCTAAGTGTCCCACCCCCCCAGCACCTCGGTTTCCCTCCCTACTCCCCCAAGCTGCAGTCTCCTCCCGTGCCCTATGGAGAGTAAGAAGAACAGCCCCACCACGGCCCAGGTACACGGCCGAGAGCAGTCAGTGCCTCCCCCCAGGTGCACAGGCAGGTGCACACCGTAGGAGCAGGCAGTCCCATCGCCACCTCCTGCCTTAGTTTCCCCGGGCTCACCATGCAGAGCAGGAAGGGCAGCGCCAGCAGCAGCAGCCCCTCCCCCCAGGTGCACAGGCAGGTGCACGGCAGGACGGTCCCGCCTCGCTGCCCCGCCCCCCCGTGCCTCAGTGTCCCCGCGCTCACCATGTACAGCAGGAAAGGCAGCGCCAGCAGCAGCAGCCAGGTGTACAGGTGGAAGCAGTTGGAGAAGGTGCTCTGGTGCGGGTCGAAGAACCAACCGCCCGTGAGCGAGGCCCACACGCCCTGGCGCAGGATCTGCAGCACCTGGGAGCCCATGGCCGCCCGGGGGGGGCGGCGCCGTCCGCGGGCCCGGGCCCGGGGCCCTCATGGGCGGCCCCGCGCCCGGCCCCTCGCCGCCCCCCCCGCCCCCCGCCGCGCCCGCCGCATGCGGGGCCCGCGCGCCCCCCCCGCCCCCCTGCCTCGCGGCCCCGCCCCGCCCGCCGGAGGACCCGCCGCCGCTCGCCGGGCCGGCCGCAGCTCGAGCGCCCCGGGCCTCCGCGCTCGCCCCGACGACGCTCCCGCTCCCGGTGCCGGCCCCGGCAGGGGGGAGGGGTGTGGGGAGGGGGCGGTGAAGGCCGGAAGCAGGAGCCGCGAGCAGCCAGCTGCCGGAAGCGCATGCGCCCGCCGGACTCGGGGGTGGGGGCGGTGGGAACCCGGAAAGGGAAAACTGGCCACGAAGGACTGCGCACGCGCCGAGGTGCCGAGGACGGTAGTGCGCCGGCGCCCGTGCCAAGCGCCGTGATCTCTGGGCGGGGTCAGATGGGGTTGGGGGGAGGAGCAATCCCGGCTAGGAATACGGAGGGACCGGGAGAGACGAGGCACCCAACGCGCCTGCGCGGTGGGGACCGAGGCGATAAGTGGCGGGGGAGAAGCGATCGGTCGGGTAGGGACCAAGCCCCGAACCGAGGAGCTGGGGCCTGTCACGCAACCTGGAGGATGCAGAAGCAGATGCTACGCGGCTGGCACTCTACTAAGCTCTGGGGACAAAAAGGCAAAAACACGGACCCTGCCCTCAAGGAGCTTACATTCTAACGGGGGTGGGGGGGAAACGATATGCGAACGACTGCGTACATACAGGATATGTGTCAACGGAGTCCGGAAGACCCGAGTTCAAATCCCAGCCGAGAAATGAGCACTTTGTCTTGTGGGCCTCATCTGTAAAATGGGGATAACCATAGCGCCAGGCATAAAAAAATGGCTATGAGGATTAAATGAAATATGAATTGTGTAATGAATGCTAGCTGTGATAAAGTACTCTGGGCCTCAGTTTATTTGTATGTCAAATAAGAGGGTCAGAACTAGACCAGTTGCCTTCCGAGATCTTTCCTTGATCTAGTTCGCTGATACTATAAAGATGCGCAGCGGCAAGAGCCGAGAAATCGGCGCATGCGTAGATGCTGAAAACCTGGGCTCAGACGGCTTGGGGGTGGGGATCAGGAAAGCAGCAGCACCTCGGTGGGACTGCAGGAACGCATGCGCAAGACCGAGGTGGAGGACGCGCTGGAGCCGAGGGGCGGAGCTTAAACAAGAGCCGGATGACCATTGGGTTACAGGGAAAAACCGACATGTAGCCTTGCCAATGGGATATCCCCCAGGAAGAAGCGCCCGTACGATCTCGGGGCAGGGGTAGGAGGGCGGTACTCCCCACAGCCCGCCCCATTTTATAGCCTGGAGGGGTGGGTGACGTCACTGGAATGAGCCCGCCGGAGTCGCCTCCGTTTTTAGGTCACGGCCCAGACCCGACTAGTGTCTGGGCCGAAAGTTCTTGGAGCAGGCAGAAATAGGAGAGTGCAGACGGCGTCGACTGTCTTAAAGAGACAGGCACTCCTCCGCGGAGCAGAGGCGGCGGCGGCCCATGTCGCCTCGGCCCCTTCTCCGAAAGCTCGCAGGAGCCCGGTAAAAGGGCTAGAGCGGCGCCAGGGGCGCGGAGGGGCTCCTGCACGGGCCCGGCCGTCGTTGGCGCGCGGGTGCGCCCCCGCTCCTCCCCTGCCTCATTTTCCCCCTGGGTCCCCCGGGCGGGGCGGCTCGAGGCCAGGGGCGCCCTCGCGGGGCTCCCGGGGGCGGGCGCGGGGCTCGGGGTCCCCCGGCCGGGGCCGTCCCGCGGGGCCAACGTCATCTGATGCTGTTTCCTGCAGGAGGGAGAAGAGCGGAAAAAAGCGAAACTCCTCCCCCGCCGCCGCCGCCTCCCGCCCCGGGGCCAAAGTACAAAGAGACCTCGGGAGGGAGGAAGGAGGGAGCGCGGCAGGGGCGCGGAGGAGGAGGAGGAGGAGGAGCACAGGGAGCACCAGGGTCCCGTCTCAGACCCCCCCACCCATGGTCCCGAGGCGGCGCCCCCGGGGCCGCCGGGCGCCCCGCCCCTGAGCTGGCCCGAGCCCCCCGGGGGCGGCCCGCCTCCCGAACCCCGCGATGAGGGGGGGCGGCGGAGAGCCCGAGCCTCGGGACCGCGCCGCTCGCCGCTCTGGGCCTCGGTTTCCCCATCTGTTATAATGAGGCGCCCGCTCTAGCCCGATGAGCCTATGAAAGTGCCCCCCCCAGAATGGAGCCCCTGAAGAACTTGCTCCTCAAGAGCCCCCTGGGCACCTGGAACGGAGGGGGGCGGGCCGAGGGCGCCCCCAAGACCGCCTACTGCAACCCCGTGTGGACCGCGCTGTTTGACTACGAGGCCAGCGGCCACGACGAGCTGACCCTACGCAAGGGCGACCGGGTGGAGGTGCTGTCCCGGGACGCAGCTATCTCCGGGGACGAGGGCTGGTGGGCAGGCAAGGTAGGCGACCAGGTGGGCATCTTCCCCTCCAACTACGTGTCCCGGGGCAGCCCCCCGCAGCCCGAGGTGGCCCGCTTCCAGGAGCTGCGCCTGGAGGAGGTGATCGGAGTGGGGGGCTTCGGGAAGGTGTACCGGGGCAGCTGGCGGGGCGAGCTGGTGGCCGTCAAGGCCGCCCGCCAGGACCCCGATGAGGACATCAGCGTGACTGCCGAAAGCGTCCGCCAAGAGGCTCGCCTCTTTGCCATGCTGGCGCACCCCAACATCATCGCGCTCAAGGCGGTCTGCCTGGAGGAGCCCAACCTGTGCCTCGTGATGGAGTATGCCGCGGGAGGGCCCCTCAGCCGGGCACTGGCGGGCCGCCGGGTCCCCCCTCACGTCTTGGTCAACTGGGGGGTGCAGATAGCCAGGGGGATGCACTACCTGCACTGTGAGGCTCTCGTGCCTGTCATCCACCGGGACCTCAAGTCTAACAACAGTGAGTAACCCACCTCCCCGTCCCTGCCCCTTCCCAGACTCCAGCCTCCAACTGCCCCCAGCCGCCTCTCTAAGGCCCTGACCCAAGACCCCTCAGCTCCGGGGCATGGCTCTCCCCACTCCCAGTCCCCTCCTCTCCTGGCCCCTGGGCCGAGCTGACCTAGGCCTATTGGGAAGTACTGGCTGGCAATTAGGAGTGGGGCAGGATACCTGGAACCCGGAGAAGCCAGCTGCTTTCTCTGAATCTTGCTCCTTGAGAAAACAGTTGGAAGGAAGGTGGCTGGGGCTCCCACAGCTCAGCTGCAGGGTGGTGGTCTGATAATAACAAGGGCAACTCCCCTTCCTCTCTTTTAAGGGGTAATGTTCCATATAAGGTAAGTGGGGCCCCTAGGGCCCCATTTAGCAGAAGAGAAAACTGAGGCAGAGAGAGCGGGGAAGTGACTTTCCCAGGGATGCTCTGGACTTCACTCTTTGACTCCAAACCTACAGATGTTTCCAGGCTTGAAGCCTGGCTCCAGAAACAGGGTTCTCACCCCACCCCACCCTAGGCATAAGATCAGAGAATGTCCAAGTGGGAAGAGCCCTTAGATCACATGGAATCCAACCCCCTCCTCTTATAGCGGAAGACACTGAGGCCTAGACAGAGGAGGGGACTGGCAGGCATCCTAGGGGTGGCCGGGGGCCTTGGCTGACAAGACTGGTGCTATCCTGGGGGTGTTGGGGGGGCTGGACCAGAGTGGACAGTCTGTCTGAGAAACCTAGCCTTCCCTTCTCAACTAGGACCACTTAAGGTTTAGGGAACCACCTCCCTCCCCACTGACCTGGGGTTCCACTGCCCCAGCCAAAGGCAGGGCCTTGAACATAGTAGAGGCTTAAATCAGCATTTATTTCTCTGGACAGTGCCGCTTATACCCCAAAGTCTCAGTGTCTAACTGTGGCTTTTGGAGGCTTTGTGAAAGAGACAACAGGCTCTCTTAGGCATTGCAAGAGAGCTCCTGGTGCAGCCTCATCCATCTTTCTCTCCCCTCCAGGGAGCTTTCTCTGACCACCTCAGTGCCCACTGCTTCCTCCCTCCCTCCTCCCACCTACCAGGCCCATCCCTGTCTTGTGGCACCCATCACGTTTGTCCTCATGACCGTTAGCTGCCTAGGTCTCGTTTTCCTTGCTAGCCTCTCTGCTCCTGGAGGGCGAGAAACTGGTCTGTTCCCCCTCCGCCTTCCCACCAGTGCCCAGTATAAACGAGCAATCGTTTCTTGAATGTATATTTTCACATTTTCCCCTGAAAATTGTTTCTAAGGGAACTGGACCAGAAGGCAGGAGAATAAAGTCCTTGTCCCACTTTGCCAGTGATGTGCCATGAGACCTCAGGGAGGTCAGTTTCCCTCTCTGGGCTCTAGTTTCCTCAGCTGTACTGGAGTTTAGATTCAGTGATTACTGAGGTCAAAGATTTCTGAGGCCCCGTGCTGGGGCCTGCCCTCAGTCTACCTGGGGACAGAGGATGAACCAGTGTGGAAGTATGCTGTATGTGGCTGGCGCTGACCTTCTGTCCATCTGGGGGAGGGGCCCATGCAGCCAAGGAAAGCTTCTTGGAGGAAAAAGGGCTTGAGGTGGGACCCAGCAGGAGGAAGGATAGAGCGTTTCAGACGGCAAAGGCAAGGAGGGTGAGGAGTCGTCTGGACCCCGGCCCAGGGCTGAGATTGAAGAATTGGGCAGGTAGCAGAGGTGGCCCCTTGGCCTCCCAAGCCCCCAGGAAGCTCGGGGCTGGGGATTCGGGTCTGCAGGGAGTTCTGGGTCCTTCTCTCCTGGATGGGGGAACTCAACATCACAACATCAGCAGAAAGCAGAGAGAGGTGGGCCCCTGCTTAGTGGTTTGGGGAAAGCAGAGACTCCCAAGTCAGGCCTTGCATTCAGGCCCACTAACCGCAGGTGACTTGAGCCCTCGAATCTCTGTGAGCCTCAGTTTCCCCTCGGTCAAAGGAGAGGCCAAGACCAGATGACGTCCAAGGTCCCTTTTGGCTCCAGCTCTGTGTCTCTGCTGGGCCCAGAGCTTCCAGCCTTCCCCACTTCTGGCTCCTTAGGCTGGGGGAAGGGAGGCCACAGACACCAGAAAGGGCCCCTATTCCCCCAGAGCCCAGGCAGGGTGCACCCCCAGCCCTGCGCCCACCAGGAGAGGGGATTCCCCTGCAGGCTGGACCCCTGGCTGGGGGGAGGGGACTCCTGGCTTCTGTTTTTCCTCCCTCCTCTTTACAGAGAAAATGGAACAATAGCCTGAGCCCCCCTCCCCACCCTCCCTGCTACTTCCTGCGTTTCCTGAACGGGCTTCCTGTCCCTGCCCTGGCCTCCTCTCTCCGTCTCCCTCTCCCTCTCCAGGCCCAGCTGGCTGCGGGGGTGGACTGTGGGGAGAGCTGGGAGCAGTCCCCCCCCCCCCCGGGCCAACCCCCCCCCCCCCCGATGGGATGCTGAGCTGTGATTTGGCTCCTGTAACCTAGGCACCTTGGGCCTCTGGCCTCCCAGAGCTTGGGCGTCCTGCCTCCTTCTAGACTCCAGTCCTGGGCCCAGGAGTCCTGAGTGCTTGGGGAAGGGGGGATCCCTATCCCGGGGGTGGGGGGACATGGCAGAAAACAATGGGCTGATTTTCCTGTAGTGGCCTGGACAATGGGGTCCTTGTGAGCTTTGGCCGGGGGAGAGGAGGGAGGGAATTCTCCAGACCCACGAGTCACAGGACTAGCTCTCCAGGGCTGCCCCAGCCCAGGCCAGCCCTGCTCCCCTCACCCCCCGACTTAGGTTGCTTAGAAAGGGGAAGCTGGGAGGACCAGGAAGGGAAGGGGAAGAAGTCTGGACAGGGCTGAGGGACAGAGCCAGCCCAGGGCTCCACGGAGTTGGGTAGCCTTGGGGGCCAAGTGAGGCCAAGTCCTGGGATTTGGAAACAGCGAAGAACCGAGCCAGGCCTTTGGGCCAGGCTGAGTGAGCCGAGGCCATGCGACCCCTCAGGGAAGCCCAGAAAGGCAGGAAATAGAGACATCTGAGCCTGGCAGGCCACTTCCCTCTATGGCTCAGCTGGCTGGATTGGAGCTCAGGACACAGCTTCCAGGCCTGTGCAGCCCAGGGCTAACCATGTCTGTCTGGGCCTCAGTTTCCTCATCTGTCCAGTGAGAGAGCTCCATTCAGTTCAATTCAATGAGAATTCTATTAAGTGCCTCCTAGGTGCCAGGCCCTGGGGCTAACAAGACAGAAAATGAAATGATTCTTGTCCTCAGAGAGCTTACATCCCACTGGGGAAACTGGTCTCCAAGGGCGTGTCCAGCTCCACATTCTATGACTGTGACATTTCCCTGCTTCCCTGGGATCAACCCAGGACTGCTGGGCGGGAACTCAGGGAGGGGGGCATGAAGGGCACCTGCCCGCATGCCAGCTCTGCCAGTCTTGGGATTGGAACTGGAAGGCACCTTTGAGGCCATTCGTTTCTGGGTCCCTCTGGACATGCTCATGGCCCTGCCCAGCTTTGGGACCAATCCAGACTCTGCTTTGTGTGACCTTAGGGGAGGCCCTCGATTTGTCTGGGCCTCAGCTGCTGCCCAGCCCTCTCTGCTTTTTTTTTTTGGGGGGGGGGAATTGGAGTTAACTGACTTGCCCAGGGTCACTTGGTTAGTAAGTGAGGCTGAATTTGAACTCAGATCCTCCTGACTCCATTGAGCCACCTAGCTGTCCCAGCCCCCTCTGCTTTTGAGGCAGGATGGGAAGCCCACCAGGAAACTTAAAAGCCCTCCCTTCCAGGTGGTGAAGCCAGAAGGAATGGTGTGATGGGCAAGAGGGGCTCCCAGGCTCCTAGGTCCTTTACAGATGAGGAAACTGAGGCCTAGGGAAACGGGATGGGCCCAAAGTCGCCAAAGGAGGGAGCATCAAGATGGGATTTGAACTCTGAGCCAGGGCTCCTCCCACAGTACCTGGCTGCCTCTCCGAAGTTTAAGGCAGCAGCCT
Organism: Phascolarctos cinereus; assembly: GCF_003287225.1. Taxonomy (NCBI): domain Eukaryota; kingdom Metazoa; phylum Chordata; class Mammalia; order Diprotodontia; family Phascolarctidae; genus Phascolarctos; species Phascolarctos cinereus. The sequence continues at coordinate 256,470,041 of NW_027556402.1, read as the reverse complement.
GAGGGTGGGGCTGAGGCCCAGGAGGAAACAGGAAATGAAATGAACTAGAGGCAAAGAGGAATCCCCTCCTTGGCTTCCCCCCTTCCCTTCCCTTCGGCCTGGTTTCACCAGAGAACGCTGGGCTTGGGGTCAGGGAAGCCTGGGTTCAAATTCCTAGGGAGACCCGCCCTAGCTGGAGCTCAGCCACGGAGCTGCAGTCCTGTCACCCATAAAACGGGAACCAGTCATGGCAGCCCCCGTGGCCCAGGGCTGTCATCAGACTCCTTGAGATCACCTACCCAATTTCTTTGGAAACCTGACAGCTCTAAAGAAACGTCATTCTCATTAAGCTGCAACTGTCCGGCTCTGAGGGGATGGCAAAAGGCGTTTTATTGAATGCCTGCTGCATGCCTGGCACTGTGCTGAGCTCTTTACAAATATCTCACTTGAGTCTTGAAAAAACCCTATGAAGGAGGTGTAATTATCATGCCCATTGTATAGGTTAGGAGACTGAGGCACATACAAGTTCAGTGATTTTCCTGGTGTCACACAGCTAGTAAGCGTCTTGGGCAGAATTTGAATTCCAGCCTTCCTGCCTGGCCCACCTAGCTGCCTGGCTGTAAAGCCCTTGGGGACCACCTAGTTCATACCTCCCTCTGTCCGTCCCCCCCTCCCCATTTTACAGATATGAAAACTGAGGCCCAGAAAGGGACTTTGGGCACTTGCCTAGGGTCACGCTAGTATGTACCAGAGGTGAGATGAAAGGTTGGCTTCTCCGGCTCGGGGCCAATGCTCTTTCCATAGTTAAATAAAAGCTGGGGAGTGGTAGGGGCTAAGGAGAAATCAGAGAGTATGTACCCTAGGATAGTCTGAGAAAAAAGAATGCAAACAGAGGGGGCTCCGGGGCTCAAAGGAGGCGTCATGAGGGAGCCCGGGAGGGAAACGGGGCATTGAGAGGGCAGAGGTGAGGAGGGTGTGCATGGCAGGCATGGAGGACTGGTGGAGGCAGATGCTTGGATGCAGGAGATGGTCCAGTTTGGGGTGAAGACACTGACGTCGGACTAGACTGGGTGACTGGAACCAGGCTGTGAAGCGCTGTCCCTGCATTTTCTCCCAGGGTCCCTAGGAAGCCACAGAGGGCTTTTTGAGCAGGGCAGGAGCAGTAGCGGTCAGACCTTAAGAAACCTTCTGGCCACCCGAGCTACCTGCTTGCCTGGGTGACTGGTCGCAGCGTCTGCCTCAGTGGGCCTCCTGGAATCTGACACTCATCCCGTCCCCAGACAAAACCCTCTGTGCACCACCGTGCCACATGACTTGCTGGGCGTCCTGTCTCTGCCCCGCGCTGAGGCCGGTCGGTGAAAGGACAGGGGTGTGCTCCGGGGCCCTTTCCCGCTCACGGGGCTCTCCTCTCGCCCCAGTCCTGCTGCTGCAGCCCGTGGAGGGGGACGACGTGGAGCACAAGACCCTGAAGATCACCGACTTTGGCCTGGCCCGAGAGTGGCACAAGACGACCCAGATGAGTGCCGCGGGCACCTATGCCTGGATGGCGCCCGAAGTCATCAAGGCCTCCACCTTCTCCAAGGGCAGCGACGTCTGGAGGTCCGAGGGCCCTGACCAGGGGAGAGGGAGGGGGGCACCCGCAGGGTCGGGAACTGACTCGGGCTTCTCCTCTGGCCCGCAGCTTCGGGGTGCTGCTGTGGGAGCTGCTGACCGGGGAGGTGCCATACCGTGGCATCGACGGCCTGGCCGTGGCCTACGGAGTCGCCGTTAACAAGCTCACCCTGCCCATCCCCTCCACCTGCCCGGAGCCCTTTGCTCAGCTCATGGCTGGTAAGGGAGCCAAGCATTCGGGGCGCTGGGGAGGGGGCGGGGGGGGGAAACGCAGGGAGAGCCCCCCATCCTCTCCTCCCATTTGCTCCTTCCCCTAAGACTGCTGGGCGCAGGACCCCCCACCGCCGGCCAGACTTCGCAGCCATCCTGCAGCAGCTGTCGGCCTTGGAAGCCCAGGTGCTGAGGGAGATGCCCCGAGACTCCTTCCACTCCATGCAGGACGGCTGGAAGCGGGAGATCCAAGGACTCTTTGATGAGATCCGGGCAAAGGAAAAGGTGCTGGCTCCCTGGGCCCTGGGAAGGGATGGGAGCATTGAGAGCAGAGCCAGGATCTGACCCCAGCTCTTGTCTCCAAATCCAGTGTGTTTAGTCCTTGCCTTATAAGATGGGGCTGGGGGGGGGACATCTGGGTCCCCTAGAAAGGAGGCCGCTGGGGGAGACTAGGAGTGCGGGTGATGAGGTTCCTGGTGAGGACAGTGTGTCTGGACCCAGGACAGGGGCTGCTAGGCAGATCTGCAGGGGCAGCTGGGGGTCCAGAATGCCTGGCTCCTCAGAAGGCAGGAGGCTAGGGGAGCCCGTGGGCCGGGGTGGGCAGGGAGCCTAGGAGGAGGACACCCGAGACCCCGGAGCCGACGGGGCAGGATGTCGTCTTTGCTGTTTGACTGCTGGTGTGACGGGCTGGGCTAGCCACCCTGCCCCCTTTGCTTCCTCTGCTAGAAAATGAGGAGGGAGCAGCCAGCAGCTTTTCCAGCTTTCCATCTCTGAGCCTGGGTGGGAGTAGGGGAGGGAGAGAATTTGGGAGAGCTCCAGGAACCTGGAGGAGGAGGGGGGGGTGCGGGGCTTCAGGGTCCTGGAGGAGGAGGAAGGGGCACCCCCCTGGGGGGCGGGGCTCTCTCCCAGGGGCAGGGCTGCCCGGTCCTGGAGGAGGGGGCACCCCCTGGGGGCCGGGGCGCCGGGGCCTCTAACGCGGGACACCCCCCCCCCCCCCGCCTTCCCGCCCAGGAGCTGCTCAGCCGCGAGGAAGAGCTGACCCGGGCGGCGCGGGAGCAACGCTCCCAGGCCGAGCAGCTGCGCCGGCGCGAGCACCTGCTGGCGCAGTGGGAGCTGGAGGTGTTCGAGCGCGAGCTGACCCTGCTCCTGCAGCAAGTGGACCGAGAGCGGCCGCACGTGCGCCGCCGCCGGGGCACCTTCAAGCGCAGCAAGCTGCGGGCGCGGGACGGCGGCGAGAGGATCAGCATGCCTCTCGGTGAGGGGGCGGGGCTTCGCCGCAGGGTCTCTTTGCATGCTTCCTTGTGAGTGGCTCTAGGTGGAGGGGGTGGGGCTCCCGGGAGCGGGACGGGGCCTAGACGGAGTTTATTTGCATACTGCCTTGTGAGTGGTGGGGGCGGGGCCTGGGAGTCGGGGCTCAGGCCATCTGGTCACTTTTTTTCTCCCTGCGACCACCCTTAGACTTCAAGCACCGGATCACCGTGCAGGCCTCTCCTGGCTTGGACCGGAGGAAAAACGTCTTTGAGGTCGGGGCCGGGGACTCACCCACTTTCCCACGCTTCAGGGCCATCCAGTGTAAGAGACCCCTGCCCTGGGACCCAGGTGTCCGCCCCCACCTGACAAGCTTAGCTCCCCCCTTTCCATTCAGCAGGGAATGTTAGCCCTGGAAGGAGAAACAGTCCCAGAGGGCTGCATGCCTTGTGCAAGATTGCCCAGGGAGTGGGGGGCAGAGCTTGCCTTCCTCCCTTCTTCCCCCTTCCCTGTGGGGTGCCAGCCTTGGCTGCCCTGCCCTGAGTGGGGAGGAGCAGGGCTCCTGAGTCAGATCCTCTTCCCTTCTTTCTCAGTGGAAGCTGCAGACACTGGACAGGTTTGGGGTCGCCAGTCCCCACGACGCTTGGAAGACCCAGGGAATGGGGAGCGCCGGCCGTGCTGGGCCTGGGGGCCTGGGTCCCCTAAGTCAGGAGAGGCTCAGAATGGGAGGTGAGTGTCCTGCTTAGGCCCCAGACCACCCGGCACCTCCTCCACCCCGTTCCCCACTCTGTTGCTCACCTCTGCTCTCCTGCCCTCCCCAGGAGGCGGTCCCGAATGGATGAGACAACCTGGTACCTGGACTCCAATGACCCGTCCCCCCTGGGGTCTCCATCCACCCCCCCTACGCTCAATGGTGAGTGTTCTGCTGCCGAGCCACAGCCCTTCAGGTCCTCTCTGGGAGACAGTTCTGGGCCCCCTTTGGCCCATCCTGGATGCTCACAAGGAGGTTTCTGATACTTGCTGGGGGGCCCTGTGCACTTGTCCTGCCACCTGATTGGTGGAAACCTGTATCCCCAAGGTAGAACCAGAGTGATTAGAGCAACGCAGGCCCCGCCTCCTTCTCCCCATCAGAGGACATCTGAAGGCAGCTCTCCTGCAGGGGGATGGCTGGGAGGAGGGGACCCAATGGCGCCCACAAGGATGGCTCAGGTGCCTTGCTGTGTGCCTGGGGCAGTGCCCAGGGGAATGAGGCTCGAGCTGGTACTTGGACTGAGGGAGGATGAGTGAGCGAGACCCAAGTGTGCCAGATGGCAGATGAGGGATTCAGGCTCTGTGTGCCAGAGGAGGCCCAAGAAGGGACAAGGGGCCCCTTCCACTCCGGCCCCTCCCAGCCAGGGTTACCCACATTCCTCCCTTTACGAAGCCCCTCATTCCAGCCAGACTGACCGAGCTGCCCTCCCTGCAAAGGTCATCTTCTACCTGCATGCCTTTGCGTGAAGTCCTGCCTGCCTTCACAAGGCTTAACTCAGCGTCACCTCCTAGGGGAAGCCTTCATGATAACTCAGTATTCCCCCAGTAATACACAGCATCTAGGAGGCAGAAATTCTCTGTATGTCGAGTCCCCAGCATGGTGCCTGCCATGTCCCTGGAGAGAGGGAGATGGAACTGTGGGGGGCAGGCTGGGAGCCAGGTGCCTGGGTCAATCCTACTATGCGCGTGGGAATTCCATGGGAGCCAAAGGGAGAAGGGAGGCCAGATGAGGCTGGAGAAGGTCACGCCTCTGTCCCACCCTCCTGGAGCTCCCCACAGATCAGTATTCAACGCTATGGGCAGTGCTGGCAGGCATGGGGCTGGGCCAGCCCCTCAGGAAAGACTTCCTGGGGGAGCAGAGGGCTTAGAGAGCAACCAGATTTGGAGGGGGAGGGAGGGCATTTCCTCGTTCAGTCCCTCTGTCTAGTGATCCCAAGAGAAATCGCATCCATTGAGCTCAATCAGCATTTATTAAGTACCTACTGTATACCAGGCATGATGGTAGTCTCTGGGAATGCAAAGACAAAAATGAGCCCGTCTCTGCCTTGAGGAGCTTATGTTCTGTTGGAGGGAAATAAGGTGCAGAGAAGGAGATAGTCATTATGTTAGAGGGGGAACACTCAGGTGTGTAAGGGATCAGGAAAGGCCTTGCATTGGAGGGGCCCCTTGAGCCCAGGAGTGACCAGGGCTGTGGCTTGCAGACCTAGGCTTGAAGAACTACCATCGAAATGGCCAGAGGTCTAAGGTGGAGTGGGGCGGCCCAGGCAGCTCTGTGAAGGGGGCTGGGACCTGCTAGTGGAGGGAAGTGGGGAGAAGGGCAAAGCCTCGTGGTGCTGCCTTCTTCCTCGGCCCAGGGCCTCCCTTCTCTGTCCCCTGAAGCGCCTGCTCTGTGCTTCCTCCTCAGGTGACATCCGCCCCCCAGAGCCCGAGGAGCCTCGGCGAGCAGGCCCCTCGGACCGGAGCGGAACGCCCAAGATCATCCAGCGTGCCCTGCTCCGGGGGACGGCTCTGCTGGCCTCTCTGGGGCTGGGCCGTGATCTGCAGCAGGCTGGCGGCGGGGCCCGAGACAAGGGAGATGCTACCCCTGAGGAGGTGGCGGCGTCACCCCCCTCCCCCCTCATTTGCTTCTCTCCCAAAACTCCAGATGCCCCGACCTCCCCACTGAGCCTGGACGCTGAGACGCCTCCCAGCCCCCCGCTGCTTGACCTGGGAACCCCTGGGGGGCAGCCCTCTGCCAAAAGCCCCCGCCGAGAGGAGGCGATGCGGGGTAAGAAGGCCCAGCCTGAAGGCAGGGACCGAATCTCCAGACTCCAAAAAGCAGCTGTCTATTTATCAGAAGGAGGAGGGAACTTGGAATTTAGAGTGTACAACATCAGAGCTGAGAGGGCCATTAGAACAGGGGATATCAGACCTAGAAGAGGTCATAGCACGTCATGGCTGGGCAAGACCTTAGGATGCAGAGGCCTAGAGCTCAGAGGGCCCTTAGAACAGGGGATGTCAGGTCTAGAAGAGATCATAGAACATCACAGAACATCATAAATGGACGAGACCTTAGGACGCAGAGGCCTAGAGCTGAGAGGGCTCTTAGAACAGGGCCGTCCCTGTCAAAGAGCCCACCTGGCCCAGCACCTTGATGTGGGGTCAGTGAGAGGCTAGCTCCTTCTGGGACCTCCCACTGCTTCCCTTTGCATTGGCTTCTTTAGGAGGGGGTCTGGTAGTGAGGAGGTCAAGGCCTGGGCCTCACGAGGCTGGTGGGAGGGTTGGCCTAGGTTTGGGGTGGCCCCGTGTTCTCCTGTATTAAGCTTCTCCTCTGCTTTCCTTGCAGGTGGGGCTGTCTCCCCCCCTCCTGGGGCCTTCCGTTCCCCTCCTGGCACCCCCCGATCCCCAACACTGGGCCTCATCGGCAGGCCTCGGCCTTCACCCCTTCGGAGCCGCATCGACCCCTGGAGTTTTGTGTCCACGGGACCCCGCCCATCCCCACTTCCATCTCCGCAGCCCACCCCACGTCGAGCCCCCTGGACCCTGTTCCCAGACTCAGACCCCTTCCGGGACCCCCCACCCTTCGACCCTTTTGGGCCAGAGTCCCCGCAGAACAGGAGAGCCCAGACCAAAGACATGGGGGGCCAGGCTCCTTGGGGAGCCACAGAACCAGAGGGGAGCCCCTGAATGATGGGGGCAAGGCATACCCCACAATGAGGTGGGAGCACCTCGGAGCCTTTCAGGGAGCTGGCCCTGGGGAGGCGGATGCCCCCCAAGGGGGACCTTCAGCCAGAGGGGGCCCTCTCCAGGAGCCACTGTATACACTGGAAAAGGAGAAAGGGGCCGGACCCCCAAAAGGCCACTATATCCATGGGGCTGATGGCCCCTGCCCACTATTTCCCTAGTCCCTCTGGAAGGGGCTGAGCAGTCTCTAGGAGCTAGGGCCCTTTCCCAGCTGCCTCAGTTTCTTCTAGAGGCTCCCATTTTCTCCTCTAAGGTGGCCCTTTTTTGGGGGGGGGAGGCACAAGATGGGGATGAAACCTTCCTTCCCTGGAACACTATTGCTGCACCTGAAGCCTTAACACTGGACTGAGGGGAGGCTGGGGTCCCCCCTGCCATCCTGTGAAGCCATCCCCTTGGCCCTCTTCTTCCCCAGTTGGGGCTTGACACTGTAACTGGCTGGTTTAGGGGGCACCAGAACCTGTCTCAGGGAATCACTGTCCGCCCTTCCCCTGGCCCCGGGGCGGGAGGCAGGGAGTGCAAAGCTATGTGGTTGTGGCCCCTGGGGATGGGGGAGAGGGAGGGGCTGATGTGTCCAGGGGTGACTGGGCCATCACCACCATTGGGGTATATTCCACTGTGTTTCCCCAGTGGCCCAGAGACTGTCTGGGATGGGGCCTCCTCCCCTAAGGAGGGCAGGAGCGCACGCCCCCCCTCCATCCCGCAGCTTGTCATGTCCTTAGAGGTGGGGACTCCCAGAACACTCCCCCCCCACCTCCCAGCCCTGGTCTGGAGGTCACAGCCTAGACTCTTAGGCCCTAGAGTGCCACTGAAACCAAATAAACTTCAGCTGTCTACACTGGCTCAGCTTTGTTCTGTTGGACTATGGGAGAGGATTCTGGGAGTAACTGGCATCTGGCCCTGAGACCTAGAGCCGGGATGTTAGTAGCTTTGGAAATGCAGTCAGTCCACAAAGAGTAAGGACTTTGGGCACAAGAGACAAAAGTGAACTGTCCTGCCCTCGAGAAGATTGCCTGCTGTTGGGGAAGACTGCAGGCCTGAAAAGAGAACTGCCCAAAATGGTGGGTTACAGAGACGAGCAAGCTCTGGGGGTGGGTGATGGCTGGTGTGGAAACCCTTCTGGGCGATTTCATGTCCTTGATCAGTGTTCTTCTGTTTGCCTTCTCAGTGGGTGGGTGGGGGCAATAGAGAAAGAATTTGGAACTCAAGAAATATTAAAAAGCTAATATAAAAAAACATGCAAGCAGGACTCTACCCTCCAGAAGCCTACATTCTAATGAGGGAAATAATGTGTAAACACATACATACAAAGGAAGTTAAATGTAGCAGAGACGGGAAATAATTAACCAATGCAAGATGCTGGTATTAAGGAGGCTGGGGAAGGCTTCCTGGAGGAGCTGGGCTTTAGCTGGGCCTTAAAGGAAGACAGGTAGGTCAGTGGTCAAAGCGGAGGAGGGGGAGCCTGTCCAGGCCTGGGGTACAGCCAGAGAGAAGGCCCACAGTGGAGAGAGAGAGGCAGCAGGAGGCCAGGATCACTGGATAGAACAGTAAGGGGTTGGAAGACTGGAAAGGTGGGAGGGGACCAGGTTATGGAGGGCTGTGAAGGCCAAACAGAGAATTCTGTATCAGAATCTGTTGAGTAGGGGGTGACAGGACCAGACCCGGGCTTGAGGAACATCTCTTTGGTGGCTGAGTGGAGGATGGAGTGCAGTGGGGAGAAGCCTGAGGCAGGCAGGTCCCCCCCATCACTTCTGCCAGCAGCTCCTGCAATAGTCCTGGTGTGAGGGGATGAGAGTCTGCACCAGGGTAGGGGCAATGTCACAGGAGGGAGGGAGAAAGAGAGACAGAGAGAGAACAGAGAGAGGAGGGGGGCAGGGAAGGAAAGGGACACATGACAGAGAAAGAGACAGAACAGGGGGCAGGGAAGTAGAAAGAGAAAGGGAGGGAGAGAGAGAGAAGTTGTGTGTGTGTGTGTGTGTGCATGTGTGTGTGTTTGAGGGGAACACTGCAGCTGGGGGGATCGGGAAAAGGAAGCCTGTAGAAGGGGGCACGGGGGCTGTGGGAGGCTGAGGTGACATGCGAAGGCATCCCAAGCAGGGGCGCACATGGTACAGAGGCCACCAACAAAACCCTCAAGGCTTGGCTGTTGCTCTGGTGATCAGTGGGGTGGGCAGTAAGCACTGGGTTTTCCTTGCAGGCCCTAGAGCTGTGGGAGCTTGGCCTGAGGATCTGGGGCCTATCTGGTCCTCAGTTTCCCCACCTGTAAACTGAGGATGGTGGGCCAGATAATCTCTCCAGCTTTTCCCAGATCTGGCTCCTGAGATGCTCTTGGACACGGTGACCGCTCCCCTGCCTCCCGCCCGTGGCTGGTGAAGTGACGACACAGAATGTGAGCACGGGGTTGGAAAGAAAGGAGAACAGAGTCTCGGGACCTGTGGGGTCTGCTAACGGCTGAGTGTGCTTGGACAAGTCTCTTTCCCTCTGTTCCACCTGTAAATTGCAAGATGCTTTTTAGGGTGACTGCTATCACTCTCCCCTGGTCCCCAGCCCACACACCTCCAGCTTAAGGCTCCTCCCTCATCCCAGGTTCTCATCCCCTCTCATTCACCCACACGGGGCACCGCCCTTGTCCTCCTCCCAGCACCCAGGAGCTCTGTTTCTCAGCTGCTTGCTGTCCGTCCCTGTCCCTCAGAGCCCAGGAGCCCTGCGCCACTCCCCTCCCCTGCTCCCGGATCTGAGGAGCACGGGGGATGCTGGGCATGGGGCCCGGGGCCCGATACTGGCTGCTCCTGGCCTGTTACCTGGCCTATTTACTGCTAGGGTCTGCTGTGTTCATGGTCATCGAGGGTCCCCCTGAGCACAGGCTCCGGGAACAGCTGCTGGGGCACCTGGCTGCCTTCCAGGCAGACCACCGGGATTGCCTGTCCCCTGACAAGCTGGAGGCACTACTGGAGGTGGTCCTGCGAGCCCAGACCTATGGCGTCTCTGCCTTGGGCAATGCCACCGAGCCTGAGAACTGGGACTTTGCCTCTGCTCTGTTCTTTGCTGTCAGCATCCTCACTACCACAGGTAAGAGGCCCTGGAGGAAGGGAAGAGGCCAGGGATTTCTAGAGCCCACACACTGCCGACCCCCATGGGGTGGAATGGTGGCCAGGGTCTTCCTCCCCCTGCCCTAGCGCTCCTGGATGGGGCAGCCCACTGACAAGACCAGAGATTCCCCTCTGCACACACAGGCACCCAGCGTGGGGTGCAGGGGGATAGCCTCCCAACCCCTGACGCTTCCCAACCGGTACCTCCAGTTTATCAGCCAGCAGGGGTGTGTCCTGCCTTTGAGCCCCACCCACTCCGGGCTGCTCCCTCTGGAACTGGAGAGGAGCGAGCGGAACCCGGCCCCGAATCTCGGGTTTGGGAGGGTCCTCAGGCCCCGTGACCTCTCTGACAAATGGAGAACTATAGGGGCAGCGAGGAGGCGCAGTGGACAGAGCACCGGCCCTGGAGTCAGGAGGACCTGAGTTCAAGTCTGGCCTCAGACACATAACACTTACTAGCTGTGTGACCCTGGGCAAGTCACTTAACCCCATTGCCTCGCCAAAACAACAACGGCAACAAATGGAGAGCTGCCCTCTGCTTGAAGCGCTCCAGTGATGGAGAGCTCACTCCTTCCAGCTCTGTTGGGAAGATGTTCCTGGGATCGAGGCCCGATGTACCTCTGTACTACCCCCACCCCTGGTTCTGCCCCCCTCCAGTTAAAAGAAACATGAACAACCCTCTCCCCGTGACAACCCTTCAATTATTTGAAAGCGAGGATGGCTCCCCCCCAGGTTCCCCCCCACTCCGACTTTTCTCTTGTCCAGGATATTATTATCTCCGTTTTTACAGATGAGGAAACAGGCTCAGAGAAAATAAGGGACCCGGCTAGTAAGTGTGTAGAGCAGAATTTGAACTCAGGCCCTCTGGACTCCAAATAGTCTATGAGGCCACTAGAGAGTGCAGGTGATGGTGTCTGGGTTTTTGCTTAAATTTCAAAAGAAAGAAAGTCAGTCCCCAACATACAGCCCAGTGCTGGCTGGCTCAGAGCGTCTGCTGAATTGAATTGTTATTCAGAATCCCAACTGTCAATATCCCAGTGAAACGTTAGAAGAAGGGGCGTACAAAGGGGCCCATAGACTGAGAGCTGGGATGCTCACTTCGAGGGCTGGCTGGGGGACCTTGAGCAAGCCATTGCCTTCTCTGGGCCTCAGTTTCCCCACTCATCAAATCAGGAGGTTGGACCCAAAGGTGAGGGTCTCTGGAATCTCTCAGCTCAAGAGCCGTGGGACGTGGTCACGTGACTCTCAGCAACGTCGCAGGGGACGGGTCACCCTCCTTAAATGCCCGGGGGATACAGAGCTTTGTGCCGGCTGCTGGGGCATCCCTGCAGAAGGAGGATTGTTCTAAGCAGCTGCGGGAAGAATTAACAGAAGTGACGAAGAGACAGATAATAAATCTGGGCTCCGGAGGAGGGAAAAGCTCACTAGTGAACCGAGCCATCAAAAGTGGAAGGGCTGCTTGCCCAGGTAGTGAGCTCCCCATCTTGGGAGGTCTTTGAGAAGAGGATGTCACAGGGGCCATTCTTGGTTTTTTGTTTGTTTTTTGATAGGCAATGGGGTTAAGTGACTTGCCCAGGGTCACACAGCTAGTAAGTGTCAAGTGAGGTCCTCCTGACTCCAGGGTCAGTGCTCTATCCACTGCGCCACCTAGCTGCCCCCTGCAGGGTCCATTCTTGCTCCCACCTGGCTGGGCCTCCAGCCTCTGAAGGCCGCTGAACTTGGAGACTGAGTTTTATAGAGTTGACCTCTGAGGAGGGGGATACACGGCACGCCCTGATAAGCATCTCTGTTGGGGACCTGGGGGAGGGGCAGCTCCCACAAGGTCAGGGTGGCTCCGAAGTCAGAGAGGAGACTTTTAACGGGAGGGAAGGGTGGCTGCCGGGCTTCCCGGCTTGGAGTCAGCTTCACTGGGGACCTCCGTGGGTCTGGAGAACTGAGAACCTTGGAAGGCCTTGGAAGACTCCTGCCAGGAAGGGGATGGGTAGGGCACAGTCCCTGCATGTCTGGCAGGCCACTGTTCAGTCCCTCCTTCCCTCTCTTCCCCGTCCAGGTTACGGCCACACGGCCCTGCTCTCAGATGGCGGGAAGGCCTTCTGTGTGGGCTTCGCAGGCCTGGGCCTGCCCGCGGGTCTTGTGCTGGCCACTGTCCTGCACCAGCACCTGCTGCGCCCACTGCACAGTCTGGCGATCTGGGCGGCTGCCCGCTGTGGCCTGGCCCCTGCCAGGGTCCCCTGGCTCCAAGCCTCCCTGCTGAGCCTGACGGTCGGCGCCATCTTTGTTCTGCTGCCCACCCTGGTGCTCTGGAGCCAGGAGGACGGCTGGAGTCTGCTGAACGCCTGCTACTTCTGTTTTATGTCGCTCAGCACGATTGGGCTGGGGGACATGGTGCCTGGCCAGGACCGCCACCCTGCCCTCTATTGGCTCTCCCAGCTGGCCCTCATCTGTGAGTAAAGGAGATGGTCACTGGGGTGGGGTGGGAGCCCGGGAACCCTCCTGACCGTGAGGCCACCTTTACACTGAACACCCAGTCCCTAAGTAGAAAGTAGCTCTAATGGTGGAAATTCAGGCACCATGGCAGGCCAGTGTGGCAGAGGAATTGAATTGGAAGGGCCCTCAAGGATCATTTACTCCAACTCCTTCATTTACAGAGGAGAAAGATGACTCCACTAAAGGCGTAATAAGTGCCAGAGTCAAGACTGAACCCAGGTCCTTTGACTCCAAACCTGGTGCTTTTTCCTAAGGTGGGGGGGACAACCTTCCAGGGTCTTGCCTTAAGCAGGAGGTGAATGACAAAGAAGCTTGGGGAGGGGATGAGCTGGCTTTTGGTGACCAAGCATCCCCAAGGGGGCTGCTTTGAGGCCCTTCAGTAGGAAGGCTCTTCCCAGCAGCGGGAGGCAGCTTACCACAACTGGAGTGTTTTTTTAAGAATTAAGGAAGACCAGAAGGATCTTCAAACTGTGCAGAAAGCTCTCCTGGGGGAGGCCTAGGCATCTTGCTCCTCTTGGCCAGAGAGGGCAGTGCTAGCAATGGTGGAGCGAGGGGGAGCTGGTCACTTGTGCGGGGTGTGAACCAGGGGATGACTGATGCCTCAGAGGTCCCTTCTGTGACTGCCACTGAGAAGCTGGCCTGCTGCAGAAGGGAAGGAAGACTCTGCCTCTCGCTGCTCCCCATCCCAGGGGCCGAGGGCTCAGCTGCCCATTTGTTGCAGAGACAGGCGTCTCTCCCAGGCTGGGACCCAGAGGCCAGAAGGAAGTGGGGAAGGCACAGCAGGAGAGGAGGGTGAGGCAAGAGCCCAGCCACTCTTTCCAAGAGCAGGGGTACAAACAATGTGAACTTCGGCTGCCCAGGGGCCCTCATCCTATTCTCTCCCTCACTCTCACTCTTCTCCACCAGGTTACCTGCTTCTGGGGCTGCTCACCCTGCTATTGACTCTGGAGACAGTCTCAGAGCTAAAGGAGGTCCAAGCAGTCGTGGCCTTCTTCAGCTACAGCATCTCCAAGAGCCCAGAGGACCAAACGGGCATTGTGACTCAGGATGCTCTGACCCTTAGCAACTGCCCGCCTCCTACCACCTTCCCTGGGACAGATCAGCACCCCTTGAGCTGCCCCACAGAACTTGGAGTGTCCCCCTCCTCCACAGTGTGAAGTGGGGTCGACATGGCCAGAGTGGAAAACGGCTAGAACTATGGGGCTTGAGGGAGCTGATGGGATGCTGCGAGCTTTAGGGGATGTGTGTGTGTGTGTGTGTGTGTGTGTGTGTGTGTGTGTGTGTGTGTGTGTGTGTGTGGTATTGGGGTGTGTATGTGTGGGCAGGTGGGTGAGTAGGTCGGTGGTGTGGGGGTGTGTAGGTGGGTGGTGTGGGGGTGTATGTGAATAAAGAAGAGTGTGCTTCCTGCTTGTCTGCGGCTCAGTCTTTCCCAGCCCCCTCAGATCCAAGCCCCCAGGCCCGGCCACAGCAGCCCAGGGGCTTTGGTAAAAAGTAATGCCTTGGACCCAGCATCTGGCACTGGAACAGTATGGCCCTTCTGCAGCAGGGCCAGGGAAGGAACTAAACTTGCCTAAGGCCACAGAAGCCCGGGCCAGCTAGTTTTATAATGCAGGCTACCCTCAGTGTCCTCATCTGTAAAATGGGCAATGTCTCCTGTCCTACACCCCTTCGCTGCCTTGATGTGAACGGAAGTCCTTGGTACCTTAGGAACATGAGCTCTTGTATGTTACTCAGAGCTGGAAGATGCCGAGGTCTTCACCCCCTTCATTCTGTGCCTGAGGAAGCTGGGATGCTGAGGGGGCTTGCACGCGCTTGCCAGGTCACACAGTGGCCCCGGAGCCAAGCTAGGATGCAGACCCGACCTTGGCTCCACAGCCAGACCTGGGGGGACTGCCTTATTTGCAAATCTGCCTCCCCCAGCCTCGCCCACCCTTAGGCCACTCCTCCCCCCGCCAAACCCACCTGGCATGGGGGGGCCGCGAGGAAAGGAGAGGCGGAGCCCGGGCTCCGAGTCAGAATTTATTGCGGCAAACTCCTGGTCCCTGGGGGTGGTCCGGGGGACCGAGGGATTGCAGAGACGACTTTGGCAGCCAGTCATCACCACAGGTTCAATTATCGATGGTTCTGTTACACCCCCCCCCACCCCCGCTTACCGAGAACCACGGGAGCCCTTTGCTGGGCTGGGGGAAGGCGGAATGGAACCTGGGGGACTGAGCTATGGAGCACTCTGCCCCGACTCCCTCTCGTTCGTTTACCGAAGGTCCAAGAACCCACTGGAGATGGTCGAGGGTCCCCAAGTGCAGCGGGCCCCCTAGGCTCCCACGCATACACAAATATACATACACACATACGCACACACGCTTCAATAAATACGGCCCGTTGGGCGCGGGGTTGGAGACCGGGCCGACCCCATGGCTAGGGTCCCCCCACACCCCGGGAGTGCTGCAAACCAGGCTCCACGGCGGCCTCTGGTGGCCACGCGCGGAAAGGCACAAGTGGGGTGGGGAAGGACGAAAGCTGAGAGGCGGATCCTTTGGGGGTGCGGGAAGGCGGAGCGCGGGACCCGGAGGCCTGTGGCTGGACTGCAGCTGCCTGACCTAGGCCGGCCGAGCCGCAGGAGCCAGGCAGATCGGAAGGGAGTAGAGACCCTCTGGCCCAGTGCCAGGCCTCCTGGCCCACTCCGCTTGACGGGTGGGGTGACAGGAGATCCCCAGGACTGGGGACTCAGGACCCCGGGAAGCTCGGGTGGCCATAGCCCGGACCAGCGGCGACCCTCGTCCCTCACCCACCCCAAAAGGGAGCGGCCACCCTAAGGGACTGGACGGCGGTCCGCGGCTCGGTCCGGCCCAGCCCAGTCCAGCCCGGCCCGGGCTCAGCTCAGCAGGCAGCGCTCTCGACGGCTCAGCTGTCGGCTCAGCTTCCGACGCCGCTGCTCCAGCCCCCGCTCCAGGCGCTCGTCCTCCTCCAGGGCTCTGGGAAAAGAAGGGTCAACGTCCGAACTCAGACCGGACCCTGGGGCAGGCTGGCCATCGAAGCCGCTCCTGGGTCCACTTCACCCTCCCCGGTCCAGGGTTCAGGCGGTAAAGGGTCAAGGGGGTCGCAGGACAGCGAACGATTCAGAAATGGGCTGGATGAAGCTCTTTCCCCCTGTCATGTTCCACCGCCCACCGGACAAGCAGGAGAAGGCGACCACCCCCACCACCACCCCCCACACAGTGCCACCAAAATCTGGACGAGCCTGAGCCAGCAACTCCAGGTGTCATCCCAGTGCAATGCCCCCCTCCCCGGGGAAGGCCCAGGGCATAGCTGGCCACACTCACATCCTCTCCTTTTTATCCAAATCTCGCACCAACTCGTCCCGCTGGTTCACCAAAGACACCAGTTCCTCCAACAAGAGCTGCTCCCGGTGCTGCTGGGCTTCCGTTTTCAGCCAGTCTGGGGATAGGGCACAGAAGCAGGGGAGGGGAGATGAGAAGGCTAGCTCTGTCCTTGAGGTTTGTCTGTGGGGCTGTCTGGTGCCTCTCTCTGTGACCCTATGGCTTGTCTGTAGATCTGTGTCTGCCTTGTCTGTCTCTTGTCTGCCTCATTTCAAATCAATAAACATCTATTAAAGACTTACTCTGCCCAGGGGCCTGTGCTGGGCAGCAGAGATACAAAGCCAATACCCTCCCCCCCCCAAAAGAAACCAGTCTCTGCCTTTAGGGTGCTGACAGTTCATTAGTGTGTCCAGAAGTAAGATAATAAAAGGTAGACTATTTAGAAAGGGCTGGAGAAAGACCCAGACCCAGACACAGAAGGGTAATACAAGGCAGACTGTATAGAAAGGGCTGGAGAAAGACACAGACACAGAAGGGAAATACAAGGTAGACTGTATAGAAAGGACTGTAGTAAGACACAGACATAGACATAGAAGGGTAAAACAAGGTAGCCTGTGTAGGAAGGGCTGGAAGAGGGGTGGAGAGGGAGAAAAGAGAGACAGATAGAACGAGAAGGAAGGGCAGAATTTCTTTTCCAGGCAGAAATGAGGAAGGAGCACCTGGAAAATGGTCCGGGCACTACAGGGAGGCAGGCGATCACTTGCTGTTTTCATCGGCATCCCTGTTTCCAGCTCTCATCTTTATACAAATGATTCTCAGATCGATTTGTCCAGCCATGAGACAGGTGGGGGCACAGTGGATGGAATGCTGGCTTAGAGTCAGGAAGACCTGGGATCAAATCTGGCCTCAAACACTTACTAGCTGTGTGACTATGGGCAAATCACTTAACTTCTGTTTGCCTTAGTTTCCCTATATGTTAAATGGAGGTGATAATAGCACCTACCTCCCAGGCTTGTGGTAAGGAACAAATGCGATAATAATGGTAAAGCACTGGGCACATAGTAGGTGCTTCATAAATGCTTATTTCCTCTCCCCAGACCTCCAGTATTGCATTTCCAACTCTTCAGACATCTTCGACTCAACATGCCCCAAATTGACCTCACTTTCTTTCCCCCTCAACCCTCACTTCTTCCTAACTGCCCCATTACTGCCAAAATGTCAAATGGCTGTCAAAATATATGTTTTGCTAATTCCCATCATCCTCCCAGTCACCCAAGCTTGCCGTCTAAGTGTTGTCCTGGCCTTGACTCCTCACTCCTTCCCACCCTACATAACCGCACGGTTGCCACGTCCTGTCATTTCTACCTTGAATGCATGCCCTCTCCTCTCCTCATCACCTCACACCTGGACTGTTGCACTGGCTGCTGGGGGCACTGCCTGACTCCAGTTCATCCTCCATTCAACCACCAAAGTCATTGCCGTAAGCACAGACCTGACCCTGTCACTCCCCTAATCAATAAACACCATGGCTCCCTATGGCCCCCAGGACCACACAGGAAATCCTCATTTTGGCTTTTAAAGCCCCCCACAACCTGTCTGTTGCCCCCTTATCAGCCCTCTTACACACACTTGGATCCAATGATCCCGACCTCCTGGCTGTTCCTTACACAAGACCTTTTGTCTCCTGACTCCAGGCATTTTCTCTGTGGTGCCCCCTCCTGGGAATACCCTCTCTCCTCGTCTCTGCTTCCCTGAAGTCGCAGCTAAAATCCACCTTCTCCAGGAAGCCTTTCCCAGCCTTCCTTATCTTAGTGGCTTTCTTCTGGAGCTAACCTTCAGTTTACCCTACCCATATATCTTTATTCATACACAATTGTTTGCATGTTGTGTCTGTGTTAGACTGAGCTCCTTTTGACCTTTCTTTGCATCCATGGACATTAGCCCAGGACTAATGGCCCATAGTAGGAGCTTAACAAATGTTCGTTGGCTGACCCATTTGGCTGGAGGATGGACTGACTGTGACAGGGAGTGAATGAATTAAGACTGAAGTGGTGGTGTGCCCTCAATGCCAGGCTTTGTGCCAGGGCCAAGAGAGAGCCACTGAAGGTTCTGTGCAGGAGAGGACCTCGCTCAGACCGAGCCTTAGAAAGATCAGTCTGGCAGCTGCCTTCAAGGTGAATTGGACAGGGAGAGATGAGAGGCGGGAGGCACTGGAGAAGGCAGCTGTGGCTGAGGCGCCCCCACTTCCATCCGTGACCACCTTACCTTCAATGGCCATCATGGCCCTCAGTTCTCTGCTCAGCAGCTGGAACCGTCTCTCCAGGTCCTGTTCTTCTATCCTGCAACAGGAAGGCAGGGGCATCAGCTCCAGGGGCTGGCCTGACCTCCCCGTGCTGGGCCAGAAACCTCCAAGCCACGTCTCAGGGGAACGTGGAGGGGGGCCTTCAGAAAGAGCCAGAGGAGATGGTGTTCTCATCCGGGGCCCAGAGGGACAGAGGAGGGGCTGGCCCGGAGGCCGGGACAAGGCAGTTGGGCAGCTTTTGCAAGGTCTGACATTTCACCACACTGGAGTGATGCTTTTGAGTCTCTCTGATACCTACCAGCTATGTAACTCTAGACAAGTCCCTGCCCCTCTCAGCCTTAATTTCCTCTTCTGTAAAATGGGGGCAATCAATAAGGTCCCTTCCAGATCATATCTACACTCGTTAAAGGCTGTCTAAATGGGAACTGTTATTACTAATGATGCTGCTCACTGCAGAATGTGCCACTTTATCATCGAGTAACCACGCTTATGTGTGATGTGTGCAGAATTCCCCACTGTTCAAAACATGTCCTTTCATTTAAAAGTGTCATTAAAAATGAGGTGTGCCTCCTTGCGCGTGGCTCTGCTTGGGTCTGCCGTTCCTCTCTTCCTTGCATGTTGTGCCTGGGGGCCCAGTTCAGCTCCGAGGGGGAAAGCTATTTGCCTAGGGTCACCCACTGAGTAAATGCACCAGGCGAGCCCTACACTTGGAGGGACTTGGAGTCCACAAGACCCGAGTCTGAATCACGCCTCGGAGACTTGCTAGCTAGCTGTGTGACCCTGGGCAAGTCACTCAACCAACCTCTCCTCCAGCCTCAGTCTCCCCACAATGGAGATAATAATAGCACCTCCCTCACAGAGGTGAGATGAGGATCAAATACCATCGTATTTGTACGCAGGTACAGAGCTTTGCAAACCTTACAGAGATAGTATTAAAAGCCTGGATGGGTGCTCAGGTCCTGTCTAACTCCATGAGGGGCAGCTAGGTGGCGCTGCAATAAAGAAGACTGGAGTTCAAATCCAGCCTCAGACACTGACCATGTCACAGTGAGACCCTGGCCAAGTCTCTTCACCCTGGGTGCCTCAGTTTCCTCATCTGTAAAATGAGCTGGAGAAGGAAATGGCAAACCTCTCCAGTATCCCAGAAGACCCCATGTGGGGTCACAGACAGTCGGACACAACTGAACAGCAGCCTCTAACTCCAAGTTCGACATTCCACTCTTTGCATCACACTCCCAAACCTGGCTACAGAAATCATCTGACGGGCCTCATTTCCCTCCCGATTAGAGAACAAGCTCGCCGAGGGCAGGACCCGTGTCTCAGCTCATTTACCTATCTAGCGCCAGGGATGGAAACTTCCTCCGCCAGTGCAGGTCTCACCCCCCACCCGGCTTTACACAGGGGCTGCCAGTGAGTGTCAGAAGCAGGACCCGAACCCAGGTGTTCCTGGATAAAGGGGATGGGAACAAGCATTTATGTAGTGCCTACCCCACACCAGACAGGCCCATGTGCCACGTGCTTTACGTGGGCCTCACATCACCCCTGGAAGGGAGATGCTGGTATTAATCTACCTTGCTGCTGTTCAGTCATTGCCATTATCTCTGACCCCATTCTACTGATGAGGGAAACTGAGGCAAACAGAGGTTAAATGACTTGCCCAGGAAGCGTCTAAGGCTGAATTTGAACTCAGGTCTTCCTGTCTCCACTGCCACCCTCCCTGCCTCTATTCACTCCTCTCCCTGCTCCCTGGTAGCAGAGGTCTGCCCATAGAAGATGCTTGATAAGGTAGTCACGGAATCGCCCCACACCACTCTCAGCCTTGGCAGTCCTGCCCCCTGGAGGCCACGCAGATCAAGTACAATTCAATCCCCCCTCAAACACTTGCAGGCAGCTGCGGGGGGGAGCGGGGGGGGGGGCAGTCTTCTCTTCTCCCGGTGAAACATGCTCAGTACCTTCACACAGCCCTCATCAACAGGGACTTGAGGCCCTCCTCCTTGCTTGACTGCCCTCCTCGGGACCCTCTGGCTTAGCAGTTTCCTTCCTCCCTCCTCCCTCCCTTCCTGCCTCTCTTCCTTCCTCCTTCTCTCCTTCCCTTCCTCCATTCCTTCCTCCCCTCCCTCCCTCCCTCCCTCCCTCCCTCCTCTGTGTTGCCCAGGACTGAGCACAGCGGGTCGCCCAGGCACCTTGGGCTGTGCCCCCTCTGTAGCCGGGTTGGGGCCCCCCAGCACATTGCAGGTGCTCGGCAGAGCCTTTGATGGAGAAGGGAAGGACCCTGACTGACGGATCCACACCCCCCCACCACGGCGCGGGGCTCACAGGAGCTGGAGCTGGTCCTGCCTCCGGATCAGGGCGTTCTTCTTGTTCACCAGCGTGAACCACTCCTGGATCAGCATCTCCTCCTGCAGCTTGTCAGCACCTGGAATGGGGACAGGCTTGTGGAAAGGTCCAGAGGGGCAGACTCCCCCTCGACTGGAAGCTGCCAGAGGGCAGGGGTGAAGAGCCCAGCATAGTGCCCTGCGCGGGGCAGCCACTCTGTGAGCGTTCCTACAGACTGACTTCTCCTGCCTCTGGGCCTTTGCTTGCACTTTCTACCCTTCGCCTGCCTGGAATGCTCTCCCTTCCCTGACTCTTCTGTTAGATTTCTGCCGTTCCTTTAAAGCCCAATTCAAAACCTCCTTCGGGAAGTCTTCCCAGATTCTCTCAGCTGACAAAGCCTTGATAATGCTGCAAGATGGTAAGTTACATCAGGGGTGTGCCTGAGCCAGCTCATACTTGGAGAGGATTGTTAAATTGTCAGTGTGAGCATTTAGACCTTGGAAATTGGCCAAAGCTACACATATGGGTTGGATTTACTGTTTTTTTTCTTATTTCTAGACTGAATAAAAATGTTAATAAAGTTACAAATATATTTATTGCATATTCATATTATTATAGCAATATAATATTAAAATTAATATAATATTAATATGTTTATATTTTTTAAGGGAAGGAGAGCTGGTTGTTAAACATTTACCAGCAAACCCCTGATTATAGTCATGTAACTGTGTAAGTTCCTTGAGGGAAGGAACTGTCTTATGGACCTCTGTATCTCCTCTGGCACCAGTGCAAGGCTGTGCACACAGTAGGTGCCAAGAGGCATTTGTTGTAGTCTTTGAACGAGTCAAAGTAGGGGCAGACAAGCCAGCCTTGTTATTGCAGCCTAGGATTCCAGCCCTGGCATTACCACTACTGGGCACCAGGGGGCAGCATGGAGGGCAAATCAGAAGGCAGAGCATGCATCTGGGAGAACCGAGAGCGAAGACTAGCTTAGAACCTAGAACAGGAAATGTCAGACAGCCGAGGTGCCTGGGAACAGAGACCATAGACTCCTACAGCCTAGAACAGGGAACGTCTGAGCTGGGAAGGGCCGTGGGCATCCTCCGGTCTAGACTGACCCCTCCCTTTGGAGACACAAGAGGAGGATAAGGGTCCTGGGGCAGGGTCCCGCCAGCACCTGTCTCCATGAGGCTGCGCAGCTGGGTCTCCACCTGGGCCGCCCGCCCATCGATCTGACTCTGCTCCTGTTCCAGGGCTTGCAGCTCAGCGCACACGTACTGACTTGTGTCCTGGAATCGCTGCTGAACGGCGGGGTGAGGAAGGCGCTCAGCTTGGCGGAGGGGGATGCAGCCCCGCGGCCCTCTGCACAGCCCCCCCCCCGGAGCTCCGGGGGCCCCTCATCCCTCCCCCCAGACCACGGTCCCTGGTGCATCCTAGCCCTCGGATCACTGGCATCCTCTGGAGAGCGGACAGCGACGGATGCGCGCCTTCGTCAGCCTAGGAACCACCTGGGAGGCGATTCTACGGATGCAAGCTGGCGCCTGCTCAGCTGCTTTTCTTAGCTCCCCAGAGCCGGGAGAAGTGCGCTGATTTATTCAGGGTCACACGGCCAGTCGATGTCAGAGGCAGGACCTGAACCCATGGCTTCTGTCTCTGTCTCTGTCTCCCTCTGTGTCTCTCTCTTTCCTCCACGCAATGTTGCCTCTCAGATAGGGCTTCCTTTAGATACACTAAACTACTCTCACATCAGATCTAGGATTTGGGGTCAGGGGACCCCAACCTTCCCTTCCCTGTGCCCCCGCCCTCCCTCCTGACCCAGCCCTCCTTACCATCCCAGGCTCCTCGCTGGGGTTGACGTTGGAACCAGAACTTTGCGATGATTCCTCCACAGGAGAGTCCACATCTGGAAACAGAGGTCGCCCTGAATGCACTTGCCGTCATGTCCCGGTGGGAGAGGAAGCCCCCTATCTCTCCCTGGGGTCCAGGGAGACCAGGAGGGAACTCCATCTTATAAAGTGGGGATCCCTGTAACTTGAGGCTGTGGGTGACTGTGTGTGAGGCTGTGATGACCACAGGGGAGGTGGGGTCTGGGAGCTGGCACTGTGCCTTCTCCCCCACCCTCAGACCCTCCCTGGCACCATGAGCCCCAGGCTTACCAGTGGGCTTCTGGTTGGCAGAGGCAGAGACAGAATCTGGAGCCGGGGTCTCCTGTGGAGAAAGAAATGGGTCTGGTGAGAGGCAGAAATGGCTGAGGACAGAAGGCAGTCATGGGGTCCTAGATCTGGGACCTGAGGGGTCTTCTAGTCTTGCTGTCTCCCTTCACTTTACAGGTGAGGCCCAGAGAAAGGGAGATCTTGTGTGTGGTTAGCACCAGAGCAAAGATTATTGTTCCCATTTTATAAAGAAGGAAACTGAGGCATGGAGATTAAGGGTATTACTCAAGGGCAGACAGCCATAAGTGTTAGAAGAGCCTCTTTGTACCATCTGTCTCACAAGGTGGTTGTGGAAAGAACTCTCTTTACTACTAGGAGTTGTTATCCAAGGCTTTCTCTGGGCAGGAGCAGGCAGAGAGCTGTGCCGGGGAAGGGGCTGTACTTGTACTGTTAGCCGTCGGGTTGAGGGCTGTGCCCCAAATATTCTCACCCCTCCTCCCATGGCCTCTCTCATCTCCAAATTGACCTCAGCCGTTCCAGAATGTATTTCTGTCTCCAGCCTGGATGGAGGGAGGCAGCCAGGGACGGGGAAAGAATACAATTAGGAAGCCAAGGACCTGGATTGGAACCGGGCTTGTCACTGCCACCCCACTCTGGGTCTCAGTTTCCTCAGCTGTAAAGTGGGGTAGGGTTAGAGTAGAAACCTCCATGATTTCTTGGGACAATTAACTCGGTAAGGCCATGCTTCACTCACATTGTTGAATATTCATTCGGCAAACATTAAACACCGACTGAGTGCAGAGCCTGCATTTGGCTCTGGGGAGATGGGCAGATGACCCAAGGTCCAGTCCATCAGGGCTGCCTCCACCTCACTCTGGCTGTGGGGGCAGGGGAACCAATCTGCCCTCCTCTCCCTAGACTCTACTGTGGGCTGTCTGGGGAGGCCTCGTCTCCTAGGCTGTCTTCTCTCTACCCCACCCCGATGTGAGCTGAATTCTAAAGGAAAATAGAATGATAGACTTGGGAGGCAACCAAAAGGCGACCTCCATTTTACAGATGAGGAAACTGAGGCCCGGAGAGAAGTGATTTGCCCAAGGCAGTGGACAGAGCTTCACATGGTAAGTTATTTCAGGGCCATGATTTTGTGCGCAAGAAGGAAAATATTTCCAGTTCTGTCCTTAAGGATGTCCTGGGTCAGCCTGACATTTCATCAAAATGATAAAAGATTAGACCTTGGAGAGACTTTGGAGCAAGAATTTCAGAGAACATAGAATGTCAGAGTCAAGAGATCATCTACTCTAAGCCCCCATTTACAAACAGGGAAACTGAGGCCCAGAAAAGGTGAATATCTGCCCTTCCGGGGGCCCAGGGGCCACAGGACTGGCTACCCCAAGCTGCCTTCTCTGCCTTCTCAGCCTGGGGCTCCCTCAGGCCCATTACTTCACCACTGCCTTCAGTTTCTCCAACATGGCCCTCAGCCCAGATGATAAAGAGTATGCCTGGGAGCCTGATGGCCTCCCAACTAGATGTGCCAGCTCCCAAAATAGGAGCTCTCGGGGTGATAACATCAGCTCCTGCCGGGCATCTTAACCACTTATTAGCCCGTCTCTTCCCGGCCGGCCCTTCTGTTTCCCAGGATCCCGATTCTGTCTCTCCCAGATTACCCTGACCATCCCCGCCACCCGCCATTGCCACCTCTTCCCAGAGACATCAGGATGTAGTTATAGCAACCAAGAGAGGGTGGGGGTCCCCCAGGATCAGACAGCCCCCACCAAGCCCTCTCCCATGCCAGGTGAGGCTGGCCTACTGGATGACCCAGAGTCTCCAGGCTGCTATCTGCCCCCCTTATATACACACACACAGGGTGGCAGGGGTGTCTGGGTCAGAGCT
Organism: Phascolarctos cinereus; assembly: GCF_003287225.1. Classification (NCBI taxonomy): domain Eukaryota; kingdom Metazoa; phylum Chordata; class Mammalia; order Diprotodontia; family Phascolarctidae; genus Phascolarctos; species Phascolarctos cinereus. The sequence goes on along the minus strand of NW_027556402.1, from coordinate 256,445,689 downwards.
GACTCCACGGAGCCTGGCTTCCCTGCTGCCGAGGGCACAGAGGAGCTCTCTGCCCAGACCCCTGCGGAGGGCCCAAGGGACACTTTCCCAGATTCTCGGCTGCACTTTATCTCAGTTTGTTTTGACAGGGAAGGCCCCTTAGGGAAGAGATAGCTGAGGGGTAAATTATGGGGAGCTGCAGCAGGACCGAGCTCAAAGCACCAGGTTCCTCCTGGTCTCGGGATCTTTCCACTACACCCAGTAGGGATATAGAGTCAGAGGACCTGGGTTCAAATCCCAGCTCTTTTGCTTCCTACTCAGGTGACCCTGGGCAGCAATAATAGCAGCAGAGATTGGCAAAGGGCTTTGGACCTGTTAGCACATTTAATATTCTCACAACAGCCCTGGGTGTGACATTATCACCCTCCTTTTATGGATGGGGAAACTGAGTCTGAAAGAGTGACTTGCCCAGGGTCACACAGTTAGTAAGTGTGAACACCCTGGGGCAGAGGTTGTCTCTTGTTTGTCTTTGTGACCTCGATTCCTGATGAAAGGCTGGGCACAGAATTGGCACTTACTGTGGAATTGTGCACAGGGACTGTGACTGAGGAGTGGGGCCTGGAGAGAACCCAGCCTCGCCTCTACAAGGCCAGGGCCTCAGAAGCAGCCCACCACAGCAAGACCTGGCAAAGCTGACCAGCAGAAGCCTTGACGCTGACACCTAGGCTGGGAAACTGGGGGGATGCAAGGAGACGGGCAAGTCCACAGAGAAACTGAGGTTCAGAGAACACCGGACCTGGGAGTCAGGAGACTTGAGCCCCTGAGACGCCGAGGGCTGGCCAGGCCTGCTTTCCTGCCCCAGCCTCCTCCTCTGTCTGTCAGGGGGCCGGATTCAATGATCTCTAAGGGCCCTCCCAGCTCCAACATCCCATGTTCTAAGGTCTCTCCCAGCTGTGACATTTTCTGTGCTAAGGACCTTCCTTGCTCTGACATTCCATGTTCTAAGGCTTCTCCCAGTTCTGCCATTGCATGGTCTGTATTCTACAGGACGGCTGGTCTTGAAGTCAAGAAGACCCATATTTGAGCCTTGTCTTTGGCCCTCACTGGGAAGAGACCGTGAACAAGTAATTTCCTCCCTCAGTGCTCTGGATAACACCCCAAGGCTTTAAATTGCAGAAAAGGTGCCTGTCTGAATGGGCAAAGGGAGTTTGCTCACCCAGAAGTTCCTCAAACCAAGGAAATCCCAGGTCCTCAGTCCTGCCCCAGTCAGCTGCCAGGCTACTCCCAGCTCTGACAGTCTGTGTTTCCATGGGAACCAGACTCCACCTCCCAGCCTTGGCCTCCTCCCTCTAAGCTGGATGCTGCGAGAGGCCAGAGGCAGGCTGGATTCCTGGGCTCCTGCAGGGGTCAGTCTCACTTCTTCTACCCTCCAGAGGCCACACAAGTCCATAGCTGCCCCTTACTTGTTTTTTTTCCTAGTCGCTGCAATTCCCATGCCAGCAGAGCCATGGTGAAAGTCAGCTGCCAGCTCTGGGTGAGGCCTCCTTAACATTCAAAGGACCAATGCCTCTAACAATGAGGACCTTACACAATCACCTGGAACCACTCGCCCTCTCTGGCTTGGGGTATTGTGTGGAGAGGCTGGGCAGAGTATGACTGCATGGAGCCCAGAATGTCAGAGCCAGAGGAGGGACCCTTTGCCCACAGAACAGGGAGTGGAGGAGCTGATAGGAATCTCAGGCCTCCTTTGAGAGAAGAGGCAGCAAAAATGAAGGGGAAGGCCTTGGAATGAGCTTGCCACTGACTACTGTTCATTAAGAAAGTGAGCCAGGCTTTTTGTGGTGGCCAAGAATTGGAAACTAGGGGGATGCCCATCCATTGGGTAATGGCTGAGCAAGCTGTGGTATATGAATGTAACAGAATACTACTGTGCCATAAGAAACGATGAGCAGGCTGACTTCAGAAAAACCTGGAAAGGCTTGCGTGGTCTGATGCTGAGTGAAGTGAGCAGAACCAGGAGAACATTGTACATAGCAACAGCCACGTTATGTGATGACTAATTCTGATAGACTTAGCCCTCCCCAGCAATACAAGGCTAAGACATCCCGAAAGGCCTTGTGATGGAAAATGCTCTCCACATCCAAAGAAAGAACTATGGAGCTTGAATGCAGATCGAAGCATACTATTTGCTATTTTTTTTCTTCTGTTGAGTTTTGTTTCCTCTTTCTGGTGGTTCCTCCTATTGGTTCTAATTCTTACTTACAACATCACTAATGTGAAAATACGTTTAATAGGAATGTTTATGTAGAGCCTATATCAGATTATGTACCGTCTTGGGGAGGGTGGTGGGAGGAAGGGGGAGAAAAATTTTCAACTCAAAAGCATATGGAAGTGATTGTTGATAAATCAAAATAAATTAATTTTTAAAAAAAGAAAAAAAAAGAGCAAGGTCCCCAGTGGGTTGGGAGATCGCAGGTGAGAGAAAGCAGGATGGGCAGGCAGGGCCAGGTGGGGATCTTCCCATTGGAGAGAAGATCCAACAGTCAGGAAGGGATCGGAGAAATAATGGAAAATTGCCTCTCAGGCACGTCAGGGTCAGAGAGGCCCCAAGCAAGACTGGAGAGCAAGAGAGACAGGGCAGGGGAAAGTGGAGAGCGGAGGTCCCTGGCCCAGGACTGCTGGGACTCCCTAGAGCCCTGGCGAGTCACTGCTCTGAGCTCTTTCCTCATCTACAAAATGTGGGGCCTGGAAGAGATCTTCCAGTCCCCTCCCAGCTCTGAGGCATTCCAGGTTCTCTGTTCTAAGACTCTTCTAGGACATTCTAAGACATCTGTTCTAAGGCCCCTTCCAGCACCAACACTCCATGGTCTATGTTCTGATTCTCCCAGGTCTGGCAGTCCACGTTCTGTGTTCTAAGGTCCCTTCCAGGTCTGACATTCCATGCTCTGTGTTCTAACGTCCCTTCCAGCGCTGACATTCCATGGTCTGTGTTCTAAGGATTCTCCCAGGTCTGGCAGTCCACATTTTGTGTTCTAAGGTCCCTTCCAGCGCTGACATTCCATGGTCTGTGTTCTGATTCTCCCAGGTCTGACAATCCATGTTCTGTGTTCTAAGGATTCTCCCAGGTCTGACAGTCCATGATCTGTGTTCTAAGGATTCTCCCAGGTCTGACAGTCCATGGTCTGTGTTCTAAGGTCCCTTCCAGCTCTGATATTCCATGCTCCGTGCTCTAAGGATTCTCCCAGGTCTGACAGTCCATGTTCTGTGTACTAAGGTCCCTTCCAGCGCTGACATTCCATGGTCTGTGTTCTAAGGATTCTCCCAGGTCTGGCAGTCCACATTCTGTGTTCTAAGGTCCCTTCCAGCGCTGACATTCCATGGTCTGTGTTCTGATTCTCCCAGGTCTGACAGTCCATGTTCTGTGTTCTAAGGATTCTCCCAGGTCTGACATTCCATGATCTGTGTTCTAAGGATTCTCCCAGGTCTGACAGTCCATGGTCTGTGTTCTAAGGTCCCTTCCAGCTCTGATATTCCATGCTCTGTGTTCTAAGGTCCCTTCCAGCTCTGACATTCCATGCTCTGTGCTCTAAGGATTCTCCCAGGTCTGACAGTCCATGTTCTGTGTTCTAAGGTCCCTTCCAGCGCTGACATTCCATGGTCTGTGTTCTGATTCTCCCAGGTCTGACAGTCCATGTTCTGTGTTCTAAGGATTCTCCCAGCGCTGACATTCCATGATCTGTGCTCTAAGGATTCTCCCAGGTCTGACAGTCCATGGTCCGTGTTCTAAGGATTCTCCCAGGTCTGACAGTCCATGGTCTGTGTTCTAAGGTCCCCTCCAGCTCTGACATTCCATGCTCTGTGCTCTAAGGATTCTCCCAGGTCTGACAGTCCATGTTCTGTGTTCTAAGGTCCCTTCCAGCTCTGACATTCCATTCTCTGTGCTCTAAGGATTCTCCCAGGTCTGACAGTCCATGGTCTGTGTTCTGATCTATCCCTCCTAGCTCAGAAGTCCTGTGTTCTAGGAGTCTGTGATTCTATGAAAGAGAAGGAGCCAGGGGCTCAGGGGCAGACATACTCAGAGCATGATCCTGGGACTGTGCAGAGGGACAGGCAAAGCCGCTAGAGCAGGTCTGTCTGCTGTCCTGTCCGCCCTAGGAGGAGGAGAGAAACCCAAGCTCTCTCTTCCTCCACCAGGGATTGTGGAAGGGGAGGGGGACACCTGAGGGACCGAGAGCTGCTGGGGCGGTTGAAGCCTGCTTTCCACGTCTCCAGAATCGAAGATTTAGGGCCACAAGGACCCTGAAACTTCCCTTTTATAGATGGGGAACTTACAGTACCGCTGGGGGTTAGGGACTGGTCCAAGGTCACATGGCTGACGGGTGACATTTAAGCCCAGCTCCTCTGATGTTGGACCTGCCCTCTGCTCTGCTTCCTTCCCTTGCTGTCCCTCCACCAAGCAGCAGGCAGCACAGGTGAACAGTGGGCCTGCCTTGGAGTCAGGAGGACCAGGTTCAAGTCTCCCCCTGACACATCCTGGCTGACAAGTGACCCTGGACAAGCCGACTCCAAGGAAGGCTCAGTTGCAGATGAGTGGCTGAGCTGCATCAGTGGAGGGAGTTTTCACACTAGGAGATCCCCTCTCCAATTGCCCATTGGGTCGTGGGTGTAACCTCCACCTCTCAAAGGCACAGGGCACCCCCAACCTCTGGCAGAGCTCGGCAAGCTAGAAGTCTTGGAGGAGGGCCCTCGGGGGGCACAGCCATCCCCTCTCTCACTCACAGCACCATCACCTGCCCCCACGCTCTGGGGAACACGGCCCTAGACTCTTCCCTCTCCAGGCATCCTGCCCAGAGCAACACTCAGCAGTCACCACACTACCGCCCGGGACCAATGGGCCGGCTTCTCTGGGGCGCTGAAAGGCCTTCCCAGTCCTGGCCCTGCCTGCCTCACCCGCTGATTCCCCCTTCCTCCCCTCCACACATTCTCCATAGCCGCCCAAAGGGCTTTCTTGGGGCTCCCCCCTTCCACCCTCACCTCCCAAGGCCCCCCTCAATCCTGTAGCCCACCCGCTTTCCATCTCGCCGTGCCGTCCCTCTCCTCCCTGCAGGGCCCCCGCCTCACTGCAGCCTGCTGCTTTGTCCCTAGCCGACATCTGGCCAGCCTGCTCTCTCCACTGAAGGTCACCAGTGGCCTAGCCCTCTCTCAGGACTCCTCCTCTTCTTCCTCTTCTTTCTCCCCTCCTCCTCCCCTCTTCTTCCTCTTCCTTTTCTTCCTCCTCTTCTTCCTCTTCTTCCTCCCCTCCTCTTCCTCTTCCTCCCCTCCTCTTCCTCCTCCTCTTCCCCTTCCTTCTCCTCTTCCTCCTCCTTTTCTTCCTCCTCTTCCTCCTCCTCTTCCTCCCCCCTTCTTCCTCCTCCTCTCCTCTTCCTCCTCTTCTTCCTCTTCCTCTTCCCCTCCTCTTCCTCCTCCTTTTCTTCCTCCTCTTCTTCCTCCCCTCCTCTTCCTTCTCCTCTTCTTCCTCTTCTTCCTCCCCTCCTCTTCCTCCTCCTCTCCTCTTCCTCCCCCCTTCCTCCTCCTCCTCTCCTCTTCCTCCTCTTCTTCCTCTTCTTCTTCCCCTCCTCTTCCTCCTCCTCCCCTCTTCTTTCTCCTCTTCCTTGGGCTTCCCGGCGCTCACCCTCAGCTCTCTTCTTTGCTCCAGTCTCTGTCTCAGTAATCCCACTCACTCCCATGGTTCCAACCCTCACCCGCCTCCATGCCTACGGCTCCCAAACCTCTACGATTGGTCCTCCCCTTTCCTCCAAGCTCTGGTCCCGCCCTTCCCTCTGCCCTCATCATGCCCGCCGGTGGAGGTGCCATTCAGTTGGTCCTTTGTTCTAGCCTCGCCATCCTCGAACACTTACTAGCCACAGGCTGCTTAACCTTTATGGATCTGAATCATTACTTAACCTCAATGAGCCTCAGTTTTCTCCTCTGTAAAATGGGGTTAATAATGCCTATTAATTTACCTCAGAGTGTCACTGTAATAGTAAAAACCTGGCATTTATTAAATACTTACTATGTGCCAGGCACTGTCCTAAATGCTTTCAAATATTATTTCATTTAAGCCTCACAACCACCCTGGGAAGAAGGTGCTATTATTCCACCCATTTTACAGTTGGGGAAACTGAGGCAGACTTACCTCTTCCTCTCCCTCTCTCTGTCTCTCTCTCCTCTCACTTTAAGGCTCAAATGAGAGAATACATATAATGGCATAAAGGGCAATGTTTTTTCCTTCCCACCTGTGATTTCCTGTCTCAGGCCCTCCCAGTAAGGAGATGCCCTCTTCCCAAGCAGCCCCGCCCCGGCTCTGCGTCTTGTCTGCCCAGCTGCCTCAGGCTCTAAGTGCCCTGGGCCTCAGGCTCACACAGTCAGGATGTGACAGGCAGGGTCTGACTCCAGGGCTCTCGAGCTCCAAGCCTGGCCTCTATCCAGTGGGCCTCTGCCTTGGTAGTGTCACCACCATCTGGGGCTCTGGATCCCACCTCTGGCACATCTGCCAGCCCCCTCATTGCCACCTGCCTGGGCTAACAGACTCCTCTTTTCTGACCCATCCTGCAAATCACTGTCGCAATACTCTTGACTCCATCTGTCTCTGCTCAGTCATCCTCCGTGGCTCCCTATGGCCCACCCAGCTTCTCTGGCGGTCTGCAAAGCCCCTCCCAGCTCGCACCACCCAGCCTCTCCAGCCTGATGTCAGTCAGAGACCACTGCCCACTCAGCACTTCTGCCAAGCCAGCCTCCTTACTGTTCCCCAAACGTGCCATTCACGGCTCACATCCAAGCCTTTGCTGACACTCTGCTCTCTGCCTCTTCCTGCTCATTTTTCTTTTTCTTTTTTTTTTACGTATTTTTTAAAATTTATTTTGATTTATTAACAATCACTTCCATGTGCTTTTGAGTTTAAAATTTTTCTCCCCCTTCCTCCCCCCCACCCTCCCCAAGACGGCGCACAATCTGGTATAGGCTCTACATATTCGTCCTAGTCATTTTTCAAAGTCCACCTCAAAGATCACGCCCTTAAGGACGCCTTCCCTGATCGTTGGAGGGCATAACCCTCTCGTCGCCAGCCTGTTTTCCCCTTCCTAAGGCATGGATCCTGTGCTATCGGGCTGCCTGGGTCTGTGCTAGACTGTGTGGAGGCTCTGTCATGCCAGGCTTAGCCAGCCTTTGCATCTACGCCCGTGGCCGAGCACAGAGACTTACACAGACGAGGTATATGAAGGCAATGAGTGGAAGTCACCACTCTAGGCTGTCAGGCTGGCCTCTCGGCCTGAGGTCAGCAGTGGGTGGCCTGGGGTGGGGGTGGGGCCCCCTGGCTGCAGGCCCCCTTTCAGTCCGTGGGTTGATGGCTCAAGGCATCAGGCTTGCTACAAATTCGAGGAAAGAGGAACTGATACTGGGATGGTTCCCAATCCTCCCCTGACCTTCCAGGTCTAAGAATGCAAGTCACTGGGCTGCCAGACTGGAAGCCATCCCACTTCTCCTAATGAGCTCAGTCGCTTCCTGCCCCACCCTGATTGGGCCCCCCTCTCTCCCATGGCCTTGGCTGGTAAGACAGGGCTGGTAAGAAGCCCCAAGCCTGGACAATGTAACCACAGCGATACTGGGGGGACCTATTAATCCAGTCGACTGCTATGGAAAGCCATTTGGAATTAGGCTAAAAATCAAGTAACCTGCTCGAACCCTTCGACCAAGGCACCCTGCTGCTGGGCAGATGCCCTGCGAGCGTCCAGGACACGCCAAGATATTCAAGCACCATTTTGTCTGGGACTCAGAGAACTGGAAACAAGTAGATGTTGATTGATGGGGGATGGTTAAATAGACGTGGTACAGGAATGGAACGGGCTCAGAGAAATGGTGACCAGAAAGAGTTCGAGGAGGCATGGGAGGATTTCTATGAACTGATGCAGGGTGAAGTGAGCAGAACCAGAAAAACAGTGCACGTGACAATGAGGACAGTGTCCGTGGAGAGAAGGCCAGCGCCAAACACAAGAATGAGAACGAGGGAGGTTAGCTGGTGGGTAATGAGAAGATGGGAGAAAGTGGACCCCCTCCCCTCATTGTGCAGGTGGGGGCCTATGGGTGTGGAACACTGCATAGACAATCAGAAGCAGCCCAGCATTGTCTGTGCTTGGCATCAATTTTAAAAGTTAGAAATGTATTGTGCATGACTGCACATGTATAGCTTGCCTTCTCAAGGAGGGGGAAGAGGAGGAAGGGAGGGAGAGAATTTGGAACTCATAAGTTTGAAGAATAAATGTTAAAATTGTTTCTACATGTAATTGGAAAAATAAAATATAAAAATTCTCCTTCCCCAAAAAAAGATATCTTAAAGAGTCTCGTGTCCAGAAAACGTTCTCTAGTAGTGGACTGGCCCTATATACCAGCTCTGCCAATTGTGAGCTGCGTGACTCTGGGAAAGTTCCTTCACCTCTCTACACCTCAGTTTCCTCATCTGTAAAACAAGGCTGTTTTGTCATGTCCCACTCTTGGTGACCCCACTAGGGGCTTTCTTGCCAAAGACACTGGAGGGTTTGCCATTTGCCGCTCCAGCTTATTGTACAGATGAGGAAACTGAGGCCAAAAGATGAAGTGACTTGCCCAGGGCCATCCAGCTGGTAAGTGTCCAAGGCCAGCTTCGAACTCAGGAAGAGGAGTCTTCCCGACCCCAGGGCTGGAGCTCTACCCACTGCCCCTGGCTGCCCCAGAAAATGAGGGGCTTTGCCTCAGTAACCCCTAAGGTCCTTTTCCAGCCCCAGGTCTTGGAGTCAAGGTCAGATGCCACCTCCCCCAAGAAGCCTCCCTTGATCTCCCCAGCTGGCTAGCTTTCCTCAACTATCCCTAGAGCGACTTCTCTGGGTCCCACCTTTGCCCCCATCATTTCCTAGCTCCTTGTAGAATGCTCCCCGTGACCCACTTTGTCTCAAGTGACCCCCCCCTCCAGGCACTCTACATGTCCAGAGAAACTGGACCAGGCTGGCGAAGGGGTCACATGCTTGGCAAGGGATATTTGTCTCCTCCAAGGTGAATTTTGCCTTCCCTGACAGGGAGAAAGGCCTTGGAGACCACCTAGATGATACAGCCCCCTCCTCTCACAGAAAAAGGAGGTGGGCCGAGGGCCCCTGCCAAGAGAGGAGCAGAGACGCTCAGCCTGGAACCCAGCTCCTCTTCTCTCTGCTACGGCAAGCTCGGTGCTCCCTCCCTGACACTAGGAAATGAGCTAAGTCCAAACACGGGTGAGTCACCCAAATCCACTTTTGGGGAAAGGGCCGACTCCCTGAAGCGGCCCCGGGGGCTCCTTCCTTGGGCCAAGCCTTCCACAAAGCACACACTCAGCCCTGACTTGCTTTCCCTTAAGTCCGGATTGCCAGATGTGAGGTCAACTTGCATCCGCTTTGCTCTCTCCCTACCAGGTCCTCCACCATATCGCCACCCCGCTGACCAGGTCCAATTTCCATTGCATTCTCAGAGGCCCAGCTCAGAGGTACCCGATTTAGCTCCCTGCCACCCGCCCTTCCCTTCCTTCCTCTGCACTCACAGGCTCTGATCCTGGGCTGGGAGGCTGGCATCAGGGCCTGCCCTGACCCCGTTCCATGTCACCACAGCCTCGCGGGCTCCTCCAACAAAGTGGGTCTCCCCACGTGGTGACTCCCACTGCTCCATGGTCCGCACCACAAGACGGGTGGCTACACCCTGCAAGTTCCCAGAGTGGGAAATCTCAGGGCTACGAGGGCCGGTGATCGCCGAGTGCAGAATCGACCTTAGAGAACAGATGCTGCTGACTTGAACATCAGAACTGGGGGTGGGGGGCTTGGAACAGGGAACGTCAGAGCTGGGGGACTCAGCACAGCATTGAACAGTGCTCTAGGCCCCCTTAGAACAGTGCCTGGCAGAGTATGATGATATACTTGATAAATGTTAGTTGATTGAAAGAACATGGAATGTCAGAGGTGGGAAGGGCCTTAGAACACAAGACAGAATGTCCAAACTAGAAGGGAACTTAGAACACGGAATGTCAGAACCAGGACAGACTTTAAAGTGGATCTGGGACAGACCTTAGAAAAAAGAACATGGAATGTTGGAGGTGAGAGTGTCTTTAGAACAGGGAATGTCAGAGCCGGGAGGGCCCTTAGAACATGCAATGTCAGGGCTAGGAGGACTCTTAGAATAGTGAACGTCAGAGCCGGGAGGGCCCTTAGAACATGCAATGTCAGGGTTGAGAGAAGCCTTAGAATATGGGATGTCAGATCGGTTGTCCAGATGGCATAATGAGGGCTCAGAACAGGGCATGCACTTGCTCAAAGTACCCCCTTCTGACATCCCATGTCCTTGGGCCCCTCTCAGCTCTGACATTCCCTATTCTGAGTCACTTGGGGAATTATTATTTGAGGGGTCCCCAGGATGACTGCCACATTTCTCACCAATCACTCAACAGACAAATGTCTGTCTATTCAGTGCTAACTGCCAGCCAGGTGCTGTGCTAATTGCTCAGGACACAAAAGGAGACCAAAGACGGGCCCTGCCCTCAAGGAGCTTACAATCACCAGCGATTCTGCATCAGGGTAAGCTCCCGGGCCTAGTTCTAAGTCCCTAACTGAAGTCCTATCATGGGACTCAAAGCAAAGCCTCAGGATCCCAGAGTCTCTGCGCTGGATAAGACCTTAGAAGTGTCTAGGCCAAATCACACCAGAAAAAAGAATCCCCCAGACCACACAGCCAGCAGACGGCCACCCAGCCTCTGCTTGAGGATGGAAAGCAATCTGATACAGTGGGTTGGGAGGATCTGAGTTCAAATCTCATCACTTATGTCACCCTGGGCAAACCATTGCTCTCTGGGCCTCTGTTTTTTCCCCTGTAAACTGAGGGGGCTGGGCAGGGTGGGCCTCAGGGCCCTTCCGGTTCTAGAGCTAGACTCAGTGGTCTCTAGTGAGAGGCGGCTTATTCTGGACCACTCTTCCTAATTTTTCCTAAATCATCCCAGAGAGTTTCCGCCACCAAGCCTAAATCTGCCTCCTTACCGCTATGCTTCTGGGCCACCAGCTCCTCAAGCCTTCTCTTTTCTGGGCGTTCTAGCCTCCGGGCCTTTAACCGATGCGCCTAGGGCATGGCCTCTGGCCCTGTCACCATCCTGGTTTGCCTCCTCTAGGTGTTCCACAGTTCTGTAGCCCTTTCTCATCTCCAGATCCTCCTTGCCAAATCACAGGGCCCCCATGTGGGAATGGCCCTCGGAATACACCTGGTCCCCCCTGTCCCTGAACCAGAGTCCCTCTGCAACGTCCCAAACAAACAGCCACCTCGTCATTCCTTGAATACCTCCCATGAGGTAGAGCTCCCTCTCTCCCTGGGCAGCCCGATCCTTTTTGGGATGGCTCTGGAATCACCCTAATCTTACAACGTGTGTGACCTTGGGCAAGTCACTTAAAATGTCTTGGCCTTATTTGTCATCTGTAAAATGGGTTTGACTAGGGCCTAGCTGGTAACCTCGCCAAAAGGGAAAGTTTAGATCAGGGGTGGGGAGCCTGTGGCCTTGAGGCCCCCTAAAAGGATCTGTTCAGTAGAACTTGGACTCGGTTGAACAGCTGCACCCAAGGACCTAGAAGGCCACAGACAGCCTCGAGGCTGCAGGCTCCCCACCTGGGACGAGGTGGTCTCCAAGGGCCTTCCGGCTGCCGTTTTAAGTGAACCATGGTCTGGTGACGCGTGTCTACCTATCCAGCTATACAAACAGATAGATAGCTAACACACACACAGAGACATATATCTGTATGGATGACTGCACTTCATTTCCCACCCTCTCCGCAAACCTTGCCCCTTCCCAGCCCCACTCACCGAGGGCCCCGAGGCCCCTGAGTCGGTGTCGTCCACAGAGAGGGAAGAGCTGCTCCGAAGCCTGGAGCGCCGCTTCTTCAGCAAGTCAGCATCCCGAACGTGGGAGAAGGAGCCATGGGCCCGAGGAGGGGGGACAGGCCCCATGCCGGCCTCACTGTTCAGCGAGGGCCGCCTCAGTCTGACCGCACCAGGCCCCGTCCCGTTTGTCAGCCAGTCAGCCGGGGACGGCGTCCTGGTCCTGACCGCGGGGCCTTCAGCCCTGGCTCTGGCATCCTCGGAGCCGCTGGCCTCCTGGCTCCCAGCATCCTTCTTGGCCTTGGTTGCATCCATCCCAGCATCCTTTGGGGCAACAGGGGCCCCCGTCCTGGAATCCTTTGTGTCCCCATTAGACTGCTGTCCTGAGCTCTTTGCAGGCATGCCCACCCCTGGGCTGGCCTTCCCCTCTTCTTCCTTAGGCTGCCTCCCAGCAGCCTTTGGGGGCTCCTTCGAGGGACCTGGGCTGGCATTGTCCCTGTCGTCAGTCACAGCCCCTGCCACGTCCCCGCCACGCTCCCGAAGGCGCTGGGCCAGGTGGCTGGAGCCCATGGCTTCAGGCAGCTCAGGCTCAGGGCCGCCCACCCTGTAGGTGCTGGCCCGGCCGCCACCCTCCACTTGCACCAGCTGCAGCTCCTGGCCTGTGCAGAAAGCCCGGATCTGACACAAGTAGGTCATCACGATGAGCTTGTCCGGGACGGCCAGGAGCACCATGTCTGCAGGCTCCAGCAGCCGTGAGACACCCAGGGCCGCAAAGCCATCGAAAGCCTGGGTAGGGAAGGGCACAGGCAGTAGGAGGGGCCAGATCCCGAGCCCCTGGCCGCCACCGGGGGGAGTTCCCACCCTGTCTCCAGCAACAGCCCCAGAACTTTCTGGTGACCAGAGACGGGGATTTTTTCACCCAAGCCACCATCCAGGGGATTTATGGGGCCACAGGACCACCCCTGGCAGAAGGACCAAGCTCTCTGCACTTTCTGTAGGACCAGGAGGTGCAGCAGAGCAGTGGGGAGAGTCTCGGATTGGGAATAGGAGTCCTGGGCCTCAGTTTCCCCATCTTCAGAACAAGGAGGGGTGAGCTGGATAGCCTCTGCCCCACTCTAGTTTAGCCCACCTCCCCATTTTAGAGGTGAAGAAAATGAGGCCTTGGGAGGTGAAGGGATTTGTCCCCAATCACCCAGGTAGCAAGAGGCCGGGGAAGGGTTTGAACCTGGGCTCTCTTCACCTGACAATATCGCCTCCCGCCCCAGCTCATCCTCCCGAGCTCCCCTCGCCTGTCACACATACCTGCTTGTTGTTATGTTTGATATTCTGGGGGTCCAGGGCTGCGAAGTCACTGCAGGGCCAGAAAGCCAAGCTCAGGGTCAGAGGCTGGGGCAGGCTCTCTGGCCTACCTGCTCTCCCCACCCCCAGCACAAGGACAGAGTCACTTACAGCCCACCAAGAGCCTTCTCCAGGTCGTCCCTCTGAGAGACACCACGTAAAGGGCAACGGTGTCTAACCCCATTTTACAGATGAGGAGACCAAGGCCCAGAGGGAGCCGGCATGTGCCCATGACCACACGCCCAATCAGTGTCAGAGCCAGGATTCAAGCAAGTGCTCTCCCCTCCCCCGCTTCCCAGCACTTCCCCCCAGCCTCTCACATCTTGTCCGGATGGAAGTAGTGTAGGATGGCACAGAAAGCCAGCCCGTTGCGCCATGATGTGGTGAAGTTGGTGACACGGACACCTGGGTAACTCTCTGTGACCTCCTGGCACCACTCAAGCAGGGACTGGCTGGAGCTGACCTGGGAGCGAGAGAAGACACCACCTCAGTGCCGGAGCCTCAAAGAGGCCTGGGTGCTGGTCTGCAGGTCCAGCCCCTGGCTCGGGACCTCCTAATCTGCCACAGAGAAGAGAGCTGGGCATTGGCACCGCCCACTGACCCCAGCTCTGGGGCTCCTGGCACGCTGCTTGTCCAGGGCCTACTCGCCAACCTCTGGGATCATTGTTTTCTCCCAGGGCAGCGACTACAAAAAACACCGTCCTTCACCAGTGCCAAGCACTGGGCCCTCAATCTGGAGGCCACGTGGCCAGTGCAGATGTGCCGGGCATAAAGGCATCAGGGAAGCTCACCCAAGAGGCCGGACCCACCCCAGCCCCAGTCAGTGGCAGAGGCCACCAGCAGCCCGCACCCAGAAGGCCCCCCGGTGTCAAGGTGCCAGGCTCCCCATCCATGCCATGCTGGTCCACACTGGGAGGACCAAGAGGGGCAGAGGTAAGACCTCGAAGCCTGCAGGAGAGCTTCGCCACCCTGCTTCTCAGGCAAGCTCAGACCTGGAAGAAGGGGCAGCATGCCAGAGTTGGCCTACACCTCTTCCCCCCATCCCATCCATGCATGAATCATTCTCTCCAGTTAGCTCAGCTTTTGCCCCAAACATCCTGATCTTGGGGGGTTAGTGAAAAAGCAGCAGGCCAGGAGGGCTCATGGGGGCCCCTGTCCCTACCTTGGTGCCCAGGGGAGGCTCCGGGCCTCCCCCCCAGCCCTGAGGCCTCCTGTCTTCTTCAGGCCATTCCTGGCTGGGGGGTGTTGGTGCAGAGAAGGCAGGAGAGCCCCGGGCCTCCCCTTCCTCCTGCACTGAGGCGGGGGCCACCCAGGGGAAGCTGGTGGCTGTGGTCATGGGGGCTTCTTCCCCAGCCCCCCCACCTGCTGGGTCTGGACTTGGCTCCTGGATAGACCCCTCAGATTCTGGCTCTGCTTCTGACTCCTCCCCCAAACCCAAGAGTGCCCATCCCGTCACTTTCCCAGCTGATGTCGCCTTTCTAGACATCAAAATCCCAGCCTCCAGCTCCTCGGTCCCCAATATCTCAGCCTCCAGCTTCTCACTCCCTGGCATCTCAAATGCCAATTTCTCAGTTCCTATTGCTTCATTCTCTAATACACCAGGTTCTCCCTTCTTGGTCCCCAATATTCCAGCTGTTTCCTTCTTCCCCAACACCCCAGCTTCTGTCTCCTCAGCCCCCATTGTCTCAGGTGTCAATATCTCCTCAGTCCCCAATACCTCAATTTCTATAGCCTTAGTCCCCACTATCTCAAGTGCCTGAATCTCAATTTCCGTCTCCTTAGGCCCCAGTATCCCAGATTCTGTCTCCATCCCCAACACCCCAGTTTCTGTCTCCTCAATCCCTACTATCTCAGGTGTTGGTGTCTCTTCAGTCCCCAATACCCCAGGCTCTGTCTCGGTCATTTTTAACACCCCAGCTTCCATCTCCTCAGTCCCTAGTACCCCAGTTTCTATAGCCTTAATCCTCACTATCTCAACTGTCTGAATCTCAATTTCTGTCTCTTTGGTCTCCGACACCCCAGATTCTGTCTCCTTAGGCCCCAGTACCCCAGATTCTGTCTCCATCCCCAACACCCCAGGCTCTGTCTCGGTCATTTTTAACACCCCAGCTTCTATCTCCTCAGTCCCCAATGTACCAGGTGCCAAAATCTCTGCTTCTGTCTCCTCAGTCCCCAGTACCCCAGTTTCTATAGCCTTAGTCCCCAGTACCCCAGATTCTGTCTCCTCAATCTCCACTATTTCAGGTGTTGCTGTCTCTTCAGTCCCCAGTACCCCAGTTTCTATAGCTTTAGCTCCCACTATCTCAAGTGCCCGAATCTCAGTTTCTGTCTCTCGGGTCTCCGACGCCCCAGATTCTGTCTCCTTCATCCCCAATCTCTCAGCTCCTATCTCCCTATTCCTCAACATCCAAAATTCCGCCTCCCTCATCCAAGCCCCCGCTTCCTTAATCCCCACTACCTCAGGCCCTGTTCTTGGAGCACCCCCTACTCCGACCCCTACCTCCTCCCCGCCCCTCAGCATCCCAGCGCCCGTGTCCTCAGTCCCTGTTAGCCCAGCCCCGGCCCCATCCACCTGTCTGTCCGTGCTCCCTGGATGAGCGCCATTCCTGCTCACCTGGGCCATGGTGCCTTCGGCTCCCGTGGTAGGTACCCCCAGGGCCCCTGGCCCCTCTTGGCCCCTCTCCTCTGCTCTCCCACTGTCCTGTCCTGCAGCTCTTTCCGCTATGCCCAAGGGGAGCTCCCCAGGGCCCCCGATGACTCCTGCCTCAGCCCCAGGCCCAGCTCCATGGACTGGACTGGGGGCCTCTGGGTTCTCATTCTCCTGAGCTGGAGGATGCTGGTCTGGCCCCTGGAGTTCTGCAGGGCCACGGTCCTGAACTTGGGGCTGTTTTACTTTCTCATCCGCTTCCCTAACCTCTGGCCTCCTAATTTCTTGGCCTGAAGTTGCTTTAAGGGGGACCTCATTAGTGGCTACTCCTGACTGGCTCTCCCTGTGGGCTCCTCCGGGGGCGTCTGGCTTCCTCCCAGCATCCTCTGTGGCGACTGCTGACTCCTTGGCCTCTGGCCCCCTCCCAGACTTCTCCTCCAGTGCTCCCCCTCTGGCCTCTGGCCCCCTCCCAGCCTCCTCCTCCTTCTCTTCCTCTTTGGCTTCAGCCCCCTCCCCAGCCCTTGCCCCTTGGCTCTGGACCTCCCCTACTCCTTGTCCCATCTCCTGGTTCTCAGTGCTCACAGCTGCCTGCCCAGCTCTGTCCCTGTCCCAGGCCCCTCCGCCCCCCTGGGGGGGGCACTCCTTTCTCTCCTCCTCCTCCCTCCTGGGATGCATCCCTGACACTCCTTTGGCCTCTCTCTCCTGCTCCAAGCTCTAGCTGATGGGCTCCCCCTCCTACGGGTCCTGCCTGCTCCCCTGGGGGGTCCCCTGGGGCTTCCTCCTTGTTGGCTGGAGGGGTCGGGTGCAGGGGGGAGGTGGCCACTCTCCTGAGCCGGGGGGCTGGGATGGGGGAATCCTCGAGGGGTTGCCATGGGGACCTGGAGGAGACAGGATGGAACAGTGTCAGAGTCTGTACGGGGAAGATGAGTCTGGCCCTTCCCCCTCCCTGAAATCAGCCTTCCCCAGGCCCCTTCTTTTGGGCCTAGAACTTCCCACTTGAAACCAGTTGAGACACAGAGGAGGAAGCAGGGAGGGGCAGGGAAGGAGGGGCAAGAGAGGTGCCTGGAGAGGGGGCTGGCACCAAGGCCCAGCTAAGAGGGAAGTGATCTGGGGAAACTGCATTTTCTGGAAGGGCTGGAGTAACATGGCAAGAGGGGGTGGGGTGGAGAATGAGTCCCAGGACCCGGGCTTGAGCCCTGGGACACACACTCGCTCTCCCTGGGGTCTTGGTTTGCTCATCTGTAAAATGAGCAGGTTGGATTCTGTGGCCTCGGGCCTCGTAACCCCCCCCCCCGTGCCCGCCCACCATGCTGCCACCATGCTCTGACACTGACTGCAGAGCCCTCACCTTATCTCCTGCTCGGGTCCCTGGAGTGGCTGGGCCTCGGTGCCCATCCTGCCCCCAGCTGCTTCTGTCTCCTTCCTGGGCTGGCCCCCCGGGCTCGGCAGGCCTCGATGCCCCCTGTCCCCCTGGCCCCGGGAAGCCCTGAGAGGGGGCGCAGGGGCAGGGGTGGGGGCACTTACAGGGGCTGGGCTGGGCTCCTTAATGCCACCCTCCTCCAGTGGAGCCTGGGACGCAGGGTAGGCAGCAGGGTGGGCAGAGGCCACTTCTGGCAAAGGAAGGGATGGTCTGAGGGGGGCAGCTCAGCCCATCCTCCTCCCTCGGGGGCTGCCCCCTGCCACTGCTCACCCGGAGGCCCCAGCTCCCCCGAGCAGAGCAGCCTCCCGGCCTCACCTCCCTTCCTGGAGATGGCCCCAGAGCCAGACCTCCCTCCTTCCTCCTCCTCACACACAGTGTTCAGCTCCCGGGATGGATCTGCAGGGGCCACAAGGGGTGGAGAATGGGAGACCAGTTCAGCAGGTCCCCCCATACAGGCCAGCCCCCCATGCCGAAGAGAGAGCTGGGGTCATACCTGAGAAATGCCCCGACCTCAGGGCTGCAGCCCGACCTACAGAGTTGGAGGAGAGACCAGGAAAGATAGCAGAGCAGAAACCGAGGAGACAGCGGTAAAGGTCAGAAAAAGCCTGAGGGGTGAAGAGCTGGGGCCCAGAGCAGGCCTGGAGGGTCTCGAAGGGCCCAACACCGCTTCTCGGTGCGGAGGGCACCCCTAAGCCTACGAGGAGCAGCCCAGACCCAACTCGGACTTGGGGCCCTCTCCCAGACCCCACCTGGCTGGGCAGGCCTGGCCCGGGCCTCAGGGGCCCCCTGAACCACTGCATCCTCTTCATCACTCTCAGCAAAGTCCTCCAGGTTTCCCACATCACTGGGCTTCACACTCATCAGGCTGGCTAAACTCTGCATGTCATCATCCCTGAGGGCAAGAGCCGGGAAATTGCACCTTCCCTTCCCCCATTCTTAAGCTGCCTCAAGCCATCTCACCTCTCCTGTGCCTTTGCCTAGGCTGTGCCCCACACCCCATGGGCCTTCCCAAGTTCCACTTAAGTGATACCATCTACATGGAGTGGGAGTAGGGGTGGGGATGGGGCTCTCCCAACAGTCCCTAATTGTTGAAGCGCTCCACCTCCCCTGAAATTGTATAGATCATGTATATATTGTCTCCGTATTAGAATGGAAGCTTACTGAGGGCATTTTTATTAATTTTTATTTTTGTAGCTCCAGGGCCTGGTACACGGTGGGTGCTTAATAATTCTTGCTGAAGTAAATTGGACTGAGATGGGAAAAGCACGAAGACTATGGGAAAGGCACTCACGTGGCTCGGCCTTCCCTGACCAAGACTCCGGACAGGGTCAGGCTCAGCTCCGCGTTCAGTACTTTCACCGATTTTGGCTTTAATTTCAACCGAAGAGGCACCTGGGACGGGACAGGCCCCGCATAGCGGGCCAGGTCCACGTCTGCAGTGGCCAGCACCTTGCGCTGCCCCTTGGACTCCTGGGAGAGAAGAGAAGGACTTGATGTCAGAGATCTGTGTGCGCCCCGGGAGATCACAGGAGCCCCTACACCACCATTTACCTCCTCAGGCCACCAAGCAGGTCAGAAGGCCACAGTCCAGTGTGTCTGGACCCTATGCCTGCCAAGCTTGGGGGGATGGGCGGCAGCTGGTGCCCGGCTGACACGTGAGCCCCCAGAGCCGCTGCCAGACATGAGGGACACTAGAGGAGGGGATCCAGGAAGCACGGTGACCAGCTCCCCAGCAGTGGATCTGGATTCGAGCTCTAGCAGGGTGACCTTGGGCGAGTTACGTGGCCCAAATGAAGGGGGAACAAATACTCTCTGAGGGCTCTCCTGGCTCTAGAGGTGAGGCGCCAACTTGGGTGTCCTTTGTAAATCACTTCACCTTCCCGGGCCTCAGTTTCCCCCTCTGTAAAATGAGGGTTGGACTAGATGGTCTCTGAGGTTCCTCCCAACCCCAAATCAACTCATGTATTTAGCAACCTAGCAGAATGGGAGCTCCCTGAGGGCAGGGACTCAGCCCGCAGCAGCGCATCTGACACACAGCAGCCAGCTAATTTGGGGGAGGTTGATCGAATAAAATAATATAGATACGGTCACATAAAAAACAAGCACACTTGAATTTCAAAACTCCAGATTCCTTCACTCACGTTCTCGATGATGAATGTCCATTCCTTGGCCTCATACTGCTCCACATGGGGGTCCTGCAGGGGGTCAGGAGCAAGAATGAGGGGTCAGGAGCCGATGGAGGAGGGGCAGGGAAGGGACCAGGGGCTTTGGCAGGGAGCTGAGCAGAGGGCTATGAGAACACGTGTGCATTTGGTCCCACTCTCCCAGGGCCTCAGGGGACCTCTCAGAGCTTCAGTGTCCTCTTCTCTCAAACGGGACAGAAATCCTGCCTTGTCTCCCTCTCCACTCCCAGAGCGTCCTGGAGAGCCAGTAAACATGACCAGGGTCAAGAGCATTTTGGAAGAAGGTGAGAGAGATGAGGCGGAGGCAGAGATAACGGGAAGAGACGGCCTTCTGCCCATGCCAGTCTGTGACAATGCCTGTTTGCCATGTAACACGCTCCACGCCAATACCATGTGTCATCTCAGCTAGTAAAATAGAAGCTCCCGGGAACCCTGATGAATTATCAATGGCCAGTCTCCCTTCTGGGGACCTCGAGATGGAACATACTTGCCTTCCCCCAGTACAGAGGTGGGGGACTACAGGTGGGGAGTATTTTAAAGACTCAGATAAGGACGCCGGGATTGATTCTTTCGCAAAATTTATTTGTTGTTCCTGTTAGAAGGTAGGGGTGGGACTGGGAGATGGACGACAAGTAAAAGGGAAATGATTTTTGTGAAAACAAAAGGAATTGTTTAAGCGGGAGAGTTTAACGGGGCTGGGGTTCCCATTGTGTGTGTGATCCCGGCTTTAACCACTCTGTGTCTCAGTGTCCCTTTCTGTCAAATGAGGATAATAATTCTCACACTACTTACCTCCCGGGATTGTTGGGAGGTAATTAATTGCTTTAGAATCCATAAAAGCTTAGAGTGATTATCATCATTGTTGTCATTGTTATTATCCAGGTCAAAGGTTTTGTAAAATGTAATAGTTCCATGGGAACCATCGATGATGACAATGGTGATGGGAAGCAGAGAGGCTTAGTGGACAGCCCAGAGTCATGAAGCCTTGGGTTCTAATCCTGTGTCTGACATGGGAGGCTGATGCAGGGCAAATCATTCAGTGACCCAGGAATCTCTCTAAGACGAAAGGGTGAAGACTTGGGCAGCAAATGAAACCATATTTGTAAAGTGCTGGGCACAGCCCCGGCACATGGTAGAGATTTAATAAATAGGAATTTAAGGCATTTAATAAGTCCTCCCTCCCTCCCTTTCTTTCTTCCTCCCTCCCTCCCTTTCTCTTTCCTTCTCTCCTGCCCTCCCTCCCTTTCTTCCTTGGTTGGTGCAGGGAATTTCCTACCCTGCAGAAATCAGAGGTCTGAATTCCAAAAAAGAATCAGTATTCTGTTTCTCCACTGGACCCTGAGC
Source organism: Phascolarctos cinereus (assembly GCF_003287225.1). NCBI lineage: Eukaryota > Metazoa > Chordata > Mammalia > Diprotodontia > Phascolarctidae > Phascolarctos > Phascolarctos cinereus. The sequence continues at coordinate 256,424,898 of NW_027556402.1, read as the reverse complement.
TCCATTCGGCCAGCTCCGTGTCTTATCAGAACTCAGGGCTCTGCATACAGCTAGTGCCTCATAATCCTTGTTGAGCTCAGTCAGGGTCACTGTCGCTTCCTGGATGTCCCCATCAGGCCTGTGTCAGACCCTTGACCAAATCCTGTTGGGGTCCTGTGTTACTGCCTGCCCAGTGCCCTGGCGTGTACGAGGGCTCACCCGATAGAGCGTCACAGAGATGTCCACGTTCTCTGGCACCATCCACACCACCATGCCCCGATAAGGGTTCTGGATCCCAGGCTGCCAGCTGTGGGCCTGTGGAAAGATTTCTGAGCCCCCCAGATCTCCCTCCCTAACCCTGCCTCTCCCCCAACTCTCAGGTCTCCCATCCAAGAACCAGGAGGCAATGTGGACTCAGACAGAAATGGGAAGTTTGGTTCACCCCTGGGTCTTGGGAGACTCACCTTAGAGCAGGCACGTCGGTTCCTCCGGGTCCATACCACCACCAGCTTGTCTGGCTGCCTAAGGGCGAGACCAAGCAGATGGAAAGGGAGGAAGCTTGCTGGGGCTGCCCCCCGCGTCCTGCTCACTCTCCAGCTGCCATGGAAGGGAAGGGTCAGGCAGCTGGTTCCCTTATCTTGTGGCACAGTCGTAGGGTGGAGACTCTAGGGCAGGGTGGAGCATGGGGGCAATAGGGCAAAGGGTAGAAAGAGAAAGGGCTGGGAGACAGAGGGCTGGCAGAGGACAGGAAAGGAGAGGCAGGCAGACATACAGCCATCCACAGACAGAGGCACAAACCAGCTCGGGGCCCAGACAGCCACCTGCAGCATACAGGGACACCCTGCAGACACGCACAAAAGGAGGAAAGGACTGTTTGGGCCTGTCCTTTCTCTAGCTCTGCTCAGCTTCATGCCCAGTACCCTATGGCAGAACAGTAGCTCTCTCTGCAGAAGAAGGCAGGGTCTCCCTACTTTGGTTGTAGGAGAAAAGGAAAGAGAATTCTCTGCCCTGCCCCCTTATGTTCATCCATTTGACCAACTTGGTGTCTACTGCGTTCAGGGCGCAGAGCAGAGGCCAGGTTTGGACAAGAAACAGTGCCTGCCTTAGTGGCATTTACAGGATTGGGGTGGGACAAAAATCAGGGAAGGAGGAGGTGGCATTTAACTTGGTAAGGATTCAGTAAAGATGAAGAGGCAGGCACAGCCTGAGCAAAGACACAGAGGTGGGAAAATGGGGGGGGGGGGAAGTTTGGCAAGAATATCCAGTGTGTGGAGGGGAGCAAAATGGGACAAAGCTGGAAAGTGGGGAGGGAGGGCCTGGAAGACCAAGTAACTCAGCGTCATAAACGTGACATCCCCATCGCCTCCAGAAGAGAAGAGGCTTCTCAATGGGAAGTAGCCTCTATTTGGGAAGTTCTGCTGGGGGCAGGCGAGAGGGCCAGCCACTGGTTGGCGGCCCACAAAGGGCGGGGCTGGACTGACTCAGGCTGGGGCACTGCCAAGCAGGAATGGGCAAAGCAACTGGCCAGCTGATACAAGCAGGTGCCGCTCTCTGCCTTTCAGCCCACCAGCTCCCCTCTCAGTTTCATCACTGGCCTGAGGCTGGCATGCTTTGCTAGCTACCCCCAAAGCACTGCCTCTGGCCCCAGGGTCCCTAGCTGACACCCCTCCCTGTCACAGACCCTTAGGTATTATAGTGGCCTATAGGGGGTATTACAATGGGGTGGGTATGGAGCCTATATAGATGGCTGGTTAGAAAGCGGGAAAACAGCAAGACCCAAAGCCAGAAAGGTCTGGAGCCTAGGTCTGAATCCTGCCTGTGTGGCTCTGGAGAAATCCCTGCCCTTCTCACAGCCTCAGTTTCCTCATCTGTCAAATGAGAGGCTTGGCTCAAGGTTCCTTCTGCTCCTGTGACCTCTATTTAGGCCAGTTCCCCAGGGCAGGAGCAGACAAGTGACTCCCAGCCTCACCCCGACACCCCTAAGCTCCGCAGCTCCAGGAGGTGTCCGACAGAGACATCTCCTGAGTCAATAACCCAGACTAACAGCTCTGCCCAGCCCCAGGGCCACTCTGCCCTTTGCTCAGCATCATTTCCACCAGACTCCCAGTATCCCTGCCCAGATGATTAGCCCTCCTCGACAGATGAGAAAACTGAGGTTCAGAGAAGAAATGACTCAGCCAGAATTACTGTCATTACATGGTGGGGACTAGGACATTCTCAGGCCGGCTATCTTTTCCCTGCAAGGAACAAGGAAAACTCTCTTACTGTGAGTTAGCCCTCTTTTGCTCTGCCTGCATGCCCCCCACCCCAACACCCTCCTAGGCTCCTTGTACTCTGAAGCCTAATTTTAGCCCTCTGGAGGGGCAGGAAGGGAAGAGAGGGTACCGGCAGCTGCGGCCCTAATCCTGACTCCGGAGGGGAAGCTGACACCCGGGCTGCCTGAGGTATATTTAGGGTATGACGAGGGGACAAGAAGCAGCTGGAGGAGGCTGGCTGCCAGGAAGCCACCTGGCCCTGCTTTGGGCTGGGTCACCCAGACCACAAGATGAGAGGGCCCCAGTCAGAGAGATGGCACAGGGGAGCTCCAGGCAGGCTGAGGCCTGCTCATGGGAGCCCTGCCCCTCTCCTTTCCCTGAGGAGGTCTGTCCCTCTTGTTCTTCTTTCTCTCCTCTTTTCCCCAGGGCCTTTCCCCTTGCTCTGGGCTCCTTTTTGAGCTTCTGCTCCTCTGTTCCCTGAGATTCCAAGCTCTTCACTCCCCTCCCCCTGCCTCCTCCCCCCTCTGTAATTCTCTCCAGTCCCCTTTAAGCTTACGGTCTCCTCCTCTTCCCTCACCTCCCTACAGTCTCAGTTTCCCCTTTTAAGGGCATTTCGGAGAAATCTCTCAGCCTCATGGCTCCCTGCCCTGCCAGGCATCTTTGTCCTGTTTCTTCCCCTTCTCTGTCTGGGGGAAGAGCTGGGGAAGAAGCTCTCTGTCCCTTCCTCTGATCTTATACTTGGCTAGTCAGCAACATCCCCCCTTCAGCCCAGACCCCCAGAGATTTGCCATTCCTGCTTCCTAACCGCACCCTGAACCAATCCTCATTCCTATCAAAGGGAAGCAGGGAGAGGGGGCTGGGTTTCTGGTGGCCAACATGATAGGAAGGGGCAAGAGGGCTGGGGCATGACTTAAGAAGTGAGGTAGAGTTCTACGGAGTTCTGGGGGTTTTCACCTTCCCCTACACCCTAGTTCTGAGGAGAAAGAGCAGGCAGCTGCCTGTCATATGCCAATCCCTGCCCCCCTCATGTGGAAGGCAGCTGGGGACCCACTACACTGAATAGCCCTGTTACCCAGAAGGACCCCCCTTCAAATGTCTCCTTCCTCACATCTGCCTCCTCAAACTTTCCTAGGAGCCCCATTTTTGAGGAGGCTCTGTCTGACTGACAGACCCCTGAGCTGGGAGGATGGGCCCTGCTCCTGTCAGACAGAAGAATGTGAGAGGCATCCCCGCCCCCACTAAGGAGGGGAAGGGGAGAAGGGTCAGCTTGAGGAGAGGGCACAGTGTGAGGGCATGGAGGGGCTGGAGCATGGGGGCTGACCCAGGGACATGGGGGAGGGCAGAGAGAGAGAGAGAAGACAGTGCCAGCCTGGGAAGAGGGCACAGTGTAGGGGGAGGCAGGAGTGAGCCCCCTCCCGACCACACTGCTCACACACGCACTGAACACACTCACCATTTCTTGGTGCACTCCACCACCAGCTCCTGATAGCACGCCACGAAATGGAACTTGGCGGCGCGTTTACCCACTCGCTGGAGCCGCTTCCACACCGAGGTCATGGCCTCTCCCCCTCCCCGGCCCCCTCCCCTCAGACACGGTAGTCAGCAGCCCCTACCGGGCCGCGGGGCTCCATTCCGGGTACCATAGGCCGGGCTGGGTGAGTGGATGCTCCTGGCACTCACTGCCCCCCAACTCTCAGGGGCTGGTGTCTCAAAGTCCGCGGCCCGACAGTCCCAGGTCTCAGTGCTGAGCGTCCCCTTCGCTTGGGTCTAGAAGCGACGCGTCCCGTCCCGTCCAGTCTCGTCCTATCCAGTCTAGGCTTGGGCAGCTAGGACGAAGCCTCGGACTCAGGCTCTTCTCTGACCCAAGTTTGGGAGCGCTCGGCGGGGTTGGGGGCGCGCGCCAGGGTAGCTGACCGACACTCGGAGCCAGCGAACTGGGCGCCGGTTTCCTGGAGCCGCACCCCCCACCCCCACCCCGACGGAAGGAGGGCGGGGAAGGGGGTGGGGTGGGGCGGGGGTGGGGGGAGGGGGAGCCTGGCCCTGGGACCTGGAAGCCCGCGAGGCCAGGAGGAGGAGGAGGGGAGAGGCCGGGAGGTGTGGTGTAAATTCTGCGGAACGGCAGGCGGGTGGCCGGGTTTGGGAGGGCGCAGGCTGTCAGGCGGCCAGTGCGCTCCCGTGCTCCCTCGTGGGCGCGGGCCCCGGGACGAGCCTCCCCAAAGTGGGGGTCATCGGGCTCCTAAGGGACTCTGCCTGAACTGGGAGGGCTGCAGCGGGGGCCCACTGGTGGGCTGGGGAGGGGACTGACTGCCCGGCCTGTGCCCATGACCAAGGGAGGCCGGCAGGGGGGACTGGCCGAAGGCGCTAAGCGTGTGCGCTCCTGGTGGGGAGCTGCGCTCGGTGTCATTTCTGTCCATTTAGCCCGAGGTTGTTAGGAGCTGCCTAGGGGTACATCCTGAATGGGAACTGAGTTGGGAGGGAATGCGTGTGTGTGAAGGGGGGCGGGGTCTGCAGAAAAGTGGGTGTGCTTGGCTGGTTGTCATGCCTGCAAATCGGGGCAGGGGGTGAGCTTCCTTTGGACTGGCACTTTGTGTGAATCTCCCACTGTTCAGGGGGGCTTGAGAGGTGCAAGTCTGGTCTAGTGGCTAAGATGGCCTTGGAGCCAGTAAGACCTGGGCTCCCCCCTCTGCCACACACTGCCTGGATGGCTCTGGGCAAGTGACTGCAGCTTTCAGTGAGCTAAGGGGACAAGCAATCTCTTACTGAGGAGGTGCATGAAAGGTGCCTACCTGCATCAGCAAAGGGTGCTTCCTCAGATGGGAATTCCCTATAAGGGTGAAATCCCAGGCCAGGTTCCTATCCCTGTCCCTGGGGAGGGGGAAGGGGTGGAAGTATAGAATGATGCGGGAACAAAAATGGACATCTAGGGAAGGAGGAAGGGATGGACTGGGTGTCTGCTCCCTCCACACATACCACAAGTACCCTAATGTGTTGACAGAAGAGAATCCAGACTGAGAGGTGAGATAGGAGTGCGAAGATCACTGGACCTAAAATTGGAAGACAGGTTCGAACCCGGCTTCTGACACTTACTAGGTGTGCAAGCTTGGGCGAGTTACTTAATCTCTAAAGACTCAGTTTTCTCATCTGTAAAATGGGGACCATACTACCCTTGGGACCTACCATGCAGGGTTGTTGTGAGGTCTAAAGAAGAGAGCAGGGGGCAGCTAGATGGCATAGTGGATAGAGCACCGGCCCTGGAGTCAGGAGGACCTGAGTTCAAATTCTGCCTCAGACACATGATACTCACTAGCTGTGTGACTCTGGGCAAGTCACTTAACCCCAATTGCCTTACCAAAAAAACAAAACCAAATCAAGAAGAGAGCATATCAAGACACCAGCCTTACTGATGATCAATCCCTATTCTGTTCTCTGGAGTCCACTTGATCTGCTTGGAGAGTCGATGCTGAGCTCCGTGAATTATTTACCAGCAGTGGCTGGGTTCCAGGGCCCTTTACTCTTTGTAAAGGCTTGGGGGGGCGGGGGTGTGGAGAGAAGTGTTTGTGGTGAACCTAGGCCGGCTTCACCGCTGTTCCGGGGGGGGGGGGTTCCCGAGCTGGGTGTGGCTCAGCTGTGGGACTGTTGAACTGCAGACTTCTGAGAACTCTGAGACTTCGTGAGCTGTAATGTTTGACAAGGGGCCTGAATGAGAAAGAAGTTTGGAATGTATTATTTTAAGTATCTGCAAGCTTCTCACTCCCCCCCCCCATAAATGCATAGTCCTGCCCTCTTCCCTGGGAGCTGGGCTTCCCCCAAGGTCCCTCTGAAGTTTGTAATCTAACTCTCCTTCCTTGGATGGGGAGAGGGTGGGGAAGAAAGCCCCCTCAGCTGGTTCCTCCCTCCCTCCCTCCCTTCCTCCCCAGGGGAACGTTCTCAACGATGGGTCTGGGAGTGTAGCCCTCTCACTTCCTGCCCCAGCAGGAGCCCCAGCCTTAGCTTCAACTCCACCCCCAGGCTGGGTGGAAAGTTTCTCTCCTCAAGATGGACGGTTCCTTCCACTTCCTCCCCACCCCCATCCCCCTAGGCTCCAGATGGGGTCAAATTTAGCCAGAAGGCCCTGGTTTTTACAGAAGAGGAAATGGGGGGCCCAGGGAGGAGAGGGGTCTTCTTGTCCCAGCTAGCACAGCCCCAACCCGTTAGGGGCAGAACAGGGATCAGAGCCCAGCCCTGCAGACTCCCAGGCCAAGGCTTTGCACACAGGCCTGGCAAGTGGCACACGCGCCAGTCCTAACCAACTTCAGAAGGCCCTGACGCAGCCATGCTGCTCCAGCCCCACCTGCCGGTAGAAGGAGGTGCTACAGCTCATCCCCGTTGTCCGGACACACCTCTTCCCATCCCTAGCTTACAAAAGACAAGAAGTGAGCAGAGACAGAGCCATTTATTTATTTGTGGGGCCCCAAGGCCGAGGTCCCAGTACATTAAATATTGGGCATAGTCCTGCACCCCAGCCCTCCCCATTGCCAAGTGAGAAGCAAGGCCGACCTTTGGGCTGGGTCTTGCCCAATAGCCAAGCTTGACCCCCCAGCTTGCTGGACACTACTCCTACAGGGGCAGCAAAAAATGAGTTATGGAGCTGTTCTCCTTTGCCATGCTATTTGCCCCCATAGCAGAGCCAGCTAGCTTCCTTTTTAGATGTGGAGCCAAGCTGACTGTTGGTGGCAGGAGAGGCTCTAGCGATCTGGCCAAGGTGCCAAGGGCAAAGTTCTTTCAGATGCTTCTTCCCTTGCCCAAGTGATTGGCCTCAAGAGAGCTGAGCTTGCCTGGGAGCCCTTGAAGGGCAGCGGGGGAGAAGAGGGCCTCAGGGTGGATGGGGTGAGTCCACTGACAGCTGGGTCTGGGAGTGGGTGGGAGATAATGCTGAGCCTGGATCTCTAGCAAGTCAATATCTCTTCTCTGAGAGAAGTGACTGAAAGAGAAGGTAGGGAAACCACCTATGGGCCCCAGCCATTCCCGGTAACTAGCACAGTGAGAGATCACAGGGCTCAGGGAGAGTGAGTTCGTGTGCTCACCTGTGAGCCCGGGTGTGTGTACCCCCCCCCGTGTGTACCTGCCTGCACTATATGGGGGGAGGCGGAATGGGCTAGGCCCCGGCCTCGATGGGCCTCCAGAGGGCACCAGGGCCAGGGACCCATCCTCAGAGACTGAATGAGTCCTGCAGCCACTTATCCCGGGAATTGTGAGTCTGGGGGACCCGGAGAGGGGGCGGGTCCCGGGGCAGGCTGCAGTCGGGCGGCTCGTCCTCATCATCAGAGAAGCCTGTGTCCGGGGGGTAGGAGCTGTCCGAGTGCAGGGACGATGACATGTCCTGGCACAGGCTCATGTCCTGGCACAGGTGCTTGTAGTCTTGGATGGACTCGTGTAGAGAGCACAGCTGGCACAGCAGAGACATGTCAAGCTGGCGGAGGCCCACCTGGGGAGGGGCAGGGCAGCGTTAGGAGGGACACCAATGGGTATGCCGGAAGCCGTGACGCCCTCTCCTTCCCCCTGACACCGTGCCTATCCCCCGGCCATCCAGGTTCCCCCATGGCAGTTCCTTTAGGCCATCTCGGTCCTCTACCCCATCACAGCAACCGCTGGCCATTCTGCTCCTCCTTTGCAGCTCCTGCCTCTCCATCCCAGCACGCCCCGGCCATCCATCCTGCCTCCCCAGCATCCTAGCCCTGCCCCCGCGCTCCCATTTCATCCCATCATCCCCCGTTCCCGATCCGACCCGCACCATCTCCTTCCGCAACACTGCCAAAGCCGAGTCCAGGTTGGCTGGGCGGCGCGGGGGCTGCGAGGGTCCCTCGGGGGCGCGACCAGCCCGGCTCAGCTCGTCCTGGATGCGGTTCCGCTGGCTGTAGACGCGCTCCAGGTCCCTCCACGAGCCCCCGCTCGAGTTGAGGAGGCCGCTGAGCCCCCGGGGCAGCGGCGGGAGCCCCTCGAGCGGGCAGCCCAAGGGCGCGGGCGCCGGCGCAGGGCCCCCCGGCAACCCGTTCATGGGCGCGACGCGGGGGGCCGGCGAGAAAATGGGCCCTAGCACCCGGCCCCCTCCTGCCCTCCTCTTCCTCCTTCTCCTCTGGCCGCCCGGCCCTGGCCCCGGCCCGGCCCGGCCCGGGCGCCGCTGCCCCACTGAGTGCCGGCTTTGTTCGGCTCCGGAGAAGCCCCACCCTACGCCCCCTCCCCTCGGCCAAAGGGGCGGAGCCTTTCATAAAAGGAAAACGGACTGTCCGAGCGGCTCCTCACAGTGCTTCGATGTGGCAGGGGGACCGAATGGGAGAAGAGTTTAGGTGCCAAGCATGGGACGGGAGGCGGGAAAGAAGAGGAATTCACCCCAGCTCCAATCTCCTTGGGATGCTCCTAAGGAAGGCCCAACAGGGAGAAGGGGAAAAGGCCGCAGCTCCTTTAAGGTGGGAGGAGACACCAGTGGGAAGCGGGATGGAGGGAGGCAGAGCCCCTTGGCTTCGGGGCCCAGACGGCTACCTCGCCGTCTCCGGCGTATGTTTCTAAAGGACTCCTAAGGGCTGAACCCCACTTGAGGAGGCTGTAGAGGAAGCCCGAGCCATTTTTCCTCCCCTGCTCTCCTGGAGCTCTTGATCTAGAAGCCCTATCGATTATCATGTGGGCGGACTCTATGGTCACCGAGGGCCACTCCAACCTTAGGCTCTTCGGCCCCCCCTTCATTTCCCAAACACAAGTTTGGACCTGATCCGGGACCCTGCTGGCCCACGTCTCCACGGCTATGGTCCACTAGTGCAAACTCAGATCGTGGTTTCAAATCCCAGCCCCTTTTCTTGGGGAGGGGAGGGACAGTATTTATATCTTTTGTTTTCATCACCTAGATCCCCCCTCCATCTCACCCCCAATCTGGCTTCTCATTGGCTAAGTAAGCTCAGGCAAGTCAAAACTCTCCCTAAGTCTGTTTCCTCATCCACAGCAGGAGGACCCTCTCTGGGGACAGGGCCAGGGCACCCAGGGGCTGGCCCCTCCCAGGGTTCTCTCCTTTTCTTTAAGAGTTCTGGGGGCTGCTAGGTGGTGCAGTGGATAGAGCCTTGAAGTCAGGAGATCTGACCTCAGACACTTTACACTTACCAGCTGTGTGACCCTGGGCAAGTCACTTAACCCCAACTGCCTCACCAAAAGGCGACAGTTCTAGGCATCCCTGCTTCACCTCATACACCAGCACAAGTCTGCCAGGCTACCTCTCACAGGAAAGGGATAGTGGGAAAATGGCTAAAGACTCTGGGCAGGGATGAACCTCAAGAGATTGCGGAAGCTGGACTGTCATTTCCCCTGTGAGATAACTGAGGCCCAGAATCCAAATGACTGGTCACACAAGAACAAAGCTATGAAGGCAGCCACCACAGGCCTTGTGACTCCAAGCCAAAGGCTCTTTCCACCAGAGGCTGCGACATCCAGACTGGAGAGATAGAGGAAAGCGGCTGGAGCTCAGCAGGACACAGGAGGACCACGGCCAAAGGGAGAAGGAATAAACCACACTACACAGGGGCAAGGGTTTTTTCTGTGCCTTTCTCTTGCAGCTATTCATAATAAATCCTGGACCCATACACTAGACAAGTCCAACGCCCTGGGGCCCTTCTTGCCCAAGACCCCTCACTGCTGCAGCTGCCGAATCCCCTGCAGAGCTTCAGCACAGACCCGGATCAGGGTGCAAAGCTGGATGCTTCCTTCCAAAGAGGTGCTGGGGCCCAGTTCTCCCGAGGCCCACGCGAGTTTCTGAAGCAAAGCTGACTGTGAGGCTGCCAGGACATCTGGGGCCACAGATGCTGTGGGAGCCAAGGTGGGAGAAGGCCCCTGGGCAGCCCTGAGCCCAGCAGCTGCCCCCTCACAGTGCTCTGGCCGGGGGACAGGGGGCTGTGGGGCTGGTCGAGAAGCAGTGGGGAGCTCTGAGGATGCTAGCTGATGTTCACGGGCTTGGGAGAGAGCAGCCTGGGCATTCAGGGCTAGAAGGAAGAGGACATTACAGGGGAGACTGAAAGGGCATTATCCCTGTGGGGTTGCTCCCCCAGATCAGGGCTGATTTTTCTCAGCCCACTCAACTCCTTCAGGATACTGCCTACAGTACTCCAGAATCAGACTGATGAGGCAACCCCTCGATCACCTTTGCTTCCCTGACCCAGAAACAGCATCTTCTCAACCTCTGGGACACCCAGCTCAGAGGCTCTGATCTTCTCCCATCCCAAGGATTCCCAGGACCTCCTCACCTGGGTTGTCTTTGTCCACGTCTGAATTCAGCTCCTGACAAGCTACACAGTAAGTTTTTCGCTGTTTGTCTTGGAGTAAAATGGTCTGGAAAAAAGTCAAAGAAGGGTTCTACTACTCTCTATGTGATCCTAAGGAAGCCATATCCCCCCACAAGCCCGTTTCCTCCTACTGCTCAATAAATGCTTGAATGAGTGAACAAACGGGAGGGAGTGATGCTCTAAATCTCCCAGCTCTGGTATGCACATGTAGAGCTGGGAGGGTCCTTAGAAGCATCTGTTCTCTAACATGCCCCTTTCACTGATGAGGAAACTGAGGCCCAGAGAGGTGAGATGTGACCCAAGGCCCTCAGAGATACTCAGCGAGATACTGATCCCAGGTCCAGACTCCAGATGCAGCCCTCTTTCCAGCGCCCCTCACAGTGCTCGGGTGCTTGCACCAGGCTGGCTGTGAAGGAAGCTAGGGAAGCTAGGAGGTGGAGGTGAGAAAGGGGAGAGGCTCCACTAGTGAATGACCACAAGTCCCCAGGGCTTCCCCCTGCTCTGACTAAGGCTCAGCTGAATGTCACCTCCTCTAAGGAAGGCCTTGGGGGTCCCCACCCAGGGGCTGGGTACTTGTGTTTTGTATCCACAAGGAGCACCCTCCTCGTCTTTTCTGCTCGTCCCGCCCCGCCCCCGCAGACTCGGCATCCACGCGTCATCGAGGGGGCCCGGCCCGGCCACGCACCCCGCAGTCCTGGCACGTGTCCCCCAGCATGCGGTAGCCACACAGCAGGTAGTCGCCCATGAGGCGGGAGATGCGATCCTGCCGCTCGCGTCGCGCCTGCAGCACCTTGGTCTCGGCCTCGGAAGGCGGCTCCCAGTCCGACTCGCCGGCCTCTGTGGACGCGGGGCCCCGGGGCGGGTGAGGAGGCCCTGCGGCGCCCTGGGCCTCCGCCTCCCCCTAACCCACCCCCGGCCCGTTCCGCGGCCCCGGCCCCGGGCCTGCGCTCCTCCCCTGGGCCCACCCTCGGCCCAGCCCCGCCCCTCCCCTGGGCCCGGCCCGGTCCCACCTGCTCCGTTCAGAGCCATGTCGCCGTTGCCGCCGCTAACAAACACCGCGCCGGAAGTGACGTAAGCGCCGGCGCCGCGGCCTCTGGGCTCGCTCCTCGGCCCTGGGAATGACGTCATCACCCGATCGTCCACTCGCGGCCACGAGGGGGCGGGGCGCGCTTCCGGAGCCGCCCGGGCCCGACGGTTCCTGGCCTCTCGCGGTGCGGGAGACGAGGGAGGCGGGGATTCACCCGGAGGTAGAGAGGTTGGGACGCGCTGAGGTGTTGCCACGGAGACCGAGTCACGTGGTGCCTCCGCGTCGCTAAGCCCCGCCCTCGAGGAAAACGGCTGGTTTCAGAGCCCGAGGGCGGGGGTGGGGGAGCGTGTTCTGAGCCCTCCCGTGCCTGACTCTCCGTAACCTACTCCGCAAAATGGGTGCCCCGATCTAGAGGCAGCTTGGCCAAGTGGACACATGGCTGGATTTGGAGTCTGTTGATCCTGGGCGAGTTCCTTGCCTTCTCTGAACCTCAGTTTCCCCCTCCGTTAAATGGACGCAGCCTTTGAGCTGCTGCATGAAGTAGAAGAGAAAGAGCCGGGCTTGTAATCCGGAAGACCTGGGTTTACATACCGGCTCTGGGAGGGACCCTGGCAAGTCCCCTCTCTGAGCCTGTTTACCCCCGCTGTAAAGCAGGTATCCCGCGGTGCATCCCCGCTCGGCGGCGGTGAAGCCCACCCGTACTGCTGCCTCTGCAGGGCTAGTCCCCGTTATCCCGGCCCCGTCTGGCTCTTCCTCCAGTCTCCTCCGAGTCGTGGGGACTCGGGGCACGGATTGTCGCAGACCGTCTCATAGGTGATCATGGAGGGTTGTTTTTCTTAACTCTTCTTTTTTTGGGGGGCGGCGTTCTCCGTAAGGATGACCTCAAAGCCATGTCGAAGCCTGGGAGGAGAGACAAGGGGGTAGGAGAGAAAACCCCTACCTCCCCGGGCTTGCAATCCCACCCCACCTTATACTGGAGAGCAGAAGGAGACTGGAACTGTAAAACGGGGGGGCCTGGAACCCCGGAATGTGGTGGCAGCTGTTGGGCGCGCAGCCCTTAAAAGGATGATGAGATTCTGAGGAAGGTCCTGGAGGAGCTGGTTGGGAATGCACATCCTAGGCCAGGGAGAGGTTGCCGAAGAGACCCAAGGTCAGCCAGAAAGTTTATTTCAAAGGGACAGACTTGAGCCTGAGGGCACGAGCTACTTGGTTAGGAATGTGTCTGCTCTTTGTTCTTAAAGGTGTGGCACCTGGGGAGAAGAATCTCCAGCCAGAGGTAGAGTCCTCTGTGCCAAGGCTTACAAGAGGAACCTTAACTGCTTACTCACTGAGGGGGAAAACTTTGTCTTTGTTTTTCCTCCAAAGGAAGGCTGTGTTGAACCTTCGTACAAGTGGCTGCTCTTTTAAATAGCTACTTTTTTTTATAAAGCCTCCTGGGGCCTTGAACTAAAAGAGCACCACAGAGCCCACTCTTCTCATGAGGAAGAGCTAGGAGGCCCTGGAACCAAGGACTTCAGCTGAAGCCTGAAATTGGGAGCCCAGAGGGGCAGCTGGGTGGCACAGTGGATAGAGCACCGGCCCCGGAGTCAGGAGGACCTGAGTTCAAATGTGTCCTCAGACACTTGACACTTACTAGCTGGGTGACCCTGGGCAAGTCACTTAATCCCATTGCCTAGCCAAAAAATAAGTAAATTTGTGAGCCCAGAGAAGCTTCGCAGCCATGTGCCGAGTAGGGCTGTACCTGTCGTTCCTGGTGGAGATGATCCAGGGTGGAAGCAGTTCCGGCGGCGCAGTGCAATGACATCACTAGATGACAATACCCTGCAGCACTGGGGGCATGAGTTGTCCCTCCATTTCTGTCCCTTGACCACATCTCTTCCATGTGTTTGTTCTGTCCTCTCCACGGGTGTTCCCCACTTGTGTCCATCTTTCCCACTGATGCTTTGTTTTGGTGGGTTTATGAGGGAGAATATGTCAGAGCTACTTTTCTTACTGTGCTGTTTCACTAAATGCATTTGCTTGGAATACATGGTGTCTTCTGGCTGATTAGTAAAGCTGCATACTTTGCTAGGGGCTCCAGAGCTGTGGTGGACGTGGACCTGGCCCCTTGGACCTAGGGTAGCCTTCTCTAGGAGACTTCTCCTGAGAGCTGGGGAGGGAGTCTCCTAGGCATTACATGTTGCAGAGGCATTCTCCCTGGAAGGGCTACATATAGGTGGAAATACTGTTCAATAAAAACAAAAAAAAATCAATAAAACTTAAAATAATTAAAATAATGCTGCCAGAATCTATGACATCAGAAGTGTAGGGCCTCCTTTCCCAAGCAGCCAAACATCTCTCCCTCCCTGTGCCAACCTGGCGATGTTGAGCCTCCCTGGGCTACAGATCCAGACCTCAGTTACTGGCCCCACTTGAAGCGCTTCTGGCTTGGTGTCATCAGCCAGGCCTCCAGAACTTTCCTCACAATGACCCTTTGCCCTAAGGAAAGCAAATGGTCTTGGCTCTACTTTACGGATCAGGAAACTGAGACCCTGAGAGTGGAATGCCTTAGCCGAGGCCATACAGCTCATCCCTTGGCAGAGCCAGAATTCAGATGGCCAATCCTGAATCCTTATGGCTGCCATTAGAATGGAAGCTCCTTACAAGCGGGGACTGTGGGTGAGTGGGGGGAGTTCTCTCTTTGTCCCCCCAGCCCTTCGCACAGTGCCTGGCATACAGTAAGCACTTAATAAATGCTCTCATTTAAATGGTCAAAGGTTATGAACAGACAATTCTCAGATGAAGAAATTAAAGCCATCTATAGTCATATGAAAAAATGCTCTAAATCGTTATTGATTAGAGAAATGCAAATCAAAACAACTCTGAGGTACCACCTCACACCTATCACATTGGCCAACATGACAAAACAGGAAAATGATATATGTTGGAGAGGATGTGGGAAAACTGGAACACTAATACATTGTTGGTGGAGTTGTGAAATGATCCAACCATTTTGGAGAACAATTTGGACCTATTCCCAAAGGGCTACAAAAATGTGCATACCCTTTGACCCAGCAATAGCACTTCTAGGGCTGTATCCTAAAGAGATCATAAAAATGGGAAAAGGACCCACATGTACAAAAATATTCATAGCAGCTCTTTTTGGGGTGGCAAAGAATTGGAAATTGAGGGGATGCCCATCCATTGGGGAATGGCTGAGCAAGCTGTGGTATATGAATGTAATGGAATACTATTGTGCTATAAGAAATGATGAACAGGCTTGACTTCAGAAAAACCTGGAAAGACTTGTATGGACTTATGCTGAGTAAAGTGAGCAGAACCAGAAGAATGTAACAGCCTAGTAACAGCAACACTGTGCGATGATCAGCTTTGATAGACTTGGCTCTTCTCAGCAATGCAAGGTTCTAAGACATCTCCAAAAGACTCATGATGGAAAATGTTATCCACATCCAGAGAAAGAATTATGGAATCTGAATGCAGATTGAAGCATACTATTTTCTCTTTTTTTGCTGTTTTTTCTTTCTTGTGGTTTTTCCCTTTGGTTCTAATTCTTCTTTACAATGTGACTAATGTGGAAATATGTTTAATATGAATGTATATGTGTGGCCTATATCAGATTGCATGCCGTCTTGGAGGGAAGGAAAGGGGGAGAAAATTTAAAACTCGAAATCTTATAGAAGTGAATATTGAAAACTAAAATTAATTAATCAATTAAATAAAGAAATAATTCTCTGCTGGAGGGAAGCAGGTCTTCTTATTGTCCCCCAGATCTCGGGTCGTTTGTTCACACTATACCCCCCAGCCAAGAGATTACCTTCCCTCTTTCCTGCCCAACTTAACCTCCATCCTGTAGGGCCCAGGAGGAAATGACAGAATTCCGGAGCCAGACAGCACCTCAGAGGCGTTCAGTCTGACCTGTATCTTACCTGAGAATTCCCTCCCTATGTTCTCAAGTGGTTATCCAGGTCCACTGGAAGAGTGCCAGTGATGGGGAGCTCACTACCTGCTGTAGCAACTCATTCCACTTTTAGACATAACAGTTAAGAAGTTTGTGGGTCCCCAGTCCCAGGGGCCTTCTGGGGCCAAGCTGAATGGGTCTAATTGCTCTTCCCTCAGACAAGTCATTGTCTGATTATGTGTTCATGTCTTCTCTTCTCCTTCTCTGGTCTAAAGATTCTTAGTTTCTTCCAGGGATCCTCTCCCACCCCAAAGCAGGGTGGAAAGGAAGCTGGCTCTGGAATGGGAGGCCTTTGGGGCTCACCATAACACAAATGTTATTATCCCCACTTTACAGATGAAGAAGCTGAGGCTTCTGTAGGGGAACAACTCCACCAAGGTCACACAGCTGGTAAGTGGATTAGAGCTGGGATTCTGATCAGTCAGCTGAGCCTCAGTTTCTTTCTCTGTAAAATAAGGGAATTGGGGTAGGTGGTCTCTATGGTTCCTTCTGGTTCTAAATCTATCTTCTAATGACCATATTTTACCTGCGGTAAAAGAGCTGAGGGTGGGAGAGGAGCTAGCGCCAGAGGTCAGCTTGACCAGTTCAGAGGCGGGACAGCTGCCCACTGGGGAGCTCAGCCTATAAAACCACAGAGCATTCAGCAGGCCCCTGGGCACGGCTGCACTTTAGGGTAGTGAAGAGGACCTTCGAGGACATCAGTCACCTCCACCTCACGTCAGTGCCCTGGGACAAAGTGCCATTTGTCCTGCCCTAGTTACAGAGTGATTTCAAACTTCTTCAAGGCCTTAGACTGAGTCCTGCTGGGACCCGTCTGGAGATAGACGTAAAGTTGGCACTTGTAAAGTGAGTAATTTCCCTTCATGTGATAGCTACAACCCCCAAACCCTAATTCCCCCATCCCCCCTTCTCTCTTCTCTCCATATATATATATATATATATATATATATATATATATATATATATATATATATATATATGTATGTATGTATTTCTATAAAGATATATTTATATGTGATTATAATAATAATTATTATTCCTAGAAGAATTTCCCCCCTTTTCTGGACATAGGTCATTTTGGACAGGCTTCCTTTTCTGTGTGGGGCAATTGGACTCTTCAGATTCCAGGATGCCTTCAATTGGGTACGGGTTGCCCCTGAAATCTTTTGAGCCAGAAAGCCCTGCCTATTTGTCAATCTTACCAAGAGAAGAAACGATCCTGTGTTGGGGAACTTTCATCAAAGAGCATGTTGGAAGACTTAGGTGCCATTCAGTCTGAGACAAAGCTTTGGCACACACTCCTAATGACACCCCCCTCCCATATTTTCTCTCCCACTGTGGTTATTTGTGTCTATGTCTAATCCTGGTGATTACACCTATCATGGTAGAATGGAACCAACCTTGCACCTGGAGTCAGAGAGCCTAGGTTCAAATCCCAATTATACCACTTCCTGGTCTCTTTGGACCTCAGTTTCCCCTACTGTAAAAATGAGGACTGTATTGGGGGGAGAGGATCAGAGCCAGGGCCTGCCCTCCTATGACCCTGTCAGCTCCCTCCCAAGGGGACTTTATGGGCTGAGTGTTTCCTGCCTTTTCCATGGGTGGAAATAAAGCCTGCTTTGTACCAGATAAGTATTCCTTATTTTCAAAAGGGCTAACTGGGAACTGGGAACTGTGTACTGGGCGGGGTGGATAAAAAGCTACAGAGACACTGAAGGTCCCTGAGATCACATTTAGTCCATGTGAGCGCAGAACCAGGAGGCAAGTGGGAGAATTTTCCCTATTTGATGGATGAGGAAACTGAGTCCCAGAGAAGTTAAGTGATTTGTCCAGGTTCACAGAGCTAGTGAGTGTCAGAATCAGGATGGAATCCCAGGACTTCTGAGGCCACATCCAGATGCACCTCTCTCCACCAGCCACATGGCTAGCACAGAGTGCATGCTTTGTAAATGTTCGTTGAAATCCAGAAAAATCCATGATAGGTTTAAAAAAAAACCAGGAGGAGACCTGGATAGTTTTGTTATTACTTTTTAAAAGTTAGAATGAGTAACAGATCTGTGATTTTTTTCCAGGGTGGAACAGAGAAATCTTAGGGAGCTGTCTGAGCCCCAGACAAGTGCAATGACATATCCAGGGCCTAGCTTTAAATGTCAGAAGTGGGATCTGAACCCAGGCCTTCCTGTTTCCAAGGCCATTGCTATTCTATCACTCTTCCCATAACTGGTGTGGCGCTGGGCCTGGGGGCAGGAAGCCTCCTCTTCCTGTGTTGAAATCTGGCCTCAGACACTTACTGGCTGTGTGACCCTAAACAAGTCCCTTAACCCTGCTGAAAAGCAGTGTTTTCCTCATCCATAAAATGGGCCAGAGAAGAGAATGGCGAACCAGTACAGTATCTTTGCCAAGAAAACTCCCCAAGGGGTCACAGAGAGTCAGAAACGATTGAAAAACAATTCAGCGAATGACTTTTAAATGAGATTGTATTAAAATAAAAAAATAAAATTCAATCAGACTAAGATACTTTACAAACGTTTTATAAGAATGAGCATCATCAGAAGATTTCCATTTCACCTCTTCTTTGTCTTAGGCTCTGTGTTTGTTATTTGAACGTTTCTGGGTGGTTACTAAGTGCATAATAAATACAAAATAATAAATGTTTGTTGAACCCAATTTGCAGGCAGCAAACTCCCCCAGCTGGAGCAGCCTTCTGCTCAGATGCATTTCCCATAATCAGGGGCCTCGGCAGGGCCCTACTCAGCCATGTGGACAATGCCACGGTCTGAACAGGCCATTGCCTGCTTACCTCCCCCTCTCAGCCGCTGATGCTGAGCCAAGGCTGGAGGAGCTGAGCCCAGGAGCCTGGACCTTCCACAAAGCTCCGCGGGCCCTCCTCCAGAGAAGGCCCCTCCCCTTGGCCGTCCTGCCTGGACCCCAGGCCAGGGGCTTCTTACTTAATCCACTTATCAGACCCTGGTGGGGGGTTTGGGCTGGCGCTGCTGTTTCTCCACTTGGGGCATGTTGCCCCCCTCTCCCAAGCCCCAGAGTTGTTGTGCCTGCCTCCTCCCCATCCCCGGGTCTGACTCTGTTTGGCTCCCCATCTTCTCCTGGGCCATCCGACTGGGAAAGGGGCCAGGCCCTGAGCTCAGGCACTGGCTATTCCAGCCAGAACTGTCTGAGGCGGGGAGCCAGCCCCAGGCCAGACACCACCAGGATCTGGCCCAGGGGTCTGGGAGGTGGGCAACCTGGGTCCTTGGAAAGGTACAAGGGAAAGAGACTGAGGAGCCGTGGTCAGGGGGTTCAGCAGAGCCACACGTTTGAGGAAGGGATGGGGAGGGGGCAGCCGGAGGTGCGGAAGGAACCCACAGCTTCAGGTCGGGGGGCTGAGGCACTGCCATTTGGTTCTGTGCCTAGCCTGCTTGCAGAGTATTGGATTTGCTCCCTTTCCTGCCCTCTATCCCTAGGGGCTCTCTGGAGTGTGGGGCAGGTGGGAGATTGGAGGGAGGCTCTGATGGCCTTGGGGTTGTATGACTGTTAGCTGGAGCAAAATGGGGCCTTGTTGCTTTGAGATCCCTACCCTTGCCCCAGACTTCAGGCTGAGTGGGGGAGGAGCTGAGAGGACCCTCAGCCAACCTCCTCCTTTTACAAATAAGGAAACTGAGGCCCAGAACAGGGAACAGACTTTTTCCAGGCCCCCCAGCTAGCAGAGTCTGGGCTGGGACCCCCTGTTCGCGAGTGGAGTCAGGGCTTCTCTGCAGTCCAGCTGGGCCGAGGGAGAGGGGCAGGGCCCCAGCCCCCGCGGCGGTGGCCGCTGCAGCAGCATCTCCCTTCTGGCCCCTGCGCCCTGCCTGCCACATCACTCCCCTGCTCTGGGGGCGGTGGGCACAGAAGGCACCAGGGAGCTCCTGGCCAGGTGTGCGGCTGGTGGGCAAAGGCGCCCCAGACGTGCCCCCCTCTCTCTCCCCCGAAGGCGAGGGCGGGCTGTGACTCTCTAAAAAGCCAGCCAGCCGCCCTCCCCCTCTGGCCCCCAGCCAGCCTCCCAGCCCCCAGCGCCGCCTCCCCTGCTCTCTCCCCGCTTGCTCCAGCCACGGAAAACAACTCCTCATTTCTCCCTCCCTCCGGCCGTCCCTCCCTCCGTCGGCCGGGGTCCTGCCCAGCCCCACACTCCCTGGGTCCGTCGGGAGCTGGCGGGCCAGGAGGCAGCGCCGGGACGCCGGGAGGAGGCGGCAGGCAGGCCGGGATCGCAGGCTCCCGAGCTCGGGGCCGAGCCGGGCCGGGCGGCTCATCCCCACCCCTGCTTCTCCCCCAACTCCTGCCCCTGCCCCTGCCCCTGCTCCCAGCCCGCCCGCCCGCTGTGCGCTCCCTAGTCTGCCTCCGGCCGCCCCCGCTCCAGGCCTTCTGGGGTGCCGCAGGCCCCCCTCCATCAGGGACAGGAAGACTTGGGACAAGTTTCCTTCCACCCTGGTGCTTCTCACTCTCATCCCTCCGCCTTCCTTTTCCTTCCTTCCCTCCCTCCCTTTCTCTCGTCCTCTCTCTTCTCTCTCTTCGCTCCTTCCACCACCTCTGCCCTAGCTCCCTGGGGGCCCCTTACCCGGGACCCCATGCCCTGGGCCTGCAGTGCCCCCCTCCCTCTGCCTCCTGAGATGCCCCCCTCCGGGCTGTTGGCTCTCTTGCTGCTGGTGGGCCTGGGTGGAGGGGTGCTGGGGGGCCCGGCAGGGGAGCGGGGTGCTGGGGGCGGAGGGGCACTGGCAAGAGAGCGCTTCAAGGTGGTCTTTGCCCCCGTCATCTGCAAGAGAACTTGTCTGAAGGGTCAGTGCCGAGACAGCTGCCAGCAGGGCAGCAACATGACCCTCATCGGCGAGAATGGACACAGCACTGATACGCTCACCGGCTCCGGCTTCCGAGTGGGTGAGGCTGGGGCCGGGATCCCGGGGCTCCGGCAGGATTCGGGGAGGAGGGGCGCCTGCGCTGGCTAGTGGAGGGCAGGGATTCAATGGGGGCCAGGGTGCTTGGGAACGGGGACACCTGGGCTCTGGGGGAAGGAGGGAGGGGACACCTGGATTCCTGGGTTCTGGAAGACAGAGGGCAGGATGCCCGGGGCTTCCAGGGAGGATTCTGGGAGTGAGAGGAACAGCGTGGTGACTGGATGGGAGTGTCGACCAGCACTGAGGAGGGGACTCAGACTTGGTTGAGGGGGGAATTCTTCATTCCTTCTTTCCCGGGCAGCAGGCTAGCTTCTGTTCCCACCTCCTGCTGCCCCTGCTTCCGGTTCACTGTGTCTGTGGCCTTTCAGGTTTCCCGCCAGGCCTGCTGACCCCACACTTAGCCCCCTAGACCTGGTGTCCCTCCACCCCCTGAAAGCCCCAAGAAGTGAGAGCACAGGCCTACTCCCTGGGGGGGGGGGTGGCAAATTCTTGTCCTCAACTCCCTCTAATAATTATCCCCAGGGCCCTGGGTGGCAGGGAGGAGCCCCTTGTTAATTATGCCTCTGGGGGGTAATTAGTCAGACTGGGGCCCAGGGAGGTACCATCCAAACATCCCCCAGTCTTGGGAGCCCCAGGCATAGAGGGACAGACTGTGGTCCCTTATCCAGTGGTCCCCAAGAATTCCTATAGTCAGGTGCTCCTGTATGTGACAATATTGGTGCATCTGTGTGTGACTGTATGGAAGTGTATTTGTGTGTGTGTGTGTGTGTGTGTGTGTGTGTGTGCGCGTGAACAGGCATGAGTGTCTCTAGCTAGGCTCAGGGCCTTCCTGCCTATGCTGTTGTCTCTGTCTGTGCTGCCCACATCCCTCAGGCACGGTGCCCGGGGCCGCGGGTGGGCGGTGTCACTTGGAGGTCAAGCTCACCACCAGGAGTGACTCACTCAGAAGGGCAGGAAGGAGGCTCTCTCCCCTCACCCCCATTCAACAGGATGGATGGGCCAGGAAGGATGCTTTCTCCCAGGGGCTGGGGGCTTCCCAGCCTTAGCCCCAGCAGGAGGCCAAGCCCACAACAACCCGCCCCACCCTGCCCCTGGTATCTGAGAGGCAGCTGCCGGGTGAGGGAAAGGATGTCTCCGTGACAGGAGAGAGAGGGCAGAGAGAGGGGCTGAAGGCTGGGGGGAGCTGGGGGGTGATGGGGAGATGGCAAGCGGGGCCTACTGCTGAGGCAGCGGAGCCCAGAAGTCTTGGTTTGGCCCTGCCTGAGACGCTCGCTACCTGTGGGACCCTGGGCCAGGAATGTCCCAGTTTTCTCAGCTACAAAGTAAAGGGTTAGCTGATCTGTAAAGGTTGCTTGGCCTCAGAGGGCTCAGAGCTGGTCCTGTGCTTTGTCAGAACCGGAGCTTAGGAACCAGTAGCCTGGTGTCTGTATACCTGGGAGTGCATACCCACATGAGAGGCCATGCACTGGTCTGGGTGCTTGCTTCACAGCTCTGTGATCCTGGGCAGGCTTCACACACACACACACACACACACACACCCTCAGTTTTCCGCCTCTGTAACTTGAGGGAAGGAGTAGATTTTCTCTAAGGCCCCTCCCAGCTCCGAATCCTCAGACCCTACACCGGTGTATGTATGGGTGTATGTGCATACATGTGTGGCGGGGGAGGGGGGGGTGTCTGTGCCCAGACACCACCCCATGGAGACGGATGGGAGAGCTATCAGGGATTTCACAGTCCAGTTTGGGGAGGGGGTGAGGGAGAGTGGGGACTGGATTAGGACGTGGGAGGGACAGCCCACCCACTGTGACGCTTCCCCTCCCCACCCTGCCTCATCTTTCTTTGCAGTGGTGTGCCCTTTGCCCTGCATGAACGGGGGCCAGTGTTCATCTCGAAACCACTGTCTCTGCCCCCCGGACTTCACCGGCCGATTCTGCCAGGTGCCAGCAGGCAGCGCGGGGGCGGGCTTAGGCCGGGGTGGGGCTCTGAGTGGCCCCCCACCCCCTGCCCCTGAGGGGGAGCCGGTGGCCAGCAAGCATGCCATCTATGCAGTCCAGGTGATCGCAGACCCCCCTGGTGCAGGGGAGCAGCCCCCGGCCCAGCACGCAGCCTTCCTGGTGCCCCTGGGGCCTGGCCAGATCTCAGCCGAAGGTAGGAGAACTGAGGGAAGGAGGTGTAGAGGAGGAGGCTGGGCAGGAGGCACCCAGAGATGGAGAGACACCAATGGGGCCGGCGGTTGGGGAACGGAGAGACATAGGAGGATTGTGACCCAGAGAGAGACCCAGGCAGAGATCCAGGTAGCAGAAGCCTCCTCCACGTGTGGGCTCTGCTCCATTAGAAATCAAGTATGGGGGCAGCTAGGTGGTGCAGTGGATAGAGCACCAATCCTGGAGTCAGGAGGATCTGAGTTCAAATTCAGCCTCAGACACATAACACTTACTAGCTGTGTGACCCTGGGCAAGTCACTTAACCCCAATTGCCTAAAATTAAAACAAAAAAGTCAAGTATGGCCTCAGCTTGTCTATTTGTATCCCCAGCACTAGGCACACAGGAAGTGCTCAATACATGCTTTTCCATTCAGTCGTTCATCCTTAGGAATTACAGCTGGAAGAAACTGTAGAGATCTCGTTTTCCCCTTCATTTTACAGAGAAGGAAACTGAGGCTCAGAGAGGGAGAGGGGCTTGCCCCAGGTTGCACAGGCAGTGAGTATAACAGTGGAGTGAGAAAGAGATCTCAAGAGACAGAGAGACAGAGACAGGCCCCTGACCAGCTGTGCCCATCCTGGAAGCTGCCCTTCTCCTGGCAGCGGCGTCAGCCTTCTGTGGCTCTGGGACCTCCCAGAGGTATTAAGGCAGCCAGGAAGGAGGCTACTGGGGAAGAAATGGGGGGACAAGGAGGCTGGAGGCGGGCCTAGGCTATGAGGCACTGACCCGCTGTGCCCGTGCCCCCCCAGTGCAGGCACCTCCGCCCCTGGTGAATGTGAGAGTTCACCACCCCCCAGAGGCCTCCGTCCAAGTTCACCGCATCGAAGGGCTGAGCGCTGAGGGCCCTGCACCCCCCCAGCACCTCCTCCCCCACCCCAAGACCCCCCACCCCCGGCCCCCCACTCAGAAGCCCCTGGGCCGCTGCTTCCAGGACACGCTACCCAAGCAGGCTGTGAGTGACCCTCAGGGGCCCCTAGTCCCTCCCCCGGGGATCCCCCTTAGCCTTTCGGACCACCCCTTCCCCCCTTAGGCCCCCACACCGGCTGTTCCTCCCCTCCTCAGCACCCAGCCCTGGGCTGTCTCTGAGGGAGCGTAGGCAGTCTTGGGGTGGGGGAGTCAGCTTCTGACTAGCTGTTGTTCTTGGAGAAGTCCTTTCCCTTTCTATAAAATGAGGGGCTTAACATGATGCCCTCTGGCTCCTCCAGCTGGGATGGCCTAAGATCCTTGTGGGGTGGGCGGGGGAGCTGAGAGAACTGAGGCGTTGGGTCCCCCCTAACAGTCCTTCCTTGGACCACAGTGTGGCAGTAACCCACTTCCAGGGCTGACCAAGCAAGAAGATTGCTGTGGAAGTATCGGCACAGCTTGGGGTCAGAACAAATGTCACAAGTGTCCCCAGCTGCAGTGTGAGTCCCATGCCGGCCCCTCCCATTCCATGCATAGCTTGGCCTCCTGGACCCCTGCTCCTCTTCCCCAGCCCTCCCTCTCCTTCCCCTCCCAGCTGCCCCCCTCATCCCCACTCCCCAGTGACGGATCGCCATGCTCTCCCCCAGACACTGGCGTGCAGAAACCAGGCCCCGTGCGTGGGGAGCTGGGGGGTGACTGCCCCCAAGGTTACAAGAGGCTGAACAGCACCCACTGCCAGGGTATGGTGACCTTGGGGCTGGGAATGGCCAGCGATAGGCCAGACCATGGGCTGGAGGGTCCCTGGGCCACAGCAGTGTGGAGGTAGGAGGAGGGAGCCAAGACAGGCAGAGTTGGGAGGGCATCCTACCCTCTCTCTTCATCCATACTCTCCCTGTTTTCCCAAAGACATCAACGAGTGTGCTATGCCAGGCATGTGCCGTCACGGAGACTGCCTCAACAGCCCAGGCTCCTACAGATGTGTCTGTCCCCCTGGCCACAGCCTTGGCCCCTCTCGAACCCAGTGTCTGGGTAAGAGCCCCTGGGAAAAGGTCGGAGGCCATGTGGCGATCATATGGGTGTCAAAGGTCATAGTGTAATGTAGAAGGGGCAGCCTGGGGAAAATTCCAAGGTCAGGTGCAGAGAGAGGTCACAGGTCATAGGGGTCAGGTTGAGAATAATTCAAATCATATGGGGACAGATCAGAGAACACATATAGACTGAAGCAAGGTGAGAGGTCTCAGGTCCAGTTTACTACAGAGTCAGGGTCACCCAGGAGTATGAAGCTGGATTGCCTGGAGGTGATGAGGCAAGGGTGCCCAAGGTAGGCAGGGAATCTGTCCTGATTCTTCCTATCCTATGCTCAGCTGAGAAGCCAGAGGAGAAAAGTCTCTGTTTCCGCCTGGTCAGCCCTGACCTGCAGTGTCAGCACCCGCTTACCACCCACCTGACCCGCCAGATGTGCTGCTGCAGCGTGGGCAAGGCCTGGGGAGCCCGCTGCCAACGCTGCCCTGCTGACGGCACTGGTCAGCCACTGCCCTCCCTGCCCTGTTTGGGGCCTCCAGAGCACTGCAAGGGAGTGGGGAGGGCAGCTCTGTACCCAGGCACTGGGGTTGGGGGGGGGGAATCTATGGGAAGCCCCAAGGCACTGCCAGAGGACATGAGATCCTCTCAGCTCCTGGGCACTACTTCGGAGAGGTAGGAACCCCAGAGATGTCCAGGGAAAGTTCACTTCTATTTTCCCTACCCCTGCCCCCAGCTGCTTTCAAAGAGATTTGCCCAGCTGGAAAAGGTTACCACATCCTGACCTCCCACCAGACACTCACCATCCAAGGAGAAAGTGACTTCTCCCTGTTCCTGCACCCAGATGGGCCCCCCAAATCCCAGCAGCTCCCAGAGAGCCCCAGCCGGGCCCCGCTGCAGGAGGAGCTGGAGGAGGATAAAGGTAAGAGCTTAGCTCACCAGTCCTGGCAGCTGAATCAGACCCATGAGCAGAGGGCCAAAAGCACTGTCCTCCAAACACTCCCCCCTATCCTGTCCTAGGGACCCCAGGGGTAGAAGTGTCTGCTTGGGACTCTGGGCTCAACCTGTCTATCACCATGAACAATACCCCATCGGGACCCAGATCTCTCCCCACTCCCCAATCTTTCTCTGTGCCCCACCCTTCAACACCCTGGGCACCATGCTGGAGCGTGTGGAGAAGCCCTGACCACCTCCACCAGGACACTACCCGGGGCTCCTACCAAATTCCCTGTGTGTTTGTGAAACCTCCACTGGACATGACCTTAAGATACGTAAAACTTGAACCCAGTCCCTAACCCCAACTGTGTTTCAGACTCTCCAAAACCCGTCTTCTAAATGCTGGCTTTTTTTCTTCCAGGGGTGACCACGGACTCCGTGAGTATACAGGCCAGAGACTGGCCACTGCTCAGCTGGGGAGTCACAAAGGGAGGCAGAGAGCCCGAGGGCTCACCTGGGAGAGGGATGGGGATGATGAAGCAATGAAGTAGGAGAACGGTAGGCAGGGCCCAGGAGGCTGGCACTTAAGCACAAGGCTGCTTTGTCTCCCTCCACCTTCTCCCCACCCCATCCTCAGATGGACTCCGAGGAGCGCTCAGCTCAGCAGGGCCAATCCCCCGTCACCACGCTGCCGCCGGTGCGCCCCTACCCAGGTGAACCAGGGAAGGGGAAAGGGACACGGCAGGGAGGAAAAGCCTCACCAGCCAGGGGATGCAGGTGGGGGGGCCTGCTGGGGAGGAGGAGAGAGCTAGCCTCGTGTCCTGGAGGCCAATCCGCAGCAATGGCGCTTGAAGAAAGCTCCGCCACCCAAGTGAATCAGCCACGTACTGGGCTCTTTCTTCCAGAGCTGATTTCCCGCCCCACCCCGCCAGCTGTGCACAGAATCCCTCCCGATCTGCTCCCATCAAGGAGCGCCGTGGAGATCGCTCCAACCCAGGTCACAGGTAAGCTACTCATTCTGTCCAGGCGACCCCCAGCCTGGCATCCAGGGCCTGCTTCCGCTCGGACCACCGCCGCAGCCACATAGATTCAGTTCTTTTAAGTTCCGGCTTCTGGGGACACAAAGACAGAAAAAGACCCAGTCCCTGGCCCTCACGAGCTTCCATTCTAATAAGCGGAGACATCACAGCACGGGGAGTGGTCGCCAGAGAGAGGAGCTTTGATCCCGGGACCGGGAGTGGGGCCATGGGGAAGTTGTTCGACGCTCCGCTTGCCTGGGGCCTGCCTGGCCAGGCGAGGCCATCACCAAACCGGGCAGGGCCGCCTGGGGCCCCGGCTCCTCAGGGCTCCACTCTCACTCCTCACAGAAACTGACGAGTGTCGGGTGAACCGTAACATCTGCGGCCACGGAGAGTGCGTCCCTGGCCCCTCGGGCTACTCGTGCCAGTGCTATCCAGGCTACCGGCCCCATCCGCAGCAGATGTACTGCGTCGGTGAGTGGGAGCGCCCAGTGCCTGGCACCGCCCGGTGCCTGGCACCGCCGAGCATGCGCGCGGGGCCCACGGCAGGGAGGGGGCTGAGCCTCAGTGGGGACAAGGGGAACCTCGACCCCTGATGTCAGAGCTCAAGCGGGGCCCACGGCAGGAGGGGGCCGAGGATGGAGGGAGGGGGCTGACCCTCAGTGACGACAAGGGGCGCCTCGATCTGTAATGCCAGAGTTCACGCGGGGCCCACGGAGGTCAGGGACCCTCCTCGACCATTTATCTCCCTGTCTCGCCCTCCCACAGATGTGAACGAATGTGAGACTGAGCCCTGCGGAGTCGGGAAGGGCGTCTGCATGAACACGGGAGGCTCGTACAACTGTCACTGCAACCGGGGCTACCGGCTACAAGTCACCCCGAGCGGCCGCTCCTGCGTGGGTAAGGGCGAGGTTAGAGTGAGGCTCTGGGGGTGGGGCTTGGGGAAGTTGGGTGGGGCGTGGCCAATGGACAGCCGGGCTCCGGGGAGGAGCTTGTAGAGGGGTGGGGCGAGGCCAGGCCTCCGTGGGTGTGGCTAAGGAGCATTAGATTCCTTGGGGACGTGGGAGGAGGGACCAATAGGGCGGGACTTAGAGAAGAGTGGGTTCGGATGCAGGCCCGTGCTGTATCACAACCTGAGGAGGGGCGGGGCCTGTAGGGGCAACGCTATGGGGCGGGGATTAGGCAAATAAGAGGTCTGAGGGGCGGGGCCGCAGGCGGTTACGCTGCCTGGAGGGTAAGGTGTTAGTTCTGCCGAAGGGGCGGGACCTATGGAAGGACTGGCTCTCGTTGGGGCAGGCCCCTGAAGGGGCGGAGCCTGGAGCCCGGCCCCTGTCTTTTCCCCATCCCGGGCTCAGACCTCAATGAGTGCGTGAAGCCCCACCTGTGCGGGGACGGCGGCTTCTGCATCAACTTCCCCGGGAACTACAAGTGCAGCTGCTATCCAGGCTACCGGACCAAGCCGTCCCGGCAGCCGCTGTGCGAAGGTAGGCCCAGGACGGGGAGAGGGCCCGGTGGAGACTCCCACCACGGGGCGAGGACGGGCGGGGCGGGAGAGCCCAGAGCGCGCCGGGAGGGTTGAGAAGGCGGGCGGCCCCTCCCTCCCCGGCTCTTCTGTCGCGACATCCGTCCTCTCTTTAGTTCTGGGGGCCTGCAGGCCTAACCTGACCCTCCCTTCTGTCCGCAGACATCGATGAGTGCCGGGACCCCAGCTCGTGCCCAGACAGCAAATGCGAAAACAAACCTGGCAGCTTCAAGTGCATCGCGTGCCAACCTGGATACCGGAGTCAAGGGGGCGGGGCCTGTCGGGGTGAGGGGCAGAGGGGAAGGGAGGGATCAGGCGGAGGGCCGGGGGCGGGGAGAATCATCTGGGACACCTTCAGGGATGAGAATTCGGCCAGCGAGAAAATGCCTCACTGGCCAGGCTCCCTGGGCTCTGCCAGCCTGTATGTTCTTAGCGGGGAGGAAGGCAGGCCTGAGCCTTTTCGCCAGGACAAGAGATGGTCAGATCGTGCTGTACTGGACGGGCCGTACTGGGATGGGGACGCGGACGAAGGCCGGGCCCGGCCTACCTGCGCTCTGTTCCTCCCAGTTGTCCGGCCCCTCCAACAGCCCCTCTCCCCTCTAGACATGGACGAATGTGCCGAGGGCAACCCCTGCCAGCCAGGCTGGTGCGAGAACCTCCCCGGCTCGTACCGGTGCACGTGCGCCCAGGGCTATGCGCCGGCCCCAGACGCCCGCAGCTGCCTGGGTGAGTGCCCCTCAGGGTGGGGGCCCATCTAGGGCAGCCCCAGGTCTCCCCACTGGACACTGACCTTCACCCTCCTCCTCTTCCGGGAAGATGTGGACGAGTGCGAGGCCGGGAACGTGTGCGAGCACGGGGTCTGCACCAACACCCCCGGCTCCTTCCAGTGCCAGTGTCTCACGGGCTACCACCTGTCCCGGGACCGGAGCCGCTGCGAGGGTGAGTAAGGAAGGGAGGCCTGGCTCTAGCTGCTGAGAGCGCTGAGAAAGCCGGCCGGAGGGGCAGGCCTTCAGCTTGCCCGTCCATCAAATGAACTGGCCTAGGAGAAGCTCTAAAATCCCTCCCTGCTCTGACATTCTAGGTCCTAGGTTCTTTGTTCCATGAAGGAAGGACCTTCTCTGCTCTGATATCCCATGCTCTATCTTCTAAGGACCATCTATGCCTGACGTTCTGGGTTCTAAGGTCCCCCTAGGCCTTGACATTCTAGGTTCTAAGGACCCTCTCAATCTAGTCAATCTAGGTTTTCAAGTCCCTCCCAGATCTGATATTCTCTATCCAATGATGCCAGGGTATCCACAAGGACCTGTTTGCTAGGTCAACAAGTGGCCAACACTGCTGCCCCCTGGTGGCTGCCGCTGACTCTGCGTCCCCCAGACACCTGCAGGTCCTGTCCAGAACTCCACTTCAGCATTTTTGAAGCGTGGGCTGTGTTCAGAGCCCTGCTCCGGGTGCTGGGAGGAAAGGAATGGAGGTTACCAAGGCTAGCTAGCTAGAGGCCATCCTCTGTCCTCTTGGAGATCATAGGCTAGTAGCTTTGTGCTTTTCTTTTTTCCGTTTGCTTCTCCCTTTCAAGGCTGAAGGTCTGGGACAGTGACTAGACTGCCCCAGCAGGGGCCCTGAGAGTAGGGGACAGACCGAGGCCTGATTCCTGTCTCTCTTTAGAGATCAGACATGGACCTTATTAGCATATACTCCCAAGCTGAGTTCCTGTCTAGGCTTGGGAGAACCCCTGGGCTCCATGGGGAACACCTGAGTTCACTGGCTCTCTGGTTCCTGCCCCCAGACATTGACGAGTGTGACTTCCCAGCGGCCTGCATCGGAGGTGACTGCAGCAATACCAATGGCTCCTACCGATGCCTCTGTCCCCCAGGCCATCGGCTGGTGGGTGGCAGGAAGTGCCAAGGTACCCACCTAGTGGGAGGAAGCGGGGCATGGAGGAGCAGCTGGACAGCAGCCCTGCCACTTTATGGAATTCCCCAGTGCCCACACACTCCTGGTTGTTGGATTTTTGATCTCCCCCCAGAGACACCCCCCTCAGGACCCTGGAGATGCAGCTGAGGCTAGGGGGCATGGCCTTAGCCCAGGATGAAGGTGCTCTGGCCTCGGCCACTGGTACATCCCCTATCCTTGTCTTTATCCAGACATCGATGAGTGTAGCCAGGACCCAGGACTGTGCCTCCCCCACGGAGCCTGTGAGAACGTGCACGGCTCTTACGTGTGTGTCTGTGATGAGGGCTTCACTCCCACCCAGGACCAGCACGGCTGTGAGGGTGAGTGCCCACTCCTGCACCCAGGGGCCCCATGGCCCTTGCCTGCCTCCCCCGCCCAGGCTCCTGGCCTCTCTTTTTCCAGAAGGTTCCCTTTACCATGGATGCCTGAGTCTTCCCCCTTGTCTCAGAAGCAGAGCACCCCAAGCTTCTCATCCCTCCCTACTCCCCTTAGCCAGGCCCCCCCATAGGTGCCTGAGCTGCTGCTCTCTTCCCTGCCCCACACCCCCTGTTTCAGAGGCCGAGCAGCCACACAACAAGAAAGAATGCTACCTGAACTTCGATGACACCATCTTCTGTGACAGCGTCCTGGCCACCAATGTCACCCAGCAGGAGTGCTGTTGCTCGCTGGGCGCTGGCTGGGGGGACCACTGCGAGATCTACCCGTGCCCCGTCTACAGCTCAGGTCAGAGCTGGGGCCTGCTGTGAGATGGGGGAGGGGTGGAGCATGGGGAGCAGACACACAGGTAGGGGAGACCACGGACCCTTGAACCCTTGGGGACCTAGGGTCACAGGTTTTCCCTCTTCCCACCTCAGTTTCTTCCTCCGTTAAATGAGGCTTCAGGAGGCAGGATGATACTCTCTTCCTGGGAGACCTTGGGAAAGGCATTAGGCCTGTTTGCCCATTTGTAAGATGAGAGGTCTGTAGATGGTACCTCATCTAGAGGTAACTAGATGGCCTCTAAGCTCCGTACTAGTTCTAGAGGCAGCTAGGTGGCACTGCAGTGGAGAGAACACTGGGCCTGGAGTCAGGAAGACCTGAGTTCAAATATGGACTCAGATACTTACTTGCTGTGTGATTCTAGGCAAGTAACTTAACCTTTTAGCCTCAGTTTCCTAATCTGTAAAATGGGGACAATGACAGCACCTCCCTTACAGATGTTATAAGGACCAAATAAGATAACATGTACAGGGGCAGCTAGGTGGGGCAGTGGATAGAGCACTAGCCCTGAAGTCAGGAGGAGCTGAGTTCAAATCTGGCCTCAGACCAAACACTTGACACTTACTAGCTGTGTGACCCTGGGCAAGTCACTTAACCCCAATTGCCTAAAAACTAAAAAAAAAAAATTTAAAATAAAGATAACATGTACAACATTTTGCAAACCTTAAGGCACTATATAAATGTTAGTTGTACTTATTATTATTCTAGAAGACCCCAGGACTAGCTGATGGATCTCTAAAGTCCTGCCTAGATTTGAATGCTGGGTTGCTATGAGAGGAAGGGAAGGAACTATTCCTCACTGTCCCCTCTGTTCCTCTCACCCCCCAGCTGAATTTCATAGTCTCTGTCCAGATGGGAAAGGTTATATCCAAGAGAACAACATAATCAGCTATGGCATTCCAGCTCATCGGGGTAAGGAGCACTTCTCTGCCTCCCCCCATTCATTTAATAAGCATTTATGAAGTACCTACTGTATGCTTGACAAGCATTTATTAAGTGCTTCCTGTGTGCCAGGAAATGAATTCAGAATTGGAGGTACAAAAACAAAAACGAACCCACCTTTGCCCTCAGGGAGTTTTTATCATGAGGGGTTGGGCGGGGGAGGGCTCACCATGTCCACATATGATACAAAATATAAAGTAGATTTCAGGGTGCAGGGAGTGTTAACAACTGGGCAAATCAGGAAAGGCCTTCTGTGGGAAGTGGCAGCAGAGCTGTGCTTTGAAGGCAGCTAGGGATTCTATGAGGTAGAAGTGAGGAGGGAGGGCACTCCAGGCGCCAGGTACAGCCAGGGCAAACAGATGGGAGTCGGAGATGTGATGCCGTGGGTGAGCCAGGCACATTGAGAAGCTTGCAGCTCACAATGAATGGGGAACCGCTTTGGTTTCTCTGCTCTGGCTCTGGCTAAAAGGGGCAAAGCAGAGGGAGGGGCTTCCTGCTGAACCCTGCTGGCCCCCCTGCAGACATCGATGAGTGTGTGCTCTTTGGAGAGGAGATCTGCAAGGAAGGCAAGTGTGTCAACACTCAGCCAGGCTATGAGTGTTACTGCAAGCAAGGCTTCTACTATGACGGGAACCTGCTGGAGTGCGTGGGTGAGTGGGTGAGCGATGAGGGCACATCAGTGCTCCAGCTCCGGCTGGGGACCTCCAGGAATGGTGCCGCCGCTCCCTGCCCAGGCGGCCCATTTCTCTCGGGCCATCCACGTGTCCGGGTTCTGCCCTGGGGCCAAGCACACGAGCCCCCTCCCATCCAGCCCTTTGAATGTTTGCTGCCCACTTTGGACACGTAGCTAGGTCTCTGCCACAATGAGGTTCCTAGGGATGGGATGCGTTGTGCCACAGTGTCTGACCGGGGCAGAGATTAGAAGCCCATCAGGACACCTCAGCTTCTCCTCGTCTCTCGTCCTTACTGATTCTGGGCCTCGGTTTTCTCCTTCATGAAATGGGGATGTAACCCATGGCCTGCTCCCTCCAGAAGGGACATGAAGACTGGGAGGAGAGGAGGCAGAGGGTGACCCTTCACTCTCCAACTCTGCCCCCCTTGGGCGGGTGAGCGCCAAGGGCAGCGGCTGCCAGCAGGCCTGGGAGTGAGAGGCTCTGAGGCTTGGGGGAGGAAGGGGCAATGGGAGTCCACTCCTTTCCCTCCCCGCTCAGATGTCGATGAGTGTCTGGATGAATCCAAGTGCAGGAATGGCGTGTGTGAGAATACCCGAGGTGGCTACCGCTGCTCCTGTACCCCTCCCGCGGAGTACAGCCCTGCCCAGCGCCAGTGTCTGATCCCTGAAGAGACGGGTGAGGACTGGGACGGGGTCCTGGGGGCAAGAAAGGAAGGGGGAGCTGGGCTGGAGGCCGGAAGAGGAGGAGGTTAGGGGGTAACTATTCTGCTTGCAGATGTGGATGAATGTCAGGATCCCGGAGCCTGCCAGCATGGACGCTGCATTAACCTCCCCGGCTCTTTTCGCTGTGAGTGCCACCTGCCCTGGGTTCCAGGGCCCACTGGACGGGACTGTCAGCTCTTAGAGAGCCCAGCAGGTGAGGGCTGGGCATCGCTGTGCTTGGCTGTGTCTCCGTCCATCTCTGTCACTGTCTCTGCTTGTCCCAATTCCTTCATTCGCGTCCTGGATGCTAAGGAGTGTGTTATATGATGCTAGGACAAATCCAGAGCTCAGCCAGGCCCTCCCTCTGCCTTCGGGGAGCTCCCAGTCTAGGAAGGGGACAATTCAAAGTGAAACCTGCAAGAAAGGGGTGTGGACCCAAGAATTCTGGGAGATCCACAGGAAAGGGCAGTCACTGACATAGCAGGGGCATCGTGGAAGGCTTCTTGGAGGAGACAACATTTGCTTTTAATTAAATTCCAGATGTTAGAAACAGCTGAAGCAAAGGCCAGTGCAGATTAGGAGACAGTGTGGGGAGGGGCTGGTAATGTGAGTCAAGATCAGAAAGGCAGCCTGGTCCCTGGCTGAGGGGGGCCTTCACCAGCCCTTGTCTGTCTGCTCAGAAGGAAGAGAGAGCGGGGAAGACGGAAGGCCTCCCCAGAGGGTCAGCCTCTCTCTCCCTACTGCCCTTGCAGACAGGCCCCAGGAGCGGAGGGATGTGTGCTGGGGCCAGCGAGGGGAAGATGGCATGTGTGCGGGGCCCCTGGCTGGCCCTCTCCTGCCTTATGAGGACTGCTGCTGCCGTCAGGGCCGAGGCTGGGGGGCCCAGTGTCGTCCCTGCCCACCACGGGGGCCAGGTGAGCCAGAGGCAGGGTTGGGTATGGGGAAAATGGGAGCAGGAGGGAGCTGAGAGGAGGAAGGGGGGGGGTCCATGGCCTTGTTTAAAGAATAGAGTCAAGTGCCCCAGGTGAGGACCGCACTGGTGCCGGACAAATATCTGTGAAGGAGGGGAGGGAGAAAAGGGAGACTGGGTAGAAAGTCAGAGGCCTCGGGTTCAAATGCCACTGCTCCGATTGCTGATGGTGTGAGGGTGACCAAATCCCTGACCCTCTGGGACTCAGTTTCCTCCTCTGTAAAATGAGGAGGTGGTTGGCCTAGACAGCCTCGGAAGTCCTGTCCAGGCCATAGGTTAGCAGCCCTGGACCTCTAAACTCAGACCTCGACCCTCCCTTCCTCTCCCCTCCCCAGGACTTCAGTGTCTGAACTCCCAGAGCGAAAGTAACTCTTTTTGGGACGTGAGCCCCCTGTTCCTGAGGAAGCCCCACCGAGGTGAGTCGCCCCACCCCTGCCGCCCCAGTCCAGCTTCGGGGCTTGGGGTCCACAGAGAAGTGGACCCGGAGCCCCTCCGCAGGCATTTACGAGCCAGCTGTGTGAATAACCCTGGGGAAGTCACTTCACCGCTGTCAGTCTCAGTTTCCACATCTCTAAAATGGGGATAGTAATTCCGCCTACCTCACAGGGTGTGAAAAGCGCTTCGCAGCCCTATGTAAATGTTAGCTAGTATTATCATCGTCATCCCTCTCGGTCGCAGAAGAGGACAGCTCCGAGGAGGACTCGGACGAGTGCCGCTGCGTGAGCGGCCGCTGCGTGGCCCGCCCGGGGGGCGCGGTGTGCGAGTGTCCCGGCGGCTTCCAGCTGGACGCGTCCCGCACGCGCTGCGTGGGTGAGCCTGGGGGCCGAGCCTGGGGGGGCCGGGGCGGAGGCGGGGCCGGCGGCGGCTCCGCCCCCAGCCTGGTCCATTTCCTCGCCGTCTCGCCTCAGATATTGACGAGTGCCGCGAGCTGAACCAGCGGGGGCTGCTGTGCAAGAGCGAGCGCTGCGTCAACACGAGCGGCTCCTTCCGCTGCGCCTGCAAGGCCGGCTTCGTGCGCATCAGGCCGCACGGGGCGTGCGTGCCCCAGCGCCGCCGCTGAGCCCGGCGCCCGCCCGGCCCGTGTACAGAGCCCTGGAGAGCCGGACGAGGAGCAGCGAGCCGGGGGGAGGGCTGGGAAGGCTTCCCTCCTCGGAAGGGGGCTCCCGTGCGAGCTTCCCCCTCCTTGCTCTCAGAGGGCCGAGGCCGGCTACGAACCGCCTTCGGGGACCCTGCAGCTCTGAGGGACGTGCCAGGGTCCCAAGGGGACGTCATGCCTGGAGCTGCCCCAGTGGAGGGCTGTTTGACTGTGTGGACACGGCCTGGCTATAGACTGCCAGCTTGCTGGGGCAGGCACCTGCACCAGGCTCTTAGGAGATTGTATCTTAGTAACAGAAGCCGAGACACCTGCTCCCTACCAGTGGGTGTGACTGATTCTGCCCACCCACCGCGATGGTTATGGGAAGCCCGCAGAGATAAAGTTCGCCTGTTTACTCCTCCTTCAAGTTCTTGGTCTGGAAGAATAGGCCTGGCCCTCAGAGTCCCAATCTACCGCTTGTGGCGGGGTTAGTGGGAAGCAGGCTCTTCTTGGAAGATGGCCTGGGAGTGTCAACCCTGGGGGTCACATTCTTTCCAGAAGCTGGAAGAGGCAGCCCAGCCCTTCAGGGGCTCCCCCAGGAAGCAGCCCAGCCCTTCAGGCCCCCCGCCAGGAAAGCAGCCCAGCCCTTCGGGTGCCCCCCACTGGGGTATAAGGCAGCCCAGTCATTCAGGGCCCCACCACCACCAAAGCAGCCCAACCCTTCAGGTGCCCCCCAGGAGGCAGCCCGGCCCTTCAGGGCCCCCCCCCTCCCCAAGCAGCTCCCATGATCCAACACTCCAGGCCCAAGACTCAGAGGAACTAGAAATAAAATGTATTCCAGCTCTGATTATGTACATGGGGAGCCAGGCCCTGAGCCAGGCTGGGCTAGGCCTGGGGCCTCACGCATGGTTTGTACAATAAATACACGGGCAGAGGGTGGGGCGGGTCAGCCCGAGTCCCTTTCCCACTCCTATCACAGAAGCCAATGCAGCCCTGGCTCTAAGGAGGGGGCAATGCCAGGGTTCGAGGGTCAGTCCAACTTCCGTGCTCCCAGCTTCATGGGCCCCTTGGCCACCTTCCTCTCTGCCCGCTTGGCTTCCAACTCTCTCTTCCTCTCCTCTCTCTTCTTCCGAGCAAGCTCAGCCTTGGCCTGTCCTGGGAGACCATGACATGAAGCAGGGGCTTAGTGGGGGCTTTTCCTTCAAGGCTGCAGCTCTGGGCAACCCCATTAGCCCCCCGCAGAAGGGAGAGGAGGGGACCTACTGCTCTCTGACTCCAGGGTCCCCCAGCTCTCCTCCGTCCCCCAGTCCCCAGAGGCTTCTGTGCTCCAGGAATCTGGATTCCTCTGAAAAGAGAAGAGAAAGAAATTGGTCAGGGCCAACCTGAGGGGCTCAGAGGCCTGACTTTCACCCACCCACCCCTGCCTCCCCAGAGCCCAGTGACGTGGCTTGGGCTCTTACCAGCACCCCCACCCCACTGCTTAGGGTGCAGGCCTCCCCTGCCCCTACCTGGGCAGAGCTCACCCACACATTACCTGTGTGCTGGCAGTCAGGCGAGGTGCCAAGGCTGAAAAGGGATCTGCCTTCTCGCTGGTCTCCGTCCCACCCCAGTTGTACTCACTGGCCAGCTTGGTGCCCTCGGGCAGTTTCTGGGGCCTTGACTCCTGCCAGCCCTGGTCCCAGGAGCCTTCGGCCTCCCAGCTGCTCCAGTCAGACTCGGTGGACTTCTGAGAGGGGCTGCCCACCTGCAATGGGAGATTGGAGAGGCTGGCGGGATGGCAGAGTCTCTGGACCACCTGAATTCAGGGGACCCACTACTACAACACTTCCCCCCCCCCCCGGGGCCCAGGGCTCACCCTCCTGGACCGGTGCTCCCTATCACTGATGCTCCAGTCTTCTTGCTGAGCCTCTCCTTCCTGCTGCGGGGAGGCGCAGGAGGTGAGCCTGAGGAGGGGCAGGGGGCCCAGCCCCTACTCTGGCACCAGGCAGCCCTCCCCACCCCTAAGTGGGGCTTCCCTAAACCTTCCATGTGTTGCTCCATCTGGGAGGAATGGCCGATGTGGCCCCAGGCATCCCTGTAGGGTGTGGGAAGGAGGCACAGGAGAAGGTCCTGTCTCCGGGGGATTGTAAGGCACACATACCCTAAGAAAGGAGGCCCCAGCCCACAGCGAGCTTCTTGGGGCCACAGAAGGGAGACAGCTGGGATGGACAAAGCATGTCACAAACATTAGCTCCTCTGAACTACCCTGGGAGGAGGTGCTATCATGAATCCTCATTTTACAGGGAAAAAAGCTGAAGCAAATAGAGGTGAAGTGACTTTTCCAGGGTCATACAGCTAGGATGCATCTGGGGATGGGGTCCTGGGCCACCTAACAGCCTCACTCCTCCCCTGCCCCATGATGATGGCCTTGGTGGGTGGCTAAAGGAAGCACACCAGCAGAAGGGGGTCACTAGGCAGGAATGAAAGTGGGGGCTCCCACCCCCCGCCGCCTGGCCTCAGCACTTTCAGAGGTCACTTCCCCTGGTGCTGTGGACCCTCCATACCCTAAGAGACTTACTGACTGAACACAAAATCAACAGCCCAGGGACTCAAGCCCAAAGAGGGCCAGCCCCTACCCTCCCAGACTGTCCATTCCAGTGTGGGCAGGGGCAGAGGGAAAGCCCAGAGAGCAATCCATGGGCCCGCTTACCTCCAGGCTGCCCCAGTCTTCATCGTCCCACCGGTCAGCGGAGCCCTCCCCTTCCTCAGCTGCCTCCTCCTCCTCCTCGTCCTCCCCCGCCCCTCTTGTGTCCCACTGACCTGAGGTCACCGGAGGGACCTGGGCAGGGGCAGCGGCTAGGGCTGGGACTAGGGCTGCTGCTGAGGGGCCTGGGGAGGAGAGGAAAGGGGGCACATCAGGGATTGACCAGCCTCTTCAGGGAACCCAGATTTCCTACGTGCCAGTAACTGGTGAGGGAGAAGCCAGGGGGATGTTCCCACCAGGGCCTCCAATGGCTAGGGGTGGACGTTCCAGGGTGCTGCCGGGGGGGGGGGCCCACCCAGGCAGGGAATAGGGTGTGGCAGTTTGGACAGATCTAAATTCTAATGTTAGGGACAGGAACTGCAGAGAGGTTCAGTGAGGTGGCCTGGCAGCTCCCAGGCTCACTCCCCAAGCGAAAACCTCCCAGGGTCCTCAGACGCCATCTTGTCTGGCCCCAGGGAACTGAGGTCCAGAGACTAAAGCTTCCAGGGTGGAAGCAGGCGCAGGACGCTAGGGGCTGCAGACGCCATCTGATGACGACGGGGGCAGGGCACAGTTTGGAATCCTAAGCTCCCAGGGAATTGGAAGACTCACCTTCTGGGAGCGGCCTAAGGGGGGCATCGCTGGCTGGGGTGCTATCAGTGGCGACGGGGTTGGCTCGGATCAGCTTGGAGGTGAGGGAGGAGACACCCGTCACGGCCCAGCCAGCCCAGCTCGCTGCGCTGGTCCCCGGTCTCGGGCTGGAGGCTCTGTGGACATCCTTTTCTGGGGGAAGAGAGGACGATGTGGAGTGTCCAGGGGCAAGATCCCTGGGGAAGGGAGCTTGGGGAGCCTGCAGCAGGGGGGATGGCAGGGAGCAGGCCGGGTCCTCAGGGGAGGTACCGAGGCTATCGACAAATACCGCCGGGGTGGCGCCGCACAGTACCAGGAACAAGGACTAAGGGGGAGAGGGGCGTCTCCATGTGCTCACCCATCTCCTCCAGCTGGCCTGGGTCTTCAGACACAGACTCAAGTTTGGCTAGGAAGCTTCGAATGGCCTTGAAAGCCTGTGGGAGGACAGAGGAGAAGGGAAAGCGGAGGCCCGAGGGAGAGGGTGTGCCTAGGAATCCAGAGGCAGCCAGAGCACAGAGATGGGGCGGAGGGGGTGGGGAGGCTGGGAGCCAGGAGACCCTGCCCCATTGCACCTTATCCTAGACAGTGAGTTACCTCAGGGACTCAGTTTCTTGATCTGTACAATGGGACACTAGGGGACCTCAGAGGATTTTTAACAAACACTTTTGAAGGACACTCTATGTGACAGGGCTCTAAAGACACAGGGGCTGGGTTCAAATCCTGCCTCAGAGAGGAGTAAAAGGCAGTCTGCCCTGGGCAGACTCCAAGGTCCCTTCCAGCGCTACTTCTGTGACCCAATCATCTTGGATAAGGCCCTGTACCTCCCTGGGCCTCAGTTTCCCCCTCTGTAATAGGAGAGGATTAGACCCAGTTCCCACTAATGTCCCTCTCTTCCAGCTCCAGATCTAAGATTCTAAAACACTGGATGGTATTTGGGCTCAAACACTAATAAACATGACAGAGAACAGCCTGGAAAAAGGCAAAAGGAGAGGGC
Source organism: Phascolarctos cinereus (assembly GCF_003287225.1). NCBI lineage: Eukaryota > Metazoa > Chordata > Mammalia > Diprotodontia > Phascolarctidae > Phascolarctos > Phascolarctos cinereus. The sequence continues at coordinate 256,385,444 of NW_027556402.1, read as the reverse complement.
CACACAACTTTCCCTGAAAATCTGAGGACAGGAATCACTTGGGGCTGGGAGGCTCAACAGAGGCTTCTGGGGAGGGGATTGGGGGGGCACAGAGTGCATTACGGCACAGCCTAGGCAAAAGAGTGGAGGCAGGAGATAGTTCAAAGACCAGCAGAGAAGCTAGTGTGAAATCCACAGGGCTGGGGGTGGGCCAAGTCCCAGGTCTATTGGGCAGCTTGTGTCTTGTCAGTCGAGGCCAGCCTGGTGCCAGGCTTCTGCCCAGCCTTACCTGGTCGCGCACAGTTTTCTCAGGGTCTACAGTGAGGGTGCAGAGGACCGGCAGGATCTTGAGGGCGCAGTCATTCATGGAGTAGAGGTTGTGGGTGGCGGCAAAGCCCAGGACTCCTGCCGCCCTCGACGGGGCGAAGGGGTCCCTGGTGGCCCGGCTGAAAGCCGACGTGAGGACCCGATGTCTGGTCTGAGGAGGAGGAGGTGGCGCTCAGCGGCCCTGTTCCAGCCAAGCCCATGGCAGAGCTAGGCCCCGCTCTGGGGGGCACAAGAGGGAGCAAGGGACAGATGGAGGTCCCCCTCCCAGGCTGGGGCAGTGCAGAGGCGGGAGCCCGACTCACACTGGCGCTGAGGTGGGGGCCGATCTTGCCCAGGCACACGGTGGTGTTGCAGCGGATGGGGCCCTGGTCATCCTTGGCCTGGAGCCTGGCAAAGTGCTTCATCAGCTCTACGTTAAGATTCTGCTCGTTCAGCTTGGGGGCCAGAAGCAGCATGGACTAGAGGACAGAATGGGGGGCCGAGGGCCACGGCCTGGCTCAGAACCTTCCCGGGATCCTGGAGGCCCTCGTCTGGCCCCAGGCCCACCCAGCCCACTGTGGGCCCCACTCCCTTCTCTCCCGTGAAGGCTGCTGCCCACGTTGCAGCGGCCTCCTAAGAGGGAGCTGACAAAGAAGCTTGTTCCCAGAGAGGGCCCACTAACGGATCGCTTTGGCAGATGCCCCAGAGAAAGGACCTGAGTGTGGACCCTCTGCCTAGAACTGGAAAGGCCCTCGGCAGGCTGCCGCGTCCACCCCCTCCTCCAAATGAGGCCTGAGGATCAGGGGTTGGGGTCACACAGGCAGAGATTTGAACCCAGAGCCTCAGACTCTAGTGCCTGTTTTCACTACGCCAACTGGCCAGCCTCAACGAAGAGGGGCACTGGGCTGAGGCGGTCACATTTGTGGGATCCCAGGGCACGCAGACAATAGTACATGGTGGAGCCAGCATCCAGCCCCAGGCGCCCCTGTCCTGTCATCACACAGCAATGACCCCCTCTTGGAACATCCCGCCCACCCACAGCTCCCAACTTCCCACCAACACAGAGGAGAGGACAGTCAGCAGCTGGCCACCTGCCCCTCCGCACCCCTCGCTTCCTGCTTCCCTGGGGGAGGTCCAGAAGGAAGACTGAGTGTGACCCCCTCCAGCTATGGACTCATCCCAAGGAGATCCCAGGGCAACCAAACACTCAGCCTGGCGTCCACCAGACCTAGGAGAGGGGAGAGGCTGAAAGATCATCTCGGCCCAACCCCTTCCTTTTGAAGATGAGGAAGCGAGATACTTTGTCTGAGGTCGCAGAGCCAGAGTGAGGCAGGGCCCACTCGTAGGGCCTCGCCCGGCACCCCCGCCTCCCTGGGCTCACAACAGGCAGCAGGCTAATGGCCCGATGGTCGGGGTGCCTTGTATCCCCCGGGCCCCAGCCCCATGCAGCCAGCGCTCAGCCCTTCCCAATGCACCTTGACGGTCTGCTCCCGGATGGCAGGGTTGGTGTCCAGGAAGCCATGCACAACATGGGGGAAGATCTGGCTGTTGACTGTTGGCTCATCGAGGTATTGAATGAACTGCTCCATCTGTGCCACGGGGGTGGGAAGAGGAGACACGGGAGGCCCATGGCAGGTCACCAAGGGAGAGCCAGTGCCCAGAGACAGGGCAGCAAGGCTGGAGCTCTGTGGGCCCGCCATCTGCCCACACCTGCACCCTCCTCCTGGGGCTGGGTCCCTTTATCAGGACACGTCTTGTATTTCTATCTATTTCTCTGGCACGGCGCTCACCAAATAGAAAGGACCTGATGTGCCTTTGCTTGCTCACTCATTCTTGAGGCCTTCTCTGCCTCAGTTTCCCCAACTAGTCCACAAACAACAAAGATCAGCAGGCAACATTCCTGATCCTAAGCTCAGGTTGAACCAGCAGGACATAACCCTTGGGCTTCCTTTCCAGCTGCTGCCTGGTATCTCTTCAGCTCGAAAAGGATCCTTTTGGCCAATCCAAAATACTGAGGCCTTTGCCGCTTGGATTTCCCTCCTCAGCTCATTACTATGGGTACCTCCGAGGACTGAAGGGGCCTTAGAGATCAAGGTCAGTATCCTCCCAAGGAGGAAACTGCAGGCCAGAAGTTCTGTGCCCCAGGCCCCACAGGCAGCCAGCTGGTCCTCTGACTCCCCTACTCCAGATCCAGGGTTCATGGCTTTCCTCTCACTCACCCCCACCTCCTCCAGGGAAGGGGCCCCTCCCCAGCAAAGACACATCCCTGCCCCAGGACCTTGAGGGCCACTGGAACCCAGGCTGGGGAGCCAGGCCCTGGACTGGGCTAGGGAGCAACCCACTTGCTGCAGTAAGCGGATCCGCATGGCCCGGTCGGTAGAGGAGAACATCTTTACCACAACAGGAATGATTTTCTGCTGGTACTCTTCAGCACTGAGGAACTTCCCTACCTGCAAGACAACAGAGGCTGGTGGCGCAAACCTGTGGTCACAACTCAGTCTAGGCAGAAAGTTGGCGTGGGACCTCCGCAGCCGAGGGCAGCTCTTCTTCTCCTCCTCCTGGTCACATGAAGCTCAGCTCACCTTGAAGAGAGGGGTGAGGATGACCGCGCCAGCACTGCCATATTCAAAGGCTGTCAGCAGTTGGGGCAGGATCTTATGCCGGCAAAAATCCTCAGGGAAGGAGTCCAGATTCTTGCTCAGTTCCTGGAAGAATTTCTGCTTCTCAGCAGGTTCTTTGATCTGTAAGAGAGTAGTCAGTGTAGGACAGATGTGAGACAGAATCACAGAACCTCAGAGGAAGGGAATTCAGGGATCCCCTCATCTAACCCACACCTGAGCAAGAATTCCTACTATAGCATCTCTGGGAAGTGGCCATCCCGGCCTGTGCTTGATGACCTCCGATGAGGAACCTCCCAGCACCAGAGGAAGACCAGTCCACTTGTGGATGGCTCTGGTAGCTCAGACATCATTCGTCTGTTTTGTTTTATTTTTCCTGACATTAAACCTTAATATGCCTCTTTCCAACATGCACCCATTTCTCCTAGTTCTGCTCCTGGAGTCAGGCAGGACAAGTCTAATCCTTCTTCCATGTGACAAGCCTTTATCATGTCCCATAAGCCTCTTCTTCTCCATCCCTGGTTTCTTCCATTCATCCTCCTAAGGCACATTCTCAAGGCCCCTCTCCACACTACTTGTTCTCCTCTACACACACGTCAGCTTGTTCATTTCTTTCCTAAAATGTGGCACTCAGAACATCCCAGATGAGGTCTGCCTGGGACAGAATGCAAGTGGGCCTGTCACCTCCCTGCTCCTGGCCCCATGCTTCTCTGTCTTGGCTTTTAACTCCCATCAAGCTTGGAGACCACTAACCCCACTCCCCAGTGAACTGCTGCTTCACTGTGCCTCCTCCTCTGACTAGCTCCAAATCCCCCAGAACCAATCCTTCTTCCTAGAAAACATCCATTTTTTAAGGGCACCCACTGGGAAATCATGAGATGCTCCCAAAGTGAACTGAATACATGAGATCTCCTCATAAAAAGAAAGAGCTGAAGGAGGTGCCTTTCAACACTCCAGTCGAGAGATTCCACAACCAAACAAGTGATGGAGGGATCACAAAGGACAAAACAAATCATCTTCTATTATAAAAAATGTTAAATGGCTAATACGGAAATATGTTTCACATGACCTCACATGTATAATCGAAATCAAATTGTTTGCCTTCTTGAGGAGGGGGGAGGGTCGGGATGGAGGGAGAGAATCTGGAACCAAAAATCTTTAAAAAATGAGTGTTAAAAATGTTTCACATGTAATTGGGAAATATTTAATGAAATAAAAATATTAATTAAAAACTATTGCACCTAGGATAAGATGAGAAACTGACAACTGGAAAATCTTTGCATCAGATGTTCCAAATAAAAGCTTGCTATTCTATACAAAAAACTAACACAAACATATGACATTAAGAGCCAATCACAATACATAAATGATCACGGAGCAGCCAGGTGGTAAAATGGTTAGAGCACTGGGCTGGGAGTCAGGAAGACCTGAGTTCAAATCCTGCCTCAAACATATACTATCCAGGTGACCCTGAGAAAGTCGTTTTACCTGTCTGCCTCAGTTTCTTCAAGTGTAAAGTGGGGATAACAACAGTACTTTGAGGATCAAATGATGTAATATTTGTAAAGCTTTTAGCAGGCACTTAATAAATGCTTGTTCCCTTCCAAAAGAAGAAATGAAAACCATCAACAACCATACAAAAAATGTTCCAAATTACTAATAAGAGAAATTAAAACCAAAGTGCAAGACAGTACCGTACAAAAATTAGATTTCACTTCATACACACTAAATTGGCAAAGATAAAAAAACAGCCAATGTTTCAGAAGAGCTGTAGGGAAACAGTGGAAAGGCAGAGAGAGCCAGGCTTGGAGATGGAGAAGTCTGGGTTCAAGTCTTGTCTCTGACATGTACCAGCCGGGCCACCCTGGACAAGTCACTTAACCTCTCAAGGCCCCAGACAGCTCAGGGACCATGAGTCACAGACAAATCACTGACTGACTGACATGGGTGGGAGGAGTTTCCATGCTGGATGTTTCCTATAAGAATCATAACAATAGCTAGCATTTATGTAATGCTTTAAGGTTTACAAAGCACTTTGGAAAACATCATCACATTTTATCCTCACGACAATTCTGGGAGGTAAGTGCTGTCATTACCTCCATGTTACAGATGAGGAAATTGAGGAAGCAGACAAAGGTGAAGTGACTTGCCCCAGGTCACCAAGCTCTAAAGTGCCTTAGGTCAGATTTGTTTGTTTGTTTCTTGGGGAGGCAATTGGGGTTAAGTGACTTGCCCAGAGTCACACAGCTAGTGAGGCCAGATTTGCATTCCGGTCTTCTGGATCCTATGTCTAATGTTCTAATCTGCCTCTGCCTATCAGCCAGGTAGTGCGATATCATGGTGCTGCAAGAAGAGATAAATATACAAAATTCAGAGAAACCTGGGAAGACTCGGACAAAGAAAGATGATAGTAACGCAAGGTGAAAGTAGCCAACCAAAAACCAGCCACTCCCAGATGCTGAAACACCCCCTTCTCCCCTAGAGCTGGAGGTGGGGACTACAGATACAGAATGGTGCATACATCACTGGCACTCAGTTGCTTTTGCTTCTCTTTTTCGGTGGTATAGGGAAGGGCGTGGGGGAGGGAATGTTGGGTATCGGGAAATGATAGCAGTATCAAAAACAAAAAGCAATTTATAAAACTTTTTTAAAAATTCTGTCTTCTGGGGGCAGCTGGGTGGTGCAGTGGCTAGAGCACCGGCCCTGGAGTCAGGAGGACCTGAGTTCAAATCCAGTCTCAGACACTTGACATTCACTAGCTGTGTGACCCTGGGCAAATCACTTAACCCCAACTGCTCACCAAAAAAGCAAACAAAAAAAAAATTTATCTTCCTCAATTTGTCCCAGGCCTCTGGGACAAAAGTTCTGTTAAGAACCTTTGGAATGTGGATCTTGCTGCATGGCCTCTACGCTTTTATCCAAGACTCTGGCTGAAATGTCAAACTTCACAGGGCCTAGCACAGATCCCTGGGGTACTCCCCTCCAGAACTCCTTCCAAAGCGACGCTGAACCACGAATGAGCTCTCAAAACCATAGCCGGGCAGTAGAAAGCCTGCTGCACTTGGAGCAAAGGGATCTGGGTTCAAATCCTGTGTAACCTTGGATAAATCATTTCCCCTTCCTGGACCTCAGTCTCCTCTTCTGTAAAATGAGCGAGCTGGGCATCTGCTCACACTTGGCAAACTCTAGTGACCACGTCCCCAGTGCTGCCCATCACACCGTCCTGACCCCTAGCTCCCCCCTCTAAGGACAGGCAGGGAGTACAGATAGGGGGGAGGGAATCAGCATTTCTATACAGCACCTACTGTGTGCCAGTAAACGCCTGACAATCGTTACCCCACTTCATCCTCACAACAACCCAGCACAGATACTGTTATTATCCTCATTTTACAGTTGAGTAAACTCAGCCAACAAGAGGTTAAGTGACTTGCCCAGGGATCACACAATGGGGCTGGATTTGAACTGGGGTCTTCCTGACTCCTGCTCCAGTGCTCAGATCAGTCCACAAAAACAAAGCCCAAGGGTCCAAGAGAATAGAAGGAGCTTAGAGGGGCCCTTGGAGGGCACCCAGTCCAGCCCCTTCCCTTTACAGATGAAGAAACTGAGGCTCAGATTCCTGGGTTACCCAGAGCACTGCAGTTAGTGGGTGTCAGGCTGGGGTTGGAATCTAGGTCTGGCCTCCTGGGCCAGGCCCCTTTCCACCTGATGCCCAAGGGCTGTGAGGACGTCCTTCCTGATTTCGTTTCTAAACTAGCCACGACCCCATAAGAGGCTAAGTGTCTCGGGAGAGGCTTTGTTGCTCTTGTGTGTTCTTGGACATTTCTGTGCCGCTTTTAAAAATGGGTAACTTAAATAAAGCCCAACACACATCATTTCTCAACATACCCCACGCTGAATTCCTTTGGAATCAAAAACACAAAGCTGATGGCTTTTGCCACATTCCACACCCCCAGTCCCTGCTCCTCTACTGAGTGGAGATTACATTTTTCCTGAGCTGGCAGCTCAAAACCCTGCGGTACCCCAACATCCTGGCCTATCTCGATGGGCTGGAGGTAGGCTGGCCGGGGCGCGCCCCCCCCAGGATCTCTTGGACCGCAAGCTCCTCCTCTGTCCTTCCTTCCGTTTCCCCTTTAGCCCTTACTCTCCTGTTCTTTCTCTGCCCCCCCAGGTGAACGTCTTCCTTTCTCTTCCCATAAGATCACAGGGACTTTGGAGATTCGCTAGTCTTAACCAGCCAGCCAGGAAAAAACATTTATAGTGAGGGGAACCGGTATGTGTGCATGCGTGCGTGCGTGCACGCGTACAACATTTCCCCAGCCTTACAAAGGACACAGAAAGAAGAAATTCACAAGAGTAACACGGCCCCAGGCGGACGGAGCACAAGGGACAAGCAAGGCCCAAGGCAGTCCAACAGTGCCCTTGTTCTCAGGGGCAGCTCTCTCCTGCTGTACTCACCTGGATCTCCTCAAGGAAGAGGTTGGTCTCCACAAAGCTGTTGCACATGAACCCGCCGGGGGCCCGGCAGTTCTGCAGGAAGCGGGATGGATTGGGACGCACCCTGGGGTTGGCCCCCACCAACTCGCAGTAATGGGGAACCAGAGACTTTGGAATCTGGAAGAAAGGTAGGCATGAGAGGGGCCTCAGTGGGCCAGGGAGGATGAGGGGCTGAATGAGGCAGGAGGCAGGAGGGCCAGGACGACCAGAGAAGGGAGAGGGGCATGTGGCCGAAGGGAGTAAGGCAAGGCCAAGAAACGAGGGGGCATCCTGCAGGCCGTGGGGAACCAGATCCCAGAGACTCACCTTCCCCAGGGAGCGCAGGGAGGAGGCCCGGGTCAGGGGGCCGTTGAACACCTCCCAGATCAGACAGCCCAGTCTCCACATGTCGGCTGACCTGTGTTGACCCAAGGAGGGGATTCAGTGGCCCTCCTGGGCCTGATCATGCTGAGAGGGGCATCAGGGCTCCCTAGATCTCCCTCCCCTTTCCTGAGGCCAGGGAGGAGAAGGTGGATGGTGGAGGGAGGAGCAGGGTCAGTACTCTGCTCTCCCATTCCTCGCTGCCAAGGTCTCATTCCATGAGGGGCTTGGCCATCCTGCCCACCCAATCCCCCACGCTCACCACTTCTCCCCCACGCTTTTGCTGCTGCTGTCTGTCATCTCAGGTGGGTCGTAGCGTTCCAGGTCGGGGATTCCCTTGCAGGGGGGCTCGCCGCTGTCCCCCTGGGCCGAGTACATGTAATCGAGGCCCCCCAGCTTCCACTCCCCAGCTCGGTCCACAAAGACAGCCGCCGTACACACATTGTTGTGAATGAGGCTGCAGTCATTGACCAGGAAGCTCAGGGCTTTCTGTGGGGATGAGGTCAGGCTGGGGGCACAGCTTGGGAGGCTGGCAGCATCCCGCCCGCACCACCCCCGAAGAGCAAGCTGTGGGGAATGCGAGCATCCAGTTCTCACCACAATCTGATGCAGCCCCCAGGAGATCTCCAGCTCACTCAGGCCCCCTGTTTCTGCTTTCAACTTCAGGTAGTTCCCTAGTGGGGTCACAGGCTCAGTCACCACATGAAGGCATTTGTCTGTCTGGGAGAAGGACCGAGACGTAGGTCAGTACAGGCCCGGGAACACAGATCCCTGGGCTGAGATAGAGGGGAAGTTAAGAGACAAGGCAGGTGAAGGTGGGGGAGCTAAGTGATTTGCGACAAGAGGGAGAAAATGACTGACTAGACTGGCTCTGGGACTGAGGAAGGCCTGAGCAAGGCCATGTGGAGATTACTGGGGGGAGGGGAGGTCTTAAAGACAAAGGGAGAGGAGGGACACAAGGAAAGGGGGCAAGGTTCAAATCCGGGTTCTGCCCCCACTCCTGTGACCTTGAACAGGCCCCTTCCCCTCTCTGGGCCTCAGTTTCCTCATCTGTAAATGAGGAGGTTAAGACTAGCGAATCTCCAAAGTCCCTGTGATCTTACGGGAAGAGAAGGGAAGACGTTCACCTGGGGGGGCAGAGAAAAAAAACAGGAGAGTAAGGGCTAAAGGGGAAACGGAGGGAAGGACCGAGGAAGAGCTTGTGGTCCGAGAGATCCTGGGGGGGGGCGCCCCGGCCGGCCTACCTCCAGCCCATCGAGATAGGCCAGGATGTTGGGGTGCCGCAGGGTTTTGAGCCGCTTGAAGGCTGCCTTGGCCACCAGCGTCTGCTCCTCCTCCCCGGGCTTGGCCTCGTACACGAACACGGACACGGCATTTCCCGTGGCCTGCGGGGAAGCGCGGGCTGGTGGGGGGAAGGGAGCTTGGGGGTTCCCCGCCCCCCTCCCTCGCCCCTGGACACGTGGGGGCTCCGCTGGGCGGGGAGCAGGGTCTCTGGCCCCCGGGACTCCCGGAGGGCCCTCCCCCCAGGGCTGCCAAGGGCCGCGGGGGCCACGTCAGGCCGGCAGGGCCGGGGGCGGGGCCGGCCTGCTCCGGCCGCCCGGGCTCCAGCCAGCGCGGCCTGCTCCCCGGCCCCGGTCCGTCACCTTCTTCTTGCCGCGGTGCAGCGCCCACAGCCCCGGCCCCGGCGCGCCGCCGCCCTCGGGGGACTCCGGGCTCAGCTCGTACGGGAAGTCTCGGATCGGGTCCCGGGCGAAGAACCACATCTTCCGCCCGGCCCCGGCTCAGGCCCGGCTCCGGCTCCGGCTCCGGCTCCGGCTCCGGCTCCGGCTCCGGCTCCGGCTCCGGCTCCGGCTCGGACTCTGCCCGGGCCCGGCTCCGCCCCCTCGAGGCCCCGCCCCTCCGAGGGTCCCGCCCCTCGCGGCTCCGCCAATGGCGGCCCCGCCCCCGAGGGCCTCCCCCAGCACCACCCCGGGGCCCGCCCCCTCGAGGCTCCGCCCCCGCAAGACGCCGCGGTTCCCGCCGGCGCTCCTCAGGCCCCGCCCCCAGCCCCCTCCATCCGCTCGCTCCTCTGGCCCCCTCCTTTTCGAGTCTTCTCTTCCTCCCTCCTGCCCCGGAGAGGGGCGCGCAGGGGCGGGGCCTCGAGGGGGCCGGAAGAGTCGGGGGGAGGGGACGGGGCAAGGGGGAGGTAGCAGGATGGGGAGGAAGAGGCGAGGATGGGGAGGAAGAGGCGGGAATGAGGAAGAAGAGGGGGAGCAGGAAGCGGAAGGGAGAAGCTGCATAATACAGCCGACGCTAGCAAATCACCCTGGGCGGGGCGTATACCTGGTGGGGAACTCGGGCTCCAGGGGAAATGACTTGCCCAGGGCCATTCCTCCAGTGAGTTTCTAAAGCACAGGACCTGGGTTCAAATCCTGCTTAGGCCTTGGGCAGGTCACACCTTCCTGGACCTCAGTTTCCTCAACTATAACATGAGGGGTCTCCAAGATTCCTCTGGGTCTAGCGTCCTCATCTGTAAATAATCATAGTAATACTAGATTAGTAACAATATGTAATATAACATGTAGCAGTAATAACAGCGCCTACCCTCCGGCGCCCTTGTGAGGATTGAATGAGGTGACTTCTGTAGAGTGCTTAGCACAAGGCCTGGTGGGGCAAGTGCTGGCCACCGCAATCCTCGAGGGCAACTGGGTGGATAGAAGACCAGTGCAAATCCGGCTTCAGACACTCACTAGCTGTGTGACCCTGGGCAAGTCACTTCATCCTGTCTGCCTCGGTTTCTTTATCTGCAAAATGAGCTGGAGAAGGAAATGGCAAATCTCCCCAGTACCTCTGTCAAATGGAGGGACTGTCCAGAGGCTCAAAGGGCCGAGTCACTAGAGGAGGCCTCCAGGCAAAGTCTGGGTGGGGAGGGTAAAATATCCATAGGAAGAATCCATTGATCACCTCCAGAAAGAGATCCCAAATGGAAAATGCCAAGGAATATAGTAGCCAAATTCCAAAATTGCCAGGTCAAAGAGAAAATACCGCAAATGTTGTACCGAGAAATCAGCAAGTGAGATCCAGACGTAATTTAAGATGTGGACTTATTAGCGTGCGGCTGCCAGGGGTATGCACATCCAAATCAAGCAGCCCCCATCAGGGGTCGAGCTAGGGTTTATACAGAAAAGAGCATGGGAAAGAAATGCGAGGAGCACTGATGAGTTAATCCAAAGATGCAGGTGTCTTTGGGGGCTATGGATGGGAAAGTACAGGGAGTATACAGGACAGGAGGGGGATGGATCTTTGAAGTCTGGCAAGAGGAAGAGTTCTTGGGCTGGCCAAGGACACCCCTCTCCCTCTGCCTGTCTTGATGAGAGAATGCTCTGCAACAAGGGAAAGCTTTCTCACCACACAGGAACTTATTAAGGAATTGGGAGGCTTCCAGAGACATGATCTGAGGGCTGGGGCCTGAGCAGCCCAGCTCTGTGTAGCTGTACCAGGGAGAGACATAAGGGTCATGCTGAGGCCCATGCATGAATAACTGCTAGGCACAGTGTCCTTGGGCTGGGGAGTGGTTGTCAGAGACAGTGTTTCTGAGACTAGGGAGAAATTGGGGCACAAGTACAAGCATAAGCACCCGAGCACCCCATTATTACCGGTCAGAGATCACACAAACCAGACCAGGTGTCCTGGTCTCTGGTATAAACATAATTATCTAAAGCAATTATATTGCAAGCTTTCTTATCCATTTGCGTTGGAGGTACGGGCTATGCTGAGCTATGCAAGAGTACATTTCACTGTTGTTTAGATTTAGGAGAAAAGAGGTCTGGGGCAAGATTAAGCACCAACTTTTGCTTTCCATGGCTTAAAGGGCCCTACTACCTAAATGGCAAAATAATGTTCTGTATTACACAAACAGCCAGAAAGAAACAATTTAAATATCATGGAACCACAGTCAGGATTACCCAGGACCTTGTAGCTTCTGTATTAAAAGATTACAGGGTGTGGAATACAGTATTCCATAAGGTAAAGGAGCTAGGATTACAACCAAGGATCAACTACCCAGCGAAAATGAGCATGATCTTTCAGGGAGGAGATCGATATTCAACAAAATAGGGGACTTCCAAACCTTCCTGATAAAAAGACCAGAGCTCAACAGGAAATTTGATCTTCAAATACAAGATTCAAGAGAGACTTTTATAAAAAGGTAAATGGGACAGAAAGAAACATGTTATTAATAAGGGCAAACTGTTTACATCTCTACAAGGGAAGATCACACTTGTAATTCTTGAGAACTGTATTGTTATTACACCTTGTTAAAGGGGTATACATAGAGGGGGGTGGGTATAAGTTTGATGTAATGATAAAAAAAAATCTTAAGTGGGTTAAATGAATCTAAGTAAGGGATTGTACTGGGAGAAAAGGAGAGAAGGAGGCAGACGAGGGTAATGTAATGTACGTTACAGGAAAAGGCACAAAAACCTATTACAGCAGACGGAAAGAAGGAAGGGGGATGAGCATTGTTTGAACTTTACTCTCATCAGATTTGGCTCAAGGAGGGAATAACATAATCAGTTAGGTCTAGAAATCTAACTTGCCCTATAGGCAGTAGGAGGGAAAAGGGGAAAGAAAAGGGAGGGGGGATAGAAAGAAGGGAAGAAGTAGCAAGTGTAAAGGGGAAGACAAGGGAAGGGGCTAATAGAAGGGAGGCAGGACTGAGGGAGGTGGTGGTCCAAAGCAAAAACACTAGTAAGGAGGGAAAAGGAGAAAGGAGAAAGAAAAGCATAAATGGGAGGAAATAGGATGGAGAGAAAGACACAGATAGTAATCATAACTGTGAATGTGAACGGGATGAATTCTCCCATAAAACAGATAGCAGATAGCAGAATGCATTAAAAATCATAATCCTACAATTGTTGTTTACAATAAACACATTTGAAACAAAGGGACACACACAGGGTAAAGGTAAAAGGCTGGAGTAGAATATATTATGCTTCAGTTGAAGTAAAAAAAGCTGGGGTAGCAATGCTGATCTCAGACAAAGCAAAAGCAAAAATAGATTTTATTAAAAGAGATAAGGAAGGAAACTACATCCTGCTAAAAGGCACCATAGCCAATGAAACAATATCATTACAAAACATATACCCACCAAATGGTATGGCATCCAAATTCTTAGAGGAGTTCAGGGAGTTACGGGAAGAAATGGACAGCAAAACTATACTAATGGGAGACCTAAACCTCCTCTCTATGAACTAGATAAATCTAACCACAAAATAAACAAGAAAGAAGTTAAGGAGATGAATAGAATATGAGAAAAGTTAGGAATGGTAGACCTCTGGAGAAAATTGAATGGGGATAGAAAGGCACATACCTTTTCATTGGCAATACATGGCCCCCAAACAAAAATTGACCATGTAGTAGGGCATAAAAACCTCACAATCCAATGCAGAAAGGCAGAAATATGCATTCCTTTCAGATCATGATGCAATAAAAATTATATGTAAAAGAGGGCCATGGAAAGATAAACTAAAAAATAATTGGAAACTAATCTAATCCTAAAGAATGAATGGGTCAAACAGTGAATAATAGAAACAATCAATAACTTCATTCAAGAGAATGACAATAATGAGACAACACACCAAAATTTATGGGATGCAGCGAAAGCAGTTCTTAGGGGAAGTTTTATATCTCTAAATGCTTACATGAATAAAATAGAGAAAGAGAAGATCAATGAATTGGGCATGCAACTAAAAAAACTAGAAAAAGAACAAATTAAAAATCCTCAAGTACCGAATTAGAAATAAAACCAAAGGAGAGAGCAATAAAACTGAAATTAAGAAAACTATTGAACTAATAAATAAAACTAAGAGCTGGTTTTATGAAAAAACCAATAAAATAGATAAACCTTTGGTTAATTTAATTTAAAAAAAGAAAGAAGAAAAACAAATTACCAGTATCAAAAATGAAAAGTGTGAATCCATCACCAATGAAAAAATTAAAACAATAATTAAGAGCTATTTTGCCCAACTATGCCAAAAATTTGAATCTTAGTGAAATGGATACATATTTACAAAAATATAAATTGCCCAGATTAACAGAAGAGAAGTAAAATACTTAAATAGCCCCATCTCAGAAAAAGAAATTGAACAAGCCATCAATGAACTCCCTAGGAAAAAATCTCCACAGCCAGATGGATTTACAAGCAAATTCTATCAAACATTTAAAGAACAATTAATTCCAATACTATATAGACTATTTGGGAAAATAGGTGAAGAAGGAGTCTTACCAAATTCTTTTTATTATACAAATATGGTACTACTGATACCTAAACTGGGAAGAGTCAAAACAGAAAAAAAATTATAGACCAATTTCCGTAATGAGTATAGATGCAAAATTTTTCAATAAAATATTAGCAAAGAGATTACAACAACTTATCATGATGAGAATAATACACTATGACCAGTTAGGATTTATACCAGGAATGCAGGGCTGGTTCGATATTAGGAAAACTATCAGCATCATTGATCATATCAACAACAAAATTAACAGAAGCAGTCTGGGTGACCATGGCTCCAGGTGAACGTCAGCGAGCTCTTCCTCAGACACTGCCGTAATTCTGGGACTGAACTCCCTGCCTTTGCTGCACTATCTGTCATTCCTCTCTGCCTGCCCTCCTGCTGCTTCCAGTCTAGTGGGGGGTCAATAAGAGGCCAGCCGAGGATGGTCATTTGTAGCTAATCTATGGAGGGGAGGCCCCAGCAGGAAGAGGGGCTGGGCAAAGGCTTCTTGGAGAAGGTGGAATTTTAGCTGGCCCCTGAAGGATGCTGGGGAGGCCGAGATGAGGAGGGAGAGGAAAGGATCTAGGCCTGGGGGAGGCCGGGGAAAATGTCCAGAGTCTGTGTGAGGAACAGCCACAGGCCAGCCTCACTCCATCCCAGTATACACACCAGGAGGGATGGAGGAAGAAGACTGGAAAGGGGGAAAGAGGCAGCTACAACCCAGAGGTTTTCTGTTTGATCTTAGAGGGGATGGGGGAGCCACTGAGGACGATTGAATAGGGGCGGGCATGATCAAACCAGAGCATCCAGAAGGTGTCAGGCAGCTGGGCAGAGGATGGATCAGATGGGGAGAGGCCTGGTAGGCAGGTAGTCCAATAGCCCGGGCAGTCAGTGATGAGGGTCTGTGCCAGGCTAGGGGCAGAGTCAGATGAGAGAAGGGGGCCTACGACAGAGCTGTAAATCAGCAGGTCTTAGAAAGGGATAGATGAGGGATGGCGAGGGCTTGAGAATGGCCCCCAGGTTGGGAACCTGGGGGATCGGCAGGATGGTGTCTTCTAGGCTAATAGGAAAGATAAGAAAAAGAGAGGATTTGGGGGGAAAGATAATGAGTTCAGTCGAGGACGGAGCCTTAGGGGACTCTCACCACCATTAACAGGCATGGCCTGGATAAATACCCAGCCAGGGAGATTGAAAAGGAATGGTCAGGCTAGTAAGAGAAAAACCAGGAGAGAGCGGTGTCACCCAGACCCAGAGAGAAAAGAGGGCGAGGGAGAAGAGGCCAGACAACAGCGTCCATGGCACAGAAGAGGCCGGTCAACATCGTCCAGGGCAGAAGAGAGATCAAGGCTGAAGGGGGGAAAAAGCTGTGGCGTCTGGCCATCTTAGAGAGAGCAGGTTCAGTTGAGTATTGAGATGAGAAGTCATAGTGTAGACCGTTCAGAAGAGAGTGAGAGGAAGGGCAGTGTAGACAGCTTTCTCCAGGAGCTTAGCCAGAAAATGGAGGGATGCAGGAGGCCAGCCAGCTGTGATGGAGGGATCAGGTGAGGAGGGCTGAGGATGGAGCAGATGCCAGCATGTTTGTAGGGTAGGGAAGAGCCCAGAAACAGGGAGAGGGTGGCGGAGGAGATGGGATGCGCATAGAGGGGTATTAGCCTGGACAAGGAGAAGGGCCCCCAATTACATGAGATAAGGGTGAAGGAGGGATTAGTGGGGGAAGGCATGTGCATGATAGATGAGGAAAGGAGTCCTTGGGCCAACCGCCTCCATTTTTTCAGTGAAGAATGAGGCCAGGTTCTCAGCCAAGGGTGCAGGGGATAGTGAAGCCACCAAAGGTTTGAGGATGATGTAAAGGTTTGCAAATGTCTATGACGAGTGGGGCAGTGAGTCACTTAGGGAGATATAAAAGGATTCCCTTGGAGGCAGCTAGTGGGCGCAGTGGATATAGCCCTGGGCTTGGAGTTGGAAGACCGGAGTTCAACAGCAGCCTTAGACACTGAAGTTGGGTGCCATTAGGCAACTTGTGGAATCTGTTTCCTCAACTGTAGATGGCGATGATAATAGTACCTATCCTATAGGCTTGTTGTGAGGATCTAGTGAGATTTTCTTTTTGGTGGAAGCAGCCAGGGTTAAGTGACTCGCCCAGGGTCACAGACCTGGTTAGTGTCTGAGCTTGGATTTGAACTCAGGTCCTCCTAGCTCCAGGGCTAGTGCTTCTCCACTGTGCTATCTGCATGCCTGAATGAGATATTGTAAAGCACTTGGCACATATGCCTGGCACATAGTAAGTGCTATATTCCCTTCCCTTCCCCACAGTGAGGGTCTAGCAGAGATTACATGACAGATTTGTGATGGACTCAATTTCATGATTTTTCTCCAGCTTCCTCCTGGAGCCAGCGAATAGAAACAAAGACTATAAGTAGGTGGTGGGATTATTCCCAGGTGAGGCTCCTCAGGTAAGATAGTCAGTAGAATAAGGGGGCAAAGGCAGAGAGAAGAGGCTAAGGTAGAATTGAAATGACCCGCCAAGACTCAAGATGGGGAGGGAAGAAGAGCGCGGCCAGTGCAGAGGCAATGGCCCTGGAAAGGGATTGGGGCTGCGCATGGTAAGGATGAGGAAGAGGTCTGGGGCCTTTGGGGCAGCCGCCAGAGTGTGATCAGATACGGAAATGTCGGCGGTCAGAAACACAGAAGTGGAACATTTGTGGGTGAGGGAAAGATGGTGGGTTTGAGCATCTCTGTGTAGCTGAGGAGTGGTGCAGAAGGAGGTCATGGGAAACGAGGAACTTGAGGAACTGGGAGGTCGGGGTCTTTGAGGGAGCACCTGCTCGTGTGTCAGAATCCTCTAGTAGGACGGCAGGAGTCAGGGGACAGAAAAACTGAGAGCCAGGCACCGACCTCCCCAGGGAAGGAAGGACAGGCTTGGAGCCTGGTGGACATCAACTACCATAATCCTAGCTGGGTGGGATTGGGTCAGGAAGCCCTGAGTTCAGATGGGGCCTCAGACACTCCTAGCTGTGTGACCCTGGGCAAGTCACTTCACCCTGCTTGCCTCAGTTTCTTCATCTGTCAAATGAGCCAGAGAAGGGAATGCAAACCCCTCTGGTATCTCTGCCCAGAAAACCCAAATGGGGCCACAGAGAGGCAGCCGCGACTGACCGACAACCACGCGGCACATTGACATTTGCAAAGTACGTTACAAATCTGGCCTCACTGGATCCCTACAACAACCCTCAGAGAGCAGTGCTATTATTACCCCCACTTTACAGATGAGGAAACTGAGGCAGATAGTGGCTAAGTCACTTGCAGGGTCACACCGCTAGTGTCTGAAGTTGGATTCAAACTCGGGTCTTCCTGACTCTAGGTCCCATTCTCTATTATTAATGGTGAACCTGGTGCAGGCTCCTGATTGGCTTAGCCAGCCCAGAGTAGCCAGTCGCTGCCCCTGGGCTCTTTGCACTGGACTGAAGACATCTCGGCTTCTAGGGTATGAGAGCTAGCAGGCATCTTTGAGGTCACCTGGGCCAACATTTCACAATGGGGGCAGGAAACTATGGAGAGCCAGGAGACAGAGGGGCCTGGTGACCAATGGAGGCAGGCAGATGGGCCCGGCCAGGCCTCTTCCCCTAAGCCCTGGGAGTCACAGAATCTGCCCACAGGAAAGGCGCCTCCGCCAGCATCTTAGCCAGCAATGCCCGAGGCAGGGACCTTTCTCCAGTTGAGCCATTGTCTGAAGCCCTCCAGGGAAAGGGAGTCCTTGGGGAGGCTGCGGGCTGAGAGGCTGGGCATCTGGTGAGTGGAGGCCCGTCCACCAGCACAGGCGTGGGCCCAGCATCCCCAGTGAACAGCCATCGTCTTAAGAGACATCCAGGGATGGGAAGTTCATTACCTCCTGAGCTTTCCCAGTCCACAGGGAAGAGCCAGTTTTCCCTGCATTAAGCCGAAGGATGACTCCTTGCCCTCCCCCTCCCAGGGCCTTCTGGCTTTAACCTTTGGGGCCAAGCAGAACAAATCGATGTCTTCGTCAATTGGGTGCAACAAACGTTTGTCTTAGTGCCCACTATGAGCAGGGCACTTCTTCCTCCCGATGGCCCTTGAGATGCTTGAGAAAGCTCTCGTGTCCGCATTTCATTTCCAAATACATTCCTCACCCTCCCCCATCCTCACGCCCTCCCTCTTAACAAAGATCATAGAAGAAAGAGAAAAAAGCAGTTTGATCTCATGTGACAATGTATGTAATATTCCAAACCCATGGTCCCCCACTTCTCCAGCAGAGAGAGGAGGTGCATTTTCTCAACGTTTCTGGGCAAGTGTGGTCGTTATGATCAGTTTTGTTTCCATGTCCTTCAGTTGACTTGTTATGCTCACCATATATCTTGTCTTCCTCCTACTTCCCGATGAAGATCTCTGGTTGACTCTTGGGTATTCTCTGGTCCATTGTAATCTGTCAGCCCTCCCTGTGGCCTCTACACAGAGTGCCTCAGATGTAGCCCCACTGTGGAGAGGCTGAGGAGCCTACTTCTGGAGAATTGGGATGGTGTGGATGGGGGGGGAAGGGGGGGACAGGACTGCGGAGCTTGGGATGGTGTAGACAGGGTGTGGAGAGACTGAAGAGCTTGGGATGGTTTGGACGGGAGGCTGTGGGGAGACTGCGGAGCTTGCAGAGATAACCGTAACTCGTTCTGGTCTACTAACTACATGGCTAGGGGAAGCATTTGGTGACTGGCTGCTTGACTGGACTTGGGGGTATCAAAAAGGCCCCAGGCAGTTTTGGCCACATCTCCTCCGCCATTTTTAATCCTGCTGCTCTCCTTAGATCCCGTGGCCAGTAAGAGATGAAGCAGTGGGAGGAGAGGCCTCGGGCTCTCCCCACAAGGGCTGGCCCGACCCTGGGAGTACAGGGCTGGAGTCTTTGCCTGCCATGGCATTTTTTTCTTTAATTTTTGGTGAAGGGAGAAGGGTAGGAAAGGAAGGAAATAAGCAATTAGGTAGCGCCTGCTGTTTGCCAGGCTAAGAAGCCCTTTACAAATATCCTCACAATTACCCTGGGAAGTGAGTGCTGTTATTATCCTCAGTTTACAGATGAGGAAACTGAGGCAGATAGAGGTTAATGTATTTTACCAAAAACTCACACAAGGCAGGCCCTCAGAAGAAGCTATACAAGGACACTGTCAAGGTCTCTCTGAAGAGCTCTGGAATCACTTGCGTGACATGGGAGCCCCTGGCACAGGACCGCCCCACGTGGTGTATCTGCGTCAAAGAAGGTGCTGTGCTCTGTGAGCGAAGCAGAATTGCAGTAGCTAGAGCCGTCTCCACTCCACACGTTCACATGGAACTGTTTGTGCCCGACCTGTGGCAGAGCCTCCCAGGCTGGCACTGGTCTAAGCAGCCACAGTCACCGTGCCTTGACCCTGATATGGTGATGCCGTGTTGGTCCTCTTCGGACCGGAACAGACCACAAGCAGCCAGTCCCCTGGGACCTCCGTTTAAGGAGCCACGCCTCCTTCGCACCTGCCTCAGCCCGGCCTTCGCCTCCTCGCTCCTACTTTGGGTTCCTCTGTTCCCCACTTGCAGCTCACTTTTATCTGTTGTCATCCATGCTGGAATGGAAGCTCTCTGAGGTCAAGGCCTATCTTTCCTTTTGCTCGGGGTTGTCTCTTCAGTACATGGCACGGAGCAGTGTGTCTGTCCATCCGTGCATCTCTAGTGAGTCACAGCCCCGCCTGACCAGCTCTCTGCTGGATGTTTCCGGGTGGATATCCCTGGAGGACAGTGGCTAGCGAGGCACCGCTCAGGTGAGGCCACAGACACGGTGACCTGTGGCACTCGCTGTCCTTTCCCTGCCATCCCCGCATGTCCATGGTCCAGCTCTAGGGAAAGCCCGGGGGAGGGGAGTTCCCCAATTTTCACATTCATCACCCCCACCACGCTTCCTGAGGAAAGCTGTGCCTTGGAGTAATGTCACCTTTGGCTCCAGTCTAGGGTTTCTCTGAAGAATGGGATTGAGGAGGGAGTAAAGTGGGGGGAAAAACCTCTCAAAATGAGCACCTTAACCGGTATGAAATAGGCTCCTTATCAGAGTAGATAAGGATGCTAAGCATAGAGGAAAGAATCATTGTGTGGCTTGTTTGTTTGTTTTGTATTTTTGGCTAAGCAATGAATGGGGTTGAGTGACTTGCCCTGGGTCACACAGCTAGTAAGTGTCAAGTGTCTGAGGCCGAATTTGAACTCAGGTCCTCCTGACTCCAGGGCCAGTGCTGTAGCCACTGTGCCACCTAGCTGCCCCATGTGGTTTGTTGTTTGGTTGTTTTACAGTCTTGTCCAACTCTTGATGACCCCATTTAGGGTTTTCTTGACAAAGATACTGGACTGGTTTGCCATTTCCTTCTCCAGCGCATTTGACAGATGAGGAAACTGAGGCAAACAGACTTGCCCAGGGTCACACAGCTAGGAAGTGTCTGAGGCTGGATTTGAACTCAGGAAGATGAGTTGCTGACTCCACGCCCCGTGCTCTGTGCACTGTGGCGCCCCCTAGCTGCCTGTCGTAAGGTACAGAATGATTAACTTGGCTCGTCTAGCGCAGTCCACTGGGAGACGGACATTCAAGCCTTACGTGAGCCTACGTGGCTTTTCTGTAAGATTGTTAATTATCCAGTCTCCATTTGCCTCCATGAAAGCCCAGTCAGACCTAACACCAAGAAGCATCTTCTTTCTGGTGGCTTCCTCACTCCGATGCTGCAAACACAACCACCTCCAGACCTCGGGGTGCTGTGGGTGCTGACCCCCCCGATGGTCCTAAGCAAGAGGAAACCTGAAGACGCAGAGGCAAGAGACAGAAAGAGAGGAGGTGAGGCCAGGAGGCCGCATGGGTGACGCTGCTGTGACAGCAGAGAGGGAGGGACCCCGGCTCCCCCATCCCTCACTGGCGTCACATCTTGTGATCTGGGAAGCTGGACCCAGAGGCCGCAAGAAGCCTCTTCTTCCATCTGAGCCGGTGCCCTGGCCCATTTCTGCTGGGGGAGGCCGCCAGATGGCACTGGCACTACCCTTGAGTCCTCCCTCCCTGCTGTCCCCCAGCCTGCCCCCGGTGATGAATCTGGCCCTGGGTCCAACAGAAGCCTAGAGATGTGATCTAGAATATAGCCCCAATTACTAAAAATATGAAATCTCTCTTGTCCCTTCCAGACCTCATCCCAAAGGCTTCTCTCAGACAATGCCCCGCCCCCCCAGTAACTGGACACAATAATTCAATTTTTCTCCATCTTAAAAACATCTTACAATGATGAATTCAGCTATCACTGCCAATTAGAAACCTTTCCGGATATGAAGAGTGGGGCAAAGAGACACTCTCATAACCTGGCTAATGTGGAAATAGGTTGTGCCTGATTTCATCTTTCCAAATACGCATTGTATTTCTTGCCTTCTCAGTGGGTGGGGAAGAGAGTGGAGAGGAGAGAATTTGAAATTGAAAATAAAAATTTTTTCAAATAACTCTATGTCGACAATTCACTCTTGAGAGTCGTGTGACTTACTAGAATACTCAGAGAGAGCCCAGGGAACCAAGCCAAGAGTGAAAACCAAAGCAGGCTCTCTGGGGGTGAAGCCCAGGCTGTTGTCCTTGGCCGGGCTCCTCTTCCCAGCCTGTCTGAGGGAGGGGTGAAAGGAAAGCATGAGACACATTCTGGACGTCCTGGAGCCTTCTTCGCTCTGAGGAAGCAGGGGAATGCCCAAGAGCATCTGAGGAGGAGCAGAGATGGTGATTGGTTGGGGACAGGGAGACCGAGGGTGTGACCCCCATCTGGGGTTTGAGGAGGCACAGAAAGAGAAGCCGAGGGACTCGAGGACGGGATGGGGAAGGGATAAAAGATAGATTCAGGAGGGGTGAGGCAAAGGGAGAGGTGGAGGGAGGTGGCTGCTATCAGGGAACAGTTCAGAGTTCGAGTCATGGAGTTAGAACAGCTATGGGGGATGGTCGGATCAAAGGCATGACCATCACCGTCCAAGGGGACGCCAACGTGCATTTTGACGTCCCGAGGGAGGAGGCCCAGGTGGAGGTGGGGAAGAAGACTGTGTCCCAGATGACTGATTTTCTCTCCGAGAAACGGAGAGGAGAATGACCTGAGATCACCAAGATTCACTTTACACCCCACGACTGGGCAAAGATGACCAAACACTTAAACCGTCTACGCACTGTTGTGGGACAGCAAACTGGATCAATTGTTTTAGGTATCGGTTTGGAATGAGGTAAGAAAGGTCACTCAACTGCCCATCCTTTGACCCAGAGATCCCACACTGGGCCATACCCAAAGTAAGGCAAAGACAGCCACAGAGACCCGATGTATACCAAGACAGTAAAGGCAGGACCCAAACAAGCAAACAGAAACCCTGGAAATGAAGGAAGGGCCCGTCACTGGAGAATAGCGTATGACTGTAATAGAAGGGGCAGCTAGGTGGCCCAGTGGATAGAGTGTTGGGCCCGGAGTCAGAAAAACTCATCCTGAGTTCAAATCCAGCCTCAGACACTTCCTAGCTGTGTGACCTGGGCGAGTCACTTCATCCTGCCTGCCTCGGTTTCCTCACCAGTAAAATGAGCTGGAGGAGGAAGTGGCAAAGCACCCCAGTATCTCTGCTGAGAAAACTCCAAATGAGGTCGCAGAGAGTCAGATGAGACTGAAACGGCCCAACATGAATGTAATAGAAGCTTCTCCTCTCAGCCTCCTCGTCTCTTTTGATGGGGATCGGTCCTGGGACAAGTCGCTACTGTGCGATCACTTTTTTTCTATTTAATGTTGGATTTCAGGCCTCCTGCCAAGCCTCCGCAGGGCATACGGGTGCCAGCTGTACCTCACCTAGGGTGGCTCTTCCCAACTTTGATGCTGCCTCTGCCTCTCCCTCAGGCTGTGGATGATGAACTGGCTGGGCTTTGTAGGAGTCACCATTACAATCATAGGATCTGACCGCTCATTTTGTGGTTGGAGAAGAAAACTAAGAGAACGGTGCCAGCTCCAAAACTTCCTGATGGGATGGCTCTATGTTCTACTGCTTAATTGTCCTTCCATCTCGCAAGGAAGGGTTTCGATGATGTTTGTGAGGGGAGGGAAGCTTCCAGAGGAATGACCCAGGGCCAGACTGATGAGGACGGATGAGGGCCAGACTAGGTGATCCCTGGCCAGAGAGAGCAGAGCTCAAACCAGAAGTTACTTAATGGTGCAAGGGGATGATCTGGAAATGGCAGAGAGCCGAGTGAGGGGTAGGACTCATAGACTTCAACTACAATAATCACATTTTGTCAAACATTGAAAAAGGAAAGGAAACGGGCTACGTGCCCTCCGCCGGAGTGATCCACCTTCGGCATCTTAGAGCCCTTCTCCTTCTGGCCCTCTCAGATCTCCAGGGAGAGGAGGATGAAGTTTCTGTGACCAGCTCAGACAGACTGCAGATCTCAGGAAAGGTGTGGGGTCTTTCGAGGCTCCTATCCCTACTCCGCAGACTCTGAAGCAAAGGAAAATGAATGAGGCGATGTTGGATAGCAGTCTTCCAGTCCAACCCACTGTCTTCCCAAAGTACAGCTTTGACTTCACTCCCCGACTCAGTGAGCTCCAGTAGTACCGTATCAAACACGAACACAGTCAATCAGCAGTCACTAGAACATTTATCAGGCACCTATTATGTGCTGGGGATGCAAAAAGAGGCAAAAGCAGGCCTGCCCTCAAGGAACTTACGTTCTAAGGGGGGAGACAGTTAGCAAACAAATATACAAATAAGCTAATAACAATAAATAGGAAATCATGAAGAGAGGTTGGGAAAGCCTTCCTGTAAAACAGGGATTTTAGGTGGAATGAAAGGAAGTCATGGAGGTCAGAGGAGGGAGAGTCCGTCCAGGCATGGGAGCAGCCAGAGAGCACACCCAGAGCCAGCACCAGAAGGATGTGTCCTGGAGCGAGGTATACAGAAACCTGAAAGGGAGGAGGGGGCCAGGTGGGGAAGAGCTTTGAATGCCAGACCGGTACCGCATTTTATATTTGATCCTGGACACCATAGGGAGCCACCGCCATTTATTGAGAAGGGGGTGACGTGGCCGGACTTGTGTTTTAGGGAAATCCTTTTAGTGGCTGAATGGAGGATGGACAGGAATGGGGAGAGAGCTGAGGCGGGCAGACCCCCCTGCCATAGTCCAGGGGTGAGGTGATGAGGGTCTGCACCAGAGGGCTGGCATGATCCCTCCTGGAATAGACATTCACTGTACCAAGTAGAAGATAGCAGGTGGAAGACAGCTATTTATTTCCTCCATCACCAAGAAAATCAAATAAGGATAAGATAAAAAAATGCTTAAAACACAGAAGACTCAGGCTGGCATTAAAAACAACACCTTTGCGGGACTGCAGAAGAGGTATTTCACTTTCCCCTCTGTCCCTGCCCCTCCAGGACAACTTACAGACTCCGATTTCCCAGCAAGCCAGGTCACTGCCTGGTCTGTAGCCCTTTGGCCGCCTCTGCTGCTGCCCTTTCCTCCTCAGAAGAGCTCAGAGGTGGCGGGAATCACCTCCTGCTTCCACTCAACACCCAGGAGCTCCCAACGGCTCTGATTTACCGCCGGGTGAACACGTCCATCTGAGCCTCAGTGTTTGTTCCCCGGAGTGTAGGGAAAGAAATACAAAGCACCCAAGGCAGCCAGGGCTAGCCAGCAGACTAAACTTGAGGTTTATGCAAGCTCATCTTGCTGCTGCTATATTTAGCTGCCATAATTGCTGGGAGGAAGGAGGATGAGAAATCCCTCTTCCTCTGGCTGAAAGTCCAAAGAAGAGCTGGAATTTCCCCAAACAGAGGCCATCTCAGAAAGAACTGATCTACCGAGTCCTTGGAGACCCCAGAGTGAGGGCTTCTTCTCGGCTCACTTACCAGTCCATACTCCTCCTATCAGGCACCAAGCTGGAGCTATTGGTATCCAAGGACCTTTAGCAGGGGCCCAGACTAAATGTGTCGCTCCCCTGGAAATCCAGTTCCACGGGAGGTGCTCCAATCCACACCTCCTCCCTCACCGCACATACAATTCAGCAAACATTTGGTCTCCAGAGGGTTGGTCTCTTATTTGACCAAAGCAATAAATCAAGTCGGTAAGGATTATAATTTAAAACCTGTTTCCTTCTCTGTAAAATAAGAGGCCTGGACCAAAGGGTCTCTGAGGTCCTAGGAATGAAAACTGTGTGTCTTCCCATTAAAGCAGAATAAAACAACACCTTCTCACACCATACGCCAAGATAAGGTCAAAATGGGCATGTGATTTAAACATACTGGCTGATAGCATAGGCAAATGAGGGAAGTACAGAATATTTTACCTGTTAGATTTATGAATGAGGGAAGAATTTGTGACCAGACAAGAGATAGAGAGTGTTATGGAATATAAAATGGCTAATTCTGATTCTATGAAATGTAAAAGGTTTTACACAAACAAAATAAATGCAACTGAAATTAGAAGGAAAGCAGGGAACTGGGAAACAACTTTTACAGCAAGTTTCTCTGATAAAGTCCTCCGTTTTTCAAGTGCATAGAGAACTGAGTCAAATTTATACGAATGTGAGTCATACACTTACTAGCTGTGTGACCCTGGGCAAATCACTTAAGCCTGATTGCCTCACCAGAAACAAAACAAAACAAAAGTTACCTATCATCATTTTTCACTTGACCCCAATTGCCCTCACCAAAAAAAAAAAAAATATATATATATATATATATGAGTCATGCTCCAGTTGATAAATGGTCCCAGGATATGAACACGCCATTTTCAGAAGAAGAAATCAAACTACCTATAGTCATGAAAAAATGCTGTAAATCACTGTTGATTAGATAAATACAAATTAAAACAACTTGGAGGTACCACTTCACACCTGTCAGGCTAATATGACAGAAAAGGAAAATGACAAATGTTGGAGGGGATGTGGGAAAACTGAGGCATGAATGCCTATTGGTGGAGTTATGGACTCCAACCATTCTGGAAAACAATTTGGAACTATGCCCAAAGGATTATAAAACTCTGCATACCTTTTGACCCAGCAATACCACTACTAGGTCTGTATCCCAAAGAGATCAAAGGAAAAGGTAAAGGACCTACGTGTACTGTCAACCATTTACCAAACGTTTGGTCCAAAGAAACAAACAGAATCTGTTTCCCCCTTAACAGAAGGTTTACACAAAGAACAAACAGAATGGGGTTCACCTTACAAAAAGTTTGACCAAGGAACAAACAGAATCAGGCTCTACATGTGCTATAATGTGCTTATGTAGTCTCATTAAGCCAGAGAATCATACGTGATGGAGTCAGAAAATAATTCTGAACTCAGAGGTAAACAAGTTGGAGGAGACCCTTTATATACTTAGAGCAATCCCAACTCAGAATGTCTGTGTCAACCCAAAATTATAGCCTCCATATGTGTCTAACCATCATGTGAGAAAGGAATTTCTTAATGGGACAGGTCGCCAATACAATAAGAGATCTATGTCAAGGTGTCAATTGAAATTATAGATCCAGGGTGTTTGTGTTTCTTTTATCATTAGCATAACTATATATATATGTGTGTGTATATATATATATATATAATAACATATCATAACATGTGCCCGTAAAACACCAAGAAAAGAAAGGTCCCATTATTCAAGATGGTATCTGGCTGAAGGCACCCTGCCCTGAACGGTCATAAACAGAAGAAAGCTTCTGGTCAGTTTCATCCAGCCTTGTTCTTGCTGGCACAGGAAGGAGCATTTTGGGTCCACTCAGAGAGCAAAGCAAAGCATGTTTGTTATTCAAGAGCACGCAAGGCATCATGGTAGGTTAAGCTCAGAGTGGGCCAGAAATGTCTTTCTCCTGACTGGCCAATTGAGGGTTTCGGCCTTTCTAGGGTGATGGAGGGAGGAGGAGGGGGAGAAAATGGTTCACAGTACAAAAATATTTATTGCAGCTCTTTTCTGGTAGCAAAGAACCGGAAACTGAGGGGCTGCCCATCAATGGGCTGAACAAGTTATGGTATATGATTGTCATTAAATACTATTATGCATTATAAGAAATGACAACCATGGGGGCAGCTAGGGGGCACAGTGGCCTCAGACACTTGACACTTACTAGCTGCGTGACCCTGGGCAAGTCACTTAACCCCATTGCCTAGTGAAAAACAAACAAACAAAAAGAAATGACAAGCAGGATGCTTTCAGAAAAACCTGGGTAGAGTAGCACAACCATCTGATGTAAGTGAAGTGAGCAGAGCTAGGAGAACATTGACATAGTAACAGCAATATTGTACGATGAAAAACCATGAATGACCGAGCTATTCTGAGCGATACAATGATCTAAGACGATCCCAAAGGACTCATGATGGAAAATGCTAGCTGCCTCCAGAGAAAGAACTGATGGAGTCTGGATATAGATGGAAGCAGACTGTTTTTCACTTCCTTTATTATTCTTGGGGGTTTTTAGTCTTTCTTTTGCAACATGGCTAATATGAAAATGTTTTGCGCAACTGAAAAAAAAGTCAATGGTTTTTATTTCCATGGAGTAACATTACTTAAGTTTGTGATCTGAAAGCCATGTGGCTGTTTGACTGGTTGGTTTTTAAGTTTCAAATGACTCTCCTTTTTCACCTCTCTTTTCCTAGGTTCCTAAGAATATACATTTTCCTTTTGGGGTTTTTATTCAGTCAATCCAAGATTCAGTGGAGGATTGATTTTCAGTCCTCAGCCAGAGCTGGGGTCAGTTTGTCCACATGTAGTATTCATACTTGTGAATGAATAAATGAAAAACATTTATAAGCCCTCACATTGTGCCAAATTTTGTGCTGAGGCATACAAAGAGAGGCAAAATAGTCCCTGCTGGAGAAGGGGAATTAACACAGATAGGAAGGGACCAAGAGGAGGAAGGAGAGGAAAGTCTCCCTGGAGCACCTGTTACTGCTGGGTTTTCTGGGGATGAGTAGACTGGGCTCTACCAGAGAGATCTGTGAACTTGGTGGTGACTCTTTTCCTGGCCCTACACAGTCTGCTCCTGGCCAGCCCCATTTTCCAGTCTGGCCTGAGGAAGGTTTAAGGAGAATGGGAAGGGGACTCTTGTTCAGTAAAATCCTGAGGAGTTCTACCACCACCACCACCACCACCACCACGTTTACAAAAGGGGCTATGTATATGTACATGTGTATGTTTGTATATATTTGTAATATGTATATACACATATTATATACATACTCCAAGTACATGTTAAAAGAATTTTTAATACTTTCTTTTAAAATTGAGTTCTAAATTCTATCCCTCCATCCCCTCCGCACCTCCTTGAGATGCTAAGCAATCACATGTAGGTTATACATGTGCAATCATGTAAAACGTTACCATATTATTATTTTATACTCAAACAAAAAAAAAGAGATAGCACAAAAAAGTAGCATGCTTCAGTTGTATTCATACAACATTAGCTCTTTCTCTGGAGGTGGTTAGCATGTTTCATCATGACTCCTCTGGGATTGTCTTAGATCAGCGTATGACTCAGAATAGCCAAGTCATTGGGGCAGCTATGTGGTACAGTGGATAGAGCACCTGTCCTGGAGTCAGGAGGACCTGAGTTCAGATTTGACCTCAGACCCATAACACTCACTAGCTGTGTGACTCTGGGCAAGTCACTTAACCCCAAAAGCCTCATATTAAAAAAAAAATTAGCCAAGTCATTCCCAGTTCTTCGAAGTACAATTTTACTGTTACTGTGTACAACATTCTCCTGATTCTGGTCGCTTCACTTTGCATCATCATTTCATGTAAGTCTTTCCAGGTTTTTCTGAAATCATCCTGCTTGTCATTTCTTATAGCACAATAGTATTCCATTACATTCATATACCATGGCTTGTTCAGCTATTCCCCAATTGATGGACATCCTCTTGATTTCCAATTCTTAGCCACCACAAAAAGAGTTGCTATAAATATTTTTGTACATGTGGGTCCTTTTCTTTTTTGTTTTTTATCTCTTTGAGATGAGACCTAGCAGTGGCATTGCTGGGTCAAAGGGTTCAGTTTTGTAGCCCTTTGGGCATAGTTCAAATTGCTCTCAGAATGGTTGGATCAGTTCACAACTCCACCAACAGTGCATTAGTGTCCTAGTTTTCCCACATCCCCTCTAACATTTCTCATTTTCCTTTTTTGTCCTGTTAGCCAATCTGATAGGTGCATCAGGGGCTTTTTTTAAAAGGTAAGAAATCTGAGGAAACGCCAACAAATGGAGAACTAAGCAAATTATTTTCAGGTACAGAGTAGTGTCCCCTTAAGAAGCAAAGTGGCTGCTACAAATGGCAGAAAAGGTATTTTAGAAGAAGAAATTAATCTTCTTGGGAAGCCTGGTATTCAATGCCGTTCTTGCAGATGAACAACTTGGCTGCAGAAGATTTTTGGTTAATAAAAAATTGATAAACTTCACGTACAAAGAAATGCAGTTTTCCCTGGCTTGCTCCAGGTCTCAGCTATGTCTCACTTTCTGCAAGAAGCTTCTCCCAGCCCTTCACCCCCTGGGGCTCGGCTCTGAGAGTCTCTCTAATGCCTCTGGCTACAGCTTGTTTGTAAACAGCTGTTTGTAAGTTTTCTCTTCGCTTAGACAGCAAGCTCTTGGATAGGGGAGACTGCTTTTGCCTTTGTGTACACAGTGCTTGGCACATAGTAGGAGCTTCATAAATGCTTCTCGACTTGATTCAAATTACCTTGTAAGCAATATAAAGTGCTGCTCTTTTTACATGTGAACAGTTTGGTGTCTGAAGGGATATAAAAAGAACTCTCGTTTACCAAAAATGTATAATAGGTAAGTATGAAGAAACAAACTATTTCCGAAGGACCAGTTTGAGGACTGATGAAACAGCTGAGCTGAATTTCAGGGCACAGGGTCTGCGTTGACATTTGCACGTGTCACTTTTTAAGGGTCCAGGAGTTAAAACTCACAAAGTCAGTCCATCACTGTTTGGAGACTGGTGCAACGGGATGAGGGAGGGTAGCCTTAAAACTGCCAGGGGAGTTGTCGGGTTTTGGTTTTGGAATAAGGGAAGGTGAGAAACAGCAGGCTTTGAGCTGGCCGGACTGGCCAGGAAGGGCAGAGGCGGACAAGGCGGGGCCAGGTGAGTGACGATCACGCCTGCGCAGGGGCTGAGAAAGGCAGCTTTCCAGGAGCGGGATGTCAGGAAACTGACGGCGGCGGAGCGGCCCACGGGGCTCCAGCGGCTCGCTCCTGATTGGCTGGGGAAAGGCTGGCTCTCATTGGAAGACGCTCGAGCATCCTCTTCAGCTTGAGGCGTTCCCCGGGGCCTGTTCAGAAGACGGACTCTTGCACCTGATTGGCTGTTGGACCGGTGGCTGGAAGCTGATTGGACGGAGTAGCATCCCGGTGAGTAAAGAGCTGGCTAAGCTTAGCGGAGCTGCCGGAGAGCCCGGCGCCGGCCCGACAGTTTGGGTAGCTAAGGCAAGAGAGGGGAGGGGGTGGGGTGCTTTCTCAACTCCTTTTGAAGGGGGGCGGGGTTAGTGAAAAGAGCTGCCGACCCTTCATGACTTCGGGAGAGGGAGGGGCAGGGGAAGGACTTTTCCTCTTGAGTGCGGAAGACCAGGAGAACCTTTAGCAGAGAAGCATCTTACCGTGGGGCTCGGTCATTTCAGTCGTGTCAAACTCTTCCTGATCCCATTTGGGGTTTTCTTGGCAGAGATACTGGACGGGTTTGCCATTTCCTTCTCCAGCTCATTTTACAGGTGAGGAAACTGAGGCAAACAGGGTGAAATGACTTGCCCAGGGTCACACAGCTAGGACGTGTAAGTAAAAGACCAGATTTGAACTCAAGAAGGTGAGTCCTTCTGACTTCAGGCCTGGCACTCTATCCACTGTGCCACTTGGCTGCCCCATCCATCCATCCACCCACATCCACCCATCCACCCACATCCACATACAGACATATATGTAGACATGTGGGTATATATACACATGTAATATTAATATATAACACATATATTTAAATGTTCAGGCACCTGGTAGACATTGAGGTTGAAATCCTGTGGTTATCTGGCAGTGTAAGCCTGGAGAGAAAGAGAGGCCATAGCTAGTGATGGAGCCTGAGGATGCATCCCCAGACAAATGGTTGTGAAGACCCGGTCTGCTTCTCTAAAAGATACTTAATAACACCGCATTCCTCAGGGTTACACCCTTTCTTACCCAACTTACACCTGAAGGCTGGTTTCCCTGGAATGATTATTCCAGGTTTAAGGTACTCTGTGGGCCCACCCTCCTGAAATTATAGCCCAGAAGCCCCCACCAGTGAGTCTACCATGTTTCTAGTCTGCCAGAGGACACAATTCATTTAAAGCAGGGCTGGGGAGCCTGCAGCCTTCTAGGTCCTCGAGTGCTGCCTTTTGATCGAGCCCAAGTTTTACAGAACAAATCCTTTTATGAAGGGGATCTGTTCTTTGAAGTTTGGATTCCATCAAAGGCTGAACTGGAGGATCTAGAGGGCCACAGGTGCCCTTAATGCCAGAGGTTCCCCATCCCTGCCTTAAAGCAAAGGTGTTAACTGAAATTCAGGAAGAATAGTAGCAATAACTGGGAAATAAATATAGGAAATGGGGTACAGAAGTCTATCCTGCCCTACAGGAAAATAGAAGGGGACGGGGATAAGAGAAGGGGAGAGAGATAGAAGAGAGGACAGAGTAGGGGAAGGGATATTCAGAACGCATGACATCTTGGGGTGGGGGAGGGGGGGAGATGGGGTGAAAATTTGGAACTCAAAAACTTGTGGAAGGGAATGTTGAAAACTAAAAATAAATAAATTTATATTAAAAAAAAAAGAATAGTAGCAATAAACCAAGACACTTGTGATGTCAACTGTGTGCCGCCCTTTATTAACCACTGGAAATGCAAAGAAGGAAAGGAGACAGGCCTTAGCTTCAAGAAGTTTACATTCTGCTAGGCCACTAGTGATTACTGAGTCGGGGAATAGCAGTCTCACCCCTGAATTTTAAGAATATTAATTTGGCAGCTATGCCAAGGATCGAAGGGAGAGGAGATGGACTGGAGACCAGGAGACCGATTCCGAGGCTGTTGTAATAGAAACAAAACATCTCCCCCAGAAACCAGCTCTCTAGGAAGTGTTCCCTCTACAGCAGAGGTTCCCAAACTTATTTTTAAAAAAATACTCAGCACCCTGTCCCGGAATCTACTTTTTTTTACCCTTTCATTTTATTTTTGAAATTTACATCACCTCAAAAGTATATAAAATATTTTTAAATGACACATCTTAAATTTAATAATTTATCATAAATTTGTGGGTTTGTTTCCTGCATTGAAATTTTGATGAAGACCATATAGTATCATATTGTAAACAAGCCATTACACGAATATATTCCTACCCATGCATGCCGGACTTTGTGACGATGCTCAGGGGGCTAGCCTGCCTGTCAACACTTGCTTGTTAAGATCTGTCTGCTGACTTGATCACTGATTGATTATAGCTTGCATTTTGTGTGGGGTTTTTTTTTTTGAAAATAATGTAATCGCTACGTTAACTCTATTACACAACAGATGAAACATACGAATGGTTTTTCAAAATGTTCTTCTCTTCTGTTTTTTCCTTACTCTCCCACCGCCCCCTTATTTTTATTCAACACCCCCAACTGCACCCAAGGCTCCCACCACCCCGCCCCCATCATTTCAGCTGGGGTATTGCCCACTTTAGGAACCTATGCAATAGAGGGCCATTAGATGGCAAGCTCCTTGAGGGCAGAGACTGTCTTTTGCCTCTATTTTTATTCCCAGAGCTCAGCATGGTGCCTGGCACCTAGCAAGCACTTAATAAATGCTGATTGATTGGTTGATTGGGGAGGTACCCAGACAGAAAGAGTCACAAGGGCTACCAGAAGAAGGCTAGGTCTGACTGCCGTGAGGCACACCAGCAGAAGGTGTCACCTCGTTGCCAACCCGGAGCCTTGACCTCTCAGGAGGCTGGAGGGATGGGTGAGACTTCCCTGGACTATTACAACGCCTCCCATCTGGCCTCCCCGTAGCTGCCAAATTAATAGTCCAAGCACAGGTCTGACCCTGTCACTCACCTGCATCAGTGGCTCCCTCTTGCCTCTGCTCAGACACAAACTGTGCCGCTATCTGGCATTTCAAGCTCCTCACAGCCTGCCTTTCTAGGCTGATTACACGTGCGTGCCTGTTAAGCGCTCCCATGTCCTGACCAGGGAGGCCTCCTCGCTCTTCCTTTTACTTGGCATTCTACCTCCTGGCCTGGCACATGGGCCTGGCACACCTGCTGAGCTCACTTCTGCCTTCAGGTGCCGCCCTCAAGCCTTCCCGCCCCTCCCCCATTGCCGCAATGCTCTCTGTACCCACGACAAGTAATAGCCTGGAAGTCCCTGGAGGGCAGGCCCGCTCACACTTTCCCTTTCTGCTCCAGAGACTAGCACAAGCCTGGGCTCTGCTCTAGGGAAAGAGAGGCCCAGCATGGGACAGGCCTGCCTCGGGAAGAAAACGCCCAGTCAGGCCCCCACTTGTGACCCTTCCTTTATGAGGCAAGCTGGGGGGAGGGGCAGCAGGTAAGGTCAGTTCTCCTTGGCCAGTGGCTTCTGGGAGGGAACCCTGAGGTCCCCATGGGAAGAAGGAAATCTGTGACCACATTCAAGCCTCTGCTTCCTAATCTGTAAAATAAGGCTAATTAGTGCCTACATTCCAGGGATGTGGTGAGGCTTAAACAAAAGACATTACCTCCAAGTGCCCTTTTACCATGGAGAAGCTTTCTGCAAACCTTAGGGGCTAACTCTGGGTCACCCCCGGCTCCCAGGACCCCTGCTGCTCACACCTGGACACAGGTTCGTGGCATGTTTCTACTTCCAAGTATTAGGGAAGGCTGTGGGGTCATCAGAGGGCTTTGAAATGAGGCAGCCACTGAACCTAAAGAATCCAGCTTCTGGGAGAAGAACCCACTCTTTAACAAAAACTGCTGGGAAAACTGGAAAAGAGTATGGCAGAAACTAGGCATAGACCCAAATCTCACACCATATACCAAAATAAAGTCAAAATGGGTTCATGATTTAGATATAAAGGCTGATACTATAAGCAAATTGGGAAAGCAAGGAATAGTTTACCTGTCAGATTTATGGAGAACAGAAGAATTCATGACCAAACAGGGGATAGAGAACATTACGAAAAGCAAAATGGATAATTTTGATTACATTAAATTGAAAAGTTTTTGCACAAAGCCAATGCAACTAACATTATTAGAAGGAAGGTAGAAAACTGGGAAAGAATTTTTACAACCAGTCTCTCTGATAAGGGCCTCATTTCTAAAATATATAGAGAATTAAGTCCAATTTATAAAAATATGTCAGTCCCCAATTGATAAATGGTCAAAGGATACGAACAGGCAGTTCCCAGATGAAGAAATTAAAGCCATCTATAGTCATATGAAAAAATGCTCTAAATCGTTATTGATTAGAGAAATGCGAATCAAAACAACTCTGAGGTGCCACATCACATCTATCAGAACGGCCAACAAGACAAAACAGGAAAACGATAAGTGTTGGAGAAGATGTGGGACAATTGGAACACTAATGCATTGTTGGTGGAGTTGTGAAATGATCCAACCATTTTGGAGAGCAATTTGGAACTATGCCCAAAGAACTATAAAAATGTGCATACCCTTTGACCCAGCAATAGCACTTCTAGGGCTGTATCCCAAAGAGATCATACAAATGGGAAAAGGACCCACATGTACAAAAATATTTATAGCAGCTCTTTTTGGGGTGGCAAAGAATTGGAAATTGAGAGGATGCCTATCAACTGGGGAATGGCTGAGCAAGCTGTGGTATATGAATGTAATGGAATACTATTGTGCTATAAGAAATGATGAACAGAGGGCAGCTAGGTGGCACAGTGGATAGAGCACCAGGCCTGAAGTCAGGAGGACCTGAGTTCAAATCTGGCCTCAGACCAAATTGACACTAGCTGTGTGACCCTGGGCAAGTCACTTAACCCCAATTGCCTAAAAAACAAAAAATGAAGTTTAAAAAAAAAAAGAAAAATGATGAACAGGCAGACTTCAGAAAAACCTGGAAAGACTTGTATGGTCTGATGCTGAGTGAAATGAGCAGAACCAGGAGAATGTTGTACACAATAACAGCCATGTTGTACGATGACTAATATTGATAAACTTAACCCTTCCCAGCCATACAAGGATCTAAGACATCCCGAAAGGCCTTGTGATGGAAAATGCTCTCCACATCCAAAGAAGGAACTATGGAGCTTGAATGCAGATCGAAGCGGACTATTTGCTATTTTTTTTCTTCTGTTGAGTTTTGTTTCCTTTTTCTGGTGGTTCCTCCTATTGGTTCTAATTCTTACTTATAACATCACTAATGTGAAAACATGTTTAATAGGAATGTTTATATAGAGCCTATATCAGATTGTGTGCCGTCTTGGGGAGGGTGGTCGGGAGGAAGGGGGAGAAAAATTTTAAACTCAAAAGCATATGGAAGTTATTGTTGATAAATCAAAATAAATTAATTAAAAAAAAAAAAAGAAATGAGGCAACCACTGGCAGCAGAAAGAGCCAGGTCTGGAGTCCTAGGACCTGGGCTGTGCTCCCCACCACCCACCCCCAGGGACTTTGGGCAGGGCTCTAGCCCTCTCTGGGGTTTGGCCAAGATGCTTCCTTTCTAATGCTGAGTCCTGTCCTCACTACCCAGTGCAGCTCTCAGCCTCCTGCTGGCTCTGGATATTCAAAGAGGCCTTCTAACCCCCTTCTCCCGACCCCCTCAGGCCAGTACTCGGTCAGCTAAGTCACCAGCAGCACCCCGCAGCATCTCTGGTTTCCAGAATCCTGCACTGCCTTCAAGGCTCAGGGGGCAGTCACTGCCTCTCCCCCTTCTCTTCCCTCCCCCAGTTAGCTTGGATTTCCTCGTGGGCACATGCCTACCCCACCCCCACCCCTGCTAGAGAATGCTCATCCCTGGAGGTGAGGACGTTGAGGGGCAGAGTCATTGACATCCTTCCAGCGGCAGCCCAGCTCCGGGGCTTGGCATGGAGTAACCCTTCGTAGGCACAAACTGAAGGACGCCTTCGGATGAAAGGCCCCGTTGGTCAAGAAAACCACTTACTGCAATGATGCATGTGGCCACTAGATGGCAGCAAATGTCCAGTCATCCAGGGGATTCATCCAGTTATTTTCCACCCTCCTCCTCCCGAGGAGGTATGTGGAGAATGGAAGGCTGCATCCTCCCGAGGCACGGGGGCAGAGAGGCCCCCAGCACAGAGCACCACCAAGAAGGGCACTAGACACTTCTCACCTGGGCCTTCTCCCCACAACCACCCGAGGGGCAAGGGCCAGACCCCGCCCTCTCCCTGCAATTGGGCTCCATCATCCCATCCCAGGCTGGGCTCCATCATCCCATGTTCTAGTGTGATATCAGCCCAGGCTGGGCTCTATCATCCCATCTCCCAGTGTGACTGCATCCCAGGTTGGGCTCCATTTCCCTCTTCCAAAATAAAATAAAACCCTGATGTTGTCCCAAGTGAACTTGCTCCTCATTTGGGCTCCCCATGGGAGGAGGGCCTCAGCAGGCCGCATCCAGCTGTATTTCCCTGCATCTTCCCAAAATACAAGGAGGCCCTGCTATGTGACAGTCCTAGAGAAGGGCTTCGAGCTGGGAGGCCCCCTGGAGATCACCCAGGTCAGCCTTTACAGATGAGGAAACAGAGGCCCAGACAGGTGACGTCATTGTCCCCGAGGTCACAGCTAGGAAGGAAGGAGCTCCAATAGAACTGGAGGCCAGGGCAGCTGACTCCCAACTGGCTGGGCTTTTTCCATTGTTCCTACACTTTGAAGCTGAGCTCTGGTGCTGGGACCCTAGGGAAGCTGCTTCCTTTCTGTGGATTGCTTTGCCAGCTCCTAAGAGGAGAGGTGGGCAGCTAGATGGTGCCAGGCCTGGAGTCAGGAAGCCTCATCTTCCTGTGCTCAAATCTGGCCCCAGATACTTCCTAGCTGTGTGACCCTGGGCAAGTCACTTCACCCTGCTTGCCTCAGTTTCCACCTCTGTAAAATAAACTGGAGAAGGAAATGGCAAACCCCTGCAATAAAACCCCAAATGGGGTCACACAGTCAGACACAACTGAATGACTAAACAGCATTAATTAAATGCCCACTGTATGCCAGGTACCATGCTGGGTGCTGGGGCCACAAGTGCAAAGAAGGAAACAATCCTTGCTCCTGAAGATCAAATGCTCTTGCCCTGTAACTGACCTCATTTCCAGATCTCCACTTTACACACACCATCATACCGGAGAAAGGCAGCACCCACATAAGTGCTCGGCATAAAGTATACCCTGGGCAAATGCCCATTCATTGCCTTGAAATGACAGGCCTGCCCAAGGAACCCTTCTAGGCTAGTCCTTCTAGAGGGCAGAAAAGGTCATTCAAATGGCAGCCGTGGGACCCTAGGCTAGTCACTTAACCCCAATTGCCTTCCCCCAAAAAAGGGCTATTCAGGGCAATGTAAGGAGCCCTAGGCTCCAGGGAGGGTTGGGCACTATTGGTCAGCCTCTTTCCATGGGCTGAACATGATGGATAGCTCCCCAAGTTAAGGCCTGTGCATGGAAGGAAGGGGAGGTTCAGGGTGGGGGAGGGAGGTGTGGCCACTCCGGAACCTTGGGCTCAATCCTGGATGCTAGATTCAGAAACACAGCGATGGGCTGGAAGTTGGTCCAGATGAGGGCAGACAGGATGGTGGGGGGCCTTGCAGGCACAGTATAGGAGGATGGGATGAAGGAAATATTTAGACAGGGGTGTGTGTGTGTGTGTGTGTGTGGTTTTTGCTGGGGGGCTGATGAGATGGACACACAATGGCTGTCATAGGGAAGAAAGCGCATTTTGCTTGGCCCCAGAGGTCAGCACCATGTGCTTTGGGGTAAAGTGAAAGACATCTTAACTGTCCCTACATAAGCCCTCCCGTTGAAAGCTGCCCGGTTATAAGCAGACCATAAACAGGAGTTCTAATCATGGATGCCAGTTAGCTGGCTGGCACATTACTGGGCCTGGCTCCCTGGAATGTCTTCCCTGGCCTTCATCTGGGAGGAGGCATCTGGGAGCTCCTGCTAAGGGCCAGGCAGCCTGAGGGCAGGGGGGGTCTCCAGGGGCCCCAAAGCCGCTTATTTTCTCCTTAGTCTGCACCCTCTTGGTCACCCTACCCGTCCTCCAGGCAGAGGCCCCCGCAGGCCCTAGGTCTATCTGGGGGGCCCTGGGCCCCACTAGCTCCACCCCATTGAGCAAATAAACAATCCTGAAAAAAAGGCCCTGCCTACACCCACGCATCCGGGCAGAGGTACAACTTCCGGCTTCTGCAGCCCCAGAAAGCTGCATCTTCAGTTCACCTCCTCTGCCAGGAGGGGGCGCAGCTCACCTCAGCCTTTGGACTGCTTTATCACTTCTCTGAGCAGAGTTGTTTTTCTCTGCAATGTGTTAACTGTAGAAATTGTTCTAATTCTCACTTCTTGCCATTCTCAGACTTCCCAGCTGCCTCTGTAGCTGTCTGTTTCATCATTTATGACAGCTAGCTGACCCGTCATTGTCCTCTCATGTCGTCTTGCTAGACTTGGGGGGGCGGGGAGGGCACTCTGAAGCCTCTTGCAGTCTGAACTTGCCTTTGGGCTCCTGATCAGACCTTGCCCTATTCCCTCCCCTCCCGCAGTGATCATAATTGGCCTAGCTGGGACTGGGAAGCACGGCTTTCTCTTTGTGACTAAATGTAGATCTCCATCTACGCCCTCTCCCTTCTTCAAAGCCTGGGTGATGAAATCAGCCTCCCCTGCTGCTAACACTCCCTCTGCCCAAGCAGCCTCCAATCTCCTTTTCCTGGTTACTCATTGCTTCCCGTGCCCACTGCCAAGGTAGGTCTTCTGTCTAGCTCTGGAGTTACTCTTCCTTCCACAATTGGAGCTCTTCCTAGGGCAGGAGTGGCAAAGATGCCCACACACTCACACATGAAACTTGAGAGAGTAGCGAGGGGCAAGCCCAGTGGTACTTTGAAAGCAGGTGGAGATTCCAAGGTGGGAGCAGGCAGAGGTGGCAGCCAGAGGTCTTACATTACAATCTAGTAGTGTACAAGGGCAGTTTGAGCCAGGTTGTCTAGGCCGGAAGCCCCCCTCAGCTCAGACATTAGCGGGGCCTGATAGCTCTGTGAAGGATTACCTCTTCAGGTATGGGGCCTGCCCCCCCTTTAGAGGGCCAGGAATTATTCCAAGCAACCTAGTTTCCTAGCCCTGGGGGTCCTTATCACATACCCTCACAACTCAACAGCCTGCCCCTGTGACCCCAGGGCTCTTCCTTTTAATCTGCCAACCAGAACCTAAAAAAGACTTTCCACACACCCCTCCCACTACTAAATTCAGTGACACAGGACAGAATTTTTAACTTTCCTTTATTTTAAAACAGCCAAATTTCAAAGATTCTTCTGTCACCAATAGAGACAGGACCTGTAAACTCAAAACAAAGCATGAGGGGCGAGGAAAGAGCCTTTAGACCTCCCAACTACTAACCCTAAGGAAGTGGGGCATGTGTATATATGTGTGTGTGTGTGTGTGTGTGTGTGTGTGTGTGTGTGTGTGTGTGTGTGTGTGTGTGTGTGTGTGTGTGTGTGTGTGTAGGGGGGGTGTACATACCATGTGTATGTTGGGGGGGACAGCTTCATTTAGAGCCAACTCCTGTGGGGAGCAGAGTAAGCAAAGACACCGCAGGGATTCGAACCCCGTCCTGGAGACCAGGAGTGCCGACCACCAGTATCTTTTGCTTTTTTTTTTTTTATATATATAAAAGGTGAAAAAGCAAAACCTGAGGAAACAAGCATGTTTTCTCAGGAAAAGAAAAACCCTTGGAAAATGTATTGGAGCAGAAGAATCGGCTTCGGCTAAGCTGCTATGTGTGTGAGGTTCACCTGAAAAAGTCTGAGCAGAGAGTTGGGCAATCCCACCCACACTGGGTGTCCCTAGTGGACTGACAGTTAACTGCCTGCCTTCCCTGGCCCCACCCTTCATGGTAAATGACCCACTCTGACCACTTGGTCCTCTTCTAGCAGCTAGGTTCTTCTAGAGGCCTTGTGGACATTAGCATTTAAATGCTCCTTTCCTCAACGTTTCTACAAACGTTTCAACAAAGCTAATCTTCGGGCTGCCCACAGAGCCAGCCCTCTGGCCATTCTCATTACCTTAAAGTGCCCCGATGGCGAGGATCCAAAGCCTGGTGGGGGGGGGTGGTCTGGGCTAGGCCAAAGATTCAGGCACAGTGTGGCAGGAAGGAGTCACTTAGGGGAGGGGGAGAGGTTGGTTTAGGTTTGGGGAAAAGATGGGAGGGAAACTTTTTCCCCTTTCCCTCCACCCTTGAGAAAAGGTACACTTTGGGCTCCCTTGGGAACTGCTTTAAAAACAGTCACGCCCTACGATAAAGAGCCCAAGTTACAGCGGGATACCAGCATGAGCATTCCATTAGGCAGCACCAGGCCAGACTGGCCAAGGGTCGGTTGGATGACCGGCCACTCCCCTGCAGGGACACCTTGAAGGTGTCCAGTTACTCAGTGCAGGGACTCGGGAGCAGAACCCAATTCTTTCTGGTCCTAAGCTCTTAAGAGCAAAGGGGGACTGGGGGAGGGAAGAGTTAATTCCCCAGTGCCTCTGGGGCCCAGGAAAGCCCGGCAGAGTCCACAGGTGCTGAATGCTTCTCAGTCAACAGTCTTCGCTGGATAGGTCTATGCACCATCTCCCTCCAGATAGAATCAACATACACCGCTTTGTTATTATGCACTGGATTGGTTTGTGCCATCTCCCCAGAGATAAGTCAAGAGATACTGTTTTGGGTTATCATCCAGTGGGCGGGTTTACACCATCTCCCCCAGAGATGGTCAGTATAGACTGCGTCATCACTTGCCACAAGGAGGCTTCCAGGGTGTATACACGGCTACTTTGAAGCCTTAGATGCCTCCTTTAATGAAGGGTATCTGAAAAAATCTTAAAGAAAAAAGGCTTAGCGCCCACCTCACCCCTCTCCACCCTTGTGTCCTCCACCTCCAACGTACATTAACTAACAGTGAACCGCCTAAAGCGGGACTTCTCCATTACATTCGACTTTCATCGTTAACTCCTGAGGAAAGAGGAAAAACGTGTTCACCTGGTTCCTTTTTTGTCCACTGTAGGAAATCTCTTGCAAGTCCCTTCTAAAAGTCTGTGAAGAGTTATCTCAAAAGTTGCTCCCAAGTCCCCCACCATTAAAGTGGCATTTAAATGTTTTGAAAGGAAGCGAGCTAGCTCTTACTGGCTTGGCTTCGTGGCCCATCACAAGGAAGGCGCTCTTTGTATGTTCCTGCATACGACAGTTAAGACACCAAGGGGGGGGGGGGAGAGAGACTGGACAGATGTGAAAAGGCTCTGAGCACTGAACTGGGTCAATTTTGGATTTCACTTGCCATAAGTGTCTTCACGTGTTCTGCCTGTGTGGAATGTGTTTCTTGAACTGATTTTAAGGGTTCCATCTGGAAAAGACTAAAGGCTTCAGTTCCCCCCGCCCCCTACAGAAAGGGAACAAAAAAAAGCATCTTTACCGAAAGGAAGGAAGCCCAACTGGCCAGACTGGGGTTCAAATCACAAACAGATTGCTTAAAGCTGCAGACATTTCCTCTCAACACTCAGCAGGTTTTTCAAAAAACCACTCATCAGCTGGATTCTCCATCCACACAAATCACTACTCCAAGCATTGGCAACATTTTTAGAGAACTCCTACTCCAGTCGTTTCAAAATGCGTCCTACACCCAGCAGACCAAGCACACGGCCCATTACTTGCCCACAGACCAGACCTGCTGTCAAACTGCATTCAGTGTGAAGTCTGTAAAAAGAAAAGCTACAGAACAAGTAAGCCCCCCCCTGCCTGAGCCTCCCTTCCCTCAGAACAAGAGCCACGTTTGAGAGACCAATGATTACTCATCACTGCAGGGACTCACACTAGAAGAGGAGCAGCAGAGCCAAGCACTTGCAATTATTATGCATGTCAAATCCTGAGCAGCTTCATGAAGGGTGAAATGAAGCCTCTGCAAAGGAAAATTCTAGAAACACAAAGACCACCCCCACATGCCCCCAATCCCCAAAGCGAAAAATCATCAGAAGACACAGAAGGCTAAGTGAG
Source organism: Phascolarctos cinereus (assembly GCF_003287225.1). Taxonomy (NCBI): domain Eukaryota; kingdom Metazoa; phylum Chordata; class Mammalia; order Diprotodontia; family Phascolarctidae; genus Phascolarctos; species Phascolarctos cinereus. The sequence goes on along the minus strand of NW_027556402.1, from coordinate 256,343,231 downwards.
ATGACGTCAGCATTCAGAATCAGCATGCAGTCTCTGGGCAGTGTGCAAACTGACTGCTTTCTTCCTCACTTCCTTCTTCTCACGAGTGACTGCTGACATCAGCACAATCACCTGTTCTGGATACAGAAGCCCTTACCACCTGGAGCATTGACAGTTACCTGTGTTTGTCTGAGCATTCTTAAGAGCAAGTGTCCCAACTGTCTAAGAGGTATCATTTAGTCCTTATTTAGAGGGCCTCTATGGTCAAAAGGGCCTGGCTTCTAAGAGCTGGTGATTAGTTCTACATTGACGAGGGCTGGGCTTAAAAGTTTCTCTTAAGTCTTTCCTGCCTGCATAAAGTCAATTTCCATCTTCAGCTCAATCCTGATCTTGTCCATTAAAGTTTGTTCGGAGAGTGGGTTTCTGAAAGATTAGAGAAGAATCCCCCCCAAGATTGCCCCAACACCAACCACAAAACAGACAGCCTAACATCTGATTCATGTTGTACTTACTAGTTTCATCTTAGGCAATTCAAGTTTACAAAATACAGTCCTGATCTTTCAAAATTGAATTTTTAAAGAACCTTTGATTTTTATCTAAACTGCACAAAATAAGACAGGCTGACCATGAGGAACATGATTTGGGTAGATGCAGCCAGCCACCTGGCTCCTGGCCTGGCCCTCAGGGTGCCACGTTTGAAGGGCAACCCTAGCAGAGAAAATCAGAGGGTGCTCAAGGCCTCCCCGGTGCAGCATCTACAGAATAGAAGCGCTATTTATTTGATTTGGTACGGCTTCAGGTAAGGTTACCCCCAAAGTAAAAGGGCCATTGGGTTTACAGATGCCTCAGAGCCAAGCTGAACAAGTCTGAAACAAAAAAGCATTTACTTCTTATCATCCCTGACATGCAATTAACTGCTAAGGCAAAGTAAACTTATCTGGTAAGAGATGCCTGCTGTTTTCTGCTCCCAGATGAAATGAACTCTTCAACAGAAACCTGTCTGAGGCAAAGGAAATGGACAGACAGCAACAGCCTCGCTCTCCTCAATCCAAATTGTGAAACGCCACTTCCCACTCATCTCTCAAGCATCATAGCATAGGGTATCATAGCATCTCGGCTTCTTCTACTTAGCATGTACTGATTCATATGCAGTAAGAAATTCTTTCATTTTTCCTTTTACTCTGCTTTTGTAAAAGCAGCAATTTCAAGGTGAAATTTCTCTTCATTGCAAATAAATAATGTTCTTAGATTTTTTTTTGCCATTTTGATATAGCTCTCATTTGTCAAGCCATGAGGCTTTTTTTTTTAAATTGGTAGGTTTTCCTTGCTTAGCTTTAATTTTTCCATTTTGTGCATTTGCAGACAATGGATTCTCTGTGCTTGACCAGGAGATTTAGCATCATTCTCAGGTTATTAGGGCATTTGTTACTTTCCCTCCCAGGAGGTATGACTTATTTAGAATCTTTGCTGCCTTTTACTTATCATTTTCACCAAGGAGCTTGGTCCCTCTCTCTCCATTTTAGGCCGCCATTTTGCCAAGCTGGTTATGATTCAGATGAAGTAATCTGAAAAGAGTCTACAGAAAAAAAAAAAAGATTTTCCCCTCCCACCACCAACGAACAAGAAAGACACCACATTGGAGCTTAAGCTCAGTACAAGAGTATAGCGTTCTTAACTTTTTAATCAATTACTTTGGTTAAAGATTCGTTTGTAAACTTTCTTAAATTTCAAATGTACAAGAACTGAAATATAAAGGGCATACCTTAACATCTTGTTGCAGTCACACAAAAAGAAAGCATCTTTATTTATTTCCTCCACTAAGAAGAAACTTGTTCAACAATAACTGAAAACAGAATCTTACTTGATATAAAAGCTACCATGAGAAGGAATCCCTCAGGATCATTAGCAATGCCTTTCCTCTGAAGTTCTATAGTATTAATTATATTAAATCACCTGGAAAAAAAAATGCCAAGAGAAAACCCACCCCAGACACTCAAAAAGCACAGTATCAACACAAACCCTCAAACCCCAAGAGTTTTTTTACCTTTCACTTTAGGGATGGATGGATGGATGAATTGCACCTTTTTCCTTTTCTTAAAATACTTTTTACGAACGGCCACTTTAAAGATTCAATTAGAAATTTTACCTCTCCTCTCCTTGAATAATTTAACATTTTCCAGGGACCCAAAGGTCTTAATGTACTTCCCCAATGCCAAACTTTTAAAAATGGACGGATTTACCACATTTGGGGAATTACTTGCCAACTTGGAAGCTGAAAATCGATTTCTTTTTTTCCGTCTAAGTTATTAGGCCTCTCTGGCTTTCAGTAATCTGAAAATATAAACAATTACCTACCCCAGCCCCCAGCCCACCACAATACCGACATCTATGCCTTCAGTGACTCACTCCATTTCCTGAACTTCACTGGCCAGACTGACCTATTGCTCTTCTGAGACTCTCCCGGGCTTGACTGAACTGTTATCAACACAAGCTGCATTTTTCAATTCTTCAAGGAAAAAAAGCCAGCTCAGCCATCTGGCACAGCAGTGCAATCAATGCTTCTACCCATTTTGACTAGTCATCTGTGGGGGGAAAGTCTTAGAAACAGCAGCTCATAGTCATCTACCCCCGCCCATAAAAAGCTTGGTATAACTTAGCACTCCCCCAAGTCTCTAAGGTTATCTGTACCAAGAGTGTAGCTTTAAAGTCTGTTTGAACTACCGGCCATGCTTCCAGCTTCAGCACACCTTAACTGAGAGCTTAAGTTAACCTTTAGTTTTTCTACAAAGTGTTTTGCCGTGTTTATCCTGATACTGGCTTCTTTGCTTTGAAATTCGAGCCATCTGACCTCGGGCTCTAGAAAACACCTGGGGGGAAAAGAACTAAACAGAAAATTGACCCTCCCCAGCTCCTACCCTTTTAAAAGCCCCCGAAAACATTTAAGAAAAACCAAAGTTGAGGGGTGGGAGGGAAGGAAAAAAGTTTAGGCATAAAATCACAATCAGAATTGTCCAAGCTGAAAGATGAACTTAACTGCTTCCAAATCGAGTTGCTTACACTTCCTCACAAGGTGCAGGGGGGGGTCTCCAGCTCTCTCTCTCTCTTCAGGCTCACTCGATTTGCCCCCAATTTGCTTTGTTTTTACAATAGAGCATTATAATGGCTAGCTACCATTCATTCTTAGCATTTGAAAGGAATCCTAATTAGGCAGACAGTAACACTCTCCAGGCCTTGGCAGATTGCCCCCAAAAGCTTCAGACAAGACAGATGCACTGAAAAAGAGAAACCTACAACACCCCCAACCGGCCAACAGACATTCCCAAGAAAACCGTTACAGACATCCACAGCTAGGCTGCCCAAGTACCAAGCCTAGACTACAATAGCCACACCATACATTCCCCCCCTTCCCAACATTCAGAGGCATTAATTACTGGCTTATCAAGTAGAGAAAGAGAAACCAAAGCTTCCCCCGTTTACCACCGCTCAGGGCCCTGCCGCAGCCTCTAAGGGGCCTATCGTGGTCACGCTGGCTCCCAGCTTCACCAACCGCGACACGGCACCGCGCCGAGCTAGCTGCGCCCTCCTGCCCTCCTCCTGCCTTCCTCTCCTCCTTCCTCCACCGCATCTGCTCCTGCCGCGCGCTCTGCTCTGAGGTCCTGGCTCGCCTAGGGGCCGTGCGCTGCTCTGCACTCCTCTCCTGCCAGGGGCGGGGGCCTCCTTCCTAGCTTCACCAACCAGACTGGCTGCTCCAACTTCTTTCTTTCCTCGCGGGCTGGCTGTCCCTGTCCGGGGTCCTGGTCCTGTCTGTGGCTCCTGCTTCTCTTTCCTAGCTGGCTTCGCAGCCGCGGGCTGGCTGCCAGGCACTCCCTCATCAATTACTCTTTTCCAATTAGCTCAGTCCAATGGCAAGGTTTGTTTTAAGTCCCATATTAAATTATCTTAAAATAGTTGGCTTTAAAAACTTATATATAATATATATAATAGAGCTCCTAGCAGCTTCTATCTTAATCCTCTTCAAAAATGATTCTTTTTAAAACAAATCAGCTCAGTCCATTTCCCTAGATCTGCAGCTAAGCCAACTAGCCTTAAGACGCGCCCCTGCCGTAGGGGGAGTGCCCTTTCTTCCTGGAACTCCTAATTCGATCCTCTTCTACATGCTGGCTGACTCATCTTCCAGTAGAGTCAAAATCTTAACCTCTTGCATACTAATTTTTAGTTTAGCAGGAGGATAATTTTGTCCTGGGTCCCTCCCAAAAGAGATTTTAGGCTCTTTTCCCCCCCCATCTTCCCTTTTTAGGTTTCTTCTGCTACTTTTTCTTTTTTTCCTATCTTCTTTTTTAGATTTCTTCTGCTACTTTTTCCTATTTTTTTCCTGTCTTCTCTTTTTAGATTTCTTCTGCTTTTTGTGTTTTCAGATTTGTCTCTAACAAGTTCTACAACTTTGCTAACTTCAATTTTTTGCCTCATTAAATTTCCTATTCTTTTGCTTTCTTTTTTCTTTTCTTCTGTGAATTTTTCTTACCAATCCTATTTTCTTCCATGATTTTCTTTTACTATTTTGTTTTCTTGTTCTGTAACTTTCTTTTTCTTTAGCTAATTTCCCTACTTTTTTCTTTAGCTAATCTAGTGGAATTTGCTAGTTTCTTCTATTTTTCGTATTTTCTCTGGCTACAAATTTTTTTCTAGATGCTTTTTTTGGCTGTCAGAAGTCCTTATCCTCTTCTAATTTTTAACTCTTCTAAGCTGTTTTCTGCTTCTGATTTTTCTCTAAGTTCTTGTTCGTTCTTCCAATTGTCCTCTTGCTTATTTTTCCTATTTTCTTCAAATCGTTCTCTTGCTACTTTTTGCTAAGTTCTAATTTCCTCATCCAATCTTGTTTCTTCTCTAGCTTCTATCTTCCTTCTTCAAACTGCTAGTTCACTATTTCTCTAATTTCTATTTTCCTTCTTCAAATTGTTCGTTGCTAAATCCTATTTTCATTCTTCAAACCTTCTCTTGCTAATTTCTCTAACGTTTCTATTTTCCTTCTTCAAAATGTTGCCTTCCCTCAGTTCTAGCTTCCTCTTCCCGATTTTGCTGTCTCTAATCTCTTTTTTTCCTTCTAAACGTCCTCTCGCCTTTCCCTCGCTGTATAATGGTTCCTGTTTTGTCTTTTGTTTTTTTCCCCTCTTGCGAGTTAGTTCCTGCTTTCTGCTACTTAAGTTTCCTCACGTCTGTCTTGCTATCTCTTCCCATTAAAGTTTCTGCCATCTTAAAGGGTTTTTTGGTTACTCTTTTAGTTCCTTACGCTTTCCATTGTTTTCAGTTTCTGATCAAATTTTCCATCTTCCATATATTGCTAAGCGCTCGACCCTACCACTGGCGCCTACGGTAGACAAGAGCTCTTTTTGGTCGATCCTACTATTAAAAGCTCAAATAGGGCCGATTTTGCCCTTTAGAAAAAGACGTCTCAGCTTAAATTTAAGATAAAATAGGATTCCTACGCTTGGCGTTTCTTTCAAAGCATTTTTCCTGATCTGGCTCAACCTTCTCCTTTTAAATTAGCTTCTCAGTCCTCATATCTGCTTCCCTCCGATTGTCTTTTAAAGTAATAATCTTCATCTGGCTCCCTAAAAGAACTTTCATAGCACAAAATGTAAGGTATCTCAAGTTTAAGAATTAAAGAAAGCTAAGGCCATTTAACTAAGAAAACCTCGACTATTCTAATCACTAAACAATTTTCATCTTAAAATGCCTCGCAGGTCCTCCCTTCCAGCTCCCTCCTCCTACCCGCTCTAGCGCCTAGCCTCTCTGCCTGCCGTCTCCCTGAGAAGGCGTTGGGAGGAGGACTATTTATACACCGCAGACAGCCTCACCGCCAAGAACACATAACCCTCCGCCCCCTTTGTTAGGCAAGCAAAAATAGTACCTAGCTTTTTTTTTCAACATGACCTTAGATTTTACTTCCCGCTCCCCCCCCCGCCCGCCTTCACAAACTTGGGCCAAAAGTGAGTTTATGCGGAGGAGGTTGCGGACCAACTAACTGCAAATCCCCTTCGCGGCCACATTTCTGCATTAAATACAAACAGAATAAACAAAACTTCTAGAAAAATCTAAAGCCCAGCAAAGCCAGTTGACTGATAGCTTAGTCCGGGGAAAACTAAGGAAGCAAGCAGCATCTTCTGGAAATACCCTAGAAGGGGAGCCCCCAAACTCAAGCCTGTACCTCGGCTTTTCTAGTATCCCACTGCCCCGGGCTTTGGAAAAGCACAAGAACCAGAAAATAAACAAGGCGGCGGGGGGGGGGGGGGGGGTGCCTGAAGGCAACGGCCGGGGGTAATTATGTAGCAAGCCCAGAACTGTGGCCGGCTTGCCGACTTCCTTCGGCTCCCTCCGACTCTCTGTCTCTGTCTCTCCTCTGTCTTTGTTTCTGTCTCTCTCTGTCCATGTCTCTCTCTGTGTGTGTCTCTCTTCTTTTTGTGTGTCTGTCTTCTGTCTCTGCCCATTGCTGGCAACCAGGAGATCTTTTTTCGGGGGCCCGCTGCCCTGAGGCCATTTTAGGGATCCGGCCTACTTTCCTGGCCTTTAGAAACTCTGATGGTCGTACCACCCCCTCCCCCCCTCCGGGCCCTGGGTTACACTCTCCGCAAAGAGCTAAACAATACGGACCCGCCTCCCCCCATTTCTCCTGCCTCTTGCGGGGTGGGGGAGGGAGAGCGAAGGAATCCAAAAAATTCCCAGCTGGCATTGCGTTCGAGCCTGTGTCTTGAAAATGGTGTCAAAGAAAGAAAGGCCAGACAGCTGCAAAATGTCCCAAAACTCTATACCCAGGACAGCCTGTTCTTTTGATTTTTAGAAAATCGTGTCTAGTTTTCTTAGTTGAAGCTTGTAGCAGGTTTTTCTAAAAACAGGGTAATGCAAGAGCGATGCGTAGCAAAGGGATCTGGGCTCTTCTGTTCAGTCACAAACTCATCGTTATTTCAGATGCTCCCCGTCAGTGAAACTGTTAGGGTTTGGGTTTCTTCAGAGGCTGACTAACCAAGCTAGCTTTTAACCAAATCCAGACCTGAACTAACAGCGAGGAATGTAAAAACATTAAAGAGCATCCTTCTATGTCACCGCCCTCATTTTCTAGATGAGGAAAAGAATGCCAAGAAAGGAATCTCACAGGATTTACAGATTGAGAGAAACCTTAGAGGCCTACCCAGGCTAGGTATATGCAATCCACATATTCACACATATGTAAGATCAGGTAGTTCAATATAATTGGTTTCCCTTGTAAACCTACAGATTGTATGCGTTTGAAAACATGCTGAGAAGGTATCTATTCATAGGTTTTCTCAGACTACCCAAGACGTTCACGGCACACGAAAAAAAAAGGAAGAATCTCTGATTTAGAATCTAGATCAAGCCCATTTTACAGATGGGGAAACTAAGTCACAGTCAAGGAAAGCTCACAGACGGCAGGACGAAACCATCCATAGTCTTCCATCTTTGTTTTACAGGCCAACCCAGAGACCAGGAATGAGTACCCTAGGTCTTGCAGGTAAATCACGTTAAACCCCGTGTGCTTGAGCCCACCCAATAGAAATTAGAATGTTGCCAATCCTGTAGTCTCAGATAACACCGCTGAAAGAGGTTAACCTTTCCAAAAATTACTAACGAAATGGGATTTTTGTAATAAAAATCTCAGCTGATTTTAATAATATACTTAGGGAAGGGACTCTAGGGGAAACCGGGGGGAGTGGAAATGTATTTCAAAATGGAGATGTAAAAACAAAAGGTAAAAAAAAGGAAAAATATAGATTAAGGAACCTTTTTTTCCCTTTCTCCTAACTGTAGTTTCCCTGATAATGCTGATCTCTCATATGACGGCACGAATGCTTAACCTTTTCAAGTTCTGATTTCCGTTTAAGGTTGGAGCTGGCTTAAACAGATCTAGTAATTCCTGTCAGAAACTTTAAAAGCATGCTTTATTTTCCTGTTCTGTCTCAAGCATTAAGTGACAGACTGTTTAAAACGTTAGAATGTTGTTTTCCCCTTCCTCTCTTCTTCGGGTCCCACAAAATGACGAGCCTCAGTAGGATTTATTATCAAGTGCAGCTTTGGACAGGGTAGGCCTGGGCCAGGCAGGTGCTGGGGCCAGACTCGAGGTGGAAAGAGACCCGCGTTCTGATGCTCGAGATCAGCTGTAACAAGTAAGGGGAAGGACCCAGAGCCCAGCCCTAGGCTGGATGCACAGGGGCTAATGTGCCTGGGTCTGTGTCCGGACTGGGAAGCCTCCTTCCTTTCCCTAGCTCAAGGAGGCTACCAGGCCCGCAGTTATTTATTCAGGTACCATGGGGCGCACAGTGCTAGATTCTAAAGTCTAAAGTCTTCGGACACGAGGTGCGGCTCCTCAGGGGTCTTTCCCTATGCCAACGGGTCTCCTTCGTTAAAGCCTCTCTGAGAGCCGAAGACCGACTTCCGAGACTGGCTCAGGGTAGGGGAGAGGGAGATCTGGGACACAGAGAGGAGGGAGGCGAAGAGCAAGGAGCATGCGCAGACAGGAGGCGGGGCGGCGAGCGCAGGGATACCATTGCGGAGGGTGAGATGGCTCCCCTCCCTTTGTGTCCTGCTTTGCTCGCGCGTGAGGCCTCGGCCGGTTCTAACCGGCTGCAACCGCCCCTGGCCGCCCGCGGGTGCGGCGGCGAGTGGCGCAGTGAGTTACTGCGCGTGCGCGGCTCTTTTCTTTTCCCCCCGCCCCCACTTTTTCATTGCGGCCTTTCTTGCGTGTTTTGGGGGCAGGGAAGAAAGTTGTGTCTTTTCTTTCTTCTGTGAGGTCCTAAGGCACAGGGAACGATGGGTGGTGTGATCCCCATTATTCAGATGAGGAAACTGAGGCAGAGAACTAGCGCTAGAAAGGACGGACCTTAAGAGCCCTTTTAGACCAACCCCCCCATTTTACAGGATGGGAAACTGAGGCTTAGGATATGAGGGGACCCCTAACCCAAGCAGGAAAGAGGGGGCAATTAATGGGGAAAGGGGCGATTCTGGGGAGTCCTGAGAGCTCTGTGTGTGTGTGTGTCCACCCCTCTCCTTTTACAGACCGGGAAGCCTAGCACCCACCCGAGGATCCGGGAGCTAGAAAGGGGGCAGTTTGAGGGGAGCACACCGTGAGCCCACACAGACCAGCAAGCAGGCTTGTCTCTGCACTGCCTGTTTGGGGGTGAAGGGAGGCCTGGGACCTCCAGTTGGACCCCTTCTGTTTAGACCGGACAGGTCTTTGCCAAGGGTCTCAGGGTACTCTTCCCAAAGCTCTGGACTCCCTCCCTAGTCCAGCCTGAGCCCCCATCGCACAGATGGCAACGCTGAGGCCCAGACGATTGCTAAGGTAGGCAGCTGAGATTTGTACCCAGGGCTGACCACCGAGCCAGAGCAGCACATGGGGGGGGGCAACTTTGCTTGTTTGCTGTGTGAATTCCCTTTATCTAGGCAGGAAAAGTGAAGGGGGGGGTCCATCCGCAGCAGCTTAGTTACCTCTGGGACCCTTGGGAGAGGAGGGCTGGTGGGTGCCCAGGAGTGAAGAGGCAGAGAGGAAGGTCAGGACTTCCAGCTCTTCACCCCAGCCTGGCCTCTCTTCCTTCCTGCAGGTCACCGCAGCCCTCATTCTGACCCCTTTTGTCACCCAGGTCCTCCCTCCCCTTAGACCATTAATGCAAATAACTGCAAGGACCCCCATGATTCCTGTTTTGGTCATAATTAGCCCCCCCTAGGTGTGGAAATGAGTATCCCCCATTTTAGGGGGAAGAAGCCCAAGTCCATGGGGACATGGACCTTCCTGAGGCCAGTCACTGGGCTGGGAGCTGACTGGACGCTAGAACCCGGCTTTCTTTGTACAAGCAGAGAGGTCCTGCTGCCCCTTCCTGTATTTGGGAGAGGCTCAGAATGCCCTCTCCCAACTCACAGGGCTTAGCCATCCGGACAGCTGCCTGCAAGAGGGCTGCAGGTGTTAGGATTTCGAAGCTAAGGGCTGATTTTGCTGAAAACTTTAAAGAATGTCATCAGCAAATCACCAGGCATTCCTCACGCCCAGGAGGGCGCTGGCTGTGGAATTAGAGCTTACTGGTGACAAGTGTCTGTCTTTCACGTCTCCCTGGGGAGTGTTTCATGGCTCTTCCCAGCCCTTGTTTTTCCCGTATTGGAATGTTCTTGTGATCCTTCTCCCAGCTTGCATCAGGAGCCCCCTTTTTTTCAGAGAAATTCCTCATCTTGTCTGAACCAGCTGGGCCCAAGTCTGTCATTGCCTTTGGTTTTCAAATAATCTTTTTTTCAATCGTGTTTCAGAAGTACTTTAAGAAAAATTAGTTTTTATCGGTATCTTTTTAAAACATTCCCCTACTCCTTCCCAGAGAACCCATTTAACAAGTAGTATTTTGAAAGACCAAAAAAAACAACCAGTGTGAGTGATAATCCGTCAGAATGCATGTATGATAGCTGTTGACCTGCAGACGTCTTTAAAGGGCCGGGCAGCTTCTTCTCTCTCCCGTCTCTTCCCAGGGTCCATGTTTTTGCCACATTCACTTTTGGATCCTTTCTTTCCATTTTTCATTCTCCTTGTCATAAATAGGATGTCTCTCTGTTGTCTCGGCTCTGCCGACTTCACTCTGCTTCCTGTTTCACTGTATTCATTCCATTTGTCAGTACTTAGAGCACAGGAACATTCCATGACATTCACGGTCTCAGCCCGTGGGCATCAGAAGCCATTTCCAAGGCCTTTCAGGTTTTCTTTATCCTCACAAATTCTACCTCTTCTTCTCCCTAATACTTTCCATCAATGCCTCATTTCCCCTCCAGGCTCTGATCCCACTTTTTCAAACTGTCTTCTATCTTTGGGGACTTAAGCTCCCCAAAGCATTTAGTGGGGCCCTTGGTGAATTGAGTCCAATGCCGGAGACCTGTCAGTTCGTATGAGGCCTGGTTCAAATCTAGGGCCTCAGCCTCAACGTTCAGTTCACTGCAGCAGTGCCCACTTGGGTGTGTCTGCTGTCTGTCCTGCACCGTGCCAGGTGCCGGCTCTCTGTAGAAAGACAACAAAGGAAATCAGTCTCTGCCCTCAAGGAGCCTCTATTCTACAGCATAGACTGGGATAACTGAGCTCAGTTTAGTTGTTTCTAGCTCTGCCTCATTCTCCAATAAAGAATAAGTAAAATAAGTAAATAAGTAAATAAGTAAGTAAGTAAAAACAAAGAGTTTGCTTGGCCAAGGCCAAATGCTTAGGCTTTCCCGTATTCAGAGCTTGTCTTGAAGCAGAATGGGCTAAGTCGGAAAGCAGGGAGGTCCCCAAGTTGAGGCCAGAGCAGTCAGTGGGTGAACTTTCAAGACCATTCTCGATTAAGCATGGGACTAACTGGATCCTTTCCAAGGCTGAGTCTCTGGATCTGGTATCTCAGTGGGAATCTCAGCAAGGATTCTGTTCCAGCTCGTCAGCTAAAAAGAGGCTGAAGGGGGCCTGTCTGTAAGAACTGCTTGGAGGAAGAAGACTGGGGTGGGGGGGGACCCACAGGTGGCCCCATAATGGAGCAGGAAGTCAAGTGATTGATGGCAGCTGCCTCCAACCTCAGCTGCAGCTGCAGGGGATGAAAAGTGAAGTGTTCCCTGAGCCTGGGCCTTTACAATGGAGCCTTTGTCCAAAACCCCTAGATTGCCAGGACAGCTTCCTCCCTCTCCCCATCCCACCCCCCTTTCTCCAGCTTCATGGCCCAGGTTTTATGGAGACCAGCCTTCTCAAAAACAAGGGCAGTTTTCCTCCTTTTCTTGGCCCATCCCTTTGCTCCTGGGCGGTCAGAAAAAGGGAGGGGCCCTCGATTGCCAGCAGACCTCTTCCTGAGCAAAGACCAGAGGAAGGAAGGGATGGGGCATTCCTGCTTCAGAAGCAGCCCTCCCTCCATAGACTTGAACTAGCTGAGCCCAAGCCTCTGCTTCCAAACCCAAAAATGCCCTTGTCACTAGCAAGATGGGATGATTCAGAGCTGCACGGCCACCTCAGGTGTCATCTAGTCTGGTATCTAGGGGGATACCGAGGCTCAAAACCCCTGCCTGGCTCAGTCCCCAAGTGGCTGAGCCAGGATTCAAAGCCTGGTGAAATCCATTGCTCCCCTCTCTTTGTCTTGCCTGATCCCACCAATGTATTTCACGCTTAGCTTGTCCTAACGAAGCTCAGAGGTGGCCTGTGGGGTACTGACTCTATCTCCCTTTCTGGCACTGAGACCATAGACAGACAGCCCAGGGTCTGTGAACTCAGAAAGGAAAAGACAGCAGCTTTGCTCTACCAGACCTCTACCTAAAATGGCACCTCTTCCATCGTGAAAGTCCAAAAGAAAACGTTATTGTGAGAAGGGGTCTGTGAATGGGAACACCGTCCTAGTCCTAGCTCCAAGCAGGCCTTGGCAGTCCCCTCACAGAGCTCATCCTCCCCTCCCGTCCAGAACTCTGCAGTCTTCTGACAAGGCACAAATGTCCTTCCCCACCCCCAGCTCTGCAGTCAGCCTCTGCGGTAGGAAAATTTTTGCCTGCATGGATGACGCAGTTCCAAGCCTCACGTCCTGAAAGTGAAGTAAGTGAAGAGAGAGCTACCCAGGCCAAGAGCATCTGCATCTCAGACAAAAAAGTACCTCTCAGGGAAAGTCAAAATCAACACCCCCACTGCCAACAGCCCAGCTCAGCCTGTAGGGAAACCAAGGCCTTTCAAATAGAAAGTGACAGCTCCCTATGGAGTGATGGAGGGCAAGGGGGGTTCTTTACAGAGAGAATCCTGCCTCATCACGGGCATCCTTATCCTCAGACAGAGGTCTTGGGCCCCCAAAGGATCACAGAACCGAGTGCTATACCTGATGTCACTGGGGCCGGGGTCCTTCTGAGGACAGATTCCAGGCGGTTCCAGGAATGTGGATGGGGAAAAAAGGCATCTTTATTTACACAGATCTCTAACTGAAATATTATATTTTCTTCAGTTGTGAACTTTAAAAAAAATTATTCTGATCCAGAGGTTTCGTGTCTGTGTAAGGGGTCCGCAGGCTTCACCAGTTGTCTACCAGAGGGGTCTGTGACCCACGAAAGGTTAAGACCCCCGGATCTGGGGTAATCCCCCCTTTTTACAAATGAGCCCAGAGAGAAGTGCCTGAGCAGCTCACATGGGTAGTAGGCTACAGAACTAGGGAACCCAGGGTTGTGTTGGGGGGGAGGGGAGAAACCATAGGAAAAGGCCTTCCCAAAGTCCTTCTTTGCCTCCATGAACCAGTGTCTCACTTAGAAGTGTTACCCACCCTGTGCCTTTCTGCTTTCTCCTTCTTTAGTTAAAATGACAGGCTGTCCTAGGCACCCAGCATGTCTGCAGTCTCCCTATAAGGCCTGGCCAGGGAGCCTGCCCAGCAGTGTGGGAGAAGGGAAAGATGGAGGACGGGGGCTGAAATGGCTCATCTCACCCCCCACCTGCCACCTCCAGGCTGGCATCCTAGCTCTTTACAGTCTGACCCCACAAGGGAAAGCAACTGCAGGCTCCTGGCATCACTGTCCTTTTCACTGACTGGCTTAGCACCAAAAGGGAATCAATCAGCTTTGATTCCTGGCTAGAGGCAGCCTGGCCAGGCCCTGGATTCAAGTCCTTCCTCTAACCCGTGCTGTGATGCTGAGCAAACAATTTCACTTGTGCACCCCAGACAACTAAGACAGTCCCTGCCTTCACGGAGCTCCCAGTCTGATGAGTCCCAGGTGCACAGCCTCATGCTCCCTCACCCCCCAAGGGGTGTCCAGTCAGCCTTGGCAGTTCTGCCCCACAACTTCTCTCCCACCCATCTTCTCCTCCTCCCCACACATGTGGCCATGGCCGCTGCTGCTATTCAGGCATTGGCCCCCTCTTAGCAGGACCGCCCCAGGAGCCTCCTGACTGCCTTCTCAGATCATCCCCCATGGTGATAGTCTTCAACCACAGGTGTGACCTTGTCTCTCCTCCCCAGCTTAGGAAACTCCAATGGCTCCCTATTACCTCCAGGCTCCAATACTGACTCCTTGTCAGTGCTCACTCTGCAGGGCCCATGAAGCATGTGCATATCATTCCTTGAGGGGCTGCCTCCTAGCAAGAGCCAGAGGCCTGGGCAGGGGACCCCAGGTCCCATCTGAGGAGCAAACCTGGAGACAAACCCAGTGTTTGAAGAGGTTGGCTGCATCTGGTGAGCCGCTGGTCCTCCATGGCCATCCTGCGTGCTGGGGAGAGCCCACACACCTAGCCCGGAGCTAGGAAAAGGGGTTTCCTGAGCCTCCTACCAGACCTTTCACCCCTCTGCTCAAAACCTTTCCATGGCTCCCTATTGCCCATGGGATAATAGGTAGATTCCTTAGCATGTCAGTCAGGGCCTTGGCCCTACACAGTCTCTGCTCCAACCTGCCCTTCTAGTCTGATTTTGCTCCACTCCCTGCCCTGGCAGGCTACGAGCCCACGCCCCACAGGACTCCCTCCCATTCCCTGATTCTGTCCTTTCTTCTCCTGCCAACAGGCCTTTGCCCAGGGCTGGCCACAGTCCCTTCCCCTGTCTGTGTGCCGGCTGAATCTTTGTTTCAAGGCCTAGTTCTGGTGCCTCCCTCTAAGAAGGCCTCCCACCATCCCGTCAGCTGCAGTGAGCTCTTCCCTCAGACCTCTCAGAAGACCTTGTCTGGACCTCACCTGTGTGTACAGTTCACCTCGAACCAACCTTGTGTGTGCATGTGCCTTATTCTCCCTAATGGATGATGAGCAAGGACTGTCCTTGTCATTTCTGTGCTCCTGTCACCCTTCCTAGTGCCTTGAGTATAGGAGAAAACCAATCAACATTCGTTTAATTGAATTGATCTGCATTAATTGTTTGGATGGTAGCACACAGTAAATCTTTCATAAATGCTTACTGGACACATGAACGGATGAACAAAGGAGTGAATGAGTGAGGAGGTCAGCAGCCAGTGTTCTTCGTACCACCAAGGACCAAATCAGCCAGCTAAATCTGCCTTAGGCAAAATGTATTTCTTTGATCAATATCATGGCTTCCTCTCAGACTCAGGAGACACTAGGTCACACAGGAAGTTGTGAAAGTTCTGTTTTGGGGGGGGGGCAGCTAGGTGTCGCAGTGGATAGAGCACCAGCCTTGAAGTCAGGAGGACCTGAGTTCAAATCTGGCCTCAGACCAAACACTGGACACTTACTAGCTGTGTGACCCCGGGCAAGTCACTTAACCCCAAATGCCTAAAAAGTAAAAAAAAAAAGTTCTTTTTTTTTTCTAGAAAACTTCAAGGTGGAATTTGTTTGTTGTAGAGGCTAGCGTCTGTCTGGGTCCATTTGGGTCCGGTGCTCTGTAGGAGGGAGGAAGGATGCCATGACCTTGGGAGAGTCCTTCATGCCCTGGGATTCCAAAGAGGGTTTCCATAGTTGTCTGATGAGATCTCTTGACAATGCCCTTTTGAGTCACTTCAGAGCCTTGGTAAAGGGATGAGGGAGGGGCCAAAGGTGCCATCTTTGTCCTCTGTGGTCATCTTGCCCAACTTGAGTCACCCCTGGCCTTGGGTGTGGTGTTCAGCTGACCAGGCCTCATCTGCTGTGGTCTCCTGACCTGCCCTGGTCTCCCCAGGCTCTGGGCTAGAGCGATGAGGCCCGAGAAGGCACAGCTTGGGAATCACGTCTGCATTCCTCAGCCTCTGCCCTCTTCGGTCCCACACCAGAGATCTGGGACTGGTGTTTCTGGGCGTGTGGCTGTTGGGTAACCAGTTGTGACACCCAGGGACCCACTAGCATGCTCTCTTCCATTCCCCTCCCCCTAACACTCTGCCTCTGGACAGTCTCACAGGAAACAAGAAGCTGGTGAAGGCCTGCCAACAGCTCCACCCCCTCCCTGAATTCCAGGAGACTGGACTCTTCTGACAGCTGGAATGTGTATAAATAAGGGTCCCCATGTGAGAGGGTGAGGGAAGGATAGTGTAGGCTGAGGGGCCATCGGGCAGCCAAAGCCTACAGCATGACTTCTCCCAGATTGTTGTGGAAAGCAGAGCCAGGAATTCCAGCCCAGCCTTGCTATCAGCTCATTGGGAAACTTTCTCAAAGTGCTAATTCCTGGGCCTCATTTTTCTCATCTGTAAAAAGAATGAATTGTACTGAAACCAGTTCTTCACCTGGATTTCATCAGTTCTGTGAACTCGGATGGAGGGGGAAATTGCATCTTTATTTCAATATAATTAGTGTCCTTTGCAATCCTATGAATTTTATTTCATAAAAACGTGATTCTGAGCACCAGAATGCCAGAGGGCTGCATGATGCCCTGGCCTAGATGACCTCCAGGAGTCCTTCTAGCTCTAGAATGTGAAGCACTGATTCATTAACAAGCGTATTAAGCCCCTACTATGTGCTGAAATCCCTTCCCCAAGAGCCTCCATTCTGACTGAAGATTCCAGCAGTCCAGATCTTGCTACCTTGTGCAGCCTGATCCTCTTTGGACGAACTTTGAGAGTTCTAGGCCGCTGAGCTAAACCTGCCTCCCTATAATGTCCCCAGACACACGATCTCACCTGGTGATCTGAAGGGATGGGATCACCAGCTTTACAAGCATCTCACCCAGAGACGGCTAATCAACCCCCCCCCTTTTACTTATGGAGAAACTGAGGCCCAGAGACGAGCAGTTCCTGACCCAAGGTCACACAGGAGGGAAGTAGCGGAGCAGAGGTGCCCTCCCCCTTCCCCCAGGTCTTCTCTCCTCTAGGCCCCAACGACGTGAAAGCACAGTGCCTGGCACGTAGTAGGAGCTACATAAAAACGCGTATTCCCTTCCTCCCTACCCATCCTCCCACTTCTTGGAATGGAATTTCCCAGAACTCAAAGACATGCCTGCATTTTGCCAGCCTAGGGACCGTCACCATGGAAACGGGCCACGTGACGGCTTCTTGCAGTTTCCCCTGCTCCCGAGGCAGAGCTGCGCGCTCATTGGCCCTCCCGTCCCCAGCCTGCAGAATCCTGCCCGAGGATTGGCCCGGGCTTGTTGCTAGGCTGGAGCCTGGCTTTCGGAGACTGGGAGCGATGACGAGAGAGCCGAAGAGTGGGTGGTCCCTGGCTGCCTTTCCTGCCTCCCTCCCAAGCTGCCATGGCAACCGCTCTCCCTCTATTTCTGGCCCGGAGCGAGCGACCGCTTTTCTTTGCTGCTTTCCAAAGCACGGTGGGGGCAGGGCAGCCTTGCAGAGGCTGCTAACTCAGGGAGGAACCTCAGGTCCTTTGTGACAGAAAGGGAAACTAAGCATGAGAAAAGGGAAGGGACCCGGCTAGGGCCCACAGCTAGTCAGTGGCACAGCCACATCGCCTGACCCAACCCAGTGGTCTCTGCGTGGGTCCAGGGGGCTGATGCCCGGGTCAGGCCCAGAACGGCCCTCCCCCTCATCTGAAGTCTAGGACCCCAACCCTGGGCCTGGCGTGTCTGGGGAAAGGGCTGGACAGTGGAGTCCCCAGAGCCGGGCCGGATTCCGGCTCTGCCGTTTACATGGGGAACGCAGGATGGCAGAGCCGGTGGGCAGGCTGGCAGTTTGCTGACCTCTGCCCTGGACTCTGGCCAGCCTAACCACTTTGGGGTACCCACCCCCATTTATCTTTAGGACCCCGGTTCTTTTTTGAGGTCTTCTATTAAGTCGTATCTGACTAATTCAGTTCAATTCAAGCACCTACTATGTGCCATAAATTCTGGAGGAAGAAAGACAAAAATGAAACAGTGCCTGCCTGCCCTCTGGAAGCTTACATTCTGTCAGAGGAACTGTGTGTGTACACACTCATATACATGGAGAAAGAGACAGGCAGAGACAGAACTAGATTTAAAAAATGTGCAAAGTATTAAGCCACTGGTATGAATGGTCACACCACTCAGCCTGGAGAAGATGCTACCCCCCCCCTCCCCAGGCTCTTATCTGGCCTTAAGGATTTGAAAGGCCCACACGTGTGGGGGATTTAGCTCTTTCCCTTTGGCCCCAGAGGGCAGAACCTGGCAGTACTGGGTGGAAGCCTGTAAAAGGCAGTCCACAAGCCTGTATTAGCTCAGAAGCTTAGGAAAAGAAAGTTTTTTCCAGGTCTGGCCCCTGCTAGGACCATCCCTCAGCTGTTTATCTCTAACTTATCCCGTTTATATGTTGTTTACATGTTGCCCCTCCCCCCATTAGATTGGGAGCTCCTCACTGGCAGGACTGTCTTGTCTCTCTCTGTACCCCCAGGGCTTAATACAGTGCCCAGCACACAGTAGGTGTTTAATAGGTTGACTCGATCTTTTTCCTTAATAGTATCATATTTTTTCCAGTTACATGTAGTTTTCACTATTCATTTTTGTAAAATTTTGAGTTCCAACTTTCCCCCTCCCCAAGACAGCAAGCAATCTGATATAGGTTACATGTGTACAGTCCTGTTCAACATATTTCAACATTAGTCATGTTGTGAAAGAAGAATCAGAACAAAAGGGGAAAACCACGAGAAAGAAAAAACAAAAAACAAACAAAAAGTGAAAACAGTGTGCTTCAACCTGCATTCAGACTCCATAGTTCTTCCTCTGGATGTGGACAGCATTTTCCATCACGAGTCTTCCGGAATTGTCTGGGATCATTGTATGGCTGAGAAGAGCTATGAGTCGTTGATTGTTGAAAAACTCAGCCTGTACCCTCAAGAAGAGGGATATGTACACACACACACACACACACACACACACACACACACACGCACATGCACTGTCACACACTATAAAGGATAATGGACACCCCACTAGCAGTGGGAGGGAGAGAGGGTCTGGGAAATGCCTCTGGAAGAAGGAGGATTTGCTCTGAGTCTTGAGGGAAACCAGGAGGCAGAGGCTCCAGAAGGTCACTCTAGGCCTGAGGGACCGTCAGTGAAAAGGCCTTGAGTGAGGAGATGGATTGTTCTGTCGAAGGAACAGTAAGAAGTTCAGTGGAGTGAGTGAGTGTGTGTGTGTGTGTGTGTATGAATGTCCGAAGGACTGCCACTAAGGTTGTGAGTCCGAGTGACAGAGGGATGGGGAACTGATAAAGTTCCATCATGAACACATAGAGTCTGAGATGTCTATGAGATATCTAATTCCGATGTTCAAAAGACACGTGATGGTAGTGATGGGAGACTGGAACTCAAGAGAAAGACAAGGCAGGATTGACAGGTCTGAGAGTCAGCAGCAGAGATACAATCATGGAACCCATGGAAGCTGATGAGGTCACCAAGCCACCTAGGCCAGGGAAAAGAGAAGAGGGCTCAGGCCTTCCCAGAACCCTGTGGGACCTCCAAAGTTAGTGGGCATGATCTAAGTCACGGGCGGGGAACTTTCAGCCTTGAGGTCACACATGGCCCTCTAGGTCCTCAAGTGTGGCCCTTTGACTGGATTTTTCCATTGGATTCTGTTGAAGGGCCACACTTGAGGACCTAGAGGCCACAGGTTCCCCATCCCTGATCTAGGGGAAGCTCCAGCCAAGGAGACTGAGGAGAGGGGCCAGATAGGGAGGGGGGAGCCAGGAAAGGAGGTGTCCCAAAAAGTTAGAGAGAAATCAACAAGCAGGCGTTAGGTGTCCACTATATGATTGAATTGTAGGGATACAAGAAAGGCCAGAACACAGTCCTGCCCCAGCTCACAAAGAAGAGAGTACCCAGGAGAAGGGAGTGGTTGATTGAATGAGTGAATAAAGCATTTCTGAGCCTTACTAAGTGCTGAGTATTGTGGCCACAAAGAGAAAAGTCCCAGCTACTGAGAGAGCCCCCATTCTAATGGGGAGACAACACATAGGGAAGGTTTTATCTGCAAGTCCCAGGAGGGCCCCAGGGTCCTTAGCAGCAGGGAAGAAGCAGGTGACCAGGCCTCTCTCCACTCTATACAATCCTATCAGATCCCCAAGTCAACCTTGTGGCAGTGCTAAGGACTTCTTTCCTGGGTCTCCAGTGTCTGTGACTAAATCCTCTTGGAGAGCAAGGCCAGACTGACTCCACTAAGAGCAGGGCCAGAGGGGCTGCCATTCTCAGGCTATGGGTTTAGGGTCCGGGGGGGGGGGGTCTTCACTGGCATCTATGGGGAAATGGTGTCCTGGTTTGACTGGCCTAGCCCCGGCTGCCTCTCGTCTCTCTCTCAGGGTTCCTTGCTGCTACAGCTGAGGCTGGCCAGCCTGCCCTGGGGGTGGCAGCCCCTCCTCCCAGGAGCAGCTTCCCCAGATGAGGGCTGAGCTGGAAGGAGGACCAGTGGGCCGGGGTGGCAATTGGCCAGCAATTGTTGCTGGTCATAGGGAAGGTGGCCCCTTCTCCCCTCAAAGACTGTATCCAAGGGTGCGGAGACATCAAGAAGGATGAGGATGACAAAAGACCTTTAGCTGTGGCGGCAAAGAGATCACTGGTAACTGGGCAGAGCAGTTTCAGGGGAGGGATGAGGAGGGGCAGCTAGGTGGCGCAGTGGATAGAGCACTGGCCCTGGATTCAGGAGGACCTGAGTTCAAATCTGGCCTCAGACACGTAACAGTTACTGGCTGTGTGACCCTGAGCAAGTCACTTAACCCCATTGCCTAAAATAACAACAACAAAAAAAGGGGGGGGGGAGGGTGGAAGCCAGACCACGGAGAAGAGTGAGAGGATTGTTGGAGGAAAAGGGAGAAGAGATATAACATGATAAGCCTGCCTGGGACCCTGGGATCAAGTGAGGCAAATTTGTGGCAGGAATAACTTCCTACCAATTAGAGCTGCTCCAAAGTGTCATAGAGGGGGTGAGTTCATCACTGGAGGGATTCAAGCAGAAGGCACATGATTATTTGTGGGGCACAATTACATGGAGTAGGAATTCCCTTCTTGTATAGGTTGTAATGCTGTAGATGAAGGAAGGAAGGGAGGGAGGGAGGGAGGAAAAAAGCTTTATCAAGTACTTTACTAGGTGCCAAACACTTGTGCAAAGCCCAGAGGCTCCAAAAATGAAAGCAAAGCAGGCCCTGCCCTTACTTTCTAAAAGGGAAAACAATCAGAGGAGGAGAAATTTGGTGCAGAAGATTACCGGGAAGCAGAATGGAGCTGGGGGAGAAGATGGACCTGCCCCATTCAGGAACGAAGGTGAAGCTGATTTAATCAGAGTTCTGAAGTCTAGAACTTTTGTGTCTCAGGGTTTAACCCACCCCAGTAAGTAGCAGGCCTTTAATAAATTCCCTGGAATTGAATTAACCCAGTGTTATCTACACTTAGAATCTCCCCTCTAGTCTAGCCTGGGTGACTGGGCTAGGTGGGTTTTCTCTGGTTGTAGGTCCTGGGCCCTCTGGCTGTCTGGTGAAGGTGTGGCCTCCTGGTCACCACCCTGTTTTTAAAGGTATAAACTAATATATATAGGACTAGGAAGGAAGCCAATTATGTTGAAATAACAGGGATCAAAATACTTTAAAAACATATTCAGGGTTCCCAAGTTAAGAAGTGCTGGTGTCACAGCTCCATCCCAGTTCCCAAGCCTAGAGTTCAGTGAATGAATGAGTGAAAGAAGGAAAAAGGGCAGAGGCGTCTGACTTGGGAACATCGAGGGACTCAGGTGGACACACTTATTGCCCTTGTGGGCCAGTAAGTGTCCCATTTGGTCCTGCCCACAACTGAAGGGCACCCGACAATGAGACCAGGAATATAGGGCAGCGCCCCAGACTTGGCTCTGGGCACACCCTCCCCACTCTTCTCTGAGCCTCCCCTCCACCTCCCCAGTTGTTTGCCGGGCAGCCCCAAGGGAAAGAGAACAGAGCAAGGTGGCCCGAACTGAAAAACAAAATCAAAACACCAGCTCTCAGAAACAAAGGAGCCCTGATTGAATTCCTGGCCAGCTCCCTGGAGCCCTCCCTCCCACCACCCAGGCCCAGCCCCATCCTCTTTCTGAACTCTCCCTCCCCCTTCCTCCCCACCTAAGGCTGCCTTGGAGGTGGGTTTTAACCTGATTTCACTTGGAAAGGCTAGGGAGGGTGACTTTTCCTATCCCCAACTCCTTCCCCTCCTCCCAGTCCTGGGAGGGCCCCAGGGAGAGAAGGATAAAAGGATAGAAAAGGAAAGATGAGCTCATTCAATTAGTGTTTACAGCCAGTCTCATAGACCCAGTCACACAAAGATAAAGATCATGAGATCCTGAGCTGGCAAAGAGGGCAGGGCCTGTACAGATCATCTGGACCATCTGATTTTACAGAGGGGAAACTGACACCTCCTCCCTCCCCCGAAATGTGAGTCAGGATTTGAACCCAGGTCTCCAGGTCCTGAGTATTTTCCATGGCCTTTCTTCACCTAATGGGGGAATGAATAACAACTCCCCAAGCCCACATCTCCAGATGGGTCCAGGCCATGCTTCACCTCCAGTCTAGGCACCCTCCAGGACCCCTCCCTCTGAACCTGTCTTTGTGGGCAGCACGCCCCTGCCCCTTATTCATAAGCAAAGGCATCTGGATGAGAAATGGTATCAGGGCAGGGAGGACGAGGACTCCATTTTAGTTGGGAAGGGGAGCAGTGAAAGGAGCCTTGGGAGGTTTGGAAACAGATACCACAGAGGCACCAAGGAGAGTGAGAGGAGAGATTTGGGGCCCCTGAAAGGGAATCCAGGAAGGCCTCAGGACTGAACTGGCTTAGGAAATGGGCAGGATTGCAAGAAGGGAAGACCAGGGCTGGAGAGGATAGTAAAGATGCAATCCGGGCAGAAGGAACCGAATGGGCAAAGAAAAGAAGAAGCCAGGAATGCCCAGGTATGTTGGGAAAACAGAGTCTAGTTAGCTGAAGTGGAGGGTAAAGATAAGGAGGCAGCCACAGTTCTCCTGTTAGCATACGACATTGTAGGCATTGTATCGAGGCCAAGAACACAGCAGAACTCCTTAAATGAGATTCATGGTCACTCCAGGGAATTGGGCCTAACTATCCACACGTGAAAAACCAAGTGGATGCACAATGCTTGCTGTGCTGACTATGTTAGGAGAGTGGATGGACAAGCCCTAGAGTTGGTCATATATCGATATATCTTTCCTGGAAAGGCTTAACAGATGGACAGTGACATGGGCCCAGAACTGAAGAGATGGAAGACAGCAGACGAGGTCATCTCAGGGAGACTAGGCAGTACTTTGAGTGGGCCCTATGCCTCAAGTTAGCACCACTGGAAATATCCTTCCCATGATGCTCTGAGGCACCAAATTGTTAAAGTATCAGCTTGTGGAAAATTAAAGGTACAGGTCCCCGAAAAGGCAATGGACAGACCCACGGAGGGTATAAATCATCTGTAGCACTTTTTGGGGGGGACTACACCTGTCATTTCCTGGGAGTAGGGATTGCCCCTTGAGAATATCTCCTACCAGCGTAAATCCAGGTGGTGATCCCTCTGAAACTTAGGGTCTTCTCAGACAAGAGGTATTGGGACTTGTCCAGGGTCTCACAGCTAGTATATAGCTAAGGCAAACTTTGAACCCAGGTCTTCCTGGCTCAGGTTGGCTCTCTGTCCCTTGGGTACACAGCTTCTCCCATAACATGAGATATTACAGGGCTCAGGAAGGATGCTGCCTAATAGAAGACCTCAAAAGAGAACCGGGGTCCTAAAGATAAATGTAAGTGGGTAACCCAAAGTGGTTAGGCTGGAGACAGTACTGGTCAGCAAACTGCCAGCCTGCCCACCAGCCTGTTTTTGGTTGTATGGCCTGAGAGTCGAAAACAGCCTTTATATTTTTAAACACAATAAAACTTTATTTAAAAATGGCTGCAGTACATGGTTTGCAGCTTCAAATCTAGATGGAGGAGACTGATTTATTCATGATAAAGCTTTGTTTCCATGGGCACCAGGCCTGTGGCCTGGGGTTGGGCAGGGCCCGGTTAGGTAGAGTGCTCAGGAGAAAGGGAGACCAGACAATGCCTTCCCAGATGAAGCTGTCTATGGGCAGGGCCAACTTGTTCTTGTATGGTCCTTGTAGGGCCACTCAGTCTATTAATACGGGCATTTAGGAAGTTCTTACTACTGGAACACACTGCTCTGAGAGGGGTAGGGAGAGGAGAGGATACAAGAAACCTAAAAATATGGGTCCCTGCCTTCAAAGAGTTCACAGTCTAAAGGGACAGATGACATACAAATTACTGGGTCCATACAGGATAAAGGCAGGGAGTTGGAGGGCCCTAGCAGGTCGGGCACAAGGACAGGCCTCCTGAGTCTGGAGGGAGGCCAGGCAAGTCAAGAGCCAGAGGCAGGTGAGGAGAAAGAGCAGCCCAGGAATGGACCTCCCAGATGGCAGGCTTTTAATGAGTGTTTATGGTATTGGAAGATTGAAGGAATCATTCAAGCTGCTTCCCTCCCTTCTTCTCCTCCCACGTCCCTATTAGCAAGGAGGAACTCTGTTCAGAAAAGTCCCAAGAGCCTTAGCTCCACAGTACAGATGGGCCCTCCACTTTCAGATGCAAACCGGAGCACCTGACCTATCAATCTGTCACCATGGGGTTCCCGTGCCTAGCCCTGCTGGCCCTGGGTAACATCTGGATCCTGCTTTTCTTTTTCTTTTCCTTTTTTTTTGGCTAGGCAAAAACCCCATTGGGTTAAGTGACTTGCCCAGGGTCACACAGCTAGTAAGTGTTATGTGTCTGAGGCCAGATTTGAACTCAGGTCCTCCTGAATCCAGGGCCAGTGCTCTATCTACTGTACTGCCTAGCTGCCCCTGGATCCTGCTGAAAGTCTTCCCAGTCTGATGGGAGGAGTTCAGAAATCCTGAGTCTCCCAGTCTTCCATCAATCAACGAAGCCTGCGGTATGTCCTTCAGCTGGTCAACAAGCATTTATTAACCACCTGCTGCATGCTTGGTGCTGTGCTAAGCTTGGGGTAAGAGGGAAGTGGAAAACGTGGTCCCCACCCTCATGGAGCTCATGGGGGACAGAAAATAGCAGCAGCTACATATGGTGTTGTGAATCTCAGCGGGAAGAGAAGGGAATAAGCATTTCTGTAGCACCTACTGTGTGCCAGGCATTGTGCTAAATGCTGTTTACAAGTATTACCTCATTTGATCCTCACAACAACCCTGGGAGGTAGGGGTGATTATTATCCTCATTTTTCAGATGAGGAAACTGAGGCAGACAGAGGTTAAGTGACTTAGCCAGGGTCACATAGCTAATAAATGTCTGAGGTTAGACTTGAATTTAGGTCTTCTTGACTCTAGGTCCAGCTCTTCATGGAAAGACTTCTGTAGAAAGTGGGATTGTTTCAGTAGAGTCTTGAAGAGGACATGCATCTTTCTTTTTCTTTTTCTTTTTTCTTAAGGCAATTGAGGTTAAGTGACTTGCCCACGGTCACACAGCTAGTCAGTGTCAGGTCTGAGGTCACATTTAAACTCAGGTCCTCCTGACCTCAGGGACAGTGCTCTATCCACTGCACCATCTAGCTGCCCCCCCCTTTTTTTTTTAACATCTTTCTTTTTTCAGAGAGGCCCAATGACATCACTGGGTGAGGTCTCAACTCGTGCTTGAATTGGATTTAAGCGGGGCATGACTGTACAGTCGCCAGCCTCACTCTCTCTTCCAGACCCATCGACGTCCAGAGGCAGGACAAAAGTCATGACGACCGGTCACAGCCTGGGATGCAGCAGGTGACCTTGGCATCTGACTCAGCTCCCAGCGCTCCACAGCGCCTGCTCCGTCATGGCCGTTGGTACAAATTGTTCTCATCTGCCCATTTTGCTGAAGGAAGTCTACGCGTGCTTGGGGAGACATCCCCCTACCTCATTGACAGGTTTGAGACCTGTTGGTTACCCTCAACCTCAAGAGGTTAGCCCCTCTACTGAGACGGTTTTACTGGGGTGTGGCCACTGCACCTGCTACAGCTTCCTGGGGCCACAGGAGAGAGTTGGGTGGCGGGTGGACTCTAGTCCTGAGAAGGACTGGGCAGCCCTCCTGCCAGAGGTGCTGGTTCTCCCCATACACCCCGAAACACAGAGCTGGAAGAGGGGGAACAGTGAGGAGGCCAATGAGGTCTTAGGGTACAAATGGAAGCCAGTCTGAGAAGAGTAGAAAGGTAGGAAGAAGCCAGATTGCGGAAGGCTTCAGAAGGCAAAGAGAATTTTCTATTTGAGCCTGGAGGTAATAGGAGCCATTGGGTTTACTGGGGGGGGAGGTGACGTAGACCCTGGTGGCAGAGGAACTTGAGGCAGGCAGACCTCCCCTCCCTCCCCACCCCCCAGCAGGCTACCTGCACTGGGAAGATGGTGGTGCCAAGTCATGAAAGGGGAAGGTTTAGGAGGGAAAGATACTGAGCTCTGCTTTGGACGTCCATAAGACATCCAGTTCGAGATGTCCAGAGGACATTTGGTGATGGGAGACTGGAGCTCAAGAGAGAGACCAGAGCAGGCTTTATAGGTCTGGGGTCACCTGCATAGGAGGGGAAGGAAGAGGCCACCAACGGAGATGGCACGTGCCAAGCACAAACATACCAG
The DNA here is from genome assembly GCF_003287225.1 of Phascolarctos cinereus. Classification (NCBI taxonomy): domain Eukaryota; kingdom Metazoa; phylum Chordata; class Mammalia; order Diprotodontia; family Phascolarctidae; genus Phascolarctos; species Phascolarctos cinereus. The sequence continues at coordinate 256,316,828 of NW_027556402.1, read as the reverse complement.
CGATATGGAACTTGGAGATGTCCAGGCCAATCTCCTCATCTTACAGCTCCATCAATTCATCAGCCAGCATTTTTAAATGCCTACTATGTACCAGACGCCTGGCTGAAGCACTCGGGAAAACAAGGCAAAAAATGAAACAGACCCTGTTCTCAAGGGGCCATTTCTGTGTCTTTGCCCAGGCTGTGCCCTACCCCTGGGATGCACTCCCTCCAGACCCAGTGTCCACTGGACCGAGCTGGCTTCTAACCTAGAGACAGGAGAGTCAGGAGTCAAGCAGAAGTTTAATTTCAAAGTGAGCGGAATGCTTTGCAAACAAGGAGGCAGATTAGACTGTGCGTCTGGGCCTCGCCCCTTGTGAAGGGACAGGTTTAGAGGCGGGACAGATCTCAACACTTGTACTAGAGGCTGCGCAGTGAACTGTAGCCCTGACAACGAGGGCTAACGGCGACAGTGAGACAAGTTTGATACGTAGCAGGGCTTCGTGACCGGAGCACAGATCCTTGTCCACTCTCAGAGAACACCTGCTGCTGGTCAAAGCAATACAACAATTCTGTGACTTTGCCAGAGGCTGAGATCATCCAGAGGCTGGGTGCAAAGGATCGTTGTTGTGCCAGACTGGGGCACAGCCTGCTTGCTGGGCCTTAGCTCTGGAAAACGGGGTGTCTCCATATGCTGACACCTAGGAACGTGGCTGAACCTTCCCAAGGCCTCAGGATAACAACTCACTTGTCCTCCGGCCTCACTCCTCGCCCAGCTGTGGGATTCTCCAGTGTCCAAGCTTTCGTTCATTTGGATGCTGGGGCACGAGGTGGCAGCAGATGGGGACGTTCCCTCAGCAAAGTCAGCACCAGAACCCAGGTCTCCTTAAATCCTGAGAGGTGGCACCAGACAGTGCACAGAACACTAGCTCTGGAGCCAGAAGACCCAGTTTCAAGTTCTACCCGGTACTTACTAGCTGCGTGATGGATATAGGGGAAGTCACTTCTGTCTGACCTCAGTTTCCTCATCTGTAGATTGGTCTCCCAGCTCACAATCTGTAATCCTAGAGTAGAGTTCTCCTAGCAGGAGGCTGGTGTGGAAAAAACCCTTCTTCTTTCTGACTCCCCTGCCTTTGCGACCCTAGAAGCCTCCAAGCTTTCAATGGCCCAGGGGCAAACTCAGCAGTGCTTAGGAAATCTGAAGCATGCTGTCCTGCCCCTGTCTGTCTAGGCATTCCTGAGAGGAAACCATGCTCTCCAGGCTCCTTTCACTTCCTCCTGGTTCAGAGCTGGCTTTAGGCCTCAGAACAAAGGCATCTTGGGAGGAGGAGCCAGAAATTCCAAAGTCTCCAAACTCTTCCCCTGCTTGTACTTCCCTGGTAGGACTGGTTGCTGCAGAGGCCTGCTGTCAGTCGCGGCTGCTGCTTGCCGCAGCATGAGCTCAGTCTGCCTCAGCCAGGCGTGGGTGTCCTTTCCTGCCAATCTCCGAGTGCCGCAGCATGACTCAGGGCTGAGGAGGCAGCCTGAGAAGGACACTGCAGGGGCGGCCTAGCACGCTGGACAAAGGCAGACGGGCGGGGGCAGAATGAAGGTCCGTGGCCCAGGAAGTCCCTTTGGGGCACCGGGGGTCTTTGGTTCCTTTCTGAGGGGCTCCCCTTTCTGTAAGTCACTTCAGCTTATCTCAGTGCGATAGAAAGGATGCTAGAAGACCCAGGCTGGAATCTGGGCTCTGAGCCTCACAACCTGAGCGACCTTGGGCAAGTCACCTCCCCTACAGGAGTGGATTATGTGGCCTTTAAGACCCTTCTTAATCTCAGTCTCTGATCCCCTCCCCTTTTTCTAGGGCCCTTTATCAGTGAGCCAGCTGAGCTCTGTTCCTACTTTGGCTCTCAAAGGAGATACATCCAGAGGTGAGAGGAGTCAGAGGATGTTGGCCGTGCTCTTTACTGTTTCTTTCTCTGTTAAATGAGGGGTTGGACTGTAGGGGTCCTTAGCCCCCTTCTTGTTCTCAGTCTGTGACCATGGTCTCTCTTTTTCTGATGCCCTTTAAAAGCCAGGCGACCAAGGTTGCTGCCAATCTTACCTCGCAAAGGACAGGGGAGGGGGGTACAAACATTTATTGATGTGGCAGGCACGTAGGGGCATTTAGGTGGCACAGTGGATAGAATGCCAGAAAAATGTTCCCCAAAGCTGAAACAGGGCAGCTGGGTTGGTGGAGTGAAGAGGCCTGGGCCTGGAGTCAGGCTGACTCATCTTTCTGGGTTCAGATTTGGCCTCAGACACTTCCTAGCTGTGTGACCCTGGGCAAGTCACTTCTTCCTGTTTGCCTCAGTTTCCTCATCTGTAAAATGAGCTGGAGAAGAAAATGACCAAGCACTCCAGTATCTCTGCCCCAAATGGGGCAAGAAGAGTCAGACACAACTGCAAAAAAAAAAAAAAGACTGCCTGAAATGTGCCAGGTGCCTATCTAAGTGCTTTACAAATAGCTCAGTTGATCCATTGACGTTTCAGGAGAAGAAATCACTATCAGCTAGGGCAGGGGAACAGGGAAGTCTTCATGGAGGAGCCGGTACTGGGCTGGAGCTTCAAGGAAGAGAAGGCTTTCTACAGGAAGCTATGGAAAGGGTGTGCTCCAGACAAGATGGCGGCCTGCACCCAGGACCAGGCTGGCCAAGGGCAGAGCGAGAGCAGAAAACAGCCAGGCTCTGCTCATTCTGTGCTCATATGGGCACATAGAAGCTACAACCAGGTAGAGGGTGAACTGGAGAAGGGAAGGTTGGAGTGGGGGACCCAGATCTCAGCCTCAGACCTTTAGAGTTCTGTAGGATTTAGACCTGGAAGGCACATTCAAAGCCTTCTAACCTAGGAAGGAAACTGAGGCCTAGGAAGGTAGGCTGATGTGCCCAAGGTCATAGTGAAGCTAACAGACTGGCCTCCTCTGGGTGGCAGGGTCAGCCCTGGGCCTTAGGGAGATGAGTGGTTGTGAAGCCTGGAGAGTGGAAGGCTCCAGAGAAAGGGAGGAAAGGCCATGAGGGCCTGAACAGGAGGGTCCGGGGGATGGAGGGGAGGGATGTTGACTGAGTCCATCAGTCTGTGCCTCTTGGATAGGTGGGGGGAGTGGGGTGGGGAGGAAAGGGGAGGACTCCAGGATGACCCAAGGGGCTTGTGGGAGCGTTGATTTAGAGTGGCCAGGATCCTTGCAGGCCCCCTAGTCCAACTCCGTCGTGTTTACAGGTGGGGAAACTGAGGCCCCTCAAGGGGTGGTGACTTGAACAAGGTCACACAGGCAATAATCGTCAGAACCAGGTTCAGAGCTCTTTCTGCTTTATCACAGTGCCCCCAGGGTTTGAAGCCTGGTGATGGGCAGGAGGGCAGATTGAGCGGGGGCAGATGTCTCGCTAGCACTCAGTACTGGGAAAGTGCTGGCTCTGGAGGCAAAGAGGAACTGGGTTCAAATAGTACCTCTGATACTGTGTGACTTGGAGTAAATTACCTTGCCCTGAGTCTCTGTTTGCTTATCTGTAAAATGGGGGCAGGGGTGGAGCCTTCTCAGATGCTCTCTGAGGGCCTCTCCAGCTCTGAACCCTCCATACTTAAAGTCCTGGGGAGTCACCGTCATCTTCAAGGGAGGCTTTTGTAAGAAGGCCTGGGACCCAGGAGATAGATAGATAATGGGGTAAAAAGAGTTCTGGGTCTGGCTAACAGCCTTCATTCCCCCAAAATAAAAGTGTGGGGCAGGAATTCAGAGACTGCGCCAAAGCCTGGGCGGGAAAGGAAATGCCCCCACAGCCACACAAGCCCCAGGCCTTGGGAAGTATCTCTTGTCACCCTCTGGGTGACTCAGCCTCAGCTTTATTGGTGACACAGCCAAGCCTGTAAACACCCCAAGGGCTTCTGGGAGTTCCAAATATATCTAGCAAAGCATTCCTGGCCTCCTCTGGCCCTGAACTGTGGGGTGGCCCGAAACCTTTGGGCTGGGCTGGGCTGGGCTGGGGTTGGCACCAGATGGGGCTGTGCCAAGCGGGCAGCCAGGAGGGTTGTCTCAGTTGTGCCCTGCTGGGATCATTGACCAGAGCGCTTCAGACACTAGTGATGCGGTCTTGCCCTCCCCTCCGGTGCCTCAGTTTCCTCATCTGTTAAATGAGGGGGTTGGATTCATCTCCTGCAGTCCCAGCTCCAATGTTCTGCATGCTGATATTTGGGGGGCCCCTGGTGCTAGGCCTGGCCAGTCAGAAGACCTGGGTTCAAGCCCCAGTGACTATGGGCAATTCATATTCCCGGCCCCTCCCCTTTTGCATTAAAGGGGGCTCTTTTGGGTCCTTCCCAAGCTCAGAGCCCCAGAGGCCAGATCGGGCTCACCCCCTTGCCCCACCCCCTCTCCTCTCTGCAGACCGCTTGGGGCCGGCTCTGCCCATAGACATGACTCATCTCTGCAGTGCCGGCATCTGCAGTGAAGACAGGTGATGCAGGCGGCTCGCCCACCCCTGGAAAGGAGAAAGCGCTGTCCGCGAGGGCCCCCTGGTGACCAGCTCAGCGAAGGTCTGGCCCCACCCTGAGGAGCCTCTGCTCAGCATCCAGGGCCAGGCAGGCATTGGGAAGCAGGGCCCCTTGGCCCTTGTGCTCTCCTGCACCGCCATGAGCAGGACGCAGAGGGCCCCTCCTGGCCGCCGATGGGATGTTCTCTGATTCTTCACCCCTCCTTTGGGGACCGAGGACGGTCAGAGAAATCCAGAAGGGAAGGGCCCAGCACAGTGCCCAAGGTCTGGCCCGAGGGAGCCTCTTCCAGGCAGCTCAGGGGAAGGCCTAGGAGCTTCTCAGCTGGCCTTGGGTGTGCCACCTTCCTGGTCCTCCCTCCCCTGCCTCTCCGGCCCTCTCCTTTCCAGCCAGCCTCTGCTTACTGTGTAGAATTAGAATGGAAGCTCGGGAGGGCAGAAGCCTTTATCTTCCTGCTCTTATCTGTGTCCCACTGCCTAGCCCAGTATGATTAATAATTGCTGTTCTCCGTGTGCCAGTCAGTCATCCTCAATTCAATGTGACAAGCATGCATTAAATTCCTACTGTGTGCATGTGCCCGCTAAGTACTGGGGGATACAGATATCAGACGTCCAAAGGACACTGGCTACTTCCACTTTACATATGTTGGCTGGGTAAGAGGTGCCTGGAGAAAACAAGGACTTTATACCTTAGCAATCAATAGGCAACGAGTGCCTCCTGTGCACCATCTAGGAACAGAGATCCCATTTATTTATCCTCTCTGTAGCTCGTGGCACAGTGGACAGAGCGCCAGGGCCTGGAGTCAGAAGACTCCTCTTGGGAGTTCCAATCTGGCCTCAGACACTTCTTAGCTGGGCAAGCCTGAAAAAAATGATGCAAATCCAGCAAAAACGTTAGGCACCTCTGACTGGTCGAAGTGACCACCAGGTCTCTCCCAGTGTGGTGAGGCTGTGTCCTTCCAGACTTCTATGCACTGGGCCACTCAGCTGGATTTGCATTAGGGGCCTGCTGAAGACTTCTTAACAAAAGGTCAGGGGATGTGGCTGCTGGGTCTGAGGGCAGACAACATGAGATGATTGATCGTTTATTAACCGCTGTGTGCCAGGCACCGTACTACCTCCATCCAGGGCAAGGGACATGGCCGGCTCCAGACAGGCAGGCTCCTGAAGCTGGTGGTGGGCCTCTGATCATGTCTCCCTGACAACTCATGTCCCCTACCCTGGATGGAGGTTTGAGGCTCCCGATGGATCAGAGATTTAGAGCTGGGATGGACCCGGGAGGCCACTCTCCTCATTTTACAGCTAAGGAAACTGAGGACCAGAGAGGTACTCCTCCTCCTGGCTTCCTTCAGCTTCACCTTCGCCAAGAAGCCTTCCCGATACCCCTCAAGGCTAAGGCCTTCCCTCTGTGGATTATCTTTGGGCCTCTCAGGAAAGCCTTTGGCCTTTTCCCCAAGCCAGCGGATACATCCTTCAGGGGAGTTAGAGTTAGGGCCCCAAGAGGGAAGCCAATCCTAGACCAGGCCCCTGAAGTCTGGGGGCTCTCTGGAATGCTCAAGTGAGAAACATGACCCAGAGTGTGTAGTCTAGCCTGTCCCTGGACAGGGATCCAGGACAAATGGGCGTCCTGCCTTCCCTTGGACGCCCCCTGCTTCCTCCTACTTGGAGATACCTCCAATTGTGAAGATGCTGCTCTGGAGACCGAGCCTAACTGGGCCTTGGGGCCCCTTCCTCCCATTCCCTGCCCTTGGTGCTGCCCTCCTTCACCAGACCGCCCTTCAGATGCCCGGGGACAACCTTGCTGCCATCCCACCTCTGCCACCTTCTCTCCTCTTCTCAAAGACCCCCAACCATTTGGCAGTCACTTGAGGCCCTTCCCCAGCCTGGCTGGCCTCCTCTGGACACGCTCCAGATGACCACTGTCCTTTCTAAAGTGGGGTGCCCTGACTGAGCCCAGGACCCCAGACATGGTCTAATCAGGATGAAGGACAGAACCACCATCACCTCCTCATTGTCAATAACTATGCTTTCTTCATGGGCAGCTACGTGGTGCCCTGGTGAATAGAGTGCCCAGGCCTGGAGTCAGGAAGACTCATCTCCCAGAGTTCAAATCCTGCTCAGACACTTCCTAGCTGTGTGACCCTGGACAAGTCATTTAACTGTGTTTGCCTTGGTTTCCTCCTCTGTAAAATGAGCTGGAGAGAAGGAAGCTCTCTGAGGGCAGGGAGAGGCCTTCTTTTTTTGCTTGTACAGTATTTATATTTTCAACACTTACAAACACAGTAAGTGCTTAATAAATGCTTGGCCCCCTAGTAGATTCAATCCAACATTCCTTTATTAATCGCCTTTGGGGCTACACAGCTCAAACACACCGCTAACACGGCGCCCCCAGCGGTCCCTGCAAGGCACGCAACGATGTAACGGTCCCGGAGTGCGCCCTATGTCCTGATGCCTTCGCCTGCGGCTCTTTTGGGCCAGGCTGTCTGCAGGGCGGACTCTGCCCTTTCTGGCGCCGCTGCCTGGATATGCCCATCGGGCGGGCAGCTCCTCCGGCCTGGCCGTTTGCCTCTTTCCTGCCCAGACCCCTGGCACGCACGCGCCAGTTCTCTTTAGGGCAGCCCTCCCGGATCCCCAGGACGGCCCTGGGGTCACCTGCCAATCAGATTTTTCTGCAGTGGGCGTGTCCATGGGAGGCAGCCTCAGCATCTAAGGGGTGCTCGGCTCACACCCTGAGGCGGGCCCCACCCTCTGCTTCTGCCCCCCGCCCCCCAGCTCCAAGAGGCTTCTCGCGTCTTCCCCTCTGGGCGTTCTCCCCGCAGAGTGTGAGCACCTCCGGACTGTGTTTCTGTTTCTGTTATCGTGCTCTGTAATGTAAATATGTTTGATAAGCGCTCATTCATACACAAGTACATAGGTTCCTACACAAATGCTCTTTGGGCCGCTGACGCAGGGTGGCCTATTGGAAAGAATACCGGACTAGGAGACCAGAGGCATGGACTTACAGCTCAGCTAGCTGTGTGTGATCCTTGGCCCATCCCGGGAAGACCCGCTGGCCTCTCAGAGCCTCACTGTCCTCATTTGTAAAATGGGAACATTTGTGCTTCCTGCCTTGAGGAGTCGGCAAAGCCCTGTGTTTGAAGGCTACTCCTGGCTCAGACCTTGTGCTTCTCCCAGCAAAAAAAAAAAAAAAAATCCATAAGGCTGCAATTCAAACCCGCAGCAAGCCAGGGAGGGGAGGGACTGGTCACAGGCTGCTGAGGCCAGGCATGGCAAGCCAGGCAGCCCAGGCAAACAGCGATAACAAGAGACCGGGTTTGGGAAAGAGGGCCCCCTTCTTCCTCAGGGCCCGGGCCAGCCTCCCGGAGTAGCGGGGATAGGCAGGTCACTTCTTCCAACGGCCAGGCTCCATACAAGGGATGTAAGGAGGCCTGGCCTGCCGGGTCGTTACCCCCCACCAAACCCTAGCTTCTCAGGCCCTTTGGACCCTGTTCTTTGGCCCCTCCTGAGAAGGGGCGGTCAGTGGAGAAGATGACAGGTTCCAGGTGGTGGTGGGCTCCAAGCTTCCTCAGGGCCTGTCTCTTTAGGATTGCAGATTTGGAGTCAGAGCTCCTCATTCTACAGATGACGAAACTGAGGCCCAGGCAGGAGAAATTACTCGTCCAGGGCCATGCAGCCAGTATTTGAGGCAGCATTTGGCCCTGGGTTAACTTCACTCCAGGTCAAGCAAGAAGTCCACTGGCCTCATTTCGGAGACAGCGGCTTCCTCCAGCTCCCGTCAACCTCAATCCCCCACTTGGGTTCCGTGCTCCTGTGGTCACTCGGGGGCCCAACGGATGCTTTCACAAGTCTGGCAGGATGGTGGGAAAGAGCCCTGCTTTTGTAGTCAGGCCTTGGGTTCAAATCCTACCCCTGACAATTACTATTGGTCCGACCTTGGGCAGGTGGCTTAAACTGTAAGGGCCACAGTGAGCTCAGCCGTAAAAAGAAGAGAGCTGACCTTGGGAAGGCCTTCCCAGCTCCAGGTATGTGGGTGAATCTCCCTGTCTGGAACGCAGTGCGGGGAGGGAAGGGGGGGCCTCCCTGCCTTCAATTCCTGCCCTGCCCCCACCTATCGCCAACTCAGCTTTTTCTGAAGCATTTTGCCTCCTCTTCTCTTTTGCCCTGGTCAACCTCCACTTTGTCTCCCTTCTCTGTGCACCCACCGCAGCCCCCTATGAAACTACAAAGTCGGACAGCTGCAGCTCTGCTTTCTTTTTTGTGAATGAATGAGTGGAAAAAGCATTTATTAGACACTTTTGATGTACCTGGCAGATCACTAAGCACTAGTGATGCAAATACAGCAAACTAGGCAGGTCCTGCCCTCAAGGGGCTTCCGTTCTAATGCCAGAAGAAAGAGTGCAAGTGGGGAAGCAGAGAAGAAGGCTTGCTTTGGAGGTGGGCAGGAAGCCGCCTGGTGGAAGCAAGCCCGGGCTTTCAGGAGCAGAATCCCGGCTCTGGGGGAAGGGAGTGAGGCGGGTGGCCTGGTGCTGGTGACGTGGTCTGGAGTTGGGCAGGAAGCTGTATACTCGGGGCCTGGCATGCAGGAAATACTTGGAGGCCAATATGGGAAGGGAAGGTCAGGCAGGGATGTCCAACAATGACTTCTTCCTCCTTGACTTTGCACCAGCCTGGCCACCGCTCCCTTCTTACTCATCTCCCTGCGCCACTCAGTCCTCTCACCTTGAAAGTGCCCTCTGCCCTTGCACTTCTCACCTGGAAGGACCCTCTGGCCCCGTGGCCCCTTCCTCTGATTACCGGTTTCTCCCACAGTCTCCACTTGAAGTGTCCATTTTCTCCCTCAGTAGAATATAAGCTCCTCGAAGGCTGGGAATGTAGTTTCATCCTCAGCACCTGGTACACAGGAGGTGCTTAATAAGTGTTTAATGATTGTTACAGGGGAAGCGAGGCGGCGCAGTGGATAGAGCACCGGCCCAGAAGTCAGGAGGACCTGAGTTCAAATGTGGCCTCAGATACTTGACACGTACTAGCTGTGTGACCCTGGGCAAGTCACTTATTAACCCCATTGCCTAGCCAAAAAAAAAAGAAAAGAAGAAAAGAATGATTGTTACAATAGAGTTCTAAGGCTCAGGTAGCCTCTTCCTTTCAACGCAACACTGTAATGTCTGTAGTGAAAGCATTGAACCCATTTTATAGATGAAGAAACACACTTGGATCAGTAAAAGGATTAGAGAGGGATTTTAAATTTCCAGGTGACCTTGGGAGATTCACTTGCCATATCTGGGACTCTGTAAAATAAAGGAGTGGGCCTAGGTCCCCCTGCCAACTGTAAAGGCTAAGTATTATCTCAGTGTTTCAGCTGCGGGAAGACAGCTTGGCCAGGACAAAGCATAGAAATCCAAGCTGGGATTAGAACCCACCTCCCCTGATTTGACTCCAAGCTCTACCTACCCACTGTACCACCCTTGTTTCATCAAAGATCCTGAAAAACTGGAGCACTGGGCTGCATGGAACAAGATGGAATTCAGCAGGGATACATTGGTTTGTTATTGTTGTTTTCAGGATCTTGACATTTTTTAATGATGTCTTTTTTAAATCATTGCCATTTCTTTTTTAATTAAAAAAATTTATTTACTAATTTTTTTGTTTTCAACATTCACTTCTATAAGATTTTGAGTTCTAAATTTCCCCCTCCCTCCTGTCCCCCTTCCCCAAGACAGCGTGTAATCTGTTGTAAGCTATACATGTACAATCATATTGGACATATTTCCATATTAGTTATCTTGTACAGAAGAATTAGAACCACAGGGAAAAACTACAAGAAAGAAGAAACAAAAAAAAAGAGAGAAAATAGTCTGCTTCCAGCTGCATTCAGACTCCATGGGTCTTTCTCTGGCTGTAGATAGCATTTTCCATGATGGGTCTTTTGGAATTGTCTTAGATCCTTGCATTACTGAGAAGAACTAAGGCTATCAAAGTTGGTCATCACACAGTGTTGCTATTATTATGTACAATGTTTTCCTGGTTCTGCTCACTTCACTCAGCAACAAGTCATATTTCTGAATTTCCAGGTTTTTCTGAAGTCTGCCTGCTCATCATTTCTTATAGCACAATAGCATGCCATTACATTCATATACCACAACTTGTTCAGCCATTCCCCAGTTGATGGGCATATCCTCAATGTCCAATTCTTGGCTATCACAAAAAGAGCTGCTATGGATATTTTTGTACGTGTGGGTCCTTTTCCCATTTGTTTGATCTCTTTGGGATATAGCCCTAGAAGTGCTATTGCTGGATCAAAGGGTATGCACATTTTTATAGCCCTTTGGGCGTAGTTCCCAATTGCTCTCCAAAATGGCTGGATCATCTCACAACTCCACCAACAATGCATTGGTGTTCCAATTGTCCCACATCTTCTCCAACGTGTATCATTTTCCTGTTTTGTCATGTTCCACCAATCTGATAGGTGTAATGTGGTACCTCAGAGCTGTTTTGATTTGCATTCCTCTAATCAATAGTGATTTAGAGCATTTTTTCATATGACTGTAGATGGCTTTCATTTCTTCATCTGAAAACTGCCTGTGCACATCCTTTGACCATTTATCAATTGTGGAATATCACCATCATTTCTGAAAATACACCTTCCCAGCTGGTCCCACAATGTGTTTTTGGTTTTGATTTTGCTTTTTTAACTTTTGTTTTTTTCTTAATTTTTAAAACTAAATTTCTTTGGAGAGAAATGCAGTCTTAAACTTGGGTTCAAAACCCCTGTCAAATACAGCTCGCAGAGGGGGTGATTTTTCTTGTTGAGTCTTTTCAGTCCTGTCAACTCTTCATGACCTCATTGGGATTTTCTTGGCAAAGATATTGAAGTAGTTTGCCATTTCTTCCTCTAGCTCATTTTGCAGATGAGGAAACTGAGGCAAACGGGGTTAAGTGACTGGCCCAGGGTCACACAGTTAAGTGTCTGAGATCAGATGTGAACTCAGGAAGGTGAGTTTTCACGACTTTAGGGCCAGTGCTCTATGCACTATGGCGCCACCTAGCTGTCCTCTCTTGGCCCATCCATCACCACTAACGGAGCATTTTTCCTTCTCTTTGTCTACACTAGGTGCCTCAACTTTTTCCTCTCTTCTTAACTCTCTGCAGTCTGCCTTTCTAATCTCTTATTCAACCAAGTTACCAAATGATTTCTTTCCCCCCTTTGAAATATTTTGAACTTTATGTTATACTTTCTTCATGTGAACAATTCTGGTGCATTTTGCATACTGGAGCACAGCACTAATACCATTTCCCAAATCTTCATATTTAATGATGCCTAATGACAAACTAAACATACAATGAAGGATTAACCAAATGGAATCATTGGCTCAGTCCACACAATGTCTTGATAAAATATCTGTCTCTCTGTTTATCTATTCTATTTTTTATTTTATGGCCAGGCAGTGGGGTTAAGTGACTTGCCCAGGGTCACACAGCTAGTGAGTGTTATGTGTCTGGGGTCACATTTGAACTCTGGTCCTCCCGAATCCAGGGCCAGTGCTGTATCCACTACGCCACCTAGCTGTCCCTATCCTGTCTATCTAGCTAGTCTAGCCACCTATCTGTCTGTCCGTCTGTCCATCTTTCTATCCATCTATCTATCCTGTCTATCCATCTATCTGTCTGTCTGTCTATCTAGGGAATCATCATAAGGAAAAGTCTGTGTTTCCAAATAGCAGCAACAACGCACACTTTTTTCACCATTTCGACCTTCTTTGCAAATGCAGAATTAAGAAAGCACTCGGCATTTCCAGGATTGAGGTAAGGGAAAAAAGCCTGGCGGCCCGCTGGGCCCTTTCCTCCGCCCCGCCCCCCACAGCCTGGCTGATTCATTCCGTTCAAAACAGGGCGTTGGTCACCCCCAGCAGAGCGTGCATCAGCGCCCCGAGCACGCACGCACATGCGCAGGTGGAAGGCTTATTACCGAAATCGTCATGATCTGCACAAGCATAGTGACGCGTTCCCACCTCCTTCACCGCCGTGAGCACGACTTTTTTTTTTTTACAGAGAATTTTTTGTAATCGAGCAGTAACCTCATACTGAAGCATTTCTAGCCCAGAGACAAAGGGACAGCCACCCTCCCCCTTCCGCAAGCCCTTGGCCATGACTCTGTCCCCTAAGATGATTTGAGGGAACATTTGTAGGAATTTTGAGCAAGGGAAAGATTATAAAATGCTAAAGTACAGTTTAGGTTAACATCCCAAAACAAAAGGCACTCCTCGGGTTCCTTCCTGGACCATTCCTCCGAAGGACTGAAAAAGATCTCTCCGGGGATCAGAATCGTCCTTTGGGGATGGAAAAGCTAAGATCCCAGGGCCGTGGCTTCAGGGGCCCAGCTAAGAGGAGACTTCCCAGAGATGCTTCAAGGGACTGCAAAGGCGAAGAAGACAAGAGGAGGACTGATATTTCTGGTTCGAAGTTGTTTCCATCCTTGATACATTTCCCTAAGAAGGGCCTTTTGTTCTGGACCTTTCCCACACTTCTGACAGAAAAAGGGGAGCATGAAAAGGGTTTTTATACCAGAGAAAATATTATTTTTTAATATTTCAGTTTTATTAAAAAGGAGGTCAATTACTTCCAAATCCCTCTTTTGTGTATCTTGCCCAATTATTTAAGCCATGATCTGTGTTTTAAATTCTAAAATCTAATCCCAATTTTTAATAGAGTATGACCCTGGCTGTCTTGGTCAAGCAGCCTACCAGGGAGTGAACCTTGAGATGACATCATCCTTTCAGCCACGGCAAGATCTTACTGGGCAACTGATAGGATTGGGTGATGTAACAGGTGGTTTTTTTTTTAAGGCAATTGGGGTTAAGTGACTTGCCCAGGGTCACACAGCTAGTAAGTGTCAAGTGTTTGGTCTGAGGCCACATTTGAACCCAGGTCCTCCTGACTTCAGGCCCGGTGCTCTATCCACTGCACCACCTAGCTGCCGGTATAGCAGTTTCTTAATAAAACCCTTTTGAAAGTGATAAAATCCATTGCCACTGCATTTTGTTGGCATCTTTCTTGTAAATTATTTTTGTTTTTTGTTTGTTTTTCCCTTAATGGAAAGCAGATTGAACTATACAAAACCATCACACTAGTGGTGCCAGAGTTGCCCCAAGGAAGACTGCCACGTTGCATGAAACAGCTGGCAGTTCCCCAGGCTAGACCCAACCACTATCTGAGGTCATTCTGCTCTGCCAGTTATCAGACATCTGTCTGATGCTTTCTAATTGTACCTTCCTGTAAGTTGCCATCGGAACTTCCCCATCCTGGTTAATCAAACAGGAGAGTGATCACTCAGGCCCGGGCCAGGACCAGCAGCGGCGGGTCTTCCAGAAGGTGCAGGATGGCCGACTCGGTGCCTAGGGCTCAGAGCAGCCATTGGGCAGGGTCTCCTGCTCAGGGCTCAGACCAGGACCAGCTGCATCCCCAGAGTGGGCTGGGACTTGGCCAGACTTGGTGGCTTGTGTTCATCCCCGTTCTTGCCCTCTGCAGCCTCTGGCCCTCCATCACCTGCTTTTCCTAGCTCCTCTCTTCTCCGTCTTCAGGACACTTCTCTCTCACCCCGTCTCCTGGTTATTCTCGTGCCTGTCAGAAGGCTCCTGCTCTGTCTCCTCTGCTAGATCTTCATCCAGATCACTAACTCTGCTGTCTCCCAAGACTTTGTCCTGGGCCCTCTTGTCCCTCAATACTACTTCATCAGCCGGTGATGTCATCAACTCCCACAGATTCAATTACCTCTGTGCAAACAATTCCTGGATCTCTCTATCTAGCTCTAACATCTCTCCTGACCTTCAGTCTCACATCAGCAACTGCCTCGTGGACCCCTTGAATGGAATGTTCTGTAGACATCCTGAATTCAATATGTCCAAAAGAGAACTCATTATCCCCCCCCACCCCCAAATCCTCCCCACTTGCCAGTTTTCCTATTACATGCTCCCAGTCCTCCAGGCTTGCCAACTCTGGGTCTTCCTTTGGCTTGCTCCTCCACTCTCGCCTCCCCCACAGCCACTCTGTTGCCAAGTCTTGTCATTTCCACCTTCAGAGTATCGCTTGTAATTGTCCCCTTCTCTATACTCACGCAGCTGTTGAGGGCACCACCACCCTGCCCACCATTCAGGTTCTCAGCTTCAGAATCATTCGCCTGCTCACTCTACGTACCCATTTATCAGGTCTCATAGACTTGGCATCAGTGCCACCTCTCTACCTCCACTACCCCCCCCCACCAGCTCAGGCCTCATGGCCTGTCACGTAGACTGTGGAAATAGCCTTCTGGCGGTCCTTCCCCTCCAACCCATCTTCTAAGCAGCTGCCAGGGATATTCCTACAACATAGGTCACTCTCCTGCTGAATAAACCTGGTGGGTCCCTCCTGCTTCTAGGATCAAATGCAGGCTCAGTTTGACATTTGAGCCCTTTTATCATCTGGCCCCGTCCTCCCTTTCTAGCCTCACTGGACATTCCCTCTCCCCATACAGCGCACACATTCCAGCGAAGTCTGGCCTCCTGGCTCCTCTTCACACAACGTCAAGCCTCAAAGGCCACTTTCTACATGACTGCATATACGAGCTATGTGATCCTGGGCAAGTGCTTTAAGCTCTGGGCTTCAGCTTACTCATCTGTAAAAATGGCGATATAGCCCTTACTTCACAAGCGTAGGTAAAGCACTTTGCCAAACCAAAAGGGCTTTGTCAGCTACCATACGCCTATATGTAGGTGCCTGCGCCCTCCCCCCTTAAAAAACATAAGCGACTGGAGGGGGGGGCGTCTTCTTTTTGTCTACCTAGCTGGTCCCTGGCACACAGTAGGAGTTTAATAAACGTTTGCTATCTGAGGTGAGTGCCATCCAGATTCTGGGACTAGGGAAAGGGCCATCAGTGGTTTGGTTCAGGCCCCTCCCCACTACTAGGTGCCCAGGTGGTGTGGCAAGAACAGTCTGGGCAGAAGCAACATGAGCCAGAGCTCAGCAGAGAAACCTGGATCCTGGCCCCTCCACCCAGCGGGGAGGCTGAGCCCTCCCCCAAGGGGCTGGGATTCAGGGGAACAATGGGGAGGAGAGAAGAGAGCCAGCAGCAGCAGAGACACCGCGGGGACTCGAACCCCGGCCCACTGGGCGCGCCACCGCCGCTGCCTTTTGCTTTTTGGCACTCTTTCTCTCACAAAGTTAAGGGTGAAAAGCAAAACCTGAGGCTGCAGGGCAGCCTCAGTAAAAGAAACACCCGCGGACGGGGCTGCCCCCCCCCACCTCACACAGCACCAACAGGAAGGAGGAGCCTCCTCTCTGTTCAGTCCCCAGGAAACCTGCCTGGGGGGGGCCCCCGCCAGGCAAGGCCTGGACTGGGCTTATTGCCCTGCCTCATCTCATCTCTCCCCCCGACCCTTCTCCTCTCCCCTGGCTCTCCCCCCGACCCTTCTCCTCTCCCCTGGCTCTCCCCCCGACCCTTCTCCTCTCCCCTGGCTCTCCCCCCGACCCTTCTCCTCTCCCCTGGCTCCCCCCCCCGACCCTTCTCCTCTCCCCTGGCTCTCCCCCCGACCCTTATCTCCTCTTGTCTCTCCACCTGACCTTCCTCTTCTCTCCTCCCCTCCTTCCCTCTTTTCCCTCTCCTATTGACCCTTCCTCCTCTGCAAGCCTATTTTTACACTTGCCTCTCTCATCTGTCACTTCTCTCTTATCTTCCTAATTTTTCCTCAGTTCCTTCACTCATCTTCTACACTCATCTTTCTCCCTCTAGCTCTCACCCCCAATGTGTGTTCTCTGCTGGCCTCCCCTCGCTTTCCAACACTGTCAAGGGCTAACCCAGTTCTAATGGAGATCATTCACAATACAGAAGCCTAGGAGAAGGATCCTTCCTGCCTGGACTCAGGAGCTGTCATTGGAGTCAAGGTTAATGGCCAACGAAGACAAGCCTTCCCCCTCGGCCAGGGCACCCCTGAACACTCTCTCCTCCTCCCCATACGTATATAGCTCTGAGCTGCTCCATCCCTCCCAAGAAAAGGCCCCCACAGAAATCTTACCCAGCCTGCCTTGAGCTGCTCCTCTTTTTCTTTTAATCTTGTTGAACCCTAGGAAGGAAGGGAATGGGAGGGAGGGGTACCCCAGAGGAGCTGGCCTTCTTCCTTCTCCCCCCACCGAGGCCTGACCTGGCTCTTGCCTTGATAACAGCCCCAGGTTCTACACAGGCCTCATCACAGCACTGGCCCCCCACCTTCTGCACTCACAAGGGCTCCTCGGCCTTTTGGGGTTCAGAATACACCTTACTTGGAACAGAGTGGCCACTCACCCCTTCCTTACATCCACACTTGCCACTGTTACATTGTACAGACAGTAGGTCTCTCTGTAAATGGCAGATGCTAACTGCCCCGACCAGCCATCTTCCCCCCTCCTCCTCTACACCATCAGCCTCCCCCCCCTTCCCAAGACCACGTGGTAAAAATCCAGCCAAGGGGACACAGCAACCAAGAATATCCTGACCATAGCAGACGCCTTCCTGATCAAGGCAGGTGTCCCCAGGGACACCTGGCTGGGCAACAGTCAACTTCAGGTCATAGGATTTAGAGCTGGATGCCCTTTAAAGATGATTGAGCCAATTCCCTCACTTTACAGTTTAGAAACAGAGGCTAGAGGTAGAGGGATCTGTCCAAGGTCTCACAGCGAGATCATTACAGAGCAGGATTTGAACCCAGGTCCTCTCCCAGCTGCCTCAGAGATCACACAAAGGCAGTGCCAGGCCCTCCCTCTCCCCCCACTGCCCATGCCCACTTCCTGTAACACTCACTGCTTCCCTGACGGCTCCTGTGCACTTGCTTCCACTGGGGACGGAGGCCGGTCTCACATCCGGTTGCTTGCACATGAGGGCACAGTAAAGTAGCCAGCTTTGTCCCATTCTGATGAGCCTCCCAAGCAGGCCCTCACTTCACTCCCCTGGGCCGGGAAGCATCACAGGCCACAGAAGGAATGCAGAGGTGGACCTACTGCTTGGCCTCCTTCCCAAAGACTCAGGAGTACAGGGAGGGGGGTGAGGAGAGCAGGGGAGGAAGGGCCCACGGCAGACTTTCCAGGTGGGTGGGGGGATGATGGTTGGAGTCAAGGGCTGGGGTAACTGGGGAACCTGAGGGAAGGTGACAGACAGGCAGGCAACATTCCCCACTCCCAGGCTGCCAAGGAGGCCTGGGGGCAGGGGAGAGACCACCAACTTGGGCCTGCGGCATCCCGCAGGACATCTGGAAGGAAAGCATTCTGCTGAGCTCTAGGACAGCCAGTCAGGTGGGGAAGGGCAGTTCTGAGTCATTCATTTTCCTCCTTTTCAGGCTCCCTTCCTACCCGAAGGAGGATTTGATTTATAACAAACTCCAGGCACCAGTTCAGGAGCCCAGCTGTCAGAGAAGGCCAGGGTGACCCGGACAGTCAGCAAACCTCGAGGACTCTGATGAGGCTGTCGCCATTCAGGTGCAGGACCCGGGCATGCCAAGTGAGGAGATGGTACACCAAGGATTCCTGGAGGGGAGGGGATTGTATAGGAGACCAGTCGATCAACAGGAGGGCAGTGAGGAGGTGAAAGGAGAGGCCCCCGGAGGGTCTAGGGAGCTCTGGTGGGGAATACACTGCATGAGGTGCTAAGGGGAGCTGGAAGCTGAACAGGCCTGGATACAGGGAGAAGACAGGGCAGGTCAGTAAGATTTGTATCAAATCACACTATCTACAGGGGTCACACTATAGAATGAGACAAAACAAAATTCATTTGAAGGAACAAAAGGTCAAGGACAATCATGAAACAAATGGGAACACAGAGGCTTGGCATTCATCGCTAGATCTCAAGCTACATCATCAAGCCATAATCACACCTCTTGGTGCGAGGTCAAAGAGTGCCACAGATACGATAAACAAGGCAACAGAACAAATAAACAGTGGAGTCAGGCCAAAGGTAAGCTACTGGAACGATTCGTTAGTCAACAAAAACCTCAGAGTTGTGTAAAGCAATTTGTGAAAAAATTAGGGTTAGAGCAGCATTTCACACCACATACTCAGAAAGTCCTATATGAGCTCAATATGAAAAAGCCCACCACCCAAGTTAGAACAGAAGGATGTACCATGCACAGTGGCAGTTAGGAAGAGCCATGATCCAACATGAGCTAGAGGTTATCGAATATAACACAACAGCCAATAAAAACCAAAACCGAAGCAGAGAAACATGGGTAGGCCACTGCCCAATAGTCAAAGGGTCAAAGGATAAAAATCACAGCTTTTAAAACAAGAAATGCCATCAACAGTCCTGTGAACAGCGTTCTGAATCATTCCTAAGATAATGACTGAACCCAAATTAGCCTGGTCTTATCTCACAGAGGTAGTTTCAGGTTGGAGGACAAAGCTGCCCATACAGCTAGCAGAGCCTGTGGCTGGTCCAAAGTTCAGGAAAAGGTACTGATGACCCCCTGACCGACAATTAAAATCAAATCTATAACCCAAGGAGGCCAAGGACAGAAAAGACCCACAAAGGCCAAAATGGTCCCAGCAACAAACACCAGGAGAAGAATAGATCAGCACCTCAAACCATGTACCAAGATAGACTCCAAAGACACACAGAAGTCAGGGATGAAAGGTCACAAGCAAATCAGGAGTGGGGAGGAGATCGCCTGCTTTTAAATCACTGGGCAGCAAGTGGCAAAGATCACACAAGATAAAATGGACAATTTTGATCAAGTCCATTTTTAAAATGTAACATAGCAAAACTAGGAGGGAAACAGGTTAATAGGAAAAAAATCTTTGCAGCAAATTTTTCTGATAAAGGTCTCATATCCAAGACACACAGAAAAAACTCATTAAGAGCTATTCTCAAAAATTGATCAAAGATTAAGAACACGTAGCCAAGTTATCAAAAATCATATGGAAAAATGCTCTAAATCACTATTAGAGAAATGCAAATTAAGACAACTTTTGAAACTCTATTTTATACCTGTTAGACTGGCAAAGATTATATTATATTAATTATATCCAATTACAAGATTACAGCCACATAAAAATATTTAAAGTACCAACAACTGGAAACTAAAGTACATTACGGTTCCTGAACAGATTACCATGGGGCTGCACAAAATGGGGACAGTTCCCGAGAAACCTGGGGACTTGTATGAACTCACGCAGAGTCAAGTTCCCAAATGTACAATTTATACAATGACAACCTCATAGAGAAAAACTGATTGGTTTTAGAATTCTGAGCAAGAGAATGATAAAAAGCACAGATCCAGAAGAGTGAAGATGAAACCCACCACTCCCCATCGGCCAGAAGGGACGAGCTTACAATATGTTTGGGGACGTAGCTCATTTGTTTGGCTGGACTCCGCATCTTTACGATGATATTTTGGGGGACATGGCGAAAAACTACTGTGTCCCTAGTCACGGTGACACTGAGAATATGGTCATTGCAGAGTAGTTTTTTTGGTTTGTTTTTAGGCAATTGGGGTTAAGTGACTTGCCCAGGGTCACACAGCTAGTAAGTGTCAAGTATTTGGTCTCAGGCTGGATTTGAACTCAGGTCTTCCTGACCTCAGGGCCGGTGCTCTATCCACGGTGCCACCTAGCGTGCCCCGGTCATTGCAGAGTAGTAAGTAAAGCATTCACTTACTAAAACACCTACAGCTTAAAAAACCATGACAACTTTAAGACAAATAAATTGGACAAAGCCAAGGTTCGCAGCTCAGTTTACAGCCAATACTACCCAAATGCCTCTATTGATCTTGTATTGCATTAGGCTTTAATATCAATTCATAATCATTAGAAAAACCATACAGCAATGGCTAGTACCAAAGAAAACGGGAAGACAGAGTGTTTGGGAGAAGGGTTTGTCTGAGGAAATCTCAAAGTACACTCTATACAAAGAAATGATCACAGCATACAATTCTGGGCAACAAATTAAAAACAAGTTACACTGCCTTCAACTAGAACCAAGTGTGTGCAACAGGCAGTGGCTTGATAAACCCAAGATCTTAGAACATATCAGGGAAGATATTTAATTTTTAAAACGGAGAAAATTAAATTTTAGTAGAACAAAAACTGTATTGGATTCACATCTTACATCTCACAATTCTATCAATAAGGTTTTAAACCATCATAAAGAAATAGAAGAAAATGAACTATAATACTGATCGAGATTGAAGAGGCAGAAAATTCTTGGTATTCAAATATTCAAATCAAATGTTGTACAATTAAATAATCAAAGAACTTCTCTAACAAAATTAACTACAATCAAATAAAATAAAGGTTTGAATCTTTGCAGCAAATACTTCTGTGAACAAATAGCCACAATTTCTTCCTAAGGCAATATCACATGATTTGAAAAGAAGCTAAAGATGTTACTGACCAAAGAAGAAACCTTTGTACCTAACATCCTTTGCTCCAAACACCCCATGTGTCTGTCCAACAACCAGGGCGAGGGCTGAAGAAGTCAGCATATGTCAACGTCCCACAGGAAATGATCATCAAAACTAGAGAAATATGGGAAGACATATGGAGTGAGAGTTTAGAAAGCAGAACAAAACCAATACACACACTACCTGAAATTATAATAAGCTTACAAAAATACCTGCTGAGATCAGAAAGGGACTGTGGAAACAAACAGGACAATTTTGTTACTATCTTGTGAGTTCCCAGCCACCACTGTAAGAAACTCAAGTTTCTCTCTCTTCCATTTTTGCCCTTTTTTAGGGGTGTGTGTGTGGGGGGTGGGGGTGGGGGGAATCACACGCACAGAGCTGGTTCAGAAGACATGGTCGGGATAGTTTGGCCGGAACATAGTGACCACAGCAGGGAGTAGATGACATAAGATTGGGAAGAAGGATGGCAGCACTGGACTGTAGAAGGCTTTGAATAGCATCATGCAGGTAATTCTCCCACAAAGTTCATGCAAATACCAATGTTATGGCATGAGCAGATACAGGCATGGGAAGAATGTAGTTGGCAGGGAAAGTCCACAGAAGAGGAGGGAAGGTTGGCTACAAGGACAGAGTGTAGGGGATCTTCAGGGGCATATTATGGGGGGGAATAAGATACAAAAGCATATTACATATAAACATATTACCAAAAGATGCAACCAAAAAAACCTTAAAACTGAGATAGTGAGATAAATCCCAACCCCAAATAACTTTTAATCTTAAAAAAATAGAACTATAAAAGACAAAAAGAAATACCATTTGCAGAAATACCATTTGCAATAATGGCTGTGTAGCAAATATCAAGACATTTATCTGCCAAAACACATAATCAGACTTATAACTATAAAGTACTTTAATTACGTATTTTAGAGCTTAGGTAATTAGGTATTTTAAGCACTTGCTTAATACTTGATACTATTTAAGTATTTCAGAAAAATAAAAGTAAGAATTTAGTCATCTGAGAGGTTCATGTGCATGGCTAGGTGGAGCTGATAAATTAAATGAATTTGCAAAAGAACAAAGTCAAAGGAAATTACGGGAAGGAAAAAGAAAGGAAGATTTGCACAGCAACATTTCTCAAGATATTGTACAGCAATAACCAAAACTATATGGTATTAGTTATGAATCAGAAAAGGACACTGATGTTTTGAACCAGAATCAAATGTACGAGAACAGTGTTTGACCATTCCATGGATCAGAAACACCGAGGATAAAATATATCGTTCAATAAAACAAAACAAAACAGGCCGTGTGGAGAAGTGTGGCAAAAAAAAATTTTTTTTTTTTAAAAGATTGGAGTCAAGTAACAAGCCACCTATCACAATGAGTACAAGTGTGCCAGTGGCCTACAGAGTGACAAGAAAGCCAAGAGACTGAGGGGAAATCTTCGCAAAACCCATTTTAGATAAAACTCTGACACCTAAATTTCTGGTGGTTTGACCTATTAACCCAAAAGACAAATGGTCAAGAAAACATATCAATCACCACCTGAAAATGTTCAAACTCTAGCCAGAGGAATGTAAATGAAACACCAGGATGTTGTCTTATACATATCCACAGGGCAAAGAGAGTTAAAATATAGGGAATCCAAAGATGGTGGAACCTTCCCCAGCTGAGGGAGACTTTTTTGGAATGTGATGCAGTGTTAGACAATCAGAATCAGAATCACAAACTTGTTCATACCTTCCATGTTGGGGGAAGAGGGGATGGGGAGGAACATGGCAGACTGGATGGACTGCTGGCCTTAGACCCAGGAAGACCTGTCAGTCCTGCCTCTGACACAGGCCCACATTCCCTAGCCCTGGTACAAAAACGTTCTCAGCAAAACTAGAAACAACCCATCTGTTCAACAGCTGGGGGATGCTTGAACAAGCACTAACGTCACATATACCGACTGCAATTCTATTGATAGCAAACCGCGCCAGAGAAAACACAGAAAAGCTCAGATGGGAATGGGAAGAAGGAAGAGCGCTATTACCTTGTTAATGTATACTTCTTAAAACCTACTGCGATTAACAGAAATTTAAAGACTCATTCACAGGAGTTTTGTTTTTTATTTGTTGATGGTAATTTTTTTTAACTATTAAAGAATAGATGAATACTAATTATAAATGGCAAAAATGTATCAAGTACTTTGTCTTTTAGAAGAGGAAGTTTGGAGAAATTAAAAATTGGTCTGATATAGTAAAGATGGTGACATTACCCAAATGAGCCTATCTGGTATTGCATTAAACTTCTGTACCAATATGTTTTCACAGAATTTGATGAAAATCAAATTATCCATAACAGTAAATTATCAGTGTCAAAAACTATTCCTTTGAGCAGCAAGGGATACTTACATGGCCAGATGCCAACACATGCCCTTTAAAGTTCTTATCAAAGGTTATCTGGTATCAAATAAATATCAGAAAAGCAGAACAAAACAGACTAGATAACTTTAAAATGAAATGCAGATGAAACAGACTAGTATTGAACAAAGCCAAGATCACAAAATGATGAGGAAGGAATACGCTTCATATACCAGAATTCCCATTATCTCAATGGTCTAAAATTTTTTTTTCAAACTATAAGAATTAGGAAATAATGAATGTTGTAGTTAACTTTGCTACAAAATGCAGAAGTATTCAACCAAGAGAGAAACAGGCAGTGAAATGTAAATTGTCAGGAAGAAAAGCAACTGAAGGGGCTGGGGAAAGAGTATCTTTGCCCCATGTATTCGAGACAGATCTGAAATAATGACTTTAACATGGTCAGAGACATTAATGAACAGTTTGAGAAAGAAACCATAGCATGTTCATACAAAGAATCAGAAAAATGCAAATAGAGACAAGAGCTTCTCAGTCTATGGGACCCCCGGGGGGGGGGGGGCTGTCCTGCTTTTTAATTGGTTAACAAGGCTCATGGGGGAAAGGAAGACGAGGGTAAATAACTGACAGGTAAACTGTACCAAATGAAGTGACCTGAGCAAAGAAGGAAACATATGAAGGAGGCAGAGCCAAGAGAACACACACACACACTCACACTGAACACAGTTATGTAAGTAACCACAGACCAACCAAGAAACCAAAAAACTCAAGTGAGGGGAGGGCCATGTGAATCACAGGCTATTTTGTTACCATTCTGTTAAAGTTTAAAACATTCTTAAATCTACATGATGTAAATTTGTGATCCTTTTTATCTTTTTGTTTCTTCATTAATGACTAATATTTCTATAGTATTTTAAAAATACGGCACTGAGCTGTAAAGCCCTGAAGCCCTGCTGACAAGTCAGATCTGGGAAGAGGAAGCAGAGTCAGCTGGCATTACTCAACACACTGCTAACTTAAACTACATCTAATCAAAGAAATAACACTGTGACAACAGAAACTACTTGGGCATTCACCTAGACATATGGTTTTGAGTCATGTCCCCATCAGACATACATTAAGCCAATTGTAATTTTCAGAGAAATAAAGAAATTGGAAAGATTGGATGTGCATGGATAGGGCCAGCCAATACCTTAAAAATGAAAAAAAAAAACCTGCCTCAATTATTCCATTGATTTTGGTGTTACACAATGTCTCAGGATCAACACGTTTTTGTGACAAATTGTAAACGGTAATTACTTACATGAGAGGGTAAAAGGGAGATGGATTTATGTAACTCTGAACATACCATAAACCTGGAATCAAATTTATCTAGTACTAGATATATCAGAAATGATCAAGGAACTCGATTCAGTAACCCCAAAGTAGAAGCAAATGTATACAATACACAACTTGATAAATCCAAAAAGCTAAAGGCTAGGGTAGGAGGAACATTCTATTCAAGTGGGAAAATGGGCTCAGATAAACTTTCATACCATCTACCCAGATATCGTAAATGCAGAAGCAATATAAATATAATTATAAAATCATCTTTAAAAAAAATCATCATTAAGAATTAGGAGCCAGGGGAAATCCTGTACAATTCATCAAATAGAGAATTATAAGAAAAGGACTTCATCATGTAGGAATAAAGAGCTGTTGTACAACAAAATTCACAACAGCAAGAGGAAAAAGGCAAGCAATCTTACGGGCTGGGGCTGGGGAGGGGGTAGATGTTGGGGACAAAGAAAATCCATCATTCCAAATATTAAAATTTGATATGTAGAAGTAATATTCACTTTGCAAACAGTCAGGATACGCTCAACTCAGGCAGCTCTTAAAAGAAACACAAATAACTACATGGAAGTCTTTGAGCAAAAGAGAGAAACACAGACTAGAAAAACTGCCATAATAATGCCTCACAGCCAAATCGGCCCAGATGGTGGAAGACCACAAGGGCAGAATGCTCCGCTGGGGCAGCTAGAAACTGGTGGGATCTCCTCAGTGCAATATGGCACCTGTGAAGGCCTCTGGCTCCCCTTCCAGGGCTACGATCCGAGCAAATACTGCGGCAGAACAAGATTATTCAAAACAGCAAAAACCTAGGAATTGCTGGGTCCAACAAGTGAAGGCTTAACAGCCTTAATATCTGAATATCAGAACTCGTGAGAAGCAATCCATTTGGGGAAAAAAAAAGGAAAAATATCCAACTAAAAGAATAGTCACACTGACCACAATTACAGAAAAGGAAATACCAGAAAAGATACATAAATGTTCAAGAGACAATTGTCATTACTACTTAAAGTGAACAAAAATATAACATGAATAAATCTTCGGGTTATGAAATTTTGTTTAATTTTTTTTTTTTGATCTTAAAATTACCAACCATCCAGCACATGAGAGTGCTAGAAACCAAGGGCCAGAGAAAGGTCACTACCTCCTGATTTACAGCTTTGCAGCTCAGTACTGTGTTTTTAAAAAAATATAGAAATACTAGTCATTAATTAAGAACAAAAAAAGGACGTGGGAGGGCTTCAGGGGGAAGGAGTACCAGATGTTAATGGAGGAGACAAAATGTTTCTAAAGTTACATAAAAAGTAGGTGGGAGGTGGGACTCAGCCTGATGCTAGGAAGAATGGGATCACGTCAGACAAGTGAAATAGTCCAGTTCATTGACATTACAAGACACGGTATCTACAGTCACCGTGTGGAATTCTTTTTTTTTTTTTTTGGTTAAAGGGTGTTGATGTTGAATACTTTAATTTAACAAACCCAATACAACAACGTTAATTAGCATGAGCATTACACTTCTAAGACATGATTAACTTAATGGATTTATATACAGAATCTGAAATGAGCACTGAAATAAAACACTTAAAATGACCACCAGAATGCTAGGAACCCAAGAGCAGTCAGTACCATCACAGCACGCCAAGTAAAACAGCAAAAGCAACCACACGGAAGCCTCTTCTGAGGGCACCGCTTTTTCCTTTGTGAGATTTAATTTAAAAAACAAGTTAACTAATTACTGCTTGCAGACCTCTATGCTGAGAGCTTAGCAAGGTAAGGGGAAAAGTTTGGATTAGATCTAGCTGCTGCCATCATGGGCCAAGGCCATGGGATGGGTACCAAGGGGTTACCCTAGCACCAGGGTAAAGCTGCTCATCACAGCAATGAGTAGTTTTAGAAAAATGCAATGTAATATCAATGCAAAAATAATCAACATTTTTATAGTCTGTGGAAGCATATGTGTTTTAAAGCCTTTTTGTTTCAATGGGAAAATATAAAAAATACTATTACTCCAGTCTCAAACTTCACCTAGACCTTCTTCCCTTCACAAAAGGATGTGGAAGGTGAAGAAGTGTGGGTAAAGAGAGAGAATCAAACTGAGACCACAGAAATGCCTCTGAGCTACTACGGTTCCTTCCTCACTCCCTGAGCCAAGGGCCCCAAGCCCCACCTAAGTCCAGCATCCCTTCGTCCATATGAAAAGGAGGAGCAGAGAGTTCTGCAGCTATAAACATCCTTTCAGAGTTGTCTTGAGGCAGAAAGGTACATGAGGGCATTTCTCTAAGACAGAGGTGGTTAGATTCAGAATATTAATAATTTCTGAAGGATTTATGACTAAAACAGAGTATAGGAGAAAGTTATTTGGGCATTCACCTACACACATATATACATACACACATCATAGAGAACTACAATTTAGAAAAGGGGCTAAAATTGGACTAGGAAACAAAGCACAGGGCTGGGCTCAGCATTAAAGATACAAAACCACTCCAAATAATCCACTGTTTTGGTGTTAGACTAAAACTTAGCACCCCCAGGCTACTCTTAAATATAATTTGTGCTACAAATGAAAAAACACACTATGGAAAAGGTGATTGTTACTGCTTATCAAAGAGACTAAAAATCTGCCATGAATAATGAAATTTGGTAGGTTTTTATCAACTTTCTGTTGTGGTTTTGTGTTTTCAATATTCTAACATTGCCAGTCACTTAGTGCATTACTTAATTATACACTAAAGGCTGCGGCCTTGAGCCCCAGCAAGGTCTCTATCATCTGAAAGGTGGGACATGACAGGGCTGCAGGAGGAGGCAGTGTCCGAGTTGTGCTTTAGAGAGCCGACGGGAGGAATTCCGGAGGAATTTAAAATCTGATTTTCTCTCTCTCCAATGGGATGGGATACAAATCAGACAAGGCCGAGACACAAAGATTAACATGCGACATGGTACCAGGTACAATGTCAAGCCTCAGGAGGGGAAGGTCATTGTGTGTGTGGTGGTGGGGGGGTTAAGGAGAGGGTTACCAGGCAGAGTGGGGGTTGGAATACATACAAAGTATAAGGAAAAAAGGGTCTGAAGTCTAACTGCAAGCACAGGGGAGGATCCCTAATAGTTCAGTCTGTCTGGGGCTGTAAAGGGCACCAGATTATTAGGTGGAGTGCATAAAGAAGGCTTTGAACCACATTAAAGAAAAGCACAGGCATACACATGTATATACACGCATTACAGAAAGGCCATGGGGAATTTCGGAGCCTTAAATTAATTTTAGTATCCCAAAGGGGTCTTTTTACAGTAATCTCAAGGATTCAGTCCCAACAATTCTAAGCCCCTGTGGTTTGTAGATAACCAACGCTGGGAGCAAATCAAATCAAAGCTTCGATTAGACTTTAGGGCGGGGCCCATGTATAATGCAAATAGCCTCAGCAAAAACTGGATAAAACCCCCAAAACCAAGGTTTTATAGAAACTTTTAAAAAATGTGTAGAAATACCATTTTCAAAGACAGACCATATATAAAACATAAATACGTATTAGATAAATAAAACCAATCACAGAGTTTTTAGATAAATCTACTGGAGGGCAACTCAACGTGCCCTGCGGGGTCAGCACAACCATCCCCAGTCACACCCATTTGATAATACATGGTCTCAGCTGAAGCAGGCTCCTTCATAGACCATTCCTGCTGGGTAGCACTCGATCAGACTTGGGAGTCAAGAAGAGCCGAGTGTAAATCCTACCTCAGGCAATTATTAGCCAGCGGACCACTGGCCGAGGGCAAATCACTTAACGTCTAAGGCTATTTTCCTTCCTTACAGAATGCAGATTATGTCACCGGCCTTCAGAGACTGTGGTAAAGGACAAACCAGACAGCTCATGTATAGCCCTTTGCAAACCTGAAAGTGCTGCATAAACTCAGCTATTATGATTATTAATAAACCGAATTATGCAACAAATGAGAAAGGTAGTCATGAGGAAGAAGGGGGATTTATACAGCTAGATCTCAAAATACATTCTAAAGTCAGAATCTAAACCATGCAACAGACATTTCTATCAACAAAACAGAGCACGTCACCTAAGTGGAACCAAACACATACAATAAGCTGGGAATGGGATATCGGACAGCAAGCACTGGGGAAGGGATCCATTATTCAATGCGCAGGAAAACCGGAGAGCAAGCAGGATATGGGGGAAGGGGCATCTAGCCTCGATGAGTGGCAAATGCATGTCATCTATTTAAAACTATGATCCTAAAATACTAAGACGTGACAGAATGCTGTATCATAGTTATGCAGGTGGAAAATGCTTCGCCAGTCAGCAAACACAGCAGTGATGAGAGCTGAAATAAATGGCTTTCATTACAAAAGTCTGGCTAAAAAATATAAAGACTGAGTAACTAAAGAAAAAGGGTCAAGGATAGAAACACGCAAGTATCAAAACAGAAATCACTAACTACATGAAAGTGTTGAAACAAGTGAAAAAATGCAAATTGGCAAAGATTGTGAAAGACAATGTCGAATGCTGGTTGAGCTGGAGTAAAACAGGCACATTGTGAGTGCTGGGGCAGCTCTGAACTGGTGGGAGCTTAATGCAACACGGCATGATTAGATATGCAAACAGCCATGACGCTCCCGATGCTCTTTAAGCCCAGGGATCTCACCACTGGGCTAGCCTTTCAAGGGAACAAGACCCAGTTGTACAAGATACATACAACAGCATTATCTATGACACCAAAGCCCAGAAACCCACGAATGCAACAACTGGGGAACAGCTAAGCAAATCATGATAATCTGAAAGGGATGAAATGTTATGGTATCGTAATATTTTTTTAAAGTGAAAAGATGTGAAATATTAAAGCAGATCATGATTACATAAACTAAAAATGCTAGGAGAAAAATATGCAAATGTTCAGAAGAAGGATGACTGATACAGCTTTGTAGAGGAAAAAAGTTTGTCACAAATAATAAATCTCAAGATTTGTTTTTTTCAGTTCTTTTGAATGTCTTTATACCCTAAAATTACCAACCTCTAAGTACACCGCCAAGCTAAATACCAAGTGTTGCTGCTACCTGAGGCTCAAGAAAAGTAGTGCTGAATAAAATGGTGAAACGGGGAAGGCCACATGGAGGCCACATGAGCGGTGCTGTACAGAGCTTGGGGGAAGAATTCTAGAGGCTGGGGAGAAGGGTGAAGGGCTAAATCCATGAAGGTCAGAATAACCCTTTTCAAATACCACAAGGAAATAAATACAAGTACTATCCCCTCCCTCAGACTCACCTCTGTACACACTGAGACAAGGGGATAGACAGCCTTTCCTGGGTGTTCAAGTCTACAAAGCTTGGCCTCCCAATGGAGGCAGAACCTGGCCTAGCACTGGGTGAGATACAGTTTAAAAAGATGTAGATGGTGGATGAAACACAAAACAATTTAACAGCAGTAACTACGTTTAAATTAAGAAGAAAAATGCAAACAAAACCTGCTGAGATACTCCCCCTCCCTCCCTACCTCACAGCCACACTGGCAGACTGGAAAAGACAACCTGCCAAGTTGGCAGAGCTGGGGAGAAATGGGCACGTGGTCATGCTGCTGGGGCAACCGTGAACTGGCAGAACCTTTTCAGTGCCATATGGCATCATGCGCTGAAGGGATTCCACTACTAATCAACACCTAACAGAAACACTGACAGGAAACCAAAGGCCCAAGCCATTGGAGATAGACACAGCAGCACTGCCATCTCTACTGACAAATCTGAACCATTGGGAACGGCTGGGTAAGTCATGATGACCTGCACGGGACGGGAGTGTTGCACCATGAGAAAGGGCAAATATTAAAAAATAAAAGCACGGAACACCACCATGAAAGAATAAATGCAAATAAAAATAACATTCTAAGAGAACTGGCACTGCTAATTAAAGAGAAAAAAACCTGCCATCAAAAATTAAAGGGGTTTTTTTCTTTTTTTTTTTTTCTGGTTTAAGTTTGTTAAAAGTTCTGAAATTACCAACCATGAAGCACCAATTAAATACCAAAATTAAATCTCAAAAGGCCACATAAGTAAGGTCCCTTCTGAAGCATCTATGTATATGCTACCCTGGGACAAGGGGATGGACAGCCTCACCTTGGCACTGAAGCCCACAAAACATGTAGCCTCCCATGGTGGGCAGAGCCTGGGCCAGCACAGGATGAGATCCAAAGGTGACCAGTACAGAGGGAGATAAGACACACAAAGATGAACATCCAATGTCATCTAAGAAGTACAAGGGAAGTTGAAATCAAGTACTGTGTTGAGTGTAAAGGGGAAGGTCATCATCAGGTGGGGCTAAGGAAGGGGTGGGGGGGCTCGGGCTGAGGGTGGGGTGTAGGGAAGAGACTGAAGTCTCAGGGACTGAAAGCACAGCATATGGGAGACCCAACTGTCCAGTCTGGCTGGGACTGTAAAGCTAGGGGGTCAGAGTATGGGGGGGCTTTAAACCACATTAAAGAGAAACATGGGGGCACACACAGAGTAAAGAAAGCATGTGGAGTTTCTGAGCAGTAATGCAGTAACTAAAGTGAAAGTAACAGCATACATTAGAGCAGGTGACAAGCCCAATATCACAAAGTGCTGGAAAACTGGGTAACAGTACTTGGCAAAATGGGATTAGAAACACCTCCCACCAGAGACTCTGCTATATCGCAAATGTACAAGTGACTAGAATTTTTTAAGGACCTTTGTAAAGAACAGGGAGATTTCATCAGGTGGGAACTACTTATCAATCCCACAAAAAGTGCAATGAATGACAGGAGACAAAATAAATGAGTCTGATTGCAAAGACTTGGCCTCAAAAAAAATCAAATAACCAAACTTATAATATTCATTCACCAGAAGATTAAGTTTTAAAGGATAGAAACATGCAGATATCCAAATACAGATCATTAACTCCATGAAAGTATTCAAAAACTAATGGAAGAAATGCCAATCGGAAAAGATTGTGAAAGCCAACATTCGATGCCAGCTGAGCTGGGGAAAAATGGGACACCCCGAGACGCTCATTGTTGTGGGAGCCACGAATTAGAATAAATCTTCTCAGTGGAATACGATCTCATACAATAAATTACCATACTCATATCCTTTAGCTGCAGGTATTTCTCTGCTAGCTTACACTCTAGGACATAACAGGGGGAAGAGATGACCTTAGCTTGTACGAGATGTGGAGAGCAGCATTAGTTCTAAGGGCAAAACCCTAGAAATCTACATGTGTAAACAACTGAAAAACGACTAACAAACCATACCATCCCAATGTGATGCAATATTGTCACACCACAAGAAATTATAAATATGAAAGAAATAAAACACAGGAAGACGTGGAATATTATCCAGAGCCAAAAGAATATTAACACTGGACAAAGTTATATAAACTTCAGAAAAAAATACACAAATGGTCAAAAGGGAAAACGTTATAGGTTAAGACAATAAAAATCCACCAGAATTTAATCAGGCAAGCTTGGTTTTGTACTTGTGTTTTTATATCCTAAAATTACCTACCACTCAGTCTGTCATACACCCATCTATCCAGAGCTGCTACTGGAGGCCCAAGAAACATCGCTGCTGACTGACTACTACCACTACTGGCCAAGTTTTCAAAA
The DNA here is from genome assembly GCF_003287225.1 of Phascolarctos cinereus. Classification (NCBI taxonomy): domain Eukaryota; kingdom Metazoa; phylum Chordata; class Mammalia; order Diprotodontia; family Phascolarctidae; genus Phascolarctos; species Phascolarctos cinereus. The sequence continues at coordinate 256,284,652 of NW_027556402.1, read as the reverse complement.
GATGCAGCTGGAGGGTGGGGGTGGCAGGGAGAAAGGATGGGGCAAAACAGAATATACAACTGTTATCCGAAACATAACTTTTGACAGACAGAAACCAGATGCTGCATGAGGCCTAGGGGGCGTCATTGTCAGGTGGGGCCGCGAGGGAGAGGACATGTCATATCAGAACTGGAGAGGGGTGGGGTGGGGTGGAGGACGACACAAGGCATCGAGAAAAACAAACACTGAAATCCTGGAGGTCTAAAGGTAGGGTGGCACCAGATTACCGGGGTGAGGGTGGGAGGACAGAGTGGAGAGAGGGGCATTGAGCCACAGCAATATTACAGAAGAGCATGGCTGCACACACGCAAATCCCAGAAGAACACAGGGAGTCTGAGGGCCGTAAACGAACTCGCTCTCCTTTGCCTTCCCAGCAACACCAAGAGGAGGAAGCACGTAAATATGAGGTCTGTGATAAGTATTAACACGGGCTAGGGTTCTGCGTGGTCGTCCCATGGGATTCAGTTCCAGCACTTGAAACATTTCCCGTTCATGGATCCTTCCACTAACAACTCAGGGAAATAAGGAACAGATTAGATGACAGCCAGCCCCTGACATGAACCACACGACCATGGGGTAAAAACCAAAGCACTAATAATATCACAATACCAAGAGGAAAAACACAGCTGATCATAACAGTACTAAGCAGCTTTAGCAAAAACAGGATACCAGGGACCCCATAAAACTCAATGGTTCTCCAACCAAAAACAGCAGCAAGAGACTGACCGAAAGACCATTTATAACAACAGGATCTATCAGGTATTTGGGCATTCACTCAAGACACACACTAGACCTTAAGTCAACTCCACCATAGTTTTAGAGAAATAATTAAATTGGACACAGTCAATATACACGGTGACCAAAATATTCATTGAGTTTTGCTGTCTCCATAGCAAAATACACTTTAATACAGTAGCCAAAACTGATATATTAGATATAACTCATACATAGATATAAATAAGAAAGGAGAAGTGAATCAAATTAAATAACCCTATATCAACCAAATGCATAACACTATGTGATAACCTACATTATCAAAACACCAGGGAAAGGATATATTATTCAATAGACAGGGGAAATGAGATGAGATATATCTCACAATAAATATTCCAATAAACTGCAGAATAAGTGACCTAAATATTTTTAATCTCTAAAACCACAAATCAACAACTACATGGAAATGTCAGACTAGTAAGAAAACTGCAAACGAGGAGAACTCAGATAACACCTAGTGACCAAACTGGTGCAGACTGTGAAAGACGTCCACTGCGGGTAGGACTGTGGCAAAGGAGGTGTGCTGTGATGCTGCTGCAGCAGCTAAGAACCTGGCATCGTTTTCTCAGTCAAACATGGGATCATACAATGATGAGAGCTACAGTGGTTCTTATACTTTTCATCCCTGGGATTCCACCACCAGAGCTATTCCTTAAAGAAATACAGGCCTCTGGGGCAGCTAGGTGGCACAGTGGATAGAGCACTGGCCCTGGATCGAGGAGGACCTGAGTTCATATCCAACCTCAGACACATAACCCTTACTAGCTGTGTGACCCTGGGCAAGTCACTTAACCCCACTGCCTAACCAAAAAGAAAAAAAGAGAGAGAGAGAGAAAGAAATACAGGCCTCGCTAAATAAGGCACGGCAGCCCTATCTACAACAAACCCCTGGAAATCCATGTGTCTAACCACTGGGGAATGGCAGGACGAGCCATGGCAATCAGAATGTGATGAATACTGTTGTACCATAAGAAATGACAAGTATGAAGAAATAAAATATGGGAAGATAATCAAATACTGCAGAACCAAGATAATGTTCACATATATGGAGTGTGGATTCACAGGCATAATGAAGAAATAAAATATGGGGAGATAATCAAACACTGTAGAAACGAAATAATATTCACACTGACCATGACTACATATAATGAACAATACTAGGGTGTAGGGGTGGGAAAACAAACATGCCCAAGAACTTGTTTTGTTTTATATCCTAAAATGACCAACCTATGTTATAGAGTTAAGAATCAAGTTCTGCTTCCTGAGGCCCAAGCAAGGTCACTGCTGAATGAAATGGAAGCATTTGCCGTGTGACTTAACCAGAATCTAACTCCTGGGGTGGGGGAACGGTGGAGAAAGGGCCCCACGAGGCCCCACCAGATACAAAGGGAGTGGGAGAAGACAAATCAACGGAAGTTAGAAGCAGGACTTCATAGTGGACACTTCTTTTAAATACCAGAAGGGAATACCAGTAGAAGCCCCGTCAGGGGAGCCCGTGTACAGTGGGATGATGGCATGGATGGCCTCTTCCAGGCAATCAGTCCACCAACCGCTTGGGGTCCCACTGGGGTAGCCCTGGGTGAGACAAAATATTTACCAAAGATACAGATGGGGGTGGGGGTGGAGATACAAAACCTATTAATATAAAAACATCACATGAAAAGTACAGGAGAAGAAGAAACCAGGTGCTGTGGGTAGCACGTGAGCTGGGGGTGGGATACACACAAGGCATAAAGAAAAGGAAGGTTGGATGTGTTGGGGCTGAAAAGCACAGCATATGGGGTCCCCAACAGTCCAGCCTGGCTGGGGATCTAAAGGGAGGGTGGGGGGAGGCTCTGAATCCCATTAAAGAGGGCAGTCACACGTACATAACACACATAATGAAAGTACACGCGGAATTTCAGAATTGTAAATGGATTATGATCTCATCCTGTAGAGAGAACGCTCACAGAAATACTCTGGAGAAGGGAAATACGGTCTTCAAAGTATTCCAAAGGGGATGGTCATTATGGTCAGCCGGTGGGATTCTGAGCGTCCATGGTTGGCAGGCAGCCTCAGTGCTGGGAGCAAATCAAAAGCAGTATTAGACTCCATCGGTGGTCTGTGGGACAAGTGACTGATATTACCAAGAGACAACAGCAAAATGGGATTGTCAAGAGAGGAACTTCAGCAGAAACAGGATGAAGGTAAAACCACAGAAGCCATTCCTTTAAAAATACTGTTCTCTAACAAATAAAAAAGAAATCAATGGAAATACCATTTGTGACAGTTGAATGCACCATTCACCCACCAAGACACACACTGGTTTTACAGAATCACAAGGTCTGTAGGTCAACTTTTTTTTTTTAAAGAACTATGGGAAGACATTAAATAATATTAAAGCAGATCTAAAAGAATATTCACACGGGCCAGAATTATATATGCTACAAACACCAGGGGGAAACAAAGACAAATAACTGAAAGGGGAAAATGCTGTCTTTTAGTTAAAGAGAATAAAAAAATGCCTTAAATAAAGACTACAAAACTCTCCCCACTTGCAGTGCTGATTTTATATCACATTCTCTTAGCACAACGTCCATAAGTTACTTCACAGACCAGGGTGGTTGGGTGGGTGGAGCCAGTCAGACGAGTCTGAATCCTGCCTTTGGCATTTACTAGCCTTGTGACAGCAAGTCACTTAAATCTCTCTGGGCCTCAGTTTCCACAGCCACGAAGTGGGGATAATAAGAATCAACTGAAATAATGTAAGTAGACGCTATTATTATTATTCACATTGAGAAAGGAAGCTAAGTTAGCAGGAAAAGAAGGAAGAGAAGGGTATGTAACTTGATCTCAAAACCTGAAGTAGTAATAATGAAAACCAACCAGTACTTGCTGTAAGGCCAATGAAACAGATACTGTCATACCGCCTCAGAGGCAGGCGAATGCACACAAAAGGCAGCGAAATCCAGTAGGCCAAAGCCTCGGGAAGGCAGGTGCCATCCCACCTCGAAAGAGCAACCCCACCATGTCGCAAATTCCCAATTAACCTAATTATTTCTTAGAATGTCCAAAGGAATAAGGAGACAGTGGAACAACATATCACAATTAAACAGGCGGGGAATCCTTAGCTATTCAGCAAATAAAGCAACTGTAGGAGAGAAAAATGGATTTGATTGTAAAAGCCTGGTATCAAATATAAATTTAGAGGAGTAACGTTCATTCCCTCAAAGATTTTATAAGGGTCAAAAGATAGAAATATGCAGATTGGAAATACAAATCATTAGGGGGCAGCGAGGTGGTGCAGTGGATAGAGCACCAGCCCTGGAGTCAGGAGGACCTGAGTTCAAACCCGACCTCAGACCAAACACTTGACACTTACTAGCTGTGTGACCCTGGGCAAGTCACTTAAACTCAATTGCCTAAAAAACAAAAACAAAAAAAGCCAAATCATTTAAACCATGGGAAGACCTGGTGCACCGGGCCGCTGCTGGGGCATGAGCTCAAACCCTGTAACCTCAGGAAGTCAGTAGCAGGCTATGTCCTCAGGAAATGATGTGGACAGGAAGGACCTTGCTGCGCAGTGCAGAAAGGCACACAGGTCCAAACAGCAAAGCTCCGGAAACCCTCGTGTGTGAGGACTAGGAAACGGCTGAACCAGCTGTCCTATCTGAGGCAAATGGAAGGAGGCAACAAACACAGAATTTCAAAAGAACATTCGTACCAGCCAAAATTATATCAACTACAAATGTCTGTATGATCAGAAGGGAACAAGTGATATTGCTTCGCTCTAAACAACAGGAGTTTGTTTTTGTGATTTTCTTTTCCATGTTTTTATATCCTAACATCACCAACCACTCAGTACATTATAGACCTATAAAGCAAGGCTACCACTCGAGGCCCCCAAGGAAGGTCACATTGTCTGAGGGGTGGGATGGGGGAGGGCCACAGGAGGGGACAGCGTTCGAGCTGTGTTAGGGGAGGAATTCTAAGGAGAGCTCAAAGGACTGGGGTGCTAGGAGGGAGGCAGGCCAAGGGGCAGGAAGGGAGGAAGAGGAAGGCACACTTCAGGAGGTAGAGAGGAGGCTGGAGGAGACAAATCACTGGAGGTCAGACAGAAGTAGGGCCTCTTATAAACGATAACCTTTAAATACCAAAGAAAAATGCAAGCGTTCTCCTCTCCCTACGCAGAGCTCTCTCCATAGACACACAGGACACTGGGTAGATGGCCTCTCACTGGCATTCAAGTCCACAGGCACTTGGCCTCAAACTGTGGGCAGACCTGGGCTGGCATCAATACCAAAGCTACCAAAGATACGGATCAGAGGGGGATGGGACACAAAAAAGACTAAAATCCAACATCCTTTGAAGAAGGTCACTGCCAGGTGAGCTATAAAGGAGAGGGCAGCGGGTAGGGGTAGGGAGAGGAAGGTGCAGAACAAAGGGTGATCTCAGAGGCCGGAAGCCCAGCTACGGGAGGCCCCAACACTGCAGTCTGCCTGTGAGCTGGAAAAGGGGGATGGCGCCTGATTATGGGATTGGGGAGGCTTTGAACCACATGAAAAAGAAGCCTTGGCAAACACACATACACACACGAAAGAGGACAAACTACATGGGATTTTAGAGCAGTAAATGGATTAGCGTCCCTCTGCATTCACAGCAACGCTATGAAGAATATGTACGGCCTCTTCGGAGAAGTGAGGGAAAGAATTTGATCTCCCAGAAAGTATTCCAAAGGCGTAGGCCTTTATGGTCACCTCATGGGATTCAATTCCCAAACAGACAGCTTTGAAACGGTATCATCTCAAATCCTTTACCTTCAGAAAGTCAGTACTCGATACTATAGTCATCCCATAGGATGAAATTCCACTGTCATTAAGCACCTACTGTTTGCATTACCATGGGGTGAGAACCAAGGTCCTAATAATAACATAAAGAGAAGAAAAACAAACCAAGTCACAGGAGTAAGTAGCAGAAACAGGCTCCTGGGTGCGCCATAAAGTCATCAACATTTCTGTACCATTCTCTAACAAAAACCACACAACTCACAGAAAGAACATGTGTAACAACGGCACATAGGGCTTTTACCTCCCAAGACACACTTTAACTCCATCGAGCCAACTCTACCACAGCTTTGAGAGAAATAATTCAACCGGACAGAGAGTCAGTGCAGATGGTACCTGAATTGTTCACCTGCTGCCCCAGCCTCCACGGGCTACGTCTGAATGAAATAAAATCTAAGCAACAGATGAGCAGGCAAAGAAAGGGGAAGCCTGAAGGGAGATCTATGCAAGTGGATCTCAAAATCATTCGAACCGTGAAGAAACTCATCCCGTACTAGATACAAACTGGAAAGGACTGACCAACCAACACTAAGAAAGCTCAAATGGAACCCATCATTGGATAGACTACAAATGCCAAAGCACCAGAAGGGACACGCTACCCAGCAGAGAGGGGAACCAACAGCTGTGTGATGGAGCGAGATGAGCTGCACCTTACAACATATATTACAGTAAATCACAAATGTTTAAGTGATTAAATATTTTTAAACCATCATAAAGAATCACAAACTAATAGAATATTATAACACAATTCAGAGAGGTAGGAAATTATTAGCTATTTAAAATAAGGCAACTGTGGGAGACAAAAAACGGATCGTGTAATACAGCACTTATGGATATAAATGCAAAGTTTCAAGGGTAAAAGGTAAACAGATGGTGGGGCATGAATTTTACAAGAAAGATTTAATATAAAAGTCTGTAATCCAAAATATAAAGATATAACACATGTATTAATTCACCAAATGACAAATGGTCAAAGATACAAACACACATTTCTCAAAAAATGTGAATCTAGGTGGAAATGTTCAAAGTCATAGGAGAGCCACAAACTAAAATTTAGATAATACTTCACAATCAAACTGGCAAAGATGTGAAAGACAACATGCAATGTTGGTAGAGCTGAGGTAAAGCAGGCACCCTGCGCTGCTGCTGGGGCAGCTGGGCATTGGCCTTTCATCAATGCCACCTGGGATCATATGATAGAGAGCTACAATACTCCTTGGACCTTTTTACTACAGGGATCTCACTACAAACTCTACTTTGCAGAAATATTAGTAAGGGGGGGAAAAAAGACTTAGTTGTAGAAGATATTATACAAAGTAGCATTATCTATAAAGAAAACCCAGGAAGCCAAGGCCTCCAGTGAAGAATGGCTGAACAAACTGCGGAACCTCAATGTAACGAAATGTTATTTTACCATCATTGCTCTGGTGTGCCAAAAGCTCCTGTAGAGAACATGGCGGCTGGGGTGGCATAGAGAAGGAGCACTGCCACCTGCCTCTGCTTTCTACCAGCTCTGTGACTGGTTACTGGGGAATAACCATAGCACCTACCTCCCAGGCTCAGGTCAATGTTATTTCATCTGATCCACACATGGAAAGTACTTTGCAAACCTGATAAATGCCATTATTAGAACTGAAGAAAAATTTGTATAACAAATTAAGAGGGGAAAAAGGGAGATCTACTAAGTTAGATTGCAAAATACATTCCAATAAACAAAACTACCTAAGACCGATGAAACAGATTGTCACCTTAAAGTGGAAAAAGTGGAAACATGCGCCTACATCAGACTGTTTGGGAAATCCAGGATCACAAAGCATTGGGGAAGGGATGCATTATTAAACAGAAAGAAAAACTGAATAGCAGCACATGGAAAAACGGATAAGACAGCCCTCATACCATATGTCCAAATAAACTGCAAGCCTGTGAGTGATCCAAATCATCTTAAAAGTTTCATAAAGAGTTAGGAGATAAAGGAATGCCACATCACAATTATACAGGTGGGAAATCCTTACGTATTCAGAACAAACAGAGCAATTATAGAGCCCAAAAGGTTTTACCATTAAAGCCTGGAATCCAAAATATAAAGAATTTATAAGAATAACGTTCATTTTCCAAAAGATAAGATGGGCAGACGATATAAACGTGCAATTTAAAAATTGACAAGCAGTCCCTACATTAAAACATTCAGACTAATCAGAGTAATGCCAACCAGAAAGGGTTGTGTTCCAAGTCTGAACAAGCCAAGCGTGATGGGGTCATGTGGCAGTGAGGCTGCCTAAGTACGGAAACGAGAATAAAGCAGAACGGGGAGAATAAATGCGAACCCGAGGGGGAGAAGCATCACCAAATTCAGGAGGGACCAACTGTCACCTTCTGGGACACTCTGCCATCAGTGATGAAAGCCTGGCTCTGTACTTCTGTTGTACCACGTGGCTTCAGATGTTCCTTGATTAGCACTTGGGGCATTATGGGGATTGTCCATATGCTTATTCCATTTCTAACCCTAAGTCTGAGGGCAGTAACGATGCTCCCCCACCTATGAGGAATTAGGGCTAGGAAGGAGAAAGTAGGTACAGAGGCTGGATCACCTCCAGGATCAAAGCCCTTCAAGACATGGCCCTTTCCTACCTTTTCAGCCTTCTTGCCCCTCAGTCCCCAGGGACACTGACCTTCCTGAAGATCTTCAAACAAGCCACTCCACCTCCCAATTCTGGGCATTTCCACTGCCTGTCCCCTAAGCCTGGAACTCTCACGCCTCACACAGGAGCATCTCCTGGCTTGGAGGACACTTACCGAGCCCCCTCAGAGCCACTATCTCCAACTGAGCCTGTCTATACCTTGTGTGTACACTGGTGTTTGCACATTGCCTCGCCCCATTAGACTGGGAGCTGCCTGAGGGCAAGGACTGTCTTCTGTCGCTCTCTATATCCCCTGAGCTTAGCATGGTGCCCTGCATTTAGTAGGTGCTTAAAGAAATACCTGTTGATAACTTGGAGAGAAAAACAGGCTATGATAATCCTACAAAAATAAGCAACTAATAGAAATACCATTTACAAGAGAACAGGTAGAATACTTGAGCATTCCCAAAGACAGTTATAAAATAGAGAAATAAGCTGAATAGCGATTATCCATACACATGCATGACAAAGATGATAAAAGACAGAAATGAGTTCATCGACGGTACATCATACATCATACATCATACCCACAAGCTACCTCACTGAACTGTAAACTAAAGTTTGTGTAACAAATGAAAAAGGAAATTATGGAGAGAAGGGAGCCTTTTTAAAGCATCGAACTTACTAGCCAGCACTAGACAGAAATAAATAACAAGATCTCAAGGAACACATTGACCTTCAAGTAGAACCAAATCTGCACGTCCCAAAAAACGGGCACCTGTTACCAATAATAGCAAATTGAAGGCAGTATGGGAGGTGACTTGGCAGAGGCCGGGGGAAGTGGGTATGAGCTGATGAGAGGGGAGGGAGGGAAATAAGACAGGGCTGGTGTGAGTCTGAGGTGGGATATGCACACCCATGCCCACACGCTCCAAGAAACATGTATGCATACATGCACATACACACAACGCAGCACACAAGTTCCACTCAGTATGCAAGAAGAACAGGTAGAGGGAGGTTGGCTTTCAGAGGAAAGTCCTGTTCAAAAACCCAAAATAAATGAATAAAGCTGAACCAATGCCATTCTGAAAGTGAAAAAGGTTGGCTCAGGCTGTCCTAGAGCCACTGGAACCAGACCTCACCTAAGCTGGTGCAAGCTCAGGCTTCCCCGATTAGAAGGTGGGCAACCACGACCTTTCCATCCACGTCTCCCAGTGCACATACCAGCATGCTTGCCTTCAGCCACCGTTTTAAAGAAGGGAATGGGAGGTGATGTGAAATTGGATCTCAAAGTAATTAGTACAAGGATTTCAACATTGACATCAATAAGTCTACTGGTCTTTCCTCAGATTACTGCAGGGTTAATAAATATTTGATAACAATATATTTTAAAATTGAAATCAGATCTACTTCATACCATTATCATACTGAATTATAAAAGTGCCAGTGAACTAGTGAAAAGGCCACAAGAAAAGCCGAAAAATGGGTTGTTATCACAGCTACAGGAGAGGAATCTTCTTTTCTACTTAAAGTATTCATCTGATTATGTAAAGTTTCTAATGCAACAAAAAAGCAATATATCCAGAATAAATACACAGAGAGAAAAACATCTGCCCTCAATTTTTGATAAAAATCACACCTAAACACAAGTTAAATTCTATTCAAGATTCATTTCTCATTAGATAACTGGTCAAAAGTTATGAACACTTCAAAGTCCCATCTGAAAAATGACTCAAATGATCAGAAACACAAATTAAAACCTGAGATGCCACCTCATTCTATCCATGCCTGGCAGAGGCCCGGGGCAGTGGGTACGAGCTGGTGAGAGGTAACAGGCCACAAGCCTCGCTGGATGATAGAGGATGGCCCAAAAGCAAGGGCCACACGAAAGTCTTAACGGTAAGGATCGCAAACACTATCCTAACACTTTCAAGGTGTACCAGGCTGCCAGTGAAAACCGCGAGTGGGTGAAGTTTACTTGGAAAAGCATAATGCCATCATCCAGTAACATCCCAGCGTATAGCCACGGAACAAACATAGCATACCTTATCATACCTGAATATGGCTCCATTAATGACATAACCTTATTGTGTGATAATGCTAAATATTATAAATCATGAAACCCTATAGGAAAACGGGCAGGAGTGCAGAGGAAAGGCATAGCAGCAGCCACAAGGAAGAAGGCCCGCATGTGACCAGATGTCCTCAGCAGCCGTGGAAGCCTGCATTTGGGCTCCTGGGATGAAATAAGCACCACCATGAGCACATACTGTACTGGCTACCCACAGAGCAAAGGCCACGGAGGAGAAAAGCTCCCTCCCGGGGCCCATGAGGCGGCCAGATGAGGACGGCGACCTGGGTGTTTTGGCTTGTTTTTGTCTGGGACAAAGGACCGCAGGGAAACAAAACCACACACCCCTCCCAAGTGCCTCTTCACTCCTGGAAATACATTCCTTTCACCAACTGTGACAGGCCCAGCTGCTCTGATCAATGCAATGAACAACAAATGCTCAGGACGACCGATGCTGTCTGTCTCCAGAGAACTGATGGACTTTGAGTGCAGACTGAAGCAGATTTTTTTCCTGCAATATGGCTAATGTGTTTTGCATGATTTCCTATACAGGTACTGTATTTTTTGCCTTTTCATTCGGTGGGAGAGTGAAAATATATTGGGGAAAAAAAAAACAGAACATCATGGTTTCTACTAAATGCCAAAAGAACCCAGTTCCCATCTGGTCACCACAAAATACACGCTCTACATAACTCACAACCATTAGACAAGGCACAAAATGTTGTAAGATTGAGGCCACGACAGTAAGGTGAGGGGGGGCTAGAAAAAACAGCACGAGACCAGAAGGCAGTAAAAGGGTAGGAGTAACTAATGTCCAGGTGGGTACAGCTAGAACCTCCAGACTACATCAAGCAAGGTGTCCACCAACAAGCTACAGTATGGCGGTCCCGTAGATGCGAGGGAAAGGAGGCAGTGATCAGGCTTCTTGAGACCATAGGATACAGGACAGACAGCAGGACAGAGAAGGCACCGTGAGGCAGAAAATTAAGAAGGTTCAGAGCAGATGGGCATGAGACCCAGATGGGAGGTCAAGGATGACCTCAAAGGTGCAAGGATTCAGAGCTGAGAAGGACCTTCCAGGTAGGGAAACAAGAAAAGATGACTTGTCTAAGATCACACCAGAAAAGTAGCTGTCAGGAGACCTGCCTTCCCTATGGGCCAGAGGACCTCAGTCTGTCTCATCCTGATCACTGTCTACCTATAGAGAGGGAGCAAGAGCAGAACAGTATGGTCCCCAATTTACCCAAGAGCCACAGGATGGCAAAGAGTGGTTGTGAAAGGGGGGAAGGTCAGGTGATCAAACTACAGCTTGGTGTTTTAGCTCTCTTCCTTCCTCAGGGGCCTCTAAGGTGGATCAGTGGCCCAGAGGCTAAGGAATCCTTGGCACCAACAGTCCCAAGCTAAGGAAGCAGAGAAGTCTGGGCAGGCTTGCACAGGAATAGGCCGGCGAACAACCCTAGAGTAGGAGAGGGAATGCCCTGGCACAGCAAGAGAGCTGAAACTTCTCTGCTGACCCAACATCCTGGGTACCTGGGAAGCTCTGCGGCAAAGCAGCCCAAGAAATCTGGCTCCCAGAGGGAGGGAGACAGACCTGATCAGCACTAACCCGAGATTATCTCAACAAGGCATTTTATGACTGCAGGGATCCAGAAGTGGGATGTAGGGAAAGTGCTTGTCTCCTCTGTCCTGATTCAATTTCATCAATCATGACAAAGCCAGAGGAACACTGCCTCTGTGCTGACCCTGACCAGGCACAAAATACCCCAGACAGAAGCCTGTGGTGACCTGAAGAGACCACGTCCAGTGGCAACCAGCCATCCACGCCAGGTCTCATGCTCACGCCAAGGACCAGGCAGAGGCCTGACAAGAATAACCCCACACTTTTAAACCGGCACTCAGCAAGTCAAAGAATTTCACCTGCTCATTTTAAACTTTTCCCAAACTGAGCAAACACACACAAAAGTCCCTGTAGCACTTAACACCAGGCTGGCTGGAACAGGCTCTCAGTCGGTTAATAGAAGAGTTTCTTTTTGCAGATAGGAAAAACCCACCAGGCTAACGGCAGATCTACAAACACGTGTTTCAGGAGTAAAGGGGGGAAGGAGAATGCACCACGTGTGACACCCACCAGCACAGTACTCGAGACCACAGTGGGCAGAAGCAGGAACACCTTCCTCGAGGTGAATGCTACATATGAGAGCCACAGACACCCCCACACAATGGACACCATTTGTCCTCAGTACCTGGACAGTTTACCAAGGCCACTAGCCTCCCAACCTTGCTAATGGATGTTGTTTCTGAACCCAGGAGCACTTTTGCATCACGTTTTCTGATTTACTGAAAGGCTTTCCAATGTCTGGTTCTTTATCTCAACCCACTCAACGGGTACACCCCAATTCTGAGCTCTTTGTTGACTTCTGACAATTTCCCACCTATCACAGAAGTGGAAAAACAGTTTCAGAATTTCATTATATCCAAGGATCCAGCATCATATGTTATCACATTAATGAAACCAGGGACAAAATATCAACTACAAAAGTTGGCTCACCTGAGAAGTCCAGTCTGGCACCAAGAAGAAACCTGAATTTAGAGATTACTTACTTGAATTCTGGGAACATCTGTACTTGCTCCAGGAGGGTGGCAGGTGGTTGACACTAGGTTTAATTCTGATCTCGGATTTTGACCTAGGATAGACCACTGGGGAACACTCAGACAACCTACTCCCATGCCAATGTGGGTTCTTTCTTCAAAATAAAACTCAATCTTTACCTTTGTTTGGAGAAGTCGGAGTCAGAGGAAATTCAGAGAGCTTTAAACCCTTGCGTTCAGCTTCAAGCTATTTGATATGCAACCTGGTACACATTTACCATTCAAAGAGCCCCCTTCTGTAAACCCAGTTGGTAGCATTCTACATGGCACAACTGTGTCAGGACTTCACAGAGCTGTTGTGCCTTCCCTCGCTGCCCAATGGGCATCAGATCCACACCCCCCAGAGCCCAAACCAGGAGAAGGGAGGTTAGGGGGAGGGACATTGTTCTATTAGTCAATTCCACAAGTGTTACATTTTGGCTCTGCCACCAGTGAGCTTGGTGTCCAGAGGGCATCTCAGTAACCCCTGCCCCTGTCAGGCATGTTTATTTTCCAGAATGGCACGGTATCCAGCTCCCGAGACAAACTGAAGCAAAAGAAGGCCACGCCACCCAACTCCGATAATCCCACCATGGCCCCAGAGGCAGAGGTGCTGCCTTCCCTACGTGGATTCAAGCTCACTGCTTCCAGTGTATTCTCTCCATGACAACATTCCACCAAGTACTCGTACTAACACATCCCTGTCCCATCACAGGGCTCAGCAAGGTTTACTTCATCCAGAAAGCCAACTGGCCTAGATTACAATTCATTTGCATCAACAGCAACTTTGAAACATTTCCACTGTTTAGTCTTCAGAAATAAGGAGCTGTAGTCCCTCCTCTGGGCACACAGCTGTTTAAGAGCCTCGTTAACAAATCAGAACTTGGGGAGCACCACCAAGCACTGTATCAGAAATTTACTCTCCCCAGGTAAACTGCCTCCTGCACATCCACACACAGGTCAGGTCAGGCCATTATACTGAGCAGAATCTTATTTCTTATCACTGCATATTGGAAGAACAAAAGAACCATGCTCTGAACCCCAACTGGTCTGACAGAGCAATCATGTGTTCAGTCAACCAAGAGTAAACAAGTTTCCCTTGCTTTGAGTACAGGTAGAAAGAGGTGAGAAATACGATAGCAACTTGGAACTTTCAATTTTTTATTTGTGCTGTTCAAGGGAGAAAAACGTTAGTCATTTACAAGACATCACCCATTCATGCCAAGATACAAAAAAGCCAACATACTTACTTTGTAACCACTAGTTTTACATATTTCCAAGACCATTTATGTTGTAGGTAAACAAAATTTTCTGGTACAAGTTTTGTTTGTATCATGCACCAAGACTGAAATTCACCTTTAGAACTGCCAAGTTACTGGAACCAAACATGGCAGAAAATCAAGGGCAAAGTGGGGCTCTCTAGGATCACTCTTTAAGGCTCAATTTTGGGAAAGGAACATGATACAAAGTCACATAACCATCCTTCACATTTTCTAAACAATCACATTATTAAAGACTACATAAAATCTGCAAGTGCCAGCAACTCAAAAAAAACCTCAGTTCACTGTGGCAAATTGCAAATCCTCCCCCCCCATTTATGCCTTAGAAAAACCCAATCTTGTTTCATCATTAGTGTACTAGTCCCCAGTTTCATTCACATTTACAGATCATCCAGTCCAAAGTCAAAGCCAACACCACCCTTCGTTCCCAAATTCACAGCACAAGTTCTGATGGTACTTTATTGAAACTTTACAATGACCCCTGAAGAGTTATATATACATACACACCCTTGCAGCAGGCCAATGAAACCCCACACAAAACCATTAGGAGACAACCTTCTGACAGTACTCGAAACGTCTAGAGAATACCCATCCATCACTGTTTCTGCAATACCATCAGTTGTTTTTTGAAGAATTCCTTTTCTACAAGCCCATGCTGATTCTCTACAGTTTCCGATTCTGTACAGAGTACAAACATCAGCTTCATAGCTGACTTTGTTGCCAAAGGGGTTACTCTTTCCCTTTATAAATGGCTACATTTTAAGAAATTGGACTTCGGGTTTTCTCCCATCTGCCTTTGTCATCATATAAAAAGCCCTCTCCTGAATTCACAAATTCTTGGTCTGGTCGGACCACACTTGTCAAAAACCACTTTTCTCCAAAACCCAAAAGGATCTCCAGCATGCATCCATTACCAGCTAAGTTAGTATTCTGGAGACTTAGATTTCCCTTCCTGGTTCCAAAAGCAGGCTTAGCTTACTTGTGGGCTAACCTCACATTGCCCCCCAACCCACTCCCAACCTTACCAGCCCCCCACCAAGACCCATACCCTTGGCTTCCTTCACTCCTCCTACCATACCCCAAACCCATCCTAGATGCTTCCCCTCCCCCTTAAGAAGGCACCCTTTCCCTACCCCCCCACCAAAAGGCAGCTGGGAACTCAAGTAGGTAAAATACAATTAGGTGACTCCTGACCAGCACAGCCTCACTTAACAGGGTGGCTGAGGTAACTGCCCCCTACTTAACACCCTCTCAAATTGGCCTTCTGTACTTTTCCCTAATTAAGACTAACCCAACCCGGCAGCTCATTTGTTCCCCCCACCTTCCCTCCATATTTAACCTAAATATCCAAAATCCCTCCTGATGCCTAACACCCAAACCCCTTTCACATTTAATCCAGCTCTACCAAGAGCTCACTCTTCCTTTAGCTTTAAAGACTCATCGAATTACACCAGCAGAAAACCATTAGCCACTCTAGAAATGGCTACAGGGTGATGAGGCGTCCATCTCAGCAAGTTCCGACTTTAAGCCAGTTTGTAGCATCGACCAAGTATTACAGCTCAGTCTTCTTGCCGCAAGAAGTTTCTTATCGCCAAACTGGAAATTTACTTATGCGAGGAAGCCTCAAATTTGGAAGACAGCAGCTGACAACGAACCCAAGCCCCACCCCCCAAGATTTTTAAAAGGTCAGCGGAGGGACTGCTCGCCTTATTAACCAAGCAGGGCAGAGCTGCCAAAAGCTCCGGGGCAGCAGCACATCCGCAGCAGATACACAGGGATGTGAACTGGATCGATTTTTTTTCCTGAGGCTGCTCACTGCCAGCTGTGGTCGAATTATCCACACACCCATCTGAAAACTTAAAGGGACAGCAACCTCAATTGCATAACTTCCCGAGCGGGCTCTGGAGACAAGGAAACAAGCTTTCTCCTTCGGCTCTCTCCCTGCCGCACTGCTTGCTAGGGACTCACGCTGGGCACACCGCTCCATTTCTGACGGTGCCATCACATGTCCGGATGAGCACTATAATCAATCACGTTCCAAAAGGCATTTACCCACTTTTTAACTTGCTTAAGAGCCACCCGCCCAAAGGGTCAGCTAAAACAACGATCATCAAGTCTCGTTTGCTGGAGCCCCACCCATTCCATCTGAAACACCCAACTGCTTGAAGAAGCCTCGTGCCCCTTCACTGGGCATGCGGTGGGGCATCTCCAACCTTAGAATGCCGCCCCAGCCAAGGGCGGAAGGAGAACTCCCTCTGGCTGCGTTCGGCTCATACTGACAATACTACACTGAGCCAATGGGCATCACAAAAGGACACATTCGGGATATTCCCCTTATTTACTTACGCCTCACCAGAACCAGTACGAATTTAAAAACTGAACTTATCGACTGAAAACCTCGTGAAATAAAGGAAGGAGAAGCAGAGGTAGAGGGAGCAGACTGGGTACGTCACACCTAAAGAAGTTAGCTTCCAACCTATAGGAAAGAAAGGTTCCCCACGGAGAATCCTGCCATCTGTAAGACAAAACGTGTCAATTGCCCCCCTCCCCCATCCCAGTAATTGACAAGCACGTCAATCCCTGCAGCGCCACCTAGCGACTCAATAGAGTAATTGCTCTTTCAACGCTACTTCCAGGAGCTGTCCCTGGACCACCCGGGGCCCCAGGCTGCTGCGGGCCCCTCCAGCATCCACTACAGCCCTCCCTGGCTTGGAACGCCCGTTCTCGCCGACACAATTACATACCACCCTGAGCCTCCAGGAGCTAAGTTCTTTTCCACAACATCTGTGCTCAGCAGCACCTCCTGGGGCTTTCCCAGTCTCACACCCCCAGGGAGGTCCACAAACCCTTTGCTTTGCCTGGAAAAAAAAGTTAACTGCTGGTATGACACGTTCGAGCTCAGCCCCCTACCCAGACAGCCCACCCTTTCTCGTTTCTCCCTCAGAGGCTTCTAGAAAACAGCCATCTGCTCCCTCCCAGTCTACATCAAGTCGCCGGGGGACACACAGTCTCACCCCAGGCCATAATACAGCCACCCCTTAGCACCGCTTCCTTCTCCCTCCATACAAACCAGGGCACCCCCGCCTCTTAGCCAGCATCTCATGGGGTGCCCTTTTAGAAAGCTCTTTCTCTTTCCTCCTCCGCCGGGCAGATTAACAGCCGTGGCTCGTCACCCTGACACCTCACTGGTACAACTTTCAAAATCAGCAGTCTCATCCCACAAAACTTTTTCTCTCCACCCTCCCCTCTCTTGTCTTCTCCCTCCATAACCCACTTAGCTCCCCACAACTCCCCACAGCGTGCCTCTTTCTCCCAAAGACCCCTTCTTTCTTTCCCCGAGCCATCCTTAGCACCCCCACCCAAATCCCTCTGATGTCTGTCTGCTCTACGTGCAACCACAATCTACACTCGCATCCCTCCTGCGCTACGCCTCCCAGGAGCCAGGAAGAGCGGCTTTTATAGGGTTCGGGACGCATCACTGAGTTGACTCTATCGGAGCGACTCCTCCGCGGCCGCTAAAAAAGAGTTCCTCTCGGGCCTTTGTCCTTGGCTTCACTGTTTTCCAACTCTTCCTCCAAGCCCCTCCCCCTTCCAATTCGAAGTTGAAGACTCGAAATCCGGGGTGGGGGGAGCCCCGTACCCCTTCCACCGCACTGCACCCCTGAAGGCTTTGCAGTTCTCTGATACGAGACCCAAACTTAAGGAGAATTACTAGAAACATTTTTGAAAAGGTGTCACGTCTCCTGTCAAGCCTTGGGGACCTCGATTTGTGTGGGGAGCCCCTCGAACCCCACCCTAAACCCGAGCTTGCCGCTCTCAAAACAAAGGGAAAAAAGAAGGTCCGGCGCTCCCCAGGGCGCGGCCGGCGGCCGGATCTCTACGGAGGAACCGCATAACTTGGAGGGGGCTCCGTCCTCCAAGAAGCGGGGGAAGGGTGGGGGAGGAAGAATGCACAGTCATCCTGGGGCCGTGTGCAGAGAGGCGCGTGACTCCGGGCGGGGGCGGCAGCAGCGGCAGCCTCATGATTAGTCCGTTGACGTCAGCGCCGCCTCGCGCTTCCCGGAGGCCAGGGCAGGAGGCTCAGCGCGCGTGCGCAGAAAGAGCCCAAGGCCTGCAAAATGGGGGTTGGAGACGGGGTGGAGCCTTGGTTAGAGAAAGAAGAGCGGGTCAGGAGTCAGAGCAGGAAACTGAGGAAGGAGGAGTTATCGCTCCCCTACCCCTGGCAGAGAGGGGGAAGGGCCTTAGACCCTGGCAGTCCAGTTCCCCCCCATTGTACACAAGGGGAAACTGAGGCCCAGAGAGGGGAAGGGGCCTTAGGCCTCAGTCAGTCCCATCCTCTTCTACTCCCCTGCCCAGTGAGCTCCCATGGCTCCCTATTACTTCCAGGGCCAAATAAAAACTCAGACATTTAAAGCTCATCCATAACCTCGTCTTGACCCACCTCTCCAGCCCCACCTCCCACCTTCAGGAAGCCTTCCCCTCCCGGATAGCCTTCCTTGTCCTCCCGCAGGCTGTCCCGTGTCATCGTCGTCGTCCCTCCCCCCCAAGAGTGGGAGCTGGGCACGGCCAGGGACTGTCACAGAGGCAGCCTGAACACATCCTTGTTTGGGGCCAGCCTGATGTGTCATCCGGGGGGCTTTCCTTATACTGAGGCCTGGCAAAGGAAGGCATTGCCTTGGCCTGGTAGTCACCAAGGTGACTTGTCACCTAGGCCTTCAGAGTCACCTTTACCTCCCAGCCTCCGTTAACAAGCTGTAGCACTGGGGGAGGAGCGTCAGAATTCAAACAAATCTTCCATAAGCTGCTTGGAATGAAAACATATAAAATGCTCGTTTTCCGCCTGGCCATGAGCTCAAGGGCCCCTCTACGGAAAACCGCCTAGACTGACCCTCTCCTCCAGAAGGTTACCTTCTCCCCGGGGACACCCTGCAGAAAGGGGGCGTCGGGGTTGGACGGTGAGGGTGATGGGAGCCCTCCAAGGGGCCTGTGGGCCTGGATCTGGACAAGGAGGATTCCTGGGACAGGGTGCTTGGGAAATCAGAAGATCTCTGTAGAACCCTGGGGAGTGAGGAGGAGAAAACAAGCATTTATTAAGCACCTTCCATGGCTGGGCACTGTGCTGAGCACCATCTGTACAACTCTTCCAGGTAGGGGCTATTGATACCCCCATTTTGCAGCTAAGGAAACCGAGGCAAACAGGTTAGGTGACATTCAGTCTTTTTTCCATTGTGTCTGACTCTCAGTGACCCCATTTGAGATTTTCTTGGCAAAGATACGAGAATGGTTTGTCATTTCCTTCTCCAGCTCCTTTTATAGATGAGGAAACTGAGGCAAACAGGGTTAAGTGACTTGCCCAAAGTCACCTGGCCAGTAAGGGTCTGAGGCCAGATTTGTACTTAGGTCTTCCTGACTCCAGCTATGACCCTCTAACCACTGAGCCATCTGGCTGTCCCAGGATCATCAAATTTACAGTTGGGAAGGACTTTTAGTTCCTGCCAACCCATTTCCTTCAATTGTTTAAAAACAGAATCTTGAGGGGCTCCTTAAATGGACAGGGAAGTCCATTTAATTCAATTCTCTTATTTTACAGAGGAGTAAAGAAGCCAGAGAAAGGAAAGGAAGGAAGGTGGTATGGGATGGCAGGATTTGAACCCTGGATGTCTGACTTGCAAGCCAGAGTTCTGTCCACAGCATTAAGATGCCTCCTCATCTAATTCTATGTCTCCAATTTACAGACTGGGGAAACTGAGGCCAGGAGAGGGGAAATAACTTGCCCAAGGTCACATGGGTGCTAAGTAGCAAGAAAAGATTTGAACTCATATTCTAGGGCTCTAAATACAACACTTTGCCTAGTAATACATTATAATCTCAAGTTTAGATGAGTTCCTGGGGGACGGTTGGGGAGGGGCAGGGGCTCTGAGGCTAATAAGGACTCTTACAAATCTAACAAGATACAAATGAAAGGGATCCTAGAATCTAAGAGTCCTAACCATTTTGTGTCCTGGCCCCCTTGGGCAGGCTGGCTGTCTGGGGTAGCCAAAGGACCCCTTCTCAGAATAATGTTCTTAAACCATTAGAGGAAGTGCTAAGTTTCAGTTAGATGAGTGAAATTAACCATGTAAGATTTTCCCCACCCAAATTCACTGACCCCCTGAAATGTATCCACAGAACCCAGACAGCCAAGTCGAAGGCCCCCTGATCTACCCCAAGCCCGCCCTACCCAGCCTCCCATTTGGACATAAGAGGCCAGTGACTGCCCAAGGTCACATGGATGGAAGGTCATGGGGCTGTGGTCTCTGAGTCTCTCCCCACCCCAGCCCTCTTGGAATGTCCGCACCAGGGGCCTGGGCACTGCCATGCTGCTCTGGTAGAAGGAGAGGGAGTGGGCCCCACTAGGCAACACAGGACCTCACCCTTGGCTGGGGAAGGGAGGCCATTTGGGGTAATGGCTCTGCTGCTTGAGTCCTTCCACGTCAAGGACAAACAAAAAACAACCAGGAGTCCCTGGTAACTGGGAGGGGAAGCTGGCTGAAACGATAAACAGAGAAGACCAAATATGGTGTCCTAGGCAGTGGTTCAAAGATGGTTCTTGCTGTGGGCAGCCGAAGTCACTGGGCTGGGAGCCAAGGAGCCACGCCCCTCACTGCCGGGAGTTGGTGACTCAGTGCCAGGAAACACTGAACAACAGGGGAGGCAGAGGACAAAGCTCTCAGCAGCTGCCTGCCCCACCCCTGGGCCTCCACTGAGCCTGCAAGGCCATTTATTTAGGGAGGAGGGGGTGGGGCAGCATCGGGGACCAAGCCCACTGCAGCTCTCCTGGAGTCTGAGGCCTTGCTTCAAAGCCTGCCTGGCCAGTTTACTCCCCACCCTGAAGATGAGGGGGCTGGATTCCGGGGCCTCTGGGGGTCCCTTCTAACTCTGCATCTAGCTGAGAAAGAAGGCCCTCTCCAAATGGCTTACCCTGCCAGTCTATCAGTGGGCACAGTGCCTTGGACCCCACATACTGAGCCAGCTGGAGGTCTTGGCCTGTTCTAAAAACCCAAAGGCTCAGCATCTTTTCTGAATTTAGGAAACAGACTTCTGTGGGGTCACCAGAGCAGAGACTGCCCAGCAAATGGGCCAGCTTGGGTCAGACCTGAAGAAAGAAACTCCTCAGAGAAAGAAATTCATGAAGGCCCTCAGGGTCTCCTCCAGTCCTCTGATTCTCAGGGTTCCAGCCAGCATGAGCCCCAAAGAGCTCTGTCTCCAAGAGAAGGGGTTGTTATTGTTAGTGTTTGTAGGAAGATGAGGCAGGACTGATATTTCTGGCAAGGTGAAGTGAGGAGGGGGTGATTGGCCGGGGAGGGAAGAGCCCCTCTCCGCCTCCCAGAACCCCCTGGAGAAGTTGGGGGAGAAGGGCGGGTCAATTCCCAGCTGTCATTCTGGAAAACAAAGTGGAATTACGCAAGAGAAGATATCAGGTTGTTCTGACTTTTTGTCCCTACCAACCCTTCATCTGAGGCTATAAACCAGTCAGCAAGAAAAATCCCACAGGAACAAAAGTGGTCCTCGCTCATAGCCACAGAAAATCTGGAACTGAAATAGGTGCGCAAGAGCAGAGAAACAGGAGAAACTGCTCTGGGTGCCAGGGCCCTGTTGGGTCTTTTCTGTCTTTGTCTACACACCGCCCAGCACTGCCCAGCACTGCCCTGCACAAAGCAGGCGCCTAACACAGGAGTTGTAATTGATTGGTGGGTGGATGAAGGGGAGGAGGGAAGGTGAGAGACACAGAGAGAAAGAGACAGGGAGAGAGAGACACACACAGGTGGACAGACTCAGAGAGGGACAGACAAGAGACACAGAAAATGGAAGGGGGGAGGGGAGGAGAGAGACACAGAGATAAAGAGATGGGAAAGAGAGACACACAGAAAGAGAAAGAGGGAGAGACACCCAGAGAGGGAGAGAGACAGAGTCTCAGAGAGGGACAGAGAAAGTGGAAGGGAGTGGGAGGAGAGATGGGGAGAGAGAGCTTGGGAAAGGACATGCTGCCCTCTCTGGTTAGTAATCTGATGACTTGGGGGTTTTTTTGTATTGTTTTTTTCCCCAGGAAATTATTTGTAGTTTGTTGGGAAGTAATGGTTTTGTCATCAGAAACAGAAGGTAGCGACAGATAAACACAAGGCAAGGAGACAGTAATCAGATGAGATATTTGCAAAGAGGTCAGCACAGCGTGCAGTAGGCTCACAATAAAAATGCTTATTTCCTAGGGGGAAAGCCAGCCCAGATGAGAGAGGTGTTTATGAGGATGAGGGAGGGGTACCTGGGTGTGGAGAGATGTGGGGAAGGGGGGTGGTCTGGAAGACACTAAACTCAGGCTGCCTCCAGCCTGCAGGTAGAAGCAGCTGGGCAGGACAGGATGGATGGCCTGGGATGGGATGGCCCATTCCTGCCGGAGCTGGGGCCACAGCTACAGTGTTTTCCATCCTCCCTCCCTCCTCTTCTCCCTCCTGCCCCTTCCTCCTTCCTCCTTCCCTACCCCTAGGTATCCCTCCGCCCTTGTCCCTCCTTCCTTCCCCCTCCTAGAGCAGGAAGGTAAACAGGGAGGGGAAGGGGGAAAGGGATGTTAGCCTTTTCACAACTCGTTTCTTCTGTCACCAGCTTCCAGTGGGTGTCAGAGGTCATTCATTACCTTTTTGGGGGAGATGAAACCACCCCTCATTCTAGCAGCTAACAGATGACCACACACAGACCAGCTGCTAGGCCTGCCGGGAGAAAGCTGGGTAACTTTCCGCGTGAAGTCAGGTCTGCAGCTCTGACTGGGGGGGGAGCAGAGGGAGACAGAGGAGCCCGGCGCCCAGACCCTGGGATGCTCATGTTGGCATCGTCTGGGGGGGGCCTTCCCAATGCCTGGGGTGGGGCAGCTTCTCATGTGGCTTAGTGGGAATGTCCCAGGGACTGGGCCAGGACCACAAGCCGTGCTCTGGACCTTGGCCAGGGGCCAGGAAGAAGGGGTGGCTACCTGAAATCATCCCAGGAAGGCCGGCCTAAGAAACAGCAGATGGGCCTGCCTCCGCAGGAAGGAGCTGCCCCACAGAGCTGAGATGATCCTGGGGAAACAGGAGTTAGCTAGCTAAGTCATCTGTTAAGGGCTTGCTCTCTGCCAAGCACTGTGCCAAGCCACTGGGCATCTCAGCACGTAAACCAGACAGTTGTTCAGTCACGTCTGACTCTTCATGACCCCATTTGGGGTTTTCTTGGCAAAGATATTGGAGTAGTTTGCCATTTTCTTATCCAGTTTATTTTATAGATGGGGAAACTGAGGTAAACTAGGTGAAGTGACTTGCCTAGGGTCGCACAGCTAGGAAATGTGTTCGGATTTGAATGTAGGTCTTCCCGATTCCAGGCCTGGCACTCTATCCACTGAGCCACCTAGCTGCCTGCAGAAAGTTCCTATCCTCAAAGAACTTACCTTATGATGAGGAAAGGGAGCTAGGAGAGGGGAGGGGGGAAGGGATGAGCCCTGCCTGCCCCAGCTGGGTTCAGAAATGGTGGCCAGAAAGTGGAGGCCTGTTTGGGGGCGAGATAGGTTGAAAACTCATCTATGAGAAGCCAGGGTGGTCCCTGGGGCAGAGTCAGGGTTGGGGCGAGGAGAGGGGAGGGCAGCAATGGGGGCAGCATGATTTGTTAACCAAGATTTGAAAAGATGTAACCATTAAACACCTATTGTATGCCAGGCAGTATGCTGGGTGCTGGGGATACTGAGGCACAAGGGAAACAGTCCCAGCCCTGGAGTTTACCTTTCACTGGGGGGGGGCAGCAGGTGCAGGTATGGAGAGACAGACACGAGTAGCTAATATTCTTATAGCACCTACTATGTGTCGGGCACTGTGCTCAGCGCTTTGCAGATATATCACGTGATCCGCACAACAATCCTTTGAGGTAGGTGCTGCTATCATCCCCATTTTACAGGTGAGGAAACTGAGGCAAACAGACCCAGAGCCCACAAGGTAAGCTGGAAGCTGAGGGGAATTGGGGGGCTCTGCAGTAAGTTGAATCATGAAGGAAAACAGAGATTCCAAGAGGCAGAGGTGAGGGGGACAGCCTTGGGATCCAGGCCTGGGGCTCATCAATCAGTGGGTCCAGAGGTGCCGGGTGGGAGATCCCCCATGTGAGGTAGAACCACCCAGGCCAGTCACATGTGCAGGAAGGCCGAGAAGGTGCCGGCCAGCCCCCTCCCCTCTTTGGAGATGGGGCGCTGTGGGCAGGTTGAATCTACCCTTGCAGTCCTGACTTGGCCACAGAGGTGGCTTTTTTCCCTCCAGCTTTTAAAATCATTGTTCCAAGGGAGGGCCTTCTGGAGAGGACAGGCGAGAGAGAAGTGTTCAGGAGAAGGGGGTGATGTCAACACAAGCTCTCAGTGAAAACTAGACTTAGAGTAAACGCAGTGCCCAGAACTGCCTTGTGGTCGCTCCCTTGCAGCCAAGTGGCCCTGGCTGCTTGGAGATCATGGTCAGTATGGTTCTCTTTCTCTGGCTGTGGATGGACAAAGCAAACTGGGGGCCTGAACCAGTGGCCGTTTTGAATAATAGAGCCCACTTCCCAGCGTGGAGGGCAGCAGGGGTTAGTGGGAAGGAGGCTGGACCTGCGACCAGAGGACTTTCTGTTCCCGTTCCAGCTTTGCTGTGTGACCTGGGCAAGTGGCTTACTTTCTCTGAGCCTGTTTCCTCCTTTGCAAAATGGGGGAGTTGGTGTAGATGACCTCTAAGATGCTTTACAGATCTAGATCTCTGAGCCTGGGATTTTAATGCTATATTCGACCTGTAACCACTGAGAAGCCCCTGAGTGAAAGTAATAGGGGACTGGGGAAGGAGGGAAGGAAGGAGAGAGGGATGGAGGGGGAAATCAGGAAAGCATTTTTGAAACAGGGAGATTTTAAAGGAAGGAGACATGCTTTCAATGGTGATCGATTGATTGGAGAGACACAGTCAATCAATGAGTTTTTACCAACCACCTACTATGTGCCCGGCATTAGGGAATCAAAGAAGACAAGCTCCAATAAGGAGTAATGCTGTGGAAAGGGGTCGGGGAGGAGAGGGGGAGCCCCCCCATCAGCTATTCAAGGAACAATTATTAATGACCTATATAAAGGAGAGGCTTTGTAGGAAATGTGCTTACAATGCTTGGCTTGGAGCCACCTGCTATGTGCCGGGCTTGGAGGGCCTGATGTCAAACGTGGCCTCCAATGCTGTCTGTGGGCGGCTCCTACAACCTCTCCTTTGCTCAGGGCATGGATGATGGATAGGCTGCCCCCACAGAGGGAGGGCCTGTACCCTGGGAGCTCTTAGGCCTACAAAATCACAGGAGTACGGGTGTGCTGAAGGGCCTCTGAACGCTGGAACATTCCCGCCCCCAATCCTTTCATCAGAAATGCCAGCACTGAAAACCTTAGAACTGATGAGTCACAGACCAGCTCTGTGTCTTGGTCTCTGTGTCTCTGACTCCAGCTCCCTCATCTCGGGGAGAGGTTTGCCCTGGTTCACATTCCAACAGTTTGGTCTCAATTGTCACCCCCCAAATAAGGTGACTTCCTGTCTCTGTCTCTACCATTTAGAGACAGAGGGAAGGGAGTTCTGGGGGCACATAGGATACTGGGGCTTTGTCACTGGCTTCCTCCCTATGTGGTCTAGGCCAAGTTCATTCCCAACCCTAGGCCTCAGTTTCCTTCTCTGTAAGATGGGGGGTGGGGCGTGTTTTAGAGATCACTGACACTTCAGATTTCAGGGAATCGGGGAACTTTTCAGTTTCCTTTGCAAGCCCACGTCTTTCATTATACGCCCCTGTCAGCCCTCAGTCTGGAAGGTCCTGGCTCTCCAGTCATTCCACAATGTTCTGTTCAGAGCTTGTTTCCTCACTGCCTGCTCTGTGCCTGGCACTGTGCTGAGCTCTGGGGGTGCCCTGCCCTCCCCTTCCCGGGCCTGCATTCCATGGGAGAAAGGACAGATTCACTGAAGATAAGTGTATCGACAGACTAGTGACAAAGTAATGTGGGGAGGAGGGTGAAGAGACAGCACTGTGGCTGTCTGGGAGCTCTGGGAGGATCCACAGAGGCCCAGGGATGAGGTGAAGATCCTCAAAGGGAGCCAGGAGGCCCAAGAGGCCAACCCCCACTGTTCAATTATATCCCATTTCTCCCCAAACAAACCCTCCAGGGGCCTTAGTTCCAACTTTTTTTTTTATTAAAAATTTTTTTTATAATTTTTAGGCATTTGGGGTTAAATGACTTGCCCAAGGTCATGCAGCTAGTGTGAAGTGTTTGGTCTAAGGACAGATTTGAATTCAGGTCCTCCTGACTCCAGGGCTGGTGCTCTATCCACTTCCACCACCTAACTGCCCCCCCCCTTCTTTAGCTGGGCATTCAAGGCCCTCTGCAACCTGTGACATCCTACCTTTGTATCCTGATCCCCTATGGCTCCTTCTATGAACTTTGCATTCCAGCCAAACTGGACAAAATTCTGTGCTCTCCTGCCACAGCCTCTGCTGCCTCTCGTCCCTCCCTGGATCTTGAGTTGCTATGTATTTTTTGCAATATTTTATTTTTCCCCCAATTATATATAAGGACAATTTTCAACATTCAGTTTTTGAAAGATTTTGAGTTCCAAATTTTTCTCCTTCCCTCCATAAGATGGAAAGCAATCTGATACAGGTTATACATGTGCAGTCACATAAAACATATTTCCAGATTAGTCACATTGTGAAAGAAGAAACAGAACAGAAGGAAAAAACCATGAAAAACCCCCACAAGGGGTGACAATGTCATGCCTTGATCTGCATTCAGACTCCATAGCTCTTTCTCTGGATGTGGACAGCATTTTCCATCAGGAGTCCCTTGGAATTCTCTTGGATCTTTGTATTGCCAAGAAGAGCCAAGTCAATCACAGTCGGTCATCTTACAATGTTAGTTACCATATACAACGTCCTCCTAGCTCACCGCCTCCAGGGAGGCTTCCCTGTTCTCCACCCCCCACCTCCACCTTGGTCATGACATCCCCTTCAGACCGTTGTTATTTACTGAGTAATATCGGGTCTTACAGATACTTGGGACAGTGTCGTCCAACTAGATTATAAGCCCATTGAGGGCAAGGCATAGTGTCTTACTAAGAAATGCAAATTGGAAATTCTGCTTGATCAATATTATCAGCCTTGATTCTTAGCCGAGGCGTGCTATGAATTATTAAACTCAATTAAATTAGCTTGCATCAGTGATTTGTTAGTTCTGGTGAGTCTAAGTGGCTTCTTTTGTAAGATTCCCCTTTCTTGTGTGAGTCAAAGTTCCCCTTTTTATGTGAGTTACTTCCTCATTTGGACTCATGGAAAATCACCATCTTCCTACATGACGCTAAGCTCCTGGAAGGTTGTAGTGACTAGCCTATGAACAACAGCTTTTCAATGCCCGGCCAATCAGAGAAAAGGGGCGTTCCCTGTGCAGAGATAGCCCAACTCTCCGGTCCCCTACTGCCAGAAATAGGTTCCCTGTCTCCACCCTGTTTCCTGCCAAGCTTTCGCTGTTCTTGTCCTTGTTCAAAATGCCCCAGATGCCACTTTGTGGCACACGGATACTGCTTGTGGTTAGCGCCCTCTGTACGAGCCAACCAGGCATCGGTAACACCCACGTTAGTGGAGGTTTTGACCTTTGCCCCAGTTCCTCTCTGGGGACTACAAGAAAGCTCTGTAAAGCCTCATGGGGGTCCTTGGTTACCGAGGAGCCTTGGACCCCATTTACTGGCAATTTCTAGCTTTGCTAATAGGCAGCTGGGGGATCTGCACAGAGTGCTGGACCCGGAACCTAAGGAAGGAACCTAAGGAACTAAGGAATTTAGTTTAAATTTGACTCCAGACACTCCCTAGCTGTGTGACCCTGGGCAAGTCACTTCACCCTGTTTGCTCAGGTTCCTCATCTGTAAAATGAGCTGGAGAAGGAAATGGAAAACTGCTCTAGTATCATTGCCAAGAAAACTCCCAATGGGAATCAGAAAGAGTTGGGCACAACCGAGTAACAACAGCCTTCCTAACAAACGGAGGGGCTCAGTTTCTCCTTACTGCAGATTTCAATTGCGGCACTATCTCAGCTTGGTGCCTGCCCCAGTGCCTAGCACAGAGCCCTGTAGACAACAGGAGCTTAATAACTGCTTGTTGATTTGTAGAATAGAGTCTGTTAACAGGACTTACTCTAAGAAGACATCACCATTGTTGTGTATTAGAGACAGTGGTTAAGGGTGAGGGGAAGGTGCACCGGCTTTTAGGTCAAATGAGATAATATTTGTAAAAAAAACAAAACAAAACAGCATAGTGCCTAGTATACAGTAAGTACTAGATAAATGCTTATTCCTTCCCTTTCCCCCTTTAGGTGTCTTGGCTTTGGAGGCAACAAACTGGCCAGGTTCAAGGCCCAGTTTCAGTGAGTGTGGAATTTTCCCTTCTCTGACACTCAGATTCCTGATCTGTAAAATTAGTCTCTCTCTCTCTCTCTCTCCCTCCCTCTCCCTCTCCCTCCCTCTCTCTCTCTCTCTCTCTCCCTCTCTCTCTCTCTCCCTCCCTCCCTCTCTCTCTCCCTCTCTCTCTCTCTCTCTCTCTCCCTCTCTCTCTCTCTCTCTTTCTCTCTCTCTCTCTCTCTCTCTCTCTCTCTCTCTCTCTCTCTCTCTCTCTCTCCCCCTCTCTCTTTCTCTGTCTCTGTCTCTCTCTCTCTTCTCTGTCTCTGTCTCTGTCTTCTCTCTCTGTCTCTCTCTCTTCTTTCTCTTTCCCTCTCTCTTCTCTCTCTGTCTCTCTCTCTTCTCTGTCTCTGTCTCTCTGTCTTCTCTGTCTCTGTCTCTCTCTCTGTCTTCTCTCTCTCTGTCTCTCTTCTCTGTCTCTCTCTTCTCTCTGTGTGTGTGTCTCTCTCTGTCTCTCTCTCTTCTCTGTCTCTCTGTCTCTGTCTTCTCTCTCTGTCCTCTTCTTTCTCTTTCCCTCTCTCTCTTCTCTCTCTCTGTCTCTCTTCTCTGTCTCTCTCTTCTTTCTCTCTGTGTGTGTCTCTCTCTCTGTCTCTTCTCTGTCTCTGTCTCTCTGTGTGTTCTCTCTCTCTCTTTCTCCTCTGTCTCTGTCTCTGTCTCTCTGTCTTCTCTCTCTCTGTTTCTCTCCTCTCTTTCCCTCTCTCTCTTCTCTCTCTCTCTTTGTCTCTCTCTCTGTCTGTCTCTCTTTTCTATCTCTCCTCTGTCTCTATCTCTCTCTTCTCTGTCTCTGTCTCTCTTCTCTGTCTCTGTCTCTGTCTTCTCTCTCTCTCTCTCTCTCTCTCTCTCTCTCTGTCTCTCTCTCTCCTTTCTCTTTTCCTCTCTCTCTTCTCTGTCTCTCTCTTCTCTCTCTGTCTCTCTCTTCTCTGTCTCTGTCTCTCTGTCTCTCTTTCACTCAGCTGTTGTGGGGAAGTCACTTTGTAAACTGCAAACTGATGACAATGTGACTTGCTCTGGGATACTCAGCTCCCCAACTTACTATGCCTCCAAACCTTATGCCCAACATCACAAATGTGCAGAAGGCCTGGCACACAGTAGGCACTTAATAAATGTTTGTAAATTGACTAATGTGTAAGCAAAACTGGGAACCCTTTGGGGGTACTCCAGCATTATGGAACAAGAGTTTTCCTCTGCTGGAATCACAGTCCGTCGGGATCTAAGCCTTGACATCGACCCAGCTCCCAGAACACTGAGATCACCAGCCCCATACAGCCTGGGGCCCGGAGCTCTCAGAAAACCCCTCTTCTCTGCCCCCCCCCAATGGCAGGTGGGATATTCTGGGGGAATTAGTCAGAGGCCTTGGAAAAAGAAGGCATCTGTGTCCCGGATTGCAGACTTAGTCTCCTTGCCTCAAATAACGCTCTGTCCCCTGGTTAAAAATAGACCTGTTCCAGGGGAGGGGGGTGCGGGGGGGGGGCAGGAAGAGGACAGAGGCAGAGACTGGCCAAGAGGGACAAATGAGGGCTCCAGATGCTTTAGGAGTAGGATCTCATTTGGTCCTCGTGACAACTCTGGGAGGTAGGTGTTATGCTCATTTTACAGATGAAGAAACTGAGGCAAACTTGCCCAGGGTCACACAGCTAGGATGTCTGAGGCTGGATTTGAAGTTAGGTCTTTGCAACTCCAGGTGTGTCCCCCATAAACCCTGACATCAACTCTGCACCTGGAAAAGCCACAGAGCCCCAGTGTTAGTGGGCAGGGTAGTAGAAGGCCCGGCCTCGGACGTCCAGGCCACTGACCCACGGTCCTGCCCCGGTCCCCTCTGCTGCCCTTCTGCTGCCCCCCACCCAGGGTCAGCGCAGGGCAGGAAGCCCCCCCGGCGCCTCCGTCCTGCCCCGGACCAGGGCTCAGGGACTGCCTCCAACGCTCAACCCAACTCCCCCAGCCTCAGTTTCCTCTTTTGTAAAACGAGGGGCGTGGACTCGCCGCTCCCAGAGGCCCCTTGCTGGCTCCAGGACTTTGGTCGTGGTTCTTTTTTGGTCCCCACGGGCCCCTCCCCCCACCTTGCTGCATTGCAGAGGAAAGGGAAGCCGGAGAAAGGAGAGTGGGGCTCACCCGCCATCTGCTGGTCAGACGCAGCGTAGCAAGCCCTGCTGCTCGCTCCTGTTCTAGTCTACCTTGAACTGACCTCTGGGCCAGTCTCATGCAGGGAGGGTCTCTCTGTGTGCCAGGCGTCACAAAACTCATCTGCGCAGAAAGCCCTCCATGCCTCCCTTTCCCCTCAGAGACTCAGGAAGGGGCCGAACCATGCAGCCCAGCCTGTCCTTGGATCAGGGGCTCCTCACCTGGGGTGGGGCCATGAACTTGTTTTTAAAAGATTCTGACCCCTGTGCCTCAATATTTCTGGTTTCCTCAGTCATCCTGGGGCTTTTGTCTCCTGCTTTTAAAAACCCGGTTCTGAGAAGGAGTCCCTAGGCTGCCCCAGAGCACCCACACTGAAAGGTAAACACCCCTTGGTCTCCACTTCTCACCATGGGTATGTTTGGAGCAAAGCCTCTATTATCCTGCCAGGGTATTGAGAACGATTGATCTATCCACCCCCGCTGAGTTCCAGGCACACTGCAGCACCCAGCAGAGGCAAAGAAAGAAAGGCACAAACACAGACCCTGGCCATAGGGAGCTCTCATTCTAGTGGGGGAGCCCAGAGGTAAACAACTGGATGTGTACGAGATAGAAGCAGTGGAGGGAAGGTCATCTTGGAGGGTGGAAGGCTGTGTTTGACCTGAGTCTTGAAGGAATCTGGGAGGCCAGTGAGGGGAGGGAGGGCGTTCTAGGTGGCAGAAACAGCCGGTGTGAAGGTATGGAATTGTGAGATGGAGGGTCGTGTGGGAGGAATAGGCGGGAAGCCAGCATCACCAGATCGCAGAGCATATGGAAAGGATTAAGGTGAAAGAAGACAGGGAAAGGTAGAAAGGGACCAGGTTATTGTTTTTGTTTTTGTTTTTTGTTCAGTCATTTTTCAGTCCTGTCTGACTCTCTATGACCCCCTTTGGGGTTTTCTTGACAAAGGTACTGGAGTGGTTTTGCCATTTCATTCTCCAGTTCCTTTCACAGGTGAGGAAACTGAGGCAAACAGGCTGAAGTGACTTGCCCAGAGTCACACAGCTAGGAAGGGTCTGAGGCCAGATTTGAACTCAGATCCTCCTCACTTCAGGCCAGGCCTTAAAAGCTAAGCCCAGGCTTTTGTGTCTGATCCTAGAAAAGGTAGGGGTTACCTACCTGCCTATGGAGGTTATCCAGGGTGTGGGCCCTTACACTCGCACATGTGATCTCTCTCTGGCCTTGGAACTTGAGGCGCTGTCCGTGTTTCGGGAAGCGTGTTCCTTTTCTTGCACTGACCTCTGTCTGTAACTTCACGGCAGCCGAGATCTCCGGAGTGGGGCTAAGCTGCCTCGGTGGGCCACACAGGGGCCCGCTCACCTCAGAGAGTCGCAGACCAGGGCGCTGGCTGGGGGGAGCAGAGCTGCCTTGCCCGGAGGAAGGGTAGCGAGAGAGGTCACGGAGGATCCTGGGAGAGCTGGAATGGGCCTCAGAGACCACAAGGCCACCTCCCTCATTTTACAGATGGGGAAAATGAGGCCCAGTGATTCACCCAAGGCCACATGGGTAGCATGAGTAGCAGAGGCATGATTTGAACTCAGGTCTTTTGACTCTAGAACTGGGGCCCTTTGTGCCATACTATTATAGGAGGTTCTGGGTGAGGGAGGCCCCTCTTGTTTTCCCATGGGCTGCCTCTGGTTTTGTTCTCTGGGGCCAGACAGGACAAATCAAACATATCAGGGAGGCGGCGTAGGACGGTTTTGGAGTCTTAGGCCCTGAGTTCAAATCTTCACTATTAGTTTAGTTAAGCTAAAACTAAGCTTTACCTAAGCTTCCCATCTATAAAATGAAGAGAATGACCTCTCCATTCCCTTCCAGCTCTGTGTCCAGATTGTATACATCTCATTTCATCAGCCCTTCCCATGACATTCCTTTGGATAATCGCAGATGAGCAGCAGGTTCTACAGCCCCCAGCCCCCTCCAATCATGGCATTTCTTGTCTAACTGTTATTAAAGAGGGGCCCCCTTAGGCCTCTAGTCCTGCGGGAGCTATGTCTGTAGCTTCTTCTATGCCTACATAGCTCTTGTGGTTAGGAAGGCCCTTCTGCCCCATCCCAAGAAAATGGCGGCCAGGGAGGGGAATCTTGGTCTGGAAAGTTATAGGGATGGTAAGTGGGAGCCTTTGGGGAGTAGACTGACCCATCCCATCCAGGAACAATAGTAGTGTCGATTCAATTTTAGGTCATGGTTCATGGGCCCAGAGCTTGGAAGGGGGTGGGGAGGAGGCAGGGAGAAGGATGGTAAGGAGGCTGTGGAGGAGGGGGGTAGGAAGAGGGGAGAAAGTGAAGCGTGATGGGGCCTTCCAGAAGAGGCACTGAATGACCAGGAGAACCAGCCCTTCCCCCACCTCCTCCAGGAAGCCTGGCCTGGGTAATTCAGCCAACCCAAACCCCTCTCCTCTCTCAATGAGGGTATTGTCTGGAGTAGGCCTTTGGGAGCCTGGGAATGGTGGAAGCTTTGAGTCAGTAGGTGTGTTGTGGTCATCTGGTCCATCCCGGAGGCATGAGTCATCCCAGCAACATTCTGGACAAACACCCCCGGTATACACCAGAGCCATCTCGGCCTGCTCTGCAGCAGCCCACCTTGTTGGGAAGTTTAATGTAATTTGGCAAAGCTTTATTAAGCACCTTGCGCTGGGTGCTGGCCACTGCCCTCAGCCCAAACCCCACCCTCCTAGGACATCTTTCCCGGGCCCCCTCCCCAAACCCCCCAGGGCCTTCCCTCGGACTAGCTCCTATCTGCACTGTACAGATGTTGTGTGTGAATGTGTGTATTCATACATACGCACATACGTATGTCTTTGCACGTTACCTCTCCCGTTAGAACATGAGCTCTGAGGGTGAGCATTGTGTTCTGTGCCAGCACTAGGTCAGCTCTTGGGTGTTCACTGAGGGAAAGAGCTGAACAGCTGGGGATTGGGAGGGCCAAGGAAGGCTCTGTGTGGAAGAGGAGGGCGCTATGGCCATGAGCAGGAGGGGACTCCTATATAAAGTCACTGAGGCACCGGTGGAATGTCAAGGCTGAGGGGAAAGGAGAATGGTGGGCAATCAGGCTGGAAAGGCACGTGGAGGGCCTTCAAAGCCAGGCTTTGGAACTCGGACCTTACCCAGGGGAGTCACCCAACCTTGCTGAATGAGGAATGAGAAGGCGCGAGGCGGCTTGGAAGCCATCCTGAACCCTGGGGTCCAGAAGACGTAGAGGATGGACCCGGCAGTCAAGGGGCTTAGGAAAGGATGGGGATACTTAGAAGGATCCAGGTATTGAAGCTTGGGACTGTTTGCTGCTGACAGAGGGAAATGTGGCTTCTGGTTGGTGGGGAGATAGCTGAGTGGGATGCTGCCTGTCTGTGTGAGGTTCTGCCCTTCTTGGGGGAATCAGAGAACACACTGGGGAGCTGGAGGCTCTCCTCCAAGCTTGGAAATAGTAGACATCTAGGCACTCAGTGGCACAGTGCCCACCCTGGAGTCAGGAAGACCTGAGTTCAAATCCCACCTCCACCCCTTCCTAGCTGTGTGACTCTGGGCAAGTCACTTTACCCTAGTTGCCTCAGTTTCCTCATCTGTTAAGTGAGAGGGTAGGCTTAGATGTTCTCTGAGGCTCTCCCTGGCTCTGAGTCTTTGTGGTCTGGGTGTGTGTGATCGCATCAACACCAGCCTCCGTGTTTCTAAAGGAGCGCCTCAGAGGACCCCCTCAGTGGGCTCTGTGGACCGGAGCTGGTGTTTGGAGCCAGAAAGGGTGGGCTGATGGCTGGCACCTTTCCTCATGATTCCAAGATGCTTTTTTCCAAACCCTCCACAGTATGAGCTCATCCCTCAGATAAAAAACAAAGGCCCAGCTGCTGCTGCCCCCTCAGCTTCCTGCTCTGAGCATGTGGGGGTTCTTAACTGGGCCTCGACTCCGGTGTGTGAGGATAAGCATGAGCTCAGAGACTCAGAATAAATCTGCCTCCTCCCCCAGAAAATGGGAGCTAGCTCCAGGCTTCCCAAGGGCTCAGCCTCCAATGCATAGAATTCAAGCCCTCCCTCCCTCCCTAGTCCCTTCTCTGTCAGATCGCCTTCCATCTGCTCTGTCTAGATTCCACAAGTAAACTCCTCTTTGTGCGTGCCCCCATTAGAACATGAGCTCCTCGGGGGAGTTTCTGCCTCTCTTTGTTGGCCCTTAGCTGAGGGCCTGGAACACAGTAAACACTTAATAAATAGTTACTGAGACAAAGATGAGATTGTCCCTGGGGCTTCAGAAGAAGAATAAGGGCGTGGACACAACTGGTCAGTGATTCAGGAAGGAAGCTGACCCTTGACTCTAGGGTCTGAGCAGTAACTGTAGCTAGGGTGGGGCCTGAAGGAAGCCCAGCGTGTGTGTGTGTGTGTGTGTGTGTGTGTGTGTGTGTGTGTGTGTGTGTGTGTGTGTGTACATACATACATGCTCGAAGGGGAGAGCCGGTGTTGGCGTGGACGGGAATCCCAGACCTGACCAGCACTCAGCTTGAGGGGCAGCCTGGGAAAGGACCGTAGAAGCCACTGAGAGCAAAGGAGAAGACTGAGGTGCAGAGCACGTGAAAGTCTTGGTCAAGGCCACTGGTTGTCCACAGAAGAGGCAGACCTGGACTCTAGGTTTTCTGATGACTCCAGCAGTCTCTTCGATGGACCACACTGCCTCTGGGAGGCACAGTTGTCAGGCAGGGAAAGAACGTAGCTGCCAGTCTCCTTCTGCCAAGACACAAGCTTTTTTCTAGGCTTAGCCTCATGAGGTCTATCTGCCCCCCAAACCAACATCCCATAGTGCACTTCCCACCCCAAATTTGCATGTATTTTATGTATATTTTGACAATAATAGATGGAACTCACACACTGCTGGCAAGGTTTGCAAAGTGCTTTCCACAACCAGAGATTAGGCTCTCTACTTAGCAAGTGAAAAAAGGGACTCAGAGGTTGTGGGGTACTAAGTGTGGGTGGATAAGCATCAAGCATTTGCTCTGAGGCCAGATTTGAACTCAGGTCCATCGTGGATCTGGGGCTGGTGCTCTATCCACTGCACCACCTAGCTATCCAGGGTTTCTTGATCCTAGGACCAATGTTCTATCCACTAGATGGTGCTGCCCCATTTCCAAGCTTGCATTCCCAGCAGCCTTTCAGACATCTTGAATGGGATATCCAGTAGAGATTGTAACCCAACCTATCCCAAACCCAACTCATGATCTTTCCCTTTTAATCCCCCCCTCCCCTTGCCCCCCCTTCTGTTACTATAGAGGGCACACCCTCCCCCGGCCCCTCAGGCTCACAACCCAGGAGTCACCCCTGACTCCTCCCCATCTCCCCCGCCATCCAATGTGGTGCCATCTTTGTAGCATCTCTCGAATATGCCCCCTCTTGCCTCCCCACTGGTGTGCGTCTGGACTATTGCAATAGTCTCTCCCCATTCTAATCTATCCTTCACCCAGTCTAATCTTGTCGCCCCTGCCCCCCACCCCACCCCATTCCATAAACTTGTGACCTCCAGGATCAAAAAGAGAATCCTTTGGCTTTTGAAGCCCTTTATACCTCGGCCTCCTCTTGTCTTTGCAGTCTTCCTATAATTGATGCCCTCCACATCCTTCGCCACTCAGTCACACTGACTTCTTTGTTGTGTCTTGCTCAACCCTCTCCATCTTTCCCCTCTGTTCATTTTCCCTGGATGGCCCCCCAGGGCTGGAACTCGCTCCCTCCTCTGTCTCTGACTCCTGGCTTCCTTCAAGTATCAGCCAAGATCCCACTTCTGCAAGAAGCCTCTGCCGATTGACAGCACGCACACTTAGCCCGGTGTCTGGCACAGCAGGCGCCCCGTAAATCTCTGCTGATTTGACTTATTCCCTCCTAGCACCTAAGCTTGAAGGCAGGGGCTGGTCCCTGTGCCTAACAGATAGCTTGTTGAACGAGTACCTCACCTGTCAATTGACCGAAAATACCCATTTTAGAAGTGAATGCCTGTTACTGGCAATTTGGTTCAACAAGCATGACTCGATGGGCAGGACTTCCAGCATAGAGAAATCAGAGACGGCCACATTCTGGAGCGACTGGCTTCCAACAGGGCTGAGCTTCTAGGGCTCTGGAAATTGTGGGGAGTTTCCTTGGTCCTGAACAAACACATTCTCTTTTGTTCATTTTTAATTTTTAGGCAATTGGGGTTAAGCGACTTGGCCAGGGTCACACAGTTAGTGTCAATCAAGCGTTTGGTCTGAGGCTGGATTTCAACTCAGGTCTGCCTGACTCCAGGGCCGGTGCTCTATCCGCTGTGCCACCTCACTGCCCCTCCACAAACATGTTCTAATCCAGTACCCAGTAGCTGTGTGATTGGGACCAAAGTCCGAGATTTCCTCATCCACAAAATGGGTACAAGACCCAGCTCACTGGGCTTCACGGGTAAGAGGGCTCCGGAATCCTGGGCCTTCTTCGTCTTGAGGACTTGAGGATTTAGAGCTGGACCGCTCTTAAATTTTGTAGACAAGTAAACCAAGGCCCAGATTTAAGACGACCATGCAGTCCTCTCATTGTTCAAGGCCTCATGTGTCACGGACCTATGCTTGGAAGGCACTTCAGCACCATCCAGCTTACATGAAAGGACTCTCTGTGAGAAGCTCCAACGGGATTCTGGCCGGGGGCGGCAGAGCCCCGATTCAAAGCCAGTCTTAACACAGTTTAGGAGTGTGAGCTGTCATTACTGATGCTATGAGGAGGTGAAGGGTCTTAGCAAGGAACAGGACTGGCAGGCCCTAGACTTGGAGGCCCGTTTGGGAGAGGCCACAGCGGCTCCAGCCTCCACACTGGCCCTGGGCTATAACACATTCCTTCCTCCTTGGGCCTGGTCCAGACGGGCAGAGCCCTCTTCTCCACTCAGGCCTCAGGCACAGTCTTCTTCAACCTCTAGCCAAAAAAAAAAAGGGGGGGGATGGGGTGGGGTGGAGGGTGGGATAATTCTGTGACTCCAGCCACACACCAAGGATATATCATTTTGGTTTTTAAACTGGCAAATGTCTGAGCTACCCAAGGATCACCGCACCTTGGATTTCTACTTAATAAAAATTCTATCAACAGCCTCTAATAAGTTCCCAGAAGTACAATACTCTCATATTTTGTGTCACAAACCACTCCGAAATGTGCTAGAAATAATCTTTATTATTATTAATGGTTATTTATAGAATACAAAAAATTAGTATGTCCATTTAAAAAAGAGTAACAATAATTAGTAAAAACATCACTTGTTGTCTTAAGAACAGGAAGGAGAGAATACAGAAAAACACACAAAATGATTAAGAGAGTTATATCACTGACCTGCATCCCTCCCTCTGCCCAGGAAAAGACCCAGAGAATCCCCTCACTCATTTACAGCATCTTGGCTCCAAGCTGCCGGGCAGCTTTTGCCCACAGGCAGCTCAGTACGAGGGATCTCTTGGTACGCTCCCTGCTTAGAGCATGACAGCTGCCACCGGTGCCACCGAGGGTGGGCACCAGGTCCTGCCGGCTCATGAAGATCTCGACATCCTTCATTCATTTTTTAATAAAGAAAGCTCCCACTCAGAGAAGGCAGCACAATGCCAAACATCTGGGAGAGGCTGAGAGAGCACCGGACAGCTTACATCGGGTCACCTTTCCCAGCAGCATGAAGGGAATGCAAAGTAAATTCCAGTGATGACACTTGTCCCTTTCCCTTAAGACACATTTCCTTTAAAATATGAGACTAGTAGTGACAGTAAAGTCTTGAAAGAAATCCCAAACCCAGTTCTGACTGCAACAGGGACATGTTCTCCCCTGTTGAAAGGTTTGGGCTGTTGGCCATTTTTCGGGGGGGGGGGAGGAATCAAACAAAATGTGACTAGAAAACAAGTGTTTTCCTTAAATTAAAATTTCCATTCAAATTGTGCTTAAAAGAGTTATGGTGTGGCGTTAAGGCCTTAAGTGACAGTGAATTCCTCCAGCTGTCCAGTTTGAATACAGGGTGGCAGGGAAAGCTCTTTGCTGACCAGCCAACCACACCAGCTGGACCCCCAACCTAAGGGAGGTCCCTGAACCAGCCTGGGGAATCCCAATGCTCTCGGCTCTGTGGGGCCCTGGTGCCACTGATGTAGGCCCTGGCTAAAGTGCTGGAGATCCTGGTGTTCCCAGAAGCCTCTGGTAGACCAGGCGGGTACGTGGGCCTAGGGCCCATGGGTGGTACAGGCTCAACCCAGAAAGCGAAACCTCCTTAGGGTTGAAAAGGAAATTGCCTCTTGGTTGACAACAGGAATTCCAAGCCCACCTGAATCTGCCCACCAGAGTTCCATCAACCCACCCTTGTCCCAGTCTTCTGTCACACAACAGCTGGCAAGCAGAAACTTGCCCGAGGAAAGGCTGTGGCATCCTGGAGGAGCTGATGGAGAGCATATGTGCGGGGGACTGCTCTCCCCAGCCATCCGGCAGCGGCAGCGAGGGCAAGCGGGGCGTGAGCTGAGAGCATCCAGCAGCAGCCTGGGGGCCTGGTTCCTCCCCTTCCAGGAGCCCCAAGAGGGAGTGTGACAATGTGTTTAGCAGAAGGAATGTGGATGATGTAGATGCCAAGCCCGCTGGGGTCAGAGAGGGGGATCTGAACCAGCTCTACTGCTCTGATCCCCCCCTGGAGGATTCTTTGGAGGCTGCTTCTCTCAGCTGGCTTGTTCAGACGGTAGCAGGCACTTTGGGGAGGCACAGAGGCCCGGGGCACAGGACAGCAGACGACACTGGCGGAGACCCTTACCCTGCCCAAGCCAACCCGGGTGGTGAGGCCCCACAATCACCCAAGGTATTGAACACCAAGTCCCAAGTCACCCGGCCACAGACGCACAGAAGAGGGAATCACATACATAAATTAGAGGAATAACTTAGCAGAGCATGGGGCTGTCCGTGCGTCTCTTGGCTGCTTCCCCAGCCAAGGGTGGGACAGACAGGAGCCGGGCCCCAAACACAGTGCTGGCTTCGCTTCAGGCAGGGTGCTCTGTTCTCTCTCCCCTTCAGCCCTGCTCCAGACTGTCCGTGGGCTGGACCGCAGCATATGCTGCTGGGCCCAGGGACAGCTGGCGACTGAAGAAGGAAGTTGTACGTTTGGGTTTCACACGCTTGATCTCCTTGCCTGGAAATTGAGAGGCAGGAAGAGATTTGGCTCAGCGGGGGCCCAGGATGGAAGAGCATTTGCATGGGGCCGCTGGCAAGGTGCCAGACCGCTGTAAGCAGGAGGAGCAGGAGTGGTCTGAAGGTCATTGTCACAGAGCACTGCGCTCAGACAGAACTGCCTTGGACCAATAGCTTAGCTCAGTGCTACTCCACGGGAACACGCCGCCCCATCCCCCTTTCCTGTCTCAGCTTGGGGAGAGGGTCCACAGAGGACTGGAGGTGACAAGCTTTAAAAAGGAGAGGAGACAGGTGTGGAACTGAGGTTTGGCTGAGAGCAGGGATTTGGAATATTCTGATAAAATCCAGTCAAGAACGGTACATTGTCCCTGCACCGGCCTGGGTATGCTGAGACTGGGGTGAAATCAAACCGAGAAGCCTTTCCACTGGTGAGGGCTAATTAGAGCAGCAGCCATGGGGGACTGTGGCGTCTACTTCCCTTCCATGGGTTCGGTGGAAACCAAGGTTACTGCAGCGGGCGTCTGAGAATGAGATGGGCTTTCTAGAACACACCTCAAAATCCAGGAACAACAGGCACCTGACCAGGGATGGAGTGTACCTGACAAGGGGCAGTTAGAATATGACTGCCGGGGGTGTCCCACCAAAGATAATTAAAAGAGACTTAAAATGAAAGGGAAGGAGAAGGGAGAAAACTGACATACCCAGACCCCACCCGGCCCCAAGAGCCCGGGGGGGGGGGAGAAAGCAGGAAGCCCTTCTCCTTTCTCCGCCCCAGATGGACACTGACCCCCTCCACGCCCCACACTTGTAGGAGGGGAAGCCGATCAGAGGCCCTGGTCTCCTATGACACTCTAGCCCAATGGGCCTCCCAATGGGTGGGAGTCAGGAAGACTAGAGCTCAAATCCAGCCCCAGGTACTGTCTGTGTGACCCTGGGCAAGTCACTTGACCTGTATCTGCCTCTGATTCCTCAAATGTAAAATGGAGATGACAGCAGCACCCAGATGAGAAAACATCTGTAAAGCGCTCAGCACAGTGCCTGGCACACAGCAGGTGCTTCATAAATGCTCGCCGACTGACTGTTCTCACCCATACAGAGGACCTGGTGGCTGGAGCCCTGGGATCGAATGACTAATCACTCCATCTTAAGACTCTGGGATGGGGGAGAGGACAAGCAGGCCCTGCCCCCCCAGACCTAGCCTGGAGAAGGGAGGCCTGGGAACGGAATTAGGGAAAGGGGAGGGTGCGGACCGGCCCAGGCTTCTTAGAAGGCAGGATCAGGAAATTTCTTAGGGGAAATTGTGCCTTGTTCCTGTTAAGTGAAAGGGGAGTCCTTGAGCACCAGGCGGCCGAGGCTGAGGCTGGTACGGGGACTGAGAGCTGGCAGAAGACTCGGCAGCAGTGATGGGGGCAGGAGCAGTCAGGTGACAGAAGGCTTCAGCTCAGATTCCCCAAAGAGGATTGCCACACAAGCAAATGGCATGGTATGGAGCAGCAAAGTGGCACCATGGATAGAGCACCAGCCCTGGAGTCAGGAGGACCTGAGTTCAAATCCGGCCTCAGACACTTGATACTAGCTGTGTGACTCTGGGCAAGTCACTTAACCCCAACTGCCTCACCAACAAACAAAACCAATCAAAGAAAAATATGAATGTGAATAGCATAGCACCTTTCCAAGGCCCCTTTTAAGGGTGACCAACTGTCAGTTCGAAGTGCCTGTGAATGATGTGGGGCTCCAAGTAATAGGCACAGAAGCTGTGTGTGTGTGTCCCCGTGTCCATTCTCCCCCTCAGATGCTGCGGCCACTGGTTAGAAAGTGACCCAGAGGGGCAGTGAGGTGGTGCAGTGGATAGAGCGCCGGCCCTGAAGTCAGGAGGACCTGAGTTCAAATCCGGCCTCAGACCAAACACTTGACACTTACTACCTGTGTGACCCTGGGCAAGTCACTTAACCCCAATTGACTTAAAAAAAAAAGTGACCCAGGCTTGGGTGGACTGTTAGGTCCTTCTCATTACTGCACTGGCTTTAGTGAGTGCCTAGGACATCACTACTTATTTTGTATTTCATAAGAGCAGCTAGAAGCCCAGGGCAGGTGACAGAGGATGAAGATGAAAGCACGGCCAGGCTCAGTAAAAGCGATCTGAAGTGTGAAGACCCAGAGGTACCGGGGGAGTGAAGAGAAGGTCCGCCAAAGCAGAGATTTTGTTTGAGCGCCAAGAGGTGTGTGGAAGGGCTAGAGCGGCTCAGGGTGGAGGGCACGAAGAGGAGGCGAGCCGAGCGGCCTGAGGCCCACTTTGCTGCCAAGAATAATTTTCACACTGAACAGAACAGAACAAAAATGGCCAGTTAGGAGATGCTCCCCAAGACAAGTATGGCGATGGGAAGAGAGCCCAGCAGCCCTCGAAGATGGCTAGGCAGGGATAGTGGACAGGCAGGGATGGACCACATCCTCAGATCCTGAAAGAAGTGACCAAGGGGACCGCGGAGCCACTGTCTGCGAGACCGTTACGTCTAGGCGACGCGCCACAAACACTGCATGCAGGTGACCAGTGAGAATGGAGGCTGCTGGTGGTAGACCGGCGAGCTCTGCCCACCTCTGGGATTGGGAGGGTGGAGGGGCTGTGGGCATGACAGAGAGACAGAGAGAAAGGAGAGAGAGGAAGGAGAGGAGCAAGGCCGGTGTGGTCAGGCTCATCTGGAAGAGGCCGAAGGGCCCGGCTTAATGGGGGGAGGGATGTGAGCATGGCCCAATGCTGTTCATCAATGGCTCAGACAGAAGCTGGGGGGCAGGTGCGCTCCTCAAATTTGCAGATGCCACAAAGCTTGGGGGGGAATGGCGACCCTACCAGATGACAGTCAGAATTCAAGAAGATCTCGTAAGGCCAGAATATTGGGCAGCATCTACTCGAATGCAGTTGAATAAAGGCACATGGATAGCCTTCGACTTGGGCTCAAAAAGTCAAGCTCCCCAGCAGAGGATGGAGGTGGGATGGCAGTCCAGGACCCTACGCCTGTGTTGGACAAAATCTGGACATTGCCCTCTCCCCGCCAGTGCCAGGCATCCTACTTTAGAAAGGCCACTGGTGGATGAGGAAGAGCAGATGGGGAACATGCTGGGGACCCCTTTGACGGTGCCACTGGAGAACTGGGAAAGGCCTGGGGACATTTACCTGGGAGAAGAGAAGACTCTGGGGGGGACACAAGGAGGTGAGGGTGTCAGAGGGAGGGGGCAGCTCTGTGTGGTCACCAGAGGGCAGAGCTCGTGGCAAGGGAGGCAAGTCGTGAAGAGGGAGTCCTGGCCTTGGCCCATTGGCCAACCCCAAGTGGAAGGGGCTGCTTTGGTAGGTCAAGACTGACCCTTTACATGGAGCTAACAAAAGCTGAAGAGGATGTGTGCCTGTCCAGCTCCCTCCCCCCACTGCCCTGGATGCCCACGTGGCTTGGCTGCGGTTCACTGGTCTCTGTCATCCTCTTTCCTCCTGGTGGTGGGAAGCCCACCCCCCACCCCTCCTCCCGCTCACCGTCATCCACATAATCGATGGTGGCCAGGTGCTGGGTCCGGCTGCAGACTACACTGCTCTGCCTCTGGAGCTTATGGCGCTGAGAGGCGGTGGGTGGCTGGGGGCTGGCGGCGGGGCTGACCTTTGTCTCCTGTGCCAGGGTGGGCTCCTTGGCTAGGCTCAGCTCGATGCAGTACTCGATGAGGCCACTCATCAGCTCTGCCTAGGAAAGCCGAGGAAAGGAGAGGGCAGAGCAGGCTGGGAGACCATGGGAGGTGGAGGCCTGGGCTAAGGACACCGAGCCAGGTGGGACTTGGGAGGCACAGAGGAGACCCTGCACCATTCACAGCTCTCCGAGCCTGTCCCCATCCCTGCCCACAGGGACTCAGAGGAGCCTGCTCTGTGACAGGAGCCAAGTCAGCTCATGGCCTCTTCCGTAAAATGGGCCCGATCACAGTTTCACTGTCTACTTCACAGGGTTATAAAGCTATGCAATCTTGGTTATAAACCCAAGTGTAAGTTAGTATGATTACCACCTTTTACAGGGAGGGGGACTGAGGTGAAACACAGAATAAACAAGATCATGAAAGGAGGGAAAAAAACTCACAAAACCTCCCAAACTGCCGCAGACCAAAGTGGTCTCCCATTGGGCCAAGGCTTCCTCCCCTGGCTCTGATGGAGCCTCCTCCAAGCTGGCAAAACAGCCAAGAGGCCGGAGAAGGGCGAGGAGCAGGACCTGAGCCCTTCAACACCCCAGGGCTCCAGAGGCAGGAGCCACTGTGAGCGCCAAGGTGACCCAGAGCCCTGGCTCGGCCCGACTTTCCTCTGGGTACATGTGAGCAGGCCCCCAGAAGCGGAGCCCCAGACATCACAGCTGCCAGGCTGGGCTCCTGGCCCCAGAACCCCAGGCCACCTTCGAGTTCCGGGTAGCCTTGCCCTGACCCTTCCAACGCTCTCCTGGAGCGGGGCTGATGCCACCCAGTGAGAGGCAGCCTGGCCCTGGCAAAGAGCCAGAGGCCCTGAGTTCCAATCCTGGCCGGGGGAGGGGGACTTTGCTGTGGGCCTGCCGGAGGTTTAGCTACAGAGTGCCGTGGCTCTGCCCCCTCCGCTGAGGCCGCTACCTGCTTGGAGTAGACCT
Source organism: Phascolarctos cinereus (assembly GCF_003287225.1). Lineage (NCBI taxonomy): Eukaryota > Metazoa > Chordata > Mammalia > Diprotodontia > Phascolarctidae > Phascolarctos > Phascolarctos cinereus. The sequence continues at coordinate 256,240,050 of NW_027556402.1, read as the reverse complement.
TCAGGAGCCTGTTGACAGGCGTGCCCTCACTCTCCCCATCGAACTCCAGCCACAGGATGGGCTCCTCATCGCCCGAGCAGGTGTAGTCCCAGGACAGCTCCTGGAAGCGCAGGCCCAGGAGGACGTGCTGGCAACGAGACAGGGAGGGAACGGTCCGAGGTCACGGCCACTGACTGGGGACAGCCCGGGAGGCCTATGAGGAAGTGCTCTCCTTGCCAGTGGCAGGGTGAAATTTTGAGTTAAAAGAGAGGAGAGCCCTGCGGCTCTGGGAGGGCTGTGTCCTTCAGAACCTTCCGCAGGATAGCAAAGAAGAAGGGGGGTAGATGTGCGAGGGGACACAAAAGAAGCCGTGAGGCAAACAACAAAGGCTGGGGAACGGACTGATGCTGCAAAGGGTCACGTGATCTCACCTGAGCCCCACAATCACCCTGGGGGTCAGCAATGCGGCAGTGGGAGGGAATGTCCAAGGCCCGTCAAAGTGTCGGACAGAGCCCAGCACCGTCGGCTGCCGTGGAGCGATGGGCAGAGCACTTTGTAAACTACACCGGGGAGGCTGTCTCCCCGGGCCCACTCCAGATCCTGACAAGATGCAGGGACCCCCAGTGTGGGCCCCAGCAAAAGTGTACCTTCTCCTTGGTATCGATGACGTGGACGCCCTCCAGGTTGATGGCCACGGTCACGGCCTTGCGCCCACCCCGGTGCAGGAAGCCTTGGGCCGGCTTGTCGACCTCGCCACAGAAAAATGCGCACCTAGGGGGCACAGGGGTGGCCAGCATTAGTCTTGGAGCCTCGCCACCTCAGAAAGGCCCCTCCCCGTGACTCACCCATAATAGGGCAGCTCGTGGCACTTGAGTAGGTAGGCCCGGTAATGCCTGGTGAGCAGCTCAGCCTCTGGGCCCTCCGCCTCTTCCTTCACCTCCTGGTAGGCACTCAACAGGCCCTGCTCCCCGGGCACCAGCTGGGGTCCCCGGCTCCGGAAGGCTGTGAAAAGGCTGTGAGGCCGCTTGCAGAGATGGGCAGGCAGGAAGGAGTCAAGCTTCTCTCTAGAGGGCAAGATGGGCACTGTCGGGGTGGGGCCACACCTGCAGCCTTGCCAAGGCAGCAAGCCCCCAAAGCCCTTGTGGGCATCAGGCCACGAGGCTTCCGTCTGCCACAGCAATACTGATATCCTGTGCAGGACAGCTTTTGGCCTCTGGTGGTCAAACTGAGGGCACTGCCCCCAGGCAGGACTCCTTCCCCCCTGGGGAGGTGACCCCCCGGCAGCCCCCAGGAAGAGAAGGCTTTCTGAACATCCTGTTGTCATCAGGGCCGGTCTCTACTTAGAAACTCTGGTAAGCGGGTGGGACATGGCCCAGGCTTCTGCAGGTGGGGAGCAGATGGCTCATCAGAGGGAGAGGGGACAACGTGGAGAAAGGCAGTGGCCCACAACTGGAGAAGGCCAAGGGTTTAGGGAGTACAGGGCTAGGGACAGGCAGGCCGCTGCCGGAGGCCCAAGGTCCCTCACTGAGCTGGCCCGGCCTTGGAGCCTCAGGTGTGCATTAAACTGAGGAGACAGGCAGCCCCTCAGACCGTGAGCGTCCAGACCCCAGCCAGGGCACATCTGATCCTGCCTCCCTCAGAAGATCAGGGTTCAAGTTCCTTGCTGGGGTCTCCTCTGAGCCTCACTACTTCACCTAGGTCAGACCCCTCTGGTGGTCTTTCTGGCGAAGCCTGGGGGCCTCTTTCCTCAGAATGCTTTTAAATACTTGAAGGAAATGCTAAGTGTCAGTTAGAGTGGGTTAAGAGAAAGTATGTACTTCCCCTTCAAGTTCAATGAGCCCTGATCAGTCCTTACTTCACGGCACAGGCCATCTGCTGGCCTTGGCGGTAAGGCCCCAGTTCCAGCCGGCACACCAGGGCCCCGAGCTTCTCACAGTCCTCCACGTCACAGGGATAGCGCACCTCCAACACATTGAACTTGGCCTCTTCATACAACAGCCTCAAGATGTCCTCATTGTTGACCTAAGAAGCAAAGGGTCCTCAGACAGAGGCCTGGCCCGGGAGGCCAGAGCAGGGCCATGGGAACATAGGAAGAGTGGAGGGAGATGGGAGAGAAGGCACAGACAGAAAGCACCTTGGGGAGTCTGTTCTGGGCTCTGTTGGGGCCAGGCAGTCTCACCTGCAACTCCTTCCGCTTTGGGAAAAAGACATTCCTTCGGAACTGTAGCGAAGGCTCATCTGGGGACAGAGACGAGAAAGTCACTGGCTCTGCCCTCTCCCCAGATGCCCCAATTCTTTGTCCAGCCCCGTTTCTCTTGTTCTGCCTTTGCTCCCATCCCACATTCTTGCCTCACGTACCACGATTTATTAAGGGGACTCATTGGGGACACTACGGGTGATCTTTTCCTGAGGCTCACCTCAGGGGGAAGGGACGATGGCTAGCCTTTGAAATCATCTGCCAGCTGCAGGGGCAAAGAGCTTTCTGTTCATCTCAGGCCTGCTCCACCAAGCCTAGCCCGGCTGTGGCCTAGCTAACCAGCTGGCCGCCAGAATGTCCTGGGCTCTGGAAGGTTTGGGGACGAGGCCAGGAGGGACTGTGGGGTTAGGCTCCACAGCTACAGGTCCCATGACGTGGCTTGGGCTTCACTCGGGCTAAAGGCCAACACTCCTGCATTAGCGCATTGGACTTATTTCAAGAGGAAACCTGCCCCTGCTAACCTGAAATGGAAAAAGGAGGAAGGGAGGGCAAAGAGAAGTCCAGGGGTGTGAGGAAGGGAGGTGCTACAGACCCACAGCCATGTCATCCTCTGGGGCGTCCGTGAAGCGAAACAGCAGGTCTGGCCACTGCCGGCACACCTTGTATGGCTGGTGTTTGGGTTTCAGCTGCACCTCTGCCAGAGAAGCAGAGAAGGGTACTTCAGTGGGGTAGCAGCAGTGCCTCCGGAAGGTGCAGACCCCTCCCTCCCCTCCCAGCTCCCTCCTGGCTCCTCAGGATGCCTCCAGCAAGGCTGAGCTGTGAGGAGAACAGGACAGGCCTGGGTGGGGGGTGGGGGGGTGGCTCAGGCCAAGCTGAGCCGAGCCAAACCCTGCAAGGCCCCGCTCTCCAGAAACCAAAGATCAGGCAGGCCTTTGAAGGAGCAGCTCCATGTTAAATGTATTGGCCCAGAACCCCCCTCCTCCGGCACCTGTCTACACTGTCTACATGGGAGGCAGCTGACTCGAAGTCCTGTTGACACCTGGTCAAAGTGATTTTGTCGTCCAGAATTTGGGCGCAGTGGAAAAGGGCTTGGATTTAAAACGAGAGGAACAACAGGGTTCAGATCCCACTGCTGCCTCTTTCCTGCCATGTAAGCTCTCGGGCCTCAGTTTCCTCCTCTGTAAAATGAGGGGCACAGACTCAATGACCCTGGAGGCTCTTCTCCCCAGCACCCCTTCCCCGCAACATTTTACTCTGCGGCACTTCCTCCCCCAGGGGGGCCCTGTTCAGATCCTCAGCTCTGATCCGCTCTCCCCAGCCCTCTTTCACCTCCACCTGCTGCCCTGCTGCAGCTGCCCAGGCACGCACAGCCTTCCTGGGAATCTTCCAGGCCTCCAGCTGGTGGCTGTCCTCTCCTTGGCCTTCAGGGTCCTGCCCCTGCCCCCAATTCCCCCTAACATGTCCCCAACCCCCTTCTTCTTCTTTTTTTTTTTTGCTTTTTAGGCAACTGGGGTTAAGTGACTTGCCCAGGGTCACACAGCTAGTAAGTGTCAAGTGTTTGGTCTGAGGCCGGCTTTGAACTCAGGTCCTCCTGACTTCAGGGCCGGTGCTCTATCCACTGCACCACCTAGCTGCCCACCCCAACCCCCTTCTTCAGTGCTTTCCGATCTCCCCAGCCAAAAACTTCTCTCTAATGGCCTCGCTCCCATATTCCCCAGCTCTAACCTTGTTCCTTTTCCCAGGGGCCCCTAGGGTCAAGCTGCCAGACTTAGTTCTGTGGTTCTGCCACCAGCATCTCCCTGGAGAGGAGGAGCTCCTGGGGGCACAGCCCTGTACACAGTGGGCCCCCTATGGCTGAGTCATCGGGACACCTGGGCCCTATGCTGGCTGCCCTGCCCGGGGCCCGAGGCTAGGAGGTGGCCGGGTCTGATTCCACTGTCATCATCTTTCTGTCTTTGAGTGTTCAGGCTTTCAGGTGCTAGTTCTTTTCTTCCCACCATCCCCAGGGACCTTTGCCCCCGATGCCTCACTTGGCCTCTCTGAGCTGCTGGGCACAGCCAGGGAAGCCTGCTGATGCCACACTGGGCAGTCAGTCTGGGTCTCGGCTTGTCGGGCCATGAAGTTGTCTCAATGCTCGCTGTGAGCCTTCCACTCTCTTTGGTATGCCCAGAGCCAGGGAGGAAAAGGAATTCCAGGGGGAGCAGAGTCAACCCACGCCAGGGTGCCTCAAGTCAGACAAGTGGTGGATTCCCACAGCTGGAGAGTCAGGAATGTGCCCAGAGCTGGGGAGGGGGAGGAAGGCAGAGAGGTGCAAGACAGCAAGGGGAACGTCAGCCAGCGATGGCACGCCCCCACTTTTCCCTCATGGTACTGTCTATGTAGGGGCAGAGCGGAGAGGGGAAGGGGTTGGGCGGCTGGCAGGGGGAAGCCCCACCCCCAGGGCCTGGAAGATGGAGACAGGCCATGGGGCAGGTAAGGATGAGAACTGGGGCTGTTGAGGAGGGCAGACCGGTGGGCAAGGCCCCAAGGAGGGAGCAGGGGGAAGAGAGCGTCTGGCCCGGCTAGCCGCCAGCCAGGCTGCCTGACTCCTCCCAAACGACTTGGTCCCTGACAGACGATGGCCCCCGCAAGGTGGCAGCCCCCCTTTCTAATTCCATGCTGGTCTTTGGGGCAGGGGCCGTCAGCCTCAGAATCAACAAAGATGACCAAAGTTTGAGCTCCAGGGCATGGTATTATGAAGGCCCCTGCGGCCCCTGCTTTGAAATGGGTGGCTTATGCCTGCTCTACCACCTGGAGGGGCTGAGCCCGCCCCCTCAAGGGGAGGGCAGGTCTTCTCTAGTGCTAAGGCTCCATCAGCTCCTGCCCTCCTCCCTCAATGGAAAGAAGGGCAACCTAAGGGTGCCGAGACGGGGGACCTCTGAGATCATCTGGTCCCCCTCTTTGGGTACAGATGGAGAAACTGAGCCTCAAAGAAGTGACGGGAACTGCGCAAGGTCATATATCAAAACAAGAATTTGAACCCACATCCTTGGACACCAAAACCAGAAATAAAGCAGACCTCCGACTTCTAAGGCTCAGGCCTGGCTTCGCCCTCACAACAACCCTGGAGGAAAGGGCTATTGTTATCATCATCCCCATGAGTCAGACAGAGTTCAAGTATCTTGGGCAGTTCTTCCTGCCTCTGGGTCTGTTCTCTGCATAGCCCCAGGACCTTGCAGATCGGGGCTGTGGAGGCAGTAACAGACTTGGGAATATGGCCCTTCCCAGGCTGCTGAGAGGCTCGGAGACAGAAGTCTGGAAAGTGCTTTGCAATCCCTGAAGGGCTCTGTTAGCACCCAAGACCTTCGCTGTATTTCCAGTTCCCACACCTGTGAGTCATCCATGCCCCTACCCTGGGTGCCCGCTCTCTGTCCCACTGTGCCCCTGGAAGTGGGAGTGATTACTTTCGCAGCCACTTTGGGCTTCATTCCTGGGTCCAAAGCACCCTAAGCTCACCTCCAGGCTCCCCACACAACACTGGCAGGGGCCTGGGAAAGGCCTTCCCTGTTAGCTGATTTGCCGAGGTCTCCACCTGAAGCCCGAGAAAATTACATCCAGATACAACACTTTGTTTCCAGAAATAGCCCTTTCCATGTTCCAATTCATAAGATCACAGGTCTAGGGCCTGGGAGACCTCAGAAGCCACAGTCTTCCCCCTCATCTTACAGAGAAGGAAACTGAGGCCCAGAGAGGGGGAGTGACTGGGCCCCACAGGCAGTGAATGCCAGAGGTAGGATTCAAACCCAGGGCCACTGACTCCAAAGCCATCCAGCTGATAATACCCAAGGGTCCTTACCAAGCAAGGGTGAGATAAGCCACAGGGCAAAGGCCTCTACTGCGATGTCAGGGAGCTGCAGGGCCTCACGGATGGTGCGGTGAAGGTCCTGGGCAGTGATGGAGGCCACATTCTCCACGGCCAGGGGCACCACTGTGTCGTCCATGAGGTACACGAGCACGTCAGCCGCTGTAACACAGACCAAGGTCATGCTGCTGCAGCCCCAGCCTCTTGGGGGCAGCCAATCCCTGAAGACACCCGCCCCGCCCCGCACCCTGTCAGCCATGCAGCTTCCAGCTGCACCAGCTTCCAGCTGCACCAGCCTTGGAGACCCGGGGCCTGCTGGGTAGAGAGGGTCTCTGGGCTCTTCCGTGAAACCAGCCCTGCTCCCCAGAATGGGCACCTCTTGCCAAGCACCCCCAGTGTTTAGCATGGTGCCTTGCATATAGTAGGGACCTAATTAATGCTGGCTCACTGATCAAAGGAGCTCAGCCTGTGCCTGCAAAGGCCTGATGTCTGCCAGCCGTGTGAGCCTAGGCAAATCCATGAACCTTCCTGGGCCTCAGTTTACTCATCTGCAAAGTGAAGATCTTTGCAGTCCTGACCACGCAGAGCAAAGAAACTACTCTGTAAGGCTTACAGTAGTACAGCAACGTCTGCATGTTTGGGAGGGCCACAGCCCCACTGTGTGACCTCAGCAAATTCACTAGCGCCCCTGAGCCTTTACCTCTTCCCCCATAAACTACGAGTGATGTCAACAGTCAGTGATGGAGGGGTGCTGGGGAGATAGGCAAACACATGCAGTCTTGAGGGAACTTGGGCCCTGGCCCCTCAATTCTGGCAAACCCCGTGGTGTCGTACTAGAAGCCGCTGAGTTGTGTGGCCTGTCTGCCCCGCTGACGCCAGTCTGAGCCCCCACCCCAAGCGGCCGACAACAAGGGAGCCTTGAGGGCAGGAGAGCAACAGCAGCAAACAGTAAGAGGCAAAGTGGGCTCCGTGGGGGGCAGCTCCACAAACCGTGAGGATGGTACTGGTGATGTAAGAAAATGTAAGTTCAGAAGCCTGAGAGGTGGAGGGAAACCGTGGGTACGGACACCCAGCAATATGGGGAAGGACACAACGGGGAAGCTGCCAGCTGGTCACAAGGAACAGCAGAACTCTGGTCTACATGGTGGCCAGTCTGCCAGGCTGAGGCTTGGCCTGTCCACTCCTCTCCAGGGAGGCTTCTATGGGGGAGGATGGTCACTAGCAAGTGAGCGGGACGGAAAGGAGAGATAAATACTCCCCCTCACCCCAATCATGTCCAGGAGAAAATACGAGCCCTGTGTTTGGGCTTCAAGGCCCTTCATCAGCTGTTCCCTCCCACCTCCCTGCCAGTCTGGCCTCTGAGCTCCCTCTCCCAGCTCCAGGCCTTCTCTCTGGCTGTGCCCTCCCCCAGGCCCTCCTCTCCTCTGCCAACTGACCTCCCCCAGTCTCCGGAAGCCCTCCCCAGCCACTCTCAACTCCAGGGCCTTCCTCTGCTCCTTATTTCCCGCCTGTCCTGTCTGTAGCTGATTTGCATAGGTCAGTTTGCTCATCAGCCCCCTCCTCTGATTCTCAATTTTTACCTTTCTTTGTGCTGCCAAGGCCTGGCACACAGTAGGTGCTTAACTTAATGACCTTTAAGTATCATTTCCATCCAAGCTTTCCTTTTCCTTAATAGCATAGTCCAAGTCTCAGAGATGGGGTGGGGTGGGGGGCAGATGCCCCATCTCCAGCCCCCACTCACCTCAGTGGGAGTTAAGTACCTCCTGCCAGGGGCCACTGCCTGGCCTGTGGGTGGGGATGCAGCACATGGACACCAGATGATTTGGGGGAGACAGCACGAACAGCTGGCAGGCAGGGATACTCAGAAAAGCTTCACAAAGGAAATGGCCCCTGAGCTGACTCACCGAGGAAGCTAGGGATTCTCAAAGCTGGAGGGGAGGAGGGAGGGCATTCCAGGGTTGGGGTTAGCCTGTGCAAAGGTGTGGAGATGGGAGATAGCACCAAATCCAGGGACCAGTAAAGAGGCCAGTTTGGCTGAAGAAGCCACACGTGAAGAAAGTGTGGCCAGACTGGTGGGCGGGAGCTGAGCTGCACGGTCTGCAGTGGAGCCTGGGCCTTGGGCAGTGGGGGAGGATGGAGAAGTCAGAGACTCAAGGCCGGGTGAGGGGTCATCAGGGTTTGGATCCCGAGTGGAGACAACGAGCCAGAGGCAGACAGGCTGAGAGGGAAGGAAGGTGACGGGATGATGGAGGCACTGAAGTGGGATGAACACAGGGATGAAACAGACCCCTGGAGGCCAGGAACAGTGGCCGGGGGAGAGATGTCCATCGGCCCCCAAATCAGCCTGTCCGCCAGCCTTTGGGAGAGGCCTCAGTGGGCTGAGGCTGGGGGTTGGAAGGAGTGCAGGAGCTGGCAGAGATGACACCCTCCTCCTCCTCCATTTTCTGCTTCACTTCTCGAGCTCCTCGGGCCTATTCCAGAGTCTGGCCCTCTGGGGGCAGTGAATAAATGCTTGTCTGGTTCAATTGGTCCTCAGGGCCAGGGGTGGGATTCCAAGCCAGGCTAATGCTCTACTTGGGGTTCATCTGTGGGGAGCAGAGGAGCTCACCAAGACAGAGTGAGTGCAGGAAGAGCAGGGGCCTAGGGGCAGGCATTTAAGACACACGCCCCAGGTGCCTGGGCAGAGCCCCATCCATCAATCCTGGCCAAATGTGGAGTGTCTGAGTGCCGAGTCAGCTCACAGAGGCCCCAGAAGATCATGGAACGAGCCGTGTCGGGAGCCGCACAATGCCCTCCATTCCCCTGGCTGGGCGGGAGACTTCAGCAGCTCAGGGACCTGGGTTCAAACTGCTTGTTATTCACTGCTCACGTGACCTTGGATCAGTCTTTCATCTCTCCGGGCCTCAGGTGCCTCCACAGAATGAGAAGCCTGGATGGCCCTGAAGGCCTCTTCTAGCTCCAGATGTGACCCTATGACTCGTTCCACTAAAAAATTCCCAGTAGCCGATAAAGGGAAAAAAACCTTGGCAAGACAGGAAGGGTCAGGGAAAGAAGGTGCCCTCTTGGAAAGCCAGCTTTCCCTACAAAGGACAGGGCAGGACTGACCAATGACACAGGCCAGCAGAAGCCTTCCAAATCACCACCAAGAGAGGAAAACAAAGGAGGCCCTGGAGAGCTGGCCGCCTGGAGGACACAGAGAACGAGGGGGGAGAAGAGCCAGGCCCAGCTCCCCAGATGCTAAGCCTTGCGATGACTCAAGTTCTCCTGTAAAATGGGGACAATCCCAGCTTTGTGAAGCCCCACTAGGGCCTCTATGTAGACATGCCCACGGCTAAGGGGGGGGGTCAGCCTGGAGGATGCTTGCAAACTGGACTTTTAAAATCTTACCCGACCATGAGATGATGGGTAAGTAACGACGACGATAAATAATGATGAGAGCATGCACCGACACGGCGCGTGAAGGTTTCCCAGGTGTTTTACGTTTTCTCACTGATTCTCACAACCACCCTGGGAAAGAGGTGCTATTACATATATCTGTTACACATAAAGAAACCGAGGCAAGCAGAGGGGGAGTGACTGGCCCAAAGGTCTAAGGCAGGATATAAACTGAGGTCAATCAAGAAATGAACATTTATTAAACACCTCCTATGTGCCAAGCCCTGTGCTAAGCCCCAAGGATACAAAAAGAGGCCAAAGATAGGCCCTGCCCTCAAGGAGCTTACACACACATACGGGACTCCAAGGGCCATCCCACTAGCCCCCCATCCCCAAACTTCCTCCCTAGTCTCTCTTTTTCCAGCAGACGGACCCCACTCCTGGCCTCTGCCTCATCTCCTCTCCCCTCCCTCCCTCACTTCTCACCCGCTGCGGTCACTGGTCAGACCCTGCCCTCTCCCAAGTCGCCCCCCTCAGCCCCTCTGGGGCCTCAGGCACTCCTCTCGGGAGATTTCGTGACCCTGCGTGCCCCTTGTTCTCCTCCCACCTTCTGGGCCAGTTCTCATGCTTCTCTGCAGGCTCCTCGATCATCACAAGACTCTCTCCTGGGCCTTCTCTTCCTCTCTCTGTGACCTCATTAGCACCTGTGGGTTCATTCCCATCCCATGCAGATGACTCCCAGATCTCTGCATCCAGCCCTAACCTCTCCTGAACTCCAGGCCTGCCCATTAATGTGAACTGGATGTTCTAGAATCATCTCAAACTCAACCCGTCCAAAACAATTCGTTATTTCCTTCGTCTGGACTCCTCATCTCCCATCAGCGGCCAAGGCTGGTGGACTCCCTCGCTTCACACTGTCTCTCCTGTCTGCCCCCTTCCCTCGGGTCCCTGGCCTCTCCAATCCCCTCCCCACAGGTGCCAGGCCCTCTTCTGCCCAAGTTGCTCCCTGTAGTCTCTAGAATCAAAAAGAATTCTTCACAACTGGCCTGACCCTCCCAGACCTCCCACGCATCACTCCCGGTCACACACTTCATTGTCCAGCCTGACTGGACACGAGCTCCCATCACTGCCAGGGCACGCGCTCCCCACCCTCCCCTCTCAGGACCCCCAGTCTCTCTCAAAGCTCAAAGATCCCTCCTACCGGCCTTTGCTCATCCTCCCAGCAGCTGGTCCCCACCCCCCACAAGCAGCTCTATTTAGGGACAGGGATGGATTGGGATTTGGAGGTAAAAGGACTTCTGTATGAAGAACTCCCAGAGTGAAGGCTTGATGCCAAAGGAGGAGGGGAAGAGGACCCACCTCGGGCTCCCACGGAGGACACGCTGCTGCGATGGGAGCGCTCTGCTGGTCCGGGCGGCCCCGAGCCCCCCTCGCCTCCTTCGCTTCCCTCCATCTGCAGAGAGAGGAGCGGGTTAACAAAGCTAATGGCCAGCACTTATGCAGCGCCTACTGTGTGCCAGGCTGTCACCGTCCCTTCTCACAGAGGAGGCACGGCCTTGAACCCGGGGCTTCCTGACTCCAGGCCCAGCCTCTAAAGCTACTTCCCAAGCTGGGGGGGGGGCGGGGGAAATGGCCGGTCCAGAAACCGTGGGGGGGGCGGGGGAAGGGCCAGGGCTGGGGCGGGGGGAGGGGGGGCTCAGGACTCAGTCAGCCCAAGCCCCTCATTTGGCGGGGTGGAGCTGAGGTCCACAGAGCACTGGGAGGGAGGAGGGTCAATGCCAGGCTGGGGAAGCTCGAAAGAGCCTTTGGAGAGGATGGGGGGGGGACCAGAGCAAGGCTGAGGGCTGGGGGTGGCGGTGGGACAGATCGAGGCTGAGAACTGGGAGGGGGAAGAGGAGTGGGACCAGAGCGAGGCTACGTAAGAAGTGAGGCGGGGGAAGATGTCAGAGCGAGGCTGCAGAGTGGGAGGGGGACCACCGGGAGGGGGAGAAGAGGGATGTCAGAGAGAGGCTGAGGCGGACCGGGCAGGGAAAAACCAGCTCCCCCACCACGGAAGCGGGCAGTCGACAGTTGAGTTGGAGGTCGGGGGCTCCCACCCCAGGACGCCGGGGATCGGTCTCCCCGTCTGCCCCACTGGCCCCAGAATCTCACCTCAAATCGGACCGGGCGGCTTCGGGTATACGGAAGGGACTGTAGCAGGAAGCGCCAAGCCCAACGGTTCCCGCCCCCTCGGCTTAAGGGAGCCAATCTGAGGCCAGAGATGCAGCGCGTGCGCATCTCGCTGGCGCCTTCGGGAATGTTGGGTCCCACCCCTTAGGCCTCCCACGTGATTCTGCCCGCAGGGCACTTTGGGTGTTTTGAGTGCTGACTCTGGTCTGGAACCTGTGGGAAAAACACCATTAGACTGGGAGCTAGCTCATCCTTTATCGTTCTGGGTTTTCTCAGCACCTCTGGTGCAGTGGATAGAGAGCCTGAGTGTGATAGAGCTGTGTGACCCTGGACAAGTCACTTCACCCTGTTTGGCTCTGTTTCCTCATCTTTAGAATGAACTGGAGGGACAGCTAGGAGGCGCAGTGGGTAGAACGCTGGCCCTGAAGTCAGGAGGACCTGAGTTCAAATCCGCCCTCAGACCAAACACTTGACACTTACTAGCTGTGTGACTCTGGGCAAGTCACTTAAACAAATTGCCTAAAAAAAAAAGAGAATGAAGTAGCAAATCATATGACTTAGGCACAGGTTATATGAAAAGCATACATTTCCTGGTTTATGATCAGAAAAGGAAGTGGACTGATCCTGTACCCATCAGGGTAGGGGATAAGAGATGGATAGCCCACGTGCTGCTTGTATAGCCACAAGATGCTGAAAGACCTGCAGAAGACTTCCAGAGTGCTGGGTAGATCTTTCATGGAAGATTTGTGAGAAGATATGGACAAGACTCACATAAGATTAAAAAAAAAAGAAAGAAAGCATGAATGAGAGCAAAGAGATAAGAAGTCAAAGAAGATGAATGGTTCTCAAAAGAATTGCATACCATCAGCCACCAAATGAAAGACCTCTAAGACACTAATAAAAGAAATTCAAGCTAAAGCAACCTGAAGTTTCATTTCATACATCCCGAGATAGAAAAGACGATCAAAGATGTTAGTAGTCAATGCTAAAGGGCTGTGGGAAGACAGGTACTTAAATATATTGCATGGGTATCATCATTATGGGAAATAATTTTTAATTGTGTGAGAAAAATCACTACAATTGCAAAGGGCCTGGCACACAGAAAGCACTTAATAAAAGTTGACTGATTAATTGACTACTACTGAACTTCTGAAGTGCACCAAGGTATTCAGAGCAGCCGTTTTTGTGGTAGCAAAAAACAAAAAAGAAAATGGGTGTCCATTAATTAGAGGATGGCGAACAGGTAAGCCCATGTCATTTCTATTATTGTTTCTGTTTCCTCACAAGTCACAGAAGAACGTCTTTAGCTGTTCAGGAAGGAGCTGTGCATGGTTCCAGTACAGTTGATAGTCAAGAAACAGGAATTGAGGAAACTTGGGGCAAGAGACAGAGTCACTCCTGCCTGGAAGCTACTGGCTGGACTGGATGAACCTCTGTCCTCCTTCCACAGTACAAGTCATTCTCTCTCCTAGCCTTCCCTAGTGGATGGGTGAAACATCAAAGGAAATACCCGGAGGGAAATACCCTAGTCTTTGTTCTCAGCTCCCTGCCGCCATGAAAGGTCTCAGTGTAGACACTGAGCTATTTCACCAAACAAGCTCTGAGGTAAGTGGTATCTTCAGAGGCAGGATGAAGTCAGTCAGCCCTAAGGGAAGCCAAGCACGGGAAAGTCTTTGATATCAGCCTTCAGCTAAGAGGAGGCTGCAGCTCCCTTAGTGGGACTAAAGCTCTATGGGGGAGAACCTTTGGGGTGAGGATTAGGAGAAGGCTCAGAAGTGGGCCCATTCCTCTACCCATGAATATGAGATCTTTGTCCCTTCCTTCGTGCTTGTCCTCCCATCTGGAAGACACAGTGGCCTAAGAGAAAGTGTGTAGGGGTATGTGAGCAAGGAGAGACTGGTGAGGACAGGGCTGGACCACAGGTTGTAAAATTGGAAGGGACCCCAGAGACCATCCAGGCCAAGGATTTGTAACCTTTGTTTGTGTCATGGACTCCTCTGGCAGCTTGGAGAAACCTGTGGTGAAGCCTTTCTCAGAATCATGGTGTTTTTTAAAAAAATTTTTAAATTAATTTATTTTGATTTATTAACAATCACTTCCATAAGCTTTTGAGTTTTAAATTTTTCTGCCCCTCCCTCCCCACCTTCCCCCCCAAGACCTCGAGCAATCTGATATAGGTTCTACGTATACATTCCTATTAAACGTGTTTTCACATTAGTGATGTTGTAAGGAAGAAGCAGAACCAATAGGAGGAACCACCAGAGAATCATGTTTTTAAATGCATAAAATATACTATATAAGATTACAGAGAAATCTTATTATATTTAAAGTGTTCAAATTATTTTCAGAATACAAGGTCAGGGGTCCTAGCTCAAGAACCCCTGATGTAGTCCAACTTTTTCATTTGTAGATGAGGTAAGAGGCCCAGATTGGCTAAACGGTTCACTCAAAGTCCCAGCTAGTAAGTGGCAGGGTCAGAATTTGAACCCAGATCTTCTAGCTTCCCGTCCAGCCAGTGCTCTGGTCCTCAGGGCCAGTTCAAGCATTCAGCAGAGTTCTGATGGAGAGCTAACTCCCCTCCCTCTTCAGCGTGTTCTAGGCGAATCCGTGGGCCCTGGGAAGATGGGGAAGACAGTGCCCCCTTTTCTCCCCATCTGTGTAGAGCAATAATAATGTTCATAGCTCGTGTTCACAAAGCTGCTTTAAGTTTTCCCCAGCAGTTTACCCACATTAGCTGATTTCAGTCTCATGACACGCTTGACGGTGTCTTATCCTACGGGTGGAATCCTTCATGCCCTTTTTATATCGCACAAAAGTAAGGTTCAGAGTGTGACTTATCATGATCACACAGCAAATGTCAGACAGAGGGTGGACCCAGGTCTTCCTGAGTCCACGTGTAGGGCTTTGTCCCAACACGGCCTCCTTGTTCAGCTCCTCATCCATCCGTGCTATTCTTAAAGCACAGGTCTGACCAGGTCACTCCCCTATCAAGAAGTCTCAGTAGCTCCCTCTTGCCTCTGGGATGAAATATGAACTCTTCACAGTCTGACTCCTGCCTACCTCACAGCGGGGATCCCATTTATCTCTCTTTCACCCCTTCTCCCTTCAGGCCAATGCAGCCTTTTTGCCATTCCACATTCCTGGGGTTCCATCTCTCCGTGTCCCTTGCATCTCCCTCCTAGAATCCTTTGCTTCCTTGGAAGCTGAGCTCAAGGCCACCTTCTCCAGGAGCCCCCCCCCCCGCCCCGGTTGCTAGTGCCCTCCCTCATGAAATGGCTAGTTTGCATTTACTTCTGTGAGTGCCATTGTGCAAAGAACATGGGTACACCAATGTGCACCAGTGTCCTCCAAAGAACAGCCCTAAAAGAGGTCATCCCCAAACCATGTAATCAGAAGAGAAGACAGGTTGACGTGTGGTAAGGGCAAGGGGTGGCAGGTGGAGCTAGGGTCCATTAGGAAAAGCCATGGAAGGCCTGGTTCTGTCCCTTACTACCTGGGTGGCTTAGGACAAGTCTCTTAGCCTTTCTGGGCCTCAGTTTCCCCATCTGTAAAACTAGGGGGTTTGACCAGATGGGCCCTTAGGTCCTTTCCAGCTTCAAAGCTATGACCCTCCAGGCAAGGAAGCAGGCCCAGAAAGGTTTGAGGGAGGTCACATTGGCAGTGGTTGGCAGAGCTGCCTGGCAAACAGGGTCAGGGCTCCTCGTCCAAAGTATCTGGTCCGGGGCTTTTGGGGAAGAGAGGTTCTCTGAGAGCCTACTATCTGGCTACTACTCCTCAAGCTTCTGGGAGGCCCTCCCCCTTGTTTTGGGCTGTGGCTGTGCAAAGGTCAATTGGGGAGCCTCAGCCTCTGCATAGAAGGTCCTTCCCCCTTCCAGGGCCTCCTTTCTTGCACAAGGCCTGTGAGGCAGGCAGGCTTCAGACTCGAGAAAGAAAGGTTGAGTCACTCCGACCTCTGGTGGGTGACTCCAGTGGATGTCCCACCCTCTGTGCCTCCAGTGAGTTGGCATTGCCATCTAGTGGCTCTCTGCTCTCTTGACTGTCCTGGTCAGTCCCCTCGAGGTGAGCCTCCACCAAGCTGCTGATGACCTGAGGGGAGAGCAGGGTGATGTGAATGGGGAAGCGGAGCCTCGGGAGGCAGAGGTCAGCTTCCGGGCTAGCCTGGGATGGGCCTGCCACGTGGCTAACTCCTTAAGGATTTCCCAGGCAGGAGGCAGGATAATGCCGAGCACAATTGTAACCAGATATCCGGTGTGCTTGTGAGGAAGAGGGTTGCTTCCCTCGTGGTTGAGAGCCTGGAGCCAGGAGGCCGCTGGGAAGCCTGATCATCTCTCTGTCCCTGCCTCTGAGAACATCTCAGTTTTTCCTTCTCTTCTTGAACTTTATCCAGGCTTTGTCCCTCCTTTCAAGGTCCCTGGGCCTGGGCAGTGGGCCATTTCTCACCCCCCTCTGCACCTAGGTTTAAACATTAGTGAGAAGCTATCAGCTCAGGCCCAGGGGAGGAGCTGAGTTACACTTGGGCCAGCTTCTCCCCCCTTCGCCAGAGCCCCCTGGTTCCTGGCCCTGTGTGCCTTGGAAAATGCCTGTGGAAGAGTTTGTGGCTGGCTGGATCTCTGGTGAGAAGTTTTTTCTTTCTCGTGTGTCAGAGTACCCTTCAATGGGGCATCACTGTGTGGGGTTTGGGAGAAAGAGAGAGAGAGACAGACAGACAGAGACAGAGACAGAGGAAGAGAGAGAGAGACAGAAGATGAGAGAGGAGAGACAGAGAGAATGAGAGAGAGGAGAGAGAGCAGAGGAAGAGCGACAGAGAAAAAGAGAGAGCAAACGAGAGAGAAAGGAGAGAGAGAGATTGGTGAGGGCTGTGTCCCAAGGCCAGACCTAGTGTGACAAGCGCGATTAGACAGAGTGCTGGCTGGACTCCCTGTGTTAAAAACGGAATCCACCATTAGAGAAAAGGATCGCCCTGTCCTGGGCCCCTGCAGTTCTTCTGTCTCCCCAGCCACCCCCTCGCACCACCTGAAGATGGCCCACAAGAGGCCTTCTGGACAGGTGCCCCTGAGGGCAGGCTGACTTGGGATCTTTCTATGTTAGAGCCACAGCTGTTGGGACAGCAGGAAAAGGTGGCTGCTTTTCCAACTCTGAACTACGTTCATCGTGGCATAGATCGGCTCTCCCCAGTACCTTGGTGAGCCCCCAGGGCTTCTCATTCCACTCTCCTGCTCAGTCTAGATGGACTCTGGGAGATGGGGAAGGTAGATTGGACCTCAGGCTCCTGGCAGCCCTGCCCCCAGAGCTGTGGGCATCATCCGTGAGTGCCAGGGCCCTCCATCCACTTTCCCTGCAGGCCTGTTAGCAGTCTGAACCATTAAGGGATTAATCGAGGGGGGAGACCTGCTCCCGCCCAAGCTGTCCCCTCCTCTTGAGAATCAGAGCTTCTTACTGACTCCCGGCAGTAGGTTTTGATCCCACAGTCCACGATGCCCCCTACGCGGTCTGGGTTGGCAGCCGCACCTGGAGGCAGACGAGTCGCTGGGCTCACCGTTAGGAGGTGAAGGGAGGACAGTTGAATTTGTCAGAGGGAGCCAGTCTCCCCAGGGTCCCAAAGTCAATGCCACTTTCAAAATCTGACTCCCTATGTTTTTAGGAGTCCAGGTGCGCTCCTCAGAATCTCCCTGCCTAAAAGAGCAGCCTCTGGCGGGGAGGAGAGGGTTGGATGGGAGGAAAGTCAAGGTTGGAAAGCTGGGCTTCTTTGCCTACTTGGCGTTTCTTTTTCTCATTCCTTCCAGATCAGGAATTCCATGAAGAAGAAATCCTAGCTGGGGAGGGGTCAGGCAAACCCAAGGTGCTAGAGTCAGAGGCAGCCGAGTGAGAGCACCCAGGAGTGAATTTGTCCTCCCTGGGCTGCAGAAGGGGGGAGATGCACCTCGTTCTTCACGAGGAGGAAGGAGCAGGTTACGGCTTTGCTTGGCTCCCTTCTCTGAGCTCTCAGGAGGGATACTGTCTTTCTGGGTCTGGTCCAATAGTTCTGTGGCCTAGCTCTTTCTCCTTGTCTGCAGGAGCTGCGGGCTTGATACTGGGACACCCCCTAGACACAGTGAAGGTGAGAATAAGAAAAGCTGGGCCAACGTCTGGAAGCAGGGGCTGCACACTCAGGGTCAGGGTGTGGATTCCCATGCCATCTGTGCAGTAGGCATCCTGCCCCCAAGCAGCAGTTCTAGCAGCTGGGCTGGCTCCCAGGCAATGGAACACCTCTTTACTTGTGGGGAACAGCTGAAGGTCTCTCCCATGGCACACCCCCTTTCCTTGGCCCTCCCCCCATGACAAATTCTACTGTCCTCCCTCCACCTCCTAATGCTGAGCTCAGTGTCTCCTCTGCCGGCAGGTGCGGCTGCAGACCCAGAACGTGTATCGGGGCATTGTGGACTGTGTGATCAAAACCTACCAACGGGAGTCTGTAAGAAGCTCTGATTCTCAAGAGGAGGGGGGAGGGTGGGTGCGAGCAGGTCTCTTCTCCCCCTTCCCCTCCCCTAAGCACCTGCTCCAATCTAACTTATGCAGAGATAAGGCAAGGTTTGGGCTGCTAGTGAGGCAGGGGTGAGGGCCATGAAAGAGCTCCCAAAAGATCTAAGGACTTCACCTGGCAAACTCAGAAACCTGGGCTCTTTCTCAGCAAGCTCGTAGGCTCGCATGATCGAAGTTTCAAAGCTGGAAGGGGCCTTAGATGTCATCTGATCCCACCCTCTCATCTTACAAATGAGAAAACAGGCTCATAGAGCTCGAAGCCGCCTGCTTGAGGGCATCCAGGTAGTGAGGGGCCCAGGTGGGATTCAAGCTGGGACTCTCCGGTCCGGGGCAGGCCTCTCTCTTCTTTACTCTTCTCCCTTGCTGGGCCCCACTTTCCTCACCTGTAAAATGAGGGGCTTTGGACCAGATGACCTCAGGATTATTTCCAGGGATGGCATTCTGGAAGAGTTAGTAGGACTTCCAGATTTCTACCTGTCCTTGTAGGCAAAGAGCAGGCTCTATTTCAAGTAGAATGTCAGCCTTTTGAGGGCAGGGGCTACTTGTGGGGTTTTGGTACCCAGCCCCTAGGACAAAGTATGGTCCATAGGAAGCCCTTAACAAATGCTTGTGGGATGAATGGAATGACTGACTAGGAGGAGAGCTGTCCCCCATCAGCCCCATTTGAGCACACCCACCAAGGCCCATCTCCAGCCCAGGCCAGACTCTGTCTCTGCTTACAGGTCCTGGGCTTCTTTAAGGGGATGAGTTTCCCCATCTGCAGTGTAGCCGTGGTCAACTCTGTCCTCTTTGGAACCTACAGCAACTCCCTGCTCCTGCTTAGCTCCACATCCCACCAAGACCGAAAGGCCCAGCCCCCCAACTATGGCCACATCTTTGTGGCTGGCAGCATCGCAGGGTTTGTGCAGGTAAGTGTGACCCACTATTCTGGCCACCAGGGAAGGCTGGACTTCCTCCCTCTGAAGGGTGTCAGTGTTAGAGTACACACACATAGGTGGCCACATCTTCTGGCCATCCCTTCCTTGGGCTAGGGCTCAGGACATGTGATGATGCCATATTCCATGCTGTCATCACCACAGATGATCAGAAAAGGAAATGTTTCTCTTCAGGGCTTCTTCTCTGGCAGGTAAGGTCAGAGTTTCTCAGTAGAAGGCAACCTGAACCTCCACCCACACCCTCTTACAGAAGACCCCAAAGCCCACTGCCACTTGGGATAAATGAAGAATTGTCAAGAGAGAGCCTTGTTTCCAGCTTCTAGAGGCTGTCAGTCACTTGGAATACTGGTCAGATTGACAGTCTGCATAGGCCTGGGGTCTGGACACGCTAGTGGTGAGGAGCGCCAGCGAGGGGACAGAGGACACTGAGAGGTGGTTAGAAGGAACTCAGAGGTGGTGAAGGGGCTCAGGGGAGGGTTAACCCTAAGGCTGACATCCTGGCAGTCTGAGCTGCTAGTGTGGGACCACCTGACCTCTGGAAGGGTTTCCTTGACTCCTAATTAGGGAATATTTGGAAGCAGTGTGGGGCCCTGGAATCAGCCAAGCTGGGTCCACACCCTCCCTCTGTGTGACTCTGGGCCAGTCCGTGATCTCCCTGGGTCTCAGTTTCCTCGTCTGTAAAATGAAAGAGTTGAATAAGAGCACTTTTGGCTCTGGGTCTGTGCTCCAGTGAGTAACGCCCACGCTCTTCTCGTTCCTCACCTGCCTCCACTTCTTTCTTCTCTCCAATTCAGTGGCCTGGCCCTCTCCTAGCTTGCCTCCATCCACCCCCAACCACGAGTGGCCTTCGGGGTGCTGCTCGGAGCCTCGTGGTTCTCCTTTCACACTCACTTCCTTGGCAATCTCGTGCCCTCCCATGGAGTGAATCATCTTCTGTATGCGGATGATTCCCATCTCTAGATTCAGCCCCGCCCCTGAGCACCATTCCCTCATCACCAGATGCCTTTGGCATCTCCAATTTAGCGCGCTGCCAGCGACTCATTTTCTCCCCTAAACTCACCCTTTTCCCAGTCTTCCAGTTCCTAGTGACGGCAGCACCATCCTTCCCGCCATCTGGGTGTGCAGCCTGGGGGTGCTACTCAACTCTTCCTTCCCCCCTCCATGTCTTGTGGGTTGCCGAAGGTTGGCGATTCAAGCTCTCCTGGGCCCCGTATCCCGTCCTCTCTCCGCTCGTGGGGTGCTGCCCTCGGTCAGCAGCTGCAGCCCCCTCATTGCTCTCCCCTACTTGTGCTATTTTCTCTACCCAGTTGCTAATATGATCTTGGGCCTGCCCAAGTCCGTCTCCAGCTCCAGAGCCATAAGGGGACCCCTCTCGCCTTTTTGTATAAACTGCTCAGTCAGTCAATCAATAAACACTTATTAGGCCCCTACTCTGTGCCAGGCACTGTGCTTAGCACTGGGGGATACAAAAAGAGGCAAAAGACAGCTGCTGCCCTCAAGGAGCTTACGACCTAAGGCTCGGCTTTTTCACGGTCAGCCCATTCACTATCTGGCTCCAGTCAGACTTTCTTTTTCATCCTACCACATACATTCTGTGCCAGCCAAACTGGTCTATTTGCCCCCTGGCATCCCACCTCTGCACCTTTGCCCTGGGCAACCTCCGGGCCTAGAATACCCTCCCTGCCCACTCCCCCCCTTCCACTCTTTAGTTTCTTTCAAGGTTCATCTCAGGTGCCCTCCCTGTGGCCTCCACCCTTCCTGATCCCTTGCTACCCCCCAAGATGATCTTGTACCCTTTTATCTATGTGCAGGCTCTAATCCCCAAGAGTTTGAAGTCCTGGCATTTTTGTCTTTGTACCCTCGCACTTAGCACAGTCGTAGGCACACAGTAAGTGCCTAATAAATGTATTTTTAAAACACTGAATTGTGGAACTGCTATATCCTGTTATAAACCTAGACTGAGAACCTTCTCCTTTCCACGTGACACTGACAGCCACACGCCCAGCACCAGGCTTGAGGCCTCGCTGAAGGGTAACCCTGATATCGTTCCCTCTCCTTGCCCTAGTCCCAGCCCCCTCCTGGCCGTACCCAGCAGCCCTGGCGCCGTAGCTCTGCCGACTTATTAATGAACACTTAGTTCTATGGGTCCGGGGATAGAGGTGGTAGGGCATTAATCATTAAGTAACTTAGGTAACTTTGTCTTGGTCTTTGTCCTGGATCTTTATTTCATGAGCCTTTTGGAGGGAGTCAAGATCTAAGAGGGAGCGAACATCAGTCCATCATCAATAAATGTTTATTGAGCCCCTGCCAAGTGCAGGGATAGAGCTGGGCCTGGAGTCAGGAAGATTCATCCTCCTGAGTTCAAATCTGGCCTCAGACACTTACCAGCTGTGTGACCCTGGGCAAGTCACTTCACCCTGTTTGCCTCAGTTTCCTCATCTGTCAAATGAGCTGGAGAAGGAAATGGCCAACCACTCTGGTATCTCTGCCAAGAAAACCCCCAGTGGGGTCACCAGTAGGCGGACAGGACTGAAAAACAGCTGAACAGCGACAACAGCATCTGCTGTAAGTAACTACCAAGTGTTACGCCATGCCAGGTGTGCAGCTCTTCCCATTGGGTGAGGGAGCAAGTGGAAGAGCCGGCATTTAGAGAGAGAGCACGTCGAGCTTTCTAAAAGCTTTTCTCACCTCCAGACCATGAGTATTATTGAACCCATTTGACAGATGAGGAAATTGAGGTTCAGGGAACTAGCAAGTCTTCTGCCCCCCACTCATGGCATCTCCTGGCTCCATCCCCAGGCACCCTTCAGCAGGTCTCTGTTTAGCACCACACTTCTCATTCCTAACAAGGATCACAGTCCGCGCTGATGACAAAGGGTGCGGTTGTTTGCCGAAGTTAATGATTAATGACCCCCCAAAAGGTCCAAGTTTCTCTTCATCCCCAGCTTGGCTGGGCGTACACACCTTCATCCTCCCCAAAGCCTCCAGGCTGGCATCCTCCCGAACAAGGCTGGGACCCTAGATTTGGGCATCCCCTGCACTAGGCCAGGTGTGAGGGGATGAGGGCCTGCATCAGGGGAGGGGCCGTGTCAAAGAGAAGGGGCGTGTCCCAGAGATGCTATAAAGGTGACCTAGACAGGCTTTGAGAACAGCTTGGATGTGGGGGGTGAGGGAGTCCAGGAAGACCCTAGCTTGGGGTCCTGAGGACTGGGAGGATGGTGGGAGTGGGGAGGGGCCGCTAGGGGGCGCCACAGTGCACAGAGTGCTGGGCCTAGAGTCAGGAAGACTCATCCTCCTGAGTTCAAACCCGGCCTCAGACCCTTACCAGCTGTGTGACACTGGGCAAGTCACTTCACCCTGTTTGCCTCAGTTTCCTCATCTGTAAAATGAGCTGGAGAAGGGAAATGGCAAATTCTCCAGGATCTCTGCCAAGAACACCCCCAATGGGGTCACGGAGAGTCAGACGGGAGGGGTTGGGGGCTGGGACCCTATGGCATGTGTACTAGACAGTTTGGAGGGGCTAGGTAGGGGTTGGCTATGAGCAAAATTGTGACGATAGAAGCCAGTGTTGTGTAGTAGATATGGAGACAGAAGATCTGGGATCTAATCCTGACCCTGTAGGTTATTTATCTGTGTGACCTTGGGCAAATTACTCTCTGAGCCTGTTTTCATCACCCCCAAAACAAAGGGGTGTGACTCAGTGACCTCCAAGGGCCCTTTCAGCTGTGTGATCTAGGCTCCAAGTGGAGGCCGGCCTCCTTCCTTGAGAGGTTCCCCTCACTGCTCAGCCCCTGCTCCTCACTCTCAAGGTCACGGGGATGGAGCCTTTCTTAAGAAAAGGAGAAGGGCCTTGGCATGAAAACAAAGGTGCCCGGAGAGGCCCAGAGGGATCCCGAGCTGTGCAAGGGAGGCTGGCGGGTAGAAGGAAGAAAGGCTTTGTAACAGTGGGAGCTCAGGAACGGGTGAGAGGGGCCTGGCCCTCGGAGGAGGTGACTGCTTGTCTGGTGTGGAGTGGTTTCAGTCACGTCCGACTCTTGGTGACTCCATTTGGGGCTTTTTTGGCAAAGATGCTGGAGAGGAAGACACTCATTCCTTCTCCAACTCATTTAATAGACGAGGAAACTGAGACAACAGGGTTAAGTGACTTGCCCAGGGTCACACAGCTAGGAAGTGTTTGAGGCTGAGTTTGAACTCAGGTCTTCCTGACTGCAGGCTGGATGCTCCATCCATTGTACCACCTGTCTGCCAAGAGTCAATGATGAGGAACCATGGGTACTGTCAGGCGAGGCATTAGCTAGGGAGGGCCAGAAGAAGTGGCCCGGACTGTTGGCCAGCCTAAATAAACAGGTCCATTGTTTTCCTGACACAGTGGATAGCTTGTTGTCTTCCGGTTAAGGAGAGCTGAGGTTTTAAAGTTTTTGCAAAAATCAGGTTCCCCCTCCATCAGAACCTCAGTCCCATGTGCTATCCTTGCCTAACCCTCCATCCCCGCCCTTCTCTTGAGCTCAGGAGCGGCACAGATGTACACGCAGAAGCCAAGCCAGCTCCTCATTTCACTGTTAACCTCGCTTCTCTTTGGGGCCTGGTCTATAGGGTCTGCGCTGGCCCAGTGCCTACTGGCTGTCCCTGAGGTTTTAGCAGAGAAGCCGTGTGGGTAGTAAAGAGAGGTGAAGTCAAGGGCGTGAATTTTGTGTGACAATGAACAAGCCTCAGCTTCTTCATCCGAGACATGGGAATAATCAGTACATGTCCTGACGGGCAGGGAGGCCTGCATGAGGCAGACGCTTGGCAAACCTTCAAGCGTTCTATCAGTGAGCTTTCATGATGACTTATCAAATGGCTGAGGCCTCATCAAGGCCTCAGGTCCTCCTCCCTGCTACAGAACCTCACTTTTCTAGGTAGCAGGACAGCTTAGCAGCCATCCAGTGCGGCCCACGGCTGTGCGGCCCACGGCTGGTGTCTCCCCTCGAGCATCAGCCTCTGCTGGGGTAATCCTGCCTATCCTATCCAGTCCCAATTGGCCTCTTCAGCATGGCCCCCAAAGCTCCTGATTCTCTTCTCTGGGCCAATCAGAATGAGTATAATCTCTCGGATGTCTGACAGCCCTTCAAATATTTGAAGACAGCTACTGTGATGTCCCCCACCCAGTACTCTCTGATCCGGGCCAGACTTGCCGAGTGCCATCAGCCAATCCTTGTGCCATCATGCTGGTATCGTCACCCCGACTCCTCAAGATCTTCCCCTGCCCCATATCCAACCTGGCGAATATTTCTATCCCCTCCACTCTATCCTCTGCCCCATTCACCCACCAAAGTGATTTTCCTAAAACATGGGTCCGACGGTGTCGCCCCCTACTCCATAAACTCCAGTGGCTCCCCATTGCTTCCAGGACCAAATATGAAATGCTCTGCTTAGCATTCGAAGCCCTTCATCACCTGCCCCCTCCTCCCTTCCCATTGTCCTTCCACCTTCCCAAAATTGTGGATTCTTCCCTCCAGTGACCCCAGCCTCCTAACGGTCCCACCGACAAGACCCTCCATTTCCCTACTCTGGTGCCTCCATGCCTGCAATTTCCTCCCTCCTCATCTCTGCCTGCTGGCTTCCCTGGCTTCCTTTAAGACCCAACTAAAATCCCCCCTTCCACAAGAAGCCTTTCCCAACACCTCTGAATTCTAATGGCTTCTCTCTGCCAGTTATTTCCTGTTTATCCTGTGTATCCTGCTTAAAGCTTGTTTGTATGTATTCCTGTGCATGCTTTCTCCTCGTTAGAGTGTGAGCTCCTCGTGGGCAGGGCCTGTCTCTTGGCTTTCTTTGTGCTCCCAGTGTGTTTCATACTGGCACGTAGTAGGTGCTTAATAAATATTGGTCACCCCCCTTTGGACACTCTCCAGCATATTGGTGGCCTGTGGTGTCCAGAGCTAACCCCAGGGTTCCAGCTGAAGTCGGAGAAAGGCAGAGGACTGTGGGATTCTCCCCTCCCTTTCTTGGCAGCTCAAGGTCCCATCTCTCCTGGCTGACACATTGAGGTTGCTGTCTGCTAAAACCCCAAGATCTGTTTCAGACAAACTGCTGTCTAACCAGGAAACTCACCCCTGCTCTTGGGTACCCAATTGTAAGACGTTTTGTGTCTGTTGAGTTTCATCTTCCTGGAGTGTGACACTTTGGCCTCCAACATCTTTTTGGATCCCGATTCTGCTATCAAGGGTGTCATCTGCAAATATGAGGAACGTGCCTTCTGTAACTTATATAGTTCACTAAAATGTGAAGCGTACCAAAGCCAAGCAGAGCCCTGGGGCACTCCACTGGAGACCTCTTGCCAAGCTGATATTGATCCATTAATGACTGCTCTTTGTAGCTGCTCATTCAGCTAGTTCTTAATTCATCAAACTGTGTTATTGATAGCCTGCATTTTTTTCTCCAAGAATATTTTGAGATACGTTATCAAGCACTTGGCTAAAATCAAGGTGTTCTGTCACAAAAGGAAATGAGGTCAGTCTGTCATGACCTGTCCTTGAGGAAGCCAGGCTGGCTCTGTATAGGCACAGTTTCCTTTTCTCAATGTTTGCCAACCACCTCTTTAATGATCGGTCCCAGGGTTTTCCCAGGAATTAAAAGTCAAGCTCACTTCTTCCCTTTTTTGAACACTGGGACATTCGCCTTTCCATCATTTTCCATGACCTTTCACATTTCATTGATGGGGCTTGGCAGTCATGCCTGCCCTTTCTCTCAGGACCCAAGGATAGAATTCAGCAGAATTCATCAAGGGGCTGCCAGGTATGCCCTGACTCGTTCCTTTCCTATCTTTAATATCGACTCTTGGTGAACCACTTTTCTCCTTGGCAGAGAAAAGAGAAGCAAACTCCCCCTCTCTGGTTGGTTATCATCCCATCTCTTTGATCTTCCCTGGTACATCTCCTCTCACATCCATCCCTTTTTCAGTGTCCTTAGCTCCCCTCTTCAGCCACAGCTGCTCCTAAGTTTCAGCAGTCTTGACGCCAGTTTTATAGGACTGTTCCAAACTCTCGTACCCACCTTGGGATCCCTGACCTTGCTTCTCTCTTCTAGGCAGCTAGGTGGCATAGTGGGTGAGAGTACTGCGCCCCTAGCAGCAGTCAGAAAAGCAAGAGGAGCTCAAATCCATCTCAGACACTCAACTAGCTGCCGAAGCCTGGGCAAGTCTTCTTCATCTGTAAAATGGGTCTAACCTTGCAGCTTTGTAAACCTTAAAGCACTATGTCAATGCTAGTTATTATTATGTATATGTTTTAAAAATCTGACTTGGCTAGGGAGTCCTCCTCATTGGAATTGTTTTCCTTTGTGCCATCACTTTTCATTCTTGAGCATTTCCTCTTCCTTCTGGTCTGACTTCCGCTGTAGAATGTGAGTCCAGAAGACTCTCCCTATTGTATACCCAGCCTTCCTCCGAACCCTCTAAAATCTGCTTTCCTCAAACGTAGGGTGTACGTCATATTGTTTCTGGATTTCCTTTCCTCCGTCACACACTCCAGGAGGAAGTAGTTGCTCCCCACTAAGGTTCTCACCATTTCCACCCCATTAACCATTTCCTCCCTGTTAGTTAGAATCAGATTCCACATGCATTTTCCCCTTTTGAAGGATGAAATGATCATTAAGGCAAATCAGGAACTTATTGGTTGTCCTGTTTTGGTCAGAGAGTGCTCCAGTTATTTCTGGATAACGAAGCCCCCATCACTATTCCCTCCCTTTGGTGCCAGGCTGGTGAGATTCCCACATTCTAATCTCAATGATTCCAGTCTACAAGCTTCCACAATCTTCTCTCTAATTCAACCTCCTATTGAAGATTTCTAGTACTGCTGATTGCCAAGACTTTCACTTGCCTGCCACACTCAGAAGTGTGGAGCTAGGAGCAGGAGGGGTTGTGCGAGGTCCTGCAACCTTGGAGGCCACGGAGGTTACCATGGGAGGAATGTCATGAAGGCATGTCACTGGGAGTCTTTGGGACTGATACAGCTGACTACAATAGCACAATGCTGAGTGAGGTGAAGGGTCAGGGGTTCAAATAGGAAGAACCCTGGACTTGGGGTCAGAGGACTCATCACTGATTACTTGTGTGACCTGAGGGGAAGTCACTCACTTTATCTGGGGCTCCTTAGTCTGTCATCCTCCTAAAGCGTAGTTCACACACCTTCCTGCTTTCTCTACCTGGTTCTCCCTTGTGTGCTCCACTGATGAGTGGGAGAGTGGGTCTCTCATCAGGCTGCTGTTGGCCAGCTTCCCCTCCCAACTGGTTTCCTTTGCTTCCCTGTAGGCCTATTGCTTGGCTCCTTTTGACCTCATCAAAGTTCGACTGCAGAACCAAACAGAGCCCCGGGCCCGGCCGGGAGTGGCCCCATCCCACTACAGGGGTCCCCTGCACTGTGCCAGGACCATCCTCCGGGAGGAGGGGCCCCGGGGCTTGTTTCGGGGAGCTTGGGCTCTGGTGCTGAGGGATACACCCTCTCTGGGCCTCTATTTTCTCACCTATGAGGGTCTCAGTTGGTGGCTAACTTCAGATGGTAAGGAACGTGGTAAGTAAAGGCCCAGTAGGGAGGAGGAGGGGCAGAAGGGGCTGAACACCTTTTTTTTTTTTTTTGCTTAGGCAGTTGGGGTTAAGTGACTTGCCCAGGGTCACACAGCTAGTGTCAAGTGTTTGATCTGAGGCCAGATTTGAATTCAGGTCCTCCTGACTTCAGGGCTGGCGCTGTATCCACTGCACCACCTAGCTGTCCCTGAACACCTCATTTTTACAACATGGCTTAGAGGATGTGGGGGTGGGGATGTGCAGGGGTGTATAGGGAAAGAGATGTGACACTTTGCTGGTTCCATGATGGGACAGGAAGGTGAATGCCCTCATTCCAAGATGGCAGCGCTCAGAGGAGGAAACATTTGGGCTCTCAGGTCTTTCTTCTGTTTCTCAATTACAGGCTCAGCTACAATGCTGGTGGCTGGGGGCTTTGCAGGGATAATATCCTGGGTCGTAGCCACTCCTTTAGATGTGGTCAAAGCACGGATGCAAATGGATGGGCTTAAGCAGCAAGAATACCGGGGGCTGCTAGATTGCATGGTGAGCAGTGCCCGGCAAGAAGGGCCAGGTGTCTTCTTCAGGGGATTGACCCTCAACAGCGCCCGGGCCTTTCCTGTCAATGCTGTGACCTTCTTCAGCTACGAGCATCTCCTCCGGTTCCTGAGCTGAGCCTCTTGGGTAGTGTCAGCTGCTCCCCCAGCAAGTTCTAACTCTGAGAGACTGAATCCCAATTTGGTACCCAAAATCTGGTGTCAGTAGTGGAAGAAGGTGGTCAGCCAATCTGCCTTCACTCCCTAAACTGGGCAAAATGACTTGTTCCTTGGGTGGCAGGAGTTGGGTTCCAACTGGCTTGGATAGAAGTGACCCACCAAGAATGGGATGAAGGGGAACACAGACATGCATAAAGGACGAACAACAGACAGCTCTGTGCCTCAGCTTCCTTATCTGTACAGTGCCAGGGTGGGGGTGGGGGGCAGGTGATGGTGGCCCTTCCAGTTCTAGATGCGGATCCTGAGAAAAGGAGGTGATGCGTGCTTACCTGGATGCATGATCTGGGTCTGACCACTGCCTCACATCCCAATCCCTCCCCTAGGGTTTGAGAGAATATCATCAAAAGTTGCCAAGTTTGATGGCAAACATCTCCCACTGCAGCCAGCCAGGAGACAGGCCTGCCTGTCCTCAGGGGACAGCAAGCCTAACCCTGAGTTCACACCTGAAGCCTTTCTAGCCTAGTAGGCCCTGCTACAGCTGATGTACCACAGCTGAGAACCCAAAGCCTCCTCTACCCCACTGGAGGTTGGCATAAGTGGTGGGGGTGGGTCCTAAATAAAGGCTCATTCCCTTCCCCTTCACTTCTCCTCCTGAGGTCTTAGTGGACCAGAAACCGAACGAGCCAGTATCTTTCCTGCTAATGTATGAGCTGCATAGTAGCTCTTCCTTACATTTGACTCGGCCTTGGTCAAACCCTGTGTCTGATTTGGGTTTCCACATTTTAAAAATGGTAAGGAAATCAAAGGGTTAGAAGCATAAGCCCTGAGGAACAAGACTAGCGGTATGGAAGCTCTTTGGAAAACAGAAGGTGCCTCCAGAAATATAAGGAATTCTCATGAGCCTAGAACATTAACTAGGACAAAAGGAGAGGTCGAGGCTATTGCTTCAGCAAGAAATTAAGATTAGATCAAAGGAAGAACCATGTGCCTGTAAGAAAACTCAACACTGGAAAAGCTCCCGAGGGAGGAAGTAGAATCTTTATTCTTAAAGACCTTTTAAAAATAGAAATCCTAGAGGTAGGGCCAGATAAGATGACTTTCCAGCTCGGTAACTCTAGGGGAAAGATTGCTCTGATTCTACCTGGAGAGCACTAGATGCAGGGTCAGAAGACTAGGGTTCAAATCCTGGCTTGGCTAATTGCTAGATCTGCTACTTCCTAGCTATGTAACCTTGGGCAAGTCATTGCTGAGCTTCCCAGCATTCCCCGCCCAGGGAACAGTTGCCCCCACGGCTCCTTGCAGGTTTTACTCCCCTGATCTCAGTATTAGTTCAGAAGACACTCCTGGCTATGGTTTTCCTTTGGGTTCCTCCTCCTGAGCCCTGTAACAAAGGGGGTCAGTGACAGCAGGGCAGATGCCTCCACCGCCTAACCTAAAGTCTGAAATGGAAATTTCAAGGGGATGGCTCAAAATCTTGGGGAGAAAAGAGGAGGGATGAGGAGGAGAACCGTACCTGTGCAGTCTTGAGGAGGGTAGTTGAATCCCGAAGTTCCCTCGAACAAGGGACTCAAACCATTGAATGCTTCCCTCCTCCCCCCATTCCAGCTGAATAACAAATTCGTATAAAGTTATAAATGAATATTCATAAGTTCACTTATTGCTTTAAAAAAATGAATGAGCTAAGACTACCATACCCATAGCCAAACCCAGTATTAAGGGTCAAGTAGATGCTGGTGTCAAGTAAGTGCCAAGGGCAGGCTTTTCTCAGACTGGCTCATCCCTGAAACTAGGAACCTCTCCAGGGCCCAGTGCATCATTTGGGGTGATGGACCACTCCCTGTACGCAGGGAGTGAGGCTAGCTGCAACCCTAGGCCATGATTTCCTCCCATACTCTCCACCTTGCTTTCCTTAGTCATTTACTACCCCAGGATTGGCAAGAAAAACACAAAAAATCCCTTGAAACTCTGCCCTTTACAGCTGGTACCTTCTCTTTGGGCTCTTGGTTTGAGGTAACCTTAGAAACCCAGACTGCCAGAGCTCTAAGGTGTGGAGGCTGATGTGCCCAAAGTCATCTGGCAGAGCTCTCCCAATATCAGTCGGACTCAGTGATTTTTGTGTGTGAATGTACTTCCTATACAGGTACCAATGCACACCTCAGCCTTTAGGGTAGCAAAGGAAGTTTGGTATTTTCCCTGACCCACGGTGACTTTGGAGACCCAGGTCAAGTTACAAGGTCTCTCTCTTCCCTGGTGACCAGTGTCCTCTCCACTAGTCTAGAAATTCTGAGCTTTGAAACAGTAACAGGACTGGCCAGATGTCCTCATCTGACCTGACCTGTTTCTTCTAGGGAAAGGAGATGTCTACAAAAAACCAAGTAAGAAGCAAGAGCAAAAAACTTTTTTTAAGGAAAATTAGGGCCCTGGCCTTGATATGCTAAAGGACCACTCACTCTTGTTTTCTCTGGTACAATGCTCCTCTCCTTAGCCACTTGCCAGTTATTTCTTGGACTCGATCTTTTCATAGTAGGGATAGATGCTACAGAGCGGTTAATGCAGCTTCCCCTTCACTTGAGGTGCTCTGGGATCCTTCTGAAAGGAAATTCCTTTTACTTGTCCTGAGTGGAAGCCCGAGCTGTAACGCCAACCACCATGATCCGAGGGGGAAGAGAGGCAGCAATCTGGAGTCAATGCTGAAAGGCTCGGCCTGGGAGACGGGAAGGCATCAGTGAGTCACCCTCTGCCGACTGCCCAAAGCCCTCTGGTCTTGCACAAGTGACACCCAGGCTCCCTGCTTAAAACCTTGATTGCCACCAGCAGAATTGGTTTTAAACACAGAATTCATGGAGTTCTCATGCTGGCTGTAAAGCCTAGATTCCTCATACCCAAGCTCTCAGTTTCCCTGTCAATGGTTTCTCGTCTAATACCCTAGAATTTCCAAAAGGGTTAAAGGATTACTAGGCAATATATTCAGAATTCTCTGCCCCATCGATGGTGCTGGTTTAAAGCCCTTCTGCTCAAGGATGAAGAGGCCTTCATAGCCTGGCCTTGGGTGTCCCAGCTTCTCTCCTCTCAACATGAAGCAGTCATTTCCATGGGAAGGAAAGCCCCAAAGTGCCCTCTGTTAGCGTTTCCATGGGAAACAAGAAGGTGGGGACTCTGATGGGCCCGGGGGGTGGGGGGGCCCTCACTGGTAGCACATGCGTTCTACCTCCTCTTCACAGTCATAAAATTTCCCAAAAAGTTCAGGGGAAGCGCCGTTGCACTCAAACCATCGCCGCAAGGTGCCCAGCGCCCGCAAGGCATCTGCTTTGGTCGGCAGAGGCACCAGGCTGTCGTCCCTGTTCTCTCCCTCGCCCTCACTGATCGCTTCTTCCTTGCATCCTCCCTGGCCTGCCTCCTCACCCTCCAGGTCCACGAAGCGGGAAAATTCTTCGGGTCTCAGCCCGTCAGGCAGCGGGGGCATCCTGGGCACTTCTTTCATAGACGGAGGAGTTCTGCTGGGCCACAGGCCAGCAAGGGCGAAGCTGCTCCTGATGAAGTTGGCGGGCACTCTGTCCCAGGCGGCTGCCATCATATGCAAGGCATCGAGCACCGTGATGCCCGCCCCAGCGGCGGCCAGGGACGTGCCCTCGGTCTCCCCTCGGAGAGCGGCCAGCTTACTCAGGAGGCGGTGCCGGTAACGGGTCTTGAAGTCCCGAACCACAGGAGTGGGTAAGCAGGGCATGGTACCATCAGCAGGCAGAGGCAAGAGCCTCACGTGCTGAAGCTCGGGCAGGTCTGCGCCCTCCCTGGCCGGGGGGTCGGTCAGCAACAAGGCCACGTGTCGGCCTTGCTGCCCCATGTCCTGGTCCAACTGGGCCAGCCAGTCTGCCCAGGGGATCCCTGGGCCTGGGCGGTAGAGGACAGGCAGAGCCTCACTGCTGACCCCAAAGAAGCAGCGGGGAGAAGTCTGACGGCCTCCCGCAACCATCAGCCGACGCTTCTCTGTCCCTCCACTGTTGGCGCACAGTAACACCTGTAACCGATCGCCCAATACCACCCCACCTGGGACCGCCCGATACAATAAGGGCACTTCGGTACAGCCAAAAATATCCTCTGGGGAAAAGTCTTTCAGGGTAATGGGAGCATGGGGGTCGAAGCCCGGGGGAGGAGGCTCCGGGGAAGTCCGAGGAGGAGGGAGGACACGCCGGGCCCCCAAGCCTACGTTGTTGCGGCGCTTCCAGCGCACCAGCCAGCCGATGCTGGGCACGAAGTGCTGGCCCATGAGGTCGGCCAGCTCCTTGGCCTTGTGCAGTAGCATGGGGCCCGTGACGTCCCAGGCCTTGGCCCGCGCGATATGGTACCAGCACAGGAGCGCCTCGTCGATGCCGCTGTACTTGGACTCACGCTTGCGCTTGCGCTCCCGGTTGGCTGTGCCGCTGCACCAGTCCGCCAGCAGTTTCTCCTTATTCTTGCAGATCCGGGAGATCTGAGGCTGAGAGACCTGGAAACGGCGGGCCACCTCCGACTGGGACATCTTGGACTCTTCCAGGAGCTCGAGCACCTGGATCTTCTCTGCCAGGGACAGGGCGTGAAGCTTCTTCTTGCCACCCAGTTCCATGGCTCCTCTGGGGTACCTGCAAGTAGGGAGCCACGTGAGGCAGGTGGGCAGGGCCAAGAGAGGGGAAGACGGAGGTGGGGATGGTGGGAGAAGGACCAGTGTGGGGAAGCGATGGGAGAGAGGGCCAAGAAGGCAGGGGGGAAGAGGGGAGGAAGAATAAAAGAGGTAGGGAGAGCGGGAAGAGATCTTACAGGGCAGCAGAAGCCTTTATTCAGCACCTACTAGGAGCCGCTGTGCCTACTGTGCACAGCGCTATTAGCAATGCTATCTTGACTATGCCCTTCACTTCGTGTTAACATTGATTATTCACACTATCCCATCTGACCTACAATCTAGTCCAACGTTCTTCACAGATTTCTCCAAAGTCACCTGGATCCTAAAGGGCAAAGCAGGGAAGGGGCTGGAGGAAGAAAGATGGAGAGGGGCTAGATGGGGTGAGGAGGAGATGAGGAAGAGAGGGATGGCAGAAGGGCTGATGAATGGCCCCAGGGGAGAGGAAGATGATGCAGGGAAAGAGGCGCCCGCCACCGCCACCGCCGGGAAGCTACGAGGGAGGCGGAGCTGGGGCAGGTGGGGACACAAAGGGAGCAGATGGGGAAGCCACTGAGTGGGGGAGGGGAGGGGCAAAGGGGGCACCCTGTGGGGCGGGGGAGGGTGGCACCAGACTGCGGGAGTGGAGGCCGGGGGGGAACCCCCCAAGAACGGGGAGGGGGGGCCAAGAGCTGGGGGGAACCAGAGAAGGGGAGCGGGGCCAAAAGTAGGGGAGGGGGACAGGAGTGGGGGGGAACAAGAATGGGGAGGGGGGACAAGAGAGGGAGAGGATGGAGCTCAAGAGCAGGGGAGAAGGGTCAAGGGTCGGGAAGGGCCGGAGGACCCACAAAGGTGGCGGAGAGGAGGAAGGGGCACGGGGGTCCCCCTGGCATCCCCCAGCAATCCCCGTCACCCACTTCTCTGGTGCGCTCCTGCCCCCTGGGCCCGGTCCCTGCGGCGTCGGGCTCGGGGGACCTTGTGAGGGGCGGGGGCGCTCCACGAGATGCCGACGCCGACCCCGGCCCGGCCCCCGCTCGGCTCTGCCCGGCCCGGCCCAGCCCGGTCTGGCTCGGTCTGCTCCCCGCTCCGGGTTTTCCCGGGCTCCGGGACGAAGGGAGGGACAACCACTCGGGTACCCAGAAGCCACAGGGCCCTTCCCTCCAGAAGCAGATGATTGGCTCTCAGCGTGGCCCAGTCCCGCCTCCAGCTGGCCTCCATTGGCAGCCGCCGAAGGGACGGTTTAGCCCAGCCACAGCTCGACGGCCTCGGTACAAAACGAGCATTGGCCCCGCCCCCTGGGGGGGCTGGACGGAGGAGCGGGGAAAAGCAGGTGCTGGAGGCGGGCCCTCTGGGTGTTGGGCGGGGCCCGGGGAAGGCCTTTGTGCGGATAGACCAGACCGGAGAATGAGGCGAAAGGCAGGTGCCAGGGGCGGACCTTCGTGGTGATGGACAGGACCAGGAAGTGAGGAGGAAGGCCGATGCTAGGGGCGGGGCCTAAGGGAATGGGGGGCACAGGTAGGTGCCAGGGGCGGGCCTTCGTGGTGATGGACAGGATAGGGGCGGGATACAGGCAGGTGCTGAGGGGAGGGTCGCGGGACGGGGCTGGCGGAGTAAGGGAGTTAGTGGGGCGAGGCGGAAGTACTCCGCCAGACCCCCCCGCTGAGGGCGGGCGCTTCCCTAAAGCTTTTGTCCGGGCACAGGGGAAGACGGGGCTCAGGGCCGGGCACCCCTGGGCCGGCGGGCAGCTCCGGAAGAAGGCGCTGCCAGAGGACGGTCCAGCCTTGCTCTGCTGGGCCCCGGGGGGACGTTGCAAAGAGGCAGATTTGGGCTTGAGGTCAGACCCCTACCCCCCGCCGGGGCTTCTCGAGGGTCTTGTGACTGACCACTTGATGGGGATGTTGTGTTGGGAGGGTCTCTGAGGGCTCCGTGTGAGGACACGGAGCTAAGTGAGGGTGTCTGAGTAAGGGGGTGCCCAGATGCCTGAGGGAGAACCCAACCAGGCCAGATGGGGGGGAAGGCTGAGCTGGGGGTGCAGAGGGATGAGTAGCCGGGAAGAGGAGAATGGGGCAGACAAGAGCGGGGCTCTGATCCGGGGGCTGCTCATTCCCTCTATTCAGAACCGTAACCAGGGCAGGACAGTCGGGGCTTTATCCAGGGAGCTCGAATTTAGTCTGGGGCACTTCTAAGATAGCTGCACCTTGGAAGAGATCCTCCTCACCTTGAGTGATGGCAGCTTTGCCCTAGAGCTAGATTCTTGCCCCCAGGCCATTGCACCTGTGGTCCCCAACCAACTTGCGGCTTTGCTTCCTCAGCAGGGGTGCACTGAAGCTTTGTAGTAAGTCAGGGTTCACTTCCTCCATCCTAGAAAACACCTCGGGTGACCTTTCTCCCCCAGCTTCTCCTTGCCCAAGGTGCAAATAATCCTAGTTACAGCTCTACCTGCTGGCTCACCTATATTGATAGCCTTTTTTTTTTTGGTGAGGCAATTGGGGTTAAGTGACTTGCCCAGGGTCACACAGCTAGTGTGTGTTATGTGGCAGGCTGAATTTGAACTCAAGTCCTCCTGACTCCAGGGCTGGTGCTCTCTTCACTGCGCCACTGCCCCTTTTATTGTCAGCTTAAACAGAAAAATCCTTGCTGATGGGGAGCCAATCCAGGGGTGGCTAGGTGGTGCAATGGATAGAGTGCCCGTCCTAGAGTCTGGAAGACGCATCTTCCTAAGTTTAAATCAGACCTCAGACACCGTTTGCCTCATCTGTCAATGAGCTAGAGAAGGAAATGGCAAACCACTCCAGTATCTTTGCCCAGAAACCTCAAACTGGGTCATGAAGAGTTGGGCCTGACTGAAAACAACTGAACGGCCACCATGCCCTCCAAGAGGCTCCAGCAGCAAGGCCCAAACCAGGCCAAGCCTGTTTGTGCATTTGCACCCACACCAAAAGCCCATGGTGTGGCACACAGGAAACCCACATACAATCTGAGCCTTCAAGTTCCAGGCCGGGAGTGAGCTGGACAGGGGTCAGCCACCAGCTTTCACTCTTGTCCATGGGTTTCCCTGGATAGAAGAGAGCCCAGTGACCAGCGAGGGCTTGAGAAGATTTCTGTCCTGAGGTCTTCGGGTTGCCCTCGCTTGCTCGTGACTGGGGGAATGCAGAGGGAGGGCAGAGAAAGACCCTCAAGTCTTCCACATGCCAACATAAGATACCGCTCTCCAAGGTGAACATTCACAGAATCCACCCAAGACTGGCCTGGGTTTTGGTGCCCTGGGCACCATCTTCAACAAGTTATGCCTTCCCACAGAAAGCTTTTTCCCACCCTCCGGGCAGTCAAGAACCTCCTCAAATATCCTACATTCATGCCTGGTGAGTACCCACGGGCAGGTTCTCCCTTGCTGGCAAAGCTTGACACACGGCCCTCAAGTCTGGCCAAGGCCTAGCCTAGCCAGTTACGGACAGGCGTCTCACCACTGCTCAACATTTGGGTGGCTCCCTATCCCCCCGGGATGGAAACCAAACCGGACTCAAGATGCCTTTCCAAGCTTGTTCCGTGCTATTCCCCTTCACACACGTGATAAGATATGCTTGTCTACCTCCCCTGTCTGTGCCTTTACCCGGGCTGCTTCCCCACCCATCCAAGGCCTAGAGCCCACATTTTCCTCACCCAGAATCCCTAGAAATAATAAATCAAGCCCTGATTTGTAACAGTTGCTGATTTCTGAGGTGTAAATGCTCAAACTAACAGTTCAACAGTTGGATCTGGCTCCAATGAGCATCCCCCACTCCCAGCCCTTGCCTCGTATTTTGTGCTTGTTTACGTCAATCCTGAATGGGTGGAAGCTCCTCAAGAACGGGGAAGGCTTCATTTTGCCGTTAGCGTCTAGCATGGTGCCCAGCACACAGTAGGTACTTAATGCTTGGTGACTGGTCATCAGGAGGCTGACCACTGGATGACGAATTCTTTGGCTGGGAGAACGCAAGAAACAGATGCAGAATGACCCCTGGGCCTAGCGGCTGCTTCTGCAGAATCGGGCAGTGTGCAGAGGAAGGCTTTTTCAATGCTACCCTGGCTCTGCCCTCTTCAACCAGGCTGAACAAGTCCAACCCTTTCATAGGACAGACCGACGGACCTCCCCAGTACTGAAGATGGTCCAGCTTCTCTTCTTACTGCTCCAACCGATGTCACATGGCCTGACCTTATGGCCATCCCCCAGGCCACTTTCCACTGTGACCCCGTCACCATGGTCATCAAGGTAACTGCAGCTCAGGTGCCAAGATGTTGCCAAGGCTGCCGAGCCAAAGGGGAACTTCACGAGGTGCTTGGGACCAAGTTAGCAGATGGTTCAGCAGACAGAGGGAGATAAAACGCTGGGAGTGACAGATGAGACGTGCTGAAGGGTTCCCTCCCTGCCCATTTATTAATGGCTGCCCCCAATAAAATCCAAAACATCACAGCTGTGTCTGGATATATTTTTCCTTCCACTGACCTCAGCCTTGAAACAAAGAAGATGCAAAGTGTCAGACAAAACAGCTGTGCACCCAGCTGCCCCCATTCAGAACAGGCAGTGTCCCAGAACACTTTCTTCTTGAAGAGTCAGGAGGCACTGGATGTGAAAGGGGTGGGTGGTCCTGACAAAACCGAAGCACCAGTCGGACCTGGAACAGTCCCATTAGCCACCAAGTACAATCCCCTTTGACAAGCCCAATAAAGCGGCAGAGGCTCCATGTAAAAATGTTTATTGTACTAATGTCTGGAGTACAGGAACTTAAAAAAAACACCTCAACTCCAAAGTGACAGTGGGAGAGAGGCCCAGCCTCAAGGCCAAGCAGAAAGGGCTCCCCAGGGGCACTGCCACATACTGCGTCCCTCCCATACCGCCACCAGTCTCGCCCGGCAGAAGCCTGAGGAGCCAGGGGCATCGAGGCCTTCCCAGCTGCTAGTAAGCGTGCGAGGAGAGGAAGGGATGGCCAAGGGGCCCTCCTGTGACTTAGGAGCTTGGGTGCATGGGGTGGGGGCCTGGGGGCTCCCAATTCCATTGAGGGCAGAAGGCTGAAGGCCCAGGTAAGGAGGAGGAACAGAAAGGGGATTTTGGAGGTAGGCTTGAAGTAGAGTTAAAAAACAGGCACATTATCCAACTTCTCCCTCTGGCCCCCACACTGCTTGGATGGCCCCCTGATGCTTCCCTTCTCCCCACAAAACAAAAGAAGAACAAGGAGAAGGGGAACTGAGGAAAGAGAGCGGACGCACAAGGTAGAGAATCACTTTCGCCACTAAAGAGGGCTATGGAAGATGAGCTGGGAGGGAGGAGTCAGGCTGCAGCTGCGGCAGCACCAAGGGGCCAGGGTGCCCCAGTGCGTCACGCCCTGCCCCAGGCGCCTTCTGGCAGCAGGCACAGAGCGCCACGGAGAGCCTCCCTGCAGGGGCAGAAGGGGGCAAAGTGGAGAGGCGGGGGGAGCCAGAGAGTCCCCCAGACTTGCCCAGCTCATGCAGCCCCTCCTGGATGCCCTCCAAAAGGAGGGAAGGCAAACCCTAGGGGCAGAGTAGGCAGAGCTGGGAAAGAAGTGAGCTGCCCTCCTGCTCCGGCGTGGAGGGCATAGCTGAACCCTGTGAGAACCAGGGCCTGGGCCCAAGGCAGGCAGAGTGAATGCACTTTATGGAGAGAAAAGGAGCAAGGAGAAGCCAGGGCCTGTTTCTTCCCAGGGGCACCTTCAGGAGGGGCTGGGGCCAGACGGAGGGATCCACAGCGTCAGCTGCCAGTTCAGCCTGCCCGCTGCCCCAACCTGGCACTACCCGCCCCGGGCCCGCCAAAGGGGAGGACGGGAGAGGAGACACTGGAAAACAAGAGAGAGGTTCCAAAGACAGCCCCGGATGTGGGAGGGGATGGGGGTGCCCGGGCTCCTGGCCACATCAAGAAGAGTGCTGGTTCTGGTAGATGGAAGCCTTCTCCTTCAGCAGGTCCAGACACAGATGGCAGCTCCAGCTCCCTGCAGAGGAGAACAGGGTTACACAGGCAGGCAGCGAGCCGGCACGGGCGCCGAAGGCTAGGACTCCTGGTAAACAGCGCAGGGCCGCGGGCTCTGGAGCTGGAAGGGACCTCAGAAGGCTCAGAGTCCTACCCCTTTATTTGTTGTCGTTCATTCACGTTCAACTCTTCGTGATCCCATTTGGGGTGTTCTTGCAAAGATACTGGTTTGCCATTTCCTTCTCCAGCTCATTTTACAGATGAGGAAACTGAGGCAAACAAGGTGAAGTGACTTACCCAGGGTCACACAGCTAGTGTCTAAGGCTGGATCTGAACCCAAGAAAATGAGTGTTCCCGACTCTGTGCCCTGTAGTGCACCCTGGCTGCCCAGAACGGGCTCCAGGTCAGGCAGCCGAATGGCACCACTGGACCTGCCCCCACATCCTCTTTGGGATTCCCTCCAGCCCTGTCTAACTCAGTCAAACCCCGCCATCTGACCTGTAAAACTTGGCAATAGTTAGGAGCCAAAATTAAAACAAGCTAAACTCCTTCGGCCTACTGACAGGTTAGATTAGAGCCAGACTGACTATGACTGGTTGCCATGGGTCACATGTCAAACAAGAGTACGGCAACCCTACATCTCTTTTCCACGAGGTGACTGGGGTTAAGTGACTTGCCCCAGGGTCACGCAGCTAGTAAGTGCTAAGTGTCTGAGGCTGGATTTGAACTCAGGTCCTCCTGACTCCAAGGCCGGAGTTCTTCACTGTACCACCTAGCTGCCCCAGCCCTACATTTTTCGAGGGCCGCCTGAAAGCCTTGGGCAGCCACAAGCAGCCTGCCAGCCGCATCTTGTGCAGGCCTGCCCTACATCCTTCAGAGCAGAGACTCTTCACCTTCCACGGACCTCTTCTCAGAATCATGTTTGTAGAAGTATAAGAAGACAAAGGAAAGCAATTCTATTGCAATATAGTTAGTAAAATATTTAAAAACATCCATGGACCCCAGGCTGTCGGTTTTGAAGTCCTGGCTTGTGACAGTCCCATGTCAAAATCACAGCCAGCAGATCCTGCCCTGCACTGTCCCCACTGTGGGGAGTGACCTCGGAAAGACCCCAGAGGCCCAGGTCAGCTGCCACGCCCTCCCTCAGCTCAGGGAGCCCCTGGAATCTGCTGAGAACAGTGATGAGGACTTCACTGAGACAGGGACCCATCCCTTTCCTGGAACTGCCTCTCCTCATTTCCTGAGGGAAGACGTTCCACTCGCTGGGGACCATTGATTTAGAGCCAGAAGGGACCCTGGAGGCATATAGGCCCATCCTCTCGCCTCCTACATGAGAAGACTCTCTGAGCTAAATGGCTGGGCTGAGGTTCGCAGCCAGGTCCTCAGCCTGCAGACTGCTGTGAGACAGTTCCTCTCCTTCCCTGCCCTCCCCCATCCCGCTCTGGTCAATAACCA
Source organism: Phascolarctos cinereus (assembly GCF_003287225.1). Lineage (NCBI taxonomy): Eukaryota > Metazoa > Chordata > Mammalia > Diprotodontia > Phascolarctidae > Phascolarctos > Phascolarctos cinereus. The sequence continues at coordinate 256,199,739 of NW_027556402.1, read as the reverse complement.
CCCTCCCAGGGGCTGGGCAAGAAACAAGAGCTCCAATCTGTTTCTTCCTTTCAGGACTGGGTGCCCCCCTTGCCCCCATAAGGGCTGGCTGCTGGGTCCCCCCAGTGCTTAGCATCTCTCCTGTAAGATGCCACATTAGGGGCCCTCTCCAACCCCGAGCCCAGCTCCAACCCGCCACTGTTCTCTTAGAGATTCCATCCTCCTCCCACGTTGTAGTTTTGGGGTCTCCCTCAGGCCACAGACCTCCTCAGCTGGCAGGCTGAACTCTCTGAGGACCTCCCTCATGTACACTTTTACTCTGCTTCCTCATCATACAGCTGTAGGGTGAGGCCCACATCCCTTCATACTATAATGGCCTCCTAATGCTCCCCTTCCAACCCAGCCTCCACAAAGCTGCCACAGGGATTTGGTTACAACAAGTCTGATCATGTCGCTACCCTCCTCACTAAACCTCAGTGACTCCCTATTGCCCATGGGATGAATAATCTCCGTCTGAAGTCCTTCACAACCTTACCAGATCCACACATCACTCCCCCACCTCCTCCCTTTACTCAGGCTGTGCCCCACATCTGGAATGCACTCCCTGTCTCCTCCACTTCTCGGAATCACGCGTTTTAATTCAGGGAGAAGCCCTGAAGCCTTTCCTGGCCCACTTCTCTCAGCTGCTGGGGCCTTCTTCCCCAATCACGTCCAATTTACCGTGTCTACACTTTTATGTGTGTGCTACCTGCCCCAAGACAATCTAAGGTCCCTGAAGGCAGGGACGATTTCTTTTTTTGGGGTCTTTGTACCCATGAGAATCGTGCCCAGCACACAGTAGGTGCGGAACAAGCAGCTGCTGACGGGCCCAGGCCTCACTAGGGACACTCACCTTCAGGTGGTTCCGACATCGAGGGCGTGAGACAGTACATATGGTAGCCACGATCACAGTCATCACAGAAGAGCAGCTGGTCCTGGTCAGTGGGGGTGAAGAGAACAGGGGGCAGGGAACTGGGGTGATTAACATGCCTCCGTGCAACCACGAGCGCAGGGGATCGGGGGAGCCTGTGCCGTGAGCAGCAGGGGGCCTCGGGCCCACCCCGGGGAGGGACCCCGAGGGCAACTGCAATGGGGAGGAAGGCGTCAGGAGAGCACTCACGTCATTCTCCGAGGTGCCGCAGATGTTGCAGCATTTACACTCGATGCACTGCCAGCGGTAGGTCTTCACAGCAGCCATCATGACGGGGGTGAACTGGAGGCAGGATGGGTGCCCTGGGGGAAAGAGAAGAGCAGGACGGCTGAGAGGTTACCCTTCTCCAGACACACAGAGCTAGTCCGGCCTCTGGGCAACAAACAGGCCAGAGACCTTTCCTGCTTAGTGGGACCCGAGCAGCGCCATGAGGGAGAAGGGGTGCCGGAGCAGGGGAGGCTTCCCTCAGGAGCGGCCGCCCCCCAGCTGCCCGCGGAGGTACCTGAGCGGCCACAGTCGGAGCATGACACCAGCTCCTCAGGCTGGCCTGTCTTCTTGTTGATCTTGGAGTCTCCCAGACAGAAGTCACAGTAGTTGTTGGGTAGGGCCAGACCATCAGGGCCCTTCTTGGCTACGGGAAAAGAGCAAGCGTGGGGCCGACTCCTCCAGCCGAGGGCGACGATGGCCCGTTCCGCCCTCCAACCCCTGCCTCAATGACTGCCTTACATTTCTGCTCCTCAGACCTCTGGGACACAGGGGTGGGAGGCTGAGAGTCCTCCTTGTCTTCGCCCTCCTCCTCTGCCAGGTGGGAGTGCGCGTAGTGGTAACTGAGGCCCGGACGGTTCTTGTAACGCTTCCCACAGACTGGGGAGAGGATGGCAGAGAAAGGTGTGAAGATCCAAGCACCCCTTCCTTGCTCCCTACAGAGTTTGGGGCTCCATCGGGGGCAAGGAGACACCCCCTCCTCCCTCCCCAACACGGAACATCAGCTTGTTTTGGGGACAGGGCTTCAATGGATGTTACTGACGATGGAAAAGGGTAGGCCCGGCACGCCTGCTCTCCTCTCTCCTTCCTCATCCCACCCTCCATAGCAGGCCCCATTTATGGCCAACTGGCTGCTCTGAAGCCTGGGCCTCTCGCCTCATCCTTACACACAGCCAAGTGGTGCCCCAGGCCAAGAAGGGAATGGGAAAGAGGGAATCTCTCTGGCTGGCCGTTGGAAGAGGGAAGGGGCAGGAAGCAGGAGACTGTTTCCCAAGCATGCTCTCAGAACCAGGGCCCAACAACTCACTAAATTGTCGGGGAACCCACCAAACTCCCCACCTAAAGTGAATGGACCCAAGTGGTCCCAGGCAACACAACTGGGAGAAGCTATGGGCAACTGAGCGGAGTCCTGGGAAGGTAGAGGGTAGGCGGGAAGGCCAGCAAGGTGAGCGTGTAGGTGACAGGGCTCAAGGGGGTGCAAGGAAAGTCAGACCCATTAAGGGCACTGCCTCGTGGTCAGCCAGGACTCGTGTGGATGCCCAGATGAGAGAGGTCAGGAATTCCCCCATCTTCTCCCACATTAGGTTTCTCCCATGCTATCCCCCAGCCCCCCAGCCCCAAAAGCTTGTCCTCATTCTCATGGTGGAGGGAGGGAGGGGAGAGCAGGCAAGGAGGGAGGGAGACACAGAGAGGCATTGATTCCCCACCACCAAGTGTTACTTCAGGGGGACAGGAGGCCCCCTTCCACCCACCGTAGCCCCCACTGTAACTAGTTCCCTTAAACTCTCTTTAGAAGCCATCCAATGCTAGGGCCCCAACTGCCAGGGGAGCAAGTCTGTGCATGACACGTGGGGGCAGAGACAGGTGCAGCAGAGCAAAGACTCCCTCCCTGCCTCCCACCCCCCTGCCATTCCAGAGGTTTTCAGACTAGCGCTGCAGGAGAAGACAGAGGCAGGAGGAGCTTCGGAGGAAGGAGGCAAGGAAAAAGGAAACACAAAGGCAGAGTGCCGAGAGAGGACGGCTACCTCTCTGGGGTGCTTTCGAGGTATGCTTTTGTTTGAAACTATCTGAAAGACAGAAAGAACAGTTGTGAGAGGAAGGCACACACACACACACACACACACTCGCCCATGCACACATGAGCAGACACATGCGTGCACGCGTGCACAGACACACACACACACACACACACATATGAACGACAGGAGCAGCAGCTGCAGCATAAGAGCCCAACAAGGAGAGAAGCCTCCGCGCGTGGGGGTGCTTGGAGGGACAGAAAGGGGGGCAGGAGAAAGAGAGAAAACAGAGAAAGGAAGAGAGAAAAATTTGCATCCAAAAAACTGAGGTGGGGGCTCCAGGACCAATGGGCCCCACTGTGTGGCCAGCGGGATGCCTCCCAGAGTGTGCCCCCTTGGCACCGGAGGCCACCCGGCAGCTACAGGATGGAAGCATGTCAGAAGGGGGGATGACAGCTTGGGCCTGCATGCCAAGGTGGGCACAGTTCAGGCAGTGAATGCCTTCTTCCCTCCCCCCACCCCACAGAGGGCCTGCCCCGTCCTCCCTGCCCCCCACCCCCCATGCCGAGGTACTCACTGTCACACGCGTAGGGTTTGTCCCGATCCTCCAGGATGGCGGCGTCCAGCTTCTTACGGGCGTTGCTCACGCCTTTGCCCTGCCAATGGGAACAAGGAAGATTCTGTTACCCAGGATCTCAGGGCCTGGTTGGCTAAGCTTCCTCTGAGGTGGCCCAGAACCTCTCCACACTCAGTTGGGCTCCCCTTTTCCTGTGCTGAGCGCTGCAGGCGGCTGATAAGTCTCTGTGGGAGGAATGGGCTGGACCCCCCCCCCTTCTCATGCTGGGAGGGGAGGCGGGGGGGGGAGGGGGCCTGCTTCAGCTCACCTTGGCTTTGCCCTTGCCCCGGCGCTTGGGCGTGTCTTCTTCATAGTCCTCGTCGTCCAGATCGTCCAGAAAGTCCTCAGGCTCCAGGATCCGCTGGGGGAGGGGAAGGTTAGGATGGGCGGGGAGAGCAGCAAGGACCCCAAACCAGAGGGCCCGGGGGCCGCCCAGCTGAGGCTGCTGGACACGGCACGTGCCCCCTTGCCCGCTCAGCTATTCCCCTGCCGGTGGGAGACGGGCGTAACTGGGACGCCTCCCCCTCCTTTCCCAGGGTTCCCACTGAATCAGGGAAAGAACAAGCAGAAGTGGCAGCTGAGAGCGTCCGTGTTCCTGGACGGCTCAGGGAGGGACGTGACAGACAGACTCTATTGGCCTGCCCACCTCCCGCTGTGGAAGTCCCTCTGGCTGGTTTGCCCCAGGCTGCCCCAATGGCCTTCCAATGAGGGGCCACTTGTCCCCTGGGAGAGAAGCCGGTACCTTCCTTGCTCGGCTGTTAGTAACCGGGAACTCTCCCAGGCTGTCGTCATCCGCCTGGGGGTTGGGGGCGCCCCGCTTCTCAAGGGGGTCGGTGCGCAGCAGGGCCTCCAAGCTGCTTCCATCCTGGGAGATCAGTCCTTCCTTCTTCAGGGTCTGGTCTGTATCTGGAAGGGGAGCCAGGCTATACTGACATACGGACATAGCCCCGAAGTCACGCCCACTAGAAGTAAAGGGCCCTCTGCCCTCCACCTTCCCGGGACCCAAGAGTCTCCAGGTTTCCGACACGCTCTCCCCCTTCAGCCTGTTTCTCGGCCCCAGACCATGGCACTGCCCTGCTGGTCCACAGAAGAATACTGCCCCTACCTGGCTTGATGGACGGGAAGGTGAGTCGCGGGTCTTCAGGAGGGTGGGCTCGGCGCTTTTTCCGCCAACGCCGGGCAGGATAAGAGTACAATTGCCCTGAGGCCAGCCCTGTGGGAGATGATCTGGGTCAGTAACCTGAGAATAAGAACGCCTTCTGGGCCCAGAAGACTCCCTGCTCACTTTGAGGCTGGGGGGGGAGGGGGGGGACACAACAGGTAGGATTGCTGGGAGCTGGGTGGGAAAGGGAAAAAGTGAAGCAGAATCAGGTGTCGTCTGTCCACAGGAGGCCAGACTGGACATGCCTGAGCCTCACAGGACAGAGGCCTTATAAAGGAAGCAGAGAAGGGCCAGGAAAACCTCTCTGCCCCTCAGCCCACGCCAGGAGCCGGCCCTCACCTGGCCCCCGGTGTCGCTTCTCCATCCAAATGTAACAGTTGCTCTGGGCCACTCCAGTCTGGGAGTCCAAGAAGGGCAGGCGCACGCTCCGTTCAGCACACAGGCGAGCATTGTAATTGTGGCACTGCTCCATGGCATCTCGGTAGTACTGCTCCCCCAGGCTGTGGGGGGAGAGGAGAGGGGCAGGAAGCAGGGCTCACAAGCTGCCTCAACTCTTTCCCCGGCTCTCTGCTTCAAGGGAAAGCTCAAAAGGCACCTGGGACCCTTCTGACCTGCCTGCTCTCTCTTCTGCCTTAGAGGACACCGACTGAGCCGATTCAAGTGTCTTCCCGAGGAATCTAAGCTGGGTCAAGTCCCACCTGCCCTACCGGCCTCTGTGATGTTCTGGTTGTGGAGGCCCACAGCAGGAATTGCCTTAAACTCCATACTGTGATCTGATGAGCTCTCGACAGCTTGGTGCTTTAAGCAACTGGAAAAAGTCCCCAGCCCCAAACCCAAACAAACAGAAAGACAGCGGCAGAAATTCGCCAGCCTGCTTAGTTCAGTGAGCTGTAATGACTGTGATTTGAGGTAGGCCTCTTCTGTGAGGAGGAGGCAATGGGTCCACGTTAGCCTGCTTTCAGAAATCGCCACCGGTGAGGAAAACTGGATAAACAAAGCTGAAGAGCACAGCTCCTTTGTCTCCACTGATGGGAATTGAGAGCGACATTCAGAAGGAAATGGAAGGAGAGCCGGGAGATCCTGGGGCTGCCATGTAAGATGCTGGGGGCCGGGCTGCTTGCCTCCGGCACACACCAGGACATGGGCCACACGGCTTTTTAAAAGAACACCATGTGTTCGGGAAAGGGCAGAGAATATAGCTCCTAATGACTGGGGAGGAAGAGGGGAGAGAGGGCTCCCTGGACAGAGAAGGCTCAGGCAAACACAGATTCCCAGACCCTCTGTTAACCAGCCAACAGAGGGAGATGGGGGCCGGTGGGCAGCTCCCTTACAAAAGCCCTCAGAAGGAGATTCCCTTTTCATGCCAGGCTGGGGAGAGACCCAGCTCATGAAGCCCATCAGAAATGAAGCCCAGAAGCGTCCTGTTTCTCAAACTAAGACTGAACTCCCCTCCCCTCTCCCCCCCCAAACAAAAACAAACAAAAAACGGACCAGCCCATTGATGGCAGGGGAAGAAATAAGGCAACAACAGTTGCTTTGCTGAGTGGGGATCAAGAATAGGAAAAAGGTGGAGTTCCCTTCTTTGGAAGAGAAGCCTGGGCTATAACAGACTTCAACTGTCATCAGCAACCCCCAGCAGATGGTACTGAGGAGGAGGTAGCTGGCTCCCCACTGCAAGGGGACAAGAAGCTCAAACCCTACCTCCCAAGACTACCTGAATCCCAGAGGTGAGATGGAGAAACCAAGGCCTGTCTCAGGAGGTCAGCCAACTGCAGGAGGTGCCCTGACCACCCCTCGAACCTCACCTGAAGGTGCCTGCCGCCACCCCGCCAGAAAGGACGGGTCAATGCCAAGAACCTTCCCTTTTCTAACTTTTCTTTCCCTCCTGCCTTCTTTCTATGCTCCTCTTAGGATCTGGAAGAGTCAGCTTTTCTCAGAACAGCAGGATTTCCCTTTAAGTCAGTATGAAATCTATGAAACCCCTCCGGTCCCAGCGAGGTGGTAGGTACAAACCCAAGGGAGAAAATGGAAAAGGGGGAAGAGAACCTGTGTCAGGAAGGACAAAGTGGGAGATTAGCACGATCATCTCTAAACTAAGGGAAACCTCAGCCTGAGGAGAGACTGAGGAAAAGGAGTGGGCAGATCAGAGAGAAAGAGAATGATGGAGAGAGATGGGTAGGTGGCTGAGAAAGACAACAAAGGAGCAGAAAGGAAGCACCCCCCCCCACCCAAACCAACCCAGGAGAGGGAGCTCACCCAGCTGAATGGCAGTGGGCATGCTCCCCCTCACCGGAACGGCTCCAGTCCAGAGGAGAGGCAGGGAGTGATTTCAGCCCACCACAAAGCATGGGTACAGCCCTGAGAGTCACCCTGGAAAAAACTCTTCCAACTCCCTGCACCCACTTAAAATGAATGGCTGGAAATCTACCTGGCATCTAGAGAATGGAAGTTCTGCCGACCCTCCACTGAGTGAGCTGCAAATTCAAGCCCCACTCAGAGCTAAGCTGCCAGGTAAGAAGCCAAGACCACTTCACCCTTCACAGCAGCTGGCACTTAGGCGACGCCTCTAACCCTGGCCAAAGGCACAGAGTGAGCTCTTTGTGATTCAAAGCAGTCCACCACAACTGCCCCCTAGGAATACAGAGGCGGATGCCTGCCACATGGCCCAGCAGGTCAGGATGGGCCCAAGAGCTTCCCCCAGCAGCATTCCCCCATCTCTGTGGCCCCTTCCCACTTCTGCTACCTTCCTCTGTGCACCTGGTTTTTGCAGGAAATTCATTCCAGAAACCCAATTAGAAGGGACCCGTTTTTGTACTCAAAACTCCCCTACTTGGGTAACCACACAGCTCAGGTACAGCCACATTTTCCTTATTTCACAAAGTGAGTTTTGTTGCTGTGTTGGGGCCAACTTCAAACGATATTCCTGGCTTCTTTCAAGAAAGGAGGTCGGGGAGTGAAGCTAATCGGCAAGGTCAGTAATGACCGCTGGGGGCTCACCTTGGTGGGTCCTTGTGCGGGCAGTGCCCAGGGCCAGTCCCTCTAGAGGAAGGGTTATGGGATGCCTTACTCTCTCGGAGGTCTCACGTCTCCTGAGGACTTTGCAGAGCAGCCCAAGGTGGGTGGGTGCTGTCATTTAAGCAGCCCCCACAGAGGTCCTCCCCAAATGTCCCCAGGAGGAAAGAAGCTCCTTGAGGGCAGGCAAGTGTCCAGATCCTCAGCATTCAGCAGGGATATCGATGGTGAAATGGTCTGAAGGGCAGCGACCTTCTGACCCTTCGTCGATGTGTGGGGGCAGGGGAGCTCTGGCTAAAGGATGGCTACCCTTTCTGACCTGGCTGGACAATGCAGTGTAATTCATCACGCGGGGGCCAGTAAGGGACCTGATTTTGCATCCTAACTCAGCTTCTGACTGCCTGGAGGGCTCTGGATAAGTCACAGTCCCGCTCTGTGCCTCAGTTTCCCCACCTGTCAAACAATGATTTGGACTACGTGGTGGTCACTAAGACCCCTCCCAGCTCCAGAGCCTGCGACCTTGAGATGCTGGCTCTCTCTGTGACCTCGGACATGGCACTGCCGGCGGTGCCTCAGTTTACCTCCTCGGTTAGATCGGAGGGACTGGGCCGGGTGGCCTCCCCCTTACGTTCCCTTCCCAGGCGCCAGAGCTCGGGCCTCAGTTTCCCCCTCGGAGGCGCGCCTGGCCGCAGCGGGCCGCGCGCGCGTCCCCGCCGGAAATGCTCGCGCCCGCGGCTGCCACGCGCCCCGTCCCGGCGCTCAACGGCCTCAGCGGCCTCGGCCAGGCCGGGCCGCCCCGCACCCGCCCCGGCGGTGCCTCCGCGCAGGCCGCCGCCACGCCCCCCCCCTCCGCGGTCCCGAGCCCGGGCCCGCCCCCCGCCCGCCCCGGCTCGGAAGAGAGAAGGCGGTCGCCACTCACAGCTTCACTACATTCTCCACCACGGCCGCCATCTTCCCTCCTCCTCTCCCTCAGCCCGGGAGCCCCCGGGGCCGCAGTGCGCAGGCGCCCAACCGGGAGCGCGCTCCTGCGCGCTCCCCGCCCCCGCCCCCGCTGCGACCCCCAGCGCGCAGGCGCACGGCCGGGAAAGCACGGCTGCTCCCTGCGCTAGCACACAAGCACAGGGGTCGTAGAGCGCGCCCGCTCCCCGGCCCGCACCGCGGACACAGCGCGCAGGCGCCGAGTCCACAGGTCTCGCCCACTCCACCCCACCCTCGGCCCAAGCACCAAACAGAAGCTCTCTCGGTCTCCTCCGCCTTTACGCCGAAGCCCGCGGGTAGTTCCCTGCCCCAACGCGCAGGCGCCAGAAAGGTCGGCCATCTTCCCCACTTTCCCTACCCCTACCCGCCCCAGCTCAATCACGCAAGCGCCGCAAGATAGGCCAGGGACCCATTTTCCTATTACCAAGAGCCTAGCCCGTACCGGGCGAGAGGAAACAGAACCAAGCCAATGCGCACGCGCTGCGTTCCAGCCTGGTAAAGTCTTGACGCAGGCGCGCTGAATCCCTAGATTCATGGACTCGGGACGGCGAGTGAGTCCATTTCCTGGGGCTCTTGCTGGTCGTCTTTCCCTTCACCTCCAGGGCTCTCTGGGGTCTCCCCAGTTGTGGAAGGGACGACCAAGGCGGGAGCGAGGAGGGAAAAATAATTGCAATTAAAAACAAGAACCTGAACTTTTCCCTCTGCAGTGGGCCGGAGTCACCAGGCAGCCAGCATTTATTAAACGTCTACTGTTTACCAGACACTGCTAAGCTGGGCACATACAGAAGGGCAAAGCCCAGTCTGCCCCCTGAGCCTGCCCCTCCGCCCACCTCCTCCTCCCGGGAATTTGCGGGCACGGTCATCGCTTTAAACTGTTGTCAGGATGCGCCAATTTAAAAAGTTACATTGTTCTAATTTTATATAGTCTCTCTAGCCTGGTTACTCTGTATCTCCTTTGTATGTTTGTATATGCGTTTTTTCTCCCGTTTTTCACAGCAATTTTATTTCCGAATATAACCAGGAGGTTGCTGGTAATGTTTAACAACAGGAGTTTCCAGGGGGGGAAAGTTTGCACAAACACTTTTAAGTTAAATCTGATTATTTACACTTTTAAAATCTAGTCAATTAAAATAAAGCAAGCACTGATTTGTAGGGATTACCGATTTCCGAGGTGTAGCTGCTCACCCTCCTCACTTTTTCCCTCCTACCCAGACAGCCATCTCTTATTAACAAGAGAATTAAAAGGAAAGAGAAGAAAAAGGTTCAGCTGTGTCTGACAGGAGCTGCAACATTCTACACTCTAGAGTCCCCAACCTCTGCAAAATCACTTAAGTCCAATTCACCTTCGTGTCCTGGCATCACCTCCCTTATGTCATGGTCGTCTCCCAGAAGGCAGGACAAACAACACTGTTGTTAACCATTCAAACCCTCTTATTTATTTAGCTTCGAGGCAGTTGGGGTTAAGTGACTTGTCCAGGGTCACATAGCTAGGACGTATCAAATGTCTGAGGCTAGATTTGAACTCAGATCTTCTTGACTCCAGAGCTGGTGCTCTATCCACTACCCCACCTAGCTGCCCCAAACCCTCTGATTTATAATTTTTAACTTTGGGGAAAAAAGCCCCTAAAGGTAAAAAGTTTTATTGATGCTCAGTGGAGAGACCAGATCTAAATTCCTAGAAATAATTAACTACTGGCCATTAAAAGCACCACTTAATGGTGATTTCTTTGGGTCTCGGTTTCCTCAGCTGTAAAATGAGGATTTGGGAAACGGATGACCGCTGAGCTCCCTTTCGGGCCTGGATCTAGAATCTTATGAACTTTTGCTGACTGACCCACTTTCCCCACCCTCTGCCTCTGACCGTGCTTCCCTACTTTGGGCTCTGGCTAGGTAGATAATGGTAGCGAAACAGCCCTAGATGCACCGGGGACAGGCTCTGGCCAAGTTTCTGCCGCTGGTATCCTCCCTTCCCCAACTGCAGACTTTTACCTCTTGTCCTGATGGGACGCTTGGGTGCCTGTGCTTAGATCCCGATTTCTCCCTGGCCTCAGCAACACCATCCCTGGCAGTTTCCCTCCAGCCCAAGGACCCTGTCTCTGGCAGTGACTCATACGTGGGCCAGTGAGGCAGACCATTTCTCCCTGTTACAAGAACGAGTTGACCACTGTAGAATTTCTCTTGTCACCAGAGCTGTCATCATGTACTGGATGCTCACAGTTATGTATGCAATGCAGAGGTCAAGCTATAGACGTCAACTCCCGAAGCTCTCTTGTTACAGACCAAAAAGACAGCCTTTAGGAACCCTCTCTTGCCCCATCCCTGAGGTGTCCAGTAGTGAATGATATAGTTGTACGTTATCACCGTATTAGCTTGGTTGGCACATAATTCACTACTTTTCCTTTATAAGCTTTAGCATCATTCCTGTTAGGTTGCAAGTTCCTTAAGGATCTCTGCCCACTGTATGGCATAACGATAAATCTTTGCCACCTTGACATAAAGAATGCTTGAGTCTGTGAATTCATTCCAGATGATCCTGTCCTGTGCTTTGAGGGGTCTCTAAACCTCTCAGACCTCAGCATTCCCACCTTCTACCTGAAGGCTTCTGGATCCTCCTTTAATGCCACTGTCTTCTTCCTGTCAGCTCCAATTTCTCCCGTAATTAATTTGTTGGTTTATAGTTGTTTGCACATTGTCTCCCCCCCCCCCATTAAACAGTAAGCCCCTTAACAGCAGGGACTGTCTTTTAGCATCCTCAGCATTAGCACAGTACCTAGTATATAGTCTGGTATGTGCTTATTACATGTTTATTAATTGACTGTGCTGGGAACAGTAATCAATCTATACTCTACTATCCCTCAAAAGGATGAGTTCTTCGATTGTTTGTACAACAGACTTTACTCACCATTCTGAAACTTCCCCGACCCAAATGATGCTCTCTGGGCCACCACTTCCCTGTGAATGTTGTGTTCCCTTAGAATGGAGGAACCAAGATGGCAGAGTAGCGGGAGGCCTCACAGCCAGTGTTCCTCACTTCCCCCAAGCAGAACTAGAAAATGTGCCAGATCTAATGCGGATGCAGAAATCCAAGAAAAAAAGTCACAGTGAGTTGTTTTACCAGCCCAATTTGGTCTAGGGAGACAGACAGAAAGGGGTCTGGCCGGAAGCGCTCCAGTCTTATGGACCAGGGTGAGAGGAGGTCAGAGCCACTCCTTAGTGGCAGGACAGGAGCAGGTGACAATGCTACCTAGTTCCAGGTCACAGATCAAGGTGGATGGAGGAGGGGACCTGTATGCCAGCAGGGCTGGCATTCTGGGATGAGGAACAGTAGAGGGCCTCAGTGTATTTAGAGAGAAACAACAACAAAAAAATTAATTTTTTTTTAAAAAAAAGTGGCAGCTCAGTGGTGCAGTGGATAGAGCACTGGCCCTGAAGTCAGGAGGACCTGAGTTCAAATCCTGCCTCAGACCAAACACTTGACACTAGCTGTGTGACCCTGGGCAAGTCACTTAACCCCAATTGCCTAAAAATTAGAGAGAAGCAAGTTCAGGCAGCAGCAGCAGCAGCACTGGTATAGCTCAGGATCTCAGTTCTAGCTTTTAGCCCAGCCCGCAGAAGAATAACCAGGGCGGGAATCTCATACTGAGGAGGAGCCTATAATTCTGTCACTCTGAACTCACCGAGCTTTCCAGCTAGCTGTTAGGAGCTGATTCCAGCAGCATCTGCTATTGCTCAGACCCCAGCTCAGATTGGGGGTAGGCTGGGCTGGGCTGAGGAGCGCAGCCATTAGATTTTGCTTTGGATTAGACCACTTTGGAAGCACTGAAAGCTTGTGGGTTTCCAGCTTGAATTGTCCCTGAGATCCTGGAATAACACAACATTCAGTACCCTAAGAAAGCAGCAACAGGGCCAGTTCAGATGTTCCCTCTAGAAGTGCATAGAGTCTGGCCCTAACACAGGCCTGAAGCCAGGAAATAGGCTAGAAAAATTAAAAAAAAAAAAGGATCCCACTATAAAAAGCTGTTATGGTGAAAGGGATGCTGTTGCAAAGGCAGAAGAAGAGAATGACTCCAAAACATCTCCAAGCAAAGCTTCAAGAAAAACACAACCTGAGTACAAATTTAAGTAGAATTCCTGGAAAAAGAATCATGGGTAGGCCAAGCTAATACAATAAAAATGACAATTCTACCTAAATTAATTTACTTATTCGGTGCTATACCAATCAAACTACTAAAAAATTATTTTATAGAGCTAGAAAAAACAATAACAAAATTCATCTGGAAGAACAAAAGGTCAGAATATCAAGGGAACAAATGAAAAGAAATACAAGGGAAGGCAGCCTAGCTGTACTAGATCTTAAATTGTATTATAAAGCAGCAATCATCAAAACTGTTTGGTACTGGCTAAGATATAGAGTGGTGCAGTGGATAGGGCTCTGGCCTTGGAGTCAGGAGGACGTGAGTTCAAATCCAGTCTCATAGACATGACATGTACTAACTGTGTGACCCTGGGCAAGTCACTTAACCCCTATTGCCTCACCAAAAAAAAAAAAGAAAAAAGAAATAGATTGGTGGATCAGTGGAATAGATTAGGTATGTAAGACACAACAGTCAGTGACTACAGTAATCTATTATTTGATAAATCCAAAGACTCCAGCTTCTGGGATAAGAAATCACTACTTAACAAAAACTGCTGGGAAAACTGGAAAATACTATGGCAGAAACTAGGTATAGACCAACATCTTACTCCCTATACCAAGATAAAGTCAAAATGGGTACATGATTTAGATATAAAGACTGATATTATAAGCAAACTAGAAGAGCAAGGAATAGTTCACCTATCAGATCTATGGAGAAGGAAAGAATTTATGACCAAACGAGATAGAGAACATTATGAAATGCAAAATGGATGACTTTGATTACATTAAATTGAAAAGCTTTTGCACAAAGCCAATGCAACCAAGATTAGGAGGGAAGCAGAAAGCTGGGAAACAATTTTTATAACCAGGGCCTCTGATAAAGGCCTCATTTCTAAAATACATAGAGAACTGAGTTGAATTTATAAGAATACAAGTCATTCCCCAATTGATAAATGGTCAAAGGATATGACTAGGCAGTTTTCAGAGGAAGAAATTAAAGCTATCTATAATCATATGAAAAAATGCTGTAAATCACTATTGATTAGCAAAATGCAAGTCAAAACAACTCTGAGGTACCACCTCACACCTATCAGGTTGGCCAACATAACAAAACAGGTAAATGATAAATGTTGGAGAAGATGTGGGAAAATTGGAACACTAATGCATTGTTGGTGGAGTTGTGAAATGATCCAACCATTTTGGAGAACAATTTGAAACTATGCCCAAAGGGCTATAAAATTGTGCATACCCTTTGACCCAGTAATAGCACTTCCAGGGCTGTATCCCAAAGAGATCATAAAAACGGGAAAAGGACCCAAAAAAGGACAAAAATATTCATAGCAGCTCTTTCTGTGGTGGCCAAGAATTGGACATTGAGAGGATGCCCATCCATTGGGGAATGGCTGAGCAAGTTGTGGTATATGAATGTAATGGAATACTATTGTACTATAAGAAATGATGAACAGGCTGACTTCAGAAAAACCTGGAAAGACCTATATGGACTGATGCTGAGTGAAGTGAGCAGAATCAGGGGAACATTTGTACACAGTAGCAGCCACGTTGTGTGATGACTTGACTCTTCACAGCAATGCAAGGATCTAAGACAACTCCAAAAGGCTCATGATGGAAACTGTTATCCACCTCCAGAGAAAGATCTTAGGAGTCTGAATGCAGATGGAAGCAGACCACTTGGTCCCCTTTTCTTTTGTTGTTTTGTTTTGTTTCTTCTTTCTTGTGGTTCCTCCCATTAGCTCTAATTCTTCTATACATCATGACTAATGTGAATATATGCTTAATATGAATGTATAAGTAGAGCCTATATCAGATTGCATGCTGTCTTGGGGAGGGGGGAAGAAAGGGAGGAGGAGAAAATTTAAAACTCAAAAGCTTATGGAAGTGAATGTGGAAAACTAAAAATAAGTAAATAATTTTTTAAAAAGCAGGAAAAAAAAAGGAAAAACACAGCCTGGGTACAAATTCAACTAGAATTCCTGGAAAAGATGAAGCAAGAGTCTTTTTATTTTAAAGAGTTAAAAACATTTTTTAACAAATGAAATGAGAGCTATGGAGGAAAGAATTGAAAAGGGAATTAACAGCTTGGTAAAAGAGTCACTAAATCTGCCCAGGCATCAAACTCCCTGAAAATTAGAATGGACCAAATCGAGTTAATTAAAGATGTATGTATTTGTATATATGTGTACATATGTGTACATATGTATGCATGCATGTACAAAATGTCCAGAGGATGTATGTATGTATGTATATATGTATAAAATGTCCAGAAGGAGAGCGTACTTACAGCTGGCAGATTTGGGCAAAGCTAAGGTGTGCATAGACATCACCCCCACATCCTTGGGTGCAGTAGAAAGAGCTGGGAGAACCTGACTTAGAAGGCCAGCGCTGCCACCTACTGGCTGTATGTCCTGGGTAAGCCAGTCTTCACCCTGGATCTCAGTTTCTTTGTCTGTAAAATGAAAGGTTTGTATCAGATAATTTTGAGACCCCTTTTAGCTCCATACATTATAGAAGAGTGGTGTAATGAGGTTGGAAGTATCATTATTAGCATTTAGCAAATGAGGAAACTGAGTCCCAGGGAAGTATGGTGAATAGAATGGATAGAATGCTGGGACTGGAGTCAGGAAGACCTGAGTTCACATCTGGCTTCAGACACTAGCCAAGTCACTTAACTGCTGTTTGCCTCAGTTTCCTCATTTGCAAAGTGGGGATAAAAGCACTCACCTGGCAGGGTTTTTGTAAGGGTCAAATGAGATAATTTTAAAGGGCCTAGCACATAGCAATTGCTATAGAAACGTTAGCTAGTATTTATAAATGGCGGAACCTGAATCTGAATCAGACTTGATGACTTGTAGGGCTCCTTTAAACTCTAAATCTAATATTGGAGGCCAGATCTCGCTTGTTTCAGGTGCAAGAATAGCAGTTTTGGAATTGGAAGGGACTGCTGGGGTCCTCTAGTCCAGGGCTTCTCCAACTTTTCCTGCTCACGTCCGGTTTTGGTTTCAGCAGGGTTGGGTGGGGTTGGGTAGCCAGAGGGCACGCACAGTGCAAAGTTCGCTTGCTTTGTGTTCAGAACCAGTGCTGCAGTGAAGACAGGCAGGGGCTGACAGAAACACCTTGGATTCATCACGTGTTTGATTTTTAATTAATTCTTGGTTATTGTGTGTTCAGAAACCTTTTACTGTTGCCAAATTTTTGACCCGCAGTTTAAGAAGTGCTGAATTCTAGTCTAATCCATATATGATCATCTACAAGTAGTCAGACAGCTTTTCCTGGAAGACCTCCAGTGATGGGGAGCTCACTAGCTCTAGAGGCGGCCCATTCCACAGTGGATGCCTCAAGCCGAACTCAGGAAGTCTTTCTTTACGCAGAAGTCTGATTCTTTAACGCCTCCCTCCTGTTGTTCCTAGTTTTGACCGCTAGAGGGCATTTCAGGCGTGTCTAACTCATTAGGACCCCATCTGGGATCTTGGCAAAGATACCCAGAGTGGTTTGCCGTTTCCTTCTCCAGCTCATTTTACAGATGAGGAAACTGAGGCAAAGGGGGAAGTGACTTGCCTGGGGTCACCCAGCTGGTAAGTGTCTGAGGCCAGATTTGAGCTCAGGAAGATGAAGTCTTTCTGACTCCAGGCCCAGCACGCTATCCACTGCACTACCTACCCACCTTGAGGTCTGAGTAGAACTAGACTAATCCTTCTTCTACAGCTCCTCAGATTCTTGAAGATAGCTATCATGACCTCCCCCCCACCAAATTCCCCCTTCTCCAGGACAAACACTCCCAGTTTCTTCAACAGCTCTTCCTATCGCCCTTCCTATGTTGGTTACCTTCTCGGTGAATGCTTGCCCCCTGATTGGCATCCTTCTTCAACACTGGCACCCGGAGCCGAACACATTACTCCAGCTGAGGTCTCACCAGGGGCTCTTTTGGAGGCTTCAAAAACCTTTTTTCATTGTGTTGATAGCTTCTATTTTTACATCACTCATATTTCCCACTGTATCTCCCCACCCCCTTCCAGAGAACCAAAGAATGAAAGAAGAGGAAGAAAACCAGATTCAAGGAAACTAATCAAAGAAAGAGTGAAGAGCGCTAGGTACAGAACTACTCAGAGCAGCACTAGAAGTGGCCCTGATGGGCCACACGGATGCCTCAGGACATCAAGGGCCATTCCTGTGCAGTAAGAGATGATGAATGTGAGGAATGTGGACAAAACTCAGGAGCCTAGGCTCCTAGGAGTGCATGTAGAGATGCAGTGCACAGCAACAAGAAAAGAAATACAGAATGACCGCAGTAATGCAAAGGAAAACACCACTGCTGGGCTTCTGAACTCCGACCAATGCAGTCGCCACTCACAGCTTCAGAGGACTGGGGTTGAGCATTATTCCTACCTCTCAGGATAGAGGTGGTGGACTGTGGGTGCAGAGTGAGATATCAGAGAGACTGATGTGCTGGTGCGTAATTTATTTAGATTGTTCCCATTGCAGGGAAAGGCATTTGGGAGGTAAATTAGTGCACTAAGTAAACTCAGCCCCTGAGAGGCCCATGGAGAGGATGAGACAAGAGAGGACGGGGTGTGTCCTCCTGAATTCTGGAGCCAGGTTGCAGTTATGGCTGGCGTGACCCAATCCCTGTATGTCGCTTAGCGTTGTAGTATCAGACACCAGGGGGCGCCAAGAGGCCCAGGTCGATCTGATTGGACTCAATGAATCGAAGGAACCCTTTGTCCAACCAGCTGATTTTCATGGGTTGGGGGAACACGGGGTCCACCAGGCTTGTGCCTGATGCAAAGAGGCACAGCCAGCTGAGCACTGGAGCCCTGGCCTTCTGACTCCCAGGTCTCACGATATGGCTCCAGGGCCCAGCCCCAGATGGATTGCAGACTGTGTTCCAGCTAAACTGATCCACCTGATGTCCCGATAGTCACTGTTCCGTCTCCGGCCTCCACACCTTTGCAAAGGCTGTCCCTCAAAAGAGGGAGTTCTCGCCACCCAAGTTCTGTCAAAGGCTTAACATCAGAATCGGGATCCTAGTGGCTCCTGGGTTTTTAGGATTCAGAGCTGGAAAGGGCTTTAGGGGCCATTCAGTCCAAGCCCCTCATTTTATGTAGGAAGAAGCTGAGGCCAGGAAAGGCTACTTGGCAAGACTCCCAGCAGGGCCTGCGTTCAGGTCCAGCCTCCAAACCCGGGGTCTTTCTGCTGCGCCGCCTTGCCTGCTTGGCTCCCAGTGGCACACGGGGGCTATTCGTCACTTGCTCTCACTGCCCGACTGACCCCGCTCCCTTCTCAGGGGCATCCCTCTCCGGCAGCGTCTCTGGCGCCATGTTTCCCAAGGAGTTCCCCCTTGCAGCCCACTCCCACCCATTGCATGCCATTGGTGTCACTCATCACACTTCTGCCTTCATCATGTATGTGTTCTGGGTAGACTGAGGCAACCCTTTCTTTCATCTCCATGCTCCAAGGTCCTTTAAATGGGAGACTCCACAAGTCTCCGCCATCCGCACCAGCATCATCAGGTTAGACTGGCCCTAGAATTTCACCCAGGTCCCACCTTCTACAGGAGGCCTTTCCCAATCCCTTTGTATTTTGATGCCTTCCCTCTGGTGACTATCTCCAGTTTATCCGGTATAGAATCTTGCTTGAACATATATTGTTTGCATGTTGTCTCCCTGGTCAGATTATAAACTCCTCCAGGGCAGGGATTGTTTTTTGTCTTTTGGTATCCCCAGTGCCTAGCACATATTAGGTGCTTAATAAACGCTCATTGACTCACTGAGAAGTTAAGTGACTTGCCCAGAGTCACACAACTAGTAAGTAGCTGGGGCTGGATTTGAACTCAGGTCTTTCTGACTCTCGGCCCAGAGCTCTCTCTACCCACTGTGCCACAGAAAAGCATCTGCCAGCTTTCTGATGGGGGCCCAACCCCCATCAGATTATTACCTGTTTTAGAAAGAAGAACTCCGCATTGGTCCAAGCCCACAGAACTGGTCCATCCGAATATGTCATGGACAGACAGACTCTACTCGGATAGTGAGATGGAAGAGGAGAAGACTACAGCAAGTCGGCTTGGACGGTAGCTGAGAGAGGGCCTCCCGGTGTTTGTGGGGGTCCCTGGCAGGCAAGAGTCCTCCTCTCAGAAGGCCTAGTAGCCAGGCAGGGCCCTGGATGGCCAACTTCTCTGTGCTTCAGTCTGGTCCATTTGGCCCTTCATGCCTTTCTCCCTAGCGAAAGGGGAATGGACATCTTGCAAAGGTAGTGGCGCTGACTCTAGTGGCCTTGGGAGGTGCAAGATGGAATGAGTAGAGCCCCGAACTTGGGGTCAGAAGGTGTGGGGAGGCCCTTCACCATGCTGGTTACCCTCCTTTGGACACTCCAGCTTGTCAACATCCTCCCTAAAATATAGCCCCCCAGATCTGAGTCTGCCTCTCAACGTGGTCTGACCGCGGCAGAGCTGTGGGACAATCCCCTCTAGTGCTGACACAGATGTCTCTCCTAACAGGGCCCGTGGTCACTGGTCATTGTTTTCAGTCATGTCTGACTCTTGGTGACCCCATTGGGGGTTTTCTTGTTAGAGATACAGGAGTGGTTCCATTTCCTTCTCCAGCTCATTTGACAGATGAGGAAACAGGTAAACACGGTGAAAGTGGCTTGCCCAGGGTCACAGAGCTAGTAAGTATCTGAGGCTGGATTTGAATTCAGGAAGAGGAGTCTTCCTGATTCCAGGCTAAGTGTTCTATCCACTGAGCTTGTGGTCCACTAAAACCTTCATATCTTTTTCAAACTGCTGTCCAGTCTTCCTCACCTTTTGACTTGTGAAGTTGATTTCTGAGTCCAAGCTAAGACAATCATATTTATCCTTATTGAATATCATCTTTTTAAATTAGACCCAGCATTTTCGCTGGCCAGGATCTGTCTGGACCATTGCCCCAGGGTGAGCTCTCCTTCCTGAATTTGGATCATCTGCGCCTTTGAGAAGCCTGTCCTCTCGGCCTCTACCAAGCCACTGTTAAAAATGGCTTGCCATCCCTCCCATGATCCCCCTTCTGTTGACAAGAGGAAAGAAAGTCATTTCCCAGGTCGGGTCAAAATAAGACCCTAGTAAAAAATCACAGGGCCCTAGGGGGCGCCACAGTGCACAGAGAGCCAGGCCTGGAGTCAGGAAGACTCCACTTCCCGAGTTCAAATCCAGCCTCAGACACTTACTAGTAAGCTTGAGCAAGTCACTTAATGGTTTGCCTCAGTTTCCTCATCTGTCAAATGAGCTGGAGAAGGAAATGGAACCACTCCAGTATCTTTGCCAAGAAAACCCCAAATGGGGTCATAGAGATTTCACTGAACAACAAAAATCACAACTCAGCCTCCACCCAGGTACAGGCCTCGCTGCTAAGAGCTGGGCAGCCCTGATTGGTCTGGACTATGTCAGAGAAGGTAGGAAGAGGGAAGCTGACCAGAAAGAGCGGCCCCACCACTGCCAAGCATGCTGTCTCTGGTCCACTCTCCGAAATACGGAAACGATCCTCTATGGACTGTCCATGCTGAGGGTCTCAGGTACTCTTAGCTGGGGGGGGGGTGTATGTGTGGGGGGCAGAGGG
Source organism: Phascolarctos cinereus (assembly GCF_003287225.1). Lineage (NCBI taxonomy): Eukaryota > Metazoa > Chordata > Mammalia > Diprotodontia > Phascolarctidae > Phascolarctos > Phascolarctos cinereus. Next base: position 256,179,286 of record NW_027556402.1, on the reverse strand, counting down.
CACAACTGATAATAGAGGGGCAGTGAGGGGGGTCTAAGTCCATGATGAAAAGTGCAAAGGAATATTCATTCTTCCTCTTCCCATTTTGGGAATCCTGTCCCATCTGCAGACTTTTAAAGTAAGCTGGGGGGCTCCTCCAAACATAAATGTGAAACTTGGGGGGACCTGGGAACAGAAAACCTGGCACATGAGGTCTGTCTAGTTTGCCTCACCATCCCAAGGGCCTTCAGTCACTCAGAGACTCAGTGGCCCTTCTGGAGTGGGGACCCCACTGGAGTGACCCATCTGCGGCAAAGGCGCTCCATCCTGGCACTTTCCCCGCTCAGTACAAATGGTGTTCAAACCCGCACAGAGAAAACATGTCAACACAGTGGCTCTGGCCAAGGAGTGGGTGAACGCGGCGATGTGGGCCAGCCCCTAGGCAGCCAGGCCTGACTAAGCTCTAAGCCAGGGAGGCACCACTTAAGGGTGGTTGAGGTCAGTGCAAGGGTTGTTTGGAACTAGATCTGGATTCGAATCCCATGACCCCGGGCTGGTCCCCTCCTCTCTTCGGGCCAGTTTCCTTCTCTGTAAAAGGAGGGGGCTGGACGAGAGGGCCTCAGGTGCCCTTTAGCTTGAGCGCTAGGACCCTCGAAGGGAGCAGGCGTTGGGCATTAGGATACATGCCTTCGGGTAGACTTGACTTCTTTTTAAAGGCCTCCTGGCCTGACTTTCCAGTCACTTGTAAACAGGCTTTTGGCAGGTAAAGCATCACCCAGATTCATGTATTGCCCACAAAAGCATGGCAGAATTGAACTGCACACAAGATGTGGTGTAAAAGCTGTGTGACCGAAGAGGTGGTGGCCAGGGGGTGGGAACCAAAGCTGGGTCCCCACAAAATGTGAAGGCTCTGGTTGGGTAGGGCCTCCGGGAGGGTCTTATGGGAGGCTATGCAAGATGAAGCATATCTCAGCCTCCAAAGAATTCCTGCTGCTACCGGGTCAGCTTGCAGTTAGGGTCTGCCTAAGACCAGCTTCAGGAGGGTTCCTTCCTTCGGGCAGGGAGCCTCCTCTCAGCCCAAGCCCTCTCCCCGCATCCTCTCATCTCCAGGGCTGCCCTTGTCTGCAAGGCCTGGGGCTCCTGAGGAAAGCCAGAATCCACTGTTGTCCTGGCAACTGCCATCCACTTGAGGGTTAGGGGGCACAAAAGGGGACGGCAGCTGTTATCAGGGGCTCAGCAGGATCCCACAGAGGAACCAGCAGCCCAACTGGAGGGAACAGGCGTTGCATGACAAGGGGGACAGGAAACGGAGGAAACCACCCAAAGAGAGGCTGAGGATTTGGGGAAGCCTGCCTGCTTCGAGGCCAACACAAGAAGTCACCAGGAATATAATGCTGGGAGGGACCTTTGAGCCCAAGGAGCCAGAGAGGGCTACTGGCTTGCCGTGGTCACAAGGGTCGTAAGGAGGTTCAGATCCATGAGTTCTGAGTTCAAATCCAGGGGCTTTTGCACTGTATCCCAGCTCCCAGTCTGCGCTCTGCCATCTGACTTTTATTACTCATTTCCTATATTCAGGAACATTTATTAAATGCCTGCTGCATTCAAGGCTATGCTAGGGGGGAAATAAAGAGAAATAAGACATGATCCCTGCTCTCACAGAGCATAGTTCCATACTAATTTGCTCATTGAGCGTCTGCAGAGAGTTGAGAGGCAGGCAGAGCTGGGGAGTTAGGCGACAGTTCAGTTTGTCACTGGAAAAGCTGGCTGGGAGTCCTCGTTCTGACAAGTCAAGTAAACCCGCCCCTCAGTTTCCTCATTTGTAAAATGAGGGAGGTAAGCTAGACAACTTCTAAATGCTCTGACTAGAAATGGCTTACAGGCATTTTGCCTGTATCGGCTGCCCATTCGGCCAGCTCCTTGGTATCTAGCATTTTGCTGGCCAGTTATGAAATCCAAGTTGGTTAGTGTCAAAGCAGACCTGAGATGGGGAGAAACGGAAGGAGGTTGAGGCAGAAGAGGCTGTCACCAATCCAGCATGGTTTATTGCAATCGCAGCTCACCCTAAGTCAAGAGAGGGGGCAAGGGGAAGGGGCTGACACCACCCCCATATTGCCTGCAAGGTCCTTCCCAGGGGGTAAGCAGAGTCTAGAGTGTGGGTATCCTCCCACCCCCACCCAGAGCTGGGTGGATTCCCACAGTCCTTTCCTGAGCCTTCTCTGTCCTGCAACTCATGCAAGAATGTATGTCCAGGTTATTCCTGCTCTGGCTGAGGGAAGGAAGAACTGGGTTGAGCCTCCATCTCCAACTATGAAAAGTCTGCCAGTGGGGGTATCTGAGAACAGAGCTGAGGCAGTCTCAGCAAGAATGGGTTGCTTTCCTGACCCCTGTTTGTCCCGAGGAGTGCAAAGAGCTTTCCTGCGGTCTCTCTCATAACTTCCTTCTTCCCATGGGACAAAATGGGGGGAGCTGAGGTACAAGAGTGAGAAGTGATCTGCCCTACAATCACAGAAGTGAAGGCTTGGTGTGTAACAAATGCAGGCATCCTTGGCCATATGTGGGCTCACCCCAAGCCTGATGTCCTCGAGCCATCCTGCCCCGCCCAAGGGAGCCTATGTGGGGATCTCCACTCTGTCCAGGTCTTGGTGCTGGTCCATGATCTGTAGCACGTCATCCAGTATGGAAGGCCCCAGGTCCACATGGAGGGAAAGGAGGGAGCTGGCTTGGGACAGGAATGGTTCCTCACCTTGCTCAGGCATGAAGCCGTTCTGGGGAGAGTCAGTCTCTGGAGTCCTCCAGACCTCCAAGACCTCATCCTCCTGGGGGGTTGGCAGTGATGTCTCCAGGTGCAGGCGGGGTGGCTTGGGGGGGGCTTGAGCTGAGGGCAGGGTGAGGGCCTGGGGCCCACCAATGACTGGGAGGGAGATGGCATTCTTGAGGAGAGGGGAATACCCATCAGAGAGCCCTCGGGGCTCCCGCCCACAGACTGTGGTGGTCCGGGCAAACGGGAAGGGGATGTTGAAGGTGCTATCTTCCTCCTCCTCGGGCCCCTCACCCGCTGTGCCAGGTAGCAGGTGGAACTTGCCCTGTAGGAAGGAGATGTCGCCAAACATGTCTCCCTCGCCACCATTGCCAATGTGGATGGTGTGACGGAAGTCGCCCAGGGGCGGGCTAATCATGTCTGATGACAGCAGGTCCCGCAGTTTCTCCTTCTTCCCTTTGCGGTTGCCCCGCTTCAGGTAGATGGGCACCTTGGCGGACATATCACCATACCATCCACAAAGGGCTCAGTAGAGCAAGGACTGGCTCCCACGACAGGCTAGATCTCGACTGGAGGGGGCGGCCCTCAAGCCTCCCCACCCCTTGTGGATCCACCAATGGGAGCTGGACCAGAAGTCAGCGAGCGCTGACCTGAACCAGTTGGTCGAGAAGTCAGCAAGAGGACAAGTTAGAAATGAGAGTCTTTTCCCCGAAAGGGCTGGGGGTGGAGCAGCAGCCCGTGTCCTTCCAGGCTGGCGTGAGGAGGCGGTTCTCTGCCTGGCTCCCTCAGTGGATTCTTCGGGATCCACAGGGCTGAAGTCGCCACCTCTGGAAGAGAAGAACAAGTGAGTGTGGGCCACAGTGGGGAGCTGTCCCCACCATTTCATGTGTCTTGTCCTGGACCCCATGAGAAGCCATCCTGTTCATTCCAGTGAGAGTAAGTGCCTCTGGTTTTCCAGCAGCTAAAGGGAGGGACCTCAGATCCTAGAACACGGAAATGTCAGAATCAGGAGGAAGACAACTTAGAACCCCAGGCCTGAAGGAACTTAGAACAATCCAGACAACTTGAGGGAGCATAGAGACTGTTGGAGGCAAATCTTAGGGATTCAGCATCACTCCTTCATTTTAGAGGAGGAAACTGAGATCCAAAGAGAAGGGACTTGTTTGAGATAACCCAGCAGGCCCGTGGCAGAGGCTGCCGGCAGCCTGGCTTCTTGACTCCCAGCTCCTTCTCAACCAGGCCACGCTCCTTCCACCACGTTACCTCCTCTGCCCTGGGTATAAGCCACGCACGATGGCACTTCTGTATGGTCTGTAGTTTTGTCTGCTCACCTAGATTAGGAGCTCCCAGAGGGCTGGCTAGCCCCCCCAGGGGGAGCCCACCTAAGCCTCCTAGCACCTTGCTCCCCAAAGCCCTCATGAGCATGGGATCCCAGGAAAGATCAGATATGCTCATTGATAAGGTGCACGTGACTGAGCAGACTTACCCTGTGGGGACTGCGTGTGGAACAGTGGAAATTATAGGGGAGTCAGAGCCAGATGGGCCAGGCCCTGCCCCCACAGCTGTCAGGCCCTGAAATCCTGGCACTGAGCCAGGTCCCATCCTTCCTCCCTCCTGCCCCCTTCAGCAGCCTGGCCTGTAAGGTTCACCCCAAACCTTCACTGTGCCATGCCCAGCCCCTTTAGCCCTAGGGCTCAGGTCTTAGGATCTATTCCGCCCCCCCCCATCTCAGTGGAGAGGTTATCAGACTGTTCCCAGAGATCCAGGGTTTCCACAACAAACTAAGCCCCTGGGTGGGCAGAACTGCTTGCCAGACCGCTGCCTCATTCTGAGCCAGATGTGTCCACCCATTTCCAGATGTGGGGCTGAACAGGGAAAGGGTGGGGTGTTGACCAGTTCCTCCCAGTTGTCCTGTGGGTGTAAACCCTGAGGCAGGCCTCTGTCATCTGGATCACACCTGATGAGGGCAGGAGGCCTGTGGAAACCAAGCCACCAGGCTCTAAGGGAGGACCAAGTGGTGGTGAGGAAGGAGCCTGGATGTGGAGACAGAGGACCTGGGCCCCCTCCCTTACTCTGAGTGACCCTGGGAAGCCTCTTGGCCTTTAGGGGCTTTCCTAGGGGGTTAGACCAGCTATCCCCTCAAGTCGGGCCTGTTTCTTCTCCATTCTTGTCTGTTACCCCAAAGCTTTATGAATGAAGGTTTAACATCAACCTGCCCTCCTTACAATGGAACAATTTCTGGTGGGAAAAGTGTGCTGAACTGGAGACCTGAGGCTAACTTCTGGCTGTGCCCAACTCATCACCTGAGAGGCCTAGGAGAAGCCAGTCTGAAGCTCCCTGACCTCAGCTTGCTGTTCTACCAAACTGGACTCATGGCCAAGGTCCCTTCTGGCTCTGGCCCTCGGACTGGTGAAGATGACCCCCATTGGGGCATTACAGTATGATTGGGTGGAACCTCTGACTGAGGTCATGGAATACAACTCCCTCAAGTTACAGAGGGGGAAACTGAAGCTTAGTAACCCAGTGCCAAGCTGCCTTCCCATGAATTTTCTCTCTCTCTCTCTCTCTCTCTCTCTCTCTCTCTCTCTCTCTCTCTCACACACACACACACACACACACACACACTCACTCACTCACTCTTAACTTCTAACTCTTCAGAATCCAGGGATTTTTCAGGATGAGAATTTACCCGGAGCAGCTAACTTAGGAAGGCCACTAGATGGCGCCATGCGCCCCTTTCACGGAGAGGTCCGGGAATGGGGCGAGAATTCTGGAGTCCCGGTCCTTGTGGGGTTCCACCCGTGGGCGGGAGGAGGGAATAGAAGATAGGGGTGTCATGGAGAAGAGACTGCCTGGCGCTGGGGCTGAGAGTTCGAGCTTGCCTTCTGTTTGCCTGTGCCTTTTTTTTTTTTAATGGGGAAGGGGGCTATGAGATCCCCACTGCAGGGGCCAGACCCCGGCACTTCACCAGCTACGCCTTGGCAGAGGAGGGACGCCCCTGCCACCTGAGCTTCCCGGAGGGTTCGGGTGTCCAGTACAAAGGAAAATGAAGGCGCCCCAGCTCAAGGCTTCCTCCTGAGACTGGCGCACCAAGGGCCGTCTATTCCTCTCTCTTCGGACCCCCTCCCGGCCCCCAAGCAGGGCGCTGCCAGCCCAGCCCAGCCCAGCCCTGCCCAGCCGGGATCTGTTTCAGGGCATGGCTAAAGATAGGTGCACACCTCAGCCCTTTTCTAAAAATACGGGGCGCGCTCCCCTCCCTCCGGGGCCGACGGAGAGCGGTGAGGGAGGGGCTGCCTCAGCCCAGCCGGGGGCCAGGGACCCGGGATCAGGAGTGGTAGCTGAGTGAGGGCAGGGGGGCTGCAGGAGGGTGCGCTCAGCTGGAGGGCTGGCCCCAAGGCTGGGAGTAGGCCTTGGAAATCCCCAAACGGAGAAGGGGAAAGACTGCCCGGGAGGGATAAGGGAGGCTCCGGGAAGGAGAGTTAGGGGAGCCCTAAAGTGCAGGATGAGGGACGGAAAACGCTGAAGGAGGCAGGAGGATCTGGGGGAGGGGGCCCAATCCTCCCCACCCATCGAACAACCCCTCCTCCTCCCTCCGTGATTTGGGCTGGGCCGGGACCCCCTCCAGCCAGGGAAATTCCGCAGCCTGGCGTGGGGACCTCGCGGTGCCGCCCTCCAGGACACCCGCCCCGCTTCAGTCCTCTCTTACCCTGGGGACTTACGGTGAGGTGCTCGCAGCCAAGTTGGGTAGTCCTGGTCCAGGTCTGGATCGGCGTAGGACGGGCGGCGACCGCCGCAGCGAAGACCCTCAGCAGCTGGGACCGAACTGTTCCCAGGCCCCGGGCCAGCAGCTCCGCCTCCGCGGGCCCCGCCCCAGGTCCCCGACGAGCCAATGGCCGCCCTGGCTCTGGCCCGGCCCGGCCAGGCCCGGCCCGAGCCGGCTCCGCCCCGCCCCTCCAGCTGCTGCTTCCGACTGTCCTCCGCCTGGGCCATAGAGGTGGGGTGGGGAGACGGAGGTGGGGTGAGGAGGGAGGGAAAGGAGAGAGTGGGGAGGAAAGAGTGTGGGGAGGAAGGGGAAGGACCCGGGGGATCCACCCTAGCTCGTGCCCAGCCCGGGGCTCTGCCTTGAAGGATGCCTGGGGACCGTCGGGCTGGGGAGCTCAGATCTCTTTTGCTCCTCAGTCAGTCAGTCAGTCCCAAAGGAATCTTGCTCCTGGAACACCTAGTAAGTGCCCGCAGGTTGTCAGGCTAGGGACTTGGGGGCACAAGTAATCCTTGCCCTCGGTGAGTTTATATTCCGACAAGGGGAAGCCCAGGAAGCTCTAGGTTGGAGGAATCGGTCCCAGACCTCATGTCTCGAGTCTATGCAGGTCCACCCCGCCCCTACGAGGCCACTTGGAGGCTTAGGCCATTAATTGCTTGGAGAAGTGGGGTCCAGAAGGTCAAAGCTATTTTGCTAATAACTGCCGAAAGGTTTACGTTCCAACGTAAGTTTTGCTACCTGTGAGCCACATACAGGTTCTTTAATTATTGAAAGGAGTTCTCCATTTTTAAGAGTGTAAATGGGATCCCGAAACCAAACAGTTTGAGAACACCAGAGTTCTGACTAATAGTGATGCGTAAGGGACTTGCCCAAAGTCACACAGCGGAGCCAGTGTGAATCAGATGCGGAACTTGGACCCAGGTCTTCCTGGTTTTGTCCACACTGGTTCTCGTTCCACTAGCCACGTGGCCTACTGTATATACATAAATACACATATTGCATGTACATAAATAGATACAAAATGTAGGGTCAAAACGGTACTACAAGATTCTCTGGGGGGAGGATGTTGGAGCCCCCCCCTCCCCCGGCTATCCACTCAGGTCATCCCAACTACTGACCTTTGTCTCCCCACCTGGACCATGTCTGAAGCCCAAGACCTGGGGCCCCACTCCCTGGGGAAGTTAATCCACACATCTCTGCTGCTTCAGCTGAAGAGCCCACCTGAGTAAATTCTTTAGGGAGAATATTTTAACCCACTTCTGGCTGATCTCAGACAGCAGACCATGTAACAACTTCCACACATCCAAAAGTCAGGCAAAGCCATCTTCTCTTCTTCCCTCTGCCCCTCCCCTTCCCTAAATGGCCTATTTGTAAAGCACTTAACACCTGCCTGACACATAGTAGGTGTCAAACGCTTATCCCTTTCCCTGTCCTTATCACCTCACTCCCAAGTATCTTAGCTTTCTTGCTGGAATGGAAGCTTCTTGGGGACAGACACTGTTTCTTTTCTAAACTTTGTATCCCAAGAATGTAGCCCAGTGCCTAAAACACAGAAAGCAGTTGATAAAGGTTTCTTCCATTCCTTCTTGTAGAAGGTGACATTTAATCTGAGCTTTGAAAGAAAATAGTACCTAAGTATTAAGGTACTTAGTTTTAGTACTTTCCTCCACATCAACCAGTGAAATGGGTTAGCATTATTATCTCCATTTTACAGATAAGGAGACTGAGGTGTAGAGACTGAAAGCTATTAGAGCTCGTCAAGATTTGGCTAGGGGACTGGGAGGCTGGGTTAAAGAAAGGAGGGGAATTTTGAGGTCCCTGGATCTGACTTAAGGGGAGATAGGATTCTTGTGCCCAGGGCCCTTACTTGAAAGTGATTGCTAATAATTGCCCTTTGTACACATGGCACTCTGAAATTCTGTGAGTCTAAGGATTGAATGTATCCTTTCTGGGGGAGTCAAGATAAAGCCTATTTTAAATCAGGTAAATATGTGACAATTCATATTGGCATAAAGCCTAAATTAGGGGCAGCTAGATGGAGCAGTGGGTAGAGTGCCAGTCCTGGAGTCAGGAGGACCTGAGTTCAATTTTTACCTCATACATTGACTAGCTGTATGACCCTGGGCGAGTGGCTTAACCCTAATTGCCTCCCAAAACAAACAAACAAAACCCACATCAGAACCCAAGTATAAATTAAAAGCTAATTGTTAGTTTCAAGTAAGCAAGGGGAAGGGCAAAAGTCATTCCTTTTTCTTCCTTAGGGAGTTTATTTTAGGTGAAAGGCTTTAAATTCAATCACAATTGTTCTAAGCTCCAGTTAGGAAAATTCCCAATATCTAGCAGAGCTTAAGCTTTCTACCCAACCGTGCCTTTATTTTTCTCCCTTTTGGGGTTGAAGCAAAATTCAATTTATTGGAAATGTTTTGGTAACCAAACAGTGGACAGCAGATTATATTATAGTATCTATGGCCAGACCAGCATCTAAAGAGGGGCTTGGAGCTTCCCTCCACCCGTGTCCTCCTCTCCCAAGATAGCAGTAGAACCAATGACATTCCCTCATATCTCCCGTCTTCTCAGAACTCAGTCCTCTCTTTGCTTCCAAGCTCATTCTTCATTCCACCCCTTCCCCACCCCACCCTCATTAACATGCAAATGTGAGATATGCTGAGATAAAAGCTCTCCCTTTTACACAGATTGTTTAGGGTGGAATCCAGCCTCTCACATAAAAATTTTGATTGATTCAAGGAGGTATGTGGATGCTGTTACTCAGTTCTGATGTTCAGATTTAGTCAAACAGTGTCCTTCTCTAGTCAAAGCTCCAGATTTTGCATTTGAATTGTTTTCCACAGCATCCTCACACAACTTTACGGCCTTTTTGTGTGTGGGGGGGTGGGGGGTGGGGGAGAATGGGGAGGTGGAAGGGAAAGAGAACCAAGGGATAGGGTTGACTCCTTCCCCCTCCAAAATGAGAAGAAAACAGAAGGCCAGAAGGAATCATGGACAGGCAGGAGAGCTTTGAAAATTACACGTTGAATTTATTATGCACTTTAAAAAGAAAAACAAACTCTACATAACAGATTTGCAGTTTATTGTGCAAGCTTCTGTTGTACAGTATGTACGGAAACACTAATTTTTATTTGGTGTTTACTAAGTTCAGAATTTTTTTTTTAAATGAAGTGAAAAAACCCCTACTTTGTCATTTTTCATTTGCCATGTTTCGGTATATAGTCAGGTCAAAAAACATGAATTAAGTGCCTACTGTGTGCCAAACATTGTGCAAAACCAGTCACTGCCTCTGAGGAGTTCAAAGTCTAGTGGGGGAAGCAACATGCAAACATATGGAGAATAATTAATGTATGTGTTTCTATACATGCATGTTGCTTCCTCCATTGCTTCCATTGTAAGCTCCTTGAGGCCAGAGACTGATTGTTTCAGTGTTTGCTTTCCCCACTGCAGAGCACAATGCCTGGTTGATGATTGATGGATTCCATCCACTGGTAGAACTCAAGTGCTGGAACCTTCCTCCAGGGAGTTTGTTCTATAACTCCTTTGTAACAGTCCGAGAGAGTTGCCTAAGGACACTGAAGAGTGAAGTGACTTGCCCCAGGACACACACACCAGAATTCGAACTCAGGTCTTCCAGACTCTCGGGGCTAGCTCTATCCTGAGTTCAAATCTGCCTCACTTATTAGCTATGGCCAAGACACTTAAACCTGTTTGCCTCAGTTTCCTCATCTACTTCCCAGGGGCTGTTGTGAGGCAAAGGTGAAATATTTGTAAAGGTATGGTTTGCTTTGCAAACTATAAATGCCTTGTGTAAATGCTAGTTAATATTGTTATTATCATCATAAGCTACAGTAGGGTGCTGTCCTTTCCATAACTAGTGTAACCCATTTTCTTTTGTTCCTCTCCCCCTTCGGAGCATTTTAAATTTATTTTTCACTCTTTCACATCTTTTGTTTTTAACATCACCTTTTTTCCCCTAAATAAATCTCTCCCCACCGCCTGCCCAGAGAACTTTCCCTCGTAACAAAAAATATAAAAGAGAAACCAAAAATCAGTTCAGCAAACTAAAAGCCACTCACCGCATCAAGTAATGAGATCGATAGTATATGTAGTGTTCCGCATCTGCAGTTCTTTTTACTCAGGTAAACAAGAGAGGGATCTCCCTCTAAGGCCAATCTTGGTCCTTATTTTGACACAGCATTCCATGTTGTTATTTCCTTGGACATTGTTGCAATCATTATGTATGTTATTTTCTTGTCCACCTACTTCACCTTGCCTCGGTTCGTATAAGTCATTCCTTGCTGCCCTGAATTCTTTGTTGTTATTGTTGGTTTTTAAGATGCATACTGTTCCATTACATACTAGAATCCACAGCATCAAAGTCAGCTACAGCACTGATGGTAAATTCTTCAACTTGAAAAGGCTACAAGCCAAGACCAAAGTGGAGGGAGAGATGGTGCATGACTTTTTGTTAGCAGATGATTGCACATTCAATACAGCCTCTGAAGCTGAGATGCAACAAAGTATGGATGGATTCTCCTCTGCTTGTGCTAGTTTTGGCTTGACAATTAACACCAAGAAAACACAGGTGCTCCATCAGCCAGCATTGTACCATCCATACATGGAATCATTGGTTACAGCAAATGGAGAAATTTTGAGTGCTGTGGATAAGTTCACTTACCTTGGCACTATGCTTTCCAGGATGGACACACTATGAATTACCAGAGCTAGTTCGGTGTTTGGGAGGCTCTGAAGGAAAGCATGGGAGAGAAGAGGTATTAGACTGCCTACCAAACTGAAGGTTTACAGAGCCCTTGTGCTCTCAAGGTCTCTCTGAAGAACTTTGAAATTGATTGTGTGACATGGGAGACACTGGCACAGCACCACATGTCCGCATGGTGTGTCCTCATCAGGGAAGGTGCTCTATGAGCAAAGCAGAATTGGAATAGCTCCAAAGAAACTTGAGATGTACAGACTTAGAGAATCCACCTCAAACGTTCATATGGACTTTTTGTGCCCGACCTGTGGTAGAGCATTGGGAGCTCACGCTGGTCTGATCAGCCACAATCAGACACACTGTAACTTGACTCTAACAGCCATGTCATTTTGGTCCTCTTCAAGAAATGAAGGACAACCGTAAGGATCCATTTTTTGTTTGTTTGTTTGTTTGTTTAGGCAGTTGGGGTTAAGTGACTTGCTCAGGGTCACACAGCTAGTAAAGTGTCAAGTGTTTGGTCTGAGGCTGGATTTGAACTCAGGTCCTCCTGACTAAAGTGCTCTATCCACTGCACCACCTAGCTGAGGATCCGTTTTTACAAAGCCTTGCCTTCCATTCAATTTCCCAGGACACGGTGGCTTTGTCTCACAGTCGAGTTCTGTCCTTTGCCCTCCACAATCTGACATGGCCCTACCTTTCCAGCCTTTCCTCTCCAAGAACACTTTGCCCTTCCCACACCCACTCCAAACAAGCTGTGCATTTGTTTTCCTCTGCCCCCACCCTTCCTCCTTGGACCTTGCCTTAGTCCTGTGTTTGCACCCTGATGCATTTCTTATATCCTACTTTGTCTTATCCCTAGTTCTTTGAGTTTGTGTCTTCTCCTAGTGGCCTCTCCCTGGCCCATAGCAAGGAGGAGGAGGAGGAGACCCAGAATCCTTTTCTAGGGGTGAGGACTTGGCTGTTCCTCAGCAGAGCTGAACTTGCCCTAAAATCCCAGGCCTTGTGATTCGAGAGGAAGCTGACAATTCAGCCCAGGAACTAGACAGTCACGGCTTCCAGGATGTGACAGTGTCGGTCTGCTGTTTGCCTGCTCCCAGGAGGCTCATTCGGGAAGTTGAGGGGCCTGGAGCTCAGCTACGAGTCCTCCCTTCTGGTACAGAGAGTGGGGGAAGGGTCTTGCTCACCAAGCCCCTATGCTCACCCAAGCTCAGGTCGTAGGGGCTGACTGACTCACTGGCCAGGGAGCACCTACTTTAATAAAGATGCCCTTCCTAGAGCTCTTTCATTTAACCCTTATTACTTATTAAGTAATTTAATCGAATGAATTTCATCTAAGGAGGCTCAGAGAGGTGTGACTTGTCCACGGTCAAGTTAGTGATCGTCAGAGGTGGGAACTGAACTGAGGTCTTCCTGACTCCAACTAATCCTACCAAGTAGGAAGTACAGCTAAGCTTATCCCCTTTTTACAGCTGGGAAAACTGAGAGTCAGAGAGGGGAAGTGACTTGCCCAGGTTCACACAGTAAGTATCTGAGGTAGCATTTGAACCTATGTCCTCCTGATTCCAACTCCATTACTTTTAGTTACTTTGCCTTCCTTACTATGCCTTAGTGAGGTAGGAAATACAGGTACACATCCCCATTTTACAGATTAGGAAACTGAGGCTGGGAGGAGTGCTATTTGCCTGACGTCACATAGTTTATTAAAAGTCAGAGCTGGGATTTGAACCGAGATCACCTGGTTGCTTTTGAGGGCATCTTTCTGAGAGACCTTACTGCCCCCACCTCTTGTCCAATTTTCTCTGTTGTAGCCTCAGTCTCAGAGGCATTTCCTTGGGGTTTCCTGACACAAGGGAATCTGGGAGATGATGCTCCACAGGAGCGAGGGAGCGGCTGCCGGTGGGCCTGAGGCGGCCCCTGGGCTGTCCAAGCTCTGGGGGCCTTGGCCCTCTAGCTGGGGAGCTGTCTCTCACTCCAGGCTGGCCCTGCCTCACCCAGCTGTCTGCCACAAGGGGCTGGGACCTGAGCTCTTCCTTCCTCTCAGCGATTCTTGCTTCCCCTACAGAGTGTATCAGTTGTCATCAGGACTTGAGGTGGGTCAGGAAACAGAAGGGGTGGACAGGCCAGCTTCCTCTCACCTGCAGGATCTGGCCCAGAATCAGGTGGAGGTGCCAGGCCAGCTCAAAGCTGGCATCCATTCCCTGTCCTTTTGAGGTGGCTCAGCCCTTCCCCCGGGGGCCTGCTGCACACTCTGTCGCAGGGGAATGGGGCAAAGAGTCCTTGTACTGGGAGGCAGAGGTTAGAGAGCCTCTGCCACTGACCCTACGTGAGACTCTGGGCACAGCTGCCCTCTTCGGGCCTCAGTCTTCTGATTGGTGAAATGGTGGGAGTGTACCAGATAAGCTCTCTGCTCTTTTTCAGCGCTAAATCTGAACAGCAGCCCAGTGGAGCCAGACACAGAGCACTGAATCCCTGGGACCTCGGATCACTTGCCCTGCAGGATTTTTGATTTCTTCCCATCTCCAAGTCCCTGATCCCATGATCTCAGAATCCCAAGATCATCAGACTGAGAAGGGGGCAGTGACTGTGCATGCAGTCTGACACACAGTAAGGCCTTTACAAATCCACGAGGACAATGCTAATCTGTGAGTCTGGGCCTGGGTCAGAGTGGAAGCCCCAGGGCAGATGGGGCTTAGGCTACACCTTCAGGAAGGGGGGGCTGGCCACTCTGGGGATGCTCACCCTTTCAACCCTGTCCAGAAGCTTGATTCCAGGCCCTTTCCTTGGCCTCTCTGCCCCCTGGCTCCTGTCCCTGCCATTCTGCTGGGGTGAGGCTCAAAAATCATTCACCCTTACTAGCTGTGTGACCCTGGGCAAGTCACTTAACCCCAATTGCCAAAAAAAAAAAAGTCATTCACCCTAGGAATCCCAAGGTCTAGCTAGGTATGGGGGAAAGGAAAGGAAATTGATGGGGAATACAGCAATGAGGGGTCACGGATGGGGACAACAGAGACCCTGGGAAGGTCCGTCCAGGCTTACCACTCCTCCCAGGGTCTGAGAGGAGCACAGGAGATAGGGCAGGGACTCCTGGGTTCCTGCTCCAGCCCCACTTTGGCATGCAGGGCCACCGTGTCCTGAAATAACCCCCAGAAAGCAGAATGATTTCTTCTTCCTTGGGTTGTTTCTTATTTCCTTTCCCCAGCCCCCTGCCAGCTTCCAGCCCTGACTGCTTCCCCATCTCTTCCTTCCCCTTTATACAAGGTCAGGCGTGCAGACTCTGGCCCCCAGCAAAGGCTGGGCAAGCTTGTAAACAGCTTCCGAGGCCAAATAACAGGACCCCTTCAGCCTCCAGTGTTTCCTTGTGAACAAACAGGATGAGGACGGCTCGGAGGGGAGACGTTCCCCCAAATCCAAGGGCTCCCGCCCCGCAGCACCACCTGCTTCTTAGACATCTGGAATAGGCTGTCCCCGGAGGCATCGCCAGCTCCACGCGTCCAAACCTCCTCAGGCTTATTACCTCCGCCCCCAGCCCTGCCCCTTTCAGAATTTCCTAATTTTTATCACGGGCCGCCTTGGAGGCATCCCGGGCCCCCCAAGTCACCGCCTTCTCGTCTCTCCATTTACCACGCCTCCTCCGTCTGCCTGCGTCTTTTCCCTCGGACCCCAGGCCAGACCTCACCCTCTCTCGGGGATTACTGATCATTCGTCTCCGCTTTCTTCTTTCCAGCCCATCCTCCACACAGCTGACAAAGAGGGAGGCTCTGCTGCTCCAGAAGCTTTCGGGGTTCCGCCTTCTGCTTCTGGGAGGCAAACGCCTCAGTCTGACATCGAAAGCCTTCCTGTCCATCGTTCGAGGCTGATTTTAACATTACTCCTCCTCACTCTACCTTCCGCCAGAGCCGCCTGCTTTCCATTCTTCTGTTCTTGACTGATGTTTCCCCTCCTTCCTCTGGGGAATATTGTCCCTCCTCACCTTAAGGGCCACCTCCTCCAGGAGGCCCATTCTGATTTCCTCAATTCCTAGGACCCTCTCACTTCCATTCCCCTATATTGCTGTTTAATCGATTTTTTCAGTTGTGTCTTACTCTTTGTGACCCCACTGGGGTTTTCTTGGCAAAGTTACTGGAGTGGTTTGCCATTTCCTTCTCCGGCTCATTTTACAGATGAGGAAACTAAGGCAAACAAGAATAAGTGACTTGCCGAGGGTGGGGGGGTGGGGGGGGTATCACACAACTAAGAAGTGTCCTGAGGCTGGATTTGAACTCAGGTCTTCCTGACTCCAGGCTTGGAGCTCTATCCACTGCACCACCCAGTTGCCCAGCTACAGCTGTCCCTGGGTTAGTTCGTATTTACTTTATTGTTTTGATTTGACTTATTTGTATACAGACTGGCCTCCGAGTAGACTGTGAGCTCCTTGCGGGCAGGAATGGTAGGTTTGGGGTGTTTTGCGTGGCTTGTTTTTCACTCTATCCCTGGCCCCTAACGCTGGGTTTAATACAGAATAGGTGATTAATAAATGCTTGTCGGCTGAGTGAAAGCTTGAATGAAATCCCCTTTTTGTCCAGGAGCTCCAGGTGGAAGGGCTTGAAGCTGCAGGACTTTCCAGTGAGTGAAAGTGTTGTCCGGGGCTAGAAGAGCTGAGCCAGCCTGCCCTCCTTAGGGAATGAGCCAGAGGTTTTCTGTGTCTGGATCACAGACCCAGGAAGATCTGAGTTCAGGGCCTGCCTTGCACACAGGGCAAGAACGGTGATGTGAGCCGAGACAAGTCTCCAAGCATCTCAGTGCCCCAGGTGAATTGTCAGGACAATGCAAAGCAGTTGCAGATTCTCCTTCTTAGCATAAAAGCACATGTCCAGGCTACCAGAGAATTCTGGCTTCACTTTCCAAATCAATTCTGCCAAAAATGTTCTGCCAGGAACTCTGGGGGATAAAAAAACAACAACAAAGTGGGGGAACCAGTCCTTACCGCCAAGGAGCTTATATTCTAATGGGGCAATCAACATATAAATAATTAGGTGCCTACAAGATGTCTACAGAGTGGTTGGACAGGGAGCCTCCAGCGGTGAAGGCCCTGGAGGGTGGGCAGAGAAGGCCAGGAAAGGTATTCTTCAGAAGGGGTGGTGTTTCATTAGAGCCATCCACACTGGGAAAGCCAAGCAGATGAAGAATGCCTATTGTTCTAACTATGTGGCCTTTGTTGCATCAGTGGAGGAATCTGAGACAGATGTGGCCAATGGCCAATGAGCTGGGACCTGAATAGAACAGTCAGTCAACAAGCCTGTCTTAAGGGTTTAAGTATGTGCCAGGCACTGTGCTGAATGCTGGAGCCCAGGAGCAGAGGAGCCAGAGGGCAGGCTGGATGGCCTTTGGGGATGGCCTTAAGTAGTTTTAATCACCCCAGGCTTCCTCTTGAAACAAGGGCCCAACTTGTTAAGAATGGTACTCCATGGATAATGGCATATGGCCACCAGCCATGGAATGCTGTATTCCGGGAAGAATGGAAGTTGTAAATTGTCCAAGGGGCAATGGAGAGGCCCGAGGAGGGCAGGCTCAAACTGTGGGACGTCACCAAGCAAGAATTATGTAAGAGGAGTGGGGCAAAGGCTGTCCCCAGAGGGAGGTCAGATGGAAAAGGAGGTGGTCTAGTCCCGGGCGAGAGTGAGGGCTAGATCACGGAGAAGCCGCTGATCCACTGGCCTGCTCACATCCCATGGAGTGGCAGCTTGGCACCTCACCTCTCTCTACGGAGGCTCCAGAATATTGGGTGGAAGTCCCCTGGAGAAGCTCGGAAGGGACTTGAAGGAGAGGAGAAGAGAGGGTGTGAATGGCTTTGGCTTGAATTCACTCCACCACTCAATAAACTTCGCTGACTCCCTACTACCCTAAGGTCTTCTGTTCTACATCTAACGGCACTGTACAACGTGGGCTCTAACCCTGTTATTCTGCTTGCTGTCCGCTCAGTGACCTTCACACTCTCTCTAAGTCAGTTCAACTGTCCTTCCTGCCATTCTGCCAGCACGCTTCTCCAAGTTCCATCTCCGTGCTTTGCCCAGGCTGTCCTCAATGCTGTTCTCCCTCATTTTAGTCCTTACAAATCCCCGTTTTCCTCAAAATTAGCTCGAGTCACCTTCTACATGAGGCCTTTTCTGAGGTCTCCCCGAATGACCTTGTATTTATGACTTATTTTGTATATATCGACATATGTGTGCATTGTCTCCCCCACTAGAATGGAAGCTCCTTGGAGGCAGGGTTGTTTTGTTTTGTTTTCTATCTTTGTAGCTTCAGCATTTAGCTTCTCCCCTATCACATGGTAGGCCCTTTAAAATGCTTGTAGATTGACTGATTGATTGCTGGGAGGGAGCATTCATCTTGGAGAGATCACAGATCCGTCAACATATGGAAGGCTCCCCCTAGGAGACAGTGAGCTCCCCGAGATTCATCTCTCCTTCATCGGTGCATACAGCAGGTACTTAATACATGTTTGTTAAGTGAATGAATGAAAATCAGAAAATTTGTAATGATAATAACCCACATGAGAGTTGGCAAAGATCTCTCCCAGCAGCCCAGCCTAGTAGGCTGTGTAATTATCACCCATATTTTATAGATGGGGAACTTGAGGCTCAGAGGACCACATGCGGAGTCAGATGAGGTACCAGTTTGACTCCTCCCTCTAATAATTACTAGTTGTTTGGCCTTAGAAAAACTGCTTTTAAAAATTTTGTAATTGCACTTCTTTATTTAATAAAAGTCATTAATGCTGCATGATGGTAAAACTTCCAGTTATAAATTCAGAAATTCAGAAGTATGGAATTTAAATAACTCCTGCCAAGTGACACAAACACAGACGATACGCGATTAGTACCTGGAAAGGTTGTTTTCCTTTAACTTGGATGTCAGTCCACAGAACTATTGGTCCTGTTCATTCTTAGTTTTGGAAGAGAGAAAAAAACTACTTGTAAGCCTTAGTTTCCTCATCTATAAAATGGGGCTAAGGATACGTGTTGTATTTACGTCTGAGGGTTGTGTCGAGAATCGCCTCGGATCGTCTTTAAACAAAGAAAGACTTTGGGACAATCCCCAGCAGGTTAACATCTGCGACATAGGAATGTGAGATGCAGGGAAAGTCGAGTTTTCCTTGGCTTCCCACCTGACCCGCTCCAATTCAGCTCAATGTAATTCAACGGACATTCATATGAAATGCTTACTGTGTGCTAGGCACTCGGGATACAGAGCCCAAACCTGACAGTCTGTCCCCTTTAGTGGCTTACATTCCTTCGGGAGAATAGCCTGGAGAAGGAAGTAACTATGAGATAATCTGAGGAGGGAGGGAGAGAAGATACCTTAGCTTGAGGCTGAGCAGAATCTTGCAGGCAACCAGGAAGTCTAAGGGGAGCTGAGGAGGGAGGGAGAGAGGAAGGCGGGGAGCATATTCCAGGCTGGGATACAGAGGCAGTTTGGCTGGAATGGAGAATGCACAAAGCAGAGAGATGCGAAATGTGCTGTGAATGTAATTCACATATAATGTGAAACAAGCTGGCAGAGATGAGATGCCCTGGAACCAGAGGGCGGAGGCTGTAGGACAGCCAAGGTCGTGAGATGGCCGATGGAGGAGTGTGGAGTTATCCCAGTGGGAGCCTCGGGGTCTTCATGAGTGGTTTCTTTTTTTTCGGGGGGGGGGAGTTCACATGGTCAGAGCTGGGGTTTAGGAAAGTCACTTTGGCAGCTGTGTGTAAAACGGATTGGAGAGAGTAGAGACCTGAGGTGAGGAGGTGATTGCCATAGTCTAGGGGAGAGGCGGGGAGGGTCTGGGGAGGGCTGTGAGTGGGGAGAAGGGCATGGATATGAGAGAGATCGTGGTGGATGGGCAGAACTTGGCACCAAAGTGGGCATGTGGGGAGGAGAGTGAAGACCGCCCACACAGGTTGCCAGCCAGCTGGCCTACAGGACTGGCAGGTTTGGTGGTTCCTTCGACAGAAATAGGGGCTTGGAAGAGGGGCAGTTTTAGAGTTAGGCCCAGATGGCCTGCATTCAGGCTGTGGTCCTTACAGCAGGAAATACTCTTCAGGTGTGGCTAAATCCTTGTCTTTGATTCCTGGGCTGGACAGCGGCAGTGTCAGCCTATGGGCCAGATCCCTCCCAGCGAAGGGGAAGCCCTACCCTGGGGAGGGTGGCTGGAAAAGGCCTGGGATGTACCCGGTTCATTCTCCCAACAGGAAATGCTTCTAACCATGGGAACATTTGCAGGGAGTGGAGGAGGAGGGCAAGAGAGCAGGGGCCTTGGTGCTGGGGAAGCAGCCGAATTTGGCAGCATGCCTGGGTTCTCATAGAGCCCTTCGCACTGGGTTCAGAGGTCAGGCAGGGTCAAACACCCACAGATGTTCCCTTTACTCCCAGCTGCCTAGTGGGGAAGAGATCAATGCACAGTCACAGGGACACTCAGCTGCCGGCTTCCTAAGGCTCTAGGAAGGGGGGCTGGGGGCATGGAGGACTAGTTCCCTCTCTACTCCCCTCCTCAAAACATGAAACCCCACAGAGGACAAGGGGGCCTGGGAGACCTCAGCAGAGGTTTCAGGAGGCTCTGGGGCCAGGGCCAGCTGGGGCCAGGGACCTGACAGGAAGATGTTGATATCTAGGCTTGAGGCCAGGCAAATGGCTAGCAGCTAGATCAGAGCAGAAGGGATCACCCCGCCCCACCCTCTCTGCCCACAGACCCAGATCCCCCAGCCAAGTCTGGGTGACATCTGGCCGAGAAGGTAGGGAAGGAATTTGTGGTCAGGAACGAGATGGACTAGCTCTGAGGCTATTTCCAACTCTGCAGGGGGACAGGGAAACCTGGAGAGTAATGAAGAGGCGCTCCCTTGGGTGCTGACTGTAGGGGGCTAAGGGCAAGAGACACAGACAGAGATAAGAAGATTCAGAGACAGAGAGAGACACTGGGGAGAGGAAGAGAGGGAGGAGAAGGAGAAATGGAGAAAAGAGAAAGACAAAGATGAGAAAGAATGGGAGAGGGGGCAAGGAGAGGAGAGAAGAGAGGGAGTGGGGAAGTGAGAGATGGGAGGGCAGAGGGGAAAAGAGAGAGGGGAGGGGGAGGGGAAGAGAGAGAGGGGGAAGGGAAAAAGACAGGGGAGGGGAAGAGGGGAGGGAGGAGAGAAAGAGGGTGGGGTGGACGGAGTCCTTTTGAGTAATCTCCAGGTCCCTGGCATTAGGGTTTTCAAGCTCATAACACGTGCCAGACTCCTGGACTAGAGAGTCAGCTGCCCTGTTGCAGCCCCAGGGCCTGTGAGGCTCCTGGACTAGCTGGGGAGGGCTGCTTCACATCCCAAGTAAATATCTATTTCTAGGGTAACTGAGTGCCAGATCCTGGGATTCCTGGTTCAGGGCTCTGGCAAAAACCAGAGAGAAGAGAGGGAGGGACAAACGAGGAGGGAAAAGGAGGTCACACAGTGATTCACAAAACTTCCTCGGTCAGCTCTCTTCAATTCCTAGGAACTAGCTTAGATCCAGAAGGGACTTCAGAGAGCTTCTCCTCTGCTCCCTTCACTTTACAGCATAGAGTCTGGCAGCTCCCTCTGGGGGACACATGGGTCTCCCAGACCAAAATATTCCAGGCTTGAGGTACTCTGTCCACTCACAGCTCTAGCTCACAAGCCCCCACTGGCATGTTTACTTTTACTAGTCAGCCAGAGGACACAGTTTAAAGCAGCAGCATCTAATGAAATAACATACAAAGAAAAGTAGCACTAACATATTTCCCCTCATAAATTTGGGGCATATTCTGTCCCAAACACATATAGTATCAGTGGAGAGAATGAGCACACAGATATCACGCATAAGGCACATCAGGATTATATGTGTCCAGGGGCCATATGTGCAAGGATACACATGTAGGGAACTTGTGTGACTGAGCTACGTGGGTGGACAGGCAGCTTACGTCTACGACGGCTCTTCGAGGTCTGCTACCCACGGGGCCCGGGCTGCATAGACCTTGCCAAGCATGGCACCTCTTTGGTCTTTCTCTTGGTAGCTGCTTGGTGGTGCTCCATTGTTCCTGGGCAGAAGCAGCACAGGACACAAGGTAGAGCCAGGAAGACTGAGGTTTATGTCTTCCTTCTAACATGTACTGGCTGTGTCCCCGGGCAAAACTTGAGCCTCTAGACCAGAGTGAGAACCTGCAGCCTCGAGGCTACATGTGGTCTTGACAACTGGACATCTGGTCCAGACAACTCCCCATCTGTAACTTGCAGAGACCTCTCTGACATGTATTGGGAGAGGGTGTTTCTTGATCTGGGGGTTCCCTATAACAATGAAATCCCAGGTACAGCCCCTCTCTCTCTTGTGTGTACATCCATATTACCTCCTTCATAGAGTGTAAGCTCCTTGAGGACAAAGATTGTTTTATATTTATCTTTGTATCCTTAGCACCCAGAATAGTGCCTGGTATACAACAGGCATTTAATAAATGCTTTTTGATTGACTGAAGCCTGAATACACCCTTTATTCAGCTCCCTCTCTTAGCAGCCCTCATTTCCTTAACTATTCAGATCAGGTGGCAGGAAGCCTTCTCTGAGTTGCCCCCCCCCCCGCCTCCCAGCTGCCAGTGCCCTCCACCGCCCAGATTCATTTGGGGGTCTCTTCTAGATACATATCTATTCTCATGTGTTGTATACTCACACAGATATGCAAATATATAATTGTCTCTTTACACACTTGCAGTTTGTTTTTGGTTTTGGTTTTTTGTGAGGCAATTGGGGTTAAGTGACTTACCCAGGGTCACACAGCTAGTGAGTATCAAGTGGTGTCTGATTTGAGACTGGATTTGAACTCAGGTCTTCCTGACTGCAGGGCCAGTGCTCTATCCACTGCGCCACCTAGCTGCCCCTACACTGCATTTCTATCTCTTCTTTATCCATTTGTCCAACTCTCACCCTCTCACTTTATCTATCTATCTATCTACACATTTATGTGTCTATGTATTTATGCATCTATATATGTATCTATGTATGTATCTATGCATGCATGTTTCTAATTTTCTATCTATGCATCTATGTATATATCTATGTATCTATGCATTCATGTATGCATCTATCTATCTATCTATCTATCTATCTATCTATCTATCTATCTATCTGTCTGTCTGTCTATCCTATCTATCTAATCATCTATCTATCTATCTATCTATCATCTATTTAATCATCTATCTATCTATCTATCTATCTATCTATCTATCTATCTATCATCTATCTATCTATCTATCTATCTATCTGTCTGTCTGTCTATCCTATCTATCTAATCATCTATCTATCTATCTATCATCTATTTAATCATCTATCTATCTATCTATCTATCTATCTATCTATCATCTATCTATCTATCTATCATCTATCTATCCTATGTATCTATGTATCTATCTAATCATCTATCTATCTATCTATCATCTATCTATCCTATGTATCTATGTATCTATCTAATCATCTATCTATCTATCTATCTATCTATCTACCTATCTATCTATCTATCTATCTATCTATCTATCTATCTATCTATCTATCTATCTATCTATGTATTCTATCATCTCTCTCTCTCTCTCTCTCTCTAGTTTCCCCTGATAACCTGTGAGCTCCCTGAAGGCAGCGTTTTGTCTTTGTATCTCTAGCACCAGCAGGATGCCTGGCACACAGTATGGACTTAATAAATGCTGATTGATGAACTCTAGCTAAGCCAAGGGAACAAGGTCCTTATCTTTTCCTACCCTAATAAAATCCCTGTGTTGTGCATTTGTGGCCAACAAAGCCTTTTCTGACTTCCAGCCCAACCTCACTTATGGAAGGGGAAAACAAAGCCCTGAAAGAGGAAGATACTCGCCTAAGGTCACAGGTGCTAAGTGGTAGAGCTGGGATTTGGAGGCAGACCTTCTGGCTCCAATCTAGCTTTCTACTGGTCCCTGCTAACTGGACCTCTACCACTTTCCAAGTGTTCCCAGGGCAGGCAGCCTTCCACTTTGCCAGTGATGGCAAGATCAAAGTATACAAGGCAGTGAGTTGCAGTGAATAGAGTGCTAGATTTGGGGGTCAGGAAGGCCTGGGTTAAAATCCTGCCTCAGACACTCATTAGCTCTGTGACCCTGGGTATGTCCCTTCCTCTCTCTGGGCCTCAGTTTCCTTATCTGTAAGACAAGGGAGGTCAGAGTCTACATCTATGATTCTAAGGGAGCCACGGTTCTTTTTTTTTTTTGTCAACTGCAATGCTATACTCCATCAGGAGTAATATGCTGAGTGATATTAACATCTCCAAATATCAGGTCACAATCCCTATTATATGTTGAAGTTAGAATGATAAATTATCATATGTTTTGCATATCAGAGCTGGTATCACCTTTCCCATAGGGAATGCTGCCTGAAATTAACGTATTCCCAAAGGTAAAATGCATATTCTCTGAAATGCATTTTATTATGACAATGTAATGCATTTACTCATAAAAAACATTAAATGTAGATAATTCTACAGTAGCTCTCATAAGTGGCAGGTTAAAAATCAGCCATCCACCCTATTTGGGAGAGAAAGAGTTCTGCTAGTGTTTAAAGCAAAGTGATTTCCTAGTCAGGATAATTTCTGGGATAAAAACAATAATGCTACTTTTTTGCACGTGTGTGTTTCACATCATACGTCTGGTTTTGTTTGTGGTGTTTCATCTCATCTACTATTATCTCATTTCAACATTGCTGTGAGCTAAAGGAAAAACCTGCTTAAATGAAAGCGATCACTTTATACACCCTGCTTTGAAAAACCCCAAATTGGAGGAAAATGCCAGTTAGTCTTTTATTATGTGATAAGAGTTCCCAATTTCTTGGTCTGACTTTGCTTTAATAAACTAAAAAATGTTGCTGGTAAATATTTATTTTAACTTCAAAAAAAAAATACTGTTTACCAAGGGGGTGGTGATGTGGGCAAAGCTTGGGGTAAGAAAGGAATGCTCTCTACAGGTTTCATTGCTATATTTAGTGGGGCAGTTAATGTCATTGGTGTGGGTAGGTTCACTGGAAATGTGATGGTGACTGGGTGTGCCACAGTCACTGGGGTGGCGAATGTTAGTGGAGAGGTCATGATAGTGGACTGGTTACAGTTACAGGGTGCCCCATATTCATTGGGCTGGTTGTATTAACCGCACTTGAAACATTTCCTGGACTTCTTTTGCTCATTGCAGCTGCCACTGTGACTGGGCTTGGCATCGTCCCAGACGACACAGAGGAAGTTATACTGAATGGAGTAGTAAGAGTCACAGGTGTCATAGCAGCCATGGAGGTTTGGCACAGGTTAGCAGCTTCTTTCTTCCTTGCCTTGAAAGCTTCTTCCCACAGTCTCAGTGCCTCTACCTGCTTTCCCGGCCGGCTGGTCGCATGCTGCTGCTGAGGGAGCCAAGGTTCTAAAGAGAAATTTCATCCCTTTCCCCCTCACCCTCCAGCAGGGTCATCGAAAAGCAACTGCCCCACCCAAAGGACAGGATGGGCCATTGAGGGAAGCTGCGTCACTGCTGAGTCACCAGGAGGCCAGAGAAGCTGGGGAGGGGAGCTAGGGTCCAGGTGATAGGTGTGTGTGTGCCCACTCCCAGCTTGTTCCGGGGTGGGGGAGGAGTTGAGCAGAGGCAGGGGGACAGACTGATCTTACGATGATTGGATGGTCACAGTGGGCCCCAAGATAAAAATCCCCCACTTTCTCCTGGGTTGATAACAGCACGAAACTGATCACTTCCTTCCTCTTTTCCAGTGACTCACCCATTGTCTCCCTGTATTGGGCTTTCCCTCTGCCTGGACTGAGCTGACTCAGTGACTATTCCCTTGCCGTGTGCTTGTATCCATCCCTTCTCAGGGCCAATGAAGTAAAAGTCATGGCTTCAGCCCTCACTTGGGCACCTGCCTTCGCTGGTACCAGCCACCAGCTGCCACATCTTACCATGTCTCTCCTTTAGCTGTCACAAGGGAGAGTGGGTAGATCTGCTTAGAGAAAACCCGTCCCTCAAAACGAGCATCCCCTTCAGACAGTGATATACAATGGAAGTATCTTCATCTCCATTTTTTTTGTTTATTTCATTGGCATTCTGCTCCGATCCCTCCCTGTGGCATGGAGGTGACCCAGAGCTCTCAAATCAATTGAGCAACGAGCATTTATTAAGCACCTACTACATACCAGCACGGGGGGTTGGGGGTGGGGATGGCAGGTAGGTGGTATAGTAGATAGCATGCTGGGCCTGGAATCAAGAAGACACGAGTTCAAATCTGGCCTCAGACATTTCCTAGCTGTGTGACCCCGAGCAAGTCACTTAACTCTGTTGGCCTCAGTTTCCT
This sequence comes from Phascolarctos cinereus, assembly GCF_003287225.1. NCBI lineage: Eukaryota > Metazoa > Chordata > Mammalia > Diprotodontia > Phascolarctidae > Phascolarctos > Phascolarctos cinereus. The sequence goes on along the minus strand of NW_027556402.1, from coordinate 256,153,730 downwards.
CATCTGTACAATGAGCTGGTGAAGGAAATGGCAAACCACTCTAGTATCTCTGCTAAGAAAACCCTCAATGGGGTCACAAACAGCCAGACAGGACTGGACAACCACCATAAACCAGTAGGTAAGAAAATAAATGTTTGTTTACTGACTGACTGCTATCCAAGGATCGGTGTAACTCAGGTGGCGGTAGTGCTCGTCCACCGTGCCGCTGTGCAGTTAGTGAAGAAGACTTGGGATAGGTGGGTGTGGCTTGGAGCCAGGGGGAAGAGTTATTAGACTTTTTCCTCCTTTTTCCTACAGGTCCTTCCTTTGAAGAGGACCAGGGACATCAGGAGGGTGATGTCTTTACTGGTGAGTACATTGGGTTTGAATGAGGCAGAGCTGGGCTAAGTCATGAGCCTCACTCTCTCCTTCAGTCATCAGAGTCCAGTCCGGACGACTGGCCATGGCCCAGGGTGGAGTGGATGACCTTGGCCTTTTAAAATGAAGGTGCTCCCCTGCTCTCCGTTTGTGGGAGGCCATACCCATTCACCGACTAAGGGCTAGGTGAGGATGGGGACAAAGATGACCCAATCTGCCATCACAAAAGTATTAATCTGGGTGAGAGCTGGAGGGGCAAACTGAGGCCATCCATGGTGGAACAGGCTGCCCAGGAGGTCAGGGCGGATTCTACCTCACTCTCTGCACTATAGATTTAAGGCTAAAGGGGCATTTACCAGAAGGCTACCTAAGCCAACTCCTTCACATTTATAGATAAAGAAACTGAGATCCAGAGGAGGACAGAGACTTGCCCAAGGTTATACACATAGTAGGTACCAAGTCAGCATTGGAACCCAGGACCTCAGCCTCTCAACCCAGGGCTTATCCACGGCACCGGACTGTCTCGCCAGTGCTCACCAGGCCAAGACTGGAGAACCGTCTGTCGGGCATGTTGGAGTGAGGATGGGCTCTGGTATGGGTCCCTTCTGACCCAGAGCCTCTGATGCTGTGAGTGAGGCCAGCCAGCCAAGCTCATCTTTCTCCTCTCAGGTTTCTTCAAAGATCCTGCTTCCCCTTGGTGGGCCAGGAGGCTGTCCCCTTGTAGCAGGTAAAGAGGAAGCCCAACCCGGTGGTTGGAACTGGGCCCTTGGAGCTACAGGCCGCTCCCTCCCTGGGCTGGCCCTGCTGAGGGGAAAGGGAGATGGTGCCGGAGAAGCCACGGCCCACCCACCCGGCCAAGATGACCACTACCAACAGAAGGGGAAGCTGAGGGACTGGGCCTTGTGACCCCAGCTGAGGGTCAAGGGAAAGGAAACACAGCATGGCTAGAATGGTATGCAGATGTCGGGCCCTGCTGGGCCCATGCCCTGAGTGCCCCGCCCCTGCAGAAGGGCCCAGCTCGATTCTATGGCACCCAGTTGAGTTCCCATCCACTGGGAGCTCTTAAGGACTCTTGTCCTCTCCCCCTTCCCCCTGGAGTGGCTGGAATCCCAAACGGTGCCCTGCAATGGGGGAGATGGGTGCCAGGGAAGGGGTGAGGGCAGCAAGAAGGCAGGGCAGGCCCGTTCCAGGGCCAAGCAGGCAGGAGGCTGGTAAGAGGATGACCATACCCACTCCCTCTGCCCCACACCTAGTTAGTCCACAAACAGGTCTGACCGAACCACTACTAACTCTGACCCACCAAGGGGACGCTGCTTGGTGGGAGGAAAGTTGAGAGGCTCCCAAGGCTATGGAGGAGACCACCCCCAGCTGCTGGGTGCCTGCCACTCACCTCTCTGCCCTGGCCTTTAAAAGGGCAGAGTAGGGGACTCTCCAAGATGAGGCACCATGAGGAAATGAGAAGTGACCCAGTAGAGAAGGGGCCAGGGGACCCCGGTGATGGCTGGGGAGCGGCACTCCTGAGGCCTGTCTGCTCTCTGCCCACGTGCCCCTTCTCTCAATTCCGACATGCCTGCCCAGGCCCCCAGGTTGCTGATCTCACAGGCTTGGTCTCCTGGCAGCTGGGCTCTGGGGCCCACAATTCACTCCTCAGTCTCTGCCCCTGCTCCTTTTTGCATTTCAAATAACACCCCTTTCCCTGTTCCCACCCGGCCCTATGGATGGGCGGATGGGCACAGGTGGTATATGGAAAAGCCAATAATGAAAAGATGGGCCTGGAAAGAAACCTGGGTTTGAACCCTGGTTATGATGTAGAGGCTGGGTGGCCTTGGGCAAACTTCACAGGGGTTCACAGCCCCTGGAGGCCACTTGGTTCAGTCCTCTTTTTACAGCAGAAGAAACAGGCCCAGAGTCACTCAGATAGTAAGCTTGGGACACAGCATTTGAAGCCAGGTCCTGAGTCCAGAGGCAAGGCTCTTTGCACAGCAGAGTGCGGCCTTTCCGGTTTGCTCACCTGCACAGTGGGGTTAACCTTTGCACTCTCTGCCTCATGAGGTCATCAGGAAAGCCTTAGGGCCGTTGTAGACCTTAAGGTTCCGTAAGTAGGAGCTGCCATGAGGTCATTGCACCGGGGATGGGGAATGGGGGAAGGAAATGGAAAAGAGAACCATACCAGCCCCCCAGTCCAGCTCTGCCCGGGGCTCCACCAGGAAGGTTTGGGGGAACAGGGTGGGTGGGAGATAAGGCCAGGGAGGACCCAGAGCTCTGGTGTCTCGGCTGATCTTCGCCAGGGCCCTGCTGGTTAATCTTCAGCCCTGACATAGATAGGGAAGGAGCCTGCTTCTGGTTTGAGCAAACACCAGTGGCCCTGGAAGAGGGGCTCAAAGGTCACAACCATCCTTGTCAGGGTCCAGAGACCTGGGCGGAGGGGGAGGAGAGGCCAGATAGGCGCTCACTAGCTGGCGGCCCAGTGCCAGTTCTCATCTTACCAGGTATTAAGGCGGGAGGCACCCGTGGGGCATTAATGAAACCCGAACCGCGGCTCCCTTGCAATCAGGAGGGGACCCACTCTGACCCAACGCAAACAAGGATTTCCTTTCAGCCATCTCATTGCCAGCAGCAATGCTGCTTCCTCCTGTACAGACAGGGGCCCCACTCAGGGGTCCTTGGGAAAGAAGGTGAATGGGTGCTTTGCCTGGCCAGTTCTGCAAGCTTAGGGCCAGGCCTCGCTGGCTCCCCTGACAGCTTCAGGTCCCAGGCTGCTCGGCATCTTGGCAAAGCGGACATCCCCTGGGAATCCAGCATTGAGGGGCATCCTCCCCTCCAGATGGAGAGGGGTCGGACCACCACTCCCGTATGCAAGGGGCTGTGGGGGGGTGGCGGGTCCAGGGCCAGCTCTTCAAGATGGGGGGGAGCCCAACAACCCCCAGTCAGCACAGATGCCGTCTGCGGCTTAGGGCAGACTCCCCGTGGATCAGGGGTGGGTGGGGAGAGATAAAGACCAAGCGGGAGCGACGCTCGGCTTTCTCTGGGCACACGTCACATGCTGTGTCCACTCTTCAGAGGAGAAAAGGGAGAGCCCAAGAGAGGAACAAAATGACCACATCCCCAAGCTGGACGGTAAAGCAATTTAATTTTTATAAACATTTTGTTTTTGTTCCAGGTAGAAAACACTCCCGTCTTTCTCCCAATACAGCAATTATGCCCCCACTCGGCTGGGTGTGGACCACGTGCACCTATTAGGGGGGACGGGGCTGCTTCTTCCTCCAGGGCCAGGGGCGCTGCTGGGGTCTCGCCTGCCACAGGGCAGCCACTGGCCTCTGGCGCCTTCAGTGGCTGGGGCCTCACACCAGTGTTCTTGGGGCCAGACTCGGGGAGGGAGGGGAGAGGCGGGCATCAGATCTTGACCACCTGGGCCGCTGTGCACGGGCTCCTCCTCCCACTGCCGTCAGCGGCCTGCCTACTGATGTACAGGCGCCCAAAGGTGCCCCCCACTTGCCCCTTGGTGAGGCGCCCAGGGTTCATGCAGACGCAACCCAAGATGTCCTGAAAAGAAAGGAGAACAACTGAGTTTGGAGAGGCTTTGGGGGTCTGGGGGCAGGTACAGGAATGACCTGTGAGGGGAGATCCCCTCTGAGCACTGACTGACTTAGATGACTTGTCCAGGGTCACGGGGCCAATGCAGAGGCAGGTCTCGAATTCAGGGCTTCCTGAGTTTGGGGCTGGCTCCCTCCTCACTAAGCAGTGCGGTGGAGTAGAAAGAAGATGGGATTAGGATCCGAGGCCCTGGATTCAAGGCCTGCTAACCAGGGAAAAAGTGACTGCAATCTCCCGTCTTCCGTGGCTCCTCAGGGGCACAATGGAGGGGTTGTCTTGGGCAGCCACCGTTTACTAAGTGCCCACGTGCCAGGCACTGTGCTTAGCGCTTCACGATATCCTTTCATTTGATCCACACAACAACCGTGGAAGTAGCTGCTGTTTTTATCCCTGTTTCACAGGTGAGGAAACCGGGACCGACGTTAAGTGACTTGCCCAGGGTCACACAGCTAGGAAGCACCTGAGGCTCCATTTGAACTCAGGTCTTGCTGACTCCAGGCCCTGCACTCTACCCACTGTACCACCTTTTGAGACCATTTAATGATGGGCAAAGCATTGACCCGAGAGCGGCACCAGCACGGTGGAGCTTAATGCATCTCTAGGTCATTGGCACGTCCCGAATCCCCGCAGGCCCCTGCCCCGACGGCAGCCACAAAGCTGAGCTCTCTCCTGACTCCAACCCCAGTGAGCTCTTCTGAAGGCTGGGCTAGCTCCTGAATCTACTCTACAGGGAGCATAGATTTGGGAACTCTAAGGGACCCCCATTCCACAGATGAGGAAACTAAGACCCAGAGTGGCAGGTGACTTGCCACGGTCAAACAAGTCGCGGAATTAAGATTCTGATCCAGGTCCTCAGGTTCCAGATCCTTTCCCCGAGCTGGCAGGGTAACGGGAGGTGGAGACAGAGCTCTGGAGACCAGCCTGTTCTACCCTACTGAATCCCCAAGGATGCCCCTTCTCGAGGACCCTCCCCCAAGAGGTCCGTAAGAGTGCAGCTGTGGGGGGAGGGAGGAGGCGGCCCTGGAACCGCCCTGACATCTTTGCCCTTGGGCTGCGCCAGCCACGACTTCAAACAGACCTTCACAAAGTATCTCAGGTCAGAGGGAATGATGAAGACGTCCGGCGTGATGGGAAGCTGAGCGTGAGAATAGAAATGCTCGTAGTCAATGCTCATCTCCTCGAAGGGAGGGTACAGGGGGTAGTAGCTGCAGAGACAGAGAAAGATGAGGGTTACGCCAACCTTGGCGGGCCAAGACCCACAGAAGGCACGTCAGTCCAAACTCCTCAGTCTAGGGCTGGGGAAACTGAGGCACTGAAAGCAGGATCAGAATCCAGATTAAACGTAACTGGGAGACACTGGACAACGTAAAGGCAAAGACCACATGATGTCTTATTCTAGTTCAAACCTAGTGCTCTCCTCTTCCCCAGCTCTCAGCAGAGCCAACATCTCTCACTTGTTTACGCCTGCCCACGTCTGCTGGGCCAGGCCTTTGTGGCCACCATCCCTTCAGGTGGTCTCACCATAGTTACAGCTGTGCTCTGGCCACAGCTCTCGAATCTAGGCACCCAATTCCCCCCACAGGCCTCTGCTCCTCCTAGCCAGTATCTGGTCTCAGGTAAAGTTGGCAGTGACTGGCCTCACCTCCTCTGGGTCAGGACATGCTTGAGGATGCGGCTGAATCTGTCTGAGGCGCTGGACGAGCTGGGGAAGGAAGGGCCAGAGAGACACACATCAGTCTGGGCACCTGGCCCAGGGCAAGTGAGGGTGTGCTGCCCAGCAGGGTTGGAGACCAAACCCGGTGGCTGCTTGAGTCAAGTGAGGTGGTGCCTGGCACAAGGGAGGCAGGGCAGGGTGACCCTCATAAGTGTGGGGAAAGAACCTGGCTTTGTCTTCAGGACCAACAAGGGAGGTCGTGAAGATCCCCTGAAACAGCGCCGTGCAAGCCTTCCGCTTTGCGGTCCCCGAGGCCAACGAGCCCACACCCAGCTGCTGAGCCCACTCCCGTTTCAAGCATTCCTTCCCCTCAATGATGCACTGGGAGGGCTGAGCTGGCAAGTCCAAGCTCAAATACTTGGCTGCCTGTGCTGCTCCCCTCCCAGAGCTGCATGCCGTTCTAGGAAGAGGAGCCCGCCCCAACTACGGAGCCTTCACTCCCCCCTCCCATTTACGATATCAAGAGAGGCCTGGAAACCTCGTGGACATAAATCAAGTCACTGTCACCCCCCCTCGACCTGTCTAGGTTCCAACTCTGGATGCCGGAGAGAGTGGGTGGGGGGAGAGTCAGAAAACCCTCCCCCCACAAAGGGAGAGGACTTCTGGCGGTCTGAACGCCAGGGACACAGGCAGTCACACTGGCCAAGGGAAATAAACAAGCTAACAAACACGCCCACACCACCTGGACAACGTCAAGAGTGCCATGGACAGCTGCCAAAGGGCCTCGGTGGGGAATGTGGCTGTGAAGAAAGCCCGCCCTCAAACGCGATCGGGTGCACATCAGACAACGCCCCTCGGTGTCGAGGCCCAGAATCCGTCTCCTTGAGTGCTGGGCTGGGAGCCCCCCAATTGTCTCTCACCTAGTGATTTCCTCCGCTCCCATGTGAAGCAGCAGGTCCGTGGAGGTCAAGCCCAGAATCACTCCATTTATGGAGAGGTTGCAGGGGTCAGACACGAAGTGTACTCGCTGAGGGGGGAGAACGGGTGTAAAGATTACTGTCCTTGAACATCGAAGTGATAGCAACTCCTGTCCTCAGGAAAAGCCGGGCTCTCTGAGGCCCTCCTATTGGGCTGGGTGTGTCACCGAGGAAGGGAGGCCACAATCATTCACAGTAAACTCAGAAATGCACTTGTGTGCTAAAAGTGAAACACACACACACACAACCTGTCTGCCCAGAAAACGCCAGGGACACTACCAAGAAATGGGAGAGATGAGAGATAGGTCGACATGCTCTGCGTCATGCGACCTTAGGGGCAGAGCCGGCCACTGGAGAACCGCAGAGTTCCGGGGCCCCCAGAGCCTAAGAACTCTCCTCTCCTTCCCAGGCATGGAAGCCCGAGGCTCCGCTGTCTCTCCACGTGGCCCATCTCACCTGATACCTCAGTGCCAAGGACTCTGCGTCTCGCACCCCTGCTCCCACCGTGATTTCTGAGGTCCTCCAAGGACCTGAAGACAGTTATCTTGTCTCCCCCGAGTTTTCTGTAACTGTCCCTGCACTAGAGGCCTGCACTCTGTTCCAGAGGGAGGCTGACCAGGGCAGACCACAGCTCACCCTTCACTCCTGGAAGCTAGGCTGGCCTCTCTAATCTAGTCCAAAGAGCTCGCTACGTTCTCTGGCTTTCTTACCATGCTCCTGACGCACACCAACCTCCAGGCCCTTCTAGCTGCTACCGAGGCTCACCTTCCCATCTCAGACCCAGGAAGTCAGTTTTCTAAGCCCAAATGCAAGACCTTACATGTGTCCCTCGTTCAAATTCCTTCTCCTTTGCTTCAGCCCAATGAGATAAGATTCAGCTCAGCCTTACAGGGGATAACCAGTACCTTTATGTCCTCCTTGGGGAGCTCCGGGAAGCTGAAGGGTGGCTGGGGGTACACGGGCTGATGGTGCACGTCTCGCAGGGATGGCACGAACACGAGGTGGGTGCCCGAACTACATAGCAGAGAACAGAGAGCAAAGGTGAGCTATGACAGGGGGCTGCTGAACCCCACAGGGGGGGAGGCACTGCCCCAACTTCCCTGGGGAGGTTTTTAGGGAGGCCTGTTTCACTGGGGGATTGAGGAAGGAATCGAGATCGAGAATCACTGGGCTGATCAGGTGGCCGAGGAGGCGGACATTTGTTCTGCCAGACCATGCTTATTAAAAGGGAAGGTGAAAGGCTGCGTGTGCGTGTGCATGTGAGCATTAACCCTGACACCACCAGCCAGCACAAGCCACGATCTGAGTGTGTGCGCCTGCTGGAGTTCAGGAAGTGTGCAATGACGACGCATGGAATGGGGAGTCCAGAGACCCTCCTGCTGGATCTCGCGGGGCAAACTTGAGCGTCGTCACAGTGGCGGCTTCTTCTCGAGCACCAGGGCAGGCTGGGGCCTCGCCTGAGGGCTGCGACAAAGCTTGCCCTCTGCTGTTCTCTGAACCCTGACCCTGGCTCTCACCATCTTTCTAGCCCTGGGTAACTGCCCAACCCCTCTGGCCTCGAGGTCACACGTGGCCCTCTAGGTCCTCAAGCACGGCCCTTTGACTGAATCCAAACTTCACAGAATGAATTCCCTTCATAAAAAATTTGTTCTGTAAAACTTGGACTCCATCAAAAGGTCGCACTCAAGGACCTAGAAGGCCACAAGTTTCCTACCGCTGCTCTAGGGTATATAACTCTGAGGAAATCAGGCATTTTGAAACTTTTGAGAGTGATGCCCCGGCTGCTGTGGAATCCCCACGTGGCTGGCAGCCCGGCAGAACTGACACCTGGGGGGCTCAGGTTTCAATTACTTTTCTCATCAGCTGTCCCTGTTCCCATCCTGAAATGTGACGCTGACAAAGGGCCGGGTACAGCTGGTCACTGTGCGAGCTGTGAGGAGGTGGGCCCAGGCCCCCAGCCCTTCTGTGTCCTGGCTCCCAGGGGGCCGCAGTCCACGAGGGGGCCCAGCTGCCAACAGAGCCCCGAGTGCTCATGGCCCTGGAGGCCTTCAGAGAGCTATTGTTAAGAGGAAACACGGCCTGGCTGCTTGTGGTTGTGAACCAGCTGCATGGGGAGGGACCAGGAAAAAAATTCCAGCTATGTTATGGGATTGCACAATTTCATACATCGTGGTGGGAGGGTTCCCACAGCCTCTGTGTCCAGTCCCTGGCATGGGAACGAGGGTACTCAGTCCTTGGTCGGGGCCCACCAGGGCAGGCTGCCCCCTGGGCCCCAGGCCTCACTGACAGTTTGACAATTCTCTCAAGGGAAGGGTGGGGGAGAGCCATCCTACCTCTGAGGAAAGTCCCCATAATTTGGGAGGTGCTCCACCCCCCCCCCACTGGCAGCAGAGGAAAGTGCCTGGTGGTACCGCGCACGGCCCCTCGGGAACAATGCTGGGTCTGTTCTTTGTTCTGTTACTCCTGGTACCACACGGTGGTGGAAGGCCAAAACCAGAACCAGCCCCTCCCAAGCGAGGGATCTCACCACGCTCCGGGCCCTGCCTGACCCTCAGGCTGCTGCAGCAGAGGCCTTGGGGGAATGGTCTCACCCTCGCTCCTGCCCGAGCTGGGAGGCCTGAGCAGGAGCTGGCGGTCAGGCCCGGGCTCCCCCCCCCCCCTTAGGAAGCACTGTTACTAATCACGCCCTGGGATCAGTTCTCACGGCTCAGAGGGCAAAGGCTGCACCCTGGGTTTTAGAATAACCTTTGCAATACAGATTTGTTTTTCAAAAGCTTAGTTTCAGGATTATCTGAAATCTCTGCTCTGAGATATAAATGAGTGAACCCCCGGAGAGAGGCCCATCCCTACACCACTGACCCCTCTACACTAGGGCCCTGGAGGAAGGCCCCCGGAGGCGAGGAAGTCTGCTTCCTGAATGACTTTCTACTCCCCCAAATTAGAACCACGTCCTCTCTTCTGTATCCGACACCAGCCCTCCCGCTGGTTTACGGGAAGAGCCTAAAAACTCCACCCTAACTTGTTACTGTTAGGGGCTTCCAGGGGCCAGCCCCCATTTACCACAGCCAGAGCGAGAGCAGGGGGAGTCCAGGCAGGCCCTGGAGAACAGGAGGGCAGGCCGACTCTGACTGAGGCCCCAGGCCGGCTTTTTGGGCCACGAAGAGCCCTCCAAAATTGCTCCCCAAGTCACCCCAGAAAGATTCCCCAGGCAGGAGGGTGGGGGAGGGGTGCAAGAAGCCTCCTCCCCAGGCACCAGATGCTTGGGACTTTGCTGACTGCAGAGGCTCAGAAGGCACCAGCTGCCGCTTGCTGACGGTCAATACCTCCCAAACTGCTGGATAGAAACGGGAAAAACCTGGGAAGGAGGGAGCTTCTACCCATGTGCTGATGCCTGGCGCACTCCATCCTAACCTTCTGGTCCCTTCGAGAATTGTCCGCAAACAGCTTTTGAACACATTTTCAAACGTGGAGGTCAGCTGACAGTTCTGTGAGAGAGGAAAGGGAAGGAACGGTCTGCAGGAGGCAGGATGTCACCGTCCGGAAAAACAAGGGGGCTCCTGGGGAGGAGGGCCTCAGGAAGAGTACTTTGAAGCGCTTTCGGCCAATGCCGAGGAGCCCAAGGGGACGGGGCTGGGGATGCGATGTGCCCCACAGGACCCTGCTCAGGTTTTCACGGAGCTTTCTAAGCTGCCCACAGCAGGGAGAAGGTGTTTGTGGCCTCCCAGATTCAGACCCCATAGATTTCACAAGGCTCCAGGCTCTGTCTGCTTCCAGGCCTCATGGGGCATAAGACTGGCCGCCTCAGAAGGGCCTTGCAGGGTCCTAGCCCAGGGAGGGGCCCTTGGATTCTTGCTGGACTGAGTATGTTCTCAAGAAGTTTTGAGGGGCAGCTAGGTGGCACAGTGGGTAAAGCTCCAGCCTTAAGAGTCAGGAGGACCTGAGTTCAAATCTGGCCTCAAACACTTGACACTTACTAGCTGTGTGACCCTGGGCAAGTCACTTAACCCCAACTGCCTCACCAAAAAAGCAAAACCAAAACCAAAACCAAAACCAAAAAAACCCCCAAAAACCAAACCAAAAAAAAAAAGTTTTGGAGGCAGACTTCTCCCAGCCTGGTGAGGAGGGCCAAGTGTTTGCCCAGGTGGAATTTCTTACCTCCACCTGCTCATGCTTAGCATCAAGGAAAGGTCCCAACTGCATAGAGAGAAAGAGAAACAGGGCAGATTAAAACAAGGTCCAGCCAAACAGCGGGGAACAAAGGCCGGGCCCCCAAACAGTAACGTCTCTCCGGAGCCTGCAGGCCACCAGGGTCCTCCCACCTTCTGTGACACAGACCCCCTGGACAGGCAGGCTGCTGAAGCAGATGGAGCGCTCCTCAGAAGGAAACCAAGCTCACGGACTGCAGGTTAAGGGTCCCCACTGCAGGGCTGCTCCTTCCACAGGTTGGTCAAGGTGGGGGGCTCACTGCCTGGCCCACGAGACCCCACCTCGGCCCTTCCAAAGGCCAGCAAGAAGAGGGGCCACCCTGCTTGTAGGCATGGTCAAAGGCAGACAGCTGTCAGACACACGCCTTCATTCACTCCAGCGTGACGCTTACGAGGGAAGAAAAGAATGAATTCTCTGCCGCACAGGTTGGCCTGAGGTGGCAGACACAGACATGGGAAAAGGAACTGGTGAGAGGCCCTTCTGGACGCTCTCTGCCGAGAGCTGGGCCGGGCCTCTGTGTATGCAGACATCTACGGAAAACAAAGACCAGAGGATTTCCAAGCGTCTCAGGCTGGGAGAGTTTTCTCTAGGTGGCCAGGCAGGCCGCCACCTCTCCAGCTCTCAGGCCGCTGCTTCATGGAGCCAGCCAGCAGTGGCCACGCTGCCGCCCAGGGGCCGCTTACCAGAATGCAGACGTCTGGCTGGTCTCTGCGAATGACATCGATGAGGTCCATCATGGGGTCATAAGTGACGTTGTCCGACGTGGTGTAAGGCCCACAGGCCACCAGGATCATCCGCTGGTCCGAATCTGGCAAGGAGGACGGTGTGACTCAAGAGGCTTTGTCGACATGACATGAGGCTGGGATTGTGTTCAGGGAAAGCAGGAATAACGGAACTCTGTTGGGAGCGCCCCCCCCCTTCACTGCCTGCCTCCTCTGTCGCGCCCTGCACTGCCCCGGCCCCTGACTCTGACTCCCGCTGGGGATCGCTTCCCTGCACAGCTCGCCAAATGCGAGCATGATGTGCTGGGAAGGTGACGGCCCTCCCCAAGGGGCCCAGTGTGCCTGCAAAGAGAAAAAGCCAGCAAGGCTTCGAAACAAAGTTCTGCATAGGTGACAGACAAACGTTATTTCCTCTCCTGCTTCTCGTCTGGACTTCCATACTTCCAGGACGTGTGATGTCATCCCCCAATGCAGATTGCGGCTCTTCTGTGGTCTGGTAGAGCACACTGAAGGCTCTGTGGCTGGGCCGGGGACACGCTTCCCTGGCCTTGCTGGGCTGGGCCCATAATGGGAGAAGGGCCGGAGAACATCCTCACGCAAACCCTGGCTCTGCCTTCCTTAGGGATTCTTTGGCCATGATTGGCAAAGGTCCTCCAGAACACATCAGGACTGGGCTAGGCCCACGCCCCTCCTGTCACCCCAGCTCTCTCCCCCACTGTTGTCACCACTGCCCTCAAACACCCCAGGGAGTCTGCTCCAGGACAGAGAAGCCACACTCCTGGACACCCGCCCTACGCTACATGATGGCCCGGCCTGTAGAAATCGAGTCTGGCTTTCTCCAGAAGGAATTCTACTTTAAAAACCCAACTCACCTCCATCCTCTTCTGTGGGCTGGTAGAAAGGAAGAGGCACTCCCTTAAAAACCAGATAAAAATCAAAATTATGGAAGTTTCCCACCTTTGGCCTGATGTCCTGTCCCGTCCTCTCCATGAGAGGCCCAAGAGGCGGCTGGCTCCCACCAGAGAATGTGGCAAAGAAAGGAAGCAGGGCCCTGGCTGTCCCTTGGAAGCTCTGAAAGCCCTTTGCATGTGCTGCCTGTGACAGCATGTGGGGGGCCCCCGGGGGGTTGGCCCAGAAGGCCGCGGGTCACAGCCTCCTCTGCCTGACAAGTGAGCGAAAAGGGGCGCCGTGGGCTCCGAGGCCACATCCGTGGTCAGTGGCTATGGCGTGGCCCCCAGGAGGAGGTGCCCAAGGCGCAGCCAGCTCCTCACCTCGTAGAGTTTGGTGGCAATGAATTTCTTTCCTGTGCTGTTGGCTCCTTCCATAACGACAACCTGAAACACAAGGGGCAGAACCCCAGTGGCTGAAGGAGGCCGGGAAATCAGCCAATGGGGCGGCACAGGCTTCCTTCCAACAAGTCGGACCTTGTCATTGGGACCCTGCACCCCGCAGAGCAGACCTGGGGCCTGCATTCCCAGGGGAAGCCGAGAAGCCCCTGGACCAGGGTGCTGTCTGGGTCTCACGCTCGAGGAGCACCCATGGGGCCCCCTCCATTCCCCTAAGGCCCAAAATCCAAGAGGTCGCTCTGAGCCCTGCGTCCCCCACGGGTGATGTCGGAAGCCTCACCTGCCCGGGAAACAGAGAATATTCCCTGAGCTCCGATAGATCCACTGGGATCTGCACCCCCAGGGAATGCTCCCGGTCTCCCTCCAGAATCACTGATTTTGGATTCAACTTCCCATTGCTATCACAACCAATCTGGCCCAGCAATGTGATCGGTTCCTGGGGAAGGAAAACGGGAAAATAGCAGTTGGAGACGGGAAAGCCCAGCTCACCTCCACCTCTGGCAACAACTTGACCCAAGTGAACGTGGGAACTGTCAGAGGTCAGTCTAGATGGCCAAGGGACCCGGGGGGAGAGAGTCCTGTTAATACGTGTGACACGGGTCAGGTAAGAAATGGGAGTGACCTTCTTTAGGAGCTGGGCCGCGGCTGCAAGTGCCACCTGCTCTTTGCCCACTGGAGGTCCTGGCACTTGGTCACCTCGGGGCTCCAAAGCTCTGGGGACTGGGCCCGTTCACCACAGCTTCCCCTCAGCAGAAGGTGGCGCTCACCTGTCCTGTCACGTACGAGAATCTGCCCCCGACGGCAGCGCCTGGCCACGTGGGGAGCAGCCGCTCAGCACCGCAGCTCACTCACCTGCACCGGCACCGAAACGGGGCTGAAGGCCTCAATGTGGTGGAGCTCCTTCAGCTCATGGCCGAGCTCTTCAATCCTGCAGGTCAGAACTGAAGCCAAGAAGAACAATGGCCTGAGGGTCCAGAGGAGGCAGAGCCCTGCCCCCTGCCCGGGCGGGCGTGAAGCAGCCAGCTCCGTGCTGCCCGAGGACTCGGCAAGCCCCAGGCCTGTGAGCCGTCCTGGAACCTCTCCATCCACCCCACCCCTGTCACCTTCTCGGACATCAGTGAGCTTCTGGAACATGCATTTGTAGTTCCCAGTGAGGGCTTTGGCAGCGTCCAAGACCTTCACACTGAGGCTGCCACCGCCTCCTTTCCCGGACCACGACATTCCCTGTGTGGAGCCAAATGTGGTCACGACCTCTCCTCGGCTGCTTCTGGAGCTGTACTTCTGAGAGGGCGTGGCACTGGGGGGAACAAAAACAGGGGGTCCATTGTGCGCCATGTCTAGGACGCAACCACAGGAGCCGAGGCACCACCTCAGGCCTCTGGGGATGGGCACTGCCAGGCTGTGTTGGCGCCACGTTGGCAGCGCCAGCTACATGCCCAGGGTCTGAGCACTGAGACAGAGGGGCCTGAGCACTGTCCAAAAAGGGACAGTAAGTGCTACTGAAAATGCCCGGAGGGGTTTGGCTACACGATCGTATTTTAGGGTCGTACTGTTCCCTAACATTTTAGTCCTGGAACTACAGGCTGCTCTCCAGGGAAGGCCGTGCTGCTGGGGACATCGGGAGGCCAGCCCTGGGGGAGCAGCGCTGAAGGAGGTCCGCACTGTCCCCCAGCACTGCTCTGGACTGGCTCCCTGCCCCTCTCCATCTCATCCCAGCCTAAACATTTAAGGCCGGATGAAATCTGTCCTGCCCCAGGACAGCCAGAGTGGAGCTGCCCTGCCCTGGAGCCGGGATGACAAAAGCCTGAGGATGAGGGAGGGAGCAGGAAGGAACCCTGGGGACCCCAGCCCCTCCTCCCTCCGTGTCACTCAATCACTTCTGCCTCCTCTTCAAACAAAGAAGATGAAGCAGATGCAAGGGTCCCTTCCGCTGAGACAGTGCGGGAGCCGGGGAGGTCAGAGAGAATGCATCACCTGAAGCCCCTGCCCCTTCCTAGCCGAGTGACCTTAGGCAAATCACTCTGGGCCTGTTTCTTCCTCCAAAAAATGAATCCCAGAGTTGGAAGGAACATGAATTCAACCCCTACTTCAGGGGTGGGGAACCTTAGCCTTGAGGCCACACAAGGCTCTCTGGGTCCTTGGGTGCAGCCCTTTGACTGCACCCAAGTGTTATTAAGGGGATTTGTTCTGTGAAGTTTGGATTCATTCAAAGGGCTGCACTTGAGGACCTAGAGGGCCTCACCCACCCCTGCCCTACTTAAACCAGAATCCCTTCTACCACAGGTCTGACAAGTGGGCATCTCGCTTGGCTCCCGGCTGGAGTTCTTCTCTCTAAGAATTCATTATGGGAAGAGCCCACCCACTGCCCTCATTTCTCCCTCCTGGTGTCTGTAAAAACGAGCTGGATTCCTCTGAACTCCAGCCCTGCTGAGGCCAGCTGCTCACTGGCCGCAGGTCTGTTCCAGCCATCCCAGGCCCTTCCACTGACCCTTGGGCATGATCTGGAGGCTCTGCTCCTCCACACACTGTCCAGCACATCAGGTCAATGTCCTTGCTGCAGTCAGGGCAGGGCGTGCAGAAGCCCGGCACCTGGCGGCACCGTCCTGCTCCTAGGCACACAGCCCACCTCGGCTGACACTTGGTTTTTACGCTCACTCCATAGCCACTCTACATATGTGACAAAGAATTTTAAAGAGCGACTGATCAGCATGGAATCGGAGCACATGGGTGGTATCTCATACGCAGGTTTCCTTTCCGGAGCCAAGCCCGGGCATTATAATGACAATGCTCAGTTAAAGAAAAACCAAACCAAAGAATCCTTTGAACTGCTTAAAACTCACACGTCCAATCCCACTTTATTCTTAGCCCCCAGAGTGGGATTGAGGACTGAGCTGAAAAGCTAAAAGTTTCTGAGCCTGCACACACATGTAATAATGGAGAGGAGAATATATGAAATACAAACTTCCCCCCCTCATCTCGGGGTGCTGGAGGAGCACTGAATTATTTGTGGCGAGGAGGTAATCAACAGCCAGGTGGCTCAGTGGTTAGAGTGCTGGGCCTGGAATCAGGAGGACCTGAGCACACACCTGGATTCAGACACGTTCTAGTTGTGTGACCCTGGGCAAGTCATTCAAGCCTGTTTGCCTCAGTTTCCTCATCTGTAAAACGAGCTGCAGAAGGAGGTGGCCAACCATTCTGGGATCTACCCAGAAATCCCCAAGGGCAGTACTGGCACGCGCTGGCTCACGGGCTCAGGAGGAGGCGGCCGTGACCACAAGGCAGTCTCACTGAAAGGCTAACCAACAAATCGCTACCAAGACCACGGCGGCCCCCACGTCGCTCCTCCGTGCCATTGCTGGCTACCACCACAGCGGGGATGTCTTAGGATCTCTGGTTGTGTCTACCTGCCTGGCATGTGACTGCCACGGCCTCCAGGAGCACCCCCTGGGCCCTCCTCCCCTTCCAGTCTCTTCACATCTGACTCCCCTCGCGTCCCCTTCCACCCAGTGCCCCTGGCCTCCTGGTGTTCCACAAACGTGACTCTCCCTCTCCAGCGCCGGGCATTTTCTCTGGCCTCCCCCCCCGGCCTGGACTGCAGGCCCCCCAGGCTTCCTTTAAAGCCCTTCCTTCCGCAGGAAGCCTTGCCCACGCCCTCTGAATTCCAGGGCCTTCCCTCTGCTACTTATTGCTGACTGATGCTCCACGCATCTCTTTGCATGCTGTCCCCCCGTTAGACTGCAAGCTCCCTGAGGACAGTGGCTGTCTGTTTTTGCCTTTCTTGGCATCCTCGGTGCTTAGCACAGTGCCAGACACAGGGCAGGCATCGACTCATTGTCCTGCGAATCTGAGGCGAGTCACAACAAAGAGGGGCTGCCTCACAGCTGCTCCGTGGATGCCCACAAGCTGGTCTTAAGCCAAGAGAAAACGTTCCTCGCTCTCGCGTGCACCATTAAGGGCTGGTTGGGAGACGGAGCCAGGAGAGGCCTTGGAGGGGGGCGGAGGGGCCCGTCTGGGGCCACACAGGTAGCAGGAGGCTGAGCCGGGACCCGGGAGCAGTCAGGATGCTCCCCCGTGTTAGGTGACCCCCAGTGACAGCCAGATTAGAGCTTCTCACTTCTCAATCACAACCCCGGGCTACAGAAAGCTGGGGGTTATGATTTCTTTCTGCTCCTGAGTAATTTAGAAACGTAGCCTGTGTCAGACAAGGCCAAAGCGGCTTCTCTGAAGCTTCTCATCCTGCCCCTCCCTGCCCGGGGAGCACTGAAGACAGGTCCCTGGAGGACAACAAAGGCTCAGACTCAGGTCAGTTGTAAATTGTCCTGTGGCTCAAAGGCTTCCATGGTTAAAGACCATCCCTCCTGGAGAGGGGCTGCCACCCACGGTCCCCCTCCCCCACGAGAGCGGCTGTCTACACATGGCGTTTCAAGGATGCTCCTAGAGTTCTCAAGTGCTCACTTACAAGGGTGGGTGAGGGTTCCCAAAACGGCCCCCTCCCCCAGACTGAGTCTGCCAAATTTAGTAGCATCACCTCGGAGGCACGGGGGGGTCTGGATCCCGTCCCACTCTGCACTCAAAGTTTTCCTTTCTGGAGGGGTATTAAAAAGAACCAAGGTAAACTGCTGGTACCCACCCTAAAGAGGGCCAAGGCAGGAAGAAAGGCCTGAACACGGCTAAGGGTTTGTAGCACTTCAGGGATGGTGTGGAACAGAAATAAAGCAGATGCCCCTCGGGCATGGCCGCCCAACGCGGGGGAAGATGACAAAGCACGGTGTACAAGGGTCCCAGAGTGCCGCTGTGCCGTAAGGAACGAGGACCAAGAAGGCCTTGAGAAGCCAGGATGACATCGGTGAGCACACACGGACAGGGCCGGCAGGACCAGGAAAACAACCTCTCTCTCTCTCTCTCTCTCTTTTATATTTGGCTAAGCAGTGGGGTTAAGTGACTTGCCCAGGGTCACACAGCTAGTAAGTGTTATGTGTCTGAGGCCGGATTTGAACTCAGGGCCTCCTGACTCCAGGGCTGGTGCTCTATCCACTGTGCCACCCAGTTGCCCCTCTCTCTTTTTTTTCTGGATAGAGGAAGAGAAAGGATAGATTTGGAGATGAAAAGATAACAAGAATTTTTTTTAAGGCACCAAACAAAATTAAGGCCCCCACTCTGCCAAAAGCGTCTATTGTGCCTAGCGCCTTGCTGGCCAGAGCAGGGCTGACACTGGAGATGAGCCGCCCCATAGAGCTGTGCTTCGCCCCTGCCACGCCTCTCGCTTCTGCTCCTCTGGGCACCGACCTCAGGGAGTCTGGGCGGCGGGGATGGATTCCACACGGGAAATGACAGCGGATGGATTTCCAGGGCCCAAGGAACAAGGCTAAGGCTCCTGACCTCTCTGGAGCGGCCACACAGCCTTGGCGGCTGACTGGCACGATCTCTTCGGGAGCCAGCCTGAGCCGCCGTGCCCGGCAAATGTCCCAGCTCTGTGTGACTTGAGGGAGGGGCCAGAAGCAGGTTACGTAACGTTAGAGGTACTGATTAGGTTCCTCTAAAAACATATAAAAATAACAACTTCTGGCCCTTCGGCCACTTTAGAAAAAACCGGACAGGAGAAGCAGGTTAAATCCTACTTGAACTGGCTGGTAGGTTGCTATTAGCAGTTCCTTATCTAGGAAGCAAGCCCTCAAAAGCTGGGTGGAAACCACATTTCCTCAATGACTCTAAGATCTAGTAATTTTGCACACAGGACGGAAGAGCCAGGAGGATGCAGGATGACTAAGCCCGTCTGCCTCCAAAGAAGCGACGCTGGCCCCGTACCTTGGAGAGAAGCTCGCTGGGGAGAAGAGCAGGTGAGGACTGCATGCTGCCGACACGTTGCGTTTGGACTGGGGCGTCTCGGGGGTGCTGACGCTGCGCTTCTGAGAACCCTGGAGGCAGAACAGCCCGTCGAGGGCCAGGCAACGTTGGTGGACAAGCGCAAAGTCTCGAGAAGGAAGGAAAGGGAGAGTCCACAGACGAGCGCAGGCGTGGACTGCGTTTGCCATCTCAGAGAAGCCAAGGCCCCAACACAAACACGCCCACTCCCAATTCCCCCAAAGCTCCAGTCTGATGGCTTGCCATGGCAAGGAGGCCATCAAGGGCCATGGAAGGTGGCGATCTAAGCCACCATGCTATGATAATGTGGGACAGGGATGGAGCGTGTGTCTGCTGAATGAAGGTCAGTCTAGTCAAACTTGTAGCTGTCCTATAGCAGGCTAGCTTCCTGAAAGCCATCCATAAGCCCATGGGGGACTGACATCTGCCTCACTGCAGGGAGCATCCCCAACCCTGGTAGTCTCAAAAAAAGTCCAAGGCAGGAACATTTCTCCTGTTGACTCTTGGGTGCCCAGAAGGTCCCCTTCTCCTCCCCCCGTCTGGGCTTTACAAGATACTGATCAGTTGTGCGACAGTAGTTCTCCGAGACTGGTGAGAGCCAAATCACCAATCATTTTTAGTAGCTTATTTATTCAGTCTTTTTCAAATTAAAAAAAAATGGGATGACTCCAGCCAGATAACACATCTGAACTCCGGCCTGGAGAGGATCTGCCCCCCTTCTAAGTTATGTTTGCCTGAGAATCAATATTTTCCTCTTTAATCAAAGTCCCAGGCTGAGCCTTGTACTGTGAGGAAAACCTGCAGGTTCTGGAATGTCGGGAATCCACTTTCTCTAACTTAGTGCGTCAGACCCTAGACAAGAGGAAAATACCGGCCTCTGCTCTTCCTGGGGGAAGGCCGGGGAATAACTTGGCTGCAAAGGAGGAAGGATAAGAAATAAATCTCTGCCTAGAATTGGAACCAGAGGCAGAGGCAGAGGCTGCACTCGGGCTCCCCCTGGAGGCTTAACCAGGCTGGTCTCGCTAAAAAGGAATGCTCCCAGCTATACAGAAAATAACCTTCTTCATTTCCAGACTGGTTTCCCCAAGTCAGGCAATGACAATAATGCCGCCATCTAGGAGAAGCCTTTCTTGCTCCCTGCCAATGCAGGGGCCTTCCCGCCACCGATGCTCCCCAGTGTCTCCTGTCTAGAGCTTGTCCAGACATAGCTGTCTGTCTATTCTCTCTCCCGTTAGACTGGGAGCTCCCTGAGGGCAGGAAACGTCCTTGGCCTTTTGTGCTGTCCCCAGAGCTTAGCACGGTGTCTGGCACACAGCACACACTTCATAAATGCTTATTCACTGATGGATGGCAGTACAATCTCACATGATATCTAGATAGTTTTAAATGACAAAAATTCTAAGTGATTTAAAAAAAAAACCCCAAACCCTAGCCAAAGACAATCTTTTCCCGTCTTTGGGGCTAGATGAACTGACCCCACTCGAGCTGAGAAGGCACAGGACAAACTCAGGCTCAGCACGTGTAACTCCAGCACCTAGCACTGACTTCCTTTCCCTGGACAGAGCCGATTTCCAGGGAGCAGGCTCTGGTGCTGCATGGACGCAGGGCATAAGTGGCTCAAGTCCTGAGCTTTGGGGGGCGTGTCCACTCACCTTGGAGGGCGTGGTGTAAGAGTTCAGCAGAGTCTCTTCTTTGGCCTCTACTTCAATCCTGAACATCGGAGTTATGGGAAAAAAACGGATCGAGGTAAACCCATGCCCCCAGCTCTGAGAGGCCAAGGCCCGCGAACTCATGGGAAAAGGATACAGCTCTTGAATGGAGACGATGTCCCAGGTTCCTGGGTGCCCGCTGTCCTTCTTGGTGGTGCCGTGCCGGGCTCTGGCAATTCTCTTGGTCAGAAACTGAGGAAGAAAGGAAGGCTCGGTGTTGGCTGAGGTCAACCTAAGGTGCTACCTCCCATTCAATAAGCAGATGAAGAGAAGACACAGTGCCTTCCCTCCTAGGGCTTACAGCCCAAGAGTGGGATGAGACACTGACAGAGACAACATGGATAGGGGTAGATTTCCTGAAGGGAAATCATGAGACGAGGCTGGAAACGCTGGGGGCAGGGGGTTGTGGAGAGCCTTGATATCAGTCAAAGTCTCCTGAAGTTTACTCAGTGGGAAAAATGGAGCCGCTACAGATGACTGAGTTTCTCTGGACTGTGACGGAGCAGGAGGTGGGGGAGACAGAGGCCGCACACCTGTCTGGGAGCGACCATAACTGTCTCAGTGTGTGGGAATGAGCACAAGAGCTGCTTGGGGGTGGAATCCACAGACTTAAGAGCCCACCAACCCCAAGACTTCAAACATGGGAGATGAGGCTAAGGCTGGCACCACGGACAGAAACGATGCCCTCAAAGGGAATGACCAATGATTCAAAGTCTGGTTTTAATTCACAGTGTCTGAGGGGCTGGTCACATTTCCAGGGAAAGTCATCGTGCAGCAGTTAAAGATGAGATCAGGGCTGGAGAGCCATGTGCAGGTGAGCCACAGCTCTGGGAGTGTAGGCTGTTGGGGGAGAGGGTTCAGTGACAGAAGAGGCTGAGACAAGACCCAGGGGCCAGCCCGGGAGGGGAGGAGCTGGCAAAGAGAAGCAAGAGAGGACCACAAGGGAACAACAGAAAACAGGACCCAATAGGAAGGGTAGCCAGCAGCGCAGACGGCCAGGCACTGGACATCTAAGAAGTCCCCGGGGATGCAGGATGCAGTGTCAGGTGAACAGGACCAGGCATGAGCCAAGAAGTGACAAAAGCACCATCTCTTCTCAAAGGATTCACTCAAGATAAAACAGAGGCTGGACTGCAGAGGCTGAACAGAAGGGAGAAGAAGAAGGAGAAGAGCCTTCTCAGAAGCGCAGCAGTGAAAGGGAAGGCGATGGGATGGCAGGGGCAAGGGAAGACCTGGAGACTGGGGAAACCAGGGACTACCTGGAGGCAGATGGCAAGGAGGTGGCCAAGGAGAGCGTGATGGGGACAGGAATGGGAATGGAGGACTGAGGGAGGCAGGCGAGCACGGGCATCAGTCGAGCCCAGGGGAGGCAGGAGCCAGCAGGGGAGGGGATGGCAGAGAACACCCCGGCCACCTGCTGTCCAGGGATGTGATCACTGAGACCTCTTCTGAAAGCAGTTCAACCTCTCCAAGGGTTTCTGCTTCCCGTTTCCTATTTCTATTTTTTATGTCAGACACAATGACATTTAGCTTCTTTGGGGACCAGAACAGAGCCCTGTTTTCAGTAAACGCCACTGATGTTATCGTAACCTACACTTTGCACACAGGGTAAGTCAGGATACCAAATTTAGACCCAGCCTCAGGATTCTGGACAGTGCCAGGCCGACTCCACACACATCCAGCAGAGGGCAGGCTTTCACACCCACTTACTCTACAAGTCCCCGTAGAGTGAGGCAGACAATCGAGTCTTAGCACCCAAAGATGTTCAGGGACTGGCGAGTCCAAGCCCTCCAGCTTACAGAAGAGATTGTGTAAAGGCTAATATTTACGGAACATCATTGTGCTGTGAGGAATGACGGCTGTGATGAACACAGAGAAGCACGAAGAGGCTGATGGGAACAAAGTACTGTTGGGAGAACCAGCCACACAATGATCACAGTCATGGAAATGGGATCATAACCACAAGACAGTGAAAAATGAGCGTTACAAAGTCACAAACAGCAAGCCCGGCTTCAAAGGACAGACACAAGAAGAAACCGCCACTTCTGTTAGGGCAGAGGGCAGCTCCGGGTGGGGAATACAATGTCATACTTTTTCAATGTACTAATCAGTTTTGCACAATTTTTCTCTTCCTATTTTTAAAAAATTTTTTTAAAACTTAATTTAAATTTTTTTAAAATTAAAAAAATTTCTTTGTTATAAAGGATAGCTCTCTGGGAGTGAAGAATAAGAAGGATGTAAGGGGAAGTTTAAGTAATATAAAAACAAAAGATAATCAACCCATGGACTCTTCCCAAAGCTAGACTTGGAAAAATGTACCATTCATCAAAGTTTAATGTCTAATGTGACAAAAGGAAGGTTTCACGAGGAAGATATAAACAACATTCCAATATCTTGTTTGCTCACTGCCAAACTATAAAATAGCTGGCTGCAAAGGGACGTATGCCATATTAAAAGTTTTTTTAGAGGCGTTAAAAAACCAAAGTCGTTCTGCCCAATGATTTCAGGTCCTTCTCCGTGCCAGGTTGGTGTGTGTTATGTGCCAGGCAGGGATGAAGAAGACCCAGCCTCTGCCTTCAAACCCTCCCAGACTTTTAGCAGTATGGGAAAAATCCACACAAAATACCAGACTCCAGGGCAAGGCTTGGTGAGCCTTACCTGAGGTAAAAAGGAGGCGGCCTGAGGTACAGGGCAGAAGGAAAGGCTGTGGCCTGGGCAGCCTTGGGATGATCTCAGCCACAGGAAGAGACCAGGGCCTGGGAGAGGAACCAGAGGGACAATGGTCAGTGCTTTGGGAGCAGGAAAATAACCAGAGAGGGGAGTCTCCTCAGCCAGTCAGGAGGTGTGGTGGGAGGATGGAGTCGAGAGCAAACTTGGGACAGCTTAGTATGAGGTCAGGAGGGACAGGCCCTAGTGGATGGGAAGGAGACTGGATACGAGAGACAGGCGCCTTGAAGAAGATTCAGCAGTGGGAGAGAGGGGGAGGTAGCTGAAGGTTTGCAAAATGATTCACAAATACCTTATTTGATCCTCACAACAGCACTGGGAGGTAGGTACTACTATGATCACCCTCATTTTACAGTTGAAAAAAACTGAGGCAAACAGGGGTAAGCGACTTGCCCAGGATCATGCAGTTAGTACGTACTTGAGGCTGGACTGGAACTCAGGTCTTTCGGACTCCTTAAGCTGACACAACTCAGACTAAAACTAGACTCTCAGTCCCCCCCCTCGCATGTGACTGTGGATGAACGCTGGCCGCTCGCACCCACTCCTCTGCTCTTACCTCGCTTTCAAAGGAGCTGAGGTTCTCCAGGGTGAGATACACTTTGCCAGTGTTGGTGCTGAAGGCCACCAGCTCGGCCACCAGCTCGTCCTCCGTCTTCCTGTACAGAGGACACAGCTCCACCACTGCAGGACACACAGACCACCGGAAGATCAAAGCTGGGGCATCTCAGCTGCAACGGGGCAGAAGCTCCTTCCTCCTCGGGGGCTTTCTTCCCGTCAGGTGTCTACACCTCCCAAGGGTAACATTTAGAACTGCCCACCACCCCCAGAGTCCTTGCGGTGGTATTGGCGACGTACAACCCCATACCACGGGGGAAGCGGTTGTATTGCCAGAGTCCCAAAGGAGCTTCTTGAAAACGGGGCTGGGCATCAGCGGGACCGGCTGGGCCGTGAACGGAGTGTGAGAAAAGAGGAGTCCCGAGAAGCCCCAGAAGAGCTCTGCACGCAGATGCGAGGAAGTCGGCAGAGCCAAGGCGGCGCAGTCAGAGGACGGGAAGGGAAAGGACGGCTTTGCCCCCCAAATCCAAAGGGCAGAGATGCCCCTTGGTGGAGGAGGGGCCACTGCCCGGCTCCCACCCTGCACAGCTGGACAGACTTGCCTCCACCTCTCTGGGAAAGGAGACTTAAGCCAACAAGCATTTATTATGCGCCTCCTGCCTACCAGGCCCCAGCTGAGTGCTGGGGGTGGGGGTGGTACAAAGACGGTTAAAGCAGCCCCCTGAGGGCAGGCTCCACCTTCCATTGCTGATTGTAGTCCCTCCCCCCCATAGCTGGAGCTTCCCATATAGGAAGCGCTTACTCAATGTTTCCTTCCTCCACCCACGTTATGTGCTGGGGGTACCCCGCCTCTGCAAAGAGCTCAGCTCAAAGGAGGGGACGGCTGTGGCACTACGATCACCCACACACGCCCACAAATCCTTGGGGCTAGGTGAGGGGTCGGGGAAGGCTTCCGGCAGAATCTGGCAGTGCCTCAGGAGAGGGCATGCAGGGCATGCCGGGCACGGGGACGGCAGGGGCAAAGGCTCGGCAAGGGGAGACGGGGCGGGTGTATGTTGGGGGGTCCCAGCCCCCGTACTCACGCTTCTCGTAGGCCGCCTCCTCGCAGTCCAGGCCGAACATCTGCAGCTCGGAGGCCAGGCGCTCGGCCGACACGGACCCGGCGCCCCCGGGCCCCATCTCGCCGGCCCGGCACCGGTTACCGAAACAGACCGAGAAAGAAACAAAATAAAACCCGCCAAACTGCTCCGCGCGCAGGCGCCCTGCGCCGCGAGGCTCCGGCCGGCCCCTTCCGCCCTATCCCGGCGCGTGCGCACCACCCACTCTCAACCTGCCCGCCTTCGGGCCGCGAGTGCGGCAGGGCGCAGGCGCGCTGGGTGCGGGCGGGAGGAGGAGAATGATGCGCACGCGCAGAGCAACAGTCTGGTGTCGGTGGGGGGTAGTGGGCGGAGCCAAAGGCCGCACCTCCCCCCCAGCCTCTCCCCAATCATTTAAAGTCCTGGGCCGCAGCTGGAGGCTCTGGGCTTATCTCCCAATAAAAACTCCTGGGGCAGGGGGTCTTCTAGTTTAATTCCACCTTCTACCCGAAGCTTTTCCTCATCCCCTCCGTGCTAATGCGTCCCCCGCCTGGCCGTTTCCTTGTTGTGGGTCTCCCTCGTTAGACTGGGAGCTCCCTGAGGCCAGGGACCGTCTTCTGCCTTTCTTTGTATCCCTAAGACGAAGCACAGTGCCCGGCACATAATAAGTGGCCAGCCGCGGCCCCTCCCTCTCAGGGGTGTTGTGAGGGCCAAATGAGAGTTTATGTGCATCGTGCTTTGCAAACCTCACAGCGTTATATGCATTTTATTTTATTTTATTTTATTTATTTATTGGCTAGGCAATTGGGTTAAGTGACCTGCCCAGGGTCACACAGCTGGTAAAAGTTATGTGTCTGAGATCGCATTTGAACTCAGGTCCTCCTGAATCCAGGACCGGTGCTCTGTCCACTGCGCCACCTAGCTGCCCCGTTATGTGCATTTTAGCCGTTCATAAATGCTTATTGACTGGCTAAGTGATCATTTTGTTTTTGTCTTTGGCACGGTGCCTGGCACGTAGTAGGTGCTTAATCCATGCTTAGTGCCCGATTGATATAAGGGTCTTTCCAATTCTACATGTCAGTGCCCAATGGTATTTGTCCACACCCATAACATCTGTCGTCGCTGTGTCCAGGGGTTCCCATCAGCCCAGCACTGCCGGATAGACCTAAGGGCATCTGGGGAGTCCAGGGCGCCGGGCTGGGCTGGTTACCCCAAGACCCCTGGTGTGGAGATGGAAGGCCAGAGTGCAGCCACAGGGGAGTCAGGCGTGAAGCTCAGCATGCAGGATGCAGAGGGCACGGCTACCCTGGACCTGGACCACGGCCTGGCAGCTGCGCTGTCTTTGTGCCCACTGCCTGCGGGGTGTATGCTCCATGAATGTCTGGGGGAGTGAGTGAGCGAGTGAGTGACTCTCGTGCTTTTTAAGGGGAGGGAATCCTGAAGCCTCAAGTCGGACATTTCTTGAGAGCGCCGAAAGCAGCTTTACCGCAGACAGACGGGAGGACCATGGGTAAGAATACTAGCTGGTGCAAACAGGCGTTCGAGAGATCAGAATAAGGTGAAGTCTGAGGCCAGATTGGAATTGAGGGCTTCCTGCCTCCAGGGCCGGCGCTCTATCCGCTCTATCCACTCTACCCGCTGCACCACCCAGCGGCCCATGACTCCCACCACCTGTGAGTGGGAAGGACCTGAGCTCACCCAGAGTTAGATCAACCTGCTTTTCACTGTAACACGGGGGGGAAGGCGCCGGACAGCGCGGCGCGGGGGAGGGGGCCCGTGGACAGCGCGGCGCCGGGGAGGGGGCCTCCGGACAGCGCTGCGCGGGGGAAAGACGGCTGGATTTGGCGTCAGAGGAGCTGGGTTTCAATTCCATCTTGTCACTTACTGACCTGAGGCAAGTCACTGAACTTCTCTGCCTCAGTTCCCTCATCTGCAAAAAAAAAGGGGGCTGGACTCGGTAGTCCCTCAGGCCCTTCTGGTTCTAGCCATCTGATCGGACAGTTCTCCTCCTATCCTGGCTAATCCTTGGCAAACAGCATCAAAGTCATACTTGCACCAATCATTCATTAAACTCCTATTCTGCTGAGCGTTTTGGACGCAGACAAATAGGGAGGGCTTTAGCACTTCACAAAGATTATCTGATTGGATCCTCAGAACAGCTCTGTCAAATAGGGGCTATTATTGCCCTCATTTTACAGATGAGAACATGGAGGCACATAGAACTGCGTGACTTGCCCAGGGTCATGAAGCTAGTAAGTGTGTGAGGCTGGATTTGAACTTGGGTCTGTCCTGACTCCAGGCCCAGCCCTCTCCCTCCTGCTACCACATAGCCACCTTTCACAAAAGGAGAGCCCCTAACTCTCAAGGAGCTTAAATTTTAATGCAGGTTATAATTTACGTATATGTATATATTCATATACACATACATATACACATGCAAACATGTGTAAGCACTTTTAGGTATAAACTAGAAACAGAGTGCAACTGCTTGGAAGGTCTCCTACCCCTCAGACTACTGAGGAACTGTGTTCATTTTTAAGGGATGGTTTGTGCTGAGTTCTTGCACTTCCATAAGCTTCTGCCAGTCCAGCTAATTCCTGACCCTGCCCGGCTAATTCCTGACCCTGCCCTTCCTCTCTGGCTTTTCCCATTCCTGCTCTAGCCTGATCTGTCCTCTGGCCAAGAGAAAAGCTAAATGCCCGTGGCTCTCCTGGCTCTGGCTCAAATGAGCGTTCCTCTTTTATTCTTTAACCAGACAGTAAGATTCCTTCTGTGAGGCTCAGGGAGGAATCTTCTCCTTTTGTGCCTCCAGGATGCAGCACACTGTGGAATGGGGTGACAGCCTTGATGACAGGGAGACCAGCTTTCCACACTTGTTCAATCAGCAAGAATTGGTCAGCACTTTCTGCAATCCCTGCCATTGGGAGGCCCAGGCTGGTGGATCGATGGAGCGGGGGAGTTCTGAGACACAGAGGGGTAAGCCAATTGCGGGTCTGCCCTACCTTTGACATTACTATGGAGAGCCTGCCCCTGTCATTGGTTGGGTGTGGGGAGGATCAGTTTGCTTAAGGTTTGAAAACAGAGCAGGTCAAAACTCCTGAGCTAATCTGTGATGGACTGAATCCTGAGTAGCTCCTGCATTTCCACCCTGGGCTTGCAAGATAGGGAGAACCAGGCTTTAAAACAAAGCAAAAAAGGAATTTATTAAGCACCCACTATGTGTCAGGGACTTCACTAGGGCTGAGGGTAGAAAGACATCAATGAAAGGAGCTTACCTACTCCCTGGGGAGACAAACCCACAAATTAGTATATACACAATTTTTGTTTGTTTGTTCGTTTGGCAATGGGGTCTGAGGCCGAATTTGAACTTGGCTTCTCCTGAATCCAGGGCCGGTGCTCTATCCACTGCGCCTCCTAGCTGCCCCGTGCACACAGTTTTTGAAGGGAAACTAGACCTATGATTTCATTCATGTTGTTAATTCCCAGGAGTGGAAACTCCCTCCACTAATTCAAGTCACAACTTTCTCTGTAGTCTTAGAGAGCTGGCTGGGGACTCCCTGCCCAGCCAGGGTTAACCAGATACCATGGGTCAGAGACTGGACATGAGTTCAGATCTTCCTGATTCTGGGGCCATCTCTTCGTCCACCACACCACGCCACACTGACCCCTATAGGTAAAATAAGTATGTGCACAACAAATCCAAGGTGATTTCTGGGAGGTGGGGTAGGTAGGGTGGCCAGGAGATGACATTATCATTCTCTCCTCCTCTACTCCCTCAGTTCACACATCCAATCAATTGCCAGATTTTACAGTTTCTACCTGTGTCTTCAATCGGACCCCTCGCACCTTTTGCCTAGATGATTCCTACAGCCTTGGAATTAAGGTTAGACGTGGAATTGTGGGGAGTCTTCCGGCTCCAGACTGGCTGCTGCCCAATCAATTTCCTTAAGCACAGATCTAACCCTGGGAGTCCTGGACTCCCCCCGTTCCAGTGACTCCTAATTACCTCTAGAATCACAAGTGAATTCTTCTGGTTGGCTCTTAAGGCTCTTTACAACCTCACCTAAGTCTGCATTTCCAGCCTTATTGAACATTGCTCAGTCAGCTCCCAGCAATAGCTGGCATTTATTAAGGTAATAAATGGAACCTGGGCTGCCCAATGCATCCCAGCACGTGGCTGAAGGTAGTCTCCTTAGATTGGCTGCCCGCCTTCATCTTTAAAACTAGTGATACAACATGTCTACTAAGGAAGTGTTTCGCATAACTGCACACGCACAACCTATATTGAGTTGCTTGCCTTTTCAATGAGGGTGGGTGGGGAGGGAGGAAGGGAGAAAATTTGGAACTCAAAGTTTTAAAAACACATGTTTAAAAAAATGTTTTCACATGCAACTGGGAAATAAGAAATACAGGAAATGGGGTACAGAAGTCTATCCTGCTCTACAGGAAAACAGAAGGGGAAGGGGATAAGAGAAGGGAGGGGGGAGAGATAGAAGAGAAGGTAGACCAGAGGAAGGGGTATTCAGAATGCATGCCATCTTGGGGTGAGGGGGAGGGGTGAGAAATTTGGAACTCAAAAACTTGTGGAAGTGAATATTGAAAACTAAAAATAAATAAATTTATATTAAAAAAGAAAAAAAAAGCTAGTGAGTGATACTGAGTTCTTTGGCTTTTTTTTTTTTTTTTGCTCAGCTGCTTCTTTTTGTCCACTTCTATCTGCTGGACCCAGTGTGGTGTTACAGACTGAATCAGTGGGAGGGGAAGGACTCTCCTCCAGCTCAGAAAAATGGGGCTAGGGGTGTTTGTTTCTATTCTGTGTTATAGATCCTCTTCAGTTTAGAGGGGATCTCTACAGGTCTAGGGCCCTGATGATCTTGGGGCCTGGATTACAGGTAGATGGTATAATAGCCAGCCAACCCAGCATGGTCGAGACTAGAGGCAGAAGGGAGTTTGGACTTGAACTGGGACCATGCTCCAGGGAACGAAGTTAAGCTATGAACCTAATCCCCATCCCTTCCCCAAAAACTGAGGTGGTGGTAGTGGGGGCCAGGAATTATGCCTCTCACATTTTGGGGGGGGTATGTTGGCATATTTGTGACTACACCTTTGGAAGTAAATATGCTTTTATAAAAGCTCCAGTGTTACACAAGTATTTATTAAGTGCTTACTGTGTGCCACTGTGCTAAGCCCTGGAGATACAAAGAGAGGTGAATGCATGATCTGTGCCCTCAAGGAACTCATATTGTAGTGACAGAGACAAAATGTAACTACATGCTTTAAAGATGGCTACAGAGTAGAGGGAAGGTGACCTCTCAGGGAAGGCATCAGCAGGTGGGAGGACCACGAAAGTCATCCTACAGGAGGTGGGATTTGAATTGAGTCTTGAAGGAAGGCAGAAAGTTAAGAGGTGGAGGTGGGGCATTTCAAGGAGGAGAGACAGTGAGTGCAAAGGCCCAGAGGTGGGAGATGGGGGTGTCCTGTTGAAGGAATAGTAAGTGGACCAGTGTATATGAGCTATAGCATGTATGCTGGGTAGGGGAATAAAGCGTGAGAAGACCATCAAGGTAGGGATGGCCTTTAAAAGCCAAAGGACTTTCATAGTCACAGTCATGGTCAAGAAACGTTGATCTTTGTCAACTTCGTGCCTTAGCAGAAAATAGTCATAAGAAAGATAGTCCCTGCCTTCAGGGAGCTTACAATCTAGTGGTGTGGAGGAGACAATTTACAAAAGGAGGCCGAAAAGTGGGAAGAGGAGGAAGGATATGGGGACCAACAGAGGATGGGGAGCATGATATTTTATGATCTGGGAGAACAGCTGGTGAGAAATAAAGAGTCAGCTGGAAAATTCTGAGTCCTTGATAAAGGGAGGCTTTGGGAGTTTTTGTTTTTTTGTTAGGAGGGCAGGGAGTGTTGAGTAGCAAAGCTGAAATCTCCATAAGCAGGAGATTTCTGGTGCTGGATTGTCATTGGGAAGGAGTGGGGGGGGGGCGAACCAGATATTTGTGGAGATCTGGTGGTGACCTTGAAGGTAATAGGGAGTCACTGAAGGATATTGAGCTGGAGAACTTTTCAAGCCCTTCACAGACTGGCCCCTTACATTTCCAGGATCTCTATGCTTTTCTCTACTCTTTATGTTCACTGGCCTTGAATATATGGTCCCCACACCTTGCATATACTTCCTCTTCATTTCTGCCTCTTGGCTTCCTTCAAATCTTGGCTAAAATCCCACCTTCTACAGGAAACCTTTCCTACTCTCCTTTAATGCCAGGAATTATGCCCCCTCACATTTTGGGGTGGGGTATGTTGGCATATTTGTAACTATACCTTTGGAAGTAAATATTCTTCTGTAAAAGCTCCAGCATTACACAAGTGTTTATTAAGGGCAGGAAATGTCTTTGCCTTTCTTTGTAGCCCCAGGGATTGGAACAGTGCCTGTAACATAGTGAGTGCTTAATAAATGCTTCTTGACTTGACTTGGCTGGAAGGACATTTATTTATTTATTTGTTTGTTTTTTGGTGAGGCAATTGGGGTTAAGTGACTTGCCCAGGGTCACACAGCTAGTAAGTGTCAAGTGTTGGAGATCGGATTTGAACTCAGGTCCTCCTGACTCCAGGGCCGGTGCTCTCTCCACTGGGCCACCGAGCTGCCCTGGAGGGTTATTTCCTGAGAAGATATAGCAAAATCCAAATCCAAACCTCTGGAACTAGGAGCTCCCTTGCTGTTTATCTCCTCCGTTCCTGGGCAATGCGGGCTCAGACTTTAAGATTCAGCCTCCCAAGTGCACTTCTAGATGTTCCTTAGCTAATTGATGGCTGTTTCTGCGATGGCCCAGCTGCTGGTTCAGCTCACTGGTGCTCTGGGTCAGAGCTAGTTCCTTGCCTTGCTCAGCTGCTGTGGCCATGGAGAGTTCTGCTATATACTTCAGGTGCTGGATTTGTGATGATTCTTTTGACTTTTTGAGGCTGATGATGTCATGGCCTAGCCTGTTTCATCTTTAATGCTTCCTCACCTAAGATTCAGGAAGAAGATACACAACAGAGGCAGAAGAAACAAGAGGTGCCATGCATTCATGGCCACGTGGTGGCCAGGATGGGGACTCTAGTCTAGAGACGTCCAGAGCTGCTACCTCACGGCCTACCTAGAGGCTTACGGCAGCTTTTCTTCCTCCTCGCTTGAAAGCTGACAGGGAAGAGACAGAGCCAGTATCTTCTTGTGCCTTGGGAATGAACATTCAATTCCGGCTTCGCGGCCAAGCGAGAGGTTTGTGCAGTAAGCTCCCAGGAAACAGTCACTGAATACATGCACATGATGTGACTTGGAAGAGGACCCCTCCTTCATGTACCATTCCTCACATGAGCAGGTTCACCAAGCCTCGACTCAAATTACCCATTGGCAGAACACAGTAAGCTTACTCTAAGGGCTCCTATTGGCCTTTCACATAAGTATGTTTGATCCTAGTGGTAATAATAGGGAGCCAATGGAGTTTATTGAGTAGAGGAGAGCATGGTCTGATGCGTGCTTTGGGAAAATCAATTTGGTAGCTGAGTGGAGAATGGACTAGAGTGGGGAGATAGTCAAGGCAGGAAGATCAAGGAGCGAGCTGTTGCAAGTCCAGAAAAGAGGTGATGAGGATCCAGAAAAGAGGTAATGAGGATCTAGAAAAGAGTGGTCTCTGGTACATGGAGAGAAGGTGATGTATACAGGAGAGCTGTGAAGATGAAAGAGAAGATCTGACAACGGATTGGGCACGTAGGGAGAGGTCTGGTCAAGTCAAAGATGACACGGAGATCGTGAAGCTGAGCACTTGCGGGGGACAATGGTGCCCTCAATAGTAATAGGGAATTGGGGAAGGAGGGAGGGTAAGGCAGGAAGATAATGAGTTCTGTTTTGGACATGTTGGGTTTAAAATGGCAGTGGGATAACCAGTGTGTGTGTCTACAAGGCAGTTGGTGATGTAGGACCGAAGCTCAGATGAGAGATTAGGGCTAGATGTATAAATCTGGGGAAACGGCATAGAGACAACTGAACACATGAGAGCCAAGGAGATACCCAAGGTAGAGAGAATGGAGGGAAAGGAGAAGACAGCCTAGGACAGCCCCTTGGAGGATACTCCCAGGCAACGGGAGAGTCTTGGATGAAGATCCAGCAAGGAGGCTGAGAAGGATCGGTTGTGGGGATGGGAGGAGAACCTGGAAAGAACAGTGTGATGAATACCCAGAGAGGAGAGAGCATTTTGGAGGCAATGGTGATGGATAGTGTCCAATGCTGCAGAGAGGCGAAGAAAGGTGAGGATTGCTAAAAATCAACAACCATACCAACAAACATTAGATTTGGCATTGAAGTGATCATTGGCAACTTTGGAGAGAGCAGTTTCAGGTGAATGATGAGGTCAGAAGACCGAGTTAAGAATGAGGGGGAGAGGAAAGGGAGTGGAGGCATCTATTGTAGATAGCCTTTTTGAGGAATTTAGGTGAAGTCAGTCTGTGAATCAATAAACATTCATTAAGTGGCTTCTATGGACTAGGCCCATTGGGGGCCTGATTGTATTGGGGATACAAGAAAGAGGCAAAAGACAGTCCTTGCCCTTTTGGAACTCATAATCTAATGAGGGTGACAAGCAAACAAATATGTACGAACAGGCTGTTACAGGTTAAATGGGAGAGAATTAACGAAAGGAAGTCACTAGAATTAAGAAGAGTTGGGAAAGGCTTCCTATGGAAGATGAGAGTGTAAGTGAAGATGACAGTGAGATGTAGCATGACAACTGTGGGGATAGTCAGATGAAGTGAGGCTTTTTAAAAAGATGGAGAAGTGGGCATGTTTGTAGACATCAGGGCAGGAACCAGGAGCAGAAGCTGCAGATTAGAGAAAGAATGGGGGTGATAGTGGGGCCAACCTGATGGAGAAGACGGAACAGGATGATGTCAAAGGTGCATGTAGAGGGGATGGCTTTTGCAAGGAGAAGAACCATCTCTTCCCTGAGATAGGAGATAGTAGGAAAAAATGCCTAAGTATTGTGAGATGAGGAGGGAAAGGATGGAGGGGGCAGTGAGGTGGCGTAGTGGATAGAGCACCAGCCCTGGACCCAGGAGGACCTGAGTTCAAATCCGGCCTCAGACATATAACACTTACTAGCTGTGTGACCCTGGGCAAGTCACTTAACCCTATTGACTAACCAAAAAAAAAAAGTATGCAGCTAGATCCTCTGCAGAGAAGATGGGGGAAGGGATACCATGAGTGTTTTCAGGAGTCAAGTTATCAAGCATTTATTAAATGCCTACTGTGTGCCAAGCGTTGTCTTAAACCTGGCGATGTAAAGAAAGGCAAAAGACAGTTCCCGCCTTCAAGGAGCTTCCAGTCCAGCAGGGGAGACAAAATGCAAACAATGATGTAGAAACAAGGTATGTATATGTCCAGGATAAATTGGAGAATTTCACTTAGCATTAAAAGGTCTTTTGGAGAAGGTAGGACTTTAGGTGAGACTTACTTGAAAGAATAACTTGGGGTACGTGGAGTTTCTGCAAAGACCAGCGCCTGTGGTGCGAGGGCTGCTGAGCTCTTTTCTGAGCTGCTCACTCCCCTTTGGGGTCCGCCTGCTACCCAATTCTCACCTGTGGTTCCAAGAAGCGGTAGCAGGAGCAATGGACATGCCCCCATTTTGGCAGACAGTCTAAACCAGGTTGAGATTAACAGAGGGACTTCAAACCCATCAGTGAGTTAGGGGGGTGTTGATCCCAAGCGTGTGAAGTCTTAGCCCAGTGGAACTGGCAGATGAGAACAGTTTATTCCAATGTGCCATGAAGGTCGCAGAAGCAGGCGCTGTGGAGTGCTTAGAGCTTGGTTAAACATTGAATATGCCAAGGTCATCCACTTCATCCTTGAGCCATCACCAGTCATCCTGATGTTTGTCTTGCCACTGGACTTTGATCACTCTGGAAGAGAGAGGGAGGCCAATGACTTTATGCAGCTCTGCCTCACTTAAATCCAATTTATGAGTGAGTCAAAATATATGCCCATACCATTTTACCATTTGTACCTGGTGACAGGCAAGTGATGAAGCAGCAGGTGGCTACACTGGGAGCTGTAGTCACAACCCTGCAGATAGGCAGCTGAGGTCGTAGGATCATCTCACTGGATTAAAGAAGCAACAGGATTTGGCAGCCCCTGGGTATCTGTGCAGACTTTTAAGGACTGTACTGCTCATCTCCTGGCAGGAGGAAGGGCCTAGAAAAAGTGACCTAAAAACTGTCTGCTTCACTTAACCTAACCTTGGACTGCTTGCCCCAGCAGGTGGGGATCCCACCCTGTGGTTGAAATACATGAAAAGATGTATAAAAACTTTTGCAAAAATGATTCCACTCACCACTGATAAGTGTGCATGCTTATGGACAACATGAAAACCAGTAGATTTGAAAGAAGAACCACTCTTGTTGTGAGAGAACTCAGCAGGTTTCACATACAAATAGCAGCCGTGAGTGAAACAAGGCTGGCAAAGGAAAGCTAGCTTACCAAAGTCAGAGCTAGATATATATTTTTCTGGAGTAGCTGCAGGGTAGCGCAGCGGTAGCTGTGGTGAAGCTGGTGTATGTTTTGCAATCAAAACCAATCTAGTCAACAAGCTTGTATGCCTCTCCAAAGGAGTGAATGACAGGCTTGTGGCAATGTGATTGGCACTTGCAGGAAAGCGCCACCATCATAAGCATGTATGCTCTCACCATGATGAATCCTAATGAAGTCAAAGAAAAATTTTATGAACACCTGGAGACCGTCCTCATCAATGTGACAGAAGAAGAGAGGACAAACTTATAATTGTGGGTGACTTTAATGCTAGAGCGGGCACAACTGTTAAACATAGCATGGAGTCTTTGGGAGGAATGGAGTTGGAAACAGTTCAATGAGCAAAGCACAATTTCAGTAGCTCAAAAGAAATGCGAGACGCACAAATTTAGACATCTCCACCCCAAATGTTCATGTGGACTATTGGCGTCTGACCTGCAGGAGAGCCTTTTGAGCTGGTATTGGTCTGACCAGCCGCAGTAGGGCACACTTACCTCGACTCTGACGTGGTGATATCATTTTGGTCCTTTATGAGCACCATGGACAACAACCATGACTTGAAGCAGGCCAGGCTCAAATGTATAGCACACATTTATAATAGATTCTAATTTATAAGACTATGAGTCATTCTTCAACAGGTAAATGATAAAAGGATATGAACAGAATGAAGTTTTCAGAGGAAGAAATCCATGCTGACAAAGTTACTAAACTGTGCCTACCCTTCAGCCCAAGAAAACCTTAATCAGGACTCTTCTGTTCAAAAATTTTGAGAGGAGTTTAATTGTAGCCTTGGTGGGGTGGGGGAGGGAGGAATGGGGAAAAAAAAAGAACAAAGTAAAAAGTGCACAGTAGAGAACAAAAGAAAACTTACAAGGAAGCAAAGAAAAGATGGACAGCTCTCAACACAAGACATAGCATTTATTTATTTATTTATTTTAAATTTTTTTTTTTCAGGCAATTGGGGTTAAGTGACTTGCCCAGAGTCACACACCTAGTAAGTGTTAAGTGTTTGGTCTGAGACCGGATTTGAACTCAGGTACTTCTGACTCCAGGGCTGGTGCTCTATCCACTGCATCACCTAGCTGCCCCAAGACATAGTATTTATGACACAGGCTTTCTTAAAATGGAACTTTATTGCTATATATTTTGAATCCTCTTCTATGTTCTGCTGTGAACATGACAAGCTTTTTTCTCTTTTCTTACTTTGTATTTAAGTTTGAATGTTTAAGTTTATAATATGCTTCTTTTTCTTTTCTTATTGAGAATTTAAGTTTTAGTATTTAAGTCTAAAATAAGAAAAAAATTTTAAAAAGTGATTTAGAACACTTCTTCATGTGCCTATAGATATCTTTGATTTCATTTGAAAGCTTCCTGTTTATATCTTTGACTATTTATCAGTTGGGGAATGGCTTGTATTCTTATAAATTTGACTCAGTTTTCTCTACATTTGAGATATATCAGATATACTTGCTGTACAGATTGTTTCCCAGCTTTCTGGTTTCCTTCTAATCTTGGTTGCATTGGTTTTGTTTGTACAAAACCTTTTTAATTTAACATGATCAAAATGATCTATTCTACATTTTGTAATGCTCTTTATCTCTTGTTTGGTCATGCATTCTTCCCCTCCCCATGGATCTGAGAAGTAGACTGTTTCTTGTTCTTCTACTTTGATCACTTCATTGTTTATGGTCCCTTTTAGCAAGATGTAGTTTCCTTTCTTATCTCTTTTAATTAGGTCTGTTTTTGCTTTTATTTTGTCTAAGATCAGCATTGCTACCTCTGCTTTTTCTCCCTTTTTACTTCAGTTGAAGTGAAATAGATTATTCTCCAGCACTTCGTCCTTTACTCTGTGTGTATCTTTCTGCTTCAAGCGTGTTTCTTGTAAACAACATATTGTAGGATTCTGGTTTTTGATCCACTCTGCTGGCTGCTTCTGTTTTATGGGAGAGTTCAGTCCATTCACATTCACAGTTATGATTATTACCTATGCATTTCTCCCCCCCCCATTCTTCCTCCTGTTTGTCCTCTCTCTCCTTTCGCCTTTCCCACCTCGCCAGTGTTTTGATTCTCTCTACCACCTCACCTGATCTGCCCTTCTTTCTGCCAGTCCCCTCCCCCTTTTACTTAATCTCCTCCCCTCCTGCTTCCCTGTCGGGTAAGATAGATTTCTATATTCAACTGATTGTGTAGATTATTCCCTCTTTGAGCCAATAATGATGAAAGTAAGGTTCAGGTGATGCCCATTGCTTATCCTCTCGTCTTCCCCTCCACTGTCATAGGTCTTTCTCACCTCTTCAAGTGAGATAATTTACCCAATTCTACCTCTCCCTTCCTTCCACACCCATTGTACTCCTCTTTCTCATCCCTTAATTTTTTTATGTCATTTCCTCAAATTCACCTTATACACATACCCTCTGTGTATGTATATCCCTTCTATGTGTAGTGTTAGTGATACAATTTTTTTGAAATTTATTATTAATTTATTTTGATTTATCAATAATCACTTCCATATGCTTTTGAGTTTAACATTTTTCTCCCCCTCCCTCCCCCTCACTGTCCCCAAGACGGTGCACAATCTGATATAGGTTATACATTTACATTCCCATTAAACATGTTTTCACATTAGTCATGTTGTAGGAGGAACCATCAGAA
The DNA here is from genome assembly GCF_003287225.1 of Phascolarctos cinereus. Taxonomy (NCBI): domain Eukaryota; kingdom Metazoa; phylum Chordata; class Mammalia; order Diprotodontia; family Phascolarctidae; genus Phascolarctos; species Phascolarctos cinereus. The sequence goes on along the minus strand of NW_027556402.1, from coordinate 256,115,735 downwards.
AGAGGAAGCAAAACTCAACAGAAGAAAAAAAACAGCAAATAATATGCTTTGATCTGCATTCAAACTCCATAGTTCTTTCTTTGGATGTGGACAGCATTTTCCATCAGGAGGCCTTTGGAGATGGCTTAGATCCTTGTATTGCTGGAAAGGGTTCAGTTTAATAGTATTAGTCATCGCACAACGTGGCTGTTATTGTGTACAAAGTCCTCTTGGTTCTGCTCACTTCACTCAGCATCAGACCATACGAGTCTTTCCAGGTTTTTCTGAAGTCAGGCTGCTCATCATTTCTTACAGCACAATAGCATTCCATTACATTCATAGACCACGGCTTGCTCAGCCATTCGCCAATGGATGGGCATCCTCTCAATGTCCAGTTCTTTGCCACCACAGAAATCACTGCTATGACTATTTTTGTACATGTGGGTTCTTTTCCCACTTGTTTGATCTCTTTGGGATACAGCCCTAGAAGTGCTAGTGCTGGGTCAAAGGGCATGCACATTTTCATAGCCCTTTGGGCACAGGTCCAACTTGTTCTCCAGAATGGCTGGATCAGTTCACAACTCCACCAGCAATGCATTCGTGTTCCAGTTGTCCCACATCTTCTCCGACGTGTATCATTTTCCTGTTTTGTCATGTTGGCCCATCTGATAGGTGTGATGTGGTACCTCAGAGTTGTTTTGATTTCATTTTTCTAAAGTGATATAATTTTTAAAAGTCACAAGTATTATCTTCTCCTGTAGGAATATAAGCAGTTTAGCTTCATTGAACCCCTTCTGTTTTCTTTCCCCTTTTTACCTGTTCACACTTCTCTTGGATCTTGATACAGGAGGTCAAAGGTTGGTTCAGTTCTGGTCTTCTGATGAAGGCTTGCACTTCTTCTATTGTGTTGAACGCCCCCCCCCCAGATATTCTTGATTTTTCTGGGAAGTGATTTTTGGTTGTAGTTTTAGCTCCTTTGCTCTCTGGAGTATCCTGTTCCATGACCTCTGATCCTTTAATGTTGCAGCTGCCAAGTCCTGTGTGATCCTGATTGTCACTCCCTGATATCTGAATCATTTCTTTCTGGACATTTGTAGTATTTTTTTCCTCGACCTGATTGTTCTGAAATTTGGCTGTAATGTTCCTTGGAGTTTTTATTTTGGGATCTCTATCCTGAGGTGACCAATGTATTCTTTCAATATCTATTCTGCCCTCTGGTTCCAGGACATCAGGGCAGTCTTCCTTGATAATTTTTTTTAAAGCAATTGGGGTTAAGTGACTTGCCCAGGGTCACACAGCTAGTAAGTGTCAAGTGTTTGGTCTGAGGCCGGATTTGAACTCAGGTCCTCCTGACTTCAGGGACGGTGCTCTATCCACTGAGCCACCTGGCTGCCCCTGATAATTTCTTGAAAGATGCTGTCTAGGTCTTCTTTTTGATTATGGCTTTCAGGTATATCAGGTATATTCAGGTATATAAGATTCCGATATTGTCTCTTCTGGATCTATTTTTCAGGTCACTTGTTTTTCCCATGAAATATTTTACATATTCTTCCATTTTTTCATTCTTTTGAATTTGATTGATTCTTGAAGTCTCATAGAGTCATTAGCTTCCAGTTACTCAATTCTAACTTTTAAGGTGTTGTTTTCCTCAATGAGATTTTGTGCTTTTCCATTTTGTGCCAATTGTACTCTTTAAGGGGCTGTAGTCTTCAGTGATCTTTGTATTTGGCCAGTTTTACTTTTTAAGCAGTTGTCCAATCTTTTGACTTTTTCCCCCTAATTCTCTTGCGTCACTCTCATTTCTTTTCCCATTTTTCCTTCTGCCTCTCTGATATGATTTTTAAAGCTCCTTTTTGAGCTCGTCTGTGAGTTCTTTCTGGGCTTGAGACCACTTCCCATTTTTCTTTGGGGTTTTGCCCATAGCTGTTTCGACATTGTCATCCTCTTCTGAGTTTGTGTCTTGGCCTTCCCTGTCACCATAATAACTTTCTATGGTCAGATTCTTTTTTTCTTGTTTTTTGCTCATCTTTTGTTTTTGTTTTTGCCCGGGGTGGGGGGTGGGGCTTTTTCCTTTCTTTTAAACTTGAGCTCTGCCCCTGTGGTGGAAGGAGCTCTGTCTCAGCCTTCAGGTGTTAGTGGCTGCAGGCCTGGGCTTTTATCTGGTGCTGGGATGATGTTGTCCTGAGGCCCCCCGGAGACCCTCATATCTGACGATGCATTGAGGGAGTAGGGTGAGGGTTGGATGGTGCTTCTGGAGGCTCTGGGGGTCTGGCAGCTCACCTGGTGCTGAACTGGGGTCCTAATGGTGGTGTCTGGCATGTGCTGAGGCCTGGTGGGGTTTTTCTGTGTTTCCCAGGGATCTGGAGACTGCCTGTTTACCTGGGGCTAGGCTGAAGCATGGCAGGGCCAATGCTAGCTGGTGGCTTCCTGTTTGCTTATGTACCCTTAGGGTTGGCATCTATCTGGTTGCCCAGGGCTGTGCTGAAGCCCGGGGCAGTCTGGCTTCTGAAGGATGCCTGTTTGCCTGGGGCTATACTGGTCATTCTTTGAGCTGGAGTCTGTTGGTTTACCTAGCTTTGCCAAGGCAAGTGGGAGACCCTGGTGTTGGCATTTGCCTGCTCCTCCACCCTGGGGCTCAGGCTCTCTCAATGGTTTGCTGAGATGGGGCTTGCTGAGGCACTTCCCATCCTGGACTGTGCTCCCCTTTCACCTGAGTGAGGTGGATCTTTCTTGCTGATCCCGCAAGTTTCCTGGGCTAAAACATTGTTTCACCCCATCTTTTTGCTTGTTCTATTCTTCCAGGACTTGTTTTGGGGGTCTATTTTATGGTTGTTTAGAGGTAAGCATGGGTGAGTTACAGTGATTTACTGCGTACTCTGTCATCTTGGCTCCTGGGAATCTCTCCTCATTTTTCTTATTTGAGTTCATACAGTTCTTTGTAATTTTGCAAAATTCACTTCTGATTTCTTTAAATGTTTATTCTTTCCATTCCATTGTTCTCTTCATCGTCTATATTGTTTTCTTGGCTCTGCTTACAGATTGTAGAAATCTTTCCATGCCTCTGTTTATTCATCACATTCATTATAATATTCCACAATTTGTTTAGCCATTCCCCACTTAGTAGACGTCTATTTTGTTTCCAACTCATTGCCACCATAAACATTTTAGTGTATATAGGGACTTTTTTTCTTAGGAGTGGCCTTCTTCAGACTGAAGTTGGGTAGTGGAATCTTTGGGTCAAAGAGTAGGGACACGTTAGGTACTTTGTTTGCATAAATCCCAATCCCTTTCCAAAATGGTTGTGCTGATTCATAGCTCCACTAAGGGAGGTGCCTAAATGCTGAGTGAGTGTGTTAGGGGTTAGTGACTTCCTTGCTGTTAATTCCTAAGATTGTTATCTCATTAAGATCTTGGTGTTTTCACCTGTGCAGACAGCTGCATAAACTTGACCTCTTGGGCATAACTCTTAATTTAGGAGATTGTGAAGACTGGAGAAAATGTCTAGTCCATAGTCTTATTGGTCACATGACCCAGAAGTCCCTAACGAATGCTCATTCATTCATTTATGCACTAATTCACATAGTTGCTCATGTTGTAGAGGAAACTCTAGTTCAGGTGTGGGTTGGATCAGACAGTCACTGCAGTCCCTTCCAATTCTGACATTCTGTGATTCAGAAAATTAACATCCTTTAAGTATATGAGAAGCTGGGTTCGAGCTTGGCTTCAGACACACTTTGCTTGGGTGACCTTGCGTTAGCCACTTCATTCCTTAGTGTCCCACGTGGGTCTTTAGGACCCTAAGTGCTAGAGAAGAGACTGTCACTAGTGGAGAGAGTTTCTACTCTAGGAGGCCTGCATGATGATAGAATTAGAGGTGCACCCCAAATAAAGAACAAAGAAAAGGAAGATGCTGACTCAGCATCGTTGTGCCTCACCTCGCACTGGGAGCTTGGCACTCTGTAAGCCTGCACGTTTTCTCAAGATGGTAGTAGCTGGTGCTAATAAAGAGATGCTCCTACTAGATGGTCAATGCCAGTCTGACTGGTTGGTTCTGTTCATTCTCTCTGGGCCCTTAGCCGGGATTATTGGATGAGAGGGTTCAGAGCTAGAAGAGAATGTGGGGATCATCAGACCGAGGCCCTCATCTCTCAGCTCCCCAGGGTTCCACCCAGGTTCCCTGGCTCCGGGCTTTGGGATGATTGCCAAACCTAGAGACCTTCTCTGCAGCCCCATCCTTCCAATGGGTCTCTCTTTGTCCTATAAATAACAGCTGCCCTGTGCTCCTCTCCTTCTAACTGCCTGCCAGCGTATTTCATTCCAAGTTTCAAAACTTTTCTGTACTGATGTTTTATTTGCCTCTTTTTCCCGAGGCAGCTTACTTTCCCTCATCCTCATTCCTGTTGAAGGCTCTCCCCCTTGGTTATTTATCATGGATGCGGGAGCTTGTGAAGTGCTTTGGAAATCTAAGGGCCCTTGTACCTGCCCTAAGGCTCTGCTGTTTCTCCTGGCAGTGACGTCTTCAAGGAGTCACAAGAATTTAGGCAAGCTTGACCTCTGTATCCTCAAAAGACACCTGTAAGAGCTCTCCTGCCTGGCCCCACTACCCAACCCCCAGTGACAAAAGAGAAGAGAATGGTCAGGAAGTAGTGATGAAGACCTGAGTTTAAATCCTGCCTTAGACCCTTACTAACTATGTGACCATGAGCAAGTCACCTGACCTCTGTTTGCCTTTGTTTCCTTGACTGTAAAGAGGGAATAATTACAGTTACTACCTCTCAGGGTTGTTGTGAGGATGAAATGAAAAATTATTCGTAAAGCACCTAGCATGATGCTTGCTGCACATAGTAGGTGCTATAGAAATGCTCATCGCCCTCCCCTGCCTGGCTCCACTTCCCATCCTCCACTGACAAAAGAACAAAAAGGAAGAGGGCAAAAGAGAAGCCCAATCCCCCAGTCACAGCTACTACGTGTTCCCTCTTCCTTTTACGGGAATTACGCTGCTCCAGACACTTTTCTGGTCTTTGGGAATCAGTCTCACACTTATGGGTGCTCTAGTGGGGAAAACCTTGTACCAGAAACCTCTTGTGCAGTGTCTGTTACATGGTAAGAACCTCTGCATTTTTCTGCCTCACTTTCCCAGGACTTACTAACCATATAACTGTGCACAAATCACTTTCCTTCTCTCCATTCATTTTTCTCTTCTGTCAAGTCAGCCAATCAGTTCATGAACAAGTATATATCTACCATGTGCCAGGAGAAGCATTTGCAACGCACCTGCTATGTGCCAGGCACTCTGCTTAGCTGGGGAGACAGAGAAAAGTAGAATATAGTCTCTGCCCTCAAGGAGCTCCCAGTCGAATCGGGCAGGTGATGCATGAACGACCATGTACAAACACAACATAGACTTGGAAGTAATCTCCGAGTGAGGCATCCTGTTGAAGGAGGACCTGGAAAGACTTCTTGTGGAAGGTGGAATTTTAGCTGAGCATTGAAAGATGCCAGAAGTTGGAGCTAAGGAGGAAAGAATTCCACGCATGGGGCATAGCCACTGAAAAGAACTGGAGTTGGACATGGAATGTCTTGTTTGAGAAACAGTAAGGAGGTCCGTGCCACTAGATTGTAAAAGGAGGGGAAGAAGGACTAAAAAGGCTGGAAAAGAAGGACAGGGACAGGCTATGAAGGGCTTCACAAGCCAGACCAGTTTATGCTTGATCCTGAAAATAACTGGGAGCCACTGGATTTTGTTGAATAGGGTGGTGACGTGGTCAGACCTGTGCTTTAAGATTAGTTGGATAGCTAAGTGGAGAATGAACTGGAATGGGGAAAGAGGTAATGAGGTAGGAAGATGACTCAGTAGGCTATTGAAATAGTCCATGTGTCACTGCACAGATGTGGCAGCAATATCAGAGGGGAGGAGGGGGTTTATACAAGGGATGGTGTTAAGGAAGCAATGAGAGGAACCAGGGGTTCCTTAGAACTAGGGGCTCTAAGAGAATTCAGATCCGAGAATGGCGTTGATTACAGTTTTCCACTTCAGTCTCATTGGGGATCACTCTTCTTTTTGCCCTGTATGTGGACAGGATAGCAAATAACTTATCCAATCGGTCAGTCAGTCCAGTAACATTTATTAAGTGCCGGCTTTTTTTTTTTTTTTGGCTAGGCAATGGGGTTAAGTGACTTGCCCAGGGTCACACAGCTAGTAAGTGTTATGTGTCTGAGGCCAGATTTGAACTCAGGTCCTCCTGAATACAGGGCCGGTGCTCTATCCACTGTGCCACCTAGCTGCCCCCAAGTGCCGACTTTGTGACAGGCCCTAAACTAAGGGCTGTCAAAGACTCAAAATGGAAAGGCTTAGAGGCGGGACATAGGAGTTTCTGGGGGAATGTGGCATTGAGAAAGGCTGCTTGGCAAAGGTGCTCCAAAGCCCTCCTAAGTCCTTCTCCTCCTCACTCACCTTGTCCTGTACAGAGAAGTTTCTGCTGGGTAATGTAGGATGCTGCCATCAGTCCCTGAGAGGGTTGGTCATGTTCCCTGGGGCCATGAAAACTCCCCCAGGGCCTTTGGTCAAAATTAACTAGATTTTATCCACAGCTAAGAGTCCAGAAATGCTATTTCCTGTGCTCACGCCCAGGCCCAGCACCCCCTCCCTCCACTGAACTTACTCTCCCCAGTTACCTTTAGTAATACTAGCTGGTATTCATATAGTACTTCATGATTTTCCAAGCTTTTTCTATATCTTCTCACTGGGCTTTTGCACCAAGCCTGGGAGGTAGATGCCATTCTTATCTCCATTTTGCAGATGAGAAAACTGAACCTGAGGATGGTTAGTCAAAGTTCATGTGGACTCTGTGGTCCTCTGGGCATGCTGGGCACCAGCTCCAGAGGGCTGTAAGGAGTCACTGACCAGTGCCCCTAGTGATCCCAAGGCTCTGGAGCTGCTACATTCCCAGGACAGCCTTGAAGTCTGACTCTTAGAACCCCTAGTTTTCTTCAAGCTCAGGGCAGGCACCACCCTCTAAGTGGCACCTTTCAGCTGCTGCCACCCCTTTGTGGCTCCCTCCCCATCCCTCCCAATGGTGTCGTATGTATTTCGGGTCTGGTCTGTACACATTTCTATGTGCTCATGTTACTTCCCCTCATGGAAGGAAAGCTCCTTCAGGGCAGGGACTGTTTGCAAGTGTGGCACTGTTTCCAGTGGCTGGCACAGGGACTGGGACAGGGAAGGCCTTTTAGAATGCTTATTGGCTGACTCACTAATTAATCAGAATGTCTTCAAGTTCCCTTCACAGGCCCAAGTTTATTTCTAGTCTTGTTGAAACCATGTGGGCACATCAGTGTTAGTGCCATCCAGGTATCAAGGCCAAGGTGGGGAATGTTAGATCTATCCATGCCCAAAGGAAGCTCACACCAGGATCAGGAGCCCTCAGGAGCAACCAGGAAATGGATTCCCCCTCTGGACCATCTTCCTGATTATGGAACCTATTTCATTTGGGAACATATCCCGTAGGGGAGGGAAGGGGTCTGGAAGTTAACCCAGTAACCTCCCCACACTGCACTGAGCTCTGGAATAGACCCACTCATGACTATAATCACATTAGGAACAAGGGGGCCTTGCTGTGTTTGGGTCCCATCCTCAGGGCTTTTCCCTTCTCTGCTTGCTCTATCAGGGCCCTCCCAGAATCAGCTCATTGGCAAATCACCCACAACGAACTCCACGTGGCTGTGAAGACCCTTCAGAAGGTGGCCTGGATAAATGGCCAGAAGGAACAGGGGAGAAAGCTCACTCGAGAAGTATGACTGAGGGAAATCCTCACTGCATCCACAACCATGTTCCCAAGAATATAGCCTCAGAGAACATTGCTCATTTTAGGATTTCCACCCAATCTATTTCAAAAAGTAATGGCACATGGGCTGTGAAGGTAAAATACGCACCTTACACAGAAGGAAAGGTAAGGATAAAACTAGCATAGAAACCAACTGGCAAGGGCAGCGAAAAAATGTTTCAGGCAGCTGAGATGAGCTCCTTCTTCTAGCTGAGCTCTGAACTTAGCTGTGGATTTTTTAGCAGCCAAGGCAGAACATGCTGGGGGATGAAGCTCATCTTCTGAGAAAGCGAACGTGGTGGTATGTCTAGAGATGCTAACGCCTCCCTGGAAATTCAATCCAATGTATCAAATATTTGCAGGCCATATTAAGTCTGAGGTGTCTTCATCCCAACTCCCACATCCCTGATGAATTGAGTTCCCAGAGCTAGCTTGGCTACATCCCCTTCAGGCCTTTAGAAGCACCTGAGGGGTTGGGTTTGACATGTCTCACATGGAGAGATGGCCTTCCTCTTGCCAAGTCTAACCCCTCCACATGCATAAGCTATCCCACTATCCTCTCTTTGACAGCACTTTGCCCCCTCTGGCATCTCTGCACTCTTATTTATCTTCAAACTCTCCCTGTCTACTGGCTTTTCCCCTATGGCCTAACCAACATGCCTCAATTTCTCTTCTCCTTAAAAAACCCCTCCCTTGGTCTATTTCTGCTCTCATATTCCTTGACAAAACCATCTGCAATAATTGACTCGACTTTCTCTTCTCTCACTCTCTTCTTAAATCTCTACAAGCTGGATTCTGATCTCATCATTCTCCCAAAACTTCTCTCATCAAAGAAACTAGCAATCTTTTACTGCCCAAACCCAGTTATCTTTTCTCTGTCCTCATCCTTCAGGATTCCTCTGATTGCAGTCAATCAACCTCTTCTCCTGATACTCTCTTCCCTCTAAGTTTTCAAGACACTCCTCTCTCCTCTTTCTCCTTCTACCTCTCTGACCACTCCTTCTCAACCTCCTTTGCTTGATCTTCATTCAGATCATCTGGGATTACTTTCAATGTTCTCCTGGTCTCTGCCCTGGGCCCTCTTCTCTTCTCCCTCTATACTTTTCACTTGGTGCTGATCTCCTTGGCTCCTATGGATTTACTCACCAGCTAGATGCTGATTATTCTCAGTTTTATTTATTCAGCCTTAGCCTTTCTGTGACCTCCAGTCTCCCATCTCCAACTGCCCATTAGCCATCTTGATATGGATGTCCCATCTACATCTTCTTAGCGTATTAAAAATAAACTCATCTTATACTCCAAAGCCTTTTCTCTGCTGAACTTTGCTGTTATTCCTGAGAACAACAATCCTCATAGTCCCCCAAACTTTTACCCTCAGTGTCATCCTCAGCTTCTCACTGTCTTCCATCTCCATCTCCAATCAGGTTTCAGTCATGTCTGATTCTTTGTTACCCCTTGTGAGGTTTTCCTGGCAAAGATAATTGGGTGGTTTGCTATTTCCTTCTTTATATAATTTTACAGATGTGGAAACTGAGGCAAACAGGTAAAGTGACTTGGCCAGGGTCACATAGCTAGTAAGTGTCAGAGGCTGGATTTGAACTCCGTTCTTCCTAACTCCAAGCATAACACTTTATCAACTCTGCCATGGTTCAATAATCACATGTGTCATTCTGTGTACTGTGCCCACTCCTACCATACATCTGTCTGCTCTGTATGCAGCTGGAGGGGGGAGGGGGACATCCAAAGAAAGGGCTGCCTCTACCCTTCTAGTGCAGCTCACAAGCAGAGGGACTGGCTACAACTCTTTAAAGAGTGTACAGGAAGGCAGTCACTTTGGTAATTGAATGTGCAGTGTTCACTGAGGGAAGCATGTGAAACTCTGCTTTCTAAACTGAGCAGGAAATAAAATAAAATAAAATAAAATAAAGAGTCAATAATAAGTGAATTGAAAAGAGCTACAAGAACCCGTCATATCTTGAAAAAGTCCCTGATTTGAATGCAAATGAATGAGGTTCCAAATGAAGGCCAGAGAGTCAGAAGCACCTGCTGAGCTTAAACAAACTGCTGATCTCCCCTTTGTTTGTCCTCAGATTTGGCTGCCCTAACACTGACAGTGTGCTTGGAAAAGGACACTTGGGAGCTATGTTTTTATGTCTTTACCTCTACACATTGGAACTCTACCCAACTGAAATCAGGTAAGAATTTAAGGAAAATGGGACCAGAACATCCAACAATGATGGTAAAATGTTCCTATTAAGGATTCAGGCAGGTGTAGATCTACTGGGTCATTGAGTTGAAAACAGAGCCCACGTACATTCAATTCAATTCAACTGAACCATTACTTACAAATTGACTACTCTGAGCAAGACACTAACTGAGCTTGGTACCGGGAATAGAAAGCCAGAAAGAAAAAGATCCTGTTCTCAAAGAAATTCCATTCCATTGACTTTGCACCAAAGGTGAATAATCAAAGAATGGATGTATAATGAGGACACCAAATGATTTAACGCACGTCTTTCTATTGTGTGATTCTCATACCCAACTGCTTTGCCATATTTGGCTAAAAAAAGAACACTTTTTTTTAGACAGAAGGAAAAGGCTTATGAATCAGTCTGAAGGATGCTTCCCTGTGGTGTACCACATTGGAGACACCAGAAAGCCTGTTTATTTTGCCTTGGAGGCATGTTAACTTTCTAGTATTTGGCTGTTTTTTGTCCAGCTCTTTGTTAGGTCAACCACTGATGTGACCTTCTTCAGCTAAAAAGTAAAGGTGTTGGAAGGAGAAATGTAAGAATAGTGAAGGAAATCTGTTTTAAATATGATGACGAGAGGACATACATTTGGGGTAGGGAAGGTCAGAGGAAAGAAAGAAGACCCAGGGAGGGAAAAGTAAGGGACAACAAGCAAAGAGCAAATTCTTCCAGCCCTCTGTCCGAGGTGCTGACCATTCATCTTCTCGATTAGCAGTATCATTCAGGCATTCACAAGTTTTGCCATGTCTCAATATCCACTGGAGCCCATTCCTCTGTACTTTATTAACTCAATAACAGTGCAGCCATCTGTACTTTCAAATCCCTTGCTGCCAGCCCATTATTCTACTAAACCCTTCTCTCCGCAGTCTGACCTTCTCTCTGATCACAGTGGGAAAAAAGAACCACACTGGGCACCCTAACACCAAGTTGTCTTCCTAATATGTCAGAGGGCTATAGACAGCCAGGTGCAGTCAGTAAAACACTGGCTCTGGAATGAAAGGACCCGAATTCAAATTCTGCTTCCCTTTGATGCTCACTGCATTTGTGACATTGGGTCAGTCATTTCTCTGTGACATGGTTTGCTCATTTGTGCAATGAGAAGAATATTGGACTAGATGGTGTAGGACTCTTCAAACTGAACAGTTATGATTTTATGACATGTTTTATCTACAAGAACGTAATAATCTGTCTCTTCTATATTCAGGAAATATGGCAGGGCCTCTGTTGGTTCTCCAGGAACACAACAAGCTCTATAGTGAGTGTGGCTGAAAGGGCTTGGGAGCTGTGAAAATCACCTAACAATAAAGATTTGGCTCATTTTCAGGGAACAACCTTTCGTACAACAACATTGAGATAGAAGCCACTATTTAAGGTTGTTAGGGCATACACTGCTGTATTGCAGATTTTTTTAACTTAGTAACCAAGCTCATTGGCTTGGGACAAGAGGAGGAGGATGAGGATGGGAAGTTAGGTAAGCTTAATATTCCCTGACAAATGGGAACCAAGAAGTGCAGGCCTTGTGCCATCCACGAGGGCATTCATATCAGCACTTCAAGTCTGACTCCCATTGATGGGAGGGTGTTGTAGAGCTGATAGAATGGCTTTCAGTGAGCCCCTGCTATGGGAATGTTCTAGAGCACTTTGCTTCTCCTTCCTCTTAGGAAAAAAGCAAATTTATATTCAGCTCAATACAATACAAGGTTTATTTGTTGTCTTTACTCTAGTGGTTAAAAATTTAAAGACTTTAAAGGCTCCAGGGAAGTTCTGACCCTTCATATGTTCTTGAGTAAGCTGTCCAAATAAAAATAAAAGAAAAAAGCCATCTGCTGTGTTTGTATCCATGTATATACGGAAGTATGTATGTGTGTGTGTGTGTGTGTGTGTGTGTGAGCGTTTAAACCACTTTGGGCCCAAGAACTCTGTCAGAAGGACAAGATAAAAAATGTTATGAGGGACAAATTAATTCTGGAGATTACTCAGAAGGTTACAGGACAGGAGGCAGGAAGTTGGCTCAAAGGTCCTCTGGATCTTGATAGAACAAGATGTAGTCCGTTCTGGTGAGATTTGCTAGTGCTACAGAATTTATTAATGCCAAAGCTCGAGCGAGCAGCTTTTGGCTCTGGGATGACTGACCTGCTCCACCTCACTTCTCAGCTGCACAAGCACATTTAGGAGTTACTGAGACATTAGTAATTACTGAGACCTTTCCATTAAAATTCTACCTTATTCTCAGTAAGGCACTGAGCGAGGTGAGAGGGAGGCAGGGGGAAAAGCAAAGCAATGTCTGCCCTCAGGTTGCTTATATTCTAACTTTTTCTTCAATTGTTTTCACTTACAGGCAGAAAGGAATGAGTGTTGGTGTTATAAATTCATGCTGTGGTGCAGTTTGCTACCTTTGTCTTCATCATTGGCAGCTATATCACTATTCTGCAGCCTCTGTTGTTTGGAGTAGTGCCTATTCATTCTGCTATTGCTCTCTCCTTCCTGATTGAGACCCATGGCCTCCCACTGCTGGATACCATGCAAGAGACAGAAAAGAGGTCAGTTCCTGACTCCTATCAGTGAAAAGATAACACTGAAGGAGATCCAGTGTGTCTTTGAGGCTCTTCTTTCCCCTGGTCTCAATATGCAACTATAGTGGGGGAAATACATTGGATAATTTCAGAGTTATCATGGCAAACCCAAGTTCCATAACCCACTGCACAAATCTCTTCTTCCTATCCCTTTTAAATATAAGACAACCAATATAATACATTGAATTGTATTAAAGTGACCATTATTGGGAATCAAAGTACTTGGAGATACCTAGGTAAATTTCTTATAGATACACCACATAGAGTTCAGTTCAATTATCTCATTAAAATTCTCTTAATTTCAATTTACTTTAACACGTACCTATTAAGTGCCTACCATGTACAACGTAGGGCAGATTGGGGGCAAAGGGCATAGAGTACTGGGCCTGAGTCAGGAAGACTCATGTTCCTGAGTTCAGATTTGGCTTTAGCTACGTGACGCAAAGCAAGTCTTTTAAGTCTGTCTGTCTCAGTTCCTCATCTAGAAAATGATCTGGAGAATGACATGGCAAACCACTCCAGTACCTTTGCCAGGAAAACTCCAAATGGGCACATGAAGAGTCAAACACAACTGAAAGAACTGAAAAAACATTTGTTCGAGGTGAAGTCTTAGATGGTGGGAAGAGAAAGAAGGCACAAAACATCTTGTTCTTTAGATTATTATCTAGGTGGGGAAAGTACACATATGAAAATAACCATATTGAAGAGAAAAGGTTCCGGCAAAGTCTGATGGAGAAGTTTAGGTGAGAAAGCAGACAAGCACGTGAAGAGCAACCGAAGACTTCATGGAGGAAGCATGGTTTGTCTGCTCTCCACATGGATGAGAAAATCATTCTGCTTATGCTAAAGCAATGAGTACCTCTTTTCAAGGCTGGCTGAATTTTCTTTCAGTTCCCCCAGTGCAAGGGTCAAAGAAGAAGAGTTAAAACCCTCCTTCCCCACTGTCGCTTCAAGACCATGCCAACATTACTTAGGAAGCGTTCCTACTTGGAAATTAATATGATCGTGCCATCAGCCAATGTCCACACTCTTGTTGCTATCATCTCCTGTACTCCAGATCACCATGACGGTGATATCCATGAGTTCCCTGCTTTCCAAATGCATTCTCTACATCACTCACGATCTCACATTCACCTGCATGCTCACCTTCATCCTTGGGGACTTCAATATTGACAACCATAGCACTCTGAACACTCTCCATTTGTTAATTTCCTTAATTCCTATGACTTCTATCCCCACTCAAGGTCAGCTACCTGTAGTGGTGGCCACATCTTCGACCTCAATCTCACAAAAATTGTTTCACCTACAGGATCTTGACCTCTGAAATTCCGCTCTGATTCTCCCTATTGCTCTCCTCTTTCCTATGTCCTCCTAGGCTGGTTTTCATTCCTCACTGGACTTGTAGTCCGATAAAACTTCTCTCTCCTCCCAGTGCCTCACCCCTCTCTTTGCTTCATATTCCATCTTTAACAGTCTTGACTCAATAATCAGTTCAATTTGGTGTTCTTCTCCCTATCTAAAGTTGCCTTTCCTAAGAAGTAACAACCTTCACTTTCATTCCTGTATTTCCACTACTCATGCCCACCATACCACCCTTCACTTCTACTCCCAAGAATTCCCCCTACAACCTACCCAAAAGAGTGGCCATGCAGACTTGGTCTGCAGACCTACAGTCAGGAGGAATCCATTCCTCCCCACAAATGCCCATTGCCCTTTGGGGCAGCTCCAGGAGCCAGGAAGGTTCGGTGGAATTTGACTCTTTGCAGTTCTCACCCTTTGCTCTTGGTCTGCTCCATGGGACTCAGCAGAGCAAAGCTAATCCCTCTTCCACATGACAGGCCTTCAAATACCAGAAGACATCTGTCCTGTTTCCTCTAGTGAGAGGCAGCTAGTGTTGCAGTGGACAGAGCGCTGGGCCTGGAGACAAGACAACCTGAGTTCAGATCTGGCCTCTGACACTTCCGCATGTGGGCATGTTGGCAAATCACTTTACCTTCCTGGGTCTCAATTTCCTCATCTTAATGAAGAGGGACTGAGTCCAGATGCCTCTGAGATTCCTCTAGGCTCTAAATCCATGGTCCTATATCCACTCAGTCACCATCCTCTGGATGTTTACCAATGTCCTTCCTAAAATGTGATGCCCAGAACTGAGCACAATATTTCAGACTAATTGGGACATGGGGTATCTGAAACTATTTTCACCTCCATAAGTGGTGTGGACATCTGTTTATTCCCTTAGTGGGAGGGCAGGGTGTGTGTGTGTGTGTGCTCACTCTGACCTGTTTTGTCAGTCAGATTCTCTCCAGGTCCTAGTGGTCAGCTTGTAGTGGTGGAATACTCTGAGCTTATCCACAACTTCAGCCATTGATCCTTTTTTATTTGTTGAATCCTTTCAGTCATGTCCAACTCTATGTGACACCATTTGGGGCTTTCTTGGCAACGGTTCTGGAGTTGTTCTCCAGGTGATTCTGCAGCTCATTTTACAAATGAGGAACTGGGGCAAACAGGGTTAAATAACTTGTCCGTGGTCACACAGCTAGGAAGTGTCAGAGGCCTGATTTGAACTCATGGAGATGAGTGCTTCCTGATTGTGAACGCGGTGCTTTCTCCACTGGGCCACCCGGCTGCCCTCCCTGAGAGTCTACCAATGCATCTTTATTTACATAGCCAGCCAAATACACTGGTGACATGTAGACTAGAGACTTAGTCATTTACTTTACAATCAGGCAAAAGATACAATAACATCACAGTCACTCCCATATTAACACAAATACAGGAATTTAAAAAACATCATCAACCGCACATGGCCCTGGGTCACTTTCTCCTAACTGTCTACACATTTCCTATGGGGGAGAGTGGGCACACACTTAGAGACAGCTGCCAAGGAGGCACATGTGAGAAGAAAACCCATGTCCTGGAGGTAACACACAACTCTGCAACTCTTCTTATCCTGAGACCTGAGCGTAGAAATGCTTTGATGGACGTAGCCTAAGTGTGCAGCTGATGCTCGCTCTGCCATGCTGCATTCATCCAGGGTACGCTTAACTGCTGCTTCACTGACTGCAACACCACGGCCAGCGTGGTTGATCTACTCTGCCACTTCTCTGATTCTCTTCTGTGAAGGTTTCTCTCTGCTCACTTGTACGTACTCCTCAAGAGCAGCTCTAGTAACCATCACTTCCAGTCTCAAACTTAGAGGATTCACATCTGAAATCTGTCTTTTCCCCTCTCTTTTCCTCCTCTTTCTAGGTTCAGACACTGGGCACTATGTGGCTATGACCCGCCTTTAACTAAAGACTGATAACCATATTCTCATCTTCTGTCTATGACCAGTTGAATTTATATTTGTGCCTTCTCATAGAACTGTTATAGTGTCTGTATCATTCCAGTACACATAGTTTGCCACAAACACTTCTGTCTTAGAACTCTGGGTCTCTCCTTCAGAACTCATCTTCAGACAAATGAACCATCAAAGCCAAATTAACTAACAGAAAACTCCTCTGTATGAGAACGCAGTATCTTGAAAGGACAGGACCTTGCACAGATAGGAACTCAACCTTCTCTGTGTACATCTTTTTCCCACTCCCTCCAATGCCACCCTTGATAGAAGGCAGGGCTCTAGCAATTTTTATCTTGGGATTCACAGTGACTTGCACATAGTAGGTGCCTAATGACACCTGGACAAACTGATTGTCTTGATTTACTCAGGTTTATTTTAAGACTCACCATTCTCAGCCCAGGTTTCTTTGCAAATGAAAGTGTCCTTTACCCAAGATTTTAGAGTCCTTTCTTCCAGCTGGGACAACCTTTGCTTTGCATATTTAATAGCAGAGTTGTTTTGTTTCTGTGCTTTTCCTTGATCAGGTTGAAGAGGGCACAATCTCTGATGGGAAATGCCAGTCAAGATGTGCAGGAGAGACCAGCCTTGCTTATCCCTGAAATGCCACAAGCTGAGAGCACAGTTTAATGCTTTCTTGTGGGCCCTCGACTCTACTTCCAAGGGACTCCAATGTCTGGACCCAGCTGCATTATTTTTTCTTGTTCTGAAGTGAGATCTACCTTCTCTAGATTGAGAGTGCGCTCTCTGGCTGCTGAGAGGATGGAACAGGGTGGCCTGCTAGAACTTCCCTGAAATTTAGTACATGAAATAAAGTCTTGATTGTTAAGCATCATTCATCAAAATGAGTCTAATAAACAGTGAAGAGAAGTACGAACGCCTTGGGTTTGTGGTGCCTGGTACCCTCTGAGACCTTACTCAGTACCTCAGGACATGCCCATAGATCTTGGTGAAGTGTCCTCCCTCTGGGAAAGTCTGTTAAGACTGATGTCAAGTGCTGAGGCAAACAATGGCTGTCCTGTTCATTATATCTGCCTAGCCTGGCAAGCCAGTCCTGTCTTCCAGTAAGAGCTGGAAATACAAAGCAAGGTAGGAAGCATTGTGGACAGACAAAACAGCCTCTTATCCTTGTAGCTCCTTGGAGGATATACAGAAGAACCTTAATTAGGGGCACCACCCTCCACTTGGGGAGAGCATCTTTAGTCAGAGGACCTGGGATCAAATCCCAGTAGTGCTACTTCCCACCCCTATGCCCTGGGGCAAGTCACTTATTCTCTCTGGGACTCAGTTCCTTCATTTGTAAAATGAAGGGGTTTGACTAGAAGGTTCTAAGGTTTCTTCCAGCGTCTTTTCCCCCAGTCCTGCCCACGTGCTAGCATGCATCACCATACCTGAACACTGTACCTTCCAACAAATTCCACAGTACTTTTAAATCCAGTGAAACCCTCCTTCTTCCCACCTCAGCCCCGCACAATCACACAGCCATGGTCACTCCCATGTGCTTACCATTAACCACAAGCATTTCAATTCTTGATCAAGTTAAGCTAATGAGTCGATGAGCATTTATTAAGTGCCTACTATGTGAGAGGCATGGTGTGAAGCATTGTGGGTATAAAGAAAGGTGAGAGACAGTCCTTGCTCCCAAGGAGCTCACATGCTAATGGGGGAGGGGGGAACAATGAGAACATCTCTGTGCAGACAGGAACTAGAAAGCATAAACTGGAAATAGTCAACAGAGAGAAGGCACCAGCACTGATGGAGGATGGGAAAGATTTCAAGGTTTTAAAAAAATGCTGCCATTCTTCTGTCTGCTGTAACCACTTATCGTTCAATCTCTTCCTCTGTCTCACTTCTCATCCCTTTCTTTATCATCAACATGGCCTCCATCCCTGGCTCACCACTTTCTCAGGCCATCACTCCTGTTCTGCCTTCACTCTCCCCCCCTCCATATCTTGATCCTACACTTCATCAGAAAAGCTCTGTTATTGGCTCTTTCTCTCTTATCATTAATCACTGTCCCCAATCATGGGACAGCTGGGTGATATAGTGGATAGAACACTGGACCTGGAGTCAAGAAGACTTACCTTCCTGAATTCAAATCTGACCTCAGACACTTACTACCTCTTTGACCCCGGACAAGTTATTTCAAACTGTGTGCCTCAGTTTCCTCATCTGGAAAATGAGCTGGAGAAGGAAATGGTAAGCCACTTGGTATCTTTGCCAAGTAAACCCCAAATGGGATCACAAAGAGTCAGACAACAAAAATCATTAACCCTGTCTTGCCAGTCCCCAATCCAGGAATATTTCCAACATCTGTGTGTGGCTGGTCCTGAGCTTCTCTATGAAGATAAAGAATCATGCAGACTGTAACTACTACACATTCATGTTATTTAACTTCAAATGTACCTTTACTACAGTGAGGCAGTCCTTTTATTTTTTCCTTATTTATTCACTCTCCCACTCTTCACAAGTGTTTCAGATCTTCTTTTCTGTCCTCAAACCTTCCGCATTTGCCTTGCTCCCACTTTCTCAGATGAAGGACTCACTTCTTTCTTTAATAAGAA
The DNA here is from genome assembly GCF_003287225.1 of Phascolarctos cinereus. Lineage (NCBI taxonomy): Eukaryota > Metazoa > Chordata > Mammalia > Diprotodontia > Phascolarctidae > Phascolarctos > Phascolarctos cinereus. The sequence goes on along the minus strand of NW_027556402.1, from coordinate 256,097,207 downwards.
CCTCGCAGCCAATAGTGAAATTGTTTCCTCCAACATTAACAATGTGAAAACATTATAATAACCAATAACATTCCCAGTGAACTCTTAATTGCCAAATCTGATGGTCTTTCCACAGTTCTAATCTTTCTCAAAATTTCCTCTACTTGCTCATATCCACCAAGACCCTGTCCTGGACCCCTTTATCTTCTCTCTCTCCTCTGCTTCCCTCACTGACTTGGTCAACTTTCATGGGCTTAATTATGCTCTGTAAGTACATTTCTCTCAGATGCATAAATCCAGCTCAAGTCTCTCTCCTGAGCTCTAGGCCCATCATTAATAGCCTACTGCTCATTTCAAAATAGATGTTGGGTAGTCATCTCAAACTGAATATCACCAAAAGATAACTCATTATATTTCCCCAAAACACACAGCTTATTTTGGAACGTCACCATTTCTATGAAGGGCATCTACTTCAGTCACTCAGTTTTACAGCCTAGGTACTATTCTCACCTCCTTACTATCCCTTACTCCCATATACAATCAGTGACCAAACCTTGTCATTTCCACCTCTACAACGTCATAAAGTAGACACATTGATAGATATAGTTACCAACCTATGTGGTCTATATGTATGCATGTATATACATACATGCATACATATGTGTGTATATATATTACACATGCACACATATACATGTGTGTGTATATATATATTCCTTGCTCTCCATTCACAGACTAGTCTATGCCCTCATGATGTCGTGTCTCAACCATCGTAACACATCTGCGCTTACCTGATCCCTCGTTATCATCCCATTCACATTTTACTCCCATCCCACGCCATATTCTACAGCCACCCACAAATTCCACAGTGCATTTTGGAATGTATCTCGTCAGTAGGCAATATGCTTGCTTTCAACTGCAATCTTCTCCTTTCTCAGTAGCCTAAATCAATAGATCAAATAGAAAATGCTTTGTTTGACTTGTAAAACTCTTTATCTAACCCAGGACTCCTTGCTCTTCCTAGTACAAGACACTTCACCCCCCCTTCCAGGTATTTTCCTTATCTTCCATGCCAGGAAATTTCCCCCTCCTCATCTGCCTCTTGGCTCCCCTAGTTTCTCTCAAGCCCCCATCAAATCCTAGGAGAAGTCTTGCCTGATCCCCCTTAATTTTCGTGTCTTCCCTCCATTGAGTATTTCCAATTTATCCTCTACACAAGTGTGTTTGTACATAGTTCTCTAGACTGTGAGCTCCTCAAGATTTGGGGCTGACTTTTGCCTTTCTTTATTCCCTAGCATCTAATACAATGCCTGGCACGTAGTAGGCACTTAAACATTTACTGATTGACTGACAGTAAAGCAGCCACAAGGCCTCCCCCCCCCCCCCCCGGTGTTTCCACCCCGAACCGGAGAGAGAGCATTGGAGGTATAATCAGGAACCTCTGACAGATGAGCCCTCGTCAACCTGTAGATGGCGCTACAGACTTTGGACATCCAAGTGTCAGCAGCGGACAATGCGCTCTAGCTTTCACGTAAACAGTCACTGAACCAGTGCTTCTTTCTTCCAATGAGCGGGCTCCACGCAGCCCAGAAGCCCCGCTGCTGGCTCCTTCCCACTGAGGGGCTTTGCAGCTGGCCTGCCATCAGCGCCCCCCGGTGGCCACTAGTTCATCTTTGCCTTACGGTGTCTAACCTGAGGAGTTTACCATGTGGTCGGTGATGAGCCTGATGACTTTTGTTCAATGTCCCCACGTCCTCCAGATACTTACTGGACTTTGAAGCTCATTGATGATAACCTTAAAATGCTAAAAAGTGGTATACAAATGAGGTAAATGTCCACAATGCCTTGCTGCCCTTGTTAGCTTAGTCACTTCTCTGCCTTCAAACAGGTGCTCTCAGCACATTCATTCACCTCAAGGGCAGTTCTCTACCTAGTCCTCCTCATGGCCTGTGTTTCTCCTTCACAGGAGTAAGATCATAGAGTTACACTTAGAAAGGACCTTAGTGCCCATCCAATCTAAGCCCCCCCATTTTGTAGATTTTAAAAATAAAATCATTTTATTAAGAGAGACTATTTCTTCCCAAGGTGATTTTGTCCCCCTTTTCTCCCCCTTTCAGCAACCAAATGGTTCACATGTGAATGCAGCAGTAATTTCTACTGACAGGGGTGCTTCTAGCCCTTCTGAGTTGGAGAGGCTGGGAGATACTGGGTACTGATTACAGGTGGTAATAGCTAACACTTATATAGCACTGACTACGTGTCAGGCGCTCTTTTCCATGATTAACTCATTTGATCCTTCAATAATCTGGGAAAACAAGTGATCACATTATCCATATTTTATATATTAGGAAACTGATGCAAAGAGAAGATAAGTGATTTCCCCAGGATCATACAGGCAGTAGGTATGTGAGGTCACATTTGAGCTCAGGTCTTCTTCACTTTGACTCAGCCCTTTGAACCATACCACTGCTGAGAGGAAGGACAGGAGGCTGGGCTATGACCATGCTGGTCAGAGGATCTGGACCTGCAGTAGCTGCTGCTCAGAGACTATTCATCCATCATCATGCATGTAAAACAGCTGCTCGGCAGACTGGACCTGATCCATGAAAGTTCAGAGCCCGTTCGGGGTTGTGGGCTGGGGCATCCTGGGCCATGAAAATCTGAGGAAGAATAGGTGTTGTCTGTGTCCAAACAAGAAGGCAGCTCAAAGAAAAGAGGGAATTTTCTCCTTGCTCCCTAGTCTCAGTGATGGAGGGGGGACCTTTTCTTGCTCAGTTGCCAAACATCATTGACATAGCCCCACCCCCACCTTGAGGTCAGGAAGGTCCTTGAGGACAGGATGATTTTGGTCTTGTATTTCTATGCCCAGTGCCTAGCACAGTTTCTGGTTCATAGTAGGCACTTAAGAACTAATGGCTCAATTGAATTCAATAGAATATACATGAGCTGTGTTTTCAACCCAATGACCCGGTACAGCTAGACCTGCCTGAATCTTTGATAGGAACGCTTTCCCATCATTGGCCTTTGATCTTCTGGTCACGTTTTCCCTAAATTCTTACCTGATTTCGGCTGGGTAGAGTTCTAATGTATAGAGGGGAAAACAGGAAACCTCACCTCCTAAACCTCCTTTTCCGAGCAGTCTGAGTGTCAACCTAAGAGCAGCCGTATTTGAGGACAAACAATGACGAATCAACAACGTAGTAGGAGTGGGCCCAGTACACAGAATAACACATGTGATTGTTGAACCACAGCAGATTAAGACCCATTTCCTTTACTGGTATCTTTGATTTTTACATGCTTTTCATTGCCAAATATCACCATTCTCCCTCCTTTGCTCTGAGGACCATTTCTTTTAACATAAAAACAAAGAGAAAGATAAAAGTCAGTTTAGCAAATGTATTGAAATTGCCAACCCCAGTGAATTGTACATGCAGTGTTCCACCCCCACAGGCCCTCACCTTTGCAGTAAGGGAGGAAGGTGGATCTTTTCCTCTCTTTTTCATGGTGAACTTTGACCCTCATAACTCCATAGCTTTCCTGGTTGCATTATCGTGGCAGTTACTCCTTCTGCCATCGTTGTACTCACTGTGTCCATGGTTTTCTTGCTCATCTTATTTCATTCTACATCAGCTCATGTAAATGTTCTCGTGTGCCTTTCATATTCATTGACTCTTGCAGCACAGTGATACTCTGTTACAATCCTGTACAATTCTATTGGCTTGGCCATCTTCCAGTAAAGCCTAGCCCACATTCAGACATCTGGGAAAGAACAGTTTCACTGCCTCTCATTTCATTTTCATCATCCCAGAGCCTTACACAATCACATCACCTACTCATTGAGAGCCTATATGCATTGTGCGGTATGTTCAACCTTAAGTTTCTCATCTTGAGGCGCAAACATGCCAATGATTATCACGCATCTAGAAAACTGCAAAGAATATGAAGGTGAAGCGGTTTCCCAAATAAGACATACTTATGTCTTGCTGGGAAACCTATGAGTGCAAATAGCACTTGGACCAAGTAAGCGTTGAATACAAATTTCTGCATGTGTAACATTATTATGTAATAGGAGTATCTGTCTGCAAGCCTGAGAGTAAAACCATTTATTATAGAGTGTAGAAGTTTCATTTTTCATTTCTGGCCAATGAAATGCTTCTTTTGCCTTAAAAAAGAAGTGTTCTCATTCTTGGACTAATTCAAATAATAATCCCAGCATCCCTAGCAACTCATATGTGCCATTTTGTCAAATTTCTGATCTTCTGTATCTCAGATTCTCCTATATTCAGAATGAAAGCATTCTCAGGACTTAAGCTGGAGAGTGAGGATGTGTGACTCCTGGTGAAATGTTTTGATACTCTATTTGTATCAGCTAGCTAAAATGAAGCTCGCTCACCACCCAAATATGACACAAAATGTGGTCTTGCATCATCCTGGTGTCCAGACAAGATCTTCGAGAGAAGAGCTTGGATTCGCAGTTGTAAGACCCTCCTGAATATAGAACATTACCCCCTATTTAAGATAAGGAGCAGAGGAAGGAGTTTGCTTAAATACTTATGGCGGAGGGCCTTGGGGAGAGGGGAATGAGGAGACTATTTGTCTCATGCCAATTTTCCTGACAGAGATATTGCCATGGTAGCATGCCATGCTGACTGTTAAAATGCCAAGCCCATACATAACCATCAAGCACATTCAGGCTACGACAATCTTGTGCTGTCGTGAGCCTGCACTCACATCTGACCGTCTCGTAATGTCATTGGCTCTGTTCCTGTGCGCAATGGAACATGGAGACATGAATGTAGAGCTGGAAGAGACCACAGAGACCATCTATCCCAATCCTTTCATTTTTCATAAATGGAAACTGAGGCACCTGGAGTTTCAGTTACTTCACTGATTTCACAGAGCTGGTGAGCAATAGAGGTGGGGTTTGAACCCAAGTCCTCTGACTCTACACCCTGTGATGTCTAGCTTTCTAGGTACCCAAATAGAAAGAGTAATAGCTCCAGTTTTTAAGGCACAATGGATAGAGGGCTGTGCCTTGAGTCAGGAAGACTCATCTTCTTGAGTTCAAATCTGGCCACAGACCCTGGGAAAGTCACTTAACCCCATTTGCATCAGTTTCTTCATCTACAAAATGATATGGAGAAGGACATGACAAACCAATGTAATATTTTTGTCAAGAAAAATCCCCCAAAGGGACATGACGACTTGCATACAACTGAAAACAGCTGGAGCAAAGCAACGAATTTCAGTGGTTTTGTCTTTTTTTTTTTTGTCTCTTTATTGGTGTACTTGTTAGCTCTGAGCAGGAGACTGCAAGCTCCTCAAGCACAGGGACAATTTACTTTTCCTCCTTGTATACTCAATGCCTAGTAGAAAGCATGGCACACTGTAGGCACTTAAAAATGCTTCTTGGTAGGGGAGTAAGGATCCCTATTTGAAAAAAGCTGCTAGGAGAGCTGAAAATACTTGAGCACAAATTGAGGTCAGACAAGCATATTACGACATATACCGCAATAAGCTCCAAAGAGATGCGTGGACTAAACATGAGAGGTCTTACCATTTTGCAAAAATTGAGAATGGAAGGAGACAATCTATCTAACGATGGCTAGGGGAGCAGTCCCAGCAGCAGCTTTCCCAGAGCCAGTCAATTCCTTCTCCCCTGCAATGACCTTCACCCTCCCCATGACTAAGTTCTAAAACCTGGGACCCATTCGTCTTGACCTGCAGGTGTTCACTGATCCCTGCCAGGCAGCGGCATCTTCATTGTTCCTGCCTGCTGTGATCCCTGCTCTGTGGAGTTGACCCTGGGGTCTCCACCCTATGACCACAAACCCCTGACCCCTTTCAGCTTTGGTTACTGATCAGCATTAGTCCTGCCAAACCCCTTTTCCTACTAATAAACGAACTCAAACAAAAGAGATGGGAATTCAAGATTCAAGCAGGGAGGCACTCACTGGACCCCCAAAGGGTAAATGGCAGTCTGGACATCAAAGGGTCCAAGCCGGAACCAAAGTGCTTAGATCGCCCCTCCAGTGGTTACGATAAAGCCCCTCACCGTGACAAACCCCACTTCTGACACCAGAAATGTCAACCAGGAGAAGAAGCCCACCTGTCAAAATGCAAAGAAGTCCAAGCTGAGTTGAAAGCAGAAAAATTTTATTAGGAGGAAAATCAGATGTCTAGTAATGCTGAGGCAACCACCTAGGAGAGGCAGGGGCAATTCATTCTTGCAAACCACAAAGGGGTTCAGGGAGGGATTAGAGTGAAGAATGTACAGTCTTTCCCAGGAATAGGTGGGACACAGAAGCAGGATGTTTTGTAAGAACAGTTGACTGCAAAGCTGATTTTGGCCAATTGGGGTGCACAGCTCAGCAAGGTCAGCCAGCAAACACCAGCAAATGCATCTGGGAGTGATCAAGACTTTGGCTCATTCCAGGCTCCTGACTGGCTCCTTTCAGCAAAGAGGCTTACTCTATGTCCGGTGCACCTGGTCATAAGATAACTCATACAGACATAATAATCTTGCGGCTACTGTCACAGTAGTGGAAGAGTTCTCAAAGGGCTATATGGCACTACATGGCCAAGGGGAAAAATCATATTTCTCCTCATTGTTTATTGCTCTCTTTTTAAAGTATGATGCTTAATAATTAAGACTTTATTTCGTGTATTGAATTGCAGGGAAGTTCTACCAGGCCACCTTTTTCCACCCTCTCAGCAGCCAGAGAGTGCACTCTCAATCCAGAAAAGGTAGATCTCACTTCAGACCAAGAAAGGATGGTGAAGCTGGGTCCAGACATTGGCGTCCTTCAGAAGTGTAGTTGAAGGCCCACAAGAGAGAATTAGACTGTGCTCTCAGCTTCTGGAATTGCAGGAATAAGCAAGGCTTGTCTCTTCTGTACCTCTTCACTGGCATTCCCTTTCAGAGACTGTGCCCTCTTCACCCTAATCAAGGAGAAACACAGAGACACTCTCAGACTCTACTCTCAGACATCAAAATCAAAGTTTGTTCAAGCTGGAACAAATGACTCTGGAATATAGGGGAAAAGATGTTTTCTTCTGTACAGAAATCTGGGCTGAGGGTGATGAGTCTCAAAATAAATCCAGCTAAGTCAATATTATCACTTTATCTAGCAGTTATTAAGTTCCTACGATGTGCAAGGCACTGTGAACACCAAGATAAAAATTGCCAGAGTCCCTGCCTTCAAGGTAAAAGCATTCTACCTCGGGGTGGCATTAGAGGGTGTGGGGAAAAGATGTACGCAGAGGTTGAATTCATATCTGTGCAAGCTCCTGTCCTTTTAAGGTACTGCCTTCTCATACGAAACAATTTGTTGCCAAATAAAATCTGCTTTCATGGTTAACTTGTCTGAGGGTGAACTATGAAGGAGAGGCCCAGAGTTCTGACACGGGAGTGTTTGTGTATATACTGGAATGATACTAACACTAGAATGTGTCTGTAATTTTTAGTTAAGGGAGGATCATTTCCAGATGGTGCCTAGTGCCTGAACCCAGAAAGAGAAGAGAAAGAGAGGGGGAGAGGAAAGATTTCAGAAATGAATGCTCTAAGGTTGAGGCTAGAAGTGATGGTTAGTAGAGCCAGCTTCGAAAAGAGGTACTTGTTGCTTTAGTATAAGCATACTGATTTTCTCATCGGTGTGGAGGGCAGACAAGCCATGCTTCCTCCATGAAGTTTTCTGTCACTTTTCAAGTGTTTGTCAGCTTTCCCACCTATCCTTTTCCATCAGCCTTTGCCTGGACCTCGTCTATTTTAACACAGTTATTTTCATGCTTGTGCTTTGTCCAGTGACATAATAATCTACAAACAAGACACGTTTGGTACCGTCTTTGTATTCCCACCATCTAAAACTTTACCTTGCACATTTGTTGGTCGATCATTTCAGTCACATCCAACTCTTTATGGCCCCATTTGGGGTGTTCTTTGCGAAGATGTTGGAGTGGTTTGTCATTACCTTCACCAGCTCATTTCACAAATGGGAAGTAGAGACAGAGTTAGGTGACTTGCCCTGAGTCACAGAGCTACTAAGTATTTAAGGCCAAGACTGAACTCGGGAAGATGAATCTTCTTAACTTTGGGCTCAGTGCTCTGTGACTTTGCCACTTCCTGGCTCTACCTGACACGTGGTAGATACTGGATACTATTTCTTAAAGTAAATTAAAACGAAGAAAATCTTAATGAGATAATTGAACTGAATCTATTTAAAAAAACTCACCCAGGTATCTCCAAGTATTTTAATTACCAGTAATTGTCACTTTAGCACAATACAATGTATTGAATTGTTTGTCTTATTTTAGCAATGCATAGGAGAAGGAGATTTGAGCATTGGATTATGGACCTTGGATTTTCATGACAACTCTGAAATGACCCAAAATATTCCCCCCCCCCCCACTGTTATATATTCTGAGGCCAGGGGAAAGAACAGCCTCAAAGACACCCCGGATCTCACTTAAAGTTACACTTTCACTCAGGAATTATATGAACACAATTATAAAACACTTTTCACACAAACAAAGTCAGATCTAAATAATTGGAAAAACATTAGTGGCTCATGGGTAGGCCAAGCTAATACAATAAAAATGACAATTCTACCTAAATTAGTTTACTTATTCAGTGCCATACCAATCAAACTACCAAAAACTAATTTTATGAAGCTAGAAAAATAATAACAAAATTCATCTGGAAGAACCAAAGGTCCAGAATATCAAGGGAATTAATAAATGCAAATGCTAGGGAAGGTGGCCTAGCCATACCAGATCTTAAATTGTATTATAGAGCAGCAATCATCAAAACCACTTGGTACTGGCTTAGAAATAGAGTGGTAGACCAGCAGAATAGGTTAGGGACATGATACACAGTAGTCAATGACTACAATAATCTGTTATTTGATAAACCCAAAGACTCCAGCTTCTGGAATAAGAACACACTATTTGACAAAAACTGCTGGGAAAACTGGAAAATAGTATGGCAGAAACTAGGCATAGACCAACAAAAATAAAGACAAAATGGGTACATGACTTAGATATAAAGGCTGATATCATAAGCACACTGGGAGAGTAAGGAATAGTTGGCCTGTCGGATTTATGGAGAACAGAAGAATTTATGACCAAACAAGAGATAAAGAACATTATGAAATACCAAATGGATATTTTTGATTACATTAAATTGAAAAGTTCTGCACAAACAAAGCCAATGTAACCAAGATTAGGAGGGAAACAGAAAATGGAAAGAATTTTTACAACCAGTGTCTCTGATAAAGGCCTCATTTCTAAAATATATAGAGAACTGAGTCAAATTTATGAGAGTACAAGTCATTCCCCAATTGATTGGTCAAAGGATACGAACAGGCAGTTTTCAGATGAAGAAATTAAAGCTATCTAGGGCCATATGAAAAAATGCTCTAAATCATTACTGATTGGAGAAATGCAAATTAAAACAACCGTGAAGTACCACCTCACATCTATAAGACTGGCTAATATGACAGAAAAGGAAAATGATAAATGCTGGAGAAGATGTGGGAAAATTAGAACATTAATGCATTGTTGGTGGAATTGTAAACTGATCCAGCCATTCTGGAGACAATTTGGAACTGTGCTCAAAGGGCTAAAAAATGTGCATACTCTTTGACTCAACAATACCACTTCTAGGTCTGTATTCCAAAGAGATCCCACAGATGGGAAAAGGACCCACGTGTATAAAAATGTTTGTAGTAGATCTTTTTGTGGTGGCAAAGAATTGGAAATTGAGGGGATGCCCATCCATGGGGGAATGGCTACACAAATTGCAGTATGTGATTGTAATGGAATATGATTGTGTTATAAGAAAAGATGAGTAGGCAGACTTCAGAAAAACCTGGAAAGACTTGTATGGACTCATGCTGAGGGAAGTGAGCAGAAGCAGGAGAATGTTATACATGATAACAGCCACATTGTGCAGAGGACTAACTTTGATAGACTTATCTCTTCTTAGCAATGGAAGGATCTAAGACAGCTCCAACAGGCTCATGATGAAAAATGCTGTCCACATCCAGAAAAAGAACTAAGGAGTCTGAATGCACATCAAAGCGTATTATTTGCTCTCTCTCTTTTTTCTTTTTTTTTTTTTTGTTTGTTTCCTCTTTCTCATTTCTTCCATTGCTTCTAATACTTTACAACTTAACTAAAGTGAGAATAGGTTTCATATGAATGTATATATAGAGCCTATATCAGATTTCATACCATCTTGGGGTAGAGGGAGGGGCAAGATGGGGAGAAAATTTGGAACTCAAAGTCTTATGGAAGTGAATATTGAAAACTAAAAATAAAATAATTTTTAAAAAAAGTTATACTTTCACTGATTAGAGTCAGGAACTGACCTCTTTTCTGTCTCTTGGATGGTCTCCAGCAGTGGGAGGCCACGAGTCTCAATCAGAAAGGAGACAGCAATGGCAGAAAGAATAGGCACTACTCCAAACAACAGAGGCTTCAGAATAGTGCTAGAGGTCTCAGTGATGTAGACACAGGGAGCCAGCACTGCACCAAAACGTGAAGTGAAAATCCCAACACTCGTTCCCTTCTGCCTGTAAGTGAATAAAATTGGAACAAAAGTTAGAATATAAGTGACCTGAGGGCAGGGACTTCTCTGCTTTCCCCCTGCCTTCCTCACATGTAGCTCAGTGCCTTTCCCATAACAGAGTGAAAGCTTAATGGATAGACCCCAGTAATTACCTAACTAAGTGAGCTTGTGCAGCACAGATGTGAGGGGGAGCAGGTAAGTCATCCTGGTGCCAAAAGCTGCTTGTTTGAAAGTTGGCATTAATCAATTCTGTGCCACTGGCAAACCTCAAAATAATACATTTTGTTCTATCAAGATCCAGAGGAACCCTGACACACCCTGCTGCCCCTTGTCCTGTATCCTACAGAGGAGTCTGACCTAATCTCTTGGATTAATTTTATCCCTCATAAGTTTTTTAATCTTATCATTCTCACAGAGCTCTTGGGCCTAAAGTGGGTTGTACTCTCCATAACATCTGCTGATACATGCACACATACATAGATAACTTAAGGCATGTACATATATAAGTCTATAAGTCTCCAAAAGATCTGATACAAACACAAGAGGTTATTTTCTTTGGTTTTTCTTTGACAATTTGCTCAACCACTACAGTGGAGACAAAAAATACTTTGAATCGAATGGAATATACATTTGCTCTTTTACTAATGGGAAGAGGAAGCAGATTAGAAGGTTCCCACAGGAGGAGCTCAATGGAGGCCATACTATCCTCATTACAACACCCTCCCACCAATGGGAGTCAAACATAAAGTGCTAAAGCAGACCCTTTAATGGAAGTCCCAAGGCCTGCAATTCTCGGTTCCCATTTGTCAGGGAATATTAGGTTTGTCGAACTTTTCATCCTTATCATCATCCTCTTACCCCAGGCCTATGAGCTTGGTTTCTAGGCTCAAAAAATCTCCACTAAAGTACTGTATAAATTAATAATCTTAAGTTCTGGCTTCTATCTCAATGTTGTACAAAAGGTTTTCCCCTGAAATTGAACTAAATTGTTATGGCATAATTTGATTTTCATAAGTTCCCAAGACGTTTTGGCCCCCCACACTAAAGAATCTCTTGTATTCCTGGGGAACCAACAGAGGCCTTGCCATATTTTCCTGAATATAGCAGAGAGAGGTTATTATGTTCTTGTAAGTAAAATATGTCACAAAATCATAACTGTTCAGTTTGAAGAGTCCTACACCATCTAGTCCAATATTCTTCTCTTTGCACAAATGAGCAAACTGTGTCACAGTGAATTGTCTGGCCCAATGTCACAAATGCAGTTAGCATCTAAGGCAGGCAGGATTTGAACCCACGTCCTCTCAGTCCAGAGCCAGTGTTTTCCCATGACATCTTGCTATCTATAGCCCTCTGACATATTAGGAAGATAACTTTGTTAGCCTGTGTGGTTCTCTTTTACCATTGTGATCAGGGAGGTATTAACTTCAGTGAGAGAGGTGAGACTGCAGAGAGAAGTGTTTGGTAGAATAATGGATTTGGCAGCAAGGGATTGAAAGGACAAGTGGCTACACTGGTGAGTCAGGTGTTAAGCTCTAGCAGAATTGGCTGCAGTGGATATCGAGATATGACAAACTTGTGAATGCTTGAATGACACTGCTAATAAAGACGTTTCGAGATCAGCCCTCGGACAGAGGGCTGGAAGGGTTTGCTCCTTGTTTTTCGTGCCTTACTTTTCCCTTTCTGTGTCTTCTTTCCTTCCTCTGAGCTTCCTCACCCCCAGTATATGTCCTCTCCCTCATCATCATATTTAAAACAGATTTTCTTCATTGTTCCTCAGAAACTGTATGTTTCTCCTTCCAAAACCTCCACTTTGTAGCTAAAGAAAATCACATCAGTGGCTGACCTAACAAATACGTGGACAAAAAACAGCCAGTGGCTAGCAAGTTAATAAGCCTCCAATGTAAAATGAACAGGCTTTCTGCTGTCTCTAATCTAGTGCACCTCAGACAAGCATCCTTCAGACATATTGGTAAGCCTTTTTCTTCTGTCAATCGACTGTATTGTTGGGTATGAGAACCACACAACAGAGAGATGTTTATGGAAGAATTTCATGTTATCATTATGTATCCATTCTTTGAATATTCACTTTTGATGCAAAGTCAGTGGAATGGAAGTTCCTTGAGAACAGAGTGGTTTAGTTTTTGCTTTTCTATTCTCAGTGCCAAGCACAGTGTCTGGCTCATAAAAGTCAATTAGTAAATAATGGTTAAATTGAATTCAATTGAGTGTACATGGACTGTGTTTTCAACTCAATGACCCAGTAAATCTGCACCTGCCTGAATCCTTGAAAGGAACATTTTACCATCATTGACCTTTGATGCCATGGTCCCATTTTCCTTATATTCTTACCTGATTTCAGTTGGGTAGAGTTCCAATGTGTAGAGGTAAATGCATAAAAACATAACTCCCAAGCCTCCTCTTCCAAGCACATTGAGTGTCAGTGTTAGGGCAGCCATATCTGAGGACAAACAAAGGGGAGATCAGCAGTTTATTTAAGCTCAGCAGGTGCTTCTGACTCTCTGGTCGTCATTTGGAACTTCATTTATTTATATTCAGGACAGTCAAGCTATGACAAGTTCTTGTAGCTCTTTTCAATTCACTTATTATTGACTCTTTATTTTATTTTATTTTATTTTATTTTATTTTATTTTATTTTATTTTATTTTATTTCCTGCTCAGTTTAGAAAGCAGAGTTTCACATGCTTCCCTCAGTGAAAACTGCACATTCAATTACCAAAGTGACTGCCTTCCTGTACACTCTTTAAAGAGTTGCAGCCAGCCCCTCTGCTTGTGAGCCGCACTAGAAGGCCAGAGGCAGCCCTTTCTTTGAACGTCCCCCTCCTCCTCCAGCTGCATACAGAGCAGACAGATGTATGGTAGGAGTGGGCACAGTACACAGAAAGACACATGTGATTATTGAATGATGGCCAAGTAGGATCCACGTGCTCTGCTGACATCTTTGGTTTTTATATGCTATTCATTGCCAGATAGAACCCTCCACCCTGTATCCAGCGAAGGATTTATTTCAACAAAAAACCAAAAAGAGTGAGATAAAATCACTTCAGTGAGAGCACCCAAATCGTTAACTTGGGCGGATTCCATACGCAGTGTTCCACACCCACAGGCCCTTGCCTTTGCAGTAAGGGAGGAAGGTGGATCTTTTTCTCTCTTTTTCATGGTGAACTTTGACCCTTACAATTCCATAGCCTTCCTGGTTCCATTATTATCGCAATTAATCCTTCTTACATCGTTGTACTCATTGTGTCCATGGTTTTCTTGCTCATCTTACTTCACTCTGCATCAGCTCATGTAAATGTTCTCATGTGTACTTCATATTCATTGTTTCTCTCAGCACAGTAATATTCTATTACAATCCTGCAGCACTATTGGCTTGGCCATCCTCCAATCAAGTCTGACCCACATCCAGACCTCTGGGAGAGAACAGTTTCATTGCCTCTCATTTCATCTTTGTGGCCCCAGACCCTAATACAATCACATCATCGAATCGTTTTAGATACTTTAAACATAGTGCAGGATATTCAATGAACAGTTTCTCACCTTGAGGCACAAATATGGGAATGATGATCACACATCCAGAGAAAAGTGCACAGAAGATGAAGGTGAAACGGTTTCCCACATAAGACATGCTAATGGATCCAAACAACCTTGCTGGGAAATCTATGAGTGCGAATAGCACTTGGACCAAGTAAATGCTGAACCCAAATTTCTGTAAGTCCATCACCATTGCAGTATAGGAGAATCCACAGGCAAACCTGGAAGTAGAACCATTTATTATGGAGTATGAAAGTTTTATTTTTCATTTCTGTTCAATGAAATGCTTCTTTTGCCTTAAAAAGGAAATATTCTCATTCTAGGACTAATTCAACAATAATCCTAGTGTCTCAAGCAACTCCTGAATCCTATTTTCTTAAATTTATGAACCCCAATTGTTCATAGCCTCCTAAGTTGGGGATGATAGCATTCTCAGGACCTAAGCTGCAGAGTGAATGTATAGGACTGTTGTCAAATTATTTTGATACTCTGAATGCAATCAGTTGATTAAAAATAAAGTTCACTCACCACCCAAACACGACACACGATGATATCTTGCATATTCCTGGGGTCTGGAAAAGGTCTCTGAGAGAAGAGCTTGCCTTCACAGTTGTAAGGTCTTCCTGAATGTAGGACATTACCCCCTGTTTAGGAGAGAAGACAGACGAAGGGGAAGTCAGCTTAAATAAATGGGTTCAAGGATCTTGAGGAGAGGGGAATGAAAGGACAATCTTTATACCTTCCCAACAGAGATTCTACCATGGTAGGGGAATCATGCTAACAGTCAGAATGCCAGGCCTTGCACATAACCACCAGGCACAGTTGAGCTTTACCTCTCACAGGCTGTCATCAGCCTATCCTGCCATCTGACCATCCCATAATGTCATTCGCCCTGCTTCTGTGTGCAATGGAACATTGGGACAGAAATCCAGATCTGGAAGAGACCACGGAGGCCATTTATCCCAATCTTCTTATTGTACATAGGTAAAAGCTGAGGTAACCAGATCTTAAATTACTTGACTAATGTCCCAGAGGTGGTGAGTGTCAGAGGTGAGATCTGAGCCCAAGTCCTTTGACTCTAGACTCTAGCTGCCTAGGTACCTAAACAGAGAGAGAGAGAGAGAGAGAAAGACAAACAGAAATCGATACCCTTCCATTTAATGACAATTTTTGTCTTTTGTGCAACTATCACAGACATCAGCCCTTCTGTTATATGGTGTCTCTTCAAAGAAAATCCACCTGGAACACTCTCCCAAGAATTTAGTCCCTTTCCCTCTTGGTATCGCAAAGCTTCTTCTGCATTCACCTTCTATGCCACCTCCTGGAGGAGAACTTTCCTAATAACTCCAGTTGTGGTCTAGTTGATAAAGTGTTATGCTTGGAGTTAGGAAGACCTGAGTTCAAATCCAGCCTCTGACACTTACTAGCTATGTGACCCTGAGCAAGTCATTTTACCTGTTTGCCTCAGTTTCTGCATCTGTAAAATTATATAAAGAAGGAAATAGCAAACCACTCAATTATCTTTGCCAAGAAAACCTCACAAGGGGTAACAAAGAATCAGACATGACTGAAAGCTGATTGACTGGCAACAGATTGGATATGGAGATTGGTGAGAGTTGGGAGCTGAGGATGACATCGAGGTTAGAAGTCTGGGGGACTATGAGGACTGTGGTGGTTCTCAGGCGTAATAGTAAAGTTCAGAAGAGAAAAGGATTTGGAGTATAAAATGAGTTTATTTTTAATATGTTAAGATGAAGATGTAGATATCAAGATGTCTAATGGGCAGTTGGAGATGGGAGACTGGAGGTCACAGAAAGGCTAAGGCTGAATAAATAAAACTGAGAATAATCAGCATCTAGCTGGTGAGTAAATCCATAGGAGCCAAGGAGATCAGCACCAAGTGAAAAGTATAGAGGGAGAAGAGAAGAGGGCCCAGGGCAGAGACCAGGAGAACATTGAAAGTAATCCCAGATGATCTGGATGAAGATCAAGCAAAGGAGGTTGAGAAGGAGTGGTCAGAGAGGTAGAAGGAGAAAGGGGAGAGAGGAGCATCTTGAAAACTTAGAAGGAAGAGAGTATCAGGAGAGGAGGTTGACTGACTGCAATCAAAGGCTGCAGAGGTGTCCAGAAGGATGAGGACTAAGAAAAGATGATTGGAATTTGCTGGTCAGAGATTGCTGGTTACTTTGGTTAGAGGACTTTTAGGAGAATGAT
Source organism: Phascolarctos cinereus (assembly GCF_003287225.1). NCBI lineage: Eukaryota > Metazoa > Chordata > Mammalia > Diprotodontia > Phascolarctidae > Phascolarctos > Phascolarctos cinereus. The sequence continues at coordinate 256,080,892 of NW_027556402.1, read as the reverse complement.
GAGACTATAATTCAGGTTGTAAAGATTTAAGACAAGAGAGAGAGGAAGGGAAGTAGAAGCACTTACTGCAAGTGGCTTTCTCAAGGAGTATGGGAGCATGGATAGAACAAATGAGGATTTGGGGGGGACAGAGAGACTGAGGCATTTTTGTTAGGTCGCAGGGGAAGAACCAGCAGACGGGGACAGTTTGAAGATAGAGGAGAGAAGAGAGATGTCAGAGGGGGCAAAGTGCTGTCAAACACAGGCTGGGAGGATCACTGACGCATGTGGAGGGGTTCGGCTTGGCAAGAGGAAGGGCCACCTCTCCATGTGAGACAGGGCAAACTTAACCCCTCATAGGTACCGCTAAAGGCGTGAACAGGATGTAGCCAGGCTAGCTCTGGAAACTCAATTCATCAGGGAAGTGAGAGTTGGGGTGCTGATTCTACAGACTTAATAGGGCCTGCAAACGCTTGATACATTGGATTGAACTTCCAGGGAGGCGTTAGCCTCTCTAGACATACCACCACGTTCGCTTTCTCAGAAGATGAGCTTCATCCCCCAGCATGTTCTGCCTTGGCTGCTAAAAAATCCACAGCTAAGTTCAGAGCTCAGCTGGAAGAAGGAGCTCATCTCAGCTGCCTGAAACATTTTTTCGCTGCCCTTGCCAATTGGTTTCTATGCTAGTTTTATCCTTACCTTTCCTTCTGTGTAAGGTGTGTATTTTACCTTCACAGCCCATGTGCCATTACTTTTTTAAATAGATTGGGTGGAAATCCTAAAATGAGCAATGTTCTCTGAGGCTATATTCTTGGGAACATGGTTGTGGATGCAGTGAGGATTTCCCTCAGTCATACTTCTGGAGTGAGCTTTCTCCCCTGTTCCTTCTGGCCATTTATCCAGGCCACCTTCTGAAGGGTCTTCATAGCCATGTGGAGTTTGTTGTGGGTGATTTGCCAACGAGCTGATTCTGGGAGGGCCCTGATAGAGCAAGCAGAGAAGGGAAAAGCCATGAAAGATGGGACCCAAACACAGCAAGGCTCCCTTGTTCCTAATGTGATTATAGTTATGAGTGGGTCTATTCCAGAGCTCAGTGCAGTGTGGGGAGGTTACTGGGTTAACTTCCAGACCCCTTCCCTCCCCCACAGGATGTGTTCCCAAATGAAATAGGCTCCATAATCAGGAAGACAGTCCAGAGGGGGAATCCATTTCCTGGTTGCTCCTGAGGGCTCCTGATCCTGGTGTGAGCTTCCTTTGGGCATGGATAGATCTACTAATATTCCCACCTTGGCCTTCTTGGAATGCCTGGATGGCACTAACACTGATGTGTGCATATGATTTCATCAAAACTAGAAATAAACTTGGGGCCTATGAAGGGAACCTGACAGGTAGCTTGCACTCACCCAAGACATTCTAATTAGTCAATCAATTAATAAGCATTTGAAACAGCCTACTGTGTGCCAGTCCCTGTGCCAGCCACTGGAAAGAGGGACACAAATTACAAACAGTCCCTGCCCTGAAGGAGCTTGCATTCCATGAGGGGAAGTGACAGGTGCACATGGAAGTATATCACAGACTAGACCCAAAATACATATGACACCATTGGTGGGGGGGGGGGAGCCAGAAAGGGGTGACAGCAGCTGAAAGGCGCCACTTAGAGGGTGGTGCCTGCCCTGAGCTTGAAGGAAACTAGGGGGTCTAAGAGTCAGACTTCAAGGTTGTCTCGGGAATGTAGCAGCTCCAGAGCCTTGGGATCACTAGGGGCACTGGTCAGTGACTCCTTTTAGCCCTCTGGAGCTTGTGCCCAGCATGCCCAAAGATCACAGAGTCCACATGAACTTTGATTAACCATCCTCAGGTTCAGTTTCCTCAGCTACAAAATGGGGATAATAATGGCACCTACCTTCCAGGCTTGGTGTGAAAGCCCAGTGAGATAAGATATGGAAAAAGCTTTGGGAACCGTAAAGTTCTGTGTAAATATTAGCGATTACTGCTAAAGGCTATTGGGGAAAGTTAAGTTCAGTGGAGGGGGAGGGTGTGCTGGGCCCAGCCCAGGGCACAGGAAATAGCATTTCTGAACTCTCAGCTGTGGATGAAATCCAGTTAGTCCTGACAGAAGGCCCTGGTGCAGCTGCCATGGACCCAGGGATATGAACAGCCCTCTTGGTGACTGATGGCAGCATTCTACATTACACAGCAGAAACTTCTCTGCACAGGACAAAGTGAGTGTAGAGGAGAAGGACTTAGGAGGGCTTTGGAGCAGCTTTGCCAAGCAGCTTTCTAAATGCCACATTTTTCAAAACTGCAGAAACTTCTATTTGCCTGTCCCTCGATCTTTCCCTTCTGAGTCTTTGACAGTCCTTAAGCTAGGGCCTGGCCCATAGTTGGAGCTTAATAAATGCTACTTGACTAACTGACTGTTTGGAAAGTTTATTTGCTGTCCTGTCCACGTACAGGGCAAAAAGAAGGGCAATCACAAAGGAGGCTGAAGCGGAAAACTGCAGCCAGTGCCAGTCTCTGACCAGGTAGGCCCATCCAGACATGAGGATCTGTCCCAAAGAGGATGAGTATATATTATAAGTGTTCACATGGATTCGTCTCTCAGGAGGCGTCCACTCTAAAGCTTAAAGGAAAAACAAGATGAACAATTAGGCTTCATGAAATGCCGAGAAGGTGGGATGGCAGGATTGCCAAGAACTTGGGTTCAAACTGATCGTAACTCAAGGATTCAACAGTAAAGATTTCAAGAAATATTTGCTATGGAACCTGCTGTGTGCCAGACACTGTGCTGGGCAGTGGAGGCACAAAGACAAAGCAAGAACATATTCTGCCCTCAAGGAGCTTGCATTCAACCAGCTGCCTGGAACACATATATCAATTCTGCCATCAGCAGACTGCCACGTGCCAGAGGGTATCACTGGCCTCAAGGAGCTTGTATTGTCGTCAAATCTTCATCAGCAGCATAAGACTCTCTAGCATTTTTGTCATGCTTTAAAGTTTACAAAGCACTTTAAAGTGTTCACTTGCTTGATCCTCAGAATAACCCTGTGAGGTAGAAGCTATTCCTATCAACATTTTATGAATGAGAACATTGAGACTGAGAGAGATTCAGTGACTTGCCCAGGGTCACACAGCTAGTTAAGTGTCTGAGGCCAGATTCCCACTCAGATCATCCTGATTCCAGGACTAGCACACTATCCACTGCAGTGCCACCTAGCTGCCTCTCCTTTGAAAGATGCTATCTGTTATGTGGAAAGGATCTCTGGGAGGGAGGACACTGAGGATATCTATGATTAAAGTAAGAAATGAAAGGTATCGATACAAACTCATTTTAAAATACAGTCCCTATCTTGAGGAAATTACATTGTACTGAGGTGATAAGAAGATGAGGGACAGGGGGATGTAAGGTGGAAGGGAGACAGTTAAGGGGGAGAGACTGAGGAGAGTTGCAAAGGGGAAGAAGAGAGAAAGAAGAAGTGGAAGGAGAAGATGAGGAAGAGTGCAAGGTAGAGAGGAAGAGGAAAAGGGGTGAGAGAGAGAGCCTGAAATTCAGGGAGAGAGAGGAGGAGGGACACAGGGCATCAGAAAGGAAAAGGAGAGGAAGAGGGAGAAGGAGGGGAACAAGGCTGTGATTTCCTCGGTAAAGGAAATATGAAGAAGGGAAGATTCCCTGTATCAATGCACATTGGTAACTTCTCTGCATCCCATTGTTTTAGATTGTTTGCTAGACCACCAGAGGTTTCTGACATGCTCAGGGTTACAATGCTATCAAGTGTCACAGGCAGAATACCCTACCCTCAAGGCCAGTTCTCTATTCCCTATCAAGAAATCAGTGAATTTTTCAAAGGATGTTTACTCTTATGACACCTCTATTACATTTATAATGTGATTTTCCTAAGCTTGCCTGCTCGCTGATTGGCCAGGCTCAGAACATCTCGTCTTTCTGTGTTCCTCCCCAGAGTGTAACCACAAGGATGTCACTGCCTCCATGGTACTTACTCAGGCAGTTTCTGGTGGTGAAGACACCCACTACTGCAGCGCCAGTAAAGAATTTGAATATGACATGGCCAGTGAAGGTGGGCACAAAGGCTTCACAGGTACCGGAAATCATGGCCATCAGAGAGGACCACAGTAGCATCGTCCTCCTCCCAAACCTAAGGACAAAATAACCAAATGGTATCACGGACAAAGTGTTGGTGCTGGCCTGGCCCTTATGTCATTCTCTCCTCTCTGGCAACAGTATGAAACGGGGGCCCTGACTTACCCCATTTGAAAATAGCAATTCCTCTCGCTCTCTGGCATGGACAATCTAAGTACTGAGGCTGTCTCCTCACTCTCTCTGATCAGCATCCATCATTAGCCAATTGCATCATATGAGAGGTGCTCTGGATGAACAGCTGGTAGATTCCATTGTCCCCATGCTATTGAGCACACTCCTTACCCCGGCCCCCCCCCAAGTATTGGCCCATTGCCAATGTCTTAAAAGCTGCATTCCAAGATCTGGCCTCTTTGGCCAAGCACTGTCCCCTGCCGCAATGCAAATACTTTAGGACATCTTAACATAGAAAGCCCTTGTTAGCCCTTATTTGGCCCCTTAGTGCTTACTCTGTGACTTCTATGTCAATTGAAGTCAAGCAAACTGAGGTTAAGGGTAAAGATTCAGCCATATTAACATCTTGTCATGACTCTTGACTTTCCCTCTCACAAAGGGGTTCAATCAATCCCTTTAGGGTTCCCTGAATTTATCACTTTTATTTGTAAACTCAATTTCCTGCAGCCAAAATGAATAATTAGCAATATAAACCCAAATATATATTTTGACCTAGTAGTAAGGAGAAAACTCACAACACCAACAGAGGAAGTCTTTCCAAAGTGAGGGAGCTGGAGTTTTTCTGTGTGCTCACTCTCTTTATGAGAGAGAGAGAGAGAGAGAGAGAGAGAGAGAGAGAGGAGGAGAGAGAGAGAGAGAGAGAGAGAGAGAGAGAGAGAGAGAGAGAGAGAGAGAGACAGAGAGAGAGGAGCGAGAGAGGAGAGAGGGAGAGAGAGAGAGAAGAGAGAGAGAGAGGAGAGGAGAGAGAGGGAGAGAGGGAGAGAGGGAGAGACAGAGAGAGAGCGAGAGAGGGAGAGAGAGAGAGAGAGAGAGAGAGAGAGAGAGAGAGAGAGACAGAGAGAGACAGAGAGAGAGAGAGACAGAGAGAGAGCGAGAGAGGGAGAGAGAGAGAGAGGGAAAGAGAGAGAGAGAGAGAGGAGAGAGGGAGAGAGAGAGAGAGAGAGAGAGAGAGAGAGAGAGAGAGAGAGAGAGAGAGGGAGAGAGATGCTCATAGGTTGCTTCACAAACCTTATTTTTGTTCTGCGTGTTTCAAGTTCAGCCCTGGTTTTTCCTTCCAAACCCTGGTCCACAGGACCAAAAGCAGGAAGAAATGATCACGTGATTGCCATTGCGTTTGGGGCACAAGTGTTATAACTCGGACAAGATGAATGTCTACATAGCGCATGGTGTGGTACAAGAAATCTTCCTGTCTGAGATTCTGGCTGGCCTGTGGCCCATGTAGAGGTGCTGACAGTCTGGAAAGTGACCGGTGTGTCCTGTCAACAGCATTGTTTCACTTGTGCTGGGACCCATTGACCACACCCATTTCGGGGAGAAAACAGAGTCCGAGTGAGCTCCAGAAATCCCTGAAAGGGTCCCTGGGATACTAAGGTATACAGTGAGGTTGCTTGGAGCAGGAACAGAAAGAATTTCAGTCTCTTTGGAGCCATTCCTTTTTTAGAAGTTCACACAGATTTGATCCCATAGTGTTTCAAGTACCTTTGTTTATGCAGTGAAGACCTACCTCCACCTGAGTCCTTCACATACCTGTCGGAGAGTATCCCAAAGACAACGCTTCCTGCCAGGTGTCCTCCTGCAAATATTGCAACACAGATGTATATCAGTAACTTCTGTTCACATACCAGGTCCCACTGGAAGAGAGAGGCGGGCAGAAAGTGGGAGAGAGAAAAGAGGAGAAAGAGTGACAACGTGATCCTAAGTGGGAAGGCCAAAAGTCTGGAATATCTAAATATTTATTACATTTAGACCAAATTTAATCCGTCGCCTAATCAATTATATTTTTCTTTAACTTTATCAATTACAATCATAATGTTGCAACATACATCTTTAAACTGATGCCTCTTTCTGCTTTGTTTTTCATTATTTTGTCATGGGATATTGCTAACAATGAAATCACGGGTCAGAAATTATGATTATTATTGCACCCTCTTTTGTTCACACCAAATCATTCCCCAGAAAGATTTTTAATATTTGCAATTCTAACACCCAAGAATGAGCGGACCTGTTTTTGACAATTCAGTGAACATGGAGTTCTTTTCATTAGTTTTCTAATATTATAGATTGTAGAGGCAGCTAAGTGGCATAGTGGATAGAGCTCTAGTCTTGGAGTCAGGAGGACCTGAGTTCAAATCTGGCCTCAAACACATAATACTCACTAGCTGAGTGACCCTGGGCAAGTCACTTAATCCCAATTGCCGCAAAAATAAATATTATGGATTGTGGTGGCATCTCTGATTCTTAGCACTGTTGAGGAGTTTTTTGAGTCAATATTACCCACTAGTGTCTCATCTTTGGAAAATTGTTCTTTCATATCTTTTAGTCCTTTATTCACTGGGGACTGGGGGATTATTAAGTAATCCTTTGTCCCAGGGCACACTAAACTCAGGGCTAGAGTGGAAGCACCAATTGAAAGAAGTCAATAGAAACAGTCAAGTTGCTCTTTTTGCTCATCTTGTCACTCTTCATTTTACTCATGGAAATGTCCACATGTTTGAGTTCATAGAGCCATGAGGGTGAGGGATTTAACCTTACTTGTCGAATCAACAGTTGCTTTCTCCTTAAGGTCAGAAGCATAACATTTTTATGTCTAGCTCAGAAGACCCATTAAATTTCTGTGTGTGCAAATGACTAAAAAGAAAAATGATGTGTGTTACCATCTGACTAGTGGGTAGAGGGCAAGTCTTGGCATCAGGAAGGCCCAGGTTCACACTTTGCCTCTGACACATTCTAGTTCTGTGAACTTGGGCAAGTCACTCAACATCTCATGCCTCTCAGGCAACTCTAAGACCATAGTGGGGAGACTGATCTGTGTAAGTAAAGGAATTCTCTTCATTGGGAATTTTCTATGCTGAGAAAATCCCAGATTTGAACAGACAAGACAGGATGGACTATGTTCCCCTCTCTGACTCTTTGTAGCTGTATAATACTGGATAAGCCACTTGACCTCTCTGATCCTCAGGCTCCTCATCTATCAAATGGCTATAATATCACCATCATTTACCTCATAGACTTGTTGGGAGGCTCAAATGAGCTCATGTCTGCAGGACACTACAGACATGTCAGCTTTGTCAACAATTTTCCTGCTGCTGATCATGCAAATCCTCAAAGGTTTTTATGTAACATGTTCGACACACCACTCTCATCAGACGTAACATTCAGAAGACCTCATCACTAGCCTGCAAAAACTGCCACTCTCCCAGAAACCTTCAGGATGGAAAATGATGGAAAAGAGAGTCCCTCACCCTAGTGAATGACTGGAAACCAAAAGCAACTTACCCCAAGACTTTGGAATTCTTTATTCTGATGTTCCTGGGGAGGGGGTCACTTTGGGAAATGAGATTTGGGATTTTGTTGCTATTTGCAGGGTCAGTAGGGAAAAAAGAAACCAAAGAATTTAACCAAAGAGCTGCTCACTCAAACTGGGCTCTGTACTGACCTCGGCAACAATGGAGGAGGAGGAGACACTCTTGTCGTAGACCCATCCATCCAAGCAATGCTCAGTGTCCAGTCTTGCCTGCTCTGTGGCATTTGGATTCAGGAGCTGCCACTGAGGTTCAGTAAACCTGAGGCATGTCTCTGGCTTCCCTCTTTTGTCCATGGGAATGGACACTTTCAGCAGGTCCCTGTCCCTCCCATCTCCCCGGAAAGCAGACACAGCACTTGTCTGGTTCTGGAGGCGGCAGTGGTGCTCTGGTATCACCCTAATGAAGATCTGTAGTACATTAATACAGGCATACACCATCCCAGGAAGGAACAACAGTACCATCTGTAGGACCTGGAAGTGTCCCATTCCTCCAATGGTTTCAAGTAACTCGGAAAACCCCATCCTGCCTCTTCCCAGCCTCCAGCAGCAGTGGCTTCCCTGCCCTCAGTGCTTAGCTTTGGCATCTTGGACTGACTGCCTCCTAGCCCCAGTCAGATTTTAGTCAGCAGCCCTTGGGCATTTGGCATGAGGTTACTGCCTCTGGGGAAACTAGAACATTGGTACATTGTGTGTGGTACACACAGTCCTTGACTGAAGTTTTAAAGTATTTAAAAATTTTTATTGCTATTTTTTCTTTTTACTTACTTTCAAATATATCCTATCTCCCTCACCATCTCAAACAGACATCCCTCATAACAAAGAAGAAAAAGAAAGGATAGGGGAGGGAGAGTAGTTGAGCAAATCCAACCCCCACATCAGCTAAGTCTGACAGTATGTACAACCTCCTGCACCCATAGGCCCTCACTTCTACACAGTATTTAGAGGTTTTTGGAGTGTGGAGGGAGCTGTGCATATCTATATCTATCTATATGTAACACACATATGTGCGTCTATGTATGTGTATATATACATATGTGTATTTGTGCATATATACATACACACACACACACCTCCATGGCTAAGAACACATATTGACAAAATTCCTTTGGACTTAGCAGCAATACCCATTAATCTGTCACTCAAGCTCGTTCTAGCTATGCATTCCAAGTCCCAAGTTGCCTATGAGGGAAGGCACCTGATCTAATAAGCCTGTATTACCAATATATTATCACATGAGGTCATGTACTTAAAGCATTTTGCAGATATTAAAAGCACTATGTAAGGGCTTTTGGTACCAAGGTTGTGGAGTGAGGAAGGAACTTCCTGGAACCCTGTCAAATTCCCTTGCAAACAACCTGGAAAAATGCCCTGGAATTACATTGGGAGTGGGGAAGTAATTTGCCAGCACAACAGGACAGGTCTGTCTCACTGGAGTGGCAGAGGAGTTGGCCACATCCCAAAGTGCCAACAGGGAGGCTTTGTGCCTGGAGGAAATCCCCAAGTAAGGGCCCACTCTCCTGCCTGCAAGCAGTCTCAGATTAGCAACACATCAAGGCCCCATCCCCAGGACAGGAAAACTGAGAGGCCCTGTTGCGGTCTGAGAGATTGAGACCCCTCAAAGACTGGAGTGCAGGCCGGGTCATCTGGAATGAATTCACAGACTCAAGCATTCTTCAAGTCAAAGGGGCAAAGATTTGTTGTTACGCTTTTCAGTGGGCAAGGATTCTTAAGGAACCTGTGAGAGACTGAGGATGGAGCTAGGATTTATATGGAAAAGGGCATGAGAAAGGAATGCCAGGGACACTGATGAGGTAATCTAAAAGTCCAGGTGTCTTTGGGAGCTATAGATGAGAAAGTATAGGGAGTAGACCAGACAGGGAGGGAGATGACAGAGGTATGGATCTTTGGAGTCTGGCAGGAGGAAGAGTCCTCGGGCTGGCCAAGGAAAAAACTCCTTGGGCTGGGCAAGGCACCCCTCTCCCTCTGTCTTGATGAGAGAATGCTCTGCAGCAAGGGAAAGCATTCTCACAAGACAGGAACTTACTAAGGAATTGGGAGGCTTCCAGAGACATGATCAGAGGGCTGGGGCCTGAGCAGCCCAGCACTCTCTCACCCAGCTTTGTGTAGCTGGACTAGGAAGAGAGATAAGGGTCGTGCTGAGGCCTGTGCATGAATAACTGCTAGGCACAGTGTCCTTGGGCTGGAGAGTGGTTGTCAGAGACAGTGTTTCTGAGACTAGGGAAAAATTGGGGTCCAAGTACAAGCACAAGCACCCAAGCACCCCATCAGCCCCACCCACAGCAAAAGCCAGCAAGGAGACCCCTCTCCAGTGTAAGCCAGTAACCAGGTCCTGAAGCCCAGAACAAGCCAGCAGCCCAGGAGACAAGTCTCTAATCCCTGATTAGCAGCACAGCAAAGCCCTGCCCCGACTCTTGACCAGTAGCTAGAGCACACTCTGGGGCAAGGCAGAAACATAGCCCCACCCCAAGGCAGGCCAACAGGGACACTCCACCACCCCACCCCCACCCCCAGTTCAAGGCATCAGGAGGGCGCCAAGCCCCAGCACAAAATGCTGAAAGCAAGAAAACCATGGAACTAATAAATAAATAAAACTACAAGTGGTTTTATGAAAAAAACAACCATAAAATAGATAAACCATTGATTTATTTGATTTGAAAAGAAGAAAACCAAATTGCCAGTATCAAAATTGAAAGAAGTAAATTCACCTTCAAAGAAGAGGCAATTAAAACAATCATCAGGAAATATTTTGCCCAATTATACGCCAAAAAAATCTGATGATTTAAATGAAATGGATGAATATTTATAAAAATATAAATTACCCAGATTAATGAAGAGGAAATAGAATACTTAAATAAGCCCATTTTAGAAAAAGCAATTGAACAAGCCATCAACGAACTCCTTTAGAAAACAATCCCTAGGGCCAGATGGATTCACAAGTGAATTCTACCAAACATGTAAAGACCAATTAATCCCAATACTATATAAACTACTTGGAAAAATAGGCAAAGAAAGAGTCCTACAAAATTCCTTTTATGACATAAATTTGGTGTTAATGCCTAAACCAGGAAGAGTGAAAACAGAAAGAAAATTATAGGCCAATTTCCGTAATGAATATTAATGCAAAAATATTAAGCAAAATATCAGCAAGGAGTTTAAACCAATGTATCACAAGGATCACACAATATGACCAGATGGGATTTATACCAGGAATGCAGGGTTAGTTCAATATTAGGAAAACTATCAGCATAATTGACTATATCCATAACAAAACCAACAGAAATCCTATGATTATCTCAGTAGATGCAGAGAAAGCCTTTGACAAAATACAATACCCATTCATATTAAAAACACTAGCGAGCATGGGAATAAATGGAACTTACCTAAAAATGATAAGTAATATTTACCTAAGTGGTTAGCAAGCATTATCTGTAATGGGGATAAGCTACAAGTCTGTCCAATAAAATCAGAAGTGAAGCAAGGATGTCTATTATCACCACTATGGTTTAATATTGTACTAGAAATGCTAGCTGTAGCAATAAGAGAAGAAAAAGAAATTGAAGGAATTAGGGAAAAACATCACTCCTAGGAGATGATATAATGAGATGCTCAGAGAATCCTAGAGAAGCAACTAAAAAACTAGTTAAAACAATTAATAACTTTAGCAAAGTTTCAGGAAACAAAATAAACCCACATAAATCAGAAGCATTTCTGTATATTACCAACAAAGTCCAGCAGCAAGAGATAGAAAGGAACATTCCACCTAAAATAACTGTAGACAATATCAAATGCTTGGGAGTCTACCTGCCAAGACAAACCCAGGAATTATATGCACACAATTACAAAATACTTCACACTATAAAGTCAGAGCTAAACAGTTAGAAAAATATTAATTGGTCAGTGGTAGGTTGAGCCAATATAATAAAAATTATAGTTCTACCTAAATTAATCTACTTATTCAGTGTCATAGCAAAGTAATAAAAAATTATTTTATAGGGCTAGAAAAATAATAACAAAACTCATCTGGAAGAACAAAAAGTCAAGAATATCAAGGGAATCAGTAGAAAAAAATATGAGGAAGGTAGCTTATAGCCTTGCCAGGTTGCAAACTGTATTATAAAATGTTAATTATTAATACAATCTGATACTATCTAAGACATAGGATGGTAAATCAGTGGATTAGATCAGGTACTCAATACATTGTAGCAAATGACCATAGTAACCTAGTGTTTGATAAACCCAAAGATTCAAGCTGGGGGGGAAAAAAACTCATTATTTGACAAAAACTACAGGGGAAATTGGAAAACAGTATAGCAGAAACTAGATATAGACCAACATCTCACACCATACACCAAAGACAAGGTCAAAATGAGTACATGATTTAGACATAAAGGGTGATATCATAAGCAAATTAGGAGATCGTGGAATAGTTTACTTATCAGATCTATGAATAAGGGAAGTATTTATGACCAAACAAAAGATAGAGAGAATTATGAGGTGTAAAATGGATACATTTGATTATATAACATTAAACCATTATTGCACAATCGAAATAAATGCAACCAAAATTAGAAGGAAAGCAGAAAATGGGAAAACTTTTTTATAGCAAGTATCTCTGATAAAAGCCTCATTTATCAAACATATAGAGAACTGAGTCAACTTTCTAAGAATACAAGTCATTCCTCAGTTGATAAATGGTCAAAGAATAGGAACAGGTAGTTTTCAGATGAAGAATTCAAAGCTATTTTTAATCATATTTTTAAAAAAATGCTCTACTTCACTATTGATTAGAGAAATGAAAATTAAAACAACTCTGAGGTACCACCACACACCTATCAGATTGGTTACTATTACAAATAAGGAAAATGATGCATGTTGGAGGGGATTGGGATAACTAGGAAACACTAATGCATTGTTGGTGGAAATGTCAACTGATACAACCATTCTGGAAAGCAGTTTGGAACTATGCCCAGACAGGTATAAAACTGTGCATGTCCTTTGATCCAGCAATACCACTGCTAGGCCTGTAACACAAAGAGATTTTAAAAAGGAAAAGAACTTATTTGTACAAAAAATATTCATAGCAGCTCTTTTGTGGTGGCTAAGAATTGGAAATTGAGGGGATGCCCATCAATTGGGGAATGACTGAACCAGTTGAGATATATGATTGTGATGAAATATTATTGTTCTATGAGAAATGCAAGCAGGATGCTTTCCAAAAAAAACCGGGAAGACTTACATGAACTGATAAAAAGGGAAGTGAGCAAAACCAGGAGAACACTGTATACAGTAACAAGTAATACTGTATGATAAAGAACTGGGAATAACGGCTATTCTTAGCAGTACAATAATTCAAGACAATCTCTGAGGACTCGATGAAAAATGCTATCTGCCTCAAGAGAAATGATAGCTGTCTGAATACAGACTGATGCAAACCATTTCTCTTTTTCTTTCTTCCTGCATGATATCATTAATGTAGAGGTGTTTCACATGATCGTACATATATAACCTATATCAGATTGCTTATTGTCTCGGGGAGGGTGAGGGAGGAAGGGATATGAATTTGAACTCAAAACTTTAAAAAATGAATGTTAAAAATTGTTTTTCCATGTAATTGGGGAAAAGTAAAATATTATTAAAAGGAAGCAAAGCCCTATATAAATATTAGCTATTATGATACCATTTTAAAGATGAGGAAACTGAGGGTTATGGAGGTCAAGTGGCTTGTCCATAGGAGCAGAGGGGGTAAGTAGCATCACTGAAGCTCAAACTCTCTTCTCCTATCTTCAAATTCCATGTTCTTTCTCTTTTAATTCAAGTCAATTATCTGTCAATACCTGTGCTTAGCCTTATCTACAAACCTGAAGATTGGTGCTTTTGTGAAAGGCTTCAACTCTTTTTGTCTATTTTGGTCTAAAACTCCATAGACTCAACACCCGTTGACTGCTTGGACCAAGTGAGTTTCCTGGAATTTAGCTCCTATGTTCTCTGGTGGGAGGGCTTGCCAAGCTCATTTCAAGTCTGATCATCCGTATTTGGTGTCCACCTGCCACCCAACTCACCTGTAGCCCCAACAAGCTGTAGCACGCACAGTGGCCACACTCCCAGCAAAACCATCTCAGCAGATGAGCTGATCCAGGCTGGAGGTAATCTATAGGCCTCAAACCCATTGTTGAGTTGGGGGATGTCTGCTCCAACCTTGTGAAGGCTTCACCTGGTAGACTAGGCGGATGAGAACAATTTGTTCTAACGGCCACGAAGGTGGAGGACACTGTGGAATACTTAGACCTTGATCAAACATCAAAGACACCAAGGTCATCCACTGCACATCCCAAGCAGTCTCCAGGCGTTTTGACCTTTGTCTTGCCACTGGACTTCAGTGACTGTTAGAGAGTGAGGCTGCCTTTGTGCAACTTTGCGTCACTTAAATCTAATTCATGCACAAGTCAAGACATCACCTGTGTGATCTTTGAAAACAAGGGACAAACGACAACACGTAAAACCATGAATCTTTATTATATATAACTTGCATTTTCTTTCAGGCGGTAATAAATTTAACGCAATTTTCAAAGCTGTCTAGCTTGTCTGTATCTCCCTCTGGCCTTCCTTCTGTTTCTTTGAATATTTTAATATTTCAATAAACCTCTTTATTTCTTTTTCTGGTAAATCAATCACTTTTCTGTACTCAGAATATGTGTTGCTTCACACATATAATACATGATAATATTCCGTTACATTCATGTGACAGCTATGTGTCACCGTATATACAGCACTGGCCCTCAAGTCAGGAACATCTGAGTTCAAATCCAGCCTCAATCCAGCAGCTGTGTGACTCTGGGAAAATCATTTAACCTGTCTACATCAGTTTCCTTAGCTGTAAAATAGGGATTATAATAGCAACTCCCTCCCAGGATTTTTCTGAGGATAAAATGAGATCTATCTTTAATGCATTTTGTAAACCCTAAAGCATTGTACAAATGCCAGCTCTTATTATATATCACAGTTCATTTGTCAATCTATGGGCATCTACTTTGTTTCCAGATCTTTGTTACTATAAGGCAAGTGCTGTTATAAGCATTTTGTATGCGGGACCATCATGGTCCTGTACACAAATATGCAGTATCAACATACACTATCATTGTGACAATGTAAATGGTAAGAACAAACACCCCAAAAGGATCAAAAATGGACATTGCCGCTTGACTCCAAAGAAGCGCCACGAGAAGGCAGTCGCCCTCTCCTACTCTTCTGCAAAGCCTAAAGTCCAGAGAAGCAGAGCATTGCATGGAGTTCCAGATTGCTTTTGAGGTTGCCATTGGTTATGCTGACTTTTTTCTTCTTCCTTACCTTTTAAAAAATAAAACTTTGCCATAAGGATCTCTCTCTGGGAGGGTAAGAGGCACCTGAGTTAAATTTAAGCAATGTTAAAAGCAAAAGATATCCATAAAATTTTATTTTTTTATAAGGAATTGGAAGATAATTTAAAGATCATTGAATCTCGGGGCAGCTAGGTGGTGCAGGATAGAGCACCGGCCCTGAAGGCAGGAGTACCTGAGTTCAAATCCGGCCTCAGACACATAACACTTCCTAGCTGTGTGACCCTGGGCAAGTCACTTAACCCCATTGCCTAGCAAAAAAAAAAAAAGATCATTGAATCTAACCTCTTTGTTTTACTGATGTAGAAACCTTAACCTAGCTCAGTTATATGATTTGCCCCAGGTCAGATAAAAAGGAAGTTGCTGGGGCAGTACTGGAAACCAAGCCCTGAGACTTCAGACCTGGTGTTCTGGTTCCGGTTCCCTCCAGCCTAACCAAGGATTGAAGCCTTTCTTGTAAATGAAACATCCTCCAGGAGGTTCTACTGAAAGGCAGCTGGGGGTTCCAATCCTGCCTCAGACACTTCCTAGATTCACCATCTGGGCAAGACATTTAACCTCTTTGGCCTTGAATCTCTTCCTCTGTAAACTGAGATTGGATTCAATGACCTCAGAGATCTCTTCCATTGTTAAGGCTATAATCCTTTTAGGAAAAAAAAATTTCTTTTATTGAAAGTTATTTTTATGTTTCATGTAGCAGATATTTTTAAAAATTTAATCTACCCCTCCCACTATACCCAATGCCCTCTGAGAAAAATTTTAAGAGACCACAACAAACAGATCCCTCTATACACAGTTTGGAAAGATAAAGTCCACCTTAGGCATATCGGAAAACACCTATTTCTTTCGGCATTTTAAATTCATCCCTTCTCTGTCAGTAGATAAATGAAGTTACCATCTTCCCTCCTTTGAATTTTTTCTTAGAGTTGTGTTGATCAAACTTCTAATGTCTTTCAAAGTTGCTGCTGCTGATTTTACAGGTTGAATAGATTGGAGCACCAAGATTTAAATCAGGAAAACCTGAGTTCAAATCAGGCTTTAGGCACTAAATCATTTTGTGACTCTTGGCAAGTCATTAAACCTCTTTGCGTCACTTTCCTCGTCTATAAAATGAGCTAAAGAAGGAAATGGCAAATCACTCCAGTATCTCTGCCCCCTCCCCCAAACCCCAAGTGAGGTCACAAAGAGTTGGACACATCTGAAAAATACTGAACCACAAAAAATAACTTAGAAAGGCTTAGTCATGCACATCTACTCTTCAAAAAATTATTGCTGTTATTGTATACAATGCTCTCCTGGTTCAGCTTGTTTTACTCTTCATTATGCCATGTGTGTCTCTCCATGTTTCTCTAAAATCAACCTGCTTGTCATTTCTTACCTCACTGTAGTAGTCCACATACTTTGGCATCCTAATTGTGTGTAATGTGTTTCCTCATCCTCCTATTTCTTCTAGTGCATCCTCTCCTACCTCATCCCTCAAGCCTTTCCCCACTTCTTTTGACATTATCAAAACACGGCAGAACTATCTTTCAGTTTTCTGCCTCATTTGACTTTCCACTATGACCCCTTATGATATTACGGTTCTGAAAGCAATCTATTATCATCCTTCCTCCAGTAGAAGAAAAGCAGTTAATCCTTATGAAGTCTCTTCTGATTTACTTTTGTTTATCCCTTTATTTTTTCTTAATTCCCATATTTATATATCTCAGTTCTTTTTCAGATTTTTTTTTTCTTTATGAGTAATTGAAAGTCTTTTATTTCATTGAAGATCTACTTTTTTTAAAACTCACTTTCACTGGATGCATTGTTCTTGGTTATAGACTTTTATCCTTTGCCTTTTGGAATATCTCATCTCATGTTCTCTACTTTTTTATACTGATAGCTGATAAAACTTGTGAAGCTCTGACTGTGGTTCTTCAGTATTTGAATTCCTTTTGGCTGCTTGAAGTATTTTTTTTAAGGCAGTTGGGGTTAAGTGACTTGCCCAGGGTCACACAGCTAGTAAGTGTCAAGTGTCTGGTTTGAGGTTGGATTTGAACTCAGGTCCTCCTGACTTCAGGGCTGGTGCTCTATCCACTGAGCCACCTAGCTGCCCCAAGTAATTTTCTTTTATCTAGAAGCTCTGGATTTTGGCAATGATATGCCTCAGGGTTTTCATTTTGTGGTTTATTTCAGGAAGTCATCAGTGGATTTTTTTTTTCTATTCCCACATTGCCCTCTTATTCAAATATGTCTGGGTATTTTCCTTAATGATTTCCTGCAGTATTATATCTAGGTTCTCTTTTTTGGTCATAGATTTCAGGTAATCCAATGGTTCTTGTTACTTCTCTTTGATCTGTTTTCTTGAAGTCAGTTTTGTATATGAGATACCTGACTTTTCTATGATTTCTTTTTAATCTTTTGGCTTTGGTTTTTAATAATTGTTATCTTCTGGAGTAATTAACTTCTATTTGGTCTATTCTGATGTTTAAGGACTTTTCTACTCAGGTAATGCTTTTCTATATTTTTGGTGAGGTTTTTATGCCCTAATAAATGATCACTTTTTGTGAAGGTGTAATTTACAACTGAGCAAAAGATATACTCCTTTCTATTCCCATTTAATATTATCCAGAGATCAATCATACGGTTTAAAATTCTATTCATCTTCTTAACTTCTTTCTTGTCTATTTTATGGTTAGATTTATTTAGGTTTTGGGGGCAGCTAAGTGGCACCATCTCTGGAGTCAGGAGGACCTGAGTTCAAATATGGCTTCAGACACTTGACACTTACTAGCTGTGTGACCTTGGGCAAGTCACTTAACCCCAATTGCCCCCCCCAAACAAAAAAGACTTATTTAGGTTTAAGAGGGGTAAATTGAGGTTCCTCCTCTCAACTAATACTGTTTTACTATTTTCTCCTATAACTCATTTAAGTTTTCTTCATGAATGTGGATGCTATTGATATTAATTCATCTTCTATAGTACCTTGTATCAAAATTCAGTTTCTCTGATTACCTCTCTTAATTACATCTATTTTTGCTTTTCCTTTGTTGGAGATCTTGAATGCTACCCAAGCCTTGTTTAATTTAGATAAAGCATAAGAGATTCTGCTCCAGTCCCTTATTTTAACTCTCTGTATATCTTTCTGTTTCACGTGTTATCTCTTGCAAACAACATATTATTATATTCTGATTTCTAATCCATTCTGCCATCCCCTTTTGTTTTATAGATAAGTTCATCCCCCTCACGTTCACAATTATGATTGCTAACTGTCTTCATCGTATTCTTATTTTACTCATCTTTCTTGTTTCCCTCCTCATGTTCCCTCCCCAAAATTTTGTTTTGCTTCTGACCATTGCCTCCCTTAATCTACCTATCCCTCCCTTTCTGGTAGCCCCTTCCCCTCCTACTTTCTGTTGGGTAAGATGAATTTCAATACCCGGCTGTATGTGGGTATAGCTGTGTATGTACCAGTATTCTCCCCTCTTTGAGTCAGTCGATATGAAAGTAACATTCAGGTGTTGCCTGCTCTCTCCCCTCAACAATTTTCCTTTCCATTATAAAAATGCTTCCTTGCATGCCTCTTTTGTTTGAGATAGTTCCCCATTCTTCTCTTTGCTTGCTCCTTCTCCCAATGCATCCCTCCTTTTCATCCTTTCACTGTTCTTTGGAGATCATATCAACATAATAGACTCACATGATGCCCTCTAAGTAGACTCCTTCTAAATGCCATAATCATGACAAAGTTCCTAGGGGATACATGTATTATCTTCTTTCATAGGAACATAAACAATTTAAACTTATGAAGTTCCTTATGTTTTTTTTACTCATGTTTACCTTTTCATTCTTCTCTTACTTCGTGTGTGTGTGTGTGTGTGTGTGTGTGTGTGTGTGTGTGTGTGTGTGAGATTTACTATTCATCTCTGGTCTTTTCATCAGGAATGCTTGAAAGTTTTCTATTTCATCAAATGTCTATTTTTTCCCTGTAGGATTATACTCAGTTTTGCTGGCCAGTTTATTTTTTATTGGAATTCTATGTCCTTTCCTAGCCCTCTGCTCCTTTATAGTGGTAGCTGCTGAATTTTATGTGGTCCTGACTACATTGTCACTGTATTTGGATTATTTCTGTCTGATTGCTTACAGCATTTTATTCTTGATCTGGGAGGTCTGGAATGTGGCTATAATATTCTTAGGAATTTTGATTTTAGGCCTTCTTTCAGGAGATGATCAGTGGATTCTTTAAATTTCTAATTTACCTTCTGATTCTAAGATATGCCATGATATGGCAATTTTCCTTTATAATTTCTTAAAGTATTGCATCTAGGCTTTTTAAAAATTATGTCTTTTAGGTCATCCCATAATTCTTAAATTATCTCTCTTTAATCTATTTTTCAGGTTAGCTGTTTTTCCAATGAAATATTTCACATGTTCTTATATTTTTTCAGTCTTTTGCCTTTATTTTTGCTTGCTGTCTCATGGAGTCCTCAGCTTCCACTTGAGCAGTTCCGTTTCCTTTGTTTGTTCATTTTTTAAAAATTTGTTTTATCACCAATCTATAACCACAACATTTCTACCTTGGAGAGAGATATGTCCAAACTGGCCTATTCACCTCATACTCCTAGACATGAATCAATACCCCTAGGATCATCTGGGGTAACATTTATGGGAATCCTGAAGAGGAAAGCTATCCTATCACAATTGGGAGTGGGAGACTTAACATTTTAAAACAATAGTCACTTACTGTACCAAAACCTTTCAAATGACTAGATTCTTTGATTTAATAATTCCCTCCTGGCTTGAAAGGATTTCCTCTTTGTGATCAATATCTTCATCTTATACGTAGGAAAAGACTGCCCTTGGCTGGGTCCTGGTGTCAATCACTTCAGGAGACTGGTGAGGCAATCATCTTATCTAAGCCAACTCAATTCGTTCTAATCCAAAAAAAGGATTTATTTGAAGGATGATTTCACTAACAGAAATCACCACAATAAAACATGATGCAAAGAAGGAGAATGGAAACAAATTTGTTAACCAACTCCAAAAACTGTTTTTACTTCACTTGGGGTTAATTCCATGCAAGTCTGATAGAAACGTGCATCTAAAATTACAAAAATAAACCATGATAGCTCACATTGTTCTGTGGAGTCGAAACCAGGAAGGACAGCAGATGCAGAGTCCAGTAATATATGATATAATGTCTATGCTATCTATTTGTGGATATAATATCCATAAAGCACTTGGCAAATATTAAATTGCTACATAAAAGCTAGGTATTTTTATCATTATTATTGTTGTTATCATTGATCTTTTTGGACAGAGCCTAAGAAATGCTGACATATAAGGTGAGGACAAACTCCATCACTTCCCTATTGCCCTAGGATAAAACATAAATGCCTCAGTTTATCTTTTAGTTTTTTTAGTTTTTATTCATTTTGAACTTAAATACAAAATGAGAAAAGAAAAAAAAAGAACATTGCCATGTACACAGTAGAACATAAGAGGTGATTCAGTCTAAAACAATACATTCAAATTTCATGAAAATCCACGTAATAAATCCTACACATCGTTTTCAAAGCAACCCAGCTTTTCTGTGCTTCCTTCTGTGCACTTTTTCTTTTGCTGTATTTTCTCCATTAAATAGTGTTAACATATTTTTCTTTGTTACCCCATCTAAACTGTTTTGTCTTCTCACTTCCATCTCTTGGAGTCCCCAGCTCCCTTCAAGACCGAACACTTCAAATGGCCTCCCTAGCTGTTAGCCTCCTCACTCCTCTAGTCACTTTATATTCATATGTATATAGGCTGTGTTTTCTTATCTGTGAACATGTGTACACCCAGCAGAATGTAAGTTCTTTGAAGGCAGGGACTGTCTTGATTTTATATGTGTCTCCCCAGTATCTAGTAACATATTGAAAATACCTCTGGCACATGCAGCTATGTGATGATGAGCAAATGAAATTCCAGTCCTCCAGACCACAGCCCAAGGCTGCCAATTGCAAACGGTTACTAATCTTCATTAAAGGTGGGATGTGGAGGAACTTCCACACTGGGAGTTCCCTGCACTCAGTTTATCTTTGAAAGTCCAGCTCAATGTAGCCCCAACTTATCTTTCTAATTTTATTGGACATTATTCCTCATTCTTCACTCTGTGAACCAAACTGGCCCTCTCTCTGCTTCTCACACGCTGCTACATCGCTCATCTCTTTGCCTTGCTACTGACCGTATCCTGTATCTGGAACGCCCTCCATCCTCATCCTGTAGCTAGAGCCCTTCTCTTTGTGAATATGCAGCTCAAACATCACTTTCTACACGAAGACATTCCAGTTTCCTTAGATGACACCTCTCATGCCACAGCGTGAATGGCCCTAGTCTAGACCTTGGTCTTTACCAGTCTATGGTTTAGAAAGGAGCTGACGCCCCCATTCACTCTGCCTAAATTCATACACATCTTTCTACGTGATAATTATTCAGGTTTCATTTTGCCTCTTTTGGAGAAACATTGATCCTGCTCAGACGACAAAGAAGGAAGTAGCTGTTGATACCAAGCAGCAGACCTGCACGAATCTCATTAGTGCCCTTTGGGCTCCACCATGTCCCAGAATAACTTTGCTTCAGCATTTTCTACTGTAGGTTCAGACCTGATGGGGACCTTTGGTGAATATATCTTCTAGCGGAGCCCTCACCGTTCCAAGATTTCGGGGCCTGAGGTGGTTGCGTGGAGGGCCCAGCCACAGAAGACTTGGCACAAAGCCCCGCAAAACAGATCAGGTCAACCTGTACCTCTGTGTTCCAGACTGTCTTGCTTCCTGTCCCGATATGAACTGAAGGCTTAGTGCTTTTCCTCATGGCTGCTGACACACATTAGCCAAAAAAAAATTTGCTCAGTAAATATTTATACACTAATACCAACTTCTTGAGTGAGGCAATTGTGGGAATTGACTGAACCCCACTGACTCCATCTTATGATTCGATTCTGGAGCTACCTCTGTTCCCATTCTACTCAACTATGGGTCTAGTCCAATCTCTGCCTTGGAAGAAAACTTTATTGCGTTGTTTGAACCTAGCCCTGCATGGGTGGGATGCACCCACCACTGCCTGGTGCATAGAGACCTTTACCTCAGGATCTAGATTATGCTGCCCAGAAACCCAGTTAGATCTGAAAATAGATGCAAAGAGTTTTCTCACAATTATACATCTCAACCCTTATGTTTGTCGGAAAACTCGCCCTGTACTAGTTAATTAGTTATTGTTTCCATGGTCAGACACTTGGGGGGGGGTGGCCCTTTTTCTGATTTCAGGGAATTGTGCCTGTTTGCTCTCCTACTCCCAATTCAAAAAGCCCCTAATCTTTCCTCCAATTAGAAATATGATTTCCTAATTTTGTCTCCTGATTAATTGTTTTCTTTTAATTAACTGGTCTTTTTATTAATAGCTTTTAATTCATAAAAAAATCTGTCTGGCCCCATGCCAATAGGGGTACAATGCCAAGTTGGGCCTGGCCCTAGTTGGATAGGTAATGAGCATTCATTGCTTAATCAGTAAATATGCTCAGAAGTTCTAACCCTTGTTTCCTCAATTATTTCAGATTTCGCCTGTCACATGAGTTGCCAGATCCTAACACCGTCTCAGCAATGGCCAAGAACTTTGGAGCGTAAATTCACTCACAGGAGTGACTGATGATCACAGAATCTCTAAGCTGGAAGGCACTTTAGGAGACAGCTAGTCCCTCACAAATCTGCACAGGAGTCCCCCTCCAACAGTCATGGGAGGTGTTCATCCAGCGTCCTACACGGAGGCAAGTGTAGCCACATAGACAAAACATTGTGCTCAGCTTTGTCCATTGCAGAAGACACAATTCTTAAGAGGTCGTGCCGCTCATGACACTTTTGTGCATAGACTAGAGTGCAGCCTGGTCCTGCCCTAGGTCCTCCTACCTGTGCCACAAAGACATCTAGGTCTTCTCTCTAGTTCCACCCCTACTCCTGATTCAGGCTGATCCCCTTGGCCAACAGAGAAGTAATTTGGCTTTTGGGTCCTGACATGCGTGTCTTAAGGAATCAGTCTCATCACACATGTATGTCTTAGTCCTCTTTCTTTCATTGTTTGAGACTCAAGACACATGCTCTTGCACAAAAAACAAGTTGATGAAGGATATCCATTGTCCCAATTGTGCTATCCTGTTGCCTAAACAATGTATAATTCTTGGTCACAAATATTTGTACCCTGCCTGTGTACAGAGCTTGGCTCAGTTGACCAGGATGAAGGAATGGGCTATAGGTTGTGTGTTAGAACTGGAAAAGCCCTCAGAGGCCATCTCACCCAACTGCCACCTCATTATACAGATGAGGAAACTGAGGCCCAGAGAGTTAATTGACCTTGATTAAGGTCACACAGGTAGCAAATGCCAGAACCAGGATTGGGTCCTGGTCCTCCGACACCAGAGCCAACACACTTTCCACTGTACCAGTCCATAAGTCACTGATCACTACTGTCTCGGAGAACTTATGGAAAATAACCAACAGGTTGGGGAGTCCTCCTACATTCATGGATAAGACTCGAGCCTACACTGGCCTGAGAGCTGGTGATGTGCTGGTGAATTTAATGGATGGGTTTTTATGCACTGTTGGGCAAAATGACCACATGCTTGAGATTGCAGAGCCACTGCCAATCAGTCAGTCGGTCCAGTAGCATTTATTAATCACCAACTTTGTGCCAGGCCCTAGACTAAGGGCTGTCCAAGACTCAAAATGGAAGAGCTTAAAGGGGGAAAATAGAGGTTTCTGGGAGAATGTGGCATTGAGAAAGCCTGCTTGGCAAAGCTGCTTCAAAGCCCTCCTAAGTCCTTCTTTTCACTCACTTTGTCCTGTACAGAGAAGTTTCTGCTTTGTAATATAGGATGCTGCCATCAGTCCCCAAGAGGGCTGGTTATGCCTCTGGGGCCATGCCAGCTCTACCAGGGCCTTCTGTCAGAACTAACTGGATTTCATCCACAGCTAAGAGCTCAGAAATGCTATTACCTGTGCCCTGAGCCAGGCCATTAGTAGCTGGTAATAGCTGGTATCTATATAGAGCTCTATGATTTCCACAGCCTTTTCCATATCTTATCTCACTGGGTTTTCACAACAAGCCTGGGAGGTAGATGCCATTATCTCCAGTTTGCAGAAGAGGAAATTGAACCTGAGGACAGTTAGTCAAAGTTCATGCAGATTCTATGATCCTCTGGACATGCTGGGCACCAGCTCCAGAAGGCTGTAAGGAGTCACTGACCAGTGCCCCTAGTGATCCCAAGGCTCTGGAGCTGCTACATTCCCAGGACAGCCTTGAAGTCTGCCTCTTAGTACCCCTAGTTTTCTTCAAGCTCAGGGCAGGCACCACCCTCTAAGTGGCACCTTTCAGCTGCTACCACCCCTTTGTGGCTCCCTCCCCACCCCTCCCAATGGTGTCGTATGTATTTTGGGTCTAGTCTGTACACATTCCTGTGTGCTCATGTTACTTCCCCTCATGGAAGGAAAGCTCCTTCAGGGCAGGGACTGTTTGCAAGTGTGGCACTGTTTCCAGTGGCTGGCACAGGGACGGCACAGGGTAGGCCTTTTAGAATGCTTATTGGCTGATTGTCTAATTAATCAGAATGCCTTGGGTGAGTGCAAGCTACCTGTCAGGTTCCCTTCACAGGCCCAAGTTTATTTCTAGTCTGGATGAATCAAGTATGAGTGCCCTCCAAGCATTCCAAGAAGGCCAAGGTGGGGAATGTTAGTAGATCTTCCATTTAAAGAGCATTTTGTTCTTTAAGCATTGAGGACATGAGCCTTTATGTTACATGGTGCCCCTTTCAACAGAATCCACCTGGAAAATTCTCCCAGGAATTTAGCTCATGAACATCTTGGTATCCTGAGCTCTTTCCAAGATTCATTTCACAGGCCATCTCCCGGAGAAGGCCTTTTCTGATACCTCCACCGGTGACACAGTAGGCAGAGTGCTCTGCCTGTGGCGTCAGGGGGAACTGAGTTCAAATCTAGCCTCAGACACTTAACAGTTGTGTTACCCTAGGCAAGTCATTTGACCCTGTTTACCTCAGCTTTCACAGCTATGAAATGAGATGGAGAAGGAAATGGCCAAGCAGCCGATCTTTGCTAAGCAAACCCCAAAGGGATCACAAAGAATCAGCATGACTGAAAAATGACTGACTGGGAACAGACTAAGTATAGGGGTGGGAGACAGTGAAGAATTGGAAGTGGCACTTGGGTTGGAAGTCTTAGTGACTGGGAGGATTGTGTTTGCCCTCAAGAGTAATAGTGAAGAAGAAGACTGTGGGAAGGTGGTGGAATAAGACGGAAATAATTCTCCCACAAATAAGGATTGCCTCAAAGTGAACTTTGATCAGCAGAAATAATTAGAAGTTGTGGTAAAGCAGTGGTCCTCCTAAGACACCTGTGGAAGGCCTTAGGAAAGCCTGGACCTGCTCGGGTGGGGATTTGGCTTGGCGGAAGTGCAAGTCCCTTTGGGCAGACTCCACTGAAGCAGTAAACAACCAACCTTGGGCAGCTGTGTCAGAAAATGTCATCTCTGCTCCAGGGACTTTTGCCTCATGGACAATGTCAGGGTCAGACGACTGATCGGGGAAGATCACAGGACCGTCATTTGTCACCTGATGCCAGGCTCAAATGTGCTGACCAGACTCAGTCCAGAACTGTGGCTGTGGGTGAGGAGCAGTGAGCACACACCCACTAAGTGCAGTAGCGGGGGAGGGGAGGGGGGAGGGAATCTTACTGGCTGTGAGCACCTGCAGCAGGGCACAGTCCCTGGTTTTTGGTTCCAGTTCAGGCGCATGGGCTGAACTCTGCAACCACAGGAGGGACCAAAGTGAACAAGAGTTTGGCTGGAAGTCCAAGCTGTGGCTCAGGGGCACAGAGAGGTGTCCAAGGTCAGGCCCATACAGAGATCAGAAAACAACGACATGAAAAATCTGAAGCCTGAGTCATCATTGCCCTCACCTTGGGACTAGAACCTGACTGTAATAATAAGCCACTAAAAATAATAATGATGAGTGAAAAAAGGAGAAAGAACCCAACTATAGACGGCTACTCTGGGGATAGAGAAGACGTGGATTTGTACTCAGAAGAAGATAGTGAAACTTAAAACACCACTCCTACTTCAAAGAAAAATGTGAATGGTCACAAGCCCCAAAAGAGCTCTTGAAAGAGCTTAGGAAGGACTTTAAAATCAAATAAGAGGCTGAGGAAAAAATTAGGGAAAAAGTTAGAGCAATCCAAGAAAATCAAGAAAATTATGAAAAGAAAGTCAACCAATGGAAAAAAGAGATTCAAAAACTCAAGCAAGAAAACAACTCCTTAAAACCTAGAATCAGGCAGAGGGAAGCTAATGGCATTGTAAAACACCAAGAAAAAATAAAAATCAAGTCAAAAGAATGAAAAAATAGAAGAAAATGTGAAACATGTCAGTAGGAAGACAAGTGATCTAGAGAACAGATCGAGGAGAGACACTATGAGAACTGTTAGACTACCTGAGAGGTATAAGTAAAAAGGCTAGATATGATGTTACAAAAAATGATTACGGAAAATTGCCCTGAAGTTCTAGAACAATGGGGGTAAAATAAATTTTTTTTAATCCCTGGATTGCTGCTAGAAAGAGATCCCACACCGAAAACTTTATAGCCAACTTTCAAAGCGCCCAGGATAAGGAGAAAATACCATAAGCAACAAGGGAAAATAACAATTTAAATATTGTGGAGCTAGTATAAAGCTAACCCAAGATTTAGCAGCTTCTACATTAAAAGATGGAAGGGCTCAGAAAAATATATTTTGAAAAGCAAAGAAACTGGGTTTGCAACCAAGAATAACTTGCCTGGCAAAGATGAATATAACATGGAAAGAAAAAAAATCAAACATTTAATGTTTTTAGGTATTTGTGACAAAAAGACCAGAACTCAATGGAAAATTTGATGTATGAGATCCAGGAGAAACATAAAGTAATCATTAAAGATTGATTATAAGGGACTCAATAAGGTCAAACTGTTTACTTCTTATATGGGAAAATGTTATCTGTACTCCTAAGAATTCTATCATTATTTGGGGAGTTGGGAAGAGCATACATACATAGAAGGCTTGGAGTTGAGTTGAGTATGATGGGATGATTCCAAGAAATAAAATCGGTTAGGGAGAGGTAAAATGGAGCAACCACATACAAACAAGTGTGAATGGAAGAACTGTTACAGTGGAAGTAGGTGGGGGTGAAGGGCTGGTGGTGCTGGAAACTTATTCTCACTGGAACTGGGTTAAAGGGAATAACATATACATCTAGAAAGTTATAAAAGTCTTCTAAATTTATAAATAGGAGGGCAAGGGGACAGGAGGAGGGAGGGACTTTTAGAAAGGTATATAGATTAAGAAGTTGGAGATGTTACCATATGGGCTAAAATGATGGAAGGGGGAAATGACAAATATTAGAAGGGATGAATCTGTTTCAGTCCTTAGGGCAAGAACAGTACATTTTGCTCCCTAGCAATCCGGGTGGAGGCTTAGTGATTCTGCTTCTGGAAATGAAAGATGATGTCAGTGAGCTTACTACAAAAACCTCTTCATTGGCTGCAAAACCAGAACTCAGTGTGCATTCCTAAGGCTTAAAGAGACAATAGCCTATATGGGCTACACGTAAAATCCTCTGATTCTTGAAGCTCTTTGTATGCGGGGCCCTTCCTCCCTTTACGATCTTCTTAGAATTCACTCCTTTCCATATCCTCTATGACCCAGCTTACACGCCTACCTGTTGCCCCTCAAACCTGGCACTCCTTCTCTTGACCCTCTGCCTGGCTTTCCCCTGCGCCTGGAATACTCCCTTTCCTCACCTCTGACTCCTAGTTTCTCTAGCTCCCAACAAGGCTCAGCTCAAACATCTGCTCCATCCCACTCCTCGTCTCTTCCTTCTGAGAGTTCCTTGTGTTACATTGTGAATATCTTCTGTGTTGTCTCCTGTGTTACTATGTGGACTCCTTAAGAATAAGGGCCATGCTATCGTCCTTTTAAGTATCCCCACTGTGCTCAGTGTCTGGCACGTAGTAGGGGCTAAATCACTGCTTTTTGACACACTGACTGGAGAGGTCCATGAAAAGGCGTTGGTTGATTCTGCTAAAGTTGCCAGAGAGCTCTCCTAAATGTGGAAAAATGAGCCCCAAAAATATAAAGAGTAGCTGTGTGACCCTGGGCAAGTCACTTAACCCCATTTGCCTCAGTTTCCTCATCTGTAAAATGAGCTGGAGGACAAAATGGCAAACCACTCCAATATCTTTGCCAAGAAAATTCCAATGGGTTACAAATAGTCAGAGATGACTGAAAAATTACTGAATAACAACAAGAAAGCTGAAACAGCTGTGTCAGGAAGTCGTACATTCCCACTTTGCTGGAGGTCTTCAAGAAGAGTCTGGTTACTTCTTGATTATGTTATATATTATATATTCCTGACAATCCTTGAATGCACAGGATTCACTTTTTGATGTGGGTTCGACTCGATGACTCTGCAGTCCCTTCCAACTCTGAGATCTGGAAACCAATAAACAAAGGAACAGAAATACAATATTTTTTTTTCTTGGCTATGTGATGCTTCATTGCCTTCTGAGGGTCACCACCCTCACCAGACAAACACTCCTCCATCTCGAAAGTGATCTCTCCAACTGTCATTTTCCACGACCTACTTCTCCACCCCACTAGAGCGAAGTACCCACGATCTAGCCAGCACCAACCAGTGTTCTACTGCCATCTTCTCAGCTCTGACATTTCATTATCCGATCGTAGTCTGTTATCGTTCCATCTCTTGCTCATCCTTCCAACGCCAAACCTTGCTCTTTGTCTTCACTGAAACTTCCGGGCCCTTTACCCTTTAGGTCTTTGCCACATTATCATCCTTGCGCTGGCTACACTCTCCTCCCTTTCTCCTCTTGATCACTTGGTGAACCAGTCCAGTCCTGCCCTGCCCTCTTCTCTTGAATCCCTTTATCCTGTCATTGATATTTCTCTGCCAAGGCTCAGCCTTGATAACAGCAATGATAGCTAACATCTGTTGCTCTTCTTGAGTTGTTTCAGTCGTGTCTGACTCTTTGTGACCTGATTTGGGTTTTCGTGGCAAAGATACTAGAATGGTTTGTCACTTCCTTCTCCAGCTCATTTTACAGATGAGGAGCTAAGGCAAAGAGGGTGAAGTGACTTGCCGAGGATCACATAGCTATGAAGTGTCTGAGGCCAGGATTGAACTCAGGACTTCCTGACTCCAGGCTGGCATTCTTTCCACTGAGCCACTTAGCTGCCCATAGCTAACATTTACATAGCATTTACTGTGTGCCGGGCATTGTGCTAATTACTCTGCAATTATTATATCTTTCTATTGTCACAACAACCCTGATATGTAGGTACTATTATTATCCTCATTTTACAGATGAAGAAACTGAGACAAACCAAGGTTAAGTGACTTGCCCAAGGTCACCCAGCTAGCAAGTGTCTGGAGTTGGATTTTAACTCAGTTCTTCCTGACTCCATGCCCAGCTCTCTGTCATCTGCTCCATCAAACTGCCTCTACTAATGGGATTACTCTTATAATCTGTTCCCTTTACTCTACTCTCTGGTGCTGAATAAAGCTGGAGAAAATCATGAAACCATGCTAACTGAATCCACCACAAATTTATATTATATAATCTGACCTGGCCCCTCACTATGGCCAGAAAATAATTTTACGCTTTTCTAATCAATCCCATTCAACACAGTGACTTTTCCAAACCTTTTCATCGCTCTTCAAGTCTTCCACAATTCCTCCTCTCCCTCCCAACTCACTAGTCTCATAGTTCACTGAAAAAAAAGGAAGGCATTTGAAGATTCACTTTTTCCCCCTGTTCCCATCACTGCCATGCTTCTGCCACAATCTTCTCCTTCACCAGTTTCACCAGAAGTAGGTGGCCCTTCTCCTCGCCATGGCAAACTTCTCTTCATGCACAAGCAATCCTATTTCATCCCATCTCCTCTAGCAGATTGCAGTCTCTGTTGTGACCACTTTCTTGCCAGCGGCCCGTGGGAGTGGTGCAAGACAGAGTGGTGAAAGAAAAACAGGGAAGGGAAAATGGAGAAAGAAAAGTCGGGCTAGGCAAGTCTGAGATTAATGCTCAAGACTAGTTTATTTCAGGAGTTTTCTGATTATATGCCCCTAGAAAACAGCTTTGTACCATGAGAAATGATCTACAAGTGCTAATTAATAACATACACAGACTAAGCAGCTAAAGATCCTCACTTTCTCATGAGAAAGTAGTTTTAATGCCGAAATTCATGTCTATTGTTTCCCTACCCAGTTCTTAGTATTATCTGCCCCAGTCAGCCACCTGCTCAAGGCAAGTCATGAGTGAGAACTTGGAATCAACAAACTATAACAAGTGGAATTAGGACAAGAGTCATGGGAGGCTTTATCTTGAGACAAGCCTCTATATGTACTGACCCCTTAAGTCTATAAGGACTTAGAGATTTTCCATAAGGTTGGCTCCCTACATCTCCTCCTTTTTTGTTTGTTAATTTAAGTTCATGTAATTAACTTATAATTGGTTTAATGGTTGCTGATATGAATCTCAAAAGAAATGGGAAACAAAAATAAAAACAAATTAAGCCAATTCCATAGGGGAGCATATGCAAAAGCAAGGATATACTTGAAAAGGGTGAAAGTTGGTGTAAGGCAGACAGGAAAATATTAGCTATTTTATTGGGGTCAATCCCAAGGCAGGGACTCTTTTCAAAGTTGGAAGTAATATCATGAAGGGTATTAATATTGAGGGTAATATTAGAATCGTGCCAGGCCCCCAATAGGCGGGCATGTATTTTCTCTCATGAGATATTAGGATCTGAAGCATCACAGGGTAGCAGAGTAACGTAAATATATGAATATCTGTAACCACACAGCAAAAGCAACCTTGTTTTCAAGGTTTCTAACTCACCTCCAAAATTCAACACTGATTGCTCTAATAAATTGACTTTATACAATATATCTCCATCAATAGCTTCTTGTGCTTTAAGTGCTAAACTTGTATTTTTTTTGCTAAGTCATTTACAGATTGTGCAGTTTGAATTTCAGATTGTAGCGCAATAGATGAAACAGTGGTGGATGTAACAAGAGAAGCAACAGTGATTAAACCAGTAATAAGGAGACCAATAGATCGTTTTGATTGACTTAAGGAGGAAGTAATAATCTGAAGAGCATATTCAGCAGAGTTCTGGAACTATTCATGTGAGATGTTAGTAGGGAAAATAGCAAATGATGATTGTTTTACCAAAAGTACAATATAGTCATTGTTATCAATACATTGTTTGAGAGTACAATTGGCACAAATAACATTCTATTCAAAAGTAGTATTAGATTGAGTAAAACTTACATATCCATTAGACGAACTGGTATTAAAAGACGACGCAGCAAGAGAAAGACAGGGTTCAGTACTGTTGCTAAATTTTGAAAAACATATAGGTGTCCTGGATGCTAGAGATCTGAGGGTAATTGTAACATTGGTTCTGTCCTGGAGGAAGGGCTATTCTTGGCCTCCAAATATACAGGTGTTATTAGTGTATATAGTCCCAAATTTGTCCATATATGTGAGGGGTCGCAACCAGGGTGGAAAAGGAAAATAGGTCCAGTGCTGAGCACTCTGTACATTACACACTTGAGCAGAAAGTAAAGCTACCATTGCTAAAAATACAAGTTCAGGAATCTTTCATTGCTCGATGAGAGAGAGCTTTCACTTGACCGCGTGTAGGAAGGCAACTTGGCACTGTAGATCGACTCCTTCTGCGCTTTCCCTGAATCCTCATACTCTGCATTCGAGCTGTGAGTTGTGGTACATGCTTGGACATTTTTCTCCGGTATCCAGACAGGTTTATCAAAGTTTTCTGAAAAAACACAAGCATACCCTCGTCCCCATGTTAGTAATGGATCTGAGCCTCTGGATGTTTGTTTTTCTCAAGATGTCTTTGGCTGGAGTGTACCCATCTTTGTTAATATTTTAAAAATTAAGGGGATATAATGTAATAGCCAATAGCCCAGGTACCCCCTTTTTTGTTTAAGAAGAATAGTTTTAATATCTTCGTTTTTAATTATATAGAATGTTTGTGATCAGAGGAATGTTATAAAAAGCATAAAAGGAAGAAAATGCTTTGCCAAAGTAAGCAGCAGCATTATCTGTTTAATTTGTTTAACTGCAAAGGCTTGTAAAATATGATTGATTACGCGTTTAATTGTTCCACTTGTTTGTAAAGTGGCAAAAGTGAAAGAAGAAAAGGTGTCGACTATAACACGAATATAAGAAAGCTTTTCACAAGAAGGCGTATGAGTTACATCCAGTTGTCATCCAGTTGTCAAATATGATTGGGAGAAAAGCCTGTGGGATTAATGGGGAAAGAAGGAGGGTTAATAAAAGTGATACGTTTGGAAGAGGGTTTTTTAAAAAATTTATTCTTTATACTATGTTTCTAATAGTACAGGGGTTTATTTATTCAAAAATAGTCACAAAATGTTATCCTCTCTACAATTAAGGTTGCTGCATTGGTAGAATATAGTTAATAAAAGGCTCAATAAAAGCTTAATAAAAAGTTAAGTGGCAGCATTTTGGTGAAACTGAGAATGAGAAGTAATAGCTTGTTGTATGGTAGGGGTTAAAAGTGTTGGATAGAATTGTAGTTGAGAATCAGTAATGGCATTACCTTTAGTAAGAGGTCTGGGCAAATTAGAATGTGCTCACATGTGAGTAATATAAAGAGGATTGTTATGGGACTGAATAAGAATTTGTAATTGTGGAAAAAGGGAATAGAAATTGGGGGACAATATATGGCTTAATTTTGTTGTTAGTATATGTTGACAAACATACATAGAATATTTACTGTGTGACATTACATTAAGAGGTTCAGAAAAAAAAATTTTGAAAAAGGAGAATCAAAACAAAAAGTTCTGCCTTCTGGGCAGAGAAAAAGGAAGTTTGAATTACCTTGTGACAATGTTGAAAAACATAATAACCAGCTTTTCCACTACTTAAGCTGTCAGTAAAAGCAGTGAGTGTTTGGGGTATAGGGGTGTATTGTATGACATTTGGGAAAATCCAAAAATAATTACTGAAAAAAAGGTAATATCTTAGGTGAAGGAAGATGATTATGAAGTTTACTTATAACTATAGAGAGAGCAACTTGGCAATATTTAGAGGAGGCTGCTGTTTATTGTAGGGCTGGCTGAATAATGGGAAGAAAATGTCCTGACAATCGTAAATATCTTTCTGACAGTTGTTGAACTAATAATGCTACTATGGTAGTATAGGAAGTAAGTGAACTAAGGAATCAGTGAGGGAGATAAATCTACTCAATTAAGCTAGCAGTTTGAAATAAGACCATAGTAGGAGAAATAGGTGTGATTAATATAGCTGTTTGTACTTTTTGTGGGGATTAATAGGAATTAATTGGGCTTTAACTATCTTTTATTCTACTAGTTTAAATTCATCTTTTGTTTGAGGTGTAAATATTCTTGGTGAGGTATCTGAGGGTGGTAAAAAAAGATTAAATAATTGATTAGGGGGGATCTGCGAGGCAGGCTGAAGCTAATTAATATCTTTTAGAAAATTTTGAAAATCATTAAGAGTTTTTAAGGAATCTTGCCTAATTTGTAATATTTTGGGGGTCTAATTGTAGACTGTGAAACAATATGCCAATAGGATGATTTCTTTTGTACCTTTTCAGGGGGAATTATAAGTCTATGAGACTTAAGGGCTTGTTGAAGCTCAGGCATTAATAAGGAAAGTTCGCTAGTAGTAGAACAACTGCAAAGTATAACATCCATATAATGAATTATTTTTGTCTGGGAATACCTCTGTCTAACAGGTTTGATAGTGTTACGAACAAAATTTTGGCACATGGTGGGAAATATTCCTTCTTAAAGGAACACAATAGGAAAACTTCAGATACTGATTTAATGGAGACAGCTGTACCCAAATTCAAATTCAAAACAAAATTAGTTATAGTCTTAAGAGTCTTTTACCTCAAAGAGTAAGTTTCACTAATCACAGCTTAAAGCCAGATACAGTTAATTTTATTCTAATGGAGTTGTAATAAATAATAAAGATTTAGTAGGACTCACATATATAAGAGATTTCACTTAACATCCTTTTTTCTCAAATTTAAACTTGTCCTGGTGTAAAAGCCAATTATTAGAAATTTATTTCTATCTACTGTACATAAAGTTGCAACTTCTCAGTAAGCCAAATTAATTGTTTAGGAACTCTATAATGCAAACAAGTTCTTTTCTCAGGGCAGGTGACCTTGCCCACACAGATGTGGAATTGGAGGTGCTGGCAAGGACAACCAGGTGAAGATGCGGAACTTGAGTGTAGAGAAAAGATCAGTGCCAGATGTAGAGATCTGGGAATCAGCAACATCCACGCGCTCATTGAACCTCTCTGAGGAGCAGAATGTAGCTGGAGATGAGAAAAAAAAAATACAATAGAGTCCTGGAAGGGGGGAAAGTCCCTTAAGAAGCAGATCAGAAGGGCAGTAGAATCAGAAGAGAATGGCATCATGAAAGCATGGAAGAAAGAGGATCCAGAGGAAAACAGGGTGATCAAAAACCTTGTACACTGCAGACAAGAAGGATGAGCGCTGAAAACAGTCTATTCCATTTTTCAGTTAAGAGATCATTGGTCGTGGGACAGCTCGGTGGCGCAGTGGATAGAGCACAGGCCCTGAAGTCAGGAGGACCTGAGTTCAAATCCAGCCTCAGACCAAACACTTGACACTTACTAGCTGTGTGACCCTGGGTAAGTCACTTAACCCCGATTGCCTAAAAAGGGAAAAAAAAGAAATCATAAAATAAAACTGCTCAGGTCTCTTACAGCCATAGGGCAAAGTGAAAAAAGAAAGAATCCACTGGTCATCTCCTGAAAGAAACACCAAAATGAAAACTCTCAGTAACATTATAGCCAAAACCTAGAGCTTCCAGGTTAAAGATAAATATTATTAGCAGTCAGAAAGAAAGAATTCAAGCATCAATGAACCATAATTAGGGCCACACAAAATTTAGCAGCCAGTTTTATAAATAAGCGGGAGTCTTGGAATATTGCATTCATAAAAGCAGAAGAAATAGACTTACAACCAAGAATAACTTACCCAGAAAAACTGAAGTATAATCTTATAAGAGGGGGTGGGGGCCAAGAGGGAATAAACCTTGAATTAATTTGATTTCCAAGCATTCTAGGTGAAAAGGCAACCGGTTATTTCTTATATTTTGGGCAAGTGAGAACATCCAAACCTGGAGGAAAGGACGAAAGCATGCATCAGATGAGCCACATTTGTATCTGAAACGGGGTAAAGAGGGCTGAACATTTATGTGCACACACAGGAAGTTTGGTGAAGAAATACATCACAATCAACAGGAAAAGATATGATAGTAGGTGGGATGAGGTTTGAGAGAAAGGGTAATACTGAAGAGGGAAGAGGTACAAGCAAAGGAAACTTCTTGATCCTGAAGACATAATTAAATTGGGGGGGGGGGTCGGGGGAAAAGAAATAAAAGCTAAGAGGATGGCTATCAATTGAGGCATGGCTGAACAAACTGGTATATGAATGTAATGGAATATTATTTCATTGTAAGCAATGATAAAAGAATTATTTCAGAGAATTCTGGGTAGTATGACCTGATGCAGAGTGAAGTGAGTGGAAGCAGGAAAACATTTTATGAGGACAACAGAAATGTAAAGAAAAATCACTTTGAAAGAATTAAGAACGCTAAGCAGTGCAATGACCAACCACGTGTCCAGAGGGCCTCTGATGAAGCATGGTACCCACCTCCTGACAGAGAAGTGAAGGACGAAAGGACGAAAGGAAAACAAAACATTAATGGGCAGGGACAGTTGTGTGAATTCATTTTTCTTCACTAAACTTCTTTGTTACAAGGATTTATTTTCTTTCTCTTTTTAATGAGAGGAGGATTGGGGGTAGGGGGTAAAGCAGAAGTTAGCAATAGTGATGTTAAAGAAAAGAGGGCCATGAAACATTTTTGGAAAATGCACAGAAGGGAATAGTTAGACTTTCAGAGGGAAGAACCAAGAAGATGGACAGTTTTGTGGATAATGTTGAATTGTAGATAGGTATAGATATACACATATAGATATCTCTACATATATGTGCATAGATCTATAAAGTATGCAGTATGAAATGGACATTCTCAGTTTCCTGTGCAAACCTATTTTTGTGTTCTGCTATGTATATGTATATGGAAACGCATTTTTTAATTGGGGTGTTTAAACTCAGAATAAAATATAAAAAATAAAACAAGGCTCGAAAGCAGGCTCTTTCCTCTTCTCTTTCCAGATCCTATGCCTTGGTGATCTCCCTCATTCCCGTGGCTTCCATTGTTACCTCTCTGCAGTTAACTCCCAACTCTATATTTTTACCCTTAATCTCTCTTCAGAATTCTATTCCAATATTTCCAACTTTTTCCTGGATATCTCTACCTGAATATCCCAGTGGTGCCCCCTAAAATAACATGACTAAAACAGCTTCTCTTCCCACAAAATTCCCACTATTCCCCCAATGTTCTATTTATCTTCATAAAGAGGTGCCACTGATCCTCTCACTGCCCCCGGTACACAACCTTTGACTCTTTGTTCCCTAAACGTCCAGTCGCCAAGTCCTGGGGCGCTACCGCAGCCGTATTGTTCGCATTTAGCACTTCCTCTCTTTCCTCACTGCAGCCTCCCTAGTTCTGATTCTCATCTTTTCTAAACTAGACTTCTAAGTGATCTCCCTACCTCCATTTCCTCTCCTTGTCAATCCATCTGCCACATCATTAATCTGTTACATATGACCACGCGTACACCACTTGTCCAATCGAAAATCTTCTGTGCCTCCTCATTGTTTAGCAAATGCAATAAAAATTCCTGATCCCTGCATTCAAGGACTTCCATAATTGGGCTTCCATATACTTGTCCACTCTTATCTCATACTATTTCTCTTGACTGACCTCACATCAAGCCAAATTGGGCTCCATCTCTGGGTGGTCTTCCTTTCCTTCAAATTTAGATGTCACTTTCTCTGTGAAGTCTTCTCTGATTCCCCAGGGGCAAGGGAGGAAAGTGAATCCTCCCACCTTAAATTCTCTGTCCCATTACCTGGATCTCTCCTTGGCGTCTACCTCCTACTTTGTATCATAATTATTTTTATACTTCTAGTATTTTATTTATTATTAGAAGTATTTTCTCCATTATCTCCTGAACAGTAAGATTTTTTTCTAACTCTCTCTGCATCTTCAGCACGTAGCACGGTGCTTTGCCCACAGTAGGTACTTAATAAACATTTGTACATTTTAATTGTTAATGTAATTGAAGAGTATAGTCAAGAGAAAACTGAGATGAAACATACATAATACATCTAGATCTTCAAGTACCTGATGCATTACACTAATTGTTACTGTACCCATTTAGCAAAAGAAAGGTATTAGAGGCACCTAGGTAGAATAGTGTATAGAGCAGCAGGCTTAGAGTCAGGAAGAGCTGAGTTCAAATCTAGCTTCAGACACTAATTAGCTGTTGCCTCTGTCTGCCTTAATTTCCTTAACTATAAAATGGGGATAATGATACCACCTACTTTCCCTTACAGGGCTGTTGGGAGCCTCAAATAAGAATTTTTTTTTTTAGTGAGACAATTGGGGTTAAGTGACTTGCCCAGAATCACACAGCTAGGAAGTATTATGGGTCTGAGGACAGATTTGAACTCAGATCCTCCTGACTCCAGGGCTGCTGCTCTATCCACTGCACCACCTAACTGCCCCCCAAATAAGATATTTTTAAAGTACTTGGCCCAGTACCTGGTACATGGTAGGCACTTAATAAATGGTTTTCTTCTTCCTTCCTATTTAGATATTTGTCTTATTTTAAAGATAGAGGTGTAGGAAGAAGAGAGCTGGGGGTTTGGTTATGGGATTTAGGTTTGTAGTGAAACTATGGAACCAACCAAAGAATTTCTACAGGTATTGGCATCTATTCTGAGCTGAGGGAGGCCAGAGGAACAACCCCAAAGACCCACTCCCCATCTTTAGTCTTTCCAAAAAGACACCTTGATAGGTGTCAGGAGTTGACCTGTTCCCTGTGTCCTGGATGGTCTCCAGAAGTGGGAGGCCACGAGTTTCAGTCAAGAAGTAGGCAGAAGCTGCAGAAAGGATAGGTACAATCCCAAGCAACAGGGGCTTCAGAACAGGAAGGTAGCTGCTGATGACGCAGAGGATGGGAGCCAGCAACAAACCAAAGCGTACGCTAAACAGACCAGCACGCGAGACCGTCTGTCTGCAAGCAAACCGAAGGAGAGCAGAAGTTAGAATGCAAGTCCTTGGAGGGCGCAGAGGCCGTGCTGCTTTTCCCTTCATCTCCCCAGTCCCTGGCACAGTGCCTTTCACGTAGTTGTCTGCAAGTAGAACAGACAGATCTTAAACTTCGCCTGCTCCAAGGTATATGTACAGCAAAGATGAGAGGAGAAACAGCTCCCTCATCTGAGGACCAGAAAGTGCTTGTTTGTCAAGCCACAGTATTGAAAATCGTACATCTGGGGGACCTTGACATCATGTTCTACCTCTTCTATAAACGTTCAGAGGAACTTTGAGACAACTTTCTGCCACCTATCTTGTAACATCCCCAGATTTTGATCCAAAGTAATCCCCAGAGTTAATTCTAATGCACACAAAACTACTTTTTATCATTCTTATAGAGTTCTCAAGATGGCAATAGCTTGAGAAACTCTTCATTAAGACGGCTTGTAAATGAGTTCTAAAATGAATGAATGAACGTGACTAATAGATGTGGTCTAAACATGACAAGAGGCTTCTTTTTGACAGTAACCTGGGAAGTTCACTGAATAGCAGGTAAACAGCCCAACCTTTTCAAGAGTTATTAAAGAGTTTCTGTGGTGGCAAAGAATCGGGAATTGAGAGGATGCCCATCAATTGGGGAATGGCTGAACAAGCTGTGGTATATGAATGTAATGGAATACTATTGTGCTATAAGAAACGATGAACAGGTTGACTTCAGAAAAACCTGGAAAGACTTGTATGGTCTGATGCTGAGTGAAGTGAGCAGAACCAAGAGAACGTTGTACACAATAACAGCCATGTTGTACAATGACTAATATTGATAACCTTAGCCCTTCTCAACAGTACAAAGGTCTCAGACATCTCCAGAAGCCTCGTGATGGAAAATGCTGTCCACATCCAAGGAAAGAACTATGGAAGTTGAATTGCTATCTTTTTTTTCCTCTTCTGTTGAGTTTTGTTTCCTCTTTCTGATGGTTCCTCCTATTGGTTTTAATTTTTGCTTACGACATCACTAATGTGAAAATATGTTTAATGGGAATGTAAATGTTAAGCCTATATCAGATTGTGTGCCTTCTTGTGGAGGGTGGTGGGGAGAAAGGGGGAGAAAAATTTTAAACTCAAAAGCATATGGAAGCGATTGTTGATAAATCAAAATAAGTTAATAAAATAATTTTTTAAAAAAAGAGTTATTAAAGAGTAAGCTCACTATAGCAGGGACAAGAAATACCTCTGGAATTGAATTAATTGAATTGAATTGACTAAACGTGGGCTTTTAGTAAGATAAAAGAGTAACAAGTATGCCCAGCACATTCTTGCAGGAAGACCTCAGAGGAGGCAACATAATCCAGTCCTAAAATCTCCCACACTGCTGTGAGTAGAACACGAAGGGCAGATGTCGCATCCTTGAGAGACATCAGAAAGCCAGAAGTTCTTGGGTCTCAATTGTCAGGGAACGTAAAGCTTCCCAGCCTTTCAGCCTCCCCCAGTCTCACCATCAAGCCATGAGCTCTGTCCTTGGGCTCCACAAACATTCATTGTGGCGTAGCATAAAGCAAATTATTGACCTTCGACTAGCATTTCTATCTCAAGGACAAGGAACCTGATGTTTTTCCTTGAATTCTATCTAAACAATGCCCATGATTTTCACAGTCCTTAGGGCTACAGAGCAGCTTTGCAAAGCAGCCTTTCTCAATGCCGCATTCCTCCCACAAACCCCTACTTGGCAGCTCTGGTCTATCCCTTTAGCCCTAGGCTTTTGGACAATTGTCTCTCTGTCCCATTTACACATAGGGTATAAAGAAGAATGATGCCAAATGAGACCAAAGTAGAAAACCGCAGCCAGCGCCATTTTGGATCAGGTAGACCCATCCAGACAGGACGGTCTGTCCAGCAGAGAAGGCATAGGTGCTACAAGTGTCCACTCTAAGGGTTAAGGGAAAAGAAAAAAAAAAAAGACTGCATGACACGTGGAAAGAACGGAGCAGCAAGATTAACAAGAATCATGCTCAAATTGTATGTTGGCCAGTGGTTTAATAACCAAGCATCTGTTAGATGCCTACTTTGTGCTCGGCACTGAGGTTACAAAGACAAAAATGACACAGCCCTTTCCTTCAAGGTCTTTACATGCCTCTGGATGGAATTAACACAGGTGCAGATGATTCAATCCCACAGACATTTATGAACTCCTACTACAAGGCAAGCACATAGTATCTCTGCCCTCAAGGGGCTGACATTCTAGTCAATTAATCAACCCACCAAACAGTCAAAAAGCACCTATGTCCCAGGCACTGTGTTAGGAGACAATGACACAAAGAAGAAAATGAAATAGAAGCCATGTTCTACTGGGAGAATACCACAGAAAAATAGAAATAAATTTTTAAAAGACTTGCTATGATTTGCTTTGCCAAAACTTGCCAGTTTCTTGCCTGACCAGGCTCATAACAACTGTCATTCAGTTTTACTCCCTTTTGTATAAAAAGCAGGGTTTTTACTTCCTATTTGACACCTGCTTAGGCAGAAGCAGGTGAGAGTGATTCCTGTGCAAGATACTCCATTGAAGAAGATCAATATAGCATAGTCAGCAAAGGCAGGCATATAAGCTGCACAGGTACCAACAATGGTGGCCATCAGAGAGGACCACAGCAGTACTGTCCTCCTCCCAAACCTGACCACAAAGAAGGAAAACTGAATCACTGACAAAGTTTTGGCTGTTTCTTACCCACATGCCCCCTCCTTCCCCTGCTTTGTTTTTCCTCTTAGGCCATTGTCTCTGCTCTGTCCTGCCCTATTTAGAAATAATTCATCTCTCTCCCTGGTAAAGAAAAGATAATAATAAAGATGTCTCCTGCCTTTTCCCTAATCAGGATTCATCTATCAGTGGACAAATACACCGTTTGGGAGGTTATCAGGAACCAGAGCTGTAGATAACACTGCTAATAGCCTACCCATCCATAGCCCCTACCCAAAAGTATCTCTCTTATCATTCACGGCTGATAAGTCACCATTTGAGATTCAATTTTTTTGGTCAAGGACTGTCTTCTACTAAAATGCAAATACATTCTGGAAAGTTTATATATAAAGCTTTTTTCAGCCCTTATTGAAAATTAAGGTGGATCAATTGATGCATCAGATGCAAATGATGATCAATTGAGAACAGATGGACTGGGTGGAATCTTTTAGAATTAGCACTATTAACATATTCGTGGAGTTTGTGTTTTGCCCTCCCTCAAAGATTTCTTTCAGTCTTTTTAGGAAGCTATTCATTTAGTTCACTTGTAGGGTAATTAAGTTAGCTTACCTACTGTAGATGAGAGATTAAGATTGATCCTATATTGATTATTTATTGATCCTATTCACAATCAATTGATTTTGTCCTGTAACTACTCAAGTCATCGTTCATTGTCTCTGAACTTAGTTAAGAGTTCAGCTGGCCTGTAATGAGTTAAGTTTAAAAATCCAACTCTTCTTGCCTCAAGAAATTTAATTGACCTTGGGGAATGTGTGTGAAAACAAAGGAATCATGGGGCAGGTAGGTGGCGAGTGGATAGAGCTCCGACCTTGAAGTCAGGAGTTCCTGAGTTCAAATCCAATCTCCAACACTTGACACTTACTAGCTGTGTGACCCTGGGCAAGCCACTTAACCCCAACTGCCTCACCAAAAAATAAACAAATTAATTAATTAATTAATTAATGTCCTTCCAGCCAAGTCAAGTCAAGAAGCATTTATTAAGCACTCACTATGCTACAGGCACTGTTCCAATCCCTGGGGATACAAAGAAAGGCAAAGACAGTTCCTGCCCTTAATAAACACTTGTGTAATGCTGGAGCTTTTACAGAAGAATATTTACTTCCAAAGGCATAGTGACAAATATGCCAACATACCTCAGCCCCAAAATGTGAGGGGCATAATTCCTGATATTAAGGGAGAGTAGGAAAGGTTTCCTGTAGAAGGTGGGATTTTAGCCAAGATCTGAAGGAAGCCAAGAGGCAGAAATGAAGAGGAAGTACATTCAAGGCATGGGGGACAGCCAGTGAACATAAAGAGTAGAGAAAAGCATAGAGATCCTGGAAAGGGAAGGGGCCAGTCTGTGAAGGGCTTGAAAAGCTCTCCAGGTCAATACCGTTAAGTGACTCCCTATTACCTCCAAGGTCAACACCAGATCTCCACAAACATCTGGGCAAGTCACTTAACCCAACTGCCTCAAAAAAAAAAAAAACCCACAAGGGAATCAAGCCCAATAT
The DNA here is from genome assembly GCF_003287225.1 of Phascolarctos cinereus. Lineage (NCBI taxonomy): Eukaryota > Metazoa > Chordata > Mammalia > Diprotodontia > Phascolarctidae > Phascolarctos > Phascolarctos cinereus. Next base: position 256,038,300 of record NW_027556402.1, on the reverse strand, counting down.
CTTTTTTCTTTTTTTATTTTCTTTTTAATTTATGGAATAAAACAAGCATTTCCATGATATAATACAATAAAAAAGATGATTGTGCATGAAACTGCAAATCTACCATGCATGGCCTGCTATTCCGTTCAAATATACAACAAAATCGTGTAAATTCTTTTTCTTTTTTTTAATTCCCTCCACCCCTACCCTAGAGATGGCTACCATTAGACAAAATAGGTGTGTGTGTGTATGTATGTATGTATGTATGTATGTATGTATGTATGTAAAATTATTCTACAACTGTTTCTCTTTCTCTGGATGCAGAGTGTGTCTTTCTTCACCTGTCCTTTACAGTTAATTTAGGTATTTGTAATAGACAAAATAACTTATTCACTCAAAGTTGTTCTTAAAACAATATTGCTGTTACTGTATACAATATTCTCCTGGTTCTGCTCACTTCACTCAGCATCAGTTCATGTAAATCTTTCCAGGTTTTTCTGAAATCTGCCTGCTTATCATTTCTTACAGCACAGTACTATTTCATCACGATTATACACCACAGCTTGTTCAGCCATTCCCCAATTGATGAGTATCACTGCAATTTCCAGTTCTTTGCCACCACAAAGAGAGCTTCTGTAAACATTTTAGATTCTTTTCCTTTTTCACTTACGTGTCAGAGAGTCTGCCAAAAACAACACTTCCTGCTTGCTGTCTGAACTATTGATTTCAATGACTTCCGTCCGCACACCAGGTCCCACAAGAGAGAGGTGGGCAGTGAGAGAGAGGGGGAGAGAGAAGAGCCTGAAGGTTTTGAGCACCTAAATATTTATTAGATTTGGAACAAATTTAGTCACACAAAATTGAATAGAGATGAATGTAAATTCTTATACTTCACCTTTACAAGGCAAATGTAAGGAAGGAAATTTGGCTGGATGGCAATTCATCCGAAAAAAGATCTGAAAATTTCAGTGAACTCCAAGATCAATAAAACAGCATGAAATGACAGCCTCAAATAGCAAATGCCATCTTAGACTACATCAAGAATGGAATCGGGCAGCGAAGTGGTGCAGTGGATACAGCACTGGCCCTACAAGGAGGGCCTGAGTGCAAATCCTGCCTCAGACACTTGACACTTATTAGGTGTATGAGCCTGGGCAAGTCACTTCACCTACTTACCTTGCAAAGGAAAAAAAAAAGAATCAGGGAATTCAAAGCGAAAGGAATATTAGAGACCATCTACTTCAACCCCCTCACTTTACAAATGAGGAACTGATTAGCATTTGGCAACTAGAGCCAAGTTAGTAGGATGGCATGTTAGTGTACTTTCTAGTGGGAGAATCTGACCCATTGAGGCCTGGAAGAATCAACTAGCCCCAATTTAAGATGGACCCCAATTCAAGTAGAAGACTAGAGGGAGTGTGCATGCAGCAGGTCTGTCCCTTAGCTGTTTAAAGAAAGATAATTGTCTTTTCATATCCTTTGGTCCTTTATCCACTATAACCTAGAAATAACCACTGTAACCCAGGGCCTGCCAAACTCTGGACTCACAAGAGGTCCTGTTTGAGGAACTTGACCACAAAAGATCAGTTTCCCTTTTTGGCTTATTACACCCTTTATTATGCCCGGAGTTTACTTGGGAAATCTCCAAATTCAGTACATCTTAGGTTGCCACCAATATTAAAAATGGGTTCTCGGAATTATGTAAGCACACAAGGGAACAATTATAATTTGGAGACAGAATAACCTTTATTTTACCCCTCATGAAAAGAACCCACATGAACCCACAAACAGATACACAGCATATGTACACACATGCATTCAAACACACACACACACATTCATAATTACCAATAAACTCCTTTCAAACAGGAATTTAATTCAGGGCTGTCAGAAGGACATTTCAACATTCAAGTGGATCTATCCAAATAACATATGTAAGCAGTGAGTAGCAAAGCAGTTCTTCTAATTACCCAGTTTACTTTAATCCTCTTCTATTACTCAGGAGTCGCCACGGAGTGAGCTATTTCTTCTTTTTCCAAGAGGCATGCTGCTCAGGAAATCTCCTTCTCTCTCCAGAATAGGGGTCCTTCACTTTTTTGGCATCATGGGCCATTTTGGCGATCTAGTGAAGCTAGCAGGTCTCTTTCAGGATGTTTTTAAAGAGTTGAAGGAAATGATCATTTCAGTTAGAGGTCAGTGAAAATAAAAATATCTTTTTCCCATCCAAAGTCATGGACTCCACAGTCCCCTTGAAATCTACCAATGGACCTTTTGTGAGTCCTTGGACTCCAGGTTAAGAACATCCCCTTGATCTGGAAGGTACAATCCATAAGGGGTCCTAGGACCCCATAAGTAATAATTGCATAATTTCCAGTATATAACACACAAATTGTCCAAGGATATTAATCCTTGAGGTGTCTTTTAGAATACAGCCCATGAAATCTCCCTTCTCTATTAGAAAGTTCAGCTCTGAAATCATTCTACCCAGGAAATCAGGATCCCTTCTCTTCTTCATAGGAAGTTTGGGTTTGGGAACATTGAATATGACCTCTCTACTTGGATCACATGGATAAGCATATACAACTCTCATAGATCACAGATTAGGCAGTGGATAGGACCTCAGAAACCCTCTTCTCTGACGTACTGATTTTATAGGTGAGGAGACTGAAACACAGAGAGGTCATATAGATGGTAAATGGCAGAGCTGGGATTTGAACCCAGATTCTCCAATTCCAAATGTAGAACTCTTTCTATGGCGCCACGCTTCCTACCCTTATCAAGGTAACCAGCTCCTAGAAGGAGGGGAAGTCCACTCTCAGAAACATTTCTCTTTTAGACTTAGTGGATGATCCTGGGAAGGTTCTTTGTTCTTCTGACTCAAGGCTGCTCCTAGGGGGCAGCTAGGCGGTGCAGTGGATAGAGCACTGGCCCTGGAATCAGGAGGATCTGAGTTCAAATGTGACCTCAGACACTTGATGTTTATTAGCTGTGTGACCCTGCGCAAGTCATTTAACCCCATTGCCTAGCCAAAAAAAAAAGCTGCCCCTAGATTAGGGGGCTGGGGACATTGTGCACATCCAAGGCTTCTCCTCCCTACCTCAAACCCATATCCATTTGCTGTACTCTGGTCCATCTCCGATCAAGGAAAAAGATGAACAGATCTGTTGGTTTGCTCTTATAGCACAAAGAGATAGCTCTTCCCACAACAGTCTATCCTCCCAAGATGAGGTATCAATCATCCAATCACCTTGGGGGCAGCTTGCAGGAAATCGATTAGCCATTGTCTTCTATAAATATTGTAGGAGGAAAAGTATACTCATCAAAGTGATTAGGGAAACAACTCCTTGATCAATTAGATGACATCTCTTGCTATAAGTGTGAATGTCTCCAAACTACACCTTTCTAAAATATGGGCAAAACAGGAACTGACTTTCCAGCAACTCTCCACCCAAACTAAAGACTGCATCTTTACTGAAGGTCCTTTCCATACTAAATGTTATAGTCCTGTGTTTCCAAAGGAAACCCTAGACGTACATGATTGAATCAATATGTATTCCATTGCTCCCCCGCCCTGCCATCATGCAGGTTAAGCTCGTTATGTCCCTAAACGGCAAGGAAGCTGTCCTCAAGACTTGATTAGCCCAGAGGCCTGAGGTTCAACATTGACCTTGCTCACAGAAGGGCATAGAAAGGTCCACCAAGGTGGAGTCAGGACCCCTTGGCAGATGCTGATCTCCACACATTTCAGGATGGAAATATTGAGAGCTACGTCTACCTGAACTAAGATTTGTAGACTTGTTGACTATCCTTTTCATTCTATGCCTAAGTAACCCCACTTTGGCCAACCATTGGATGACCTGCCCATATCTCATTTCATTCCAATATTGAACCTAAACTACCAGATACCATTCTGAGTCATACCCAGTCCACGAAAGCATACATTATGAGACCACAACTGAAGTTCCCTGAGATAACTTTGAGGGTAAGCATAAGCCAGAGTAATTTTCAAGACGTGTTCCAAGATCAAACCTAGCTCATATATACCTAACCTTATGAGTTATAGGTCTTAGGTTACATGAATATGTGCTTTTAAAATTCTAATTTAGTATAATTGTCAAAGCTTGACTCAAGCAAAGATGAGAAATTTTATTTCCCTCCCTTATTTGCAGAAGTAAGGAGCGACAGATTTGGAATATCACATGTGCTTGATATTCCAACTCTTGATGTGTGGCTTACTTTCGCTGAACTGCCTCTTTTTTCTTTGTTACAAGAGATGACTTGCTGAGTAATGGAAGAGGAGGAATACAGTTGGAAAAGAAAGTGAGGTGAAAACAAAAGAGCAATAAAAATTAGACTTTAGTGGAACCAGAGATTCCTCTGAGCTTGCCAAGATCACTGAAAACAGAGACAGGCATTTGAGAAAAGTCAAGGACCTGCTTCTGGGAAAATCATTCTATGTTCTCCAATCGTGTAGGTAGAGAGTAGCTTCTCGATTGGTTGATTAGCCAGAACTGGCAGACTGGAAGTCTCACTCTTTCTCCTGCTCAGTTTCCAGAGAGGGTGAAAGTTAACCCCATGCACAAGCTGCATGGAATGAATTGGTAAAGTGAGAAGGGATTCTTTTGCTGCTCCCCTTTTACCTGCAAACTCTGAGAAATGTGTCTGGGGTCTCTGTTTGTTCTATTTTTGTTTGTCCTTGGTTTCAGGTGTAGGCAGTAATCTCTACTGGACCCAGAATGGAGCTATGGTGACTTTAGAGCCAGGATTCCAGATGGAATGTTGCAGCCAGCCAGCCTAGCAGAGAAGCCCTGAGAAGCCAGGGTGCCTGGGACTCAAGACCAAAGGGGAATTTGTACTTGGAAATGGGACTGTGTTATATAGGAACTGATATAATCTGTGAACCTAATCCCCTTCTCTTCCCCAGAGAATAAGCGGTTTGGAGTGGGGTGTTCCCAATTCTGTGGAATTTGTTTATATATTTGTTACATTTTGGAAGTAAATATTTCTTTGTAAAAGCTCATTTGACTGGTAAGTGGTTAAAAATGGAACAGGAGCGCTGGAGACCTTGCCTCTACTTGAAGGAAACAGTAGGCGCTGGCGTCAAAGACCTAGATCTCCAAGTCCTCTTCAGAGTGCTGGAAAACCCTGGGGGAGGGTAAAATGGAGCACCATTTTTCTAAAAGCATGTGTTCATATCATATCTCTGTGTCACATTTTGGTCATTCTTGCAATATTTCCAACTTTTTCATTATTATGAAATCTGTTATGGTGATATGTGATCAGTGATCTTTGATGTTACTACTACAATTGTTTTGGGGCACCACAAACCACATCCACATAAGAGGACAAACTTAATAAGTGTTGTATGTTCTGACTGCTCTTCTGACCAGCTTTTCCATTTCTCTCCCTTTCCTTGGGCCTCCCTATTCCCTGTGATGACAATATTGAAGATTATCACATAAACTTAGGTGGTAAAGCAGCAAGTAAAAAAGCAGGGTTTGAGAGGATTGAGTCCAATTTTGGAAGAAGTTCTCTGAGGGTAAAATGTATGAAAATGACTTTTATTCTGCTATAGTAGACTTGCACAACCTGTGGAAAATATTTTTCATGGGCTGCAGGAAATCCTTTGTTGTGCCCTCAGGCTGTAAGCAGCCCACAAGCCACAGGTCATACAGGCAGGCCTGTACCATAGCTTTGACAGAACTCCCATTTCTAGAGGAAGACCCAAGCTGACCAATCACCAAAAAGAACGATGAAACAAAGTCTTGCTGTTACTCAGACCCCCCTGGGTTTGTCCTCTAACTGAGCCCTGTGCCTGGAGCAGCTCAGACCATCCTAAATCAGCCAGAAGTGATTCCAGGATTGCTACCCTGCACCAACATCCTGCTTCTGAGTTCCATTCATCACAAGAACTCTCATCTCCCTAACTTCCCTTCTGTCATGTGGCTTTAGTCTTTAAATACTGCTCTGTAATCCCGTACTGATGGGCACCCTGCTACTTCAGTACTTGCGGTGTCCTGGTACAGGCATCCACAGTCCTGTCCATGTTAAAGTACATCTCTGCGGGTTTCTTTAACTCCTGACTCTTCTGGTTTTCTTTATACCGAGTCTGAGGTTGACAAACGCTACCAAACATGGGGTTGTCTGCATGCCACAGACAAATCTTTCATGCAAGGAAGAGTCAATCAACGCAGCATACTTCACTGGTGTCTTATTTTAAGAAATCGCCACAGCCACCCAACCTTCAGCAGCCACCACCCTGACCAGTCAGCAGCCATCAGCATCAAGGCAAGACCCTCCACCAGCAAGAAGATTGTGACTCACTGAAGGTTCAGATGTTGAGTAGCATTCTTTTAGCAATAAAGTATTTTTAAATTAAGGCATGTACATTGGATTTTTTTTAGACATAATACTCTTGCACACTTAATAAACTAGAATAAGCTAGAATAAGTTTAATTCAAAGAGATAAACAAGGAAACTACGTTATGATAAAAGGTACCATAGACAATGAAGCAATATCAGTACTAAACCTATATGCACCAAATGCTATAGTATCTAAATTTTAAATGGAAAAGTTAAATGAATTTCAGGTGGAAATAAATGGTAGTACTATAATAATGGAGGACTTTAACCTTTCCCTCTCAGAATTAGATAAATCTAAACAAAAATAAATAAATAAGAAAGAAGTTCATGATTTTAGGTAAGCTAGATATGATAGATACATGATAGAAATAATTGAGTGGAAATAGAAAGCAATACACCTTTTTCTCAGTGGCACATGGTACTTTTACAAAAATTGACCATATACCTCTCCTCATTGGCTCCTCCAGACAGAAGCTTGCTGGATGTTTCTCCAGAAGCTGGAGGGACAAAAGAGAGGTCCCCAGACCCAAACAATTCACACCAGATTCAAAGCTCATATGCCCACATTAGAGAAGGTGCTGTGCTGTATGAGCAAAGCAGAATTAAAATAACTCAAAAGAAATGCAGGATGCACAAATTTAGAGAATCCACTCTAAATGTTCACATGGACTATTTGTGCCCATCCTGTGGTAGAGCATTCCAAACTGACATTGGTCTGATCAGCCACAGTTGGACACACTGAAACTTGCCTCTAGCCTAGTGATGTCATTTCGGTCCTCTTTTAGAACAAAGGACAACAACATCCAGCTGGCATCTGTCATCCTCTCACTGTACAAGGAATTGGGGCAAATCAGTTGGTGAGATCAATGAAGAAGAAAAGAATGAAAAGTTAGAAGGAAATGCGGCTCTAACCAAATTATTTCAGCAGATCTTTTCAGTTGGTTCTGATGAAATGAAACATGACATGAACAAGTCACTTATAGAGTCTGGAGGCACAGTTCTGATTACCAACTGGTCTGATGTAGGTAAAAGGAAAGTTGATATTAATTCTCCTGATGATATAGAATGGAAAAAGGTCTAAAAAAATCCATTTGTATCAAACAATTGATCACATATTAGGGCACAAAAATTTTATAGTTAAATGCAGAAAAGTACTATTAAGTGTGTCTTTTTCAGATCACAATGCAATAACAACTATATAATAAGGGACCAGGGAAACATAGATTAAAAACTAATTAGAGACTAAATAATTTAATCTTAAAGAATGAGTGGGTTAAAGAATAGATCATAGAAATAATCAATAATTTTATTTAAAAGAATGACAATAATGAGACAACATATCAATACCTACGGGATGCAGCAAAAGCAGTAATCAGTGGAAAATTTATGTCTCTAAATGCTTATATCAATAAAACAGAGGAGCAGAACAATTAATTAAGTATGCAATTTTAAAAACCAGAAGAAAAAAAAAACAAATTAAAAATCTCCAATTAAACACCAGATTGGAAATCTTAAAAATTAAAAGTGAGATTAATAAAATAAATAAAATTGAGTGTAAGAAAACCATTTAATTAATAAATAAAACTAGGAGTTGGTTTTATGAAAAAAATAAAATAGATAAACCATTGGTTAATATTATTTTTTAAAAGAGAGAAAACTAAATCACTAATGTTTAAAATGAAAAGGGCTAATATACCACTAATGAAGATGAAATCAAAGCAATTATAAGGAGTTATTTTGCCTAACTCCATGCCAATAAATTTAATCACCTAAGTGCAATGGAAGGATATTTACAAAAATATAAACTGCTTAGATTAACAGAAGAGAAAATAGAATATCTAAATAAACCTATTTTTGAAAAAGAAATTGAACAGGCATTAATGAGTTTCCTAAGAAAAAGAAAGCATCAGGACCAAATGAATTTGCAAGTGAATTCTACCAAACATTTAAAGATCAATTAATTCCAATATTTAATATTTTTAAAAATTATTTGGAATAATAGGCAAAGAAGGAGTCCTACCAAACTTCTTTTGCAAAACAGCTATCGTGCTGATACCTAAACCAGAAAGAGCAGAAACAGAGAAAGAAAGTTATAAACCAATTTCATTAACAAATATGGATGTGATAAAATAATGTGGATATAGGCAACTACAGGAATATATTACAAAGATTACACATGGTGACCAAGTGGTGTTTGTACCAGGATAAGCTAGAAGTCTTCCTAATAAGATCAGGAATGAAACAAGGATGCCCACTGTCACCAATATTATTCAATATTTTATTAGCAATGCTAGCAATGGAAATAAGAGAAGAAAAAAATGGAAGGAATCAGAATGGGCAATGAGGTAACAAACCTATCTCTTTCTGCAGATGATATGATGATACTCTTGGAAAATCCTAAAGATTCCACTACAAAGTTAGTGGAAACAATAATTTAGCAAAGGAGCAGGATACAAAATAAACCCATGTAAATTATCAGCATTTCTGTACGTCACCAACAAAACTCTGCAAGAGAAGTAAGAGATACCTCATTTAAAATACCTGTGGACAATATAAAATACCTGGGAGTACGCCTGTGTGGAGATTAAAATTGTCCAACCTACAATAAAAGAGACTGAGGCTGAGCTCTAAGCCAATGGCAATTTATTAAAGGGTCCCCTCCAATGAAGTGGACCTCAGATGTTCCTCACAATCTGAGATGCCCCCTTCTTCCAGTACCTTGTTTTTATAGGGTTTGATACCCAAATATGCAAAAGAGACATGCCAAAACACAGAATCTCATTGGTTGATAGACCTTGTTCTTGAGGTCCAAAAATGACATATCAGCAGGGGTGTCACAGGTTGGGTGAAGCATGGGGCATCTCCACTGACTAAGTCATCATAAGATAATGCCCTGCTCATGTTGAACAAGAGAAAATGATCCAGAGATACAAAAATAAATTGTGGGACTTTACAAAGCATCGAGGCAGCCTACCCATGTTGGGTTTGGTCATGGTATTTTAGTAAAACAGGATGGAGATATCTTTGTCAGCATTCTCATGGTTGCACAAGTGAGCCTCATAACTTAGTAAACAAGTAGTGAACATTACATTAAAGTTTGAGGCCCGCTATAAGAACCTATCTATCCCTATATGATTTATGTAGAATATCAGACTGACTAATACTGATTGGAATTGAGTAGAGGTCCAAATGAAGTCAAGGAAGGATGGAACATGGCAAGTGTCATGACAAGTATTTGAGGGGGAAGAGGATTGAACTGGTCCTTCTCAGCACCAGGGTGAAGAAGTAAGACCAGGGATGGAAGTGATGGGGAAGTAGACGACTGAGGCTAGATTTGAGCTCAGGTCTTCCTGACTCCAGGCCTAGGGCTCTAACCATTACACCATCAGCTGCCTAGGAGAAGTTTGTCATCTCGGCCTCAGACATTCTGGTCATGTCTCCTTTCCTGTGTTCTTGGGTGACTTCAGCCTCCTTGGGGTAGACTCCATTGCATATCCGAAGAAGCTGGAACAGGTTCATGCCAGGGCTCTGCATCCAAGCAATCTACGGATTCTCTGAAAGGCAGAAGCAATGAGGCCAAAGGCAGCTTAGTGAAGCCTGGCAGGAGCCCAGCTGCCCCAAGTTGGCCCTGAGACCCCCATTCTTCTATTCAATGAATCAAACATTTTCAGTGACAATTAATTTCTCAGTCCATACGAAGGTGCTGGAGGCTCTGGAAGCCTCCACCCAGCAGGCTCCATTCCAATAGAACAAAAGCTCCTTGAGGGCATCCATTGTTTTGGTTTTGTCTTTGTATCCCCAGTGCCCCCACCAGGACCTTGCACGCTCTATAAATGCTTATTGTTATGCGCGCTTCTTTAAGGGAGGGTCATTTTGTCCAGTACACCTTTTCCATCTCCCTCCTGTGTGTCGTTTGGCATTAACTGGCTTTCCCCCTTTGTGTCAGGTGCAGAAGATTCCCCCCAGTGGAATGGGTGAATGAGAAGAATCTGTTCCCACGGCCGTGAAGGCAGCTGAAGCGCAATGGAGCGCTTGGAGAGCGAGCAGACGTGGAAACCCCAAAATCATCCACCACATCCCTCACCATCGCCGCTCCTCCTGACCTTTGTCCTGCCACTGGACATCAATGACTCTGGGAGAGAGTCTGTGTAGCTCTGCCTTGCTTCAACCCAATCCGTAAGTGAACCAAGACTTCGCATCTCCACGTCAAAAACGAAGGACAGACAACAAGGATGTAGCTCATTCATATTCCCAAAGAGGGTGAGCTCTGGGAGGACAGGAACCATTTCATTTGGTCTCTGGTAACCCCAGTCCCAGCTACACCAGTGCCTGGTACAGCACACAGTAGGCTCTTTATAAATGCTCATCGAGTGGAATTAAATTAAGGACCGAATAAATCAGTGGGCAATGGGGAAATCCTGGCCACACAGGCTGTAGTGTGCCCCAAGCCATGCTCAGTCCTGGGGGGTTCCTGGTCCTAGTGTTGACAGCGAGGGATAGACCAGGTGGCCAAAGGTGGGAGGTGGCCTTCTCAGAGTAACAGCAGCAGCCCTGAATGCTCCACTTTCCCCAGGCAGAGCCTCTCCACAAATGTGCTCTCTTTTGGAGAGACTCTTTTGGATCCAGGCAAGTGGGATCCTGGGGAATGAGAGTGAACCAAGTGAATGGGGAGTTTGCGTGGGATTAAATCATACCCTTAGATTAGGTGGAAACCCATGTTGTGCTCTGAGTATGCTTGATCAGTGGTGAATAAAGGGGGAATGTTCACCTGTAGGCTAGGTGTGAGAGGAAAGCATTTTTCAGGGATAGGGGCTGGGGACCGGGTGCCAAATGTCTATCCTCCCTGTGAGGTTCTATGAGTCATTGGAGAGTTTGGCAAAAGAGTCCCCACCCCCACCCCCATTCTGGCCTTCCGCTGAACAGGAGGAAGCTGCTGCCCTCATAGAGCCCTCCCATCCAGCCTGTGCTCAGGGCCTCGTCTCACCCCATCAGTTGCATTTAGATTCCGAAGCTGCCACACCGGATAAGTGAACCTGACATGTGGCTTGGGATCCTGGAGCTTGGCCAGGAGAATGGGTACCCTCAGCTGTGCCTCATCCCAGTCACCTCAGCCCCTGTCTGGTTCCAGAACTAGCAGTGCCAGCTCACCATTGGCACACACATGTTCACACACACTCACACTGGGCCAGGCCAACAGCACCAAGAAATGGGCATCTGAGGACTTTGGAGAATTTGAAATACTGTGCCCCTAATGATGTTGGGTAATTCAGAAAATCCCACTGGGATTTCTGGAGCCTCTGGTAGTGATGATTATTCTGTGGTGTTGGGGAAGAGCCCAGGGCTTAGCACCAAGACCACCTGGGTGTGAATCCTGCCACTGACACTCACCGGATATGTGACTATGGAAAAGCTATTTATCCTCTCTATCTCAGGCTTCTCCTCTGCAAAAGGGGCTAACACCAGCCATACCTCCCTCAGGAGCATTCGACAGGGCTCCGAGGAGACCACACGCTAAGGGCTTTGAAAGTCTAAAGGACTAGAGAGATATCAGCTCCTACTCCACACAGAAGTCCCCAGGCTTCTGCCCCAACCCCAGGACATAGGATGGGGAAGAGGGAGCTGCAAACACTTTGTGAACACAATTACTGTGCTTTCAGAAGCGATGCATCTAACACCATTAGATTGTAAGCTCCTGAAGACATGGATTTTTGCTCCTTGTATCTCCAGCACATAGTAGGAGCTTCATAAATGAATGGAATGGAACATTACTAGGTGGTCAGAAACAATGAATATCGTAAATACAAACAAGCATGGGAAGGTCAACGTAGACTAATGCCCAGCAGCATGAGCAAAGCCAAGAAAACAAGACACACATCCCTGGGATGATGCAAGTGACCAGAATAACTTCCCAACAGGCAAACCGAAAACAAAGGTTGTGAAATGACAGAGCACATGCTTGACCCCAAACAGAGCCATGAGACAGCTCGCCCCCTCCCCCACTCCTCTGCGCAGCCCAAATGTCACAGGCATGAAGCATTTTGCAGCTTCTGACTTTTTTTCAAGGTATTGATTAGTTATGTTGACTTTCTTTTCTCTTTTTTCTTTAAAAAAATCTTTCAGGGCAGCTAGATGGTGCAGTGGATAAAGTACCTGTCCTGTATTCAGGAGGTCATGAGTTCAAATCCAGCCTCAGATACATAACACTTACTGGCTGTGTGACTCTGGGCAAGTCACTTCACCTCATTGCCTTGCCCCCCCCCCAAAAAATCTTTCGTTTAGGCATGAGTCTCTGGGAGGGGCAGAGGGAAGAATTACATGTGGTATAAAAACAAAAGATATCGATAAAAATCATTTTTTTTAGAAAGAAGTACAAGATGATTTTAGATATCACTGAGCCCAACCCCTTTTATTTTGCAGGCAAAGCAACTTTAACCCAGCTCAGTTACATGATTGCCCCAGGTCAGATAAGAAGGAAGCTGCTGGACCAGAATTTGAAACCTGGCCCTCAGAGTCCAGACCTGGGGTTCTGTCTCTGGTTTCCCTCAGCCTGAGCAGGGAGTGAAGCCTTGGTCGTGAATGAATCATCCTCTGGGAGGCTATACTGAGAGGCAGCTGGGAGCAGTGGAGAGAGCCCTGAACAAACCTTCCAGTCCTGCCTCAGACCCTTCCCAGCTGCATGAGCTCTTTGACCATCAGTCTCTTCCTCTGGAAAATGAAGATGTTCAACCTAATTACCTCCAGGATCTCTTCCACTGCTGAATCTAGTGAATCCAGTGAATGGGAACCATCCCTTTTTAGACAAACTCTTTTCTATTTTCACTGTTTTTAAAGGAAGTGTTTTTCAAATGAACTCTGTCTCTCCCTGCCTTCTTAAACAGAGTACATGAAAGTATAATTTAAACTTTACTTGATTATTCTGAGGATGGAGGGTTAACAGGGCGCTGGGTGGTGCAGTGGATTTGTAGTGCAGGAGTCTAGCTCAAATCTGCCCTCAGACAGTTACTAGCTGTGTGAACCTGGGCAAGTCATTGCACCCTCTTTGCCTCAGTTTCCTCATTTGTAAAATGAGCAGGAGAAGGAAATGGCAAACCCCTCCGGGATCTTTGCCAAAAAAAACCCCAACTGGGACTGCCTTTTAGTGTTTTCCCTCTCCTTCCTAAAGGTCAAGCCATCTGCAATCATTCCCACATCTTTAGGCTAATGCCAAATTTCCCATCTCGGCTAAATTCCTATGACTGTTTGTTGTGGGCTGAGCAACACAGTCACTATTTAGTGACCCAGCCCAGGGATGTTTGTGAAGAGGATAAGTCAGAAAAATACCCCAGAGGAAGGCTTTAAGGCACAAAGGAGCAGCCCCTTTTCACTGGAATCTTACTACATTTTACTGCAGCTAAGGAGGGAGCCCTTTGAGCTGGGGTCTAAGGCACTGGGACTAGAAGCCTTCAAAGGTCTCAGTGAGAGCCCACCTCCTGCCTAAGGGCCCCAGTTTGCATATGTGATCCAAGCTCACTCTCAATAAATCCCAGCAGGCAGTGAACTTTTGGAAGGCATTGACAATTTCGAACTCTGGATGTCCACAACCCAGGCCAGCACAGGGAGAAGGGCACACAGTTGATCCAATCTCAAAAAGCTGACTCCTATTTGCTGAAGTAATCCTCTAGCTTCATTCTCAGCAGGAGAGGGGTATGGAGCCAGGAGGAAATACAAGATTTGTACAAATCAAACATACTTAGGATGATTGTGTAATAAGGGTCTGCCACATGCAAAGAATGCCTCTTCTCTGGCTCTGGCCACCCATCAAAAGAAAAAAAAAAGAAAGAAAGAAAGAAAAGAAAAGGCAGTGCCACTGTTGGTAGCTCCAAGATCTCTCTAGGGTCCTTACACTCCATATCCTCACCATTCTTCTGAAAGCAGGAGCCCTTACCAGTCCACACCAGACCCCCATTACAATAATGATATAATAAGAATAGCTTTTATATTGCCTTAGGTTTGCAAAGCACTCCACAAATATCTTATTTAAGCTTCACAAGAACCCCATGAGGTAGTTGCTATTATTACCTCCATTTTACAGAGAAGGAAACTGAGGCAAATAGTAATTAAGTGACTTGTCACACAGCTACGAAGTGTCTCAGGCTGGATTTGAACTCAAGTCTATCTGACTTCAGGTCCAGCGCTCAAACCACTGACACACCAGATGCCTCCATGTTTTTTTTCTTTTTTTTGAAGTTTCATTTCAATTGTTCTCTTTTGTTTTCACATTTCCTTCATTTCCAAATATGCCCCTGCCTCTCCCCCCTCCATCCAGACAGTCATTCTCTGGGGCACAAATAAATAAAGCTTCAAAAGCCCTTGAGCAAAACCGGCCTACACAATGGTAGTGGTAGTTTGAATAAAGCTAAAATGGGTGCCTCTGAGCCTATAGGCTATATCCCAAGCTGAGAATGCTCACCCTCCTAACCTCCCTCCACCTCTTGGACCCTCTAATTCCCTTCCAGGCTCAGCTCAAGGGCTACCTTCTTCAAGAGGTCTTTCCTTATCCTTCTTTTCCTTTCCTTTTCTTCAATTAGTGTTCTGATTATCATCTAGCCATAGAAAGATACATAGACAGATGGATAGATAGATATTTAGATAGAAAAACACAGGTAGATAGATAAATGGATGGATGGAGAGAGAGAGAGAGAGAGAGAGAGAGAGAGAGAGAGAGAGAGAGAGAGAGAGAGAGAGAGAGAGAATCCTGTATTTTTCTGTGAAAATGTGGAGAGACTCTCCTGGAGAAATTGCCTGCGTACGGAAGGGACCTGTTAGAACAATTTCATCCAGGCCAGTTTTGTTTTCAGCAACAGAAAACAAGCACCTTGGAGGGCAGGGACCGTGTCCTTTCTGTCTCTGTGTCCCCAGAGGCCAGGACAATGCAGGCAAATGGTAGGTGCTTAATACATTCTAATTGCTTGGCGGCTTGACCGATGGGCTGAAATCCTCCCGGAGCAGAGCCCTGAAAAGCACTGAAAGGACAGATTAAAGATGACAGGACCAGGCAAGTCCTACTCGCACATGTGCAGAGCGACTGAAAGAGGTGGCTCAAGATGCTGGCTAGATCGCCTGCTTGGTCAGCGACTGGAGCCCAGGAGCTCAAGCTTGGAGCGCCATCTGGCGGCTTGTGCAGAGGCCGCACGCCAGTTAGCTATCCCAAGCTCTGTCCTTTAGCGATTCAATGAGACAGGCCCATACATTTGACGGAATTCATAGCTTCCTTTAAGGGTCACCTGGGAGGCCACTTCCTACAGATGCCTTTCTGGATTTCCCTAGTTTTTGCGTGTTCTCTTCCTCTCCAAATTATCTTGCCTTTACTTACCTGTCTAAACGTATTCCCTCTCCCCCCAGCTGTAGAATGTTAACTCCTTCAAGGCAGCACCGGGTCTGGAGTCAGGGAGACCTGAATTCAAATCTAGCCTCAGACACTTACTTGCTGTGTGACCTTGGACAAGTCACTTAACCTCTGTCTCAATTCACTTAACTGTAAAATGGGGGTGATAATAGCACTTGCCTGCCAGGGTTGTTCTGAGGATCCGATAATATAATATTTGTGAAACACCTAGCATAATGCCTTTCCCCCAAAATGACTTTAAATCTGAGTTGACTCTTCCCAAGGATCACAGGTGGGTTCCTTTCAGAAGTCTTTGGTTTGGTTTGTTTTTTTCAGGGGGGGGCATATCTTCTCAGTAAATATTCTTTTGTAAAAGCTAATTAATGTCAATTGTCTACTGATGATATCACAGAACTACCAACTGGCTAAGTTATACTGAGGAGGGCAGGTAGGTGGCGCAGTGGATAGAGCACCGGCCCTGAAGTCAGGAGGACCTGAGTACAAATCCGACCTCAGACCAAACGCTTGACACTTGCTAGCTGTGTGACCCTGGGCAAGTCACTTAATCCCAATTGCCTAAAAAAAAAATTATACTGAGGAGATACTAAGCAGCACTGGGGTTCTGGAATGGCCCTAACTCACACTATTACCCTAGTACAATGTACAGTGAATACAGACCATCATGTCATTGCCCCCTGGCTGGGCCACCAGAGTCACTACGCTCAGGAACTGCCACAGGCAAGGCTCAGGCACCTCGAAAGAATTCTGGCCACATGTGCCAGGACTTGGGTTCCCCTTCCGGCAAGTAATCATCGCCTCCAAAGCAGGCAATTCCTCTTGCTTCTAGTCAGTCCCCACTGAGAGACCCAGACGCTTCTGACTTCTCAAACTCATGTGGGCTACCACCAAGACTTGGACTGTCCACCTCAGAATTGCCTGCCTATCCAGGATGG
This sequence comes from Phascolarctos cinereus, assembly GCF_003287225.1. Taxonomy (NCBI): domain Eukaryota; kingdom Metazoa; phylum Chordata; class Mammalia; order Diprotodontia; family Phascolarctidae; genus Phascolarctos; species Phascolarctos cinereus. Next base: position 256,021,641 of record NW_027556402.1, on the reverse strand, counting down.
GAGAGGGTGCCTGGACCCTAAGTTCTGCAGGGACCTCTCACTGTTACTGTTCAGAGTTTGCGGGTCAGGGTAAAAACTTGAAAAGTGGATGCAGTCCCCGGTCTGGCCTCCGCAAATTCACTGGGAGTGTAATTGCCAGGTTTGTCCAGACCCCCAACTCCAGAAATGTCTCTGGGATCCTAGGAAGAATCAAACATTGATCTTTCCAAGAGTCTCCCTCAAAGGCTTGCCCAAAGAATCACAGAATCCATGGGGCGTAATTCCATTTGGATTTTTTTTTTTTTGCAAATCTCAGTTTCTCCAGCATGTTAGCCAACCCTAAAATTCCAGGGATCTGCCTTGATTTGCATTTCATCACAGTTAGGATCCCTCTGGAAGACCTCCATTCAATTGGCTGCTTAGGGCTATATGCATTTGTAAAGCAGGGACCACAGGTTCAGCAGTCTGGCCATTTCCATAAAGCATCGAAACTAAACAAAGCTTTCTCCATTCACACACAGAAAGGTCTCTCGGAGCTAGACTGGGCCTCCCCGGAGGTAATTAGCTAGTCATGCCATTAGCAATACAAAAGCACGGAGGCAAGCGAGCACTGCACTTTCTACTGTTTTGTCCTTTTAAATGCAGAAATCTGCTTCATTGGTCCTGCAGCTTCCAAGGTAAAGAGGAGAAAGTCCCTCAGAAGAACTGGAAGGTGCTCAAATTACCTAGTCAGCAGGCTCTGAGACTACTCCCCCACTGGACCGGAAAGACAATCTAGCACAATTATCCCCAGGCCCTGAACCTTTTGCCACGGGTCTCACTTTGTGGCATGGCTACCCACTGTTTCCTCTCTTATCCCTGGGGTGGAGGGCACTTCACATCCCTAGAGGCCTCCCCAAAGGCGCCAACAGCGTGACGAAGGCGGGGCAGGTTTCCCTGCCGTGGTACGCCCATCCTTTTCCATGAGTTGTTCTCTTCCTATCCTCACAATTGTTCTAGGCCCTGCCTGACTCTAGCCCGTCTCCTGGTAGCTTATGCTCAGTGGTGGAATGAAATAAGACGCTTGGGGGTGGGTCACAATTTTTTTTGTTAAGATTTGCTTAGCCGCAGTTGGATGCAGTGTTCCCCAAAGAGGGGCCGCCTCGAGCTGATTCGTCTGGATGAAGCCTGCTGCCTCCAGCAGCCAAGCATCAGAGAATGTTGGGAGCACCTCATACCTGTTTTGTTCTCTGGTGACCAAGAAGTCACGTCAACAACCTTCGCCTTTGAGCCAGAGCTGTTCAAGTCATGATAACAGTAATAATCGCTGGCCTATTGCTGAGGGATGATAATGATAACAGCTAGCTTTTACATAGCACCCTCCGTGTGCCAGGCACTTTATAATTATCATTTTAGGTGAATCTCACAACAACACTGGGAAGTATGTGTTCTTATTATTATCCCTATTTTACAGATGAGGAAACTGAGGCAGATAACAGCTAAGTGACGCCATCATCTGAGGCTGGATTTGAACTCAAATCTTTCTAACTTCAGACCACCACACCACCTAGCTGCCCTTTCACAAGCATGGTTTCAATGTCTTTCAAGGAAAAACTACCCCATCGTGCATTGTGGAAGGAAGAGGTCAGGTTCTTGTTCCCACTACAAACGGCAGCAACTGGATCACTGGCCATTGACGTGAGGGAGGAGGGAGATACCCTGGAATGGGGCTCAGAGCAACAGCATTAGAAAAGTCAACCTCTTGGAGTTAACTCTGCTGCAGGAGGGGTGGGAAACCTACCTAGTAGGCAAAACTAGGGTTAGAAGAATAGCTCCAGCATCTTGCTACAGTGTCAAGCTCAGTAACGTGGCACAGTATCCCAAAAGAGCTCTATAATCATTTAAAAGAGTTCAATACAACCATCCACACTGGAAAAAACCAAGAGGATGAAGAGTGCCAGACTCTGAAGAGTTCACCCAGAAGGCAGAGCTGATCCCACTGTATACGTACCTTAGATAGACAATGGACTAGTACCTGAACCCAACAAGTAGAAAACAGAATGCTCTTAATGTCTCTGTCTCTCGCATCTTTTTAAGCAACAGTCTTCCTTTAAGGCGTCAAGTCATGGAACAGCACTGCCGCCAAAGAACTGGGATTGAGGGTTATGCAAAAGGTAGTAGAGAGAGGCTGGAGGCAGTGGTGAGTGGGCTGCTGCGCCTTGTTAAAAAACAATCATGCAAGAGAAGAGTTTAAGGGCTATCATCAGGGAAGATGTGCGACCAGGAGAAAAGGGAGGAGGTCATTATGTGGGGAGAGCCAGGGAGACCCAGTGGTCAGTCCATGTGTTCCAATGGTCAATCAATCAATCTGTCTTTACTAAGCACTTGCTACTACTAGGCATTGTGCTGAGTGCTGGGGATACAAAAAGAGGCAAAAGACAATCCCTGCCCTCAAGTAGTTCATAATCTAATGGGGGAGGCAACATGAGAATACAAAGAGAGAGAGAGAGAGAGAGGGTGCAAGCTATATGGAGGATAAATATTCAATAATTAAGAGAGGGAGAGCCTTAGAATTAAGAGGGGTTAAGGAAGCCTTCCTGTAGAAGATGAGATTTTAGTCAGGATTTAAAGGAAGCTGGGAAGGTCAGCAGTTAGAGCTGAGGTGGAGAGTGTTCCTGGAGTGGGAGACAGACAGAGAAACTGCCTGGAGCCAAGAGATAGGAGTATCTTATTTGCAGAACAGCCAGGAAGTCAGTGTAACTGGATGGAACAGTATGTGATGGGAGTAAAGTGTAAGAAAACTGGAAATGGAGGAGGGCCCAGATTAGGAAGGGCTTTGAACGTCAAACAGAGCATTTTGTATTTGACCCTGGAGGTGATAGGGAACCCCTGGAGTTTATTAATTAGAAGGATAGTGTGACTGGACCTGAATTTTAGGAAAATCACTTTGGCGGCAGAGTGGAGGATGGAGTAGAGTGGGGAGAGGACCAGAAAGCAGGCAGACGCCCCCCCCCCAGCAGATATTGTAGTAATCCAGGCGTGAGCCAAGCAGGGACTGAACTGGAGCGGGGGCAATGTCAGAGGAGGAAGGGGGCAGATACAGAAGATGTTAGGACGTCAGGAATGACAGGCCTTGACAACAGATTCGATAAGAGGTTGCTGGGACTCAAGGGTGACTCCTAGGTTCAGAGATTGCCCGAGAGAATAGTAGTGTTGCCCTTTGCAGCAATAGGGAATGTAGGAGAGAAGAGGGTTGGGGGGGAGGGGGAAGGATGGTGAGTTCTGCTCTGGACACATTGAGTTCCAGATGTCTTCTGGACAATGTTGTCTAGAGGAAGGCTCCTGGGGTCCTGGGGGAAGTCCTTTGTGGAGGCCCAAGGGAGGGCATGAACATAAGTCACACAGGAGCAGAAGGAATGAATGGGTTAGATCTCGGACCAGGAATATATCAAAGCCTCAGAAAGCAGCAGATGGGAACTAGAGGGGAAAAAATGATTTGAAGAATGGTTCCCTGGGATTCAGGAGGACCTGAGTTCAAATCCAGCCTCAGACACATAACACTAGCTGTGTGACCCTGGGCAAGCCACTTAACCCCATTGCCTATCCTTAAAAAAAAAAAAAATGGTTCCCTGGTGGTCTGCAAAAACCACAAATGAAGATATTGCCCATGATGGTATTCAGTGTCTCTTGTGTAAGTCTGTGGGAGAAATTCTTACAAGAAATTAGTTCCAGGAAAAAGTGAGTCTCTCCAGAACTGGGGTGGGGAACCTGTAGCCCCAGAGAACACATGTGCCCCTCTAGATCAATCGTGGCCCTTTGACTGAATCCACACTTGTTGGATTCAGTCAAAGGGCCACACTTGAGGACCTAGAAGTTTTGGATTCAGTCAAAGGGCCACACTTGGGGACCCAGAGGGCCACATGTGGACTCGAGGCTGCAGGTTCCCTATCCCTGCTCTAGAACAATGTGTGTGCTTCCTTCCACTCAATAGCACACTGTGGAACCCAGGATGTTTCCCATCCTGCATTGGTCCCAGCGAAGCTTAGAGCCCAGCTGTGCTAAGTCATTGGGGTGTCATTACATTTCTGCCTCAGGTCACTGATTTCTATTCCTCTTTTCATCTCTCTTTGTCTTTTATAGGGGTTTAAACTCGGCAAACTACCTCAAATTCTTTTTGGAAGTTTTCTGTTGCTGCTCAGTCATTTTCAGTCGTGTCTGACTCTTCATGACCCCATTTGGGGTTTTCTTGGCAAAGATACTGGAATGGTTTGCCATTTCCTTCTCTAGCTCATTTTGCAGATAAAGAAACTGAGACAAAGAGGATTAAGTGACTTGCCAAGGGTCACACAGCTAGTAAGTGACACCATGCCACTACCAGCCCCAAAAGTAGACATTTTAAAAACAAAAGACATGGGATTAAAAAAAAAACCAAATTCACAAATGAAACTGAGATTTTTTAAAAAAACTAATAAAATAGACAAGCTGTTCTATAATTTAAATTTTTTTTAAAAGGTGAGCTAAATGATCAATTAAAAATATTTTTAAATGAGAAATTACAGGCTAAAGGTTAACATTTGGCTCAATAAGATAAGAAACAAAGCAAGGTTGGCCATTGTCACCACTATTATTTAATATGTGAAACCTTCCAAGCATTTTTAGGTAGCAGTTATTCAGAAAAAGCCCTGGGGGTTTTCATGACCTGCAAACTGGGTATGAGTCAGCAGTGAGATGTGGCCAAGAAAGTGAATGTGATCTTGGGCTCCACTTAGAGGCTGGGCTTCCAGGAAAAGGGAAGTGGCTGTCCCACTCTCCCTTGCTCTGTTCAGATCTCATCTGGTTCCATTCTGGGCCACGAGGTTTAAGGATATTGGTAAGCTGAAGAAGGCAGAGCTGGATAGTGAAAAGTTTTATATTCGTGCCACTGTGAGGATCAGTGAATGAATTAGGACCAGTTAGCCTACTGAAGAAAACCCTGGGGAAATGTGAAAGCTGTCTGTAAGTATTTATCTGGAGGCATGTCACATGGAAGGTGGGTGGCACTTGAGCCCATTCTGGTGCATTATCCTCGATTGCAATCCCCCATTACAATGAGCACTTCCCCTATATCATCTCTAGCTCTGGTGTTTCAGTATCTTTTAACCAATTAATATCAATTAGCCTTTACAAAGAGATATTCTGTGATATGATATAGCAAGAACAGAAGTTATAAAAGTCCCTGCACTCCAATACCTAGGGGACACTGTCCCCTAAATCACTTGGTCCCTGGAGAGAGAGAGCTCAAACTTACAGCCATTTCTACAAAGCATCCATTCCCCCACCAAGGTCACCTCTAAGCACTACACAGCAGATGGACCAGGTGCTGTCCCTCCCTGTGGACTGCCCTTGCTCCACTATTCTGCTAGGTCAAACAGGGCTTGACTGACCACAAAATCTGACTTCTAAGCTTCGAATCTGGATTCCAGGTCCCGGGCCTTTTTAAGCTCCCAAAGTCACCACCTGGTCCAGGGCCAGGACTGGACAAAGAATAAGAAAAGACGAAAACAGGAGGCCAACATTCACTGGCCACATATTGGCCCAGATGGGAAGAATGGAAGATGAAGGTCCAAGGCTCTTCTCTCTCTCCCCCCTCCCCTTCTATCTCTCCCCATCTCTGTGTCTCTCTCTGTGTCTCTGTCTCTCTTTCTCTCCCTTCCCCTTCTATCTCTCTCTTCCTGTTTCTGTGTCTGTCATTCTGTCTGTCTTGCTCTGTCTCTGTCTCTCTGTGTCTCTGTCTCCTCTGTGTGTGTGTATGTGTGTGTCTGTCTGTCGGTCTCTCTGTCTGTCTCTTTGTTTCTGTGCCCATGTGTGTGTGTGTGTGTGTGTGTGTGTGTGTGTGTGTGTGTGTCTCCACTGCCCCATCCACCCAAAGGCTTACAGCATGTCTTTCCTCAATCACAGCCAGGAAGGAGTGAGCCTAGCTGTCTAGTTAGCACCTTTTATAAGGATTCTCAGTTCTGACTCAGCAGCCGGATGGAAAGGCTCCTCTTCGTCTCAGGTCAGCATAGGCTCTGCAGTCCAAGTGGGAATTGCCTCAGCAGAGCCCATTGAGTATGCTCCAAGACCCAGGCTTATTGATCCATCCACACACATACACACAGTGAACAGACTTGTCGTCTGGCCCCATGGAGCAGAATAAGGAGCAGTGGTTGGAGTCAGAAAGAGGTCAATGACCTGGGCTGGGCCAATGGTGGGGAAAGCTTCCCTAGAGTGGACTGGCCTGCCTCCAGAAGTGGGCGGTCCCTCCTCCCTTTCAAAGCAAGACTGGAGAACCCATGGTCAGGGATGGGGGGTGGGGTGAGGTTAGGGTCAGTGGCTTTGAAGACCTTTCCAACTCTCGGATCCTGTGATTCAGGGGATGGGGAGCCAGTATGTGGAGGACACAGCATGTTCACGGGCAAGTAACCACAAGGCAATTCCAGGAGAGAGGGACAGCGCCAACAGCTGGAACACAGAGGAACAGCCTCCTGCTATTCTAAGAAATAGAGGCCAAGAGGGGCAGTGTCAGGCGTGAGGGACAGAGGGAGGGTCTAAGAGGTGAGCTCGGCTGCATCAGGACTGGACCTGAGATTTCATAAATATAGGGAAATCCTCCATGAGGAAATACTGCAACCAAGGCAAGTCACTACCTTCTCTGATGTTTATGATTTTAACAAATTGCTGAGAGCACTAAAGGGGTAAATGACTAGTCCAAGGTCACATAGCCAAACTTATAAACTGGACGTGAACCCAGGTCGCCTGCATTTCAAGACCTCCTCTATTCATTACAACAGATACGATGAACACAAAACCTCAGGCTGCGTGCGTGAAGCCCACGACACCCCCTCGTGCAGCCAGACCAGCTTCAAATACAAGTGGGTTACGTGCAAATGTACTCTGTGTGACGGCACATGTGGCCCCTGTCCAATCGCTTGCCTTCTCAGTGAGGGAGGAGGGAGAGAATTTGAAACTCAAAATTTGAAAAAAGGAGGTTGGAGTTGTTTTTACATGTAATTGGGGGAGAAAATAAAATATTAACTTAAAAAACAAATGTAAGTGGAAAATATTTAACAAAATAAATAAAAATATAATAAAAGATAGATAATATTATGTTTTTAAAACTCAGTTACTATGCAGCTCCCAGGGATCCCTATATATAATTTGGTGGCCCCTCCATGTTGATTTCAGTCTGATCCCATTGGGATACATCAAAGCTGCTTCTCCTGAAATAATAATAGCTAACATTTATATAGGGATTGTTATGTGCCAGGCACTGTGATTAGCGCTTTACAACTATTATGTCATCTGATGTTCACAACAACCCTGAGAGGGAGGGAGAGGAGAAAACTGAGGTAGAGGTAAATGACTTGCCCAAGGTCGCACAGCTAGTATGTATCAGACTAAATTTGAACTCTGATCTTCCTGACTCCAGGCCTCTTGCTCTGCGCACTGTGGCACTTGCTAGCTGCAGATGTGTAGAAAGTGACTTAGAGAGGGGCCAGGAGGCTGATCAGCATTACAGTGATATCACTATCACCCTCCACCCCTTGCCCCAGCACCCAATTGGAACCAATTCAGTCCAAAGCAACAATGTTTCATTGGAGTCTACCATGTGCCCAAGCGCTAGAGACACAGAAACAAAATAGCCCTAAAGCTCATGGAGCTTTCTAAAAGAAGGCAATGGGAAACCAAGAAACTCAGAGCAGCGGTGGGATGGTTGGGAGGCTTGTATGGAAGGAAGTACTTGAGGTGAGACTAGCGGGGGCTAGGGAGCCCAAGGGGCAGAGCAGAGCAGCAGGGCATTCCAGGCCTGTGCAAAGGCTTGAGGCGGGGGAGGGGGTGCCAGGCTCAAGGAGCAGCAAGACGTCTAATGTGGCCCAGAACAAAGAGTAAGCAAAGGGGATAATGTACAGTGAATCTGGAAAGGTAGGCTGGAGTCAGACTGTGAACGGCCAGACTGAGGGGTTTGTATTTTAGCCCCGACGAAATGGGGAGCTGCTGAAGACTTCGGATTAGGGTCATTGTTTTGACAGAGGCAGGAGGATGGCTTGGAGACAGGAGGATCTAGGAGCAGGGACACCCCTTCCAAGGCTCTCCAATCCATCCCTCCTACCACTGGCCAAAGCGTATTTCTCTGGCATGGATCTCACGTGGCGCCAGAACCCTGACCCTATTCCAGGTTTTATGTGACTGCTTTAAATAATCATTTAAGCTCCTCTGGCTCCCAAGGCCCAACTGAGGGCAAAATAGGAGTGGGCACGAAGGCTGTCAGGGAAAGAGAATGACTCCAGCACCCAGTGGAGAGGCAGGATGGCGTGGTGGGCAGGGCTCTGGCACTGGAGTCAGGAGACCCACCTTTGAGACCCGGCTTCAATCCTCACTCTCTTATGACATTAGGCCAGCTCCTTCGCCTCCAAAGCCTCGTTCTCCTCCCCCAAACTACCTCTAAGAAGGAATGAGAAGACCTAAACAATGCTTTCAGCTGAGGTGATGATCGTCCCAGGACTGGAAGGGACAGCAAAGATCAACCCCCTCATTTTGCAGATAAGGAACCTGAGATCCAGCACAGTTAAACAACTTGCCCAAGGTCACACAGATGGTAAGTGGGAGGGCCAGGACTTTGACCGGTCTCCCCACTCCCAGTTCAGGGTTGCTCTGCAGAGCAACCTTGTAACCCTAACATGCTGTAGAGATGTAAGCTGTTGTCATGGAGATAGAAGCAGGGGTCCTGTGACCCAAGCCTGGCCAGGCCCCCGTCCCCTGAGAGGGCCGGTAGGATTCTGTTGCCCTCTGACCTTGTGTACCCCTGGAGGAACAGACTGTCTCCCTGTCTCTGCACATTTTCATTGGCAGGTGGTGGGCTGGTTTTCATATCTCCTGCGGGACTTTCCTTCACGATCTTGGAAGCCCTGGTCTAGTCGCCACTAGGGCCTAATGGAAGTAGAGGCACCGGAATGTAACCAGCTAAAAACATAGACAACTTTGAAGATCAATTCAATTCAATTCACATTGGAAATTTTGATAAACATCTGAGAAATGACTGAGGAAGATGATACCATGCCCTTCCTCCTGGCCTCAGCACCAAGTTCAGGGCCAAGGCTCTGGCTCCCTCCTCCAAAGGATGCTCCCCCAGAGCAGCCTGGCCCCCAGCAGGGCCCTTCCCAACGGGTCCCTCCAGCTCAGATGGTTCTTTGATATGAGAAGAAATGCCTAGGGGCTGCAGACTCACTTCTTCACTCTTTCCTTCTGTAGCCTCCTTGGAAAGGCATCCTTTGGCCCTAATGAAAACAAAGGGTGGAGGGAAGTGAGCACAGAATGGGAGGACCCCAGAGCTGGAAGAGACCTTAAGGGCCATGGAGCTCAACTCATGCCTCAGCAAAACTCCACAATGACAACAACAATAATAAGTAACAGCACTTCAAAGTTGTTAAGCACTAAAAATATTATCTCATTTGATTCTCGGAACAAACTTGGGAAGTAGGTGCTATCATAATCCCCAGTTTACAAGTGAGGGAACTGAGACAAACAGTTCAATGACTTGCCCAGGGTCACACAGCTAAGTAAGTGTCTGAGGCTGGACTCCAACTCATCTTCCTGGCTTGAAGTTCAATATCCCCAATCCGTGGTCATCAATCTTGGGTGGAACACCTCCGACTGGAGAGTATCCCTCCACCTCCTAAGGCAGCACATTCCACTGTTGGACAACTCCAATTGGTGGGAAATGCTCCTGACCTTAAGCCTACATGGGAGGCTTTGCAGCCCTCCGCCCACTCCATCACTCCTGTTTCTGCTCTCTGAGACAAGCAGATCAAGGCTGATTCTCCCTTCCACATAGCAGTCCTTCAGATACATGCTTATGGTTCTCATGTCTCCCCTCAGTTTTCTCTTCCCCAGACTGAACCTCCTTCAACCCAGGTCCTCCCCCTAGTCCTCATGTGGCATGGTCTTGAGAGTCTCTGCTGTCCCGGATGCTCTCTAGGCATCTGGGGGAAGGGGCAACAGAGAGTGTGTGCCCAATTCCCAGCCCCACTGTCTGCCCTATCCCTTCAGTCCACCTTTCCCAAGGCCAAGAAAGATGACAGGAAGTTGCACTCTGGCTCAGCACTCTCACTCAGGATCAGATTTAGGGTGACTTGTAGAAGAGGTAAGATTTATCCTTGTGGCTTCTGACTCTTTCTGGTTGTGTGACCCTGAACAAGTCACTGACCCACTCTGGGCTCTTCACAAGCTGGTCCCCTCCTGTCTTTTAGTCTTCTGACACCTAACCGACCTCCAGCTCTCTAGGATTCAGCAATACAAGTTTGTGGAATGCAACATTCCCTCTCCCACGCTTTTGTGCTAGCTGTCCCAAATGACTGGCTGCTCTGCCCTCTGATCTCAGGCTCTCAGTTTCCCTGACTTTCTTCAGGACTCAGCTCAAATCTCACCTGTTCCAGGAGATTTTTCTCTTAGACACCTTAGCTGCTAACACCCCCTTTCAGAGTGCTTCCTGTCTCCTCTGTTTATGTTTATGTTCAGGGCTCTCTCTCCTGCCCACCCCCTTTAGGTTGTAAGCTCCTTGAGGGCAGCTACTGTCTTTTGCCTTTCTTTGCATCCTTAGCACTTAGCACATTGCCCAGAATATAGTAGCTGCTTAATAAATTATCTTGTCTTGAATGCCGCATGAAACACAAATATTAGGAATTCAAAGAAACTTGGGAAGATTTGGGTGAGCTGATGCTGAACTTAGTAAGTAGAACCAGGAGAAAAATACATACAATAACCATAATAGTGTAAAATAAATAAACCCCCTTACCCAGGGCCTTTCTTGATTTTCCTTGAGCAGCTAGTGCCTGCCCCGCCCAAAAAATCACCTGGCTTTTATTTTACATATGTTTATATGTACATATTATTAGCCTTGATAGACTCTAACCTTTTTTTAAAAATAATCAAGGTTAAGTGACTTGCCCAGGGTCACACAGCTATTATCTAAGGCCAAATTTGAACTCAGGTCCTCTTGACTCCAGGGTTGGTACCCTGTGCCACTTAGCTGCTCCAGACTAACCTCCTTGAAGGCAGGGAGGGCATTTTTGTCTCTGTATTGCTGTACCTAGAACTGGGCCTGGCACAAAATAGGGACCTTCTCTTCAAAATGTCTCATCTTAGAAAGTTGCCTAGATCACAGAGAGGTTAAGGGACTTGCCCAGGGCCACACAGCCAGTGTGTCTAAGGCAGAAGTTGAATCCAGAGGCCAATTCTCTATCCCCTACACCCACTACCTCGGGATGAAATTCTGCAAAACTGAGAAAGCTGAGCCAAAGGACAGGCAGATACGTCTACTGCAACTATATGAGGAAATGTGAAGAAGGATGAATGGACAAGGCCCATGGGTGAGTGCTTAAGTTATTCTGCAAAGAAGAAGAAGAACAACAACAACAACCACAACCACCTGTGATCCAGGGCTCACCTTCTCTCCATCGCCTCGATAGTCTCCACCAGGGGCATGTTTCGAGTCTCCATGAGGAAGCAGACAGCCACTCCAGCCAAGATGGCAGCAGCCCCAAAGATCACAGGGGGCAGGGCAGTGTGGTACTCTCCCAACATGGAGACCAACGGGGCCACCATTCCGCCCACACGGGCATTCACAGAAACAAATCCCATGCCCATCTGCCTGACAGAGCAAAGTCAATGGGTTAGCAAGCCAAATTGTGGGAGCTGGAGGGTTGCAGGATGGAAGCAGGACCTGAGACCCTCAAGGATGAAATTAAGAGATTAGGGCAAAAAAAAATGACAGATCTGAGCTTGAGAGACAGCACCCACTGAGAAGAAAAAGCCCACTGCCCCATGGTAAGGGCTCTGGGTCAAAGGCCTCCTTCACCACCTGTACCTCCAGACCACTACTGAAATCATTCAATCCCTCCACATCACTCTGACCAGATCCTTGCTGTGACTGCCAATGGCACCCAGGGCATTCCTCCTCTTTTCTCAAGGTCAGCGTCTGGCTCACAGTATTCCTCCCCATCACAGACTTTGCCTTCATCATCAGTGACCTCAGTGCTTATGCTGATGGTCCTTTGAATGCTGTGGCCTCCTCAGCTCCCATGACCTGCATCCTTACTCTACTCAGCTACCCAGAGGGATGGCTACCCCTTCAACCTACACCACCTACAACACTTGCTTGAGCTCTGAAATTTCCCTAGATCACAGTCTCCTATTCTCCCAGCTCTGCCTCCACCTTACTACTAAACCTGTCTTTTGTCTTCCCCTTGACCACAAACCTGTCCCCTCTGTCCCTCCCTGTTCATCTATCACCTTCCTCTGGCCATACTTTTCTCCCTTTATATCCTCAACTCTATAGTTGATCACTCCAAGTGGGCACTGACCTCTGTCCTGAGTCCCTTGCCTCTTCGTCTCCCAAACATTTGTACCTTGACAACCCTCAACCCTAGGTTACCCCTACCATCCAGCTCTCTACTCCATTTCTCTTCCTATCTAATTATTCAACCCAGTTGTATCAAAGCTACTCAAAGACTGAAGTTGGTGCCTCCTCTAAATTTTCAGTACCTTGGACAAAGCCTTTATCACTGCCCTCTCTCTCTCTCTCTCTCTCTCTCTCTCTCTCTCTCTCTCTCTCTCTCTCTCTCTCTCTCTCTCTCTCTGTCTCTCTGTCTCTGTCTCTGTCTCTCTCTCTTTCTCTCTCTCTCTCTCTTCTCTCTCTCTGTCTCTCTGTCTCTCTCTCTCTCTCTCTCTCTCTCTCTCTCTCTCTCTCTCTCTCAGAGTTGCTACCTCTAGCCCAGAGAGGTACAGTAAAAAGAAGTGTCCACAGGTCGTCCAGCCAGGAGGTATCAGAGGTGCAGTTTGAACCCAGGGCTTCCCAGTTCCAAGGCCAGCTCTGTGTGTGCTGTGTCATGCTATCTCTACACAATGTAGAGGTGAGGTCACTTGGAGTGAGGGGAGGCTTTAGTAGAGGAAGTTCGGAGGGAGGGCATGGATGGTGCCAAGGCCTGGGGACCCAGGCTCAATCTTGTAAATTCTCTTAGCTTACCTTGGGCACGACTTCCTCCTTCCTAATTCCCCCTGCCCACTGGCTGATGCCATTGCCCTCCTCAAATGACCTTAGGGGTATCCATATCTGTCCTCCCTCCCAGTAAAATGCAAACTCCCTGAAGGCAGGAGATTTCACTTTCCTCTTCACATCCCCACTGCCTAACAGCATTCGGGATCCGGAGAGAAGACTCTGGTCTAGTGAGGTCAGATAGACCCAGGACTCTACTCTCCTTTCAGGCACATTTGTGAGCATCCCAGGGGATCCAGCAGCCCCATCTTGCTGCCTACCTGACCTGTGTTGGGTACAGCTCCCCAGCAAAGAGGTACACACAGATGAAGGAGCTGGCCAGGCAACCTTTCCCCAGGGCTGCCTGGGCCGTCCGCAGGGTTTGCATGTCTGTGGAAGAATGGAGAAAAGGAAGCCGTGAGCAGCAGCCAGGAAAGGAGGAGATGCCAGGCTGCTGGGCTGCATCTGGCCTGTTTCCTCGAGGTTCCAGGAATAGCTGGGCTCAAGCTTCTGCCCAAATTCATCTCTATGGTCTGTCTCCCAAGTCCGGTCGGTCCCTATCTTAATTCCCTCTTTCCCCACCAGGGAAAGGCCTTCAATACCTCAATGGATTGGGATCAGCTTTCCTCAAATTCACTCATTAATCCAGCAAGTATCTATTAAATGTCTACAAAAACCCAACTTTCCCTGTCCTCTTACATTCTACCGGAGAAGTGAAACCCAATGGGCACAAGTAAGTAATTACAAAATATGAACATAGCAAAGTATAAATCAACTGGTGGGGGGTGGGAGCTAACAACTGGAAGGACCAGGATATGATACCTGAGCAGAGCCATCAAGGGATTCCAAATAGATTCCAAGATGGAGAGGTGAAAAGGGAAGGCATTCCAGGTGTGGGGTGCGAAGAGGTGGGAGATTGAATGCCCTTTGTTGGGAATAGCAAACAAGATTGCTTGGTTGGAGGGTAGAGTGTGCAAAAAGAAGTAATTTGAAAGAAAAATGAAATCCAGACCATGAAGGACTTCCAGGGCCAAACAGGGGAGTGTGTATTTTATCCTAGAGACACCAGGGAGCCACTGAAGATTCTCCATCCCACGATCCATTCTGCACGTTAGTGGCAGATTAATCTTCCAAAGATAGCACTTTCATCCTCACCCTCCCCAGAAACCTAGGTTCCTACAATTGCCTACCACATTTTTGATTGGCATCCAAGGCTCTCCATAATAATTCAACTCCACCTTCTCTTTCCAGCTTTATCTCCCGCACCCCACTCCTCAACAGGGTAGCTGGATGGCTCAGTGGATAGAGAGCCAGACCTGGAGTCAGGAAGACCTGAATTCAAGTGCAGTCTCAGATATGTACTAGCTATGTGATCCTGGACAAGTCACTTCACCCTGTTTGCCTCAGTTTTCTCATCTGTAAAAGGAGCTGGAGAAGGAAATGGCAAACCAGTCCAGTATCTTTGCCCAAGAAAACCCCAAATGGGGTCACAGAGTTGACCAAGACTGAAATGGCTGGACAATAGCATCACTTAATGGCAGCTGTTGTGTGTTGGAAGAGCACACCTTCCCACCCCCACCCCAAACACACAGACAGCATCTGGGCAGGGATGGGTCATCATCGATGAGATCACACACCCGTGGTAATATACTCCCAGGAACCTAGATCTAGAACTGGAAGAGACTTAGGGGCTATCTAGTCTCCCCTTTCATTTAACATATGAGGAAACTGAGGCACAGAAAGGGGGTGCGAACTTGCTCAAGGTCATTCAGGTTGAATGGTGGAGGCAGGATTTGAACCCAGGTCTCTGACTCCCATGCCAGTTTTCTTTCCACTGTAGCATGTTGCCTCAGATATATGAGGTTTGCTATTATTACTCTGTATGACCATGAACAGGACAGCTTCTTAGAGCCTCATTGGACCTATTGACCCAGAAAGACAGATTTCTCTCTCTGAGTTGGCTGTGAGAGTCACAGATCCCTGCATTATTGACACCTATACCCAGGTGCTGCTTAGGGTGGCATCTCTGTGCCTCTCTTTTCCCTCTGAGCTCTGGCTTCTTCATCTGTAAAATGGGGACCAAAATCACTGTAGTCCCTCCCTCGCAAGGCTGTTGTGAGGCTCCAGTGAACTAATGGACTTTGCAACCTGAGAAGGGAAGAAAGAGTAGCTCAGCTGCCTTACCTTCTGGGACAAATATGTTGGCGATCACCATGAATCCCGCCAGGATCAGGAAGGAAGCCACGGTGGCCCGGCGCCCCACGTAAATCATGGTGGTGGTGGAGACCAGCATGGCTGGGATGTCAATGACCCCGAACATCACCTGGACCAGGTAAATGCTGAGGCCAAATTTCTGCAGGTCCATGGCCAGGCCATAGTAAGCCAAGGAGTTGGAGAACCTGGGAAGGACAGCAGAATCCTCTGCTGGCCCCCTGCACAGCTCCTGCTTTAGCCCCCCAGCTCTGCTGTTAGTGCCGATACCCTGAGGCCTCAGTTCCCCCCCTTTCCAAGCCACTGCCCATGACCTCCTCCCATTGCTTTCCCATAAGCAACTTGTTTCTGTGCATTACGTGCTGCAGATTGGGTGTGTAAGCTCCCTGAAGGCAGGAAACATCTTTCTTTTGTCTCTGTATCTCCAATACCCAGCACCCAGCAGGTGCATAATAAATGCTTGCTGATAAATTTCAGCTGATGGGAAAGGCTCCTCTGACTCCTGGTTTGGTTTAACAGAGAGCAATTGGGGTGGGATGGGGAAGGGGGGAGAAGTTGGCAAAAGACCAATCTAGCCTTGATACCAGGAAAAACTTTCTAAGAAGGGGCAGCTAGGTGGTACAGTGGTTAGAGCAATGGCACTGGAGTCAAGAGGACCTGAGTTCAAATCCATCCTCAGACACTTACTAGCTGCATGACCCTGGGCAAGTCACTTAACTTTTCTTTTTCTTTTTTTTTTTTTTTTTGGTGAGGCAATCAGTATTATCTAAAACTCTCTAAGCATCAGAGCCATCCCATAGTAGAATGTGGGGGCTGCTGAGGGAAGGGCTGAGCTCCCCATCTCTGGAATCTCCAAGCAGAGTTTGCAGAACCATGGATGCGGAAGTGTCCTCCACACCCTCACAATCCCAAATCCTTATAGCTGGATCGAGATGTGTTTAATTGCCCCCTGGCTAGACTGGAAGCTCCTTGAGGGCAAGGTCTATTTCAGTGCTGTTTTATATCCCTGGTGCCCCTCACACAGTAGGTGCTTCATAAATGACTGTAGATTGATTGACTACATCGACACTTAGGTCCCTTACAGCTCTGAGATGCTGTGATTCTGGCCGGTGAGAGTTGGAAGGGCACCAGCCCTTGTGGGTGGGGCCCCAAGACACTGCAAGGCCACTGCTGATGAGGCTGTGACCAGGCAGGTGGAGGAAAGCAGGAGCTGCCTGTGGAGAAGCTCATGTGAGGTGAAGCACCATTGGTAGCTCCCTATTTTGATTAAGCCATTTTGTTAATTAATAACCCAGCTATCTCTACCTGCCAAAAGAATGCAAGCACTGTCAGCATCCACTCTCTGAATGTTGGTGCCATGTGCCAGACCCTAGTGGCCTCACCCTAGTTATAGCTCTGGCCGCCCCCTATAACATGGGTATTGGTGGAGTTACTGTGTTTTATCAGACTTTTTCGGCCTAGAATTATCCTTGAGAGGCCATGGTTTGACAAGGGAAAAGAGGAGACTTAAGATGGAGTAGTAGGAAGTACATAGAACAGAACTCATTATCTTTATCCCCCAAACATCCCCCCCTCCCCTCTCCCCCCTCCACCCTCTCAGTTCTTCAGGCTTACATCCGGTACTCCTCACCCCCCCCATACCTGAGCTGTTGCCAAGGCCTAGTGATTTCACCTCTGCAGTATCTCCTAAATATGCCCCCTTCTCTCTCTCCGACACTGCCCTCACCCTGGCGCAGACCCTCATCACCTCATCACGTGGACTATTGCAATAGCCTTCCTCAAGTCTATCCTCACTCCTGGCCGTCCTCCACTCAGGTCTGACCATTCAATAAGTCCCAAGGGCTCCCTATCCCCTCCCCCAGGATCAAATACAAAATGCTCTGTTTGGCATTCAAAGCCTTTCCTAACCAGCCTCTTCCTATTTGTCCAGTCTTCTCACACCCTCCTCCCTAACACAAGCGCTGCCAGTCAATGACACTGGCTGCCTTCTTGTTCCACTGTGATAAGTGGGATAGTGGGTCAATTAGGAAGATGTAAAAGGATTGTCTTGCCAAAGTGAGGGTCCAGGTGAGATTATGCAGTAAAAATTTTGTGTGAATCCAGTCAGGGGGGTGACATGCAAGATAGACAGAGAAAGGGAGGTCTCACACAGGACAACTGATCTTTGCACAAGGGTCTGAAGTATAATGAATACATTTTATAGGCTTCCATATTCCAGAAACATTCTCCAGGCAAATTGGCCACCATTTTGAATTATCTGTGTCACAACTGTCTTCCACTAGAGCACACATTGAGAGCTGGCATGCTCCACCCCTTACCTCCAAATTTGGGGAAATGCTCACCCAAGTGCTATTACATAGCTTCTGGAAACTCAGTGGAGGAAAACTCAAGTGATGGTCTCTTGTGCCAGCCTTATGCCCAGTGGTTTTCCAGGTTGGCAGCAGTTTGCACCTGCTGGCAGCTTGGGGAACCTGCTTATCTGCACAATTCACTCCCTCACTGCAGTATTTCCCCACAGCCCTTATCGAGTATACCGAATTACTCCTACAAAGTTAAACGATTAGGGAAAAGACCACCACCCCCATCCCATGCTCAAGGATGGATCCCACCACCTACCAGACAACCATGAGGCAGCAAGTGACCTTGCGAATGGCTGGGGTCCGAAAGAGGTCCAGGACAGAACTAGAGGGTGGTCCGACTGAAGACTCCCCCTGCATGTAGGCACTCACCACCTGGGCGAAGCAAGGCCATTGAGAAAAATTGGGTGGTGTCACATCAAATCATCCCAATCCCCTCTGCTTTCTTCAAGTTTCCCTCCCACTGTGGGGAGGGGGACAGAGATAGGCTCAGATGACCACAGATCTAAATCTGGAAGTGACCTCACTTACCATTAAATCCAACCCCCTTTTTTATAGATAATGGAACTGAGGCCCAAGGAGCCTCGGTAATTGGCCCAGGGTTACATAGGTAGACAGTAATGGAGCCAGAAATTGAACTCAGGTCTTCTGCCCTTAGAGCCAATTCTTTTTCATTCTACCACACTAATGCCTCAATGAGATCTCAGCCTCCAAGTGACCTCTTCTTGGATGCCAGGTTGGAGGCTGCCTGGTGGGCTAAAACTAGACCTTTGGTATAGATGATGGGCTCCAGCCTCAAAGATGCTGCTAAAATCACATCACCACTGAATGACCCCTGTGCCTCTCTCTGAGGCCCTCCAGATACTTTCCCGACTTCCAGATCCTTCCTGATGACTAAATCCTGAACTCTGAATGGAATGAGGGGAAAGGGAGCTATTTTCTGAGGCCTGAGGCAGTTGAATTAATTGTCCCAAGTCAGCTAGGCATACTCAGGTGGGACCTGAGCCAAGACCAGCTGAGAGCCTCCCACCCAGCTTCCCTCAGGCCTTCAAGCACAGAGAGCAGCTCCCGAGGAACATGAGGGCAGCTCCCATGCTCTCCTCGCCTGGATGCCCTCCTGTTACCTCCTTGGTAAGTCGCTGCCCTTCCTCTCTTTTTCCATTGAGCCTGGCCACTTTTCTCAGATTCTGGATGGCCAGATGGGATTTTCCATGGAGGAGGAGCCAGCGGGAGGACTCAGGCAGCCACCTGGTCAGGAAGGCATGGCCATGAGTCCAGACTGGCAGGTAGAAGCTTCAGCAGGCAGGGCTTCCATTACCAGCTACCCTCACCCCCTCTTTGATGCAAATTCTGCCCCTGGGGAAAGTGGCAACCAAGCCATCCCACTATAAGTATTTATTAAAGGCCCCACTATGCACCAGGTACTGTCCTCCCAAAAGTTAGAGTCACAGGGAGCTTATTGGGAGGCTGTTGGCCCATGAAGCCAAGCTGCATTAACCAGGGAAAGGACCAGGAAGTAGAAGTTGGGAGTGGATGTAAGACCCCAAGGGCAGGTGCTGGTTTTCTGCCTCTTAGGGTTGGGGCATACATAGAAGAAGAGCTTAACAAATGGTACCTCCAAGCCACTGCTGGGACTGTCAGCCTGATAATCCAGAATCCTTTCTGGACACGGAGTCTAGAACCTAGATTTACATTGTGTATGAGGTGGTGCAAGTTTGAGTCTAAAGGACTGGCCAACTTGTCATCAATCTGCTTGTTTGTATTCAGCCTTCCCTTCCTTCAGTCAGCCAGTTAGCTGTCAGCAAGCATTCATTCTCTACAGGGAAACGCCAGGGCTGCCTTCTGAAGCTGCCCCTTCAGCCTGTGCCAGGACTGGATTCCTCAGTACCCTCCTCTGCCCTTCTCACCCTGCTAAGTCTGAGCGCTACTCACTCTACCCCTCTTAGATAGCACCTAGCTCCTTAGGGCATGGTTTCCCAACTCAAATCATAAGGCTGGGCTGGCAGAGAATCTGAACTCTCTTCCGTAGACTGTTCTGCCCTCCACAGGTGGCACCGGGAGCTGGGAAGAGGGAGGAGTCCCAGGCACTGGAGAAGTTGGGGTATGCTGGCAGTAAGAGCTTCGTGCCCACCAGTGGCAAGGTCCATACTGTCAGGGTGCGCACACACACACACACACACACAGAGTTACAACCCCACTCTATCCCCCAACACTCCCTTCATAACATACCAAGAGTACAGGAAGATGACCAAGAAGGGGGCAGAGACAGCAAACTGCAGCCACCGCCAAGGCCGAACCAGATAGGCCACTCCTGCCAGCAGGATCTGCCCCAGGGTGAAGGCGTAGCCCAAGAGGGCTCCAGCCACTGTCCGCCCCTGGGTGGGCATCCACTCCACAACTGGGGAGAACACAGAGGTGAGGGCCCAGCCAGCCAGGAGAGGCGAGGCAAGTGGGCGTTTACTGAGTGCACACCACGCTGCTGAGACCGCAAGGCGAAGGAAAATCTCAACAGACTAGGAAGATGGGTCAAGATACAGGTTAGGGATAAAGGTAAAGTTCTACACTTGGATTCAAAAAATCAATTGCACAAATACAGGCTAGAGGCTGTGAATCACTTAAGAGCAAGCAGTTCACAGGGAGAAATCCCAGGGAGCTGGAGTTTAAGTGACTCACCCAAATTCACCCAGCTGGGAAGTGTCAGAGGTAGGATTTAAACCCTCTCCTTGGCTCCAAGCCCAGGGCTCTGCCAGTCTGCTACCCTACCCCTTAGGCCGCAAGGACAAACACAGTATCCAGGACAAGGGAGGTCAGAGGCCCACTGTCCTCTCCCTGGTGAGATCCCACCCACAGTGCAGTCTTCCCTTCTGGGCCATGGCAAACTAAAGTCAATTTGGATGGACAAGAATAGTGACAGAACTAAAAGCCAGGTCAGACGAGAAGGGATGTTGGTGGAGAAGGAAAAAAAACAGGCCTGGGAATCAGGCCATCTGGGTTCCAGCCCTGGCTCTGGCCCTCACTTAGGTCTGGGGGTTGAACTTCTTGGCACCTTATAAAAAGGGGATGATGGTATCAACCCAAGAGGATCATTGTGGGGGAAGGACTTTGTAATCCTTGAGAGCCGCAGGATAGGTGTGAGCTATACTAGCAGAGGTGGTGATGGAGAACAGCTAAAGGAACTGGGAATGTTTTCCCTTCTAAGCAGAAGAGAAAACTTGGTGGTGGCTAGGAATGTGACCTGTCTCCCGCTATGATCACCCTACTCAAGTGCACTCATGCCCCCTGGATGATGAGAATGCTCCCCAAAGTGATCTTTCTCCTTTCATTCTCTCCCTACTCCAACCCACCCACCAGGTCCACATTCCTCTTCCATCAAGAATCTCCCTCTATTTCCTGCTGAGCCTTTCAAGGCATTCAAGACCCTCCATAATCTAGGACTAGTCTATTTTTTCCATTTTATCTGACGCTATCCTTTTTTACTGTAGCCAGACCAGACCACTCACAATTCAGCTTCTCATCTTGTCTTCTCCCACTTCTGGAGCTTTGCCCAACCCATTTGTCATGCCAGGAATGGAGTCATGGTCTCTACTTCCTGCCTAGTTTTGGTTAGTAAAATCTCTCTCTGCTGGCAATGCCCAGCTCAGGGGACATGTCTTCCAGGAAGCTTTTCCTAATTCCACCTCCACCCCAGCCCAAAATGCCCTGGCCATTTTTGGGCATCTGACAAGCTCTGTCTGGATCTTTCTTTTGCATCATCCCAATAAGCCTTCATCTCAACTCGGGCACTGATCCTGTGGCACGTCTGAAGGAAGAATCAGTGCAATGGGCGCAAGGAAAACTTCAGCTCAACAGAAAGAAGCAATGGCTGGCAGTGAGACCCATCTGACAACTGGGTGGGCCTCCCTCGGAGGGAGCAAGCTCCCCTTCACTGGAGGTCAGAGGACCACAAGCCACAGAGCAGACGGTTAGATTTTCAGCACAGCAAACACTACAGACCAGGGTGTGATTTCTCTGTCTGTTGATTGGCTAGACCTAAGAAACTAACGGGGGAAATGTTAATGTTGTAGATTGAACGTAAACGTGTGTCTACGCATTTTTATTTTTTCAGAAAACAAGTTGTTAAGCATTTACCAACACACTCCTGGCTGGAAGGGGGACCTTAGAAGTCATCTAGTCCACTCGTACGGTCTGATGCTGAGTGAAGTGAGCAGAATCAAGAGAACGTCGTTCACAATAACAGCCACGTTGTGTGATGACCAGTATCGATAAACTTAACCCTTCCCAGCAATAGAAGGATTTAAGACATCTCCAAAGACCTCATGATGGAAAATGCCTCCACATCCCAAGAAAGAACTATGGAGTTTGAATGCAGATCGAAGCAGACTATTTGCTATTTTTTTCCCTTTTCTGTTGAGTTTTGTTTCCTCTTTCTGGTGGTTCCTCCCATTAGTTCTAATTCTTACTTACATCACTAATGTGAAAACAGGTTTAATAGGAATGTATATGTAGAACCTATATCAGAGTGTGCACCCTCTTGGGGAGGGTGGTGGGGAGGAACAGAGAGAAAAATTTTAAACTCAAAAGCATATGGAAGTGATTGTTGATAAATCAAAATAAATTAATTTAAAAAAAGACAAAAAAAAGTCATCTAGTCCAATGCCTTCTTTTTACAGATGAGGAAACGGAGGCCCAAAGAGGTTAAGGAACTTAGAATCTTAAGATCACAGACTCAGAGCTGGAAGTGACTTTAGAAGCCATCTCCCCTGATTCCTTCATTTTACAGATGAGGAAACTGAGGCAGACAGAGGGTAACAGAGTGACAGAGTAAGTGGCAGAGCAGGGCTTTGAACCTGCAGCCTCTGACTCCAGACCTGGTATTCTTTCTGCCGGGCCACACCTCCTCTTTGTTTAAGTAGAGGCTAGATCTAGAAAGCAGAAGAAATGTCCACACTGAATGGGCAGCGATACTGGACGCCTGCCCTCTGAGCTTCCTTCCATGATTCTAATTCTCAGATTGTGTCTGTCTGTCTGATAGATGAATGGACCCTTCTCAGACCCTCTTTTCTTTGCTCTCTTTTCTTCCCCTGCCCCCCACTCTGGCACCAAGATGACCCCCAAGTGGAGCCTGTGGCTCTGCCCTTCCCTGCACTGAAGCTTTCTCAAGGTCAAGGCTGTTTCCCCAGAGTGACCAGAGTGAACCCTGTAATCTGTAACAGGAGCCAGAGCAACCGGCCTGGGCAGAGGCTTAGGCTGTCTTTTCCATCAGTCACAGCCCAGTCTCACGTGCTGACCAGAGTTCTCTTGAAGCTGGCCAGGAAAAAGGATTAACTTGGAACACTTAAGTAGGAAGGCCCATGCCCCATCTCTCTTTGCAGCTGCATGCAAACCCACCCCAGCCAGGGCCAACACTTCCAACCTGGGCCAAACCGGTCCTGTCTGCTTCCCTCAACACAGCTAAGCAGAGCTCTGGAGCGAGCCTCTGACCAGCTGTGGAATCTGGCACAAGGGTCTTCCACTCTGTGCCTCAATTTCCTCTGTGAAATGAGGGGATGAGATTGGAGGACCTCTAAGGTGCCTGACCACATCTGACAAATGTTCCCCACCCTCAGTCTTCCCCTCTCTACTGAAAGGATGAAGATAATATTATCTTGCCTCCTATCCCCACCCTCTTCCCCCTCCCCAGCCAGGGTTACCTTACCCTACCTGGGAAGACTTACCCAGAGAAAGGGAGTTGAGAATGATTCCTGAAAAAGTCATACCCGTCAGGAAACGAAAAACACAGTAGATGATGAAGGAGTTGAAGTAGGCTGAGCAGGCCCCAGACACAGCAAGCTGTAGGTAGGACCAGATGAGAGGAGCCTTCCGGCCCCACCTGAGCCCAGGAGAGAGAAGACACACAATCACAGAGTTGCCTGGGTGTCCAGAGGCAGGATGGACACCATCCAATGACTTGGAGGTAGGGGGCTTCTGGCCTCCCTCTGGGGTTTCATAGATTGTTGGTAACTCCCAGTGTGGAAACTCCCTTCACTGGTACGGCTGTGACACACTAAGTCTAAATCATTATGGTTTTGGGGGGTTGTGTGGGGCCTTGAGAGATAGGCTAGCATGGCCAGAGTCACACAACAGGATGGGCCAGAAGCTGGTCATGAGTATTCCTGACCCCACTCTCTCCACTTTGCCTCAGAAGAACTGCAGCCACAGTAGAAGAAGTTATTTTAAATCATAAAAGTTACATCTGTTAATAAGGTGATGACTGAGAATGAGGATTAGCATGGGCAAGAAGGGCTTACTGTGCTCTGTTAGAGACAATAACTCTGTCAAGGAGACTGCAGCCCCACTTGACTGTCATGAGGATGATAGGACCTTTTCTACCAGACAGAGCCAACTTCCCTAGATGGGGCGAACCATTGGGCTGCTA
This sequence comes from Phascolarctos cinereus, assembly GCF_003287225.1. Taxonomy (NCBI): domain Eukaryota; kingdom Metazoa; phylum Chordata; class Mammalia; order Diprotodontia; family Phascolarctidae; genus Phascolarctos; species Phascolarctos cinereus. The sequence goes on along the minus strand of NW_027556402.1, from coordinate 255,997,652 downwards.
TTTCTCTAGTGCCTTGAGGCTAATAAAACGCTTTCATGCACTCACTTCCTTCAGCCTCCCAATGACCCTGGGAGATGGTGCTATTATAATATCCAGTTTGCAGAGGACAAAACTGAGGCCCAGAGAACTTAAGTGACTTAACCCAATATAGTCAGGTAAGTGTGTGACCCTAGACAAGTCATTTAAGCTCTGTGGGCCTCGGTTTTCTCATCTGTCCAATGTGGACAAAAATAGTGCCTGCCTCCCTGGGTGGTTGTGAAGCTCAAATAAGACCATACCTGTAGAGAGCTCAGCAAACCTGAAAGCTCTTGATGTAGGGAGCCCCCATGGGAGGGTCTGACTGGCACCTTTTCTACAACTTGTAGAGACTTGCCCAGGGCACTCAAAGCAAGTGACCCGTTCTGGGTCACTAGAACTAGCACTCTACACCCAGCACTCCTGGCTCCAAGGCCAGCCTGCTTTGTAGGGCAACCAAGAAAAGTAAGTGAACTGGAGACTGACCAGCACCCTGGTCAGAGCACGCCTGCTATCTCCCAAGCTGGAGAGGAAGGAGACTAGGGCTGTGAAGGGTCTCCAGTTCATGCCTTGGGAAAATCAGTGGAAGGACAAAGGATGTTTAGACTCAAGAAGAGTCAATTGAGGAGCAATGGGGTGGGAGGTGAGTGATATTCAGGGGCAGGTTTGGATTTGGTTAAAAGGACAGATTTCCTACCATCTGGAGTCACTCAGCAGCAGAGTGAGCAGGCGACCCCTCACTGAGGAGAGAGGGCCAGATGGCCCCTTGTAGGGTATGACCTGGCAGTGATTCCTTCTCAGGAATGGGCTGGTCTCAGTGGCTCCTGAGGTCCCTGACAACTCCTGGGTTCTGGGACTGTGTGACTCTGATTCTCCAGCAGGTTACCCTGACCTTGTGGGAAGACTGGATGGATTACCAGTTGTCAGGGGTTTGAGAAACGGAATGTAGGTTCACATAACAAGTTAGAGCACATAGCCTCAGGGGATCCTTCCCACTCTGACATGCTGTGATTCTATGTGATTAAGTCCTCCAAGGTAAGACAACAGAGGGCAGCCAAGAAAAGTTCAAAGGCAGAGACAGACAGACAGACAGACAGAGAGAAGAGAGAAGGAGAGAGAGAAAAGAGAGGAGAGAGAAAGAGAGAAGAGAGAGGAGAAAGAGGAGGGAGAGAGAAAGAGAGAGGGGGAGGGAGAGAAAAAGAGAGAGAAGAGAGTAGAGAGGAGAGAGAAGAGAAAAAGAGAGAGGAGAGAGGAGAGAGAAACAGAGAGAAAAGTGGAGGAGGGGAGGGAGAGAAAAAGAGAGAGAGAAGAGAGGAGAAAGGAGAGAGAAAAAGAGAGAGAAGAAAGAAAAGAGAGACAGAGAGAGAGAAGCCCCCAGTGCTTAAGACAGCTCCTCCATTGAGGAGTGTCAGTGGTTGAGGATGGGGATGGGGATGGGGATGGGGATGGGGTGGCTCACCTGTCTGCCACACTGCCAAACGCAGCAGCCCCCACCAGCACCCCTGACATGTAGATCGTCTGGGCTAGGTCCCTCATGGACCTTGAATCGCACACCAGATCCCACTGTCAGGGAAAAAACAGAGACTCTGTGACTACATTTCCTCCCGTGCTTCCCCTCCCCAAATGCCTGGGCCCTCTCCTGACCTCAGTTACAATGGTGGAGGGAAAGACGCTCCGGTCATAGGTCCATCCGTCCTCACAGCCCTCAGTGGCCGCCCCACCGACTGTGGCATTAGGGTCCAATAGTACCCACTGAGGCTGGACAAAGCGCAGGCAGGGCTCCGGCCTCTGGTGCTGGTCCGTGGGAATGGATGCCCGCCACCAGCTCTCCGCTGTGAGGTTGGTGCTCCACGTCCCATTTGCATGGCCCCGGCAGCGATGCCGGGGGACAGCGGCTGTGAAGTTTTGGAGGAAATTGTGGCAAGCTAGAAGGGAACAGGGAAACAAGAGCAGTGCAGTGTACAGCATCTGGAAGCGGCCCACGCCACCCAGGGTATCCAGCAACTCAGTGGAGGCCATGGCAGCAAAGGGCTGGACAGCAGGCCTGTGGGTGGCAGCGGCAGAGGCAGCCAGCTAGCCTTGAGTGGCATTATGTAAGGGAGCCGCGGGGCCAGGGGACAGAGGGATTAGGACCTGGGCTCAGGAGACTCTGGTTACACCTCATGGGGAGCCTCAGGTGTCTGTCCACCAGGTCCAGGGGCTGCTGGCACCAGCCTCCCTCCTGCTGCTGCCGGAGGCCCATCAGCCTCCGTCTCCACCCCGCCTCCTCTCAGGCTCTCAGGGGTAGAGCCGGGAAGGCCCCCATCCAACCCTTTCATTTTGCAGAAATGAGTCCAGAGAGGAGAAGTGAGGCCCAGTCGCCGAGGAGAGCGGACGGTAGGGCAGGAACCCTTCAACTCTCCGTGGCAGCAGGCCACTCTCCGGCTTCCTGAACTACCGGACAGACAAGCCCTAGCTGGCTCACCCAAAGAGCCTGGCACAGGCACCCAGGAGCTGGGGGTGCAGGGCGAGTCACTAAACTGAGAGGTCAACCTGAGCTGCACCTCAATCTCCTCATCTGCAAAATGGGCACAACTATGTCACCCGTCTTACAGGGTTGTGAGGAAAATGTGCTGTTGTTATGCATAAGCCCAACTCACCCTCGCAAAGGGCCCCCTAGGAGTGAGCTAGGAAGAAAACCTTGTCTTCCACCTTCCTGCCAGGGACTGTTTGGAAGGCTCCTTCAAGAGGCAGGGATGCAGTTCTCAGTGTGACCTGCAACAAGGTATTTTTTCCCTTGGCCTTCATTTGCCTCATCTACAAAATGGGCTGGGTACCTTCCTTTGTACCCAAAATCTTTTGATCACCAGGGAGACTCCTGTACAAGTAGAGGGTGGACCAGATTTGGTCTCTGAGGCGTCCTGCCAGGTACTGATGCTAACAGACACTGCTGGGACCCTCGGGTTGGAGTCTTTTCATCCACGATCTCATCGGGCTTTCCAAGACCCCACAATGGTAGGTGGGCTACAGGGATCATTGCCCACATTTGACCAATATGGAAACTGAAGCTCTGAGAGATGGACCAACCCTCCCAGGATCACAAAGCTAGAAAGCAATGGTCACCAAGAGGTTCTTCCAGCCAGACCAGCCGGTGGCTGCTGGGTCTGAGCAAAGGCTCAAGTGCATGATCTGCTCAGAATGTCTTCTTCCTCCCCCAAAAAAGACTATGAGACTGCAGGTTCTTTGCAGTGAAATCCTCTTCTCCGGGGCTCCCTCAAACCACTGGTGTAGATGCTGCCCAAAACCAAGCATTCTTTCACCTGGAACAACAGCAGTTGAGTAGAGGGCACAAGATGTGCGGGGAATAGTCCGGTGGCGGGTATGACTGCCCGCTGTGGGCTGGGCACCACGGCACTGGGCAGGGCCCTGCGGGTCAGAGGCTGAGTGAAGGAGTAGGGCTGTACAATGCGAGGCGGAGTAATGGCTTTCTTTTGGACTGTTGCAGGATGTTGTGGGACCCTCCCCACATTGGTGCCCTAGGGCAAAGCCCCAGTCACCCCGCCCTCGTGCCGGCCTGCCAAAAAGCCTCTGAAGGCCTCGGGGCCCCGCAAGAGCAGGGTCCCGAAGATGCGCGTCATGTTGGAGGCAGGGGGACTCGAAGAGGGATCCGTTTGCAAACTCCAAAGTCCCCACTATCTCCTAGCGATTTAAACTGGCTGCCAGGCACATGCTCCCGGATAAGCCTATAGTTGCCAGAGGTTTAATGGTGTTTGCAGGCAGGGGAGTGCTTATCTCTGACTACAAACCACTGGATCCCAGGAAGAGTGGGCATAACGTATGTAAGCAGCAGGAGTTACTAGGTCTCAGGGCAGCCCAGAACACGGCATGAAAGAAGTAGCTATACCCAAGGAAACCCTGGGGGGGATCAGGTGTGTGCCAACTCCAGGCTTGGGTGTCAGGGACAGATTGGAAGGGCCAGCACATCCAGGCCTGCAAGGGGTGGAGACTGCTGTTAAGGACTTAATTGGAGCAAAGGGACAGTGTGCACAGCCCAAAGCGTGGGGCCCCAGATGGCATCTTGGACACAGAAAGGACAGAGGAGAGAGGTGAATCTCAGGGGTGTGTTAGACAAAGGCCCAAAAAAGCCCATCACCCAGTCCCAAGCCAGGCCCTAACTGTGCTCCCCTTGAATCACAGATGGCCCAGGGGAGCGGGCTTTGCTGCTCCAGCCATCCAGCCAGGTCCCGCCAGGTCCCGCCCTCCTTCCTAGGCAGATTAGGCAGCCAGCCCTTTGCAGATAGCCGCAGTGCTCCTGGCTGAGACCCTAGCTGAGACAGCCCGAAGGCTGATGTTCAACCTTCTTACCTTCCCCTAGACTCATATCCCCTCGTAGTCACAGCATCTCGGGAGCTGGACAGAGCCCCACTGGCCACCTAGTCCAGCCCAGATCTGAAAGAAGTTCCTGTTCTTGGATCCCAAGTACCCTGATGGCCTGAAGGTTAGCTTCTCAAGGAAGGAGAGCCCACCATGGCCAGAGGAAGCCCCTCCCACTTTAGGGCAGTGCTAGTGTTAGGTGTTGCTTCATGTCACTGTCTTCCATCCTTCTGGTCATTCCAGGTCACAAGCTCAGCACCATCTTTAGTGTTGGCTTACCCTCCCCACAGTATCCAGCTGCCAAGTGCTGCTGATTTTAGCTCCGGTCCCTGTCTCTGGGACTACTGCAATAGCCTCCCACTCGGGTCTCCTTCCTCCCAATTGATCCTCCAGGACCTCCCCTTGCCAAACCAGCCTCCGGGTTGTTGTTAAGAAATTTTTCAGTCATGTCCAATTCTTCATGACCCTATTTAGGGTTTTGTTGGCAAGGATACTAGAGCGGTTTGTCATTTCCTTCTCCAGCTCCTTTTACAGATGAGGAAACTGAGGCAGACAGGATGAAGTGATTTGCCCAGACTCACACAGACACTCCTTTCTTGCCAGTCTTCTAGATTATTCCCTAGCCAAAACTCTCCAAACCTATTCCTAGAGCACAGAGCTGACCTCCTTATCCCTCTGCTCCAGAAGTTCCAGTGGTCCCTTATTGCCTCCAGCAACAATGCAAACTCCTGTTTGCTGTTGAGGGCCAATCTTAAGAGTCTGATAAGGGTTTAAGATCCAAGGCAGAGTTTGACCTCTGCTCAGGCTTTCACCCCAAAGGGCTCAAAGGATTAAGTGGTACGGCTCCCCAAATTCCTTCCTGATAAAGAGGTCACTGAGACATCCCTTCTCTCTCTTTGAACCTTAGGTTTACGTATTTACTCCTCTATGCAGGTGGTGCCTAGGCGCCTGGGAAAACCTTGGAATCTACAGCCCAATCTAGGAACCCTGATAAGGAGGAAATTCATGATTGTTACATCCTCAGCAGATGTTCTGGGGAGTATCTCACGGGGAGGACTCTTTGAAGTTAGGCTAGATTTTCCCTATATATTCTGTGCCCTCAGATGAATAAACTTGAGTCAGTAATTCTACTCCGCCTGGCCCATGTCATAAGTTATTTCACGCCTCTCCGTTCGGTGTACAATCTGGTTGCGGGCAACATTTTGGCGCCTGAACAGTGACTAAAAGTCAGAGAGGTCGGTTCCTTGAAACGCTCCGGAGGAAGAAATCCTTGCTGGTCACTACGCCAGGAAACAAGGTCCTGAAGTGGCTCAACGCGCGGTACTAAGGTAAAAAGGAACGAGGGTCATTACAGGTTTCCCCATAGAAATAATAGGATTAAGGGGGGAAATCACCAGGCTTACGTGGGAGATTATAAAATTAAAAAAAAATTGATTAGAAAAAAGTTTAGAAACAGGCTCGGTATTTAGAGCATAAGATATAGTGTCGCTTTGGAAAGGCCCACATATATACTTTCGATCTTAAGAGGCGCCCTTAAGATCAAAAGTATGGGTCAAGTACAAAGTGGAAAAAGAGATAGAGAGTATTACCTAAGATTACTAAAGAAAATAGTGAAAGAAAAAGGTTTAGTTATTCCAAACAGTCAGTTACAGGAATTTTTAGAAGTTATAGAAAAATGCTGCCCATGGTTTCCACCAGAAGGGACAATTGATTTAGAGAAATGGGAGATTGTAGGCAAGCAACTAAGAGAATATTACAGAGAAGAGGGCCCTGGTGCATTCTCGATTGCTACCTTTTTAATGTGGAATGTGCTAAAAATATGTCTTAGCCCCGGATAAAGTACTAGTGGCTGAGAAAGTGATACGGGCAGATAAGGGGGTAGGAACAGAGAGGAAGAAGAAATGCATAAAGCCTTTGAGGAACAATTGAGCATAGTTGAAGAGGAGAGGGAAGATGTGTATTCTGTTATACAACAGAGAAATGTGCATTCCCCTAAGCAACAGAAAGATGTGTATTTACCTTCAGTTAAACAACAGCCTGGGAGAAAGTTAATATGTAAGGGCTTGTTAGAAGAGACAATACAAAGGGCAGAAAGCAGAGGGGAAGAAGTGCCTATGGACTTAAAATTAGCTATCCCAAAAAGCATGATGTTTCCACTATATGAAGAAGAGAATCCAGATAATCCTGGACAGATGATTAGGGAACATAGGAATTTTGAATTCAAAGTTTTAAGAGAATTAAAACAAGCCTCAGTACAATATGGGCCAAACAGTCCCTATGTACAAACTTTATTAGATTCAATAGCTAATACAGCCATGGCCCCATATGATTGGTATTCATTAGCAAAAACATGTTTGGAGCCAGGAGATTATCTAATATGGAAATCAGAATTTATTGAGCAATGCCAAGAGCAGGCAGGATACAATACAAGAACATTGATTCCTGTTTCTTTGGAGCAGCTCACAGGGACAGGAATGTTTACTGCACTGCAGCAACAGCTAGATTATCCACTTGTAGCATATGAACAAATTACGAAGGCTGCACGGGCGGCATGGTTAAAGGTTCCTGGGAAACAAGATAGGGGAGCCTCGTATACTCAGATAAAGCAAGGCCCCAAGAAACTTTCCCAGATTTTGTAGCCCGACTTACGCAAGCCATACAAAGGAGCATTTCTGATTCAAAAGCAGCTGAAATACTCCTTCAAAAATTGGCCTGTGAAAATGCTAATGCTGATTGTAAAAAAGCCTTACAAAGCGGCAAGTTCAATATGGATATTACAGAAATGATTCAGCGGTGTGAGAGTGTAGGGACCACGCAATTTCAGGTACAGGCTATGGCAGCAGCCCAAGCAGAAATGCTAGCAGCTGCCTTTCCTAACAATCAGAGGGACCTGAGAAGGTTAAAATGTTTTAATTGTGGAAGGCCTGGCCATATAAAAAAGGATTGTAGGGATCTTAGGAAGACAGCGTCTCAGCCCCCTACTACTCCTTGTCCTAGGTGTCAAAGAGGAAATCATTGGGCTTCATTATGTAGATCTACTTCAGATGTTAATGGACAGCCTTTAAACCCCCGGAGGGGCCGCTCCGCCCGCCAAACAATAGGAGCAGTGCTGTCATTGATTCAACCAGTCCCTGCTCCAGGCCCACAAGACTCACAATATTAGACCTTATTCATGCCACCCCAGGTAGTGCCGGATTAGATTTAAGTTCCACTCTTGATAAAAACATTGGAGATGAAGTTGTACGTATTCCCACTGGAGTACATGGTCCATTACCCCCAGGGATGGTGGGTTTAATCTTAGGCGTAGTTCCCAGACACTTAGGGGACTCATGGTCATTCCTGGAGTGGTGGACTCTGATTACACTGGAGAAATTGAGGTTATGGTTTATGCTTTTCCTCGTTGTCGTTTTGTCATTCAAAAAGGGGAAAGAATAGCACAAATGATTGTAATGGATTATAAAAAACTGGGGAATATGACAAAAAAGGTAAGGGGGACAGAAGGATTTGGTAGCACAGGACTGTTTTGGCATAGAACTATCACAGATGCCAGACCAACTCTAAAAATAGAGATACAAGGAAAAGAATTTGAAGGGTTAATAGACACTGGAGCTGATAAATCAGTTGTCACCTTACGGGCTTGGCCTAGAAACTGGCCACTAGATCAAGGAAATGTGATGTTACAGGGAATAGGAGAAATAGCCGCTCCTGCACAAAGCAGCATGGCTTACTTGGAGAGTGGAGGGGCAGCAAGGGAGATTTAGACCATATGTATTGCCACACCTTCCATACTGCCTCTGGGGAAGAGATTTATTGAAACATATGAATGTTACTGTAAGTAGCAAAAATTTTTTAGTAGGGGTCACGGTCGAAAAGAAAAGAACAGTACAGGTTCCTAAGATAACATGGAAAGAAGGGCCCCCATATGGGTGGACCAGTGGCCCCTTAGTCTAGAAAAAATTAAGGCTCTTCGAGATATTATAACCAGACAATTGGCAGCAGGTCATATAGAATTTTCCACTAGTCCATGGAATTCTCCTATATTTGCTATTAAGAAAAAATCAGGCAAATGGAGAATGTTAACAGATCTCAGACAAGTTAATGCTCGTATGATAACTATGGGAACCTTACAGCCAGGGCTGCCTTCTCCGATTGCAATCCCGGCAGACTGGCCTTTGTGGGTAATTGATTTAAAAGATTGTTTTTATACTATACCTCTTAGAGCAGAAGATTGTAAATACTTTGCATTCTCATTACCATCAGAAAATTTGAAACAACCTTACCAAAGATATCAGTGGAAGGTGCTTCCTCAAGGGATGAAGAATAGCCCCACCATGTGTCAGCAATACGTAGCAGATGCTATAGATCCCATCAGGAAAAAATACCCCCAAGCATACATAATTCATTATATGGATGACATCCTTTGTGCTCATCCACAAAAAGAGCAATTAGCTAGTATTGGGGGACATGTTTACCGCTCTTAGAGATCATGGGTTAGAGATTGCACCTGAAAAGATTCAAAAGGCACCTCCTTACTCGTACTTAGGACAATTAGTAGGGATGAAAGAAATTCAGCCTCAAAAGATATGTATTAGACAAGATAAACTAAAAACATTAAATGATTTTCAGAAACTCCTAGGAGACATTAATTGGATCAGATCTTATTTAAAAATAGGGACTCATGAATTAAAGGATCTATATGATATTCTTAGAGGCGACCCTGATCCTACATCTCCTAGAACACTTACTACAAAAGCAAAACAGCAATTAGAAAAAATACAAGAATCAATTGAAACTGCAATGGCTCATCGCATAGAATCTGGTGTGCCTTTAGAAGTTACAATATTAGATACCCCAGATATACCTTTTGGATGTATACATCAGAAAGACAAGTTACTGGAGTGGGTTTTTCGGCCTTCACAGCCGAAATATACCCTTCAAACATATCCTTCTATGGTAGCAGACTTGGCTAAGAAAGCCTGCAAAAGAATATTACAATTAGTTGGAAATGCCCCTAGTATTATACATCAACCTTATGATAAAAAACAAATAGAGGAATTGCTCAGTCAAGACCATTCTTGGCAGGTGCTTCTTACTATTTTTCAAGGGGAAATAGATAATACATACCAATACCCAATTTTACAATTTGCCAGGAAACATCAGTGGATTATTAACACGATAGTGCAAAAGGATCCCATAGTGGGAGCACTCTGTGCCTTTACTGACGCTTCCTCTCATCACATTTCAACATATTTTATTCCCCCTGATGAGAGATATGCAGCACATACACCATTTGATTCTACACAACAAAATGAAATTTATGCTATAATATTAGTACTACAAAGATATTCTGGTCCTCTTAATATATTTTCAGACAGTAAATATGCAGTAGGAATGGTTAATAACATAGAAACTGCTCAAATTAAAGTGTCATCTAATTATAATATATTGCAACTTTTTATGATGTTACAAAAAACTATTCGGGAACGAACTTCCCCAGTATATTGTACACATGTTCCTTCACATACGGAGCTTCCAGGACCTATTACACATGGGAATCAGATAGCTGATGACCTCACTAGACCAACCCTGTTAATGTTGTCTGTTGAGGAAGCTAAGGAATCACATGACAAATTTCATCAGTCTGCCTCTATGTTAAGGAAACAATTTGGGATTACTAGAGAACAGGCTCGACAGATAGTAAAATCCTGCTGTAAATGTCTTCCTTATATACCCACACCATATAAAATGGCTGTTAATCCACGCGGATTATATTCAGGAGAAATTTGGCAAATGGATGTTACTCATTACAGCAGTTTTGCAAAGTTACAATTTATTCATGTAACAGATACTTATTCTTCCTTCACTATGGCTACTGCACAAGCAGGGGAAGCAGTACAAAATGTCATAGATCATATGCTTCATTGCTTTTCTATTTCTGGTGTGCCCTCAGTTTTAAAAACTGATAATGGCCCTGCTTATGTTTCTCATGCATTTCGTACGTTCTGTCTTACGTTTCATATTCACCACATTACCGGGATTCCTTATAATCCTACCGGTCAAGCAATTGTGGAAAGGAAAAATAGATCTCTTAAAACATTTCTTCAAAAGCAAAAGGGGGAGAAGCCAGGGGTAGGCCACGAAGACAATTGGCTCAAGCAGTATATGCTTTAAATTTTCTTACTCCTGATAGAGAAGGCTGTACCCCAGCTGAAAAACACTTTAGATTACATAAGGGGAGTAATTATGAGGAACAAAAGACTCAAAAAAGAGTCATGTGGAAGGACCCAAAAACCAATCATTGGTTTGGACCAGATAGATTATTGACCTGGGGACGAGGGTATGCTTCTGTCTTTCCAGATGGTGCAGAAGGACCAATATGGATCCCTGAACGTAACATCAGAATCTGTCTCAGAGATGACCGGAGGTTTCAGAAACTTCAAATACCAAAGAGGAAAAAGGACATAAGAAAACAGAAGCAGCGCCGGAGGCGATAGCGAGGAGCAAGCTCGGCAGGATGGCTGCTGCAACTGATGATGCTGTTACAAACAATGACTATTGAAGCAAAGACTTTACAGCTTTGGTCATACATTAACAACCCCCCGTGGCCGAGACTACTCACTGGGATGATCCAGTTATTGACATTATACCCGCAGGACAAGCGGCAGAAATTTTTGGACAAAGGGATTGGAGAATTAAAGACTTAGAAATGAAGGATGTTTTAGGATACAATTTTAAAGGCAAAACTGGCACACCCCCAATATGTTTTGGAATTAATGTAGATTTTATAGATTATTGTGTTAAGTTAGAAAATATTACTCACTCTGCTAGTTTGGAATATATCTATGTTTGGTATGGAAACTACTAGATCTGTGAAAGGGCCAGCTCATCTTTCTCCCTGGCCAGATTGTTCTAATATCTCTGTATCGTCAGCATGGCATAAAATTCCACCTTGGGTAAAATGTCATACTCAGTATAGGGGTGTAGCTAATTACAAGTGGGAAAAATTTGAAATATGGAATAAATTAGATCATGATATTGAGGGTGCAAGACAGGGGTGGATTATGCCAGGAATTATCAATAAGAATGGTGTACATCAGGAAAAACTTTGGTTAGCAATGGCAGCATTTGATCCTATATACTTACATGCTGCCACTCCCTTTAAACCTGATATTGCTCTTTTTTATAATAGAACAAAGCTAGTTGCCTGTTTACCCAGGCATCAAGCATTTCTTTTGGGAAGACCCAACATCACACTGACACCTGATGGGTATTATAAAACTGTATGCAAAAATTGTGTAGTAAATAGATGCTTATATTATGCACATGGAACTTGGGAATTTGTAGCTATGATATTAGAAAGACCTAAATATTCTATATTTCCTACTCAAGTACAGGAGGGATGGTTTTTAGCTCCTGCTGATCAAACATTGTACTATCTTAATCGAGAGATTTCTGTTAGAAAAAAGAGATGTGTCCAATGTGTCGTTTGGGGAGTTGTGTCCCTGGTATCACTTATCTCATCCCTTGTTGCATCTGCAGTAACATTTCATACATTTACACAGCAAGTGCATGATGCACAATACACTGAAGCATTGGCTAGGAATGTGTCATTGGCACTTCACACACAAAAGGAAATTGATTTAGATTTTGAGAGAAAATTGGATGCATTAAAAGATGCTGTGGAATTTATTGGGGATGAAGTTGCAGAAATAGAATTTAGAGCTACTTTAAAATGTGATTATCGCTTTACTATGGTATGTGTTACTCCTTTTCCATATAATTCTAGCATTGTAAATTGGAACATGGTTAAGAATCATTTAGAAGGTGTTTGGCATAATAGTAACCTTTCTGCTGATTTGTCTTTTCTTGCTAATATCACCCAGGTGATTGTAGATAGTCACTCCCCGGGGATTAACCCAAAAAATCTGGCTGTAGAGATCCTGAAAAAATTAAGTGAGACCAATATATTTAACAATTTACCTGCCTTGTTACTTCATGCATTGTCTTGGGCAATATTATTCATCATATTATGTTTTATTGTCCCCTGCATTGTTACCTTAATTAAATCAAGGATCACAGTGTTGGGAACGGATGTTCATCACCTCAAGCTCCTTGCTAATTTGAGAAGGGAGGAAGTTGTTGAGGGCCGATCTTAAGAGTCTGATAAGGGTTTAAGATCCAAGGCAGAGTTTGACCTCTGCTCAGGCTTTCACCCCAAAGGGCTCAAAGGATTAAGTGGTACGGCTCCCCAAATTCCTTCCTGATAAAGAGGTCACTGAGACATCCCTTCTCTCTCTTTGAACCTTAGGTTTACATATTTACTCCTCTATGCAGGTGGTGCCTAGGCGCCTGGGAAAACCTTGGAATCTACAGCCCAATCTAGGAACCCTGATAAGGAGGAAATTCATGATTGTTACATCCTCAGCAGATGTTCTGGGGAGTATCTCACGGGGAGGACTCTTTGAAGTTAGGCTAGATCTTCCTATATATTCTGTGCCCTCAGATGAATAAACGGAGTCAGTAATTCTACTCCACCTGGCCCATGTCATAAGTTATTTCACGCCTCTCCGTTCGGTGTACAATCTGGTTGCGGGCAACAGTTTGCCATTTAAAACCACAGCCAGTTTAGCTACAACTGCCCTTCCAAACTTCTTCCCCAACTCCTACTCAATGGTTCAGCCAATTGAGCCCACTTGCAATGTTCCCTTGTACGTGATGGTTCATCTTAAGGCCTTAACAAAGTCTGCCCCCCCCCCCCCCCCAGTCTGCAGTGCTCTCCCATGCTCACCTCCACCAGGTAGGATCAATAGCTTCCATCAAAGCAGAGCTCAGGGTCCACTTTCTGCAAGAAGCCAGACCAGAACCTCTACCACCACCACACCTAAATTAATTTGAATATATTGTCTTGTTTTATCTGTGTGCAGGAGTAGAATGAAAGGTCATTAAGGACAGTTCCAAGATTTTCTTTGCAATATAGTGCCTGGCAAATAGCAGGGGCTAAACACATGCTAGTCAAGTTGAAAAATAACAAGTGGGGAGGCACAGTCGATAGAGCACCAGCCCTGGATTCAAGAAGACCCGAGTCCAAATCTGACGTCAGGCACTTGACACTTACTAGCTATGTGACCCTGGGCAAGTCACTTCACCTCATTCCCTCGCAAAATGACAAGTGGGTGTTTTTCTCACAGGCCAACCACAACAGACTCTGGAAAGGGGGAGAACTTAGAGGGGTTTCTGTTTTATTTGGGGTTCTTTTGGCATGAGAATAGGTGGTTGGGATCTACAAGAAAACAACCTCCACCACCTTCACCCTAGGCATCTCCTCAGATGCCCCCACAACCACATACCCAGTCCCTAAAGAGACCCCCTTACAATCACCAAGTATAAAAAAAAAATAGCAGGAACAAAAAAAAGAGTTTGACCCTCCCAGGATATGCAGCCTTCAGGGAGCTGGACAGGGCCCAAGTGAGACAGGGGCTGGCCGTCACCCCAAAGTGGGGCTATTTGGCTTTCTCGATGTGAAGGTCCTGATGGTGTTCTGGAACCCAGCACAGGGACTCCTCAAAGGGCCGGGCCAGGAGGGAACTGGGCAAAGGGAGCTGGTGGGTAGAGTGTGAGATCAGAAGGAAGACCAGACTGGGGGCAGGTGAGTGTCCATCCACAGTGCAGGGCAGGGGTCTGCTGGCCAATGCCCTCAGAGGGCTTTCTTGGAGGTGATGTTAGAGGCCAGACTCAATCCCAGGTTGGCATCAAATGGGCAGGCCAATGGGGAGGGCTGTCTGGGCAGTGGCCTCTGGCAGGGGCAGTCCCAGCTTGCCCTGGGACCCCTGACTCAAGGTTGGCACAAAATCAAGCAGCATTCCTGGCTTCCATGCTGAAGGATTGAGCAGGCTCAAGGCTGGGGTCCCAGGGGCTCCTTCCCCACCTCCTGGAGGGCCTACCAGGTCTGTGCCTTAGGCACAAGTGAGGGAGGCATGCTCCTATCTAGTGTAGGATATCCGTGGCAGCTCAAAGGGAAGGGAGGCAGGAGGAAGGGCAGCTTCCCATCTCTCCTGAGAAGGCACTTGAAGCTGGGGTCATGGGGTAGGCAGAAGAGGAGGCTAGGGTCAGTGCAGAAAGAGGTGGAACCCTGCCCCATCCACTTCACGCAAACATGGTCAACTGTAACCACTGGAAAAGGAAAGGGAGAGAAAGTCAGAGCACAGAAAAGAAGCTGGAAATTGGGGCCGGGGGGTGTTCTCCAACTCTCCCTCCTTCTCAATCCCGGGCCATTCTGCCTCCCCACCCCGCTCAGCTCTGCTCCTAGGACTCAGGTACTCTGGCCCCCAGCTCCCCCTTTCATTTCATCACCGGCTATCTCACTTCCCAGAACTCAGGTGCCTGACCCCTCCAGGGCCCTGAGCCACCCACAAACGGCAACCAACCCCAATTCAGCCCCACATCAAGAGGGAGGAGAAGGGAAGAGAAGGCCGTTACCCTAAGTAAGTCGAAATTCACAATTCCATCTCTATCTGTATCCAGACTCTGGAAAAATCCTGTGTGAGCAGTACAAGGAAAAGCCGATGAGTCAGGCAGACCAAAGCCACACAGTGTGTTCCTCCCAGCCAGAAATGGATTCAAGTCCCTTTTCCCCAACATACGTACACACGGAAATGACCACACAAACAACACGTATGTATGTATATCTGTGTGAGCACGTGCCCATGTCTCCCTTTGTTGTATGGCAGGGGTGCAGGGGGGCTCCCAGAAGAGACCAGAGGAGGACAGACACGAGGAGTGGAAAGGAGTGCCCTCCATCAGACATAGGCAGGGGGCAAACTTTCCCAGAGCCCCCAGGAAATGAAAGACGGGAGGGTGGTACTCACGGAACATGGTCTCCAGGCGCACCAGGCAGCACACAAAGTTGTCAAAATTTATGGCCAGGTCAGGCTCCGAGTAGCGGGTGATAATCAGTTCATACAGCTTCTTGTTCAACTTGTACCCTGGGCCAGGAAGAGCAGCACAGGAATCAGTCATGGGGCCAGGCTGGGGAGCTTGTTTGCACTGGTCCTACTGGAGACCAATTCAAATTTGTTCCAACTGGCATCAATGCCCTGCCCTTCAAGCACCCTCACTTTCTCACTTCCTTATAGATCACTCCTTACGTTCTGATCCCTTCCCTTATGCCCAAGTTGTCTCACCCTTAAAAACCCAAACAATAACCTCCTCTCTAGAGCCCACCTTCCCTGACAGTTCTCTTCCCTTTCATAAGCAAACCCTTAAGAAAAGCCATCTACATTTCCCAACTCTGCCTTTGCTCCTCCCACCCTTTTTTGCACTAAGGCTCTCTCCAGGATGACCAATGACCTCGTAATTGCTAAATCTAATGGGGCTTATTTTTATTAATTCATTCTTGGCCTTTTGGTAGCTTTTGACACAGTTGAGTAACCACCCACTCCTGCCTCATCTTCTTGAAGCATGCTCTCTCCTGGGTCTCCTACCTGTCAGACCACGCTTTTTAGTTTCCTCTGCTGAATGGCCTAGTGCTATTGTTCTCAAACTCTTTGGTCCCAGGACCCCTTTGTACTCTTAAAAATTACTGAGGAATACCCTCACCAAGAGCTTTTGTTTATGAGTTATACCCATCAATATTCACCTTATCAGAAATTAAAATGTATTAGTATTAAGAAAGAGGCTTTGATTTCATGGACCCCTGAAAAGATCTGGGACACCCACAGGGGTCCCCAGACCACTCTTTGAAAACCACTGGTGTGGGGGATAGGGTACTGGACTTGTGCTATTCATGGCCACACACCTAGGATGCATCACAGACAAGACTCCACCTTGGGTCTCCTGACTCCAGAAGCTCTGGGCACTATACACATAGGCTCTCCCATGAGATCAACTTGCTGGGAGGCAGGGATAGACAGGGCACCCTTGGCTCAGAAATAATTAACTCATTAAGGGATCCCTGGAGAGACCCAGTGATGGGAGAGGACAGGAGTCACCCTTCAGTGAGCCCCTAGAGATGAAGGAGTTGGAGGCAACAGAGTGAAGTCCCAGGGCTTGGTCCCAATGTCTTTGCTCCTGAGTTGTACCACTTTGGGAAAGCTACCTCCCCTCTGTGGGCCTCAGTTTACTTCTCCTATTAGATCAGATGCTTGTAAGGGTCTGGTTTTTTTTGTAACTGTCATCCTGAGGAGCAGCTGGCCAGCAGCTGAGTATTACCACCACCAATAGGGCGTGCCCCCCCATCACCTGCTGGCAGTTTCCTCCCCAAACCCCCACCAGGTCAGGATTTTACCTGCTGCCTCAAGAGCCATCCGCATCTCATAGGAGCTCATGCTGCCTGACTTGTCTAGGTCATACTTTCTGAAGATGTCCTACAGGGGAGGGACAGACAGGGAATGAGGAAAAGGGAGAGGTCAATCCTTTCATCTTCCCCCAGGGGCCTCTAGGACCATGGCCAGCGGGAAGGAGAGGTGCTGAGGATGCAGTGGGAAAAGAATCACCACTTCTAGCCTGGATGCTTTGATTTCAGGGTTGGGGGAGATCATGGTGTAGGAGAATTATAAGGCTGGACCCCAGAGGTTCTTCTGGACTGTGAGGAAACAAGCAGGTAAGAGAGAGCCCACCGCTTTCTGCCAGCCAGCCAGCCAACCTTAAATTGGCAGCCTGGCAGCCCAGAGCCCCACCACCCAGGGACTGAGGAACTGGGAGAACAAGGACATTCATTTCCTTACCAGGTAATTTTTGATTCGGTTCCAGAGGACGTTAAACTCAACCAACCCCAGTTTCCCATTGCCATCTCGCTGAAGCAGAGTTAAGAGAGAACTACAGAGATCTGGATGGGGAAATGCCAAAAGCAGGGAGGGGATAGGGGCAGAGACTTCACAGGATCAAAGGGACCTTAGACATCACCTAGTCACTCATACAGTTTTAAAGATGAGAAAACTGAGACCCAAAGAAGACAAGTGACTTGTCCAAAGTCACACAAAGAGTAAATGGCAGAGGTGGGATTTGAACCTAGGTCCTCTGACTCCCAATGCAGTGCTCTTCTCTCTGTACTACACTGTCTCTTCTGGAGAAGAGGTGAGAGAAAGGAGGAAAGGAGATAATGGGAAAATAAGTTAGTAAAAAAGACTCTTTGAACTGAACTCCCTTCCTGGCGCATGCCATCTAGACCGCCCCCCCACCATGCCCAGACTTGCTTTCCCAAAGCCCTGCCCATTCCTCCCTGCCACTAGCTAGGTCCTGGGGCTAGGAAGCCTGCAGTTCCCCTGGCCCCGACTCCAAAGGATACATCCATAAGATTCACCATGCTTCGGCACGACTCCTTACTGAAGCCATTAGTCCGGAGGTCTTTGTCTGTGGAGGGGGAAGGGATGAAGGTGTTTGAGATTGGGATGGGGGGGGTAGAGAGAAGCAGAAAGAGAGGAAGTTGGATAAAACAAAGTCAGAGGATTATGTCCCCTGGGAGTTAACATCATGGATCCAAGGATTCGAAGTGGGAAGGGACCTTTAACAGCATCTAACCACCCCCTCATTCATTCATTCATTAGCAAGCATTTGTGAAGTTCCTAGTATGTGCTAGGAACTAGGCACTAGGGATTCAAGGATAAAAGGGAAACAGAGCCTGCCCTCAAGCAGCTTCTAAGGGGCAAATACAGTATTATATACCCAGATAAGTCAGCATTAAGTAGTATTGGTGGGAGAGAGGGTAGGAACTACAGGAGGGGACAAGAGAGGGCAGGGACTACCTGGGTGTAGTTCTGTGTCTATATCCCCAGGCTTAGCATAGAGGAAGCACCTAAACAACTTTCATCCATTCATTTTACAGAGGAAGAAACAGAGAGGAAGGGACCTGTCCATGGTCCTAAAGTTAGTAAGTCTCAGACCCAGGTCTTCAAGTCTTTGGAGTCCAAAGCCAGGCCTTGCTCCATGAATCTATCCTTGCATTACTAAAAAATCATAATAAACAAGGTCCTTTCTTGTGCACACATAGACATCTGCCCTAGAAGTTGCCCCAAGCCCTGGCTCTAGGGGAGGAAGAGGAAGCAGGAAAATATCAGCATTCCAGGTTCAGGGAGGGAATCAGGGCTCAACGCTGGGTTCCTCAGGGACACTCACGTTTGCTAACGATCCTGTTGAGGATGGTCTGTAGTTCCTTGACACTGATCTCCATGTCCTGGTGAGAAAGGGGTACAGAGGAGTGTGAGGTGTGCCCTGGGAGAGCCAGGCCCCTCCACCCCCCCATCCCTCCCAAAGCCCCACTCACCACCCCAGCCAGCTGCTTAAAAAGGTTCTTGAAGGTGTCATCAATCTCATCTTCAGAGAGCACTCTCTGTAATGAACAAAGGGGAAGGGGTGGTTAGCTACCAGAGTCCTTCATCTCCCAGCCTGCAACCACCTGAGCCGAGACCACTCTTCCCCAGAACCTGCAGAGAAGCTGAGAGGTCAGGACAGCCTACATATCTCCAAATCTGGAGTGACCTTAAAGATCACCTTATCCAACTCCCTTATCATCCAGATGAAGGAAACTGAAGGCCAGAAAAAGGAAAGGACTGGCCTGGAGTCACCCAAGTCAGCTAGTGGCAAGGCCAGGATTGGAACCTAGCTCCAATTCCACAGTACAATGCTGCCTGACAGGGAGGGAGAGAAAGGGAAGAAGAGAAAGGAATATACCTTTCACACACCACCCCAGCACAAGAGAAGCACTACCTACCTCATCAGGGAGGTGAGCTTCGATCTTGTCGTCCAGCTCCCTGTAGAAAGGCAGACACAGAGAGAGGGAGGGAGGGACGGAGAGAGAGAGAGAGAAAGAAAGAAAAAGAGAGCCAGTGAGAAGGGCATGGGAGGCCCCAGAAGCCTGGGGAGCTGAGGCAGGCAAACAGGGCTGGGGACAGCTGGGAGAGCTGGGGAAAGAGGCAGGGCCACTTCCACTCCCTCTCCCACTCACACGGTCCCAGCCTTCTTCTCGGAGAAGAAGCGGAGCACGAAGTCGCCCTCCTTGTTGGGCTCGAAGGTGGAGGGCACCACAATGTACTCGCCAGGAGGCAGGCACAGGCGTGAGCTGACCTCCCGTAGGTTGATAAACTGCTCTGAGCGGGCCAGTGACGAGTGGGACAGGAAGAAGTCCCGCTTCAGGTGCACGCCAGGCTGACCCACCAACTGCCGATGAAAGAAAGGGGGCGTAAGGGTTGCCCCCTCCCAGGGTCAGGTCTAAGACTCAGCTCCCTATGTTACCATCCTGCCATGGGACCGTGCACAGGTCTCCTCCCTCTCTAGACCCCAAGGTCCCATCTCTGTATAGATGGCACAATAATTCCCATCTTGCCCCCCACAGGTTCAAATCCTACCTGACACATGCTGATTGTGTGACCCTGAGCAAGTCAGTCCTCCACCCCCCCCAGTATGTCTCTAAGACCATCCACTGCAGAGAAGGTGCCAATATGCACTGGCAGAAGGGGGCACCTCCCTGGGAGTTCCTACAAGGGACTTGGGAAGCATATGTCAATAGAAGGCCTCTGATGTTGTGACCTGGAATAAGCTGCCCCCTCTGCCAAGTGAGAAGGCTGGACTCCCTCTGACCGCTGAGGTAGGTCCTCAGCAGCTCTGGATCTAGGTGCCTCCGTTGACCAACTAAGACACGAAGGTGGCCAAGAGCTCTCAAAGGCTTTGCTAGCAGGGAGCTCACTCTAGAAAGCCCAGTCCTGCTGGGAGGGCTTCAAGTCCGCGTTCTGCGACGGGCAGCTGGCCTCACAGTGGAGGACCAGCCAAGAGGAGATGAATGCTTTGGCCACAGCAATACACGAAGACCATTCCCGAGTCATGGGGGTCTGCAGCACATCGGGGATGGACAGGGATTGGGGATCTCTTTGGAGCCCACATCAGCCCTGGGAAGGAAGTCCTTGGTATCATTCTCCCCAGTTAACAGAGGAAGCAGCAGAGATGCAGAGAGGTTAAGAGACATGCCCAGAGTCATAAAGTGTATGTCAGAGGCAGGATTTTGACCCGGTTCTCCCATATCTGTAATATTATTCACACAGTGTAGCATAAAGCGTCCTACTCTTGGGGTTCAGGTCCTGCCCCTGACACTTCCCAGGTGCGTGACCCTGGCCAAGTCATTTCCCCAATCTGAGCCTGTTTTCCTCTTCTGTAAGATGGGGAGAATGCTGCCATCACCTCCCTCCCAGAGCTGTTCAGAGGAAAGGCTTTGCCAGCCTTCAAGTGCCACACACACACAGGCAGGTCAGTGGCACAGAAGACAGAGCCAGGAAGAGCCAAGTGCAAACCTTCTTGGCCGTGTGACTCAGGACAAGTCACTTCATCTCTCTCAGCCTCAGTTTCCCTAGCTGTCATGGAATGGCACCTGCCTCACATGGGGGTTGTGAGGATCAAACGAGGTAAACAAGGGCATACTCTCACAGACAAAGAGGCGCGTAAATGAGAACTGTTATCGGTAAGAACCACGGCTGACGCTTCCCTGGTCTGGAAAGCACCTCGCACGTGTTCTCTCATCATTTGGTTATCATGGCCCAGAGGCTGCCAAGGGGGTCAGCTTTGGAGTCAGGAAGACCTGACCCAAGTCCAGCCCCTGTCCCATCCGGGCTGTGTGACCCCGTTCCCCACCCTGGCCTGCGGACACTCCCTCAGACCCTCCATTTCAGCTTTGCACAGGCAGAGCTTTCTCCTGGGGAGTGCAATACGCCAGCAAAATCACTGCCAATACGGAGGAGCAGCAGAGGCTGGCAGCCAGCCCCATTCCGGGATTGGTCTGTGCCCTTGGCCTCTCCCTGGCCCATCTGCAGCTCTGGCCTCAAGGACATGGCGGCTCTCCAGGGCTGTCAGCACCGAATGAGTCAGGCAGGTGCACTTACCTTCTCAGGAACCTGTTAAGAGAAAGAAAGAAAGACCAGTGAGAGCAGGGTCTGTGGCTTCTCCCCAGCCAGGGAAGAGGGATGGGCAGGTGGGGGGACACCTGGGCTCTGGAGAGAGGGAGCTTGGGGACTGCTCTGGCACAAGCACTGAGCCCAGTCACTTTGGGGAAGTGTAAGGACAGCAGGGTGACTTCGACAAGTTCCACATCTCCTGCCTCAAGTCCTAGGCTAAGGTCGTCTTCCTAGGGGGTTAAAGACCCAACTTAAGGTGTGTGGGGGGGGGGGAGTCTTCTATTCATAGATGAGAAAGCATGATGCTTTTCCTGACTCTCCACCCATCACTTTGCACCCTAGGGTCATTAATGTTCTAAGATTCATCTGTTTACCCCGGGCCTGAGCAGTGGCCCTCCCCAAGAATCTAGATGGCCCATCCTACCCCAGTGACCTCCCACCCAGATCTGGCATCCTGGAGTGGAAGACAGGGACTTCTCAGAGATGGTGAGACTGCAGCCAAACATTCTCCTAAACCCATCCTTGAACCAAATGACAATGGCAAACAGGCCTTGGCAGTAGGCACACCTGACACACAGGGTGTGGGGATGCCCATCCTGGCAACTGACAAGGAGAACTTTGGGCTTGAGGTCCTACAAGGACCAAAGCTGCCAAGCCCAGGAGAGGTTCAAGGCTGTCTGGTCCCAAAGCCTTCCTTCTGGCTGACCCTGCTGTAGCAGGATCATTCAGTTCCAGACCTCAGAGGACTCCCCAGGGAGATCCCCACGACAGGAAGCCAGTTCAGGTCCAAAGCCATGGAAGGGGACCATGGAGGGAACAGAGCAGGCTCACCTCGGTCCAAAGAGACATTGAGGTAGTTATCCTAGCTCTATCCCCAACTTCACGTGTGTGTGAGTGTGTGTGTGTGTGTGTGTGTGTGAGTGTGTGTGTGTGTGCGTGTATGTGTGCATGTATGTGCATGTGTATGTGTGTGTATATGCGTGCAGGCATGTAAACACACATGCGCCCTTGGACAAGGGCTCCCTTCAGAGACTCGGCTTCCTCCCCTCCGAGACGTGCCCATCGCTAGGCACCTTCCCAGTCCCGGCCCCTTGGGCTCTATAAGACCCACATCCTGATGGCAGCCCTAGGGATCAGGCCACAGGGCACAAGAAGGCAGGCAGCCGAGGCAAGGTGGGCCACCCTGCATCCTGGCACTCACTTCATAGACTGCAAAGCCAATGGTCTCCATGTCCCGACCGAAGCGGCGCTCTCTGCGCCTGTGTTTCTGCATCAGCGCCAGGAGGAAGCTGCAGCCCCTGTCTGATTGACCCCCGCGGTCATCGTCCATCTCCTCCAGCTTGATCTTAAACTGGGGATTCACCCAGAAGGTAGCTGTGAGAACAAGGCAGGAATCAGAGGGGTTGTGGGCCAAACACCACAAACGCTCTCTCCTCTCCCTGTAACTCTCACCTACCTCTTCTGAACCCCAACGAGCAGGGAGCAAGAAACCCCATCTGGAGGTAAATCCTGCTTCTGGTATAGCCCTAAGACCTTGCACTCCTGCGATTCCCTAGCTCTGTCTGTGGCCTGTGCCACAGAATGTGAAGAACCATGATGGAATACATAATAACTATATGATCATCACCAACATGGATCAGTGAGGAAGGCCCCCAGTCTACTGGCCTTCCCCTGGGGCCAGCATTGGTGAGAACGTGGTTGAGTCTCCCAGGATGGGCAGGCAGGGCCAAGTCCCATCCGGCCATCCTCCACTCAGCTGCCAAAGTTATCCTCCTAATGCACTCAATCCCTCATTCATGAAACAGGGGCTCCTCATCACCTTCAGGATCAAATCTAAAATCCTGTTTGGCATTCAGAGCCCTTCCTAACCTGGCCTCTGCCTATTTCTGTCAGGAAGGAAGGAAGGAAGGAGGAAGGGAAAGAGAGAGGGAGAAAGGAAGGGAAGAGGAGGGGAGGGGAAGGAGGAAGGGAGAGAGTGAGGGAGGGGAGGAAGGGAGGAGGAAGAGAGGAAGGGAGGGAGGGAAAGAGGAAGGAAGGAAGGAAGGAAGGAAGGAAGGAAGGAAGGAAGGAAGGAAGGAAGGAAGGAAGGAAGGAAGGAAGGAAGGAAGGAAGGAAGGAAGGAAGGGAGGGAGGGAGGGAGGGAGGAAGAAAGGAAGGGAGGAAGAGAAAGTAGAAAGAAAGGAAGAGAAGAAAGGAAAGGAAGGGATGGAGAGAGGAAGGGAAGAAGAAGGGAGGGGAAGGAGGGAGAGTGGGAGGGAGAGGAAGGAAGGACAATGGTAACTGAAGCTTGTCCAGAAAACGGTACCCACAGTGGGGAAGGACCAGGAACCATGCCGTACACAGGCTAGTTGGGATCCACTGGGGATGTTTATTTAGAATGAAAAGACTCAGGGGAAAGTAAGGCTGACTTCCAGTTGCTCAGGGCTGTCATTAGGAGGAAGGATCGGACATCCATTCAGCTCCAAAGGCATAAGTCAGAGTACAGGAGAAGAGCTAAGAGGTTACTTAGGCTCATTGGCAAGAAAAGCTTCCTCCCAATGGCTGAGCCCAGGCCCAGGGAGCCAGGGGATCAGCCCTCCCTGGGGTTTTCAAGGCAAGGGCAGGTGTACTGCTGGCCAGAGGAGGGCTAGACGAGATGCTGCTAAGGCTCCTTCCAGCTCTAAGACCACAACTCTAGGAAGGCAGGAGGTGGCAGAAGCACGACTTGAACCCAGGTCCTTAAACCCCAAGTCCCTGGCAGACCTCATGATGCTTTTTCTGTGCATCTCTAACCCTAACCCCATGTCTGTGGCTCCTCGTCCCCCTCTTTGGCCCTCAGCACCTCTCCTGGGCACCTCCCTCTTGCCTCCCTGGCACGCTAGGGCCAGGGCTGACCTGGGTAGTTTCTGCAGCCGCCTGCCGTGCTCCCGCGCCGCCAGGTGCCATCATACAGGGTCGTGTTCCATTTGCGGAATTTGTTTGACTTGAGGGTGTCTGGGGTCAGGTTGCAGATCTCCAGACGGGAGAACTCACGGAGAAAGTCATTGAAGGACATCCTGGGGGCCACGAGACATGAGCCGGGCCATCCGACAGGCCCTGGGGTATGCTATTCATGGGCTAGTGGGGGCAGGGACAAAGCACAAGGGTGTGGGCAGCCCAGGAGCACCTACTCACAGTGTAGCAGAAAGAGCTTGGGGTCTGGGTTCAAATCCTATCTACTCTGCTAACCGCTCACATGAAGTCACCTGCCTTCTCAGGGTCTCAGTTTTCCACTCTTTAAATTTTAGGGTTGTTCTAGATCAAGGCTTCCTAACCTAGGGTCTGGGTTTTTTTTTTAATATTTCAATATCATTGGTTTATTTTGTGATCCTGTATATTTTATTTTATGCATTTCAAAAAATGATTCTGAGAAGGGGTCTGTCCATAGGCTCACCAGACTAGCTGTTCAATGGGTCCATAATAGAAAAAAGATTAAGAATCCCTGAACTAAATCATCTATATCCTTCCTCAGCTTTTACATTCTATGTTCCAAGGTCCCTCCTATCTCCGGCATCCCATTTTCTATGTTCTAAGTAAGGTTCCTCCCGGCTCTGACATTCTATGACCCATGTCCTAATAGCCTTCCTGTATTCCCACGATGCTTTGCTCTAGGGACAGAGACACCACATGCTTAACACCTTGGGGGAGAGCCCCAAGTGGCTGGGGAGGGGGTCTCCTGGAACCCAGGGTCAGGCGCTTATCCCTCTTCCCATTATGCTCACCAGAACTCCCCATCCTCCATCTTGATTTGGAGTCGCTGCCTGGTAGAGGGGTCCACCTGGTTCCACTCAGAGGAACTGAAAGAAGGTCCCAGGCAGAGGGTCAGAAAGGCATGTAATGGGGCAGCTAGGTGGCACAGCGCATAGAGCTCCGGTCTTGGAGTTAGGAGGACCTGAGTTCAAATCTGACCTCAGGCACGTGACACTTACTAGCTGTGTGACTCTGGGAAGGTCACTTAACCCCTACTGCCTCACCAAAAAGAAAAAAAAAAGGCCCCCAAGGCCAACCCACTGTAGCTCTTTAGGACCCTTTTCTGCTGGAGCCCATGAAATAGGGTAGAGCTCCAGTCCCATCATCCCCAGGCCTAAGGGCTGGCTGGGCCCCAGTATGCATCGCTCTAAAATCACAGCCCCTAATTACCTGAGTGACCCCAGTCCAAGCAAGGGCAAGAGTCCACCCACAAGCCCCAAGATTAGGGCTCAGACTCTCCCAGGAGGGATCTAGGGTTCGGGGTTACGGGCAAGTAGAGAGAGAGGTAGTTAGGTGGCTGAGTGGATAACGTCACGCCTAACGTCAGGAAGAGCTGAGTTCAAATCCAGCCTCAGACATTTACTAGCTGTGTGATCCAGGGGAAGTCACTTCACCCTGTTTGCCTCAGTTTCCTCATCTGTAAAATGAGCCGGAGAAGCAAATGGCAAACCACTCTAGTCTCTTTGCTAACAAAACTCCAAACGGACACACAGAGAGTCGGACGCGACTGAAAATGACTGAACAACTATGAGAGGCAGCTAACGAACGCATTAAGAAAAATGCCCGTGGAAAAGTATGTTGTCAGCCTATGTGAAGAATCAGAATCAGAGATCCCAGGCCTCGTCCCTAGAAGTCCCCCTCTGCGGCGGAGTCACAGGCCCTCCCTGCCTCGGTGGATGGTCTTTGAGAGCTGCTAGGACCCAGAGGAGTCAGCCTCCACTGGCCACCCTGCTCAGCTCCCAAAGCCTCCCCTCCCTGGGCATGCACTCCACTGTCGCTGAGCAAGTGTGACAGCTGACCTTCACAGAGCACCGGCCACAAGAGCTCTGGCTGTGATGATCCCCGCCTGTTGTGCTTGTCCTTCAGTCACGCCCGACTCCCCATGACCCTGTTTGGGGTTCCTTCCCCTGCTCATTTTACAGATGAGGAAACTGAGGCAAACAGGGTGAAGTGACTTGCCCAACGTCACACAGCTAGGAAGTGTCTGAGGCCAGATTTGAACTCAGGAAGAGTCTTCCCGACTTCAGGAGCTCTATCCACTGTGACACCTAGCTGCCCCTAGCTCCTATTTATAGATAAAGAAATTGAGTCTTAGAGACAAAAAGTGACTTGCCCCAGTCCCATGACTCCCAGTCCAGTGCTCTACTTCCCACTGTAGGCCACCAGGCCAGGTGTTTTATCACTCTCACATAGGAAGCAGGGAAATGTTCGTGTGCTTACATTTGTTGAGCTCATAACGATATAAAGAAAATAATGCCTGTGTCTTATCCCCACGAAACTAGGAGCTCCCTGAGGGCAGCAAGCAGATCTTAGCTAAACCTTAGATCTCTTTCAAAACTCAGCTCAGGGCTCCACACAAAGTCAGTGCACAGCACGTGTTCACTGAAGGAATGAATGAACGAACGAGGCCAAGACCGCCTCCACTAAGGGACGGGCAGGGAGTGGCAAGGAAGCCACCACAGCCATCTGAACCTGGCCCTGTGGGACCCACCAGTCCCTACCTGTCACTCCAAGGCCCCGTCCACTCTACCTCACCCCATGGGTTCCGCATTCGAATCAGGTTCACCGAGCGGCCCCGACAGTTCACCTGGAAGCCAGAGCCCCACTCAGTATGGCCCCTGCCTTCCCTCCTGAGTCAGCCTCCCCCCAGCCTCCAATCACCACTCCTTCCCACTAACCAGACAAGACACACAGCCCCCAAAAGAGTGGGCCTGCCTGTCTCCATTAGAAAGAATTGGGAGGCTGCTCCCAGAGGGTTCTCCAAACCCAGCCCTGGCTAGAGTGGGAATCCCACCCAGTCTCCCTGCCCCTCCCCAGGGTTGGTCCTACCTGCTGGGCGCCAGTGACAGAGTAGGCATGGCCCTTCACCAGCTTCTTGAAGGTGACTGCTTCCATGTCAAACACGCTGGTGATCTAGGTATGGCAAAGGGAGAATACTTCTCTCAAATGCTGCCATGCCCCACCCCAACTCCTCACCCGCTGCCCTCAGATCCATGAGGACCCGGCTGGGAAGGAAAGAAGGGAGGCCAAAGGGGATTGAGCTAGATGGAATCTGTAGGCCCTCCCAGCTCTGATATTCTAGGGGCCTGCGGCTTCACTGGAAGAATCCAGTCTTCTAAATAGCTGCTGAGGGTCACTCTTTCTCTCTGTCTCTGTCTCTCTCTGTCTCTCTGTCTCTGTCTCTGTCTCTGTCTCTGTCTGTCTCTCTCTCTCTCTCTCTCTCTGTCTCTCTCTGTCTCTCTCTCTCATGCCTTAATGATCATTTCCTCCTTCAAGAGATAGATGAAGCCACAAGAACGACTCTATTGCTATTGTGGGCCTGGCTCTAAGGACGACTTGGTTGTTGAAACAGAAATCTTGGGGGAACCTTGGGGGAAAGTAAACTTTCCATCTTGGAACTCATGCTAGAGGAGATGAAAGCTGGGCAGGGCTGGGCACAGCCTGGCAAGCACTCTGAGTTTGGGGATTTCAAAGGGCTCAGGGAAAGGCTAGGGAGGGTGCCAAAGACTGGAAGGAAATTCTGAAGAGACAAAGAGAAATTATTCTGACAACACAGAAAAGGAACTGTCCAAAGAGGCTGGCGTGGCTGCACAGGGTGCTGCTTGGAGTCCTGTGAGCCACACACAGAAGACAGAACCCAGGTCAAGTAACAAGATGAAAGTCCAAAAGCCTGGCACGAGCCTAGATACCGGGGGAAGGGGATACTGGGAGCTGAGCCTAGTGAGGAAATCTAAGAAAAACAAAAAGAGACTGGTTTGTTTTTTAAGGTATATTAGGAAAGGAGAAGGGTCAAAGAAGAGACCGGAACACTGTTCTAGGCAACCAACACCAGCATGGGAGCAGGGCCTACTAAAGTCTTTATCATGCTTTAGTTGTTGTTTTTGACATATACTGTATTTTTTTTTCCTGCCAAGGAGAATGATATCTGAACTGAGAAGAACAGGACAGAAATGGCTAATAGGGATTTGTGACCCAAGACAGGTAAAAAGAGAGTAACAGAGCAGCCCTCTGCCCCTGGAGAATGTACCAAGACGCAGCAGGTCCTTGAGCCACAATCCCCGAGTCACTGGGGGGCAATATGGGAAAGGGGACACAGAACACAGCAGAGCCACAAGACTACAAAGGGGCAAATGTCCCCATTCACAAAAAAAAAAAGGGAAAGGAAGGCAATCTGCAAACCATAGACTAGTGAGCCTGCTAGTAATTCCTAGCAAAACTGCCCATCTCATCATTCAAGTCAGGCTAGTAAACATTTGGAAAAGAAGGCCACACAAAAGATAAGTAGTCAAACTGTTTTCAAAAGAAAAATGACCCAAAGGGCAGCTGGGTGGCACAGTGGATAGAGCACCAGCCCTGGAGTCAGGAGGACCTGAGTTCAAATCCGACTTCAGACATATAATACTTCCTAGCTGTGTGACTGTGGGCAAGTCACTTAACCCCAATTGCCTCACTAAAAAAAAAGATGAAGAAGGAAAGAAGGGACACTAGGAACCCAACAGATACTACCCTAAGGGTGGTCATTAGTGACTCTAGGTCAAGTTGGAAGAGGCAACAGGGGACAGCCCCCGGGTCGCTTAAGGTTTCTGGCTGAAGGCACAGGTGAAATGCTCTTTAAATCTGCAGAGGACACAAAACTGGGAGGGCTGGCTAACAGACTAGATGACAGATACGATCCAAAATGATTTTGACAGGCTAGAAAACGTGGTCGAACAGCATAAAATGTAAAAGGGACATAAGTCAAGTCTAAGGTTCAAAGAATCAGGTTCACAAGCAGCAGATGGGGGCGATGGGGCAGATCAGACAGCAGCTCACGGAAGGGGGTCTGAGGGGCCTGGGGACTGCCAGGTCCAGCCAGGAAAGCCAATGGCTCTTCAGCGGCCCTGAAGCCATCCAAAGGAGGAAGGGGCTGGGCGTGTTTGTGCACATTTGTTACAAGTGTTTTGTTTTTCTTTTCTTTTAAATGGGGAGACAGGAGCTTGAGAAAGAAAATAAAGGCTTGTTATTTGAAAAATAAAACACATTGGAAAAAAATGG
This sequence comes from Phascolarctos cinereus, assembly GCF_003287225.1. Lineage (NCBI taxonomy): Eukaryota > Metazoa > Chordata > Mammalia > Diprotodontia > Phascolarctidae > Phascolarctos > Phascolarctos cinereus. Next base: position 255,968,391 of record NW_027556402.1, on the reverse strand, counting down.
GGCTGAAAGGAGCAAGAACCAGGAAACAGGAAAAGTCAGAAAGGGGGCAGGCAGACACAGGAGGGCAGGCCCGGTTACTCACATCGATGGAACAGCCCAGCAGGGAGCCCCGCTCCAGGGCCTTCAGAATGATGGAGTAGAGATCAGAAGGGGGCTTCCTGAGATCAAACCATTCTGTCACGCCTCCAGTGAAGTCTTCAAAGCCCTCGGAGGTGCTACCCCCAGAAAGGGCTTCATAGCTACCATTCACCCTGGGGGACAAGACAGACAGGCAGGGCTCGTAGGCCACTGGCACCCACGGTGTCCAGGGAGGGGTCCAGTTTGGATCAGGGACAGCCCCTGGCAGGGTCCAGGGCTCCTGGGCTGGGAAGGGAGGGACTTACTTGGCATAGGCCTTCTCAAGCAGGGCGCTCCAGAACTCATTGCCTTGGGCTGAGTGCACAAAGACCAGCTTCCCATCCTTGGTAGGCAGCAGGTCGTCCACAACTACATCGATCCACTCCCCAAACTGCCACAGCTGTGGGAGAGAAGGGGTGCTGGGGGGTGATCTGTACTTCCCACCCCCCTGGATAGCCTTGACTGCCCGACAGGCCACGGGTCCTAAGGACACTCTGGCACGGAATGACCACAGACTCACCTGGGCAATTCCCCATCCTCTTCCACACCCCCCCCCAAATCTTCCCCAGAGATATCAAGCACGGGATTTATCAAGGTCATCTGTGATTCAGCCACAGCTGCTGTGAATTCTGTTGACAGCCACATCTCGGCCCTCAGTTCCACTTCTCCTCCCTCCTCCCCGTGGAGACCAGAACTTCCTACAAGCCCTCATAACCACGGCTCATCTGCTGTGACCTGGCTTCTCAGGGGAGCGCCTACTACGTGTGTGGCTTGGTGCTGGGCCACAGGGAAGATGTGAAGACTCCTCACACTTCCAGAGCCCACCCAGGCAACGATTTGGCAAGCCTCCCTGTTTCCACCTCCATCTCTGCCAGGGACCCCCTTTGCCTTCATGCAGCCACTCCCAGGAGTGAGCCACTCAGGCCCTCTGCACCTCTCACTTAGACTACCACGACTGCCTTCTCATCCGGACGCAGATAGGGATTTTCCTACACAGACTGGACCTCACTTTCTGCTCAATAAACTCTTCTGTGGCTGGTGTTCAGTCGTTTTTCAGTCACGTCTGACCCCATGTGACCCCACTTGGGGTTTTCTCGGCAGATAGTGGAATGGTCTGCCATTTCCTTCTCCAGTTCATTTTACAGATGAGGAAACTGAGGCCACCAGGGTGAAGTGACTTGCCCAGGCTCACACAGCTAGGAAGGCTGGATTTGAACTCCGGTCTTCCTGACTCTGTGCACTGTGGCACCCCCTAGCTGCCCTCTGTTTGACATTCAAAGCTCTCCACAGCTTGGCTCCATGGGACCTTCCCAGGCCTTTAATTCCGGACTGCTCTTCTGACACTCCAGATGAACTGGCCTTTCCCTAGCCTCTCTCAGTGTCTTTGCACAGACTGGCCCTGACGCCTAGAGTGCACTCCCTCCCTTAGAAGCTCTGGTTTCATTTCAAAGGTCAGTTCAAATGTTACCTCCTTCACGAAACCTTTCCCAATCTCTTCAAGCGGCGGGTGCCTCGCCCTTCTCCCCACAGCAACATGACCTTTATTTACTATGTACTGCCTGTACTATCTTTGTGTGCAATTTGCACATTTGTACAAATGCATTCCACACCCATGCATGTGGTACCAACACACCCAGGCAGCTGAGTGGTGCGGCGGATAGAGAGGGCCGGGTCTGCGTCAGAGAGACCCAAGTTCGAATCCAGTCTTAGACACTTCCTAGTTTAGCGGTCCTGGGCAAGCTGGGCTGTCAAGGAAGGGGGATTGCAAGCCAGCTCAACTAGAGTGGAAGGTGACTAAGGAGAAAAGGGGAAATCAGCCCGGAAAGGCTGGCTGGAGCCAGACTGCCCAGGAGGACCTGCAGCAGCAGAGCCAGGAGGCGCCTTAGAAACCACAAGGGACCTGATGGAAGACGCTATCCACATCCCAAGAAAGAACTATGGAGTTTGAATGCAGATCAAAGCATATTATTGGCTATTTTTTTCCCCTCTTCTGTTGAGTTTAGTTTCCTCTTTCTGGTGGTTCCCCCTATTGGTTCTAATTCTTACTTACTTACTTACTTACTTACTTACTTACAACATCACTAACGTGAAAATATGTTTAATAGGAATGTATATGTAGAGCCTATATCAGATTGTGTGCCATCCTGGGGAGGGTGGTGGGGAGGAAGAGGGAGAAAAATTTTAAACTCAAAAGCACATGGAAGGGATTGTTGAGAAATCAAAATAAATCAATAATTAAAAAAACAAAAAGAAAGAAACAATGAGGGAGTGGTGGGACCCAGGAGGAGCATTTCAGCAATGCCCATCCATGGAGCCACTCAGTGGCAAAACTCAGTGTGGGCCATGAATATAACAGTGCCTGGGTGTAAAAATGGAGACAAACGGGGATACAGAGGAGCCTGGAAAGATTTGCTAGATCTGATGCAAAGGGTCAAGGAAATCACCTGGAAGAGGACTCCCACAGCAGACAGAGAACAATCAAAAGGAAAATGGGCTTCCCCACTCCCACCCCTTTGTAGCCCAGTGGGGCAGGGCCCTGGGGCATGACATCTATTGTCAGAACATTACAATGTACTGATCAGTTTTCCTGGGTTTTTTGCCCCTCTTCTTTAAAAAAAAAATGGTATTCATTATATAGAAAGGATCTCTGAAAAGAAAAGTGATACGGAGAAACTTTGGTGGCCTCAGTGTGGAAGATGTGTTGGATTCCTGACAGAGGTGACAGAGTGTCGTTGACAACCCTCATTTTTCGGACGAGGCCAAATGGAGACTGCGTTTCACCTAACTATGCCTGTACATTCTCATTCATTCTTTTTTCCGCAGGGGAAGGAGAGAAAATAGATTTTTGTTCATTAAAACATTTTTCAATAAAATTATTAAAAAGATGATAGTGTAGAGAGGGGGACCAATTGGTGAGCAGTGATTAGGGCCCTGGCCTAGAGTCCCCAGAATCAAGAAAACATGGCAATTGATTAGAAATGGGGTTTCCAGATACTTCAGCTGGAAAGATGATGACCCTCTCAACAACAATGGGGAAGTCGGGAGGAGACACAGGTCTAAAAAGAACAGTGAGTTCCAGTTTAGACAACTGAGTCTGAGATGTCCCTGGGACAGACATCCAGGGGAAGTCCATCAGGCACTTGGCAGTGCAGGACCAGAACTCTAGAGAGAAGGCAGAATTGGAGAGCCACTTACACAGACCACTGAACCCAAAGAGCAGCGAGGAAGGCGTCGAGAAGATGAGTTTTCTCATTTTATAAGAGTGTGCTGGACCTTTCTAGCACTAGAGCTACAATTAGTGTCCCAGTTTTACCAATAAAGACTTTGTGGCTCAGATATCACAAGTGAAGAGCCTAAAGTCACAGGGCTAGTGAGTGTCAGAGTCAGAACTTGAATCCAGGGCTCTTGACTTTGAGACCAGTACTCACCCAAAGAGGATAGGAGGTCCTGGGGACCTCGTGGTCAGAGTACAAATGCAGGATGGGTGAGGCACCAAAGGCCAAAAAACTCATGTGAAAACAAAGAGGCACAGGAGGAAAGGATGCAAAGGGCAGCCAAACATGAAGGGCATTCAGTGCCCTAGGCAACAGAGAGGAGCTATTAAGGAACTAACTTCCGCTTCAAAGTACAAGATACGCCCCTACCCTACAGCAAGGTCCTCCACCTGGCCCAGGCCCTAGGGATGAATCACTTGAGACACACCTGGGGAGGTTTACTTTCCTCTGCAGGCAATAACCCAGTGAGGGAGGTGGTTCAGAATCTGGTATCCTCATTCTACCGAGGGAAAAACCGAGGTTCAGAAAGAAGTGAATTGCCTTGCTCAAGGTCACAAACTAACACTAAGGTTTTTGATTCCCAGTCCCCTACACCTGTGATGTGGATACAAATGGTCCCCTAAGGGCATATATTAAGAATATTAAGGGTTGCTTCTCTAGTACTTCGGAGATCCCGTAACTTGAAAGCTCCCTTTCAAAGTCCTTTTCCCTTTATCTTCAAATTTTGAACTTTCCCTTATTCTGGACCATAAAATTCTTTGCCTTCTTCATACTGTGTCATAAAATTTCCCTGGTCTTCCTTATGCTGTCCTTATCTTTAACCACCATAAAACCCTAAAACTACATCATCATTCTGAAACCTCTATACAAGCATAACTCCCCCAACTATTGGAGCCCTTTCATGAGCTTCTCGAAAATGGGGCCCATCTTGCTTACATGTTAAAGAAAGCTCCCAATGAATGGCTACAGAGAAGGTGTAAGTGAATTCTTTCACACCCAGACCACTCTCTCCCAAATCTGACCTCAACACCAGGAGCTGCCTCTTTTAGGGTGAGTGTCCCTGAAGTTCTGGGCCATGACAGTGGGGAGGGAACAATCTAGATCCCGCTCACTAGCTCATGCATGAGCGCATGCACACACACACACGCACATACACACACACACACACAGAGAAACACACAGAGGCAGATGACAAGAACACCACCAGTGTTCTTCGATTCTCAAGAACTACAAAAGTAGCAATGAATTGGAGGGCAAATGTAGACCTCATCCAAAAAAGAAGAAGAGTCAGCAAATTATAAACCAATCAGCTTCTAAGACTTCAATTCTTGGCAAGATCCTAGAATGTATTACTAAAGGGATGCCTAGCGAACATTCTGAAAAGGAAGCAGTGACCAGGGCTTCATCAAGAACAGGTCCCACCAGAATCATCTTATTTTTTCTAGACTGCCAAACCAGGAGAAAGCTGCAGATTCAGCAAAATCTCTCAGGCTTTTCCAACGTGGATGGAAAGATTCTAGCAATACGCCATGGAGGAAGAGAAAAAGGGCACGACACAAAGAGTAACCAGGAAAAGTTTAATGTCAGCTAGAAAAGGGTGTCCGGTGGAGTGCCCCAGGGCTCGGCACTGGGCTCTCCACCTTTTAGCATTTTATCAAAGACAAAAGCAAAGAGAGAGGTTCATCAGATTTGCAAATGACCCAAAGCAGAGAGGAAGAGCAAACTGAAGGACAGAGGGTCGATCAAAATGTTCTGAACAGGCTACATACAGCATTGTGGGACAAATCAAGTAAGAAGTGGAGAACACAGTAGGCAAGAAAGCCTATAATATAATACTGGGCTACGTTAAGGGAAACCTAAGATCCAGGACTACAGAGGTGCCTTCCCTCTGTCCCACCTATGTGGACCCTGGCTGGAGTATTATGCTCAGTTCTAGATGACATATTTTAGGAAGGTCACTGAGGGGCTGGAGAGTACCTAAGAGAGCAACCAGAATGCCGAAGAGGCTCAAGTTCACGGCTAGAATAAACCGAAGGAGTCGGTAACATCTAATCTAGAGGAGAGACCTCTGGAGGAGACATGAAAGCGACCTTGAAAGATTTGGAGCCATTTACGCTGCTTAGCCCAAGAAGCCAGAAGCAGCAGCAGAGAGGAAGATCTGGGCATGGGGCCAGAAAAAACTTCCTAAATCTGAGCCATCCAGAAGGAGAAGAGACTACCTCAAGCTATGGGAGATGCTATAGATGGGATGAGGGCAGCTGGGTGGTACAGCGGATAGAGCGCCCAGCCCAGCCGCAGGAAGACTCCTCTTCCTGAATTCAAATCCAGATTCAGACACTTTCTGGCTGTATGACCCGGGGCAAGCCACTTCACCCTGTCTGCCTCAGTTTCCTCACCTGTAAAATGAGCTGGAGAAGGAAATGACAAACCACTCCAGTATCTCTGCCAAGAAAACCCCAGAGAGGGTCATGGAGAGCCAGATATGACTGAAACAACTAAACAGCAACATAGATGGCATCCTTGTTCAGATCAAGGGAAACAACTGAAAAACTGCAGAGTTCTGATCAGGAAGGGTTTCGTTTCCCAGCCCCCTTCCTTCAGGTTTCGTCCCTCTGTTGATTAGCTCTAATTTCTTCTGTGTTCTGCCTAGCTTGTTCCAGATTGTTCGCATGCTGTGAGCACCTTGAGGTCAGGGACTGTCTTTTTGGCAAACAAGAGGCACTTCATAAATGCTTACTGACTGATGGATGCAGGAATGCTTGTGACTCCTGAGCACCTGGTTCGAAATGCCTCCCACCTCAGGAAAGAAGTGGTGGACAGGTGATGAAGAAGCGAGGCGCACACATATCTCCAGACAAGAGTCATTGATTTCTAACTAGAAGGGACCTGCCTAGAGGTCATGTCGGCCTCATTTCACAAAGGAGGAAACTGCAGCCAGAGAGGTTAAGAGGACAGGGACCCAGTCTTATCTAACCTACATCTCCTCCAGGAGACCAGCAGTGTTCTGCACAAAGCAGGGGCCTCCTAAACGTTCCTATAAACAAGGCCTCTCTCCTTGAACTTCTCACCCACTTTCAAATTGATCTCACCTCTGCACTTCAGTAGGCAGACTTGAATTAAAGTTATCAGGGTATGTTTTGCCTCCCCTATTAGACTGAAGCTAGGTGGCACAGTGAATAGAATACCCTGCCTGGAGTCAGGAAGACCTGAGTTCACACCTGGCCTCAGACACTTCCTAGCTGTGTGACCCTGGGCAAGTCACTTCATCCTGTCTGCCTCACTTTCCTCATCTGTAAAATGAGCCAGAGAAAGAAAGGGCAAACCAGTCCAGTATCTTTTTTGCGGAGAAAACCTCCAATAGAGTTGCAGAGTCAGACATCACAGAAAAAAAACGACTTAACAGGCATTCTAGATTGTGAGCCTGATTGGGAAGAGATTCCATCTTATCTACACTTTCCATCTCTGCACTTCTGGGGAACCCCGCCCCTCTCAGCTCTCTCAAGGCTGCTTCCAAGGCTAGACCCCACCCTCCCAAGCCAGCCTCACCTGGAAATGAAAGATGCCAGCATAGCCATGCTGGAAGCTCTGCCCGTGAGGCACCACCCGGTGCAAGATGGTATCGTTCAGGGTGATGGAGGCGATGGCCGCCAGTAGCCAGCAATCTCCTGCAATAGGCACCAGCCATCAGAGAGCCCTGCTGTTCCCACCACCAACTCACTAACAGAAGAACAGAGTAGGAAGCAAGGCTGGGCAGTGCCCATTATATCCCCAAGCCAGAGAAAACTACAGATCTCCTGGACTGGTTTCCCTCTCAACACCCCCACAGTTTACGGAAAAGACCCAGGAATCCAGGCAAACCAGCTTTGAAGATGAGAATCAGAACCTGCCCTTACTCGTAAGAGGGAGGGACCAGATACAAGAAGGGAGGGAAGGGGTGTGTGTGTGTGTAGGACAGAGAGAGAGAGGGGAAGGGGAGAGGGAGAGAGAGAGAGAGAAGGGAAGAGGAGAGGGAGAGAGGGAGAGAGAAGGGAAGGGGAGAGGGAGAGAGGGAGAGAGGGAGTGAGAGAGAGAGAGAGAGAATGAAGTTACTAGAATGAACAGGAACAGTCCAAGGCTTACCTAGCGCTCCCTGACAAATGTCTGTTCGGGTGGCCCCATCCACGATAAACTGAGGGTTCGACAAAAGTTCCTACAATGTAGACGTGGAGAGCTAAGGGGTCTTGGATTCCCTGGGACGTTCAGCCCTCTTTCCCTGTTCCCTCAGCTGCCCCGCCCCCAGGGTATCTAGCCCCTGTACTCCGCTCCCCAAACCTAGACCCTGTTCCCAGGCCCAGCTCCTCCTTGGAGCCTCCCTTTGGAACCCTGATCTCTTTGGGGTTCAGGGGACCCTCCGCGAGGGTCCCACTCACCGTGGGCCTTTTCCACTTAATGCCATAGGTTTTGGAGGAGTTGGGCCCCAGTTCCTTGAAACCCAGGGAATAGGAAGAAGGGGGGAAGGTATCATCCTGGAAAAGGGCCCCAGACTGAAGGTACTGGGACCGTAGCTGCTCGTAGTCCTGGCCCAGGTACTTAATGGCGTTCTCATGGCAGCCCAGGCCTAGTTCCTTGGCCCTCTGCTTCTGCACTTGGGCAGACACCCCCGTGCAGTACACAGGGGTGATGATCTCTTCTGTCATCCTGGGGAGGCAAGGGAGTGACAAGAGTCCAGACCTGCTCCCCATCAGAACCTGGAGTTCTGCCCCTTCCCCACTCTTACTACTGCTCAGAACCCCTGCCTCAGTCTCCCACTCCCAACCTCTGTGCTGCCTTCTCCAAACTCACGGGTCCTAGAAGCCTCTACTTCCTCTCCCTATCATCAAGACATTCAACCCTGAACAGTAAAACTCAAGTGTGCTTTCCATCCCCAGCCCTAGCTCCTCCTCAGAACTCAGCAGTCCTAGTCTCCAGCTCACCTATCCAGCCCCATCTTGAAGATGGACAAACGCTTTGTTTCAGAACCTTGCCATCCTGGTCCCTCAAACCCTACCTCCCTCACATATTCCCCATCTCAAGATGTCCAACTCCTCACTCCTGGCCAGGGGTCCTGCTCTCCCTCCACCCCAGCCCCATCAGAGGATTTAGAACCAGAAGAGAATTAAGAGAGATCACCTCATTCAAACCCCATACTTTACAGAAGTAAGTGAGCCACAGAAGGAAAAGGACTTTGCTGAGGTCATACAGGGAGAAGGAGAACCCAGGCCTTACTTAATTCAAATTCAGAGCTCCTCTTACTACACTGTCCACTCCCTGCTTGGCACCAGCCTCCAACTTACCACCCCAGTCCCTCATTCTCAAGACGGCCAACTCTCCAAGCAGCAAGCCCAATTTCCCTTTCAGAATCGTGGGCTCCTGAGTGTCAGCCCCCTCCTCGAGATACCCAACCCTTCCCACTCCAAACCCCAGCATCTGGGCTCCCAGAATCCCTTAGCCACCTCTCCCCCAGAGCCTAGAGCCCCACCAGCAACCCCGACTATGTCCCCTCTCAGAACTGGGGCGTCAGGGGAAGGTCTGGCCCCTGAGTCACCTCCTTCCCTGCCCATCATTCTCTGAAGCCCAGAGTCCTGCCCAAACCTCAAGTCCCTTCCCTTGCCCACATGCACGGCTCACCCCCAGCCAGACAAGAGCGTGTAGAGTGAGTCCAACCCCCTCAATTCACAGATGAAGAAACTAATGGAGACCCGGAAAAGGAAGGCACTTATCCAGTGTCACACAAAACAGAGGAGGGGCAGAATTTGAACTCAGACCTTCTGACTTCAAATCTAACTCTGTGCACTCTACCATATTATGTGGTATTTTTTCCCCTCCCCTTCTCCTAGACCCCAGGAGTCCTAGGCTTCTAACTGTGACCTGAGCTAGGATGGGCTGGGTGGGATGGGGTACTAGACAAGATTGGAATAGTGGGAGTGGAGGGAGGATAAAAGCTTCTCCAGAGGCCCTTATTTCTACTTCCCTGTCACCCCTCAACCCAGGGACCTCTCTGCAGACAAGTCGTCTCTCTTCCCTTTGGGACTGGCTGACAACCCTCTAGCCTGAGACCTGGCCCTAAGGCTGGGCACTGGAGGACTACGGGTTCCCAGGACTGGGATCTGGACCACACCCAACTCTTCTCTCTATTCGGAGATCACCTCCCCCAAGGAGGGGAAACCCTAGGTGGTTGCACTGCCCCCCCAACTGGGAAGATGGGGATACCTAGGTCCCAAAGCCAATCGAAGCCCCAGAGAGTGCCCTGGGGCACCTGTCTCAGGAACTCGATCCCAACCCCTGTGCCTGGATTCCAGTGGCTCAGGGAAGCCCGCAGCCCCCTTACCTCGGCCTGGGTCTAATCGGTGCCCGTCAATCCGTCCGTCTGTCCGTCCCTCTGTCTGTCGGGGTGCCTTCCCTGGCCACTCCGGAGGAGTCTGAGTTCTGGATCGGTTTGCTCACTGGTAGGGCCCAACCAGGAAGAATCTGGTCCCCGCCCTGCCTTCCTAGCCCAAAGCCTCGGGGCCTCTCTGGTCCCCTCCCACTGCCTTTCTCCTCCCACTGCCTCCTCCCCAGCTGACTCGGGTTTTCTCTGACGGCTAGCGCTGTGGCCAAGCTCTTATCTCTCCCCAACTTTCTCTCCCTATCTCTCTGCCTCCCGTCTCCGGACGCGGTCTCTCGGAGGCCCTCCCAGGCTGGGGCTCAGGGCCAGCTGTGGGAGAGAACAAAACCGGGACTGGGTAAAGGGGAATGAATAGTCTGAGCGGGCTGGGGCAGAGGCAGGACTGGGGGCTGAAGGGCACTGCCAGCTGGACGGGGAGCGGGGAGGGGGTGCGGTATTTTTAACCAGGGGGCAGCTCGGGTTACGGGGCTGGGCAGGCACCGCCCTGCTGTGGCAGCCGCCCCCCGCCCCGCCACTGTCCAGATGAGGGCTCCCCATTCCATCCCTCTCGGCCCTCCTAACTTAGCCAGGCTAGGACGCCCCCCACCCCGCCCAGATAAGGGCTGCCCAGATCCTTGCCCCTCCATATGCTGCCTCCTCGCCTCTCCCTTAGCTAGGTTCGGATGCTCCCCAGGCTCCCCATCGCTCATCCTGCTGCCCGCGCCTGCCCAGCGGAGCAGCGCTGAGATTACGTTACCTTGGGCTGTAGTGGCGGCTGCAGAGACAAGGGCTGCAGCAGCTCCCGGGGCGTGGAGGTGGGGGAGGTGCTCTGAGCACTGTTCCCTCCCCTTCGAGGCGGCCCCCGCCCGCCCCTCTTTGGGACGGCTCCCCCTCCCCCTTCTCCACGCTGCAGTAACTTGGCCTCGGACGCCTCCGCGGGCTGCGAGCCCCCCCTGCAGGACAGTAGGAGGACTGGACAGCGAAACTGCGCTCCACCTCCCCCCTTATCTATCCAGGGCGATCGTGGGGGGCTGCTTTCCGAGACAATCAGGCCCAGCCCTCCAGGAGCTCCCGTTTTACTCCGGGAAACAAAGTAGAACATGGGGGCGTTGGTCTAGAGGGTCCCTTCCTGATCCAGATCTAAATTCTGTGTGTGACCCTGAGCAAAGCACTTACCCTCCCTCAGTTTCCCCATCTGTAAAATTCGAGCAGTGGACTGGAGGGCCTCTGATGACCCTTCCTGCTCTAGACCTAGGATCTATTATGTAGATATGTAGGTAGATATATGAAAAATATTAAGATCAAGGTCCATTCCTACAGACATTTTTATAATGCAGCTGCTATATACAAGACAAAGGAGAGCTAAACAATAAGGAAACAAACACAAAATGAAAAATGGGAATTTACAGTCTGAGCATGCACCTTCTTAGTGCTCTGGGTTGGGGGGGGGAGACTCATCTTCCTGAATTCAAATCTAGCCTCAGACATTTACTAGCCATGTGACCCTGGGCAAGTCACTTCACCCTGTTTGCCTTAGTTTCCTCATCTGTAAAATGTGCTGGAGAAGGAAATGGCAAAGCACTCCAGTAGCTCTACCAAGAAAACCCCCAGTGGGGTCATGAGGAGTCGGATACAGTAGAAATGACTCAACAAAAATATGCCAGCGATAGCTTCATCACCTAGAAGATTGATGTCAGATGATTTAAAACCAAAAAATCCCAAAGTCTAGGGTTAGCCACCTTGAGCACGGTGCTGGCCAGCCCTACTCCTTTCAATTGGCCTCACCAGAAGCTTAACCTGCTGTGACACCTAATGTTACCTATGAAGGATGAAAAGCATTTATCAAGCACTTACTAGGCAGAACAGTGGATAGAGTGCTGGGCCTGGAGTCGGATAGACCCGAGTTCAAAATCTGCCCCAGACACTAGCTGTGTGACCCTAGACAAGTCACTTCATTTGTTTGTCTGTGTCCTCAACTGAAAAAAATAGAGATGATTACAGCACCTACTTCCCAGAGCTGCAATGAGGCTCAAATCAGATGATACCTGGAAAGGGCTTAGCACGTAGTAGACATTTAATAAATGTTTGTCTCTACCACACACACACACCTTCTTTGTAATCCTTAAGGTGCAATGGAAATCAAAGCAGTTTTCGTCAGAACATCTCTCAGGGCTCTCCCAAGCTTCCTGAGTTATGCCTGGGTTAATACAGGAGCTTCTTAACTGGCCTCCCTAGGATTTGTCCCTTACTCCAAACCCATCCTCCTGAAGAACCTTAAGTGGGCACTTAATAATTGCTGGATTCACAGTAAGTGCTAAATAAATGCTTGTTGCATTGACTAGGGGCCCATGGCCACCCTGCATCACCACCAAATCTTAGAGCTAGAAGAGGTTAGCAGATACCAGCTAGTCAAACTGATGCCTAGAACTAGATCTCAGAATCTGGGCAGCTTGAGTTCAAATCCTGCCTGAGCATTTCCTAGCTGGATAACCTATCTCTCTCTCAGGTCTCTCATTAGTAAAATGGGTCTAATAATAGCACCCACCTCACAGGGCTGTTGTGAGGATCACATAATATTTCCTATTTATCCTGTATATATCTCATTTAGCATATATTCATTTGCGTGTTGTCTCCTCCATTAGAGTGTAAGCTCCTTGAGGGCAGAGACTGTCTTTTGCCTCTTTTTTTATCCCCAGCACTCAGCATAGTGCCTGGCACGTAGTGGGTGCTTAATAAATCTTTATTGACTGATTATTGATCAAATGAGGGAGCATACATAAAGTATTTGGCAAACATTAAAGCACCACTGAAATGCTAATTATTATCAGGAGACAATGGCTTGTAGACAGGGAATTAGCCTTGGAGTCAGACTATGTGACCCCAGGGAAGTCGCTTCCAGTCTCCAAGCAGCTCTCTAAGACTCTACTTGGTGGAGGGAATGTCCTCCTCCAGGAGTTCCCTTACTAATGTGCTGGTTGTTTTTCAGGCGTGTCTGACTCTTTGTGATCCCACTTGGGGTTTTCTCGGCAGAGAAACTGGAGTGTTTTGCCCTTGCACTCTCCAACCCTATACTAACGGGCAGCTAGGATAGAGATAGCTAGGCATGCAATCAGGAAGACTCCTCTTCCTGCATTCAAATATTACTAGCTGTTTGATTCTGGGTAAGTCACTTCACCCTCTTTGACTCAGTTTCCTCATCTGCAAAATGAGCTTCAGAAGGAAATGGCAAACTACTCCAGTATCTCTACCAAGAAAACCCCAAATGGGATCGTGAAGAGTCAGACACAACTGATAAAAACAACTAAACAACTTATATGGTCTGATGCTGAGTGAAGTGAGCAGAACCAAGAGGACTTTGTACACAATAATAGCCACATTACACGATGACTAATATTGATAAACTTAACCCTTCTCAGCATTACAAGGATCTAAGACATCTCCAGAGGCCTCAGGATGGAAAACACAGTCCACATCCAAAGAAAGAACTATGGAAGTTGAATTGCTATCACTTATTTTTACCTTCTGTTGAGTTTTGTTTCATCTTTCTGATGGTTCCTCCTATTGGTTTTAATTTTTACTTACAACTTCACTAATGTGAAAATATGTTTAATAGGAATGTAAATGTAAAACCTGTATCAGATTGTGCACCATCTTGGGAAGAGTGCTGGAGAGGAAGGGGGAGAAAAATTTTCAACTCAAAAGCATATGGAAGTGATTGTTGATAAATCAAAATAAATTAATAAAATTTAAAAAAAAAACAACAACTGAACAACAACCCTATACTAATAGTGCTCATCTATTATCATTTTAAAATAAAATTTTAGGATATCTTGTTCTTTACATCACCAGTATTTCACGCAGTATCCCTCCCATTCCCATCTCTCAAGGAGCCATCCAACATTTTTTTAAAAGAGGAAGATTTTTAAAAATGAAGAAAACTGACCAACAAATTGAAAAAGTATGAAGCAATGTAGCATCTCTACATTGATGTAGAGCACGATGTAAGTATCTTCTCCTTTCTCTACTTTGGGGCCATGCTGGTTCTTTGTAATCCTCCATCATCATCATCATCATCATCACCACCATCACCACCACCACCATCATCATCACCATCACCATCATCATCACCATCACCACCACCACCATTATCATCACCACCACCATTATCATCACCATCATCATCACCATCATCATCACCACCATCACCATCATCATCACCATCACCATCACCACCACCACCATTATCATCATCATCATCATCATCACCATCATCATCACCACCATCACCACCACCACCATCATCATCATCATCACCACCATTATCATCATCACCATCATCACCATCGTCATCACCACCATCATCATCACCACCATCACCACCACCACCATCATCATCATCACCACCATCACCATCATCATCACCATCACCATCACCACCACCACCACCATCATCATCACCACCATCACCACCACCACCATCATCATCATCACCACCATTATCATCATCACCATCATCATCATCATCACCACCATTATCATCATCACCATCATCACCATCGTCATCACCACCATCACCACCATCATCATCACCACCATCACCATCATCATCATCGTCATCATCCACAGGCATCTCCAGAGAGTCATCATCCTACAGTCTCTTGGAAACCTCCTTTGAAGGGTACCTGCCTATTTCATCCCACCTTTGCTTCTAGAGGCATCCAATAGAATATAAACTCCTTGAGGGTAGGGACAGTTTTGATTTTGTCATATCTATTTTACAGGAAGGTTTTCTTGGCATCAAACCTCTTTACAACACCTCACCACACCCCACCTCAGTGCTCCCAGGTCTAGCCTTTGGATCTGGACTGAACAAACCCAACCCCCTTTCCCTATAACAGCCTTTCAAATGCTTGGAAATGGTAACTCACATTTCCCACCAAGTCTTCAGGGTAAACATCCCCATTTCCAAGCATTGATCCCTGTGCTCAATTGACAAGCACTTCCTTAGTAAGTGTCTACTGTGTGCCAGGAACAGGCTTGAGGACCCTTGATATTTTGGTTATCCTGGTCAGACACATCCCAAATTTTCAAAGTCCTTCCTAAAATATGGTTCTCATATCTGAACAATGGCTCCCCCGCATGGTCTGCCTACAGCAGAACCTGGCAAAACTGTGACCTCACCCCTCACTGGGAAGGTGAGGTGGGACTCAGATTCTCTTAGTGCCAGCACCAAGATCACACCAACATTTCTGGTGATATCATCGCATCGTTGACTCGTATTGTACCTGTGGTCACAAAGATGCTGAGATTTTTTTATCCAAAGACTTGTTGTCCATCCAACTCTCCCCTATGTACTAGGCTGATGGTTTAACTTCAGTCCTTCCAGCTGCTAGTGGCTTCCCCATAAGGCATCATTCCACTTACTCCCTTGTATGTGATGTCTCCTCCCATTAGAATGTAACCACCTTGAGAAGAGGGACTATTTTTGCTTTTTTTTTTCAGTATCCCAATGCTTGGCACAGTGCCAGGCACATAGGAGATATGTAATAAATGCTTGTTAATTGGTTAACTTAAGCGTTAAACTGTACATGTGATCCAAAAGAATCTCATCTTACTTCATAAAGCCCTGGATTCTAGTTGGGTCACACTCTTTTGGGATCCTGATTCTACTGATTCGCTCTAGCTGTTCCTCCCAATATTGTCTCATCTGAAAATGTACTGAGTGCCCTTTACAGCTTCTTCAATCAAACAAGCATTTATTGGGCTCCTAAGGTATGCCATGCCCAATGCTAGACTCTGGAAATGCAAAGACAAATGTGATAATTCCTGCCCTCAAGGAGCTTACACTCTATCATGCATATAAAATACAAGCATATAAAAATGTTTATATATTAAAATTATATTTTATATTTCTAAAAATTGTGATTTTATTGATATAGAGAACTCCCAAGTGAGGAAATTCCCTCTACCAATGCAGGTCAACACCTTCTTGGTCAAGAATAGTGACCTAGGGCCCTGAGAGATTAAGTAACTTGCCCAGGGTCACACAGTTAGCATTCTGTGCTCAAAACCCAATTTAAGCTTAGGTCTTCCAGACTCTGTTCAGATATCATACTGCCTCTCTCTTGTGAAAGGGATAGGAGGTCATTGGAGGAGGGAGGGGCCAACAGCTGGTAGGGGAATCAGGAAAGGTAAGAGGGTAGACTAAAGAGTCTAAGATGCATTCCAGGCACAGGGTCAAACCTGTGCAAAGTCATGGAAATGAAAGATGGAGCGTGTCAGGAAAAGTAATCAAGCCACTATGTCAGGACTAAAAAAGACACGGAAGTGGGGCAGCTAGGTGGTGTAGTGGATAGAGCACCAGCCCTGAAGTCAGGAGGAGCTGAGTTCAAATCCGGCCTTGGACCAAAAACTTGACACTTACTAGCTGTGTGACCCTGGGCAAGTCACTTAACCCCAACTGCCAAAAAAACAACAACAACAACAAAAAAGACATGGAAGAAAGTAATGTGCAAGGAGGCTGGACAGACCAATTGGAGCTGAGTTACAAAGGGCTGTAAATGCCCCAGGAGTTCGTGTTTGATCCTGAAGGTAACAGAGATCCATCGGAGTTTACTGATCAGGACGAGGATGTGGGCAGACTCGGGCTTCTGTGCCTCATGTCTGCGTGAAGGATGGAGTGGAGGAGAAAGAGACTTGAGACACAGAGTCCAAAGGAGGTCTAGCAGGAGGCAGGTGAGAGGTGAGGAGGGCTTGAATCAGGACATTGGGTGCAGCGCTAGAGCCAAGAGGTGGTGAAGGTAGAAGACGAGTTTGGGCCGTTGTGTGGTAGATGTGGGGGTGAGTGAAGGAGAGGGAAGAGTGGAGGATGTTCCTGAGGTGGTGAATCCAGTGAGTGGGAGGATGGCGGTACCTTGGATCGGAATAGGGAAGTCTAGAAGAAGGGAGGGTTTGGGGAAGGGAGGAAGACAATAGATCTGGCCTTGGACATGCTGAATTTGAGCTGCCTCTGGAGCTCCAGCTTGAAAAGTCCAATGTGCAATTCATGATGCCAGACTGGAGCTCAAGAGAGACCTGGGAGTCACCGGCACAGAGATGATCGTTGAGGCCCTGGGAGCTCTTCAGAGCTCATTGAGTGAGAGAAAGCCCAGGGCTTGGGACAGAAACCCCCCGGCCCACAATTAGGGGGTAGGAACCAGCGAAGGTTACTGAGAAGCCATCGGATCTCTTCCTAAGCATTGATAACAATGTTTAATAGTCAAGCACAAATGGTTGGAAATCTGTACTATATACCTCTGTCCAAGTTGACATCGAACCATGAGTGAGTCAACAAGCATTGATTAAGTACCTACCATGTGCCAGGCAGTGGTAATAAGGCCTGGGGATTCAAAGAAAGGCAAAAATTGAACTGGTCCTCAGGAGGTTGTAACTGAATGTAAATAACTAGGTCTATCCAAGAAAAATATACAGAGTAGATGGAAGGTATTCTGGGGGAAAGGCACTAGCTTCCTTCCTGGAAAAGACCTTTCTCAGAGGGTGGAATTTCTGGAATGGAGGAGCATCTGGAAGGAAGCCAGGGAAGCTAAGACAAAAAAAATGAGAGGTGCAGAAGGTTCTAGGTATGGGAGATCGTCATTGCAAAGGGACAAAGTCAGGAGATGGAGTATCATGTCAAAGCAAGGAAGCCAATGTTGCTGAATCATGGAGTACATAGAAAGGAGTATGGTACAAAGAGACTAGAAAGGTAGGAAGGGAGCAATCTGGGAAAGCTTTAACTCACAGATGGGGATGGGGGTGGGGTTTGCTACCGAAGCTCACTGATTGACCAGGAGGGATGAACGTGGTCAGACCTGCAATTTAGGAAAATCGACCTATCAATAAACCTTTATTAAGCTCCTATGACATACCGGGCACTGTGCTAAGCACTGGGGATACAGAAAAAAAGGCAAAAGTTGCTTCTGCCCTCAAGGAGTTACAGTCTAATTGGGGAGACAACATGTAAACATATGTATGCAAAGTGAGATATATATAGGATAAACAGGAAATAATTAAAAGAAGGAAGGCACTGGAAGAAGGCACTTCCTGTAGAAAGTGAGTTGGGATGTGAAGCCAAGGAAAATCATTTTGCAAACTGAGCAGAGGACAGACTGGAGTGGGGGGTGGGGTGGTGATTTGAGCCCAGGAGACCAGGTTAGACAGTATATCAATAGTCCGGAGGTGATGAGGACCTGGACCTAGGTGGTAGCTGGGACAGTGAAAAGAAGGGGATGTATATGAGACATGTTGTAAAAGTAGAAATATCACAGTTTGGCTTATTTGACATACGGGTTAAGTACAAGTGGAAAGTCTAGGATGACACCAAGTCTGTGAGTCTCAGGGGCTGGGAGGATAGTAGTGCCCTCAATAGTAATAGGGAGGTGGGGGAGGGTTTGAGGCAAAAAGATAATGAGTGTGGTTTGGAATGTGTTGTATTTAAGAGGTCTACAAGACATCCAATTAGAGTTATCTGAAAGGAGAGAGAACACAGGGTGATTAAGAGTGTCAGAGGCTGCGGAGCAGCCTGTCAAGAGTCAGGATGGAGAAAAGGCCATCGACTTGGCAATTAGGAAATCTTTGGTAACTATAGAGAGAGCAATTTC
This sequence comes from Phascolarctos cinereus, assembly GCF_003287225.1. Taxonomy (NCBI): domain Eukaryota; kingdom Metazoa; phylum Chordata; class Mammalia; order Diprotodontia; family Phascolarctidae; genus Phascolarctos; species Phascolarctos cinereus. Next base: position 255,949,978 of record NW_027556402.1, on the reverse strand, counting down.
AGTTGGAAGAAGTCGGAAGCCAGATTGCAGAATTTAGAAGAGAGTGAGAAGAAAGGAAGTGGAGGGGGCAGCGTGTATAGACAGCTTTCTCAAGGAGTTCGGAGGAATTTTTTTATGATCATATTTGAAGGCAGAAGCTAAGGAGCCAGTAGAGAGAGAGGATTGAAGACTAGTGAGAAACTGGGGGTGAAAGAGGGACAAATATGCTGGAGAGGTTGGGAGCGGATGTAAGAAGAGTATGAGGTCCTGGACAGGAGAAGGGCCCCCTTTTCATTGGCAACCAGAGTGAAAGGGGTAATGAGGGGAATGGTTGGAATGATGTATGATAAAAAGAAAGGGGGAGCTGTCCTCAGGTGGCCCCCACTTCAGGACCTTAACTTAGAAAAGGCTAAGGTCACCCACTGCATCCTGGGCCATCACCACTCACCTGGACTTTTGACTTTGCACAGCTCCACCTCACTTAAATCCAATTCACGAGCAAGTCCAGACAAGGCCCTTGTGAGGTCATTGGTCCTCTCGGAGAACAAAGGAAGAAACACAAATATCAGGGAAGTAGGAGGCAAGATTCTCAACTGAGAGAGTAAGGGACGGGTAGGGTGGGAGGTTTGAGGACAGCTGGGAACTTTTGAAACAGCTGCTGGGGAGAGGGAGAGAGCAAATCAATTGGAAAAGTATAGAAGGTTTGCCTTGGGGCACTTAGGGCCAATTAAGATTAGATAAGTTTGTGGGGAGCTTTCCTCCAGCTCCATTCACCAGCAGGAATGGAAGCCGAGGAGGCAGGTAGAAGAGCAGTCCAGGACCGGGGATTTGGCCAGCTGGAATCAGTTCTAGGACAAGGGAGCAGTGGTTATTTGTTACTGTTGTATGGAGTCATTTCAGTCATGCCTGACTCGTTGTGATCCCATTTGAGGTTTTCTTGGCAGAGATTCTGCAATGGTTGGCCATTTCTTCCTCCGGCTCACTTTATAGACAAGGAAACCAAGGCAAAGAGGATGAAGCGTGACCTAGGGTCACACAGCTCGTGTCTGAGGCCGGATTTGAACTTGAGAAGATGAGTCTTCCTGACTGCAGACCAGGCTTTCTACACCTGGCTGTCCTTACCAATGCATTTGAGATTAAGGATAGTGGAGACCTGAATTGGTTCGCCAAGTGTTTTGAGATCAAGAATAGAGAGGGGGCAGCTAGGTGGTGCAGTGGACAGAGCACCGGCCCTGGATTCAGGAAGACCTGAGTTCAAATCCGGCCTCAAACACATAACACTAACTAGCTGTGTGACCAAGGACAAGTCACTTAACCCCAATTGCCTCACCAAAAAAAAAAAAAAAAGAGGAGAGTATAGCCCATATATATGAGGTCACACTGAAGATGAAGAACCTGTTAAGAGGATGTCAGGCACAGCAAAAGATGGGAATGATCACAGATTGTGACCAGATAAAGGAAGCTGATGGACCAGGAAGTGGAATATTTATGAGTGATGGTAAAATGGAGGGTGAGACCATCTCTCTGGGTGGCTGAGGTGGGAAGGAGGAGCCTGGGGGAGCATTAATATGTGATTTAAAAAAGAAGTTTTAAAATGTGAGTGTGGTAAGAGATGGAGAGGAAAGACTGGAGAGTGATCCAAGCCCTAAACTCACCGAGGAAAGAGGATGCCCTGGGAGGTGTTAGATAAGCTCCTGGGCATCTGGATTGGGTGATAATTTAGGTAGTATGAGCCTCTCAGGAGGAAAGAATGGTTAGAGATGGGTAGCAAGAGAGTGGAATTGGCAATGGGGAGCAAAGAATATTGACTTCCTCACCAGGGCCCATGAATCAGGGCATACAATAGCAGAGCCAGTCCTGGAAAGAGTAACAAGAGAAAAGTTAGGGTCAGGAGGGAGCCAGAAGACAGAAGAAAAGAGAAAGGAAAGTGTTTCAAATAAAATAAGTTTGTTAATATTGGGCAGGCATTCTGGGGAGCACAGTGGAAGGAGGGTTGGCCAGATCTGAAGTGGAAGGGGGCCTAGGATTGATAGTGACAGAAGTGAGGAAGCAGGGGGGTGGGCAGGAAGGAGAAGAGAGGGGGCCAGTACCAGGAGATAGGAATGTGCCGCCCCAGGAGGCCGGCAGGCAGCAAGACAGGTGAAAGCCTTGCCTTCTGCTGATAAAGGCTAAAATATATAGAGAACTGAGTCAAATTTATAAGAACACAATTGATAAATGGTCAAAGGATATGAACACAGATGAAGAAATTAAAGCTATAGTCATATAAAAAATACTCTAAATCATTATTGATTAGAGAAATTCAGATCAAAACAACTCTGAGGTACCACATCACACCTATCAGATTGGCCAACGTGACAAAACAGGAAAATGATAAATGCTGAAGAAGATGTGAGAAAATTGGAATACTAATGCATTGTTGGTGGAGTTGTGAACTGATCCAACCATTTTGGAGAGCAATTTGGAACTATGCCCAAAAGGCTATAAAAATGGGCATACCCTTTGACCCAGCAATACCACTTCTAGGTCTGTATTCCAAAGAGATCATAAAAATGGGAAAAGGACCCACATGTACCAAAATATTAACAGCAGCTCTGTTTGTGGTGGCAAAGAATTGGAAATTGAGAGGATGCCCGTCCATCGGGGAATGGCTGAGCAAGTTGTGGTATATGAGTGTAGTGGAATACTATTGTGCTATAAGAAATGATAAACAGGCTGACTTCAGAAAAACCTGGAAAGACATATATGAACTGAAGCCAAGTGAAATGAGCAGAACCAGGAGAACATTGGACATAGTAACAGCCACAATGTGCAATGACTGACTTTGATAGACCCATCTTTCTTAGCAAGCAAGGATCCAAGACAACTCTAAAGGATGGAAAATGCTGTCCACATCCAAAGAAAGAACTTAGGAGTCTGAATGCAGATCGAAGCAGACGATTTGCTCTCTTTTTTTTCCTTTTTTTTGGTTTCTTCTTTCGTGTGGTTTCACCCATTAGTTCCAATTCTTCTTTACAACATGACTGATGTGAAAAACATGAATGTACGTGTAGAGCCTATATCAGATTGCACGTCATCTTGGGGTAGGGAGAGGAGAGAGATGGGAACTCAAAATCTTATGGAAGTGAATGTTGAAAACTAAAAATAAGTAAATTTTTAAAAAATCTTGCCTTTTGCAAGGCAGGAGATGGAAGCGATTTTGTCCCCAGAGGACGTCCTCTGGAGATGGTCCTGGGGCAGGGCCTGATGCAAGCAGACAGCCACAGGAGGCAGTGATCTCTTCGGGTCTGGTCATTCAAATAGCCATGAAGCCACCTGACCAGCCCACACAAGATCAGAGATTTAGAGATAGGCAGGGTCTCAAAGGCCCTTTCAATTACAGATAAGGAAACTGAGGCTGAGGTTGTGACTCACCCAGGGTCACACAGTTTGCACACGTCTGAAGTACAATTTGAACTCAGGTCTTCCCAAGTTTCAGGCCCAGTACTCTAACCCCTCTGCCACCTCAAGGCCTCATCTCTCCAACTAGTCTACCAGGATAAACCAAGATTTGCCAAAGACTGCCAGGCACATTCCTTCCGAGGCCCCCTCTAGCCTCTCCCAACTGCCACTCACCTTGGCTCAGCCTCTTTCGCCCCCTCCCCCACCTGCAGCCTGGAAGGCCCAGCTCCAGCCACACCCCTCCCCCTTCCATTCCTCCCTTCTCAAAACCCCTGTACTCGCCCCGCAGAGGGTGCCGTGAGAAGGGCTGAGTTGGGAGTCAAAGGACTCAGGCTCGAGTCTTACCTCCACCACCTGTACGACCTTGACTTCACCTTTCTGGGACTCAGTTTCCTCACCTGTCAAGTGATGGGGTTGGACAAGATGGCCCCCGGAGGTGCCTTTCTACAATCCTTCCCAAATTGGAGACTTCGAGTGGCTCCCCAGACACTGAGCGGACATCGTTCAGGAGTCTGCAGCTTCCCCTGCAGCTCCGAGCTCAGGCCTCTGGGGCTATCCCATCCCCCACTTCTCAACTCCCATCCTATCCCCCACACCCTTCATATTCCTCTCTCCAGGCTCAAGGCCAATACCTCACAGTTACCAGGAGGAAAGTGTTTTGTGAAAAACCAAATACACCGATAACATGAGACCCTATCATGGGTAGGGATGGGAGCTCATTTTAATTGGACGTACCACCATTTAGGGCACCTCTGCCTTCATGATTCAGGCAGGGGAGGGAAAAAAAAATCATCTCCAGCGCCGATAGCCCCTTGTCCTTTGGGAATGCCCAGAGCCATGAGTGTAATTCAGAGAAAAGTAGGCTAACTCTGAAGTCAGAGGGCCTGGGTTTGAATCTCAGCTCTGCCATCTGCTGTCTGTATGACTGGGCCTCAGTTTCAACTGTAAAATGAGGGAGAGGGCTGAAATGGATGCTGTCCAAGACTCCGCCCTGAGCTAACCCATGGGGTAGGGAGGAGGCCAGGATGGCAGCTGACAACTTCCTATGTTGAGTAATTTGTCTTGCTACCTAGGTGCCAAGCTTCCTGGTCTCATTTTTGGTGCCCTGTGGCTCAATCTCAAGGGGCCTAGTTCTGTCTCTGGTGGGGGAACCCACTGAGACTGTACCTCCTCCTCTTCCAAATTTCCCCCAAGAGTCAAATCAAACCCTAAACACAACGTCTCTTCTCCAATTTATTACAGAAGTAATCAAGATCATTGTTGTATCAAGAAGAGTTATACAGCAAGGAAGGCTGATGCTTAATCACTAGGAGGCTGAAGGGGAGAAGGGAAGAGGAGGGCAGCAGTGATGCCAGGCCGAGCCAGGGAGGGCAGTCACCCCACACAGGGGCAACTGCAGAGAGGGGCCAGCAGGCTGGTCCTGACTGCTCTTCATTCTACTGACTGCCAGGAAGCAGGGGAGGCAGCAGCAGCCAGCTCTGGCAAGACTGTGGGAAGAGGAGATAGTCAGGAGATGGCCCCACCAAGGAAGAGCTACAAACAAGGGGAGGATTAGCTCTGCCACTCTCCCTTCCCACTCTAAATTTAATTAGCATTTGCTAAACACATCTATGTGCCAGGCACTGGGGATACAGAGATAAATATGGGGAGGAAATAGCTCCTGCCTCCAAGAAGTAAACAGTCAGTCTATTGACCCAGGTATGTATATCTTCGTAAAACAGAGAGGGACCAGCCTCCAGAAGGAGGGAACACTTGAAGGTAGTAGGGGTCCTACAAAGGGAAGTGTGCATTCCAAAGGCAGACATCCTCAATGAAGAGGAGAAACACTGTATATACAAGTGAGCAAGAGCAGAGTTGATGAGGGAACATTCATTCCCGAAAGATCCCAGGATCCAAAGTGGGAAAAGTTTTGAATCCGAGACAGGTACAGCATCCTAGAGGCAGCAGAGAGCCGCTAAAGCCTCTGAGGCTAATACCTGCACACCTCAAATCCTCCCCGCTTTTCTCTTTCCCAAACCTCTGTTTCCTGTGGACAGGCAGTTACCCTCGATCCCAAGACCCCTCAAAAACAAAACCACACACACCACCCCTTCCCTCTTCCTTCTTCTCCACACTCACTCTGCAGAGTGTAGGTCCCAGGTTCTAGCTGCAGCATTGGGGGAAGAATGAGGAAAAAGTTTCTGGGCCAAGGGGCCAACGAAAGAGCGGGAAGGGACCGAGTTGGAGGAGGCTGTTTGGGGGAGTGCTGCTGGGGGGGCCGCTGTTTAAGGGAGTTCTGTTTGGGGGATGGCTGTTTGGGAGGAAACGGAGAATGGCCCCACCGGACCCAGCAGCCGCAGACAGAGCAGCCCAGTGGAGAGAGATTTGAGACATGGGACATGATGGCAGAACAGCTCCGGTCCCCCTGGGGGGAGCCTCGATGAGCCCCCCCATGGTGTGCAGGCCGTTCCCTGGTCCAGGCCCAATGGGATGGTTCTTTCGCCATGACCTGTAAGGAGATAAGATCAGTAGCCCAAGCATTCTGGGGGATAGGGAAGGGAAGCTGTTCTCATTTGCCCCTGGGAGGGCTGAGTGAAGCAGAAACCAGTCTAGAAGTCAGAGGGCCTCGATCTTCTACTTTATCCAGCCCCCTTCCCCTCTCTAAAACTCAGTTTCCCCAAGTATAAAATGGAGTTAGACTAGATTTCCAAGGTTCCGCCCAGCTCTGACAATCCCAGGTCCTATGATCCAAGGTCCCTCCCAGGTCCAGTACCCCATGACTCCCTCACCTCTTCACAACAGTGCCGGCTCACAGCTGCCCGGTAGCCCATCCGGGCCCACAACTGGTCCCTCCGACGGAGAAAGCTGGGCACAAGCTTCCGCCAGCCCCGGCCTAGGGCCCAGGGCAAAATCTCATACTTGGGGTCCTCTCTGTCTTCCTCCATGTCATTGGCTAGATACCTTCAGCACCCACCAGGGGTCACAGGAACAAAGCCAACACAAGCATGATTTTATGAATGTTGTCTTCAAACGTCCCCTTTGCTGGCCTTTCTCCCCCCCCACCCAAAAACACACCCCTTACTTACAGGGCTAAGAAGAGGTTGCTGTGGGTATATTCACTGAGCTGCAGGCCAGCTCTTTGGAAATAAATCAGGGCCATTGCCAAGAGATACTGCACAGAGACAGAAATAGGAGGGCCAGGCTCTAGTCCTTCTGATGCCCCTTCATTAGGCCCCAATGGGCCCTTACCTCTCTCTCCCTTTAGAGCACAGGTAACCCTTTGCAGGGCAGGGAAGGGCAGGCCAGGGCTGCTAGTCTTCTCATCTTTTTTATTCCTGCTGCAGGGCACACAGCAGGTGCTGACCACGTGCTCAATCAGGGAAGTCCCTTTGGACTGGCTGGTCCAGTTAAGCGTTAAGGCATGGGTATCTCTCTGCATCCCCAGCCTGGTACAGAATGGATGCTTAATGAATGTTGCCAGGTCAATGCCTCGCTGCTTCTTGTGATTTAAGTGGGAATAAATGGTGGGAGAGATGGGTGATGGAGTTTGCAGGTGTCCCCGATAATTCAATGAGGACACAACCCCTTATTCCTCCAAGGAGCCCAAGCCTGCACAGCTGGAACTGCCCCCCACCCCCACCCCAAGCTTAAATGCACGCACCTTATCAGAGATTTGAAAGCATAGATCGGTGGCAAAGAATTGCTGCAGGTAGCTGTCCTCTGGGGAGGGGGAGGCAGAGAGAAAAGAAGAATCAGTCTGCCCCCTATCCCCGTACAAGGTTAATATCTCCACCCTGGGAGTCCTCTTACCCCCTTCCCCCAAGCAGGTAAGCAAGTTCAGCCCAGGGTGGTGGGCGTGCCCGGGGCAAGGGAAGAATGAGATTAAACCCCATCCCTGGCCAGTGGGGAAAGCAGTGACCCAGCCATTGCCGGCTCACCTCGGGCCCTGGCCCTCCTAGGGGACCCCCGAGGCCAGCCCGAGGGGAGCTGGACAGGATGCCCTCTCCTACCCCTTTCTCACCTAGGAGGTTAAGGAAGGCCTGCACCTCCTGGCACTGGTGGGGAGGGGAGGTGCCCGGTGCCAGCCCACACCCCTGGCTTCACCCAGCTGGTGACCGCAGGAAGGACTGCAGCAGACTCCAGGCCTCGGTTCATCAGGCTTATCATCGTGGCAGGAGGGAAGGAAGGAAGGATGGAAAGGGGATACAAGACCTGTCCAAAGGAGGAGGCAGAACACAAGCCTCAGCCTCCCCTCTGGGTCTAGGGGGAGAAGGGCTGGAGGACAGGAGCAAGACAGTGGTAGAACCCTTGGGGCGCCCACCCCGGGGTGGGCTCTGGCTTACAAGGGACTACCTACTCCCCTCTCCTGCAGCCCCACCCCCAGAGCCAGCAGGGAAAGCTTCCTCTGTGCCCAACAAACCCATCATCTCTGGCTGCCCCAGCCGGGGGAGGCTAAAGACAGACCTTCACCCTCAAGAAACTGACTCACCTGAACAAGGTGATTACCCACAGCTCATCCCTGCGCCCCCCCACCTCCTCTCTATAAGGGCTCAGCCCCTCCCCCGCCCACCCCCCACAGGTAGGCCCAGCCGCCAATCCACCTTTCCCAGGTTCCTACAATCTTCCTGGAGAGACTTTTTTCTCCTCTTTCTCACCCTTCACTCACTCCAGACCTCGGAGGAATGGACTGGGACCTGGTCACAGGCAGGTGGCTCATCTAACTGGAGAGTATGGAGCCAAAGCCCAGTGAGGTGAAACCTAGCTGTTACCAAGGTGCCCAGGGCCAAGGTAGGTGTGGGACCTAGCCTATTGCCCTCTAGTGATTTTGACTTGGCTGGGCAGGATAAGAGCCCACCTCTTTACTCTTCCTTCCCACCTCCCCCCTCCCAACCTTGGATCAACTCCTCCGAGTTGGGAACTGGGAGGGCAGAAGGGGGATGGAGTCAACCTGAGGCCTGGGGGCAATCCACAGGACCTGGAATCAGATAGGCCTGGATTCAAAACCTGCCGGGACACTAGCTCACTGTGGTGACCCTGGGCAGGTCACTTCATTTCTCTGCCTCAGTTTCCTCCTCAGTAAGACACAGAGAATACTAGCACCTATTTCACAGGATTATTGTAAGAATCAAATGTAAGTGAAGTATTCTGCAAACTTTCGAATGCTGTATAAATGCTAGCAATTCTTATTAGGGAAGAAGGGAAACTTTGAGGGTATGGAGTCCAATCCTCTCATTTCTCACAAATGAGGAAACTGAGTTTCAGAATGATTTATCATCCGTCTCCACAGAGAGTCAGGCAGAGAGGTAGCACAGTGCAGAGAGCACTGGCCCTGGAGTCAGGAGGACCTGGGTTCAAAGTGGGCCACAGATACTTACTAGCTGTGTGACCCTGGGCAGGTCACTTAGCCTCAATTGCCTCAAAAAAGGGGGGGGGGGAGGGTCAGAAAACATTCACTAAGCACTGGGGAACTCAAGGAGCTTATACTCAGATAATGGAAGACAACAGTAAAGGAGACCTGGAAAGCAAAGATCTCTGAGAGGGAAGACTAGAGGAGATAGGAGGGGAGCTGCCTTGAACGCCACAAGGGCTATCCTGTGCCGGATGTTAGGGTTATTTAGGATATTTTAGAGGAACAATGCCTGGAAATTTCAAAGAAGTAAATGGAGGCTTGAGGCCAGGAAAAAAAAACACCTAATAATTAGAGATTAATTAATCCCCAAAATGGAATGATCTGTGTCGGGTGGTTCTTCCAGACATCTGCCATGGTAGGGATCTTTTGAATCGCCAGCTCAGAGGCCAACCTTCACCCACTTGTTAGAAATGTCTACCTTTATTCTATTTATTCATATATACTTTAACCCTCCTCAGTGGAATGTAAGCTGGGAGTGGGTTGGGGAGAGGAAAAGTCATCTAATTTCACTGGGTCTAGTGTGTGATATGATGGATATCGTGTCTCCCTTATGATCTAGAAGGCTTGGGGCCTAAAGACTTGGATTCGAATTCCACCTAAGACTCAACCTTGGTTGTTACTTCTGCTCTGGGCCTCAGTTTCTTTGTTTGTAAAACGAGGTTACACAATGATTGAATGTAAATTCTTCAAGAGCTTATTTTTATCCCTGTTCCAGGCACATAGCAGGTACTGGACAAACATTTATTGATGGATGGGTCAGTTCAGTGAATGATTACGGTGCTGTACACAGAACCCCAAAAAAAGAAACTGAACTTGAACAATTGTAATGACAATACTTGGAGGAGTTGAAAAAATGTCTCCCTCTTTTGTGGGAAGAGTTAGGCACAGCGGGTGTGGAATATTACTCAGATTGTTAGACACAAGTTCATGAGATAGTATTTGAAAAGCATTTAACATCATGCCTAGAACACAGTAATAAATGCCTGCCCCCTTCCCCTCTTTCTTTCCCTAATTATGAGATCATGAAGCTTGAGTTGGTAAGGACTCTGGAAAGCATCTGAGGGCAACTACTCCTTTTACAAGGCAGCTAGGTGGAGTCACGATGGATAAAGCACTGGGCTTGGAATCGGGAAGACTCATCTTCCTGAGTTCAAACCCGACCTCAGACCATTACTAGCTGTGTGACCCTGGGCAAGTCACTTCCCCCTGCTTGCCTCAGTTTTCTCATCTGTAACATGAGCTGGAGAAGGAAATGGCAAACCACTCCAGTATCTTTGCCATGAAAACCCCAAAGGGGGTCGCAAAGAGTTGGATGGGACTGAACAACAACTTTTTACAGATGAGACCAACGAGTTAATTAGTTTTGCTAAACTGCTTCCCTTCTCCCCCTTTCTTTTAAAATCATTGTTAGAGGGGATGACTCACCCAGCAGGAAGGGATAAAGGCATTCAGAAATAGAGGTCCCTCTCATCAGCTCCCAGGGCTTCAACTCCCATCTCTGTGAAAGAGAGTCCTAGATCCAGCCCAAGTCTCTCTGGAGCTCAAAGGCCGCCATCACTAACTGCCCATCAGATATTGTAAGCTGGATTTCCCATAGGCAGCTCAAACTCCACTAGTCCAAGCAGACTCATCATCACTTCCCCTAAGAACCCATCCCTCATCCAAACGTCCCTAATTAAGTGTCACCTGAAGGGAGCACAGTCCTTACATGCTCAGCTTTGCAAACGTGGCGTGGTGCTCTACTCCTCACTCTCACCTCCAGCATCCAAGCAGGTGGCTGTTTTCCCTCCAGGGCAGCTCTCAGCTTAAACACTCCAGGCCCTCAACACCTCTCACCTGAACTGTTCTAATTGGCCTCCAGGCTCACCCAGCTCCAAAGTGATTTCTTAAATTCCATTCAGACAAGGAAGGAAGGAGACAAATATTTATTTACTGATTGGTCAGTTCATTGAAATGACTACAATTCTGCACACAGAACAAAAACAAACAAAACATAAAAAAAAAGAACTCGAACGTGAGTGATTGTACTGACAAAACTTGGCCCTGAGGAAGAGTTGGTGTCTTCTACAGCCCGCTTTCACTGTGTCTGCCCTTTGCCCTTGGCGAGGCTGTTCCCTTTGCTGTTGCGGATCGAAGGTGTCTAACAGGCAGCCAGGTTAAAATGCAACTGGAAGAAACTGAACAGAATCAGTAGACACCTAAGAGACCACAGAAGATGAGGGTTTGTGGTTTCCTAAGTCTACCTGCAGCCCCCAGGGCCTCTCACGTCTGGTTTAAGGTCCCCTTTTCTATTTCCTTCTGCCACCCACTATTGTCAGGCAACACGATTCGTAGCAACAGCATCAGGAAATGAAATCAAGGAAAAGCAAGGACGACAACAATATTTATTTTCCAGCTCTGTAGGGGGAAAACTAGAACCCAAGACAGTGGACGGTGGCTGGGTGGCTGCGTAGGATAGGAAGCAATTGTACAAAGAGACAAGGCACAATCGCTTCACTTTTGAGAATGGTCTTTGAGCTGGAAAGGACATTCTGGACAACAGGCATTGTTCATCGGCTGGCTTTCCTGGTCCCTCTGTGCTAGTGATTTCCCTCTGTAGTCTGTCCAGTCCAACCTGTATCTATCTTTTTTGTACCTTGATGTTTGCAAGTGCCCCCCCCCCCCCCGCAATTAGACTTGGAGTTCCATGAGGGCAGGAACCATGTTTTCACCTTTCTTTGTAATCCCAATGTTTAGCATAGGACCTGGCACAAAGTAGGTGTTTAATCAATGTTTGTAGACTGACCAGTGTGAAGACAGGCATGTTTCCCATGTGTAGAAACAGTTTGGGAGGGTGGAGTGTCTAGGACAGACGGTTCTGCAGCAGATAGCTTGACCCCTACCTTGGCCCGTGCTCTGGTAGGCTCAAGATGGACTTTATTAAATGCAAAAGAAACATTACAGATATTATTTCTTCAGCTTAGTATAAATTTGACTCATATTTTGCACCCACTTGGAATTTCTACCAGGAAAACTTCCTAATTTTGATGAGCTCAGGTCTCATTTTCTCAGGAAGATATTTATCTCCTTGTCTCTGCTTGGCCTACCAGCAAACACTCATGTTATGGCTTAATTCATCATTACTTGAAAGAGAAAGCAGATGAAACATCTTGTGGTCCAATAGTGTCAAACTCAAGGAGAAAGGGATCCCTGTGGCCATGCATTGATTTAGAAAACCACAAATTCACATTATTTATTGTGTTTTTATTTATTTTGTTAGATATTTCCCAATTGCAATTTACCTGGTTCAGTCCCACTCAGGGAGAGTTTGACACCTCTGTTTTAGAGACTTTGCAAGAGAAAGGTGCCAATTCTCTTAAGAGGTCAAGCATCTCCATACCCATCCCAAGGCCTTGCTCTCCGATGAGTTCACACATCTGAACTTCCCAAGAGGAGGAACATTCCCAGAAGACTTTGCCCAAGGACAGCTCCCATTCCTGTTCTGCCTTCCAATTTTCCAGTCATGGCATGGGTGGATACTGTCTCATTGTGCCTACCTACCTCATTGGTACTTCTGAGGACTTTAACCAGAAGTGGCTTCAATCTTGGGATTTCCACTCAGCAAAAAGCGATGTCATCCCCACTCCTACCTTGGCTGAACTCTAGCAAACAGATGTGGCCACCAACCCGGAGCTCAGAGAAAAAGAGAGACAGGAGTGGAGGGTGGGGAGAGAAGGAGAGGGGAAGAGAGAGAGAGAGAGAGAATGAACCTTCTATCAGTAAAGTAGATGCAGGCAATTGGAATGGGAGCTCTCTGAATTTAAGGAATTTAACATTTAGGAGACTCAATCAGTTTGTCTTACTCATTTCAATTTCTCCAGCCGAGTGGTACCCCAGAGTCTGCACTAGGGAAGGGAGAGAGGGAAAAACACACGCACAAAATTTATTAAAGAACATATTCTAGAGATGGGAGCAAGATGACACAGGCTTCCAAACTTGCATCCAGATTGGGGTGATGAAGGTGCCCACATTGGGCAGTGACACGGCAACTCCAGAAATGGCTTCCTGGCGTTCCCTTTTTGTCTGGGGAAAGCCCCTTCTCTGGTGTGTGTTAGTGACGCTCATTCCTGTCCAGGGATTTCACACTACTGCTTGGTGGGCAGCGAGGTGCCACCTGCTACTGCCTCTGTTGAGAGCTCCTCGGGCGCCAAATCCAGTGGCCCATCCTCAGCCTTCGTTGTCCTTGACTTCTCTGCAGCCGTTGGCATCACCGGTAGATTCTGTCCTCTCTGGGTTTTCAGAACACCGTCCCTCCTGGTTCTCCTCCTTCCTAGACCCCTTGGCTGGATCTGTGGCCAGGTAACAACCACGCTGACTGCGGTGTGTCACAGGCCTCTGTCCTGCACCCTTTCCTCTCCCTCCACTCTACTTCCCTTGGGGATGTCGTCAGCTCCCATGGACAGAATTACCATCTCTGTGCTGATGATTCTCAGAGCTTCTTCTCCTGACCTGATCTCTCTTCTCTTCTCATCTGCAGTCACACATCTCCTACTGCCTTTCAGATATCAGAAACGGATGTGTGACAGAAACGTTAAGCTCATGTGTCCCAAAACTGAACCCATTTTCTTTCCCCCTAAACCTATACTATCCTCCCAGTTACCCAGGCTGAGTCATTCGTAACTCCCCACTATCTCTCACCCCCCACATACAATCTGTTGCCAGAGGTCCACCGATTCCACATTTGGGAAATCTCTTGAAAACACCCCCTTCTGTCCTCGGACACTGTCACCACGCAGGCCCTCCTCACCTCACACCTAGACTGTCGTCAGAGCCCGCTAGAGGGTCTGCCTGCCTCAAGCCTCTCCCCATTCTGATCTATCCTCCATTCAACCACCAAAGTGATTTTCCTAAAAAGAAGGTTTGACCATGTCACCCCTCTACTCGATAAACTCCAGGGGCTCCTCATTACCTCAAGGACCAAACATAAAATCCTCTGTTTGATGTTCAAAGCCCTCTCCCCCCCCCTTCCCTTCAATGCAGTGACACTGGCTTCCTGATCATTCCTCAAACAAGACACTCCATCTCCCAACTCGGTCATTTTGAGGGGCTATCCCTACTTGGAATGCTCTCTCCTCAACTCGGCCAACTGGCTTCCTTGGCTTCCTTCGAGTCTCAGCTGAAATCCCACTTCTTACAGGAAGCCTTTCCAACCCCTCTCAATTCCATTGCCTTTGCTCTTTTAACGATCTCCTATTTGTCCTGTATGGAGCATGTTTGTATGTAGGAGTTTGCATGTCATCTTCCCCATAGAATGGGAGCTCCTTAGAGAAGACTGTCTTTCTTATATCCCCAGGACAGTGAGTGCCACATAGTAGGTGCTTAATAAATGTTTGTTGTTTGTTGCTTTGGAATCTCTGAGTATAGTCATTGAGAGGAATGAGCCACTGGGAGTGGGGATATGCTACTCAATGTACTTATCCATGGTTGGCTGATGTGGCAGAAATGGGGGATCCCTGCTGATGAATCTCAGAAAGTACCTTCAGTCCCCATCCCTTGGCCACTATTTAGCCAAGGCAGCCAAAGGCCTAGCGATCCTCCAGAGCTGGTCATTGAGGATAATAGTTCCCATTTTTGTTTTGTCATTGTTATTGTTAAATCTTTTCAGTGGTGTCCAACCCATCATGGCCCCATTTGGGGCAAAGACATTGGAGTGGTTTGCCATTCTCTTCTCCAGCTCATTTTAAGGACAAGGAAACTGAGGAGGACAGGGTTAAGTAACTCGCCAAGGGTCACACAGTTAGGAAGTGTCTGAAGTCAGATTTGAACTTAGGAAGATGAGTCTTCCGGACTCCAGGCCTGACACTCTATCCATTATGCCACCTAACTGCTCATTTTTGTAGGACTTTGTAAAACACTGTCGTCCCAACAGCTCTGCAAAGGAGGCAATAGGAGGGTTATTCTGTCCATTTTGTTTATTTTTAAAATTTTCCCCCTCATTTCATTTTATTTTTTCTCAATTACAGTAAAAATTTTAAATTCATTTATTAAAATTTTGAGTTCCAAATTCTATCCTTCCCTCTCTTCCCCTCCCACCTCCTTGAGAAAGCAAGCAATTTGATGTAGATTATACATGTGAAGTCCTACAAAACGTGTTTCCATATTAGTCATGTTGCAAAAGAAAACAGAAACCAAAAAAAAGTTTTAAAAGCATGTTTCAATCTGCATTCAGATTCCATCAGTTATTTCTCTGGAGATGGATAGCCTTTTTCATCATAAGTCCTTGAGAATTGTCTTGGATCATTGTATTGCTGAGAATAGCTGAGTCATTCATATTGATCATCGTATAATATTACTATTGCTGCATACAATGTTTTCCTGTTTCTGCTCATTTCACATTGCATCAGGTCATATAAGTCTTCTCAGGTTTCTCTGAAACCATCCCTTTCATCATTTCTTATAGCACACTAGTATTCCATCAAATTCACCTACTGTAACTTGTGCATCCATTCCTCCAATTGACGGGCATCCTTTCACTTTCCAATTCTTTGCCACCACAAAAAGAGCTGCTTGAAATATTTTTGCACGTGTAAGTTTCTTTTTCCTTCGATCATGACAAGCGTTCACTGTGGCAGGGGAAGTTCAGGGTAGTTCTTTCCATTAACGCCCAATTAGTCCCTGTGTGTATGATGTTCTTGGTTCTGCTTGCTTTTACTACATCAGTTCATGTGGGTCTTCTCACAATTTTCTGCATTCTTCCTATGCATTATTCCTTATGGCACAGTAATATTCCATGACATTCACTGACCACAACTGCTCATCAACTGAAGGGCATTGAATGGGCTTCCAGTTATTTGCCTGCAAACTGATCCAGTTTCCTGGGAACCAACCCTCATGAGTATGGCCAGGCACAGCTCCAGGAAACTGGTTATAGCAATCCATGAAGCAAAATTCTTCAATGTCCTAAGCCCTGTCAAGCTTCTCCCACTCCTTTGGTGACAGTAGAAAGAGGGTGCAGACCGAAAGATGATATTTGCAACTCATGAGACCTTCGTTAGTATTAGGGTAATTGGAGGGAAAAATTATATGTATGTATATAGAGATAGAGGGCACAGGGTGAGTTGAAGATGAAGGGGTGATTTCTGGAGAATAAAAATAAGGAGTGAGAGAGGATTATACCGAGAGAAGGAGAAAGGGAGAGGCAGAATGGGGTAAATTATCTCACATAAAACAGACAAGAAAAATTGGAAGGGAAACCGGGAAGGTGAGGGGGAATGAGTGAATCTTTTTCTCATAGGATTTGGCTTAAGGAAGGAATAACATACACACTCAATTGAGTATGGAAATAGATCTTACCCTACAGGAAAATAGAGGGGGAAGGGGACAAGAAAGTACAGGGATGATAGAGGGGAGGGGGTAATCAGAAGAAAACACTTCTAAGAAGGGACAGAGTCAAAAGAGAGAATAGAAAAATGGAGGGCAGGATAGGATTAAGGGAAATATACTTAGTTTTTCTACAACATGACTAGCATGGAAGTGTGTTGCATGACTACACATGTATAACATGTATCGAGTTGCTTGCCTTATCAGCGAGGGTGGGTGGGGAAGGAGGAAGGGAGAAAAATTTGGTACCCAAAGTTTTAAAAACAAATGTTAAAAAATGTGTTTTCACATGCAACTGGGAAATAAGATATACAGAAAATGGGG
The DNA here is from genome assembly GCF_003287225.1 of Phascolarctos cinereus. Lineage (NCBI taxonomy): Eukaryota > Metazoa > Chordata > Mammalia > Diprotodontia > Phascolarctidae > Phascolarctos > Phascolarctos cinereus. The sequence continues at coordinate 255,933,486 of NW_027556402.1, read as the reverse complement.
TATAGAAATCTATCCTGCCCTACAGGAAAATTGAAGGAGAAGGGGATAAGAGAAGGAGGGGGAGAGATAGGAGGGAGGGCAGATTAGGGGAAGGGGTATTCAGAATGCATGCCATCTTGCAGCGGTAGGAGGGATGAGATGGGGAGAAAATTTGGAACTCAATCCTGTGGAAGTGAATGTTGAAAACTAAAATGAAATAAATTAATAACATAAAAAAAGAAAGAAGGTGCAGAGTCACTGTTTTAGATGATTCACTAACTTTAATTCAAGATCCCTCATTCAGTGAGTCAAGAAATATCTATTAATCACCTACTATGTGCCAGGCACTGAGGATACAAAGGCAAAAGACAGTCTCTGCCCTCAAGGAGCTCATAGTCTAAAAGAGGAAACAACATGCCAACAAGCACATGTAAATATGATTCTGGATAAAATGGAAATAACCAACCAAGGGAAGGCACAAAAAATAAGGAGATTTGAAGAGGCTTCTTGCAGAAGGTGGGCTTTTATTTGGGATGTGAAGGAAGCCAAGGGACTTGGGAGGTGGAAATGATGGAGAGCATTCCACAAACGGGGGACAGCCAGAGAAGATGTTGAGTCAGGAGATGGAGAAACAACCACAAGTCCCGTGTAACTGGATGGAAGAGTACACCGGGTGGGGTAAGGGCTAAGACTAGAAAGGTAGTAGGGGGCTAAGCTATGAAGCACTTTAAAAATCAAATAGAGGGTTTGAATTTGATCCTGGAGGTGATAAGGAGTCGATGAGTGGTCACATTGCTGAAGGAACTGAATCAAATTGCTATAAATGAAGCCAGAAAAAGGACAGAAGTTATAGTATATGGAAAGATGGCTCACAAGTACTGTAGGCAGTTATCTTTTCCCTTGTTAAGGACTCCAACTTTTTTTATCTTATCTAGCAAGGTCACAGAATCCACCCATTTCTCTCTGCACAGAAGAGTAAGTAGGAAACTTCTTAGGGCCAGACTGTTGTTTATAATAGTATCATCCACGTGGTCCACTATGACCTAATCCTCTCCCTCTGGTTTTATTGCTCCTTTCTTCTTCAGTCTCCTTAGTAGACGGTCAGCCCAAGGGATATGAGTAATGACTCTTTCACCTTCTTGTTGAATGGTATTGGGAAACTACAAAAATGTGCCCTGGTAACAATCATCTTGCCTTCACTGTAAGCCTAACCAGCTGTCACTGCAGACACACCTTCTTTTGCTCCCTTGCTGCAGTCTGACCTGGACTTCCTCACTTCCTACAGCTGCACTGCCCCTCCTCAGCTAGATCCTCCACCCAGATGAGATAGGGAATGGTGTCACGTCACTCAGTGTCTGTCCAAAAACAGGCTCTGCTTTGTGCCAATCTCATCCTTCCCATTAAGGACTTTATTCTCTTAGGTCCAGCACAAATGAAATCATTGGGTCCCTAAGATTGCCTATTGCAATCTTTAGAGAGTTCGTTCTAAGAAAAACAAGCAAGATTAGGATGCATGTGCATGTTTATTTCTCTCAAAGCTGCTGAACATGCATATAGAGATATGCATGGGAGTTTACTGGGAAAAATGAGCTCAAGGAAAGGCCAGTTGGAGACATATCCTTAGAGTAAGGAAGTGTTTCCTTCTCCTTCTCTTCCTGGCTCAGGATGCCAGTGTCAGCTAAAATTATAGTCTCCATATTTGTTAACCATAATATGAGAAAGGAACTTCTTAATAGGATAGATTTATAAAACATGGGTGTCATAACTAGATATAATATAACTGTCCATAAATACCAAGATAAGAAAAGTCTCATTATTCAAGACTGTCTGGTTCAAGGTGCCTTGTCCTTAGCAGAAGAATGTTCCCAGTCAGCAAAATCCAGCAGGAGAGCTTGGGTTCACTCAGAAAGCAAAACATGTCTGTTATGCCAGAGCATGCAAAGCATTATGGTAGGTTAAGCTCAGAGTGGGCCAAAATGTCTTTCTCCTGATTGGCCAATCCAGGGTTTGTGGCTTTTTCAGGTGATGGAGTCTCAAGATGGTTTGGGGAGGGAGCAAGTTGGTTTACACTGAATGGGATGTCCCAGTGAAGACTTCTCAGTGTAATTAAGGTAATGAGTTCAGAAGGTAGTGTGAGAAATGAACTCTCAGAAGTGAAGGCTCCTCAAAGGGTCAAATATAATTCTTGATTATTACTTTCAAAATCCTCCCCCACTCAGACCCTGTTTTTAAGCACTTAACAGAAAGAATAAGCCCTGCCCCACCCCCAACCTGAGCTTCTGGCCTCTTTCCTTGTCTTTGAATTTCAGGCCTGGAATGTAAGCCTCACCTCCCAGTTAAGAGGATAGGAAGAAACTTTCAAGCTTAGAATGTAAGCCCACCCCCAGTTAAGCAGGTAAGGGATAGTGGTGGGTGGAAACTTGTGGGTGGAGGCTTGTTTTCGTGGTGGGCGGAGATTTGCTTTCATAAGGCGGCCCCTGTTACTTGGTCTCTCTCTCTCCAGTGTATAGGAGGAGCAAACAGCCACCTCGGGAGATTGTAATAAAGGTAACCTTTGCTTTCCACCTTGAGAAGTCTCTGAGTTTAATTTGGGTTGGGGTAGCTGTCCCATACAGCTTCTATAAGCTCCCACCATTCAGAACCTAGATCACTTGCTGGCCAGAACCACAGGCTTCAGTGATATAATCAGTCCAGATGTCAAGCCCTTCTTCCCTTGGGAGGGGGGTGCGTATCCAGAAGATCCCCAAGTCAGGGCACTGCCACACCTGGGGGGGAAGGCCCAACAGCACTATCTGAGCCTGCTGTTCATACTTGAGCAAACCTTTCCCTTTGTTCTCCGAGCATTCAGGCTTCTAATTGCTTGAGGGATAGATAAAGCCTCTGCAGGGCAACATCTGGTCCAGGTACCCTCTCCCAACTCTGATGTCACCAGGAGCTTTTGAATGTCAAGTGTTTGTGCCAACTCACAAGACACTAAGTGAATGGGGCTTCCCGCTTTGCACCAGGCAGCAGCCGCCTCAGTCTTCCCCACCTCTCCCAGTGCCCCTTTCCATGGTTTCACGGTAGCCTTATTGCTACACCCGAGCAGCGGGGATCCAGACAGAGAAGGTGAGCCCTGCAGGGGGGGAGCAGTGAATCCAGCTTGTAACCAGCATCCACTCGATAGCCCTGGGCAGGATCCCGCTGCTAGCACTGGGCAGCCAGGGAGGTCAGGGTCGGGTCAGGAGGGAGGGACTGCCCAAGAGCTGGAGGGGAAGGACCCCCGGGGAGGAGGGCCGCAGAAAGTAACAAACTAAAGCTTTTCCCTCCGAGGTTACATTGCTTTCCTGCAATCTTGGGCCGGATATGCAGCGTCTCCCCCACTAGAATGGAAGGTCCCAGGGGGTAGACTGTCTCACTTGGGTTTGGTAACACGTAGTAGGTCCTCAGTAATTGACAGATGTCCCAGCCTCTCTACCTCCCGTCTCCCAGCGGGAAGGACTTTGGGGAGGTAAGAGGCAGAGACAGGGAAAGAAACACGCCGCGGAGGGCCTGGGCACAAAGAGAGGTGCAAGGTCTCAGCAAGCAGGAGTGCTGGGATAGCGGCACCCATGCACCTTGACCTGCGTCCTAACCTCCTAGCCTAGAGCAGTGCTTTCCTGGAGGGCTCATCAAAGCTAACAGACCCGCCCCCTGACGCAGGCCCGGATTAATGGCCACTTCTTCAATTAGCGTTTCGCAATTCCGCGCCTTCTTTACTTTCCAGGTCTCCCGCCACACCCCACAGAGGCTCAGCCAGAAGAGCCTAAACTAAAGTCACACCCTTCTCCCCGCCCTCCGCAGCCCGGTTGGCTGTAAGGATCCAGTCCGCTTAGCAGCAATGAGCGCTTTTCCTGTAGGTCGGCGTGCCTTCCAGCTGACGAATCAGAGGGAGCCACGAGGATCTCTTTCGGTACGGACTAGAGCAGGGGTGCTTCTGATCAAGAACTTAATTCTCAGCGCCAGGGGCCAAGGTGTCCCTCGGACGTCATGTGGTGCTCAGGGTTTGTGTTGGTGTTTCTAGGGGTGTGGCTCCTTGCTGTGTCTCTCCTAGATTTAGTCCCCTCGGCCCTCTAAAATCGATCTCTTTGATCTCTCACCCCCACCAATGGTACAGGCCAAAGTGTAGGAGGCGGGCGGGGCCGGAGCTCTCTAGGCCGGAGGGGGCGTTGGGAATATACCATATTTGACCGAAAAACGGGGGAGCCCGCGCCCACAGAGCCAGAGCTTTCTTCCACAACAAACTTCTGATTTCCCAAATTCCTCATGGCAACACGCTCCCAGTAAGGTCCTAAAGAATTCGCCGGTCGCCTGCGTAGAGGTGACCTGCGTGGAGACGGCCGGGGTCCGGAGACGCGGTTGGTACGTCCCGGGTCGCCAGCGCTTCTCTCCCCCCCCGCCCCCGCCCGGCCGGAAGTGGAGAGTCTTCAGTTTGCACTTCCGTCCGGAAAGGGGCGGGGAGGTTGGTTACCAGGCGGCAGCGTCTGCTGGTGTGTTTGCATCCTCTCTGGGCGGCCCGGGATTGAGGGCGGCCCGGGCCTGGGTTTTCCGCGGGCTGTCGCCGAGGTAAGCTGCTGTGGTCGAGCCGTGGGCGCCCAGCCCTGCCGGAGCGGGATGCCAGGTCACCGGGGAGAGGGGAGGCGGTGCGGGGAGAGGGCCCGGCCGCGGGGGAGGAGGGCGGTGCGGGGAGGGGACCCGGCCGCGGCGGGGGGGGGGGGCGGCTTCCGAAGTTTTCTTCTTTCCCTCCTCTTTCCTTCTTTTTTTCTCCCCTTTTCCTCTTCCTCCTTTCCCTTGCGTCCCTCTCCATCCCTCCTCCTTGTCTCTGCCTTCCTCCTCTTCCCCTGTCCCCCCTCCCCTTTTCCTCTCCATTCTCTTCTTCCTTTCTTTTTTTCTTTCGTCCCTCTCCCTCCTCTTTCTCTTTTCTCTCCCTTCTCCTTTCCTCTCCATCCTTTTTCTCTCTTTTTCCTCCCTCTCCTTCCTCCTCTTTTTTCTCTCTTCCTCCTGCCTCTTCCCCTTTCACTTCTCTTGTTCTCTCTCCTCTTCCTCCTCTCTGTCCTCTTGTCTGCCTTCCTCTTCCTCCTTTTCCTCTCCATCCTCCTCCTTTCTCTTTCTATTCTCTCTTCCTCTCCCGTTTTTCTCCCTTCTCCTCTCCCTTCTCATCCCCTTCCTTCCTCTTTTCCTCCTTTCCTGTCCCCTTTCCCTCTTCCTTTCTTCCCTCTCCTTCCTCCATCTCATTAAAACCATCAAGAAATATTTGAAAATGTACATCTTTTGGTTTTTTGACCAAAAAGTTGTCTTGAACATTGCCAACATAACTGTTGTAGCTTCTCTTTGACAGATACTTTACTTTTCTCTCCTTCTCTCTCTTCTCCCTCCTTTCCCTCCACTCTCCTCCCTCCCTCCTCTCGTCTTCGCCTCTCTCTGCTCCTCCCTCCCTTTCTTTTCCCCCTCCCAGTTGCCACCGAAGATGAATCACAAAGTCTTAGACTTTGAGGGATGAGCCCCCCCCCCACCCCAACATATGCCTTGGCCTGGACGAGTTCTGAGCACTGGGGGAGGAGGGGACAGTCTCATGGGTGCAAAGTTGCTGGGCAGGGGTTCAGATCCAGGCTAGATCCCAGAGTCAGTGCCTAGGCCACCAGGCCCTCTGTGTAGTGGGAGAGACCTGATGGGGGGTGCTGAGGGAGAAGTGAACTCTGCCCTCCGGTGTCTGGTTTTTAAGTGAATGTTTGGTTGGGTGGGATTGGGGCATCACTGGGTAGCATCAGTGTCAGCCTGAGGGTCTTAGAAATGGAAGAACCTTCAGTTCCCCCATTTTTTGGATAGGGAGAGTGAGCTTCAAAGAGTGATGTCCCCAAAATCACCCAGCTTGGTAGAGCCAGAGGGTGAAGGGACTAGAGAGGGTCTGTGAGGACTGATTGAAGGAACTGAGAATGTTTTGGCCTCGAGGAGACAGGGAGATTGAGGAGTAGAAGCTGTCTTCAAGGATTTGAAGGGCAGTCATCCAAAAACTAAAATACCCTTCTTCTCTTTGCTCCAGAAGGAGGATCAGGAGCAGTAGCAGGAAGCTGCCAGTACTTCAGGCAGAAGGTCTAGAAAACCTTCTTAACCTTTAGAGCTGTTCCCAGAGGGGCCTGGGCTGCCCTGAGGAAGAAAGGAGGGAGCTAGGTGAAAACTGGCTGGAGGGGTGGCCCTTGGGCTCCCCCCAAGCCTCCAACCTTTCACCCTCTCTCCCAGCTATGCCTAGGGGCTGAGCTGTAGACATTTCCCCCTGGGCAAGCCTTCCCACCAGAGCAGCCAGGCTTTGGGACTGTCTGCCTTGGTTTGCTCATCTGCTAACATGATGTCATGGGGAGAGTGCTGACCTGGGAATCCCAGAAGCTTGACTCTGGACACTTGGGCTCCCTGCCACCTCTGGCCCTGGGCTTATTTCTGCCCCGCCTGGTTTTCCTGTCTGTAAATGAAGAGTGGGCCCGGGAGCAGCATTGTAAGCGCCTTTCAAGCACTGATTGTCTCTCTGGTTTTCTTTGTGTTCCCTCCTTCCTGGCAGTAGCGGGCCCCTCAGAAATGCTCGTTGCTGATTGTCTACAGAAATGTTCATAAAAGGCCCAAGAGATGAACTGGTTCTTTTATTGAATGCTAGAAAATTTTCCCTTCTGGACTTGGGAGGGAGGAGGATGAGCACAGAAATCTCATTAGAGTGCTTTTCTTCTAGAAGAGCCTGGCTTTGTGTGTTCCCGTGAGCTCCCTCCTCCCAATGTTCACTCACTTTCCTCAGAAGATCCTTTCTGAAGCTGCACTCTGCTCTGCACCTGGGACCTGCTCACTCTCCCCCAAGCTGGGGCTCCAAAGGGCTCCAGCTCTGCTGCTAGCTGGCACTTCAGACACAGAATCCTCTACCTGGGAGAAGTTCCTGGGGCCTTCCTCCTCTTCTTGTAGTTCAGTTCACCTCATCACGGCTGCTGTGCTAGAGCCCTGGGGGCACCGGCAGCTACAAAAAGCAGTGAGAAGAAGGTGCCCTGGACAGGGAGTCCAGACAGAGATCTGGGGTCTACTGCACCCTGACCTGTGACCAACCCCAGGAGCTTGGGGCAAATTCTTGCTCTCCCCTGGTGTTCAGTCCCTTCCTCTGTGCCCCACTGCCCTCCACGGGGTGCTGTGATCCTGTCTCTGCAGAACATTCTCTTTTCCTCTGTGAAGGCAGAGTCAGACCCAGACTTATTTCAGTGACCAGCCTTGGACCTGAAGGACAAATAAGAAAGCACAGGACCACCACCCCCCCGGAAGGGTGGCGGGCTACAGAGGCAGAATGGTGGCCCTTGGGTTTGCTGAACTGCTTTTCTTTGTCCCAGGAGAGGGTCTGTGGGCTTGGAGAGGGGAGCAGTTCCACAAGTCTCTACCAAGGGCTTCCCAGCTGCCAGGCATTATGTCAAGGCCTTTCTTAGGATCCTCAGTTTCCTTCCAATTACAGCTGGAGCCTCACCTTGTACACAGAACCTTTCCTGATCCCCCAGCTGCCAATGCCCTCCTTCCTAAACTCCCCCATGTTCCTTTTGTATATATTCTCTATGTCCACTGATCGATGTTGTTTCTCCATTGGAATGCAGGTTTCTGTGAGGCAGGGGCTTGTTATCTCTTGCCTTAGACAGTAAATGCCAATTGATTGATTGAAAACAAAGGAAAAAGTGAAAAACCCCTGACCTTGAGGACTCTGCTTTCTTGGAGGTTGTTGGCAGAAGGATTGTACAGGCAGATTTCCCAGGGAGGGCACTGGTACCGAGGACAGCTCTTGTCCGAGGTGACGCTTGAGCTGAGCTTTGAAGCAGATTGGACATTCTAAGAAGCAGAGCTGGGGAGAGATGGCGTGCTAGGCGGGGGGCACAGCTGGTGCAAAGGCGAGTTGATGAGGTCCATGGCAGTTGGAACATCCTGTATAAGGAACAGCATGGAGGCCGACTTGGAGGTCTCTTTACTTCCCTTTGGGACTTTTGCCATTGGGGCTCTTCTGAGTGCTTCATGTCCTTTGATTGACAGCACTTGAACATCTCCTTTAGGAGTATGGGTGTTGAAGACTTGGGCTTGTGTGGGCAGGGAGCAGGTTGAGATCTCTGAAGGTGCTGCTAGAGATCCACCTTGGTGAGATCCAGCTTGGTTTCCTGCTGTCCCCTGCAGAGCATCATCTGGACTCTGCCCTATGCAAAGCAGCTCACACCGATTCTTCCCCCACCCCCAGCTTCTCATTCCATGTGATTCTCATTCCTAAGCATCTCTGACTCTTCCCAGGAATTTCTCAGAGGAGCTGGAGACTTTCCTCCAGGTCTTCCAACATTCCCTATTCATCTATTATCCTTTAGGGTTTTTTTTCATATTTTAAGGATGTTTTTAACTTAACTTTCACTTCCCAATGGTACCCTCCACCCCCACCCCCCAAGACCAATAGAAACTCCATTGTAACAGACAAGTACAGGCGAGGAAAACCTCAACACGCTGGCCACACCTGGAAAGTCGTGCCTCCTTTCACACTTGTAACACACCCGTGAGCATGGGCCAGCATCCATCCCCAGCAGTCATGGTTGGGCACTGCCTTGATCAGAATTCTGAAGTCTTCTCAGTATTGTTTTCTTTTACTTAGGTTATTGTGGTCCTTATGTAAATGTTCTCCTGGTTCCGCCTACTTTGCTGTGCATCAGTGCAGACAACTTTTCTGGAGGTTCTCTGAATTATTCCAGTTCATTCTTTCCCATACAGTAATATCTCATTCCATTCCTATGCCACAATTCATTCAGTCATCCCCCTAATCGGTGAGCACCTACATTCCTTCCGGGTCTTTGCTCCTACAAAAAATTATCGTACCCTTTGTCTTTGAGCTCCTTGGGGGAGATGCCCAGTAGTGACAGTCAGCTAGGTAGTGCAGTGAATAGAACACTGGGGCTTAGAGTCAGGAAGGCTTGAGTTCAGATTCTAACACAGACACCTATGAGCTGTGTGACCCTATGCAAATCACTTATCTCAAAGTCCTGGTAAGTGCACTTATCAGGGAAGCGAACTAGATGGCCTCTAAGGTCCCTTCGAGCTCAAGTCTTTGATTCTACAAGAGCACATACCATTTAGTGACTTTTAGAATGGAATTCTCACTGAAGTTTTGTAAGAATTAGGTCAGTCACAGCTCCACCAACAATGTACTAGTTTGCCTGTCTTCTCACATCGGCCTCAACATTGAGCGTTTCCTCTCTTGTGATGCTGATGGACCACCGTGCCTGACAGCTTTCTTGTAATCAGAGCTCCATAATTTCTAATTAGACATGGATACCTTGTGTTCTGCCCGTCTGGCAGGTCACCCTTGGTATCTTGGAGCAGCCCACTTCCTTCCACTACGGTTCTGCTCTTTGCCTGAAGTCACCTGCAGCGTTGATCCATTGGAGTTTGTGATGACCTATGGAAGACAGTTCTTTAAGAAAAGTGGGGACATCTGTAGCAGGGAGTGATGCCTCCTCTGAGTGGCCCTGCCTCTTTGAGGGCTCCATATTCCCTACTTGATATGGAAGCCAAAATTAAGCCTCCAGACCATTTCCTTGCCTTCTGTTTTTGCCTTTTTTGGCGAGGTAGTCAGGGTTAAGTGACTTGCCCAGGGTCACACAGCTAGTACGTGTCAAGTGTCTGAGACCAGATCTGAACTCAGGTCCTCTTGATTCCAGGGCTGGTGCTCTATCCACTGGGCCATCTAGCTGTGCCGCCCCCCCCATTTCCTTGCCTTTTAAGGAAAAACTAGCCCATTGGGGTGGCCCAGCCCTAGTAGGCATCACTCTCATTGTGAGTCTCTGGATCTCCTGGGGGACCCATGACCTTTAGGGCCATCATTACAGGTTTCTCCCCTCAGGGATAGGAAAAGCCTGGCAGAGGTGGCCCAGGAGAAGTGATTTAGTGGAGGAAAAAGAAAATTGAAAACAGAAAGTCCTGCAAAGAGGCAAATGCAGAATGTTCAGAAGTTCAGGATGGGACGGGTCAGAAATCCCAGGCTTGGCCTCCCCGGATCTCCCGTGTGCTGGGTCACAGTAAGGGCCACCTTCACAGTGCAGAGAGGTGACAGTAAGCAATTGTAGCCCCAGGGACCTCGGAGTCGCAGCTTGTGAGGACACTTCCAGGACAGTCACTAGGCCTCCTCTTGGTCAGAGTCCTCTTAAGGAACGTAGCTGAGAGGTCACTGCACGCCTGAGGGCAGTATGTCCTGACGCCAGGGACCATACTGAGACCCACTCATGTTTCGCTGCCCAGCAGCCTTGAATTCTTGGTCCCTGGGAGCCCTGTTGAAGGACGTCATCAAACCTTTGCTCCTTTAGAGACCTCTGCTGAGGGGCTGTCTTTTTCTCCAGGGCCTGGAAGAGGATTCTTCCTCACCTTCATCCAGGGACTCGGGCCTGCCATCGAGTCATCCAAGAGGTCCCCTTTGGTGCAGGTAATTTCATGTTCACCATAATTATACAGAGACATCTCACCCCTTTCACAACAGTTCCATCCTGTGGTCCTCCAGGTCCTTTTTGGAAAGGAGTTGTCTGAACCATCCTGTGGAAAGGGAGACCTCCTGATAGATCCATTTCCCCAGAGGGGATGGAGCCCCCTGAGAGGGGCAGAGATTTCGAGGCCTGGGCAAGCTAAGCAGGGGATGAAATAAGGGTTGAGAGGGTCTGCTGCCACTGTGTCCTTATCAGGGAAGTCTTCCTATGAAGGAGGCACTGATTTATCATAGACATGGCTTCTCGGAGGTGGGGCACCTGCCCTTGGTGGCCAGGGCACAGTGAAGAAGCTGCCATTACAAGATCACGGCATGCTGGGTTTTGTCATTGGCATGAGGAGTCCTGTTGGGTAGAAGTGGCTCTCTTATGCTTAGTGGGATCACAGGATCCCATCCTGCTACAGCATGGCATCGTGGATTCTGTTTCCATGTTGGCAGTGGGCACACACTCTCAAGGGCATCCAGCTGGTTGTTCAGGACGACCAGGAGCACCTGGTGTCTCAGATACTGGTGTGCCCTGGCAACAACTTGATGTAGGAGAAGACGGAGAAATTCCTCCATTGGTCTTCCAATCTTGTTCCGTCCAGGCCACACCACTCAGCCAGACCTGTGAAATCAGTATAAATAAAGGTCTTGCGTGCCTGATCCCTCCAAGCTCTGTCATGTGCTGGCCACTGGCAGTGCCTGGCAGGACATCCCATCACCCAGGGCTCTTCCACTTCTGTCTCTCTGTGGACCCACCAGTGTTGGGTCAGGACTCACTGGGCTGGCAGAGGTGGAGGGCCCCTCTCTGGGCTTGAGGTCTCAGCCTCTGGAATCACGACCTGCTTATTGACGGTACCAATAATGCCACCCACAGCCAGTGCCCATGGTACTGCCCACTGCAGAGGCGCGTGCAGCCGCTGGGATCTCCTGCCAGTGCTTCCTGTAGCTTCTGGACTCCTTCTGGCTCTCCTCATCTCCTGTGTAGCTGAATAGATTAGCCCCTGGGGTTTTCACCAGGGCCTCTGCCCCTCTGGTCTCATGTGGTCATCTGTAGGTCATTTGTATAGTGGTAACCATCAATGTCACCCTTGGAAACCACTGCCCTATGAGACCGTGGCTCCCGGTGGTCCTGGGAAAGGACGGCAGCAGTGTTCTAGATTCTGCCCCCAACTTTCCCGGGCCATCGTTTTTGTGGATGGACCTTAGCTTGGTTGACAATACTAGAGCACAACAGATAAGGTCAGGAAGGGCCATGCGGGGTCTTGTAAGATGAACTGGCATGGCAGAGTCCCATGGCACCTCATCTCCAGTAGTTCCTCTTCCTGGGACCTGGGTTTCTTTGGTGTTAACTACTTGGGATGTCTCAGGCAACTCCAAGGGTTTCCATTTGACCCTGCCTGCAGTGACTGACATAGAGAGCTCATGATGCCTCATCCCTCCATGGTCTGCCCCCAAATCCTCAGGGAGCCTGTCATTGGTGTGATGTCCCAGGCGGGGCCTTAGGTGAGGCCATAGGCTTGGGTGGGGCTGAAAGGCCCTTAACTACCCAGTCACCATTATGGTAGTGCTTCCATCGTCTGATCACCTGTCTGCTTAGGGACCCGTGGTTTAGGCATCAGGAAGCTCATTATGGGCCCTGGTGCTCTCTGCTCACCCAGAAGAGCAAGTGGGTGCAGTACCTTCTTCCACCAGCCTGGATGTCAGTGTTACTGGCAGATCTCCCACTCAGCCTCCTTCATTCCCCCACAGCGGGGGCTTCACCCAGAAAGTAGAATCTTATTGCCCCTGACTGGAGGTGGGAGAGGAACAGTCAACCAGATCCATCTCTTAGGAATCTTACCCCTTTTTGTGGCTGTCCGTCCATTAGGAGGTAGCTTCAGAAGGAATTAACCTTTACAGTGCCAAGTACTAGAGTTAGCCATCTTAACCACCTGAAAAGGGACAAAGGGCAGTCCCTCTCTGGAGCTTCTGTTGCTTTAACTGGCCTACGGTCCTCAAGAGCCTGGAGGAATCTGTATTGCTCCCGTCAGACCTTGCCTTCAGTGACCTGTGTTCTAGTGCCTGTCCGGTGGTTAATTGAAATTCTTCAGCTTCCCTGGTTTCTTGGGGGCAAATCCCCTGGGGCTCCACCTGCCCTCCAGAGGGCAGGAAAAGAATGGGCCCAAGGTTTGCGTATCTCCGTGGCCTGTGCCCAGTTCTCCTCACTCCTGCTCCATTCTCTTCTGTTATAGCCTTGATCTCAGCGGATTCAACACGTTTCCCATCCAGACCTCTGGGTTGGAGACCATTCTTCCATCCGAAGACTGTCAGTCCACGCCCCCATCAGCATGGCTCTTTTTACTTGGGTGACATGTTCCTAAGTTCATGAGTAAGTCTGCCTTTGAAACCCAGGCCTCAGAAGACAAGAGCTCTGTCCGTGGGCACCAGATGGCACAAGATCCTTTCATCTTTCTTAGGCTGATTGTCCCTCTTTTCTAGGATCATTAGCACAAGCTTGTCATCCTCAGTATCTGCACCCCAATTTGGCTCATTTCTGGAGACATCCTTGGTGCCTCCATTGAACCAACTGAACCCCATTACATTTGCTCCCACAGACAGGCACCCCCAAGGGCCCCATAACCAGGACATCGGCTGCCCCAGACAGCCTTCTTGTTCAGTGGCTGTTCCACATCACTGCACTCCTGCTTCAGCCGCAGTAACCAGGTGGTCCCTGATCCGGTCCTGCTGATGAACACCAGCTGTCGGGAGCCAAGCCCGAGTCTGGGATGTCTAGTGGTTCTGGCTCAGTAATCTGTGGGGTGCAGCCCACGTGAACAGAAGCTCTTTGGGGAACTCTCTCGTTGTTAAGAGTAGATTCCTGAGTCCAAAAGGCTGGCCTGGGTGATGCAGAAGTTCATCACGGCAGTGCCTGGGACCCTGAGCCCCTGCCCTGCCTGCGTTTTAGGGAGAAGGCAGCATGGTCTGCGCTCCAGTGCAGACCCTGCTGTATTGTGCTAACCTTAGAGGAAGAAGACCTAGCGGCTGGAAGGGCTAGAATAGTCCCCCTGCAGAAGGGAGCTTTTGAGCCCCCACCTGAAGAAAGCCAGGCCTCCCAAAGGAGAGCCTTCCAGGCATGGGAGACATCGGTGCAAAGGTCTGGAGGTGAGAGATGAGCGTTGTGGGGGAGAAGTACCAGGGAGCTTAGTGTGGCTGGTCCATAGAATTCATGGAGGGCCGTAGGTGTAAAGACGGGACAGATAGGAAGGACCGGCCGGCTTAGATAAAACTGCCGGTGCCGGAGGAGTTTTTGTTCGATTCAGACCTGAGTGTTAGTGCCTGAGTACATTTGACATCCAGTTAGAGTTTGGGTCAGATTACCAGGAGATGTGACCTGGGCCAGAACTACTAGGAGGCCATTGCAGCTAGAGGCAGCTAGGTGGCGCTGTGGCCAGAGCATAGAGCCTGTAGTCAGGAAGAGCTGAGCTTGAATCCTACCTCATATAGTGCTTTGATCCTGAGCAAGTCACTTAAACCTCTATTTACTTCAGTTTCCTCTTCTGTGAAATGGGGATAATAGTAGCACCTACCCGGCAGGGTTCTAGTGAGGATCAGATGAGATAATGTTTTCGTTGTATTTTTATTCATTTTAAACTTAACCTACAAAATGAGAAGAAAAAAAAGATTTCCATGTTCACAGCGGAACTTAAGACAGGATTCAGTATAAAACAGTAAATTTCCATTTCTCAAAACCCTATGGAATAAATCTGACACGTTGTTTTCACAGCAGCCCAGCTTTTCTGTGCGTCCTTCTTGGTCTTCTCGTGTTCTCTGCCGTGTCCTTTGTTTTCCTCCTTCCCTGCTCCCCCCTGCCGTCCGTCCCTGCCTCAGAGAAGGCCACGATTAAATGGGAACACACATGCACACTCACATACACATCGATAAGCAGGCGCACGACCGCACGTGCAAGTTTCTGTTGGTCGGTTCTTTCTCTGAAGGTGGACAGCATCTTCCCTCGTAGTCCCAAGGCTTTGCGTGTTTTCTATATCAGCCAGCTCATCATTTCTTATATCACGGCAGTATTCCATTACAGCCATATCGTGGCCAAGAGAATTGTGAGATGAAAGTTTTTTCCCAATTTTCTGCTTTCCTTCTAATCTTGGCTACATTGGTTTTATTTATACAAGAAATTTTTAATTTAATATAATAAAAATTATCCATTTTGCACTTCAGCAGTGTTCTCTCCTTATAATACAGTTTAAGTGCAGGGATGGGGAATCTGTATCCTCAAGGCCACATGTGGCCCTCTAGGTCCTCAAGTGCTGCCCTTTGACTGAATACAAACTTCATAGAACAAATTCCCTTAATAAAAGATTTGTTCTGTAAAACTTGGCCTCAGTCAAAAGGTGGCACTCAAGGACCTAGAAAGCCACATGTGGCCTCGAGGCTGTAAAGTCTGGTACTGCTGTGTCTCCTTTTACATTTTTCCCTAGTTTCTTTGAAATTCTTGACCTTTTGTCCTTTCAAGTGAATTTTGTTGTTTTTTTTCTAATTTAATAAAACAATTTTAGTAATTTAATTAGGATGGCATTGAACAAACAGTTTAGTTAGGTTGTCGTTTTTTTTTATTATGTTGGCTTTACCTGCCCATGAACAATGAATATTTTTCCAGTTGTTTACATCTGACTTTATCTGTATAAAGAGTGTTTTAAGTTTATGTTCATGTAGTTCCTGTGTCTGTCTTGGCAGGGTGAGATAATATTTTTCTAGTACATTGTAAGTGTTAACTACTGTCATTGCTATCGCAACAGTCCAAGGGAGAGATGACAAGAGCCTGAACTCTGAGGGTTGTGTGTGTGTATTCATATGGTCAGTCAAGTTTCCTTCTGTTTGTTGACACGAGACACAGAAAAGGAGCAGTTAGGCAGGCCTTGGAGCAGTTCCAGGAGGGAAGGAGTGTGGAAGGGCAGCCCAGGCAGTTGTGAGTCCTCAGATGCAGACATTTCTCTTCAGGCACCATCAGCTACCAGACAGACACTGGGAATCTGCTGAGCCACTTACGTTTTGCTGGCCCCGTGAGCCCGGCTGGTAGGAGGAGGAGCTGACTTGTGGGCCTGCCGCCTGCTGCCCTGGCCCCTGACTCTGCCTCTGGGTGGTCAAGCCCCACTAAGTGCTCCAGTCTGACTTGAAAGGGTTTGCGACAGTTCACATTTTCTGTCACCTTTGGCTCTGGGAACTTCCTCTGCATCCCCTTATCGGATGGCCAGGAGGGCAAGGATGAGCCAGACGAATGAGAGGGAAAGAAGCAGATTCTCCTGGAACTGGTCTACGTGAGGAGCACACCCATACACACCACACACACCGCACATATTATACACACATGCACATACACACACACACCCATACATACCACACACAGGCACACATATACATACCACACATGCACACGGTATACACATATCACACTTACAAACACACGCACATACACACACCGCATATATTACACACACACATACCACACACATATACGTACCACACACAGGCACGCATACACATGCCACACACATAAACATACCACACACGTATCACACATACAAATACACACCACACACATGCACACACACACACACACACTACACACACACACACACACACACACACACACACACATACACACTGCTTATATCTCTTCCTGAACGGCTCCCAACAATGATGAGAGCAGACTCTTTTGGGAGCGCCTTCAGTCCCCATCCCTTGCCCACCATCAGCTGAGGTGGCGGGGGTTTTCTGTGCTCCTGATCTGGCCACTGAGCAGAATACTTCCCATTTGTGTGGGGCTTCGTCCCACCAGCTCTGTGCAGGGGACAACAGAAAGGTCATCCTTCCCATTTCAGAGAAAGACGCTGAGGCTCCGAGGTAGGAAGGGACCGAGCCTAGACAAAGGCTCTCCAGGCCTGTTCGATTCCATTTCTGTTAAGCACCTACTGTGTGCAGAGCCCAGGCTAGAGGAATGCCCCCCCTCCCCCGGGAGCTTCTAATCTAATGGGGAGGCCCCCGCCATTTCTAGTTAGCAGAGACGTAATGAGGGTGTGGCCAATGGGACTTGGACCCAGGCTGAGTAAACAGAGAGGGTGACTGCCCTTCAGCAGGTTAGAAACAGCTGAGCTTAGCACCTGATGAGCCAGAATAATTCATTAAAATGGGAGGCACCCAGATGTATGCTTTTTTTCCTCCCAGGTGAAACAGGGGAGCTCAGCCTCAGTCTAGGCTGCTCAGGCCTGGCCCCAGTCCCTGTGCACTTTGATGGCTGGAATTCGCACCATCCTATGTACCTGCAGATGAGTGCATTCGAATGACCCACAGAAAGCCCATAGGGCGGTCTGAAGGGTGGTGGGAAGGCTTTCTTGGAGAAAATGGCTTTAATGGGTGAGGAGGAATTCAGTAGGGGAAGCAAGAGAGGAATGACATGCTTGGCGGAGGGACCAGCGAGCCCTAAAGGCCTGGAGGTTGGAAGTGGCCAGTGTTGAAGGGAAGAGTGGTTTACCTGGCTCATCGAGCACATGGAGAGGAATGAGAGGAGGCAGTCCAGCCATACTGGAGAGGAAGAACAGTTGGTGCCAGGTTACCCTGCAGAGGAGTTAGAACTCGGGGTACAGGAGGGAGCCTGTGCCATGGCCTGGCCAGATCTCCACAGAAGGAAGATTATACGGGGGGTTGTTGGGAGGAGAGAATAGAAAACAGACCTGTAGGAAGCCACCAGTGGAGCTGCTGTTGGAGTAATCTGGCCAGGTAGTCATGAGTCTGTTAGTGTGTGGCTGTGGATGCAGGGAGGAGGGGATGGATGGGGGAGATGTTGCAAACATGGAATCTGCAGGATGAAGAGGTGGTCCAGGAGGAGGAAGAGCCAAGGAACACTGGGGCCCGGGGCGGGGGGGGGGGGGGCGGCAGCCCAGCCTTGGAATCAGAGACCAGCCCTGCTCTTCCTTGCTCTGACCTTGGACAGACCTGGCCGCTTGCTTTCTCTGGGCCTAAGTTTCCTCATAAAATGAGGAGGGTTAGATGTGATGGTTTCTGAGGTCCCTTGGGTGCTCTGTGAAGTCTAGATTCAGTGAAAGGGCCGCACTTGAGGACCTGAGGGCCAAAGGATCCCCACCCTTGGTCTAGGAGTTGGCCCTCAGGTCCGATTTCCTCCAGGGCTTTCAGTGAGAGAATCCTTGGTATTCTAGCTGAAGCTAGCTTCTTGGCCTCTCCTGTTGTTCCATGACCTGGGGCCTGAGGGCAGGAAAAAATGAGCTCAAAATACTAAGATGTCAGCGCTCAGAGGGGACTTGGAACCATAGAATGTGAGTAAGGAGACCTTGGAAATTAGATGGGAAAATTGAGAGGAGGGAAGTCCCTCAGAGGTGGGAGGGGCCTTAGAACGGGGGATGTCAGACCTGGGAGGGGCCTTTGAGATCATCTCATTGAATTCATCCCTATGGCTTTGGGAGGAAACTCCAGCCTAGAAAGAGATTCCCCCAGTTCTCCCGAGAAGCCAGTGGTAGAACCGTCATCAGAGAAGCGGGGTAGCTCAGCCAACTTTGCTCGGAGCAGGAGGGGGAGATACTAGAGTTACCCATGAGAGCAGGCTGAGCTGTGTCTTGTGTCCCCCTTCTGTGCTGGCCTTCGGGGGAGCTTCTAGAGGCACCCTAGAGGGACTTGCCCCAGACTGGCATGTGCCACTGCCCTTGTCTGTGTATGGGTGGAACCCTGTGCTCCCAGCATCTGTAGCCATTGTGAGCTGATTGTTGCTGCGATGGTTCTGGTACCCTGGGATTCAGCTCCACATGTGTGCTACGAAGCAGGCCCCAACATGGCAGTGGCCACACACACCTTAGGTAAGCTTTTGTTGAGTAAACTGTCCCACTAGGAGACAGTGGTAGGCCTGTCCCTAAGGAGAATGCTTGCCTTGGCCTCGGGAGGAACATATTTGGATACTGGCCCCCAAGACATAACAACATAAAGGACAGAATAGTTTTTACTTTGGGGCAGCTCCCAAGACCAACAAAATCGGTTTCAAACCCCCCAAAAGATGTTCCGCCAGTGGCATAACTCTGATAGGTAGACTGAGGCAGTGTGAGCTTCCTGTTGGAATCCCCACGTCTGCCATCCTACCCGCTTGCCAGTTCTGCGCGTGGCCCTGTTGCATTTGCCTGCCTACTGCTCTGTGCGGTTCCTTGGAAACGTTAGCTTCAGTTAAAACTGATTCATGAGGACGTTTTGTCTCCGTGGTAAGACTTGAGTTTCTTAACTCAAAGAACCCCAGCTTAAATAATGACAACAATAATGATGATGACAATAATAACAGTTTCTAATATTTATATTACTCTGAAGTTGCAGAGTACTCTTTTTGTCCTCAGAATGCTAGGAGGTGGGTGCCATTATTTGTCCCTGTTTTATAGATGAGGAAACTGAGGCACTTTGTTCAGTCTTTTTGGTACTGTCCGACTCTTCACGACCCCATTTGGGGGTTTCATGGCAAAGATACTGTAGTCACTTGCCACTTCCTTCTCCGGCCCATTTTACAGATGAGAAAATTGAGGCCAATAGAGTAAAGTGACTTGCCCAGGGTCAGACAGCTAATAAGTGTCTGAGGCTGGGTTTGAACTCAGGACTTCCCTTCTCTGACATTCTATGTCCTAAGATCTCTTCCTACTGACATTCTTTGTCACCACTCCACTGCACTTCCTCTTATGTCCCCAAGATTCCACTGTGACTCTGGACACAGAGTAGGTGGTCCACTGATATTTGCTAAATAAATGAAGGTTCAGTGGATCCACGAAGCAGGGAGGAAGAATAGGCCTATGACTGGCAGCTGGGAAAAGTGACCGACAGGTGAGCGTTGGATTGAATCAAGTGTAATAAAGATCAGTGTAGAATGTCACATGTACGTCATGGGCAAAGGCTTTATAGCATTACCATGGTGCTTCTGGAAAAAACTGGGGTGGGGGGGCAGCTAGGTGGCGGAGTGGGTAGAGCTCCGGCCTTGGAGTCAGGAGGACCTGAATTCAAATCTGGCCTCAGGCCAAACACTTGACACTAGTTGTCTGACCCTGGGCAAGTCACTTAACCCTGATCACCTTACCCCCCCCAAAAAAAAAAGAGGAAAAGAGAGAGAGAGAGAGAGAGAGAGAGAGAGAGAGAGAGAGAGAGAGGAAGAAGGAAAGGAAGGAAGGAAGGAAAGAAAGGAAGGAAGGAAGGAAGGAGGGAGGGAGGGAGAGAGAGAGAGAGAGAGAGAGAGAGAGAGAGAGAGAGAGAGAGAGAGAAAGAAAGAAAGAAAGAAAGAAAGAAAGAAAGAAAGAAAGAAAGAAAGAAAGAGGAAAAGAAAAGAACAGAACTGGGGAGTTAAGTGCCCTGCAAGACAAATAGTGATGTGATTGTAGCGGAGATTGCAACATAACCCAGGAGACAAGTCGGTCATTGAGAAGCGACATCCAGGGTGAGGGAGAGGGTGGCTCGCTCTGTGCCCTGCATCTAGCCATGTTGGGCTCCACATTGTGGAGGCCTTGAAAGCAGTGACCAATGAGGAAGCGTGCTTCTGCCGTGGTGAGATGAAGCATGCATGCATATGTGTCCTACATCTTCACACTGTTCAGACACATTGAATTGTCCTTGGGGAAGGGAGAGGAGGAGGGAGGATCTTTGCTAAGGGTCAGCTTTGTGTAAAGACGAGCATCAATAAAACTTTTTTTTTAAAATGATGACATTGACTAACTGGAAGTGTCCAGGAAAAGGCAGCCTAGATGAGGAAGGGCCTTGAGATCATTGTCACCATCGTCATTATAATTATGACAGTAGCTAGCACTTACATAGTATTTCTACATTTGCAGCCTCTTTACCAACATCTGATTCAATCCTCACAACTACCCCGGGAGGTCGGTGCTATTTTTATCCCTTTTTACAGATGAGGAAACTGAGGCAAGCAGAGGTTCCGTGTCTTGCCCCAGTCACACAGCTTATAGTTGTCTGGAGGTCTTTCTGACAGTAAACCTGGTGTCCTAGCCACTGTGCCGCTGAGCTGCCTCACCATAGTGGTTAGGTCAAGGAAGAGAGACAGGTGTTGGTCACGAGCCAAGGTCGCCAGCTTTGCTTCTGCTGCCAGTGTGGCTTCGTAAGGGTAACTATTTGCATGGTCCTACTAGTTTCTAGGAGCGTCGTGGGCAAGCAGGGGACGATGCCAAAGGGGAGGGGGGTGGAGGCAGTTTCTAGACTGGTAAGGGACTTTTAATTTGACTTTTGGTACTCTGAACATGGAATCTTTTTCCATTGACCAAGGGGTGGACATATTGCTGGAGGCCTTGAACCGCATCAGTCTTGACATTCTTGCTATAAATAAGACCAAGAAAGACTTAGTGGAGCTAAATGGAAAGATGTGCTATGTACTGAGATGTACCATATTGCACCAGATAGCCCTCTTCATTTCATAGCTGAGACTCCAGGTTTATCATTGGCTAGAAAGGTAGTCTAATCCTCAAATTCCTTTTTGATTATAAGCTGAATAAGGACATCCTCGAGGCCTCATCATGTATCATTTACCCTTCTATATGAGGTCTACTCTGACCTGGTTCTCTTCCTCTGGTTGTATTGCTCTTTTCTGTTTCAGCTCCCTTACTAGCCTCCACTGTAAGCCTAACCAGCTGCCACTGCAGACACACCTTCTTTTGCTCCCTTGCTGCAGTCTGACCTGGACTTCCTCACTTCCTGCAGCTGCAGTGCCCCTCCTCAGCTGGATCCTTCACCCAGATGAGATAGGGAATGGTGTCAGGTCACTCAGTGTCCATCCAAAGACAGGCTGTACTTTGTGCCAATCTCATCCTTTGCATTACGGATTTTCCTGTCAGGTCCAGGAGAAATGAAATATTGGGTCTCTAAGGTTCCCTATAAGCTCCACCATTCAGAATCTAGATCAGTTGGTGGCCAGAACTACAGGCTTCAGTGATATAATCAGTCCAGAAGTCAAGCCCTTCTTCCCTGGGGGGAGGGGAGGCTGTCCCCAGAAGATCCTCAAGTCAGGGCACTGCCACACCTGTGGGGGAAGGCCCCAGCAGCACTAACTGCTGTTCACACTTGAGCAAACCTTTCCTGTTGTTCTCTGAGCATTCAGGCTTCTAACCGCTTGAGGGATAGATAACTCCTCAGCAGGGCAGCATCTGGTCCAGGTACCCTCTCCCAACTCTGATGTCACCAGGAGCTTTCGAATGTCAAGTGTTCATGCCAACTCACAAGATACTAAGTGGGTGGGGCTGCCTCCTTTGCACCTGGTGGCAACCGCCTCGTGTCTTCCCCACCTCCTCAGTGCCCCTTTCCATGGTTTTTCAGTAGCCTTATTGCTACACCTGGGGGGGGGTCCGGACAGAGGAAGTGAGCCCTGCAGGGGGGGAGCAGTGAATCCTAACCCTAATCCAGAGTGTAACCAGCATCCACTAGACAGCCCTGGGCAGGATCCTGTTGCTAGCATTGGGCAGCCTGGGGGGATCAAGATCAGGTCAGGAGGGAGGGATGGCCCAGGAGCTGGAGGGGAATGAGGAGGGTGGGGGCAGCTGAAAGTAACAAGGAAGGCCTTTCCCTCCAAGGTTATATTGTTTCCTTGTCTGTTCTGGTATTTACTTGTACTTACTCAGCTGCCATTAGAATGTAGGTTTGAGGTCATAGACTGTCTCTCCTGGGCCTTTAACATGGCCCCAGGTTGGTGGTATAGATGCTTAATAACCGATTGAAATGTGCCATCCTCTACCTGGTCTTGGTTCCCTCTCCTATTAGATGAGTCGGTGGGGAGATGGGCAAAGGCAGAGACAAGGAAAGAGGAGCACCTCTGGACTGCACGGGTCTGGAAGCCTGCGACCCAGGGAAAGTGTGCTCCTAACCCAAGGCTGCACAGCATATGTTAGGGGCAGAATGAGACTCCAAGCCAGGTATCAGTCAACAAACATTTAAGTGTCTACTCTGTGCCAGGCATTGTGTTGATACCACTGATATGAAAACTGTCCAAAGAAAGTCCCTGCTTGCAAGGAGCTTAGATTCTAATGGAAAAGACACTGAGCAAAGTGCTAATGTAAACAAGATGTAGACAAGATAAATTGGAGATCGGGAAAGGAGAAAAATCTCTTCCTAATGCAGATTGGGAAAGGCTTCCTGTAGAAGCTTGGATTTTAGCCTGGACTCAAAGAAAGCTAGGGAGGTCAGTATTTGGAGCCAAGATCATTCCTTTCATATGATACAACCAGAGAAAATGCCCAGAGTTGGGAAATGGAGTATCTTCTTCTTGGAACAGCCAGGAGGCCAGTGTCGCTGAATGGGAGTGTGGAGGG
Organism: Phascolarctos cinereus; assembly: GCF_003287225.1. Lineage (NCBI taxonomy): Eukaryota > Metazoa > Chordata > Mammalia > Diprotodontia > Phascolarctidae > Phascolarctos > Phascolarctos cinereus. The sequence continues at coordinate 255,910,671 of NW_027556402.1, read as the reverse complement.
GAGTGAGGTGTAAGATGAGAGGGGGCTAGGTTATGAGGGGTTTTGAATGCCAAACAGCATTTTCTTTTGATCCTATAGGCAATAGGGAGCCCTTGGAGTTTATGGAGGAGTGGGGGGGACAGGATCCGGATAGGAAAATCACTTTGGTGGCTGAATACAGAGTGGAGTGGAGGGAGGTTGCCCCCAGCAACCTAGTCAGTCACCTTGAGGTGATGAGTGCCCACAGCAAGGTGGAGGCAGTGCCAGGGGAGAGAAGGGGGCCTATGTGAGAGATGCTGCAAAGGTGAAATTGACAGGCCTTGGCAACAGCTTGGATGCGGGGGAGGGCGACATGGTGAGGGATCCAGGATGACTCGGCCTGAGGGGCTGTGAGGATGGGGGCGTCCTGACCGCAGCCTTTTCCCGCAGGACCTGTACTAACTAAATTGACCCTTTGGCCCAGATAGCCTAGGACCCGGCGGTCCTTAATTATTCTCCAATCCCCGGCCTTTGCTAAACCTCAGCACCACTGCTCACCCCCCCCACCCCTCCCATCCCCGCATCCCCGCGGCAGAGTCCCGTCGCCGTGGCAACAGCTGCCGAGGCCAGCTCTCGCCATTGGTTGGGTGATCCGTGGCTTTTGATTGGTCCGCGTAGCTCTATGCAGCCAACCAAGGGAGCTCTCGGGCAGTCTCACTCCGCAGACAATGGGGGCAGGGCTGACGACGGACAACTTCCCCACGTGGTACGCTCGTGGGGGGAAGCCCTGGGTCTGGAAGTGACGTGTCCCCCCCCCCGCATTTCCGGCGTGGAGGGAGTACGGCTCAATGAGCTGGCGGAGGAGCCGGCGCTGGAGCCGCCGCCGAGCGGGAGCCGCACGAGCTCGGGGGGCCCGGACTGCGGGTGAGTGCGGGGGCTCGGCGGGGGGCCTGCCTGCCCGCGTCCTGGCCCTTCCTCGCTTGTCCTGACCTCCTCCACTCCATCCTCCCTCCCTCCTTTTCCTCCTCCTTCACTCTGTCCCTCCTTGTTTCTCTTTTGCTTTTCCTCTTCCCTCCTTTTCTTCCCTTTTTCCCTCTTTTCTTTTTCCCCTAATTTTTTCTTCTCTTATTTCCCCTCCTTTCTTCCATCTTCCCTTTTCCTCCTGTGTTTTTCCCTCCTTCCTTCTCTCCTCCTCATCCTCATTTTCCTCCTCCCACTTTCCTATTCTCCTGTTTTTCCTCTTTCCTCCTTCTTTTCCTTCTGATTCTTTCTCTTTCCCCTTGCCCTTCTTATCTCTCACCCTTCTAACCTCTTTCCCTTTCTCCTTTTTTCTTTCTCTTCCTTCCCTACTTCCCTTCTCTTTTCCCTCCCTCCTTTTATTTTTTCTTCCCTCCTTGCCTTATTTCTCTCCTTTCCCTCCCCTTTATTTCCTCTTCCCTTCTGTCATTCATCCTCAATTTTCCTCCTCCTTCCTTTCTTCCCTTCCCTGGCTGCTCATCCCCTGACCAACCCCAGCCCACTGTGCCCCCAGCTCCTACATTTGCCGTGTCCTGGGAAGCAACATCACCAACTCCTTTGACGGATTACTTTTTTTCATGTTTTTTCTTTTTTTTTTAAATTTTTCATTAATTTATTTTGAATTATCAACAATCACTTCCATAAGCTTTTGAGTGTTAAATTTTTCTCCTCTTCCCTCCCCAATATGGCACGCAATCTGATATAGGTTCTACATATACATTCCTATTAAACATATTTTCACATTAGTCATGTTGTAAGTAAGAATTAGAACCAATAGGAGGAACCACCACAAAGAGGAAACAAAACACACTAGGAGAAAAAAAATAGCCAATAGTCTGCTTCGATCTGCATTCAAACTCCATAGTTCCTTCTTCTTTGTGGATGGCATTTTCCATCGTGAGTCTTTTGGAGACATCTTAGAGCCTTGCATTGCTGAGAAGGGTTAAGTCTATCAACATTAGTCATCGCACAAAGTGACTGTTACCGTGTACAACGTTCTCCTGGTTCTGCTCACTTCACTCAGCATCAGTCCATACTAGTCTTTCCAGGTTTTTCTGAAGTCCGTCTCTTCATTTCTTGTAGCACAATAGTATTCCATCACATTCATAGACCACAACTTGTTCAGCCATTCCCCAGTTGATGGGCATACCCTCAATTTCCAATTCTTGGCCGGCACAAAAAGAGCCACTATAACTATTTTTGTACATGTGGGTGCTTTTCCCATTTGTATGATCTCTTTGGGATACAGCCCTAGAAGTGCTATTGCTGGGTCAAAGGATATACACATTTCTATAGCCCTTTGGGCATAATTCCAGATTGCGCTCCGGGACGGTTGGATCATTTTGCAACTCCACCAACAATGTATTAGCGTTCCAGTTTTCCCCACATCTTCTCCAACATTTATTATTGTCCTGTTTTGTCATGTTGGCTGCTTGATGACATTTGCTCCCTAGATCTGGAGCCAGAGGACAAGGGTTCAAATCCCAAGGGGAATGTCTAGACTGCCCCTTCTTTCCCTGACTCATCTAGAAGGGGGCAGAATATAGGGACACCCTGGTGATGGGAGGAGGGAGCATAGCCCATCATGGAAAGAGGAAAGGTAAGCTGCAGCCCATCTGAGAAGTCTACAGCCAGATTAAGTGAAATGGTGCCACCCGCTAACAAGGTGCCGAAGGAGGGCCCCAGCCAGCTTCACTCTGGTGACTTTGACTTGGCCGTGATTCAGTAGGGCCGTGGACCACCCTCCCTCCAGTCCCTTCTTTGGCTCACCTTCCCTATGGTGGCAGCTGCTACAGGGAGGTAGTGGTGTTAGCCAAGAATGACTTCCTACCCACGTCATTAGAGCCAGAAGATCTGCACAGGATCTGCCGAGACTGGTTGAAGGAACTAGGGGTATTTAGCTGGGAGAAGAAGAGCCTCAGGGGCTTTCGGGGAAAGGGGTTCACCTGGGCCTGCTCCATCACAGGAGGCAGCATAGGGAACAGTGGGAGGAAGCGGTCCCAGAGTGGCGCAGGCTGCCGTGAGAATCCCTCGAGGTGAGGCGTGGGGGCAGGGCTGGGTGAACGACGCTTTGCAGACGATAGCATCTGGGCTTTGTCCATTCCCAGCTTCTTCTGGGCTCACTAGCTGGCCAGCTCTACGTCCTGCCCTTGTGTCATCTTCTATGTACCTTACGTTCCCTCATCTGTGCGGATGGGGTATCACTTCCCAGTGGAATGGAAGCTCCTGGACGGCAGCCAGTGTTGGGACTTTTTGTCTTTGTTTTCCCACTTTCTAGCACTTGACTGTGCGTAGAGTGTTGACCTTGGAATTCCCAAAAGCCGAATCAGGAGACTTGGGCTCAGACGCCGCCTAAGACACATAATAGCTATGTGACCCTAGGCAAGCTTGGGCTGATCTGGGCCTAAAGTGGGGGCGCTGGACATGTGGCAGTAGAATGTAAGGTCCTTACACGGGAGCACAGAGTGTTTTTCTTTTATCTGTCTTTGCATACTCAGGACTTAGCTCGGTGCCTGGTATAAAACAGAATGTTAGTCAGGAATGGCTACAGACATTCATAGAAAGACCCTCCAAAAAGGAACTGGATGCTATATAATTACAGGGACCACCCCATAGGAGAGTTGAGAAAATGAGCTCCCTCCTTTATTTGAAGAGGTTCAGGAAAACGGCTCTGAAATATCACTCGCGCTATTGGTGTGGTAGCTGGTTTACTGGACTGAAATGTTTGTTTTGAGGGTATAGCTCACTGAGTACAGGAGAACAGGAGAGGGGAGGGATATATATGTTCAGAAATGAAGATGATGTAAAAACAAAAGATGTCAATAAAAATATTTTTACACACACCACCCCCCAGAATAAAGGGGTTGGGCTGGGTGATTTCTGAGGTCCCTTCCACCTCTCAATCCGTGGGGTCTTTACAGTGGGTTTGAGGGTGGTTGGTACCTTGTTGGGATTTGACTGGCCATTCACTCTGCTAAAAATCAGGAAAAGTGCTCTCTTATTCAGTTCTTGGCCTTTGCCTTAGTTTATTTGGACCTTATTGAATGTTTCTGGTCTTGAGGTTGGCTAAGCTCGCCAGAAAAGTGGGCTATGGGGAATTCTGTGTAACCTAGATTTGTGGGTAATGCCCAGCTCCTTGCCACCCGCCCAAAATTCATTCCTACTTTACTCAGGACACTCCTCCTGATATCAGCTGTGCCTCTAGGAAGTGCCTGGTCCAGTGCCATGCCACGAGGCATAGACTGATGGGGATTCCCTCTCTAGGAGAAGTTCCTGGGGCCTTCCTCCTCTTCTTGTAGTTCAGTTCACCTCATCACGGCTGCTGTGCTAGAGCCCTGGGGGCACCAGCAGCTACAAAAAGCAGTGAGAAGAAGGTGCCCTGGACAGGGAGGGCAGACAGAGATCTGGGGTCTAGTACACCCTGACCCTGTCCCCAACCCCAGGAGCTTGGGACAAATTCTTGCTCTCCCTGGTGTTCAGTCCCTTCCTCTGTGCCCCACTGCCCTCCACGGGGTGCTGTGATCCTGTCTCTGCAGAACATTCTCTTTTCCTCTGTGAAGGCAGAGTCAGACCCAGACTTATTTCAGTGACCAGCCTTGGACATGAAGGACAAATGAGGAAGCACACGACCTCCCCCCCCCCGGGAAGGGTGGCGGGCTACAGAGGCAGAATGGTGGCCCTTGGGTTTGCTGAACTGCTTTTCTTTGTCCCAGGGGAGGGTCTGTGGGCTTGGAGAGGGGAGCAGTTCCACAAGTCTCTACCAAGGGCTTCCCAGCTGCCAGGCATTGTGTCAAGGCCTTTCTTAGGATCCTCAGTTTCCTTCCAATTACAGCTGGAGCCTCACCTTGTACACAGAACCTTTCCTGATTCCCCAGCTGCCAATGCCCTCCTTCCTAAAATCCCCCATGTTCCTTTTGTATATGTTCTCCATGTCCACTGATCGATGTTGTTTCTCCATTGGAATGCAGGCTTCTGTGAGGCAGGGACTGGTTATCTCTTGTCTTAGACAGTTAGTACATGCCAATTGATTGAAACCAAAAAAAATAATAAGTGAAAAACCTCTGACCTTAAGGACTCTGCATTCTTGGAGGTTGTTGGGGGGAGACAAGGTGAACACAGGACAGGTAAGTAAAAAAGTACTTTTTTTGTTTGTTTTGTTTTAGGCAATTGGGGTTAAGTGACTTGCCCAGGGTCACACAGCTAGTAAGTGTCAAGTGTTTGGTCTGAGGCCAGATTTGAACTCGGGTCCTCCTGACTTCAGGGCCGGCACTCTATCCACTGTGCCACCTAGCTGCCCCCAAAAAAGTAATTTTTCATGAGAGGGCACTGGTAGCTGGGGCCATTTGGAAAGAGCTCTGTAAGAGGCTGCCCTTGAACTAAGACTTGAAGAGGAGGGGCAGCTAGGTGGCACAGTGGATAGAAAGCTGGCCGTGGATTCAGGAGGACCTGAGTTCAAATCCAGTCTCAGAGCGGACACTTGATGCCAGCTGTGTGACCCTGGGCAAATCACTTAACCCCAATTGCCTCACAAAAAAAAAAGGCCTGAAGAGAAGCTGGAGTTGCTGTGGGCAGAGGTAAAGAGAGAAAGAACTCTAGGCAGAGGCACAGCCAGGACAAAGACGTGGAGGTGGAAGATGGAGTGTCCTGTAAGGATAGCCCGGGGGCCCATTTGGAGGCCTCTTTTCCTTTTGGGACATGTATCATTCTGAGTCCTCTGAGTTCTTGGCATCCCATCACCTGCATCACCCTCAAGAGTCCGAGTATTAACAGAAATAGGTTTTGCTAGGGCTGAAAGAAGTTTGGGATCACTAAAATTTGTTAGTGGTCCAAGACAGTCTGCTGACTGACAGTATTATTGCTGTTTAAGGACTGACATCTGTAATTCCATGGGTCCGTGGCTGCAGATTAAAGCCCATCTCCGCACTCCAAGATTACTGTGGTCATTGTGTGAGTGTCCCCCCAGCTTTCCTCGTTATCGGTAGAAACAAGTCTTCGTAAGTGTCTCAGAACTCTTTATAGTCATCCCATCTTAGAGCCCAGGAAGATGTCCACTACATGAACACTGTTCTGCCATTCTCCATTCATTGGTCACCCACTTACCTTCCAGGTTTTTGTTCCTACTAAAAGTGCTACTATCAGTATCTTCTTATATATGTAAATCTTTCACTGTCTTTGGACTTGGAGTCAAAAGGTACATGCTGGGGGAAGCTAGGTGGTGCAGTGGATACAGCACCAGTCCTGAAGTCAAGGAGACCTGAGTTCACATACGGCCTCAGACCAAACACTTGACACTTACTAGCTGTGTGACCCTGGGCAAGTCACTTAACCTCAATTGCCTTAAAAAAAAAGGTACATGCCATTTCATGACTTTTTAAAGTATTATTCCAAATTGAGATCCAGAGCAGTTGGACCAAGGCACCGCCCCACTCTCAGTGTGTTTTGTTTGCCTGTCTTCCACCATCCACTTCGTATGGACCATTTTCATCTCTGCATCATCTCTGCCTGGCTGTTTGCATCAGATCCCTCAGAGCCATCCGTGGAGCCAGAGCAATGTGACCAGCCCTTTCGCTTCCCTAAACACACTGAGCTTGAGCAACTCATGTGGCTGCCCACTTCCAGCCACCAGAGTCTGCTCTCGCCTTTGGTCACCTGCTTCCGTGGATAGTGTGATGTGCCATGATGTGCAGCTGTGTAACATCATGAAAAGGATGGTAGGGATGGGGACTGAGTGAAGACAGAGATGATGCGGACTTGTGGTCAGGGAGCAGGTTGGTTTCATTTCCAGTGCTTCACTATTTCCCAAAGGCCAGGTGGGATCCTCTTCAAGATCCCACAAGGGTGGGCAGGCAAAGGGATGAGAAGGTCTCACAACTGAAATTATGAGGTCAACTTACCAGCCAAGTCCGGTTTTAAAAACTCCTGCACAGAAGATGGGAGCCATGGGAGGTATTAGAGGAGGAGTGAAATCCTGTACAGAAGATGGGAGTCATTGGAGGTATTAGAGGAGGAGTGAAATCCTGCACAGATATTGTCCAGAGTGGTAAGAACAGAGCCCACAAAGGAAAATGAAGGAGAATTGAAGGATTGTTTTTCAGCTGTATTGGGGAACATAGGAGAATAGAAGAGGTCAGGTGATGGCTACTGAGGGTGGGCGAGATGATTAAAATTGACCGCAGAGAAAAAGCAGAACTATTGAACTCTGGCTTGTTTTCTTTGCCGACAAGAGGATGTTTTAGACAATAGATGGTCTTCATCCACTGGGTAAATTTTACCTTTTGCATTTCCAATTTGACCTGGAAAACAGATTGACAAGAGATCATTTAAAGCCCTGACTAAAATTATAAATGTATACATGCAGTTTCCAAGAATTATGAAAGCTTCCCAGATCTCTTAGAACATGAGGACAAAGTAGACATAGAAAGAATCCATAGCTAATTCCTATAAGAAACCCCAAGTTGAGAATTCCTAAGGATATTATAGCTAAAATCCACAGCTTCCAGGTCAAGGAAAGATCACCTAAGTAGCCAGAAAGGATGACTTCAAGTATCAAGGAGGCAGCTAGGGCCACATAAGATTTGGCGACCATAGCTTTTCAGGCACAGAGAGCATGGAAAATGATATTCCAGAAAGCAAAGTCTGTAGACTTAGAACTAGGAATAACTTACCCAGCAAAACTGAGTATAATATTACAGGAGGAAATGGGTCTTTAATGAAATGAAGGACTTCCAAACATTTCTGGTGGAAAGACCAGAGCCAAGAAGGAACTTTGAAATATAAGCAGAGCCATGAAAAACATAAAAATGTAAATGTGAGTGAGCAATCATAAGAGACTAAACAGATAAACATTTACCTCCTCATGGAGAGATGAAACTTGTCCCCAGAACTATCGGGGAACTTGAGGAAGTCTAATTAGAGGGCTGAGGAATGACTGTTATGTCCTGATGATCTTTAAAAAAAAATGGAAAGGGGGGGAAGCTAGGTGGTCCAGTGGATACAGCACCGGTCCTGAAGTCAGGAGGACTTGAGTTCAAAACCAGCCTCAGACCAAACACTTGACACTTACTAGCTGTGTGACCTTGGGCAAGTCACTTGACCCCAACTGCCTGGAAAAAAAAAAAAGGAAAGGGAGAAGAATATACAGTGGAAAGGAGGGTGGAGCAGAAAGATGGGGAAAATTATCTCTCATGATTGGAATTTGTTGTCTGTAGAAACTAGGAAGAATGAGTTGGGAGGAGTAGGGAATAGGCCAGAGGAACCTCACTCCTCCAGACTGGTCAGAGGAGAGAAGAATCCATGGGCGATGGGTATGAAAATACATTTCGCTCTACTGAGAAATAGGAAGGAAAGGGAAAGGGGGGATAAAAGGGAATGAGGTTAAGGGAAGAATTAGTCTTAGGCAAAACAAATGTTAGATTTTGAAGAGGGGCTGAAAACAAAAAGACTTACTGGGCTGTGGGTAAAAGAAAGCAGAGGGACAGGGATGGGAGCTGATTGCACTAAACCTAGTGAGTGCGAGGGCTGAACTTCTTGGCTCAGCAGCACCTTCTTCATAAAGAGATTGGAAAACAAAAAGAAGGAACATTTTTAGGAAATCATTTGGAAGTAGTACACAATTAACCGTCATACCTGTGAAAACGAATGGGATGAACTCATCCACAAAATGGAAGGGGTAGCAAAGCGATTGAGAAAACAACCTAATGCTTGTTGTTTCAAAGCAACACTTAATAGCTAGCATTTATATAGTGCCTGCTATGTGCCAAGCATGTGCTGGGTGCTTTACAAATATCTTTTTTGATCCTCAGAACGACACAGGGAGGTAGATACTATTATCCACATTTTACAGATGAAACCAAGGCCAACAGGGTAAGTGACTTTCCCAAGGTCACAGAGCTTAGTGTCTGATCCTGAATTTGAGCTACTATCTTGCTAACTCCAGGCCCACCAGACAATTAAAATAAGGTGCAGGAACAAAATGGAGATGACTGACTGATCAAGGGGAGGAATGGTGTGGTTTACCTGGCTCATCGAGCACATGGAGGGGAATGAGAGGAGGCAGTCCAGCCATACTGGAGAGGAAGGACAGTTGGTGCCAGGTTGCCCTGCAGAGGAGTTAGAACTCGGGGTACAGGAGGGAGCCTGTGCCATGGCCTGGCCAGATCTCCACAGAAGGAAGATTATACGGGGGGTTGTTGGGAGGAGAGAATAGAAAACAGACCTGTAGGAAGCCACCAGTGGAGCTGCTGTTGGAGTAATCTGGCCAGGTAGTCATGAGTCTGTTAGTGTGTGGCTGTGGATGCAGGGAGGAGGGGATGGATGGGGGAGATGTTGCAAACATGGAATCTGCAGGATGAAGAGGTGGTCCAGGAGGAGGAAGAGCCAAGGAACACTGGGGCCCGGCGGGGGGGGGGGGGGGGGCGGCAGCCCAGCCTTGGAATCAGAGACCAGCCCTGCTCTTCCTTGCTCTGACCTTGGACAGACCTGGCCGCTTGCTTTCTCTGGGCCTAAGTTTCCTCATAAAATGAGGAGGGTTAGATGTGATGGTCTCCAAGGTGCCTATCAGCTGTAAAATCTAGACTTTTCAGGTTGCAGATGGGGCATGGCAGGGTCACAAAGTCAGATGAGATGCAGATTCATTGATTACTACTAAGGAGCTCGCTTGGGGACAGGATGAGTATGAGGCATTTGTGGGTTCACCTAGTTGGAGATGTGCTACAGGCAGCCAGCTCCTGCCTTCCACTGAGAACAGACCTTTGAAGGAAATCTACAGACCCACCAATGACTTCCCACCAAATGCTGCCCAAATCCCTAGAAGGAATGTCCCAGCAGAGAGGTTTTCCTCCTTAGCTCTGGGCTGAGCTTTGACCTTGGGCAGCCTGCCAGGTACCAGCATGGACTCCAGTGGAGAGGACAGGGAGGTGAGCTCTGATCACCTCCAGGGCCAGGGTGTTTCCCCTCTGGGCAATAGGGCTGGGTCTGCATATCCTGAGAGATTCCTCTCCTCTCTTCAGAAGCTGCTCCCAGGGCTCTGCATAAAACCTCCTTTAGCGCACACCCAGATACACACCGGACCCCAACGTAACCCTCCTTTGGCCCAGTGTTTCTTTTCCTTTGTGCCCCTTTGCCCTCTCTGCCTGCCACACTCTCCCCCCCACGCTGACCTCCATCATCCACCCAACGCTGGAGTGACAGGAGGAAGGGGAAGGTCATCGTGGAGCTGATTCAGAAGAGCAGAGGTGAGGTTTGGCGCAATGGGGTAGAAATTGAGGACATCTTGAAGGGAACAACGTTGAGACACGCTGAGCCAGAGGACAACTAGTGTATTACAGAAACAAGATAAGAACGAGCAAAGCTGGAGGTGTGTGAAGGGGTTCAGGAGCACGGCCTGAGGGGGGTGACTGCAAAAGGAGGTGTTCGAAAGATAAGGAAGAAATGCTAGTGGAGCAGACAAAAAGTAAGGAAATTGGTAGTGCGGATTGGCGGGCGGGACAACTTGATCGTGAATGTCTTAACTTTTGAAAGGAATAATTGGCCATCTGTGGTTTTAAGCAGCTGCTTAGTGTTTCGGAGTAAACACCACAAGGGATTCTGAGAAAGGCTGCTGAAAACCTCAGCCATTATGGAGAACAGGAAAATTTGTGCAGTACCTTGGACTAAGTGTGCGATGTTCGCTTTTCTGCCACAGTCCAGTGCTTCTCTCTGTTCCACACGTAGGCTGAATTCCCTCCTAGAGGAGATGGCAGAGGATTTGAAGGCTGCCTCTCCACACTCCAGGTTTTTAGGGGGGATGAAGGATTCCTAAAAGAAACACAAGTGGGGGAGAGGGGAGGTTCCCTAAGGTAGGAGATGGAAGATTGTACCTTCGTGAGAGTGAGATGAGAGAGATGAAAGGGAAGAAAAGGGGCACTTGTACCTTTAGAGCTTCAGAACAAATTGAAGCCTCCTAAAGTGGAGAGAGCGGGATGCTCTGAGAAGGAAGTCCTCCCCAGAAGGATGTGACCAAGCCACAGAAAGCAGCAGAGGGAGGAGGGGAGTGGTGACTGGGGATTGATTCCCTGTTCAGGGTTGAAGCAACTCTTTGTCAGCCTCACAACTGGATGATGAGAGCAAGGCTGAATGAAGAGAAGCCAAGGGCACAGACCTGGAAAAATGGGGTCAGGAATGCAAAGCCCCAGAAGGAGCAGCAGCTAGGGAGGGAAGCTAAGGAACGGAAAGAATCTGGGTTGTCTAGCTACACTGGGAGAAAAAGAGGATCAAAGAGAAATGAGGTGAGTGGGGTAGCTGACTGCAGCCCACCCTCCCTGCTGACTTCCAGTCCTGTCTGTAGCTGCCTCTGGGACATCTCCCACCTAAAACCTCCCTCCTTCTACCTTCCGTATTATTGTAGGGCAACACCCCCTAGGCATGCAACCTAGGCCCGGCTCCTCCCTCTCTCACTCTCTGCATCTGAGCTGTTGCCAGGGCCTGTCAATTTCACCTCTGCAGCATCTTCTCACCTCTGACACTGCCTCGCCTCTAGTGCAGACCCTCGTCACCTCCCACCTGGATTATTCCAGCAGTCTGTTGGTAGGTGTGCCTGCCTCCAGTCTCTCCCCACTCCTGCCTCTCCTCCATTCAGCCACCAAAGTGATTTTCCTGAGGTGTAGGTCTGGCCACATCACCCCCTGCTCGATAAATTCCAGAAGCTCCTTGTTGCCTCCCAATCAAATATAAAATCTTCTGGTTGAGGAAGTCTCGTGCGTGCGTGCACGAGTACACCTTTGTAGTCTTCTTACACTTTATATCCCCCATCTTTGACCCAGTGACATTGACCTCCTGGCTGTTACTCAAATAAGACATTCATATCTCCCAGTTCCCAGCTTCTGCAGGAAGCCTTTCCTGACCCCTTCACGGGGGCCTTTCCTCTGTTAGTTATGTTCAGTGTAGCCTGTGCATGAGTGTTTGTATGTATTTGTTTGCATCTTGTGAGCTCCAGAGCTGCCTTATGCCTTTCTTTGTTGGATGCCCAGAGCCTGGCACAAAGGAGGCACTTAGCAAATATTAGACTGACAACAGAGAAGGCAAAGCTGCTCACTTCATGTTTTCGTGTGTTTTTCTGCAAAGGAGAGTGACGTCGACATGGCAGATGACAAATCAGTGGTGTCTGTCAGGGAGTTAGTATCAGAGACAGGTGGCAGGAGGGTGTAACAGCTTCTAGTGACCCTGGAAGAAGTCACGCCTCCTAGCCTAGAGAAGCCCTGGCAGTGTGACAGGTAAGGGACTGTGGGCAGTGGCAGAATGTCCACAAGATGGGACAAGAGCACAGTCTGTTTCAAGGACAGATACAGAACAGAGCCTGAAACCTAGGCAGGGAACTTCACTTCTATTCCGGCAACATTCTAGACTGGGTCACCGAGGGGCTCGTTACTGATGGCCTCGAAAGAAGTGATTCTTACCAAGAGCCATCATGCGTCCCTCAGGTCACACGTCACGTCAGACTGACTTGAGCTCCTTTTTTGACTGGAATACGAAGCTATCAGATGAGAGAGGCGCTATTAATAAAGCCTGCCCAGACCCGAGCACAGCTTTTGATATATATTATCTCAGGATTCTTGTAGAAAAAATGAGATGGATTAGAGGATACCACAGTCATGTGCTCAGAACTAGTCAGATGATTGGCCCCAAAGAGTGCTAGCTGTTGTGATTTTTAAGTGTTTTTGTTGATATGCTTGGTTTTTACATTGCCTAAATTTCTCCCTGAATCCTTTTCCCTCCTCCTAGACAATTATCCTATGTAACAGTTTTTTTTCAAAAAAAAAAGAGGAAGAGAAAAAAATTAGCCAAAACAACTGATCAATACATTGAAAACATCTGATACTATGTGCAGTGTTCCACCCTTATGTGTCCTCCTATCTTGGAGCCTTGTCAGATGTCTCCTTGGGGGTCTGTGTTTGTTACCACTTCAATGTCAGCATGGCTGGAGTGCCCCAGGAATCTGTACTTGGCTCTGGGTTGTTTCACATTTTTATCAGTGACTTGGATAAAGGTACAAATGACATATTCATCTCATTTTTAGCTGACGCAGAGCTGGAAGGGGTAGTTACCAGTGAATGACAGAATCGGGATCCGAAAAGGTATTGGCAGGCTTAAGCACTGGGATGAAGCTAAGAAAATGAAATTCAGTAGAGGTGAGCGTGATCTTGCCTTTGGGCAGAAAAACACCTGGTTGCCAAGTATACAAACGAGGGAGGCAGGTGCAGACAGACAGCAGTTAAGAAAATGCTCTGGAGGTTTTCATGCAATGCAAGTTTAATGAGTGAGGTGGTGGCCAAAAACTCGAGGGCCATCTTAGGCATTTGCAGAAGGGGAGCAGAGCTTCCAGGTGGGGGAGGGGGGAATACCACTGAATTCAACTCTCATCGGACCTCACCTACACTGTTATGTTCAGGCTGGTCACCGTAGAGAATAGAGGGTTTGCAATGAAGGTGGTGCAGGGCCTTGGGTCCATGTGTGTGAAATGGCCACGTTTAGCCAGGAGGAGATTGTCATCTGGGACAGGAGGCTGTCTTCGAGTAGCTGAAAGGCTGTCAAAGAAAGTCTAGACTTTGGTTTGGTCTTAGAGGTCAGGAGCAGTGGGGGGAAGGAAGCTGCAAAGAAGCAGTTCTATGTCGGGACAAACTGGCCAATAACGAGCCCCCCACCAGAACAGAAGGGGCTTCCTCATGAGTCCCCCTGCTGGAGGGTCTTCAGTTAAGACCAGACGACCACTTGTTAAGTTTGTACACGGAGGATTCCTTTTGTGAATGGTTTAGACAAGACGGCCACGGAGGTGCTTTCCAACTCTATATTCCTTGATTCTGTGAACACTCAGATACTTAAATTTGATCCTGTCTCCTCCACTAGAACATAAGTTCCTTGAGGTTTAGGGAGGTTTTGCTTTTGTCTTTTTGCATTTCCGTGCCTGGCACATAACTAGGCCTTTAATACATGCTTGTTTATTGACTGACTTGGAAACTCAGAGGATATGGCGGCCAGGGATCGGGAAGATAAGAGTGAGAAACCTGACCTGCAGGAAGCATGACCACACCCTCCCCACAAAGGGGAAAATTGGGAGGAGGCTGGTGGCTTCTTAGGGGCTGAAACTGAATGGTGTGAACAGGAAGCTGCCAGTGCTAAAAATGCCAAAGTTTTTGTATCCTCCATAACCTTTAATTTGACTATTGATCATGTGGAAGAAACACTCAGGACTCCTCATTTTGTCTAAAAGATCTGTCAAAAAGTCTTCCTCTGCTTGCAGGCCGAAAACTCCAGAAGGCTAGCCTTTCAAAGAAAGACAATTTTGCCCAAGCTACTTTCTGAATTTAAAGAATTCTAGAGACCAAAAAAAAAAAAATCCATAGCAGCATAAAACAACAGGTAAGTAGTTGAAGGTTTTCAATTTAGAAAACAGAACTCAAGCAATATGGAAGGTCTGGTAGGTTTCACCTGTTCCTCTGTTGTTCAGTTGAGTCAGACTTTTCTTGGCAGAGATACTGGAGTGGTTTGCCATCTTCTCTAGCTCTAGATGAGGAAACTGAGGCCAACAGGGTAAAGTGACTTGCTTGGAGTCACATAGCTAGTAAGGTCTGAGGCTGGATTTGAACTCCAGAAGACAAGTCCTTGTGATTCCAAGGCCCGTGCTCTATCCACTGTGCTACCTAGCAACCCTAGAAACAGTTCCATAGAAGTGTTCATTTTTTGGTAAGTACAGCCTGTCTCCTTGGAAAACAAATCAGTCCCCACACCCAAACAAAAGGTCACTTCCTAAAATTAAAAAAGTGAGACACATCCTTTGTTTCACAAAAATCAATAAATATTAAGTGCCTACATTAATTAATAACGTGCCAGACCCAGTACCAAGTGCTAGCTATACAAACAGTGTAAGGACAGCCCCTGCCCTCAAGGAGTTTATGATCTTAAGAGCTGACAAATCTAAGCAAAGCATGGCCTACAAGATAAAGAGGAAGTAATTGATAGAGGGAAGGCATTGGAAGGTAGTGGGGTTAGAGAAGCTTCCTGGAGAAGGTAGGATTTTAGTGTGGATTTCAAGGGATCCAGGGAGGCCCGTGGTTGGACCCAAGGAAGGAGAGCACCCCAGGCCTAGGGGGCAGCCAGAGAGAATGCCCAGAGCTGAGAGCTGGTCTTGTCCCCAGGCTGGCCAGGAGGTGGGGGTGCGTGTTGTGGGGTACAGCTCATGGAGGCCTGGCAGGTTAAAAGGGGCTCCTTTCATCCCATTTATGAGACTCCAGCTTTACTATTGTGTTTAAGAAGGCTGTGTAACCCACAGCTTCCTCTTTGTACATGAGATGAAATGGGAGCATCTTCATCGTCTTGTCCTGCATCACCTACCCTTGTGCACTCACTTCACTTTAACTTGGTCCTGTTCTAGGGCTACTGCTCCTTTCTTCTTCAGCCTCCACATTAGCTGGTCAGCCCAGGCACCCACCTATTTCAGGGCAGTGAGAAGCTACAGGCACATGCTCCCAATAGCAACCCTCTCACCTCCTTAAAAGGTTTACCAGATGTAATCTCAGGTGCTGTGGGCACTGTGCCTTCCCTTTCTTCATCTGCTTCAGGATGACCTGGGCTACTTCTCTTCCTTGGGCTTTCCAAATGCTGCTTTTTGTGGTTTTTAATTTTTTTTTTCTCAATTACATGTAAACAAAAAATTTTTAACATTTGTTTCTTTTTTATTTTGAGTTCCAAATTCTCTCCCTCCTGCCCTCCCTCCCACCTCCTTGGGAAAGCAAGCAATTTGATATAGATTATACATGTGCAGTCATGCAAACATTTCCCACATTAGCCATGTTGCAAAAGAAAACACAAACCAAAAGAAAAAAGAAAACAAGAATAAAAAAAGTACGCTTCAATCTGCATTTAGACTTCATCATTTCTCTGGAGGTAGATAGCATTTTTCATCATAAGTTAACTTTGGGCATATTGTTTTTTCTTTTCTTGTTTTTTCTTTTCTTGTTTTTTCTTTCTCATGGTTTTTCCCTTTTGTTCTGATCCTTCTTTCACAACATGACTAATATGGATATATGTTTAACATGATTGTATATGTATAGCCTGTAATCAGATTGCTTGCCAACTTGGGGAGGGAAAAAAATTTGGAACTCAAAATCTTACAAAAGTGAATATTGAAAACTATCTTTACATATAATTGGAAAAAATAAAACACTACTAAGTGGGGAGAAAATAAAATTAAATAGTCCCAAATTTAAAACAAAAAGTCCTTCAGAATTGTCTATTGCTGAGAATAGCTAGGTCATTCACAGTTGATCATCTTACAATGTTGCTATTACTATGTACAGTGTTCTCCTGGTTCTGCTTACTTCACTTGTCATCACTTCATGTAAGTCTTCCCAGGTTTTTCTGAAAGCGTCCAGCTCATCATTTCTTGGAGCACAATAATACTCCATCACAATCATCTACCACAACTTGTTCAGCCATTCCCCAATGGATGGGCTTCCCCTTCAAGTTCCAGTTATTTGCTACCACAAAAAGAACTGCTATAAATATTTTTGCATATAAGCTCCTTTTCCTTTTTCTTTGATCTCTTTGGGATACAGACCTATTAGTGGTATGGATGGGTCAAAGAGTATGCACAGTTTAATAACTCTTTTTTTTTTTGGTTAGGCAATGGGGTTAAGTGACTTGCCCAGGGTCACACAGCTAGTGTTATGTCTCTGGGGCCAGATTTGAACTCAGGTCCTCCTGAATCCAGGGCCGGTGCTCTATCCACTGCACCACCTAGCTGCCCCTTAATAACTCTTTAGGCACAGTTCCAAATTGTTCTCCAGAACTGTGGGACCATTTTACAACGCCACCAACAGTGTATTAGTGTCCCGATTTTCCTACATCCCCTCCTGCATTTGTTTTCCTTTTCTGTCATATTAACTAATTTGATAGGCATGAGCTGGTACCTCAGAGTTGTTTTAATTTGCATTTCTCTAGTCAGTAGTGATTTAGAGCATTTTTATATGACTTTAGATAGCTTTGATGTCTTCTGAAAACTGCCTGTTCATCTCTTTTGACCGTTTATCCACTGGGGAATGCCTCATTTTTATAAATTTAACTTGGTTCTCTATGTATTTGAGAAGTGAGGCCTTTATCTGGTAAGCTTGTTGTAAACATTGTGTTCCTTGTTCCCTGCTTTCCTTCTAATCTTGGCTACATTGGTTTTGTTTGCACAAAAAAAAGGATGTAATCAAAATTATCCATGTTACATCGCATGTAAGGTTCTTGGGGTATGAGGGACCCCCCAAAAGCTGGAGGGGAAGGACCCCTCCCCCAGGAGGGCAGCAGAAAGTAACAAACCAAAACTTTTCCCTCAGAGGTTACATTGTTTCCCTGCAGTCTTGGGCCGGATATGCAGGGTCTCCACTAGAATGGAAGGTCCCAGCGGGCAGACTGTCTCACTTAGGTTTGCTAACACGTAGTAGGTCCTCAGTAATTGACAGAGATGTCCAGGCCTCTCTTCCTCCCGTCTCCCAGCGGTAAGGACTTTGGGGGGAGGTAAGAGGCAGAAACAGGGAAAGAGACACGCCCCGCCAGATCTGGGCCAGAGGGGAAAGGATGCTCTCTCAGCCCAAGGTCACAAAGCGAGTCAGGCCAGGTGCGAGCCTCCGGCTCGGCTAGCCTATGGCCCATATGTACTAATGGACCCGCCACCCTACGCAGCCCAGGATTCTAGAGCACTTCACGATGTTCATATTTCCTAATTCCGCGCCTTTGCGCCTCTCCAGCCCCCTCAAGTCTTGGCCGCGAGGCCACGCCCCCACCCTCCGAGTCTTCCTCTCCTTTTGACAGTCGGCTTGGCTTCCAGGGTCGTTCCTCTTAGCAACAGCCGTACGAGGCCTGCTTTCCTATTGGTAAGCAGATTTACATTTTTTTATTGGTCCGCGTGCCTCTGATCTGACCAATCAAATGTGGCCACGGCGACCCATCTCACTCCACAGACCTAAGGGAGGGGAGTTCGAGATACAGATATTTTCCTAGCGGGAAGATGCTGCTCCGTTTCCCAGAGGTCACGCGCTTTCCACAGGTTTTTTTGCATTCTTCGAGGTCTTGCCCGACTCGTTCTCTCTTCTTCCTTCCCCTCCCCTGGGGTCTCCCATCTCAGCCTTCTTGGCTGTCCCTCCCCCGAGAATGGTTCAGTCCTCGGACTGCGCGCTGGGAGAGGAGCCTCTCCCCCTCCTGGCAACGAAGGGTAAAATCCTCCTCTTGGTCGTCCAGGAGATACCATGTGTGACCCAGGAGGCGGGGGACACTCGACTCCCCGAGAGCTTGCGTCCCTCGAGGAGGTGCCCTTCGCTCCCCTTCCCCACTTCCCGCGGCCCCTCTAAGTGCAGGTTAAGCTCAGATCCGGAAAGGGCTCCTTAGTGACCGCGGCGGGGCAAGGGGCGGTGCACTTGGTACGTCCCACCCCGCCGCCCGAGCGGCCGGAAGTGAGGTGTCTGCGGCTCGCACTTCCGGCCCGGAGGAGGTGGGGAGTGTTGTTAACTGGTGGAGCCGCCGCCGCCGCCCCCGTCACGGTCGCCTTCTGCGTTTCCCCGCCGCTGCCCGTGTTATCTCCGCCGCCGCCGCGGGGCCAGCGGGCTCGGGAGCCCCGAGCTCCCGGTGAGTGGGGGCGGGGCGGGGGAGGAGCGGCGGGGGCGCCGGGGTGGGGGACCGGGCGCCCTCCCGTGCCGCGGGCCCCGGAGCTCGGGGGCCCGCCGCCCCCGGCGCCTCTCGCGGACACGTGGGGGGCGAAGGCCGCTCACGCGCCCCCCCCGGTACCCCCCAGGTCTCCCGGCCGGGGCCATGTTCCGCACGGCCGTGATGATGGCCGCCAGCCTGGCGCTGACCGGGGCCGTGGTGGCCCACGCCTACTACCTCAAGCACCAGTTCTACCCTACTGTGGTCTACCTGACCAAGTCCAGCCCCAGCATGGCCGTGAGTGCGGGCCCCGGGCGGGCGGCGGGCGGGGGGGGAGGGCGGGGAGGGCGCGGCCCCCCGGGCGCCCCTCACCCCGCCCCGCCCCTCCGCCCGCCCCCAGGTCCTCTACATCCAGGCCTTCGTGCTCGTCTTTCTGCTGGGCAAGGTGATGGGCAAGGTGTTCTTCGGCCAGCTGAGAGCTGCCGAGATGGAGGTGAGACGGGGGTGCCGGAGGGACCCGGTGTCGGGGTGCTGGGGACCAGATGTCAGGGTGTTGGAGGGACCCCGTGTCAGGGTGCTGGGGACCAGGTGTGGGGGTGCTGGAGGGACCTGCTGCCCAGCTGTGGGAGACCAGGTGTCAGGGTGCAAGAAGATCTGGTGTCCAGGTGTTGGGGCACCAGCTGTTCCAGTCCATGAGGGTCTCCTCCCATCCCCACCCAGCACCTCCTGGAGCGCTCCTGGTATGCAGTGACTGAGACCTGCCTGGCCTTCACGGTCTTCCGGGATGACTTCAGCCCGCGGTTTGTGGCGCTCTTCACCCTCCTTCTCTTCCTCAAGTGTTTCCACTGGCTGGCTGAGGACCGGGTTGACTTTGTGAGTGAGGCAGGAAAAAGCAGTAGCAGAGAGGGGGACCGGGGATTTGGAAGGGGAGGATGTGGAGGTGGAGAAATGGGAATTCTGGGCAGAGCCTGGAGAGAAGGGAATGGCTTCCCTTATGCCACTTTGCTGTTCTTGCCCAGATGGAGCGGAGCCCCAACATCTCCTGGCTGTTTCACTGCCGCATTGTCTGTGAGTGGCCCCTGGACGCAAGAATTGGGTGAACCTGTGCTGGCAGGGCGGGGGGGGGATGCTGGCGGGTTTGTTGCCCTGTGGAAGTGGGGAGGGGAGCAGAGGCCATCCCCATCTATCTGTTTATCTCCCCCCTGCCTGTGAGTGGCACTGAGAACGGGACTGGGCCTCTGCCTGTTCCTGAGAAGTACAGCTGGACCACAAAGCTAATTTGAGAAGTTCATTTGCATTCTTTCTCCCTGCCCTGTTCCACTCCAGGGCACTTCAACTGCCTTAAGTCCCAAAGAGACTTCCTCATGTTCTGCCTGCTTACCCAGGAGTCTGGGCTGTTGCTGTTCCCCTCCAGGGTAGGCTGGGAGTTCCCAGAGGGCACCTGGGGCTCCCACCTCCCCCTAACATTAACCCCAGGGCCGAAATGTCTTAGAAAAGGAAACCAGCCCCAGCTGATGCCTGCCCCGATCTTATGGCTTCCCTCAATCCCCTGCAGCCCTCATGCTCCTCCTGGGTGCCCTGGACTTCCTCTTTGTCAATCATGCCTATCACAGCATCCTGACCCGGGGGGCCTCTGTGCAGCTGGTCTTTGGCTTTGAGGTACTGATGGGGCTGAGGGGCGGAGGCAGGGGAGGGACAAGGGGAAGGGAAGAGACAGGGGTGCCTGAGGGTCCTCCCTGACCCTGCCGTCCTCCTTTCCTTCTCAGTACGCCATCCTGATGACCATGGTCCTCACCATCTTCATCAAATACGTTCTGCACTCAGTCGATCTCCAGAACGAGAACCCCTGGGACAACAAGGCCGTCTACATGCTTTACACAGAGTTGTTCACAGGTAAGCTCCCCCAACACCTCCTGCTCCTCTTGGTGGGGGGGACCTCCCAGCACTCTCAGCGCCTCCAGGTGCACCCCTCCTTCCCCTCAGGCTTCATCAAAGTTCTGCTTTACATGGCCTTCATGACGATCATGATCAAGGTGCACACGTTCCCGCTCTTTGCCATCCGGCCCATGTACCTGGCCATGAGGTAGGCCTCTCACAGCCCACACTGCTGGCTCTGAGGCGGGCTGGGTCTGCCCCTGTGAGATCTTCCCCATTAGACAGGGGGCTCCTTGAGTGCAGGGACTTCATAGTAAGGAGCCATCCCCTGCCCAGGCCTGTACTTGAGGAAGATCTGTGTTGAGGGTGGCAGAGAGACCTGGGTGGAAGAAGGCTGGGAAGTCAGCTGGGGAGGAAGTGCTGGGGGCCTGAGTGGATGCAGGAGTTAGAGGAGGCTCCCTGCAGCTCGGCCTGGCGCAGAGGCTTGGCCCTGGGGGAGGGCTGGGAGGCGCTTCAGAGGCCCGACGGGCCCCTCCTGTCTTGCAGGCAGTTTAAGAAGGCGGTGACCGACGCTATCATGTCTCGCCGAGCCATCCGCAACATGAACACGCTGTGAGTACTCCCCTTGGGTACAGGCTCCTCCCGTGTGCACCCTGGGCCCCAAAGGCCCTGGCTCACCCGGACCGGTCCTTCCTCAGGTACCCAGACGCCACGGCCGAGGAGCTCCAGGCCATGGACAACGTCTGCATCATCTGCAGGGAGGAGATGGTGACCGGCGCCAAGCGGCTTCCCTGCAACCATATCTTCCACACCAGGTGAGATGGGAGGCTGGCGCTGGCTTCCCGAGCCAGGGGAGGAGGCAGGTGCCGGGCCTAAGTGTTCTTACTGCCTTAGATTCCGCTTTTCCAGCTGCCTGCGCTCCTGGTTCCAGCGACAGCAGACCTGCCCCACGTGCCGAATGGACGTCCTGCGCGCCTCGCTTCCCGCCCAGTCCCCAGCCGCCCCGGAACCTCCTGAGCAGGGCCCCCCCACCTGCCCCCCACCAGCCCCCCATCCTTCCCCAGCCCCCCAACTGTAAGTACCCCAGGCCTCCACAGACCCCCAGCTTCCCGCTACTCCAGGGAGCCTGTCCGTGCACCCCACACGTTGCCTCTCATCCCTTCTACCTGGAGCACTGGAGTTTCTAGGCCCCCGTCCTCTTCTGCTTCATACTCTGTCCTTCTCATTGCAGTTCCCCAAGGCCTCCTGCCTCCATTTCCTCCGGGGATGTTCCCTCTGTGGCCTCCCATGGGCCCCTTTCCCCCCATGCCACCCCCCAGCAATGCCGATGTCCCGCCTGTCTCCCCTTCCACCTCAGGTGAGTCTGGTTGAGTGTCAGAAAGCAGTACTGACTCCTAGAGAGTCTCTGGCTGTGATGGGTGTTGACGTGGGCCTGTGCTGGAGGGGAGAAGGGAGCCTGAGTTCCTTAGCCCTGGGCCTGAAAGGGCAGATGGCCCCGGTGGTGAGGGGAATGGGAGGAGAGCTAAGATCTGAATCTGCCTCTAATGGCCCGCTTACACCTGTTCGTTACAGCCAATGCCTCTCGGTCCACTGGCTCTGTCCCTGAGCCCACCCCGTCTCCTGGTTTTCCCTTCCCTCCTCCCTGGATGGGCATGCCCCTGCCCCCGCCATTTGGTAAGTCCAGGCCCCCGTGGCTATCCTGAAGCAACTGGGCTGAGGTTTACAGGGACGAGAGTGCTTGGGTTCACACCTTCTTCTCGCTCTGCAGGATTCCCCCCCATGCCAGTGCCCCCAGCAGGATTTGCAGGCCTGACTGCCGAGGAGCTGCAGGCCCTGGAGGGCCACGAGCGGCACCATCTGGAAGCTCGGCTCCAAAGCCTTCGGAACATCCACACCCTGCTGGATGCTGCCATGTTGCAGATCAACCAGTACCTCACTGTGCTGGCCTCCCTGGGGTAAGGCCCCCTGGACCCGGACCCGGCTGGGCAGGGCGGGGCAGGTCCTGAGCAGCATCAGGGCCCGGCCCCACACCCAGCCTCCTCTGCTTCCTTCCTCAGCCCTCCCCGACCTCCTGCCCCTGCCAGTCCCCCTGCGGCATCTACACCCGCTGCTGCGGCCTCCTCTTCCAGCAGCATTCCCAGTTCGGAGGCGACACCCCCCTCACCGGGAGCCTCTCCACTTCCCCCCGAGCCCGTGCAGCAGCAGCCAGGTTCATGTAAGAAATCTCCCTTGGGGGGGGAGAAGGTGGGGGGAGGGGCACAGGAGTACCTTGTTTGAGCTTGACCTTTATTCATGACCTTTGACCGCTCCCCTCTCCCAGCTGCTGAGTCTGTTGGGGCCGAGGACCTGTCGGAAGACGCGGAGCCCGATGCGGTGGAGCTCCGCCGCCGCCGCCTGCAGAAGCTGGGGTCCCCTGCTTGTCATTGACACTGCCCAACCTCATCCCGCTCCCCAATCTCGTGTTTTGACTGTGGTGCCCTTGTGCGCGGGTGAGAAGTGGATCCCACCGCCAAGTGCCATCTCCCCTCTCACCAGGCTTTGGAAAAGAACGTAAGGTTCGGACCCCCACTCAGGCCACTTGGGAGCTCCTGAATCCAAGTCATGTGGCTTGGGCTGTTTCCTTGCCCACTGGAGTGGGCTGGAGGCCTGGTGGGTCAGTCTCCTTCCTGACCCTTCACTCACCCCCTGCAGCCTCCCTTAACTCCAGGCAGAGTTGGGGCTGTCGAGATCGTTGAGAACCCAGTTTCCTGCCCTTTTTACTGCTCCTCCATTTGGGGGGGGGGGCCCAGGAAAAGGGCAGACACTCTGAAGACACACTCCCTCAGGGGCTGGAAAGGCCAGCTCAAGATAGAGGGAGTCTCCCTTGTTCCCAACAGTATTAACTCTAGCTCCTGGGGGCACGAGGTGAGCTGGCCTTTGATGGCCCCCACCTCCAGCAGTCCCTTTGTAGTGTCAGTAGCCCCCCATTGCCCCGTCGCACTCCCGTCCGTGTCTTACAGGTGACCACATCTCAGGAAAGTGAGTGACAGGGAAGGGGTGGGTGGGGGTAGCCCGCTGTGGCTGGTGGGCAGCTCCTTGGCACTTCTCCCTTCCGTGATGGGAGGTTGGAGGCACCTGGTTCTCTGGTGTAATGAGGCTGAGCCTGTCTGTGGCCAAAAGCTCATTTTTCTCCTCCCCGGGCTGGGACAGAAGGAGGCCAGCCTCTCAGTCCCGTGCAGGGAAGCCTTCTGAGCCTTCTCAATTTGGGGGGGAAATTTCTTGTTGCTGTCTTTTGGTTAAAACCCAACCTCAGAGCTTATTTCAAATGTAAAAAAAAAACAGCACCCAGCCCAGCAGGGAGGGGAGGGAAAATTGCTCATGGTTTCTCCAGGTTAGATGTGGTTCTGCAGTAGGGGGTGGGGGAATAAAGCCAGGACTAGGCCTAGCCTCACCCATGCTCCCCTCTCTCCTTTGTTCCCCCTTTGTTTTGTGTGTTAAAAAAGTTGCTGGAGACCGTTTCAGATTATTTAATTTGTAAATATTGTACAAATTTTAATAGCTTCAATTGTATATACGGCCAAAATAAAAACTTGCATTAAAGTTGGTGCCAGGTTGTACCATGGTACCCCTCCCCCTGGGCATTCATGGATGTTTTGTCTTCTTTGCCTCAAGCCCTGCTTGTCTTCCTGACGCGGCTGGGTCTGGATCCGGTTTCTCACTTGTGGAGGCAGCCACCCCCTTCACTAGGGCCTCTGCCACCTCTTAACACTGGCTACACAATATTTTTCATCGCAGGGAAATTTCCCTGAAAGATTCCGCACTACGGGGGTGGGGAGTTAGTTATTAGGGTCATCTTGACAAACCCCTTCTGTTCTGAGTCCCCTTGGAGACATTCCAGCCACAAATGGGGAGCAGTGGGGGGCCGCCAGGACTTCCGGACAAGTCTGTCTCAGCACCCAGATGCGGATGGGGGCAAGCCTACGGGACCTGGTTTGCCCTATGACCCTCAGAAGCCCTTCTCCAGCAGCCAGGCCTTGAGCTGTTGATCAAAGTAACCCTTGATACGCAGGGTCCCAGTCACCTCATTGACCTGTGTCACAGGTGTCTTCCCCATCAGCAGAGTCAGGAATTCTTCCACATCTTTCTGCAGGGCCTAGGGGGGACAAAGAAACCAATCGGGTCCGGTGCTCGCCCGTGCCAGCCATCGCTCCATATCCCATGTTTCCTACCCCTTGGCCCGAGCCCCTCCTACTTACCCAAATGTCCCCTTCCACCTTTCGGATCAGAGTCATTTGCCGGTTGCCATGTGTGAGCTCGGTGTAGACAGGTACATTGTGCATCCGGGAGCGACGGATGAAGTAGGGGAGGTTTGGTGGGGGGTCTGTGACAGAAACCAGCATGCACTTAGCTGGTTCCCCAGTCCCTAGACCTTAGTGCCTGACTGCCTATCACAAAGGTGAGAGAGGGCTATCCTGGGTCCTGCTTTAAGGAAAGTCTTCCCTAGAGCAGAGCCGAGTGTGCCCAAGCCTTCACATCGGGGCTCAGGCAGTCAGCCAAGCATTTACTGATAAAGGTGCCAGGCACTGTGCTAAGCACCAGGAGAAGACATTCCACCCCCAGCCCCCCATCTTCAGAGACAAAACCTGGGGCATCAAGAACTCTGTGGCACAAAGGGGGCCCTCCCCTGCTGCTCCCCCACTCCCTTGATTCAATCTCCTGGATTTAGACGAATTTCCTGGGCTTGTCTGACAACCACGCAGGGAGGAGTAGGCAGGCTCTGTAGGGTCATCGGAACACATAGCAATCCAGGGCTTCTTCCCTGGGCACCCAGAGATGGATTTCCAGAGGTCCTAGAATTTCCTTGGGAGCTTGATTTCAATCTACCTGACTTCCTTAGTAATCCTGTGTATTTTACCTTGTGCATTTAAAAACATTTTCCTAAGTTACCAGGGTTCACCAGACCATCCAAGGGATCTGGGACTCCTAAAAAGACAAGAACCTGTTCTCTGATCCCCACCCCATGTCTTCTCTACCAAGGAGTGCTCATGAGGCCAGAAGGACATGGGAAATCCTTGGGCCTGGAGGATGTCTCTCCTCCAGGGATACAGAAGCTCAAAAATGAGGCTGATCTTTACTGTGGGCTTTGGCTCACAGTTCTGAGGCTGACTGGGAAGAGCACTGGATTCAAATCCTGGCTCCTGCTACCTGTGTGACCCTGGGACAAGCCTGCAGGTTTCCCTTCTTTGTCTTGGAAATGAAGGGACAGGACGGGCCAAGATTGTTCCTGGACTCTCTTGCACCAAAACCCCAACTTTTTTCCTGCAGGCACTTCTCCCAAGAAGCAAGCCCCACAGTTCAATTCTCTGCTTGCTCACCTTTTGGAGGCTGCCAGCCACTCGGGGTGGGGTAACTCTGGTGTCTGGGGGGCTCTGGGATGCTGGCAGGAGGGATAAGGCGCTCCACAAATTTGTATTCTTCTGTGGACTCCACGATTCCAGGGTAAGCAGACGGCTCCTGGGTCTGGCTCTGAGACAGAGACATCGGTCTTCCTCAGTGCCCACTTGATGCCCACCTCAGTGACTCGAAGGCAGCAAGGTCACAAAGTATGAACTCCGCAGCTGGGGACCCGAAGCCTCCACAATTGGCTTCCAACTGACTTTTCCCATCTCATCTAAGGAAACTAGGCCAATCATTTCTCCTCCCTCCCTAGGATATACTCTCAGGGGCTCACTCTCCTCATCTGTAAAGTGGGAAGATCAGACTGGCTGGCCCCCACCATCCCTTCCAGCCCCAAATCTATACTTCTATGAAGAGTCCGACGTGGGTGCGCCTTCTACCTGCCCAGAAGGCCTTCACCTCCCTCCAATTCCAGTGCCTGAGACTGCCTTGGAGAAAGAACTGAACTGGGGCCTAGGCACTCAGGCGTAAGCACCCGTAAGCACCTGCTGCATGCAGCAGGCAGGCTGGGCTCCAGAGGAGATCCAAAGATCAATTTCAGTGCCCACGGGGCAAAGGGCCAGGCGCAGCCGGCAGTGGGACCCCACGGGCTGGCCAGTGCTCAGTGCTGGGCTCGGCTCCTCACCTGCCAAATTCTTGCCTTCATTCCTCTCCAGGCCCTGCCCCTGGAAGATCTACCCACCTGTACGGCCCTTTGTCACGGTCAGCACCCGCACCCCATGCTCACCTTCCTCCCCCTCGGAGCTGGGTTCTCAGTCCTACCCCAGGTGGGGACCTTTTCCTCTCCCTGTCACTGGAAGCTACATGGGGGCAGGGGCACCGACACGGGGGGGGGGGGGGTGCGTGTGCGCGCGCGCGCACACACACACACACGTGTGTGTCCTTCCTCCCTCCCTTCCTCCGACCCATCCTGGCCGGGAGACTCCACGCGAGACCCCGGGGGGAGGGGAGGCCGTGGAAGGGCGCCCACCCCCCACACTGGGGGAGGGGAGGTCCGTCGGGAGGTGTTTCTGAGCCCCTTGTTTTACAAAGGAGGAAACTGAGGCCCGGAGGAGGGCAAAGTCGCCCCCGACATCCGGGTCCTGGACCCCCAAAGTCAGCCGCGGCCCGGCAGCATTTATTAGGCGCTTACTGCGCGCCGGGCATGCCGGAAAGAGGCCCGGACCCGGGTTCAAATGCGGCTACATCGCGGGTCCCCGCCGTGACCTTGGCCTTTGTGGGTCTCAGTCGCCTTCTGTAAAATGGAGGTGGGGGGTACTGTGACCTCGGAGGTCCTTTCCAGCGCCGACACGCTAAAGGTCAGTAGGCCCGGGCTTCTCCGGGCCTCAGTTTCCCCGTTTACACACGTAGGGCCCGGAGAAGAGGCTCTGACGTTTGAGGCCGTAAACGACGCTTAGAGATCAGACTCTTCGAGACGGTTCCCTTCCCCCCCCCAACCCAGCCCCAGACAGAGGCGAGGCCGCGTTCACCTGCCAGCGGAGCCCACAGGCCGGGCGTCCCGGCCGCCCGCAAGCCCTCAGCCCGGCGCGGAGGGCGGACGCCACAACAGGCACCGCCATTCTGCAGCCCCGTTCCCTGCGTGCGAGGACTTCCGCCTCCCCCTCAACCCCGCCCTACCCGCCTCGCGCAGGCGCCGACACACGAGGAGCCCGGCCCCGCCTCCCCTTCCCTCGAGTCATCGGCGGCTCGAACGAGCGACTTCCTTCCCTACGGCTTGCATTCGCTCCGATTGGCTGGCGGGGACGTGCGCGTCGGTCTGCGCAATCACGCAGGCGGCGTGGTGAGACGAACGTGCGCGCCCCCGCCGCCTCTCTCTCTCTTTCTCTCTCTCTCTATCTCTCTCTCTCTCTTTCTGGTCTCCATCTTCGCCGCGGCGGAAGCGAGCCTAACGTGTCCGAGGTAAGTGCGCGGCCCGAGGCCGGGGGAGAGGGGCAGCCGAGGCACGAGGCCGTCACCTGGGCCGGCCCTTCCCCGCCCGGCCTCAGCCCTCTCTCGTTCCCCGGGCCTTTGCTGCTCCGAGCCCCGCTCGCCCCTTCCCCGCCCCGGCCCTGTCCCCTCCCCCGGCCCCGGGCCTCAGCCGCCGCTTCCGTGTCCCCGCAGTCGCCACCATGCAGCTGTTTGTCCGCGCGCAGGCTCTGCACACCCTCGAGGTGACCGGGCGGGAGACCGTCGCCCAGATCAAGGTAAGCGAGGCCTCCCGTGGGGCAGACCCCCGCCGGGGCGCTGCAGAGGGGGAGGGACGGAGCTCCCCAGGCCGCTGCATCTGGGGCAGCCCCCGAGCTCGCTGCCTCCCTGCTTTACAGGCCCACGTGGCATCCCTGGAGGGCATCGCTCCCGAGGACCAGGTCCTGCTTCTAGGTGGCTGCCCGCTGGAGGATGAAGCCATCTTGGGGCAGTGTGGGGTGGAGCCTCTGGCCACTCTGGAAGTGGCTGCTCGGATGCTGGGAGGTAAGGGACGCCGTGTCCATCCCCTTCTACGTGTTTGGTTTCTCACATCTTTGTGCCGATGTGGGCAGTGGTCATTTTCATCAAAGTAGTATCAAGCTTTTTTTATCCACCCTGGGAGGGAGGTAGTATTGCTCCATTTTATGGGTGAGGAAATTGAGGCACAGATGGCGGGCGTCAGTCCACAGTCATATCGCTAGTAATCAGGATTTGAACGTGGACTTTCCCTGACCTCTCGTGCCATCACTGTATACACTGAACCACCTTCTCGACTGGTGATTGATCTTCGCACCGATCAAAGTTTAGAGTGGTTACTTTTTACCAATCCAGTTACAGCATAAGTTGTTGTTCAGGTCTTGTTTATCTCACTCAGTTCTGCCTAAGTTCCGAATCCACGGTTAATTGCTCAAAGCATAGTAGTATTCCGTCACATTCACACGCAGTGGATTTGTTTAGCTGTTCCTCGGTTTCTGGGGCCCTGCTGTCACAAAAAGGCGCTTTAGGTGATTTCGGTACATATAAGTCTTTTCTTTGTGACATCTCTGCATCTAGACATAGTATTGATCTCATTGGGCCAAAGGGCTTACATTGGTAGGTTTGTACTTTGGGGGCATAACCCTAACTCTAAATTGCTTACCACTTTGGCTGGACCAACTCACAGGGTCACCTGCATTGTGCCTCTTCTCCCCTCGCCTTTCAGTTTTGCCCCTCTGAAGAATGCAGAGTTGCATTACTTTGCATTTCTCATTATTAAGTGATTGTGGGACACTTTTTAGTTTGAATTCCTTGAGATCTGTGTGCCCGTATCTTTTGATGATTTATCAATTGGGGAATGGTTCTTAGTGTTCTGAATTTGGATCAGTTCCTTATATAGCTTGATAGTAAAGCCTCTGTTAGTGAAACTGTCTGCAGATTTTTCTCCCTAGTTAACTGCTTCCTCTCTCATCTTTGCTGTATTGGATGTTTGTGCAAAAACTTTAATTTTTGTAATCAGAGCTGTTCATTCTACCTTCTCTTATCCTGTTTATGCCTTATTCGGTCATGACTCTTTCCTAAAGGTAGTTTGTCTCCTTCCTCACATTTGTTTCTGACTACCTTTGTTTCTAAGGCAGATACTGTTTGTACCTTATCTTGATGGAATCTTCAAGCAAACACTATGAATACTTAATCCCAGCAGTTGTTCATCTTTGGAGCTTGCAAGTCCTTAATATGGCAATGTTTATGCCCCTAGACCAGTTAGTGCTTGCTGCCTTTTCAGGACTTTTCTTCCCTCGATCAGTTTATTGTGTAGTGGTTAGCGGCACTGACTTAACCAGGTAAACAATTCCCGTGAACTCAGTTGAAGGGTCTTCAACACTCAGATCCTAAGTCCGTGGATTTCAGTGGCTTTTTTCTCTTTGGAGGTCTCAAAAACAAGGATGGAAAACAGGTACTTTTTTGGAGCTTTGAGCTAAAGGCTAGTTGATGTTCAGATTCTGCAGTTTTGGCATTGATCTGCCCGTTGACCCTGGGAAAGCTTAAAAGTATGTGTACGTAATTCTCACAACTTATATTTGTCTCATTTTCTCCCTCAGGTAAAGTCCATGGCTCTTTGGCCCGAGCTGGAAAAGTGAGGGGTCAGACTCCCAAGGTGAGCCCAGGGTCTGGGCGGTGCTATTTGGATTTCAGTCAACCTGCTGGTGCCCTTGGTGGGATGGGGAGGTAGCGGTCCAGGACCGCTCCCTTTTAATGTGCCTCGTACCTCTCCTGTGTCCTGTTTTCTGTCTGAACGAGACCCTGCTTTGGGGGAGCAGGGACGAGATCTTAACCATATGGTGAATGGATGGAGTCTTTACTGCTTACTTTATACAAAGCATGATGGATATAAATAGTCAGACAGCCTCTGCTCTCCGGCTCACATGCCAGTGGTGTAAAGTAAACACACATCACGTAAATATATTCTCATTCGAACCTCACAACCCCATGTAAAGTAATGACCTGGGTCTGCTATTGCCCCTGCCTCCCACATGTACACAGAGCAAGTATTTAAGTGCCTGGAGTCTCCCTAACTCGTCTTATCCGTAGGTGGCCAAGCAGGAGAAGAAGAAGAAGAAGACCGGGCGTGCTAAGAGGAGGATGCAGTACAACCGACGCTTTGTCAACGTAGTGCCCACCTTTGGCAAGAAGAAGGGCCCCAATGCCAACTCCTAATCCCCTGGTACTTTCTGTCTGTCCCCAATAAAGCCGCTACGACTCTACTGAGACTCAACTGATTTTCTGAGGAATGGGTGTTTACAGTCCTTGAAGGGGGGAAAGAACAGAAAAACTAGGGGACCAGCAAACCATACGGGGAGGAGCTGGCGGAGAAAGCTGCCCTAAGCTTTCCCTCTGAGTTGGGTTATTTGCTGATACCTGTATTTCTGCACTCAGCCTCTGCCAGTTTTGACCTTAGTTGAAACTATGAAAAGACAGGACCTGGAGCCCTGTATCAGGTGCTGCCCCCTGAGCTCTCTACCGTCTAAAGCACTAGTTCAGGATTTTTACCGACTCCAGCCCTGGAAAAGGTGTTTTGGGGAAATGGGAGAAACTGTTCGTATGCAGTTGGGTCGGTGGTGAGATGGGTGGGATTAGGTTTGGCTCTTTCATCTGGACGGGGGAAAAAGGTCGCGAAGCTCTGCCTTTGCTCCCTCGGTATTCAGAAAGGGGCTGGTTTGACTTTGAGGGAGTTTCACGAAAGGATGTTGGGACGATTTCATCTACTCTCTGGCTTTGGTTGAAGGAGTTTGAATCCTCATCCTGTACTGCTGTGCCAGCAAGGACCCAAATCCTGGGCTCTTGGCACCACACCTCAGCAGAGCAGAAGGTGGACAGGAATAGACCCTTCAAAGGCTATAAAAATAAGCAAGTGCAGTAGGGTGGGGGAGCTGTCGTCACCTGAAAAATGGGAGTTTTAATGGCCTGCAAGCGATGTGGAATCGTCACTGATAATGGCCACCAAGAAAGCTCAGTGTCGGCCAGCAAGCCTTCCATCCCACTGTGCTCTGCCAGACACCCTGTGGCCCTTCAGTTCAGCTCTGGATCCCCCAGTTTAGGAAGGACAAATTAACAGGCTACCAGGAGGCTGGAGATTACGATGACGCCCAGATATGCCCCAAATAGCTGCACTGCGGTAGCAAAGAAGTGGAAATAGTTGGTGCCCATGGAGGCGGCAGCTGCTCAGTTGTTATATTCGTGTTTTCGTTCGTGTCCAACTCTTCGTGACCTGTCTGTGGTTTTCTTGGCAGAGTTACTTGAGTGGTTTGCCATTTCCTTCTCCAGCTCGTTTTACAAATGAGGAAACCTGAGGCAGAGTTAAGTGACTTGTCCAGGGTCATAGCTAGTAAACGCTTAGGTCCTATGTGAACTAAGGTCGGACTCCAAGCCCAGCACTCTATCCACTGCGCCACCTAGTGCCCGTTAAATGAATCTAAAAATCCTAAGGAAGGAAGCCTGACGAGTCAGGAACGCAGTAATTCTGTGATTCTGGCTACATAAGCGGAATAGTAGGCGCCCGGAAGTAGGCCCGGACGAGCTGCCCCCTCCTGGGAGTACGGGGGAGTTGCCGGCGCCCCCAGACTACGAGTCAGTTTCTTTCGTGTTAGTTACAAGCGAACGCTCCCGGGATGGGGGAGGGGGCGAGGAACGTCTGCACGCTTGGCTAGGAAGGGGGATTAGAATTACTTTCGGCAGCCTCGAGGGTGGACACGGGAGGCGTGGCCTTCTTTCCTAAAGTAAAGGTGTTTCCCGCCCCACAAGGGTCTCAAACCCGTGGGAAGAGGCAGGTTGGAGGGGATTTCGCTAAAACTTCTGCAGGAAATAGAAGCCAGGAGCTACCCATGCTCACAGTACCTGGGATTCTGCTCGATCCCGCCCACCAAGCTTCGAGAGCCAATCGGCGCGCAGCGGAAACTTGGAGACTAAGAGAGGCGCCAGCGGAAGTGCCTGGACACCAGACGGAAAGCGGCGCGCGGCACTTCCGGGCCCCGCGAAGGCCGTTGCCATGGAGCCAGCGGGGCCGTGTGGGCACTGTCCCCCAGGCGAGGCGAAGCCGGCGCGCTACACCTGTCCCCGCTGCAACGTGCCCTATTGCTCGCTGCCCTGCTACCGGGCGCACGGGGCGTGCGCCGAGGCCTTCTACCGGGACCAGGTGCTGGGCGAGCTCCGCGGCCGCACCGCCTCACCCAGCCGCCTGGCGGGCGCCCTGCGCCGGCTGCGGCAGCAGCGCGAGGCCGAGGCGCCACAGGACGGTCAGGACCTGGAGGGTCTGGGAGGCCTGTGGGAGCGACTGCAGCCCGCCGAGAAGGCGGCCTTCGAGCGGCTGCTGAGCCGGGGTGAGGCCGGGCGCCTGCTGCCGCCCTGGCGGCCCTGGTGGTGGAGCGGCGGGGCGCCGGCGCCGCTGCTGGAGGAGCTGCGCGTGCGCGAGGAAGGCGAGGAGGCGCCTGAGCCCGCCCCCGCCCCCCAGAACGTGCTCGACCCCGCGGCCGCGCCGCCGCCCGTGCCCGATACCATCCGCGCCTTGGCGCAGCTCAGCGGAGGCCGCGCGCCTTCGCCCCTGCTGTGCTTCCAGCTGCCCAACGTGCTTTTCGCCTACGCGCACGCGCAGGGCCTCTACCATGGCGGCCTGGACGACGATCCCGAGCTGCTGCTGGACCAGTGCTCCACAGTGCTGGGCGTGGCCGGGGCGCTTGGTGCCCGCCAGGTCTTCCGCTCCACGCGCGAGGCGCTGCATGCCGCCGCGCACGCGCTGAGGGCCGGCGCGCACCCGCCAGGGCCGCTGGGCGCGCGGGGCGCTATGCGCGAGGCCGCGCGCCTCCTGCTGGGCGAGAACCCTCAGCCCGGAGTGCAGAAGGGCTACTCCCTGGCCGCGCTGGCGCAACTGGCGCGCGCATTTGGGCGCGCGCGCAGCCTCGTGCCCGCGGGCCGGCAGCGAGAGCGCCTCTACCGAGCGCGCAAGAAGTGCCAGTATCTGCTGTCCTGGACCAACGAGCACGAGGACGCGCTCACGCCGCTCGCCTTGGACTGTGCGCAGGAGTACCGCGCAGAGGAGGAGGAGGCTGGCCAAGTGGAGGCCTTGAGCGGGGAGCTGGAGCGCCTGTGGGGGGGCCCGCGCCCCCCTGCCCCAAGGACCCTGATCCAGGAGCTGGCCTGAGGGCAGCTGGGCCCCCCACCCCACCCCTCAATAAAGCCGCCTCGAGACTGACCCCGCCTCCCGGGCTGTGTGTGTCTGTCTGTGCTGCCTCCTCCCCCCCACCCTGGGCGCAGGGAATGACCACCGGATTCAGACAGGTCCATCAGCTGAGCTCTATTCAGAGGCTTCCCCAGCTTCCTTTCTCTGTCTCCTGGGGACAACTTCAGAATCATTCACGAGTACATACAGCCCCTCCTTCCTCAGAGAAGGAAACTGAGGCTCAGAGTGGGTGTCCGGCTAGCCCAAGGGGACATCGAATGCCAGAGGCAGCGGCATCTGGCCTCTAGAGATCACCAGGATGGAAGGGGCAAGCTGCAGATGTCATTTCTTCCAGATGATCGAAACAGGGCGTGCTGCCTGGGAAGGGGAGCAGAGGGCAGGGCGCCCCCAGCTTTGTTCCTTGATGGGGCAGGTGGGCTCAGTAGATGTAGGGTACTATACGGTAGGGCACCCTTGTGCAGTATTCCCGCCAGGCCAGGCCATACTTCTGGAGACACTGGCGCTCATCTCGGTCCTCCCGATGCACCAGTAAAATGGTAAAGTAGACAACGTAGAAGTAGGGAAGCAGGTGTGTCACCCCTGCCAGAGGAGGGGGGATGACTTCAGCTTCTGGACAAGAAGTCAGTCTCCCATCGGAGGTCACCCTGTCAAACCCTGTCCAGGTCCCTTCCTTAGGGCTAGATTACCTCCATCCTCACCCCATTCAGTGACCCAGCCCCTCCTACCCCCCTTCCTCAATTGCCATCTGGAATCAAGAGCCTGAGGCCTCTCCCCCTGACCCCTGGCAGCCAAACCTTTCTTCTCAAAACAGCCAGCTCACCGCAGGGCAGGGACCAGGCCAGAGCCATGATTAGGTCTCCAAGGTAGTTGGGATGACGGACCATACCCCACCACCCTGATACCAGCAGGCGCCGCCCAGTAGCTGTGGGGATGGTCTCAAGGCCTGGAGTAGACGAAGGGAACCAAAAATCAAATGGAGAAGCCTAAGCTGTCCTGGCACATTCCTCATGTCCCTAGGTCCCAGCTCACCAGCCACACTGGGGTCAGAAGGGTTCCTCCGGAAGGTATTTTTCTGTGTGTTGGCCCCACGAAAGATAAAGTAGCCAATCGCTGTGGGAGAAAGAAGGGCCAGATTTGAACAGGTCTGAGAAGATGAGTCTTCCTTACTCCTGGCCCAGCACTCTGCAAGGCACTATTATGTCACCTGTTCTATGCCCTGTCCCTTGCCGATCCCCAACTAGACTATGAGACGTCAGGGTTGGAAGGAGCCTGAGACATTTCCAACCCCTTCGTCATCCAGATGAGGACACTAAGGCCCAGAGAGAAGTAATTGACCGAGCCCCCATAGTCAGCAGCATTGGGACTAGAAGCCGGCTCTTCCAGTTCCTCTAGCCCCTTCCCCATCAACTCACCAAACAGCAGACAAATGGCCCCAGCCACAGGCAACTCCAAAGACTGGGGATGATTCAGAAGGAACTGGGCTTGAAGACTGTAGGTGAAGGGGACCCAGGCCAGGTCCCCGAAAGCCAGCATGAAGCCAAAGCCATCATGGATGATGTCCATGGTAGTTAGAATTGCCTCCTGTTAGGAGTGGTCATCAGAGCCTGAGAGAACAATTCCCTTTCTCGCCCTCCATCCCCACATCCCCTGTACCTCCTTTTCTAACTCATGCTCCCCCACCTCCCTCCCCAATAGTGGTTTCCCACCCATCTCCCAGGATTGTTATGAGAATCAAATGGGATATGATTATTGATTATATCATTTCTGCCCTTGACTCCCTACCCTCGGAGCCCAGAGTGCAGACGGCCCTGTCTCCATGGTCCTCACCTCATTCCAAAGAGCGTCCACGACGTAGACAAGCTGGAAGGCATTGACCAGCCCCATGGCCAAGGAAGGCCGACCCCCATGGCGCTCAGCCTCCCGCAGCAACACAGCCAGGTTGATCAGGGCCTAAGCAGAGAATGGGGGAGGGGGGAGGCTTAGCTGGGGTGGGAACTATCCCTGCCCAGCCTACACTTCTGTGGACCCTGAGAACCTGCTTGGAGCAACCTGGACTCTGGCAGACAAGGGCCAGAGTCAGGAAGACCCGAGTTCAAATCCAACCTCAGCTACTGAGAAGCTATGACCCAGGGCAAGTCACACAACCTTTGGCTGCCTCAGCTTCCTGAACTGTAAAGTGGATATAATAACAGCACCTACCTCCCAGGGTGGTTGTGAGAATCAAGAGTATTTGTAAGGCACTCAGTACAGTGCCTGGCACAGAGCAGGCCTAAGTAAATGTTAGCCGGTATTATTGGGGATGTTGTTTTGTTAGCAAGTGCCAGCCCCTGGTCCCAAGCTAAGCTGCTTTTCTCAGGCTTTTTATCTCCTTTTTGACAGACAGTTTCTCCCTCCCTCCTGTCCCCCACCTCTGTTAATCTCCCTCTACTTTCCTCCCCCCAAATCCAATCTTGGCAGGACAGGACATGTGAACTTTTGTCAAGTCAGAAGCACAAATAACAAATTGGGAAATCTAGGGTAGAGGCCACATGGCAGAGATTCCTGTAACAATTTTGTGGCTTGCCCAGGGTCACCCAGGAAGATGGGCCTCCCCGGCTCCAAGCCTGGCATTTTACCCACTGCAGTGCCGCCTAGTGGACCCAGTGAAAAGGCCTCAGCCCTAGAAGATGGCCAAGTTTATTTGCATGTTTTAAATCCTCCGTGTCTGCCTGAGCCTTCTTTACCAGGAATCTGCTCAGCCCCTGGTCAGGAGCTAGCCCTTACCCAGCCAATCATCCCTGGACGAAGCTCACAAAAATACTTGAGGTCAAAGGATCCGAATCGGGGATTCAGTTCTCGGCCAAGGAAGAAGTCATAGACGATGTTACCTAGGGCAAGAAGATGAGGTGTTTACTCAGCACCTGTTCCAGATCCCGCTGAGGGTCTAGCTCAGCCTCTGTGCTCTCCATGTGCCTGGAAACCACGTGGGTCTCACCTGAATTCCCCCCAGGGGCGAGGGCTGAAGGCGGCACTGTAAAGGACTTGAGGTAGAGGAGGAGGCTGAGGATGAAGGCTATAGCTGCGGCTGCTGAAGCCAACGGCAGGAGCAGCTCTGGGAGGCTCCCGAGGGGCAGACCCCCTGCCAGCCCCAGCCCCACCAGCAGAGCCGTCAGGCCCAGGCACCGAAACCCTGGAAGAGAAAACCTGGGTGCTCAGTCTCAGGACAAGAGCCTATTCCATTCGGGAAGCCTGTGCCCAGCTCCTCCCCTCCCACCCCAAATCCAGGGCCCTGGCCTCGGGAGAGCCTCCCCTAAGCCATTGTGGAAGTCCCCAGGACTGCCACTCACTGCTTTTGGGGGCCTAGGCAAGGTACCTAAGGCTGAGGAGAAGGGCAATGTGTGGGGCAGCAGCGTCTCAGACACAAGCTGCACCTATGGGGGGGGCGCAATACCATGCTGGGGTTCAGGCCACTTTCCAAGGATCAGTTTCCCCTCCTCGTCTAGGAGTTAGAAGCCCACCTTACAGGGGGAGCAATGGAGGCCAGGAAGTCTGGACCTATACTCCCTTCCAACCCCCTTTCCCTAGCACAGACAGTGGTCCAGCCTAGGTGACATGGGATGGGAGTCTAGGTAGGGGGTAGATTAGCACCATTAATTGGATATCGCAGGTGGCTCTTGTCTCTCAGCATCCTGCCCTCAGATACCTGCAGAGGACAGAAAGCAGCTCTGAGAACCCTGCCTTCCCCCTTCCCCATCTGCCTGACTCCTCCCCTCCAGGGCTCTGCCCCTCACCTTGCCCATGGGCAGCAGGTACAGTGTAGCCTGCAGCCCCAGCCAGAGCAGAAGCAGCAGCAGAGCCCAAGGACTCCAGAAGGCAGAGGCTGGGGGCAGCTCAGAGGGCAGGCTGAGCAGGCTACAGGGGCCCGAGTGGCAGGTGAGGAGCAGGTGGAAGAGGACCACAGGGAGTAGCAGCAGCATGGCAGCCGTCCCTGCAGGGAGAAGCAGCTCCAGCAGCTTCCCACCCATACCACCCTCTCTTGCCACCGCAGTGCCCTACCCGGGGGGCCGCCGAACTGCAGCTCCAGCAATAGATCCCTGCCCAGGAGACCCATCCGCCCCATGAGCTGGCCTGCTGCTTTACCGAGGGACCCACCTCCAAAACTCCAGCTGCAGAGCCCAGCCCTGCTCCCCCAGCCATCCGATCCCAACCCCACCCCCCAGGCCCCCGCCGAAACTCCAGCTGCAGAAATCTTGCCCTGCCCAGGAGATCCACCCGCTCCCGTCAGCTGGCCCGACTCCTTACCGAGGGACCCACCCCCCTAAAAGTCCAGCGGCTGAGCCAAGCCCTGCTCCCCCAAACCGTCCGATGTTTACCCAGTGGCCCCCCAAATTCGAGTTCGTCAGAGCGCGGGGAAGTCTGCTGATGAGCCATGGTTCTGAATCCGAGCCTGAGAGAAAGACAAAGGGCCCCTGGCTGGGGGAGCCAGAGGGCGCGGACGGGGCAGGCGGAGGACAGTTGACAGACAGCCCGCAGGAGAGCTGACCAGAGGCTTCTGGGCAGCGGCAGGGGCCGGGGCCGGGGTTCCTCCGCACCTCCCAATCTCGCCGTCCCAGCCCCCCGATCATCCCTGCCTGGCCATCCTCCTCCCACATCCCAGGCTCCAATCCTCGGAGCCCTGGTCACCCGTCAGCCAATCCTTGTGCGGTGGGGGCGGAGGCAGAGCCGGGCTCTGGACCTGCCAGCCTCGCCATCCGGCTTGGATTGGTAGGCATGGACAGCGCCTCCGCCCCCAGACCCGCCCCGCACCTGCTCCTGCCCGTCCTCGGCTCCTTCCCTGCGCGGGGCCACCCTACCTGCGTGCGCCCTCTGGCCTGTCCAGGTCGGCCGTCCAGCCCGTCCATCCTGGCCGGAGCTGAGCCAAGCCAAGCTCCTCCGTCCCCAGGCTGGAAAGGCAGCCGGGCTAGGACAGAGCGGCCTGGGACGCGGGAAGGAGTTGATTTCGAATCCTACTGCCGACATTTGACCCTAGACCCTTGGCATCCAGCAAACCGGTTTCCCTGCCCTCTCCCTAGCTCAGCTTGCTTACCTATGACATGGCGGCTTGGTCCATAGAGCGCTGGGCCGGGAGTCAAGAAGAGCTGAGTTGAAATCTGGCCCCAGGCAGTTACTTGCTGTGTGACACGGGGCAAGTCGCCTCACCTCCGCCCCAGTTTCCTTATCTGTAAAATGGGATAATCAAGCACCTCCCTCCCAGGGTTGTGAGGATCAAATGAAGAATAATCGGGATTATTGCCGTAGCTTACGGGGAGCGTGCCTGCCTCCAGCCCCTTCCCATTCCGGTCTGTCCTCCCAGCCACCAAAGGGATATTTCTAAAGTCTCGGAGGTCTGATCACGTCGCTCTCAGCTCTAGCCCTGTTGTCTCCAGGGTCAAATGCAAAACTCTCTGCTTGGCATTGAAAGCCCTTCCCAACCGAGGCTCCTCCTCCTCACTGCCAGGCAGGGACTCTTTCACTCAGGGACTCCGGCCTCCTGGCAGTTCCACAAACAAGACCCTTGGCTTTCTGAACAGTCACTCTGGCTGTCCCCGGACCTGGACGGCTCTCTCCCTCCATGGCTTCCTTTGAGGCCCAGCTAAAATTCCACCTTCTACAGGAAGCCTTCCCCAACCCCTCTTCATTCCAGTGCCTTCCTTCGTTAATTATCTCCCCATTTATCATCTGTATGGTTTGCGTCACATATAGTCATTTGCATATTTTCTCTCCCACTACCTTGGGAACTCCTTGAAGGTAGGGACTGTCTTTTGTATTGCCAGTGCTTAGCATAGTACCTGGCACACAGTAGGCACTTAATAAATGTTTATTAACTGATTAAAATGGGCATAATAATATTGACTTCACAAGGTCATACTACAAAGAATAGCTGGCATTTTCATACGGCTTGAAGGTTTGCAAAGCGTCTTCCTTGAATAGGTTGTAAGATCAAAGTGCTATAGGAAGGTTTACAATTGTTGACTATTGGACTTGAGAGTTCGGTAAGAACCGGGTTGGAATCATAGCTCTGGTACTAGCTGTGTGACCCTGGGGGAGTCACCTGCTCTGTCCGAGCCTCAGTTTTCTCATCTCAGGAGCAGGAAGTGTTTGGTTCTTGCCCCTATCCCAGCCCGTGGTGAGAGCCTGGTAGAGCCTCCCAGAGCGTGGGCTCTGCCCACACAGCCTTCAAGAACCGCGTCAACACCTCCCCATAGTGAGGCCCTGGGTGGATTCTTAGCGTAAGTGGTTTGTCTCCCTTTTTTATTTGGCTGGAGAATCAATGTCACTAGCACTGTGCCCAGAACTCAGTAGGGGCTTAATAAATGCTTGTTGACTTAGTGCCTAAATTTGTTGACTTAAAGGCTGCCCTTTCTGACCTCAAAAGAAGCATCGTCACCAACATTAATTCAGACCGTTTCTATTCCCAGTCCTCCTCTGTATTCCAACAAGCTGGCCAGCCACCCCGATTGAACTGGATGCTGCCAGGGTCCAGGAGCTGGTGCTCTTTTCTCCCCTGAAGACACCACTGAAAACAGAAAGGTGCCAGCAGCTGGCACGGTGCAGGACAGAGTGGTGAGGAAAATGGGGAAGGGAACTGGAGAAAGAAAAGTTGGGCTAGGCGAGTCTTACAGGTTAATGCTCAAGACTAGTTTATTTCAGGAGTTTTCTGATTATATACCCATAGAAAAACAGCTTTGTATCATGAGAAATGATCCACAAGCACTAATTAATAACATACACAAACTAAGCAGCTAAAGATCCTCCTTTTCTCATGAGAAAGTAGTTTTCAGGCCAAAATTCATATCCATTGTTTCCCTGCCCAATTCTTAGTATTATCTGCCTGCATCAGCCACCTGGCCTCAAGGCTGGTTATGAGTGAGAACTTGGAATCCATAAACTGTAACAAGTGGAATTGGGGCAAGAGTCAAGGGAGCGTTTATCCCGAGGCAAGCCTCTATATGGACTGACCCCTTAAGTCTATAAGGACTTAGAGATTTTCCATAAGGACTCGGCTCCCAACAGAAAGGCAAGGAAACGATTCTCAATGCCCACATGTAGACATCCCATCACCCACTCCCAACCGTAGCTCTGGCAGCGCTTCCCACATGGAGCCTTATCCGAGGCACCCTGCGGCAGCAGCACACACCCTCTCTCCCACAACTGTGGTACTCCTTGTCTATTTAATTAGATTTTTCTTCCTTTAGACTTTAAACTCCTTGAGGGCAGAAACTATTTCACTATTACCAGGACTTAGCACAGTCGCCACAGGCACAGGGCACTCCATGCACTGACCTCACGCTTGCGTGCGCGCGCACACACACACACTCACACAGGGATTAACGGACAGGAGGTAAATGGACATTGAGGCATCTTTCCTTTTTTCTGGCAAGGCAATTGGGGTTAAGTGACTTGCCCAGGGTCACACAGCTAGTAAAGTATGAAGTGTCTGAGGCCAGATTTGGACTCGGGTCCTCCTGACTCCGAGGCCAGAGCTCTATCCATTGCACCACCTAGCCGCCCCAGAAGCATCTTTCCTGGATTAGCTTTCTCACTGGGGCAGCGCCATTGACTTGTTAAAGCAAAGGTCAAAATGAAAAGACAGAAGGACTACAGATGTTAGAGATGTGGTTCAATTAGGGTTGGAAAGACGGCATGGTGTAGCATAATGATGGTGCCAGACTGACCTGCTCAGTCACAGTAACGGGCAAAACATTGAAAATAGATAAAGGAAAAGACACCTACATGGTTGTTCCTTCCCTCACCGAGCTGAATCAATGCAAAGCAAACACCACAATGAGGAAACACAAACTGCCCAGAAACCACTTGATCTCCTTTCCAAGCAGAGAGAGGAGGCGGCCAAAATGGCCTCACAAACCAGCAGAGCGTAGTAAAGCGAGCAGAAAGCTTGCCAGGGGCCCCAAGCGAGCCAGACCATCCTGGGGACATCAAAGATGAAATCCCAGGCTCCCTTAATGCTGGGGTCTTCCCCCTGAGGTTATCCCAACTCACCCGGCATGTGCTGTCTGCACCAGGGTTTGTATACTGTCTCACCCACTAGACTGTGAGCCCCGTGAGGGCAGAGCTGTCATTGCCCTTCTTCTTATTGCCAGTATTTAGCCCAGTACCCAGAACACAATAGGTGCTTCATAAATGCTCCTTACTGACAGAGGCTGCTGAGCCTGGCAGCTGGACCCAGAGCCAGGCTGGGTTGCCTTTGAGGAAGCATCCAGCACTTTCCACAATCCTAACCTCCTTCCCAAAACGAACGCTCATGATACAGCCCGCCACCCTGATTTTCCTGGGATGTTCCTCAGCTATGGATCTGGAAGCACCACGTACCCCAAGGGATCAGTCAAAGGTGGGAGGTCAAAGGGTGTCGTGGAGAGCGAGCCAGCTGCTCTGCAGGGGAGTGGTGGACCCAAGGACGGAAGACAGATGGGTCCCGTGCAGACCCTCAGGGCAGCCCCAGAGAGCGGCCAGGCCTATGGCCTATGTCCCCTCTGCTTCTCCTCTCTGCCTCCAAAGAAACCCAGGGGACAGACTGGAGAATACTTTTTTTTATTTGATGGGGGAAGGTGGGAAGGTGGACAGATACTCTGAGAGAGAGAGAGGGTAACGGGGAGAGCAAACCCCCAGGGCCTGGCCAGGGGAGGCAACCAGCCCTGGACTGGGTGGGAAGCCTGAAGCTAGCCCCGCTCGCAGATGACCTCCACCACACTGGGCTCCATGGGCACAGGGTCGAGGCAGCGCAGGGCAGCAGAGGCCACCACCTCGTCCAGCAGCAGGTGGACCAGCTCCTCGTCAGCCACAAAGCGCCACAGGTAAAGCTGGAGAAAGTGGCAGTCCACCTGGACCTGCTGGAGGCCATAGCGGCCAAAGGTGCGCAGCCGTACACACTCCAGCAAGGTCTTCAAGCTTATCTTGATGATGCCCGTGAGGACAGACACCTGGGGGAGGGGAAAGGGATGGCATGGATGAGGTCAGTGTGGACACCTGCAGGGGGCAGGGATGGTGCAGACAGAGTCAGTGTGGACACTGTCAATACACACTTCTGAGAGGGGAGGACAGACTGTTAAGCAGAGGGCTCTCTGGGCTGATCCTCGAGGTCACCAGGGGCAGGAAGGTGGACAGACACAAGTCCAGACAGGGGCAGATGGGAGACAGTGGAAGGGGCAGGGGAAGGGGGGCAGGGGGTCCTCTCAGACCTTGTTGAATTCCACCGGGCTGAAGACATCAATGCGCTCTGAGAACAGCTTCTGGATGTTACTCAAAAGATTGGTGTCCATCGGGGCACTAGGCGGAGAGGGCAGGAGGAGTCAGCCGGGGCGGTTCTGGGGCCCAAGGAACCCCCCACCCCTGGACCTCACAGGCTCTCACCTGGGGGTGTAGCTGGGGGCATAGCGGCCCTGCTGCCGGGAGCTGCTGTAGACGGAGAAGGTCCTTTTACTGGAGTCACTGCTCTGGGCTTTGCGAACGCCCTCCTCGTACAGAAGCCCCACCTGTCAGACGGAGAGGGCTGGCTGGGGGCCTCCCACCCCCAGGCAGCACCAGGGGCTGCCGGAGGGCAGGTGAAGCGCCAGTCAGGGACAGAAGCCACCGATGCCCTGGTGTGCAAACAGTGGGCGAGCTGCGTCTGCCGCCCCCCGCCCCCCGTAATGCCTCAGTGACTCCTCTGTGAATCCCCCGCCCAGCACCTGCACATCGATGGCAGTCGTGTCCTCCACCACGCGCTTCATGACGGCTCGTACGTTGCGGGGCTCCAGCGTGGTGAGCCAGTCGCGGGTCTCCACACTCTTGCGCAGCATCTGGGACACCACCAGTCCCTGCACCTTCACATAGTGGGTCAGCAGCCTCCGCGCAGTCTCTCTCGCCTCTGCACACAGGGTGCTCACTGGGGTCACAGGGGAATGGTCCTGGGGAGGGACACGGAGCAGAGAG
Source organism: Phascolarctos cinereus (assembly GCF_003287225.1). NCBI lineage: Eukaryota > Metazoa > Chordata > Mammalia > Diprotodontia > Phascolarctidae > Phascolarctos > Phascolarctos cinereus. The sequence goes on along the minus strand of NW_027556402.1, from coordinate 255,867,131 downwards.
AAGGGGTCCTTCAGAATACCCTGGGGCTGGGGAGGAGGGCAGGAGTCTGCTGGGCCTCAGGGTGCCCAAGGCAGCCTATGGCATGGCAAGAGCATGAGCCTGGAGTTAAGATCTGGGTTCAAATGCTGATTAAGCCCCTGGCTGCCTGAAGGGTTAATGTACAGGGTCTGCCCTATCCACAGCCTAAGCCAAGGGACGAGGAACTTCCCTAACGTGGCGTTCTGGGACTTGTTCCAACCCAGACCCACCTTGGGGAATCATTCCTTAGAAACAGGTCTTGAGGTAAACATCCAGGGACTTGGCCAGTTCCTGGGTATTGACCCGAGACATTTCTGACATAACAAAGATTGTTCTTGAGGTGGGAGAGTTTCGCCCAAAACTCTCGGGTCCTTAAGATCAATCACCTGTTCCTTGGCTCCCTGCCTTCTTTGGGTAAGGACGATAAAGAGGGCCTCTTGTGGGAGAGGGGCTTTGGGAGCCTCCCTCGGGAGAGGACGCTCTGCCGTAGGGGCCTGACGGCCGTGACAGCTGGCAGACGGGACATCCCCAGCCAGCTGTTCAGGAGTTGATGCTTCCTTGGATTGGTGACGCATTCCTTCTCTCTTTCTCTATCTTTCTGTCTTTGCTTCTGAGATTGTACAATCATATGTAATCACATTTATGTGAGTGTATGTTTATGACTGTTGCCGTTATTAAATCATTTGTAATTATAAGTGCTGCAGCCCGTAACACCTTACTAGGCCCCAGTTTCCTCTGACTCAAACAAGGGGGCTGCAGCAGATGACCTCTGAGGCCCCATCTAGCCCCATCCTATGATGTCGACCTGAGGCCCATTCGACAGACTGATACAAATGTCCCCCACCTATCCCTGGGAGGGGGAGAGAAGAGGTCAAAGGCAGAGCCCACCCATCCAGGGGACCCAGATTCAAATCCTGGCTCTGACACTTCCTAGGAAGTGCCTTCTCCTCCTCAGCCTTGGTGTCCTCAAGTATCAACGGGGTCAGCGACCCTTGACTGGGTGTCGTGATGGTGGCTACACAGAACATCAGAGCAGAAGAGACTCGTAGATCATCACCTGCCCGAGAAACTGTTCGTCAGTGAGCGTGAGGATGTAGGAGATGGTGGAGGTCTCATAGTCCAGGCAGAGGCGAGAGAGAAGCAGGAGCAGGGCTGGGGGCGTGGCCCCTCCCTTCTCGCTGGGGCTGTCGCAGAAGCCTCTCGCCGTCCGGCACATGGAGCGGATGAAGCCCACAATGAGGCCCTCGCGAACGCCCTGGCTGCAAAACTCGCCCTGGAAGGAGACAGCGGGAGACGGTGGGGTGAGTCACCTGGAGGAAGCAGGGGCAGGCGTAGGGCCAGGCAGGAGAGAAGGGAGTCCCCGCCAGGGAGGAGAGGAGGCAAGAACGGGGACAGAGAAGCATTGCCTGTGACAGATCTGGAGAGACCTCAGGCCCCATGAGCAGCGGCCTGCCCAGACCCAGGCAGGATTCAACCCCACCCTGTGGGCTCTCTGGCCCCCATGCAACCCAGCTGCTGACCCTGGGCTCACCCACCCCACGCCCCACATGTTCTGAAATGGCTTCCCTGGAGGCCGGTCCCTCCCCTAGGAATAGGGGAAGGGCTGGCCCCTCACCCTGAAGTAGGCCTTGTTGGAGAAGGACACATCCTTGGCAGTGAAGAGGTGCACGGCAGCCAAGGAGGCCTTGATGTGGCCCAGGATGGCCCCGGACACCGAGGCCAGGAGCTCCCCCAGGCCAGGGCCCTCCTTGCCCGCCAGCCGGGGGGCAGCCAAGGCCTGGCGAACATCCGTCAGGCAGCCCGAGAAGGCGGCACACAGGCCCTGCAGGTGTTGGCCCAGCCGCTCCCGCGCAGCTTGCTCCACAATCTCGGTGGCCCCCTCTGTCAGCCCAGCCGCGGGCAGCATCGTGCCTGGGGCCCGCAAGCGCCGGTGGAAACGATCCAGGGCCCGTACCAGGAGCGAATTGTCCCCGCTTCCCTGCTCTTGCGCCAGCCGCCTCTCCACGAGAGCAAAGTAGCGGCTGCCCAGCTCCCGAGCAAAGGCCACCAGCTTCTCCACACCCGCCGGTCCCTGGGCAGAAAAGAGTTCCTGGTAGGATGCCACCACTTGGCAAAGCCCGCTCACAAAGCCGCTGCCACCTCGGTCAGTGAACTCCAGCACGTCGGGGGCTGGGGGCGACGGGCCCAGCTCAGCCTCCAGGCTGCCCAGCTCGCCTTCAAGACGCCCCTGGGCGTGGGCCAAGAACTCATCACACAGCTCCTCCGCGGGCTCTCCCAGCGCCAGCAGCAACTCCACACACTCGGCCAGCTCTGGGGCCCCCGCCCCACCATCCCTGTGTGTGGGGGAGACAGAGGTGAGCGCTGGCTGAGGCAGGGGGCCGGGAGGGAGAGGGCTGCACCAGCGCACAAGCTGGCGAGGGCCAGGCAGCAGGGGGTGCTGGGAAGCCCAGGCGCCCCTACCTGAACTTGTGGCGCAGCTGCTGGGCCAGGCGGGCAGTGATGAGCTGGCAGTCATCCTGGATGGCCCGGAAGGAGGGCAGGTGCTGGTACTGCTGCAGCACGGCCCGCGCCCGGCCCTGGTAGCGCACCGCCTGCCCGTAGGCCCCCAGCTCCACGCACCTGGTGAGGCGCGAGGGCAGCTCAAAGAGGAACTGCAGCTTCCTCAGCAAGGCGTGGACCCCTGCAAAAGAGGAGCGAGAGGGCGCCTGGGGGCAGGCCGCCCCCAGCGCCTACCTCCGCATGCCCCGCCCCCCTGCACCTGCCCACCCCCACCCCCCTTGCGCCTGGCACTCCCCCCACCCCGGCCCCGCCGCACCTGCCAGCTTGGTGATGCGCTCGTGCCGGTCCTGCAGCGTGGCGCTGATGCGGGCGCTGAAATCCGTGATGACCGCCATGGTGGTCGCCAGGCGGTCCATCTCGTCCTCCATCTTCCGAAAATCATTCTTCATCTTGCGGATGGTGTCTGCGGAGACCCCCGGCCCGCCCTCAGTCTGCGGTGCCCTCCCGCCTGCCCGAGCCCCCGGGGGGGGAGGGGCACGGCCTGAGCTGCGCCTGGGCCGGCCGCTGCCCTCTCCAGCCCGTCCGCCTCCTCGGGTGTAAAAGGGGGCCAAGAACCCTGGTCGTGCCGGGGAGGGGGGGGTGTCTGGGGGCGGGCCCCCCTCACCCGTGGCGCAGATGAACTTGTTGTAGTTCTCGTAGACCAGCGTCTGCATGTCACTGTCCAGGGCGCGGATCTGCCGGACCATGTCCGTCTCACTGTCCATCAGCTGGGCCAGGGGACACTCCTTCCTCAGCTGGGGGGGAGGGCAGAAACGGGCCGTCAGCGCCGGGGGCGCAGTGGGGCGCTGGGGGGGGTGTCACAAGGAAGCGCGAGATCACGGAGGCACCCCGGGGGGGGCGCCCGGCCCCACCTTGTCCAGGAACACCTCCGGGTCGAAGTGCGCGCCGTTGAGGTCCGTGGGGTCCCGCGGGTCGGGGGTCGCCCCCGGGGCCGCGGCCTCGGCCTCGGGGAGGCCGTAATACAACTTCAGCATCCCATGCGCCTTCCGTCGCCGCTCGGGGGCCTCGGGCTCCTCCGGGGACGCCCCCGGCCCCGAACCCAGCCCCACCGCTGCCTCCATCCCTGCCCTGCCCGGCCCGTCAAGCAGCCCCACCAGAGCGCAGCCGGTCACTTCCGGCTGTGGGAGGTGGTCCGGCTGGAAGTGGGTTCCCCCAGTAGTGCGCGATCCGTCTGGAAAAGGCTCCCCCCTGAAACGCCTGAACGCTACAATGGTTCCGGCGCCCTTAGCGACCGCAGCTGCGCAGGCGCAAAGTGAGGCTAGGTGTGCTCTCCCCGCAAGGCCGGGGGAGAGAGGCAGTGGGTGGAGGTGTAGATAGGGTGCCTGTGGGAGAGTCAGAAAGACTGGAGTTCAAATCTAGCCACACATTTGCTAGCAGTGTGAGCCTGGGCAAGTCACTTAATCTTGTTTGCCTCAGTTTCCTCAACTGTAAAATGGAGATAATAACATGGTTGGGAGGGTCAAATAAGACAAGTGTGAAGTGCCCAGCCCAATGGCTGGCACAAAGTAGGCCCAGCTGTAGGGGCGGGGTGTGGGGAGGTAGAAAAAGACGCAGAGTCCAATCTCATAGCTCGGGTCAACTCTGATTCTACCACTGGGGTGACCAGTTCAGCTGGAATATCAGAATGTTTCCTAATGGACACGACAGGTCATTGTGAAATCATTCTCCACCCTGATGCTAAGCTGGCCAGATGGATGAGAGGGCCCTGTAGACATGCAGCCCTCCAGCGTGCCACCCCCTAGCCCCTCTCCCCCACCTAGGGCCCAAAGCACAGCAAAGCCACTCTCCCCATTCCCCTCCCCTCCCCCCCCTGGACTGTCAGTTCCTCCAGGGCACAGAGCCCTGGAGCCTGGCACGGGTAAGGGCTTCGTCGGTGTTTGCAGTTAAGCTGATTTGAAGTGATTGGCCGGTGCCAATCCTCTAGTGAGGCCCGGATGGCCCTGCCTGCCCTCACAGCCACACCGACCAGAACTGCCCAAGGTGGGAGATAAGGACGTTCTAGACGACTGCACTGTTCTAACTTCCAGTCGGGGCTTCCTGGAGGAGGGGAGACCTGAAGGAGCGCCTGTAGCCCTTAGCTCCGTGGGTTATTTCCAGATAGGAATCTTCAATAGCAGATGCCCAGGGTGGGAGTAAATGTTTTCCTTTCAGAGGAGAATGGCAAAGCAGACCAGCCTGGATGAAACGGTGATTATGCAAGGAAGGCAAGGCCAGAAAGGCCTTGAATGCCATGCTAAAAAACATTTCGTTTTGACCCAGTGTTTTAACCTGAGGCATGAAGTTAACACAGTATGGGAAACCCCCAGATGTGGAGTCAGAAGACCAAGGTTTGGACTGCTGCTCTGACTCAGTCATTTCATGGATAAAATGAGGATGGATTTCCCAGCATAAACATACTGGAAACTCTGAGATGCCAAGGCTGGGGATTTGGGGGGCTTGTCTTCAAACCCCATGAGGATGGTCTGTTTCCCTCTAGCTCCTGGGCCAGAGACACAAGTTGCTTCAAATTAATCTGACCCTTGTCTTCAGAAAGGATGTCAGTGTTCTACCGCCCTGGCCCCCGTCCCCTGAGGGTGCTCTCTCCTCCTCAGAGGAGAAGCCCCGTCTTCATATCTATCTATAGTGCGTGGCACGGCTGAGCTTCAGAAATGCACTCAATCGTTCGTTCCTTACAAATCGCCATGGGCTCAATGAAGCTGCCGTTCCCACCCCAGCCAAAAGCATAAAGCATCTCTCCCATGATGAATTTTGTGATCAAGCTCACTCCTTTTCTCACCCCGACCTTGGCCTCTCCTAGTTTTTTGGAGGGCACATCCTACTGACATCAGGCCCCAGCTTCAATAGGTGCCTGGTGTGTGCTCAGCCCCGTGGTCCCTCTGGTGGAGGAGGTGGGAGGGTCTATGACCCGTCCACCCAGGAATTTTGGAGTCTAAGGAAGAGGAGGAATAGCTAAACAATCCCCACCCCACCCCCCATCTGGGGAGTTTAATGCATTGCCTGTAAGGATGCTGATAAGCTGGGGTGTCCAGGAGAGGACAGCCAGGATGGTAAAAGGCCTTGAGACCATGACCTAGGGGCATCTGTCAGATGGTGACCTTTTGCCTGGAAAAGAGAAGATGGGGTGGTGGCCCTTGGGTCAAAATACGTCTTCAAGTACTCAAAGAGGCATCCGAATGGGTGAGAAGTGCAGAGGCATACTTGGGCTGGACGTCAGACAAGTAGGATGGGCAGGCCCAGCCTCGGGAGTGCCGTCCCCAGCCCTACGGAGCTGTCCTAGATACAGTTCTGACTTGTTTGGATCAGAGGACCACTCGGGTCTTTCCCACCTCTGCCATTCTGCCTCGAGATTGAGAACTGGGAGAAATTGTCATGGGCTGGCCAATGCCTGCTTCTTGGAGGTATGGCCCCGGAAGTCAAGGAGGGGAGAAGGGGAAGAGCACCAAAATGCGGCAGACGACCCAGGCAGCAATGAACAGGGTGTGCCTGATGGGAGAAGGTGGGAAATGAGGCGGGGTGGACATACGGGGTTAATTGGCTCATGGAATCTCCACTCTGTGCATAGGACTGCTAAGTGCTGGGCAACCGGGGAGACCAGAGCAGCAGGACCCAGACGCAGTCAGGTCGGCAGCTCCCCTCTACATCCCAACCCCCCCACCTCCCCAGACTGCTGTGAGTCCAGCCCTGGCTAAGCCTTAGCGCTGTCCCCAACAGAGCAGCAGTCTTCTCAGTTCTCCCAACCAGGCGACCCCTCAGAGTGGCCTCCGAGGCCCCCAGCTCTGAACTGATCCTCAGTCTGGTCCTCTGAAGGCCCCTCCTGATCTCCATGCCCTTCCGCTTGAGGGCCTCGCGGCTCTCCCAGTGCTCTGGTTCCTTCCTCACCCTCTCCACCCATGGCACTGCTTGTTTCTGTGAATGTGTTCCTGGCCCTCCCGCTAGAAATTTCCACAAAGACGCCTGAGTCATGCTCAGCCCGGTGCTCTCCACCCCTGGCTCAGGGTCTACAGGACACAGCCTTCATGTTTGTGGAATCAGAGTGAGAAATGGGGACCCCCTTGTGGATTCTCCCAGGAAGCGTAGACTATCACCCTTGGGGGACTCTTCCCAACAACAGGGCGGGGTCTTTTCAAGCAGGGACAACAGCACAAAGGGAGCTCCCCCACCCCCCCAGTTCCCGTCCTCGATCTTTCCAATCACCTCTCAGTTCTAGAGCCCCCTGGCCATTCTGGTGCCTCTGTTCCTGCTCCCCCAGGTTCTAGAATGGCCTGCCGCCAGTGAGCTATCTGGTCTGGCTCTGCCACCATGCGCTGGCGTGACAGGATCACCGTGCTCTTCTTCCCACCGGGGGTGGTGCTGACACTGGCGGCGATGATGCTCTTAATCCTGCACATCAGCATCTTCGCCAACGACGTGTACCACTTCTGTATCACCCGCCAATTCAATCTGATGAGCTTCCGCAGCACCGTCATTGTCCTGGTGAGCCACGGAGGGGCACGGGGCACCAGGGTGGACCGCAGCAACAGTAGTGACCCTCCCTTTCTATGCCTCGCGGGGCTCCAGTTCTCACAGGTGATGAGCATCTGGTGGGCCTCCCTGGGGTCACTCTTTGCAGAGCTGATCGAGGACAAGATTCTGAGATGTTTTGCCCTGACCATTCTGAGTAAGTATGGGGAGTCTGAAAGTGGGGGTAGCAGAAAGGGAGGCTGGGGGAGGAGGGAATACCTATGCTGGGAGGGGCCGGGAACCAGGGTGAGCTGAACCCTGGAGAGCACAATCCTGGGCTCCACGAAGCGGGGGGGGGGACTGTGGGCCACGTCCAGCCCCTCTTGTCACCCCAGTGCTCAACGCAGCCATGTTTATCAACCGCCTGGCCCTGGAGTTCCTAACCATCACATACCGGGAGGAGAAGCACTGAGCACTGGAGAGGGGCCAGGCTCGAGCCCCGGTGGAAGGAAAGGCCTGGGCTCGGCTTTAATAAAGTCTGTTGTTTATTTTCAACACCACAGCTTTTCCTGAGGGAGAGAAAGTGTGGAGGGAGTGGGTGTGGGCTGCTGCTCTGGGGACACTTCCAAGGAAAAGCAGGTCAGGGGACAGAACTCGGCCCTAAGTGAGCCCCAGGAGCACAGCAGCCACAGGCGAAGGGCCCTCGCCCCCTCACATCCCTGGGGCTGTAGTGTCTCAGGAGACTGGAGTGGAGAGGAGAGGGACGGGGAGTCAGCACCCCTTGCCCATGACTCTGCTCCCAGCTAGGTGGGATGCCCACCAGAAGTGAGGAAGAGAGAGTTGGGGCTCAGGCTGGGCCCACGCGGATGTGAGGGTTCATGAGGGGGTCTAGATTGGGGTCGCTGTCGGCTGCAGCCCGGCCCAGGCGGGACATGAGAATCAAGAGGGCCAGGAAAGCCAGGGCTCCCAGCAGAAGCAGCAGCCCCGCCCTCTGCAGCAGGGACAGGGGCCGTTTTCGGGACCCTGCTCGGCTCCTAAGGAAGAGAAACTGAGTGAGGGGCTCTCTTCCTCGCCGTGGTCAAGCCCCGCCCTTTCCATCACCTGCCAGGCTCCTGAGCCAGATGTCCCCCCATGTTTCCTCCCCAAGCTCCCTAAATTCCCGGCCCGTCTTGGGGCCCCCGTCCCCCTCACACCTGAGCAGCTGGGCTAACCAGCCCAGGGCAGGCCTTCGTCGGTACTTGTCATCATCACAGTCCCCATGGGGGCCCGCGGCCCGACCCCCTGCCCGGGTATCGTATACTTTTCGAGGAGCAGAGGCTATTGATAGGAAGCAGAGAGGGGTGCATAAGACGGGGGATCTCCTTTGGCTACTCCCCCCATCCTTTCCTGGCACTAAGCCAGCAAGCAGGAGCCAGACTCTGGCAATCACCCCCAGCCCCATCAGGCCAAGGGGCAGAGAAGGGGTGCCTTTTCCTCCCCTTCCTCTTCCCTCAGCTCCATCTCAATCCCTGTCAGGATAGAAGAAGGATACGCCGGGGACCCCCCGTCTTGGGACACAGCAGTGGTTTCTAATGAAGCCCCTCCAGATCCTGTCCCCAGGCCTCACCTGTCAGGGGCTCAGGGCTGCCCATGTGGATAACGGCGTGCTGCTCAGGCCGGCCAGGGGAAGGGGGAGGCCTCGAGGGAGTGCTGTAGAAGGCTGCAGTGACCGAGGTGGGGATTTGCTCTTCCAGCCCTGAGGGGCTACTTGCTGAAGACAGAAAAAAACCATGAGGAGGGGAACAAAAGGTCCTTGGGGTGTGGGAGCGGGGATGTAAATGCCACTGTTACTCACTATTGAAGTCGGACCAATCAGAGAAGCCAGAAGTCTCAAGGACCTCAGGGGCTGGCGTCACTTCATCAATCTGGAGCAGGAAGAGCGAAGACCACTAAGCGCTCACCGTTTCTGTGGGGCCCCATCACTTCCTCCACCCTCCTGCCCCAAGCCCTCACCAGTGGGAGGCCCAGCCCAGCTCGGGCCCAGTTGACAGTAGCTAGCTTCTCCCGCAAGGCAGTGGCCACAGGGCCCGCGAGGTTGGCAGGGGGAAAGATGGGGCCACTACAGCTAGGGCACTGGTAGCCAGCGGGTGCTGTATTTCGAGGCAGCTGGGCAGCTCGTTCATTAAGGCATGACCAGTGGAACAGATCTTCCAGGCCAGAGAGGGTGGGAAAGGCAAGAGAAGAGACATTCAGACAAATACTCGAGGAGCCCTTCCCCACTTATCTCCCTAACGCTGAACTTTCCAGCTTTCCCAAGACTTGAGACCACGCCCACTGCCTCCCTCTGGGGTGGGAAACTTTAGACTCCCTAGCCCAGGAAGCCTACACACGCAGAACCAGAGATCCAGAACTCTCCCAATTACCTTGAATTCTTATGGTGATCTAAATAGCTGAGGAGCGAGCTGTGAAAACACATCCGTCTTGTCACCTACGCAACTTCTGAACTTTAAAGGTAAAGCTTTAAAGGTAAAGCTCAATTCCAGTACTTCCTCCTCTGTGAAGCTTTCCCTAATCCTCCGTAACCGGCAGATCCCCTACTCAGAGAGGCAGCATGGCTTAATGGAGATGAGATTTGGAGTCAGAAAGACTCCAGGATCAAATTCAGCCTCAGCTGCTTACAAGCTATACCGCAATGGGCAAGTTTCATCTCCAAAATGGGAACGAGGATACCTCCTTCACCAACCCTGCAGAGATGCAGGACTCGATGGGAACTGAGGCATAAAACACCTTCCAAAACCTGAAGCTCTAAGATTCCTAGTTTGTTGTATGCCACGGGGAGGGGCTGGATGGGGCACTCAGATAAGGTTCCCTCTACCAACACAGGCTGGCACCTTCTCGGCAGCCTGGTCTGAGAGGTGACCCGCCCAGGGTCGCCTGCCTGGGTAGATCAGTCAGGGGTCGTCCTGCACAGCTCTCTTGTCATAAACCCCACGCTAAAAATCTCATCTCACGCTCGGAAGCTCAAGGTCTGCAGGACCCGGCCTCACCGTAGCAGACGAGGCGGGTGGTCTCCCGCGTGGACAGCAGGGTGCTGCAGAGCCGGCAGTTGGGGTTGTAGTCACTGTCCTGGAGCCACTGCAGGTAGGACTGCACAATGCACTGAGGAGGGGAGGGGGAAGAGACGGGGGTCAGAGCAGGAACGGGGCTTCTCCCCTCTTACGGCGCCAGGCTCATTCCCGCCTTCCCGAAGCCCCCGCCCCCGGCGCCCACCTTGGCGTGGTTGGCCACCAGGCAGTGCTCGCACACGTTGACCCGGTGCTCGAAGCAGAATAGGTTGGTCACCTTCCTCTTGGGGCACTTGCAGAGCCCCATGGTCTCCCGGGAGCTGCCCTGGGCAGGGGAAAGGGAGGGTCACCTGGGAGTGGCGCTCCCGCCCCCTGGGCAGGTGAGAGCCCCGCCCCAACGAGGCCCCGCCCGCCAGGCGCCCCGCCCCCTCGGGGACCCCGACCCTCCCCCCCCCCCGAGCCCATGCGCGGGGGCCCTTCCGGGGCGAGGCGCCCTCGGGCCCGGGGCTCTGTCTGTGTAGTGTCGGAGGGGGGGGGAGGAGCTCACCGGGAGCCGTCGCTTCAGTCCCTCCTGCGGCTCCTGTTACTCTTTTTGCTGCCACGTCTCTTCCGGGTGCGGCGCACACTGATGACGCCACCGCGGCCGCGCGCCCTCGCGCTCTCCCCTCCTTCCGGGGCCCCGAGACGCGCGCGTGCGCACTGAGGGGAGGCGTAACCGAATCCTGCGACCCCGCCGCTTCTTCCGGATCCTTCCTCTGCGTCACTTCCTGCTTGGCGGGTTATTTGAACGTTCCGCGCTCTTCTCGGCGAGCGCGGTTTTCTGTCGGCGCGCGATCTGGTCTAGATGTCGGCGAGACGGAGCCGGAGCCGCAGCCGCTCCGGGGCCAGGCGCTCTGGTGAGCGAGGGCCCGGGGCGGGGAGGGGGGGAAGGGGCGGGGCGGCCCATTCGGACTTCGCGCTTGGCCTCACACCCCACTCCCACCTCCGCTTTCTCTCCGCAGTGCCCGAATCCCCGCCCTCTCCTGCTCCCGCACTGCGGAGGTCCCAGCGGAAATCAGGGTCTGCTCCCGAAGCCCCTCCCCAGGTAAGCCGCTCCCCCCGGCCACCCTCCCACCCCCAGGCTCCTCTGCCCCCCGACCTGATGACCCTCCCATCCCTCCCCTGCTCTCCCTTCACCCACCGACCCTTTCTGCTTCCTAGCCTTCCACCCCAGCCCCCAGGACGGCCATCACCCTGAAGAAGATCGTGCCCCAGGCTGCAGAGGTGAGCCAGTGTCCACACCCCGCACCCAGGCTCTTCCCCGCAGAGCCCACTCCTCATTTTTCTGTTGTCTAGGCCACCTCCCCCGGAGCCCAGAAGTCCATCACAGTGAAGAAGATCGGGCCCCAGACCCCCGAGGTGAGCTTCGTTTCCTGTCCCTGCCTCCTTCCCTCAGCCTCACTTCTGCTCCCCAGGACTGACTCCCTGTCTCTTTTCTCTCTCAGGCTTTCCCCCCTGTAGCCAGAAAGCCCATCACAGTGAAGAAGCCGGTGGCCAGGACCACGGAGGTGAGCCCCCTGTCTCTGATCCGGGCCCTGCTCATCTCTTCCAGGCCGCAGCTCTGCCCTCATCCCCACTGGACAAGCCCCGTTCTCCATTCCCCTCGACCATAACGATAGGTGGTTACGTGGCACGATAAAGCTCTGGGTTGGAGTCCAGCCTCAGATACTTACTAGCTGTGTGACCCTAGGCGAATCACTTAAACTTTGTCTGCCTCAGTTTCTTCACCCGTAAAATGGGGATAATAACAGCAGTTACCTTGGTGCTATGACAAAGACAAAGTGACATCACGTTCAGAAAGTATCTCGCAAACCTTGAAACGCTGGCTGTAACTTAAGTCAGCGAGCTTTTGTTAAGTTGCATTCTAGCTGCTGGAGGGCATCCAAAGACCAGAACAGAGATGAGCTCTTGATCTCAACGCTCTTCCATTTTATTTGAGCTAAGTTCTTCTTTACAGGCTGTTTCTCCTGCAGCCCACGAAGCAGTCTCCTTAAAGGAGACTATGTCCCCGTCCCCAGAGGCGAGCCCCGACTCTCCCACCCCCACATCCCTGCAGCCATGGCCAGCTCCCACCTCCCAGGGCCACAAGTCTGCAGCCAAGAAGAACGTGTCGCCGTCTGCAGAGGTAAGGCTTGGGGAGGAAGAGTACTGGGTCTGAAGAGAGAAGCCCAGTCTGGGAAAATGACAGATTTACTACTTTGTCATGGTTTCTTTATATCTCAGAGAAAGTCCAGGGCAAGTGCTTTATGTTACGGAACTTCTGTCCAAGTCTCCTGTGTTCTAGCTAAACCAGATTCTTGTCTGGCCCCTACACTTTGCGTGTGCTCTCTTGCCTCCATCTCGGCCTTCCCAATGTTCTCTGTCTGGGATGCCTTCTCTCCCGTTCACCTTTAGCCTCACACAAATGCCGCCTACTCCAGGAAGCCTCTGATGTCGGTCAGAAGAGCCTCCACGTTTTTGTCTGACTTTTTGGTTGCATTTGTGATAGGTTCCGTTATCATCACCACGTTTGTGTCTCGTCCCACAGCTAGACTGTGAGTCCTATGAGGCCAGGAGCCAAGCTTCCCCTACAGACACTCATCAGCTATTCATAGAGTGTCCCATGTGGGACAGAAAGGGGAACTAGGGGCAGGGCCACCTGAGAGACAATTGTCAATTAACAAGCAAAGACTTGTTAAGCTCTGTTTTCCTGCACTTCTCCTCAGGGCACACGGCTAGGCCCTTTTCCCAAAGAGCTTGGTTTGTGAGGGAAAGGGTTAGGTACACAGGAGAGCTCTGGAGGATTGCCACAGGGAATCTGAGGGCAGGAGCAATCATTGTCACTTGAAGGGTGTGTTGAGAACGCGGCATCTGACCTGGGCCTTGCAGGGAAGGGGGACTTCCCCAACAACGGGCTGGTGGTCCACACTGAAGTTGGGCAGGCTGAGAACAGGAAGTAGGAGGGCTCCTATCCAGTTGGGCCAGAGGATGGACCACCTGGGAGAAGTAGGAGGAGATGGTGGCAGTTGAAGGTGGGTAGTAAAAGGTACAGATGCCGTGACTAACTACATGTATGTTATCTGGGGGGCAGCAGGGAGGAAGCGAAGGTTTATGAGTAGACTGGTAGAATCAGGGAAATGCAGCAGGCTTTTACGGAGGTAGAGACTGAGGCCCAGGCAGCCCCGGTGCAGAGGGGGATGGGTCACCTGGCCCCCTGCGAGGTGAGCTGCAGGGCCATCACGTAGTTATTCCTGCTTAGTTTTCCTGCACTTGGCTCTGCTCCGCGTCCTCTGTGATGGACTCCTGTCTCCAGGCTCTGTGCTCTCGCCCTGGCTCTCCTCTCTTCCTCCTACCTGCCCTAGGCCTTTTCCCAACCTCCCCTCTGAGATTTCATTCTGTTTACACTCTGACCATGTATGGGCGTAGTCATCAGCCTCGGAACGGGAAGAGTGCTGGTGTCGGGTGGGGGGCTGAGACACCCGCCTTGTATTCGGTGCAAGCAGCACATCCAGGCAGAGGGAGCCGGGATACATTCGGAAACAGGGACGTTTGGTGGTGGGTCCTCTATTCAGGTTTGACCACGGAAGCCAGGGTCACGGCGAGGGAAGAACCACGTGTGAGGATGAGTGGTGGGAGAACTAGGAGCTGATGTTGTCCCTGGAGCCGAGGGAGGGGAAGGGCCGCTGTCTGTAGAGCCCCCTCCCGTGCTTTTTCCTTTTCTTTCACCTTCGTCTCTGACTTCCCCCTACAGGTAGCAGTTGTGGAGAAGGAGAACCATCCCCCTGTACAGGAAAGCACCCCCCTCGATAAAGGCAGCTCTCCTGTCACCACAGGCCCCGCTCCGGAAGTGACCAGCGCAGTGCTAGGCCCTCTGACCCCTGACGCTGACACCAGGCCAGGTCTCCTGGATGCCAGAGACCTGGAGATGTCCAGGAAAGTCCGACGTTCCTACAGCCGCCTGGATGACCTGGGCTTGGGCTCCAGCTCCACCTCGACACCCAGCTACCGGCGCCGTTCCTTCTTTGGCTTCGAAATGCTGCTCTCGGGAGAGGAGCTGGAGAACATCTCCCCTGTGGTGGAGAAGGAGCCAAAAAGCCAAGCAGTCGCCCCTGCCACTGAGCCTTCGGGGCCAGACTTCACCCTGCCTGGCATCACCGTGACCAAGGAAAAGCGCCGGAAGAGGAGGGCACCTGAGATCTTGGTGAGCGTGCCGGCCCCCCTGGCCAGGAAGCAGTCCCCCATCTCCCTGGGTGGTCGTCAGGCCTTCTCTGGAGGCAGCTGCTGCTTCTCTGTGGAGCCAGGTCCAGACTTTGTCCATGTCACAGCTGCTCCTCCTCCTGCCTTCTCTGTCCCTTCTGTCAGCGCTCACAGAGGCTGGCGTCTCCACTCTTCTCACTATCCCGGATGCCCTCCTGGAGGGAGCGTCCACTTGGCCGGCGTCCTTAAAGTGTGGACTCAGCACTGACCCCCGGACTTGGGAGGAGTTCGGATCCGAGCAGAGGACAGTCAGAATCTCTCCTCCCTCATTCTGGATCATGAACCTCTCTGGGAGCAGCATTCTGGCTGCCACGTCTCCCCACTGAGCTCATGGTTCACCCAGCCCCAGATCTGACCCCAGTTGAGGTTTTACATTTTTGGATGACATTCATCTCATGCAGCCAGCCCGCGTGAGCCTTTGCAGATCCCACTTCTGGCATCTGTCCTGTTAGCCATTTCTCCCACTAACCCGTCTTCACATCTGCTACACCTGTTGGCTCTTGCTGATAAACATATGACTCGGAAGATGCCATCCTGAGATTGTCTTCTAGCAGATGACCCTTTGAGGATGAGGTGACTCTTGGTCATTGAGCCGGACCAGAATTCACCTAACTGTTGTTGTCCGGTCCCCATGAAAGACCTTCTCGTGCCCCTCTCTCGGCATTCTGCGCTTCAGGCCCTGACCTGATGCAGCAGCCTCGTCATTCTGGCAAGGGCAGAGAGCTCCATCCGGCGTGGCTTCTTGGTGAAGCCATGCCGGCTCTTTGTGGTCACTGCTTCCCTTTCCAAATGCCCTTGAACCATCCCTTTAATAATACATCCTAGCATTTTGTCAGGAAGGAAAGTCAAGCCTGTCTAGATATGGTTTGATGTAGAAAAATCACTGTGACCAGGCCGGGCCCCTGCGCCATTCTCTCCCTGCGGCCCCTGCCTCTCCCGAGAGGAAGGAAATGTGTCCTGTCACCCCCTTGCACCAGCCTCAGAGCCATCATGTTCTCCACGTCTTACGGCACTCTGGCCCATGGGTCTCAGTTTCACAGGGGGCAGGTGGGTGGTCCCGTTTCCATTCCCATAACCATTCTTGTTCTTTTCCATCCTGAAGGTCATTCTCTGTGGAGTCCAGTCTTCCCTCCTTTTATCATCAGACCACCCACCTAGGCCATGGTTCATCCCTTCCCTCTGGGGTTTCTCTCCCCTCCAGCCACCTCAGCTCATCTTGAGATATGGCTCTCTGGGCTCTTCTCTCGGGATGCTAGATCTCCGGTCCCTTTCCTGTCCATGTCTTTGAAACCTCAGCCAGTCAATGAGTTCTTAGGTAGCTCCCCCATATCTTCCTCGTTGGATTCGTGGGTGACATCCATCATTGACTTTGGATGACTGCCTTTGGGGAATTTGGTCCTTTCCTTGGAAGGGTGGCATCGGGGAACCTGGGTTCAGATCTTACCCTGCCTCTTGCCTGCCTGGCCTCAGTGTCCTTGTGTGCAAGTGACCTTGGAAGTGTCTTCTGGCTCAGCCTCTTGGATCCTGAAGGGAGTCTGGCTGTCGCGGCTCACACCCAGTCTTCCCACATCTCAGACTTGAAGGAGGAGGCACCAGCCACGAAGCAAGCTCTTGGGGGGGGGGGGGGCGGCATTCCTTCCCCTTCTCTGGTCAGAGCGGTTCTTGCATCGTTTCTGCTGCCCCTCGCAGACTGACGCGTGGTGCCCTGGCGCTCCTTCGTTTCCTTCTCTTGCCCTTGACCGCCTCCAAACACTCCCACCAGGCTCCCCTACCCCAGCCTCCTGTTTGTGGCTTCTGCTGGGCTGTACTCTCTGCATGGGGCACCAATGCCCTTTGCAGTGAGATTCTCCCTTCTCTTCTCCCATTGCCAGCAGTTACGTTCCACAGCGTCTCAGCGATCCCCCTCTTCACCGAGCTGATCGCTGTGGGTGGTGTCCAGAAGCTGAGGTCTCTGCTTTTCTGGATCGGGGCCCTCCCTGAAGTGCTGGAGGGCCCGGGCCACCACTCCAGTGTGGTGGGGCCCGTGCGTCCAGCCGGGGCTGGGTCGGGGGGCCTGTGCGTCCAGCCGGGGGCTGGGTAGGGGGGCTCACTTGGGTGCCCCCTGCTCTCGTCCCTGCAGAAATCAGAGCTGGATGAATGGGCGGCTGCCATGAACGCCCAGTTCGAGGCCGCCGAGAAGTTTGACCTCCTGGTGGAGTGAGGCAGATGAAGAGGGGATCGCTGGACTGGGCTGGACCGCCCCCTCCTCCCATACGCAGCGTTCGTCATTTCTTCGTCCCTGCTGGGAGCCTCGGCTGCCATCGGTAGCTGTCCCCTTTGTCCTTGGAGATGCGCTCCTTCTCTGGGGGGCTGGCACTTGCCCTTTGTGCCGTCCCTCTACCTCGTGGACGCTGGTGGGGGCATTGCTGAGAACTGCCTCGTTACTGCCCGCTTTTCTTAGCTCCCCGTCCAGGAGCTGCCCTGTAGACAGCACTTGGGTTCATCCCGCTGTGTCCTGCGGTGCTTCGTTTCCCCTTTCCCAGGTTTTAATCAGGAAGAATAAAGGTGGCAGTTGGAACCCATGGAAATGTTAGGAAGCAGGCTGTCTGGGAAGAGAGCTGGCTGTGGGGGGAGCAGGGCCCTACCGCTGGCGCGTCATCGTTCGGCATCTCCTTCCCTACTCTCGTCCACACCGGTTTTCCTGGGGGTGGGGAAGGCCTTGCCGTTGCTCCTGGGAGGTAGGAACCTAGCAGATTGGCTTCAGCCTGAGCTCCCTCCCCCAGGGCACCCGGGCTGCTGAGGTCTGCAGGCACCCTCTTTGTGAGGGTGCGGCTTTGTGCTCCCCCAGAGGCCCAGCCCTTGCTAGTTCCTTCTGGAGAGGCAGTTGGTAAACTGATGGGACAGAATTGGGTCAAGGTGAATCACCCCCTCTCAGATGACCTTCCCAGAGGAAGGGACACACGACTGGATGGCCAGCTCCCAGGCCACAGCTGTACACCCCAGAAACACAAGGGAGACTGCCAAGCTTCCTGGCCTGTGGTCTGTCTGGTGCCCAACGGGGTGAAAGTTCTCCAGCTGACTCCCAGGTTGCAATGCCCAGTGACCTTACTGCAGGCTCTGCCTAAGCCAGTGGGGTCAAACAAATGGAAAGAGGCCCAAATGAATGTTGTTGATGTTATATTTTGTTAACTATTTCTCAATTACATTTTTAAATTTTATTTTTTTATTAATTTATTTTGATTTATCAACAATCACTTCCACATGGTTTTGAGTTTAAAATTTTTCTCCTCCTTCCTCCCTCCCTCCCTCCATGCACAATCTGATAGAGGCTCTACATTTACATTCCTATTAAACATATTTTCACATTACTGATGTTGTAAGTAAGAATTAGAATCAATAAGAGGAACCACAAGAAAGAGGAAACAAAACAGAAGGAAAAAAAATAGCAAATGGTATGCTTCGATCTGCATTGAAACTCCATAGTTCTTTCTTGGGATGTGGAGAGCATTTTCCATCTTGAGACCTTTGGAATTGTCTTAGATCCCTACATTGCTGAGAAGGGCTAAGTCTAACAAAGTTAGTCATTGCACAATGTGGCTGTTACCGTGTACAACATTCTCCTGCAGTGAGAACTACTTCACTCAGCATCAGACCACGCAAGTCTTTCCAGGTTTTTCTGAAATCTACAGCTCATTTCTCATAGCACAATAGGACTCCATCACATTCATCTACCACAGTTTGTTCAGCCATTCCCCAATGGTTGGGCATCCTCTCAGTGTCCAATTCTTGGCCACCACAAAAAGAGCTGCTGTGAACATTTTTGTATGTGTGGGTCCTTTCGCCATTTGTATGATCTCTTTGGGATACAGCCCTAGAAGTGCTATTGCTGGGTCAAAGGGTAAGCACATTTTTATAGCCCTTTGGGCAGAGTTCCCAATTACTCTCCAGGACGGTTGGATCAGTTCACAACTCCACCAACACCATTAGTGTTCTGATTGTCCTGCATCTCCAACATTGATCATTTTCTTTTGTCATTTTGGCCAATCTCAATTACATTTTAATCTGGTTTATGCACACACAGTTTCTTGACCCAAAGTATGACATCTCTGGCCAAAATCCAGCTTCAGACCAAGGGAAGGATGCCCTGAGGTTGGGTTAGGGGACAAGGCTGGACTGCAGCACTGCTTCCCAGGACAGCCCGAGGCACTGAGGCTGAGTTTCTAGCTGGCCCATAGGCCCGGCTCATCTGGTCATTCTCTCCTAGCCTCTGGCTGTGTGAGGCTTGGCATGCACAAGTCTTTATGAAAGCCGTGTCTGGGCCCCAGCCCCCGGCTGAGCCTCAGCTGCAGCTTCCCCCCGACCCTCTCTAGCAGTGCAAAAACGCTCATTTAGCTTGGGGTTCAGTAAGGCCAGCCTCCACGTGCACCTTGGCAGGTGATGAAGTATACACAAAGGCTTGGGATTGGGAGAGACCGAGGAGCTGGGACCCAGGTCATACGTCACTGGCTCACAGATGGAACCGTTGAACACAGAGATGCAAACCCTGAGCGCCCGGGCCACAGGCTGCGAGCGTCTTTTAGAGAGTGCCCAGCGATAAGAAAGGCTTTCCCTCTTCCCCAGCAGGGGCCCACTGTTGGCCGAAGGTGGAGGTTTTGTTCTACAAGCTGATTAAACTGCTTACTTCACTTCTGCTTTCATGGAGGAGCCTAGGCTCATGCGCCTGCTGAAGTCAGTTCAATATGGCGAGCGACTCAACAAAGGGTAGTAGCTACCGTCGACTGACAGGCTTTTCCGGCATAGTGCCTGCCCCCAAGCAGCTTACGTTCCACTGGAGGGCAGGGGTGGGGGAGCAGTGCTGGCGGCTGCAGGATGAGAAGACCTCAGAAAAAAGACAGCTGAGCTTTGGAGGGAGCTAGAGGTCTTAAGGAGTGAGGAGCGTGAGGCCCAGGTAGGGAGGACGCAGGCCTGCAGACAAGGAGTGTTGGGTGTGAGTCTGGCCGCCCTGAGGAGATAAGTATAAACATGAGGGCCAGACCAGCTGTGGAAGGCCTTAAGTGCCCAGGGCCCCTCTGACCTTGAAGGTCACTGGGAGCCAGTGAAGACTGTTGAGTGAGGGAGTGACACCTGGTACAAAGTCATGGAAGACACGGGCCATGGCCCGTGAGTTAATAAGCATTTATTAAGCACCTGGTATATGCCAGGCCGCTCTCCAGAAGCCATCTCAGAGCTTCCCTGGTCCTCTGTGAGAGTGGAGCAAGGCTCACCAGACTCTTAAAGAGTCAGGAGCTGAATGGGAAGATCAGGCAGCCAACGTGAGCCTTTGCTCCAAGGTCAGAAGGCGAGGATGGAGGCCGGCCCAGCAGCCCTCAGTAGATGTCAGCGGAGGTATTGACATAACCAAGCCTATTCCCCACTCTGGCAAGCGTTCAAGAGAACATTGACAAGGCTGCTCTCCTCTGCCAGCCGGTGGAGCCAGGGGAGGTTGGAGCTCAGAGGACGACCGCCTCGGCCGTCCACACTTGGCATGAGGCAGAGACCGGGGTCCTGGGCCAGAGGGCCTCCGGGAATGGCTGAGGGCAAGCTAGAGGTCCTGGAGAAGTTCTTTCAGCCTCCTTGGGCCTGGGAACAGGCGTCCTCATGGAGCTCAGCGTCCCCCTCCCCCGCCTCCTCAGGCCACCTCCCCCAGCTGGGCAGGGGGCCGGTGATCGGCGGCCGGGGCCCGGGGGAGAGGCTGAGGTTTTCCGCCTTCCTAGATGAGGTGACACAGAGGGTGCTGAGTCCTGCCCAGCTCCGGGCTCTGGGATGGAGGGGTGCCCTGGACCAACGTAGACACTCTCCTCCCCCAGGAAGCCAGGTAAGAGAAGGGGAAGGGAAAGAACCTTGCCTCCACCCCCAGCCCCCCTGCTCCAACCCCTGTTTGTCTCCTAGCTGGTGTTTCCCGAGGACCAGCTCTCTGAGACACAGACACAGACGCAGCCAGAGTCAGTGGAGCCCCGAGGGTGAGTGAAGGGGTGGGAGCCCCGAAGCTGAGGCCAGCTCCAGCTCTTCCTTGGTCTCTTTCCCAGGCTCCTCCTTCCACCACCACCCCTCCAATCTGATCCTGCCCTCTCCCTGCAGAAGTCCACTTCATTCATTCATTCATTCATTCATTCATTCATTCAACAAACATTTACTGAGCACATTCCACGTGCAGAGCCCTGTCCTGAGTTTGGAGGGGACCCAGTTCATAGTCTGCTAGACTGGGACACAAATAGGGCTAACTCTGAGATGTGCTAAGTGAGGCAGGGGAGGGCAAACCTCAGTGCTGTGTGAGGGCTTTACTGATGGGGGAATCACAGAACGCTTCCTGGAGTGGTCCACGTTTTATTTCATTAGAACTCCATGCCCCTAGCCTTCCCTCAGTTCTCCTGTCTCCCCTCAGGGGCTCCTTGGACACAAGATCTACAGGGGAAGATGGAGATGGGGACCCCAAGTTCGACCTGGAGCAGGTGTGGGAGGAGCTGATGACCTTGAAGGAACAGTTCCTGAGGTGAGGCAGGGGCTGGAGAAATTGGGGGTCCTCCCAGTCCCCCAGCTGAGTCCATTACTCAGCTATTGGGAAGTAGCCTGGGGTGGGGGAGCCCTGGATTAAGCACCAGAAGTCCTCTGAGCAGGAGTGTGACCCTAGAAGCAGTGCTGAAGGATGGGGAAGTCAAAAGCCCTGAGTTCGAAGCTTGGCTCTGTGTGATGGTGGCAAATCCCTTTCTGTCTCTAGGCCATGGGTTGGGTTTGGTTTTATTATTTGTGAAATGAAAGATTTCGACTCTAAGGTCTCTTCTGGCTCCAAATCCCACAGTCCTTGTGTGGGCCTCAGTTTCCCCATCCCAGGTATAAAAAGGGACTTACCTTCCAGAGCTGGGAGAAAAGGGCCCTTAGCAAGAAGCACAGCCGTCTTCTTGGCTCTCTACCCCCCAAGTTTTCATGGCATCCCCAAGCGTGGGGGGGGGCTGCCCCCCTGGGCACATCCGGCCTCCTGCTATAGGCCAGCTGCGCCCCTTCGCTTCAGGGCTTCAGGGGAGACCGGGGGGGGGGATCCGGTTGAGAGGTCAGCCGGCTGGCCAAGGGCTTCAGCCAAAGAAGAGAAGCCTGGGGGCTGGGAGGACGGAAGGGGCATGTGGTGTCAGGTCAGAAGGGAGCAGGCAGTCTGGGGAGCTGGGAGATCCCCGAAGGAGCACTCCTTGGGGACGTTCCACTGTGGAGCCTTCCTTCCCCAAACAGTCAGTATCCAAGGTCCAGCTGCACTCGGACAGCCTGGTTCACAGACCGCAGAGCTGTCCAGGAGTGTCTGTGGGCAAGGTGGGCTCTGAAGCGCTTCTTCTCTCCCCACCCCAGGCTGCAGGAGGACCTGGCCAGCACCCGCAGGGCCCACCAAGTGCTGGAGGAGAAGCTGCAAAGCCTGGTGTGTCTCGGGGCTGGGGCCGGTCCTGAGGAGGGCAGAGGTGGGGGGGCAGCTAGCCCCAGCTCCCATTCCAGGCTCATGCCCTGTCTCCTTCTACTCCAGGTGTCTAGGTTGGCCTCCAGCCCCCCGGGACCCCCTGTGTTCCTTCTCCTGAACGAGGCTCCCAGCTGCTCCTTGGACTCCTCCATGCCCTGGGCGAGCCCAGAGTTGAGGGAGGGGGGGTAGTGTGGGGGTTCTGGGTTCAACCATGGGGGAAGATCTCCATCCCCGTGAGGGGACTGCACCTCAGGCTCCCCTGCTCCACCCTTCTTAATGTCAGCAATAAAGCCCTAGCCACCCCCACACCTGCTGTGTGTGTGTATCAGAAGGTAAGGGGTGCCTTGTACAGAGGGGTCAGCCCCACCCATCCTGCAGAGATGGTTCAAGGGCAGGAGAGCCCAGTGAGATGGAAGAGATAAGCACCTGGGAGAGGCTGGCTCCCCTCTGGAAGAGATAAGGCTCTGTCTCATCCCAGCAGACAAAGAAGTGATTCATAGTCTAAAGAATGAAGTGCCTCCGAGCCTCTGCCCCCAGCTCCTGGGATTTGGGGGCTCCCCTTGGCAGCAGAAAGAGTCGGCCCACTTCTGACCCTACCTGTGTGGGGGTGGGAGAATCACTTCCTCTCTCTGGGCCTCGGTTTCCCCATCTGTAAAACAAAGGGGTGGGAGGTCTCTTCCAGCTGCTGCTCGGTGGTCCTGTCATTGCTTTGGTCCAGGGCAGCCATTTAGAGCTCTGGCTGGGCCTTAGGGGGTCAGGCCACCAGGCTGTCCAGAGGAGGAGGACTCATCTCTCAAGACCTGACCTTGGCCAGCCTTAAAGTGGAGGAAAAGGCCTGGCCAGGTGGGGGTGCTGTGGGTGTGCAGGGAGGAGGGGAGGAAGGTGCTTTGTCTGGGGGAGGGGGAGGGAATGAGGCCTTCATCCACTGGCAGTTGCTTCCTTAGGTGGAAGGCCCTTTGTGTTACAGAAACTGAGGGGAAGGACTCTTCCAAGGTCACACGTCCTGTCCTCTGACTCCAAACCCCACCCCACGCTGCCTGGGCCTATGCAGGACCAACCACTTCCTCCCTTACCCCCTCCCCGTTTGGAAAATGTCCCCTGGGATGAGGGGTGCAGGCTGTGGCCAGAGAAGGGGAGGCAAGTTGACATTACAGGAACACTTTGCCAACCTACGCACACTGAAGTGGGAGCTGTGGCCTGGGCTCAGCCCAGAGGAGCCCAGCATTTGACGAGACCACACACCAGGAGCCCCAGAGCAACAAGAGGGCAGACACGGGCATGGGGGAGTGAGACCCATTTTCCAGCTCTGTCCCTCCCTACCTCTGGGACCGTGGCAGACCATCTTCAATGCACGATACCTCAGTTTCTCCCTTTGTGAAATGGTGAGGTGAGGGTGGGTTCTTCAGGTGAGAAGTGGGGGACACTGGGTTCACAGGGTGGGGGACTGGGACAGGTAGCTGCATTTTTCCTATCTCTACCCTTAGTCTAGGAAATTATGGAATTTAAGAGTAGTATTTATCAAGAAGCACCTACTGTTTTCAAGGGGCCATACTGAGCCTTGAGGCTGTAAAGATGAAAAACTACCTGGAGAAACTTTATATTTGGAGGATTGGTGGTGTGAATACAAAGAAGCGTATAGCACCTGGAGACACACAGTCTCCCCCCCCACACACACACACAGTAAGTCTACCTACAAGGCCACCCCAGGTTCAAGGTGTTCTGAGAGTCTGGATCCACCAAAAACCATTGCTCATGAGCCCCCACTGATGGGTTCTCCCTTGTTTGTCAGCCAGGGGACACAATTCATTCTAAGCAAAGGATCACAGACTCAGAGCTGGAAGGGGCTGAGGAGGCCCTCTGGTCTACCTCCCTTCTTGGACAGATAAGGAAAGTGAGGCCCAGCAAGACCGTTCCACACTGACCTCCCTTATGAATTCCCTACTAGCAAGAGTGATGGAGGCAAAAGAGAGAAGCAGGCACAGTGCTCGAGGACAAAGGAGGGGCATGAAGACACTTGAAGCTACAGCCATCAGGAAGACCTCATGGAGAAGCTGGCACCTGAGCTGGGCCTCGAAAGACAAGAAGGATTTTAGCAGGCAGAGAGAGGGGAGGGAGGGCATTCCAGGCATTAGGGAAACCCTGTGCAAAGCTACAGAGATGGGAAATGGGAGGTTGAGTTTAGGAACAGCCAAGAAGTCAGCTTGGCTGGAATGTAGGTTGTCTGAAGAGGAGGAACAGAAAATATCTGGAAAGTGGACAGGACTCAGACTGTTAGGGAACGTGTTTGATTCTGTCCTAGAGGCAACGGGGAGCCACTCAAGGTGGCACAGTGGACTAAGCTCCGAGCCTGTAGTCAGGAAGATCTGACTTTCAGACACTGTCTGCCTCAGTTTCCTCCTCTCTAAAATGGGGGTAGAGTGGCTAGGTGGTGCAATGGACAGAGCACCAGTCCCAGAGTCAGGAAGACTCATCTCCTTGAGTTCAAATCCGGCCTCAGACACTGACTAGCTGCATGACCCTGGGTAAGTCACTTAACTGTGTGCTTTAGTTTCCTTATCTGTAAAATGAGCTGGAGAAAAAAATGGCAAACCGGTCCAGTATCTTTGCCAAGAAAAGCCCAAATGGGGTTACCGAGAGTCAGATATGAACAAAAATAACAAAATGGGGGTAATATCACCTACCTCACAGGGCTGTTGTGAGGATCAAATAAGATAATAGCTGGAAAGCGCTTGGCACACAGTAGGCTCTTAATCCTTCTTATTCCCTCCCTTCTTCCCTGGAAAGTTCTTGAGCAGGGCAATGTCCCTAGAGTGGAGCCTTAATAAGGTTATTTTGGCAGCTGGACAGAGCAGGGAGAAAGGCTGGAGCCCAGCCTCCAACTGGATGGTTGTCCACAGGAGGTGATGAGCTGGGGGTGTCAAGATGAGAGCTACTGTGGAAGCAAATTAACCCACTGGGAGAAGCGCTGAATGGTCGAGGTTGACTGGAGCCGCAAAGCTGGCAGATTCAAAGGACAGATGGGTCTCTCCCCAGCAAGGTTCCCCCTATATGGGGAAAGCTGGTTCCCTGGAGTCATGGCACCCCCTATTTCTCTCCACCCCAGGCAGGTGCAAAGTGCAGGTCCCCCAGGGTAATGGTTAACCAGGGACATGGACACCCCATCTATAAGAAGTCTCCAGCTTGGAGTGGGGGGACTTTCCTTGTACCATGCAGTGGTGGAAAGTGATCCTGAGCTTGGTGGGGCTCGCTGCCCTCTTCAGTTTGGGCATCATCCTGGGACACTTCGCCATTCCCAGGAAGGCTGACCAGCCTGACTCGACTGGCCCAGTCAGTGCCTCCCAGGACCTGGATCAGGAACTGCTGAAGGCTGTCGTGGGTCAACTGGATGCCAGCAGAATCCGGGAGAACCTCAGGTGAGCACCTCCACATTGACCCAGGCCCCACCTCTCCACCAAGGTGTTCTGACACTGACCGAGGCCCCCTTCCTACCCACAATGTCCTCACGATGACTCAGGCCCGATGCCACCCCTGCCCCCATGTCTCCCACACTGACCCAGTCTCATCTCTCCTCCCGGCAGGGAGCTGTCCTTGGAGCCCCATATGGCCACCACCTTAAGGGATGAAGATCTCGTCCAGCTCCTTCTGCAGAGATGGCAGAACCCTGAGTCGGGGCTGGACGCTGCTGAGGAAGGGATATACGAGGTGCTACTGTCCTTGCCTCATCGCGAGCAGCCCAATACGGTCCGAGTGGGTAAGGCTGGGTTCTGCCAGTATGGTGATCACAAGCAGCGGGGTGGCAGCAATGTGTCTCACCTCCCCAGAGGGTGAGGGGGCAGGCGTGGCCTGGCTCCAGTGGGGGCAGTGGTCTGTTGCACCGAGAATACTGGATATGGGGTCAGAGGTTAAGTGCTGCCTCAGACCCTCTCTTGCTGTGACCCTGGGTTTTCGTCTTCCCTTTTCCCCTCAGTGAGTCCCGATGGAACCACTCTCTTCACTGCCCAGCACAGTGAGGAAAACCTTACTGGAGAGCAAGGACACCCAGAGGTGGTGCAACCCTATGCTGCCTATGCCCCAGCAGGGACCCCTCAGGTATGCACCTTCCACTTCCCATAAGGGAACTGGGCAGGTCTCTCCCTGGATTTGGAGTTAGGAGACCAGGCAGAATCTTGGCCACTGACCAGCTGGCCAAGTCCCTTCCCTTCTGGGGGGTCTCTATCTCCCACTCTGTAAAGGAGGTGCTGCAGTTAGAAGCTTGGAGGGCTCACAGAACTGCACACTGCTCTTCCTGCCGGAACCCCCCCACCTCGTCTCCCATCTCTCCCAGACTCTCCTCTAATTTCTTTCCTCCCTCACTCAATAGCATTTTATATTTTTCCAACATTCACTTTTATAAGATTTTGAGTTCCCCATGTTTTCCTCCCTCCCCAACATGGCACGTAAGCTGATAAAGGCTCTGCATCGTCCAATCCTCTTGGACATATTTCCACATCAGTCTTGCTGTGAAAGAACCGTCTCCTCTCTGATTTCTTGTTCCTTGGGCTCAGGGTCTTCTGGTCTACGCCAACACGGGCTCGGAGAGTGATTATGCCTACCTGAAGGACCAGGGCATCAACCTCACTGGCACCATAGCCCTGACCCGCTACGGTGGGGTGGGGCGAGGAGCCAAGGTGAGCACGCATCAGATGCCTGGAGGGAGGGAACAGAAGCTGGACCACAGAGAACAGAGGGAACAGGAAGGACAGTAGGGGTATGACATGGAAGTCAGGAGACTTCTTTTAACTACAGGCTGGGTCCAAATCTGGGCTCTGCCATTAAATGCCGCTGAGTCCTTCGCCCACTGGGGGAGGTATACCGCCTTTCAGGCCAGCCGGGCATGAGGCAACCTTCTTGGACCCCTCTCTGGGCTTGTTTTCCCACCTGTAACACGAGGGCGTTGACATGATCTCTGACATTATTTCCAGGTTTGAATTCTATGATCTGAATGCTTTGTCTCCTTCCCAGTAATCTCAGTAGACCTGGTACTCGCTCCCAGGTCCTGACAGGGGCCTGGGGATGTTAACTGCAGTTGGGCACCAGGCTTTCTGTATGACAGGGTCGACTCGGTGGAATTGGGACTCCATTTATGAGATTAGTGAACCTTATTGGTGTCCCCTGACCCCAGAGCCAGAGGGTAGGGAGGGAAGGAGCCCAGAGCCAGAAGGCCGCCCCTGTCCTCTGTCCCTTGCAGGCTGTGAATGGAGCCAAACATAGAGTGATTGGGCTTCTGGTCTACACTGACCCCGGGGACATCAATGACAACCTGAGATTCCCCAATGAGACTTTTCCCCACTCCTGGGCACTGCCTCCTTCAGGGGTGGAACGTGGTTCTTATTATGAGCATTTTGGGGACCCCAAAACACCCTACTTTCCTGCTACCCCTTCTGCCTTCCGCCTGGAGAATGCTGACATCCAGGGTTTCCCCCCAATTCCCACCCAGCCTATTAGCTTTGAGGATGCCCAGCTACTGCTCTGGTGAGTTTCCCTTCCCATCCAGTTTTTTTAGGGTGGTGGTGGGGAGGCATGGTACCTTCCTTTTCACCCCCAGGGAGTACCATCTTTCCTCCTCAGGGCCCCAGCCCCCTTGGCCAGGCTGTGACACGAGAAGGGCTTCTTGGGCCTGTCCCTTCCCCTCCCCCAGGTCTCTCCACCTGTAAAACGAGGGAGTTGGAGTATTCTCTCAGGGTACTTCCAGGTTTGACTTCTATGACCCTAACCCTTTGTCTCCTTCCCAGTAACCTCAAAGGGCTCATAGCCCCTGATTCCTGGCAGGGGGCCCTGGGATGTGACTACAGCCTGGGACCAGGTTTCCTGGACAACGGGAATTTTTTCCAGGACAGGTGAAGACATCCCTTTATTCCCGAGGGTACCCACCCCCTCCCTGTGGTGCCTTTGGCCCCTCTTCCCTCCTCCCCAGAATCCCAGAGCTGGAATGGATCCCTGGGGCATCTAGTCCCTCCTCCCAGTCAGTGCAGGGATGGCCTCTAGGGAGCAACCAGGGCCTGTCCAGCCTCTGCTGAGCCCTCTCTCTTGCTACCCCTCGCCCCTTATTTCTCTACTTTTCATTGGCCATCTCTTCACCTCTCTGCACCCCTCTCTCTCTCCCCCAAAGTGAGGTGAATGTCACTGTTCACAACCAGCTGGAACTCAGGAACTCCTCCAACGTCCTGGGAATCATCCGGGGGGCCGTGGAGCCTGGTGAGGAAGCCCCTCGGTCAACCTGCCACCCCGTGCCCAGCCGCCCCTTCTGACCCTCTGCTCCACCAAGCCTGCCCCTCCCCATATCTGATCCTCTTCCCTCCTGTGCCCCAGACCGCTATGTTCTGTACGGGAATTATCGGGACAGCTGGGTCCATGGGGCTGTTGACCCCAGCAGTAGCACCGCTGTGCTCTTGGAGATCTCCAGGGTGCTGGGGACCCTGGTGAAGGCTGGTGAGGCTGCGACGCCCCTCCCCCCAGGGCCCCCCAAGCTCCCTTCCCGTGACGCAGGGCTCTCCTCCTCGCTTCCTCCCACCCCACTGCCCAAGTCCACATTCACTTCCCTCCTCCCAACCTTACAGCACGGGCACAGACCATCAAGGCCGCAGTGACATGAGGGGCTGGGTGGGATTGGGGGCCTCGGAGGTCCTAGTGGTTCTCAATCTGAGGATGGGCTGATGAACTCGATTCTCCCAACACAGACCATGGCTCCCCCTTCCTTGTCCCGCCAGTGCACCACCCTCCTGGAACCCAAACAGCTCTGTCTTCCGACTCTTGTCTCCTCCAGGAAAGTGGCGACCCCGCCGGTCAATTGTGTTTGGAAGCTGGGGGGCTGAAGAGTTTGGCCTCATAGGCTCCACTGAGTTCACAGAAGTGAGTGACCGCACAGGTGGGGCAGGTGGGAGGGTGGGGGGGAGGTTGACCTGCTAACCTTTGGCCTCTGACCCCCAGGAGTTCTTCACCAAGCTGCAGGAGCGGGCAGTGGCTTATATCAATGTGGACATCGCTGTATTTGGTAAGGTAAAGGTTGAGGCCAAGAAACCTGGGGGTTCTGTGAGTTGGGGTCCTAGGGTGAGATTGATGGGCCAGGACCCCAGGGCTCTGTGCACAGAAGACGGAGACTGACTCATGTTCGTTCCTCCTTTGTCAGCCAATGCTACCCTGAGGGTACAGGGGACCCCCCCTGCCCAGAGTGTTATCTTCACTGCAGCAAAACAGGTGCAAGGAGAGAGGGAGGGAGAGGGATGCGGGGGAGAGTCCTCCAGAGAGTCTGGGTGGGAAGGGGGGGGCAAGTGGCCGCCTTGCTTACTCCATGCCCACCTGGCCAGGTCCCAGCACCAGGGAAGAGTGGGCTGACAGTTTATGACAATTGGCTCCAATATAACAATCGAAGCAGCCCAGTTCACGGCATCATACCCAGGTGAGGAAGAGCCTGGGATCTGAGGAGACCATTGGGCCAAACAGTCAGCAAACATGTACTAAGCATCTGTCTACTACACTCCAGACACTGTGCCAGGTGTTGGGGCTGCTGCTCCTAACCTCAGTGAGCTTATATTCTACTGGGGAGCACAAAATCTGCATACAGTAAATAAACACAAACTTAGGAGCTGCCCTACCCCTGCAGCCTGGGCTCCTTGGCCTCCGGCAGTGACTATGCCGCCTTCATCCACTTCCTGGGAATCACCTCCATGGACACTGCCTACACCTATGACCCGGTGAGTGAGTCTCTGGGGCCTTGTCCCAGGGCACACACATGGGGAGGGGCCCCTAGCCCCAGGGCCCTATCTCCCCTGCCCTCTTCTCCTAAGACCCTTCCCCTGGTGTGTCTACTTGAGGGCCCCCAAAGCTGGGAGAGCCTCTTGCACCATCCCTTGCTTAGACGTTGGCCACCGGACCAGGAGCGGGGCCTATGTGTCCTTGGAGGGCCTGAGGGTCCTCATACCGGCTCAAGGGCTTGGCGTTCCCTTCTCCTGGCTCAGGCCTCCCCAGCGCCCCCTGCAGGAAACTCCCTGCACTGAGACACTGTGGCCGAACCGAACCCCTCGCTCCCCCAGAGCAAAACTTCAGCCCGGACCTACCCCACCTACCCCACTGCCTTCAACACCTTCCAGTATGTGGAGACGTTTCTTGACCCTGGTGAGTAAGAGGAGCAGGGAAGCGGGCGGGGAGTCGGGAAGCTGGGCCGATCCTACCAGGTGCCTCTTTCTGCACAGGCTTCACCAGCCACCATGCAGTGGCCCAGACAGTTGTCACCGTCCTGCTGCATTTCAGTGACAGCCTTCTGCTGCCCCTCAATGTCAGTGACTACAGCGAGACCCTCTGGAGCTTCCTCCAGGGTGCCCAGGATGAGCTGGGGCCCCTGCTGGGACAGCAAAGCATCGATCTGGGTACTGTCCACAGTGCAGCACTGGGTGCCTGGGCTGTGCCCTCCCTGGGCTGAGCTGTGGCCTCTCCCCCCCTCTTGCCACAGGGCCTCTGGTGTCAGCTGTTGAGAGGTTTGAACAGGCAGCAGCTGCCCTGGATCAGCGCATTGAAACCCTCAAGGAGAACCTGTCTGAGTGAGTCCCTGGATCCAAGGAAGGAGAGGGGCTCTCAGCCAGGGCCCCGGGAGGGAGCCGAGGGAGTCCACACTCCAGCTCCAAAGCTCTCCCAGCCCCCAGTGCCTCTAGGATCCGACCCAGGCTCTTCTCCTGGGGTTTAAAGCCCTTCCCGGTCTGGGGCCAGCCGACCTTTTTATTCCCCTTCGCAAACTTAACATTTCGGCCTGTTTGCCATTCCCTGAACATGCCGCTCACTATGTCGCCCACCTTCCTGCCTTGGCTGTCCACAAGCACTTTTAGCAACAGCTCACCACGTTCCAGGCACTGTGCTAAGTCCCAGGGAACACAGACAAAATCATGGTCCCTGCCCTCACAGAGTTCATGGTCCAATGGGAGAGACAACATGCCAACAATGATATACCTGAGGCATACGTTGTTCCTGTTCAGTCACATCTGACTCTTCATGACCCCTTTTGGGGTTTTCTTGGCAGAGATACTGGAGTGGTTTGCCATTCCCTTCTCCAGCTCATTTTACAGATGAGGAAACTGAGGCAGTGGGTTAAGTGACTTGCCCAGGGTCACACAGCTAGGAAGTGTCTAAGGCTGGATTTGAACTCAGGGAGATGAGTCTGCCTGACTCCAGGTCCAGGACTCTATCCACTGAGCCACCTAAGATATAGAGATATAGATAATATACACACATATATTTATATGTGGCATATATATATATATATATATATATATATATACAGTATAAATGGGGAGTATTCTCAAGGGAAGGTCCTCACTGTTTGGGGGGCATGGGTAGACAGTGGCATCCGAGCCACAGATGGAGTTAGGAGGGATGGCATTTTCAGCATGGAGTCAGGAGTCAGGCTGGGGAGAGGAACAGAAAGGCCAGTGTTGCTGGATAACAGAAAGTTGGGGGGAGGGGAAGGAGGGTGCTGGCTAGGAAGGGCTTGGAGTACCAGAGGATTCTGTATTTCACCCTGGAGGTGAACGGGGGTGGAGGCAGCAAGCAGCAGCGCGCGCGCGCGCGTGTGTGCGTGTGTGTGTGTGTGTGTGTGTGTGTGTGTGTGTGTGTGTGTGTGTGACAGACAGATGGACATGGTTGGACCTGCATTTTAGGAAGGGGAGGGGAAGAAGACGAGCTCAGGCTGGGACACTGTTGAGTCTGAGATGTCTACAGGAAAGCCAACAGGCAGCTGGGCTAGCTGGAGGTCAGGAGAGCAGCTGGAATTGACGGCAGACTGTCTGTCCCAGGCCTGCCCCTCTGGTGTCTCATCCTGTGTGCCCCGCCCCCCTCCTTGGAGGCATCCTTCCAAGCTCAGCTGAGGGCAGCAACCTCGAGGCCTTTCCTGAAGGCACTGGACGTGCCTTCATCACTCTCCTTGTCTCCCCCATAAGCACGCTGAGGGCAGGACCTGTTCACTGTCCCATTTGTATCTCCAGGGTCTAGTACGTGGCCTGGCACATACTTGGGGCTTAATATAAGTTTGCTAACTTGAATGGGGGGTGGGGGGCAGTTAGGTTAGTGCCAAGAAAATAAATTCAAATCCAGCCTCAGACATTTGTTAGCTGTGTGACCCTGGACAAGTTACTCAAACCTGTTTGTCTCAGTTTCCTCATCTTATCTCTAGGGCTCTGCACAAGCCTGGAATAGAAGCGCTTAATAAATGCTAGGGAAATGACTAATTAGGGCCAGCCAGGTGCCTCCACAGTGCAGAAGGCCGGGCCTGGAGTTAAGAA
The DNA here is from genome assembly GCF_003287225.1 of Phascolarctos cinereus. Taxonomy (NCBI): domain Eukaryota; kingdom Metazoa; phylum Chordata; class Mammalia; order Diprotodontia; family Phascolarctidae; genus Phascolarctos; species Phascolarctos cinereus. The sequence continues at coordinate 255,835,038 of NW_027556402.1, read as the reverse complement.
GACTCATCTCCCAGAGTTCAAATCTAGCCTCCGACACTTACTAGCTGTATGACCCTGGGCAAGTCACTTCACCATGTGTGCCTCAGTTTCCTCATCTGTAAAATGAGCTGGAGAAGAGAACAGCAAACTACTCCGGTATCTTTGCCAAGAAAATACCAAATGGCATTGGGGTCATGAAGAGTCAGACAGGACTGAACAACCTGAATAGAGTCTACTCTGACTACCCCCCCTTTCTGTCCCAGCCCCCTAAAGGTACGGATGGTGAATGACCAGCTCATGCTCCTGGAACGAGCCTTCCTGAACACTCATGCCTTCCCCGAAGAATACTACTACAGGTGATAAAGCCCTGACCTTTGGCCCTGGTATACCCCACACCCCATTCCTACTAGTGGCCTTGGCCCCACCTAGCCTCCAAGGCTAATGCTTTCTCTGGGGGAGCTACAAAGTCAACGCTAGCCTGGAAGGCCAGGAAGGCCCAAAAGCAGCACCAGGCTGCCCAAGCCTTCTGGGTTCAACTTGCACCTGCTCTGAACCCCAACTTCTTCCCACCCCCAAACTTTACAGCCTCCTCCTCTCTCCCTACAGTCACGTGCTCTGGGCCCCTTGAACGTCCAACGTGATGACATTCCCCGGCCTGGCCAATGCCTATGACGAGGCCGTAAAGACACCAAACGACCCCAGCACCTGGGCCAAGGTCAAGAAGCAGCTCAGCATTGCCGTGATGGCCGTGGAAGGTGCAGCAGCCACCCTGGAGCCTGTGGCCGACTTCTGACCCAGCCTCCCCGCAAATACCCCCCCCGTGTCTGTGACTGCTCCTTCCGAGATCCCCTCACCCCATCTGTGACAGCTTCCCCTGAGATTCCCTCACCCCATGTCTGTGACTGTTTCCTTCCCCTATGATCTTTTCTCTGGCAAGCCTAACTGTGCAAAAAGACTGAAAGAACATCCTTGTTCCCCTCTTTCTCTTTATCTTCAGCCCCTGAGGGCCTGGGGCCCAGAGCATACCCCTCTCCTGCCACCTCAGCAGGTGGAGGAGGATATACCAAGTAATCAACGCCTGCCACGTGGCTCTCCCCCCACCCCATATACACCTTGAACTCTGGGTTCCAATCCCACTGGCTCTTAGAAGGTGGGTGGTGACAGAAAAGACACTGGCACAACTCAGCATTTGGGGGGTGGGCAGGATGAAAGGCATATCTATTCTCTGGTTAACCTGCAGGTGCCCAGCCCACCTTTCCCTCTCCCACTCCGAATTATCCTCAGGGCCAGGCATTTAAAAAGCCAATTTTACTGGCAAGGAGTCAGGACGGGGAGGGGTCTTTGGTGCGTGGGGGAGCGGCGTGGCTTCACGGGGGTGTCCTAGGGAGGGCCTCCCCCTCCTCCCCCATCACCACCTGCTCCAGACTGCACCCCCTCAGCTTGCTCTCCACCAGCAGGGCGCAGGATAGGGCCGGGAGGGGCCCGGTGTCCGTGTAGTGGCCCCGGACGAAAATGGCCTTCTCGTCCCCGGCCTCCCCCTCCACGGCCAGCCCGTGTGCCCGGCACAGGGCCCCGGTCTCGGCCAGGCTGTCCATGGCCAGGAGGCGGGCCAGGAGGCGCAGCGGGTAGGCCTGACCTCGGGGGGTGCCCAGCGCCCGGGCCAGGGCGGCCAGTGCCCTGCGGCGGGCCGGTCCCACGTGACGCTGGGCGGCCCGGCTGGGCAGGTAGGGCAGGGCGCCGAGCAGGCGGAAGAGGCGGACGGCGTTGTCCTCTCGGAAGGCAGCGTCCACGGCTAGGGCTCGGCGCAGGGCCGGGCAGGAGCGCAGGCCGGGGGGCAGCAGCAGGACCTGGTGCAGGGCTTCCACGGAGCCTGGCGGAGCAAGGAGCCAGGGATCAGCACCGCGGACAGCGCCCGGCCTCCTCTCCCCTCCCCGCCCCGGGGCCGGACTAGGGGGGGTGCCTGGTGCGTGGGGTCACAAGCCAGGCCTTGGCGCCCGAGCTCTTCGGCCCTCTGGGCCTCAGTCTCCCCATCTGCACAAGGGGCCTGCCCCCGGGCACTCACCCAGGTTGTAAAGCAGAAAGAGACTCTGGAAGAAGCCCTGGCGCGGGTGCACCTCGGCGCTGTCGGCGTAGCAGCGGCGCAGGGAGCCGAAGGCCTCCTGCATCTGCGTGTGCAGCAGCTGCGGGTCCAGCCCCGCGCCAGAGCCCTTGCCGGGGTGGCCGCCAGGCGGTCCGGGCACGCAGAGCTGGCAGGCGAGTGCGGCCTCGAGCACGGCGGCGGCGTCCCGCGGGGGCGCCGAGGGCTGCAGGAGCAGGTCGAGGCGCACGGCGCGCAGCCGGTCCCACACGAAGGCGGCCACGTCGGGCGGGGGCACGTCGGCGCGGCCGGCCACCTCGGCCGCCAGGTAGCGCACGGTGGCGAGCAGCACGCGCGGCGGCCGCAGCTGGCTCGGGAGCGGGCGCGCCTTGCCCGCCGCCGGCCGCGCGTACTCCTTGACGGCGCGCGCAGGGGCCGCCTCCAGCCGGTGCAGCCGCCGCTGCCGTTCACGCGCCGCGCGCTCCGCCTCGGGGCACAGGTCCGGGCACGTGCCCAGCGGGAGCGCGCCGCCCTGAGGCATCCTGGGTCTCGGAGCGCGCGAGAACGCGTGCGCCGGCGGAGGAAGGGAAAGAGGGGAGGAGGCTCAGGGCTGGCTCGTCCAGGCCCGGCCCCCAACACCTCCTCCTCAGCCCTCGCTCCTCTTCAGCTCTACCCCCCTTCCTTCCCTTCCCCCCCCGCCGCACTTCCCGCTTTTGGGCGGGGCCCCCAAGCCCTCCCCACGTGACGCTGGCCTCGGCCCTGTCTCGGCCCCGCTGTTCAGCCTTTCACAGCCGTGGGACTTGGCGCCATCTCCAGGATCCCAACGTCTCACCCCACCAGTTTCCTGAGCAGCCGCCAGACCGAATCCTTCACGTCTTATCCGACTTGTCGGCTACGCCCCCGTCAGTGGGCCCCGTACCCCGGCCACGCCCCCCAGGGCTGAAGCGACCGCCTTCACGATGCTGTCCAATCACAGCATTGTCTGCTTTGCTTAGCCCCGCCTCTCCCCCAATCACAGCTACCATTTTCCTAGCCACGCCCCTACCGGCCTCCCTCTATGCTGAGGAACAAGCCTCAACAGGCTGCCTTACTTGGCCCCACCCACCCAATCATGGCCCTGCCCTCCTACTCGCTACTTCCGGCTTCCGCCTGCCAGGACACACCTGAGCAGTGATAGAGGCTTGGCCCAGTTCCATAATGCACCGCGTGGTGCCCGTTGATGACGCGTGAGCCCGTAAAGTGGCAATGGACCACCAGGTCTCCTCCCCTAGTGCCCCTCGCCGTAAGCCTAGGTCTAGCTTTCCCAGAATGCTTCGCGTTGTAGTCCAGGCTGCCAGAAGAGGCTTCCGTTCTTTCCAATGCATTCAGCAAGCATTTATTAAGTGCCCGAGATGCGCTGGGCACCGGAATAGAGAGACAGAAGCCCCTGCCTTCCTCGGGGAACCACGTGTACACAGATTAGCCATTCATTCATTCACTCCAGGCCAGACAGTGAGGAGGGAAGGCATTCCTGGCATGGGGAATGGCCCGGGCAAAGGCATGAAGGTGGGAGATTGCCAGTGTGTGGTCAGAGTGGTGAGGGAGGGCGGGGTCATTGGGGCCGGGCAGTGCAGTGGTCTGAAGGGCACTTAGGGAATGTCGAATTGGCAGTTGTGTGGACCCCAGCTTGGGGGAGGGGCTGGTCAGTTACCCCAGATCGCTGGACATTGGAGAAGAGGGAAAGACTCCTCCTCTGAGACCCCCACTTTTTCAGCACCTCTGTGAGACCCCCAAGCACTGTCCTCATGACATCCCTTTGGGGGGGCAGTGCAAGTATGCTGACCCCCATCTGACAGATGGGGAAACTGAGGCCAGGTCTCCAAGGTCTCTCGGATGGGCCGGCCAGCAGCATCTGGGTAGGAAGGCAGGCTCATGGCTGCAGGTGGAGACGCAGGATCTCTTCAGCCCGCTGCAAGTACTCTGCCACCTTCCTCTTCACCCCTTCTTGGCGGGCACAGTTGGGGTCACCTGTGGGGAGCAGTCCAGGGCCTCAGGCTTCTGGTCTGGCTGGCCTCAGGGGCCCCTCTGAGCTCATCTCCCCCACCCCTAATACCTGGGCACAGATAATTCAGAAAGAAGGAACAATCCCACCCTTTCTTCTTACAGAGAGGGAAACTGAGGGCCAAAAAAGAAAATAGACTTGTCCACCATCACTCAGGAAGACAGGAGCAGAGAGCTTGAATCTGAACTCAGAGCCTCTGACTCCAAAGCCAGGGTCCCTTCCTTCAAACCATGTGTGCCTGCTCTCAAGGGGCTCCTGGTAGGCTCGCTCAGCCCCCTGAGATCAGGCCCTACCTCACATCTCTGTTCCACCAGGGCTCAGTTGCTAGGCTGGGCTTGGAGTCAGGAAGCCCTGAATTCAAATCCAGCCTTTGACATTTGATAGCTGTGGGGTCCTGGGACCTTCACGTCCGCTTCAGTTTCCTCATCAATAGGAAGGGGATAACTGGCACACAGTTGGCGTTCTATAAATGCCAGTAGTGATTATTATCAGGGCCTTCCAAAAACCAGAGTCTAGGCCGCCTTGTTTCTGCCTCCACCCCCCACCCCGGGTGTCTTCTCTCCTCCTCCTGCGTTTCCCAGTCACTGGGGCATGTCTCTGCCTCCTTCCCTGCTACAATATGTGCCCCTCGAGGACAGGGTCTGGTGGGGCTCTTCTGCACTGTTAGCGGGCGGGCTCAGCCTGACCTGAGCGTGTCCTGCTGGGGCTCTGACCCCAAGGGCCGCCACGAAGGAGCCTCAGGGTGTCCCCACCAGCCCCTCCTAGAGAACCCTGAGGGTCCCAGCTCACCCGGCACCCCCTGGAGGAGGAGGTCCACTCCGTCCCGGTACCCCTGCAGGGCCGCAGCGTAGGCCCCTGCTCGCTCGTCCTTCAGGGCCTGGGTGATGAGCTCTGTAGCGCGGGTCAGGTAGGCTGGGCGTGGGCCCTCCTCCTCCTCTTCCTCCTCCTCCTCCTCTTCGCCCCCTCCCGGCTCCCAGGGCGACTGGCCGAGGGTCTGGGGCTCTGCCCCCAAGGCTGCCAGGTCAGCTACGTGAGTGGGGCTGGGTCTGGGTCCGGCCCCTTCTGCAGCCCAGAGAAGAGGGGCTCAGGGCCACCAGCCCTCGCCTCCCCGCCCCACCCACCACTCTTCAGAATCTCCCAAGTTTGGGGCCACCGGTGACCGGACACGTCCCCATGGCTGATCCTGTCGGTAGGCCTAGCAGGGGAGAGCTTCAAACAGATGAGGCTGAGCCCCGCTCCACTGACCACAAGGTCGGGGGACAGGCAGCAGGAAGCCCTGGGTTCAAATCCCATCTCAGGCTTACTCAGTGTGTTCCCCCATGGAGCCTCAGTTTCCCTTTCTATACAATGAAGATGGAAATCCTTCTGCCTCCTCCTTGGACCGCTGCCAGCTTCGAGTTGGCTCCACCAGGACCCTCGGCCTTCGCTGTCATGGGTGAAGAGCCTCAGGCTGCGTTACCCCTACTAAGGGTCAAAGCCAGGTCTCCTCTGGCTAAAATAAGTTTTCGCTCCCTGGGTGGAAAGCCACAAGGCTGGGCAAGGACTCCCCCGTCCCCCATCCCCCATGCTGGCCAGTGGTGACTGCCGGCCATTATCTGGGCGGGGAGGGCCCTCCCAGTATATGCTCCCCAAGGAATGACCTGGCTTTCATTCAAATACTCATCACCTCCCAGGGGAGTCCCCCACACCCCACTTCTTCCTGCTGGCCCCCCACTACGCAACCTTCTTTGGAGAACGGGTCAAAGAGCGCCAGCTCAGCCTCGGTGAGTGGCCCTCGGGCCACGGGGCCTGTCTCTTCCTCGGGAGCCCCACAGTCAAACAGAAGATCGAGGGCCTCCTGGGCAGGGCTGGAGGGAGGCTGGTCCCCTGTGGAAAGAAGCCACAAGGGGTCTGCACCTGTGTAGAGCTGCCCCAGGAGCTGCCTTTTCTCCCCTCACGGTAGGACCAAGGCAGCAAGTCACTGAGCATTTACTGGATGCCTGCTGTATGCCAGGGAGCTGGGAAGGACCTTGGGCCCTCTGCCCAACCCTCCTTTTACAGAGGAAACAGAGGCCCAGCTCCACCGTCCCAGTGTCACATAGCTAAGTGTCAGAGGGAGGATTTGAACTCAGGTCCTCCTGAGTCCAAGCCCAGTGCTCCAGTCACTGTGCCACACTGCCTCTCCAAGAGGTACGTGCCCCCAAAAATAAACGTAAAGGCCACTGAGGAAGAGGGTAACAACTGAGAGCCGGGACAGCACTCATCAGGAGTGGGGGGGTGAGGAAGGGGCTGGCCCTCGGGGGGCACGCTCAGGGCGAAGCAGCCCACGGGCCTGCTCCAGTACCTGGCTTCTCATTCTCATCCCCAAGCTCCTCCCGGCCCAGCCGCTCTGCTGGCAGAGGCTGGGGGAGGCGGGCCTCTTCCGGGGGTGGGGTGGGCACCAGGGGCGGCGGCAGGATGTGCAGGTCACTGGGCTCTAAGGGCCGGGTCACGTCCCCACCCTACATGAGGAGAAAGTTTGGAGGGGTCATCAGATCCAGGAGCCGGAGCTTAGCGATCCCTGAATCCCACCCGAGGGGGAGCCTGAGGCAGAAGAGACAGGCACAAGGCCGCTCCCAAGGGGTCTTATGAGTCTGGACAGGGCGATGCTCCTGCCATGGGTGGGGGTGCCCCTGGGGGCCCGGGATCGGGGGAGACACGTACGCGGAAGAATTCCTTGAGCTGGGGGCTGTTGTTGAGGGCAGGAATGTTGACGGTGAAGCGCAGCATGGCCTCCGCTGCCTTCCTCCGCTCCTCAATCACGGAGGCTTCGAAACGGCCTGTGACCAAGGATCCGAGAGAGCCTTGAGGCATCCCTCCCCTACAGAGTGCCCCGACGGCCCTCTTAAGTGGCCGCGGAGAAAACACCCAGCGTCACTGGGACAAGGTCTGGCAGCCGGCCGAAGATCTGAGGTCTCTGAGCCAGACGGACGGGAGGAGGGGGCCTCCGTGGGGCCTGCACAGGTGTGCCATCAGCACGCCCCCATCTCAAACGAACCTACCCACCAACGTCCTGTTCTCAATTAAAACTTGTTTTTCTTAATCACCCCTTGTAGCCTTTCATCCCTCCTGCTTGTAATGGATGTGTGGGCTCAGCGGTAGCTGTCATGCAGGAGGGGATTTGGTGTCCTGCTGGGCCCCCAAAGACAAAAGCAGGAGCAGGGGGAGGCAGGGAGAGGCGGTTCTGGCTGAGGGTCAGGGAACCTCCTGGGGTGGCCCAGGGCTCCCCACTGCCTGCCCCTGTGGGGGGCCCACAGTCCAGGGGAGTCTGGGACTTCTGGGCTCCCCACCTCCGGCCCCCTGCAGAGGACACTCACCAAAGACCTGTGCCCGGGGAAAGGCCGGGAATTCCTCCAGGCGGCGGGAAAAGGTTTCGGTGGGTGTAGGCCAGATCCCCGTGCAGGCGGCGGAAGTCACTATAGCGTTTCCAGATGACCACCTGGGCCAGAGAGGGGACCAAAAGTCACGGCCTGGCACCGAGAGCCGCAGGGGCCTCAGACCCGTTGAGGCCCCGAGAGGGGACAGGACTTGTCTAAGAGGTGGTCCTTCCACCCTCAGGGCTGGGCCCAGGCAGCCCCCTCCTACCACCCGGGACTTAGACAAGGGGGCTGCCTTCAGGAAACAGCTTCCCCCACGGGGAGTATCCAGTCACAATGGGAGGGGCCCTTCTCAAGAGTTACCTCCTTGACATCCTCTTGGTTAGTCTTGGAGATGAACTGAGAGAGAAGAAAGCCAGGGAAGGTAAGGGGCTATCCAGGCCTGGTCCCCTGCCCGGCCCCCCCCAGCCCACCCACTTGGAAGGACAAAGCTTCCCTCGTCTCTGCGGTAACTGGGGAGAAGAGAACACTGCAGTCAGGGGAGAGTTGGATCCTAGATTTGGGAAGACCTGAATTCAACTCTAGCCTGAGACCTTGGGCAAGTCATTTAACCTCTGGCTGCCTCAGTTTCCTCCACTGTAAAATGGGGACAACAACATTTCCCCCACCCCAAGATGTTATGAGTATCAAATGAGAAAGCAGGTAAACCGAGGCAAATCTTAAAGCGCAATGATGGCAATGTGGTTATAGTTATTACTATTAATAGAGGTGCTTAATAGACTTGCAGTCAGGAAGACAAGGGTTCCAGCTGTGTGACCTTGGGCAAGTGGCTTAAACCTTTCCAAGCCTCAGTTTCCACATCTGTAAAATGCTGTAACAGCCCCTCCCAAGACGGAAGGGAGGAGGAAGGGGGCGCAGCAGTCACCCCCAGAGCAGTGGGTAGATTTGGGGGGCGGGAGACGGAGCCTCTTCCACCCTTGAACGTCCGGTTTGGGGGAGAAAACCCAGCAAACGACCCCCGCCTGCGCCATTAATTACGTAGAAAGAAGGAGTAACACTGGCCAGGAACCAGCGAGGTGAAGTTTTACTATGTGCCAGGGACGCTAACCGGGGCGCGTAACTCTGGGGGAGCTTTCACTGTCCGCGACCTCTGCTGTCTCAACTCAATCCCGCTGTGAGGGAGGAGCCCATTTCACAGACGAGGAAACTGAGGCTTTCCCAGCGGCTCCCCCCCCCCAGCCACCCGCCGTGCTCTGGGGGCTGCAAGGAGAGTCATTTCGCAAAGAGAGGCAGCAGCGCCTAGCTTTTTATAAGGCGGATTACATAAAGTAAGGGCAACCCCAAACAACTCTGGAGCTGGGGCCCCGCCCACCCTGGCCCCGCCCCCTCGCGTCACCGTTAAAGGAACCCAGACGACGTTTCCCTCCCTTTCCCGTAAATTAGTGTAGTCCTAAATTCCCGCAGAGGCTCCACCCCCACCTGACACTCCGGATCCGCCCACTTAAAAGGCCCCCTCCTCTTAAAGGAGCCTTGTGCCTCATTCACCTGGGCGGTCACTTTGTACTCGGTGTAGCCCTTGGGATGGGTCCGCGTGTCCGACACTGTATACAGCCGCCGGAAGTCGTCCTTTGCTTTGAGGGACATCCTTGAGGAGCCGGAGCCCAGCGGACCCCGGCGCCTCGGCCTGGCCGCGGGCCTCCTCCTCCAAGCCGTCCCCTCCCCTCCCGTCCAGCCTCCGACAGGCACCGCCTCTTCTGCGCGTGCGCAAGACTCTGCTAGGCTTCTCCCGCTGAACCCCACCCCACCCCACCCTCCAGGAGATGCTGAATGTAGGGACGGTCCTAAAACTCTGTGTTCTTCGGAAAGGCTTAGAATGAGCCACTCGATAGTGGCCCTGGAGCCTGGGGAAGGCCATCAGTGCCTCGGACTCCAGGCAACAAACGTTTATGAAGCACCTACTACGTGCCAGGCACTGAGCCAAGCAATTCACAGGACTCCGAGCTGAAACGATCAGTCCAAGGAAGGTCTGTCCGTCAGACAGCAAGCAGCTCAGCCCGGCCCCCAGGTAGCCCAAGTGGGCGGGTCCCGGTGATGAGCCTCCCTTCTTCTGCTAGTGCCGAGGGCTCCCAACCCATGTAAACTGCTCAAAGGCAGTGATCTAGGCACAGTCCTAGGTTAGGGCTGGACAGCTCCTAAATGCAAGCCCGGAATTCAAGTGCCGCCCCAGGTGCTTCCTGCGCCTGGCTGTGCCTCAGTGTCCCCCTCTGTAAAACGGAGACCATAGCAGGCCCAGGGTTGTCACGAGGACAAAATGACCGCCGGTTAAGCGCTCGCTGTTAGTGTCGGAGGCTCACGAACCGACCTTTGCTGCGGCCGGACCAACAGATGACCTTCTCGGGAGCTACACTTGGGAGCATCCTTTCTTCTCCTTGTAGAGGAGTCCGAGTGCTGCTCTGGGCGGCACCCATACCTTGTGCCTGGAGCAGGGGATTGGCGCCTTCTTACCTAACTGAATCATCGAGGCGTCGGCCTCGGCTCTAGCACAGCCTGCAGCTTTGGACATAATTACTCAGGCCCGGGGGCTCCCGCTGCTGCAAGCTCCCAGATGCCTTTGCCATCTCCTCATCTCTCTTCAGCTTCAATTCTCTCCTAAGCCCATTTCTTCTGCCCTGGTCAGTGTGAAGATGACCCTTTCCTGACGGAAAAGAGGCTCTCATGCCTTCCCCACCTGACATTCCCTGTTCTAAAGTCTCATCACCTCCCCACCCCATCTCTGACATCCTAGGTTCCAAGTTTACTCCCATCTCCAATATTTCACGTCTAAGTGAAAACCAGATCATTTTCCAGAAAAATTAGTGTAAAAGCTGGAGGGGCAGGTCAGGGCCCAGAGGGCAGTATCCCAGGAGCTCAGCAGTCATCTAGGGAAGCCTGGTCAGCCCTGGCCAACAGCCTCTTCCTGTTCCTCACCCACACCCTCCGCTGGCCACAGAGGCCCACGTGTGAAACGCTCGTCCTCTTACGAGTTTCCAGCATCCTCCCAGACAGTTCTAGAGCTGCCTTCTGGAGGTGGCCTTTCCTGCTATCCCCCAACTGCTGGCAGGGGGTGGCCACGTCCTTCTCTGGAAGAATGTCGCTGATTCCTCCAGCCTTTGGGGGTGCTCTGTTCGTGGCCACGCCTCTCTCTGGGCACAAAGGGGAGACAGTGTGTGGAAGCCTCAGCCCTTGGCAGCAGGGGACCCGGGGAGGAAGGAGACCACAGGAGCCAGGGGCACAGAGGGCTTTTATTCTGACAGCCGAGCTGAGGAAGGGCCCTGGAGAGGCAGGGCAGCTCTTCCCGTTCCTCCACCAATCCACAGACAAAGCGCTGCAGGAGGGACAAGGGTTAGGGGATGGGGGCCGCTCCTCCCCAGGGAGGAAGGTGCTCCCACAGAGCAGCAGGGTCTCTCCTGTTAAACAGCGCGAGCAGCATCTGGTTATGACATGGGGAAGGAGGCATTAGTGGGGGTCCTGTGGGCTTCTGTCCCCCTCCAGTCCTGGCTCCCTGCGGGGCCCTGGGCCAGACAGGATCAGGACAGAGGGATGGTCTGCAGGAGCCAGGGATGCGTCGAGGGGCCGCCCTTCAGGGTCAGTCCAGGAGCTGGGGGGGGGGGTCACTCTGAAGTGAAGATGCGGCTGGAGATGTCGTCCAGTAGCCAGTCAACCCCCAGAAGCAGGTTTTCTCCCGTCACTGCACTGCAGCCCTGGATGCACCAGTGGTGACTGCGGATGGCGTCTAGCTCCAGGATCTGAAGGAGGGACAGCAACCCTCAGAAAGCAGCCCCCCAACCCTCCATCCCAGCCAGCCCCTCGAGGGCCCTTGAGGCCTCAACTCACCTCTCGAATGGCATTAGAGGACAGAGCCCCAGGGAGGTCCTGCTTGTTGGCAAAGATCAGGAGAGTGGCTCCTGCCAGGCGCTAAGAGGGAAAGAAAGGTGGCGGTAGGGCCAAGAAGGGACCCAGGGAGCTCTGAGCTGGTCAGCCCACTGTGAGCCACTCTAGGCACAGCTGCCAGGGCAGCATGAGGGAGGTGGGGGAAAGGGACACGAATGGAATCAGTGGACACTTGTATGCTCTACGTGTATGCATAACGTGTACGTGTATGTGCACAACGTGTGCATCTGTGTAGCAAACAGTGAGACGTGATGACCAAAAACACTCCACAGGAAGCAGCTGCCTGGTCTCTGGGTGAAGAGCTGGACTCAGCATCTGTGGGGGGGAGGGCACCTCGCTGCCATGGCTCCTCACTGGCTGCCTGGCATCCCAGTTCCCGTCTCCTTCTCCAGCTTTGTCATGTGACTCCCTTCCTGGGTTCCCCAATCCACTTTCTTCTGCTGGCCATCTGGCCTCTTCCCTCCGTAACCTCGTGTCAGAATCTTTGCTTTGTGTCCTGCCTGTGTAATTGTCACGTCCTCCGGTACACTCTCTGATTGTGTGCTTATATCTTTGTTACTCCCCAGTGCCTAGCACGGTACCTAGCACACAGCAGGAAATGAATGTGTGTTGATTCAAATTAACATTGATCTGTGATCTTTTTTTCAACCAAGCAAGCATTCATTAAGTACCCACTATGTGCTCGGCATTCTGCTAGGTGCTGGGCATGCAAAGACAAAAGCAAGAGTCCCTGCCCTCAAGGAGCTTATTTTTCTGTGCCTCAGTGTCCCAAGAAGGCAGGGCTCAGTGTGCTCTGCCCTAGAGTGGTCTTCCTTCCCCACTCGGACAGGGACAGGCTGTGCCCCCGTTCTTCCTGGCCCCCCAGCCCCAGGCGTCGCCTACCTCCTCCACGAGCAGGCTCTCCAGCTCCCGCCGGCAGTCCTGCATGCGCTGCTGGTCAGCACTGTCCACCACCCAGATGAGGCCATCCGTGCTCTCGAAGTAGTTCCGCCAATAGGAGCGGAGGGACTTCTGGCCACCCACATCCCAGATGTTCAGCTTGAACCTGGTGGAGGAAGAGGGGGAAAGCACAGAGAGATGGATGGGTCAGGCCGTGCCGCGGATCGTGAACGCGGGGGCGTGAGCGAGTGGGCCTCGGGGTCTCCCTCACCCTCGGTGTTCCAGGGTCTTGATGTTGAAGCCCAGGGTGGGTGAGATGGTGTCGATGTCTTCCCCGTTGAACTTCTTCAGGATGGTGGTCTTCCCCGCATTGTCCAGACCGCTGGGGGGTGGGGTTAAGGAGACAGTGACCCATTCAACCTCTGGGAAGGAAGCCTTCCAATCCTCCCAAAGGAGGGAAGTGACTTACCCAAGGTCATACAGAAACAGGACTAGAGCGTCTAGTGCAGAAATGAAAGGATCCCATCAATTCTACAAACATAAGTTGAGCACGTACTGTGTGCTCAGCACTAGGGTGCCAAGATAAATAATTTTTAAAAGGCACGCAGGCCCTGCCCTCAGGCAGTTTCTAGTCTACTGACAGAACTAGACTGGCACAAAGTTAAGCTTGAGGGAAGGGTTACAAGAAAGGGCTCTGGGAGGGAAGGCAACATGCATTCATGAAGTGCCTACTGTGTGCCAGGCTGTCCTCCGGGAGCTGCCAGTCTAGCGAGAGCCCACATGCGGACAATCCGGCCCGGCAGGGCTCCCGAGACCCTCCCAGGCGACAGCCACGCTAGGATTCGGCCGGACTGCTCCACTCACTCCCTGTTCTGAGTCCTCCACCTGCCATCTCCCACCTCCACGCGCTCCCTCCCGTGCCCCCCGAGCAGGTGGTCCATTCCACTTTTCTCCCTGCACCCCCCTCTGCTTGGGGACATTTGGTTTAAGTCCCTACAGGCAGCCCTCCCCCGTTTTGGGCCTGGATAGTACGGACCAATCCCCACCCCACCCCCTCCAAAGGCTATTGGTTGCTCCCGGCTACGTAACCCACGCAGGGCAGTTGGTACGTCCCGGCCCGGCCCAGAGCGGCGCGTCCTCCCTCCCCCCACCCAGTAGGAGCGCATGGTAGCACCCGCCCGCGCCTCTCCCTCGCCCCCGGACCCCGAGGGCTCTGTGAGCTCGAGGATACAGCATGAGGAGCCGCAGCTCCCGCTCCTTCTGCTTCATCTTCTTCAGGATGGTCAGGAGCCCCATGGTCCCAGCCTCCCCTCCCCGCCGCTGCGCCTTTCTAGTCCGGGACCCCGCTCCCTGCTCTCATTGGCTAGCGCGCCGTCCAGCAGCAACCCGATTGGCCCGGCCCTTGTTTGGGCCCGCCCCTTGTCGCCGGGAGCCGGCGGCTGGGGAAGGCACCGCCCTGCCGGAGCGGGCGGGGTCGGAGCTACAGAGGGCGGCTGGGCCCAAGTTAGCCTGCCTCCGCCGTTTAACCCCTCGTGTACCGGCCCGCGCCGAAGCCGAGCCTCGGGACGGGAGGGAGCCCCGGAGTGGTCGGCCCCCCAGATTCACACTGTGCACATTTACACAGCGGTGGGGCCGTGGAAGGGGGTCGGGGCAGAACGGGGTTCAAGGGCGGGCCCAGACCGGCACTTCCCTGGTTTGGAAGACGGGCATCGCGGGGCTAACCTGTCCTGGGCGGGGATCGGCCTAGTGCTCGAGGCCCGGCGCGTGGGCTTCCCCTCTGGCCTCAGACGGCTGCGAGCTTTCCTACCGCGGGGTCCCGGACTCGGGAGAGGGAAACATGCAAAGAGTTTGGACTACATTTCCCAGAAGGCTGCGTGTCAGGTCACGGGGTGGCGGCCATCTGGCACGTGTGTGCCGAGAACTGAGCTCTGGGCGTACAGATAGGCAGAAGACGGTTCCTGCCCTCAAGGAGCTTACAGTCTAACATGGAAGACAACGTGCAAGGCGAGCTCTGTACGGGACAGATAGGAAGCAATTAACAGGGAAGGCACCAGGTCCAGAGGGTCTGGGGAAGGTCCCCCGTAGGACTAGAAGGAAGCCGGGCTGCAGGGAGAGCAATCCAGGTGTGGGGACGGCCACAGAGGATTCCCAGAGTTAGGAGATGGAGAACCTTAACAGGGTCCTCAGGGGGCGTCAAGTGTAAGAAAACTGGGGGGAGGGGGGTAGCGACGGTGCTGGAAGGCTAACCCCTCTTAGACGCTCATCCCAATACAAATGCAGGTGGGGGTGGGGTGGGTAACCTGAGCGGCTTACCTAGGACCATTCCATCATAGGAGAACCAGAACAACAGGTGTTAGGAATACCAGGCTCCCAGAGCCAGGTGGTTATACTGAGAAAGCCACTTTCTGCTAATGAGATACGATCTCCTGGATTCAGTGTTAACTTTTTCCTTGGAGTGGGGGGCAGGAAGGAGGACCCACAAAATGAAAACTCCTGCATGGTTACCGCAGTCTGGTGGTGCCAACCCATTTGTCAGGCTGTCATGCCTAAAGGCTCTGATCTCAACCCGTGGTGGTCACAATCAGCACTGCCCTCTCCATCACCATTTCCGCTGTCCCATTGCTGCTCCTTGCTTCCTACAGTCTGTCTCAGCTCCTATAGCCCTTCCTTGGATATAGTGCTCCTTCAGGCAATGGTGAGGAGCTCCTTACTGGCACAAAGTCACCAGCCTCACTGTCTTCTCCACAGTCGTCAGAGTCTAGTGGCAGGATAAAGACAGAGACAGCTGGCATGGCCCAGGATGCAGTGGATGACCTTGGCCTTTCTAAATTCAGATCTGCTAGCTGGCATCTCACTAGTGAGCCTGTAAGCCTTCTTATTGTACATTGGGTGGAGCTGAGAGGAAGGAGGAGACATAGCTAGTGGTTTAAGGGCTTGATCTCATTATTTATGTTGATTTAAAAAAAGTCATCAAATATGCTTACTCTCCCTTATTAACTTCTGAAAGCCCAGAGAATGTCACCCCAGGAAAAACCCTAGAACAGCTGAACCAGAAGAAAGATGAGGTGCAGCAGTCCTGTAGCCCAGGTAGCTTGAGAGATTAATGGGAAAGGCCCCTCTTGCCCTGAGGAAAGGGGAGTAGTACAGAATGGGAGGCATCCCAGCAAGGTAGCGGAAAGGCCCACCTCAGCATGCCAGCAGGAGATCCTGAAACCCAGGTGGTGGAGCAGGCAAACACCAACACCTGGATCTCCAAGTGCCTGCGTGAGGGCAGGGGAACCGGTGGAAACCAGCTTAGAAAACTACCAGGTGCCTTGGCCTTCTGCAGCCACTGGGTCTCCCAGTGGCTTAGCAAAACTAAGGGAAGCAGCACTCCAAGGGGCCCCAGGCAGATAAACACCCTGCAACATCCGTCTGAAAGGAGCTGAAGAAAGGGAAAGAAAGGAAAGGCCCAAGTGAGCAGGAAATCTCTACCCTATCCAATCCTACCCCTAGAGTTCCAGTGTTGCTCATTCCAGCCCAACACCAGGTAAGCTGCCAGAACCCTAAGGCATCCAACTGCCAGCATCAGAGGCCCCAACACACAAAGCCAGTGACCAGGTCCTAGTCTCTCAACACAAGAAGCTTGGGTCGGTGCCCTCTGCTCCCCAGCAGGAGAGCTCAGTCTCCTTAAAGGCCAGGAAATAAGCAACACCATGAGCAAAAAGAAACGTTTGATAGATTTTTATTATGGGAAGAGTGAAGATCAAGGCAGGAATTCTGAAGAGGACAACACTGTAAACAAACCCACATCTGGAACCTCAAAAGGGAATATGAACTGGTCTGAAGCCTAAAAAGCCTTCTTAGAAGAGTTCAAGAAGGATTTTAAGTCAAATGAGAGAAGTAGAAGAAAAATGAGAAAAGAAATGAGAGGTATGCAAGAGAGAGTCAGTAGCTTGGAAAAGGAAGGACAAAAATTAACTGTGGAAAACAAGTCCTTAAAAAATACAGTTGGCCAACTGGGAAAACAGTACACTGAAGAAAACAAATCCCTAAAAAATACAATTGGGCAAATGGGGAAGGAGGTACAAAATCTAATAGAAGAAAACAATTTGTTAAAAATTAGAATTGGGCAAATGGAAGTTAATGACTCTATGAAAGAGCAAGAATCAGTCAAACAAAAAACAAAAGAATGAAAAAATAGATGAAAATGTAAAATCTCTCATTAGTAAAACAACTGACCTGGAAAATCAATCCAGGAGAGACAATTAAAAATTATTGGTTTACCTGAAAATCATGATGAAAAAAAGAGCCTGAACAGTATCCTTCAGGAAATTATCAAGGAAAACTGCCCTGAGGTCCTAGAACCAGAGGGTAAAATAGCCATAGAAAGAATCCGCCAATCACCTCCTAAAAGAAATCCCAAATTGAAAACACCAAGGAATGTAGTAGCCAAATTTCAAAATTACCGAGTCAGAGAAATTACTGCAAGCAGCCAGAAAGAAACAATTTAAATATCATGGAACCACAGTTAGGATTACAGGACCTTGCAGCTTCTACATTAAAAGACCATAGGTCATGGAATATGTTATTCCGTAAGGCAAAGGAGCTTGGATTACAACCAAGGATCAACTACCCAGTGAAAATGAGCATGATCTTTCAGGCGAGGAGATGGATATTCAACGAAATAGGGGACTTCCAAAACTTCCTGATAAAAAGACCAGAGCTCAACCAAAAATTTGATCTTCAAGTACAAGACTCAAGAAAGACATAAAAAGGTAAATGGGTCAGAAAGAAACAACATGTTATTAATAAGGACAAACTGAGAGGGCAGCGAGGTGGGACAGTGGATAGAGCACTGGCCCTGGATTCAGGAGGACCTGAGTTTAAATCTGGCCCCAGACACATAACACTTACTACCTGTGTAACCCTGGGCAAGTCACTTAACCCCTGTTGCCCCCCCCCAAAAAAAATAAGGGCAAACTGTTTACATCCCTGCAAGGGAAGATGATACTTATAACTCTTGAGAGCTGTATTGTTATTATACCATGTTAAAAAGGGTATACATAAAGGGGGTGAGTATAAATTGACTTTGATGTAATGAGGAAAAAAATCTAAGTGGGTTAAATGGATCCAAGTAAGTGGATTAATCTGATCTAAATAAGAAAATGTACTGAGAGAAAAGGAAAGGAGGAGACAGACAAGGTTAAATTACATGATGGGAAAAGGTACAAAAACCTGTTGTAGCAAGAGGGAAAGAGATGAGCATTGTTTGAACCTTACTGTCATCAGATTTGGCTCAAGAAGGGAATAACCAATTAGGTATAGAAATCTAACTTGCCCTATAGGCAGAAGGAGGGAAAAGGGGAAAGGGAAGGAGCTAATAGAAGGGAGGTGGTGGTCAAAAGCAAAACACTAGTGAGGAGGGAAAGGGAGAAAAGAGAAAGAAAAGCATAAATGGGAGAGGGGGAAAGATGGAGAGAAAGACACAAATAGTAATCATAAATGTGAATGTGATATATGAATGTAATGGAATACTATTGTGCTATAAGAAATGATGAACAGGCAGACTGCAGAAAAACCTGGAAAGACTTGTATGGACCGATGCTGAATGAAGTGAGCAGAACCAGGAGAATGTTGTACACAGCAGCAGCCACGTTGTACGATGACTAATATTGATAGACTTAACCCTTCTCAGCAGTACAAGGATCTAAGACATCTCCAAAAGTTTCATGATGAAAATGCTATTCACATCCAAAGAAAGAACTATGGAGTTTGAATGCAGATCAAAGCATACCATTTGTTATTTTTTTTCTTCTGTTGTGTTCTGTTTCCTCATTCTGGTTCCTCCAATTGGTTCTAATTCTTACTTACAACATCACTAATGTGAAAATATGTTTAATAGGAATGTATATGTACAGCCTATATCAGATTTTGCACTGTCATGGGGAGGGGAGGAGGAGAAAAATTTAAAACTCAAAAGCTTATGGGAGTGGTTGTTGATATATCAAAATAAATTAATTTTAAAAAAAGATCTAGAATGTCAAAAAAAAATCATCAAATATGTGATTGGATTTATGACTGTTTTATTGTCTGACTAGAGTGTCACACTGGTGGGGGGCTCAGATCATGATTTGCATTATGCAGAGGAACTCCTTCAGCTTTTCCACATACAGTTGAGATAGAAAAACCTGAGCTAATCATGGATGGGAGTCCTTACGTACTAACCAAACCCACCTGAACCTTATTTTTGTTTTCTAATATTTTGTTTTTTTCCCAATTGCATTAAACATAATTTTTTACATTCTTTTTTCCAACTGTGAGTTCCAAATTCTGTCCTTCCCCAAGATGGTAAGCAGTTTGATATAGGTTATATGTGTGTGGTCATGCAAAACATTTCCACATTAGTCATGTTGTGAAAAAAAAAAAAAAGACCAAACATACCATGCTTCAATGTGCATTCAGACACCATCAGTTCTTTCTGTGGAGGCAGCCGGCATTTTTTGTCGTGAGTCCTTTGGGATTGTCTTAGGTTGCTGAGAAGATCTGAGTCATTCACAATCGATCATCACGCAACATTGCTGTTACTGTGTACATTCTCCTGGTTCTGCTCACTTCATTGTGTTTCAGTTCATGTAAGTCTTTCCAGGTTTTTCTGAGAGCATCCTGCTCATCATTTCTTGTAGCACAAGTTAATATTTCATCACAGTTGTATACCACAACTTGTTCAGCCATTCCTCAATTGATGGGCATCCTCTCAATTTCCAGTTCCTTGTCACAACAAAAAGAACTAGCATAAATACTTTTGTAGGGGCAGCTAGGGGGTGCAGCGGATAGAGCACTGGCCCTGAAGTCAGGAGGACCTGCGTTCAAATCCAGCCTCAGATATCTCCCTTTTTTAAAAAAATCTTTTTGGGATACAGGCCTATTAGTTTTATTGCTGAGAATTTTATAGCCCTTTGGGCATAGTTCCAAATTGCTCTCCAGAATGTTGGACCAGTTCACAACTCCACCAACAGTGCATTAGTGTCCCTTTTTTTCCATATCCACTCCAATGTTTGTCATTTTCCTTTTCTGTCATACTGGCCAATCTGGTGTGAGGTGGTACCTCAGAGTTGTTTCAATTTATATTTCTCTAATCAACAGTGATTTAGAGGGATAGCTAGGTAGCACAATTATTGGCCCTGGAGTCAGGAGGACCTGAATTCAAATCTGGCCTCAGACACCAACTGTGTCTGGCAAGTCACTTAACCCTGATTGCTTCAAAAAAAAAAAAAAAGAAAAAGAATAGTAATTTAGAGCCTGTTTTTTTCATATGACTATACATAGCTTTGATTTCTTCTGAAAATTGCCTTTTCATACCCTTTGACCATTTATCAATTGGGGAATGACTCATATTCTTATAAATTTGACTTAGTTCTCTATATATCTGAGCTGAACCAGGAATGTAGCAGTGTTCAAAGGAGGGGAGTGAAGTGAACATAACCATTCATTCAAAACCACTCAAAAGAGTTTGGCTTGTACATCCACACAGGAAAAACCAAGTGGATGAAAATTGCCTGATAGATTATGACAGGCAGTTGGGTGGAGAGCCTAGTGAACTCATTCATTGGTACTTGTTTCTTAGACTGACAGTGCGAGTGGACAACAAACAGACCTTGGAGTCAAATGGGAGGAAAAGACTAGGCTGGAAGCAAGACTCAGTCTGTCAACAAACGTTAAGTGCTTACTTTGTACCAGTCATTGTGCTAACTTTTGGGGATACAAAGAAGGGCTATAAAACTCTCGAGGGCACATTCCGGTGGGGAAGACAATGGGCAAAGAACAATGTGGAAATGAGACAATCAGCAGAAGGAAGGCAGGAGGATTGGGGGGACCGGAAAAGGCTTGTTGTAGAGGGAAAGATGTTAGCTGGGACAAAGGAAGCCAGGTAGTGGAGAGCAGGAGGAAGAGAATTCCAGGCATGGGCAACCCCCAGCCAAAATGCCCGGAGTGGGGGGCTGGTGCATCTGTTTTGAGAAACAGCACAGAGGCCAAAGTAAGGTGTAGGAAGGGAGGAGGTGTCAGGTGGGGAAGGGCTTTGAATGTCAAACAGCATTTGCATTTCATTCTTGAGGTGATTAGGGGCCACCAGAGTCCATTGAGTGGTGGTGTGACAGGGTCAGATGAACTCTGGGGCGGCTGTGTCCTACAGTATTTAGGGCCTTTTGGACTACAGCCAGGATGGTCCCATTTGTAAGCATAAACCACACAAGCGATATAAGCACAGATAGGAAAACAACTTGACCAATGAGAAAATTACCACAATTGTTACAATTTTCTTCCATCCCAGCCCTGGGGAGGCGAAGGAAGAATCAATGGCGTTTGGGGATTAATGGAAGAGCCGAATTTCTGAACTTAGTACAGGCCAGATGAATTACTGAGCTAAGTTCAGAGAAAAATAAACATGGCTTGGGCAGTTTTAGACATATTGGGGGTGACAGAATAGAATCGATTACTCAGAACAATTTGATTTTCTCAATTTCCCCCTTTTTGTGAAGCGGAGACTGTACGATAATCATCATCAACCCGCCCCCATTTAATTAGCAAATTTCATTTTGGAATCCAGACATCTCGTGGAGTTGTCTGGTCTCTGGAACATCTTTTCTTGGGGCCATCTGGAAAATGTCTTGTCCTCATGGGCAACTCTTCAGTAGAGTTTTTTTTTCTGGTTCCTTAGATGTTCCTGCTAAAATGTTTTACAAAATAGATCTTGGGGCATCTAGGTGGCGCAGTGGATAAGCTCCAGCCTTGGAGTCAGGAGGACCTGAGTTCAAATCTGCCCTCAGACACATGATATTTACTAGCTGTGTGACCCTGGGCAAGTCACTTAACCCCAATTGCCTCACCAAAAAAACCCCAAACATCTCAATACAAGTTTAGTGCAGCCTCTCAAATTTTCGTTCTCCAATAACCAGTTCGTATTGTAAAAACTAGCTCAAACTCTGGGCAAGTCATTTAACCCCAATTGCCTCACCAAAAAGGCAAAAAAAAAAAACCCAAAAAAAAACCCAGCTCAAACTTTAGAGTTCTGATTTTAGCAATAGAGTTATGAGGGAGAACATCAGAGTAGGAATCCAGAGTTGCTTGAGCTTCAGAAAATTTAGATTTTTACATGCTCCTTTAGAATCATTTACATTTGACACACAGTAGTGTCTGATCTTGTTACTTTCTCAAAAGTTTCCATGCTGATTCCGGTTCCTTTCAGAGATCAGATGCTATTGAGGATTCAGTCCTATACATGAAAATATAAGTAATGACTCTTGCAGGTAAAAACTTTCCACTCCTGGGTTCAGTAGTTACATAAATGAATTTACTTATAAAGGCTGAATTTATTCCAATTAGAATAAAAGACTCTAGAGGATACTTAAATAATTCAAAATCAGTGCATATCAATATGTAGATTATAATAAAACATGTTTGTACTACAGGACATGTAGTGCAAACAGAAGCCATTTCCGCATTAGTAATAAACTTGAATGAAAGTGACTTTTCCATTAATGTAACACAAAATATTCCATGAGTTACATCCCTCTACACTAATTGCACTGAAATTCTCTTCCCTAAACCAAACTGAAGATATTTCTGATTTCCACCCTACAAATTAACAAATTAATATCTTTATTTCACAAGCTTTTTTATCTTTGCGTAATTGTTCCCGTATTATTCAGACAGTATGAGCTATTTCAGGAAGTTAATCTTTCACATGATTATTCAGGCAGGCCAATGACAAGCCCAAGTATTAATTTCCCTAGTTGTTTGGGATATGGAATTACTACACCTTCGAATTGAAAACAGCAAGATCTCCCACTTGCATGTGCTCATATCTTCTACTGACCACTTGCTCTGATTATAGAAATTTGCTATAAAAGGAAAAAGCAGGGAAGTAATTTTACCAGCATCAAAGTGGTTCTAAGGCACATCTGTGACAGGATATAAAGCAGGCCTGCACAGCCTGCAGCCCTCCAGCATGCCAAAGGATTTTGGGTGGCCCTCGAAAAGCTGAGAGAATGTTTTCTTCAACACCATTTTCAGACTGCCCCAAATCCTTTGATATGCTGCAAGTGGCAGGTTGTACAGGCCTTAGTCTTTTTTATTTCAGGTAAGAGTTGAAGTTTAACAATCAACCATGCAGTAACAATTCCACCTCATAGCCAATCTCAGGAATAGCCAGGTGGGAAACATTCCTGTTGAAAGGAACAGAATGGGGAAATTGAGCCAGAGGATCTCACCTTAGACCGATGCCAAGGCTGCCCTCTTGGCTTTTCCCAGATGCAGCCTCCACCTGTAACAGCTCAGGATCACATTCTTTCTGAGTGGCTTGTAGCATTTCTCTCAAATGGTAGATAACTGATTTAATGATCCATCAGATAACCGTACTTGAATAAAAAAACTAAAAATAAAATCAGTTACAGTCCCAAGAGCTTTTACCTCAAAAGGCAAGTTTCACTAATCACAGCTTAGGGCTAGATACAGTTATTTTGACTCTCATGGAATACAATAAGCAATAAAAATTTGCCAATACTCATATATATAAGAGATTTCACTTAATATTCTTCACTTTTTTTTCCTTCTCTAATTTAAATTTGTCCTGGTATAAAGACCAATCATTAAAAACCATTTCTATATCATACATAAATTTGCAAATCCTCAGCAAGCCACGCTTGTTGCTTAGGAACTGCATCACCCAAACAAGCTCTTTTCCCAGGGTTGATGACCTTGCCCACACAGATGGTTTTTAGGAGCCTGGCAAGTTTACAAAGTAAGGCAATCCGCAGGGACCGCAGAGAAGGGGCTGATGCCCATGCCTGCCTATCCCATCTATATTCTTCCTCCAGCCTGACGTAAACCACGCACTCTCTGGATGGCAAGTGCCCTATTTTCAGTTTTTATTTAGTTTGCTTTGCCCTTACTGAATTCTTTCTATGGCTACCCACTTGCCAGGATGTTTTTCAGAGTTTTCATATAGATTCATGCACTCTGCAGCAATATCTACCAAAATGGATGTGGTTTATTTATTTTTAGGACCCCAGTATATGGTAACTGACACACAGGCCTTCTGGTTACCCCTTATAGCCATACATCAGTCAGAGGTGACCTTGGCCATCTTCCTAAGGGAGGGGAGTCTGGGTTATCCATCCCATCTACCCTTAGAGCTGCTGTGAGCTGTGCTCTTTGACACACACCCTCCCCAAGGTGGGATAGGCTAACCCTGCTGCACACCCTCATACCCCAAGGAAGACTGCTCTAAATGGACAGAATCAATCTGGATAAAGCTTTCACCTCATCCCCTCCTTTTCATTTATTTTTAAAATTTTTATTTTATTTTATTTTTTAGGCAATTGGAATTAAGTGACTTGCCCAGGGTCACACAGCTAGTAAGTGTCAAGTGTTTGGTCTGAGGCCAGATTTGAGTTCAGGTCCTCCTGACTTAAGAGCCGGAGCTCTATCCACTGTGCCACCTCGCTGCCCCATCCCCTCCTTTTCACACAGTAATCAATCACCAATTTTAGGCTTTAACATTATGTCAATAACCCCAAATAATTTAGTTAACAATCTGACAATTTTCATAAGTGAGAGCGAAATTGTCATAGCGGTAACTTCCTCTTACCTACAGGAAAAGGTAGGAAATACCCAGTTTCCTAAATGGCAGTTACAAAACGTTATAAAACAGGGTTAGCAGGGCTGATAAAATAACATAACTGGTTTTAAGCGATTTTTCTACTATCTTTTAGTTTCTTTCAGTTCATACTCTAATTTTAAACATCTAAGTTATGAAAAGTTGCTTGACATAACTGATACAAAATTTGAAACAATATTATGTATTTGAAACTTGAAACGAGCCCATTAATGATCTCAATCCTGTTGAATGCATTTCTAAATTACCTTATATAGAAAATCAGACATCTCATCACCACTGACGTGGAGCTGTCACATCTAATTAAGGAACTCATAATAACTTGCTTAGGGTCACCCAGTTAACAAATTTCAAGTCCGTGCATTTTCTGAGTTTGTCTTAATGCTAAATAGTATAATAAATTCCGACTTATCTTAAGCATTGACTCAGGAGTGACACATTTCATTTAAAATGTGACCAGAATGAATTCAGTTACCTTTTGGTTGTATCCCAGTACACAAAATCTTTCCCCTTTTTCGTGAACCAGGAGAGGGTTAAGTGCTTATCTAATTCCAAAGTACCAGCCTTGACTCTTTCATGACACAGCCCCCAAACCTGCCTCTCCCTACTCAGTGAAGTGATGACCTTCTTCTCTAGCTGTTAAACAGTAAACCAGTCATTCTGGGGTGTGGGGTGTGTATGTGTGTGTGTGTGTGGGGGGGGGTGATGGAAAGGACCTGATCACAGTTAAGAAATGTAAAGGAAGAGAACAAAATCTTTACCAACAACTTTTTCTCTCCAAAGTTTCCAAACCATTTACTCTCAAACCCTCTGTTCACACCGTCCGTGCAAATACATTACAACTTCTCTCATTCCTACGTGCTTAAGACTTTCTTGCTCTTCCTTCTACCTACTTATCCCTCTGGTGGACTTTTGATTAAAGCCCCTTTAAAACTGCTCACGCCTTATTTCTTTCCTATTCTGATCTGACACTTCTCCCTACCCTCCTCTACTTGCCTTTACCAATCATAACACAAATAATCTTCACTTCACCAAAAATATTTTTCTCTCTCTCTCCTGTCTACCTGCTCCCCTGAGGCTGCTGCAATCAGGGAGGGAGGGAGAGGGGGAGAGAAAGAGACTGAGTCTAGGAAGCTGGTAGTGACTTTTTTTTCCCAATGCCGTGAAAAAGGGTCTGTCTCGTATCTGCCATTACTTTCCGCCCTTCTTTTCCCAACCTGATGGAACATAAATCCATCAGAAGGGACTCTAGGCCTTTTGGCATGTTCACATCATCCCCATACTTAGTTGATGGTTCAAATATGTCCAACACAGAGCCACCCCGCCCCCAACTGTGGAGGCCATCCAGGGATCTCCCCCCCATCTCCTACTGCCTTGGCATTCCTTTGGCACCCTGCTGACTATGCTAAGTATGAGGTCCAGAATTCCCTGGCTGAGGAAACCTGTACCTCCCCCCTAACCGTAGGGTGTTCTTTTCATACTAAAGAAAGAGGCCAAGGATCTCCAGATGATTATAGATTGCAGCAGTTTAATCAATCATTATGAATATTTACAAAACAGGGGCAATCTTCGGGCTGGTGGCAGCCAGACAGTGGATCCCCAAAGAGAACCCCAAAACCCCCATGGTAATTATAGAAAACAGACAAAGTGAGGTGGAGCTAGAGAGAGCATCACTATTAATTGGTGGATATTTTTGGTTTTCTGCTCACTAATGAGCTTGGGGAGTTAAGCCAGTGTTATCCCAAACATAAGTTTGTGTATTGATCGTGTACTGGTCACGTATGGGTCACGATATTCTTGTTATGGCTTTCACAGGTCATAGCATCTTAAGTTATGACTCAGTGTCTAAACTGTGATTCAGTATCTAAGTTATGATTTCTAACAGGTTCGGACTTCCATCTTTCACAGGGTTTAAGTTTCTATGGTATTTTCACTTATTACTGTATTGTGAGGCTCTTCCCCAATCAGGACCCCACACAGTGGCAGAAGGCATTTGTGAGATTCAATTTGAGGACAAGAGCTCTCAGCAAATGGTCTTAGTTTTTCCAGTAAAATCCAGTCAAGGTTGTCAGCTGATGGGTGGAGGGGAGGGGAGCTGTGGGAGGTTTGAGGTGGGATGGAAATGTTTGGTGAATGGGGAATTGAATCAGTTAGGGATTTGTAAAAAGATTGTGCTGCAGTGAGGGCCCAGTTGGAGTTAAGTGACATAAATCTGTAATGGACTCGGTGGTCTGGCTGGGGCTGGGGGCTGCCACTCCTAGGACTCTCTCCTAGGCCCTTCTGCCTGTTGGTGACGGTTGGTCAGCAGCTGCTGCTGGTGGTAATAAGGAAGGTGGGTCCCTTCTCCTCAGGGGCTAGGCTGCAAGCAGGTTGGGGAGTCACTGCTATTCCCAAGGCTTTGGAGCTTGGGGTGCTGGGCTTTCTCCATCAAGGTCTGAGGCAGGGATGGGGAACCTGCAGCCTCCAGGTCACACATGGCCATCTGGGTCCTCAAGTGCGGCCCTTTGACCTGGCCAAGTCTTACAGAACGAATCCTTTTATTTAGGAGATTTATTCCGTGAAGTTTGGATTGGGTCAAAAGGCCGCACTTGAGGACCTAGAGGACTGCATGTGGCCTCAGGGTTACAGGTACCCCACCCCTGCATGGAACAATTGGAATGCTCCTTTCCACACCTGTAGGCCCCCACCTCTAACAAAAGGGGTGTGGTGCTTTTTTCCAACTCTTGTCTAGGGACAGAGTTCATCTCTGGTGGCCCTTTCGAACAGAGATTTTATAAAATGTCCACAGTAACAAGACTGGTAAGGACAGCAGACCAGACTCTAAAGTTGGTCAGTCAATAATCATTTATGAAGGCCCTGCTGTATGTCAGGACCTGTGCTGAGCACTGGGGATACAAAGACAAAGGACCCAGTCTAACCGGGGGAGGGGAAAAACACGTAACTAAATATGGTGCCAAGCACGCTTAGAGACGATGGACTGGAGCTAAGCACTAGAGGAAAGGCTCCAAGGCTCTGGGGGCTGGGAACCGCGGAGGAGGGAGGCTGAAGGGCAGCCCTCCTTCAGCCGGACAATATCTGCTCTCCTGGATGGATGCCATCAATCCACTGGGGAGCCACAGACCTATAGCTCTGGAGGGCCAAGGCATCTCGCCAGCCTGCAGTCAAACCCAGACCTGAAAGGACTCCTCCCTCTAACGTCCCTGACAAATGGCCATCAGGCCTCTGCTTAAGGACCTCCAAGGAGGAGGCCCACCCCCCTAACCCTCCCACCCAGCCTGCATTTCTTAAGTGCTATGGGCCAGGCTGTGCTCCCACTCCCCTCTGGGCAGCCTCTCCTGGTGAGGGAGCTTTTGCTGACCTCTAATCCAAGCCTGACTTTTTGTAGCCCCAGCCCATTGCCCCTGGTTCTGCCCTTCGGGGCGCAGGAAAGTAAGCCCTTCTCACAGTCCTGTTTGTAGCTGACTCTGCTGGGTGCATCAGCCCCAAGATACCACACAGCATCCTGGCGGCTGTCCACAATAGCCTGGACAAAATGTGAAGGCTGACCAGGAGCCCCTTAGGAAAAGCACCTCAGGGTCTCCCAGCGGCCCACTGCCATTCTCCTCCTTCTCCAGCCCCAGACCCTGAGCTTAATAAAATCCATTTGTCTCACACCCATCCTAAGTTTTGTCTCCTTGATTAAGTTCCCATGGGCAGCTCTACCCAGAGGAGGCTTAGGAAATACAGACAAAGGGCACCGTGGCCTGTAAGCTCATCAGAGTGATGGGGGTCTCCCCTTGGGCCTAAGGTCCCAGCAAAGCTTCAGCTCTTGGGAAGCCCACCAGGCCCTTCCCTCAGACCTCCCTGCTTTAGACCTTCAAGGCTCCAAGTCATCACATGCTCTGAAGGTCTCCAACCCTGTCTCCCCTCACTCTGACAACCTCTCCCTCTGGTCCACCTGGTCTGTTTGCAGCAAGGTACCCTGAGGGGGAGACAACACAGTGCTCGCCAGGTGAGTCAAAGGACCCCCACTCCCTCGACCACCATGTCCCCTCAGAGTCTGAGTGGGACCCACAGCCTCATTGCCTTGGGGGTTTGACTTGCTGGGTTCCCCTTGATACTGGGAACCAGGGAGGGAGGGCTCCCAGGGAAAGGCCTGTGATGTAGAAACAGAAGTCATCAAATCATATTTCTTTAAAAGAAAAGAAATACTGTATAAAAAAGGAGGCACACGAGCTTTTTTTAAAAAAAACAACTAATTATAAAGTGAATATTGAACATCAACCAATTAGACTTGCTTTGCAACTGTTTCTAATTAGATGAATTCCACCAAGAAAACATAAAGCTGTGGGCCCGGAGTCAGGAAGATGTGAGTTTGAATCTGGCCTCAGTTTCCTCAACTGTAAAAGGGGGATCATTACAACACCTACCCCCCAGAATTGTTTTGAGGCTCAAATGAGATATTTGAAAAGTACTTTGATTGGAACACTGATACATTGTTGGTGGAGTTGTGAAATGATCCAACCATTTTGGAGAACAAGTTGGAACTACGCCCAAAGGGCTACAAAACTGTGCATACCCTTTGATCCAGCAATAGCACTTCTGGGGCTCTATCGCAAAGACATCATACAGATGGGAAAAGGACCCACACGTACAAAGATATTCCCAGCAGCTCTTTTTGGGGTGGCCAAGAATTGGAAATTGAGAGGATGCCCATCCATTGGGGAATGGCTGAGCAAGTTGTGGTATATGAATGTAATGGAATGCTATTGTGCTGTAAAAAATGATGAACAGGCTGACTTCAGAAAAACCTGGAAAGACCTGTATGGACTGAGGCTGAGTGAAGTCAGCAGAACCAGGAGAACGTTGTACACAGTAACAGCCACGTTGTGCAAGGACTAAGATTGTTAAACTGAACCCTTCTCAGCATTATGAGGACCTAAGACATCTCCAGAGGCCTCAGGATGGAAAATGCTGTCCACATCCAAAGAAAGAACTATGGAAGTCGAATCGCTGTCACTTATTTTTACCTTAAGTTGAGTTTAGTTTCATCTTTCTGATGGTTCCTCCTACTGGTTTTAATTTTTACTTACAACTTCACTAATGTGAAAATATGTTTAATGGGTATGTAAATGTAAAGCCTGTATCAGATTGTGCGCCATCTTGGGGAGGATGGGGGGGGGAGGAAGGGGGAGAAAAATTTTCAACTCAAAAGCGTATGGAAGTGATTGTTGATAAATCAAAATAAATTAATAAAATTTTTAAAAAAAGAAAAAAAAAAGAAAAGTACTTTGCCACCTTAAAGTACCATATAAAGAAATGTTAGCTATTGCTACAAAAAAAGGAGGTGTGTAAAATCAGTGAGGCCTAAGTGGGGAGATCTGGTCCAAGCAGCTTCTGACCAACCCCCCTGCTTGGCTAATAGTGCCTGACATTACTGTTTGATTATCACAACCCCAAGCCGTTTTACAGAGGAGGAAACAGGTCACACGGAGAGTACCCCTGAGATCTTCTGACTGGAGTCCCGCCCTCTACCCATCATGCCAGGATGGCCCCGGGATGTCAGCTCCCTGAGGGCAGGCTTGATCCGTCTTCACAGCACCACAGAGAAGGGTCTGAGGGCCAGGTCCCCAGTCATGCCCTCAGCAGGAGGGCCTCTCCTACCCACCTATGCATTAAAGATGACCCCGGCATGCAGGGAGGGGCTGGGGGCAGCTCTCTGATCCCAGGGAGATGAAGCGGTCAGGGAGCATCCTCTCTCCCCTGCTCTGGCCCCTCCATCCCACCCACCTCCAGGCCCTAGGAGCTCCCCAGGCCAACCTTTAGACTCTGTCCCTACCCTACAGAGCAGCCTGGGGAGGTGAGAATGGAGGGTGGGGCCAGGGGACCCTCAGTCCTGGCCACACCCACACACCAGGTGCTGCTTTTCTGCGGTTACATCATGCTCGGCCACAAAGGCGGCCCTGGTGAGTCACTGAACAAGGCTGCTTAATCAGCCCCGTGGGAGACAGGCACTGTCTTTAGTGAGTCTGATTTCTTCTCGGTTTCTGGGGAGATCAAAAATTCAAATGTATATATTTCTATAAAGGGGAGCTGCTTCAACTCGCTTGTCTGTCCTCCCCAGGAAAAGAGCCGGCCCAGGTTCCCATCTGGGGTTTGGGGCATCAGAGACTCCTGAGGGCATCGAGTCTAACCCCCGTACTTTTGTAGACAGGGAGGGTCCTGCAGGGAGTGCCAGAATTTGAACACGGCTCTCTGACTCTCTGACTCAGCATGTTTTTCGCTGCCTCCCGATATGGCTCTAATTCTGGAATCCCCGGAGCCCCTGCCGGTCCCCTCGCGTCTGAGGTGCTCCCCCCAAGTCAGCCCCTGATTCTGCACCGTCTCCCCCGGAACAGGCCCCCGCCCCACCCAGAACTCAGGCTTCCTTTGCCCAGCTAAATAGATGTGATCAAGATTGCTCACATTTCTAAGGGCTTCCCAGCTCCCGCTCACTTGAGCCTTAGACCTGCCCTGGGAGGTGGGCAGGGTGGGGCAGGCACTGTCCTCACTCTCTATGAGAGTGGGGACTTTGGCTCAGGGCTTCTGCCCCCAAGGCCAAGGACAGAAAGGCATGCGTTAGCCCCCTTTAAGGCTGAGCTCCCCTTTGGGGAAACAAGCCCGGGGAGGGAGGCAGGGAGGAAATGTCCTACAGGGGACAGAGCAGAGGCTTAGCATCGAGTCCTGACAGAAAAAAAGCCAGGCCTTTCCCAGGCCTCCTGACCCAGGACTTCAGAGGGCATCCACTCTACGCCCCCTCACTTTACAGACGAGGAAACTGAGGCTCACATGGCCATAGTCACACAGCTAGTAAGCGTTAGGAGGCAGGATTTGAACCCAGGTCCTCTGGTTTCAAGTCCAGAGTTTCTTCTACTACACCATCAGACTGTCCTAGGCTGTTTAGCCCGGGAAGGGACCTCAGGGATCGTGTTATCCAACCCTCTTATTTTACAGATGGGGACCCTGAGACAGGCAGGTTCAGCTAGTAATTGTGAGAGCTCAGATTCACCCCCGGTTTCTCCAGCCTCCAAGCCTTTTCCTGGCCCCTCCTCGGCTTTTCCTCTGGCCACCAGACTATGATGGGAGCTAGCTCTCCCCTCCACAGACCCCAGGCTTCAGGGCTCTCCTGGGCTCCCCTCATCTGCTGCTAGCTTCTTGGAGCTATCCAGCATTTCCCTTCTCTGCAGTCCCTCTGTCTCGGCATCTCCCCAGTGAGTGCTCAGTCCCATGGTCCTGGGCCAGCCCTCCCTGGCAGGCTGCTGCCCTCCCGGAAAGCTTGGTCATATTAGGAAAGTCCAGCCACGTGGGCACCCCGGGAGCCTGGGATTCTGAGCAGCCCGAGGGTTTCAGAGAAACTGAAACTGGGCTCTGGGGGTGGAGTGGTCACCAGAGGTTTAAACACTTTGCTTCCTGCAGCCGGGGCTGGGAACTTGGAAGCTGCAGCTAGCAAGAGGACCCCCTGGGTCTCTCGTTCACTAGGCCTACCCATCAGGAACCAGGCCATGCACCTGTGCCGTGGGGCACCCCCCTCCAAGGAAGGGAAACTTCTGCTGGTGATGGTGAGTGGCTGGACAAGGGAAGCGGGGTTTGGGAAAGGAGGGAATCAGGAAGATCAGGCAAGGGTCTATCTATGCCCTAGATAGGTGGTTTCTAGTTGGGGATGAAAACTTGACCCTAGCTCTCACGCCTAAAGTTCTCTGCCTCCATCTTAGGGGCAGAGAGCCGTGGTAGATTCCAAGTTGGAAGACCTGTGTTCTAGACCTGACTCTGCCACTAACTTGGTTCAAGGGCCTGCTCTGTGCCTCAGTTTCTGTTTGTGTACAACAAAGAGGTTGCTCTCTTAGGAGTCTTCCCATCTCTAAGAATCTAGAAAGCCGAATATTCACCCCATCCAGGCTGTCCCATCCCTGAACTTTGCTTGCCTTTCAAACCCGATGTAGTTTTTTCTCTAACTTAGCCCTGGTTCCTGTACCAGAGCCGAGGCTTCCTTCGCACCAGTTCTGGCTTCCTCTTTTCCTCTTCCAGATAGCCTGCATCCCCTTTGCACTCGTCATCCATTTATCTGTCAAACATTAACTGGATGGGGCACAAGATGTTTGATGGACGAGGCCCAGAGAGGCAAAAGCTAGCTTAGAACCCAAGACTTTGGGCTTTGGGTTGCTTTCCCATCTTTTCTCCTAGTCCAATGTTGGACTTGGGTTCAAATCTCACCCCTTTGCTTACTCTGTGACCCTGGGCAAGTCTCTTCACTCCTCCCAGACTCAGTTTCCTCATCTGTAAAATGGGGATAATAATAGTTCTTTCCTCCCCTGGCTCTGGGTAAGGCTCAAATGAGTATTTTGCAAAGTATTTTGCAAAATTCATAGTGTTACAAAAGTCTGCCCCAAGCGAGACTCCTCAGATAGGACAGATGCTGCCTGGGTCAGCACTCAGAGAGGGGGATGGAGCAACCAGCTGTGTCCTTCTGAACCTGCCTCATACAGATAATAATTAATAGTAATTACGGCTGGAAGGGAGCTTGGAACTCATCTAATCCAAGCTCTTTTGCCTGACGGGTTAGGAACCCGAGGTCCTCTCTTCGTAAGTGCCTACTGTATGCTGAGCTAAAAGAAAAGCTAGAAGTCTCCCTGTACCTGGCAAATCACCAGGTACAAACAAGGCCTAAACAGAATAAATTGGAAATAATAACAAGAGAGCAAGCTGTGGAATTAAGAGGCTGGGAGAGGAAGGGCCTTGCCCACGCCACATTGATAGGAAGTAGCAAGTGACCAGATCCTCTGGCCCCAACCCGGATTCCTTTCACCCTCCAGCAGCCCACCTTTGCTTGGATTCAATGAATGTCTAACATGTTGGTAACTGGCACAGGGAAAGGGCACAGCAGGTCCACTTTGCAGAGGGTGAACCTGTCCACGCTGCTCCAATCAGGATAGGCTTCTTGGAGGAGGCGGGCATCCTGAGGGACATCCTGGAGCAAGCTGGGGGCACCGTAGGTGGGCTCATCCCTGGCAGAAACCCAGCTCCATGGTAGAGCAAGGACTTCTTGCCCCCAGGACCCCAGGGAGGTGGACAGACAGCTGAAGCGGAGACAGAAGAACCGGGTGGCAGCCCAGCGGAGCCGGCAGAAGCATATGGATAAGGCGGATGAGCTGCACCAGGTCTGGGTCTCCCTTCCCTGGTCACAGGACCCTTCCCCTGCTCCTTCTCTTCCCTCTTCCTTCTTCCACCTCTTCCACCTCTTCCACCTCTTCCCTCCCCAGGCTCCATTCGTAGAATCCAGCAGCCTTGAGCTGGGAGGGTCCTCAGAGGGCGTGTAGTCCAACCCCTACCCGAGCCCAGGTCCCCTCTACAACACTCCTAGCCTTTGCTCCAATACCTCAGGTGACAGGGCCTCACTGCTTTCCAAGAGTTCATCCCCGTTCTCAGTGTCAGCAGCTTTTCCTGACATCAGCCTCCTGCTCTCCATCACTCTCAGTTTTGCCCTCTGGGACCAAGCAGACAGGCCTGATCCCTCTCTCAGGGATTAGTTTTTCAGATGCTTGAACTCAGCTCTTCCAGGGAGGCCTCAGTTTGGGGTCCAGAATCTGGGGCTCTTCCTGGATCCCGGGAAGCATGTTAACAGAGCAGAAGCCACCTTCCCTCATCCTTCACAGGTCACCTTTCTACAGCACATTAGCAGGTCCCACAAGGATAATGACCCCTGTTTTAGGAGGGGACATGTGATGTTCTTGGGCTCACCCGGCTCCAGAGAAGCAGCCCAAACCACACTCAGCTCAGTCTTGGGCCTGGGGTCCGGGGCTTAGCTCTGGGCCGCAGATTTTAGGAAGGACTCTGACAAGCCAGAGAGAGTCTGGAAGTGGGGGACCAGGATGGTGGCGGGCCTGGAGATCATGGCATAGGAGGAGCTGGGAGTATTTAGCTTGGAGAATCAATCAATCAATCAACATTTATTAAGCACCTGCTATATGCCAGGCCGGCACTGTGCTAAGTGCTGGGGATACAAAAAGAGGCAAAAGATGACCCCGCCCTCAAGAAGCTCCCAGTCTAATGGGGGAGGAGAAAACTCAGAAGGGTTCCAGTGACTGGACTGACAGCAGATGCCTCATTCTGGCCCAGAGGTCCCTCATCCTCTGGCCACAGAAGGGAGGTGGCTTACGCTCTCCTGTCCCGGGCCATCCCTGGGTTTTGTTTTTTGTTTTTATTATTATTTAGAGCTCACTCTCCTTTTGCCATCTTCTCATTACGTGGTTGCGGTCATCACACATCTCGCTTTTTGGCCTCTGTTTATTCTGACCTGCCTCCTTCCACGCAAGCCTTCCCATTCATATTGCACCATAACAGCCCATTGTGTTCATGGACCAAGATTTTTTGAACCTGCCCCCGGTGAACGGGCTCCCGCTTCTGTTTCTAGCTCTTGGGTCTGGCTACCACAAAAAGGGCTGCTATGAATATTTTGGTCTGTATCAGCGTTGTTCTTTGCTCTCTTTGGCCAGCTCTGACCACCATGGGGTATACCCCTAATAGATGGACCGTTGGCTCAGAGAGTACGAGCGGCTTCCTTGTTTTTCCTGCCTAATTCCAAATTAAAATCTGGAGCAGCTGGACCCTTCACTGCTCCAGCAGCTGACCAGCAGCATGTGCCTGCCTTCCCACGGTCCCGCCAGCATGGACCAGCCTAGGGACTGGAGGGGCTGGGAGTCGCCATTTCGTCCTGGCTTCCTGGCTCTGATGAAGCCTCTCCCTTGTTTCTTTCTGGCCCCAGGAACACGAGTGGCTGGAGAGGGACAACCTGGCCCTTCGGAAGGAGATCTGGTCACTGCAGGCCGAGGTGAAGCGCTGGCTCCGGGCCTTGGAGGATCATCAGCATGTCTGCCTCCTGGCTATGCTTCCTGCCTCTGCCCAGCCTCATCCTGACTGCTGGAGCCAGACCGAGACTGCCCAGGCCAAACAGCGAGCCCTTCTTTCGACCCAGACCTTTCCCCTGCCTCTGCAGGCCTCTGCCTCCCCTTCTGCTCAGCCTCCTCCTCCATCTTCTCCGATGCAGGCCCCCGATCCCCCCAGCCTGTTCTCAACTCACTCCCTCTCCTCCCCTCTGACACCTTTCTTGGTCACCTCCTCTCTATCAAGGTCTCCCTCTGGGGCTGCCTTGACTCAGACCCAGGGGCCTTCCAGTCTCCTGGCCTCTTCCTCCGGTCTCAGCCCTCGCCTCCCAGCTCCCCCACAGGAGTCTGCCTGTCTGCTGCCCCTTAGGGCCAGAAACCTGAGAGAGGACAAGACAGAAGACGAGTTGGGTGGTCCTTCAGCCACCCCCCACCACTAGGGGAGCGGGCAGAGCTGGGCCTGTGTCCTGTCCTCTGTCCAGTTTTGACTTGTCCTCCGTTCTCTTTCCCTAGCATGTCACACTAAAGCTCTGACCTCCTTCCCTGGCCTCTGAGGCTGCGTCACCCTGGCCCCAGCCCTCACTAGCCACCTTCCTTCCCCTATTCTGGTTCCTTTGTCAGCAGAACCCTGACCCAGAGAAAGACAAAGCTGCCCGAGACCGAGGAAGGTCAGTGTCGTCAGCTCCCCGTCCAGGGCCCGGCCAGCCCGCCCTGGGACAGAACACGAGCAGCCCAGGTCATCTCCTGCATGGACGCCCCCTCCTTGGCTCTGGGGCCAGAATTCCTGCTGCCTGTGGGCCTGGCAGCATTTAGGGGCGAGCTGGGGAGGCTTACCAGGATGTTTATCGGATGTTTATTCCACTGCACCTCCCCCCACTTTTGGCTTTGAAGGCCTAGGAGAACCTGCTAGCGGCAGGGTGGGGGTCTGATTGCTGCCGGCTGTCCAGCCAGCTCCCTAGAGGAATGGGCCTGCTTCAGAAAGTCTGCTGATGGACACTCCCAGCCCTGCTGGCCATCAACCGAAGCAGCCTAGCTTTTCTTTCCCCTCCTTGTGTCACTGAAGGAAAACTGTCCTCTTCTGGGCCTCAGTTTCTCAAAGTGTAAAATGGAGGTGGGCCCAGAGGCCACCTATGGTCCATCCTCTGTGACTCCCCCATTCCATGATTCTCTGAATCTTCTCACTGCCCCTAACTTTGCTGTCTGATGCCGGACAAGGAGGAAACACGGTGGAAAGAGGCTGAGTCAGGAGACCAGGGATCTGGCTGGATACAGAGGCAGGAAGCACTCTGGAAGGCACTGAGTTCTTTAGACTGGAGCCTAGAGTGCCTCAGTCCTGCTTTTCTGCTTTCTAGTTGGATCAACCAGCATTTATGAAGCACCCACTGTGCGCCAGGCATAGTGCTAAGTGTCGGCATGCAAGGAACGGAGTAAACGGCCTCTACCCTCAGGGAGCGCCCAGTCTGATGGGGCAGACAACAGTGAAACAACTGATATCAAGATATTAGAGGTCCAGCTGGAGATGAGCATTGGAGCAAAGGCATTAGGAGGAGGAGGGCTTGGGAAAGGAGCTGGGAAGTTGGGGGTTGGAGCAGAGGAGGAGAGGGTTCCAGGCCTGGGGGCAGCCAGAAGAGAGAAGCCCAGAGCTTGTTTGGGGAGTGGCTGGAGGCCAGGCGAGTTGGGGAGTTAGGAGTAAGAAGACTGGAAAGGTGCTGAAAGGCTTTGAGTGCCAAGCACAGGGTTTTGTGTTAGATTTTGGGAGCCAGTGCAGTTTCCTGAACGGGAGAGTGGATGATGGGAGCGGAGCTTTAGGCAGCTCCATTTGATGGCCAAGTGACAGTCTAGAGGCAGGAGAACTCATCACCGGGCAGGTAAAATTGACAGGCCTTGGCAGCTCATTGGGTCTGGGGTTGGGAGGGAGTGTTGAGTGGAGGATGAGTCCCAGGTGGGGAGCCTGAAGGACTAGGAGGATGGGGGCACCTTGGACGGTCACAGAGAAGTTCCTAAGAGCGTTGGAGGAGAGAGCGGGTGTGCCATTTTGGACGTTGGCTGGAAACGTAGATTTGGGCCTCAACGCACAGAGGTGATAACTGGATCCATGGCAGCTGATGTGATCACCCAGAGAAAAGGTGCAGAGGGAGAAGAGGACCCAAGGCTCAGGCCACGTGTCCCTTCGGATGCTCCAGGGCTCTCCGGGGGGGGGGGGTGGAAGCAGGCAGGGAGGGCTCTGCCTTCTGCGCTCTCCCCTTCCCTGCCTACAGGGAGTCCTGGAGCTCCTACCTCCTGGAGCCCACCTGGGCTGACCGAGGAGGAAGAAGTGGAAGAGAAGAGGAAAAGTCGCTCTGCTCCCAGTCAGTGTGTGTGGAGAGGCTGGCCCTGCCACCTAAGGAGGCAAGCCTCAGAACTGTTTCTCTCCATCACAGCACTGCCCGTGTCTGCCTCCTGAGACTGGAGATGCCCCCCCGCCCAACCCCCGCCCAGGCCATCGAGGTTGCCAAGCTGGGCTGAGGCCAAGCCCAGAGAGGAGCAGAACCAGGCCCTGAAGGCAGGGCCTCAGGCAGGACTCTATCTGCACCAGAGAGCCACAGCAAACACCTGCTGCCTCAGTTTCCCTAGTGGCGTAGATGAATACTATCTGGTTACAGTCTAAGGTGTCTGGCTCCTCTGCTGGGAGCCTAGGGGGTCATACAAAATAAATGGGAGCTTCCTCAGTGGGTCTGGCCTATTCTTCTAGCATGCTGGTTGAGAACCCTCAGGACTTTGGAGGCCCTGGGGGAGCTGGGGGGGCCAGCGTCTCTGGGCCTCCCTCACATCTCCACAGATGGGCCACAGGGCCCTGGAGGACGTGGGTGCCTTCTCCCTGGAGCCTCCTGCCTTGGGGAAGTGAGACATCCAGACGGGCCTGCCATGGGGTGGGGCGGGGCGGAGATCAGGAGGAAGGGGCTACCCAGTGGCCAGAGCTCAGAGAAGGTACCAGAGGGTCATCTAGGACCTGGGAGGTCTTTGGAGACCATCTGGTCCAACCCAGTCCTGAATAAGATCCCTCCCTACAGTCCCCAAGAAATGATCACCCAGGTTCTACCTGAAGGGCCCCAGGGATGGGGAGCTCACTACCTCACAGGACAGCTCTTTCCACTCCTGGCCAGCTCTGAGGCTTAGGACGTCTTTCCTTCCCTCCAGCCTCTCATGTTCCCCGTCTACAATGCCCACTGCTTGGGCTTGGCCCTCATTGTGGGGCTGAAGCTACCAAGGGAGGAAATCAAGTGGGCAAAGGTCGAGGGGGGAGCTGAGGGCCAGAGAAAGGACAGAACTCAGGAGGCAGCTCACTTCAGGGCTGCCACCTCCAAGAGGCCTTTTCTGATTGCCCACGGGGCTCCTTGTCATAACCAGTTATTCTGGATACTGTTATCCTGTACCTATTTATCTGTAAAGATGTTATCCAGCAAGACAGGCCTCCAGAGTAGAGTCCTGGGCCTGGAGCCGAGTTCAAATCCTGCCTCAGAAGCATGCTAGCTGTGGGACCCTGGGCGAATCACTTCACTTCAGTTTATGGGGATCCCCTTTTTACAGATGAATCTGAGGCTTTGCCCAGGGCCCCACAGCTAGGGAGTGGCCAAGGCAGCTCTGTCCTGACTCCCAGTCGAGGGCTCTCCAGCTGTCAGAGCAGGTGAGTTGGAGAGAATGAGCTTGAATCACCTATTTCAGCAAGCGAGTTTGAATGACCCGTTTTCACAGAAGTCAGTCAAGAGGGAGTGCCGGGTCACTGCCTTCATTTCATGGATGCGTAGCCCCCGCCCAGGGAAGGTAGGGATGGTGCCCTGGCTCCTAACAGCTGGTCTTTATTGGGACCCAAGTACATCTAACAGGGACAGCTGTGGGTGGGCTCTCCTCTGCTCCACCCTCAGTCCCCGGGGCTCGCCTCACCTTGGAACACCCAGACTCCTCCCCAATGGCCAATCCCTCCTGCAGCTTCCACTTTGGAGAGGAACCCAGGTCTCCTGTGTGGCGGCTTCCAAGTCACCCCGTTAGAATATAAGCTTGCTGAGGGCAGGACCTGCCTTTTTTTGAGGGGGGGGCTTGGCATGTAGTAAGCACTTAATCAAACAATAAACATTTAAGTAATCGATAGACATAAACACCTACTATGTGTCAGGCCTTGAATACCCTCAGGACCCTCAGCTCCTTAGCCCCAGGGGCAGCAAAAAGAGCACAAAGGTTTACAAGTAGGAAACCTAGGCTGAGCCAGTGAGTCCCTTTGCTTCTCTAATATTCAGTTTCCTCATCTGTAAAATGGGGACAAGAGCCTTTGCAGTCCTGACCCCCCCCCACCCCTGTGGTCATCGCTGTGCCCTTGGGGGTAGGAGATGAGAGGGCCTGGAACCCCAGGTCTTGGGCACAGACTGTCCCACAGAGACTAGCACACCAGTCTCCCTCACGGGCCTGTCTGGAGGCTCTCCCTCCAGCGATGGAGCCCATGGGGGGCTGGGGCCCTGAGCTGCCTTGTCCGTGGACTCAGCCGGCCCTGTGTGATGGCACTAGCCAGGGCCCCATAAGAGCCAGTGAGCCACTGGGCTGGCCTCTGAGGGAGGCCCAGGTGAAGCAGGAAGTGAGGCTGCTGCTTCAGGGACCTCCTCGGCCCGGGAGGCAAACAGCAGCTTCCCTAGGGGACAAGCCTGGAGTTCCGCAGCCTTTCCTGGTTCTCCCCCCAGGGAGCACATTTAGCTCCGCCTCCTGAGCGGCCTGCCTGCCTTCCCTCCATTCTCTGGGTCTCTCGGGGGCAATTCCCCTGTTAGCTGGTGCTCCTGGTCAAGCTTCGTTCTGGCGTGTGGGGCCAGCCCTGGGGGAGCAGGGATCCGGGACACAACTGAGGACCTGAGGACGGGGATCTTCAGGAGATAGGGCCGGCGGGGGAGAACTCGTAAGCCAAAGCCCTGTGAGGCCACAAGGGTAAGTCCATATTATGGCCCCATTGTACAGAGTAGAAAATTGAGCCCTGAAAAGACCATACAGCTTGTCCAGCTTACAAAGCTAGCAAGCATCAGGGTAGTGGCTGGAGCCTTGGGCCCAGAGTCTGGAAAACCTTTATTCAAATCCTGCCTCAGACACAAAGTACTGTGGGACCCTGAGCGAGTCAGTTCATCTCTGCCTCAGTTTCCTCAGCTGTAAAATAAGAAACGAACTTCCAGCTCTAAATCTACAAGCCTCTGAATCTTGTCTCTGGGATGAAACTCAAATTTCACAATCTGCTCTCCTCTGCCTTGCCGGCCTTAATTCATGATTCCTCCAGCTCCTGCCTTCTGAGTGTGCTCACGTAAGACACACGTGTGTGTCTGTGTGAGTTGTCTAAAGGTGTAGATGCCCAGCTGGTGGGTGGGTGTCGTGGATGGCTAGCTCCGGAATCTGGCCCAGCCCTCTCCAGCAGAGCCTGTGACTGCCAGCCCTCAGCAGAGGAGAAAGACTGCAGCCTATCTCCAAGTGGGGTGATGGGCCCTACCTACCTACCTACCCACCTACCTGTTGTTCACTCATGTCCAACTCTTTGTGATCCCATTTGGGGTGTTCTAGGCAGAGACACTGGAGGAGTTTGCCATTCTCTTCTCCAGTTCATTTTACAAATGAGGAAGCTGAGGCAAACAGGGTGAAGCGACTTAACCCAGGGCCACATAGCTAGTAAACGTCTGAGGCTGGATTTGAACTCAGGTTTCCTGACTCCAGGCCTGGCACTCTAGCCGCTGTGCCACCAAGCTGCAGCCCCACCTGCCTATTCTCTCTCTCTCTCCCCCTCTCTTCCTACCTGTCTCCCTATCTGCCAATCTCTATTTCTATGTGTCTATGTGATTGAGTGATTTTCAATCAATAACACCCCCAGGACAGAGTCCTGAACCACAGTCACTACCTGCTTGCAACCACTCCGTGCCCTAGTTTTCCAAATTAAAAAATCAGGACACCTGATCTGACAAAGGAGTTTCCTTTTGCAAAGTCTCATGGAAAGCATCTGCTTTCTTTCCTTGAATCAGATTGATTGGGGAAAATCTGTGATGCGGGACTTGTGAAGAGCTGAGTTGTCTGATGGGCAGCTCCAGCTGGGCACTGAAATGGCCCTTCCCCAACCTGCTGGTGCCCTGGGTCATGGGCTCCCCCCAGTTTAGGGGTGCCCTGGATTGTGGGCCCCCCAGTTTAAGGATACCCTGGATCATGAGCTCTCCCCTTACCCTCCACCCCCATCTTGGGGGAGCCCTGGATCATGGGCTCCCATACAGCAGGGATAGCTTTGTATACCTGAGTATAAGGCAGGAGGGTACAGTGGAAACAGGGCTGGATTTTTCAGAAAGAGGCCCTTGGTTCAAATTTAGTCAGTGTTCATCTTTCTGCCCATTAGAGTTCACAAAATGTTTTCCCTGCATGATTTCATTTGAAACTTTCAACAGCCCACAAAGGTATGTCCAATTTGGATTATCATCCCTATTTTATGGATATAAAATTCAAGTAATTTGCCCATGATCAGACAGCCAGTGTTGGAGGTAGGATTTGGATCCAATCTTTCTGATCTCCCTCTGAGATCTCTGGACAGGCACAACGCTTCTAGTGCTAAGTGCCTACTACGGACCAGGCCCCGTGCTAAGCAAAAATGAAACCATGCCTGCCCTCAGGGAGCTTTAGCTAAAGTCCTTCATGCGGAAGGTGCCCATTGAGGGGTTTCAC
Source organism: Phascolarctos cinereus (assembly GCF_003287225.1). Classification (NCBI taxonomy): domain Eukaryota; kingdom Metazoa; phylum Chordata; class Mammalia; order Diprotodontia; family Phascolarctidae; genus Phascolarctos; species Phascolarctos cinereus. The sequence goes on along the minus strand of NW_027556402.1, from coordinate 255,793,547 downwards.
AGGAAACCAGGAGTGCCCCAAGGCCTTGGGGGAAGAGGGAGCATTCCCAGGCAGCACGGGGCCATCCAGAGGAGAGAGAGCTGGCCAGGAGGGCAGGACAAAGCTGAAATAAGGGCTTGGAGCCAGGAGGTGAAGGGCTTTGGAAGCTAGCAGAGAAGCCTGGATTTGGCCCCAGAATCAACGAGGAGCCGAGCTGTGTTTACAGTAGCAGAAGGAGCCTGCACTGGGGAGAGAAGTGGAGCTGAGTCTGGAGGTCACCGGATTGTGCAATCAGAGGTTCGGGGCTGGAGGGATCTTCCTTAGAGGCCATTCAGTCCGACTCCCTCATTATACAGATGAGGAAACTGAGGCCCAGACAGGAGAAGAGGTTTGCCCAAGGTCAAGTGTATCTTCCTGACCTTCTATCCACCACGCCACCCAGATGCCTCCTACCACTCGGTGCTGAATTCTTTGGCCATGGAAACCCACGAAAGAAAGAAAGAAAATGGCGCCTCCTAAGAGTGATGGAAGATTGGGCAAGGGGACAAAGGGGGCCAAGAAATACAGTTTTTAGGCCGGCGGCGTTAACTCGGCCGTTGATACTCTGCCTGGTCTAATGACGGATGGATGGAATCTCCTCAATGGTGATTTCTCGCTATAAATAAAACGAGAAGAGAAGAGGAAGTCGCAGCCAAAGAGACAGATGGCTTATGGGTTCTCCTTGGGGAGGCCGAGAAAGGATGAAAAGCAGCAAGAGACATCAGTGCACGATACATTTGATCAAGGGGGAACGCTGCCGTCCACCGCTGCTGGCCAGCATCCTCCCGTTCAGAACTTAAATTTGTAAGAGAGGTTTAGAGGCTCCTGCAGGGCACACAGCCAGTCCTGTGAAGGACATCGGTCACTGGCAGACGTGTGCCTGCCCTCCCACATCAGCCATGTGGCTTCTGGCCTCTGGCACCCCAACATAGGAAGGGGTGAAGGGGAAGCACGGAGGCCACTCCCCCTCTGACTGAGCCCAGATCAAGCTTCAGAGCCAGGGTCCCAGCTCCGGTGGCTGCGGAGCTAAACCTGAGATCTAGGGCAAGGACGAACCTGAAGGCCCACCTTTCTTTGTTTTACAGAGCCTAGGGCCACCTGCACGAGAGTGGACTCTGGGAATATGTTACAGGGTCCAGCCACGGCCATGAGAGCAGCCTTTACGAGAAAAGGACGCCGACTGTTAGCTGGTCCTTCAACCAGCCACAGTGCTCAAAGATCCCAGTGAAAGCCTGGGAGTGGAGGAACCCTGGGGAAGAGGAAAACTGTTGAAACTGGATAGTTAGTGAGAGAGCATTTATTAAGTGCTTACTGTGTGCAGGCATGCCCAGCCAGTTTTTTTGTTCCTCAAATCCCTCTCAACAACGACACAAACCATGCTGTGGACCACCAGGGTAATTAACATATGGCTCATGATATTCTTTTAGATCAGTCTTTAAACACTTAAATAACAACTTTTGCCCCCAAAAAGGAGCTCCAAATTAAAATGAACATTACATAATTTTTTTTCCTTTTTCTTTGTTTTAGGCAATTGAGGTTAAGTGACTTGCCTAGGGTCACACAGCTAGTAAGTGTCAAGTGTTTGGTCTGAGGCCAGATTTGAACTCGGGTCCTCCTGACTTCAGGGCCAGTTCTCTATCCACTGTGTCACCTAGCATAAAATAGAAAACTTTATTCTACTTGTGGTCATGAAAACTCTAAACATCAAATTATAAACCTCTTCATGAGATAATTACAAATACTTTATGTTGGGACATTTGGTAAGAATTCAAAGCAGGAATCCAGCAAGACCTCTTATGCTATTATCTGCAAAATTTCATGCGAAATTTCTTTATTTTACATTTTATTGGATATGAAACCACTTTAAATTAAATAAAGTTACAACTTGGAAGATGTTTAATGTAACATAATAATCATGGCTAAACAATTCAATATTATGCTTTTAAAATTTGAAAAAGGGTTTGAAATATTTGCCTCGACATCAGACAACCACAGTCTCCAATCTGCTTCTGCATCGAGTGTCTTTCTGTATCCTGATTTCAAGCAAGAATAAAGTAAGAACTCTCACACAAATATGTGGTGGAAAAGGAGGGAAGGATTTTACTGTCTTGCTGAAAGATGGAAATTCCTTTTCTATCTTCAGCCACCCAATCAATTGATGAAAATAAGTGGCTGGTTAGAATATAAAATATTTACTTTTCTGCTGGCTAATGACAAATAATGCATTGAACAATAAATGTACTCAAAGCACGGTTACATATATTGCTTTATTTTTAACAAATCAATTCAGTCGTGTCCATCTCTTTGTGACCCCATTTAGGGTTTTATTGGCAGAGATACTGTTTGCTATTTCCTTCTCCAGCTCATTTTACAGATGGGGAAACTGAGATAGATAGGATGAAGTGACTTATCCAGGGTCACACAGCTAAGAAGTGTCTGAGGCTGCATTTGGACTCACATCTTCCTGATGCCAGGCCTGGTGCTCTAATCACCATACCACCTAGCTGCGTGTTTTTAACAATGTTTATACATGAAGTCACAGGACTCTCTTCTACCCCTGGCGCACCAGGTCCGCTCTCTCAGAACCTCTGTTGAATGGTTGACCCCCCTCTTTAAATACGGGAGGCGTCAACGAGTTTGTGCAAGTAAAGTGATGTGCAGCTGTCCAGAAATGCGAGTTGTCATTGAATGAAGGAAGTGAGTGAGTCCTTCCAAGTCCTCCTCACCAGGGATCTCGATACCAAAGTGAGTCAGTCCGTGGCCTCAGAAAGTTTACATTCTAATCAGGGGGGTCGTTCCTTCCAGGGATGGCGACAGGGGGGTCCCCTTATCTCCTGAGGGCCCAAAAGGCCACTCAGGCAGAGCAGGGGCTCACCTAAGCCCTTGGACCCCAAAGTCCGCATGCCTCCCCTGGGCCCCAGGTGCCAGGAGAGGCCGGCTCGTCCAAGCCCTTTCTTTTGCAGGGGGAAACTGAGGAACAGAGAGGTGAAGTCGTTTCCTTGAGACTGCTGTAAAGAACGTGTTTTGTTAATCTCGAAGTGCTATGTCTATGTGAACAATATCACATTATATTTTATTAATAATTTATAAATGTTAAACTTATTGTAAAATTTATTTTTGTTAATTTAAACTGTTAATTAATTCTGATTCCATATTTGTAATTAATTTTCAGCAAATTACAACAATTGTAGTATGACCACCACCACAACAACGGTAAGACTGAGGCCCGGCAGGGACGGGGCCTGCCTAGGCCAGGAGTCAGGAAGCCCTGGGTTCGACCCTCCCCTGCGACCTTTCTAGGCTGGGTGACCTGCCTCAGCCTGGGTTTCCTCAGCTATAAAATGGGTATGAAAAGCGTGCCCCCACCAGGGTGACTGTGAGGACATCGCATCAAGGGCTGCTTGGCAAACTTCCAAGGGCTCAGCTCGGCCCCTGTGGATGCCCGCGCCCAGCTCCGAGCCTCAGTTTCCCCCTGGGCTGCCGGGGCCCCTGCTTGCCCCCTCTGGCCTCCTGGGGACACCGTTTGGTGGCAGCGGCCCCGGGGCTGTGAGGATGGGGGAGGGGGCTGGGGTCATTGGGGTGAGCCCCTCCTCCCCCAGCCGGCGCCGGGGTGGGGGCGGGGAGGCAAAGGCAGAGCAGGCCCAGAGCCTCGAGGCTCCCCTCCCCCACCGCTTTACACTTTCCGGAGGAGGGGAATGCGCAGCTAGGCAGGGGCAGAGCCCCCCCTTCCGACCCAGGGCCCTTCCTAAACCCTGCCCATTGTACAGACGAGGGGACTGAGGTCTGCAAAGCTAACTCTCTCCCCCAGGGCCACATAGAGGGTAACAGAGTCTAGATTTCACCTCGGGACCTCTGACCCCCAATCCGGCTCACTACCGCGCCCATTTCACAGAGGAGGAAGCTGAGGCCCAGCAAGGTTGAGTATCTCCCTAGCTATAAACAACAGAAGGAAGATTTGGACCCCCGACCCCCTCACCCCCCACCCCCCGACTCCAGGTCTGGGGCTCTGACTCTCAGGTTACAGCAGCCAGGGTGCAGCAGGGCCTCCTCCTCAGCCCATTTCCCAGGCCACTTGGGGTGACCTCCTGGCATTAGGGAGGGCAGAAATGCTGGCAAAGGTCCGTGCCCACTGGCACTGAAAACAGGTCTGTGCCAAGGCTGAGGCAAACACCCCACACAGCAGCCACGGTCTGCAATGAGAGAACACGGAGTTGGGAGGGACCTCAGAATGTGGGATGTCAGAGAGGGAGGGAACCTCAGAATGTGGGGTGTCAGAGGGGGCGGGACCTCAGAATGTGGGGTGTCAGAAGTAGGAGGGACCTCAGAATGTGGGGTGTCAGAAATGGGAGGGACCTCAGAATGTGGGATGTCAGAGGGGGAGGGAACCTCAGAATGTGGGGTGTCAGAGGGGGCGGGACCTCAGAATGTGGGGTGTCAGAAGTAGGAGGGACCTCAGAATGTGGGGTGTCAGAAATGGGAGGGACCTCAGAATGTGGGATGTCAGAGGGGGAGGGAACCTCAGAATGTGGGATGTCAGAGGTGGGAGGGACCTCAGAATGTGGGGTGTTGGGGCTGTGTATTTCATGCATTTCAAACACCTTATTCTGAGGACGGGGCCCCTCAGTTTCACCAGACTTCCTGCCGGAGTGAGTGCAAAGGGCCCTGGACCTGGCGCCAGGGGACCCAGGTCTCAGTTTCCTCATCTTTCCACATCCAAGCCCACAATGCAGCTAGGTGGCGCCATAGGGCAGGGAGCACTGGGCCTGCGGTCTGGGAGTCCTGAGTTCAAATCCACCTCGGACGCTTCCTAGCTGTGGGACCGTCCGTGGGTCAGTCTTGAAGCCCTAAGCCTCGAGAAGGTGAGAGCTGGAAGGCACCTGGCTACCAGAGGGCCCGCCCAAAAGTGAAGGGAGCTTGGCTCAGCTTTGGGACCTCCTGCCCAGCAGGGAAGGGGGGAGGGAGGGAGCACACGAGTGCTGGAGGGCCCCGCTGTGTGCTTAAGTGCTTTCCCATTGCGATCTCATTTGATGCTCACTACAGCCCTGGGAGGTAGGTACTGCTATCATCCCCATCTTACAGATGAGGAAACCGAGACAAACAAGGTTAAGTGACTTGTCCAGGGTCACACAGCTAGTAAGTGTCTGAGGCCAGATTTGAACTCGGGTCCTCTGGACTCCAGGCCTGGTGCTCTCTCCACTGCACCATCTAGCTGCCCTAACTGTGCTATAATTAAGTCAGTAATAAGATTTTGGGTATTTTTAAAGATTAATTTATTTTGACTTATCAACAATCACTTCCATAAGCTTTTGAGTTTTAAAGTTTTCTCCCCCTGCCTCCCCCCTCCCTCCCCACGACAGTGCGCAATCTGATATAGGCTCTACATAAACATTCCTGTTAAACATGTTTTCATATTAGTCATGTTGTAAGGAAGAATTAGAACCAATAGGAGGAACCACCAGAAAAAGGAAACAAAACACAACAGAATAAAAAAATAACGAATAGCATGCTTCGATCTGCTTTTAAACTCCATCGTTCTTTCTTTGGATGTGGAGAGCGTTTTCCACCATGAGGCCTTTGGAGATGGCTTAGATCCTTGTATTGCTGGGAAGGTTCAGTTTATCAATATTAGTCACCACACAATGTGGCTGTTACTGTGTACAACGTTCTCCTGGTTCTGCTGACTTCACTCAGCATCAGTCCATACAGGTCTTTCCAGGTTTTTCTGAAGTCAGCCTGTTCATCATTTTTTACACAGCACAATAGCATTCCATTACATTCATATACCACAGCTTGCTCAGCCATTCCCCAATGGATGGGCATCCTCTCAATTTCCAATTCTTTGCCACCACAAAAAGAGCTGCTATGAATATTTTTGTACATGTGGGTCCTTTTCCCATTTGTTTGATCTCTTTGGGATATAGCCCTAGAAGTGCTATTGCTGGGTCAAAGGGTATGCACATTTTTGTAGCCCTTTGGGCATAGTTCCAAATTGCTCTCCAAAAATGGTTGGATCATCTCACAACTCCACCAACAATGCATTGGTGTTCCAATTGTCCCACATCGTCTCCAACGTGTATCATTTTCCTGTTTTGTCATGTTGGCCAATCTGATAGATGTGATGTGGTACCTCAGAGTTGTTTTGATTTGCATTTCTCTAATCAGTAACGATTTAGAACATTTTTTCATGTGACCGTAGATGGCTTTAATTTCTTCATCTGAGAACTGTCTGTTCATATCCTTTGACCATTTATCAATTGGGGAATGGCTTGTGTTCTTATAAATTTGTCTTAATTCTCTATATATTTTAGAAATGAGGCCTTTATCAGAGAGACTGGTTGTAAAAATTCTTTCCCAATTTTCTACCTTCCTTCTAATCTTAGTTGCATTGGCTTTGTTTGTGCAAAAACTTTTCAATTTAATGTAATCAAAATTATCCATTTTGCTTTTCATAATGTTCTCTATCTCCTGTTTGGTCATGAATTCTTCTGTTCTCCATAGATCTGATAGGTAAACTATTCCTTGTTCTCCAGTTTTACATATCAGCCTTTATATCTAAGTCATGAACCCATTTTGACTTTATTTTGGTATATGGTGTGAGATTTGGGTCTATGCCTAGTTTCTGCCATACTCTTTTCCAGTTTTCCCAGCAGTTTTTTTCAAAGAGTGGGTTCTTATCCCAGAAGCTGGGGTCTTTGGGTTTATCAAATAATAGATTACTATAGTCATTGACTACTGTGTCTTGCATATTTAACCTATTCCACTGATCCACCTCCCTATTTCTTAGCCAGTACCAAGCAGTTTTGATGATTGCTGCTTTATAATACAATTTAAGATCTGGAATTGCTAGGCCACCTTCCCCTGCATTTCTTTTCATTAGTTCCTTTGATATTCTGGACCTTTTGTTTTTCCAAATGAATCTTGTTATTATTTTTTCTAACTCTATAAAATAATTTTTGGTAGTTTGATTGGTATGGCACTGAATAAGTAAATTAGCTTAGGTAGGATTGTCATTTTTATTATATTAGCTCGCCTACCCATGAGCAACTGATGTTTTTCCAATTATTTAGATCTGATTTTATTTGTGTGAAAAGTGTTTTGTAATTGTGTTCATAGAGTTCCTGGGTTTGTTTCGGGAGGTAGACTCCTAAATATTTTATAATGTCTACAGTAAGTTTAAATGGGATTTCTCTTTCTATCTCTTGCTGTTGGGCTTTGTTGGTAATATATAGAAATGCTGATGATTTATGTGGGTTTATTTTATAGCCTGCAACTTTGCTAAAGTTGTTTATTATTTCAAGTAGTTTTTTACTTGATTCTCTAGGATTCTCTAAGTATATCATCATGTCATCTGCAAAGAGTGATAGCTTTGTTTCTTCTTTGCCTATTCTAATGCCTTCAATTTCTTTTTCTTCTCTTATTGCTAAAGCTAACGTTTCCAGTACAATATTGAATAACAGTGGTGATAATGGACATCCTTGTTTCACCCCTGATCTTATTGGAAATGCTTCTAGCCTGTCCCCATTACATATAATGCTTGCTGAAGGTTTTAGATAGATGCTATTTATTATTTTAAGGAAGACTCCATTTATACCTATGCTTTCTAGTGTTTTTAATAGGAATGGGTGTTGTATTTTATCAAAAGCTTTTTCTGCATCTATTGAGATGATCATGTGGTTTCTGTTGGTTTTGGTGTTGATATGCTCAATGATGCTGATAGTTTTCCTAATATTGAACCAACCCTGCATTCCTGGTATAAATCCTACCTGGTCATAGTGTATTATTCTTGTGATAAGTTGCTGCAATCTATTTGCTAGTATTTTGTTTAAAATTTTTGCATCTATATTCATTAGAGAAATTGGTCTATAATTTTCTTTCTCTATTTTGACTCTTCCTGGTTTAGGTATCACCATCATATTTGTATCATAAAAAGAATTTGGTAAGACTCCTTCTTCACCTATTTTCCCAAATAGTCTATATAGTATTGGAATTAATTGTTCTTTAAATGTTTGATAGAATTTGCATGTAAATCCATCTGGCCCTGGAGATTTTTTCCTAGGGAGTTCATCAATGGCTTGTTCAATTTCTTTTTCTGAGATGGGGTTATTTAAGTATTTTACTTCCTCTTCGTTAATCTGGGCAATTTATATTTTTGTAAATATGTATCCATTTCACTAAGATTGTCAAATTTGTTGGCATATAGTTGGGCAAAATAATTCCTAATTATTGTTTTAATTTCCTCTTCCTTGGTGGTAGCTTCACCCTTTTCATTCTTGATACTAGTAATTTGGTTTTCTTCTTTCTTTTTTTTAATTAAATTAACCAAAGGTTTATCTATTTTATTGGTTTTTTCATAAAACCAGCTCTTAGTTTTATTTATTAGTTCAATAGTTTTCTTAATTTCAATTTTATTAATTTTTCCTTTGGTTTTCAATATTTCTAATTTGTGTTTAGAGGATTTTTAATTTGTTCTTTTTCTAGTTTTTTTAGTTGTATGCCCAATTCATTAATCTCCTCTTTTTTATTTTATTTATGTAAGCATTTAGAGATATAAAACTTCCCCTAAGAACTGCTTTCGCTGCATCCCATAGTTTTGGTATGTTGTCTCATTATTGTCATTCTCTTGAATGAAATTATTGATTTCTATGATTTGTTGTTTGACCCAATCATTTTTTAGGATTAGATTATTTAGTTTCCAATTATTTTTTAGTCTATCTTTCCATGGCCCTTTATTACATATAATTTTTATTGCATCATGATCTGAAAAGGATGCATTTAATATTTCTGCCTTTCTGCATTGGATTGTGAGGTTTTTATGCCCTAGTACATGGTCAGTTTTTGTGTATGTGCCATGTACTGCCAAGAAAAAAATATATTTCTTTCTATCCCCATTCAGTTTTCTCCAGAGGTCTATCACACCTAACTTTTCTAATGTTCTATTCACCTCCTTAACTTCTTTCTTGTTTATTTTGTGGTTAGATTTATCTAGTGCAGAGAAGGGGAGGTTCAGGTCCCCCACTAGTATAGTTTTGCTATTTCTTCCTGTAACTCCCTGAACTTCTCCTCTAAGAATTTGGATGCTATACCATTTGGTGCATATATGTTTAGTAATGATATTACTTCATTGTCTATGGTGCCTTTTAGCAGGATGTAGTTTCCTTCCTTATCTCTTTTGATTAGATCTATTTTTGCTTTTGCTTTGTCTGAGATCAGGATTGCTACCCTGCTTTTTTTACTTCAGCTGAAGCATAAATATATTCTGCTCCAGCCTTTTACCTTTACCCTGTGTGTGTCACTCTTTTTCAAATGTGTTTCCTGTAAACAACATATTGTAGGATTATGGTTTTTAATCCATTCTGCAATCTGTTTCTGTTTTATGGGAGAGTTCATCCCATTCACATTCACAGTTATGATTACTATCTGTGTCTTTTTCTCCATCCTTTCCCCTTTATGCTTTTCTCCTTTCCCTCCTTCCTAGTGTTTTGCTTTTGACCACCCTCCTTCAGTCCCCCTCCCTTTTATTATCCCTTTCCCTTTTCTTCCCCTTTACCCTTACTGCTTCTTCCCTCCCTTCTTTCCCCCCTCCCTTTTCTTTCCCCTTTTCCCTCCTACTGCCTATAGGGCAAGTTAGATTTCTATACCTAACTGATTATGTTATGCCCTTCTTGAGCCAAATCTGATGAGAGTAAGGTTCAAACAATGCTCCCCCCTCCCTTCTTTCCCTCTGCTGTAATAGGATTTTGTGTCTTTTCCTGTAATGTAATTTACCCTTGTCTGCCTCCTCCTTTCCTTTCTCAGTACATCTTTTAGATCAGATTATCCACTTATTTGGATCCATTTAACCCACTTGATTAGATTTTTCTCTCATTACATCGAAGTCAATTTATACCCACCCCATTTATTACCCCCTTAGCATGGTATAATAACAATACAGTTCTCAGGGGTTACAAGTATTATCTTCCCTTGTAGGGATGTAAACAGTTTGCCCTTATTAATAACGTGTTTCTTTCCATCCTGTTTACCTTTTCATGTCTCTCTTGAGTCTTGTATTTGAAGATCAAATTTTCTGTTGAGCTCTGGTCTTTTTACCAGGAAGGTTTGGAAGGTTTATATTTTTAAAAAATCTATCATTTCTTTATTTTTAACATTCATTTTTTAAAGTTTTGAGTTCCAAACTCTCCAAATTTGCCATTAAGAAGGCCAACAGCATGGTATCAAAGTAATAATAGTAATTAGTGACGACCAGCAGACCAGACGTATTCGGCACTTCAAGGTTTGCAAGGGCTCGACATCACCAGTGTTGGACTTTCCTGTCCTCCTGCAGCCTGGAGGCCTGAGCTGTTGCTCCCCTTTTTCAGATGAGGAACTTGCCTCTCTGCCTTCTGAGGTCCCTTCCGGCTCCGCACGCAAGATCTTCTTTCCTTCCTCCTCTTCCTCCTCCTCTCCCTCCTCCTCCTCCTCCTCCTCTTTCTTCTCCTTACTTTTCCTTCCCTTTTTTCTCCTTCTGTTTCCCCTCCTCCTCTTCCTCCCCTCCTTCCTCTCCCCCCTCACCATCCTTCCCTTCCCTTCTCTCACCCTTGGTGGCCATCATCGCCATGACCAGCTCCTGCTCTGAGCCCACAGCCATATTCTGGGTTTTCCATCCTGGCCCCTCATGAAACAAAGGACCCAAGTTTTTCTTTGCTGAAATAGTGGCCAAGGACTCCTGAGCTCGGACCCATGGACCGGTTCGAGGATGCCTGGGCACCTCGGCAGGGCCCCGCCCCCCCCCCCAGCCTGTGGGAGGGGTGGGAGTCTGAGCCATCTAGGGCTCCACATGGATTCTCTGAGCCTGGACCCTGCAAAGCCACCTGAGACCGGCAGCCGGCAATTACCAGCAATTACTACAGGCCGAAGCTCGAAAGACGGTCATTTCTTCCTGCTTTCCGACCGCTGAGCCCGAGTTCTGCCTTCTCCTTTCCCACTCTCGGGGCCTCCCAGGCCGCAGCCCTCCATCCCCCATCCCTCCCACTGAGGGGTGTCAGCACCTCAAAGGAAGCCCCAGCAGGAGACCGGGGCAGGGCCCACAGAGAGCCATGCCCCGGCCAGGCAAAGTGCCCAGGGTGCGAGGTCCCCCAGCAGGTGGCTGAGATAATTAGCCCTGACATTTCCACTCCTGCCAAGCTTGAGTTCCATACATCATCCCAGCCCACTGAGACAGAGACACGCTGGTGTGGATCTCGTTTATTGATGAGGAAACTGAGGCAAAGGAAGGTGATATTACCTGCCCAGGGTCACACAGCGTGTAAGTGTCCGAAGTGGAATTGGAACCCAGGTCTCCCTGACTCTGGGGGTGTTTCTCTGCCCACCACACCCCACGCCTCCCATTTTAGAGGTAAAGACTAGAGGCCCAGAGGGGTCCAGCTGCTGGGTTAATACCCAGGAAGACTGAAAGCAGCCTCACCCAGGCTCCATCCTCGGCCCCACAACTAGCCAGCTGGGCGACATTGGGCAAGGGAGGCCCTCTGGGACTCAGTTTCCCTCTTTGGATGATGGCAGCACAGTGACTCTCTCCTCCTTCCCCCGGATTTCTCAGTACCCTCTATGCCCCTGGGGCTGGGGGTTGGGAACTGAGACATTTGACCACTGAGGACCAACCCCCCGCCTTCCCAGGAGGTGCAGTCAGAAACAGTGGCTTTGGCTTTCTGCTCATTCTGGAACGTTCCTTTGCTTTCATTAGGCTCCAGGCCGAAGCAATGAGTCTGCAAGACTTCACATACCCGCTCCCGGAGACGCGGTTCCTCCATGCGGGCACCAGCGTGTACAAGTTCAAGATCAGATATGGCAGCAGCATCAGGTACCTGGTTTGGGCCCCTCCTCTGGTCCATCCTCTCTGTCTCTGCCCAGGATGGGTCTGCCCAGTGCCAGGAGGGGGCCAAGCCTGGATCCATGGACTGCTTCTGAGGACTCCCCAGACTGGAAGGGTTCTCTTTTCTTTTCTTCTCTTTTTCTTTGAGGCAGTCAGAATTAACAACTGGCAAGTGTCTGAGGCTGGACTTGAACTCAGGTCTTCCTGACACCAGGGCCACCTGACCACCCCTTAGAGAGATTTCTTTTGGGACAAAGTTGGAGTCACAGAACCCCACGATCTGAGAGCAGGACGGGACTTCAGCCGTCCTCTAGCCAACCTCTCATTCACAAAAGGAGTTCCCACTAGAGGACACGAGTTCAAATCCCGCCTTTCCAGAGGCAGCTTGGATGGGTCCAGGGAGGGCCCTGTTCTTGACTGATTCAACGAACAACCTCCATTCTTACCAGAACGGAGTTAATGGGTGGGAAAGTCAGTGGAGCCTTAATCATTTGGTCAATGAGCATTTATGAAGCACCTACTGTGTGCCAGGCATTGTGCCAAGGTCTAGGGAAGCAAAAAGGGGCAAAGGGCAGTCTCTGCCGTCGTGTGTGTGTGTGTGTATACATACATACATACATACATACACATACACACACATACATACATATATACATATACACATATACACATACATACATACATACACACATACATACATACATATAAAATTAGGTATATGCATGTCATGTCATCGGGGGTGGGGCCACATTCTTGCCTTGTCTCCCCAGCTCCTGGCACGTAGTAGCTGCTGGATCACGACCCTCTGGTGAGCTGTGGGATGGCCTGGGCCCAAGTTCCCTAGGGCACAGTCTGTCCGCCAGGCCCTCCCAGTCTGGGGAGGCCGGGCCCTGGGCCCAGGGCACCTGTCTGAGCCTGCCTCAGTTCGGAGAGGCAGAGGCCTTCCCAGAAGCCCAAGAGGTCTTCTCTCAGTTTCACTGGGACAGGCCGCAGCCATCAAGGAAGCCCCCTTGAAGACGGGCTCGTGGTGCCGGGGAGAACACCCTGGATAGGGAGTCAGAGGATCCAAGTTCTAATGCCACCCCATCACTTACGACCTTAGATCACTCCCTTTCTCTGGGCCTGCGTTTCCTCCACTGCAGAATGAGGGGGTTGGATCCAGAAATGATGCTAATAAGCCATAAGACTTTGGGACACCCTGATGATGGTTTCATTGGTTGGTGGGGTTGGCCCTGGAAGGGCTGGTCGACAGAGATCGTGCCCCAGCCTGTTTTCCTAGGCTCCCAGGTCTCAGGTTGGAAGGGACCATCTACCCAAGCACCATGTTTCACAGATGAGGAAACAGGCCAAGGGAAGGGAAGTTATTTCCCCAATGACAGATCATGTCAGAGGCAGGATTTGAACCCAGGCCCTTCTCTGCAGAGAGAATGAATGAACTTAATCCGTGGCAGGCACTGTGCTAAGCCCTAGGGGTACAGAGGAGAGAACTGTGGAAGCCCAGAGAAGGCATGGGCCCCTCAGCTGATGGAGTGCCCATTGCAAATGAGGCAGGGGTTCTGCACACTGAACCAGATAAGATGAAGGCCTAAGCAGAGAAAGAATTCAATGAATGCCCAACCCTTGCCATCCACATCAATTCATATGAAACTTCCAATGTTTCTCTGAACCCCTCCCCAAATGTTATTAATATTTTCATACATACAGGATGTTCCAAGAGCATCAGAGGATTTTAAGCCTTAATCCCTTGATATTTAACGTAACTCATAACTTCAAAAGCTTTAAACTGTGCTAAGCCTTTTGGAGCACCCCATATGTGAACGCATACTTTTCTCACACAATCCCAATTTCCCCCTACCAGATTTGTCACCATGTGCAGGTCCACCAATAGTGTATGAGTGTTCCTTTCTTCCCGTGACCCATCCAGCAGTCACTGTCCCCTTTTGCCACCTTCCAAGCTGTTGCTCTGTCTGTCTGTCTGATTTCTGCTCCATCTTCCTGGGCTGAAGACAGGCTCTGCTTGGACATAAAGTCTCTCTCCGAAGTTTTCAATCATGACTCATTTGTTCATTTGCCTTCCAGAGGGGAAGAGATAGCAGACAAGAGAACTGTCAGCCAGGAGCTGGAGGTAGGGACTGAAAGAAGCCAGCATCTCTCAGGAAAGAGGCTCCTTTGTGCTGAAGGCCCCAAGGGGAGGGGTTGCTCCTGGGGCCTGAAGTCTCAATGCCCACTGCTTGGCCCGGCCTCTCCCTACATAGCTCGGTGTGCCACACTGAGAAGGGCTCAGTTGTGCAAATTTCCTGTTTTCCTGGGTTTTTTTTATGCATTTAAAACCTCTGACCTTTCTCATTCCTGCTGGCTGAAATGTCAGCACCTTCAATGCTGATGCAGCAAGACCTTTTGATTCGGCTCGAGGTCAGGGCGACTGGCAGGCAGAACCTTCTGGCAGGAAGACCTGCTTCCGGAAGGATGGCGCCTCCCAGGTCTCTGGCCTGAGTCCCTGGCTCTGCCCCTGCCTGGGGCCTGACAGTCCAGGAAACCCGACTGTAAATACCCAGGCCAGGCGGCGGCATCTTCCCCTTAATTAGAAACACTTGTGGGTGTCATATCCCCAGTTCTTTGAGGCCTGTGACTTTCTGTTGCATCCCTAGAGTGTCCAATCTCCCCCAAAAGTGACCTTGGCCTCTCCATCGGCCTTGGCGCCCAGTAGATACAGGGAGTGTTTTCCGAGTGTCATTGACCACATAGACACCTGCCCTAATGTCCAAGTTCCAGAGTCACTGAGAACCTCCTCCCGGCCAGCCAGAGGCCCAGCAAGCTTCCCAGGGAGCGTATGGTAACACACAACTCTTAGCACATCCCTCCTGACTTCAGCTGAGCAGTCGACCCAGAAGAAGTTTTCGAGGACACAGGTGACCTTTCCTTGTATTAAAGCAGGCATTTTTCCCATTTTTAGGACTCCATTCGGGCCGTCTTGGGGAACCTGGACAATTTGCAGCCATTTACCACTGACCACTTCATCATATTTCCCTGTATCTTTTCTTCTGGGAGTGCTGTCTGAGTTCTAGTTCAACATGAGTCTACGGAGAACAGGGTGGTGAAGGAAGCCAATGGCATCTTGGGGGATGTTGAGAGCAGCAGAGTGTCCAGGACTGGGAGGGGGGCAGAGAAGGAAAGAGGAGGGAACCCCACAGGGAGGGAGGGGAGAAGAGCAGGGGGCCATACGTGCCAGGATCCTCTGCCCTGATTGGACCACACCCGGAGCATCAGGGTCTGTTCTGGGCTCCATATTTTAGGAAAGACACAGATAACCTAGACTGTAAACTTGTTTAAAGACTAGAAGCCACTTGGGGCTTTCTTGCTGAGTGACGTCTGGGTTGGGCCCATTGAAATCCCTCCCGACTGTGGATAAGTGGGCTTTAATTCACATTCCCTGTTGGGCCTGACAAAGCCTGGTCCACTTTGGAGGGCAGAAGATGGGGGTGGGAGGGGAGCCGGAGTCCTTCCCCCTTCCAGGATCCAGGCCCTGCCTCAACTCCTCATGAGCTCCTTAGCCCTGGCTAAGATAAGAGCAAATGGGAGCGGGTGTCTCACCTGAGGTTCAAGCACGGGGCGGCTTTCCTGGAGCCCTACCCTTTTGTCTGCACCCTCTATGTGGAGATGAAGTGGGCGCCGGCCGGTGAGTGGGTGGAGCCAGGACCGGCTCCAGAGGGTGGCTGGGGCTATCCTCCCTGATTCTCCACCTGTTGGCCCTAAGGGGTGGCCGGGACCACATGCCCAAGCTCCATGCCCAACTGTCCTGCCTGCTGGTTGTGCAGGTGCTCTCTCTCTGGGCCTCAGTTTCCCTTTCTGGATTGGATTTGGCAGTTCCTCACATCCCATCCACTCGTCCCAGCCTGTGCTGTCTCTGGGCCTCAGTCTCCTCCTTTACAAAATGGGGACAATAATACCCGCCCTCCCTTAATGGGGTAAAGGAGGCATAATTCTTTTTATCTCCCCACATCCGAAGGTTTGCTCTTGTTTTCAGGCATCTTCGGGACTTTTCCAAGAGTTCAGTTTGTTTCAACTCAATTTGATGAGCATTTATTAAGCTCCTACTACATTCCAAATACTATCCCAGGTGCTTGGGATCAAAAAAAAAGAAAAAATTAAAGAAACAGTCCCTGCCCTCAAGGAGCTTACCTTCTCCTGGGACACACACACGCACGCACACACACATGCGCCCACACGTATATACACATGTACACATGCACACACGTGCACACACACGCATATGCACACATGCATACAGACATACATACACCCTCACCACAGGCAGCACCAGGGAAGGATTTCTGCAGGAGAGAAGGAGCTTTGAAGGAGCCAGACATGGAGTCTGTGGAGGGAGGGCCGGAGGGAAGGGAGGCAGAAATGACTCGGTTTACCATTTTGCTAAGGGCAGACCCTACTCAGAGGAGGAGCCCCCCAAGTCCTGATGCCCTCTGTTTCTTGTACTTCTCTAGGGACCCCTGGAGGAGACAATGACTTCCCAGAAATGGTAAGTTTGCCTTTGCCAAGTAGGATGAAAACCTTCTCTGCTTCAGACCAAGGCCCAGGGTTGGGGGTCAGAGGGCACTGAGTTTGGTGCTTACCAGCTGTGTGACTTTGGGTAAGTCCTTGAAGCTCAGGTTGTTGGACTAGATGACTACCCCGAAGTCCCTCCTAAACTCGGGATGCTATTAACCGTTCTCTAACGCTGCATCTCTCCCGGGAGCAAGGCTGGTGCCAAAGGTGCTTTTTCAAAAGGGGCTCCCCTTCACCCCCTCTCTCAGCCTGGCCCTGCATCAGCTGACTGCCCACCCGCTTTGGGGCAAGGAGAATCCCAAGGGTCTGGTTCCTATCTGAAGGGTCACAACGAGGAAACAGAAGTGAGAACCGTGGCAGCAAAGAGGAGAAGACTGGAAGGTGGCAAGTTCCCCCCAGAACAAGAACAGGGCAGGTCAGTGGTGGGAAAACCTGAGGGCAGGTTCATTTTGAGTGACCACTGGGGCTAGCCTGGGAACCAGAAGGGGCTAGCCTGGGAGAAGGGGTTGGCCTGGGAACCAGGGCTAGCCTGGGAGAAGGGGCTAGCCTGGGAACCAGGGCTAGGCCTGGGAGAAGGGGCTAGCCTGGGAAAAGGGGCTAGCCTGGGAACCAGGGCCGGCCTGCAAGATAACACTTTCCTGCTTTCTTCCCAGCTATGCCACTGATGGACTGGGTATCCTTAGGCAAGTCATTCCTCCCCCCTCCCACCCCAGGCCTCCTTGGTTCTTGTACTTCCATACATGAAGTCTGGCCAATGAGTCTAAGCTACTTTGAGCCCTCACATATGCAAGACTCTGCCTTTTATGAAAATGGGAGTTGAACCCTCTCTCCATTCGATATTCGTGCCACATTCAATAGGCATCTATTATGTGCCCTCTTTTATATGCTGAGCTTAGTACTTAGGGGGATACAATGATGAGTAAGACCAGCTCATAGGTCCATCTCAAAGGCCACCTCCTCCATGAAACCCTCCATGATTCAGATTTGGACACCATCAGGATCATGGACTCCAATCTGTGCTTACCTCATTCTTTCTCTCCCTCCCTCCTTCTTTCCTTCCTTCCTCCCTCCCTCTCTGTTTCTTTCTTTCCTTCCTTTCCTTCTTTCTTTCTTTTTCTTCCTTCCTTCCTTCCTCTCTCTCTCTCCCTTCCTTCCTTTCTCTCACTCTCCTTTCTTCCTTCTTTCCTTTCTCTCTCTTTTCTTTCTTTCTTTCTTTCTTTCTTTCTTTCTTTCTTTCTTTCTTTCTTTCTTTCTCTTTCTCTCTTCTTTCTTCCTTTCTTTCCTTTCTTCCTTCTTTCTCTCTCTCTCTCTTTCTTTCTTTCTTTCTTTCTTTCTTTCTTTCCTTCCTTCCTTCCTTCCTTCTCTTTCTTTCTTTCTTTCTTTTTCTTCTTTCTTTCTTTCTTTCTTTCTTTCTTCTTCCTTCCTTTCTTCTTCCTTCTTTCCTTCCTTCCCCTTCCTCCTCTCCTTCCTTCCTTCCTTCCTCTCTCCTCTCCCTCCTCTCCTCTCCTCTCCTCTCCTCTCCTCTCTCTCCTCTCCTCTCCTCTCCTCTCTCTCCTCTCCTCTCCTCTCCTCTCCTCTCCTCTCCTCCTTCCTCTCCCTCCTCTCCTCTCCTCTCCTCTCCTCTCCTCTCCTCTCCTCTTCCTTCCCTCCTCCCTGGAAAGTGCCATAGGGATCAGTGCTTGGCTCTATTCTGTCAAACATGCTAGTGAATGACTTGGCCACAGGCACACTTACCAAACAAATCTGTGGGTGGCCCATAGCTGGGAGGGATCACTGACACTAGAAGCCAGTCAGGATCTTGACTGGCTGTAATGTTGAGGCAGCTAGGTGGTGCTGCAGTGCCCAGAGTACCAGGCCTGGAGTCAAGAAGACCTGAGTTTGAATACAGACTAAGACACTTACTGGCTGTGTGGCCCCGGGCAAGTCGCTTAACCTCTGCCTCAGTTTCCTCATCTGTAAAATGGGGATAGTAACAGCCCCTACCTCCCAGGGGTGTGGTGAGGGGAAAACGGGATACTATTTGTAAAGCAGAGAGCCTGGCACCTGGCAGGCACTTCAGAAATACCAACTTCCTTCCTTCCTTCTCCGTAACTCAGAATTGCTCAGATCACTGAGAGGTTCTGTGACTTGCACAAGGTTATATAGCCAGCAGGTCTCAGGGCAGGCCTTGAAGCCAGGTCTTCCTTGCCTCGAGGCCAGCTTCCTGTCCACTCTGCCGCATGGAAAACACTAACAAGTTGAGGAAAGGCCTCAAGTAGCAGGAGGCACCAGAGATGTGCTTTGAAGGAGAAGTGTAAGAGACAGGTGAAGAAGGAGGGCTTGCCAGGTGTGTGGAATGGCCTGGACAAAGGCAGGAAGGCGGGAGATGCCTTTTGACTGGAACGGGGAGTAATGCAATGAGGCTGGACAGGCAGGCGGGAGCCACGTTGTGGAAGGTTTTAAATACCAGGCCAATGAGATTGTAGTGGGTCCTGGGGCAGTAGGGAGTCAGCGAAGGCTTTTGAGGAGGGGAGTTCTGTGCTATGGGAATGTCCCTGACAGCTGGGTGGAGTCTGGGCTGGAGAAGAGAAGTGTCAGGGAAACCAGTTCCTAGGAGATTTGCTTGTGTCCAGAGACCAGGAGAGCCTCGTGCCCTGAGGCGGGACCTTTGCAGCGACTGTTGGCCATGCCCCGTGAGTCTCTGGCTGCTCTGGGTAAAAATAGCCTGCCTGCTGAAATATTCATGGAGCCTCCTGGGGGGGGGGGCTCTCCTGGAGCCTCAGGGCCCCTGCCAATCTCTTCTTTTTCAGGGCTGTGATGGGAACCTCCAGCAGGAAGAAGCCCCTGGCTCAGACCACAAGGGTGAGTTCCCCAACGTTCCCTGCCCCATTGCACAGCCTGGGTCCCCGGTGCCATCACGGGCCCAGTTGACTGGCCCGGCATGTTCACGCTTCCTGTCTGCTCCACCCTAGAAAAAGCTGCATTATAGATGTGGTATTGGGGAGGGCAGAGCCCAGCCTCAGCCGTGCCAGCCTCGGTCTCACCGCGGTCCTGTTCCCTTTTCCTTCCCTACCCTGAGAAATACCTTTGGCAGCTCCTGGAATAGACATCCCAAGGCTAAGGGGATGACTGGGCAACAGAAGAAGCTGATGGTGTCAGGGAGGGCAAAGGGGGCGGGGAGGGGCAACAACGTTGTCTGGCCTGGTGCAGGCACCCTCTGGCTGTGGGAGGCAAGAGAACAGTGGGGTCTAAATGCAAAAGACCTGAGTTCAAATTCTAACTTGATCCCTCACTATCAGCATGACTTTGGACAAGTCCCTTCAATTCAGCTAAACGCTACGAGCATTTATTAAGTACCTGCTATGTGCTAGGCTCTGGGAGTGAAAAGACAAAGAGGAAAAGCAATCCCTGCCCTCTCTGTACAGTAAGGAGTCCGAAGCTCCTTGGCGGACTCGCCTCCCAATGGCCTTTTGAGATTGGCATTGTAAGGGGTGGAGGAGGACACTGAGGGTCATAGGGGTCGACGGCTCATCCAGGGCCCCGCAGCAGTTGACCGCAATGCCCGCTCCCGCCTCCCCATTCCTCTCTCCCTAGGAGCCTCTGTTCCCAGAGTCCTTTTGGACAATCAGAGCTATGCGACTGAGGCAGACTGGGAAGGAGGGAGCGGGCAGCAGAGCCCAGGGGCCACTCATCCCTGCCCTCCAGGAGTTCGCACATTAGCTGGGAAGAAGCCTCCTCTTGTGCAGTCAGGCCCCCTCCCCCTGTCCGACCTCTGACTGCCCCAGCCCAGGTGGGGAGGAGAAAAGCGAGGTCCTCTGGGGCAAAGGCCAGCCCCAGAGGATGATGATGAAGGGGACTTCCGCCTCCCTTTCCATCCCTCACACCTTCCCTTCTCTCATGCCCCTTTTGTAGTTCAGTGCCCACATCCTCTTACTCAGCATAGCCACCTTTTCAACCCATCGCTTGGCTCAGAAAAAGGCCAAGCCTCCCCAGCCCAGTAGAAGGGGGCAGGTGCCTGACGCAGGCCTGGCCGGAGCCGACCCCAGCGTGAGGATGTGGCCCCAAGCAGGGAGCTCACGGGGGCGCTCAGTGCCAGTTCCCGGGCTGGAAAGAGTTAATTGGCAGCTGTGGTTCACTGCTTCTCCTTTCTGGGGTGAGGCAAGACGGTAGCTTGGAAGGCCAGAGATTCTGCACGTCCTTTATATCTCCAGCAACTGGAAAGAAAACTTTGGCAAGCAGCCTTGCATTTGTCAGGGCCCTTGTTTCAGAAGGCAGGCTAGGACGAGGCCTCACCCCTGAGCCTGTTTGTCCATCTGTCCAGAGGAGACTGCTCCCAGCTTTGACTTCTCGGGCATGAGGAGCCTGCTGTGGGACCAGAAGGGGCATGAGGGGCTGCCTCGTCCAGCCCCTCACCTCATCGATGTTAGGGATGCAAGACTCTGGGATCCATGCTCAGGGCATCGCAGAGTTAGAAGGGACCTCGGCAGTGGCTGCTCTGGCCCGAACATGAGAAAGCTCTACCCCCAATCCCCAGGCGGCCACCGTGTCCCTCCAGAGTCAGGGTCCTGGAAGAGGTCAACATCGCTCCCACTGTGGGCAGACTTGAAAAAGAGAAAATTTGACAGGAATATAAGTCGGCCTTTTGCTGCTGTTCTTCAGCCATTTTCAGTCGTGTCCGGCTCTTCATGGCCCTATTGGGGGTTTTCTTGGCAGAGATACTAGAGGGGTTTGCCATTTCCTTCTCCAGCTCATTTTGCAGATGAGGAAACTGAGGCAAATTGGGTGAAGTGACTTGCCCAGGGTCACACAGCTAGGAAGTGTCTGAGGCCAGATTTGAACTTGGGAAGATGAGTCTTCCTGACTCCAGGTGCAGCAGGTCAAGTTCCCAAGAACAAGATAGGTATAATATGGCAGGAGGAAGGAAGTATGACAAAGATCTGGTGCTCTTTGTGGACCACAAGCACAATGGGTATGAACAGCCTGATAGCGCTTTGATTTTAGGCTGCAGTAAGAGCAGAACATAGTGTCCACCCCGGGAGAGGCGACACTGCCCTCGTACGCTGTCCTGGTCACACCACACTCGAGCTCTGGCTCTAGGTGGCACATTCTAGGAAGGATATGGACAGAGAAGCTGGAGAACCAGTGGAGGAAGGTGACCAGGACGGCGAGATGATGTCTAGGAGGACAGGTTAAAGAAACGGGGAGTGTTTAGCATAAGGAAGAGGAGACTTGGGGAGGATGCAGATTCCCAGTGCCCAGAACATAGCAGGAGCTTAATAAACACTCGTTGATTAATTGGGTGGGTGGGTGCCTGCTTCTTTGGGCTCAGTGGCCCTTGAGATTGTGTGTTCCTATCCCATTCCCCCTGCGTTCTCCTCCCCCTCTGTTCACAGTTGAATTAGTGGGTTTGATTTGAGGGTTGTCAAGAAGGCATTGCCCCACCCCAGATATCTCCCTTACCGGACAGGCTGGTGCCTGACAGCCCCACCCTCTTGCCAAGCCCCAGGCCCCAGCAGGCAGATGTCAGCCCCCTGACCCCTGGCAGACCTCTTTCACCTGCCAAACCCCCCTACCAGATGCTGAGTCTGGTTGTGGGGCGGAACCCCAGCTGGAGATGAATCCCAAAGAAATATACAAGGCAAACTTCTTAGCTTTGGGGAATTTCTGTGGGTGTAAGGAGATGCCATTTCTCCAAACAGTCATCCTGTCCCTAGCCCAGAGTCTGGTGCAGGCCAAGCACTCGACCCATGTTTGTGGAATTAGATCTTCTAAGAGCAAGAATCACAGGAAGAAAGAAACTGGCCTGGGGCCGCCCTGAGCTCTCAGGACTGCTGCTCACATAGCCCCGGGCAGCTCAGGTCAGCCCTGGTAATATTAGCTCTATTTGTTCTCAGCACTTAAAGCTCAGCAGATCAGGTTTTGGGTGGGCCGGTCATGAGGAGCTCAAGTGGAAAGAGACCCAAATGTCAACTTTCTCTGTAGCCAGCGAAGTTAGGGCCAGATTAGTGGTGAGAAGTTGAGCCCCAGAGCTGACCAGAGATCAGCCCCTCAGTCCCCCGGAGCCCAGACAGCTTCAATATCTTCCCCTTCCCTTTCCACCACCAACCTCCCAGGAGAACAGGTGAAACATGTCCCTTATTTCTCTTTTGATCAGAACTGGCCTGGAGAAACTGCCTCAGAAGAGGAAGAGACTGAGGACTTCGACATTGCTTTCATCAAGGAACATGGTAAGTCCCAAGAAATCCTTTTCTTTGAATGAGAGCACCAGGGTCAAGAAGCAGAACACACAGTTGTCCAAAGAAGAAATGTAAACCATCAACAGCTGTATGAAAGATTGCTCAGACTAAGAGGAATGTATGCTGAGGTACGCTCTGAGGTTTCAACTTGCACCCTCAAATTAGCAAGAATGGAGGGCTAAGAAAGAACTTCAGAGACCATCTAATACAACCTCCTCATTTTCCAGCTTTGGACACTAAGGCCAAAAATTGTTAATCACCTTTACCAAGTCACCCTGGTGGTAAGTGCCAGGGGTGGGATTTGAGCCACTGACTATAGAATCTGTGCTCTTAAGTGGAAATAAATCAGCATTGGAGGGGCTGTGGCAAAACCCGCAGTTGGATTGGTCCAAACATTCTGGAACATACTTTAGAATTACGCAAGAAAAGTCACGAACCTGTTCATACTTTTCCGTCTAGCAACCACAACATCAGGCATTTACAGCGGAATGTTCACAGCAGCACTTTTTGTGATAGCAAAAAGCTGGGGACAAAGAGGGTGCCCGTCAATGAGAGATGGGCTGACGTAAGTCACGGCACACAAATGCCGTAGGATATTATTATTGCCCCACAAGAAATGAGGAATGTGAGGAATTCAGGGAATCACGGGAAGACTTGTTTGAACGGACGCACGGCAAAGAGGTAAAGAGGTCTACAGATGGTCCCAATAGCGTCAGCGAAAACAACACCCACATACCACCCAGCTCAAAGGAGTAGTGACTGATCTTATCCCCGAAAAAATAAAGAGGACACATTTCTCTCTTTTGATAGAAGCAACAGATTATGGGTACTGACTGTGTATATTTCGACAGTTACAGTTGTTGGGTTTTGCCCAAATTCTTCTGTCATGAGGGAAGATTGACTGGGGGGTGGTATATTGGGAGATGATTCTGATGGTTAAAAAAGCACAAAAATCCAAGTTATTAGTTGTATATAGGTGTGGGGGGGTAGAACATTATGAGCACCAATCCTACCTAAAGGGGCTAAGGGAGGCTAACCCACCTTTCTATCAATGAATTGATGCTGCTGCTGCTTCCTTCAGGGTGGGCTGCTCTGTTTCCTTGCTTGGTCAGAGTTGATATTTCTTTCCTTTTTTTGGCTAGGCAGTGGGTTAAGTGATTTGCCCAGGGTCACACAACTAGTAAGTGTCAAGTCTGAGGTCGAATTTGAACTCGGATCCTCCTGACTCCAAGGCCGGTGCTCTATCCACTACACCACCTAGCTGCCCCCAAGAGTTGATGTTTCTTCTCTTCACTTCCCGCCCATTGCCCATTGCCCATTGCCCCCCTGAGGGGCCGCTATCTGAGCTTGAGACCTTCCATCCTAGACTGAGATGCAGCTCGGGACTGAAGTTTTTGTGGAGATGCCCTGCCCAGGAGTCCATGTTTGAGCAAACACCCATGTCCTTGGAAGACGGCCCCACCAGCCTCCTGGGTCAGCTCTGTGTCCTGAGCCCACAGTCCTGGCTCGGAAGGACACCCGGATGAGCTGAGTTCAGATGGGGCCCCTGCTTTCTCCTTGCCCAGCATGGTATCCCCTGGAATTAACGGCCTCTCTTTGAATGTCTTTGCTTCAGGTGCCTTGGCAGGGTCGGGTCTAGCCTGGGAGACCCCAAGGGGCACCCTCCACAGATGAGCGGCCCACCTTCTCCTGAGGGGCCCTCCAAGCCTAAACCTGCTGGATTTTGGGGCTTTCTAAGGTAAGGAAGGGCTTATCTCTTGTTTTGACTTGAGACCCCATCAAATGATCCCCTCCCAGTAAAATGAGAGTCATAAGAGCAAATTCCCACCCTCAACCAAAGAGCCTTCTATACTATGTAAAAGGCAACAGAACTGAAAGTCTCAGGATAATCTCCCTAAGGTAGCTGAGATTCCATCACATCACTCTCTTGCTCAAAGACCTTCAATGGCTGCCCACTGCCAACCACAGAAGGCTTGGATGCCTGAGCCTGTCCATGACTGTCCAGAGCCTGCTTCCAATTTACTTCCCACCCCTTATCTCATGCTGACACATCCTCTTTGTGTCCACCAGACTGGGGACCTACCATTCCTTCTACACCCTCTTGTGTCCAGGCCTGTGCTCCCCTCATCCCCTGGGTGTAGAACGTACTCTCCTCCATCGGGTCTTCTGAGTCCTTACGTTCCTTCAAGGCCCAATGCAGTTGCTACCTCTTCCAGGAAGCCCCCGCCAAACCTTCCTTCCCTCTCTCCCCACCTAGGGAAACCTACCTCCCCCTCCCCAGATTTCTTCCAGCCTTTGCCTGGATCCTCCCGCGCCCTGACCTCATTTTCCTTTATTTGTATACATCTTTTCCTGGTATTAGACTGTAAGTTCCCCAAAGGCAGGGTCTGTATCTGTATCTCCAGTACCTAGGGTCTTTAAAATACCCACGTCCCAAAAGGCTTAACATAGTTTTAAGCTTATAAAGCTATATTTGTTGGGTGGATAAATGTGTTGGATTTAGAGTCCGAGGACCTGGATTCAAATCTCACCCTGTCCCTTACTAGCTGTGTGATATTGGTAAGGCACATTTTCACCCTATATTTCCTCAGTTGTAGCATTGAAGGAATGGGATGCGAAGGCCTGTGAGGGCCTTTTCAGCTCTCAATCTGTCATCCTTTGTGTGAATGATTAAGGGTTGTTCCCTTTCATGGGTCCCCCAGATGGGAAAACTCCTTCCAGCAGAGTTCCCTCATCTACAAAATGAGGCATTGTACATGGATGACCTTGAGGGTCACTTCCCAGGACCAGTGTGTGTCCCATGTCCTGCATCCTATTATGTCCTACATCCAGAGAGCCATGGGCTCCCATGCATTTCTCTCTGCTCTTCCTTCCAGCTCCCTCTTCCCGTTCAGGCTCTTCAGCAGGAGGGGCAGCCAGTGAGCCTGGCAGAGGACAGCGGCAGAGGAAGGGACTGCCTGGTCCCGAGTGACCCTCTGCTGCCTCAGCCCTGTTCCCTCGGCCGGCCAGAGAGGCGTCCAGAGAGGCGAAGAAGGCTGAGGCCTGGCCAGGGCTGTGCTTTGTTTCTGGCAGCGCACGTCTGTTCAGAGTCAGCGGCTGGGGGGAAATGAAGGCATTTGTTCCGTTCTGGTGGTCCTTTTTTTTACTGCCCTGAGAAGCAGTTTGGGTCTCTGGTCTCCAGCACTTAGGGTCCTAACAACAAATCATTTATGAAGAATTATCAATTAGTGGAGTGAAGGAAAGGAAGAAGGGGGGGATTCCTCCCTCCTTTTGGCACAAAGGGATTTACTGGGGAAAAGCCCCCCCCCCGGTCAGCTCCAGCTTGCTGGCAGAATTCAGGGCAGGCTCCCAAGTCCAAGCCTTCTTCCTAGGGGCTTTCAGAGCGGCTCTCTGCCCTGAGCCCAGCCTTGTAATTGTCGTATTTGGCCCAGACCTGTGATTTCGTCCGGGTGGGTAATGGAACTCCTGGCATGGGGAACTCCTTCCCCTGATGCCAACAGCAGCTCATCCACAGCAGCCGGTCTCAGAGCATGGTCTGGCACATTCAGAACTCAAGTGGCTTGCCTGGGATCACAGATACTATACATATCCAGAGGCAGACTTGAACCCAGTTCCTTCTGTCTCCACCCTCTGTGCCTTCCTGCCTCTTAGGAGCCCTGGCCTTCCTTTGGGAAACCCCTCCTGGCTGCGGGTCACCCAGCTTGTCCTCTGGGTCGGACCACCCAGCAGCCTTCCCCCTACAGTCTGCCCCCCAGTCAAGCCCAGGCACCCTGGGGCTCAAGCCTCACCTCTGCCCCTTCAATACCTGTGTCTGCTGGGCAAAGGCCCTTCCTTCTGTGGGCCTCAGCCTCCTCCTTGTAGACAGAGGGCCTGGGCATGAGTCCCACCTGATACCCGTGGGAACCCTAACTCACACATTTCCCCTTTCTGTGCCTCAGTCACCCGCCCTATAAATTGGAGAGATGAATGCTGGCCCGTTGGTGTGTGGGGGCTGTTGCCCAGAAGGGGCTTTAAAACCTTGGGTGGGTGGAGTAGGAGGCTTTGCCCCTTTCACTTTTCTGCAAGAGTTGGGGTTTCCCCTGCAGGCCTCTCTTTGGCTGGACTGTGGTACTGGGGGCTTGGTGCTCAAAGGGCACCAGGAGCCCCAGGGAACAGAGAGCTTTGAGCAGCTTGGGGCCCCGGGCTGGATAGGAAGCACTTTATGGGCCAGGTCTTCACTCCTCTTCCCACTGTGCCACCCTGCCGCTCCACGAGTGAATGACAGGCTTCATGTGGGCCACCCTGACCACGGGACGCTCCTCTTCAGCTCTCCCCTGTTCCCTCTGCACTTGGTCCCCTTGTCCTGGTCCGTCGGTGAGAGAGACAAGCAGGAACACTTCTGGCCCAGAGCAGGCAGAAAGGTCTTTCTTTCAATCACGCGTGTCCCTGATGATCACCCAGACACACAGGAGGTCAGGCTGGACGGCTCTGAGGTCGCTTCAGGCTCCAGATCTGAGATCCCATGATCTTCCCCCTCTAACTCAGAACTCTTAACACTGATGCCTCCCAGCTCCACACGGGGGATCTAAGTTTGGGCTTGCACTCAGCCAACTACCCCCACCTCTCCTCGGCCCACAGAGCTCCCCAGGATGCTTCCCACCTTGATCCATCTGCTTAGCAAGGAGGGGGCTCCGGAAACCCCACTGCCCCACAGACTGGACCCCAGGACATCCTCGTGGCCCCGGGGTGGGCCCCAGTGTAAGGGAGACAGGAGCCCCTCTCCGGTGGGAGTTCCCCAGAGGCCTCCAGGGGAAAAGGGGGTGGGGGTGGTGAAAGCTGATCTCTACTCGAGGGTGTGTCCCCAAAGCCAGGGAGGGATAAAAGCAAGAGAGCACAGCCCCATTCCAGAGACGGAGGGACGACGGGCAGAGTCATCAGCAGCCTCCACCTGGCGTTTGTGACACCAAAAGTGGTGAGAGCGGCCCTGGTGGGACAGAGCCGGGCCTGGGTCCTGGGGCACCGAGCAGGGGCCAGGAGGGCTGGGGCACAGCCGAGGGAAACCGTAGGCAGGCCTGGGGCACACACAGACCTCCAGCAAGCCAGCGCCTCCATCCAGAGAGAAGCCCAAGAGGGGTGAGCATGCACACACATACCCACGCACACACACACACACGCATACATGCACATACATGCGTGCAGAACACAAAACGCAGCGCACATTCACACATGCATGCGCACACATACCCACATATATACATGCATGCGTGCACACATACACACATACACCCTGCCCGCACTGTTTCAGAAACCCATGTCATGGCACTCCCCAAGACCTTGCTCTTTTCCCTGCTGCTCCTGCTGGCGACAGACACCGGGGCTCCGGAGGCCGGGGTCCCAGGCTGTTACCTGCACCGTGAGTAACTGGGGAGTGACTGGTCCTGGGCCACCTTGTCCTGGGGGAGAAGCCTCTGGGGGCAGGATGCATGGGAAGCTGGGCTGGGGGGGGGCTACAAACATGACAGCCCCAGGGTGGGGGGTCTCAGGCACAGAGCCCTTTGCCCGTCCTTTCAGCCATCAACGTGACTGTGCGGAGTGACCGCCAGGGCACCTGCCGGGGCTCCCACATAGCTCACGCCTGCGTGGGCTACTGTGAGTCCAGCGCCTTCCCTTCCCGGCACTCGGTGCGGGCAGCCAGCGGTTACCAGCACAACATCACCTCAGTTTCCCAGTGCTGTACCATCAGCCGCCTGCAGAAGGTCAGGAGCTGAGAGGTCGGGGCGGGAGCAGGGGGAGACCACGCAGAGACAGCCGGGGGCCTCTCTCCCTACATCTGGCCCCTACTTGTCCAGGTGAAGGTGGAGTTGCTGTGCCCCAGGAGCCGGCGGGAGCAGCTGGAGATCTTCACGGCCCGGGCCTGTCAGTGCGACATGTGCCGCCTGTCTCGCTACTGAGGGCTCCTTGAGCCTTCCTTCCTGGCGGGCCCACTCATCCCCCACCTGCCCCACCCCCGACCGTCCCCGGATGGAGGGACTCCGAACTGGGAGTCAGCACACGTGGGTGCCGGGTCCCTGGCTCTGCTGATGAATTCAGTGGGCGACTTGGGGAAGCTGATCCCCCTCCCTGGGTCCCTTTCCCACCAAGTCCCTCCCAGCTCTGACTGTCCACGTTCATCTCTGCCCTTCTCTGTCCTCTGGTCCCCCTAAGCTCTGTAACTGCACTCTCAGAGCTGACCTCAGCCCGTCACCGGCCTCTGGCCTGCCGGGGCCTCAAGCTTTGTGCTCTCTGACATGGGGGGGACCCCCAAATAAACTGACCAGCTCTGGAGTTTCTCTCTTTATTCAGTCCACCCCCATGAGTAGGAAGAGGGGAGCAGATCATGATTCATCCCCAGGACCTTGGGAGCCCCCTCTCCCCTGCCCCCCTCCCCATCCACTCCCTGCCCAATAAATAAAAAGGGGAAGAAGTTTTGCAGGGGGAGGGAGTGCCCCAAGACCGAGGCTGGGGGAAGGGCAATAAATATATCCTGGAGTCCATGGGGTGGGCAGGGAGCGAGGGAAGGCCCTCGCGCTGGCACGAGGTGTTCCCAGGGTCCTGGGCAGGGTTCC
Organism: Phascolarctos cinereus; assembly: GCF_003287225.1. Lineage (NCBI taxonomy): Eukaryota > Metazoa > Chordata > Mammalia > Diprotodontia > Phascolarctidae > Phascolarctos > Phascolarctos cinereus. The sequence goes on along the minus strand of NW_027556402.1, from coordinate 255,764,325 downwards.
AGGGTCTTTTGGGATGAGGTGGGAGGGGAGAATAGGGCCCCTGAATCTACCGGAGCCCAGCTTGAGGGGGTGCCAAACCCCTTGCTGACAGCTCCTGGGGGCCCTTGGCCCATCAAGTCCATTTGGGATGGCTGGAGGACTCTGCCCGGCTAGATGCCCCAACTCCTCCCTCTCCCCCCAGGTCTGGCCAGGGTGGTCAGGTGGGGGGCCCTGCCTCACACTCTGGCGTGACCCCTGGGGGCAGGCTGGGGGTTAGGGAGCAGTGGGGCTAGGATGAATGGTTCAACTGCCTCTGTGTGTGTGTGTGTGTGTGTGTGTGTGTGTGTGTGTGTGTGTGAGGGGGGGGGTCCCTCTAGCTCTGCTCCCCTCCTGGGGCTGGCCTGGCCCCAAGCCGGTGGAGCAAAGCTTCATCTGCACCCTGCAGCCTCCGCAGCCGGAGCTCCTCCAGGCCTTTCCACAGCTCCTGTCGCTCCCGGGCCTTCTGCTGCTCCCTGGGCAGGCAGGACAGAGGGCACGGAGAGAGAGGGGGGAGGAGGGGTTAATGAGGCTGCAGGCTCTGGCTCAGTCCAGGTGAGGGCCCAGACAGGAGCCCCAGCCCCACCCCACCCCACCCCCACCACTCACTGCTGCTTCTCCAGTTTGTAGGAAGCCGTGAGTTCATCAAATAGCTTCCCGTTCATCTCCATGAAGGTTTTAAGCACGTTGTAGATCAGAGACACGATGGTCCTGGGGGTGGGAGACCAGGAGAAGAGATGAGGCTGGGGAGATGGGGGATGAAGGTCCAGGTCTGGGAGGAGAGGATGGGACATGCAGGAGATGGTGGAGCTTCCTGAGGGCATCTGGGGCCGACAGAACAGTCAGCAAGTATTGATGGAGAGTGGTCTATGTGCCGGGCACCAGGGAGGGGCCTCAGAAGTCAGCTTATCCCACCTCCACCATCCAGCATCCCTGACAAGTCCTGGCCTAGAGGCTGCCCCCAGCAAGATGGAACCCATCCCACCTCCACCTACTGATTAGCTCTCACACTCTCCCAGTCCTGCCTCTGGGACCGAGCGGGACAAGGCTGACCCCTCTTCTTCCCACCCTACCCTGCCTCCCAGTCTTCTCCAAGTGAAAAATCCTCACCCTCCCTCCACTCCAGAACTGAACTTGCAAGCCCCTCAGACTGGGTCTGACATGGGTGTGGGACAAGAGGACAGTCGCCCCCTTAGTCCTGGACTCTCTTAGCAGGAAGGATCTATTTATCTAGGAACAGACCCAAATCTAGAACCACAGAGTTTCAGAGTGGAGAAGGACCTTACACGACCTAAGCTTTCATCTGGTTCATGTCTCCTCATCTTATAGATAAGGAAAATGAGCCCAAGACAGGTTAAGTGAGGTACCCAAAGTCACACAGGTACTAAGTGGCACTGCCAGTCCTACACTTGGGTTCAAAAATTAGCTTCCTGAGGCATGGGAGGCAATGTTAAATGTCAGCCTATCTGAAAAAGATCTGGGGGTCTTAACGGAATATAAGCTCCATATGAGTATGATGGGCATCCAAGAAAGCTGATGTGATCCTGGGTTGCATTAGGAGAGTCATAGCTCCGAGGCCTATGGGGGCAGTAGGCCTGCTGGGCCCTGCCCTGGGTGACCCCAACTGGAGCACTGTGTACGGGGGGGAAGCTGCAGAAGGTCCAGTGGAGGGCGACCAGGTGGGTGAAAGGCCTCACATTTGTGCCACAGACGGAAGTGGTTAAAGAAATGGGGCAAGGTGAGCCTGGAGAAGCCTCAATGGGCACTGGGGAGCTGAGTTCAAATGTCTGATGAAAGATTAGTCTGGGCTGTCCCGAGTGGAATGGGCTGCCTGGACAGGAGGTGAGCTCCCTGTCTCTGGAAGTCTCCAAGCAGGGGCCACAGGACCATTTCTCAAACATATCAGAATGAGGATTCCTTTCATGAGGAGGCTGGACTAGACTTCTGGGATTCTTTCAGAGATGGTGCTGGAAGGTCGGGGAAGGACTTTAGAACACAAAACAACCTCAGGGCTGGGAGGGGCCTCAGAACAGGGGATGTCAGGGCTGGGAGGGGCCTCAGAACAGGGGATGTCAGAGCCCAGGGGGGCCTTAGAACAGAGGATGTCAGGGCTGGGAGGGGCCTTAGAACAGAGGATGTCAGGGCTGGGAGGGGTCTCAGAACAACAATGTCAGGGCTGGGAGGGCCTTAGAACAGGGGATGTCAGAGCCCAGGGGGGCCTTAGGACACACACCATCACACCCACCATCAGCTGTCACACTGCTGTTCTAAGGGGCCGGTCTAATCATGTCTCAAACACCACCCCTTTCCCCCATTCAAGAAACCCCAGGGCCTCTCTGCAGTCTCCAGGATCAAGTGGCTTGGAAAGCCCTTCCTCCCCTGGCCTCCCCACCCTCCACCTCCAAAGTCCATCCTCCTGGCTATTGCCCGAGCCGTTTTACTGGGAGTTGCCCTCCTCATCCCCCCTGGCCTGCCTGGCTGCAATCCCACCTTCCTCCAGAAGCCTCCCGATCGCCCCAAGGCTGGAGCTTTCCCCTGGCCACCTGTCTACACTCAGTGGGTGCAGCTGTCAGTGCAGTGGCTGCTGGCAGGGGGCGAGGGGCCGGCTTTGCCTTTCTCCGGGCATCTGTCCCTAGGGTGTAGGCCAGTGCCTGGCACACAGTGGGTATTCGCTCAGTAAGTGTCTTTTGACTTAGAACAGCAAAGGCCAGAGTGGGGGAGGCCCCTGGAGCCCACATCAGTTACAGGGCTGGCTTAGGACGGTCAGGCCCGCGCCCCTCCTCCTCCCACGGGGCACTCACGGGTTCCAATGCTCTTTGGAGACGCGGTAGAGGGTCCCATACACGGTGGGCAGCACGGTGTGACAATTGTCCTCAATGAGGCTGAGGATGTACTCATTGTTCCAGAAATACAGAGCCCGCTCTGAAACCTGCAGGAACCGGACAGCGGGTGAGCCCCAGGGGCCCAAACGCAGCCTGGGGCCCCAACCCCGATTCCCTCCTGGTCTCAGGGCCTGGCACGGTTGGCTCTCTCTGCTGGCCATCATGGTCACCCCTGGCAGGGCTGAGCCATCCCCAGGTTCTAGACTGGGACCAGAAGGGCTCTCGTCTTATGCGGGGGGAAACTGAGGCCTTCGGGGGCAAGGGACTTGCCCACAGTCACCACAGCAGCCTCCACAGCCAAAGCCGGCCCTCTCCCTACCGTACCAAGATGTCGTTGTCAGAGCTGGAAGGGATCTCAGACCTCATTAGTCCAGCTCTCCGATTTTACAGATGTGAAGACTGAGGCCCAGAGATGGCCAGGGGAGCCGGGGCCTCCTGTCTCCTGGATCAGGGGGCCCAGGGCTGAGGGGAAACTACATGGGGTGATGCGCTTAGAAATTTAGAGGTCAGCTGGTCCAACTCCCACATTTTACTGGTGGGGAAACTGAGGCCCAGAGATGTCAGGTGACTTTGTCCAAGATCACACAGGTGGTGCCTCCTCTTGGGCACCTTCTTTCTGGGCCTCAGTTTCCCCACCTGTAAAACAAGGGAGCTTGACTCAGTGACCTCTAAGGCCCCGCCCTGTGCTAAATCCTAGGACCTTAAGACATACACAGATTCCCCCCATGTGAAACGTGGAGGCTGAGCCGCATCATCTCTGAGGGCCTGTCCAGGCCCACGTGTCAGTCTGTCTGTCTGTCTGCCCTGCTTCCCCTCTGTACCTGGAAGTGGGGGCTGGAGACACATCGAGCCACCTGTTTGAAGAGAGGTTCTTGAATCTTGACAAACTGGGAGGGCTCGATGACATCCAGAATCTCCTCCATCTCCCCCAGGAACATCACCTGACAGGTGGGGGGCATCAGTCACTCCCTCGCCAGAGACACCACAGCCCCCTGCACAGCCCCCCAGCCCCTCCAGCAGCCCCCCTGCACAGCCCCCCAGCCCCTCCAGCGGCCCCCCTGCACAGCCCCCCAGCCCCTCCAGCGGCCCCCCTCCCCAGCCCCCCAGCCCCTTCAGCGGCCCCCCTCCCCTCCCCAGCCCCTCCAGCGGCCCCCCTCCCCTCCCCAGCCCCCCTCCCCTCCCCATTCCCTCCAGCACCCCCTCACATAGCACCCCCTCCCCAGCCCCTCCAGTGGCCCCCCTCCCCTCCCCATTCCCTCCAGTACCCCCACACACAGCCGCCCTCCCAGCCCCTCCAGCGGCCCCCCTCCCCTACCCGTTCCCTCCAGCAGCCCCTCCAGTGGCCCCCCCGCAGAGCCCCCCAGCCCCCCCTCCACAGCCCCTTCCCCCACAGACTGCCTCCCCATTCCCTCCAGCACCCCCCCCACAGCCCCCCCTCCCCAGCCCCTCCAGCGGCCTCCCCGTACCTCCTTCTGGGTGCAGGTTTTAGGCCAGTATTTGAGCAACCCCCGGATCACCTGGGGGACAGAGGGAAGTCAGAAGGAGGGAGCAAAGGCCCTGCTGGCCCGCCCCCTCAGAGGATGGGCCACTCTGGCACCCTGGTCACTCACATGCTCTGTCAGGGTGGCATCCTTTTCCAGGAACTGTACTACGCAATACGCCAGCTGCAGAGGGTGGGAGACAGACAGACAGACAGACAGGCAGGACAAAAAGAACAAGCCAGGTGAACCAGCAGCCCCCGACAGAGGCAGGGTGCGAGGGGGCACCACCATGCCAAAAGGGGAGGGATTATGTAGAGCTGGAAGGGACCTCAGAGGGCATCGATGCTTCCCCCCCCCCCGCTTTTAACAGACAAGAAAACTGAGGCCCAGAAAGGCAACACGACTGGTCCAACGTCCTAGCCAGGAAACAGCAAGGCCAGTGTTAACCCCTTTGCTCTGCCCCACGATGTTCCCTTAAAATTTCAAACAGGGAAATCCCTCTCTTGGGTTAGCCTTGGGGTAGGCCCACTGTCCTCTGAACATCACTTGTGATGCGAAGAGGCTTGGCTGGGGGGGTCTTGGAGGCCCTTTGAGGCCTTGAGTCCTCTGGTTCTGTGTGAGGACTGGACCTTGGGCCAGGAACTGGTGGGGAGGGGGAGGCTCACCTGGGCATGGAAGTTGGAGAGAGACTTGACTGAATGCAGGGGAATTAGCACGCGCACCAGGAACTGTTTGTGCTCAGTCTTCAGGGGCAAAGCAAACCCATTGATGATGCTGTGGAGGAGGGAGGAGGGAAGAGGGAGGAGAGGGAAAGAAGAGAAGAGGGAGGAGAGGGGAAGAGAGGAAGGGAGAAGAGAAAGGGGGGAGAAAGGGGAAAGAAAGGAGGAGGGGAGAGAGTAGAGAGAAGAGGAGGACAGAGGAGGGAAGGTAGCAAGAGTAGGGGGGAGGAGAAGGGACAGGAGGAGGCAGAAGGAAGGGGGGAGGAGGAGGGAAGGGGGAAGAGGAAGGAAGAGGCGAGAAGGAGGGGAAGAGGGAGGAGGGGAAGGAAGAGGAGGAGTGAGGATCCCAGCGGCTCGAGCCCCAGCCCTGCCCCTAGATGCTGGACAGCTCCCTGGGGGAGGCAGCTGCCCCGGGGCCCACACTGCACTGGCTGGTTTGCAGGTCTGGCTCACCTCCCCAGGATCTCCAGCAGCTCAGCCACACCATTGAAATGCTCTAGCTCATAGATGAACCTGGGGTCAGGGGAAGGACTGTAAGGGGGGGGGGCTTTTGAGCCCCGCCAACCTGCCAGAGCCCCGGCCCTTCCCAGTCCCACAGGAGCTCTGTACCATTTGGGGGTCTGGCCCCACCCCTCCCAGAACCCTGCCCCGATGTGCCTCCCAGCTGGGGTCCTCACCTCACCCCCTACGAATCACCCTTTGCACGGTTCCCCACCCTCAGCCAGCCCTGCCCCCTACTGCACCCCCTCCTCTTTGCATCCCACAGCCAGGGTCCGGGTGGCTTTCAGACTCACCGAAGAAAGATATGGTTACATTGCTTCCGAATGTAAGCACGAAGGCCCAGGAACTTGCCATAGACCCGGTGCAGAATGGTTTTGAGGTACTCGCGCTCCCGGGGGTCCTCGCTGTCAAACAGCTCCAGGAGCTGTGGGGCCCAAGGTCAGGGCCAGGGCTGGCAGAGGGGAGGCCCCAGGCAGCCTCAAGGCCCGCTCCTTCCCTCCCTCCCTTGGCCGAGGGCCCCTCCATCTGGATCCCCAGGCACTGGACCCAGGCCCTCCCCTCCCCACCAGGGCCTCAGTGCATCAGGCCCCTGGGCTCCAGCCTCACCCACCATCAACACAAACTTCTGATCCACATATCTCTTGGCCACTGAGGGTTGGAAGTCTGGACTTTCCAAGAAACGTAGAAAAAATTCATAGACCAGCTGGGGAGGGGAGGAGATGGAGGACTTGAACCCAGCACCCCAGGCCCAAGTTCTCCTGCCAGGCCAGAGCATTTGGACCTCTTTCCTCTGCCCCAGCCCAGGTACCTGCAGGTGTGGCCAGGAAGGTTCTAGGTTGGGTTCATCCTCTTCAGGGTCAAACTCAGGATTCTCACTGGGTGGCAGCGTCCGGAAGATATTCACCGAGATCTAAGAGGAAGGGTCAGGGTGCTCAGGAAAGGCCCCCTTGCACAGCTGGCCTTCACTGCTGCTAGCTAGGGGCCAGTGGAGTGCTGGGCTTGGAGTCTAGAAGACCTAGGATCAGAACCTGCTTCGGACACTTCCTGGCTGTGTGACCTTGGACAAGTCTCTGAACCTAAATCCCTGGGCTCAGTTTCCTCATCTGTCAAATGCAGGGACCGGACTCAGTGGCTTCTAAGGTCTCTTTCAGCTCTAAATCTATGGTCTGGTGGCCCACCAAGGGCAAGTGGTCTGACCCAAATGCTGCCTTGGGAGGGAGCTGGGGGCCTCAGGCCTACTCACCATGCGGATGATATCGGGGTACACCGGCTCAATGAGGACACCCCGGGTGCCTCCCACACACTCCACCAGTTCGTTGAGGGCCGCTCGCTTCACCTCCTTCCCCTTCAAGTCGGCCACACAGTCCAGGAAATCGAAGAGGACCCCACACTGGGCCAGCTTCCGGCTCAGCAGATCATGGAGCTCGGAGGCTGGTACATCTGAGGAGGGAAGCCAGGGCCAGCCTGAGTCCTGGGGGTCGGGCTCCAGCAGCACGCATGGCCAGGGCAGCAGACAGGAGACAGGCAGATGGCCCCAAATCCTCGGCCCTGCTGTCTCCTTCCCAGGCCAGTCTTCTAAGGCCTTACCTGCCCCTGCCCCAGCCCCAGCCCTAGCCCCAGCCCTAGCCCCAGCCGATCCACCTGCGTCCCTGCTTGACTCCTTGGCTCTCCTAGGGCCCTGCCAAGATGCCAAGCTCTCTGCTTCTGCCTCTCCCTCTAATTTTCCCTTCTCTGGAGTTGAGCAGGAAGGGAATGGGTTTTTAAAGTAAAAAGCTGATCCCCAGAATCCTCAGCTTTCTGGGGGCAGCTGCTACAGTTACTAGCTCTCTCCTCTTCAGCCCATTCAGATATGAGGCCAGGAGCCACACCAGGTAAACAGTCTCAGCTGTCTCCCAGGAGGCTGGGCTGGAAAGGTAGGAATGTGCCTTAGGGATCCCAGTTAGGCACACACATACACACACACACACACACATCTCAGGAGCCCAGGGACTGGCTGAGAACTCCGCAGGACTCATTCTGCCCCGAGCATCAGCAGAACCAGCTGAAGGCTGGGCACAGGGCTCCCAAAGGGATCCCCAAGCTGGACTGAGGCACCCTACTCCAAGCTGGGATGCCCTACTGGGTAACGCCAGAGGCAGGACCAGCTCCCCACCTCCAACGATGACAGGCAGAACAGAACATGCGTCAGCAAAGGGGGTCAGAGGAGCGGAAAGAACAGGGCAGAGCCCTAGAGGACAGGCAGCAAAAAGGCAGAGCAAACCTGGCATCTGATCCTGGGGCATTCCTCCCAGGTCCCAGGGCCCACTCACCCTTGAGCAGTGGCAGGGGTGTGAGTTCCTGTTGGTTACTCTGGTATCGGAACTGGGAAGAGCTGTGGGAGCGCCTGGGCCGGGCCCGCCGGAGGGACCGCCGAGAGAAGCCATCTACTTTGTCCGGTGGGGGGACTGGAGATAGCCCCGGGGAGGAAGGGCTGGTTGGGGTGCTCGCTGGGGGCAGCTTGGTGTCCATGGTGACTAAGGGGGGCAGCAGCGTCAGGGGGCAAAGGGGGGAAGAAGTCAAAGCCCCCCCCACCAGATACCCACTCTGCCAAGAGGATGCTGGGTAAAGTCCTGGCTAGCAGGGAGCCCCTGGCTGACCCATCCTGGCCAGGATATGTTCCTGGTGAGGAGGGGCTCTGGTACAAGTATTACTCCCTTTGCCACCCCCCAAGGGTCCCACCAAGTAACCAGTCAGTCCCTGGGGGGCAGCTAGAAGAGGGGGGTCCTCAGGTGTCAGGCCCTTGGGGGAGGGGCGGGAGAAGCTGGTTATGGAGTTCTTATTGTGGGGAAGTCGAGGTAGAATGATCCTGGATGTAGAAATTGAGGCAGTGGAAAGATAGATGGGGGAAGGGGGGAGGACGGGAGCCAGAGTAGGGGAGAAAGAGAGAGAAAGACGAGGGAGGGAACTGGTTAATCTTCCTCTGAGGTCGGAGTGTGGGTAAGGAGGAAGACTCCCATATTCTCTCCCCAAAGCTGGAGGCAGGGCCACTCACTCACCTCCCAGGCACCCAGGTGTGGGGGGCCCCCTGAGGCTGGGTGGGACCCTCAGCTAGAGCCCCCCTCAGGGCCGGGGGTGCACGGCAAGGGTCCGGCCCCGCTTCGGCCTGGGGTAGAGAGCGGAGAGGCAGCACCCCTGGGTGTTCGCCCCAGCTGAGGAAGCCCGAGGCCAGGGGGTCCCCTGCAGGCGCTGGGGCATTCCCCACTGCACGCACCCCCCCCCTCCCGGGGCTGGGGCCAGGGCCGGGGCCAGGGCTGGGGCTGAGCCCGGGCTCGGGGTGCGTGCGGGGAGCTCCGAGCGCCTGGGTCCTGGGGAGCAATCGCAGGGAGGTAAAGGAAGGAGAGCCCTGCCGGAGCTGCTGCCGGTCCCCCCTTCCCCGTGTGGCCCCTGCGACTGAGGGGGGCCCCGCTCCCGGCTCTGGGGGGCGCTGGCGGGCGGCGGGAAGGGGGCCGGGAGCTCCGTGCGCTCCGCCTGCCTGCACCGGCCGCCCCAGCTGCTCAGAATGACATCAAGTCACCTCCCCCCCGCCCGCCCTGCGCCTCCCCGCGGGGGAGGGGGAGAGGAAAAGGGAGCTGCGTCATCGCGGCCCGGGCGGCCCGGGAAATGTAGTCCTGCTCCGCTTAAAGGCGCCGGGAATCCCCGCTCCGCAGCAAGCACCTGCCGGCGCTTGGAGATCGTCTGGTCCAACTCCATCATTTGACGGATGGGGAGACGAGAGACGCAGGGCATACGGAATACTGACTTTGGAGTGAGGGGGCTTGAAATCAAATCCTTGCTCTACCTGCCTCCCCGGTGAGGCAAGCTCCTCCCCTTGTCTGGGACTCAGTTTCCTCATTTGTAAAAAGCGTTGAACTGTGCGTCTCTGTTGAGGTCTCTATGGCCTTTGGGATCCTGGCGGGTCATGTGTCCTTCCCCTTGCCAGGTTTCCCCGTCTGGAAAAGGAGGAGGTGGTCCAGAAAGTCCCTAAAGCCCCTTCTTCCAGCTCTAAATCCGATTACCAAGCAACTAGCAAGGCCCTGGAGGCCAGGCAGGGCTGGGAGGAGAAGGGAACAGAAGGCTGTGTCCTGGGGAGGATGAATGAGCGGAGTGCCCAGCTAGGGAGCCTGAGCTGTCCTTCAAGGACCTGCCGCATGCTCAAAGCGCACCCCAATGCCTTCATTTTACAGATGAGGAAACTGAGGCCCAGAGAGAGTTCTCTCCTGTCTCCAGATCTGTCCCCGATTCCCGTCTGATTTCATAGCGCTTATGTTCTAATGCATCTCCTCAGATGCGCCCATCCAGGTGTGTCTCATGCTGGACAGTAAACTTCTTGAGGGGCTCCTCCTTGAAGCCAGCATCTTGGGTACCTTTCTCTCTGTACCCAGTACAGCGCCCTATTAAAAACATATTCGTTGACTGAACGATGGGTTTGGGAGACTTCCCTGGACCTAGAGCCCACAGCCTCCGATTCTGGGTAGCTGGGGAGGCCTATTCAGCCTCATCAGAACTTCAGTCCCTTAGAAGGCAGCAGCAGAAGCGTTAACCTGAGCTGGGCAAGCCAGGGGCCACTGGGAGATGTAGTTCTCCTGAGGCTGCCGGGAAATGAAGTCAGCCTTCGACCTGCAGTCCCCCTCCCTTCTGCACAGTCTTCGGTGACATCATAGTCTCAGGATTAAAGGGCCAGATTGGAATGGCAGGGTGGATGACTAACCCCGCCCAGGGCCGGACTCAGCTCCCCTCCCTGGGAGGAAATGAATTGATGGGGATCTCCACCTGGGGGCCAACAGAAAGGGAGAAAGAGGGGTGCTTATTACAAAAACAAACAAAACACTAGTAGAAGGGAAGGAGGCTGCTAGCTAGCCATGGGTTTCCCTCCTCAAGTACTGGCCTCCTTCCCAGCATCCCACCCCCAAAGGCCCTTTTCCTTCCTCTGCATCCAGAGTCCTCCAGCCTGTGCCCCCAGAGCCAAGCATCCCCCCATTCCCAAGCCCTTTCCCCTAGACTTCGTCACACCTTATATTCAGACTCTCCATCCTCTGTTTCTGGCCCCTCTCCTTCCATGCCCCACACCCCGAATACCAACATCTTGTGAGCTTTGCCCTGCTGACCTTTCAGCACATCATGCTCCAGCACCTCTCGGTTGAGTGAACTGGACATTGCTCCCCCTAAGTTGCAGTGTGGTCAGTTCCAAGGAGGGTGGCTTGTGGGCTGCAGGAGCATGGGCACAGGCAGGGGCCTGAGAGAGGAAGGGGAGCCAGGGAGGAAGGCAAAGGGTCTGGGGGGCCTGCTGGAGCGCGTGGGAGGATGGGGGTGCTTCCAGATGGTCCACGTGGCCATCGTGTGTGTGTCTTTTGCCTTTGTGAGCACCCACAGTTTTCTGCAGAACTTCACAGCCTCCATTCCCGACCACCACTGCAGGAGCCCTGGCAACCTCTGGCCAGTGGACGCCCAGGGGCGGCCGGAGAGGTGCCTTCGTTTCCGAGGCAATGCTACCAATGAGACGGAGACCTGTGTGGAGGGCTGGGTGTACAACCTCACCACCATTCAGAGCACCATCGTTACTGAGGTACCTACTGGGGCGATGATGATGATGATGGCAGCTAGCTTTTCTGTTTTCTCCACACGCGCTATCTCACTGGAACTCATGACAACCCTGGGGCAAGGGTGCTATTATTTTCCCCATTCTGCGGATGAGAAAGTTGAGGCTCAAAGGGGGAAGTGATTTTCCTATGGTCACGCAGCTAGAAAGTGTATGAGACAGGATTTGAACTCAGGTCTTCCTGTGTGTGTGAGGCCCTATGCCTAGGGCTTTGAAGGTCACAAAAAGGTCCTGTCCTCCTGGAGCTTACACCTAGTGAGAGTATGAGAAATGCTTGGGGAAACAACCTGATAAAGAAACAAGGTATTGTGGGAGTTTAAGGAGGAAGAAGTCCCTTCTGGCCTACAGGGTGGGTCAGTGCGGCAGCCTTCCCGGAGGAGGTAGACCTTGAAGGATGGTTAGGATTTCAGTGTGGAAAAAGATGAGAGCATTTCAGGCAAAGTGCCTGCTATGTGCCAGGCACTGTGCTAAACTGGTTATGGGAGGGAGTGGGAAGGACTGTGAGGGGGGGGTCATGGAGGCTTCCACGTCCTAAAGTGAGGGGCAGGGGAGCATTGTGAAATGTCAGGAATAATGGGTAGGGGTCAGACTATAGAGGGCCTTGAATGCCATGCAGAACCAGTCAATCATTCATGGAACCCTAGATCTAGAGTAGAAGGGGCCTCTGAGACAGACAAGTCTAACCCCATCATTTTACAGATGAGAAAACCAAGGCCCAGGGAGGTGAAATGATTGCCCAAGGTCACAAGGCAGTAACTGATCAACAAGCATTTATTAAGTTTCTACTGTATACCAGATACTGAGCTGTGTATACTGGGGCTGCAAAAAGGCAAAAATGCAGCACTTTTCCCTGTTAAGAAGCTGATCTTCAACCATGATGGAGTATATAGAGGACTGGACTTGAGGTCAGAAGGACCTGGGTTCAAATCCTGTCTAAGGCACTTATTCATTGTCTGACCCTCAGCAAGTCACTTCACTTTTGTGCCTCAGTTTCCTCATCTCCAACATGGTGATGGTAGTAGACTCAATGGCCTCTAGGGTCCCTTCCAGATACAAAGCTAAGATTGCACACGCACACACACACACACACGCACACACACACACACACACACACACACACACACACACACACGGCTTTAGGTGGAAGCTGTTTCTTGAGCAGTCGAAGAAAACAAGGGATTCTGATCAGTAAAGGTGACATGGGAGGTCATTCCAGGTACGGGGGATAGACAGTGCAAAAGCACAGAGGGGGGAGTATATTTGGTACGCAGGAAGTGCTTAATAAATGCAACTTCATCCATTCAACATGCATTAAGCACACTCGGTGTTGTGTGCACAGCCTTGGGCTGGCACTGAGAGACAGCGAAGACTAGTCAAAGTCACTGCCTTCCTGGAACTTCCAGTCTAGGGAGCTAAGATGCCAATGAAGAGATCTTTAACGAAAGACTATTACATGATAAGCCCCTGAGAGGGAGGGCAAACTTCCAGGGGAGGTCTGCTGGAGGAAGATCAGGGAAGTTGGCAGCAAGCCCCCCAAGACTTCGGAGCAGCAGGTGACAGATGCAGGGAGGAGGAGGAGGAGGAGGCCATGGTCTTCTGTGCCTCCTCCTTATCGCTATAGCAGGCCCCTCCAGGGCCTCGCCCTTTGGACTCCATTCTCTCCTCCCTCCTGACTCTTAGGCTGCTTTCCCAGGCATGTAACCAGTGCCTTACACTCCACCAGGAACCCTTTCACAGCCATGATCCCCACAATGGCCCTGGAAAGTACAGGGGGGAAACTGAGGCTCAGAGATGTGTTGTGAGCTCCCCAAGGTGCCTGGTGGCTGAGCCTGCCCAGCTCGGCTCTCCTCCCCACCGTTTCCCTCACCCCCAAATGACCTACACGGGCACAGATGCTCCCTCTCTCCCAACAGTGGGATCTGGTCTGCAGCCTGAAAAGCCTCCAAGGGCTGGCCCAGTCCGTTTACTTGGCAGGAGTGCTCCTGGGCGCCATTGTGTTTGGGGGGCTGGCTGATAGGTAAGCATCACAGCAGCCCTGGCTGGCTGGCATCCCTGGGGCCAAGGGTGGATTGGGAGTGGTCCCAGAGTGGACTGGACACTCCAGGGGCATGCCAACATTCATCATCCCCAGGACCAGGAAGAAAAGGCTGAAGAAGGCCTTCTCAGAGATGGGGATGGAGGGGTGAGGATTCCTGCTCAGGTAGCCGAGGCCCCTGCTAGAGCTGGCAGTCAAAGACGAACCCCCTTGGTCTGTGACTTGGATGTGCCTGACTCTAACTGGAATGGGGAGCTCTCCCTCTCTCCCCAGTCCCGGGCTCTGGTGGGGCTGCTCTAGCCCAGGCTGCCCTTGACCTGGCCCCTGCCCCCCCAGGCTGGGCCGCCGGGCCATATTCCTCTGGTGCCTCTTCCAGACGGCTGCTCTGAACACAGGGGCAGCCCTGGCTCCCTCCTTCTCCATCTACTGTGTCTGCCGCTGTCTGACCGGCTCTGGCATGTCCGGGCTGGTGCTCAATGGAATGGGACTCGGTGAGTGGGGAGAGGGGAAGTGCAGCTGGCCCAGAAGGCCTGATGGGTGTCCAGAGGCTCTAGCCCAGGCAGAGTCTCCAGGCAGAATGGGCGGACTGGCAGCAGGCTTTCTTTTTGCCACTCCCTGGAATGGAATAGCAGGTGACCCAAGGGGCTGCCAAGCACCCCCCACCTCTGACATTCTATGCTCCCTGATCATCCCCCCTTCCCTCCGCTTGCTGGGTGACTGTCCCCTTCACCCCAATGCCAAGAAACCAAAGTGCCCCTCTGCAGAGGTGGGCCTGCTGGGAGGAGGGGCTGGGGGGCGGTAGGCCTAGCAGGAAGGGTCAGCGCTGTGAGATGAGGCCTCCTCTCTCCGCAGTTCTGGAGTGGACGACACCCTCTCACCGAGCAGTGGTGTCTGGCTTCCTTTCCTTTGTGCTCAGCCTGGGGCAGCTGAATCTGGCCATTCTAGCCTTTGGCCTCCAGCACTGGAGGCATCTGCAGCTGGCCGCTGGGGCACCCTATGCCCTCTGCTTCCTCTGTAGTTGGTGAGCGCCCGGCGGGCCTGGGCTCAGCCACTTGCCATGGGGAGGGCTATGGGAATGCTGCTCCTCAGGAGCAGGCCTGGTCAGGCTGTGAGTTGACTTCTGACGCTGCAGGTGGCTCCCAGAATCTGTCCGGTGGCTGATGGTGAGGCGGCGCTTTTCTGGGGCCCTGCGGGCCTTGAAGCTGGTGTCATGGATCAATAGGGTTCCGGCAGCCAGGGCCCAGCTCTCCCTGGAGGTGAGGAGGTACAAGGGAAGGGGCTGGCTGCGCCCTCACCTAGCTCCAGGCTTTGCCCGCCACAGTCCCCTGGATCCAGGCCCCGAGAACCTTTTCTCTTCCTCATAGATGCTGGAATCAGAGTATTCCCAGGAAGAGCTAGGAGGAACTCCAGGGTCCTCTGTCCTGGACCTGTTTCGATCCCGGGAGATGCTGGCCATATTGGCTTGTATCATGGGCATTTGGTGAGTGAGGTGGGGAAGGAGACAGAGAGAAGCCAGGAAAGTTTGAGATGGGGGTGGGGGAACAGAAAGTGAATGAGAGACCCACGTGGCAAAGATGGAAGACCCTGGGCAGGGAGGGGAGGGCAGGCTCATCTCTCCTCTCCCCAGGATCTTAGTTCTAGAGACAGAAGGAACCTCAGAAATCATCTGGCCCAACACTCATTTTACAGATGAGGAAAACTGAAGCCTAGGGACTCACCCAAGGTCAGCAAGGTGGGTGGGTGCCTCTCTGGGCCACACCTTCATCTGCAAAGTTGGAAGGCTAGGCTGGATTTCCTGCAAGGTTCCTGGAATTCCAAACATTTATCAAACAGCATGTCCTCTGGCCAAAGTGCTCTGAAGAAAAGGGAGAAAGGGGACAATCCCTGCTTTTTATTTTAAAAATTTCTTTTAATTGACTGTGTAGGGTGGAGACTGGAGGGTGGGGAAGCCACCCATCCACCTGTGGGAGCCATAAGTGGACACACCTTTTATGGACCTAAGTTTGGGGGGACTCCCAGTGTGAGTAAACCCAAGCCTTTGTAAGCAGGTTCTACTACTGTGGTTTCAGCAAGCATTGCTTGAGCACCTACTATGTGCTTATTTTAGGGAACCTGCTTCTTAGAGGGGCCTCAAGGTTGGTCTTTTTGTAAAATATTCATGTTTTATAAATATTGCTTTTTGTGGGTCATAGAATATGAGAGGGAGAAAGAACCTTGGAGCACTGAAGATCAGAGCTGGGATGGACCTTAGAGCATAAAACATCAGAGACAGAAGCAACCTGGGACAGAACATCAGAACTAGGAGAGACCTTAGATCCTAGAACACAGAACATTCGAACTAGGAGAGACCTCGGAACACAGAACATAGAAAAGAGATAGAAGGCACCTTGGAACAGAGAATGGAGAACATCAGAGGGAGGAGAGATCCTGGAACACAGAACACGGAATATCACAGGCCGACTGGTCTGGCTCTTTTACCACCGAAGAACCAGAAAGACCAATATGGCACAGTTAGTGACAGGGGCCTTTGGGGTTAATCTCCCCTCTTCCTGTCCCTTTCTGCCCTCTCCCTGCCAGGTTCTCTGCCACCTTTGCCTTCTACTCCCTGGCCCTGGATCTGCAGCGCTTCCCTGGGGAAGATCCCTACTTGGTTCAGATTGTCCTGGGGAGCATAGATCTGCCCTTTCGCCTCCTGGTGCCCAAGCTGGCCAACCGTCTGGGGCGCAAGCTCACCTTGTCCTCCTGCATGATACTCGGAGCGGGATTCCTTCTGGGGGCCATCCCAGTGCCCCATGGTGGGTACAGGTGGGCTGGGCCAGACACCACCTGCAGAGAGGCAAGGGCTGGCCTTGACCCTCAGCTCCTCAGCCACCACCAGGGACAGCTTTGGTAGGAAAAGCCCTTGGGAGGTGGACCCGTGATGCCTGGGAGGATCCCAGGGCCTGGCCTCTAGCCCCAGTTAGGACGCACCCTCTGGTGCAGCCCCAGCTTCCTCCTCTCTACAAGGAGGTCCCTTTCTGCTCTGATGATTTAACAAACCTAAGGGAAATTCTCCTGGCTCGCACGGTCTAGGTGCCAAGCCGCCCACACGCTCTGACCGCTTGATCTCTGAGTTGGGTTGCTTCCCCATCCTTTCCCATTTGCCCCAAATCCCCCGTGCTCTGGGGTCACCATCCCTCGAGACTTCTGGTCTGGCTTGATTCTGGCCTCCATCCCTTGTGCCCACAGAGCTGGGCCGCCTTCGGATGGGGCTGAGTGTGCTGTCCAAGGGCTTCATGTCAGCCTCCACCAGCTGCAACATCCTCGTGGTCTCCGAGGTCTTCCCGACCTCCCTCCGGTGAGTTCCAGGACCTCCTCCTAACCCTAACCCTAACCACACCTGAAATCCTCTGGAGCCTTGGCAGGGTAGAAAGGGCCAGAGGGCTCTCTCTGCTAACCACCCTTTATTAAGCACTTCCTGTGTGAGCAGGACACACTGAGATCTGGACCCAGGTCTTAGCTTTGCCACTCTGGGCTGCATGACCCTGACGAGGCCCTTTCTCCCTGAGAGATGACTCCAAGGGTCTTCACGCTCTAAATCCTGGGACCTGTGTGCCAGGAATTCTCCGATGACCACGTGTGTTTGTGTGTGTGTGTCCGAGCCTGCGCCCTGACCCCCACCCTTTCTGCTGCTTTGCAGGATGACTGGGATGGGGGCCAGCAACATGGTGGGACACCTGGGAGGTGTGATGGCCCCACTGGTCCTGCTGGCGAGCCCGACGTTCCCCCTCTTGCCGCCCATACTCTTCGGTACCACCGTTCTGGCGGCCAGCATCCTGGTTGTCTTCCTGCCAGAGACAAGGGGTCTGCCCTTGCCTGACACCTTGGAGCAAGCCCAGAGCCGGTAGGTGACCTCCGGCCTTCCCTGGAGAAGATTCTGTCCCTGGGGGCCTTCCTAGGGGTTTCCTCCTCCATCCTCTCCCCTAACGCTGTGTCCCCCTCTGTGGCTCCCCACCCCTGGAGCCTGAAGTGGTCTGGGTACCTCTGGCCCAGGCTTAGTCACCCTTACACCACCCACTCACGTACTCAAGCTCTGCTGACCTCTTCTGCCCAGGTCTCCAGAGCTCCTTGAAGGGGCAAAAGGGAGGGGGCTAAGCCTAGAACAGGGTGAAACTGCCCTCCCATCCCCAGGGTCCATAGATGCTGGAGCAGACTGCTGAGAAGGCCACGGCAGGGGGCCCTGCCCCTCCAGACCAAGCTCTGACATCCTTGGGCTCTGCGCAGGGAGAGGACAGAGGCTCCATCGAGGCAGAAGGGGAAGACCTGCGTTGAAACCATGGCCTGGCCACGTCCTCTCTCTACAGGCCCTGGCTGACCTCAAAATTGCCCTGTTCTAGGGCCTTCCTTCTCCCCTACTCTAGGTCTCTTCAGGGAGTTTGCAAGTGGACTTCTCCCAACTGGGGTCAAGCCTGAGTAATGCCCCTTCTTACACATTTATTCATTCATTAACTCAAAAGCTCCATCCTAGTTACAAAGGGCTGTGGTTAAATATGAGAAACATGTTTTCATACATGAACTAACATTGCACAGATGGCCTTGTCATATCCATGACTCTCCGGACCCTGAGACCTGGTAGGAGTCCCAGGCCCCCTCACTGCCCAGCCAAGGCACCTCTGGGGCGTCTCTTTGGAGCAAGGGCCTTAGCGGGGATGTTGATGAAATGAGCAGATGCCCTAGTGTGCGTCCTGCTGGCTCCAAGATCCTCAGGATACGGTCACACTGCCTGACCCTGGAAATGGAGGCTGAGATGAGGAAGGGGAGATTCTCAGATAAATAAAGGGAATGCACCCTGGTCCCTCAGGGCCCCAGCCTCTTTCTGGTTATCTCCCCATCCCCTACACCCAGTCCCTATCTTCCAGACTGCCACTTTTGTTTCACTCAATAAACACCTATTGAAAGGAATTCCTTCTCCGGAGTTCTCATCTTGCTTTTCTACTAAATCACTGGCTGGGTGGCCTGAGGTGACTCTCTGGGCCTCAGTTTCCTCATCTGCAAAATGAAGCAGTCGGACCAGAGGAGGGATTCTTCACCCTTTGGCGTGTTTCCTGTACCTCTGGGACAGCTGAGGCAAACCCTGCTCAGAACCAAGTCTTTAACTGCATAACATAAAAGACATAGGATCACAATAGAAACTAATTATATTTAAATAGTTGGGGTTTTTTTAATCTTACAGATGCCAGGCTAAAATCCCTTGGAAGAGATGGTCTCAAAGTACTGTCTTGTTTTAGAATTATGCTCTTACACTAGCATTACTGTTCTCTTATTCAAAAGCATTTGAAGCCCTGGCCCCGGCCCCAGGTTCTGGGCTCAATCTTGAGGGCCTCCTACCACCCCACTTTGGCCCCAACACCAGTTTTGCCTGGGTATCATTTTCACAGATGTGGGCAAGCACCCAGCTCACAATATCGGTGAAAGGCCAGCCTCAGTCTCTTGGGTTGCAGCCTCCACAAGGGGGCATCGAACGGAGCCCTGGACCCCCAGTCCTGCCTCAGACCTTGGACTAGCTGTGTGACCTTGGACAAGTCATTTAACTTGTGTGCCTCAGTTTCCTCAACCCTAAGGTGGGAACAATAAGAGCACCTGCCTCCCAAGGCTGGCTTGGTGATCAAAGGAGATGATAACGGTAAAGTTCTCAAATGGCCATTACTAGCTCAGCTTTTTTTTTTCTAGTCTGACTAGGCTCACAGCCTGGGTTGCTTAGTAGGTCCCACCTTTGATGCTGCCCCCCCCAATTCTCCTGGGCCTGGTTTTTGTGACACTGTCCAGTCTCCCGGTTTTCCTCCCACCTCTTTGCGCTCTCCTCATTACCTTCCCTAACTGTGGGTGTCCCCAAAGGGTGTGTTCTTGGCCCTCTTCTCTTCTGCTCCTCTAGTCCCTCACTCTGTGATTTCATCAGCTCCTGGGAGTTCCAATGACCATCTCTATGCTGCCCCTGCCCCTGGCTCTCTCCTGAGCTCCCACTGCCCAGGGGACATTTGGAGCAAGATGTCCCTGAGGTTTCACAAGCACAAAGGAGACCGTGATGGGGAACCCCTGAGTACCTCCCAGATCAGAGGCAGCCCGGGTTCCTGTAACCTCGGCAGTCTTCTTACAAGATCACAAACACTGCGCTCCTGCCATACTGGGCACGCACAGGATGGGCCATCTACCACCTCAGAGCCTTTGCCCCTGTCTGGCATGCTGGAGTCTGGCCCAATTCCTCCTAGTCCTCCCAAATGGAAGCCCCTGGAGGGCAGGGCAGGTCTTTCTGGTCGGGAGCTCAGCCCAGCAGAGGTGGGGGCAAGGACCCTGCCCAAGTCAATCCCATCACACCCACACCCACCCACCCAGGGAGGGGACACCGGCCCTAACAAAGGTCTAATCTCAGGTGCCCTCCCCTCCCTCGGGCTCCCAGACCCTCCAAGGCCAAGTTCTTTACCTGGACTTCAGTGCCCCGCCCCGCCCCCTCCCCACTTGGCCCTGGTTACCCTTCCAGCTTAGCCTCACGTACTCACCAGGAGGCGCCCCCGGCCCCCCCCAGGAGGGTCTCTCCTCGGACCCCCGACCCCCTGGTCCTCTGCTCTGGGATGGTCCCAAAAAGCTTCCTGGGGTGGGAGTCAGGGAGCTAAGTCCCAGGCTGTCCCTCATTACTAGAGTGACCGCGACGAAGTCCTTCCTTTCCTCTTCCCGAGGTTCAATTTCCCCACCTGTAAAAACGAGGGGGTTGGGCACGAAGCTGGGGATAAAGTTTCTTCCGGCTCCAGAGTGGTAATTGATCAGACACTGTCCCTTTAATTCGTGACCCAGAAGCTGGGAGGCGGGGCGGGTAAGCACATGCGCATTGCGCTTCGGGACTTATTTCTCGAGCACCGCCATCACGAGTCTCCCGCGGCCACACTTCGAAGCGGTCAAGGCGCTCGGGCGCAGGCGCAGCTCGCCATCACGAGACCTATGTCGCTCCGCGAGAAGCCGGGGCTCTTTCCGGAGCCCCGCCCCCAAGACCAATCAGCGGGCCTCGCTCTCCAGTCCGACCAATGGCGGCGAGACGAGGGCGTGGCCTGGCGCCGGGTTGAGCGGCGGGCCGAGCCGGGGGCTCGAGTGAACGGCGCGGCCGGCGGCGCAGGCGGGTAGTTCCCGGCCATGTCGCGCTGGCTGTGGCCGTGGTCGAGCTGCATGAAGAAGCGGGCCTGCCGCTACCTGCTGCAGCACTACCTGGGCCACTTCCTGCAGGAGCGGCTGAGCCTGGAGCAGCTCAGCCTGGACCTGTACCAGGGCAGCGGCGGGCTGCGGGACATCCACCTGGACGTGTGGGTGAGCGGCCGGGGCCGGGGAGGCCGGGGAGCCCGGGCCTCGGCAGGGCCCCCATTACACGGATGGGGCAAAGCGAGGCCGGGCAGAGACAGTGTTCTCGGGGCCGCGGCCCAGGCTCCCCTCATCAGCCTGGCGGGGGAGGGAGGGGACAGCTGGGGAAGGCGGCCCCCACCCCCGAGGAGGAAGACACTCCCCCCAACTACAGGTCTAAGAGGAGAGGGGCCTCGAGGCTGGAGGAGGAAGGAGAGTGTCCAAGAAGTGTCACAGAGCTGAGGGCAGCCCCCCAAGTCCAACTGCCTTTCTCCTTTAGAATTTGGGGGAGAGGGGTTTTAGGGCTGGAGGAAGAAGACAACCCCCAATTACGGGGCTAAGGGGAGAGGGGCCTCGGGGCTGGAGGAGGAAGGGGGCAGGCCCCCCCAAAACCAACCCCCATTAGAATTTGGGGGAGAGGGGTCTTGGTGCAGAGAGTTGGTGAGGGGGCCTGCAAACCCCCGTGGGACAGGTGGTGGTCTGGGAGGGGATCCAGGCAGCCCTTCCCCCACAGGCTCACAGTTAGGGGGCTCTGCAGGACAGGGTGCCTGGGGGCTGGGGAGGGCACCCCAGGCCGGGGCTACCCACCTGTCTGGTGGCCCTGATGTCAACAAGAAACCACGTCAGTCTGTGTGTTGATTTACATGCCATGGGGCTGTTTGGCAACAATTGTCACTTCCGGCCGGGGCAGGGGCCGAGCTGGGGCTGGTGGCAGGGGCTGCCGGGGGGCCCTGACTCTTGTAGAGGAGCCCCAGGGGAGGAGTAGGGTCAGAGGGAAGGGCAGGATGCAGAGTCAGGACACTCAGGGGCTTGGGGGGCTTGGGGAGCACAGAGTGGAGACGGAGCTCAGGTGCTAGATGGGTGATTCACAGCTCAGCTGACCCAAGCACTCATAGAAGGAAGCACAAATTACAGCCTTCGGACCCACACCCAAAGCCTGGGCTTCTTCCCTTGACCCTGGGCCAAAGCTCAGGTCTTTGGATTCCTGAGCTCCTCCGGGACTGGGAAACTGAGTCAAAGTGGGGCTCCCTGGCAGGGTCCCATGGGGAGAAAGGCTGGAGTAGAGTATAGGAGCTTGGGCTGGCAGTGGGTTTGGGGGCTCTGAAGGATCATGGGAAGCTGGCCCAGAAGGGGCAGACCTAGGGAAAGTGGGCAGAGCCCTGGGGACTGGGGGGCTGAAGGGGAGGGGTGCCCTGGGAGAAAAGGGGCAGACTGAGTGGGGAGGGGGGCTGGGAAACAAGGTGGAGGCACTTGGGGACCAGGCAACCCCAGCCCCCACCTCTGGAGGGGAGGGAGACTTCTGTGTCTGACCTGTGACCTCAGCAGCTGGGCTGGTCTCATGCCCGCCCCTCCTCTGTGATTGGGCAGGCTGAGAGTAGCCTTAGGCCCATGGACCACACCTCCTTCCCCTCCTCTAGAGGCCAAGAAAACAAGAGTTGGGGCTCTTCTGGGACCCTCACTCACTGGCTGGGGCTTCCCAGGCCAAGAATTGCATCCATTTCTGGGGGACACTAGAGACAAGAAGGTGTCCCCAGAGACAGCCTGGAGCGGAGGCCTGTGCCATGAACCTTCCTGCCAGGGGATGGAAGAGGCAGGGCTAGAGTGAAGCCCCCCCAGGTCGGGGGGGAAATTGTTCATGAGTGGGTGCTGCCTCCTGAGGCCTGGGAAGGGGTGGTGGTGATCAGGGCAGAGGGTGCATGCCCACCCAGAGGCTGCCTGCGGGCCTCAGGGGACACAGTAATGCTGGCTCTGCCATTGACCTCGCCCTTGTGACTTTGGGCAGGTCTCTTTCTTTGGACCTCAGTTTCCTCATCTGTAAAATAGGGGTGATGAGTCCTTAAGGGTACGAGTCATGGACTCTTGCTCCCCTCTGTTTCTGTTAATGAGTGATACTCTTAGGTCGTTTCTCTGGCCCTTCTGAAGTGGCATTGTCTTAGAGGGCCTGGGGGGAGTCAGTTCTGGAGCTGAATTGGAATCCTGTCCTGATGCTGACTAATGGGGGACCTTGGCCAAGGCATTTAGTCTCCTCAGTCTCGGTTTCCCCATCTGTTAAGTGAGGACAATAATAGTGTTTTCCTCACTCGCCAGGCTGTGAGGCTCTGATGAGACTTTGTGTCAGGTCTACTGCAGTTCATTGTTGTTCAGTCTCTTTGTGACCTGGTTTGGGGTTTTCTTGGCAGAGATACTGGAGTGGTTTCATCATTTTACTGATGAGGAAACTGAGGCAAACAGGGTGAAGTGACTTGCCCAGGGTCACACTGCCAGGCACTGTCTGAGGGCAGATTTGAACTCAGGTCTTCCCTATTCCAGGCTGAGGCACTGCGGTGCCACCTTATGCCTGGCATTTTTATCCCCATTTTGCAGATGAGGCCCTAGGAAGTTAGGCCCTGCTCTGGGGTCACCCTGAGTGAAGCTCTTCCCTCTTCGGGCTGTGTCCAACTGGGGTGACCTCAGGCATCCTAAGACCCTGACAGATGCCACGTCCAGTGACTTCACTCCCTAAACATCCACATGCTTTAATCCTAGTCTGTGAATGAGCTGCTGGAATCCGTGGAGTCCCCCCTGGAGCTGGTCGATGGCTTCGTGGGCTCCATTGAGGTGGTCGTACCCTGGGCCGCCCTCCTCACCGACCACTGCACCATGCAGGTGTCTGGCCTGCAGCTCACTCTGCGGCCGCGGAGTGGCCAAGGTGAGGCTGGGGCTGCGGCCCCAGGAGGAGAGGGGAAAGGGGCCTTGGCGGTGTGGGTTCTGGGAACTCCCGGTACTGACCTCTGCTTCCTGTAGTGCCTGGGACGGCCGAGTCCCAGAGCTGGACCTCGTGCATGACCACCAGCCTGCAGCTAGCTCAGGAGTGCCTTCGGGAGGGGCCCCCCGAGCCCTCCGAGCCCCCCCAGCCCCTGGAGGGCCTGGAGATGTTTGCCCAGACTATCGAGACTGGTGAGTAACCTGGCCCCAGGCTCAAGGCCTTCCCTTCCTCTGGCCTTGCTCCTGCCCCTGGGCCCTAGGGTGGCCCTCGTGTCCCCCTCACCCCTTCGCTCCTTGCCATAGTCCCTTTCCTTTGCTGCCTCTGAGTCAGGGGCCCGGCAGAGCGTCCAGACCGTGATTGGCCCCATCTGCCTGGAGCTCAGTTGGGCCTGATGCTGGCCTCTCCCGCCCCAGTGCTCCGGAGGATCAAGGTGACCTTCCTAGACACCATCGTGCGGGTGGAGCACGCGCCAGGTGGTGGAGACAGCGGCATGGCTGTGGAGGTCCACATTCAGAGGTGGGGAGGGAACCTGGGGGAGGGACAGGAAGCAGAACTGGACTGGCCACTCTCCCACCTCCACCCCTTTGCCTGGAATGAGCTCCCTCCTTCCCCGGGCCTTTTCAGATGTCACAGTGTCCATGAAGCCCTTCCTGCTGTGCCCTGTCCGTTGGGGTCCCCCCTTTCCTTGGGGCCAGGGGCTCTTTCTGCTTCTCTGTCAGCACCCCCAGCATGGTGCCCGGCCCTGAGTTAGTCGTATGTGGCTCCTCCTGACCTGGGGTCTCCCCCTCACCCCCCCAGACTGGAGTACTGTGATGAGGCTGTACGGGACCCGAGCCAGGCTCCCCCTGTGGACGTGCACCAGCCCCCTGCCTTCCTGCACAAGCTGCTCCAGCTCTCGGGTGTGAGGCTTCACTATGAAGAGTGTCCCCCCCATCAGGTGGGAGCATGCTGAGGGCTGGGGGGGAGAGATGGGGGAGGGGAGGGAGGACGGAACAGGACAGGACAAAGAGGGGAAGGGGGATGGGAGATGACAAGAGGGGAGGGGTGCGCAGGAGAGGGAGAAGGAAGGGAACTGGAGGGGAAGGAAGCATAAAGAGAGGGAAGAGGGGGGACCTCCCCACTCAGACACTCTGACCTCTGCTCTCTTCCTCCAGGAAGAGTCCCCTGGACCCCCACTGCAGATCGGCAGCTGCTCCGGGTACATGGAGCTGACCATAAAACTGAAGCAGAACGAGGCCTTCCCTGGGCCCAGGGTAGGGAGCAGGGGCTGCCCAGGACCTGGGGGAGAGGGGCTGCCTGGGGGAAGCTGAAGCAGTAGGTGAGGGCATCAGCTAGGGTCAGAGTCGAGGCCTCCTGACTCCTCCCAGAAGCCCAGGGCAGGGCAGGGGTCTGGAGGCCACAGGGAGAGGGAGGGGGCTGCTGAGAAGTAGATGGAGGGACCTCCGAAACACACGCCAGGTTCTGCCTGCACGGATGGAGGCCGGGCCGAGGCCTAGAGAGAGAGGGGCTCTCTCCGCGGGGCCTTGGCCCTGGCGTCCCTTCACTGTTCACGCCGCGCTGGTCTCACTGGATGGACGGTCCGCTCCGGCTCTCGGGCTCTGCGCCCGCCACTGACCAGTCTCGTCTCCCCCCATCTCTTCAGATGGAGGTGTCGGGGCAGCTAGGCTGCCTGCACTTACTCCTGGCCCCCCAACATCTCCTGCAGCTGCAGGACCTCCTCAGTGCCCTCAGCCTAGCCGGTGAGGCCCCGGCCCAAGCCAGGGAGGGGTCGGGGCTGGGATGGAGCTGGGTGGCAGGAGCCTGAGGGTCTGCTGTGCACTCCCCCCAGACACAGAGGGGCTGTCGGAGAAGGCAAACAAGAGCCGTCCCCTCGGGGCCGAGGACTTGCGGCTCATCGAGCAGGACCTGAGCCAGCAGCTGCAGGGGGGCGGCCTGGCCCTCTCTTCCGACCCTCTGGTGGGCATGGACAGCACAGGTACGGGACGGGCCCCTGCCCTGGCCCCGAGGGGACCACGACGCCCCCTCTGAGTTGCTCTCCCCTCTCCCCCGATGCCCAGACCTCTTCTTCTCCATGGCCGCCCTGACCAGCAGTGTGACATCAGCCCGCTCTGTCTCCGAGCTATCCCTCTCTGACGTGGACCTGAGCTCATCCCTGCACAGTGATGGGACCCCCCGGCGTCCCCACACCTACCCTGCCCTCCACGGTCTCAGCCGCCTGCCTGGTGAGGGAGGGAACCGGCCTCTTACCCTCTCTTCTGCTTCCCCCCCAAGCCCTGTGCTCCCATCACCCCCTGATGGAAGGGGGGACATGGGGCTGACAGGAGTGGGGGACTTTCCCACAGTGGCCCTGCCTTCCTGAAAGGTCTGTTCTAGGGCAGATGGTTACCTAAGGGGGTATGTGGCAGAGTGCAGAAGGGTCCCCCAAGACCTGACATGGCCTCCTCCATGACCCACCCATCCAGCTGGGTTAGGTGTCGTCCTCTCCCGGGCTTTGAACAAGTGAATGTTCGGTAGGCGAGCCCTTTATCAGATCAGAGTACAGGGAGAGCGCTGGGGACCTCGGAGGACTGGGAGGAGGCACACCAGGGCTCCCTTAGACCCTTGCTCAGGTCCCCAATGCCGGCATCCCCCCATCCTATTCCTGCAGGCAAGACAGGAGCCCCCATCCCCCCAGAGAGCCTGCGCCCAGAGGCGCTGCTGAAGGTGACCCTGGGGGGGCTGACGCTGACGGCCCTGCAGCAGCCCCCAGGGGTGCCCCCCGGCTGCCCTTCCGACCTTGCCGCCCATTTCTTTGCCGAATTTGACGCTGCCAAAGAAGGACCCTTTGGGGCCCGGGACTTCCACCAGCTAAGGCCCCGTTTCCAGAAGGCCTGCCCCCGAAGCCATGTGAGGTACGGGGAGGGCAGTGGTCCTGCATGGGGTGGGCAGTGGACCGAGTGGATGGCTGAGACCTCTGCCTTGGACCCTGCAGGCTAACAGGCTCTGCGGTGCAGCTGAGCTGGGAGCAACGTGGAGGGCCCGGGGGCAGATGCCGGGCTTTCAGCACTGACCTGCTCTTTGGCCAGCTGGAGGTGCTGGAGTGTCTGTGGCCTGAAGGGGTGGCTGAGCCAGAGTACGCAGAGGTGAGTGAGGGGGAGGCAGGGGTCAGAGGGTTCTGGTGCTGCTGGGGGGGAAGGGCAGCGGGGCCAGGCCTTCACTCATCCCCACACCCCACCCTTCCTGTCCTCCCAGCTCCTGAGTTTCCCCAACGGCTCTGGCTTTGGG
This sequence comes from Phascolarctos cinereus, assembly GCF_003287225.1. NCBI lineage: Eukaryota > Metazoa > Chordata > Mammalia > Diprotodontia > Phascolarctidae > Phascolarctos > Phascolarctos cinereus. The sequence goes on along the minus strand of NW_027556402.1, from coordinate 255,737,709 downwards.
GCCTCAGCCAGGCCCTGTGCACACCTGCGATACATTCAGACCCAGCGACGGATCCCCAAGGTAAGGGGGAGCCTCCCAGCTGCGTGGCCTCAGAGAGCAGAATGAGGGCTCGGCGTCTGGCTTCCCTGGCAGCCCTCTCCCCAGGCTCCTTCCCCTTAGAGCTGTGTCCTCCCATCTCTGCCCACTGACAGAGCCACCCCCGGCGGGCAGCCTCATGCCACTGTACCTCCGACTTGTCCCTGGAACTGGCCGAATTCCAGTCTGATGTGGAGCTGGGAGCACTGGACCGGCTTGGGGCCTTGTTCCATCTTGCCACCACCCCAATGGACCAGGAGCAGGGCCTGCTGGTGAGCCAGCCTGGGGGGTGACCATGGGAATCAGTAAGTCAGTCAGCAAACACACTGCCTGCCCTTGAGGGGCTGATGTTCCATGAGGGAGGCAAAGCTCCGGGAGCTGGGCCGGGCAATTGGGAAAGATGGGGGGGTTCTGAGAGGCAGAGGTGAGGGGGACATTGGCCCAGGCCTGGGCAAGGGTGCAGGCTGCTGTGGGCCAAGAAGTGGGTTTTCCCCGGGAGTTGGGGAGTGGAAGAGGGGTTTCAGTTCCCAGGATTGTGTTGGTTTCATTTCTGTTCTGGTGAGGAACCTCCCTTTCCAGTCCCTGAGGCCCTTGGGAGGGCACAGCCAGGAAGGCTTTTTTTTTTTTTAAGTGAGGCAGTTGGGGTTAAGTGACTTGCCCAGGGTCACATAGCTAGTAAAGTGTTCTGTATCTGAGGCTGGATTGGAACTCAGGTCCTCCTAACTTTCGTGCCGGTGCTGTATCCACTGCGCCACCTAGCTGCCCTGAAGAAGGTTTTGATCATGGGTTCCCATGCTTACAGCCAGGTGGGCCTTCAGAGGCCCCCTGTCCAGGCCCTGACTCTTCAGATGGGGAAACAGAGGCATTCGGTGACGTGCTGGGGTCCCCTGGGTGGGCCATGACTCCCCTGGGGCAGCCCTGCTGCCTCCTCCCCCGGCTTTGCTAGTACTAGCACAGGGAGCACCTACGTCAGGGTGCAGCAGGGGGTGGGGGCCGGCCAGCCTCACCCAGTATTAGAAGAGATCAAGCTCAGGCCTGCTGAGGAAGAGTGTCTCCAGAGGCATCTGAGGAGCCGCGTTAAAATTCTGCCTCTGTTACTTTGGTCCTGAGTGACCTCAGGCTAGTCAGGCTTCATAGGGCTGGTTCCTCCTGTAAAAACGAGGGGTTTGGACTTGAGCCTCTGAGGCCTCGAAGCCCGTGTCCCTCTTCCCATCCCCCTTCCCGTCATCCACTCCCGCAGCCCATCCCCCTTCCTGTTGTCCACCCCCGCAGCCCATCCCCCTTCCTGTTGTCCACCTGCTGCCCATCCCCCTTCCCGTTGTCCACCCCCTTTTACCCCCTCTCATTCTCTTGGGAGGGAATCCTGGGAAAACACGGGGGCCACTGGGGGGCACACGCATTCCCCTCAGAATGCAGGAGAGTGTGTGGGGGCCCTGGCTCTGCACCCTGCTCCGTGCCTCAGTCTCCTCGATGGTCAAATGGAAGGGCATTCCCAGCTCCGGGTCTCCGATAGGATGATGTCAGACGAGAAGCCCCCTTCTTGCTCCCCAGAGCAGGGAGGAGACAGGAGAAAGCCTGAGCCCCCATGAGCCCCATCTTCCCCCAGGGAGAGCCTCCTTGTGCCATGGAGTGCCAGACGGCCCTGCGGGTCGTGGCCCCCCCACGCCACCCTTCGGCTGCGGTTCCCCATCCCTGACCTGCGCCCAGAGCGTGACCCCTGGGCGGGCCGTGCCGTGCGGGAGGAGCTTCTGCGCCTCGAGCTGACGGACCTCGAGTTCCAGTCAGAGCTGAGCCACGGCCCCAGCCCACAGGCCCCCACCCGCTTGGAGCTGACCTGCAGTGACCTGCATGGTAGGGGAGCCTCAACCTGCCCCATGCCCCCCCAGAGCCTTGGCCCAGACTCGGCACAGCCGTGACTGGCCTTCCTTCCTTCCCCTGCCACAACACAGGGACTTATGAAGACAGGGAGAAGCCTGCTGTCCCCTGCATTCGCGTCTCTAAAACCCTGGACCCCCGGGGCCCTGGCCGCAAGTACATCCTACCCAAGTAAGTTTGGGGTTCCCCCAGCAGATCAGGCCACGAGGGGTCTGGAGAGGCTGGGCTCCTACCCCCAGTGACAGCCCTTCTCCCTGGCAGGGCAGTGGTGACCCTGAACCCCCAGTACACCAGCTCGCAGTGGGACCTGATGCTGGACAAGGGGGAGGACCTAGAACTGTCTTCGGCCGAGAGCCCCTGCGATCTGCGTGAGCCTGAGCCCTCCCCCTTCTCCTCCAAGAGGACCATGTATGAGACCGAGGAGGTGAGGCCCCTCTCCCAGCCCTGCTGCTTCCAGAGCACAAGGAGAATTAAGTCTGGTGGGGGGCTACGGGGAGTGTCCTATTCCCTCCACCAGGGGCAAGGTTGTTGACCACCCCAGGGTCAGGTCCCAGCAGAAACTAGAACCCAGCTCTCCCCACTTTCTGGCCAGGGCTTGTTCGATTGAGTTGTCCTAGAATGAGTGCCTCGGGTTAGGGAATGTTTGTGTGATGCAGAAGGGCCAAGGCAGGAAATGTCATCAAGTCAGTCAGCATTTAAGTGCCTGCTGTGTGCCTGGCTAAGCACAGAGGACAGGAGGAGGAAACAGCCTGCTCTCAGGGGTTCCCAGTCTAATGGGGGAGACAAGAAGATCTAGGCAGATAAATTGGACATCGCCTCAGAGGTCATGAGATAGTGTGAGGGCTCCTGGGAGGGGCTTCTTGTCAAAGGTGGGCCTTGAGTTAGGACTGAAGGTGACCCAGAGGAGAAGGTGAGCAGGGAGAGAGTTCTGGGCCTGGGGCAGCCAGAGAGAACGCCCAGGGCCAACAGAGGGGCCAGTGCCCAGCTTTACTCCAGAAAGGCACATGAAGCGTTTTGTATTGATCCTGGGAGCGAGAGAGGTCTGGGCTTGAAGAGAATCACGTTGGTGGCTGAACGGAGGATGGACAGGGATGGGGAGAGGCTTGAGGCAGGCAGACACCCCCCCCGCAGTTATCCAGGGGTGAGGGGTGAAGGCTGGGTCAGGGCAGAGCTGCTGCGGAGTGGACAGGCCTTGGCACCATCTTGGATTTGAGGGAGGAGAGAGAGTGAGGAGGCCAGGCTGAATCCCAGGTTGGCGGGTCCAGAATGATGTTGCCCTCCTCAGTATTTGGGAAGGTGCAGGGGGTTGGGGGAGGGACAATGAGGTCCGTTTTGGACAGGCTCCTGATATCCAGAGACGTCTGAACGTCAGCTGGAGAGGTGATATTGGAGGTCAGCGGAAAGGCTGGGGCAGGAGAGGTGGACGTGAGAATCCTCAGCATGGAGATGGTTATTCAATATGTGGGAGCTGAGAGGTCCCCGAGTGAAGCAGTCTAGAGGGAGAAGGGCAGAGGGCCCAGGCCAGAGCCCTGAGGGAGCCCTATGATTAGAGGCAGGATCTGGAGGAGGATGCAGCCAGGACACAGGAGGAGCCATCGGGGAGGAAAGCCAGGGAGAGGAGGGAGTGACCGATGGGGTCCGAGGCCGCAGAGTGAGCTGGAAGATGAGGATGGGGGAAAGAGCTGCCCTGGGAGAGGGAGGGAGGCAGTGTTACACACTTTACAAATAGCATTTCCTTTGAGCCTCACAACAATGTTGCAAGGTAGGTGGTGGTGTTATCCCCATTTTACAATTGAGGAAACTAAGGCAAACAGGTGGTAAGGTGCCTTGGCTAGGATGAGGCAGGCAACAGAGTTTGAACTTGGCGCCCCCTTCATGGCCCAGTTTGCCTGGGCTTGGTTGGATCTGTAGCTTGGTGCAGCTTGGCCTGCAGGGCCCAGAGCTCTTGAAGTGGTCGGGAGCCCCAGAGGGTTTCTGAGTATCAGAAGAGTGACTCCTTAGTGGGTCAGTGAGAAGACAGTGTGCACAGAGAAGTGTGGGACAGATGGCTCAGACCATGATGGACCTGGGGCCTGGTGGGGCTATTGATGCAAGCGACTGGACTGAGCTCGGCTTCAGTGCGTGAGAAGCACTCGGTATAAGGCCCAGGCAAAGGGCCGCAGCATCGGGCAGGGCAAGGGAAATTGGTTATCCAGCCTGTGCAGTGATGGCGAGCTCATTCTTCTGGCAGCCCATTCCACTTCGGGATAGTTGGGGTTACAGAAAGCCGAAAGGAGTTCCCGCCTCTGGGCAGATTGTGTGGGCCCTGTCCCACTGGGACTTCCCCTTTACCCTCATCCACCAAACACCACGATGGACCTGGTGGGAACCCATCCAGTCTGGAGAAGGGGAGCTCCGCTAATTTTTGGGGGATCCTCTGGGCCCTAGATGGTGATTCCTGGTGATCCCGAGGAGATGGGACAATTCCAGAGCCGAACGTTGGCTCTATCCCGATGCAGCCTGGAGTTGACCCTGCCCAATGCCCATGTCTTCCTGCCTAGCAAGGAGGTCTACGAGAGCATCTACAACAGGTGGGCAGGCGCCTGGGGGGCACAGCAGGGGTTGGGGCGGGGAGCCCTTCTCCTGTCACCCAGCTTCTTTCTTCCTCCTCCCCAGGATCAACAATGATCTGCTCATGTGGGAGCCTGGAGACCTGCTCCCTGACCTCGGCCCTGCTGCTTCTGTGGCCGCCCCTGGCTTCCCCGGGCCCTCTGCCTTCTGGCAGGACAACTTCAAGATGTGCAAATCTGCCTTTAAGCTGGGTAGGAGGGCCGAGGGTGCTGGGAAGGAAGGGCCGGCTAAGAGAGCCCAGTAGGAGGCCCAGCTGTTGCGGGGTGACCACATCACCCTCTTCCTCCTCCCAGACTCGGACTCAGAAGAGGAAGACACTCACTTCTTCTCGGTGGATGGGTCAGGGGTCCCACAGCCCCCCGCACCAGAGCCCCGGAGTCCCCGTGCCCAGAGCACTTTCTCCACCTTGGTAACGGTGCTGAAGGGACGCATCACTGTGCTATGTGAGAGCAAGGTGAGCCAGGGAGGCGCAGGCCAGGGCCACTAAAACCACACAAGGCCCAGCCAACAAGGATTGGCCAGGGGCCACCTGGGAGACCAGGAAGGGCCTCATTAAATCACTGGAGGGGGCTTCAAGTACCTGGCCCAAGGTCATGCAGCTTATAAGGTAATAAGATTTGAACTCTCTGTCCTGTCCCATGTACTCTGAGGTTAGGAGGGTGGCCACAGAAGGGCCTCAGGAGATGGGCCTGAGTGTTGGGCCAGGGAGAGAGCCAGTCATGATCCCTGGCATCACTCGCTAACTCATTGGCCAGGAGGAGGCCCAGGGTTTGAGCCCAGATGGTCACATTCCCCAGGTCCTCCCCTCTCAAGGGACAGGGCTCTCTCAAATCGTCTGTGGTACGGCCTTACACGAGGCTCTTACCCACATTGGAAATTGGAGGGGGCTTTGTGGGAAAGGGGGTGTTGGAGCTCGAACCAGGAGGAGGAGAGACTGTAGATAAGGATGTGTGCTTGGGAGAGGCTGGGAAGGTAGGGTGGGGCAAGCTTGGGCAGGGCCTCCAATGTCAAGTGAAGGATTTAGACTGAGGAAGCAGGGGGAGCACCCTTGAGGCCATGGGAGCAGACATTAGTCTCAGGCCCCACATGAGGAGTTTTAGGTCTCTTCAGAGGGTTTCCAGCCAGGAAGGATGAGGAGTTGTTATGCCCGCTTTAAAGATGACCCTCAGGCCAAGAAGAGAGAAGACACATGGGTTAGGAGCTTAGAGATCATTTGCAGATTGGAAAACTGAGGCCAGGCAGGCTAAATGATTCCACCCCGCCAGCCCTGGGCTGTGGCCCTGAGGGGCCTAGAAACAGGGCCCAGCGAGTCCCCCACCAACTGAAGGCCATGCTTGTATCTCTTAGGGGGAGGGGGGAAAGAAGCTGGAGGACTGTCATGGGGAGCTGGTCCTCGACGTGACCCAGGGCACCATCTTCAGTGTCTCCCAGTACCTGGGCCAGCCAGGGCTCGGCTACCTCTGCCTAGAGTCTGAGAAGGCGGCCCTCTACCACCAAGGTATGAGGGGGTGCTGTGGGCCTGGGGACAAGGGAGGAGACAGGGGAGCAGGGCCCCCCTCCCTAAGGCTCTTCCCTCCCCCCAGCTGTAGTGGATGACTACTTATTGCCTTCCCGGCTTGAGGTGCCCAGCTTTGCCCCACCTGCCCAGTTGGCCCCGACAATCTACCCGTCGGAGGAAGGGGTGACAGATCGGGGGTGTGCAGGTCGCAAAGGGCAGGGCCAGGGGCCACGCATGCTCTCCACGGCTGTGCGCATTCACCTGGACCCCCAGAAGAACGTTAAGGTACTGTGTCACCCTGGTCCAGGGCACTATGGCAGATGTGCTCCCCAGAGGCTGCCCCCTAATGCCCACCATGCCCTGACTCTGTGTTTGCCCTCCTCCAGGAGTTCCTGGTGACCCTGCGGCTACATGGAGCCACCCTTCGCCACCGCATGGCTCTGCCCAGCCAAAGTTGGCACTGCCAAGTGAGTGGGGGCAGGTGAGGGGGCTGCTCTGAGCCCTTGCTGCCACCCCCCACCTCACCTCCTGTCTCCGGTCCACAGCTCCTGGACTTCTTGGACGTTTTGGATGACCCCATCCTTGGCTTCGTGCCGCCCACAGTCATCACTGTCCTGCACACACATTTGTTTTCCTGCGCCGTTGACTACAGGTACCTGGGCCCCACGGCCAGGCTTCTCTCAGGGCCTCCACGATTCCGTCCAGAAAGTGAGAGTTAAACATCTTTTCCCCAGCCTCTGTGCTGTTGTTACTGTAACCAGTATCTGTCCCCCAGGCCTCTCCACCTTCCTGTGCGCGTCCTCATCACTGCAGAGACTTTTACCCTCTCCAGCAACATCATCATGGACACCTCCACCTTCCTGCTCAGGTCGGGGCCCCTGCCACCATGCCTTCTGAGCCCTCCCCTTGCCCCGAATCAGCCCCCGGCCATTTAGGAATGGGAAGAGAGCAGGTCTATGATGGCAGGATTTGTGGAGGAAAAAGAGGAGGAACCTTTGAACCAGAAGGGACCATTGAGCACAGGCCCATTTTACAGAGGAGGTAAACGAGGCATGGAAAGGTCGTCACAGAACTGTCAGGGGTCTGAGAGCGCTGGAGTTGGTCCCCTTTGGCCTGGTCTAGTGGAGAGAGCGGGTCTCTGGCCTCCCAGGTGTGAGGTGGGGTCTGGAATCTGGCAGGAGAAATTGGGTGTGAGCAGACCAACAATTGAGGCCAGTCCAGTGGGTATTTTAAAGCACCTGTTGGTGCCCAGCTGGGGAGTAGAAGCACATGGTCTCCTGGAAACAACAGGCAGCAAGTGTGGCCCCTTCTGGGCTGGCCTGGGACGATTTCCCTTCTCATCATTCCCCAGCACCGTCTGCCCAGGCCTGGCAGATACCTCGTCAGCCACCTCCCTTGTGTTTGGGGGCAGCCTCAAGGAGGCCAAGCGGGGGTGGGGGGAGCTCTGCAATGGGCCCTTGTTTGCCCAGGCCAGCCTCGGTGGGGACTCTAGCTGTGGACCTTCCCAGCTGGGGGGGGTCATCCAGTGGGCCCACGGCCTGGCTGCTCTGGGGACCACGTGGCAGGACGGAGCATGCTGTTTGTCCCTGATGTGCCGCTCCGTGTCTCTCCCCCTCTGCTTCCCTAGGGCTGCCTCTCCGCTCTCAGCTCCATGCTCTCCCACCATCCATCCGTCCACAAGCCCTCTTTACGGGAGAGCCTGGCAGAGAGGGTTTAATTCTTTGCCTCTGTCTCCTCCCAGTGTGTGGCCCAGAGTAGGCACAGAATGTTTGCTGTCGGACAGTCTTGTGCTAATCCTCCCCTGCCCTCCAGTAGCCTGCATGCCAAAGCGGGGGCAGCACCTGCCCCCAGACCAGACAGCCTCCTATACAAAGTGAACCCCAGGATTGGGGGAAGCAGGAGTGTCATGGGGGGGGGTGTTTAAGCCAGGTTTCAAAGGAAGCCAGCGGCTGGAGAGGAGGAAGGAGAGCGTTGCAGATGGGAGGGACAGCCAGGGCAAAGACCTGGAGTCAGGAGATGCTGGCCGTGCCAGCAGGGAGACTGGAAGGGCCAAAGAATGTGCTGACCCCACTTCCCGCCAGCCTTCCTTCATTCTGCCCTGCCTCCTCCCCCGCAGGTTCATCCTTGATGACTCCGCCATCTACCTGTCTGACAGGTGTGGGAGCGAGCCCCTTGATCTGCGGAAAGGTGAGAGGCTTGAGAGGCAAAGAGAAGGCGACACCCACCAAGCCAGCCCCAGGGCAGCAGTGACCTTTCCCTCAGGTGCATGGGCTCCCTCTTCCCCCCAGCAGGGATCGCTGCTCCAGGGGCAAGGCCCTGCACACCATGGGAGTTTAATGTAGCAGAGCCCTCCCTGACCAGAATGTCCCAGTGAGGGAGGGGGCTGTCCAGGTCAGGCTGAGCCCCTCCCTCGATTTCCCTGGCAGATTATGTCTGCGTCCTGGACGTGGATCTGCTGGAGCTTGTGATCAAGACCTGGAAAGGCAGCACTGAGGGCAAGCTGGTGAGCAGCAGTGTGTGGTGGTGGGCACAGACCCCCTGGGGAAGAGTCTGGGGCGGAGCTCAGAGCAAGTGGCCCCTGGGGAAGGTGGGCTTGGGGCGGGGGAAGGAGCCTCAGGGAGGGAGGCAGGAGGGACAGCCAGGGCTAAGCCGATGGGATTCCTTCCTCTGGAGCCAGTCACCCCCTCCCAACAGGGGTGAGAGGTCACAAGGGGGAGAAGCAGTCAGGGGCCTGGCCGTCTTCTGCCAAGTTGAGCTCAGGAGACCTCAAGGGCCATCTTAGGTCTGCCCCCTGCTCCCTGGAGGATCCCAGGCCTTGAGAAGAGGAGATGAGCTCCCAGCAGCCCCCAAGGCTCTGCTGGTGTGCTTAGAAGTCATCTAGTGCGGCCCCTCATTTCACAGATGAGAAAGCAGGCCTGGAGAGGGCAAGGGCCCTGCCCCAGGGTCACCCAGCAAGCCCGTGGCAGTCCTGGGTGACCTTGCTGGGCAGGACGCCCCCTGAGCGAGCACCCTCCTTCCTGCAGAGCCAGCCCCTCTTTGAGCTGCGCTGTTCCAACAACGTGGTCCATCTGCACAGCTGTGCCGACTCCTGTGCCCTGTTGGCCAACCTGCTCCAGTATGTGGTGGGCTCCGGGGATCTGCACCCCCCGGCTCGGCCCCCCAGCCCCACCGAGATCGCTGGCCAGAAGGTTCAGGTGAGGGTGGGCCCGGCTGACGGGGCTGAGTGTAGGGCTCAGGTGGGCACCTGCTCTGGTAACGTGGGCAGGCAGGGGCTGTGAGGGAGAAGACCCTGGGTGCCCCAGCCCAGGCCATGGCCCTTCTCACCTCGAGGCTCTGCTGATCCCCAGGACAGCCAAGGGCTGGTGGGGGGGGAGGGGGCGGTCCATGGAGAAGGAGACGTCAGGTGGCTACGGGTCCCCCTCCCCTCCCCATCGTCAGGGATTGGGCCTTAAGATCATGCCAATTGAGGGCCTCAAGAGGTTAGGATACTGAGACCCAGAGCCCCCCAGCTGGCATCTTTGGGGCTAACCCAAACTCATAGGGGGGCCACTGGGCTTTCCTGCCTTCCTGCTCACCCTCTCACTCCCCACAGCTCTCCGAGAGCCCAGCCTCCCTGCCCTCCTGCCCCCCAGCTGAGACTGCCCTTATCAATCAGCGGGACCTGGCGGATGCCCTCATTGATACGGAGCGGAGCCTGCGGGACCTGGCCCTGCCACCAGGTACGGGCAGGGGTGGACTGTGCCTCCTGGAGCATGAGGGGGTGGCACGACCCATCTGCCTATCTCCAGCCTTTCTCTCCCTACAGGTGGTGGGCCCCTGCGGCAGGCCTCTCCGGTATCTGTTTACCTTTTCCCAGGTGAGCGGGGTGGGGCCCAGCCCCCTCCGCCCCCTGATGGTCCTTCGGAAGGCAGCCTTGGAGCCAAAGAAGAGGAGGCAGAAGAAGAGGAAGAAGAGGAAGAGGATGGGGATGGGGACGCCCTGGACAGTGATGAATTCTGCATCCTGGATGCCCCTGGCCTTGGCATCCCTGTGCGTGCCAGGGAGGGGGGAGTCAGGGCCATTGCGGGATAGATCCAACATGGGGAAGGGGTTGGGGCCCCCCCCCAGAATTGAACGAGAGAGGGCCCTGACTGAGGCCCAACCAAGACGGGTCTCGGTCATCCTGGCCTCCTCACCCCTCTCTTTCCCTAGCCCCGGGATGGTGAGCCAGTAGTGACAAAGCTCCAGCCTGGTCCCATCACGGTCCGGGATGGTCACTTCTCTCGACCCCTGGGCAGCACGGATCTGCTGCGAGCCCCTGCCCACTTCCCTGTGCCCACCAGCCGGCTGGTGCTGAGAGAGGTCTCTCTTGTCTGGCATCTCTATGGGGGCCGGGATTTTGGGCCTCACCACGGTCACAGGTGAGGCGGGCAGCGCCAGCTTCTTCTGTTTGAGGGGGCGGGTGCAGACCTTCCAGAAAGAAGCCCAGCTGGGGCATAAGACTCATTCTCCAAGGCTGACCGAGCCCTTTGAGGTGGGCAGAGTTGGGCTCAGGGAGGATGAGTCACCTGCCCAGTCACTCAGGTGGTGGGGGTTGGGATTGGAAGCCAGGCCTCCTGAGTCTGGGCCCACCATGGAACCGCCAAGAACCTGGGGCAGCCGGCAAGGCCCGATGGGGCCTGCAGCCTCCAGAGCACTCAGAGCAACCTGGCACCCACTGAGCTTTCCAGCCTTCTCACCCTGACCTCCCTGCAGGCTCCAGCCAAGATGGTGCCTGCCACTCTGAGCACACGCTCCCTCGCCTCCTTCCCTCTATCCCCTCATCGTCCCCCTCCGTCCCTCCTGAGAGGTGTGTGACCACGTGCTGGGCCCAGAGGACCCTCCTCGGACGCCTGGTTGATGGGTGACCTCGGACAGGTCACTCGGTCTCAGTGAATGTTGTGGCGGGGTGTGCTGTAGGCGGTCACTCCGTGACCTGCTCGCCACGTTGGGCATCACGTTGCCTGGGCGTGGGTCCCTGCCCTCTCCCAGACTGAGCTCCACGAAGGCAGGAGTTGAGTCTTGTCTCAACTGACCTGTCCATCCCTGGGGCCCTGCACGTAGTAGGTACTCAGTAAACGAGGAATGAAAGTGCCTTCTCTTCTTCCCTGGCAGGCCAAAATCCGGCCTCTCGGGCCCCCGGGGCTCCCCGTCGCGGTGCTCTGGCCTCAACAGGCCCCAGAACTCCTGGCGCACCCAGGGCGGCAGTGGTCGGCAGCACCATGTCCTCATGGAGATCCAGCTCAGCAAGGTAAGGGCAGAGGAGCCCTGGGGCCAGAGCTGAGAGGCCACTTTAGGGTCCTCTTTACAAAAAGGGAAACGGAGGTCCTGAGAAGGAAAGGGACTGGGATCACAGCACCATGAATTGGAGGGAGGAGAGACTTGGGAAGCAGTGGTGCCCAGCCTCCTCATTCTACGGATGAGGAAACAGGCCGGGGGTGGGCGGTGATTTGCCTGCGGTCACCCCGGCAATAAGGTGCAGCAGGAGCTGGGACTTGAACCCAGGTGTCGTCAGACTCCACATCCACTGGACAGAGCTGCCTCGTGCGCCTGAAGGCCGGGGCAGAGAAGACTGGAAACTCCTCGGGGCCGGGGCTGGCTTTGCCTCTTACGGAATCCCCAGCCATCAGTGTGGCGAGTGACTGGTGTGTCCGGCCGTGCCCCTGTGCCTCCAGGTGAGCTTCCAGCATGAGACCTACCCACCAGAGAGAGCAGCAGCCCCCGGCGCCGAGGCCGGGGAGCGGCCTCTGGCCCGCCAGGTGTTCATCGTCCAGGAGCTGGAGATCCGGGATCGGCTCGCCTCCTCCCAGATCAACAAGTTCCTCTACCTGTACACGAGCGAGAAGATGCCGCGGCGGGCGCATTCCAACATGGTATGGCGCTGCTGAGGGTGTCTCTCGATGCTCGAAGCTCAGAGGAAGGGGCCTTAGCCGCCACTGAGCCAAGTCCAACCCTCTGTTTGTGAATGAGGAAACGGGCCCAGAAAGGGGAGGGCGCTGACTTGCCTAGGGTCGTACAGCTAGGGAAGAGTTCTGTCTAGACTGCATCTTCACCTTCTGGCTAACCTTGGGCGAGTTCTTGCTTCTCTAAAATGGGGAGGGGGTAAGGCCCTCACTGGGGATGTGACCAGCCCAAGGAGGAAGCTGTGGATGAAGGCCCCTTCCCGGCTCGAAATCCACGGCTCTCTGACTGGACCACAGGTGCCTTTCTGGCCAAGGGGCAAAGTAACGGGGTAGTTAGGACCTCCGAGTGAGACTCCTGGGGCTCGGGAACCCAGGCCGAGGGCTGGGAGGCCAGGAATTTGCAGGGCCGCGGCGTCCCAGGGTGGGGTGGCGTGGCAAGATACCCTGGGGGGGGCTGCGTGGGGCCGGGATCTCAGGGATTCCTCTTCTGTGGGTCCCCCAGCTCACCATCAAGGCCCTACATGTGGCCCCGGAGGCCGGCCTGGGAGGCCCCGAGTGCTGCCTCAGAGTTTCCCTCATGCCGCTGCGGCTCAACATTGACCAGGTGAGATTGGACCGGCCCAGCCCTTCCTCACTGGCCTGCAGCCCGTGTGTGTGTGTGTGTGTGTGTGTGTGTGTGTGTGTGTGTGTGTGTGTGTGTGTGTGTGTGTGTGTGTGTGTGTGTGTGTGTGTGTGTGTTGGGAGGGGAGGGTTGACTAGCTGCTAGCTAGCTCGGGCTTGGTCCCTGGCCACCCTACAGCCTCGGGCTGAAGAGGTTACCCCTGTGCACTTCCCAGGATGCCTTATTCTTCCTGAAAGATTTCTTCACCAGTCTGGCTGCCGGCATCAACCCCGTCATTCCGATGGAGACGGCAGCTGAAGGTGAGGGGCTGGGGGGAAGGGCAGTAACGCTGGAGGCCCTCTCGGCCCTGAGCTTCGTCTGATTGGGGGGCGGCCCTCAGGAACAGGAATGAGGGCTCAGCCTCGGCTGGGGTGTAGGCTTCCTGCAGCAGCTGGGGGCCTCACCAGTAAGCATTTATGAGAACCTGCCAGGTGCCAGGCACTGTGCTAGGCACTGGGGACAAAAGCAGTGGTGAGTCCCTACCCTCCTCGAGCTCCTCCGTCAGAAGAGACAGACATGGACGTTGGGGGCTTAGCGGGCAGGGTTAGAAGGACTTAAAGGTTGGAGGTGGGGTGACTGTGTTGGGTTTTGAAGGAAACAAGGGGATCTGAGAGAGAAATGTGAAGAGGTGGAACATTGCGGGTGTGGAGCACGACCTGATTGGGTGGTGGCTGTGAGGAACACCGAGAAGGGCGATTTGCTGGAGCATAAAGTGGAAGGAGAATAATGTCGAAAAGATGGATTAGGATTAGGTTGTAAAGGTCTTTAAATGCCAGCGAGAGGAGTTTGCATCCTACCCTTGAGGACAAGCACTGTGGTATTGTGGAGGGGTGGTCTGGAGTGAGAGCCCGGTGTGGGAACTGCAGGCCAGGGAAAGCAGCATGACCGAGGCCGTTCCCCCACACTGCCCTTTGACAGCCCGGCTTCCTGGTGCAGCTTCCGTCTGTTGGCACTTTTCAGATTGCTTCCTTTGCACTGCATTGTAATACGTAGGTAGGGAAAGTTGGGATTAGCTCCATTCGACAGGAGAGGAAACTGAGGCCCAGAGAGGAGCAGGGGAGGGGGCAGGGGCTTGCTAAGGATGAACAGGGCGGTGGTAAGGAGCAAGGCCCTTCCCGCTGCCACGTGGCCTGGGCCCACCCTGTCCCTGTCACCCCACGCAGGCCGCCAAGATCCCGAAGTCCAGAGCGGCGCCCCCCAAGACCAGCTGCCCGAGGGGGCGCAGATGAGCAGCTCTCTGGAGACCACAGTCAGCGAGCAGAGCTCCTCCGCGGCCGCAGCCTCGGCCGAGCAGCCCATTTACTTCAGGTGCTGGCGAGGGCCGGGGCGGAGGGAGGCCGGGTCCAGCAGCTCTCAGGGCTCACAGGTGTGCTCCCCCCCATCCCCCTCGTGTGCCGCTTTAGGGAGTTCCGCTTTACCTCTGAGGTACCGATTTGGCTGGATTACCAGGGCAAGCACGTCACCGTGGACCAAGTGGTGAGTGGTGGGGCCGTGGGGCCCGACGTGGGGGGCTGGGCCCTCTCCGCCTCCGTGAGAGGGGTGGACGGCCCCATTAGTCACCTGTAAACGTGCCCCATCTCACTGACCGTAGTGAGCAGCCGCGTCATCTCCGTGGGCCGGGGTGGGGGTCCGGGGGCGGCAGGGAGGAGAAGGCGGTCGTCCTGAGTCCTGGTGTCTACGTGCCTAGGTGTCCCTCTGGGTCTGGGGGTCTCCTGAGTCCCCCCAGTCCTGGGCTCTGCCACGACCCGCCCACCTCTCCCTCCCAGGGCACCTTCGCCGGGATCCTCATCGGCCTGGCCCAGCTCAATTGTTCCGAGCTCAAGCTTAAACGTCTCTGCTGCCGGCATGGGTGAGCCTGACCAAAAGCCTCCTCTCCCCCAAGACCCTCCCCTGCCCAGACTGTGGCACGGCCGGATGGCCCCACTGCTCTGGAAGGAAGCCACTGAATCCCGCTTCTGCTCTACGCACAGGCTCTTGGGGGTGGACAAGGTGCTGGGCTATGCTCTCAATGAATGGCTGCAGGACATCCGAAAGAACCAGCTGCCGGGCCTCCTGGGAGGCGTGGGCCCCATGCACTCAGTGGTCCAGCTCTGTGAGTGCCCCTTACCCATGAGAGGAGGGGCCTTGAAACCACCATTTCTGTGGGACAGCCTAGAAACTCATTGTGGGGCTGGACCCCCAGTGGGGTGAGAGGGTGTTGGGTAGAAAATGTTAGGTGTAAAGAAGGGCAGTGGCGTGGGCCTGGAGCTGGTCCCTGATCCTGCCCCTGCCTGCTCCAGTTCACGGCCTTAGAGACTTGCTGTGGCTTCCTATCGAGCAGTACCGGCGGGACGGACGCCTCATGCGGGGGCTGCAGCGGGGGGCTGCCTCCTTCGGGTCATCTACGGCCTCGGCAGCTCTGGAGCTCAGCAACCGTCTAGTGCAGGCCATCCAGGTGACCGGGCTGCGGCAGGGGGCGGAGGGGGCTGAGGGGATGCTGGGAGGGTTCCGCCCCCGGAGCTTCTCCTGGCCTTGGTGGAAAGAGAAGACTCTGGGCAGGCCGGTGCCAACACACAGAGCCCCCTGCTCAGAAATGGTGTGAAGGGGAGGGACCTGGGCACAGGGGGAGGAGGAAGAGCCCCATCCGCTTGGCCTCTACCTCCCCATCGCCTTTCTCCCTACAGGCGACCGCCGAGACCGTGTATGACATCCTGTCCCCTGCTGCCCCCGTCTCGCGCTCGCTGCAGGACAAACGCTCCGCTCGAAAGCTCCGCAGGGGGCAGCAGCCGGCTGACCTTCGGGAAGGCGTGGCCAAGGCCTATGACACTGTCCGAGAGGTACCCCCTGCAGCAGCCCACGGACCTCCTCCTAGCTCCCCCCGCCCCCGTTTTGTCCCCAGTGTCTCATCTCACGCCCTCCTCTCGCCTCCCAGGGCATCCTGGACACGGCCCAGACCATCTGCGACGTTGCTTCTCGGGGTCATGAGCAGAAGGGGCTGACGGGGGCCGTCGGGGGGGGTGATCCGCCAGCTGCCCCCCACAGTGGTGAAGCCGCTCATCCTGGCCACGGAAGCCACCTCCAATTTACTGGGGGGCATGCGCAACCAGATCCTGCCTGACGCCCACAAGGACCACGCGCTCAAGTGGCGGTCGGAGGAGCCGCAAGACTGAAGGGGGCAACGGGGTCCGGCTTCCCCCTGTCTCGGAGGACACTTGCATCCTGGGAGCTCGCGGGCCACTGGGGGTCCTGGCCATGTGGCTCCCGGGCTTTGAGACTGACTCCTTGAGGCCCCCCGCCAAGTCCCCTGCCCTCGTCCTTTGGGCCTGGGCTGAGGGGGTACCTCCGCCCTGTGGAGGAGGAAGGGGCTCGGGACTGTCCCGGGCCCAAGCCCCTGCTGCTGCTGCCTGGCCCCAGGACACAAACTTCCTCCTCCCCCCCCTCCCCCCCGTGCCCTCCTCTAGCCAAGTGTCTTTCCGTGTTAGGATGGGGGGAGGGCCAGGCCCCGGGACACACATGTGGTTCCATGTGTCACTTTCTAAGCCCTCTGGGAGTGAGGGTCGCGGCTTCTGCATGATGTGGAATAAATTGTGCTCGTAGCCGCCATCCCCCATTCCTCTTTGTTCCCAAGGCCGGACTGCTGGGCCCTGGGCGTGCCCCGGCGCCCCCCTCCTTCCACCCTGGCCCCCTTCCCCGGTTGGTCTGGGGAGCTGCCCCTGCACTTCTGCCATTTTGCCACCAGGGGTCGCCAGGTGCCGTCCTTTAGCTTAGTGTCCAGGGCTTGGGAGGGGGGCGGGCATTGATCCCAAGAATGTTGGACTGGAAAGCCTCGTGGGGTCATCCGCTGTCCCAGAGCCCTGAGGCCCCAAGTTCGAGTGCTGCCTCTCCCAGTCCCAGTTGCCAGCTCTGGGGACCCCAGTAGAGAGAGCTCATGGATGAGCTGGTCAGGGTCCAGAGGCGGGCTGCGAGGTCTGGGGAGAAGGTGCCGTGGCCGGAGAGCCCAGAGGCCGGAGCCTTGAGAAGACTTGCAGACCCTCCAGTTTCAGTGGGATGTTGGGAAGAGCTTCTATCTTGGGGCCAGCCCCCACGAAGGGCTGGGCCGCTTGCACTGTGCCATCCCTGTTCGTGGAGGGCTCCATCTTGGGAAAAGTCACAGGGTCATGAATTTAGAGCAGGAAGGGACCCTGGAGGCCAAGGCCAACCCCCTTTTCTGACAGATGAGGAAACTGAGGCCCAGGGGACTTGCCCGAGATCACATGCGGGCCGACTTTGAGGCAGGGGAAAGAAATTGAAAGGGGCCAGACAATGTGTCAGGCAGAATCTGAACCCCATCAGACTAGAAAAGACCTTTGTGGTTATCTAGACCAGCGCCAGACAGGGGGTCGCACGGACCGAGTCACTGGCAGAGCTGGGATTAGAACACAGGTCCTCTGGCTCCTAGCCAGCACATCCATGTGGCCTCCTTAGAACTCAGGTGTCCTATGCCCTCGACCTTGCATGTTCTGTCCAACCCCCAGCTCCAAGCCTCCCTTGACTTGTTCCACTCCCAGGGTGGGGCTGCCCTCTCCACCCCTTGGGGATGTGGCAGGAAGGCTGAAGGTCTCTAGGCAGTGGGGTGAAGGCAAGGAATAGGGTGGGGGCTTTGGAGTTCTCACCCTGCTAAGCACAAAGGTACACTCCTTGATCCTGTGGAGGGGGTGCGGAGAAGGAGCAAGGTTGAAGAAGCCCGGCTTGCCCAGTCCAGCTTTCCTCTGACCTCACCACTTCCTGCTCCCCCTAAGGTTCAGCCTGTGAGCACCCCCCCACTCCCAGTATTCTCGAGGACTACTGTTGTCACCAGTCCCTTTTCCTAAGGCCTCGGCATTGTGGTGTCACCACCTGTCCCGAACGATGGGGCTTCCCCAGTGAGGATGTGAGCTGTTGGCCCCCTGACTTACTGAGCAGCGTGCACCTGCCCACCTTCGCTGGGGAGCTGAGAGCCCAGCCTGGGTGGAGGAAGAAGCCCAGCTGAGGTAGCCAGCTGTTGAAGCCTCCTTCCTGTGTATCCATCCCCCAGGGGACCCTGGCCAGGGAGGCTAGTCAGTTGGTAGGCAAAAATGCCGCTCCATCCTGGACCCTTTCAGCACACAGTAGGTGCTCAATAAATGCTTGTTGGGCAAGACCCTAAGGGAACCAGGCTGCTTCTTGTTCCAGGCTGAGGAAATCAGTCAGCAGTCCTAGTCTGCTGGGTGCTGGGAACAGAAAGGGAAAAGCTCTGCTCCTGCCCGCTGGTCCCACACAGTCACCGCAAGGGGACAGCACCCTTCCAGGTGGTCCTTTCTCCTGCTTCCTCCTGGGCCAGGGCCATGGCCTGGAAAATGAACGTCTGGGTGTTATACTTTGTGATTGGGGGGCCACACAGAACGTGTGATCTCCCTGGCCACCATACCCGGGAATCTCCATTTGACTGGATCTGTTAACACCCATGAGCCAGGCCCTGGGAGACAGAAGCAGAAAGGAAGCCATCCCTGCCCTCAGGGAGTTTACATCCTTTCAGGGCAAACGTGGGCACAGATGAGTAAATACAAGGGAATTCCAGGCTAGCAGGCAGCCAGCATCCATTGAGCAGCGGCTGGGTGCTAAGGGACTAAGCTGTGAGTGAGATGGCTCTCGCGGGTGCTTGGAGACAGGCAGCCTCTGTAGGTCACTACGGTGTGCCAGTGCCTGGCACAGGCTGGGCTCACAGATGCTGATCAGTTGGCTGACTCCTGAAGACCCCTCCATATTGCCCCCTTGGGGACGCTGTCCACAAGCTTGGGGCCGAGAGTGGAGGCCCAGGGAGCCAGGGGCTCAGACCCGATGAAGGAGTCACTGCTCCCACTTCTCAATAGGAAATCCAGGCCCCAAGGAGGGAGGGGTGGGTAAAGGCCACCCAGCCTGGACCTTTGTCCCAGCTCAGGGCTCCTTGACAGAACAGGATGCTGAGTAGAAAGATAAGATTAACTTTAAACACTTTCACAGATGAGGAAACTGAGGCCCAGAGAGATTAAAAGATTCTCCTGTGGGGTCTCACAGGTAGCAAATGGTAGGTGCAGAACTAGAACTTCGGGCTTTTGGCTCCAGAGACAGTGAGTGGGCTGAACATTGTACCATCCTGCCTCGGCATTTAGAAGGGTGGCTGCCAGCCCCCCCTCACACCTTTCTATCCACCCACCCAGCCAGCTACACGCCCATATGAACACACTCTGGGTATTTCCCTGGAGTCGAGTGAGCTCTGGGGGAAGACCCCAGGCCCAGGGCTCTGGCTGGCCAGGCCAGGATGCTTAGGCTCCTGGAACCCCCACCCCACCCCCTCCCCGGGCACAGTACAAGTTCAAAGGTTGCCCTTCGAACTGCACTTGTGATCCCATATTGACGGGCAAGCTAATCATTAACCCCCAGGGGCACTGGGCTTGGCCAGGAATTCAAAAGGCCCAGGCCCACCCTGCCTGGCTTACTTCCTCCTCAGGCTCCCTGTCGAGCCCCACTGCAGAGCACGGCCCCCCAGAGGGAAGGGGAGAGGTAAGACGCTCAGCCACCTGGCTCCCAGGTCTCCCTTCCCTTCTGGGGACAGGGTCCTCCCCAGCTCCTGCCCCTCCTTCCCACCTCTCCCATCAGGCAGACTCCTGGCCAGCTAGCCTCTTCAGGTGCCTGGTCAGCTCCCACGGGGCAGACCTCTGCCCGGAATCCCTGTGTGACCTTGGACAAACCACTGCCCCTCCCTCGGCCTCTGTTTGCCCCTTTGTAAAAGGAGGGAGTGAAATGAGGTGGTCTTTAAGGACCCTCCCAGCTCAGCTAGCTGGAGGCCTATGGCGATCCTGCCTGGGTGACTGTCCCCAGTGTCCTCCCCACCATCACACCCACCAGGAAGGCTGCTGGTGTTTGAGCCTTCCCAGGGTGTGGCAGCCGAGAAGGGGGTACAAGCCAGACACAGAAGCAGCCCAGAGCTGGCAGGGCTTGAGGGCAGACTTGCCTGGGGCCTGAGGCCTGAGGCCAAGGCCAAGATCTAAGGCTGAGCCCCCTCTGACTGCATTTCTAGAGGTTGGAAGGAAGCTTGCAGGTGGGGGTCACAACTATGTTCCCAGGGAATGTGCTCCCCCCTCTCCCTCCACCCCTTTACCTGCTTTCCTACTGCTCAAGAGGGAGGGAGCCCAAGGGAGAGCCCCAGAGAACATCTAGTCTAAAACCTTCGTTTCATAGAGGGAAAGTGACTGGCCCAAGGTCATACACTCAAAGGTAAGTGAGCTGGGCCCAGAACCCTGGGGGCAGAGGGGATCCACAGCGGCATCTGCCCTGTGTCTCCATGGTATTCCTAGCCTGGGAGGCCCGAATCCTGGGTTCTAGGCCTGGGGTTGTCGTCCCTTCCCTTTTCCGGCCATATTCTCCAACTCTCGACAGGGGGAGGAGGATGTTTCATCACTTCTGCCCTTCCCAGAAGGTTATTGAGATTTGGGGTCAGCCTCCGGGTGCGCCCCTCCTGGGACCATGCCCTGCCCAGAGCCTCAAAGATGGCCAGTCACTCAGTCAACAAGCAGGCCTCCCTCTCAACACTTCTGCCTCCCTGTCCAGCCTTTGGGATGACCCTAAAACCAATCTACTCAGCTCGAGCCACGTGCAGCTAGTACAGCTCTTTATTTTTACAGAAAAAGAAACTGAGGTCCAGGGAGATGAAACGACTGGCCCTAGGTCACCCAGGCAGTAAATAGTAGACTCAGAATTTGAATCCAAATCCTCTGAGCAATGTGGGCTAGCCCTGGCACGCCCTGGCCCTTAAGAGTGAGGAGAATGGGGCAAAACAGAGGAAGAGGCCCCACTTGGGACTGTGCTCTGTGCTGGCCTCCAGGTTGCCCGAGCTGGGACTGACTCAGCCCCCGTGGCTGTGGGCCAGCTCCTTTTGTGCAGACAAGCCCCACCCACCTCTGGGGAGGATCAAATGAGCTCTTGGATTTGAAAGGCCTTGGCAAAATAAAGGGGATTATTACAGTCCTTATGACTTTGGATGCTTTTTGGGCAGGGTTGGGGGCAACTGTCTTTGAAAAAAAGAGGCAAACCCCCTTTCCTCCATCACTGGCCCTGATGCCTTGTAATCCATGTTCCAAGTCAGGCTGTACCACTTGTAGCCAAGTGTATGACCTTGGGCAAGTCACTCATCCCCCTAAGTCTCAATTTCCTGGCCTATGAGCCGGGACAACCCCTGTAGAGCCTGCCTTGCTGACTTATTCTTAGCCAGGAGATCTCCAGACTCTTCTCCTCCAACCCCCTCTTTTACAGACAGGGAAGCCAAGGCTTGTGGAGGGTAAGTGCCCAAGGTCACACAGGTAGCAGGGGCCAGCTGGGATGCAGACTTTCACTCCAGAGCCAGCACTGGTTCCGCTGTGCCATGAGAACTCTCAAGGGCTGTGGAGATGTTCCCTGGTAACTGGCCCCTCTGCCCCCCACGCCTTTGCCGGCTTTATGCCACCCCTCCCTTTGTGCGTATGCTACCCCCCTCCCCCCCCCAAGCCCCAAACAAGACGTTCCAGGAATTGGCCAGCCTGCATCTCCAGGCCTGAGGAGGTGAACAGATCCCGCAGTCCCTGAGGCGGGCGGGTGGGTGGCAGGGGAGGGTACAGGAGGGATGGGGGGAGGCCCCTTCCTTCCGTTTGGAAGGCTGAGGGCGGTGGGGCCCAGGCAACCGTTGGGAACAGGAAACTGAAAGGACAAAAGAAGGCCAGGGGCAGGAGAGGGCCCCAGGCACCCCGGGCTGTAAATCAGAGCCGCTCCCCAGTTTATTGAGGCCGATAGGGGCTGGAGCGCGGACTTCGCCCGGGCTAAGGAGCGTTGGCATGGGCGAGGGCATGCCAAGCGTGGGCGCCAGCTGATAAGGAGCTGTAATAAAAAGACTATGACCCTGGGGCGCCACGAGGGGCACCAGCTGGGCAGAGACGAAGACACCCAGGAGAGCATCCGTGGTGGCGCTCACTCCCTGTAACAGCAACTCCATGTGGGACGACTTCCTGCTTCCACTGGGGATGCTGTTACCTTGGGTGGGCAGCCGAGATCGCTGGAGAAGACAGAGAAGAGGAGGCCGTGAGAGGGGGCTGGACCCCTGCTGGGCAGCCCCCTCCTCAGCTCTTCAGGGCCCCCACCCGGGAAGGACGGAGGCCCCACAGCCACCTGGAGGGGCCTCTGGGCTCCCAGGGCCTCCAGCCCCTTCCCCCGACAGAGTGCGCAGGGCTCTGACCTATGAATTGACAGCCAGTGTCCGTTCTCCCTTCTGGCTGCCAATTCCATAGGTCACAGGTATGTTCGCTTCAATGCCTGCGGGGGGTGACCTGCCAGGGCCCAGCATGGGGGAGGCAGGGGCCGTGGACTGAGGACAGCCCCGGGCCGCCCCAGCTCCCTTCCCAAGGGCGGGGTCCCACTAGAGCTCTGGGTGGAAAACCCTAGACAGAGAAGCCCAGGGGGGCAGGTGTGCATATGCCCCTGCTCACCTGGCCCTGGCTTCCTCCTGGCCCAGGACCAAGTGCAAACACCTGCTGGGCATGGAAAGCCCTTGCCTTCGATGAGATGCTCCATGCACACAGTGCCTGGCCCATCACAAGTGCTTAATAAATGATTTTGCCTCCCTCCTCCCTCCCTTCCTTCTTTACTCCCTTCCTTCCTTCCTTCCTTCCTTCCTTCCTTCCTTCCTTCCTTCCTTCCTTCCTTCCTTCCTTCCTTCCTTCCTTCCTTCCTTCCTTCCTTCCTTCCTTCCTCTTCCCTTTCTTTCCTCCCTCCTTCCTTCCTCCTTCCCTTTCTTCCCTCCCTCCTCCCTCCCTCCCTTCCTTCTTTACTCCCTCCCTCCCTCCCTTCCTTCCTTCCTTCCTTCCTTCCTTCCTTCCTTCCTTCCTTCCTTCCTCTTCCCTTTCTTTCCTCCCTCCTTCCTTCCTCCATCCCTCCCTTCTTTCCTTCCTTCCTCCTTCCCTTTCTTCCCTCCCTCCTCCCTCCCTCCCTTCCTTCTTTACTCCCTCCCTCCCTTCCTTCCTTCCTTCCTTCTTTCCTTCCTTCCTTCCTTCCTTCCTTCCTTCCTTCCTCTTCCCTTTCTTTCCTCCCTCCTTCCTTCCTCCATCCCTCCCTTCTTTCCTTCCTTCCTCCTTCCCTTTCTTCCCTCCTCCCTCCCTCCCTTCCTTCCTTCCTTCCTTCCTTCCTTCCTTCCTTCCTTCCTTCCTTCCTTCCTCTTCCCTTTCTTCCCTCCCTCCTCCCTCCCTCCCTTTCTCCCTCCCTCCCTTCCTTCTTTACTCCCTTCTTTCCTTCCTTCCTTCCTTCCTTCCTTCCTTCCTTCCTCTTCCCTTTCTTCCCTCCCTCCTCCCTCCCTCCCTCCCTTCTTCCCTCCCTCCTCCTTCCCTTTCTTCCCTCCCTCCTCCCTCCCTTCATGCCTTCCTCTCTCCTTTCCTTCCTTCCTTCCTTCCTTCCTTCCTTCCTTCCTTCCTTCCTTCCTTCCTTCCTTCCTTCCTTCCTTCCCTCCTCTTCCCTTTCTTTCCTCCCTCCTTCCTTCCTTCATCCCTCCCTTCTTTCCTTCCTTCCTCCCTCCCTTTCTCCCTCCCTCCCTGCTCTCTCCCCTCCCCCCCAACTTACACTTGACCCCTGCGCATCTTCCTCTGTCTGGAATCGCTGGCTTTCTTGTCACTTACCCTGGTCACTGCCAGGCACTCTGCTGAGTGCTTTATTATCTCTTTGAATCCTCACAACCACCCTGGGAGACAGGTGCTATTATCCCCATTTTACAGATGAGGAAACTGAGGCAAACAGAAGTTAGTGACTTGCTAGTGAATGTCGGAGGGTAGATTTGAACTCAGGCCTTCCCAGCTCCAGGCCCGGTGCTCTGTGTACTGGGGGTCCATCTAGCTGCCTCCAACAAGGGACATTTTAAGTGAGATTTTAAAATGTGTGCATATGTATTTTTAAGCCCAGAAAATCCCACTCCCCGTAGTGCTCAGGTGTTTATTTTGGGGAAAGTTAAGTCCCTAGTTTGGGACAGGAGGCTCAGAACAGGGCTGTCTACACTTGCCTGGGCCAGGGCACATGAAGGTCCTATCTCCAATTCTAGATAAGGCAGTTGTGCCCCTCCCTTTCCCCACCCAGGGTGCCACAGCCCTGCAGAAGCCCTGGAGTAGAGGCCTCCAGGACCCAGTGCCCACCCGTCCACATCCTGCCTGGCACCCCTGTCAGCCACCATGGTGTGTACACATGCCAGCTGAACACTCGGTGTGGTCGGAGCACCAGCCACGATGGGAGGAGATGAGGCAGGAAATCCGAAGTCCCAGCTGTCCAGAGTCCCCAGCCAGGGCCAGGCACACCAAAGGGGCATACAGGAAGCAGCTCGGTGCCCTTCATCTGGTGGGAATCATTTAAAGGGGGCAGAGTTGGGGGCGAGTCAAATCAGGAAGGCTTCCTGGAGGTCCAGGCCATATTGGGGAGCTCCCTGACCTGATAAGTCCCCCTAACAACACGATCATAGATTGTGACCTTGGAGGTCATTAGGAATTCCAAGTCAGAGGGTGGGTTCAAATCCTTACTACCTCTAATGACTCTGATTTGCCCATCTGAAAAATGGGAGCTTTGAACCAGATGGCCTCTAAGGCCTCTTCCAGCCCTGGGGCTGTGATATTAGGGTGGTGGAGGGTGGATTGGCTTCTGGGGGCTGCCTGAGCTTCCCAGGCCTTCCCACAGCAGCCATAGGCCACCTGGAGGGCCAGGGAGATGAAGAACCAGCCCGGCCTGGGGGCGTCGGAGCCTGGGACCAGCTTTGGGACTGGGCTGCTTCTTGGGGGCTGTTCACCCCTGATCTTGTGTGAGCTGGGTGTGGTCCAGGTATGGAGGGGACATTATTCTGAGAGGGCCAGAGGTCCTGCGTTAGCAATCGTCATGTTACAAAGGAGAAAACGGCTGAAAGGGTCAATCTGTGTAAGGTCACATGGCTGGCGTGTGACAGAGCCAGGATTTGAGCCTGGGGGTGAGTCTGGGGGAGCACTGCAGTACAGACGACAGACAGACTGAGGAAACTCCAGATGGGGGCTTCTGGTGGCTGGGAGGCCGTGGGCTCCTCCCCGCAGCTGCACACTCCAGGGTCTGACCACCTGAAGGCAGCACTGTGACAGCCGTGCCCAGGTGTGGGGCCCATCGGTCCAAAGCCCTTTCCTTCTCTTTACCTACTGAATTTCCAATCCGTTCTTTAAAGCCCAGTGCCCGGGAGACTGACCCTGGGGTCTAATCCTATCACTGAGGCCCCCCACTGTCTCTCCTCTTCCTCTCTTCTTAGCCCCTTACACGCCAGCTTCTGACCTCATCATCCTACTGACAGTGCTCTCCCCAAAGTGACCGATGATCTGACTGCCTCTGACTGCCGGAGCTGGGGGCCTGTTCTCCCTCCTTGTCCTCCTTGCCCTCCCTTCAGCCTTAGGCACTGTTGGTCACTCCTCCCTGATCCTCTCTTCTCTGTCTCTCTCTATCTCTCTGTCTCTGTGTCTCGTGTCTCTCTCTGTCTCTTTCTCTCTCTATCTCTGTCTCTCTGTCTCTCTGTCTCTCCTGCTTCCCCTTCCTCTCTGACGGCTCCTCCTCTGTCTCTTGGCTGGATCTTCCTCCAGATCCCGCCCTCTAACCACAGGGGTCTCTCGTGGCTCTTCTCCCTATGTACTGCTTCACTGGGGGATCTCCTCAGCTCCCGTGGATTTAATGACCGTCTCTATGCTGCAATCTAGCTCTCCTGCCCCAATCTCTCTGCTGACCTCCAATCTCACATCTCCAGCTGCCTTTCAGACGTCTCTAACTGGACATCCAGTAGACATCTTAAACTCAACATGTCCAAAACAGAACTTCCCCCTAAATCTGCCCCCTCCCACCTTCCCTGTTACTGTAGAGGGCACCACCATTTTCCTGGTCTCTCAGACTCCCAACCTAGGATCCATCCTGAACTCCTCCCCCTCCTCCCCATCCAATATGGTGCCAAGGCCTGTCAATTTTACCTTCACAACATCCCTTGTCGATTTCGCTTCTGCAGCATCTCTCAGACACGCCCCCACTGCACTGCAAGCTATCACCCCCTCTCACCTAGATATCTGCAATATCTGCTGGGCCCAAGTCTCCCCATTGCAGCCTATGCTCTATTTGGCCACCAAAGGGAAAGCCCAGCTCTGACCATGTCATCCCCCTCCCCGATAACCTCCAGTGGCCTCCAGGACCAAATACCAAATGCCCCCTCCTACCTTTCCAGTCTTCTTCTACCTCATTCCCCAACACACGCCTTCTGAGCCAGGGGACTGGCCCTCTGGCTATTCCAGGAAGAAAACTCACCATCTCTCGGCCCTGGGCATTTTTTCTGGTTGTTCCCAGAGCCTGGAATGCTCTCTCTCCTCCGCTCCAACTACCGATCTCCTTGGCTTCCCTTAAGGCCCAACAAAGATTTCATCTTCTCCCTGAAGACTTCCCCAGGCCTCTTAGTCCCAGGGCTGTCCCTCTAATCACCATGTCCTATTTATTCTGTATATCACTTATTTGCGAATGTCTGTTTGCCTGTGGTCTCCTCCATTAGACGGTGAGCTCTGAGGGCAGAACTGATTTTGTCTCTTTTTCTATCCCAGTGCTCAGTACAGCGCCTGGCATGTAGTAGGTGATTAATAAATGCTTATTGGGGGCAGCTAGGTGGATAGAACGCCAGCCCTGAAGTCAGGGGGACCTGAGTTCAAATCCGGCCTCAGACCAAACACTTGACACTTACTAGCTGTGTGACCCCGGGCAAGTCACTTAACCCCAATTGCCTAAAAAAACCAAAAAACCAAAACAAAATAGATGCTTATTGGTTGATGGATTGAATAAACACTTGTTTTGACTTCAACTGAATATCCATTCCTACCTCTTATCCCCTTTCTAGGCCAATGAGATAATTTGGCCATTTTTACACCCCCCCCAAGTGTTATCTAAATGTTATTTTGATGATGAGGCAGGCAGGGGGTGATCTAAACTTTGAATTTCCTCCAGCAGTCAACACAGAGTGTCAATACATTCTTATTGGATTAATAAATATCACTTGTATAGAGGAGGAAACTGAGGCAGAGGAAGGTCTCTGGGGATCTCCTGGGTCATTTGGCTCAATCCATCCTCAAAGGCAAGCTAGGGAGCCCAGGCGTCTGCATTCTTGGCACGGAGCTGCTCCCACCTAAGCCTTGTAAACACAAGGAGCTTCACCTACAGCCCCCTCAGCCTCCTTGCCGTTACCCCTGACTTTGAGCACCCCTAGTGTTTAAGACCCATGTAGATTGTGTCAGCCAGAGGGCACACACAAGCGCATGAGCCCACACCTGCAGAACAGACATGCTCAAGCATAGGGACACATGTGCTCAGATGAATACAAGGAGACCGATACGCTGAGACTCACACATACAGATGTGTTCCAGACGCTAGAGCGTGGGTGGGCTGATTCCCAGGTCAGCATCTTCCCATCTCCCCACCCTGGCCCCTGGCCCAGCTCCCCCCATCTCTTCCCTCCTGGGTCCTCCTCCCTCCCCCCTCCCCTCACTTCTGGGATTCCAGCCCTGCTGCTCAGATGAGAGTGCATGGGAGGAGAGGAAAGGTGGAGAGTGGGGGGAGTGAGGGAAGGGGGGGGAGGGATGGAGGGTAGACAGACCCAGCACCAGAGGGACTGCAGGGGAGAGGGACCAGAGCAGATGCTTTTCAGCAAAGGTCTAACTAGATTGTAAGCTCAGTGAGGACAGGGACCCAGCCCTCCCTCAAGGTGCTGTAGCCAAGGCGGACGGATTGTCTCCAAGCCCAGGACGCCTCAGTGTGAGCTGAGCAAGGGCAGCCGTGGTCCCTCTGTCCTCTGCCCTCATTGGCCTCCATCTGGGGGACCAGATCCAGTTCTGGGCACCGTGGCATAAGGAGGACACTGATAAGCTGGACAACAGTCAGAGAAGGTCAGTCAGGGTGGGTCAGCGGTTGAAACTAGGAATGTTTTGCCTAGAAAGAGAAGGCTCTGGGGAGATGTCTCTTAAGGCCAGTGCTATGGAGGAGAGGTCAGGCTGGTTCAGCTTGGCCTAGAGAACAGTAAGAAGAGAAGGCTGAAGGCATTTCAGAGATTTCAGGAAAGGGGCCCGAGAAGGCCAGTGACCCAAAATGAAAGGGGCTGCCTGTAGGATAGGGGTTCTCCCTCTCTGGAGGTCTTCAAGCAGAGAACCGGCCCACCACGCCATGTGGGCTGCGCTGGGGATCCTGGTTGAGGTGAGGTTGAGACCAGATGAGTTCCCTCCCAACGCCAAGGTTCTGTGGTAGGGAGCTCATGGTGATGGCAGTGGGAGGATCCCCTCATAATAATCCTAATAATAATAAAATAGCCCTCTACAAATATTATCTCACTGGATCCTCACAATGCCCCTAGGAAGCAAGCGCTATTATTTCCTCCATTTTACAGATGAGGAAACTGAGGCAGATAGCAGTGGTGACTTGTCCAAGACCACACAGCTAGTTAAGGGTCTGAGGCTGGGTTCAAACTCGGTTTTCCTGACTCCCTGTCCAGCACTATCCACTGGGCCCCTTATTTGCAGTAAGACAGGACAGAGAGATTTGGGCTAGTGGGGGAGTGGGGTAAGGAAGGAGGGAGAGAGAGAGTGCTGGGAAAGTCCAGCTCATCTCATTATACCCAGAGGACCTAGGCTATAATGTTGCCTCCATGTGACCCTGGGCAAGTCATTTCAGTTTCCTGTTCTGGAAAATAGGGGTTGGACTGGGTTCCAGTGTAAAATATGTGTTCCTGCGATCTGCTTGTTTGGATAAATCAGAGTGGATTTTTGGGGGATGAGGAGTGGGACAACTCACCCTGACTTAGGACTTTGTGTTTGCCCCTCTGTGCCTCACTTTCCCCTCTGGACAGACCGCCCCTTTGCCCCTCCCAAGGAAGAACACACGGAGGTTTTTTAAAATCAGTGTTTTTCTCTTCACCTCTTGAGGTGTCTTTGTTTTTGTTTTTCTTGGCCAGACACCGTGGAAAGAGCCAGCCCAGTGCAAGGCTCCCAGGGGGTGAGACCCCTGATGTTATCTCTGCAGGTGGTAGCCCGCCCCGGGTCACATAAATAAACTGCTTCCTGCCAAGGTCTTGGGGTGAGGGCCCAACAGCCCGGGGATTGGCTCTACGGTCACTGGGACCTTCCCCAAGCTTGGGGCCCGGCCCCAAACCTAGGTCCCCTGAGCTCCTGCCCAAGCAGCCCCTGCAAGAGTGGGAGCTGAGGCTTACAGCAGTGGAGACGCTTTCTCAGCCCTCTCGAATTCAGCTCATCCCTGCCCTGGTCCTGCTCTTTCCAGTCTCTGGGCAGTGCCCCCCTGCCAGGCGCCGACTCTGCAGCCATCTCTGTCCATCGGCATCCCTCCCTTGCTTCAGGGCTGAGCTCAGTCGCCACCCAGACGCCCCAGGTGAGAGTGATTGTCCTCCCTCCACATCACGCTCTCCCAGCATCCTTATTTCTGTGATTGGCAGCTTCCTGAGGGCAGGGGCGGTGCCGTTCATCTCTGTCTCCCCAGCCCCTGTGAATGTGGAATGTGAAGCGAGAGGGGCAGCCCAGCTTTGACCTCTGCTCTCTAAGGGCCCGAGAGAGGCAGTGTGGACCCGGATTCAGGTCCTGGGTCTGACACGTGTGACCGGTCCGGGGGAACTTAAAGGACTCCAGTTTGCTGAGCCGGTGCCAGGCTCCATCGACAGACGTCGAGCGCCCGTGAAATCCTTGGTCCCCTCCCCTCCCCGCCCCAAACCACCACAAACTCGTCTTTCTTTCAGACCGATGTGCCATCCCCGGACTGGCCTCTAGGAGGAGCTCGCTGCCTGAAGATCGGTCCCTGAGCTGGGCCAGGGGCAATCAGCTCCTTCAGGAGGGGTCCTCATGGGAAACCCCCTGCAATTAGCCCCACAACCCCTCCCCGCAAAATCCACAAAGACAGATAACCAAGTGCAAGTCAACTAGTCCTTCCGGGGCCTCACTTTTCCTCATCTGTTAAGTAGGGATGTGCCTGACTAGCCTCTGAGGTCCCTTCTGGCTGTAGAGTTATGGACCTGTGAGACCTG
This sequence comes from Phascolarctos cinereus, assembly GCF_003287225.1. Taxonomy (NCBI): domain Eukaryota; kingdom Metazoa; phylum Chordata; class Mammalia; order Diprotodontia; family Phascolarctidae; genus Phascolarctos; species Phascolarctos cinereus. The sequence continues at coordinate 255,708,010 of NW_027556402.1, read as the reverse complement.
CCAGTAGAGAAACCCTTTACTTGCTGGCATCACCGTCTTTTCCAGCTATGATCCCCCTCTCCGACCTCCCCATTAGCCTTCTCTTGTAACAAAGGAAAACCAAGCTTTGTAGCAACCCTGTCCTACAGAGCATGCCACGTGCTGCACCCATAGGTCCCCACCTCTCCTGGGAAGGGAAGGAGGTGGATTTGCCTGTCTCCTCTCTCGGGCCAAGACGGGCATCGCTGGGATCCAGCGTTGGTCACGTGGCTGCTGTGATTGGGCACCATTTAGCATCACGAACTCAAATGAAGAACTGAGACTTTTCTAGGTGGTGCAGTGGTTAGAGTTCTGGCCTGGGAGTCAGGAGGGCCTGAGTTCAAATCCCAGCCTCAGCCACTTGACACTAGCTGTGTGTGACCCTGGGCAAGTCACTAAACCCCCATTGCCTCCCCAAGAAAAGAAAGCCTCTTCTGCTTCCAAGTCCATGTGAAATCTTACTTTCTTTGAATTTGCTTTCCTTTTATGAAGCGGCAGTGGAGGCATATTTGTTACAAGGGGTGTTTCCCCCCGGCCCCCGGGGAGGTGGGGGAGAAGAGACTTTTGTTCACTGAAAATATTAATGAAACTAAAATAGAGGGAGGCCCTGCTTCTTTTGAAAGAGGCCTTCCCATCTGTCTGTGGAATCCTGCTTCTAAGAGGTTCGGGTTTGCTGTTTTTGATTTTTGCGGCATCTCATTAGTCTGTTAAAGCAATGATACCACAATCTACTCCATTATTTTCCAGTCAGGGGATGTGGAAGGGAGTTCTGAAAGAAGCCCCCTGAGGCACTGGAAGTAACCAGGGTGGAGCCACCATGGCTTTGGCCCAGGGCCCCAAACTTCAATGTGCTGAAGCTCCCAGAACCACTGCCGATTGCTCGGTGCCTGGGGAGCAGGAAGGCTTAGTTCCAGAGGATGCTACCAGGGGGTGGTGGCTGGGGTAGCTGATGCTGCTTCATTTCCGGTGGGTGGTCTTAGTTATAACTCTGTGACTGCTCCTACTTCCACCGGCAGCGGCCTCATCCTTCCAACGACATGAGCCTCAGGGTCTCTCCGGTTTGACCTCCAGGCTCACCCCAGAGCCAGCTGCATCCTGTCTACAGAGAAGCCAGGGACCTGTCTTAAGTTCCACTGGCTCCTCTTGGCCTCCCCTGAGGGGAGGGGGTTTCTGGGAACAGTGCAAAGGGGAAAGCCTTCTGGGGCTATCCCAGCAGAGGCTGAGCTTGCATCTGTCGCTGGCTGGGCCTGTCCCACACCCTCTGAGTAACCTCCCCGTGCATGCTCTGACCCCTCCTTTTGGCAGAGCTGGTCTATTATTGAGAGCTCTACCCTGGCTCCATGGAAGAGCAAAGAGCTATGTACACATCCCGGCCATGGGAAAAAATGAGCCTGCTCCGAAGCCCCGGCCGCTCCTCAGGGCTCCCAGGCCAGCTCCCCAGCCATATTTGGAGAAAACCCCACAGGGCAGCACAGCTTGGTTGGTGAACAGCCTCTGGGCTTGAGGCATTTTTGGCTGAGCTTCTGGACCAAGGCATTCTACAGGAGCTCGGAGTGCCCCAGCCAGAGATGGGGGGGGCACCTTGGAGGCCCAGCTGCACCGCTTATTTGGGCTAGGCAAATCACTTCCCGCCCTGGGTTTCATTTTTCTATCTCTGTAAAATGGGGCAGTTAAATTAGGTGGTCACTAAGTTCTGTTCCCAGCACTGACAGCCTGTCTTCTAAGGTTCCTCCCAGTTCTGACATTCTGTGTTCTAAGGTCCATCCTAGGTCTGTCATTCTGTGTTCTAAGTTCCTTCCCATCTCTGTTCTAAGATCCCTCCCAGCTCTGTCATTTCCAAGTTCGAAGGTCCCTCCCAGCTCTGACATTCCATATTCTAAGGTCCTTTCCAACTCTGACGTTCCACGTTCTATGTTGTAAGACTCTTCCCACTTCAGAGTCTATGCTCGAAGGTCCCTCCCAGCTCTGACATTCCCTTAGAGTCTATGTTCTAAGATCTGAGGTCTCTCCCAACTCTGACGTTATTTTAAGGCCCGGATGCTCTGACATTCCACATCTGAAGTTATAAGGACCAGCTTTGAATCTATGTTCTAAGGTCCCTCCAGTTCTGACATTTGGTGGTTTTTACTGTCCCTTTAGCCTGGAACCAAAACTCTCGGGAATACCCTGCTGCTGGTGTCAATAAAGTCTTGCCCAGGGTTAATTAGGTGCCTGTGTCATCACGATTAATGCCTCAGACCCTGAGTGTCGAGATCTGGGTGAAAATCTCTACAACAAACACTCGGGCCCAGAAAGAGGAAGGCTTTTTTTTTTTTAAACAATGTTAAATCGTCTTCCTTCCTCATCTTGTTCAAATGGGGCAAAGACAGGCTTGAAAGTGAAAATGATTATGAAAGCCGGCAGCAGGGTGAGCCGGTCAAATGGCATTTTTTTCCCACAGCATGGAAACCCCCAAACTGGAAACAATCCCTTGTGTTTTGTGTCTTGAGTGAGTCATGAGGTATGAGGCTGCCTGTGTGACTCTGGGGCATTATGGATTCAGAAGCACTCTACCTGCATTCGCTGGACCTTGGGCCCCTCCCTGGGCCTTAGTTTCCTCCTCTGTAAACAGAGGCGGTTGGTCTGAGGAGGCAGTGGTGGAGAGTGGAAAAACATGCCAGCTTTGGAGTCTGAAGGCCTCAGCTGGGAATCTGCCGCTTACCCCCTGTGTAACTGTGGTCCTTGGTTTTCTCATCTGTCAAATGGACTCGACGGCCTTTAAAAGCCCTTCCAGCTAAGTCCAGCATCCTCTGATCTCTGAGTCTCCCAATCACCTTGCACGGCAAATATTCACTGATGTCATTATCCCGGTTGTAGAGCTGGAGAAACTGGGAGAACCCCCAGGCCCTGACCGCCCTCTCCCTCTTGGGCCATCACTCCTTAAAACTTGCTGAGATCTGAGCAGAAAGCCAAGGCCCCTTACAAACACTTGCTGAGGGACTTTTATAAATAACACAGAAACATTTTATTTTGGAATCCAGCGGGGCCAGCTTTTCCCACCACGCATTCAGGGCCTTGGGGAGATGGGAAAAACAAGGCTGGGTCTCTGCGGTCCAGTCAATGGCGTTGCCTCTGGCTGAACCGGAGCTGGCTCTGGAGCCAGACAACTAACCCAGTCAGGGCTCCCCAGACGGGCACCCCTTCTTGGCTTTGCGGGAGAGACAGCACCTCTGGGGCGAATCCAGAGAAACCAATGGAGCCTCTCGAAGGCTCCATGGAGGGGTGTGCTAGGACCCCACGGCAGCTCTCCCCTGGTTGGCACACCGCCTTGGCAAGTACCACCTCCTAGAGGCCTTTTCTGATTTTCCCAACTGTTAGTGCCCCCGTATTTGGAATTTATTCTTAATAATTACAATGATAATGGCTTGCATTTATATAGCACTTTGAGTGAGCCTTGAATGTGAGGCAGCCAAAGCGAAGGCACGCACATAGGCAGGAGATGGGGCGTCTTGTACCAGGGATGGCAAATAGGCTAATTCAGCTGGAATTCAGGGTGTGTGAAGCTGAGCAATATGTAAGCACTCTGGAAAAATGGGCTGGGGCCAGCTGACGGAAGGTTTCACTGTGACATGGGGAGTTGGCCAGCGCCTGGTGCAGAGTAAGCTTATAGATGGACCAGCTGCATTTGTATCTTATCCTAGAGATGATAGGAAACCACCGGAGCTCCTGGAGCTGGGGAGTGGCCAGGCTTAAAGAAACTTCATTAGCAGCTAGAGGGGATTGGACACCAGGGCTTTAAAGCACTAGACTAAATGTCCGCTCTTGTTATTCTATCTATATCCCAGCCTGGCTCAGAAGCTCCCCAACTGGACCAGGTGCAAACCTGGGATTGACTTCAGAAAGGGTCATTTTTCCCCCTATTTCTTTTGTTGCTTTATTCTAGGAAAATCTAGCATACTCATAGAATAGCTGAGGTCTAGATTTCCCCAGATGTGTATGAAAGGGATCCCCAGCTTCCCTACAAGCTTTCAAAACAGCATTGCACACTGAGTATGGGACAGTCTCCAGAAAGGGCCGAAGTCACAAAGGAGTTCTAGAGGTCCCTAATAGAATCAGAAACAGATAATGCCTCCAGTAACCAATCAGCTGTCCCCAGAGGGACACTAAATTTGGGTTGCTATCCGACCCACCCTTTCATATTCCAACAAGTCTCTCTTTTTCTATGCAGTCCTACGCAGTACCCTCCCACCCCCACCCCCCACCAAGATTCACATTATTATTACCCTGTGGTCTAGACTACCTGAGGAAAGCAAGCACACTTTTGCTCCTTCAAACAAGCAGCTGGATCTCCGTGATCCCACTGACTTCTGGAAGGCGAGCTCGAGGTCTCCGGCCTTCCTCTGACACAACTGTAGTCTTTCAACTACAGTAGTCATGTCAACAACCTTTTCTTTCTCCAAGAAATACAATGTTGAAAAAATGTTCTATCTCCATGAGGCTTGTGCTCAAAATCTCAAATTTAGGAATGCTCAAACTTGGAGCTGGCCACAAAGCAAGCCATCCCCCACAAGGCCAGGCTGCCCCCACTTGGACTGTGTCTATTTCTTCCGTGCTTCTGCAGGAGATTTCTCAGTGTCTTGGCAGTATTATCTCTTGAACTGGGAAAGTCCGCTCCCCACATCCCTCCCCTTAGGCCACATGTAAGCACAAACAGCTCTGCTGTGTGCTCTGGCTGCTTCCATTTCTTGGACCAGGAAAGGCCACCCTCAAATATTCTCAATCCTGAGTACACATTTTCTTGTGTATGTGCTAAACCCCCAACAAAATAGAAGGCCGTCTAAGGTCAGGGAATGTCCTCTGTGTCTTTGTATCCCCAGACCCTCTTCACACAAGGAAGGGCTTACACACTGTAGACAATCAATCGTTGAATCGAACTGAACAATCACGAAGAATAGGAATCCCATTGGAAAGTAATGAAAACTGAGGTCAGAATGTGGGTTGAGGTTGGGGTAGATGTATGGCAGGTAACGAGTGCCAGGTGAAGGAATTTATCCCATTTCAGTTCCTTTACAACTGCTCCCCAACCCTGGTAGAATTTAACTTTCTGGGGGGCAGCTAGGTGGTGCAGTGAATAGAGCACTGACCCCAGAGTCAGGATGACCTGAGTTCAAATCCAGGCTCAGACACATAACACTTACTAGCTGTGTGACTCTGGGCAAGTCACTTAACACCAACTGCCTCACAAAAAAAAAAAAAACAAAACCCAAAAACAGAATTTAACTTTCTGTTTTTATTGCCTGTCTTTGTATCCCCATCTCTAAGCACTTCTGAGGTGTCTGTCACCACAGGGAATATTTAATAAATGCTTGTTGGCTGACTGAATGACCTAAAGTAAGGAAAGTCTGGAGAGAGAGAAGCCTAATTACAGTGTCTGACTCTTCCTGACCCCATTTGGGGTTTTCTTGGCAGAGATTCTGGAGTGGTTTGCCATTTCCTTCTCCAGCTCATTTTACAGATGAGGAAACTGAGGCAAACAGGGTGAAGCAACTTGGCCAGGATCACACTGTATCTGAGGCTGGATTTGAATTCAGGTCTTCTGACTCCAGGCCCAGCGCCATCCAGCTGCCCAGAATTAGTATTACCCTAGTGAAAAGAATACTGCACAACTAGGTTCAAACACTAGATATCTCTGTGACCTCAGGCAATTACTGCCCACCCTCCACCATTGACAAAAGGAGGGAAATTGAATTTCTGGAGCTATTCTTTCCAGAATCACCGAGGACTCTTAATGGCCAGATCCCACGCCCTTTCTTCAGTCCTGACACTCTCGATGATGACCTCCTCTTGGATATTCTGCCCTGGCTTCTGAACTACTAGTTCAAGTTTTTTAAAAATAGGTTTTTGTTTATCTCTTTCGTTTTTACATCCTCTATGTCCCTCCCCCATATCTTTCCCCTTGACAGGGAGTCATCTTTTATCTTTTCTTTTCTTTTTTTTTTTGGCTAGGAAAGGGGGTTAAGCAACTTGTCCAGGGTCACACAGCTAGTAAGTATCATGTGTCTGAGGCCAGCTTTGAACTCAGGTCCTCCTGAATCCAGGGCCGGTGCTCTATCCACTGTGCCACCTAGCTGCCCCCGGGAGTCATCTTTCATAACAAAGAACTTTAAAAAGATGAAGAAGAGAAAAAAAAAACTGATCAAGGTATCAGACAAAGCCTGGTGTTGTTTGTGATGTTTCCCACGTGCCCTGGACTTCCACCTCTACAAAGGAACAAGGGAGGCTCCTCTGTTTCTCGTTTCTCTTCTTTGGGGCCAAACTTGGTCAGGATACTACTGCAACATTGTTTCAGTCGTTCGGTTGTATGGGGCTTTCATTTACATTGCTGTGATCACTTGTTTAATCTTGTATTCCTGGTTCTGCTTGATGCACCCTGAATCAGTTCATGGAAGTCTTTCCAAGCTTGTCCGCATTCATCATGTTTGTCATTTCTTATGCACAGTCCTGTTCTCCTACATTTATGTACCACAGTTGGTCTGGCCATTCCCCGAATCGATGGCTATTTACTCTGTTTCCAATTCTTTGCTTTCACAAAAAGTGTTTCTGTCAATACTGTGGTGCCTATGGAGCTTTTCTTTTGGTCACTGAGTAGCCCTGGAATCCCAGCGTCAAAATAACGGACATTTTAGTCACTTTCCCCCATAATTCTAAGTTGCATTGCACAATGGTTGTGCCCGGGTTCTCCTGATACCTCTCTCAATGTTCCTCCTCTGTCTCCTTCAGTGTTTGCTCTTTCCAGCTCTGGGAGAAAGGAAGTTTCCAAAGCTCTGCTCTTGTCGCTTTCCATTTTTTCCTCTGGAAGTCTCTCTCAGTCTCACAATTTCAATCACGACCTTTCCACAGATGACTCTCCAATCTACACTTCTCTTCTGAGAGGTGTCCAAACTTGAGCATCTAAAATTCCACGACTGATCGGTTTTTAGGGGAGCAGATGAAAGGTGATTGCAAGGTTGCAAGTCTGGGTGATAAGGAGCCTCGTGGTTCCATTCTTAGAAATGGGATGGGGGAGATGATGTGCTTAAGTTTTAGAAATGTGGATTGTAAACGTGGGACTGGAGGACTGGCGTAATCTAGCCTGGGGAGTCACCCATGGGGAGGTAATAGCTGGAGTTTCGGTATGGAAACTTCGCTGGGGAAGAAGATGCAAAAAGAGGAGAAGAAAGTGGAAGTAGAGACTGAGGAAACGTCAGCACTCTCTGTGATGCTTCAAAGATGTTACAGGTGGATGGACGGTGGCTCTGACTTCAAACAAGGAGAGATTTAAACCTACCTTTCCTTATCCCTGCAGGCAGGGTGAGCACAATGAGTCTTACCCTAAGAGTCCTGGCCTATGAACCCGTCTGCAAGGAGCCAGCATTCCCCTGGGATGAGAAGAGAGAAGGAAGAAGCCAAGGGAAGGTTGAACAGAAAGAGGGATTGGCCCGCGAATGTCTCAGGGGCCGTTGAATGGGGTCAGGAGAAGGGATGACTGGAGGAAAGCAAGCGGGAGCTAGGATTGCCCTTGGCTGGGTTGGAATGAAAAAGTTTGTGGGGAGGCTACCCTGTCCCCTACTCCTTCTGGATGCTCACCGCCTCATCATCCTGTCCTGCTGGATGCTCGCCACCCTGTCACCCTGTTCTCCTAGATGCTCGCCACCCCATCCCCCTCTCCTGCTGGATGCTCGCCAGCTGTTGCCCTGTCCTGCTGGACACTCTCTCCTCTTTAGGTCTTCTTGACACACTTCTCTCCTGGTTCTACTCCCTCATCTCTGACCGCCCCCTTTTTGTTCTCCTTTGCTAATTCTTTATTCTCTAACCATGGGGGTTACCCACAGTTCTGCCCTGGGTCCCTTTCCTCTTTGTTCTCATTGGCTGTCATGGGTTCAGTGAAGACAATACCCAGAAGTCTATGCCCAGTTCTGACCTTTCTGCTGGTTCACGGGCCTCGTCTCATTCTGGACATCTCAAATTCAGTATGTGCAAATTAAAACTCGTTAGCTTCCCTCAGCACCACCTCCTTCCCCTTTCTGAACTTCCATATTATTGTCAAAGGTGCCGCCATCCACCCAGTCTCCCAGGCTTGCGACTTAGCACCAACAACTTGTCACACCCCCTCAAACCCCAGTCCAGTGTCTTGGCAAATCCTGTTATTTCTGCCCTCACACTGTTCCTTCTCTCTGTTCATATAGCCCCAACCCAAGTTCAGGCCCTGGTCATCTCTCACCCAGAGTACAGCAAAGCCTTTTCAATGTTCTCTCTGTGCCCTCTGCAATCCATCTGACCCCAGCTGATGAGGTGATTTTTGTAACAAGTAGGCCTGCGCATGTCACCCCGACTCCTGCTCGAGCCAGTGGCCCCAAAAGGGAGATGGGGCCACATGGGGGGGGAAGGCTGGAGGGAAAAGTGGGGCCACAGGGAGGGAAATAGAAGCTATTACCTCCAGGATCAATCCCAACTCCTCTGATTGGGCTTCAAAGCCCTTCATGACCTGGCCTCTTCCTATCTCCCCTTGTACTCACTCTCTTATCTAGCTACACTGGCCTTCTTGCTCTTCCTCCCACATGACCCTCTATCTCCCATCACCCTGCCTTTGCATTGGCTGAACCCCATGCCAGGAACGCCCTCCCTCCCCATCTTTGCCTTTCAGTTCCTTTGGCTTCCTTCCAGACTCCGCTCAAATCCTACCTTCTATAGACGGCTCCTCTTGGTCCCTCCTAGCTGCTAATAACATCTTCCCTGTTCAGATGTCCTTTCATTAATTCTGCTTGTCCCTTGAATATGCCTAGTCATTTACAAGTTGTCTCGCCCATTGCTTGAGGGCACAGGCTGCTTTTGGCCTTTAGCCTCAGCTCTTAACAGGGTGCCAGGCACGTTCAGTAGTGCTTGCTAACTGACCCACTGTCTGGAGGGAAAGGGAGAACATGTTATCCTCGAACGCTACATCCCCCACGAGCCTATGTAGCATTCAGCTAGTGATAACGTCACCCCAGAGCAGGCTCTGATAGGATGGAGCCTTGGCGGCTTGCCTGGGAGAGGCTTGGTGTGAACACTCTCATGAGAGACATGGGAAGTGGGAAAACCCTAGCAGGGTCAGAGAAGACAGGAGCGCATGGAGGGCCAGCCAGGAAGCTGCCTCGTAACTTCCCGTACCTTTTACCGCTGCCAAGGAGAGCCTTTCTCCCTCTTCCGAGCCGAGCAGTCATGGCTGGGCATGTCGGGCCAGGTGCTGTTGCCATCTTACCGAGGGATGGTTGTGGGACGTCAGAGCTTCAGGATGCAGGGCGGAGCTTGGCCAGCCTTCTCACCGTGGGCTGCTGAGCTCTGTCCCTGGCCTGCTTGGCGGTGAAGCCCTGGAGAGGAGCCCTGTAAACCTGCTCTCTCTAATCTCCTATCTTCTTACCCCCCCAATAAGGGAGCGTGAGAATGCATGACCTAGATTCCTGGAGGATCGGGAGGGTGTAATTCGAGAAATGGGTGTTGTGGCCTGATTCTTATCTTTTGTCATATTTCTTACATTCCCTTTCAAGCCAATTTCAAGTTCTTCTGTGTTACTATTAGCGTGTATACGTTCTGGCCCAGTCCCCCAGAACCAGGACTTCTAGAAAATCCTTACCCTTCTTGGAAACCCGGGTGGGGTTTCTTCTTTCCTGCCACCAGAATGAACCCCCACAGGCTGTATCCCTTCCATTTGTTAGGGGCCAGTGACTAGCACCCCAGTTCAATTTAGCTGCTTACACTGAATGACTTTTAGCATAGTGGACAGAGTGCCAGACCTGGAGTCAGGAAGACCTGTGTTCGGATCTGGCCTCAGACACTTACTAGTTGTGTGACCCTGCTCAAGTCACTTAACCCTGTTTGCCTCAGTTTCTTCATCTGTAAAATGAGTTGAAAAAGACAATGGCAAACCATTCCAGTATCTTTGCCAAGAAAACCCCCAAAAGGGGTCAGGAAGAGTTGGACGCAATTGAACAACAATTTATTTCAAAGATATAGCAAGAACAAATGTTTGGACATTTCTCCCCACGCTTTGGGATGTACTCTCTCCTCCGTTACCTTGGTCTCTGGAGGAGAAGGCGCAAAACTTAACTTTTCCTCCATAGTTTTGGTGGCACCAAGTCCATGTCCAGATGTGGCAGTCACACCAGGCGAGTCCTTCTGCTGAGCTGGGGTCCCAAAGGGCACTCTTTGGGGCATTGAGGCTGTATTGGCTGCAAATCCAAGCCTGGAGTCTCGCTCTGGGATTCCTGTGGCCTGTCCAACTCTCCCATGTTTGGAGATTCCGTTCCCTGCCCCCGGGACAGCACAAAATGAACAACAGGCCAAGAACCGAGGCCATCTCAGAGGGGCCATATGACTTCAGATGGTACCCACCCTTCCCTCACATCGTGGCCTCTCACCTAACAGCTAACATCCATGTCCCTCTCACTACATGCCACGCATTGTAAAAGCGCTTTACAATTATTAACTCATTTGATCTCACGAGAACCTGGAAGGTTGGTACTATTATTATCCTCCTTTTACAGATGAGGAAACTGAGGCAGACAGGGTTAAGTGACTTGCCCAAGGTCACATTGCTAGTAAGCGTTTGAGGCCAGATTTGAACACAGGTCTTCCTGATTCCAAGTCCAGCACCAAGGTGAACATTTTTTGAAAGCTAGTTGGAGGTAGATTGGGCAGGACTGCATCTCTTGGCTCGTTTTCACTGGCTGTCCCCCAGGGCCTCTCACGCTGGCTCTCCTGCCTCTGTCTCCTGCATGCCCTCTTCACGTCCCATCCCTTCTGGGGAGCCCTCCCAGTCCCTGGCTGTCCTTCTGTTGACAACGCTCTGACTTGCCCTGTTAGAGCGGGAGCTCCTGGAGGGCAGGGACTCTCCTGTGCTTTTCTTTGCAACCCCAACATTTAGCACAGGGCCTGGCACACGGTAGGTATTTACTTAATTCCTTACCTCTATCACCTGGACTTTGGCTCCTCATTTCCTTACTTATTTAAATGCTTACTGAGTGATTTTAAATACCAGACAGGTTGTATGGCATCCCAGAGGCCATAGGGAATCACTGAAGTTTTCTGAGCAGGGACGTAACCTGCTCAGCTTTTTTTGAGGGGGCATGGACATTAGGAAGGTTTTTTGGGGGTGGGCATTAGGAAGATGACTTTGGGGTGGGCAGTAGGAGAATGATTTTGGGGGTGGGCATTAGGAAGATGATTTTGGGGGCATTAGGAAAGGTTTTTTGGGGGTGGGCAGTAGGAGGATGATTTTGGGGGGCATTAGGAAAGGTTTTTTGGGGGTGGGCAGTAGGAGGATGATTTTGGGGTGGGCAGTAGGAGGATGATTTTGTAACATGAGCCTGTGACAATCTCAGTGATGAAGAAGCGACCCCAAACACCTGGCCTCAAGTGCCCCCTAATTCAATCATTACATTTTTTCTGCGACCCATTTCCCCCCCTAGAATTAGCGTATTCCTTCCCGTTCTCTTCTCTCCCAAGATCCTTCCCTCTTCCTCCAACGAGGAGTCCTTCTTGTCATTCCCACTATAACCACGGCGGCTTCGTGCTCCCCCTTTCTTCTGTTTTCTCCAGAGGAAGCCATTGCCTAGCACCCCCTCTGTGACCTAACAATCGAGGTTCCCAGGGCTGTGACATCATCCCTGGGGCTTCTACCTGGCCCCAACCCCCGCTGCTGCCCAGCCCAGAGGCAGCTGATGTGGGGCTATGCAATTCTGGGGATGGTGGTGGGGCTATCAGAACAATGGAAGAGCCAGGAACGGGTAAGGGAGCCCTGGGGTCAGAGTCAAATGGGGGACTGACAGGAGCGGGCAGGAAGCAGAAGTGGTTAGATTTCCTCAGCCTTTTGGATTACCCAGGAAATTTGATTATTTCCCCAGACCTCTTCCCCTTTCATCCCACACTGAGGAGGGGAATTTCCAAACCTAGTTCCTCAAAACTCAACAAGCTCCTTTTACACACAGGCACACTCTTCATTCATTCATTCACTCACCAAACACTTATTAAGCATCTTCTGTGTGCAGAATCAGTTTAGTCTGTGATTCTCCTGCCCCTCTGGTTTTATTTCTTCCCCCCACATGCTTCAGACCTAGAGGATTCAAATAATCACCTCCCCATCTAGCTCAACTTTGTCTGTTTTTCTGTCCTTCCTTTTCACTTACCATAGTTCAACTCAACAGACATTAAGCACCTGCTGTATGCCTCACCTCCATTCCCCTTGACTCCACTTCCTCCTTTACTCCTCCCCAACCCCCCCTTTTTGGCTCTTTCTCACCCTCCCCGTCTTTTTGGGCTAGGAGAGGACATAAGAGGACATGGGGAGGTGGGAGGAGGTGGCTGAGTAAGGAGGGACAGACACAGAGAGAGTCCAGAGGGAGCTCCTGGGGCTCTTGGGCACTTCTGCATTTGGGGAATTTGGGGCATCAGATTTAGAGCTGGGAAGGAGCCTCATCTGCAGACCATGTCCTGGAACTCGGCATCTCTCTGGAAGCAGCCCAGTCCTCAGAATGGCAGGGGGCTTGCCTAAGGCCTGTGAGGCGGGTTAGGTGCTTGGATGCTGGGGGGGGGGGCTGTTATTGCCCCCCCTCCTTTTTTAAACTGATGAAGAAGCTGAGAAGTTAAGTGACTTGTCCAGGCTCATACAGCCAGTTGGGTGTCTGAGAGAGGATTTGAACTCAGGTCTTCCTGACTCCAAGTCCACTAAGCCTGGATGCCTTTATTGTTTCTCATGTTACAGATGTGTAATCAGGGAAGTGACTTACCCAAAGTCACACGAGGGCGGGGGAGCATCAAGGGGCAGTGCAAAGAGGGCTGCAAAGAGATGTGACCTTGGACAAGTCTCCTGTCTCTGGGCTTCAGCTTCCAAATCGGTCTAAAGGGGGAGCACAGTGGCAGGACAAAATTCGATGAATTGGGAGCCTCAGTTTCCCTAACTGTGAACTGAGGGGGTTGGGCAGGATGGCCAGAGCTGCCTCTAGCTCTAGATCTGGGATCTCACGGGTGACTTCAGATAAGTCACTTCCCCGCCCCGGACCTCAGTTTCCCTAGCTGTCAGGGGAGGGGGCTGGGGAGTGGCTGATGGGGCAGGGGCGGCTCTAGGAGGGCACGGAGTCTCCAAGGGACCGAGGGCAGAGCCCAGGGCGGCGCGGGGAACGCGGCCAGAGAGAGCCGCACTCAGCCAGAGGAGTGGGCGGGGCGGGGGAGGGGGGAGAACAACAAGCCCCGCCCCCGAGCCTTGCTCCGGCCCGGGGTCTTTTTCCTCTCCTGCGCACGCGCGCCCCTCAACCCCCTCCGCCCCCGCCCCAGAAGGAACAGGCGGTGGGGGTGGGAGAGAAACTCGACCCCGTTGCCTCGGTAGCCTCCGCGGCTACGGCCCGGAGGACGCAACGTCGCGAGACTTGGCCCAGGCCAATGGGAGGCGGGGGAAGACGTGGCGCTGCGGGCCCCGGGGCGGCGGCTCCGCCCCCTCGGCCGGGCGGGCGCGCGCCGAAGCACGCGGGCGGCTTCGGCTCCGCCCCCGTTCCAGGCCGCCTATAAAAGACGCGGCCGGGCGGGCGCGCTCTCATTCGGCGGCGGGGGGTGGGGGGCCGGGCCGTTGTGTGTGCGTGTGCGCCTGCGCGCTGCGGAGGGGGCGCGGTAGGGGCCGGAGCCGGGCCGCCGTCGCTGCCGCTGTTGCCGCCGCTGTTGCCGCCGGTGTTGCCTCCCCGGCTCACGCTCCCGCTTCCCCGCGCAGCGTCGGCCGCCGGCCTCATCACCATGTTCAGCTGGGTGAACAAAGACGCGCGGCGCAAGAAGGAGCCCGAGCTCTTCCAGACGGTGGCCGAGGGGCTGCGGCAGCTGTACGCGCAGAAGCTGCTGCCGCTCGAGGAGCATTACCGCTTCCATGACTTCCACTCGCCGGCGCTCGAGGACGCCGACTTCGACAACAAGCCCATGGTGCTGCTCGTGGGCCAGTACAGCACGGGCAAGACCACCTTCATCCGGCACCTCATCGAGCAGGACTTCCCCGGCATGCGCATCGGGCCCGAGCCCACCACCGACTCCTTCATCGCCGTCATGCACGGCGCGGCCGAGGGCGTGGTGCCGGGCAACGCGCTCGTCGTGGACCCGCGCCGACCCTTCCGCAAGCTCAACGCCTTCGGCAATGCCTTCCTTAACCGGTGAGTGCGGGCGGGCGCGCGCCGCGCCGAGGATCTCCTCCGACCCCTCCTTGCGCCCCATCTTTGGAGTGACCCCCCCCTCCGGGGGAAGGACGTGTCTGCCCCTGTGTCTCGGGCCGGGGACCCACCCTGGACCGACGAACACCCCCGATGTTCTTACCCCTTACCCCCCCCACCCCAGACTAAAGGGGGACCCCCCCCCGAGTGAGGACCATCCCTTTGTTCCTAAACCTTTGAACTGAGACCCTCCCGGGGAGAGCCACGTGAGAGGTCTGGGCTTGCACGTCCCACACTCCGGACCAGGGACACCCCTCCCCCCCAAATGCTCTCCGCGACCAAGATGTGCTCCTTCTCTAGACTGTAGGGGACTTCCCCTAAGAGTGAGGACCACCCCCTCGTACGCCACCTCTGGACTGAGGGACACTCTGCCATGCTCCAAGCCCCCCAGCCTGGACAAGGTTCTTACCCCCTCCCATGTCCCTGTACCAGGGGAACTCTTGCTTAGGATATGGAGAATGCTCGCCTTCTAGCTCCAAGGATATTGCTCCCCTCCCCCCTTCCCATTCAGGGACCTCCCCCCCCACCCCTCTTACTCACCAGGGCCTCACTCTTGCTCCAGACAGCCCCCCTCCCTCCTCTTGGCTAATAGCTTTCCTCCACTCCTGAGGCCCCTGGAGCACCACCACACCCAGTGACACAACCTCCGGGGAACCCAGCCCTTCAGTCCCCCTCACACCCCCAGAAAAGTAAAAAGCGTTAAAACACTTGGGACCTTCATCTTACACTCCCTGAGGCTTCCTATTCCCGTGCAAGTTCCCTTCCTGTGGGGGGTCTTGCCCCTCTGGTGCTCCCATCCCCCTACCACACATCTCAGGTACCCCACCCGCTGGGGCAACATTTTTCCCAGTCAGGGAAGACCCCTGAGGTATCCTGCGTGGGGCCTCACATCCTCATTGCTTAGAGGAGACATCCTCCAATTAGTGAGCTCATCCCCTTAGAATTTCAGGGACACCAGTTCCTTCGGGTAGTGAATGCACCTTAGGTGAAGCCATGGGGTGAGTACCTCCCACAAGCAGCACCTTAGAGCTTCTCCCACGCAAGCAGACTCTTTCCAACTGGCCCCATGTTGGGATAGGAATATCTGAGGGGGCTTCCATGATTGAGAAAGATGTGTGGTGGGAAGATGGGAGCACCCAGAGGGACCCCACCCCTCTCCTTCAGAGGGTCCTTCTTCCTCCCTGACCCCCTCCTCAGAGTGTCTCCTCCCCCATCCCTCCAGTCGGGCTTGACCAGGTTTCAAATGAGAAGGGACCCTGAATGCTCTGATCCCCGCTTTCATTTTGCTCCCTGCTTCTGGCAGCCTGGGACATCCCCCCAACTTATCATAACCAGTAATCATGGCTAATCTGCTTTACAGTATTATCTCGGTTAATCCTTATGACACTTGAGAGGAGGATAGGTCCTGTTCTTATCCCTGCTTTACAGGTGAGGAAACTGAGGCAGGCAGCTAGGGCAAGTCACCTTCCAGAGTCATAAGGCTGCTGAGGGTCAGGGGCCAGACTGAACTTGGGTCATTGAGAGTTCTGTCTCCTAAATGCCCGAGACCTTGCCTCACAAATCCCTGAAAGATTTCCACTTTTGCCTCAGCCGGGGTAGGCCCCTCTGCCCTTCCAGCTGTTCAGATTCCTCCCTGCCCCCTCCCCTCCTGCTTGTGCTCCATCCCTTGGGCTGCCCTCTGTCTGATGCCCTCTCCCCTCCCTCTTTCCCTAAAGGCATTGGACTTCCCTCCCCTTTCCCCTGTTCATTCACTCTGGTTGGCCAAATGCCCTTAGGCCTTCTGGTGCTCTGTAGGGCCCCCAGACTCCCTCTCTCAAAGCTCTACCATGTTCCAGTTTGCAGCCCTTCTCTTTTTGGGGTGCAGGAGGTCCAGGGAAATGTGCCCCTCTTAGGCCTGGCTTACCCCAAACACAGCCAGTGATGTGACTTCTGTGCACAGCTTGGGAGGTGGGGCAGCGATTTTGGCACTTTTGACCTTTGACATAGATCTGCCCGCTCTAATTCAGGGTGGGGGCTAGACAGGAGAGGTGTGCACAGCCCAAGCTGGGTAGGATCCTGTGGGGGGAATCTCAAGAAAGGAAAATTCTCGTTCCCTCTGCCAGCAGAGCTGCAGGGCAGGACACAGCGGGGACGACGCCTTCGCCCCCTTTCTGAGGAGTAGGGCCAGAGCCGTTAGCAGCAGTCTCCTCGGTGGGGAGCAAGGCCAGGAGCCACGCCGTCCACACTCCCCACCCCCAGTCCTGCCTTTCTTTGTTCCAGACATCTTGGTAGTTCCTTAGAACTCTGTTGTCCTGGGACTGAGTTGAGATTGCATCTCCCCTCCTCTCCCAAGCTGGCGCTTAAGATTCTGGTGGGGACGAAGATTACTTTGGATGAATTGGGGACCCCCCATTTTCAGATGATTATTCTGAAGGCTCCTGCAGATGTCACCCCACCTCTAGAGCCAAATAGAGCACACTTGAGGAATAGACTTGTTCTTCCCCTTGGCCAAGGCTATGGCGTGTTTGGATTTCATTCATTCTTTCCCCCTTGAACTCCTTTGTTGGCATATTTTTAAATGGTCCACACACTGTGATTTTTTTTCTCAGCCCCCTCAAAGGGGACTTTGTCTAAAGTCCAAATACAAGGGGAAGGACGAGCCCCAGTGGTAGCTGTGAGTGTCATGTGATGCTGATGACCCCCCCCCACCTGGAAAGAGTCGAGGTAGCAGGAAGATTCCCTTATCCCTTTCTAGCAAAGCTGATCATTTATGTCAGGAAACATTCCAGTTTGACTCATCTGGACCCGTTTTGCAAACCCTGACCACTAGCTCCCTCCTGGTGAGGGGAGGTGGGAGGGGGTGGTTTACTGAGTCAGTGAGGAGCTGAGGAAGGAAGAAGACTTTTGACCCCGAATCCCTGCCCACTGTGATCACATTCCTTTACCAGAAACCGGCTCCAAGGAGAGTACAGCTGTCCTGGAGGCCTGTGGACCAAGTAGGCCCCGAGCCCAAAGCAGACTCGGGAGGGAGGGCTGCCCCTTGGAAGGTTCCAGCTTTGTGGGCCCCTCCCCAGTGGGCTATAGGAGTGAACCTCTGTGCCTGGTCCCCCCCCCCCCGTGGGGCCTTTTGGCCCGTGGGTGTAGAGTCATGTGACTCAGAAAGGCAGAGGGTTATTAGAGCGATCCCAGGGAATGATAGGAGTCCTTGCTGCACTTGTAGGGGCCCAGCCTTGATCTCCTTGGACTGAGACTCTTGTCAAAGGCAGATCTTAAAGCCTGGCTGTGGCTGCCCCCAGGCCTTCGCCTGGTACCTCTTTCATTCTTCAGCCCTCTGTGGTTTCTTTGGTGAGTGCAGGTCTGCAGCGAGGCAGTGACAGTGAGCTGGGAGTCTGGAGGTTCAGGCCGGAGGCCTGGTTCTGACTGTGGCCAGCAAGGGCAGTTTGCCCAAAGGCAGCCTCAGATTCCTGCTCTCTAAAGGGGGGAGTGAGATTTGGCCTTCCTGCTTCGGGGGTGTTGAGCAGGCAAGTTAGGCACTGCTAAGCAAGGGCCAGTGAAGGGCCAGGGAGGTGAGTGGGGAGTCTGGCAGGGGCCAGGAGGGCATGGGCGAGTTCAGCATGCTTTTGTTTAGGCCTGGCTGTCACTCCCACCTGCTCTTTGTCATGGCCCCTTGCCTGGTCCTGCAGAGCTGGGCTCATGGCCGGCGGGGCCTAACCTGGCGCTCACTCTCAGTGAGGTTAAGGGTGGTTCCTCCCTCTGGGGTGTCCTGTGGGCCCGCCTTCTGTGGAGAGGATGTAACAGAAGGTGCTCATCTTCTCCACTTGAAGCATCTGAAGGGCCACATGGACTTCCAGGAGCTCCCAGCCGCTCTGAAGAGAGCAGATGAAACCCTGGGGCTGTGTTGTGATTCTGTTGTAAAAAGTCCTGATTGTGTAACTAGCTAACTCCCACTTTGTAGTAAGGATGTCACGGGTGAGCCAGAAGCTCTGAGACTGCCCCATTTCCTGGCAGACGGCACGGACCCTCTGCGCCCCTCATTTCTAAGTCACAGAGTTAACTGTTTGGTAGCAGCGGAATCTTTGATCCGACAACAGGTGGGACTGGAAGGGACGTGGTTCTCCTCCACGGCCTCCCCATACCAGGCAGGCTTGGTATGTGGCATGTTGTGCAATAAGCCCTGACTGGTCCTTGAGCAGGGCCAACAAGGCAGAGGTCCGCAGTGTCTTTACTTGTGCTCTGTTTGTGGTCACAGTGGACACCCTGGCCATCCCCGGAGGGTCTCACAAGACAGGGAGAACATGGAATCCTCAAACAGTAGAACTAGAGTGGATTCTCTGTCCAAAAAAGGAAGCAGGGTCCCAGGAATTCAAAGGGACTGGTCCGATAAGGCCGCACAACTTTAAGTGGTGTGTCTGGCCCTGGAGCGCAGGGCGCCAGATTCCCAGGTCAACGTTGTTTCTGCTGCACCAGCGATAGCCGGCATTTCAGTCAGTCAGCGTCCGTCACCATTAGTGGTTACTTGGACTGGAGTTAGGCGTTTGTAAAGAGCTCTCTTTTCTACAGACCAGGGAACCTGATGCCTGGCGCATTCTCAGGGCTAAAAGGGCTCATTGATAATTTTGTTCCTTTAGACCCGGCCACCTTTCTCTCTGAGCTTGTCAAAGTCGGTCCCCTTTGCCTCAGCAGCCCTGGCCGGGGCAGGGATGGGCCTGGCCCTGGGAGCCCAGAAGGGTTTGGGGGAAGGTCCGTGGCAGGGGAAAGTTCAATTGGCTGGGTCACTGGGAAACTCCAAGGTCCCAGGTGGCCCTTCTGAATTGAATGGTGACTTATTAGCTGGTGTCCTTTTCTCTCCCAAGTCAGCAGCTTGGAACTTGAACTCTAGACCTGGCCTAGGAGCTAACGTGCCGGCTCAGGCTGCGTGTTTTAGCAAAGCGCTGGCTCAGCAGAGAATGTACTTCCCTGGCAGCCCTGGATGCTGCTGGCTTCACTTTCCTGAATCTTGCCGGCTTCTGGGAACCCACGTTCCTCCTTCCTCGTCCAGGTGTCAGGAGGCACTGTGATAGGAAGGACGGTGTCCACGCCAGCTTGTGCGTCATCAGTGAGTTGCTCTCTTTCTCGGCTTCTTGTCTCTGTCCTGTGCAGGTTCATGTGTGCGCAGCTGCCCAACCCTGTCCTGGAGAGCATCAGCATTATCGACACCCCAGGAATCCTCTCTGGAGAAAAACAGCGCATCAGCAGAGGTGAGCCGCTACCCGGTGGGGCGGGTGAATCCCCTCGGTGCAACCCATAGGCTGGGCTGTCATCCATCCAGTCGGAGGGATTTTTTCTGACTGATTAACCACCTGAGCCTGTCTCTTTTCCTCATAAAATGCCATGAAGTCAACTAGAGGAATATTAACTTCTGGGCCCTCCTGTGCAAAGTGAGGACTCCAGCCAAGGCTGAGTCCCTGTTTAGCATCCTGACTTTCACGGGGTGGCCTCAGTATTTGGGCAGGGCCAGGATAAGGACAGTAGTGACCACTGGTTCTGGGACCCTGGCAGGTTGGGCTTCTGGGATGTTAGCGGGAAGAGGGGTGAGCTCAGAGGAGCAAATGTAGTGGTGGGGCACGGAAGGAGGCATTTGCCAAAACTGGGTATGGGGGTGGGGGCCTCCTGGTGAGGCCACAAATTTGCTTTGCTCTGGCCTCAGGCCTACTCGTACTCCCGTAAGGACAGAGAGTCATGGCGTGGCCTGAGAACTTGCTGTAATTCGGCTCCATTACTATTTTATCACTGCTAGTCATTGATGTTAATTAATGAATTTATTTTAGTCTCTTCCGAAGCCAAATGGATAAGTTAGCAGAAATGTGTCTCGTTGTGGCAGGCCAGAGTTGAACCAAATATTCTGTATTTAGCCATTTGGCAGGAATATGTTGATTAATAATAATAGCTTTGGTTTAGATTTTGTGTTTTAAGGTTTTGCAGAGTGCTTGGTAGACATTGTCATTGGCTTTACCAGCCTCATTGTCCTCATCTGCAGAATGGGGAAGCTGGCCGCCAGGTTCAGTGACTTGGCTGGGGCGCTGTCTAACACAGGGCCAAGCTGGCCTCCCTCTGTGCTGCCTCAGCTCTTTATCCAGGCAGAAGGAAGAAAGGGGCAGAGGCTTGAAAACCTACACTTAGGTGTTTCTTCTTTCCTTTTGGGGGGTAAGTGATGAAACCTGGACCTGAGCGCAGGGCTCTGGATTTCAAGTCCAGCGTCCTCCCTGTTTATCTTCAAACACAGATCCTTGATGAGATCCGGGGTTTCCGAGGTCCTGCGATTCCAGCAGTTGTTGGGAGGGAGGACTCAGCTCCCTTGGCCTAAGGTGGCCAGGCTGCGGGGGACAAACGTTTCCGTGCTTGGTGGTAGCTTGGCTGGGCCTGCCCCAAGATGGCGAGCGTTTGCTTCTGGGATGGATGGGTTGGGGCTGAGCCCAGTTGGGATGAGGCTCTTTTTAGTAGTTTCCATAATCCTGGCCTTCTCGAGCTTCACTTCGGCGCAGAGCGGTCCGTCGGGTGCTGGCTTCAGTGCTTGCCGGCCCAAGCCTGGCTCCTCAGGCTTACTGTCTGCAGATCTCAGGGCCTGGGTCAGACCATTCTGGCCCCCTGGGGGTGGTTGTCAGGGCGGTCTGTCAGACCCTTTGAATCCTTTCTCAATGCCAAGTTCTGAGCTGGAGCCGGAGAAGGACTAGCCTGGGGCCTGAGAAGCAGAGGAGACCCGGCGTTACACAGAAGACTGAGTTAATGGGAAACGGTTAATGGCTGTTATTATCTCATTAACCCGGCACTGCAGAGGGCCTGCTGGTCTCCTCCAGGGCTCTTGTTAGGAGCAGGATGTCAGAGTTTGGTCTTCTTCTGCAATGCCTTGGCTTTCATAGGATTGGAGGCTGGAACCCAGATCCCTCCCTCTTCTATAGAGAACACCGAGGGAAGGATGTGTGTGTGGTCACACAGCTAGAATTAACAAGTGGGGCCAGAAACTAGGCCCTGACTCCAAGTCAGTGTGCCCGTCCGCACCGTCTGTCCAGCAGCTGGAGAGGACAGAGACTGCGGGGGCCAGTGGCCACTCGGCTGCACCCTTGGGAGCTTGTTCTGGGCTCTCTGCCGACATCGAGGTCCTAGGAGAAGGAACGTGCCAACAGCCCTCGTCCTGTTCTCGGGGTGGTACGAGAGCCTCATGGCGTGCCGTGGGGGTTCAGAGGTTGTGGCTAGTGCTGGCAGATGAGGGGCCTAAAGCAGGTCTTGGACTGCCCCACCCACGTGAGCGTTTCTGCCCCGTGCCCATCTCCTCTGCCTCCGTCAGTGTCCCTTTGTGTGGCCCCTGCAGGGCAGCGCCTTCCTAGCCTGGGGATGCAGCGGGGCCTTTAGAACGCGGCGTGTCACCCTCGAAACAGTGCTGCTCCTCCAGGTGAAAATGCCTGCATGCTCTGTGGGCAAAGAAAGTGCCAAGTACGGTGGAGGCTGGGCCCAGTCTTTGGGCTGCTTGGTGGGGGAGATGGGGCACAAGTGGACGGAAGCGAATTTTGCCATGCTTTTTGACAAGATCTTGCCCTGCAGCAGATGGTCCCACATGATTCATTCCCCCTCCCCCTCCTCTGTCTCTTGGAATGCTGCTGCCTTCTTCCTCTCTGGCTGCAAACCCTGACGGCCTTCAGGACCTCTGCGGCGGCCCCTTAAAGCCGGCCGGGTGGGCTGGGCCTGCGGCGTCCAGCCCTGTGCAGATTCTGCTGTTTGTCCTCATCCTTAGGACTGTCTGCCGGCCCCCTACCAGATTTAAGCAGATATTGAGTGCCTCCTTTAAAGCGATCTTTTTCTTTTATCTTTCCTTCATTTCCAGCTGTGTTACTGTCCAGTTAGCGACCCCTTCTTAACACAGAGCACAAGAGGGAAGGTGCATCTTGAGGGGTGACCCCATGTGCAGGGTGGCTCTTAAAGCCTAGATTCTCCCACCTCCGTGAAGGAGGCAGGACGGGGCACTGGGCCGTATGGTTACAGCGCTTAGTGCTTTTGTCTTCACAAACGGAAGATGCACAATTGGGTTTCAGCATTTACCGTTTAATTCGTTGATGTTAATGCTTGACCGAAGTGGGGGCAAAGGCCCACAGACTTAGTAGCTACTAGTTTAGAGGGAGGGATTGTTGAAGATTGGGGGCAGTCACCCGATGGCTCAACATTAGGAAAAATAATGGATATAATTAAGTTATATTAAAAATAAAAACTAGCCCAAGCCATGATTATCAGTCCATGGCAGAGAAAGCTTCGTATAGAGCAGCACTTCTCAAAGGGTAGGCCGTGGGGTTGTGGTCCAGGCAGCTTCGGTGAGGCCTTGGTTCTGAACACACAGCCTGTGCACTTTGCACTGCGCATGCCCTCATGCCACGCAACAGCTAACACTGTGGAAAGGGGTCGAGAAGGGGTCATGAGTGGAAAAGATTTAAGTAGCCATGGTATAGAGTATAACAGTGATGCTAAAACAAAATCCTCTGGTGCATAGGCATGGGAAGGCTATTTCTACTGTGGTCAAAAGAGTATAAAAAAGTAAATGTTGGCGTTATTCACAATGGAAAAACACTAGAAACCTTCCCAGTAAATACAGGAATAAAGCAAGAATGCTTCCTTTCCCTGCCATTAACTTACCTAGTTCTAGAAATGCTGGCATTAGCAATGGCATAGGCAGAGAGGAAAGCAGACATCTTTATTTGCTGCCAGCGTGCTAGGCTTACTTAGGAAATGGCAGAGAATCCACAAAGAAAGCAAGGCCGGCATTTCCCCCCTAAGGAGCAAGATACAAAATAAACCCACGCAGATAGAGCCCCAGTGAAGTGCCTCTGAGGGACCCTTCCTGTCACTCAGAATTTTTTGTTGTACTCCCCAGTCCCCAGACAGGAAACAAGAACTAGATAAGTTTCCAAATCTGCTGCCTGGCCTCCTCCTCTCCTCCCTTCCCTGACTAATCTCCCCCTCACTGCTGGTATTTGCACTTAGCCAAACGGCACCTCCCTGGGAGGGGAGAAGCAGGTGTTTCCCTCCCAGAGATCTGTCCAATGAGAACATGTCATGTGGCTTAACTATGTCTGGTATTTCTACCTAGTTCCCTGGGAACAACATCTCCGGTCTGGCCCGCAGAGCCCTGGCTACATTGGAGGGTGGGGGGGGGGGTGGACGCCGGCTCCACTAATCAGCCCGCTTTCCCCCCACCCCTCGATCTGGGGCTCCGTGTAGCCAGTGATGTGGGCAGGAAGTACTGCTCTACCAGATAAGGAGGAGGCCGCCCCCAACCTGGAGCAGCCAGGATGCCGTGCAAACAAAGCCTCAGTAGGGGCGGGTTAGTGTTGGAAGGTGTGTGAGCGGCTTGGGCCTGAGGCATCTCTAGCTTCTCATTGGATGCCATGCTGATGGGATCATTATTCTGAAAGTGTGGCGATGGTGATTCCCCATCTCTGGGACCTCTGGTTCCCTGAGCTGCCTTGCCTTGTAGCTGGCATCCAGGGAGCCCCAGGGCTTCTCTTTGGACCAGACACCTCTTCTGCGTGGGGGGGTGATGGCAGAGGAGGCAAGAATCGGGGACCTGGCTTTCTCTTGAGGCATAGCTCCTGTTAAACAAGCTGGTAGGAAAGAAAGCATGCCGTGGTTCACAAGGCCTGGCCCCACGGCGATGACGAGCTCTGGGACATGCCCCTTTTCGGGATTGGGTTAAATGATGCTTGGGAGCCTCAGGTTTTCCCATCTGTTCAATGGGTTCAGCACTGCTGCACTTGAGTGTGTTACAAAGGCAAGAGCTTTCTCCAAATATCTGAAGGGTGGGTGAGGAATCCGGAGGACAGCCACGGGCAATGGGAGTAGGTGCAGAGAAGCTGGCTCCGGCCTGTTGGCAGCCTAGAAGTACCCAGAAGTAGAACGGGTGGCCCTGCGGGACCCGGTTGGGAAGGATACCAAGGAGTTAGCCCAGATGCTTGGGGGAGGGAGGATGCAGTGAGCCTGGCACTGTCCGCTTCTGTTTCCCCCCCACTCAAACTAGATTGAAGGAAGATGTTCAGAATCGGGATGCTGGGTCTTTGGGTGGGGGGCTGAGGAAGTGTCATTTCAGGTGGTGTAGACCACTCATGGACCTCCTCTGCTGGAAGGAGTCAGGGTGGGCCTTGGAAGCTTGTGTCCCTGCCTTTAAAATGGAGGTGTGGGCAGCTTCTTCCAGGCACCCATTTGCAGGGGCTTTGTCCAGAAATGTTCCTTCATCTTGTCCTTCGCAGTACCAAGATGAAAGCCTACACTTGAGGGCCTTCAGAGCATCTGACACATCTGTGGGATTTGGAGATGAGCATTTGTCTCTTGGCAGGAAAGAGCCGAAGGCTGGCTGGCCAGCTCTCCTCCAAGGATGCTCCCTGCCTCTCCTGGGCCTGGAAGGGTGCTGGTCGCTGCGGCCCTTGTCCTGCCTGGGCCGTGGCTGGCACCCCTCTTATCTCCAGGGCTTCCTGCCCTCTGCCCCACTGCTTCCTCCTGCCGTTCTTCCTCTCAAACGTCTGCTCCTCATTGACCACTCTCCGGGCCCTCTGTGCTGCTCATTAATTGGCATTTGGGACCCTGGTGGCTCTTAGACAATTGGGAGCAGCCCTGCTGTGGGGAGTGGGCTGCTCAGGATGGTGGAGTGATATCAGCTGTAGCGTGAAGGCTCTTCTACAGGTGACCAGACACACCTTCAGTCCAAGAGAACAGCCTCATGTGGCTGTCTGGACAAGAGGCGGCCTTGCCGACTAGAGTGGGTCAGCTGATGCCTGGGCCCCAAGCATCCACCCGCACCCCTGAGCTGGGCCTCCTCCTCCCCCGCCTAGCCCTTTCTTCCTTCATTTAGCGACATGAGGGTGCTCCTAGGCCTGGACGTAAGCTGGACACGTATGTTCTTAGAGGCACGCGTCAGGAGAAATTGCCCAGGCATGCTCGCCTTGAATGGCAGGAAACCTCCTATTGTTCGATGTCCTGGCCACGTTGGGAATGGGTAAAGCAGCTCTTCCCCATCAGCTGGGGGAGGGGAGGGGGAGCAGACTTCCAGCCTTGCCTGTCCTCCCTGGGGCCGTGCTTGGCCCTGCAGGGAAGTGAGAGGGGCCAGGGAGGCCGAGATGAGAGCAGGTTCAGCTCCTCCCCAAAGCCCGCGTCGGCAAAAACCTTTCCTTCTGCCAGGCTGATGTGCCCTGGTTTGTCTTCTCAAAGGCAGCAGCCTGCTGCTGACAGCCTTTGTGCTCCCCAGCCAGGAGCTGCTTTTAGCTTTTTTTGGCCAAGCCGGGCGAGGGGCCCTTCTTCCACTTTGTGATTGGCTCCTTTGTGGAAGGATCAGGTGTCCCCCACATCACCCACAGCCAGCGGCATCGTCCTGGTGAATGTCTCTCACGAGGAACAGTTTTCGATTTAACCGAGCAAACTACAGCTTCCTGTCTGGGCCCATAGATTCCTGTTACGCTCGGGAGTGTCTGTCGTCCGAGTGGCCTTTTGTGTGGGGTTGGCACGGCCCTCCTTTGCTACTGAAACTGACGGGCGATGAGCCCTGGTGGCCGTGTTGTCTTTCCTGGGGACGATGGCCCTGAAACCCTGCCTCAGTCGGAGGCCCAGGCTCCCAGGAGTCCCTGTTCTCAAAGTTGGATGCAAGACACTGGTGTTTTTGCGCTGACCAGGTACCTCTATGAGGCACAGATCAGAGGCCCCTTGTTGATGAGTCAGTATTTGTAAAAATTGGTTTGGGGTTCCTCACCTGAGTGGGAAGGGGAGCTGCTTACCAGACAGGGGATGGAGTGGTTCTGAGGGGCTGCCCGGTGCACCCCCGGTCTCCGTGCGCCGGCCCTGGCTGACCTTTCCAGGCTCATTTCACAGTATATGCCCTCAGTATTTCTGGGGCTCTAGGAGGCCAGCTACATTGGCCTTCTCTCCTCACACGGTTGTCCACTTGCGAGCCTTTGTCCTGGCTGTCCCCTCTCCTGCCCCTCTGTCCATTCCTTCAGCTGCTGCGCTGAATGCCAGGCCCCCCCCAGCCCACACTGCCTCGGGCGGGTTGTTCTGCTCGTGTCTCCTCTTACAACTGAAGGTCCTTCAGCACAGGAATCACTTGTTTCCCTGCGCTCAAACCCCCATGGCCGAGGCTTTCACACAGCCCCTTCAGGCTGCTCGTCTGGGGCCCAGCTCACTTTCGTCCTGTCCCCAGGCCAGCGTGGGAAGAAGTGTTGACCTGTCCTGAGAAGGACAGCCCTGTGGTCATGCCACAGTGGGAGGCCAGGAAGGAGCCCTCCGCTTTGCCAGCCTTACCAGTAGAGTCGGCCTGCCAGAGAGTGCGGGATCATCATGCAGGAATCATGCCCTTTCCTTCCTCCCCCACCTGGGGTAGAAAAATATCATTGCACACTACGTGGCTGCCCCGGGACGGAGGGGGACCACTCCCCGTGAGTTGAGGTGGGGCTGGCCATCTTCTGACCTCAGAGGTCTGGAATGAAGGCCAGCAGCTGCTGGAGCACAAGCCCACCAGGAGCCCTTGCTCTGAATAGCTCCCTTTTCTGGCACCATATGTGGAGCTGCTCGAACTTGGGGAGCCCTCAGACAAGAGGGAGGCGACCCGTGGGGGTGAGCTGGCCAGGGGTCTTTCACCTGGGGCCGCCTTGGGCCCTGCGGGGGTGGGGCTTTCACATCAGAAGCCTGTCTGAGGCAGCCTCCCCGCCCCTCGTGTAGAGTCAGTCCAGAGGCTCAGGGGTGGTGGTCACTCTCGGGGCCACCTCAGGCCCTTTCTCTGCCTCTCCCTTGGCCGTAGTGCTCAGTGCCGGGCTGAAGGTGATGGGGAAGGGTCGGTTTCTGAGGCCGCGTCTTGGCCCTTGGCTGCCCTTTCCCCACCCTGAAGCTGAATCCTGTGTTGAGGCAGACTTCTGTCTGGAGACAGAAGGATGCTTCGTAGCAGACCCTGTCTGAACCGAAGCCTGGCCAGCCGCTGGCCCAGGGTGCCGAGTGTGAGGTGCCTGTTTGACAGTGTTTCTGCCCCCGAGGGCGTCAGCGTGTGCAGACCCTTAGAGGAGGCTCTTTTTCCCTTTGGCAGTCTTTCATTGCCCCCTCCAGGTGGGCAGCACTGCCCCGCTCTCTTCTTGACTGTGCCAGGCTAACCCATCGTCCCGAGTACCCAGGGGCTCGGCTCTCCCGCTGCATCTCCTTGCTGATGCTCCTGTAACCCGCCTGCATTTGTCATCACACTTGCTATGTGTTAGGTGCTGGGGCTACCTGGATGAAGAAGGAAAGAGGTCTTCGTGGGGTAAAGAAGAGATATAGAAAGAGTGAATACAGGGGAGAGACAGAGGGAGGGTAGGCAGGGGAACATGCTTCAGCTCTGTGTCTCGTAGGAGGAGATGGAGGTGGGAAGAAAGGTCATTCGGACACAAAGGGGAAGAAGGGTCAGATTCAGAGGCAGGGAGGACCAGCAGAGGCCTGCCGCCAGAGCCCCCTCCTCTCACAGAGGGCGGAGGCAGGCCGAGGCTGCTGGACTGGCCCAGGGCCCCAGGGTGAGGGGATGGCTTCCCCGTGAATGCCCTTCCCCTCTGACCCACCCTTGCTGAAACCTGCGTCCCAGGAGACCTAGCTGAGAGGGGGGTCTTGGGCCCACCGTGGAGCCTTGTTCTTCAGACACGTCTTGTGTTGACTGTTTATCTTAGAAGCCTTGTGATGTAGCGCCAGCATTCTAGTTTGGCTTGATATGTGTCCAGCCTGCTCAGCCTTGGCAGGATGGAGTAGTGTGGAGGCAGGGGTCCCATCTGGCCTTCACGTTTTAACTCGGCTCTGCGGGGGCTCAGCTTGGTGTAAATGAAGAACTCAGTGTGCCCGCAGCCGTGCTGGCTGTCCGCCAGCCTTCACCCCCATCCCTCGGCTTCCCGCTGGGCTGACTGCATTTCTGCTTTTCAGTCTTGGCTCTTCCTAACCCTATAGGATAAGACAGATTCGACTGGCTGCTCTGCTGTCTGTTAATAGAGGTCTGTGGGATAGAATGTTGGGTCCTCGTTAATGACAAATGAGGGATGGGAATGCAGACTAATGCAAAACAGAATTAGGCGGCCAGTGTGCCCAATGATGCCACCATCATAAAAATCAGCCCAGAAGGGCCAAGGGGAGGGCAGAAGGAAGGCCTTCCTTCTCTCAGTCCGGACACTGCCCAGTCCCTGGTCCAGAGCAGGTTTGATGAATACCACTTGGGTCCTTGGTTTTAGGAAGGTAGACTGCAGCCTGCCTTCTGAAGCGATGGCCTCGCCCTGCAGCCCCTCTGGGGGCGAGCGCGGCTTTCCCAAGGATGGCCAGGGTTGTGGTGGGGCTCACATTTTCAGCCTTTGCGCTCCTTGTAGAGCCTCGAGAGGGGCAAGCCGTCTTTGTGCCCCAGTAGAGGGAAAGGAGTAGGCATTCTTCCTTAAAAAACCGGAACTGTTCTGTCCAGTTAGCCTTGTTTGAGGATGGGTCTTTCCCTCCCTTTATTTGTTGAAATTGTTT
This sequence comes from Phascolarctos cinereus, assembly GCF_003287225.1. Classification (NCBI taxonomy): domain Eukaryota; kingdom Metazoa; phylum Chordata; class Mammalia; order Diprotodontia; family Phascolarctidae; genus Phascolarctos; species Phascolarctos cinereus. Next base: position 255,679,271 of record NW_027556402.1, on the reverse strand, counting down.
GTACTTTTTTAAAAGATAAGACAAGCAGAATACTGAAATACCAAGATCAGTTGTCATTGAAATGATAGACGGTATGTTTCAAAGGGAGCCTCAGGAGCTGTTTACAGTGTCAAGCAGAACAAATAGGCCCTGTCCCTGGGTAGTGCTTTAAATGTCACCCACTGTTCCTCTGGTAACTGGTTGTTAATCTTCTTTCTCATTGGAGAGGATCTGTATGTTGGATGGAGCGCGAATTTAGCCACCTCGGGTTTCTCTGTGGCTGGCTAAGAGGCTCAGGAATTCCAGGGCCAAGCTGGCTTGGGACATGACTTGTCACACATCCTTGGTCTCCTTTGCTTCATGGTTAGCAGCCTTGGGTGGGCATCACCCCGAGGATTAGCGGGAGGGAAGCCGCTCAGGGAGGTCGTTGGCAGGATGTGCGCTGAGCTTTCTGCCCATCCGTGAAAAAGGAGGCAGAGGCACGTTCCTGGGGGCGGTGGTAGGCAGGTGTGCTTGGTGCCCGGGAATTAGCCCTCTCTTTGGGGTCGGGGAGCCCTCTGGCTCCGTCACCCATGAGCACTTACCATATGGTTTGTCCTCTGGATGGTAGGCTCCGTCTCGGTGTGTCCCCTGGAGGTGTGGGGGCCAGGCAGGACCATGGGCCAGGGCCTCTCAGGTAAGGGCCCTTCTGGCTCCAGATCTGACCCCAGTTTTCTCGTTTTACAGAAAAGGAAACTGAGGCGTCGGGGAAGTGAAGTGACTTACTACTCAAGCAGTAAGGGTCAGGAGCAGGATTTCTTTGTATATGAATATTTGTTGGTGTCTTTTTTTCCCCTCATTCTAATTTCTCAGTGTTCCTTCCCCATCCCCTCCCAGAGAGCCATCCTGTATATATAATAGATGGGACTTTTAAATACAGAAAGGGGTGGGGGAGGGGGGAATGAGCAGAACTGATTCGAACATTGGAAAAATCTGGAAACATGCCATGGGGGGGGCCTCGACTCCTTACGCTGTGCTCGTTGGTGGGTGGTGTTCTCATCTCTGCGTGCATCTCGCTGGTCATTCCTCACAGCACGGGCTTATTCCGTTGTGTTTGGGCACCGCGGTGTGCTTAGCCGTTTTCCAGTTGAGGGGCATCTACTTTGCTGCTCATCTTTGCTGTTACAGAGAGTGCTGCTATAAACATCTTGACATGTATAAGCGGTGGCCCCCTTGGGGAGGAATCTCTGGGTCAGAGGGGATGGGTGTTTTTGTCACTTTCTTTGGCGTAATTCCAGATAGCTTTCCAAGATGGTGGTGCTGATTCACAGCTCCACCAGCAATGTATCAGTGTGCCTGTCGTGCCAATGATGCCACCATCATAAAAATCATCCCTCTGTGTGGGCCGTTCCCGTCTCGCTGTGTGACTGCAGAGTCCGTGAGCGTTCTTTCTCTTGGACGACCTCCGGCCAGGGTTTCTGAACTCCCCACTTCTCCCGTCTCCTTGCCCAGGTTATGACTTTGCAGCCGTCCTTGAGTGGTTTGCTGAGCGAGTGGACCGCATCATCCTGCTCTTCGACGCCCACAAGCTGGACATCTCGGATGAGTTCTCCGAGGTGATCAAGGCCTTGAAGAACCACGAAGACAAGATCCGGGTGGTGCTGAACAAGGCAGACCAGATCGAGACGCAGCAGCTGATGCGGGTCTACGGGGCCCTCATGTGGTCCCTAGGCAAGATCATTAACACGCCCGAGGTGGTGAGGGTCTACATCGGCTCCTTCTGGTCCCACCCCCTGCTCATCCCGGACAACCGGAAGCTCTTCGAAGCTGAGGAGCAGGATCTCTTCAAGGACATCCAGTCGCTGCCCCGGAACGCCGCCCTCAGGAAGCTGAATGACCTCATCAAGCGAGCCCGGCTGGCCAAGGTAGGCCGGGGTGGGGGGGGCTGGACGTGGGGCTGGACACGGTAGTTGGGATGTCTGGCCCGGGCCCCTGTAGCACTGAACCCTCATGGGCGTGGTCACCAGGGACCGGTGTGGACCAGTGTGGCCTGTGTGTGTCAGTGACTGGTGTGGACTGTGCGTGTTAATGGATTAGAAAGCATGTACTAGACCTTGGTTCCCCATTGCCAAAAGCAGAAAATCAGAAACGTTGGCTACAAGTGGGCGACACTTTTAATGAAAGCAGGGCCACTTGGCTTAAATGAGCTACTGGGTATAAATTGATGAGGATTAGACAGAATTTTCTGGAAGAGCTGGTCCTTGCAGAGTTGACAGTTGAATGGGGGAACAAGATGAGCAGCAGGGAAGGCGTGGCACAGGAAGGCACCCGTGGCCTGGGCATTTCCCCTAAGTGGAGGCTCCAAGAGCCACCAGGAGTCAGAGGGAAGGGCCTCAGGGCAGGCAGGGCCTCCATCTTGCTTCTTTGTGGCCTGGGAGGACACAGCTTTTCATTCCTTGGGCTAGATGAGGGGAGAAAACGCCCCCCTTCCCTGGCGAGGAGGACTCTGTAGGTGTCAGAGTTCAGGATCCCGTGCTGTTGGGGTGGCCTGTCCTGTTCCCCTCTGGCCTCCCTTAGAGTGGCAGCTGGGACCGGACCTGGGAGGACTGTGGGCTCAAGGTGGTGGTCTCGGGTCACAGGACGGGCCTCGTCTCCTCGCTGGTGGAAGCTGATTGCTTTCTAGGCAGAGTCCAAACAGCCAGTTCACATTCTCTGCCCCTAGCTCTTCATCACCAAGCTCTTCACAGGCCCTCTCCAGTCTAGAGTCCAGCAAAAGAGACAGGTTTCTGTTCTGTGCCGGCCCCTGACCCCGCTGGGAAACCTTCTGGGTTCCTGACTCGGCTGCCGTTTATGCCCTTCCGAGCACTCCCAGACTAGAGTTCTCACCTCCCCTTGCCATGCCATGGGGGTAGAATGTGGGCCATGGGCAGTGAAGTGCAACCCAGGCCTGAGCTTGGCCAATCTCACTCTGCCACCCACGTGATGCCCATCCTACGGGCCTCTGGAGCGCAGCCCAGAAGACAGGACGGAGAAAGGGTAGCACAGGTCAGCATGCAGAGCGTGGCCGTGCTTGACCTGACCAGACTGAGTAGTGTCAGGGCCAGGCCTATCCTGGGAGGGGCCAGAAATGAAAAGGAGGGTGGGTCTACACCTACGTGAGTCGGTCTGCTCAGGGATTAAGGCTTGGGTGCAACTTGGGCCTCGTGCCCCTTTGCCCCTTGGGCCTCTCTCTAGGTGGGACTTCCCAAGCTTTGAAAGCCACCTCCGGAGCATTGATTCATCTGCCAGCCGCTCCCTGGGGTTAGGAATGTATTCAGCCTGAGGGAGGGCTGCTCTTCCTCATGCCTGGCACTCAGGATTTTCCGTGTTTTCCCACTTCCAGCCTCAGTGACTGGCCCATTGTCTCTTGTTAACTGTGCCCTGCCCTGGGGCCTGGCACTGTGGAGCTCCCTCAGGGTAGGGGCACTGTTGGGTTTGGCCCTGGGGGGTTGACTGTGTTTTCCTGTGCCTTAGGTCCACGCGTACATCATCAGCTCCCTCAAGAAGGAGATGCCCAACATGTTTGGGAAGGAGAGCAAAAAGAAGGAGCTAGTCAGCAACCTGGGAGACATCTACCAGAAGATCGAACGGGAGCACCAGATCTCTCCCGGGGACTTCCCAAATCTTCGGAAGATGCAGGTAGGTCTGCCGTGGAGGGGACGTCCTGAGGTCCCACAGGCTCCTCGCCACGCCCTGACTTGGTGGCGGAGAAGCAGAGGCTGTGGACAGGAGTAGCCTTTCCCAGGCGTGTGCGCGATGCTTCACCTTGTCATCGGAGTGAGCTTCAGGTCAGGACAACCTGTCCTCTGGGAGGCGGGGCTTGTCACACACAGCAGACCTCTGTTGGCACACCGGTCACAGATTGGAGTGGTGACGAGCAGGCCGCCCCTCCCTCTGTTCCTGAATTCACGTGGTACTCAGTGCCTTTGCCCACCCCTTGGCCCCAGCACTGTCTCCCCAGCTCAGGCACTGCTGATTCTTTCCCTTCTTCCCCAGAGACCTCCCCTGTATCACACCAGCTTAGATGCTCCAGGAGCTTCCACCTTTCCCTTGGAAGTCCCAGAAGCCCTCGTGTCCCCAGCTTAAAGGCCACTGGGCCTCCTTTGTTGGTTTTACCTAATGAGTAGAGGGAGTGGCGCGCCTCTGGTCCCATTCTCTGGCAGTGGCAGAGCTGACCCTGGCGCCCGTGTTGTCCCAGCCAAGGTTGGCGTAACAAAGCTCAAGGGATGACCCGCTCCTTCTTTGGTCGGGGGAGCTGACCGCCCCGGGATGGGGGCCCTAGTTATAGTGGATCCCTGTCAAGCCTCTTTCTCGCTCTCCTTGCAGGAATTGCTGCAGACTCAGGACTTCAGTAAATTCCAGGCCCTAAAGCCCAAGCTCTTGGACACCGTGGACGACATGCTGTCTAAAGACATCGCTCGGTTGATGGTGATGGTGCGCCAGGAGGAGTCCCTCATGCCCTCACAGGCCGTGAAGGGCGGCGCCTTCGATGGCACCATGAATGGGCCCTTTGGCCACGGCTATGGAGAAGGGGCCGGAGAGGGCATCGATGACGTGGAGTGGGTGGTGGGCAAGGACAAGCCCACCTACGATGAGATCTTCTACACCCTGTCTCCTGTCAATGGCAAGATTACCGGGGCCAATGCCAAGAAGGAGATGGTGAAGTCCAAGCTCCCCAACACGGTCCTGGGGAAGATCTGGAAGCTGGCCGACGTGGACAAAGACGGGCTGCTGGATGACGAGGAGTTTGCCCTGGCCAATCACTTGATCAAGGTCAAGTTGGAAGGGCACGAGCTTCCTGCTGACCTGCCCCCCCATCTGGTACCTCCCTCCAAACGGAGGCATGAATGACAGGTGTCCTGCCCGTCGCGGAAGGGGGTGTGGCCCCACTCTTACCCCTCAGAGTTTCTTAGCTTTCTGAAGCTTTGGGGGGGGGGGATCCCATTCTCAGCGCTCCCTTGCCGTGTCTGTTCCATAAAGACCTAACTAACAGATGGGTTTTTGCAGCTCTCAAAAAGGAAAACCACCATTGAAACAACATTTATACCAAGCCCGGTGGGGAGACAGTGGCAGCACTTGTCAATGTTGGAATTTTGTGCACAAGAACTATGGATATTTTTAATATATGAAGTCAGAGGCAGTATTCTTTTTTTCTCCCTCCCTCCCCTGTGTGTGTACCCCACTCCCACCCCCACCGAGCCCAACAGAAGACCCTGCCAGGCTCCCTCCCTCTGGCTGTCTATACAGTGTACCCAAAGAGCCAGACCCCAGGGCCTACAGAGGTCGCTTCCCCCTCCCCCTCCCCGGCTGCATGGCCACAAGCCCATGGTCCTTTCCTGGGGCCACTGGTCTGGTCCTCTGGGCCGGCGGTGACCTCCGGTCAGACGCTGGCAGGCGGGGAGGCAGGGCTTGTCACGCACAGCAGACCTCTGTTGGCACACCGGTCACAGATTGGAGTGGTGACGAGCAGGCCGCCCCTCCCTCTGTTCCTGAATTCACGTGGTACTCAGTGCCTTTGCCCACCCCTTGGCCCCAGCACTGTCTCCCCAGCTCAGGCACTGCTGATTCTTTCCCTTCTTCCCCAGAGACCTCCCCTGTATCACACCAGCTTAGATGCTCCAGGAGCTTCCACCTTTCCTGTGGAAGGCCCAGAAGCCCCATGGGTTACGTCTGCCCAAGAAAACCAGCTAGGTTGGACTCAACTTCCAATTCCTGAAAGTTTCCAGCCACTTTGAGAAGCACTGTTTTTGACTCCCTTTCCACAAGCACCGACCTTTGCGAGAACAGCTGTGGAGGCCCCTCTGGTCTGGGAGTCATTGATGGCCCTGTTCTTCAGCTTCAGACCCTTTGGGTGAAGATGGGCCTCCCCTGGCCCCAGTCCCTCGGCATCCCAATGTCTGCTGCTCAGGTGTCTGCTCACCAGCGGTGTGCGCTGTGGTGGCCCGAGGCTGCTGGGGCACCTGGCTTCCCCCTTCCACTGGGGCCCTTGGAAACAAGGCCCAGGGCTTCAGAGCATCGAGGTGGGTCCTGTGCCTGCTCCCCCAGTCTGTCGGGCAGACCGAGGAAGCGGTTGACCCGACTGTCTCTGAGGTGCTGAGCTGGCTTCCCATCCTTCAGAGCGCCTCTCCTCCTCCTGTGCTTTGGGATGAGGCTCTTGGGAGCCTCGTGGGGGTGGGTCACAGTGGCCCTGAGCTCCCAGGACACTGCTCAGGAAGGTCAGGCTGGGCCCTGCCCAGCCTCTTGTCCTGTGTAGATGCCTGCCTTCTGCGGGGTCTAGAGCCTCCAGAAAAGGGTGGCATTGTTACCTCCAACTGAACCCCCTTCCGTAAGGGGTTAAGTGTGAGCGGAGACTGCTATGGGGGGTGCTCATCTATTATTAAAAGGGTCTTATTTATACTCAGATGTGGAAAACCGGAAAAAAATGAAGATTTTTTTTCTTGCATTAAAAAAAGAAAAATAGTGCGTAAGCTGTTCGCTGGTGATTATTTGCACATCTCTGATGGACACTGGGTGCTGGGTCTCTCGGCCTCTCCCACTGAGTTTTTTCCTTGTTGAAATGATAGGGGACGTTTCTGAGCCAGCCTCCTGTTTGGCCCCATTCAAGATGGGCTAGCTGGGAGGGAATGCAGAGGCCAAGGGAGGGAGGGGGCGGAATGGGCCCCTGCATTCCCTCCCAGCCTCGCTTCCCCTTGGCCTTAGCTGGAAGGGTGGCCTGGCTTTCCCAGTGGCCTTAGTTGGCGGGTGGGGATCCCTGGGGAGACAAGATAAGCCACACCCTGTGGGGAGGGGGTGGGGCAGGAAGAGAAGACAGTTTACTGGGCCCTTGCAGGCAATCTAGCTCCGAGTTAGGCACCTGAGGGTCTGTTAGAGGCCCATCACCCGTAGAGATTTTTATCAGGAGCTTAGCCCAAATATATGACATTTTTGTATAATCCACCACTAATTATAGCATCCTGATGATAGCTCACTAATTATAAATGTTTGGGAGGGCGGGTCTGAAGAAACAATGGCCCACACCTCCCTGACACCTTAAAGTTAAGGGCAGGAATGCCTATCTATGCTCACTGAAAACCTGTGAGGCAGGGAATGCTATTATCCCCATTTCTCAGATAAGAAAACTGAGGTGATGTCTTGGGATCCTAGCTCTAAAGCCCTTCTGGCAGCAACCCAGAGCTCTGGGGAGTGTAAAACGTTAGACCCATTTTACAGATGAGGTGAAACAGGGTCAGACAGAGAATGAGGATTTGAACCCAGGTCATCGCCCTGCCTCTGCCGAATCATGCTTCAGTTCTTAGGGTGGGGAGTTTGGGCAAATGTGGGCAAGAAGACCACATTTGACTTGAGTGGGAAGAGAAGGATGGAGATAGGACAGTGGGGCTTTGAAGGCCCATGTGAGTGCTAGATCTGGAGGAGACGTGAGGTTAACACAGGGCTGCAAAGGAATGTGCTCTCTGGCTCCAAACCCTCATCTATGGCCCGGGTGACTGCAGGCTGCCATGCAGAGATGGCCACGGCCTGTGCTGGCAGCCACGGGCCATTCCACCCACAGGTACGTTAGCAGGAGGAGACGGAATAGAAACACCCCTCCTCCGTCAGGCAGCTGGTTACCTGGTTACGTCCTTCTGAGCCCCGAGAGTTGGCGCACAGCAGCCTCAGCTCTGGAGCGAGGGGCTGCAGCAGAAACGTGAGGCCAGGGGCAGGACAGCTGGGGCTTTCAGTCTCACTGGGCAGTCTGGTAGCTCTCGGGACTTCACCCAGCCCAGGGAGAGCAGAGCAGGAGATGCCACCCTGTGTGCTCACTGCAGAAAGAGTCCCTTGGAAGAAACGCTCCCTCCCAAGCAAAGCTGGCAGTGTTAGGAGGGGCCTGGCTCAGCCACTAGTTAGCTGTGTGGCCCACACAAGGTGCTTCAGAATTCTGTGCGCCTCAGTTTCCTCATTAACAAAATAAACATGCCAGATGAGTGAATCAACTGCTGTGCATTTAAAAGTTTTTCTTTTCAGTTTCCAATGAATCAAAATCCACCTTCTCTCCCTCCTTCTTCCCCCTCTTCTCCAATTGAAGAAAGAAAAAAAGCCCTTTAATAAATTCGTGTGCTCAAGCAAAACATTACATTATGGGCTATGTCGTATACATATACATATACACATGCATATATGTGCATGCATATATATGTATCACATACACAAACACACACGCATGCATGCATATGTGCCTCACATACATACCTATACATACAGTACACATATCTCATATACACACATCCATATGCGTGTATGCATGCACATATCTCATATACATACACACATGCATACATGTCTCACACACATCTATACATGCACGTGCACACGTCACCTATCTCTATACATGCATGCACATATGCTTCATATGCATATATGTGCATGCATATATTCTCATACGTGTACATGCGCACTGTGTGACTCAATCTGCAGACTCTGCAGAGCTCCCACCCGTCTGCCCCAGAATTTGAGGAGCATTCAACAATTTTCCCTCAGGGAGCTTCCCGTCTACTCAGCAGATACAACGTATACACAGCGAAGTAAATAAAGGCTAGACACAAAGTAAAGAGATCCCCGGTGATGGGGAGAGGGTGCGAATCACTTGGGGGCATCTGAAAAGTCTCTTGAAGGTGGCCCTGGAGCCTGGAAAGGAGCCGGGGGGCTCCAGGAGGTGGGGGTGAGGGACAGCATTCGGCGTGCCAAGGTCTCCCAGAGGCTGGGAGACCAATTGACTCTAGAGAGAGTTCAGGTGAAAAGAGAGGAGGGGTGAGGCTGGACCAGTGATGGTGCAAGGGGACCGAAGGGGACAGAGAGGAGACACGGTGGGGCTGGAAAAGATGAGGGAGCAACTGAAGGGATATGGGGGTTGGGGTGGAGAATACAGGATAAGAGTGAGGTTCCCTCGTAGCCGACAAACCTGGAGGACTGGCAGAAGAGTGGCATCCTCCACAGAAGCCAGAGCGGTGGCGCTGGAGATGAAGAATGAATTCTGCTTGGGAAACGCGGGTTTGAGATGCCCACGAAGCAGACGGGGGTGTCCAGTCGGCATGGAGCCGTGGATTCGGGAATCGTCTGCGTAGAGAAGCTACCTGAATCCCTAGGAGCTAAGAGTTCAAGTCAATGTGAAGAGAGGGGAGGGTCCAGGCTCCCCCACGAGGGTCACGGAGAGGGAGCCAGCAAAGGAGGATGAGGAGGAGCAAGGAGAGTGGCAGGAGAGCAGGACAGGGAGCTGGGGGTCAGTTACTGCTCATTCAGCAATGAATGGATCGTTCATTGATCTGATCGGGAAGAGAGCTTTCAGTTTGGCTCCAGGACACAGGCGACAAGGAATGAGAAGAAAGAGGGAGATGTGAAATAGGAGAGCTTTCCCAAGAGGTCGGCTGTGAAAGGAGGGAAAGGTATAGGACTGTGACTTGAGGGCATGGTGGGATTAAGGGTGGGCTTTCTAAAGGCCGCTGGGGATCTGAGGTTTGTGGCTAAGAGGAACCGAGTCAGTGGATAAACATAGCTGGACCATTAGGGCTTCCCAGGGTCAAGCTTCTGTAGGAGACAAGTGGCTGAGATCAAGGACAGGAGGAGAGGGGATTGGGGTTGACCGAAGAGCACAAGGGCTGCCTTTTCCTAACCCAAGGTCAAAGAAAGAGCAGAAGATGTAGGACAGCGTGAAGAATGGGAAGGTCCTCTGCTGAGGATGTGTGAGAAGTGGATGGGAGCAGCCAGCGGAGGAAGAGTGATAGAGTGAGTCAGGGCCGAGGAAAGACTGACCACTAGGTCAGATTCTCCCTTGAGCTCTAAATCTCAGGAGTCTATAAATAAATGTTTTCAAAGCAAGGGCCACCCCTCCCTAAGTCACCCCCTGACCCCCTCTTTGGAGCCTGGCCTCTACTCGCCGAGGGTGGAGCTGGAGACAGGCTGGCGCCTGAAGGGGCTTGGGCCTGCGTGCCCCCAGCTGGGGAGGGAAAGCTTCATCCAGGCTTCCTCTGGGTCCAGGCAACGTTGATGATTAGAATAGCAGAGGAGCTCCTATCCCCCACTTGTTCAGCCAGGCCAGCTGGGGGTGGGTGGGAAGCCATCTGGCTCATTAAGTGGAGGCGGCAGGAGCCCGAGGAGGATAAGAATAATCCCTCCTGTTGGGGTGACACTCCATAGTTTGCTGGGCTCTTAGGCACACATTAGCTCATTTGAAAACTTTCCCCAGAATTCTGGGGCTTGGATGGGGCCCTAGTGAAAGCTGACCAGTCCCACCCAGGGAAGGAAAGGATGCGGGGAATGCCATCACAGCCCGATCTGGAAGACTGCGACCTCAGAGGGCCTCTGGTCCATCCTGGGGCTGGAACAAGATTGGACTACGGGATGACCAGGTTCAAGATCCTGCGCCATACTTGAGGACCTCCAGTGACAAGGAGCTCACTACCTCACAAAGCAGCCCAGTGCTAACCTTTTTTTGTTTGTTTGTTAAAAAAATACTGTATCTCTCCATCTTAGCAGCCCGAGCTGATAAGGGACACCTCTAGGGCCTGATCCCACTCTTCTTCTTCTTTTTTTTTTTTTTTAGGCAGTTGGAGTTAAGTGCTTTGCCCAGGGTCACACAGCTAGTGTCAAGTGTTTGGTCAGAGGCCGGGCCGGTGAGCCATCTCATCTTTGATCGGCTCTTTTACCGACCTGGGCCGGGTTTAGGTCCTCCTTAGGCCCTCCTCCACCCCAACCCTGCCCCATGCAGGGGCTCATCAAATCAATGCCAAATCTGATGTGGATACCCAATGGCCACAGCGCCCTGCAGCTCAGAACCCCTGAGCTTAAGAGATCTGTCAGGTGGCAGGGTTCCAGGAGTACACCACCCACAACCCCACTGCCCCTTTTCGAGAACGTAGAAATCTGCATCGGTTGGACTGCATCCCGAGAGGGGCAGCTTTCTGAATGGGGAGTGACGGTTCTCATTCAGCTCTGGGAACCTTGGTTTAAGAAGGACGTTCACCAGCTGGAGGAGGGCAGTCAGGCTGCTGGAGGGCCGGGAGTCCATGGGTCGTGAGGAACACCTAAAGTCCCTGAGGCTGACTGGGCTGGTGAAGTAGCCTCCCGGGGCAGATGAGAGCTGAGGGCCTCTCACCTGGAGGGAAACAGCTCAGTTCTCTTTGGCCCCCGAGGGCAGAATCAGGATCGGTCAATGTGGGGGAGATGCCCAGAAGCCAGCTTAGGCTTGGTGTCTCTCTTCCGATAGATAGAACTGCCCTGGGGTGCCGGGGCCTGAATGGAGAAGTCCGGTCTGCTTCCAGCAAAGGCTTCTGGACACGCCTTGTCAGGATGGCCGAGGTCCCTTGGGATCCTCTGCAGGCCAGGGAAGGCCTTTCTCTGCCCCTCCCTCTCAGGAGGTTGGACCCAAGGCCAATGAGCTTCCTGAGCTCACTGGTGCAAGCAGCTGAAGCCTGTCAGGGCTGATGGGAGCAGGGGCGGCGTTTGAACTTGAGCTGGACCTAACAAGGGACTTGGCCAAGGTCACACCTGTTGGGAGTAAGGCACGGAGCTAGGTCCCCACGTAGCACCCCAAAACCAGTTCTCTTTTCACTCTAGCACCCCACCTCTCAGATGCCAGGGTGGAAGGAGGAGAGGACAGGAATGCCCTGGCTCTTCTCACTAGCCCGTGAGGGGTCTGGCCAACGTGTCCTGCTCTAGGATTCAGTTGAAGGAAATGCAGGCAGGGAGGACAGCAGGGCAGCTAGGGAAGAGCCGGGGATGTAGCCTAGAACCCCTCCCTTCAGCCGGTTAATCAGCCATCTTTCAGTCAACCATCTATTATGTGTGAGGCCCATGCACGGTGCCGGGGCTAAAAGATGAAAATGAAACAACCCTTGACCTCAAGAAGCTTCCACCCTGACCTTCTGTCCCAGGGTTGCCCCCTCCCCATTCCAGGCCTCAAAGGCCATGCCAGAGCCCAGGACAGCCCTCTTCCAGCCGCAGGAGGAGAGCCCCAAAGGCATGCTCCATGAGGGCAGAGGCTACATTACTTCTTTTTTTTCCCTACTCTTTTCATGAACTCTTTTTTTTTTTTATTAAATTATTTTGATTTATCAACAATCATTTCCAGAGGCAGCTAGGTGGTGCAGTGGATAGAACACTGGCCCTGAAGTCAGGAGGACCTGAGTTCAAATTCAACCTCAGACACATGACACTTACTAGCTGTGTGACCCTGGGCAAGTCACTTAACCCCAATTGCCTCACCAAAAAACAAAAAACAAACAAACAAAAAACAATCATTTCCATAAGCATTTGAGTTTTAAATTTTCTCCCCCTCCCTTCTGACCTGCCTCCCCAAGACAGCCCGCAGTCTGATATAGGCTCTCCAGATACATTCCTATTAAACGTTTTTTCACATTAGTCATGTTGTAAGGAAGAATTAGAACCAATAGGAGGAACCAAAAGAAAGAAGAAACAAAACAAAACAAAGGAAAAAGAAGAGCAAATAGCATGCTTTGATCTACAGTTCTTTCTCTGGATGTGGATAGCATTTTCCATCATGAGGCTTTGGAAATGTCTTAGATCCTTGCATTGCTGAGAAGGGTTAAGTTTATTAATATTAGTCATCGCACAGTGTGGCTGTTACAGTGTACAACGTTCTCCTGGTTCTGCTCCCTTCACTCAGCATCAGACCATACAAGTCTTTCCAGGTTTTTCTGAAGTCAGCCTGTTCATCTTTTCTTATAGCACAATAGTATTCCATTACATTCATATACCACGACTTGTTCAGCCATTACCTAATGGATAGGCATCCCCCCCAGTTTCCAATTCTTTGCCATCACAGAAAGAGCTGCTATAGATATTTTTGTACATGTGGGTCCTTTTCCCATTCCTATGATCTCTTGGGGATACAGCCCTAGAAGTGCTGTTGCTGGTCAAAGGCTATGCACATTTTCATAGCCCTTTGGGCATAGTTCCAAATTGCTCTCCAAAATGGTTGGATCAGTTCACAACTCCACCAGCAATGCATTAGTGTTCCAATTTTCCCACGTCTTCTCCAGCATTTATCATTTTCCTGTTTTGTCATGTTGGCCGTTCTGATAGGTGTGCTGTGGTACTTCAGAGCTGTTTTGATTGGCATTTCTCTAATCAATAGTGATTCAGAGAATTTTGGCTTGAATTTCTTCTTCTGAGAACTGCCAGTTCATATCCTTGGAACATTTTATGTCATTTCTCACTTTTGCTTTTCCAGCACCCTGAACTGGGCCCCACACAGAGAAGAGACCTAATAATGGGAAGAGGGAGGAGTGCCCAATGTCAGGGTACACTGAGGGCAGGTTTAGGTCGGAGGAGAGGAAATAGGACACACCAGGGGCACCACTGGGAAGCCCGGGACATGGCAAACTCACCTCACCAAGCTGCCGGTGCTGAGAGGGCTTATGTCACAGTGCCAGAAATTCCACCATTGATGCTTCCTTTTCTCCGTGGGTTCAAGATTGCTTTCTCCAGGACCCAACTTTAAAGTGTAAACAAGCCTGTGATGAGAGAGCTCACGAAGTGCCCTGCACCTCAGTGCAGAACCACAGACTCTCAGAATCTCAGAACTGGAAGGAAACTCAGCAACTATCGACTAACAACTGTTATTGCTGGCTAGTGTTCATGGAAGGCTTTCTGGTTTGCAAAGCACATCACGTGTTTTCTGATTTGATCCTCACAAGGACCCTGGGAGGTAAGTGCTGTTATTATCCCCATTTTCTAGATGAGGAAACTGAGGCTCAGTTAAGTGACTTGCCCAGGGACACATAGCTAGTAAGTGTCTGAGGTAGGATTTGAACCCGGGTCTTCCTGACTCCAAGTCCACCTAGTAGTGATCTAACCCAACGGGTAAATTTTGGCCCGTGTGTAATGAGTCCAGAAAGACAGGCTGGTTAGGAAGGCCTTTAAGGGTCAAACCAAAGCCTTGGTAATTGATTCTAGAGGCAATGGGGAGCCGCGGGTACTTGTTTTTTGTTCGTTTTTAGGCAATTGGGGTTCAGTGACTTGCCCAAGGTCACACAGCCAGTAAGCACCAAGCGTTTGGTCCGAGGCCGATTTTAAACTCAGGTCCTCCTGACTTCAGGCCGGTGCTCTACCCACTGTGCCGCCTAGTTTCCTAGTCTCCCCTCCCTCCTCCTCTCCCCTCGGGTACTTAGGCAGGGAAGTGGTGTGGTTACAGCTGTGCTTTGGGGGCTCTTAGTTTAGCCTCAGGCGGAGGTGGAGGGACCAGCCTGTGTAACAGCCCAGAGGGGTGCTGAGCTCAGGGGAGAGCAGTTTAGCTCTGACATAGAAAGGGAGTGACCCGAGATATCTGAAAAGGCGGCTGGGAACCTGACCATGGAGGGCCTGAAATGCCTCGCTGATGACTTTGTGTTTGACCTCAGGGGCCACAGGGAGCCCTGGAAGACTTGTGAGTGGAAGAGCTAAGTGGGGCTGTCTCCAGGCATTCCGATGCCCAGTTCTGCCCCAGTTGGGGGAAAGAGATCTTTTTTTTTCTTTTAAAAGGTGGTGGGAAAGAATTTGAGTAATTCAGTTCTGAGGAAAAGCTTGTAAGGCAGGGAATAGAAATACAGAGGGTGTTGTAGAAACAGGAAAACCCGACTTGGATAGAATACCTTGATGTTGGCACAGGGCTCGAAGGATATTATCTCAGTTAACCTGCACAATGACCCAGGCGGCAGCTCTCCCTGTTTCTGTTTCATAGATGGGGAAAGTGAGGCAAAAAGAGGGTAAGTGAATCGCCCATGAGGCCCACAAGAACAGTAGGTGACGGAGATGGCCACTTGAATCCAGGCCTCCCTCCATGACTGGTCATCTCCAGGGCATCCTGTAGATACGTGGGAGAGACACAGGACCCAGGCCTTGCAGCACACGTATGTTCTGGTCCACATGGATTTTTGAGAGCTGGTCTTGATGGCTCAGAGTTGATATTACGTGATGTCAAAAAGCCTTGTAATTGCATGAGAGCTGGAAGAATCGGCGACTAAGGAGCAGTAAGCTGGAAGTGAGCGTACGTGGCCAAGGTGGGACCTGCCTGTCTCCTACCTCCTTCTCTCCCTCCCTTCTTCTCTTCTTTCCCACCATCCCCACGCACTGCAACTCACAGGGTGGGCAAAGCCACCAGGAAGCCTGAGGAGAGAGAGGAGGAGGCAGATGCCAGTGGGAGGGTCAAACCCATACCCTGACTCCCATCTCCCCTCAGACCCTGATGGAGACAGCCCAGGAGCCTGACCCCGAGCCTCGGGAACACCAGCACATCCAGCCCGGCCCTGGGCTGCTCAGCAGGGGCCGTGGCCACGGCTCCTGAAGACCCAGGAAAGAATGTCCTGGCCGCCACGTCCTTGGCCACGACAGGCGGTCGAACATCGGAAACTGATGTGATTTTATCAGTGGAAATGACCTAAAAGAAGCTGGACAACCTGCTCTGCTGCTGCTCCCTAAGGACCCTGGGACCTTTCCAGGTGACTTGTGGCTGAAACCTTCCCCCAGTAGAATGTAAGCTCTTCATTTTTCTCCCAATTGCTTAAAAAAAATAATTCCTCAGGGCAGCTAGGTGGTCCAGTGGATAGAGCACCGGCCCTGGATTCATGAGTACCTGAGTTCAAATCCGGCCTCAGACACATAACACTTACTAGCTGCGTGACCCTGGGCAAGTCACTTAACCCCATTGCCTAGCCAAAAAAAAAAATTCCTCCTCATTTTGGGTGACCAATGTCGCCGTATTCTGTAACTGGTTTTATTATTTCATCATGAGTTAATATGTTAGAATACTCTATACATTTATAAGAACTAATAAACACAGAATTTGTTACCTTGGTATAGAAAAAAAGAAGAATGTAAGCTCTCAGAGGGCAGGCACTGTCTGAATTTTCTATCTGTACTTGGTTGAGCAAAGCCATCTCCCTCCCAATGGGAGAACGCCTTCACTCTGTGTTATTGGCATTCGTTGTCCCACGCACACTTTATTTGATCTCTGGTTTGCAGCCCATTTGGACAGATGGGTTTTCTCTGCTATTTGCCATGTGTATTTCTCGTAGAGCTAGCGTTTGGTAGGAAGGAAGTGAAACCTTGGACACAGAGCTTAGTGGCGCCCCCCCCCCCCATAATGACAAAGTGATCAGAAGTGAGATTAGAGCCAGTCATATCCCCTGGGCTAAGGGTACTTAAGGGATCAGAGAGGTCTCATTCTAGCCCAGGACCCTCTCTGAGGACAGCAGAGTGGCAGCCTCCAGCCCCAGCCTCCTGGCAGGAGTGAAAGTCTCCCTTGGAGAAGGGTGGGAGCAGAGGAGGCTAGATCTGAACCCCTAGCACAGGTAACCTGTCCACACTTGGGGTCTTCCCTACCCAAGATTAGAGAGTAATGGCAGATAATTCTGTTATCTGTGAATTGAGCGTGTCAGCGGGGAAGAGCCCAAGCCCCGTTCCTGCCCTAACCTCTCATCTAGCCACTTGCTTTGGGTCAGCCCCTTCCTCTGCCCACTTCTCCCCCAGATCTGTCAGCATCTGCCACTTGCTGCCCTTTTCCTCCCGAGGGCAGAATGGATGATTTCCGTTTTCACAACCCAAGCTCTGTGCAGGAACCCGGGTCCTCCCTACCCCCACACCCGTGGTTGCTGACTTCCTGAATTGTTGAGACAGAGGCCGCTCAACCTTGTGTCCAAAGCAGAGCTCATTTTTTTCTCCCCACACCCTTCATCCCTAACATCATTGGCTCAAGCCCCCACCGCCTGTACTCCTTCATTTTGCTTAAAGACAGAGCTGGACCCAGCATACAAACACTTTGGGGACACAGCTGTCCATCAGAGACAGGGCTGGGACAGGCTCAGGTTGGGTGAGGTCACTTTCCAGGGAGGAAGGTGATATCCTGAGTGGAGGGAAGCAAATTTAGCTCAGTTCTTACCTAGGTCTGGTGCCACCAAGTCCATGTCCAGATTAGGAATGACTGCTGAATGAGCATCTCAACTTCCAATCGAGGGGAAGCCCAGAGTTCTCCCCAAATCAATCACTTCTCATTACCCTCAAGGTATTGACACTGCTAGCTATGGCATGATGGGGAGTGCTCTGAGCCTTTTCAGCTCCCAAAGTCTCGGCTCCACTGGGCTCTGCCCCTTCACCAGCTCCTGAGCCCCCCACCCCAGGAGCTCTGAGGAGGAGACAGCTGAAGTTGACTGGCCACATCCAGTCAAAGAGCTGCCTCTCCAACACTTGGGGACTGAGTTGCAGCATTCCGGGGTGTTCTCCCAGAAGCAGCTGCTTGTCCCCCGTGTGGAGATGCTACCTAAGGCATTCCACACACGTGCCATATGCCCATTACACCATCTTTCAAACGTTATGCCTTATTCCCCTGCACCCACATTCTGCGTTCCAGCCCCGTTGGCCTCCCTGCCATCTGTCCCACATGATGCTCCATTTCTCATCTCCATATCTTTGCACTGGCTGTCCCTGACACCTGGAATGCTCACTCCTCACCCCAACCTCTTGGAATCCCTGGCTCTGTTGAACATTCATCTCCAGCACCACCTTCTCCATAAGGCTCTATGCTTTTCCATCCGAGACATCCTTGTGTCTGCTCTGCGTATGTCCCGTGTTTACATGTATGTATACTGTATACAGGCTGTCTCTCCCATTAGGACACGAGCCCCTTGAGTCCAGGGTGGTCCCCCTTTTATTTACATTTTGGAGGCAGAGTTACTGCAGGGCCGGGGCACTGTCCACTGTGCCCACCTAGCTGCCCCTTCCCCTTTATGTTTGTATCCTCAGAACTCAGCATAGTGCCTGGCCCCCAGTAAGGCCCTGTTTGTTGATTGACTGAGTGATTGATTCCTGAATCCTCCTGGGAGGTGGGGATACTGTTGAGTGACCCTTATTCACCACTGGGAACCAGGGTCAGGGGAAGGCAGGCTTAGGTCCTGGGATTTTGCTGGGGATAGAACTGGAAAAGAGCCCTTTCCTCCCCCTCCTCTCCCCCTCCTGGCTTCCTTCAAGTCTGAGAGAATAACCCATCTTCTTTGGGAAGTCTTTCCTGATTCCCCTTGATGTGAGGGTCTTCCCTCCCTCTGGTCATTATCTCCAATTCATCCTGGACACAAGTATGTTTGTCCTTAGTTGTTTCTGGCCTTAGAACAGGGAATGTCAGAGGTGGGAAGGGTCTCAGAAGAGGGAATGTCAGAGCTGGAAGGGGCCTGAGAACTTGGGATGTCAGAGCTGGGAGGGGCCTGAGAACATGGGATGTCAGAGCTGGGAGGGGTCTCAGAAGAGGGACTGTCAGGGTAGGAGGGGCCTTAGAACCCAAACAACTAAACCATGGACCAAAAATCGAGCCTGCCTTAATTAGATTTGGGGGTGGGGGAAGAAGGGAATAAGCATTTCTATAGCACCTGCTACGGGCCAGACACTGTTAAGCTTTTTTTTTTTTTTTACAGTTATTAGCTCATTTGGGCTTCACAACAACCCTGTAAAGTAGATGCTGTTCTTATTTTACAGATGAGGAAACTGAGGCAAACAGAGGCTGAGTGACTTGCCCAGAGTCCCAGAAACATTCGGAGTCTGAAGCTGGATTTGAACTCGGGTCTTCCTGACGTCAGGCCTGACTCCCCGCGCCACGTCTCAGTCTCATCTGGCCATTTTTGGCCTCAGAAACCCAGATTCAGATTCCGCGACCGTGGGCAGGTTACCTTAGCCCTCTGCCTCAGTTTCTCCACGGCGACACTATTCTCAGCTGAGCCTCCGGTCAGAGTTAGGAACACTGCAAACTTTAAAGAGCCCACGAGATAATGACTGTATCAACACAAACGTATGAGGAGGCCTGTCACCATGCTGGAAACTCGCTGACATCTCTTAGAAGCCTGCTTAGTGCCGGGGCACAGGGCAGGCAGACCGAGTCGACAGTCCCTGCCCTTCGTGAGCTGACGTTCCAGGGCTAGGCTGAGAAGCAGCAGCAGCTTCAGACTGCAAAGAGGCGCTCCTAGGCTCAGCGCCCAGAGAGGAACGGGCCGCCCGGAGGGGTCTGCAGGTACAAGCCCGGTGCCGGGATCTCCGTCCTGTGCGGCTTGGGGACTCTGAGCTGCCTTCCAACTCTCCGATTCCAGGATTCCCCTCACTTTACAGGTGAGGAAACTGAGGCTCGCAGCAGAGCTAGGACCCTTTGACTCCCGAGCCAGCCCCTTCCCCACGTGACCTGTCCCCTCTCATCCCAGTTGGGAAGTGCCCTGCATTTGTTCCACAAACACGGAGGATGCAGCTTGTCGAGAGCAGAGCCCTGAGCTGGGGCGTGTAAGGGGTTATGCAAAGCGCCGTTTCGGGTCCCTGTGGCCAGCTTGGCTCTAGGAGCACCTGCGACCGCAAGCGGCCGCGGTGAAGGCCCTCCTTCCCAGCTGGGAGGAATCTTGGAGGGCTTCCTGGAGAAAGAGGCGCTCGCTCTGGGCTTTAAAGACAAGCAGGCTCTCAGCAGGACAAGAAAGGCGGGGAGGACTCCACCGTGAGCCCCTCGACAGCGACGTCCAGATGGGCTTTGCCTCTGCGTCCCCCCAGTCGCGGTTGATGAATGGATGACCAAGGCAAGTCCGGGTGGATCTGCTGCCCTCTGGTGGTTGCGTGGGGGCAGGGCGAGGGGCTGGAAGTGCAGTCCTGGGAGGCATCCCCACCCCAGACCGCGGCGAGCCATTCCCCTCCCTCCTGGTCTCTGGCGCCCTCGAGTGGCTGCCTGAGGGAGGAGCACCTTCCCATGCTGAGATTCTGGACTAGGAAGGCACCCGAGAGCGTCTAGTGGCACCCCGCCCGGCGTGTTAGAGCCTGCTCAGCATTGGACGCACCGTCTCCCAGCACAGTGGAGAAAGGGCTGGCTTAAGAGCGAAGCACCTGCGTGACCTTGGCCGCGTCTCCTGCCCTCTCTCAACTCCGCTCCTCGCGTGTCAGACTTGAGGATCTGGACCTCCCAGCTCTCAGTCTGTGATTCCATGTCTCCTCACTGGACAGGTGGAGAAACTGAGGCCTAGAGAGGGGAATGGACTAGCCCCAGTTGTGAGAACCCCCTGCATCCTTAATTAATTAATCACTCAACCAACAAGGCACTTATTAAGCACCTACTGTGTGCCAGGCATTTCACAATTATTATCTCACTGCATCCTCACCAGTCCTGGCATGGACGTGTTATCATTATTCCCATTTTTTGTTGGGCTGTTTCGGGCTTGCTGAGGTCTGAGACGCCTGCGGGACACCCAGTTTGAGATGTCTCCAAGGCGTTCGGAAATGTGAAAATGGAAGGCAAGAAAGGTCAGGGCTGAGTAAGGAGATTCACAGAGATGATCACTGGAGCCACGGGAGGTGATGAGATCACCAAGGGAGCGGGCATAGAGAGGACAGAGAAGAGGGCCCAGGACATGCCTTCGGGGGACGCCTCTGGCTAGTAGGCATGACAAGGATGACATTCAGCAAAGGATTCTGAGGAGTGGTCAGAGAGGGAGGAGGAGAACGGGGGGGGGAGACAGAGACAGACAGACAGACAGAGGGGGGGGGACCAGACAAAGATAGAGACAGAAAGAGATGGACAGACAGAGAGACAGACAGAGAGATGGAGGGGAACAGACAAAGAGACAGAAAGAGACGGACAGACAGAGAGAGACAGACAGACAGAGAGAGGGGGGGAACAGACAAAGATAGAGACAGAAAGAGATGGACAGACAGAGAGACAGACAGAGAGATGGAGGGGAACAGACAAAGAGACAGAAAGAGACGGACAGAGAGAGACAGACAGACAGAGAGATGGGGGAACAGACAAAGATAGAGACAGAAAGAGACAGACAGAGAGAGATGGAGACAGAGAGAGACAGACAGAGAGATGGGGGAACAGACAAAGATAGAGACAGAAAGAGACAGACAGACAGAGAGAGACGGAGACAGACAGAAAGATGGGGGGAACAGACAAAGATAGAGACAGAAAGAGACAGACAGAGAGAGACGGAGACAGACAGAAAGATGGGGGGGAACAGACAAAGATAGAGACAGAAAGAGACAGACAGAGAGAGATGGAGACAGACAGAGAGAGAGAGACAGACAGAGAGATGGGGGGAACAGACAAAGATAGAGACAGAAAGAGACAGACAGAGAGAGATGGAGACAGACAGAGAGAGACAGACAGACAGAGAGATGGGGGGAACAGACAAAGATAGAGACAGAAAGAGACAGACAGACAGAGAGAGACGGAGACAGACAGAAAGATGGGGGAACAGACAAAGATAGAGACAGAAAGAGACAGACAGAGAGAGACGGAGACAGACAGAAAGATGGGGGGAACAGACAAAGATAGAGACAGAAAGAGACAGACAGAGAGAGACGGAGACAGACAGAAAGATGGGGGGAACAGACAAAGATAGAGACAGAAAGAGACAGACAGAGAGAGACGGAGACAGACAGAAAGATGGGGGGAACAGACAAAGATAGAGACAGAAAGAGACAGACAGAGAGAGACGGAGACAGACAGACAGACAGAGACAGAGACAGAGAGAGATGGGGGGGGCACAGACAAAGACAGAGACAGAGACAGACACACACACACACACATAGGGAGAGACAGAGAAGTGTCCTAAAACCTAGAGAGAGGAGAGCGTCTCAGAAGGCGGTAGAATCTGACGGCATCAAAGTCTGCCGAGGGCTTCGGAAAGACAGGGACAGAGAAGAGGCCAGTGGCTGGGCTGATTAAGAGAGCGTGGGTGACTTTGGGGCAGGGCTGCAGTTCCACTGGAATGGTCAAGTCAGAAGCGATTGGGAGCGGTTAAGAAGAGAGTGAGGGGAGAGAACGTGGAGGCTCCCAGCCTTCTCAAGGAATTTAGCCAGAAAAGGGAGGAGAGACAGAGGGTGACAAGCTTGTGAGGAGGCTTGGATCAGGGAGGATTTGGAAGGCTGGGGGAGATACGGGTGTGTTTGTTGGCAGCAGCAGAGAAGCAACAGGAAGAGCCTGAAGATAAGTCGGAGTCGGCTGGGAAGCTGGGCCTTCTCCGGACTCCCCAGCACCTGGTGGGCTCCACTTTGGGGGATGCCTCCATGGGCCCAGGTCTGGCTCTTCCAAGCCCACAGGAAGAGAGAGTGGTCATTTCATAAAAGTCTCTTGGATGGAATGGAATCGGAGCCAGGGAGCCAGGGAGAGGTGTGCTGGATCTGGGGACTTTCCTGGTGAGGTTTCCTGTGAGATCCAGGCATCCACACTCCATAGTGGCCTCCCACAGCCTTCCAGGGGGCTGGGCAGGGGAGGGCTTCATATTTTACCAAGTGATTTCCTCACAACAGCCCTGTAAGAGTACAGGTGCTACTGTCTCCATTTTCCAGATGAGGAAACTGAGGCTCAGAGTGTCTCACCCACAGTCACACGGCTCGGAAGCGTTGGCTTCACATCAGACACTCAACATAGGAGGAAGAGTGACTCAGGGCCGACTGATGCCAACGAGGACCCGGGCACGGTGGAGGGAATGCTAGGGGAGGAGTGTTTGCTGAGCTAAGGTGGCACAGGGAGGCTCGGGAAGCGGCCATGCCAGCCCCTCCTCCTGGCCCTGGTCAGGGGGCATTTGAGGAGAAGCAGCCGTCTCCACAGGGCCCAGGAAGAAGCATCGAGGTTTCTCTGAGCCCCACAATGGAGTGGGGGGCATATCTTCATCAAATGCCCACCACGCGCTGGGCATTGTGCTAAGCACTCTACAGGCCTTCTCTCCCCCAGAGGAGGAGAAGGAATGTGAGGGAAGGAACGCTTAGGAATGAACAGAAGATAAACTGGAAAGGAGGAAGACTTGAGGCCTGGGGCTGGTCAGGGCTAGGACTGGGCTGACTCTCACTGGTGACTTTCCAGGCATACCCACCGCTAGTCCCTGCTGGATCCCAAAATGGCCCATTTGCTTGGGGCGGATCTCCAGACCAGGCCGCTCTGGGGCCTGAGTCTGAGAACAGACTGAGTAAATGTGGGAAGGCAGGTCCAGCATCTGGAATGACCAGAGGGGAACCCAGGCCAACAACCCCACGAGAATGGAAGCGTGCCTCCCTGAGTCAGGGCCTGCGGCAAGCCCCAGGTGCCCCACACCTGGGCCTCTTCTGCTCATGGATGCTGAAGGCTGAGCGGGTGTGAGTGAGCCAATCTGGACTGCCAGAGGGGAACCCAGGCGAGTAAGATTGCTGGCCTGGGGAAAACACTAGCTGCATGAACCTCTCTTTGCCTCAGTTTCCCCATCTGTAAAACGGGGATAATAACAGCACCTACCTTCCAGGGCTGTTGTGAGGATCACAAGAAATAATCATGGTAAAGTGCTTATTCCCTCCAGTATTGAAGCCACACTGGCCTTGCTGTTTCTCAGCCATGGCCCTCCATCTCCAGGCTTAGCACTAGCCATTCGCCAGGCCTGGAATGCTTTCTTCCAGGAAGCTCTTTAGGGGCAGGGACTGGTGCCTTTTGTATCTAGGGCCTGGCACACAGTGGGCCCACAGAATAAATGCTTGTGAATCTGATGACCTCTTACTCCACCCTGGGGGCTGTGGTGACAGCGCTAGCCAGTAGTGAAGGCATAGCCAGTAGTGAAGGCAGTATTGTCGGGACCTAGAGGGAAGGAGAGGAGTCAAAAAAAATTCTGAGACTATAAGAGGAGCCCTGGAAATGATGAGGCTGGAAAGCCAGGGGAGGGGGAAGTAATTCCAAGAGGGAGAGAATGCACTAAGACTGGAGGGGCTCAGAAAAAGTCTTATGGAGGAGATGGTCCCCATGCTGAACTTGGAAAGAAGCTAGGACTTCTCCAAGGGAGAGAGGAGGAGGGAGGGCTGCTGGGCAGAGGGCCCGGGGTGGGAGACGGAAGCCAGAGCCCAGCATCATGCGTTACTTATTACTTGCCTTTCACATACTCAGTAATCCAACCAAAATGGCCTTCTGGCTCCTAGTGCACAATAGTCCATCTCACCTCTCCAGGCCTTTGCACTGGCTGTCCCCCACGCCTGGAAAGCCCTCCCTCCTCACCTCCAAATATCTTGCAAAAATTGCCTTCACAAAGAAAAGAAGAAAAGAAAAGAAAAAGTTGCATTTACCTGATGCTTCCATTTCTTGGCCCCCTGCTCAGTTCTCAATCTCTTACAACTGGGCTTTGACTTCAGAGACGCCAACTCTCCTTCCAAAGTTCAACTAGCATTTATTAAGCACTTACTGGGTTCCAAGCACCGGGTTAGGCACAAAGATAAAGGGAAGCCAGTCCCTTGGAACAGATCTGACTCCTTTGGTCTAATTCAACGTGACCCACGACGTCCAACCCACGAAAGCTAAACCAATAAGCATTTATTAAGTGCCTCCTATGTACCAGGAACTGTGCGTGGGTGCAGAGGCTGCAAAGCCAAGAGCCCAGAAGGAGGGCAGAACTCGGATTCTGCCAGGGATGGGGGCGGGGGAGCTCCACATAGATAAGCAGCTGAGAAGAAACACAAAGGAATCTCCGGGTAGGGGGCTAAGTGCTTAACAATTGAGAGGATATGGAAGTTCTTCATGCAGGAGGTGGCCCTTGAGCTAGGGTTTGAATGGAGCCAGGAGCTCCACGAGGTGAAGAGGAAGAACATTCCATGCGCAGGTGGGGGGGGCCGATCCAAAGGCACCCTGGTGGGAAACAGCCAGGAGGGCAGTTTGGAAAGTTGGAGCAGGAAGGTGAGGAGCTCGAGAATTAAGCTCCCAGTTTGTGTCCTGGAAACTCCGGATGGGAAAGTCGGTGCTCTGAGAGCTGAATTACTTTAGAAGCCACTTCCCTCTGCCTCCAGCAGCAGGGCAGGAGGTCCAGAGAATGACAGATAAGGGACAGAAGGAACTTCTGGGCCAGAATTCCCTTACAACCTATACTGGGCTCCCCTTGGAGCTGTCTGGGGGTGGCAGGGAGAGCCCTCTCCTCCCCATTCCCTTTTGCTGGCCAGCTC
Organism: Phascolarctos cinereus; assembly: GCF_003287225.1. Classification (NCBI taxonomy): domain Eukaryota; kingdom Metazoa; phylum Chordata; class Mammalia; order Diprotodontia; family Phascolarctidae; genus Phascolarctos; species Phascolarctos cinereus. Next base: position 255,654,350 of record NW_027556402.1, on the reverse strand, counting down.
TGACCCTAGGATGTCTTTTCTGACTCCCATTTCTGTAGTTCCTGGAGGTATAAGAGAGGGTTTCCTCATAAAAACAAAACAAAAAACTCTTGTGAAGTCTGCAGTGCAAATGTAATCACATCCTTATTTTACCTATAAGGAAACTGAGGCTCAGAAGTGATCAGCTCAAGGGAGCCCAAGTAGCCTCTAACCACAGGTCTCCTAACTCCAAATCCAGCACCTTCCACAACCCCACGCTAGCCCTAAATTCTCCTTGGACTTTTCCAGCCGCGATGCTTGAGATTTCTAGGTGAAAGAGTCCTGGGGAGGCCGGGAGGGAGACAAGGCAGTTATTGTCAGTAATGACCTGGGCAGAGGAAAGACTACATCTCCCAGGAGGCCCTGGGACGCTTGGCAGCCCCCAACGCCCCAAGGCCCCTTACCCAAGACCAGGACCAGGACCAGATTGGCCTGGGGTCGACAGAGTTCGTGGTCTCTCTGCTCGACGCCCCAGGTGGGGCCACAGGAGGGGGCAGGTTTGGTCTGGGGAACAGGGGAAGAGGCAGGGGGGCACACTCGCTCAACTTCCTGAACAGGACTTGGGTACCCCGTCCCACCCATTTTTCCACCTCCGCCTCCGGCCGGCGGCCCCTGATTGGCCGCCAGCTACCTGTCCGCCAGGGGCGGGGCTGGGGCAGCCCCAGCCCAGGTGAGGCTGCCCGCCCGCCCGCCAGCAGGGAGAGGAAGGTGACAGCCGGGGGAGGGGGAGGGGGGGGGTCTACACGCGGGGGGAGGGGGCCGCGGGTCATTGCCAGCCATGCAGCCGACCAGGCCCTAGCCCAGGAGCACCGGGGGCTGCCGGGGGGCCGGCTCCTCAGGCCCGCAACGCCTGCCCCCCTCCAGCCCAGCGCAGCGCAGCCCAGGTCAGGCCAGCGCAACCCCAGCGGAGCGCAACCCCAGCGGAGCGCAAACCCCAGCCCAGCGCAGCCCCAGCCCAGCGCAGCTCGGCGGAGCGCATCCCCAGCGGAGCGCATCCCCAGCGGAGCGCAGCCCCAGCAGAGCGTAGCTCCAGCCCAGCGCAGCCCAGCGGAGCGCACCATGGAGCGCAGACTGCAGGCCCTGGACAGGCTGGTGCGCGGGGAGCGCGGGGGCCCGGAGCCGGCCGGCTTCCTGGACGGGCTGCTGGACCTCCTGCTGGGGCTGCACCAGGAGCTCTCCAGCGCCCCCCTGCGCCGGGAGAGGAACGTGGCGCATTTCCTCAACTGGGGTGAGTGGGCTGGGGGTGGGCTGGGGTGGCCGACGCTCTCCCTATGCCCTGCTGGGGAGAGGCACTTGGCAAAGTACTGCCCGGCACTTGGAGGGGCTCTGAGGAGAGGGAGGGGCTAGCCAGCCATTCCAGGGAACATCCACGCGGGGCTAAACCGGCCCTTCCGCCCACCCGCTCCCCGAGGCTCACGCACACCTAGGGGGACGCGCCCCCGTTAAGACTCGGGCACATGCAGGGCTCCCACACTCAGCCGCCTTGTGCCCGGTCGGACGCATGCTCAGGCAAACACTGCCTCTTCAGCCTCTTTGTTACTGGCCGTGGGCCGGACTCTGGCCCTCTCTTTAGCTACCCACCTGCGCGGGGACCCCTTTGGTGGAGAGGACATCAATCATGCGGTGCTCCACCATCCCCCCTCTCAAGTCTCCCATAGGGACCCAGCCCCCTTTCAATGGACCGTGGCGGCTGAGTCACCTGGGAGTGGCTGGCCCAGGGTGACCCTGAACCCCAGGCGGAGGAACTCAGCTAGGGCTCCGGCTTCGGGGCCACAGTCCCCCAGCCCTCCACAGTGGTCCAAGTGGCCCAAGTCCCCAGCGGCAGAGCTTCCCGAGGGTGGGGCCTTGGTTGAGTGTTTGCCCAGAGCAGGGCCCTTGGCATTCCTGCTGACGAGCTGCCTGCTCAGACCTCCCCTCCCCAACCCAGATGTTCTGGGACATCGCCCCCTGCTATCATTACGGAGGCAGGCCCAGGAGCGAGTGGGGCCCCGATCTCTACCTATGCTGTCTCGGGCTCCCTCTATAACTCCTGCACGTGTGTTCCTATGCTTCCAGAGACTCCTTCCCCCGTGACTTTCCCCAGTGAGGTCCTCAGGCTGGACCCCTCCCACTCCTGCTCTATAGGCTTCTAGGTTCCCACTAGCTGTTTGTTCATGGGCAGAATCCTTCCCTTCTCTGGACCTTAGTTTGCCTAGCTGTAAAATGAGAGCATGGGACTCAGGTGGTGCCTAATAGATGCTTTTGGAATAGAATTTAAGCCAGATGAGGTTCCTTCCAGCTCTGCTGTTCTACAGTTCTGTCTCTTTCTGTGTGTGTGTGTGTGTGTGTGTGTGTGTGTGTATGTTTGTGTGTGGGGGTGACTCATTCCTCCTCTGCCCTAACTCGCTCTGCTCCCCAGGTTGCACTGGGGGAATCTCCCCATTCCAACAGGAGCCCAGAATTAGGGTTAGAGAATGAACGTCATCTGTCTAAGTGACTGCTCACACCTGAGCCCCCTCTGGGCACCCTAGGGCTGCTCCCTCCATCACCATATACATTTCTCTTCTTCCCTTTTCTCCCCTTCCCAGGCTAACGAGGCAATTAATTTCTGGAAGGAGGCTCCCATACCTCCCCCGCTGCAGGGTTTCTGTTTATTAAACCTGTGGAGCAGCTCTGGGCGGAAACCCACAAACCAGCCTGGTTGGTGGGGAGCTTACATCCTGAAAGGGGAAACTGAGGCAGAGAATGGCTCTGGGCTTCAAGACTCAGGAATGTAGCCTTTCATTTTCCCCTAGACCCTAATTTCCTCTCTGGCCTGTGGCCCACCTCTCCTTTCTCCCACTTAGGACCAATCCCTCAGTGTGCTGTAATTCCAGTGAGTTCAACTCAATAAGCATTTATTAAGCATCAGGGACTGTGCTAGTGTTTGGAGGCGCTAGAGAAAAACAAAGCAGTCTCTGCTCTCAAGGATCTCTCTTCCTATAGGCTTTGGGCAAGTCACTTGCCCTATCTGGGCCTCAGTTTCCCCTTCTGCCCCGAGGGGGTTAGACTAGATCAGGGGTTCTTAACCTGGGGTCGGGGAACTTAAAAAAATTTTTTTTGATAACTATTTCAATATAATTGGTTCATGTGTTTTATTTTATGCCTTTAAAAACATAATTCTGAGAAGGGGGTCTGTGAGCTTCCCCAGACTGTCCAAGGGGCCCAGGACACAAAAAGGGTTAAGAAACCCCTTCCTGCTCCAAATCCCATGAGCCTGTGATGTGCCCTCCCTGGAGCAAGGGTTGGGAGAGAAAAGCCAGCCTGGGGGCCACGGGGTAGGACACAGGGAAGGGGCTACCTAGATGGGGAGAACAGAGCTACAGTGAGAGGTGGAGGCTGGGGAGGTGTCTAAAGGCCGAGACAGAAATGGATTGGGGGGGGGGATGGGAGGACCAGGGAGGGGAGGAGGGAGGGCTAAGGAAGGGGAATGGGAGGGGGGATGGGAGGGCAGCTCTGTTTGTTCCTTACAGGCTCTGTTTACACTCTCAAGAAAAGGTTTCTTGCCCGGGCTTCCCCAGGGGAGCCAGCTTGGGGCAGGGCCCAACCCCTGCGTCATAGCCAGGAGGGACTGAGTCGTGAGCCCTGGGTTTAACCAGATTGTCCCATCACTTCAGGCTTCCCTCCTCAGCCCAGCTTCCCTTCTGCTTCCCACACTTTGCCCCCTCTTCTGGAAAGAGCCATTTGAAGCTTGACTTGCCGGTTACTTAGCCCTCTGGGACCTTGGGCAAATAACCTCACCTCTCTGGGCCTCAGTTTCTCCTGGTGTAAAATTGAGGGAGGGGCATAGATGGATGAGGCTCTGTAAGGTGCCTTTTAAGTCCCATGATCCTTTGCCAAGATCCCACTCCCCTCCAGCTCCCAGCTCCGGGCCAGTCCCCGCTCTATCTCCTTCAACCCTGTCTCCCACTTTGACGGCAGCCCCCCCAGCCCAGCCCAATTCCTCCTCCTACTCCTTCTGCACCGGCCCCCCCCCTCCCCCCCCCCGCTTTCCCTATGAGGAATGTCGTCAATCCGGTTCCCCAAGACAGGCCCAGGCCTGGCTCCTGCCAAGGGGAGCCTGAAGCTTGGAGCCTGGGCAGGGTGAGCTAGGGATAGGGGCTGTGCCCCCTCGGTCTCACTGGTGGACCTTCCCCTCTTTCCTTCTTTGGGGCTGGGGGACTACAACTCCCATCAGCCCCCACAGAGATGGCCATTCACTCTGGGGCAAGTAGAGTGTGGGTGCTGCCCTAGAGGGGCAGTAAGGGGTAAGTAGTAACCCTCTCGGTGGGTTTCTAGGTAGCTGTGGGTTAGAGGGAGGGGTCCTCCCTGAGCGTTTCCCCACTACCCCTGGCAACTAGCTACTCAACTTCCTACCTGCTGTCGGCCATGACTTGGGTAGACTACAACTCCCATCAGTCCCTGGGAGGAGACCCTGTCTTTCTCTAGCGAGCTAACTGACCTGGGCTCATGGGAATTGTAGTAGCCCCACCCACCTTAGGGAAGGCAAATTTGGAGGGGACAGTTCCTTATAGCCAGAATGGGTTCCTCACCTGGCCGGTGGGGAAGTCTGTCCAGGGACTTCTTCTCAGAGTCAGCATTTTAAAGGCATAAAATAAAAGACAGAAACCAATTAGATTGAAAAAGAATTTACAAATAAGTTCACAGACCCCAGGCTAAGACCCTTGTCTCATTGGCTCAGAAGGGTGGGGAGTCCTGGGATCTGGCTGCTTCACTGATTTTTTTTTCCTTTAAATTTTTTTTTTTAATTCTGAACTTAAGGGGCATCTAGGTGGCGCAGTGGATAGAGCACCCGCCCTGGATTCAGGAGGACCTGAGTTCAAATCCGGCCTCAGACACATAACACTTACTAGCTGTGTGACCCTGGGCAAGTCACTTAACCCCATTGCCTAGCCAAAAAAATAAAAAATAACAAAAATTCTGAACTTAACAAACTCCAAATAAAGTGGGCATTTCCATGTAAAACACAGAATGTGAAAGTGTGACTGTTAAATGCCACTTACTTTTCTTTTAAAATATATAAAATAAATTCAGCCTGTAGCTTTCAGAGCTGCCCTGCTTGTCTGTGAAGCTTTCTGGTCTGTGCATTCAAAAGAAAAGAAAAAGGTGCTCCAATGAACCTCCCTCCCTCCCTTCCTTCCTTTCTTCCTCTCTCCCTCCCTCCCTTCTTTCCTCCCTCTCTCCTTTCTTCTCTCTCCCCCTTCCTTCTTCTCTCCCTCCCTCCTTCCTTCCTTCCCTTCCTTCTTTCCTCCCTCTCTCTCTCCCTTCCTTCCTCTCCCCCTCCCTCCCTCCCTCTCTCCTTCCTTCCATCCCTCCCTCCTTCCTTCCTGGAGGTGGCAGAGGCAGCATCCTAAACCTGGCCCCCCAGTGCCTGTCTCCTTTCCAACTCCTTCCCTTTACAAAGGGGCAGCTGGAGGCCAGGGAGAGGCGACATGCCCGAGGTCTCCACGCAAGCTGACAGCAGAGCGGGGAGGCCCACCAGCCCCTACTTCTCCTCCTCTCTCCTCAGCTGAGTCTTTCTCTCCCCTCTCAGCTGCCCCCTTGGTGACACTGGTGAAAGAGCTGAGGCACCAGAGGGATGATTTTGAGATCCTCAAAGTGATTGGCCGGGGGGCCTTTGGGGAGGTGAGTTCCCAAGGGCTCGCGGTGGGCAGGGGACGGAGGGTCCACACCAGGGAAGGCAGCGTGACCTCGCTGTCCCCGCGGTCCCTGCAGGTCGCTGTGGTGAGACAAAAGAACACTGACCGGATCTTTGCCATGAAGATGCTGCATAAATGGGAGATGCTGAAGAGGGCCGAGGTCAGTCAGTCCATCCCTCTGCCTGCTAGAGCATAGAATGGCTGAGCGTGGAATGTCAGAGTTGTTAGGAACTTTGAGCTTAGCTGGTCTGGACTCCTTGTTTTACAGCTGAGGAAACTGAGTCAGAGAGGGCTAGCCAGAGACTTGGCCAAAGTATCAGAACCAGGAATAGGACCCATCAGTCAGGAGCTTTTGTGACTGGGGCTTGGGCCTTTCTGTCCGCCATGTGGCTGATGTCTTTCTTTCTCTCCTCCAGACCGCCTGCTTCCGGGAGGAGCGAGACGTCCTGGTGAAGGGAGATGGCCGCTGGGTGACGACGCTCCATTGTGCTTTCCAGGATGATGACTATCTGGTGGGCTTGGCAGCGAGGGGCTGGCCGGGGGCCTTTGTGGCTGAGGGTCAGGGCAGGGCTGAGGCACGGCAGATTGTCCAGGAGGCCAGTTGACTAGGCCATAGCCACTCCTAACCCCGAGTCTGGGCCCCCCTCTGGACCTTGGCATGGGCCCTGAGAGGGTCAGCACTGAGGGTGCTGGGATTTGCAAGGGAAATTTGGTGCCTTTGGGAGCAGGGGTGCTAGGGCCCTAGCTTTTGAAATTCCCCTGGGCAGCTTGAGGGCCTTGAGGCTGGGTTCTGGGTTAGCGCTAGCCCGTGATGCTTTGAGCTGCAGAGCTCCCTGGAGGGCCGGGGGTTGGGATGTGGTGGACCGAGTTGATGGGGTCACCCATTGGTGACATGACCCCAGGGTCAAGTGCAATATTAAGTATAAGGCACTTGGCGAAGTGCCTGGCACACAGCAGGAGCCTGATAAATGCGTATTCCCTCTCCCCCCTGTCCCCTGCACAGTACTTGGTCATGGACTACTATGCTGGTGGAGACCTGCTGACCTTGCTGAGTCGTTTTGAGGACCGGCTGCCCCCCGAGCTGGCCCAGTTCTACCTGGCTGAGATGGTGCTAGCCATCCACTCCCTTCACCAGCTGGGCTACGTGCACAGGTGCCTGCCCCCGCTCCAAGTCCCTCTTCTGGGACCAACTGACCTCATTCTTAGAACCAGGGGCCATTGCGTGATGTCACAGGATGGTAGCTAGAGAGCAGAAGCGTACCTCAGAGGCCACTGAGTCCACGCCCCTGAGGTCCAGAGAGGGAGAGGACCGTACCTAAGGTGCCCCTTGGTTTTCAGGGGCAGAACTGGGCTTTGGGCCAGGTCCTCTGGCCCCGGCTGTCTCTGTGCAGCACCTACCCATCTTGTTCTTCTGCAGACTCTGGCCTCTCACTCTTCGCTGCTTCCCATTCCCCCACCTGCTCTAACACAGCTGCCAGCTGCCCTCTCTGGTAGGGTGTCCCCTCTGGCCCCGTCCCAAATGTAGTTGCCAATTTCTACTCCTTCCACAGGCTTCTGATTCCTTCCTAGGACACAGGAATCCTGCCCCAGGCAGGCCCTGGCCCTGTTCCAGGATTCGGCCATCCCGCTGAGCCCACAGAGCAGGCACCCAAAGGCTCGTTGAAATGATTAGTCATGTAGTGGAGAGAATGCCGATTTAGGAGCCCACAGGCCTGGGCTCTCCTCCTTTCTAGCTGTGTGACCCTGGGCCGGCTGCTTCCCTCTCTGGGCCTTGGCTGTCCCTCTGTACAGCGAGTCAGGGTGGGGCTCAGTAGACACCCCCTGAGGTCCCTCCCTGTGAGTTCCACATCCTCTGACCCGATCCCGGCTCTCCTGGAACAGGGACGTCAAGTTGGACAACGTGCTCCTGGACACAAGTGGACACATTCGCCTGGCTGACTTTGGCTCCTGCTTACGGCTCAACGCCAACGGAATGGTGAGGGGGGGCCCCTGAGGGCAGTGCGGACTCAGGCACCGTCGGACGCCTCAGCCTCACCCTGCCCCTGTCCCTGGCCTCCAGGTGGACTCCTCGGTGGCTGTTGGCACCCCTGACTACATCTCCCCTGAGATCCTCCAGGCCATGGAGGAAGGAAAGGGCCACTATGGGCCACAGTGCGACTGGTGGTCCCTGGGCGTCTGCATGTATGAGCTGCTCTTTGGAGAAACCCCCTTCTACGCTGAGTCTCTGGTGGAGACCTATGGCAAGATCATGAACTACGAGGTCAGCAGGATGGGGCAGGAGGAGCAGGCCGAAGAAGGCCTCAGGGTGCCAGACAGAGGGCAGGAAGGGAGAGGAGAGGCCACCATGGTAGCCCTTGTGACCTGGCAGATCCCTTTCCCTCACTGGGCCTCGGTTTCTTATCTGTGAAATGAGGGGCCAGGACTTAAAGACCTCAAAAGCTATGGGCCTAGGAACTCAGGGTTCTAGGCAAGGGGAGATGGAAACATACCCAAGTTCTAGACTCAGGAAGAAGTCTCGGTGTTTGAGCTGGGGATAGCCAACCCGGGTTCTAGGACAAGGGTCTGGATTCCAGGACAAAATGGGGTAGGGATGCCTGTGAGCAATCCCTGAGGTTCTAGGCCAGGGTAAGGATGCTCATGATTCAAGGCTAGGGGGTCAGAGAATACCACCCAGGTTGTAGCTTGGAAGAGCATACGCTTAGCTTGTACGTAGGGGCAAAGAAACACCTAAGGTTCTAGGCTGGGGGGAGGGCTGCTCAAAGTTTCTGGTGTGGGTTCTAGAGTTGGGTGGGGATGGCCGAGGTTCTAGGTTGGGGGTGAGGTGCAGACTCCTGGGTTCTGGTTCAGTGACTGGGCTCTGGGGAAGGAGGGTAAGCTGAGTCTAGGGTCCTAGCACTCTCTTCCCTCCTCTAGGACCACCTGCAGTTTCCCTCCGACGTCCCCGAGGTGTCAGAGAGTGCCCGGGACCTGATCCGCAAACTCCTGTGTCGCCAGGAGGAGAGACTGGGCCAGGGGGGCCTGGATGACTTCCGGGGGGCACCCCTTCTTTGAGGGGGTGGACTGGGAACAGCTCCCAAGCAGCACTGCCCCCTACATTCCGGAGCTCCAGGGGCCCATGGACACCTCCAACTTTGACGTGGACGATGACACCCTTAACCACCCGGTGAGGGGGTGATGCCTGGTCGTGGGGGACTGCCTGCCTTCTGGGACTCTGGGGATGCAAGAACTACAATTCCCAGAGTGCTCCTGGGACCATCATGCAGTGTTGATGTTTGCATCCTCCCTCCTCCAAGATGGGGATAGTTTAGTCTAGACTCAAGCGATCCAGTTTTGAAGGTGGCAGGGGCGGGGGCGGGGGGGGGCATGTGCCCCTCTCCCCCGGCCCGGGATCCCCAGGATTAGCCTGGTATACCCTAGATGCAGGGCAGGACTACAACTCCCAGCAGGCTCTGCGGGTGGCTGGCTGGCTCCTAGGGAGGCTTACCCCACAAAGTCTCATGGGAGCTGTAGTCTTCAGCCTCAGGAAGCCTGGCCGGGATGTGGGGGACACCACCCTAGGGTGTTATTCTCAGGTCCGTGTTTCCCGGGGCAGAACCTCCTGGCTTTCCCGTCTCTGCATTTTAGAGCTTGAGTCAGCTCAGGCCTGCAAACACTTAGGGAACACCTACTGAGTACATCTCTGGGCTTGCTCAGTGATGGGCTTATGAGGAGAGGGCACCCAGACCCCAGCCTCGAGAGGGAGCCTTACGTACCTGGGCGATGGGAAGGGTGCCTAGCTCTGCCAATTCCTCCTACCTGTGGCCTTCTCTGGGCCTCAGTTTCCCCATGTGAAATTCCACTGGAGTTGGGACCCAGCGGTCTTCAGGACCCTCCTTCAGGTCTCAGTCCTCCAATGGGGAGAAGGATGATTATGGAAGTAACTGGCACAGGGAAGCAGCCTTGGCAAGGCATAGGAGCCATGGGAGATGCCAACCGAGGGAACATGGGTGGGGAGGGGGCCTTTCCAAGGGAAGTGGTGCATCCTTGAAGGAAGGAATGGACTTCAAAGGGCAGAAATGGGGAGGGGCTATTCGAGTCAGTCATAGGCATGGGGCACGGCATGGACAAAGGCTTGGCAGTGAGAACGAGGGACCAAGAATTTGGTTGGGAGGTAAAGCAGAGAGAGGGAAGCCTGGGCAGACGTGGAGGCTGCAGCCACGTCCTGGAGAGCCTTGCCTACGCCTTGGGGTCCTCCTATGTAAAATGACAGAGCTGGCCATCTCTACAATCCCTTTCAGCTCTAAGTGAATGATTTCATGACTGCCAAGCTGAAGAGTTTACATTTTATTCTGTGGCCTATGGGGAGCTACAGAATATAACACTAATTAAATAGAGGGGGCAGCTAGGTGGCACAATGGATAGAGCACCGGTCCTAGAGTCAGAAGGACCTAAGTTCAAATCCAGCCTCAGACATTTACTAGCTGTGTGACCCTGGGCAAGTCACTTAACCCTGATTGCTTCTCCCCCCCAAAAAATCCAACTCAGCTCAAATTGTGTGTGTGTCTCTGTGTGTGTGTGCTGAGGAGAGATGAGGGCCTGACCTAGGGGCTTAGTTCCGGGAATGGGAGGTGCACGACTCAGTAACGGGCTGGATCTGGGGCAGACCAAGGGGAAGGAGGAGAAAGGACGACTGAGGCATGAGGCAAACCCCAGTGACGGGAAGGGCAGTGTTTGGTTCACACACTTGAGGCAGTTGGGAGCCATGGAAGACTTTGGAGCAGGGGAGTGACAGGGTCAGAGCTGGGCCTCCACTTTGGCAGTGGGGGAGGCTTGTGCTGGTACAGAGATCTGCCTGGCAGCCTGATGCAGTCACAGCTCTGCTCTGTTCATCATGTCCCTTGATCTTCCTTTGTCCTTTGTAGGGCACCCTGCCGCCTGCATCCCATGGGACCTTCTCCGGCCACCACCTGCCTTTTGTGGGTTTTACCTTCACGTGAGTATAACCTTCCCCCGTTGTCTCCAACCCTCCCTGGCCTCCGCCTCCCTCCAGATTGTTGGGAACCTGGGGGCAGGGCTGGGGACCAGGGCTTGGGGGGGGGACACAGCTGGAGGGGGCCAAGGTGGGAGGGAACCAGAGCAGGAGGGGATAGCCAGGGCTGGGGGGTACCAGGGGTGGGGGGATGGCCAGGGCTGGAGGGGGTACCAGGGGTGGGGGGATGGCCAGGGCTGAGGGGTACCAGGGGTGGGGGGATGGCCAGGGCTGAGGGGTACCAGGGGTAGGGGGGGATGGCCAGGGCTGAGGGGTACCAGGGGTGGGGGGATGGCCAGGGCTGGGGGGAGTAGCAGGGGTGAGCAGATGGCCAGGGCTGCGGGTGGGCAAGGCTGTGTATGTTAGAGCGGGAGGCCAGGGGCTCATCCTGCCTCCTCCCCCAGCTCTCCCAGTGGAGTGTGGCTGTCACGGGGGTTGTGTGGGTGCATACCCCTCACTACCCCTGCTCGCCTCCCTGTCTCCAGCCCCAGGCCCAGCTCGGAAGAGAGCCCTGACCTGCCAGCCTCCAGTTTGGAGCGGAGAATGCGGAGCCTGGAGCAGGAGAAGGCAGAGCTGAGTCACAAACTGCAAGGTGAGTGGGCACGTGCCGCCAGGTCTGGGTGCAGGGGGGCAGAGGTTTCTCGCCTTGGAGCTCCTCAGGGACGCCTCTCCTCCAGATGCCCTGCAGAAAGCCACCCCTGGCCGCAAGGAGCTGGAGCAGCTGAAGAAGGAGGTGGAAACCCTCCGGAGGAAGCTGGCAGGTACCAGCTGGGTGGGGGACGTTGTCTCTGGGCCTGAAGTTCAGTGGGGAGAACATAGCTCTAGAACAGAGGGAAGGATATAAGCATTCATTAAGTACCTACTCTGTGCCAGGCCCGTGCTAAGCACTTTTTTTTTTTTGGTTAGGCAGTAGGCAATTGGGGTTAAGTGACTTGCACAGGGTCATACAGCTAGTAAGTGTTATGTGTCTGAGGCTGGATTTGAACTCAGGTCCTCCTGACTCCAGAGCTGGTGCTGTATCCACTGCGCCACCCAGCTGCCCCTAAGCACTTTACAAATAAGATCTCACTTGATCCTCACAACCCTGGGAGGCGGCTGCTGTTTTGATCCCTATTTGACAGTTGAGGAAACTGAGGCAAACTGAGGTTGTGACTTGCCCAGGGCCTCTAACATAGTAAGCATCTGAAGCAGGCCTGCATTTCCCCGTCTCTACAAGTGCTTTGGCCGGATCTCTAAAGGACATTTGGAGGTGTCCTGGCCCCATGCCCCACCGGACCTCCACCCAAAGAGCCGTGAGCGTCTCAGGACAGCAGCCCTGGGGAGGGGAGGCAGCTGGGACCCGTCCTGTGTCATTCATTTCTGGCTCTTTCCCCAACAGAAGCCCCGGCTGAGGGTGCCCCCGGTGGGAGGCCGACCCCTGGGAGCAACTGGCAGGTGGAAAGAGACCAGCTCTGCCAGGTTTGAGAGCCCCTGTCACTGCCCGTGGGGCTTGCGGTGACTCCCATGGTGAGCAGCACCGTGGCGGGGGGGGGAGGCTGTGAGCTTAGAGTCAGCTGCCACTGACTGAGTGACCTTGGGTCTGTCCCATTCCATTCTGAGCTTGTTGTGAGGTCGCTCCCAGCTCTATGCCAGCCAGACTCTTGGGCCTGCCTGATTTGCATCCCAGGATGCTCTGGGATCTCTGGGGTCTTGGGTGAGGCCGGGGGGGGGGGGGGCCCAGGGCTGGGGGGGAGGGGGCGGAGCCTCCATCCCATCCTTGTCCCTTTGCTCCTAGGAGCTGTCAGAGGCCCGGGCCCAGCTGCAGGCCCAGGCCCAGGAGCTGGTCTTCTCTGATGGGAGGCAGAAGGATCTGCAGCAGAGGCTTCAGGAGGCCGAGGAGGCCGCGGGAGCTGCCAGGAGCCAGGCCCGGGCCCTGAGCCACCAGCTGGAGTATGCCCGGGAAGCCCAGACCCAGGTAGCTGAGCCCCACTGTGGTGGAGAGGGCACAGGAGCCCGAGGCTGGGGGCGAGCCCCTTCCAGTCTTGGGGCTCAGCGGCTTGTTCGGCTCGGCTACGCGAGCTCACGTTTACGGATGGCTCAGCTCGAGGGGCAGCTCGGCGTGGTGGGGAGAGGCCAGCCCTGAGGTCAGGAGGACCGAGTTCAGTCTGGCCTTCAGTGCCTGCTAGCCTGGGGTCCCCGGGCTGGTGTCTCAGACGCTGAAGTTACGGTCAGCCAAGAGAGCGTCTGTTATGTGCCTGGAATCCCTCTGACCTCTGCATGGCCCTCATCTCCTGGGGCAGTGTGAGCAGCATTTGCACAGGGGAGGGAGTTTTCATGCTGGGAGTGCCCAGCACTGATGCAGGCCCAGGTCCTAAGATCTATCACCCACCTTGGGGTTTGCAAGCCTGGCGAGGTAGGTACTGCAGGTATTCTCCCTGTTGTCTGCTCTCCATCTTACAGAGGAGGAAACTGAGGTACGGAGGAGGTAAATGACCTGCTTATGGTCATGGAGCCCATAAGTGTCCAGGGCAAGATTTGAACCCAAGTCTCCTGTGGGGCACCCAAGTGACCCAATGGATAGAGCACCAGGGCTGGACGCAGGAAGACCTGAGTTCAAATGTGGTCTCATACAGTTCCTCGCTAAGTGGCCCTGGGCAAGTCACTGAACCCATGTGCTTCGTTTTTCTCATCTGTAAAATGGGGGTGATGACAAAAGCACAGCGTTGATGTGAGGACCTGGCACACAGTAGGGGCTTAATACATGCTGGTTCCCCTGAGCCTGGTGCTTTCTCGGCTCTGCCAAGGTCACTTTCCTAGGGGGTTTCTGACCGTGGGACCCTTGCCCCCCAATTCAGCTGGAGGCCCAGGTGGCAGCCCTGAGCAGCGATGTGACACGGCTCCGGAAGCAGAGGGAGAGAAGCCGGGAGAAGGAGAGGTCCAGAGTCAAGGTACCCGCGAGGAGCAGGGATGGAGGGCCGCGTAACGGACACTGAGTGGGTCCTCGGGCCTCTCTGGTGGGGGCTTAGTAAGTGCTAGTCCATTCATTGAACCCTGCTCAGTTCAGGAAACTCGGGGAAGTTTCTCAGCCCCTTCCAACTCTGAAAATCCACCGTTAAGAGTTTCATTCCTTTAGCTTAACCACAAATGTGCCCCCTCTGTCTCACACATATGTTTGTTCATCTTTCTGCCTTGTGTGCAAGTGAGTTGCTAAGATCCTTTCCTGAGAGCGCCTTGACTGGGGGGGCCCTGAGTTCCTTAGGTAGAGGAGGGGGACGCACAGCCGGTGGTCGCTGAGGCAGGCTTTGTGGCCTCGCTGGGGCCGGTCCCGAGGGCCGAGGGGTTCTGCCCTTTGGGGAGGGGGAGGAGGCTTGGGGCTGGGGAGCTGATTCTCTTCTCCTGTCCATAGGCTATCCATCCCCCGCCTGAGACCAATGGCTCTGCCCCTCTGAGCCCTGCGGGGGCTGGCCAGCAGGAGGCCCTGAAGAAGGAGGTGGAAGCTCTGAGATCTCAGCTGGACCAGGCTCGGAGCCAGGGGTGAGGAGAGAGGGCGGGGCAGGACCCCGGGGCTCTGTGCCAGGGGCCGCTCAGGGCTCAGGGAGGGTCAGCTGGTGTCCTCTCCCCCAGCACCCCCAGCCCGAGAGGGAAGGATGAACTGTCCCAGCTGCAGGAGGAGAACAGATGTCTGATGCGGGAGCGGGAGCAGGTGAGCTGGGGCCTCTCCTTGGCCACCTTGACACAAGCCGGATCTGGGAGGGCTTGCTGGAGAAGGTGGCATTTGGGGATCTCCTTACTTGGGGCTCTTTGCTTCTTCCTCCTGTGCAGCTGTCCAGAGAACTGGAAGAGGAGAAGCAGATCAAGAAACAGCTGGAAGGAGAGAGGCGGGAGAGGGAGAACAGCTGGGAGGCCCAGATTTCCGATATCCTCACCTGGTAGGTGATGCTGCTGTCTGCTGGGGGAGCCCGGGAGGGGAGGGTGAAGCCTCCTGAGCCGAGCCCCCCCCCCCGCCCTCCCACAGGGTGAATGACGAGAAGGTCTCTCGAGGCTACCTGCAGGCTCTGGCCACCAAAATGGCGGAGGAGCTGGAGGCCTTACGCACTGCGGGCACCCAGACGCTCCCGGCCCGGCCGCTGGTGAGTCCCTGGGCCCGGGGCATCTGCAGGGGGGGAGGGGCTCTGGAAAGTTCCCAAGGTCTCCTTCCTGGCTGGGCATTGTGCCGTGGATTCCATCATTGGCCAGCCGTTCCGTCGGGCCCAATATTGCCCACTCTGGACTCGGCTATTCAAACAGAAATCAGGGCAGAGAATGTTAAGACTCTTCACCCTGACTGGGGAATGAATTGCTCTCAAAACCACAGACTGTCAGCTGGGAGGGGCTTAAGAACCCAGGACCTGGAATGTCAGAACTGGGAGGGGCCTGAGAACCCAGAACCTGGAATGGCAGAGCAGGGAGGGGCCTAAGAACCCAGAACATGGAATGTCAGAGCTGGGAGGGGCCTGAGAGCCCAGAACACAGAGTGTCAAAGCTGGAGGGTGGCCTTTAGAAATACAACAGTTCACCCATCATAAAACCATCGTTCGGATGAGGAAACTGAAGGGGAATTCCCAGAAAGGGGAATGGATTTGCCCATAGTCCCATGACAGATTAGTGACAGGGCCGGCCTTGGGACATCTACGCGAGATGGGAGTGTTGGGGCACCTTGGAAGGAGGCAGGGGGTCTCACTGGATGTGGCCTTCTTGTGGGGCAGGACCACCAGTGGAAGGTCCGGCGGCTCCAGAAGATGGAGGCCTCGGCCAAGCTGGAGCTGCAGTCTGCACTGGAGGCTGAAATCCGAGCCAAGCAGAGCCTTCAGGAGGAGCTGGGCCGGGTGCAGGAAGCCCAGCGCCAAGGGGAGAGGTAGGTCCCCTGAGGATGGGGAGGGGTGGAAGAGAAGGAGCGAGAGGTAGCGGGACAGGCTGGTTAGCAGAATGGATGGTCTGGTTTAAGCTCACATGACATTGGAGCTGGGATGGACCTTGCAACCTAGAGCATGGAATGTGTCTGGACTAGGAGGGACTCCAGAACCTAGAACGTAACAGCAAGATGGTAGAACCTCACCTAGGCAAGGTGACTAGGGCTGTGTCCTGGGTGCCCAGTTCTGAGGGGCTGAAAGCACAGAAACAGAAGTTGTTTAGTGCCCAGTTATGAAGAAGTTAAAATAGGAGCTGTCAGAGAGACTCATGGTCTGTGTGTGGAAGAGGGGGGAGGGGGCTGTGCCTTCTAGCCAAGATCCAGATGTTGATTGGAGAACCAGGTTTTGTGCAACTCTCCCGGGGGCAAAATCGCTAGTTATGATTGCTGGGAGGGTCCTTGGAAGGTCGAACTGTGTCAGAGTGGAGAGAGGTCTTAGAACTGCCCAAGCTGGAAAGGTCCTTGAAAGTCTAGCCCACCAGCTAGAACAGAGAAAGTCATGGCTGGGAGGGACTTAGAACACAGAGCTGGGGGGACCTAGAGTACTGAGTGGGGATGGCCCTTAGGCCACTCTGTAGGCCACTGGCCTCCTTTTCTCTCTGGCAGCTGAGGCCCAGAGAGCCCTGCATACATCTCTGCCTCACCTTTTCTTTAGACCCTGGCCCAAGGGGGCTGGACTGGGGGGATGCTCCCTGATGAAGGCATGGGAGTCAGTGTGGTGAGGAGGCCACCGTGGGCAAGGTCCCCCCTCTCTCTCTCTCTCTAGCCTCCTGCAGGAAGCCGAGAAGCGAAACCAGGTGCTGCAGCAGGAACTGGCCACTCTGAGGGAGGAGCTGAAGGCCCGGGGGCAGGGGGGTAAGAGCCTGGTGGTGGGAGATGGGAGCCTTCCTGGCGGGGGGCGGGGCTGGAGGTGGACTGCAGGATTCCCCATCCAAGGATCGGGGGTCAGATCCCAGCCCCTTCATCTCTCAGCTTCTAAAATGAGGATGGTCGGCCATGCCCAGCTTCGGTCCTTAGCAGGGAGGCGCCCGTGCCAGTAAGATTAGGACACCCGACGTCAGAGCTGGGAGGCGCCTGGACAGTCCTGTGACACTTTCTCTTCCATTGTACAGATGGGCACACTGAGGCCCAGAGAGGGAGGGAGGCAGGTCCAGGGTCACATAGCAAGTTAACACTGAGTCTCAGGCCTGGGCTGTCCCTGCTACACTTGACTTCTCCTTCCCTCTCTCTCCAGATTCCAAACCGTCCAATTCCCTGATTCCATTCCTGTCCTTTCGGAGCTCAGAGGTGAGGGTGGGGCGGCAATGCAGGTTTGGATGGAGGAGGACAATGGGATGGCTTTTCATCTGCTGTCTTCCTCCTCTCCCGACTCTCCTGATTGGGTCCTGTAGAAGGATGCTTCGAAGGACCCTGCCAGCTCCCCAGACATGCCCGATTCCTGGTGCCCCGGTGCCGAGGCAGAGCTACGGCTGGAGGGCCGCCGCAGCATGAGGATGGGGGTGAGGCCCTGGCTCTGAGGGGGGCCAGACCCCTCCCGCCCCTCCCCCAGCCCCTTCCAGACAGCAATGAGTCAGCCCCTTCCCTCAGGGAGCTTATGTTCTAATGGAAGGAATAACACAGTCCATGGATACATGCATACAAAATATATGCCAAGGAAATGCTATGTGATTGGGAGGTGGGGTGGGGGGGTGAGGAGGGAGAAGGGGGCTGATCAGGGAAGGCCTGAGCTGGGCCTCCTGGCCCCTGCTTCCTTCCCCAAACCCAGACATCATTTGCCTGCCCTGCATCCCGGCCCTCATCTGCCTCTCTTTCTCTCTGGGTACAGGCTGTGTTTCCTCGAGCCCCTGCCCCAGCTCCAGCTGACAGTCCTCCGGCCAAGGTCAGAGCCAAGGCGGGGAAGGGTCTGACACAACTGTCTCATTAGAAAGTCCCTTCATGGAGCCCTTCGATGTGCTCTGGCCTCAGTTACCTGCCTGGGGAGACCCAGGAGGGACCTCAGAACAGGGGGTGTCTGAGCTGGGAGGGATCTCAGGACAAGGGGTGTCCCAGCTGGGAGGGATCTCAGAACAGGGGGTGTCTGAGCTGGGTGGGATCTCAGGACAAGGCGTGTCCCAGCTGGGAGGGATCTCAGAACAGGGAGTGTCCGAGCTGGGTGGGATCTCAGAACAGAGAACGTTACTGAATAATTCCCATGGGGCAAAGTGCCAGGAGGTGGTCTTTTCTGGGTGTATTGGGGGTGCAGCGTCTGCCTCGAAGTCAGACGTGGTGGTAACTGGAGTAATCTGGCTGTCTGCCCTTCCCAGCCTGGTTCCCATAACCTGCGCCCCCGGAGCTTCCTGTCCCCCACCAAGTGTCTAAGATGCACCTCGCTCATGCTTGGCCTCAGCCGCCAGGGGCTGGCCTGTGAAGGTGAGCCACCTTTCTCCTGCCCCAGACTCCAGAGCTCCCTCCGGGCACTATGCCCCTTTCTCCCTGCCCCGCCCCACGTCCTGGCTTCATTACGGTCCCTTCTGTCTCCCCCGCACCCCCCAGTCTGCAGTTACTTCTGCCATTCTACCTGTGCCCCCCTGGCTCCTCCCTGCCCTGTGCCCCCTGAGCTACTCCGGACGGTCCTGGGGGTCAACGCCGAGACTGGCATCGGTACAGCTTACGAGGGCTTCCTGTCGGTGAGTGAGGCCCCGGGAGGGGTGGGGTCCGGAGGGACGGCCTCGGGGCTGGCTCAGGCGTGGCCCCCCTGAACCTCCTCCCCTGCCTAGGTGCCACGCCCCTCGGGGGTGCGCCGCGGCTGGCAGAGGGTGTTTGCCGTGCTCAGCGACCTCCGCCTCCTCCTGTATGACGCCCCTGACCCGAAGCTCTGCCCCGCGAGCAGTGCGCTCATCCAGACACTGGACTTGAGGTGGGTAAATGTTGGGGGAGGGAGGCTTGGGCCTGGATGAGGGCCTGCAGGGTAGACATCTGGGAGACTGCGGTGAGGGCCAGAGGCCGTGGGAGGGAAGGATGGAAGCAAGCAGCTGGGAGCTGAGAGCCCCCGAGGCTGGGCACAGAAGAGCAGCTGCAGGAGACAGAGGGGTGGGAGCAAGGTCCGGAGCCAGAGGCTACTGCTCCATGGGTCCATTAACCAGGAGGGAGGTGTCTGGGCAGTGCCCCGGTGCCGGTCAGCCTTGTCAGAGAGCGAGGACACGCTCCAATCTGTGGCTGGTCGCTCCTCCGCCACAGGGCTCCGGAACGGTCTGGACACACCGGAACCCTAGCAAGCCAGAGAGAGTAGGGATGCATTGCAGAGGCCCGGGAGGGCCCGGGGCCAGCCCCCTCTAGGACATCTCCGAGCAGGGCTCAGCCAGCCCCCCAGCTCTCTGCCAAGGGGACGCTCCCATCGTCAGGGAGTTGGGGCTCCCGTCAGGGGCCTCTGCCCGTGACTGCCCTCCAGATACTCGAGGACAGCCTGCTTGAGCCTTCTTTGGGACGCCAAGGCCAGGTCCTGGGTTCAGACGGTCATTGTCACAAACCCAAAGTGGGGGAGGCCCAATGTCCCCGCCTCCTAGGCTACAGAGCCGTGTTCTCTTATCCGCAAATGGGCTGTATACCCTGTAGGACAGAAGGTCCTTGAGGGCAGGCACGGCCTCCCTCTTGTATTTGTAGCCCTGCCGCTTGGTACATAGACAGCAGGTGCTTCATAAATCATTGACAGAGGTGTGGCTAGACAACAACCCCTGTGAAAAAGACCCAGAGGTCAGAGTGGGCAGCAAGCTTTCCCAGCATTCGAGTCTGTGTTGGGATGCGACAGCAACAGAAGCCGATGATTCTATTGGGATGCGTTCAAAAATGCTGAGCTTCCAGAACTAGGGAGGTGATGGTCCTTCAGCGTCCTGGAGAGCTTGGGCCCTTCTGGGCTGGGTGCCGCCTTGTATTTTAAATTTTCAAATTGGTTGATACCTTTGTCTGGCCATGCCCTGCTTTTCCCAGTGTATCCTGTACCCCACTGCCTCCCAGAAAGCCAGCTTTCATAGCAAAGAGTCATGAAGGAAAGAATAAAAGTAAGCAAAAGTAGACACATCAACTAAGTCTGACATTGTATGTTGTCTTCCACACCTGTAGTCCCCCACCTCTGCCAGAAAGGGAGGGAAGGTGGGCATTACCTTCCAGGAGAGACATTGATAAGCTAGTCTGGGAAGAATGTGTCCAGAAGAGGGTGAAGGACCCGAGACCCTTGGTGGGAGGATTCATTGGAGGACCTAAGAATGTTTATTTGGAGAACAGAAGAATTGGGGGCCGGGCAGGACGTTTGTCGTTCAGCCATCTTAGTTGTGTCTGCCTCTTTGTGACCCTATTGGGGGTTTTCTTGGCAGAGATACTAGAGTGGTTTGCCATTTCCTTCTCCAGCTCATTTTCCAGATGAGAAAACTGAGGCAAACAGGGTGAAGTGACTCGCCCAGGGTCATACAGCTAGGAAGTGTCTGAGGCTGGATTTGAACTCAGGGCGATGAGTCTTCCTGACTCCCGGCCAGGTGCTCTGTGCACTATGGCGCCCCCTGGCTGTCCCAGCCAGGAAGCCTCTGAAGGGAGTCGCTTGGCAGGGCTTAGCTTTGCTCCCAGAGGCAGCTTCAGGCCTGATGTCACGTCCAGCTCCAGGGCGTCACTGATGCCCCACAACGGCACAGCTGCCTCTGACAGGGTGGGCTCTGCCGATCTCGGCCCTCAATGGCCCCTTGTCAGGGACACCAGCAAGGAAATTTCTCTTTAAATGGGCACTTGATGCCTCTGAGATTCTGGGCTGACGGCCGCCCACCAGGAGGGTGCTGCAGGGCGGTGGGGAGAGGCTTGGGTGGAGGGTGGGGACCAGGAGATGAGAAGGGGATGTGCCATCCCTCCTCTGTGGCTCTCAGGGACCCCCGGTTCTCAGCCGCCCCGGTCCTAGCATCTGATGTCATCCATGCACAGTCCCGGGACCTACCTCGCATCTTCAGGGTGAGTGCCTGTAAAGAGAGACTCTGGGCCATGGTCCTCTCCCCAGCCTGTTCCTGGGGCTGGTTGTCCAGACCTTCAGTCCTGGGGAGTCCCCACAGGCCCCACTTCCAGCCATCCCAGGTGGGCATCGAGGGGGCAGGATGGGCAGAACCCTGGTCCGAGTATCTCGCTCACCCTTGTGGTGGTTGGGATAGTGGATCAGACGCTCTCCACCCTGCAGACCCTGGGGCTCCCCACTGCCAGCATCTCCGGCCTGCTTTCCCCTCAGGTAACGGCATCCCAGCTGACCGTGCCCCCCACCCTGTGCTCTGTGCTGCTGCTGGCTGACAGTGAGGTGGAGAGGGCCCGCTGGCTGCAGGTCCTGGGGGAGCTGCATCGCCTCCTGACGGACATGCGGCCCCGGCCTCTCCCCGTCTACACCCTGAAGGAGGCCTATGACAACGGGCTGCCCCTGCTACCCCACGCCCTCTGCGCGGCCATCATTGGTGAGCCTCCTCCCTAGGTGTGAGCTCCCCCACCACAGCCCTGTGTGCTGGGGAAGGGGCGGGGCCAGCCTGGGCACGGCCAATGGGGGGAGGGACAGTGCCAGCGCAGGGGCAGTGGGGAAGGGGCAGTGCCAGCCTGGGCACAACCAATGGGGGAGGGGTACCATGTACCCACACACCCTCTGAAAGGTGGAGCCAGGAGGCTCAGAGCATCCTCGGGGCTGTCCTCAGGTGGGTACAGAGGAAAGGGTCCAGGAATGGGGACATGGGAAACAGCAGTCCCAGGTCACCTGAGTCATCCTTCTCTGGGCCTCAGTTTCCCCCTCTGTAAAATAAAGTGAGTAGAGAGATGATGTCTAAGAGCCAGATTCTGGGAGGAGGCAGTGTTAAACTCCCATCTGTCCAGCGGTTTGCAGAGTGCTTGGGATCTGCCATCTTGCCTTATCCTCATCACTCCTTCCAAAAAGCAGAAGAAGAGGCCAGTGAAGAGCTCTTTAAATGTGAGAGGCTCTTTATACAAACTGCCTGTGCCCATCAGTGAAGGCAGATCCTGCCCATCTGCAGAGGAAGAAACCAGCTAGTTAAATGATGGCCCAGATGTTCCCAGGGGTTAGGCCAGAGTCAGGATTCAAACCGAACCCCTCCCCTCTGCCCCACCTCCAAGTCTACTTTGCTCCTGGGCCCTGCAGAGGTGGGGGCTGAGCAGGTGCTCCCAGAGGCCAAGGCTCCCGAAGCCAGGGCCCTGCTGAGCCACAGCTCCTTCACCTGGGGCTCCCTTTACTCCTCCTTTCTCTAGACCAAGAGCGCCTGGCCCTGGGCACCGAAGAAGGGCTCTACGTCATTCACCTGCACACCAACGGTGAGGCCGGGATGGGGTGTGGAGGCTGGAGGATGAGCCAGGGGCCAGGGCTGATGGGGACGGAATGGGAGCAGGGCTAGAGCGGGCCGGGGGGGCTGGGCGCGATGGGAGTGGTCTAGGCTGACGTCCTCTCCCCCTTCCTCAGATATCTTCCAGGTGGGTGAGTGTAAGCGGGTCCAGCGCCTGGCAGTCAGCCAGCCTGCGGGGCTCCTGGCCGCACTGTGTGGCCGCGGCCCCAGCATCCGCCTTTTCGCTCTGGATGAACTAGAGAGTGGCGAGGTGGCGGGGGCGAAGATTGCCGAGTCCAGGGGCTGTCAGAGCCTGGCAGCAGGCCGGGTCTTGCAGGCCAGCACGGCTGTACTCTGTGTGGCCGTCAAGCGGCAGGTCCTCTGCTACCAGCTGGGGCCTGGCCCTGGGCCCTGGCACCGGCGCATCCGAGAACTGCAGGTGCCCGGGCCGGTGCAGAGCCTGGCGCTGGTGGGGGACCGGCTGTGCGTGGGGGCTGCTGGAGCCTTTGCGCTCTACCCACTGCTCAATGAGGCGGCCCCTCTGGTGCTGGGCTCGGGGCTGGCCGCTGAGGGGCTGGGCCCCAGTGAGGCGCTGGGCGCCGTCGAGCTCAGCCTCAGTGAGTTCCTACTCCTCCTCTCCACGGCTGGGGTCTATGTGGACAGGACAGGAAAGAAGTCCAGGAGTCAGGAGCTGCTCTGGCCTGCGGCCCCCATAGGCTGGGGTGAGTTGGGGCATCAGGGCCGGGGTGGGGCAAGCACTGGAACAGGGGCCAGCAGAGATAGAGCCTTGGGGAGGATCTGCTTTCAAATCCTTGTCTTCCTCCTCTGTGAAATGGGCATAATAATGCTTGAAACTTCCCAGGGTGTGTGTGAGGAGGGTGCTGGAGATGGGAGCTGCTGTTAACAGTAATAATCGGGGTGAAAACGCCCTCCTTCTCCTCTACCTCCAACCACCAGGCTACACAGCCCCCTACCTGACAGTGTTCAGCGAGAATGCCATTGACGTGTTTGATGTCCGGAAGGCAGAGTGGGTCCAGTCTGTGCCGCTCAAGAAGGTGTGGCTGCCAAGCCCCCCGGAGATGTGGAAGGGCTGACCCCCTGAGTCCTCCAGGGGCAGGGCTGGTGCTGGGGGATCCTGGGGCTGGTCTGTATCTGAGGCAGTGAGCTGAGGACGCTGGACCCACGAGCCCCCATCCTCTCTGGCCCTCAGTGTCCTTTCCTGTAAAACAAGAGGGTCCCTCCCTTCCAGAGCTAACCCTGGTCCGGTGCTCTCTGCCACACTCCCTCAGGTCCGTCCCCTGAACCCCGAGGGCTCCCTTTGTCTCTATGGCTCTGAGAAAGTCCGACTGACCTACCTCAGGAATCGGCTGGCAGGTGAGTGTGGGCGAGCTAATGGGCACGCCCCCTGGGCCCCCACTGGAGCCCCTCGGGCCAGGGCCTTAGCCACATGCCATTCCCCTTCCCCGAGATGTACCAGGGTACGCTGGCAGTCGGCTGCAGTCAGAGGCAGGACCCGGATCCGAGCCCCAGCCTTGCCCCTTCCCAGCTGTATGATCTCAGGCCAGCTGGCTCCCCTCTCTGAGCCTTAGTTTTCCTCCCGTGAAATGGGAGGAATGATCCTGTGATGCCTTACCCGCTGAGAGGCTGGAGGGCTGGCCCTGGAATCAGGAAGAGAGAGATCTAGTCTCTGCCCCCCCCCCAACTGAGTAACCCTGGGCAAGGCCTGAGGCCTCTCTCAGACCACTAAATGGCCGAATCTACGTGAGTGGACCGACTTTCTAAATTGATGAAATAACAGGTCTAGACCAAAACCAGCCCAGCCCAAGCTGCCTGGCTGGCTGCTCGGGCAGGGGCATCCTGGGGCTCCCCAAGGGCCCCCAGCAGAGCTCCGAGAGGGTCACTGGCTGCCAGGGCTCCTGCGTTCACACCGGGGGTTCCTGAAGCGGGAGGGTTGCTGTTACAGAGAAGGACGAGTTCGACATCCCCGACCTGACCGACAACAGCCGGCGGCAGCTCTTCCGTACCAAGAGCAGACGTCGCTTTTACTTCCGAGTCTCTGAGGAGCAGCGCCAGCAGCAGCGCAGGTAGAGGCCAGCCCCCGGGCAGCGGCTCCCTGGCCTGGGACCCCAGCCCACCTGCTTCCTTCCCCCCCGGCTTCGGTCAAAGCCATGGAAGCTGGCCCTCTCCTGGGGTCAGGGGCCTTCCTGCAGGAGGGCACGGGGGGGGGCTGCACACTCCTCAGCCCCCACCCTGCCATCCTTCCAGGGAGATGCTGAAGGACCCCTTTGTGCGCTCTAAGCTCATCTCTCTGCCAACGAACTTCAGCCACCTGGCCCACATGGGTCCTGAGGATGGGAGGCCAGAGCCACCCTCGGTGAGTGGCTAGTTAGCTGGGGGCTCCGGGGATGGAGAGAGCTCGTGGCTAGTGTGCTGTAGAGTGTGGGAGGGAGGGCGAGAGGCCTGGGTCAGAAGCACACTGGGCCCATCCCCAGTGTGTCCTAGAGGGGCCCAGAAGGGAGGGGGTGGGCAGAGGCTGTTCTGCAGCAGAGGGCTTAGCACTCTCTATAAAACTCCCTGGATGCTACCGTTGTGGGGGGGGGGACCTGCGGCCACATGTGGCCCTCTAGGTCCTCAAGCGTGGCTCTATGACTGAATCCAAACTTCACAGAACAAATCCTTTTAAGTGTAAAGGAAAGAGCACAAAATCTGGAGTCCTTAGACCTGGGTTCCCGTGCTACTCTAGTGACCTTGGACAAGTCATTCTCCTTGAGCCTCCATTTCCCCATCTGTAAAATGAAAGCATTGTTCTAGATGACCTCAGGGGTCACTTCCAGGTTCGAGGTTCTGTTCTTGTTCAAGGCCTTGGCCTTAGGGTCGAAGGAGAGTGTAGAGATGACCCATCCCATCACACCCAGGAGGGAATTGGGCTCCACATAGGCTACTGCCTTGCCCCAAGGCGGGCACCTAGTTTCCAGGCCGGGCTCTGACGTCTGACCAGGGCTCTCTCCACTGCACACTGGTCTTGTTTGTGCAAAAGGAGGGGAGCAGAAAGGAACAAATGCTCCCTGAGGGCAGGGCGGGTTGGACTTTGCATCAGCAGGGCCCAACAGGGTGCCTGGCCCTGCAGGGGACTGGCAAATGCTGGTTGACAGATTGACTTGTATTCCCAGTACCTGGTGCTAAGTAGGCCCTGGGATAGCAACTGAGGGCAGGCAGCCTGTCCCAGTGGCTGGGCAGAGAGTGGAGCTCAGCATTCCTTTTGACATAGAGCCCCTTTCCTCCAGGCTCCTGAGGACAAGGGTCGAGGAGGAGGCCGCGGTCGGGGCCCCATGAGGCCCCACAGCTTTTCGGAGGCTCCCCGACGGCCCGCCTCCATGGGCAGTGAGGTCCCCGTGCCAGACATAGACTCCGGTAAGGGCCTGCTTGCTCTTCGACCAGTCCCTTCCCCTCTGGCCTGGGCCCAGAGATCGGAGTTCACCCGGCTTCCCTAGGAGCGACCCTTGCCCCGGCACAACGTTGCTGCTTACCATGCCCCTCTCTCTACAGTGAGGAGGAAGCCCAGGACGTCCCTCTCCAGCGAGTCGGTGTCCTGTAGCCAGGGCCCCTTGAGTCCAGCGGCCTCTTTGAGCCAGGTGAGGAGCTGGGGCGAGGCAGGGTTCCAGGCCTCGACATGACCCCAGAAGGCCCTGTCTAGCCCCTCTTCCCTCTTGTCTCATTCCCAAACTGAGGCAGAGGAAACCCTGGTAGAACCTTTTCTCCCTGATAATCATCACCCCATGGATGTTTGTTGCGTTTAGGCATGTTAGTATTGGCTGGGGGCTTGCAGCAGAAAACTTCAGAGTGCAAAGGGTCTCAGGAAACAGAATATAAGAACTTAAAGAATGTGGAATGTCAGCTCTAAGAGGGTCCTTGGAACACGGAACATAGACTCTTAGATGTAGGAGGGATCTTAGAATGTGGAATACCAGTTCTAAGAGGGTCCTTAGCACATGGAACATGAACTCCTAGATGAAGGAAGGACCTTAGAACATGGAATATCAGCTCTAAGAGGGTCCTTAGCACACAGAACGTTGGAATTGGAAGGGAACCAGTTGAACCCCCTTGTTTTAAAGGGAGAAGCTGAGGCCTGGAGGGGGAAGTAGCTTGCCTAAGGTCACAGGGCCAAGACCAGAACAAACTTCTTGTCCACTGTATTCACCATTGGTCCTCACTGCCCTGATATCCCAGAATAGTCTAGATTTCTGTTCCTTTAAGGTTTCACAAAAAGAATCTCCTTTTAGATTTTCAGCTCTGAGTTTTGGTTAAGGAAATCTGTCCACTGCCCAGCCTGGGGATCCCTACCCCCGCATCCTGGGAAGACTTTTGTTCTGACAGAGGGGGCCCAGCCCAGGGTGCCCAGGGGGCCATACAAAGGGTGGGGGAAAACCTTTCCTGTGGCCCAAGGGAGGGAGCCAGGGTCCCCAGGGGGAACGTAGGAGGGGTGGGGGGGAGACCTTTCCTGTGGCCCCAGGGAGGGACCCTGGGTCCCCAGGGGCACGTAGGAGGGGTGGGGGTCCTGCCTGCTGTCTCTCTCCCTGAGCCCCTGCCTCCCCCTCTCAGATCTCAGACCGTCCCCGGAGCCTTCCCCCCGCCCCTGTATCAGAGAGTTCCCGCTGAGCCACCCTGGCTGTGAATACCAGCCCCTCCCCACGCCAGCCCCAGGGAGGGGCAATGGAAGGAGGAAAGTGACCGGTGGTGGAGTGTTTTGGACCCAGGAAGGGGCTGGAGCGCCCCCTGCTGGCCAGGGTGGTATGCAGGAAGGGATGGCCGCAGCAGGGTCCAGGCTCAGGCAGCTGGATCCCTGCCCCCGGAGCTCCCAGACCAGGGGCGGCTCGAACCCTATGATCCCAATGTCCAACCTTCCCTCGTCCACCCAGCCCCGCCCACAGAGTCAGCCAAGCATCCCACCTCCCCTGCTCAGCGCCTGGTGGGGGATCCAGCTTGTGCCAAAGCCCTGGGGCCCCGGGCATCGGTGGGTGCTCTTGGAATGGAAGGGCGGGGAGGGGGGCAGCCTCTGCCCACCCCCTCCCTTCTGGACCTCTGTAGGACACACTGGGAATGGGCCCAGTGGGCTTCTGATCCGGAAGGGAAGGGCCGCACTTTGGGGAGGTGGAAGGAGGAGCCCCAGCTGGCAAGTTTGGGGGGATGGAGGGGAAGGGGAGCAATGGGACCTGTCAGCTGCTGGCCCCGCCTCCTCTGCCAGGGTATAAATGAGGCGGAGCCCCAGGGAGACAACATGCTGAGAGAATAAGGCGGATGTGGGGACTCAGGTGAGAGAAGGAAGGGGGAAGGAGAGAAAGAAATGGAGCTAGAGAAGGGGGAAGAGGAGAGCCGGGAGAAAAGGTGGAGCACGGGAAGAGGACTGGATTTGGACACAGGATCTGGGATCATCAGTCAGTCAACGCTTAGGAAGCGCCTACTATGTGCCCGGCACTGTGCTAAGGGCTGGTCCCCTCACCTCCCTGGGCCTAGGCGTCTCTAAGGTGCTTCCAGACCTAAGTCCTAGGATCCCGCGATCCCACGAGAGGGAGGGCAGAAGGACGGGAGGAAGAGACGGGGCAGAAGAAAGAGGGAGAAGGTGGACCGTGGGGCAAAGGGGTGAAAGGAGGGGCTAAAGAAGAATGGAGGAGGAGGAGCATGGTGCTGGGGGCGTAGGGAGGCAGAAGAGTGATAGAGGAAAAGCAGGCAGGACCGAAAAGGGGCGGGGCTTCTCTGGAGCTGGGCTGGAGGGAGCTTCCCGTCATCCAAGCCTGGAGATGGAGATGATGGGGGAGGGGAGAGGGGTTCAGGGATTATTTATGAGGGGCTAAATTGTGTGGGATGGGGAGGGCTTCGGGGAATGGGGATAAGGGGTGCTGCGGGATCCGTTCTGATTTGGATTATCTAACCCTTTATTTGGAGAGGGGGAAAGTTTCAGACAACTCTGTATTGGGGAGCTATATGGGGGGATTTCATTATTGTTATTATTGTGGTTATTATTATTATTATTATTATTATTATTATTATTAAACCTTCTGCTATCTCAGTCGGGGGGACAAGCCAGGTATTTATCTGACGGACACTGTTTGTGGAAGGATCAACACCAATATTTGATGTGACAAAAGAAATCTAATAAAGATGTCTTTATAAGCTGCCTTCTGGCCCCTCCCCCCACCTCGCCCTGGGTGTGGGGGGAGGGCGGGAGGAAGGGCTGGCTCTTCCCACCAGTTTCTTTCATCAGGCTTTCAGAGAACCTGGGGATGCGATGGGGCCAAGGGCAGAGGGGTGCAGGAGACGGCTCTGTGCTAGGCTAGGCGTGAAGTCACTTGTTACTCCGGCTGCCCACGCCTTCCCTTGCCTTTTCTGGATCTCTGAAGTCCTTGGGGATGGGGGGGCGGGGTTGGGGCGGCTGTGAGCGGTTCCACTCTGCCCTTTGACCTTTAGTTTCAGCTCTTTGATTTGGGGGGCGGGTCTGCTTCTCATTGGCCAGATACGTAGAGGAGGAGGCTGGGCCAGGGAGGTGTTTTGGACCTCTTTCCTGATTCCTCTGGACGTCGGCTAGGAGGTACTCCGTGCTTCCCAGGAGCCGATAGTAATTCTTTAATAATCTAAATGCAGAGTGAGCGAATTACTTGGGGCAACGCAGAGTTCCCACTGATAAGCAGGCAGGCATACACCCCAAGGAAGTCAAAGATAGAAGTGTACCCAGCGTACCATGGGCGTATACACCCACATACACCAAAACCTTCATAGGAGCATTTTCAAGGTAGCAAAGAAATCGACACAAAGTATATGTGCGCGGCTTCCATGGCTAGTCAAAAGGTTGCAAGCCCCTGCTTGTGGCGGGGAGCTGTCTGCTCACATGTAGTGTGGGGGAGTTGTGCTACTCGAGGGGAGTGGACATCTCTCCCTTCTCTCCCCACCCTTCTCCAAGGGAGGGGAACCCGGAAATTGGGGCTAGGATTATCTGCTCCTTTACATGTCGGAAGCACTGGAGTCAGGAAGACCTGAGTTCAAATGTGACCTCAGACGCTAGCTGTGTGACCCTGGGTAAGTCACTTAACCTCTGTTTGCCTTAATCCTATGGCGAAGGAAATGGCGAACCAAGCCAGTGTTTTTGCCAAGAAAACCCCCTGGACAGCATTGGCATGCTCTGGTCCACAGGGTCACAAAGAGTCAGACCCAACTGAACAATTACATAGTCCAGGGGATATGCTTTTCAGGTTCAAGCTAACTTCTGATCACTTTTATTATTGGGGGGAGCTGGACCCCAAACTTGATATGCAAGGCTTGACCCCTTTCCCACCAAATACCAGTTCCACTCAGCACTTAGTCAAGAAAACCATCTGTCCAAATCAACAGCAAATTAGAAGTCAGAGAAAGTCTACATAGGACAGTATATGCCCGACAATGGAGAGAAGGAGCTCTCTCATGGGGAGCAAGGCAGCTTAGCTCAACCACGAAAGTCCCAGATCTCACCCACAGGGATACTCCCCAAGCCTACTGTAGTCTAGCCGGCTGGGGAGAGGGATGTGATGGAGACTGCCCTCCCCTCTCACGTTGGCTTCTTCCCGCTCTCTAAAGATTTATTTCAGGAGATCAGAGTCGGAGCTAGAAGGGACTTTAGAGGTCATCTATTCCAACACATTTTTTTCTAGATCAAAAACAAAACAAAAAAAAAAACCTAGGGACTGTACAGAGAGCAATTATTAAGCAGGAGGGAGCCAGGGTAGTCCAAGCTTTGAGCGCCACCTGGTGGCTTGTGCCCTGTAGAGATCATTCCAAGTCACATCTAGTAAAGACATACTCTGTGTGTGTGTGTGTGTGTGTGTGTGTGTGTGTGTGTGTTGGGAGGGTGGGGGAAAGGGGTCTGCTTGAATATTGCAAACTATCAAGTGATCGACAAATGAAACCATCTCTGCCCTCAAAGAGCTTACATTTTACTGGGAGCATACACGTGCAAGTTAGAGAGTATAGGAAGGATAGTCATGACGTCTGCCTGAAACGGTGGGTGGGGGCCAGTTAGTGGAGGCCCTTCAATCTCAGGTAGAACACTGAGCTTTTTATTCTAGAGGCAATAGACCCTGGGGGCCCTGGGGGCTTAGAGCTGCAGAAAGATTTGGCGCTTTGGCAGCCCGGGGGGAGGCTGGGTTGGAGAATGAGCGCTCAGAGGCAGGGAGGCCATCACGACAGTGGACGCATGAGGCCACGAGGGCTGGAAGGAGGGTAGAGGCTACATGACTGGAGAGAAGGGGATGGATGCAAGAGACAGAGAAGTGGAATCTACATTTGGCAACTCGGAACCTAGATCACAGAAGGGCTGAGCTGCCAGCAGCCTCGGGACACTGAGTCTAACCACTCATCTTGAAGTTTCTGGGTGCCTTTTGGGTTCTCCTCCTCCCTCTCTGACGGCTCCTCCTCTGTCTCCTTGGCTGGATCCCCCTCCAAATCCCTCCCTCTAACCACAGGGCTCCCTCAGGGCTCTGGCCTGGACCCTCTTCCCTTCTCCTTCTAGACTGCTTCACTCGGGGACCTCCCCAGCTCCTATGGATTTAATGACCATCTCTATGCTGAAGATTCTCACATCTACCTCTCCTGCCCCAGCCTCCGCTGACTTCCAATCTTGCCTTTCCTTTCCCCCTGAACCCTCCTCCTGTTCTACCTTCCTTGTGACTGTAGAAGGCACCCCCATCTTCCCAGTTCCTCAGGCTCCCAACCTAATCCTGAGAGTCCTCACTCTCTCTCACTCTCCCTCCAGTATCTGAGCTCTTGTAAAGGCTTGTCGGAATTTCTCTCCAGTGCGCCCCCTTCTCTCCTCTGACACTGGTGCAGACCTTCATCCCCTCGCACCTGGATTATGGTAATAGCTGCTGGAGGGTCTGCCTGCCTCAAGCCTCTCCCTACTCCATTCAGAATCTAAAGTGATTTTCCCGAAGCCCAGTCTGACCATGTCACCCCATACTGCATAAACCCCAGGAGCTCCCTATGGCCTCCAGGATCAAATACAGTGCTCTGTTCAGCCTTCACAGCCCTTCCTAACCTGCCCCTCCTCCTTTTCCAGTCTGCTTACACCTGACTCTTGAATCTAGCAACGCTGGCCTCCTGGCTGCTCTGTCTCCTGACTGCCCGTGTTTTCATTGTCTGTCTCCCCATCCCTGAGCAATCTCTGCCTCCTCATCTCTACCTACTGACCTCCCTTGCCTCCTTCACGTCCCAGCTAAAATCCCCCATCTACAGGAAGCCTTTCCCCTCTCCCTCAGTTCTAGTGCCTTCCTTCTGCTAATGAATGTGTTTCTTATTTGTCCCATATGTAGCTCCGGCTTCATATGTGTTTTTTGCACGTTGTCTCCCCCTTTAGACTGTAAGCTCCTTGAGGGCAGGGCCTGTCTTTTACCTCTTTTTATATCCCTAGGGCTTAGCACAGTGCCAGACACACAGCAGGTGATCAGTAAGGGTTGATTGACAGGTTTGTCTGTCATCTGACATGGGAGGAAGGCAGACCTTTGTGCTGCCTGAAATTTCATCACTGAGGATTTGTTCCTTTTCGTCCATTCGTTCGGCGGGCACTCAGGGAGCACAACTAGAAGTGGGCGGCAGTTATAGAGAGATGGAGGAAATATGTGCCAAAAGGAGGCCGGGCTGCCTCTGGAGGTAGTGTGCTCCCCATCCAGGGAGGTCTCCAAGCAGAGGCTGGATGGGGTGGGAGGTGAGGGGGGACGGGGTTCCTGGTCAAGCACGGGTTGGCCTGAACTCCCTCTACAATTCTCCCCAATCCCCTTCGAAGTCTGAGACATTTGTGCTACTACTGTTCATGCGCCTCTACACGCGGTCAGCATCCGAAACTACAACTCCCAGAATCCAGTGTGGCGGAGAGACACGTGCTTCCGGCGTCCGCCTTCCGTCCTGGAGATACCGAGGTGCGTCCAACCGCTTTTCCCAAGAGCCCCTTCGGCTCCGCCCTGAGCCCCGAGGCGGCCTTCCGGGGTGGGGTTCCTGTGCGTGAGCGACAGCGGCCGGCGGGAACTCCATCTCCCAGCAAGCTCCGCGTGGGTGCTGGGCGGAGCGGACTCCATCTCCCGGCATGCTCCGGGCCCCGCGGGCTCCTGGGCAAGCTCCTTGTGTGGGATGTACGAGCGGAGGTGGGCGCGGGGCCGGGGGCTGGGGGCCCGGGAGAGGGGGTCGCAGCTGACCACTGGGGCTCTGGCCCGACCCGAGGAGGACGGGGGAGGGGGCAGCAGACCGTGGGGAGGGAGAGGAGCAGAAACAAGGGGAGGGGGAGGAGCTGCAGGTGCGAGGGAGGGGGAAGGGGCTTGAAGTGACAGGGAGGGTCGTGGGGGAGGGGCCGGGGAGGTGTAGGCAAGGGTCCTGGAGGGGTCGAGGGCCTTGGGTGACAGGAGGGGGCAGGGTCGTGGAGGAGGGTGGTTGGGGGGGAAGTGAAGGTAGGGGTCGTGGAGGGGAGGGGCATAGGTGAACAGAGAGGCGTTGGGATCCTGGGGAAAGGAAGGGCTGGGGTCTTGGGGAAGGGGAGGGAACTCAGGGGAGGGAAGCTTGGAGTAGCAAGGGAGGGGGCGGGGGCGGGGTCCCGAGGGAGGGTGGGGGAGAGGCAAAGGGAGGGGTCTTTGAGGGGAAAGAGGGCCATGGGTGACCAGGGGGGCAGGATCCTGGGGGAAGGGAAAGGGTCGGGTCTTAGGGGAAGGGGAGAGGCACCCCCATAAAAGACATGTAAAAATGGGGAAGGTGCTGCTGGGGGAGCCCCCCTGCTACTCAAAAGAGGGGTATGTGTTAGAGAGGGGTACACTGAAAAGAAGAGGGTGGAGCTGGTAAAAGGGTTCCTGAATTGGGCTCAGGATCTATCCATGTAGAGCCAGAAGGGCCCTTCGAGGTTATCTAACTCGACGTGTTAGTTTTACTGATGGGGAAACTGAGGCTCAGAGCAGAGCAAGGGATTTGCCCAAGGTAGGCAGGTGGGAGGTCTAGCGCTCTTTCTTTTCCAATTCAGCAGCAGGCATTGAAATGCCAGAACTGTACACAAAGGAAAGTTCCTTCCCTCAGGGAGTTTCCTCTCTACTAAGGGGTCTAGAAGGGGTGCCTCAGGCCTGGAGAGTGAAAGGGGCTGGTATCACACCATCCTGCCACGTTGGCATAGGGACTCCAGTAAGGGAGCAGAAGCCACTCTCTCCCTTGGAGGGAGAGGAAATGAGGGGGAAAGTGTGAGTTTGTAAGAGTCATACCCCCTCAATTGTGCTCTTGAGGCTGCTGAAGTCAGAGAGGAAGGGATTTGCTTAATGTCCCACTAGCCAGAATTCAAACCCCAGACACTAAGGGAAGGGGTGTGTGAAGCTGAAGTGAGATAGAGGGAGAAAGAATTCAGGCTTTGGAATGACAGCACCAACCTCAGTCCCAGTTCTGTCTCTCCCCTCTGCCCCTGACCAAGTGCGCTTTCTCAGTGGGCCTCAGTTTCCACGTCTACATAATAAGACTTTGGTTAGATGGTCTCTAAGGTTCTCATCAGTCCTATGTCCTGTAAATGGGGGGGGGGGAAGGGCAGTGTAGAGGGATGGGAGAGGTTTATGATGGGACTCTTAGGGAAGGGGAGGTGAGACGGGGGGATGAGGGACAGGAATTGGGGTTGAGGTGAGACTTGCAGAGAAGGGAAAGGTAGGGGGATAGGGAGATGAAGATGTGGGGCTCCTGAACATAGGGTTCCTCAGGGCAGGGAGCCCCAAGGACGGGTAAAGAGAAATGAGAGGAGGTCCTGAATTGGGATGTGTTGATGGGGAGGTCATAAAGGGACCTCCAGAGAGGTCAGTGAGAAGCAAAGCCTTTAGGGAGCTTCAAGTAGGAAAGTTTGATGACTCCTGGGGGTCGGGGACCATGGTCAAAGGCTCTTATCAAAGGCAGGGAGGGTAAAGGCTGGGAGGGCAGCTTGAGGGAAGGACGTGGGCCTTTGGGATGGTCCCACCTGGGCATGGTGACAGGGCCAGAGTCCTCCCTTCTTCTCTGCCCAGGTCGCCATGGGGCTGAAGGCTGCCCAGAAAAACCTGTTTCCTCTGCGCTCCATTGATGATGTGGTGAGGCTTTTTGCAGCCGAGCTGAACCGGGAGGAGCCCGACCTGGTGCTGCTGTCCCTGGTGCTGGGCTTTGTGGAGCATTTCCTCGCTGTCAATCGAGTGATCCCCACCAATGTGCCCGAGCTCACCTTCCAGCCCAGCCCTGCCCCCGACCCCCCGGGCGGCCTCACCTACTTCCCGGTGGCTGACCTCTCCATCATCGCAGCACTCCACGCCCGCTTCACGGCCCAGATCCGAGGCGCGGTAGACCTGTCTCTCTACCCCCGAGAAGGGGGTGTTTCTAGCAGAGAGCTGGTGAAGAAAGTCTCTGATGTCATATGGAACAGCCTGAGCCGTTCCTACTTCAAGGACCGAGCTCACATCCAGTCCCTTTTCAGCTTCATCACAGGTTTGGGCTTGTGGGGAAAGGGACCCTTTCTGCCAAGGCTGAGATGCCTCAGTCCCTGGCATGGAGCATGAGGGAGGAGAGGCAGACTCAAGGTGCACTGTAGGGGGGTGCACTCCAGACATGTGTGTGCTGACTTCTTAGGAGAGGCAAGAAGCCTGGCCTTGCCCTTGCCCCGGGTCACAGATAGGGCTTGGCCTTGGGGAGGAAGCTGGGTTCTGGTCCCAGGATCCTGGAGGCAGAGCCAGAAGGGGCCTGAGAGGCTGCCTGGACCCCATGATGCCATCCTTGGAACCCAGAGCCAGGTGGGAAGGGTCGCTGGAGGTCTGCCTTGTCTCTCCCTCAGGAATCTCGGGAGACAGTATTGTGAGAAGAGCTGGCAAGGCAAATCACAGTCCAGAGGCTGGTGCCTTTTAATTTACAACATACCAGTGCAGAAGCGTGCTCAAGGGCAGAGGCAGAGACCACAGGGCCCTGGGGGCGATGACTTGAGCTCATGTGAACAGGTTTCCTAGAGGAGGGGGAGACAAAGAAGGGAGGGTATGGAACAGGGGAAGGAGTCTGCTACCTGGCCCAGGGATGGCTTGGGCCCAGGTGGGAGGCCTGGTTGTAGTTCCTTCTGCCTGGCTCCAGGGTAAGGGCTGGTAGAAGTCCCCTCCCTTCTCTGCTTACAGGCACCAAGCTGGACAGCTCTGGGGTGGCCTTTGCAGTGGTGGGGGCCTGCCAGGCCCTGGGCCTCCGAGATGTCCACCTGGCCCTGTCTGAGGACCATGCCTGGGTTGTGTTTGGCCCCGATGGAGAGCAGACGGCTGAGGTTACGTGGCACGGGAAAGGCAACGAGGACCGAAGGGGACAGACGGTGAACGCCGGCGTGGCTGAGCGAGTAATGCCGTCCCCCTCAGCCCTCCCGCTCTTCCCCAGGGATTATCTGACAGCTACAGCCCCTCCCCGTGGGGCACAGTTCACTGGCCCCCAAGTCATGCTGCTCCCCAGGAGAGGGAGAGTGAAGGGGGAATGAGGGCTTGTCCGGAGGGAAAGCTAACCTGACTCTCCCCTGTCTTGCCCCTAAGAGCTGGTTGTATCTAAAAGGCTCCTATTTGCGTTGTGACCGAAAGATGGAGGTGGCCTTCATGGTGTGTGCTATCAACCCCTCCATTGATCTGCACACGGACTCCCTGGAGCTGCTGCAGCTCCAGCAGGTGAGGCCCCGGACCCCCACCCCCCTGCTGGCCACCAGGCTTTAGTTTCTCATTGGTTTTCCCCAGGACCAGGCCCTGAACGCCTTGCCAGCCTCGCGTCCCTTCCAGCCCTCCAGGGTCAGGCTCCTAGCCTTGCAGGACCCCCAGGTTCAGGTCACATCTCTGTCATTTTTAACCCACAGAAACTTCTCTGGTTGCTTTATGACTTGGGACACTTGGAAAGGTGAGTGATGGAGAGGGGCAGGAGGAAGGTGGAGGGACGGGGAGCATTGGGTGCCCGGATTGTGGCGGGCATCGGTCCCATGCCTTCTCTGCAGGTACCCAATGGCTCTGGGGAACCTGGCAGACCTGGAGGAGCTAGAGCCCACGCCTGGCCGGCCGGACCCTCTCACCATCTACCATAAGGTGTGTGCGTCAGTGGGGGAAGGGGCATGTGAGTGTGTAGGGCAGGGAGGATGCAGAGAGCCAGGGAGAGGTCCGGGGAGTGAGGCGGAACGGAACGGAAGGAAGGCCCGGCACAGGGCTCCGGCCCTCGGGCTCAGGTAAGAGCAGGGTCCCTGTGCTGCTGCAGCTCGAGAACACAGCACAGCACAACACAGTGGACCTCAGAGGAAGGCAGCCCCTACCCTCGTGGAGCTCCCAGCTGGGGCGGGTAGGACAGCACCCCAGATACCCACAGTCCACAGTAACCAGCCAACGGGCGTGTTCCAGGCTCTGCTGGCCTGGGCCTGAAGGCATCCTGGTGGGGGGGGGCCTCTGGGTGTTTCGTAGGCTCCTAGGGCCATAGGCTTGTGAGCTGCTTGCCCACTGTTGTGACGTGCCCAGCCCAAGTCCGCAGCTGGACATTGTGCCCTGGACAGCACGATTGGGCTGATGTGGCCTGGGGCAGTCAGGGAGTTTTTGGTGACGGTGACCACAAAGGAGAGCCGCAGGCCAGCTGGATAGATGGTGTCCTGAGGTTCTGACCCCCCCACCCCCAGGGCATCGCTTCTGCCAAGACCTACTATCGGGATGAGCACATCTACCCCTACATGTACCTGGCTGGCTACCACTGCCGGAACCGCAGTGTCCGAGAAGCCCTGCAGGCCTGGGCGGACACAGCCACCGTCATCCAGGAGTGAGGCACCTGCCTGTTCTTCCTTTCTTCCCTCAAGCACGCTGCCCTCCTCGGATCCCCCAGACCCCTTCTCACTGCTTGGGTGAATGGGGAGCTAGGGACAGTCCTTTCTTCCTTGTCACTGCCTAAGGGGCTGAAGAGGGGGTTGGGGAAGGAGGCTGGGGTGGTCTGTGCTCACTCAGCCTCCCTCCTCCCAGCTACAATTACTGCCGGGAGGATGAGGAAATCTACAAGGAATTCTTTGAGGTGGCCAATGATGTGGTCCCCAACCTGCTGAAGGAGGCCGCCGCCCTGGCGGAGACCGGGGAAGATCGAGGCGGAGAGCACACTCAGGTAGAGGGGGCTTCGGGCCTGCTGCCCCTGGCCTCTGGGACCTTGGTTTGGAATCTTGGGGGCAGTCACCTTTGTAACCCAATCTTATGCATTTAAACGTGTTATTCTGAGAAGAGGGGGGTCAGTGGCCGTCCAGGGGCCATTCCTAGAACTCGAAGCTGCAGGAGACGGGAGCCCCTTGTAGCTGAGCCCCTGGTGTGTCCCTGTGGGGAGTTCGGGCCAGGGAGCTCAGCTGCAGAGGCCTAAGCCTCGTGTTTCCCAGGGCTCCCCAGCCCAGGGTTCAGCCCTGCAGGATCCTGAGTGCTTCGCCCACCTCCTTCGCTTCTATGATGGCATCTGCAAGTGGGAGGAGGGCAGCCCCACGCCCGTGCTGCATGTGGGCTGGGCCACCTTTCTGGTGCAGTCGTTGGGGCGCTTCGAGGGGCAGGTGAGCCGGGGCCCCAGATGCTACCCACCAGAGGCTGGGAGGGAGGCCAGATTGGGGTACCCTCTGACAACAGCGGCGGGGGGGAGGGGCAGGATCAACCTTCCTGTGGGTCCCCAGGTGCGGCAGAAGGTCCGGATTGTAAGCCGGGAAGCAGAGACAGCAGAGACCGAGGAACCGTGGGGCGAGGAGGCCCGGGAGGGCCGCAGGAGGGGGCCCCGGCGAGAGTCCAAGCCTGAGGAGCCACCCCCCCCAAAAAAGCTGGCCCTAGACAAGAGCATCCCCAGGAGGCCCGGGGTGGCCCCAGGGGCTCCCAAAGGCCCCGAGGGGGGAGGAGCAGCTCCAGCCCCAGCCCCTCCGGCCTCCCCGCCCCCCGAGGGCCCTGTGCTCACCTTCCAGAGCGAGAAGATGAAGGGCATGAAGGAGTTGCTGGTGGCCACCAAGATCAATTCCAGCGCCATCAAGCTGCAGCTCACTGCCCAGTCCCAAGTGCAGATGAAGAAACAGAAGGCGTCCACGCCCAGCGACTACACCCTGTCCTTCCTCAAGAGGCAGCGCAAGGGGCTCTGAGGGGCCGGGCGGCCTGGGATCCCGAGGAAGCCCGAGGGGGAGGGGCCGCTTGACCCTGGCCTGCCTGTTTGTACATAGGTTTATTTTTCAGTTTCCGGGAAGATGAATAAATTTTTTTTCACAAACCCGAGGCTCCCGCGGTTATGCTGTTGGGCGCGGGGTCGGGGGTGGGCACAGCCCGGTGAGTGGGCACCGGCGGGCGGGCCCCCTCCGCCTGCGCCAGAGGGCCGGCCGTGCAGTCTGGTTCCTTCGCGGGGCGGGGCGGGGGCGGCGGGGAATCCCCGGGACGCCCCCCGCGCCCCGCCCCGGCCCCGCCCGCCCCGCTCCGGCTCGGGCTCCTCCCCTCCGGGCGGGCGGGCGGGAGGCACTGGGCTGCTGCCGCCTCTGCGGGCTCCCGGGCGGGCCGGCCGGCCACCGCCAGCGGGGCCATGTCGCTGCTGCGGGACGTGTCGCTGCAGGATCCCCGGGAGCGCTTCGAGCTGCTGCAGCGGGTGGGGGCCGGCACCTACGGGGATGTGTACAAGGTGCGGGCGGGGTGGGATGCCCCGGGGGGGGGAGCGAGGAAGGGGGGCAGCCCGAGGGCTGTCTGCTGCCCGAGCCTGCCGCTGCCCCCCAGCCGCCCGCCGGGCAGACCCCTCCCGGCCCGGCCCAGGAAAGGGGAAGGAGGCCAGGTTCCCCTTCATCTCCATCCCGGCCTAATGGGCAGGCCGAGGGGAACCCCGCTAGCCTCCGGACTCCGTTACAGGCCCGGGACACGGAGACGTCCGAGCTAGCAGCCGTGAAGATAGTCAAACTGGACCCAGGTGAGACGCGCGGGGTCCCTGGCTGCGGGGGTGGGGGTTCTGCTCCGGTGCTCTTGCCCCCCAACCCCCTGCAGTGCCACACAGCAGGTGACAGAAGCGTCTTCCCTTCCTTCAGGAGATGACATCAGCTCCCTCCAGCAGGAGCTCACCATCCTTAAAGAATGTCGGCATCCCAACGTGGTCACTTACTTGGGCAGCTACCTCAGGTGACCACCCCCTCCCCTTGGCCTCAGCTGCATGCCTGCAGCCAGAGGGTGCCATCTTGGGACACCCTCGTCCTGGTGGCGTGGAGAGAACATGCCGGCCTTAAACGTAGCACCCTGGCTCACTTGTGAAGTGGTGATCTTGGCCAAGTCACTGGCCCTCCCTGAGCCTTCCTTCTCTGTAGAATAAGAGGCTGGGTCTATGTGGTCTCTAAATTCTGTACCAGGACCCCAAAGACTGTAAGTCTCTCTCCTTCTTTTTCAGAAATGACAGATTGTGGATCTGCATGGAGTTCTGTGGAGGAGGGTCCCTGCAGGAGATCTACCAGGGTGAGACCCAGGCCGCTTTTCCCCCAAAGCCCTTGTCTCCAGCCTTAAGCTGCTGCTTTGGCTGAGGAAGACTACACAGTGAGGAATGGGGCATCTGCCCAGGCACAAACTCTTGGTGGGGGCTGAGGCCCTCACAAGCTCCCTCAGAGGCTTTGTGGGGGCGTGGACTCTGACCCATCCAGGGGAAGCACAAGCCTTCATGATGGTCCCAGGCTTTGGAGCTCAGGTCTCTTCGTGTCCTCAGACTGCTCTTGAGTGTGGAATTTATTTCTCCTTCTTCCCCAACCTTAGCAGGGCCTTTTCCTCTGAGTGGACAGGGCCCTGTCTTCATGGGCCTCTCCTTTTTTCAGCCACTGGACCCCTCGAAGAAAAACAGATTGCCTACGTGTGTCGGGAGGCCCTAAAGGTAGGGGGCCTCCTTCCTCTGCTTTCAACCTCCCGGTAGTTCTTTTCCTGCCTTTGCTTTTCCTTTCCTTGTCTGCCTGGGCTGGGCTAGGGAGAGAGCCCAGCTATTCCTCTGAGGCCCACTAATTAGTCCCTTGAGGGGGAGGGCCTCTTGGTCCTGGTGGGAGAGTGGTGCCAGAGGGGGAGGGGCTGTTCTCCTGTTGCCGGAAGCTTGTTGTTTCCCTCTTGCCTCACCCACTTCCTGTTTGGGGGAGAGTAGAGGTGGGAGGAAGCAGCTTGGGTGGTGGTGGGGAGCCCCTCCCCAAACCCCCAGCTGAGCTCCTAACCCTGACCTGGCCCTGGGATGGATTTGGGGACTCTGGAAGTGGCAGGGAGAAGCTGGTGGCCTAAGGGCTGACCCAAAGGTTTCTCCTGTCCCCAGGGCTTGCATCATCTCCATTCTCAGGGGAAGATTCACAGGGACATCAAGGTAGGGGAAGGGAAGGGGGTGTGTGTGTGTGTGTGTGTGTGTGTGTGTGTGTGTGTGTGTGTGTGTGAGGCAGACAGACAGACAGAGAGACAAACAGAAAAAGAGGTGGGAGGTTTGAGGACCTGCTGGGGCAGCAGGTTTGTGGGCCGTGTTGTGGGAACTATAGGGCCCACAGGGTGGAAAGTATGTATGTATGTGAGGGAGAACAGAGCTAGTGGAGGGACCCCTGGGGGTTATAGAAGCTGGCACAGGAATACTGCCCACTTGGAGTGGATAACTTACCCTGCTCTGTCCCTACAGGGAGCCAACCTTCTCCTCACTCTCCATGGAGATGTCAAGCTGGGTCAGTGCTGGGGGTAGAACTGGGGTGGGCAGAGTCAGAAGAGACAGGGGCTCTGGGAGAATCCTTGGGTGCCCCCATCCAACTGCCCCCAAGCTTCTTGGTCAGGGGGTTTGGGCAGCTAGGACAAATCAGTTTGGAAGCCTGGGGATCTGGGAAGCTTTGGGCCCATCTGAGAGGGGAGGGGTGTGGTGCAGCCCTGGGAGGGCTCCAGCTGAACCAGAGACAGGGAGCAAGCCAAGGAGCCAGGTGTATCCTGATCCCAGAGCTGCAGGCAGAGGGGGAAGTCTCTCTGGGCTGGGCACCCGGCTGCTCATCCCCTTCCTTCTGCAGCTGACTTCGGCGTGTCTGGCGAGCTCACGGCGTCCGTGGCCAAGAGGAAGTCCTTCATTGGGACACCGTACTGGTGAGGAGAGTCTCCCGTTCCCTAGGAGGGGCTCCCCTGGGGGGCCCAGAGGAGGTGACCCAGGCTCCCTGTCCCCAGGATGGCCCCCGAAGTGGCCGCTGTGGAGCGGAAAGGGGGTTACAATGAACTCTGTGATGTCTGGGCCATCGGGATCACCGCCATCGAGCTGGCTGAGCTTCAGCCCCCACTCTTCCACCTGCACCCCATGAGGTCGGTCAGTGCCTTCACCCCCCACCTGTGCCCCAGCCCCAAGCTGCTGACCTATCTCTGATCTCCATGTTCCTCCTGCAGGGCATTAATGCTGATGTCAAAGAGCAGCTTCCAGCCTCCCAAGCTGAAGGAGAAGGCCTGCTGGTGAGTAGCCTGACCTTCACTTCCCATCTCCAGACCTTTGCCCAGGCTGTCCCCATGCCTCCTCAGCTTCTGCCTGTTAGAATCTTTACCTTCCTTCAAGGCTCCACCTATCCAAGCTTTCCTGATTCCCCTCCCCCCCAGCTGGGTGTGTGTGTGTGTGTGTGTGTGTGTGTGTGTGTGGTGGTGGTGGTCACTGGGGCTGCCCCAGGGGCATTGGCCCAGTTCTGACCCTATCCTGGCTCTCAGGTCCCAGAATTTCCACCATTTCCTCAAGCTGGCCTTGACCAAGAACCCCAAGAAAAGGCCCCCTGCTGAGAAGCTTCTGCAGGTCAGAGAAGCTTTGGGAGAGGAGGAGGAAGGGGGTCCTTTTGAGGGTGGGCCAGGGCAGAGTTAGTGGCATGGGTGGCTGAGGCAGGGAGGGTGTCTGCCTGGAAGGGCCCTACGCTTTCAAGCTGGAAGCCGTGTTGTGTTGGGGTGGCTCAGAACCTCCCGTATGTTTGATTCCTTCCCCCTCCCCACCTCCAGCACCCTTTCACAGCCCAGACCCTCCCCCGGACCCTCCTCATGCAGCTCTTGGACAAACTCAATGATCCCCACCTGGGCATCCCTACCCCGGAGGACTGTGACCTGGAGGTGAGGGCAGCCTCAGATTTTGGTGGGCTGAGGATAGGGAGTGGTGGGCGGCATGGGGTGGGGTGAGCCTCACCGTACCTTTCTGCTGCAGACCTATGATATATTTCCTGACACGATCCACTCCAGGGGACAGCACAGTCAGGCAGAGAGGACCCCATCAGAGATTCAGTGTGAGTTACAGCGGATGGTGGAGGGAGAGAGAAGGGGGGCTCAGCACGGCCTTCTCTTTCTGCCTCTGTCTTCTCACCCTTTCTGTCCCTTTGCCCCAGGCCCTCTGTCCCTGCTGGGCTCCCTGCCTTACTGTCTGGTCTCATTCTAGTTCACCAGGTCAAGTTTGGTGCTCCCAGGAGGAAGGAGACAGAGCCATTGTGTGAGCCGGTAAGAAGGGCAAAATCTGCGTCCAGGGCCTGGGGCCCGGCACCTCTTTACAGGCCTTCAAGCTGGGCATAGTTTTGCGCCAAGTGAGTGGGATGGTTCTTCCCTGGGCCCAGGACCTTCTGGTGAAGATGCCAAGAGGGGCTGGGGTGGTTCTCCCACCCATCCCTGACCCTTCCACTTCCAAGTAGTGAGAGCCTGGTTCTGGGCCAAGAGGCCCCTCTGACCCTCACCACCTGTATGACTTTGGGCTAGTCCACCTCCTCCGGCTTGTGGGATGGAGGGGCTGGACTCAGTGACCCCTGAGGTTCCTTCTGGCTCTGGGTCTGTGCCCAGTCCTCAGGACTTCAATATTTTTTTTTTTCCTTAAGTCTTACTGGTGTGTTCTGTTTTTATGTTAGAAATATCTCCAGGTTACTCCTCCCTCCCCACTCCCAGCTCCTCTAGTGTGCCTGTTTTCCCACAGCCCCTCCAATGTTTCTCGTTTTCCTTTTTTGGGTCATCTTTGCCAATCTGATGGGGGGTGAGGTGGAATCTCAGTGTTGTTTTAATTTAACTAATGGTAACTAGCTGGTGCAGTGGACAGAGTTCTGGACTTGGAGTCAGGAAGCCCCAAGTTCAAATCCAGCTTCAGATCCTTTCTGGCTGTCTGAATTTGGGGAAATCACTTAACCTCTACTTGCCTCATATTCCTCAACTCTAAAATGGGCATGATGTTAGCAGCTACCTGCCAGGGTTGTTACCAGAATGAAGTCAAATTTACAGAGTGCTTTGTAAACCTTGAGGTGTTATCCATATCTAGCTGTTATTTGTATTACTAATTTGCATTTCTCTAGTAGTTGTCTGGAACATTTTTTCCTCTGGCTATAGATGGCCTAGGTTTCTCTCCATGGCCTGGTGGGGATCCCTGCCCAGGTCTAGCAAAGGCCCTCACAATTCCCTTGAGAACTGTCTGTTCATTTCCTTAAACTATTTCTCATTTGGGGAATGACTCCTCTTCTTGGGACTTTGAGTCCGTTCCTTCTGTGTCTTAGAAATGAGACCTTTACCCCAGAACCATGTGATTGGCAGTAACTCCCTTCTCTCTTCACAGTGGGAGGAGGAGTGGACGCTGTTAGAGAAGGAGGAGCTGACCGGGTAGGTGGGGATGGTGGCCTGGGGTGTTGGGGAGGGCAGGGCAGTATAGGGGCTTGGCGTTGGGCTCAGTGGCCCCCTCTGTGCCTCTGTGCTCAGGAGTTTGCTGCAGTCAGTCCAAGAGGCCTTGGAGGAAAGGTGAGCCTTGGGATTGGAGGGATGAGGAGTCCCCTGGAAGGTCAGAGCGAAGGTGGCCGGCCCCGAGGCAGCACCTCCCAAGGCTGCCCACTGTACTTTGTACAGCTCTGTCTGCTGGTCACCACCATCCTCATCCTCTCTTGGGAATAAACATCCTCAGGCTCCCCACCTAAACTCAGCAGACACTTGGCACTGGGGGTGCAAAGGCAAAAGTTAAAGAATGCCTGCCCCTCCCAGAGGGGGGAAACACCCTGTGTCCCCAAATGGGTAGATGCAAGGGCATTTGAGGAGGGAGCGCTGACAGCTGAGCTGGGAGGGGGAATCGGAGAGAGGAAACCCTCGTTTGGGAGGGAGCACGTGAGCAGACCCCAAAGGAGGTGGACGTCCTAGGCCTGGGTGCTGCGGCCCTCTATGTAGGAGATGGGAGGCTG
The DNA here is from genome assembly GCF_003287225.1 of Phascolarctos cinereus. NCBI lineage: Eukaryota > Metazoa > Chordata > Mammalia > Diprotodontia > Phascolarctidae > Phascolarctos > Phascolarctos cinereus. Next base: position 255,610,285 of record NW_027556402.1, on the reverse strand, counting down.
AATTAGAGAGTAGCTAGTCTGGCTGCAATGAAGAGGGGGGTGAGAGGAGGCATGGGAAAGAAGCCTGGAAAAGCCGAGGGGAGCCTAGGCAGTGGCATCAGTGTGGAGGACCCTAAACGCCGCGCTGGAGGCGTCTGAATCTTATCTTCAAGATCATAGGGAAGCGTCTCACCCCAAGAGTGACAGATGTGTGCCCCAGGGAGGTCACCTCGGCAGCCATGTGGAGGATGGCCTAGACGAGGAGGGACTGGAGGCAGAGAGGCCGAGGAGGCCGTCACGGTGGTCTGGCCTGAATAAGGCGGGTGGCTGTGTGAGTGGAGTGAGCGAGGAAGATGAAGGTGTGTTGGAGAGGAAGAAAGGAGATTTGGCAGTGTGTGTCAGAGGGAAGGGTCAAGGTGGACATTGAGGCTACCAACCAGGGAGCCTGGGAAGATGGTGGTGCCTACCAGAGAGATGGCATGGTGGGTAGGTGAGGGAGGGAGGAGTGGTGGGGAAGAGGAGTTTCTGATGCCAATGGTAGATCCAGAGGTGAATGCCCTGAAAGTAGACTGGGCTTCCAGAGGAGAGGGATGGGTCTGTGAATTGGGAGTCATCTGTGGAAAGGTGATCGTGAGACCTCCCAGGGGGAGTACAGGGAGAGAAGAGAAGAGGGCATGGGGCACGGCCCGGGGGGGGGGCGGCACACTCCTTCTGAGTGACACTGGTCCAGCCAGAGACAGGTAGGTAGAGATGAGTGTTAGCTAGCCCACTGGGCCGTGGGGGAAGTGTGTGTGTGTGTGTGTGTGTGTGTGTGCGCGCGCGTGCACGCACGGTTAGGGGGGGGTGGTGATGGGTTCAGAAGCAGCAGAGGGACACAGGAAGATGAGAATTGTAATTTAAAGCCCTCCAGGAGACCATCGGTCACCTTGGAGAACAGTGGTGAGGGCAGAAACCAGAACACAAAGGCGTGGGAAGGGACGAGGAAAGATGGGAGGCCAGTCTTGCAAGTGGCAGAGTCAAGTGAAAGCATTTGCTTCAAAGAGATGGAGGAGGCCAGGGTGTGTTGGTGGAGGCCGGGGTCCGTTGGTGGAGGCCAGGGCGTGTTGGTGGAGGCCGGGGTCTGTTGGTGGAGGCCAGGGCGTGTTGGTGGAGGCCGGGGTCCGTTGGTGGAGGCCGGGGTCTGTTGGGGGGCACTAGGGCACGCTGGCAGACTGAGAGGAAGGAGCTGGTAGATATTGAAGAGAAGAAGGACCCACTGAGAGGAATTGCCCGAGAAGAGGCAGCTGAAGATGGCTTTGTGGCTGCCAGGAGAGGGATGGGTCTTGTCAAGGAGAAGGAGCATCTCTATGTTAGAGACTCCTGGAGCAAAGGGATGAGCAGTGAGAGATGAGATATCCTTTTTAAAAAGATGAGTTATTTTTTTCAATGAACAAGCCTTGGGACCATTAAGGTACAGAGGGGGCCCAGGGAAGAGGTCGTTTTTTTCTCTGTAAAGTAGGAGGTGAAATTCTCGGCTGGGAGATGAGATGCTAAGGGGGCCGGGGGAGCTGGAGAAGAGAAGCTTTAGGAGCCCAGGAACATAGTCCGACAATAGCGCTGAGTGTCCTGCTCCGGCCCCAGTGTGTGCAGGGGTCTGAGAGGAGCCCCCCAGGACAGGAGAGGGCAGCTGGGGCAAAGGGACTTCTTGGGGGGAGCCAAGAAGATGGAGGGAGCGGAGAAGGAAGAGGTGCGTGGTGAGGGTGGTTTGTTAACCTTTGAATGGCATTTCCTGAGGGCCCTGTGGACGGGTAGCAGAGCAGAGCAGGACCTGGGTGAGGGGGGAAGGGCCTAGGAGGGTGGAGATACCAGAGCCAGAAGCGTTTTTCCTCTGCAGTTGGCAAGGGGAGGAGGAAGTGGAAATCTGTTAGGTCCAGGCTGGAAAGATACTGATTGACTGGGGGCCCACCTTCCATGGCCTGGGCTCACGGAGGGCGGTATTAGCCTGTTCTGTCTCTAGACTCTTGGGGCAGGAGGTAGGGATGGTGGGAATGTTGGGGGGTGGGGTGGGGCTGGCACGTACCTGTTGCTCAGACCTCCAGGGGCCTGGCAGCTCACAGGCCGACTCCTGGGATGGGCACCCTCAGCAGACACGGGGGGTACGTCGGCCACTTGGTCTTCTTGGCGTCTTTGCATCTATGGTCCCCTCTGCCTGGAATGCCCTCCCTCCTGACCTCCCCGCTGTAGGGTCCTTGCCTCAGCTTGGCCAGTCTCTCCTGATGCTCTGGTCACGAGCATCCTCTCCGGGAGTCATGGTAAGCTCCCTGAGGGCAGGGTATCTCCAGTGTCTCGGAGAGAGCGGGGTGGGGCGTGTTAAATTGAATGACTTTCAGGTCTGTGGCTCCGGCCGGCCAGAGTCCTGCCAGGGAGCAGCTGGCCTGGGGGACCGCTAGGTACGGAGCTTTGGTCCGGGAGGTTAGGCAGTGCTTTTCCTCATAACCTCGTGGTGGCTGTGAACAAGGAGCTCGGCCAGCTGCCAGATGCTCTGAGGAGCTCACTGTCATCAGCGTTCTCTCCCCCACTAGGAGTCTGACCATGAAGCCGGCTCTGGAGGACCAGGTGGGACTGAGACAGCAGCGGGCCTGGGTTTGGGGGTGTTGGGGAGGGGCCGTCTGTGGGAATGTGCCCAGGTGCCCAGGAGGGAGCGGGCCTAGCGAGCTTCAGGAGCTGACGCCTGACTCAGGGTACTGCTTGGTCTCTGCTTCCCCAGGTCCTGGACTCCCCTGAGGATGAAACAGGAACCATTAAGCGGTCACCATTTGGGGGGCCAGGGCCTCCAGCACCATCTGAAGTGGACTCTCCCGATTCCCCTCCAGGTGAGGCTTCGCCAGGGGAGAGGGGTCTCTGGAGGTCACTGGGGCTCTGGAAAGCTCCTCTTATGCCCAGACCCATATGGGGAAACCGTTGGGAAGAGGGAAAGAGGAAGAGGAGGATGAGGAGGAGGAGGAGGAGGAGGAGAATCTACTGTGGAGGAGGGGAGGAGCAGGGGATGATAGCCGGTCCATGTGCCCGCCAGAGATGCCAGAGCTGCCTCTACCCCGCACCGAAACCCCACCATTGCTCTCTAATGAGTGGGCCACCATGAAGCAAAAGGAAGACACTGAGGTCAGCAAGGATCCCTGGGGCGAGGGGAGGAGGAGTGGGAAGGGATCATGGGGGAATTGGACAAAGCTGGCTCTGAGCCCCCTCCCTTTCCTTCTCAGAGATCCTGCTGTCATGGCCTCCCGCCCACCCCCAAAGTTCATGTAAGTGTCCCCCTCGGGCACGTTTCCCCAGTCCTTCCCTGTCCCACCGTGGCCCCTGGCCTCCAACCGCCTAGTCAGTGCTCAAATCCATGCCCTTCTAACAGATGAGAAGACTGAGGCCCAGAGCCTCAGAGGGATTAGTCCCCGTTGCACAGCTAGGAAGGGTCTGGCCCAGGCCAAGAGGTAGGCCCATGGTGTCTTCCTTTCTGTCCTTTCTCACCCTCATCCCTGGTCCTGTCCATCCTGTGCCCCAGATGGGTGCCTGCTTCTCCAAAGTCTTCAATGGCTGTCCGCTTCAGATCCACACTGCTGTCACCTGGATTCACCCTGTGACCCGAGGTAGGGCGGCTGCAGCAGCATCACCTGCCTTTGGCCGCCTGTAGGGTCCCCAAGGAGCAGGGGCGGGGGTGAGGCCTCGGTGGGGGGGGGACTTCTCAGCCAACCCCCCCCTCCAGGGAGGCGGCTGATTGTCCCTGACCCCATCGTCTCTTATTCCAGACCAGTTCTTGGTGGTGGGGGCCGAGGAGGGGATCTACACCCTCAATCTACACGAATTACATGAGGATACTTTGGAGAAGGTGAGGAGGAAGAGGAGGAGGAGGAGGTGGGTGGGGGGGACTTGGCCCTCGGGCAGGTAGAGCAGGACCCCATTTTGTCCCATTCGAGGCCCAGCCGCACGCAAGGTCCTCGTGCTGGGTGCTGTGGGCTGTGGGCATGAGATGTGCCCACAGGGCCCGTTCCCCAGGAATGGCCAGGGATGGCAGGGACAGGACTCAGGGTGATTGACAGGTGACGAGGAGAGATCTGGGCAGCGGGCACGGGCTCCAGGAACGTCCAAGGCGGGAAGGATTTAGGGCTTGGGTCCGTCCCCAGTGGCTGGGGGGGGGGCTGCCGGGGGGGGGGCACTGAGGCCTGGCAGGGTGAGCAGGCAGCGTGGCTGTCTCTGTCCTGCAGCTGATTCCCCAGCGCTGCTTCTGGCTCTACTGTGTCAACAACGTCCTTCTCTCCTTGTCAGGTGCTGGAGGGGGTGGGCAGGGCTGGGGGGGGGAGGTCTGGCGGAGGCAGAAGCTTCTCTCAGGGTCACCACCACTAACCCCATCATCAGAGGCCCTTTATTGCAACCCTCGAGTTTTACAGATGGGGAAACTGAGGCACAGGGGAGGCAAGAGACTTCCCCAAGGTCACACTGGTCCTAAGTGGCAGAGCTTGCACCCGAAACCCAGGTCGTCTGAATTCAGTCACAGCATTCTTCCTGGCTCCAGTGCTCACTGAGCTGTGTGCCTCTGGGCAAGGGACTTCACCTTTCTCTGCCTCAGTTTCCCCATCTGTAAAACATACTTTCACCTCCTTCACAAGGAGCTTGATCAGCGTCACAGTGAGAGAGAGAGAAATGTTGTGACAGGGCATAATGATAACCCTCATCTCTCCCCTGCTCTTCCCTCCCAGGGAAGACCACCCACATCTGGGCTCACGACCTGCCAGCCCTGTTTGAGCAACGTCGGCAGCAGCAGCAACGTCAGGTCCCTCTCGCTATCCCCGCCCACCGGCTCACCCAGCGTATCATCCCCAGGTGGAGCGGGGTCGGGGCATCGAGGGCCCTTGGGCTCTGGGAGGGAGAGCCGGGGCATCCCTCCCCATCCTCCTCCCTTTCCCCAGGCTCTTTCAGTTTTGTCCCTTGGGAGAGACCCAGATGGACCCAGGGGTCTGGCAAGGCCAGCTTAATCAGTCTGAGGGGTCCAGGTGGACTCTGACTCACCTAAGACCAGGCCTAGGTTCACTCAGCGGGCACTTGAGAACAGCCTTCCTCTCTTAGAATCTCCTGGGTTGGCAGTAACCTGGGGGAGGGTTAGCCTAAGCTCTCTGACCTGCTCCACAAGCCTCTGAAGGGGAGGAGCGAGGCCATGGTGGGTCAGGGCCCCCCCCTTGCCCTGAAGCAGGAGGCCTGGGGTCCTGGGCTAGCTCATGCCAGCCTTCTCTACAGGCGCTTTGCACTCTCTACGAAGATTGCAGACACCAAAGGCTGTCTCAAGTGCCGTGTGGGTAAGAGCCAGGGGCAGGCCCACGGTGCCACACCTTCACGCTGACCATCCCTCTCCTGCGCCTGACTCCCCTCTATCCTCATCTCTGCCTGCCGGAGCCCTGCTCTTCTTATAGGGCACTGATTAAGCCCCTTCTGTGTGCCAGGCCCAGGGCTAGGACTTTGGGACGTAGAAGGAGGAGGGTACAACACAGCCCACTTACTGACAAGTAAACTGAGGGACTTTGAGGCAGGAAGAAAATCAGGGAAGGCATCACAGAGGACGTAGCTCCAAGACAAGCCTCAAAAGAAGATAAGGAAAGTTGGAGGGGAGGGAAGCAACCATTGCAGGCAAATACATGGAGGTGGGAGATGACAAGTTGAATTCGTGAATCAGTTAACTAGTAGTCCAGGCTGCCTGTAAGGAGAGTGTGTGAATGGGCAGATATTGCTTGTGCCTTTGCCTGGGTTCATGTGTTGGCTTGCTTTGCTGAATTGCTTCCCCCCACCCCTTTCTCCTTTATTACAAGGAATGGGGGGTGTCGGGGGAGGGATGTATTCGAAAAAGAAGGCGATGTATAAAACCAAAGATGTCAGTAATTTTAAAAAAAGGAAATGAGGTTAGAAAGGTATTGGAAAAGGTTTTTGATGCTAGGCTGAGGGGTTTGGCTTTTATCCTGTCCTTGAAGCTTGGGAGGTGGGTGAGGTCACACCCAAGCCTGGAGTGTTGACTTTGTTAGCTGGCCTGGCTGGTGGGTGGATGGAGAGGAGAGCCTGGGAGCCTAGGCAGAACTAAGGGCCTTCCTCACGATGATGATTGCCCTCGGCCATGGCAGTGGTCACAGGGACAGACGTGGAGGTCGAAGACTTCCCCTCTGTTCCTCCCTGCCCACGGCTGTGGCGCAGTGGCCAGAGTGTGGGACTTGGATTCAGCAGACCAGGGTTCGAATCTCACACATAGGTGCTTAGCACATGTTTGTTGAATGGTACGGAGGCCCAGCTAGCTGGCTCTTCCCCTCTACAGTTCGAAATCCCTATACGGGGAGCACCTTCCTGCTGGCTGCTCTGCCCTCTACCCTGCTGCTCCTGCAGTGGTATGAGCCCCTGAGGAAATTCCTGCTTCTCAAGGTATGGGGAGGGCACACAGAGTCTCTGAGCCTGCCCATCCCTGGCCGGGGGCAGGGGGGGGGCCTGGGGAGGGCACACAGGGTGTCTGAGCCTGCCTATCCCTGGCTGGGGGCAGAAGGGGGTTCTTGGGGGCTGGCTGGGGAGGATACACAGGATCTCTGAGCCTGCCCATCCCTGGCTGGGGGCAGAGGGGGGTTTGGGGAGGGTACACAGGGTCTCTGAGCCTGCCCATTCCTGGCTGGGGGCAGAGGGGGGTTTGGGGAGGGCACACAGGGCCTCTGAGCCTGCCCATCCCTGGCCGGGGTGAGGAAGGCTGCTGCCTCTACTTTTCTGGCCCGTGCAGAATTTCACCACCGTCCTGCCCAATCCTTTGGGGCTCCTGGAGCCTCTGATACTGGAAGGGAAGGAGCTGCCTCAAGTGTGCGTGGGGGCCACTGGGCCCGGGAGACCCGGCCTCGGCCTCCAGTTCCACATCCTCCCACTAGAAGCCGGGCCCACCCCTGACTTCCTCATCCCTCCTGGTGAGCACGGAGCCTTGGCTTCCAGGATTGAGGAGGAGGAGGAGGCGGTGGACTCCCATTGTGGGCTCACTTTAAGGGTCTCTAGAACTGAAGGGTACCCCTTCATTTTACAGATGAAGAAACTGAGGTCAGGGAAGCCTCTAAGAGTGCAGGATTTCAGCTCTAGAGCTGGAGGGACCTTAGAGGTCAATCATGCCTCCTTTTACCATTGGGGAAACTGAGGGCAGCGACTTCTATAGAATCCTGGAGCCTGGAAACTGAGGCCCAGGGTCACACACAGTGACAGAGGCAAGATCTGAACCCAGGTCCTCTGACCCTCAAGCTCTGGTTCCTTCTGCTGTACTAGGCTGCCCCGAAAGTGCTTACAAAGCATTTTCCTCAAAATATTCCAGTGAAGTCAGTGAAGCAAAGATTATCACCCCCATTTTACAGAGATGGCAACTGAAGCTCAGAAAGGGGCTGGAACTTGCCTGAAATCACACAGGAGAAGACCCAAGTTTGAGTCCTGCCTCTGCTACTTGCTTATGTGACCTTGGGTAAATCCCATCCCGTCTCCAGGCCTCAGTTTCCCCATCTCTAAAATGAGGGAGTTGGGTCAGAGGGCCCCCAAGGCCCATTCCAGCTCTGGATCCGTGTTCCTATGATCCGGTTGGTTACTCCCCCTCTCCGGGCCTCAGTTTCCCCATCTTGATGCCATGACAGAAGAACCAGGAGCAGAGGAGGAGATGCTGGGCTCAGGGAGGGGCCGGGCTTAGGGGCAGGAGCCCGACTAGGTTGTCCCAGGAGCCTGATCACAACCTCATGCTTCCTCTGCCCCCAGAGGGGGCTCCAGGCGCTGCCCAGCAGGTGATCCAGGTGGACCGAGACACGGTGCTGGTGTGCTTCGAACGTGAGTGATGTCCTGGAGCTGGGCCGCTGGGAGGCGGAGCTGTCCTCTCGGCTGGGGCCTGAGCCCTGCCTGTTCCCTTTTCCGCAGGCTGTGTGCAGATAGTCAACCTTCAGGGGACCCCGACTGGCGCCCTGGCCCCCAAGCTCACCTTCGACTTTCCCATCGAGACCGTGGGTGAGCGAGATGGGGGTGTGTGGGGGGGGTGTAAGTGCTGTGTGTCTGTGTCATGTGTATACATAATTTGTGGCGTGTGGCTGTATGTGTGCATGTGCAGCTATGTGTAGGTATGCATACATGTGGTTGTGCATGTACAGTTGTGTTTATGTGTGTGCACACGTGTGGTTATGTGTGTGTTGTGTACGTGGTGTATACGTGGTTGCGTACGTGGTTTTGTGTGTGTTTACACAAGCATGTGGTTGTGCGTGTGTGAGGCAGTGTGTGCCCGCGTGATGGTTGTGTGTGCACTCACACACACCTGGACGCTTCCCCATCATGATCCGGGGGATGCCCCTCTCAGGTAAGGCAAGCCGTCCCCAGGCATCCACGCCCCCCAGGCCCTATCCCAGAGCGCAGCCTTTGCCCGAGTGGGGCTCCTCCGCGCTGTTGACATCCAGGGGCCAAATCCCTTTGCCGCCCCTTCCCCTCCCAGGCTGGCCCCTCCTGCCCAGAGATGCCCAAGGCGCTGCCCGTCGGGGCAGCCTGGGTGCTGCAGTGACAGCCGAGGCTGGGAGGAGGCTCCTGGGTGGGAGGCCACGCTCCAGGTGTGTGCCAGGCCACAGGAACAGGCTGCTGTGGGGGGAGAGTGGAGGCAGAAACACCCGAGTTCAAATCCTGCCTCAGACTCTCTAGCCACATGACCCTGGGCAAGTCACCGAAAAACAGCAGCCACCTCTTCGGGGCTGTTGTGAGGATCTGATGAGATCCCCTGCAGATGCTTTGTGGACCTGGGAGCCACCCGACAGCCTCCAGCTGTTCTGTCCTCGCCCACCAGGGGCATTTACGGAGGCCTAGGAAAGCTTCGTTCATCTCGGGCTTTCTTGCTCCAAGGCCCAGGCCGAGTGCCGCCCCTTCCAGGAAGCCTTCCCTGCTCTGCCAGCGGCAGAAAGGCTCTTGTCCTTCCTTGCAGGATCATTGCAACTGAGGCCCAGAAAGGTTATGTACTTCCCCAAGGTCACTCACAGGACCTGGACCTAGGGCTAGAAGGCCTAGGTCCTCAGAGGCCATCAGGCCCAACCCCCTCCCCATTTTGCAGATGAAGAAACTGAGGCAGACAGGTTAATTGACTTGCCAGGATCCATAGCTAGTAAGCGTCTGAAGCGGAATCTGAACTCAGGTCTTCCTGACTCCAGGCCCGGCTCTCTGTGGCCTCCTTCCCAGTACTTTCCCCGATAGACTGTGAGCTCCTTGGGGGCAGGCCCCCCAGCTCATCTTCCTAGGCCCAGTTCCCAGCTCCAGGCCTGGCTCGTGTCAGGGAGGTGCTTAATAAATGTTGGTTGGTGGCCAGACGAGCAGGTCAGTGTGCCGACACGATCTGGATCCTTCTCTCAGGGTGGAAAGCGTTGGTGGGAACCTTGCCTGGGAGGCTGCTGGCTGGACCAGCTCTGCCTGCTGCATTTGGGCAGGTCGTTTAATCCCTGGAGCCTCAGTTTCCCCATCTAAGTTGGGAGGTTAGACCGGGTAGCCCTAGATCTAGGGTCTTGTGGCATCTGTGGAGATGAGGGGTGTGGGAGCGGAGAGGAGGGGGTGGCTCTCGGCCCTTAGGGCCTTGCTGACCCTCCCCCCGGTCTTCAGTCTGCCTGCAGGACAGCGTGTTGGCGTTCTGGCAGCATGGCATGCAGGGACGGAGCCTGGAGACAAATGAGGTGAGTCTGGGCCTCTGGAGGTAGTTGGGGGGCTCCCCAGCAGGGCCAGAATGCCTCCTGCTTGTCATGACCCCCATTTTCTTGCCCAGCTGACTCAGGAGATCACTGATGAGACGAGGATATTCCAAGTGCTTGGGGCCCATCGGTAAGAGTGGGAGCCTTGCTGGGGGGACCAGGGTGGTGGGGATGGCCAGAAGTTGGCTGAGTGCCAATGGAGAAGTTGTGAAGGTTGGGGAGGGCTCCTGATTGACTGAGGTTTGAAGAATGGACCAATGAGGTCAATCTGGAAAGCCCAGGCAGACAGGAAACGTGGGGGCCGTCTGGCTGGCTGTTCTCTGCAGCCGGATATTCCCAACTTCGAGGAAAGCAAGGCGGAGTTCCCCAGGAGATGGGATAGCTGAGGAGCGTAGGGCCATCTTGTTACCTTACTTTGCTGGGTCATTTCTGAAAGGGGCTGTTCTGTGTGGAAACTGGGAAAGGATGAGCAGATGCTGGTTAGGGTGGGAGAGGCAGAAGAGGAGGGTCCAGCAGGTGTTTCAGCCCATACTCAAAAGGAGGGTCTAAGAGGCCTCAAGACAGAATCTGGAGGTTGGGGAAGTTTAGAAGGAGTGGGAGGTGAAAGCTCTGGGGCTGCAGGTAAGGTCCCCAGGACCATCCTTGAGCAGAACCAGCTTCCAGGAGCTGGCCAGGCCCCATGAGGCTGGGCCTGGGGGCTTTTGTGGACATGCCGTGGCTTTCATCTGGTCTGCCTAGCCTGCTTCCCCACCCCAGCCCCATCTTCCTCTCTTTACCCCGCCATTGCCTCCTCCCACCAGAGACATCGTCCTGCAGAGCACCCCTACGGACAACCCTGGGGCCCACAGCAACCTGTACATCCTCACCGGCCACCAGAGCAGCTACTGAGCCCTGTGACCTCGCCTCCGTGCCCAGGCCACAGGGTCCCGCCTGTGTGCCCACTGGGCAGAGCCTGGGGTCGTGGGCCCTTTCCGTTCAGCTGAGGGGGCCAGGAGCTGACATTTCTGAGACATGTCCTCTGTGTTTGTTGGGGGCGGGGGGGGCGGGCAGGGGAATCCCCAAATACACACCTCTGCAATAACTGGATAAGACCAAGCCGCTGTGACTTTGTCCTCCGCCCACCGTGCACCCCCACGTTCCCGGCTCCCCATACAGGAGCTCTCCGTCCCTCCAGGAGGGTGTTGGCCACTACGTCTACTAAAGACATGGGCATGGCCCCTGGGCCTCTGCCGCTGTTCATGGCCCAGGGGACGAGGTATCTGACAGAGAACTATATTGGTATTAAAGTCCACTGGTTTTCCTCCTTGGGATTCTGTGGTTATTTGAGTGGTGTGAAGACCTGGAGCATTTCTGCTGTAGCCCCTCATTGGAGACAATCTCACAGGAAACCTGGAGATAGAGGATGAAATGGAAAAACTTGAGAGGGGTCTGAAGCCCTGCCACTTATCATGTGACCTTGGGTAAATCCCTTCACTTCTGAGACTGTTTTCTCATCTGTGAGATGGAGAGAATGGTACTGGCCTTCCAGGCTGTGAGGCTCAGAAGGGGCAATGACTATTCAAGATTTTGAAAATTACAAAATCATTTTATATATATCTATATATCTGTATCTCTATATATATCTATCTATATATATAGAGATATAGATATATAGATATATAGATATAGATATCTATATCTATCTATATCGCTGGAATCCTAGAATAAATAACTATGGGCCAAGAAACCCCTGGGCTTAAAACCCAGTCTGCTATTGACTCCCTCTGTGATCTTGGGCAAGCTCCTTGCCTCTCTCTGCCTCAGTTTCCCCTTCTATAAAAGGAGGGGGTTTGGGCTCAGATGATCATGAATGCTTTCCAGTTCTTGTGTGTCTGTGATCTTCAGGACTGAAAAGACTCGGATGGTGGAAAAACCAAGGCCTGTATCATCACTAAGCAGAGCCCCCAAACTCATCCCGGAGCCCATCTCCAAAAAGGCTGAGAGTAGAGTCTATGTTGGTGTTTCCTCTGGTTCCCTTGATGGGAACCACAAACACAACCACACAACCTTAGGAAGTGTGTTCGTGGGGTTAGGACTGTGTGGAGACCCGCCACGGCACAGGCAAATTGGAGACAGGGCAGAACAAAGGAGGGGACACCTCACTGCCGGGGGCCCCAACGCCAACCGTGGCAAGACATCTTGAGCGTCCGGTGGTGGCGATGGCGGCAGAAAGGCTGGCTCCGTGTGGCGGGGAGAAGAGAGACCCTAAGTGCCTTCTTTACCTCGATGCTGGAGGCAGTCCTGGCTCCCACAAGACCGGTGCTTTGCATATAGTAGGTGCTTGACCAAAGTTTGCTGGATTGGTTTTGAGAGAGTGGAAGGCTATGTCGGCTGTTGTTTGAGACCTAATTCATAAACAGCAGATAAATCAGTCTTAGGAAGTGAGAGTCGGTGTTGCAACATAATTCAACATTTATTGAGTGCCAACTGTGTGCTAAAACAATGGTAATAGGGGCAGCTAGGTGGCGCAGTGGATAGAGCATGGGTCCTGAGTTCAAATCTGGCCTCAGCCACGTAACACTTAACTAGCTGTGTGACCTTGGGCAAGTCACTTAACCCCATTGCCTAGCCAAGATAAACAAACAACTAAATAAAGATAAGACCACTCCCACCTGAGGAGTTGCCCTTGTCCTGACAGGCGGCTTTGACCTTCTGTGTTCCGCATCACTCCTTGCTTGGTCGCGAGCCCCTGCCCTGTCCAGGGTTTGCGCCACGCGGATTAGTGGGGACGGTTCCGGGTTGCTTCTCTGTTGCTGGAATTCATTTGTGACATGACCTTTCCTATAGATCAGGGATCCATCTGGAGCCTATCTTTGTAGAGGGCCCAATGCAGCTCTCTAATTTCTGCCAGTCCACTTTCCAGTTTTACCAACGGGTTTTGTCCAGTATCGAATCCTTTATCCTAGACGTCGGGATTCTTTGGGCTTACTGAAGACTATGCTGCTATGTTCACTTGTGTCCTGAGAGGCAGTGTGCTACAGGGGAGGGACAGAAGGCAACTGGGTTCTGATCCCACCACGGGCATGCACCAGCTGTGTGACCGCTGATAAATCTCTGAGCCTTAAAATGGTGGTTGTGAGGACCAGATGGAAGAAAGGGTGGGAAGTGCTTTATAAATGTTAAGCCCCTAAAGCAATGTCAGCCTACGGGAGTATAGCTGGCAGGGGCCTTGAGGCCCTCCGGTCTAACCCCTTCATTTTACTGAAGAGAAAGATGGCAGCCCAGTGGGTGAGGGAGGGAGGCGACAGCCAAGAGCCTCCAAATCCCGTGCTCTTTATACCACAGCAGGCTGACTTTTATGACTCTTGCCTTCCCCGGAGCCTTATCTGCCTGGGAACTACAGCTGAATCAGACTCACCACTATCCTGGGCAAGCTGGTGGGCTCTCCAATAGAAGGGAGCATCACTGAATGCTTTTTGTGGAGGTAAGTAACCCTCATGTCTGACTTAGCCAGGAGCATGTGGCTACGAGGAAACCGGGGGGTGGGATTTAACCTTTCATAAAGTCTTTGGCGAGATTTTTTTACCCAAGACTAAACATGTTTGAGTCACTGTGGGATTAGGAGGCGATTTGTCACAGATAGGAAGCTCTCTTTCAGAGAGGAAACAGAAGAGTCAGAACTATACCCTTGTAAGAATGGGAAGTTACAAGCAGTGGTGTCCCTGAGGGATTTGTGCTAGGATACACCTCGTTAAAGCTTTTGATAAATGACCTGCAAGTTGCGCTCGCGCCATGAAGTGTTCAAGCCCGTAGAATCAATCTGACAACGTGAACTGAGGGACTGCTACAGCCAGGGATTGGGAATACAGAGGAAAATGGCACTGTACCTGCCCTCAGGTAGCTGACATTCTATAAACAGCAGGCCTGTTTCTTTGAAGAATGAGGGGATTGGATTAGATGGCCCCCAAGGTCCCTTCTGGCTCTAGATCTGTGATCCTGTGATCTGTGTGGGGAGTCAATGAGAGGGGCAGAAGAACTCCAGTGTAGGCACGAAGAGCTGGTTAACATACCTTGGCACCAACCAGCCAGACCTCCCTTAGAGGATGGTGGGCTCTAGGCTGAAATTGAGGGAGGTTTGGGAATGTTTGGGAAAGGCAGAAGGAAAAACGACTTCAGACTTGTGCCTGAAGGATCCTGGGGTTACGGGGGTGAGTCGGCACTCCCTCCATACTTGCTAACCAGGGCCTCTCTCCAACATAGCAGAAGGCCTTTTTGAAAGGCCTTCCCCCACTCCCTACCCCCCACCCCCACAGGCCAACCTCTCTGACCTAGCTAACCTTCACCTTGTGGTGTTCAATTGTTTCAGTCATGTCTTTGTGACCCCATTTGGGGATTTTCTTGGCAAAGATATTGAAGTAATTTGCTATTTCCTTCTCCAGCTCATTTTCCAGATGCAGAAACTGAGGTAAACAGGGTGAAGTGACTTGCCCAGGGTCACACAGCTAGTAAGTGTCTGAGGCCAGATTTGAACTCAGGAAAATGGATCTTCCTAACTTCAGGCCTGGTACGCTATCCACTGTGCCACCTGGCTGACCCTGGCTAACCTTTCAGACACTAGGCATTCACAGGAAACCCAAGACTAGTAAAGCCTACCAAAGCTGGCATTTGCTGAGATAGCCTTTGAGACTCTGATGATCAGGATGCTCTCAGAAAAACCTAGAAAGGCTTACGTGAATTAATGCAAAGTAAAATGAGTAGAACAAGGAGAATAGTGTACACAGTAGTAGCAATATTGTAAGATGACCAGCTGTGAATGACTTAGCTCTTCTCAGCAATACAATGATCCAAGACAACTCTGAGGGCCTGATGATGAAAAAGGCTGTCCATCCCCAGAGAAAGAATGGATGGAGTCTGAATACAGATGGAAGGACACTTTTTAAAGAATTCTTTATTTTTTTGGGGGGGAGGGGTTAGTTTATGTTTTCCTGTACAACATGACTAATATGGAAATGTATTTTGCATGACTATACATCTATATCAAATTGCTTGCCTTCTCCAAGGAGGGAGAGAATTTGGAACTCAAAAATTTTAAAACGAAGGTTAAAAATTGTTTTTACAAAATATAGAGAGAACTGAGTCAAATTTAGAAGAACACAAGTCATTCTCCAATTGATAAATGGTCAAAGGATATGAATAGGCAGTTCTCAGAGGAAGAAACTAAAGCCATCTATAGTCACATGAAAAAATGTTATGAATCACTATTGATTAGAGAAATGCAAATCAAAATAACTCTAGGATACCACATCACACATATCAGATTCGCTAATATAACAAAACAGGACAATGAGAAATGTTGGAGAAGATGTGGGAAAATTGGAACACTAATGCATTGCTGGTGGAGTTGTGAACTGATCCAACCATTTTGGAGAACATTTTGGAACTATGCCCAAAGGGCTATAAAATTGTGCATACCCTTTGACCCAGCAATAGCACTTCTAGGGCTATATCCCAAAGAGAACATACAAATGGGAAAAGGACCCAAATGTACAAAAATATTCATAGCAGCTCTTTTTGTGGTGGCAAAGGATTGGAAATTGAGACAATGCCCATCAATTGGGGAATGAATGGCTGAACAAGCTGTGGTATATGAATGTGATGTAATACTATTGTGCTGTAAGAAATGATGAGCAGGTGGACTTAAAAAAAAACCATGGGAAGACTTACACGAACTGATGCAGAGTGAAATGAGCAGAACCAGGAGAACATTGTACACAGAAACAGCCACGTTATGGGATGACTGACTTTGATAGATTTGGCTCTTCAGAGCAGCACAAGAATCTAAGACAACTCCAAAAGATTCATGATGAAAAAAAAAAAGATTCATTATGGAAATTGCTATCCATATCCAGAGAAAGAAACCATGGAGTCTGAATGCAGATGGAAACATGCTATTCACTCTCCTTTTCCTTTGTTGTTTTGTCTTATTGCTTCATTCTTGTGGTTCCTCCCATTAGTTCTAATTGTTCTCTACATCATGACTAATGGGAAAATATGCTTAACGTGAATGTATAAGTAGAGCCTATATCAGATCGCACGCCATCTTGGGGGGGAAGAAGTGGGAGGAAGAGAAAATTTAAAACTCAAAATCTTATGGAAGTGAATGTTGAAAACTAAAAATAAATAAATTACATGCAATTGGGGAAAATAAAATACTAAATAAATAATTAAAAAATAAATTTGCCTCCACGCAACTCTGGTTCTGCCCATGGGGCCAAGCAGCACAAACAGAATCCCTGTCCCATATGACAGCCCTTCCAATCCTTGCAGATGATCCTCCTGAGTCTTCTTTGGGTGAAATAGCTCTGAGCATATTACCTAATCTTCTTAAGATGTGTGCCTCAAGGCCCTTTCTGCACACTTTCCACCTGATCGAAGTTGTTCTTAAATCATTGCTCCAGAAGGGTTCTGACCAGGCTGAGGGAATCCTTCACCTCCTTTCTGCTGGGGAGGTCTAGCACCTCTTTTAAAGTAGCCCAAGGACACCTTAGCTTCCTCCACGGCCAATGAGTCACGGGCTGACCTGGATGTGAGTCAGAAAGAGCCAGACCTGCCTCGGTTACTATGGGCGTGGATACAGAGACTCTCAGGCCTCAAGGGGCTTACCATCCAGAGGGGGAGAAACCGAAAAGGGGGTGGATCGGCCTCCCTGGCAAAGGAGGGGCGGGAAATGACCCGAGTTGGGTGAGTTAACGGGGCTGCATTCATCTTGCAGAACGACCGAGGTTCTGGAGACAAGGAGCTGGACGTGCAGGCCTCTGAGACCCCTCTGGTCCCAAGCCCCACACTCCACCTCCTCCCCCAGTCTTCCCCAACTGCCCACCGTGTCCCCCCCTCCGTGTGATCTGCTCCTGATGCGGAGCCCTCCGGATGCCCCAGAACTTACAGTCCAGCAGAAGAGGCAAGGACTCACAAATGCTGAACCTAAGGCAGCCCTGGGTAATCATGGAAGAAGCCAGACGTGGCGAGTGAAAAAAAAAGGGTAGGATTTGGAAGGAGGAAGAATGGATGAATAAGCACATAAGGGAGACGTTCTTGACCTGGGGTTTGTGAACTTGTATTTTTAAATATTTTGACAACTGTTGTTCACGTGTCTGACTCTCGGTGCCCCCATATGGGGTTAAGTGACTTGCCCAGGGTCATACAGATAGTGTCTGAGGCCAGATTTGAACTCGGTTCCTCCTGAGTCCATAGGTTTCACCAGACCAGAAGACCAAAGGTGTCCAAGCCCCCCAAAAGGTTAAGAACTACTGATTTATGTAAAGTTTACATTTATGAACCTGGAACTGGGCTGAGCTGGAACAGTACAAATACCGAAGGCAAGACAATGCATGCCCTCAAGCCATTTGCATTCTAGTAAGGCAAGCTTCCGCTCTGGAGAGTTACTCGGGAAAGCACTGAGGGAAGCCTGGGGGCAACGGGCAATGTTGATTGGTTAGTGTTTCTGTAGAGGAGGCGGAAAGCAGGTGTGGGGGGGAGCAGGGCAGAAAGGCAGACAGTTTGGGTGGATCCTCACTCATGAAGAGCCCAGGGCTCTGGGGCCAGAGTTGGGGCACCCGGTTTAAGGAGGAGACTGAAGCAGGCAGAGGGAAGCCCTGGTTCCACCATTTAGGGGCTATGTGACCTGGAGAAATGGTTTGACCCCTCTGAGCCTCCTCCAGGTACCAGGCCTGGCGGCCTGTTTGTGGAGGCTGCCACGCCTGCTGTAAGGCCTCAGCTTGGGCCTTTGGACCAACGGTGAGCTGAGGCTGGATGATTCTTACTACTTACAATAATTTATTCAACTGCCTCATACGTGACATCCCACACCTGTAGTCCCCAGCCTCCCCAAAGAGTCAGGAGGCCAGTACATTTTCACAATGCCTAGACCAAACTTGATCATTATAACTCAAGTGTTTGGCCTCTTCTGAGAAGACCTAGAGTCTGTTTTCTTCCAACAGCAATAAACTGAGAAGCCTGGCTTCCCTTGCCAGGCCCTGTCCTAGGCGCAGAGAAGAGCAAAACAGCAACCACAGCCTTCGCTCCTTGGGGCAGATGAGTAGAAGGACAGAAAGGAGGGAGGAGGTTGATGCGGCAAAGCACACAGCGTGCTCCCGTGAATGAGGACACAGAAGAGAGAACTCCGGGTGTGTGGAGAGAAGGGAGATGGTGAGGCAGGCCCTGACGGGGCAAAGCCTTCCAGGCAGGAAGACAACTTGGGGGAGCAGGACGGCTAGGCCGGCAGGGCCAAGGCGCGTGCGGGAGAAGTCGCAAAGCCAGCAGCTGGAGCCCCACTGTCTGAGGTCATGGAGTGACCAGCAATGGCTTGGACAAAGGCAGGGATTGTGGCTCGTCACGTGTGCAGATGACACAAAGCCGGTGGCAGGGGAGGGAGACAGCAGACACCCTGGGTGAAGTCAGGATCCAAAAGGACCATGACAGATTGGATGAGAGAAGATGAACCTTGGGAGGGATAAATGTAATATTTACACTTGGCCACAGAAAGTCACCTTGGCAGCCCAGAATGGGGGAGGTGTGGTTACAGACAGCAGGGGCAGCTCCTCTGAATAAAAGCCAGAGGCCTTACTGGTGTACAGAGCAGCCCCCAAAAGTAAATAAATAAAAAGCTAACACCATCGCTAACACCATCTCTTTTTTTGTTGTTTATCCTGTCTGACTCTTCTTGGCAAAGATACTGGAGTGGTTTGTCATTTCCTTCTCCAGCTCCTTTTACAGATGAGGAAACTGAGGCACACGGGGGAAGAGACTTGGCCAGGGTCATGAAGCTAGCAAGTGCCTGAGGCTGGATTTGAATGCAGATCTTCCTCACTCCAGGCCTCTGTCCATTATACCATTCCGCTGCAGTGGACATGGTGCCAGACTTGAGCTGGATTCAGATCCCATATAGATAAAGAGAACTCTTCCTGATCCCAGGTGCCACGTTTCAGAAGCGGTGATAAACCAGCGAGCATCCCGTAGCTGGCAACCAGGTGAAGAGCCTTGAAATTCTGCCATATGAGAGGCATCTAGGGGGCACAGTGGACAGAGAGCTGGGCCTGGAGGCAGGAAGAGTGGAGTTCACATCTAGCCTCAGACATTTACTAGCTCCCAGACCCTGGGAAAGTCAATTTAACGTTTTCTGTTGCCTCAGTTTCCCCAGCTGTAAAATGGAGATAAGAATGCCTTCCTCCCAGGGTTACTGTGAAGATCAGATATTTGTGAAGTGCTTAGCACAGTGTGCTACATAAATGTATACTGTCCTCATCTTTAATACTGTTATTCTCTGAGGGAACTAAGGTGCTTTGGCCTGGATGTGACAGATGCCTTCGAGTACCTAAAGGGCCGTCTCATAGAAGGGGGGTTCTACCTCTTCTCCTGGGCCCCAGAAGGTAGAAGCTGGAAAAGTGAGTGGGAAGGGCTACAGAGGTAGATTTCGGTTGCAATTAGAGTGACTCGCTTTGAGGTAGGTGTATGTGCTGAGCCTTCGCAGGTCTGGGGTACACTCCCCCACCGGCATGGGGAAAGTGGCCTCTAATCTGGGACCATGTGGCAAAAGGGCAACTCCTAGCTCCTCTGGCCTCCTTTCCTGGAATCCTCACGAGGTCCCTGAGGTGTGGGTAGCACTCTGCTGGGCCCCAAGGATGGCAGTCTTTGTAGCCCCTTGAAGCTGCATTTTTTGTGGACCCCAAAGGGGCCACACTCCCTGGAGGTGCCTTTCCTCAGTGTGGCCAGCTCCCATTAACGTTATTGGGTCGGTTCTAATGACACAATGCGGGGGGAGGGGGACACTACTTCTGGGGTCACTCCCCTCCCCCACCGCTATCCTCAGTCCTCAAAGTGATCTCAATGCTTCATTTCTGAGAGAAGCTGCTGGAATGCTTCTCTGACATACGTAGACCCAGAAGGGTGTCTCATTCAGGGGTTCCCATTTGGGAGTTGGAAACATGCTAAAGATGCTTTAATGGAGCCTTAAGCAGTAAATAACAGCCCAATCACGTTACAGATATATTTTCCCTCTGTGACACCCAGCATGTGCATGCTTGAAACATCATTTCTGCAGTGACCCCAAACTGTCATGGTCACACACACAGTTTTTGGGGTTCTGTATACAGCAGCTACAACAAATCTGATAGCCTCTGATGAGTTTTTGCAGTTTCTCAACCCGCCATCAAATTGTTCTCAAGCCACCACCAGGATTCAGCATTCTAATGCAGACCAACTCCCGAGGGGTGGCAGAAAGGGGGCCCACATTCTGTCCAGAGCTGCGCCCTCATTCTGTTGTGTTACCCTGTAATCATCCTCATCAGCTGTGTAATCACGGGATCCCCGTGGTCTCCAGTCGGTGTTCTTGAAGCACACACGGTGAGCTGTTTTCACCACTGGGCACACACCCGTGACACGCCACGATGAAATCATCATGGACCATCACAATATTCTGCAGAAGCAAATCTTCCGTGGCCTCTCATGGAAGTTCTGAGGCTGACGTTCAATTTAAACTTACCTTCTGCTTATATTCTTCTTCTATAGCGGACATTCAAACGAACTGATCAGCAACACCGGATGTTTCTGTGAAAGCCAGACCCAGTGTGCCAGTGGTAGAAAAGAGAGAGTGTGTCTGTAGAGAGCCTTCCCTTCCCAAGATTAGTTTATGTATAAGCACTGTTAAAAAACAATGCAATCTATGCAACTGTGTCCTAAGGACACTTACCATTTAATACAGCACTTGGGATAAGGGGTAGACAAGTAAATACTTTATAGTCTAACTAGCTATGCATTTGCATTGATTAGTTAGGTGGCCAAAAATAAAAAATGAATTTCCATCTTTCAGCAGAAAACTTAAAAAGTTCTCCTGCCATTTTCCCCCTCTTCTTTGTGTGGGCAGGCATTTTTACGCTATTCTTGTTCTAAATGGAAACACAAAGATTAACTTGACGAAGAACCAAATTTAAGACTGCTTATCTAGCATTGAACCAAATATTACAAACTTTTATTCAAATAAAGCCCAGCATCACAATTAACTTTACAGGTGATTGTGATGTTCTATTAAACATCTTCCAAGTTGCAACTTCCTTCAGTAAAACTGCTTTTCATATTTAACAACCTGTAAAACAAAGAAATTTAATAACAAGTCTTGCAAATAAGCAAATAAGGTCTTACTGGATTACTCTTTAATTCTTGCAGAATGTCCTACAAAAAGCATTCATAACTATTTTCTAATTAGCTTTATATTCAGAACTTTTAACCAGTCCTAATATACCTTGTCATCAGATTTCATCAGTGGCCTGGAGCACTTGTTATACACACCTAGTTTATAGCTCTTATTAATTAAATGATTCAATAGAGGTACCTAAGGAGTGTTCACCAGAACTCAATCATAAGCACTCTCCACGTAAAGATGTCTGGTATAGGGCAGCTTGTCAGCTGCCATATTCATCTACTACACTCTTCCCACACTCTTCCATTTGTCGTCCTCAGCAAATCTATTGGAATACACTTGGTAAAGTTCCTAGTCTCAGATTCTGGCTGGCCCTGGTGACCTCGGGAAGCCCGGAATCATCCTTTCTCAATTCCTTCCCCAAGGATTTTCCTCAAATGCAGGTGGATCCCTCCCGCCTCCTTTCCCAACTCGGTTCGGGTGTGCACAGACCTCTGTGACCCAGCCTAATTGCGTCGGTCCATTTCCCGTCTCTGCACTGGCTGTCCCAGATGACTCTTCCTGGTTTTCTCCAAGATTCAGATGGAGCCCTGTCTGTGCAGGAGGCCATTCCTGGGAGCCCCCTCCCCTTTTTTGAGGGCTTCCTCCTCCCAAGTGACCTTTCTACTCGGAGTTTATCTTTGTCTATACCTCTACTGCACATACCACGTTACACGTGTCCTCTGGCTCCCATTAGACTATAAGTTCCTGGAGGGCAGGGGCCATTTCATTAGACTTCGGATCCCCACATAATTACAGCAATAATCAAGTTTAAGTAACTGCCTTTAAGGTTTGCAAAGGATTCACCCCACATGACCATCCAGCATTCTGTCACTCAGCATTTAAGTGCCAGCTGAGTATTCCAGCGGGGTGTGCTTTAGCCCTGGGGGGGTGGGGTGGGGCAGCTAGTGACAGACCACAGAGATGGGAGATAGAACCAGGTGTGTGCCAGCGCAGCATTTAGGTCAAGTAGTTGGTTTATTTTAGGCCTGGGGGCAATAAAAGGGCCCCTAAGGTCCCCAGAGTTCTCTCTCTAGCTTTGGGGGGATTGTTTTAGATGAAAAGTCCTACTTGCTCTGAGCCCTTCGAAAAATTCCTCACATCAGGTTGTGGTTGGGTTCCTTTCTCCATAGGCTTAATACAGTTTATTGTAAATACTTTGATAACAGAACTTTTGAGTGTCTGAGGACTGACAGGCATGGAAAGGGGAGCTGCTGGGGAAAGGGCTGACCTGTTACTCTTGGGACTTCCTAGGCCTCCCCTCTTTGCTGTGACCTCTGAATTTCCTCCTTGGTGTCTGTGTCTTCCCCCTCAATAGCTTCTCTCTCTCACTTAGACAAATTGCTTAGAGAATGACCCAGTCTCTCCCAGTGGGGACTGGTTCAAAGGAAGTCAATGCTCATTCTTCAATATTCTCTCACCCAGTTAAGGCGCCAATGCAAGCTGATTAAGCACCTGCTAAGTGCAAGGCCTGTGCTAAAGTGCTGGGGATACAGAGAGACAAAAGCCAGTCCCCGCCCCAGGGGAGCTCCCAATTAAATGGGTGAGAGGACACTAATTAAGCAGGGAAGGCACTGGAATTAAAGAGTTTCCCCAGTAGGATGCCTGAGGGCAGGAGCCAAAAGATAGAGAGTCTATGTTCTTGGAAGAGCCAGGAAACATCAGAGCCAAAGAGGGTGGTTTCAATCCCACCCTTAGAACAGGAAGGAGTGCTGAAGTGGAGAGAGGGCCTTGAGTCAGGAAGACTCCTCTTCCTGAGTCCACATCTGGCCTCACACACTTAGCCTGTGACCTTGGGCAAGTCACTTCACCCTGTTTGCCTCAGTTTCCTCATCTGTAAAATGAGCTGGAGAAGGAAATGGCAAACTTCACTAGTATCTCTACCAAGCAAACCCCAAATGGGGACATGAAGAACTGGACACGACTGACTGAACAACAAGACAGTGAAAACTGTTAAATGCTAAGTTGAAGAATTTCTATTTGATCTTTGATGTAACCATAAATCAACACGCATTTATTCAGCTTTTACTAAAGATCTGGCACTGTGCTGGCACTGGGGATGCAAGTACAAAGGAAATGAACAGTAGCTTTTATTGTTAAATGGGGAGACATCAAGCACATAGGAAAAGATATCAGGGCAGGGTGAGGAGCCTGGGGCCTCGAGGCCACATGCGGTCCTCTAGGTCCTCAAGTGCGGCCCTCCGACTGAATCCAAAGTTCACAGAACAGATCCCCTTCATAAAAGGATTTATTCTGTGAACTTGGACTCTGTCAAAAGGCTGAACCTGAGAACCTAGAGGGCCACATGTGATCTCAAAGCCACAGGTTTCCCACCCCTGAACAGGTCATAAATATAAAGTGAATAAATACAAATATTCAAGTAGAAGATGGTGCTCAAGCTTCGTGTTCAAGGCAGAGAAGGGACTCTTGAAGGAGGAGGGAATTCCAGGTATGAGGGACAGCTAGTGCAAAGGCATGGAGGTGGGAGATGGATTTGTTCGATAGCCTGGTGCGGGGAAATGACTTCAGGGTGATGTGGGTCTGAACTAAGCTAGTAGTTTTTTTTATTAATTTATTTTGATTTATCAAAGTTTAAAATTTTTCTCCCCCTCCCCAAGACATTACACAAACTGATATAGGCTATACACATACATTCCCATTAAACATATTTTCACATTAGTGATATTGTAGGTAAGAATTAGAACCAATAGGAGGAACCACCAGAAAGAGGGAACAAAACACAACAGGAGAAAAAAAATTAGCAAACAGTATGCTTTGATCTGCATTCAAACTCCATAGTTCTTTCTTAAGCTATTAGTTTTCAGGGTAGAAAAAGAGATGTTGGAGAGGTTTAGAAGGTGGAAATGGCAACATCTGGCCACTAAGTGGATATGTGCAGTGAGGGAGAGTAAGACTATTCTTAAAGTCAGGGAGACTTTGAATGAAATGGGGACATTTGGGACAGGAGCCGGTAGGAGGGGAGAAGATGATGAATTGAGTCCTAGGCTGAATTTGAGATGTCTTTCAGTTCAAAATGTCTAATATGAGACTGAAGCTCAGGGGAGAGATTGCGAGTATGTATACGGCTGGGAGTTATCTGCCTAAAGACAAGTGCTAAGTCCTGGGAACTGGGAAGATTACCAGATAAGAGGACTGAATGGGAAAAGACAGGATGGCTCAGGACAAAGTCTTGGACGAACCCCCACAGTCAAAGCCCACAATGTGGATGATGAGCCAGAAGAAGCGGTCAGACACGGTCAAAGCCCACAATGTGGATGATGAGCCAGAAGAAGCGGTCAGACAGGTAGAAGGTAGTGTCACAAAGACCCAGAGGAGGGAGGACGGTCAGCAGCATCGAATGCCACAGGCAGGCAGAGAAGGACGAGGCCAAGAAGAGACCATGAAGCTTGGCCTGAAGAGGTCACGAGTGACTTCAGAGTTGGTGGACAAGGGCAGAAGCAGGAATGCAAAGGGTTGAGGAATGGTGAGAGGAATCCAGAGCAGTGAGTTGAGCACAGAATGCATTTCCACGGAATGAGGTTGAGAAAGGGAGAAGAGCTCTAAAACAATGAGGATCTAGAGCAGGGGTGGGGAACCTTTGGCCTTGAGGCCACATGAGGCACTCTAGGTCCTCAAGTGTGGCCCTCTGACTGAATCCAGGGGGCCACACGTGGCCTTGAGGGGAAGGTTCCCTACCCCTAGAAAAAGGTTGTTTTTAAGGATGGTGAGACGTGGGCCTGTCTGAAGGAGAGAGAAAGGGGGATGACGGAGGAGCAATCACATGGGGGGATGGGGTCCCATGCAAACGCACAGGGTTGGCCTTGGCAAGGAGCGGGGCCATCTTTTTGTGAGAGCCTTGGGAAAGGATGAGAAATGGGAGATGATATGCAGGAGTTCTGAGATAAAAATGGCGGTGGGTGGTCTCCATTTTCTCAGTAAAATAAGAAGCAAGGTTCCCAGCTGAGAGCAGGAGGGGGACAGGATCAGGAATGGCAGGAAGGCTTTGCTACACAGACCCAGGGGCCAGTTTCTGAGATCGCTTCTAGCTCCTCTGGCAGTCCCTGAGCTGGTGCTGAGCCATGGCCACGGAGGGTCTCTGTGCCAGGACGAGGGGCTCTAGAGCAGAGGGCAGTACAAAGCTCAAAGGGTCACCACTAAGTAGAGACGGGAAAGGGAGGGGAGTGGTCAAAGCACAAAGCAAATCCCAGAGGGCAAGAGCCGTGCAGGTCTAAATGGGCTTGGCAGGTGTAGAGTGCAGGGGAAGGGGTCCTGCAGGGGAGGGCACCTACAAAACCTCGGGCAGGAAAAGCAGGCACGGAGCTGGCAGCTAGGGTGACGTCATTGCCTCCGGGGCTCCCAGACTGTGAACTGGAGCCCCGGGCAGCTCTGGCCCCCAGACCCAAGCTTCAAGGAATGCAGCCGTAAAACCAGAAAGGATGGACGGGGCGGGGGCGATTTCACACATGTTGAGGGGTCAAGAGGGACAACACTGCGGCGGAAGAGGAAATGAGGTTCCCGTCCTGCCCAGACATTTGTCTAGGGTGTCATGGTCTTGAGCCGGGTGGCCTGGTCACCTCTGGGCCTGTTTCCCCGTCTGGACAAGGATGGACTCCTAGGTCCTTTCAGTTCAGATCAGCTGGGGGGGGGGGTGCCTGAGATCACGTGGCAAAGCGCTACCACAAGGTCGGTGAGCATTACTGCTCTGGGCCAGAGAGGAGCGGGCCCAGCTCCCTGCGCATGCGCCCCCCCACCCCCATCCCGGCGGCCGCGGCCTGGCGCCGACTCCGAGGCCGTGACCTCTTCTCCAATCAGGGGGAAACTTGCTCCCCTGGGCGAAGGGGGTAGGGGTGAGACGCGAGAACTCGGCGCAGCCAATTCCGACCATCTCTGCGCATGATGGACTGTACTCAGCTCAGCCAATGAGAGGACCGCTACTCCTTGACGTCATAGTTGGCCTCCATCCCCCCACACGCACCCAGGTAGCCTAGAACTCTGTTCGCGCAGTAACAAATGGAGAGCGCGCCGCGCCCCCTCCCACCCCCGCCGCCATTTCCTCTCTCCTCCTAACGGCTCGGGCCAATCCCGGCTCACCCAGCGCCCGGCCGCAGCTCTGCCAATCCGAGCGCTTCCATCCCCGCCCCGGCTCGAGCCTCCACCAATCGGCGGCGGGCGCCCTGTCCGCTGGCCCGCCCCCCCCCGTCCCCGGCGCCCCCCTCCTTCCTCTTTGTGCGTCTCGCGCTGCCCGCCCGCCGCCGCTGTCGTCGTCGCCGCCGCGCCCGCCGCGTGAGAGGAAGGAGCTCGCGCTCGGTCGCTCGCAGTGCGGTCCGGTTCGCTCGGAGGAGGCTCGCCGCCCGTGCCGCGACCCCACGAAGGTTCGCGAAGCCGAAACCCAAGTCGCCGACCCGGAGCCGCCGTCACCGCCCCAGCCGCCGCCGGCGCCGGTCCCCGGGGGCGCCATGGCGACCGGAGCGAACGCCACGCCGCTGGGTAAGCTGCACCCGCCGGCCGCGGCCCCGCCCGGTCTTCCCCCGGGGCCCGGGCCTAAGCGGGTCTTCGAGCCGCCGCCGCGCCGCGCCGCCGGGGCCGGGGGGGAGCGGGCCGGGGCCTGGGGCGGGGCTGATGGCGGCGCCGCTGGCCGCGGCCTTCCCCTTTACGGCGCTGCCGCCGCCGCCGCCCCCGCCGCCGCCTCCCGCAGCCGCTGCCGGTCCCGGCCCGGCCTCCGGGCCCCAGCCGCCGGGCCCCGCGTACCCGCAGGCGCAGCCGCCCCCTCCGCCGCCGCCTTCTTCGCAGCCGCCCCAGCCGCCGCCGCCGCTCTTCCAGCACGTGTCTCCGCCGCAGCCACCGCCGCAGCCGCTCCAGGACCCGCAGCCGGGCCCGGCCGGCGGGGCAGGAGGTGAGTCGGACGCTGAGAGCAAGCGAGAGAGAGGCCGGCGGCGCGCGGACAGGCCCGCTGTCCGAGGGGCGCGCGACACCACGGCGGCGGCACGCGGCGGCGGGAGCGCGCGCGCAGCGGGGGGGCGGTGGGAGGGGGTGGGGGGGCCGGCCTGGCCAACCCGGGCGGGGGGGGGGCGCACACCGCCGCCACTTACGCGCGCAGCCCGAGCCTGGGGAGCGGCCGGCGCGCACGCGCCGTCCTCGCCAGGTCGGGAGGGGAGGCGGGGCAGGGGCGAAAGCGCTGCGCGCACGCGCGGCCTGTTGGCTGGGCTCGCTGGAGTTTTGTGGTGCGCCTGCGCGCCTTTGAAAGCAAGTGGAAGGGGGAAGCGGGCCCGAGCCGGGGCAGGTTCAGCCGCGGGCGCCTCCTGGTGGACGGGTGGAGAGGGAGGGGGGCCGGGCAGCTCCCGCCTCGTATGGGGCGAGCGAGGCCTGTGAGAAAGGAGGGCAGGCGGCCGTGGAGGAGCCTCGGCCATGCTGGGCCACCCGGGCGGTGAGAGCGGGGCGCCGGGGGCTGGGGAGGGGGCGTCCGCCGACCTCCCTGGGCCTGCTTGAAGCCGCCTGGGTATAATGGGGGGACTCTGAGTCTTGGCCTGTCCCCCGACGTGCTGTGATGGCGGGGCTCAGGGTTCCCTCAGTCCCCCCCTTTGTTAGTAGAGGCTGTTAGTGGATGGGAAGCCTGGTGAATCTGAGGTCCGAGTCCAGTACCGGGTGGCTACGAGGTCTGGGAGTTTGTAGTGGCGGGATGCTTATTAAGTTTGGGGTCCCCTGAGGTCCCCCTCCACCTTTTTCGCTTGTGGAAGGTCGAGATCCGTATCTTTGCACCGGGATTGGCCGTCCCTTGGCTCGCTGTCCAGTTGTACGCTTGCAGGTTTGTGGGTTGTGTTTGGGTCTAATGAACCGCGTCTGCCCTCAGATTTCCCAAATAAGAAGAGGAAGAGGAGCCGATGGAACCAGGACACAATGGAACAGAAGACAGTGATTCCAGGAATGCCAACCGTCATCCCCCCTGGCCTTACGAGGGAACAAGAAAGAGCTTATATAGGTAAATACACGTTCTGCACGCAGATATGTTGCATCGTGTTATAGTTCATCTGAGAAATGTCACTGACTGCTGAATGAAGTGTTAAACATTGATATTTTCAAAATTTTTGAGATTTGGGCTATTGTCAGGTGTGCTTGCTTAACATTTTAACTCACCAGTTTTTGCCTAATGAGTACTGCATTGTGCAGCCCTGTCCTGCTCTGTTCATGACAGCAGTGGTCTCCATGGGTGCCAGGAGGGTGTGTTCATAGGGGGTGGTAGAATCCCTGGGACTTAGAATGAGATTAGTCTCACCCAAATTTTCCCTCAAAACAACTGATTAAGTTAACTTAATGAGGTTGGGGGAAAGGGAGGGAATCAGGCCTCTTTAAGTCAGGAGTTCCAGGGGACCCCAATGAACAGGAGCTTGTGGAAACAAGTGACCCTTCCTTTCCCCAAGAAGTATGGCTTCTTCCACAGTGGTACCATGGTGTGGCCTGAGAGGGGCAGAAAAAGCCAGAAGAGCTGAATTTAATGTCAGAGGTGCTTAAGAGAAAAAAACTCGGTGATGGTTTATCTTTTCCTTACGTTTGGTTCCAGAACGTTAACCTTCCCTTCAGCATCTGTTCTGGTCTCTGAAACTGTTTTAAGCAGAGGCTCTTGTATCTGCTCCCAAAGAACTTTGCTGGGAAAGGGATACTGTTTGGGGATGGAGCTGAGGGTGGGTAGTTGAAAATGTCTAATGTTCCACGGGGAGACACAGGACATTTCAAATGTTAAAAGAATTCTCTCTGTATTGGGAATAATTACCACATTGCAGTTGAAGTTAACCTCAAAGTGACCTGTCTTATTTTTTTTTTTATATAAGGTTTTTAATGCAGGCATTTATCTTTATTTGCCAACTTGTATAGGTGTCTAAAAAAAAGTCAATTTAAACAGTTTATTTTCCATCAAGGAGGCTGTGTAAATTTTTCCTCAGGCTCCTGAGGCTGTGGCCTTAAACAAATCCAGAGGCCTCTTCAAGGCAGGCAGCGAGGGTGTTTTCCTGGGTCAGTGCCACGGATGTCTTTTTTTGCCTTTGTGAACCTGAGAATTTTGGCCTCTTTGCTGGGCAGCCAGAGGCTCTGTAGGTGCAGACGGCTCCAGATGCAGGCCTTCTGATTGGCCTTCCTTACCCTGGAAAGCCTGCCCTCTAGTGGACAGTTGCTCTGGGAAACTACCGACCTTAGAAGAGATGAGAGAGACCCTCATCCCTTGGAAAGCAGCCCAGTGCTGTCGACTCCTTTGTACCTTAGGTCTCTGTGTTAACGGACAAAGCCCCAGAGTTATTTACAGCAGCAATCAGTGTAGAGTCAAAGGGCAAGCCGGGGTAGATCTCAGCTAACTGCAAACCACAGGACTTCAGACATTACCCGCCACTGGGGGAGGGGATTGCATCAAAGTCGTTAGTGTGTTGGGCGTCTGTCCGGAAGTCCGAGGGACGCTGTGTCTCGTGAGTCTCCCACGCCCACATTTCAGTGAGTAAGTTGTAATCCTGAAGGTGACTTTCACCTTGGGCCGCTGAACCTGGGCTGCTTTGACTTCCAAGGTTTTTATACGGCAGAAGAGACGAGACTAGACACCTTCACTTGGAGGTACATGACGTCCCATTCAGTTACAGGCTTGGTGTAGGCCATTGTCCCTGGTTGTAGGTGTGCCTAACAGTCGAAACTCTCAGTTGGTTTAAAGGTAAGAAGGAGGTGATTATTCAAACATCTTTGGGGGAAATGGTCTTGTGTCCCTGGGTGCTACAGGTCTCATTATCTCTGAAGTCAAGTAACGATGCTCAGGGACACTGGTAGATTATTATCATTATTATCATCATCATTATTTATTACAGTTGTGAAACCCTCACCTTCCTTTCTTCTATACAGCCTCAAATGTCGGGAACCAAGGTGGGGGGTCACATGTTACTCCCATTTGCCCTTTGTGCCTGTCCCCCTAAAATCTTTGCGGTAAAAAAAACAAAACCAAAAACAATTCTTGCATCTGTGGCTATTGGTTTGTGTATATTGCTTGTAATCTAACACTTGAATAGCAGGTATATTAGCAGCTATACCTAATGTGGATGGGCCTGATAGGATGAAATAGGATGGATGTGAATTTCTGTGTTGTAAGGTGTTTGAAGTGATAACCAGATTATCTTAAGAGGGGGTTTGGAAGGAGAATCAGTATGCCCAGTAGCATGATCCACACTGGAAAGGAAATGGTCTTAGGTCAACTGGTATCACTTTCGTATTATTAATCCTCTCCTGTGTTAATTAGTCCTCAGCACAGACCACTTGTTTTAATTGGGGGGGGGGAAGAAAGAAAAAAGACTTTTGGCCCTGACAAGATTAATTTGGTGGGGCAGGGGTATTGCTGATGTCCATGATTTATATCTGTTAGCAGTTGTAGCAAACTGTTAGGCCAAGTAGAGCAGAAACATCTCACCTCCCCACAAATTGTTTTGTTGTCAGCCTTAGTCGTTAGGCAGCCTTTATTGCTAACCCCTCTTCCAACAAACTGTTTGCTTCCCAATTGATAACCTTCTCTGAAGAGAAAAATACCTAGAGATATAAACGGACTCCTGCCGAAGTATAAGATTGGTAGGTGGTTGGGGGTTTTCCTCAGTTTGTTCCCTGGTCAGTCATCCCTTTCAAAGTCTCCAAGTTCTTCATGCTTTGATGTTGAGATTTGAAATGTTTTTTGGTAACATTGTCTTTTTTCCATCCTTTTTTTCTTTCCTAACCTGGTTTCTTCCAGTGCAACTGCAGATAGAAGACCTGACTCGCAAACTGCGCACAGGAGACCTGGGCATCCCCCCTAACCCTGAGGACAGGTTGGGAAACAGTTTTAACCAGCTGACAGTAACGCTTTTACCTTTTTCTCAATACATTTTTGGTGGCAACATAATGTGTCAGTTCAATGCAATCCTGATAAGATGCCTTTGGTACTCTGACTCTTTGGGGAACTAAGATTTAAACACAATTCTATATAACAATATATGTGAGCAGTTAACAGTTAGAAATTTGGAACGGAACTTAATTTTTAGCAAAACCAAAAGTCTGCAGGAAATGGACAACTGGTTTCCAATTGGTAAGCGTGTAGATTTGAACCTGTTCCTGGTACAGGGCAAGTCAGGTGGCCAGTTAACTGACCTTTCAGAGCCTGCTTTGGCCATGAGCCCACGTAGCATCTTCCTCACAGGTACACACGGTGCAGGATTAAGAACACATTTTTTTGTGCATCATTGAGGTTGAAGCAGCCCAGAAACTTCATCTGGGGAGCTGATAACGCCCGTTTTCTGCTCATGGTTTTGAGATGGTTTTAAAATCAGATGAGATTTCTAACCAACTTCCTTCACTGCCAGCTAATAATATTGCAGCTTTGGCCAATGCCTGGGGGTGTTGGGAGGAGGGCCTAGGGTCTCTCCTCTGTTTGGGGTGAAGGGCAGCCCTACAACCTTTTTTGAAGGGGGAAATGGGGCCCTCCAAAAACCAGCTGTGGTCGCATTGGTCTTTCAGCTCACAGTCTCGGACCGTTGCTCTGAGGGGACTTCACTTTTTTAACCAGTTTTATTGGCTTGTGGATCTTGGAATAGCTGCGATCTGGTTGTCTAAGAGGAGGGCAAGAATCCCTCCATTTACATTCGATTTTCGGTTAGAGCATGCAGCACAATTGAGCTCATTTTGCTTTAAAACTCGAGTTTTGTGTCTAAGTTTTTGGCTTTCATTACCCAATTAATGGTGCATTAAATCAGGAAGATGATGTAATAATGGGCCGCAGGCCACTCACTCATGCATCTTTCTGCTGCCCTTTGTTTGCCAGGAAACAAATTAACTTCCTTCCTTCTCCACATTGACCCCTTAGTTTTACTTATCCCATTACATTTCATTAATTTTTCACTTGCAGTGTTTTGTCGTGGGTTTGGGCTGTTTTTTCCTTTTTTTTTTCTTTTTTCTTTATTTTTTTTGGAGGGTTACGTATTCTAGGTTACAGACCACAACTGTAGAGTGCCCTTTTGGCTTTTTTCCCTTTAACTATGTGTTTACAGGTTACTAAACCAGTCTCTAAAAAGGTGAATTTTTAACAAACCTGTTGCTCCCTGGAGGAATTGGGATTAGAGTTTAGTTTTACTGTTATGGAAGTGAAGAAGTTAAACCAATCTAACCACTAGAAAGCTAGCTTTTGTTTTTCCTTGATCATGGGAAGGGGTGAAATTGTTACGAAGGCAGTTTTGTGTGAGGGCTGGAAAGCCAAACTTTGTCCACAAATCAGGCAGCCAGAAATGCCCATTCCCTGATAGAGAAGCACAGGTCCAGGGCGGAATCTGGCCAGGGTTGTCTGATCTTCTAAATGCAAGCCTGGGATTAGAAATCAAACCTGAGCAAAGCCGAGTTTTTCCTTCCCCACCCATTCATATGGAGAGAGTCCATATGGCCAGGGTTGGAGGCAAATGCACAAATCAGTTTCCTATCTCACTAAACATTGCTTAAGAAGGTTAACCTTGAAATTGAGCCACTTAATGCAATTGCATTGCTGCTTAACTTGCCCAGTTTAAACTGTTAATGAGCCTCTTGTAGCTTAAATGTTACACCTTACGATGGGGTAGTAGAATGACAATGGGGGAGTCTTGTTTGCTGGTGACTTCTTGGATCGTGCTAGAAACGGAGGTGTCCTTAGTCGTCATCAGTCATGAACAAACCTGACCTTTTATTCTACCGTGTGTCTAACAAACATGTGGCGTGACATGGTTCCTTTAGGCTGAGAAGACAGTGGGAGCAGCCGCTTTCAGTCCTTGCTCTCCAGCTAGGCAAGGCGAGGGCCTCTCATCTCAAACCAAGGCTACTCCAGGATGGTTTTTGATAACCTGATCCATATGCTCTCTTCCCTTCTTGCAGCTGCTACTAAATTGTCATTCACAATGTCAAGCTCTGGTCCTTTTTATAACCATACTCAAAATTCTAGGAGTGTAACCTCTTTTTTTATCACTGCAAAAACAGCTGTGGTAAACTGACCTTTTTATAATTGGTATTTTTTTACTTGTAGCAACAGCATTTTACTCTTTAAAAAAGAGAACGAATCTGCTTTGCTTTCTGGGCTTGTAAACCCTGTGGGAGAGCGAGATGGGCTTTCCCCACCCTTGCTGTTTGCAGGCTCAGACCGTAGGCAGGTGTTTGACCAAATCTGCATTTGCAGCCTCTTCTAGAAGCTGCATTACCATTTTAACGATTTTCTCTACTCAGACTCCCCAACCTCTAACCCTTAAACAGCCAGAAAACAGGTTGACTCGTGGGCCTTGGGTGCAGCCTGCCAGGACATTGATGGAAAAGCAGACGCGAAGCCTTGAACCATCTCTCTCCATTGTGGCAGCCATGTAGCTGCGGTAGCCTTGAGTCCCAGTTAGACTGGATCAAAGATTTAATCCTAATGATAGCTTACATTATGGAATAATAAATAGTTGTGCTGTTTTGGGGGGTACAGGCATTCTCTCCCTAGTAGAGCACAAGGTCTCTAAGAATATCTAAATTTTGGCTTCATGGCTCATTACGTTGCATAAGACATTCATGTCAGTTCAAGTTTTTTCTCAGTTTAAACACCATGAGTTATACTCCCCCCCCCCAAGTGTGAGAGTGTGGCTGAGATCCACAATTATTCTTATTGCCCCCAGCATCCCCACCAAGGACAGAATCCATTTTTTCCTTTCGTCCCCTTTCCTCTTCTCTCGCTTCTCACCCCCCAGTGTTGTAAGCCAGCTTACGCCTCCCCATTGCACACTATATTGAATAGCACACGTTATGGTCGGTTCCTCCGAACAGAGTGGCATTTAGGGTCTGAGAGGTAGGGGGGTCCAGGGGAAGACTAATTATAGTCCTGATGGGACAGGCAGAGGGGTGGAGAGTTTGACGCCGTGCTGTTTCCCACAGGTCCCCTTCCCCTGAGCCCATTTACAATAGCGAGGGGAAGCGACTCAACACGAGGGAATTTCGGACCCGGAAGAAGCTGGAGGAAGAAAGACACAACCTCATCACTGAGATGGTGGCGCTCAACCCTGACTTCAAACCACCTGCAGATTACAAGTGAGGGAGGGCCGAGTTAGAACCTCAAGTGGGCTAGCTTGAGACTGAAGCAGATCGGTCCCATTTTCCTTGGCTTTCCTGTCTATCTAAACCGGGAGGGTTGTAGACAAGCTTTTAGAGCTCTTGACCTTGGCTGTCTCTTAGGATAGGTAATAGAGGGCATTGGGGGAGAGGTGTTGGGACCTTGAGAATATGATCTTGAGAATGTGTTATCTTTTGTAGACCTCCGGCAACCCGGGTAAGCGACAAGGTGATGATACCGCAAGATGAATATCCAGAAATCAACTTTGTGGGACTTCTCATTGGGCCCAGGTGAGTGCTGCCTCAGGAGAGAGAAGCCATGCAGACTAGAGCCAGCACTTCGGGGCTTGTCAGAGGCTGCTTTTCCTTCTAGGTTTTTGGTAGGGAAAAGCACTTGAGCTGGTCTATAGCTTCCCTGTTTTACCACAGAGAAATCAAATCCTCCGTAACCAGCTGCTTGAGCAGAGGCCACGTGGGCGTGGGGGGGGGTGGGGGAATGCAGTTCTTTGGAGTTTCAGTTCCTCATGAACACCGCCTAGCCCATTCTTTGGTGCCCACCTTTTCTTTCTGACAGGAGTCTTATAATTATTAATCCTCTCTCGCTTTGCATGTACCTCATAGGGGCAACACCTTGAAGAATATTGAGAAGGAGTGCAATGCCAAGATTATGATCCGGGGGAAAGGGTCCGTGAAGGAAGGCAAGGTTGGGCGCAAGGATGGACAGATGCTGCCAGGGGAAGATGAGCCCCTGCATGCCCTAGTTACTGCCAACACCATGGAGAATGTCAAAAAGGCAGTAGAGCAGGTAAGTGAATATTGGCAAGGTTTTACAACCCCTTTTTTAAAAATCACTGGCTTGTCCCCACATTGCCTTTTCTGCCAGTACCTGTGCCCAGAGAGCCATTTCTTCTAACAGACAGGAAGGGGAGGGGGGGGGAAGGCAGTTCAGTGTTCCATACATCAGCAGAGAAGGGAGGAAAGAGCATTTTCATATCTTTGGGGCAGAGCCAAGCTGGCCACCTTAATTAACATGTATTTTCGGGTTAGGCTTTTTTTTTTTTCCATCTTTCCATTTGCATCATAGACATGTTTCTATTGCATAAGTTCATAGAAGTCACTTTTTATGCTTCTTTGTGTCCTTACTCTTTTTTTAAATTTTATTAGTTTATTTTGATTTATCAACAATCACTTCCATATGCTTTTGAGTTTAAAATTTTTCTCCCCCTTCCTTCCCACCACTCTCCCCAAGACGGCACACAATCTGCTACAGGCTATACATTTATGTTGCTATTAAACATTTTCATATTTTCACATTAGTGAAGTTGTAAGTAAAAATTAAAACCAATAGGAGGAACCATCAGAAAGAGGAAACAAAATTCAACAGGAGAGAAAAAAAATGATAGCAATTTAACTTCCATAGTTCTTTCTTTGGATGTGGACAGCATTTTCCATGCCGAGGCCTCTGGAGATGTCTTAGATCCTTGTGATGCTGAGAAGGGTTCAGTTTAACAATATTAGTCATCACACAATGTGGCTGTTATTGTGTACAAAGTCCTTGGTTCTGCTCACTTCACTCAGCATCAGACCATACAAGTCTTTCCAGGTTTTTCTGAAGTCAGCCTGTTCATCATTTCTCATAGCACAATAGTATTCCGTTACATTCATATACCACAACTTGCTCAGCCATTCCCCAATGGATGGGCATCCTCTCAATGTCCACTTCT
Source organism: Phascolarctos cinereus (assembly GCF_003287225.1). Classification (NCBI taxonomy): domain Eukaryota; kingdom Metazoa; phylum Chordata; class Mammalia; order Diprotodontia; family Phascolarctidae; genus Phascolarctos; species Phascolarctos cinereus. Next base: position 255,574,583 of record NW_027556402.1, on the reverse strand, counting down.
TTGCCACTACAAAAAGAGCTGCTATGAATATTTTTGTACATGTGGGTCCTTTTCCTATTTGTTTGATCTCTTTGGGATATAGCCCTAGAAGTGCTATTGCTGGGGCAAAGGGTATGCACATTTTTATAGCCCTTTGGGCATAGCTCCAAATTGTTCTCCAGAATGGTTGGCTCATTTCACAACTCCACCAACAATGCATTAGTGCTCCAATTTTCCCACATCTTCTCCAGCATTTATCATTTTCCTGTTTTGTCATGTTGGCCGTTCTGATAGGTGTGCTGTGGTACTTCAGAGCTGTTTTGATTTGCATTTCTCTAAATCGATAGTGATTTAGAGCATTTTTTCATATGACTATAGATGGCTTTAATTTCTTCATCTGAGAACTGTCTGTTCCTATCCTCTGACCACTTATCGGCTGGGGAAATCTTACTCTCTTTTTAAAGCTTAGTGGTGTTCCCAGACATTGATATTATAACTGTAGTTTATTTGGCTGTTCCTCACTTACGGGTGTATTTTTTCCCAGTTCTTTATTATTACAAAAAGTGATGGCGTAAGTAGTTCGATTCATGGTCCTTTGGCCTGTGTTTGGAGATCTAGGAGTTCACTTGACCTGCTCCATTTACCCCTTAACCTCTGTAACTTCCTAGATTCGGAACATTCTGAAACAGGGCATTGAAACCCCGGAGGACCAGAATGACTTACGGAAGATGCAGCTTCGAGAATTAGCCCGCTTGAATGGGACTCTCCGGGAGGATGACAACAGGTGTTTATTTGGGAGGGGTCTTGAGAACTGTTTTGGAGGGAAGGGGGGGTAGGGGGGGAGATGGAGCTTGGCCCTCGAGTTGACTCTTCCTTTTTTGGTCTTGGTAGGATTTTGAGACCGTGGCAGAGCTCGGAGACCCGGAGCATCACAAATACCACCGTCTGCACCAAGTGTGGAGGGGCCGGCCACATTGCTTCAGATTGCAAATTCCAAAGGTGGGCCCCTGCCTAGAGTATGCGCACTGGATTAGTAGTGTTTACCTAGTACCTGCCAGGCACTTGCAGAGTGCTAGACAGTTAGGATCTTAGCTGATCCTCACAACTGCCCTGAAGGCGGCTACTTCTCTCATCCTTATTTTACGTGAGAAGACAAAGAGGGTGAACGCCTTGCCTAGAGGAACATAGCCAGCAAGGCTGACTTTGAATGCAGGTCTTCCTGCCTCCAGATGGAGCTGCGTGCCCTGTGGTCCTCTGTGTCCCCTACCTGCCCTTCGTATGTTAAAAGTAGAGGCAGTTTAAACTAAGCCCAAGCCAAGCTTGAGCTTGATCAGCTGAGCGAAGCAGGCCTTGTACCATGCTGTATGTGAGTCTGCTGAGTCCTCGTTTTAAAGCTCGAGTGATGGGAGCACCCAGCGATGGTGAACATCTGGGGGAAAAGTTGCATCGCTTCTAGTCGTTTCTTTGGCCCCAAGAACTGGGCCTTTCTCTCTAGAGATTATTGGGTGTTTGCATGGGTACTAAGATGTTCTGGTGGCTGCTAGAGACAAGTTTGTGGAGACCAGAAGTTTTAAGCTAATGATAGATGTGCCATCTGAGATTTCAAAACAGTCTGGAACTTGAGAGTTTTTCTAAAGACTATTAATAGCATTTACTTTCTAGATTTTCCCTTCTCTGGCAGTTAATTCAGAATTTGGGGGGCGCCCACTTTCCCAAGACGTGTAAAAGACCATTCTCTTTTAGCACCCTCTGTTGGTCCCATGGTTTGCGTGACTGTTCCTGTCAAAGTCGACAAACCTGGACGATCGTAGTTTGTTACGTGGAACTTGGGGGGTAGGCAGGTTTGGAGCATACTACTCTTTGTGTACTGTGAATACATAGAGGAAGATGACTGCATTTACGTGAAAGGCTCGGTTTGCACACGTTTGATCTCCCAGGAATTTCCGAAGTTATCGACAGGGTTGCTTGTCTTGTGGTGGTGGCATCCCATCGATGAAATGGGTGGAGCATCATAGCAACGCTAGGTCTAGCTGTAGCTGTGGCTTGAGCCCTTCACTCCTCTCTGATGCCCAAGTATGTGTGTGCTGACCTGGTGAGTTCCAAGGCCCTCAGTCTTTGGCATGTTGAGGAAGGGTCTCTTTTTTTCTTCTAGGCCTGGTGACCCCCAATCAGCCCAGGACAAAGCCCGCATGGATAAAGAATACCTGTCTCTCATGGCAGAGTTGGGTGAAGCTCCCGTCCCAGCTTCTGCTGGCTCGGCCTCCGGGCCTGCCACCGCACCCCTGGCCAGCGCCCCTCGACCTGCTGCCCCCCGCCAACAACCCACCGCCGCCGGTGAGTGCCAGCCATTTCCCTTTCTGGCTAGGTTGCTCTCTTCCCTTTGGGTTAGGTGGCAACAAAAGCCCGTTTTTCAGGTTGACGCATGGTGTGGTCACTTGGGCAACATTGTTCTCCCAGCTTGTCAGGTCATTCTAAGGGATAAAAGGATCTTTTGAGGTTCTCTCACCCTTGATTTTGGGTCCGGCCACACAATCTGAGAGAACAATGTTGCCATCAGCAAATGTAGGCAAGAACACAGATGGGAAATGCTCTCACGTAGTCTCTCATGTCCACTACCCAGAGCCGGCCACCGTGGATGAACTCGGGACCCTCAGAGAATCGTCCGTACCATGGCATGCATGGCGGAGGACCTGGTGGGCCTGGCGGTGGACCTCACAACTTTCCCCATCCACTGCCCAGCCTGACGGGCGGGCACGGCGGCCATCCCATGCAGCACAACCCTAATGGGCCCCCACCCCCCTGGATGCAGCCACCACCGCCACCGATGAACCAGGGGCCCCACCCACCTGGGCACCATGGCCCTCCTCCAATGGGTAAGTAAGTGTCAGACCAGAAACCTTGGGGATTTGGGTTAGGCGGTGGGGGGGGGGGGTCGTGCCAGGCCACTGTGAGAGTCTAGAGCAGCTCTTGAAGTGACTGGACTAGTAGACCGCATTGGGGCGTGCCCTTGGCATTCCATGGGCTTGTCGCTGGGAAGGAGGAGCACAGCTCCCATTTGGTCACGGGGAGCTGATCCCTGGGTTGGGAGGGGAAGGGATCAGCTCTTCTAGCAGGCCGGATATGGGGGTTTTCATGGGTCTGTTGGACCCTCCTACCTGGAATAACTGGAGTCCTGGGCTGCGGCTGTGGAGGTGGCAGTGGGGGCGGGAGTCTTATCTAGCCAGTGCAAATGTCCTGCTAAGTCCCTGCTCTTCCTTCCATCAAGATCAGTACCTGGGAAGTACGCCTGTGGGCTCTGGGGTCTATCGCCTACATCAAGGAAAAGGTAATGGAGCTGGGTGTCCGGCATGGGGGGGTACCCCCCCTCATGTGGCCACTCGCCTCCCCTGCCTCGGGAACTTTGAAGGCTGGCTGTGCCTGTGGTCTCACCCCTTTCTTCTGCCTTGCAGGTATGATGCCGCCTCCGCCTATGGGCATGATGCCGCCACCGCCGCCTCCCAGTGGGCAGCCCCCACCCCCTCCCTCTGGCCCTCTTCCCCCATGGCAGCAGCAGCAGCAGCAGCCTCCGCCTCCCCCGCCGCCCAGCAGCAGTATGGCTTCCAGTACCCCCTTGCCATGGCAGCAAAGTGAGTAGAAGATTCCTGGTTGTGGGGCTGTGGGGGGAGGGGGCTGTGGGGGGGGGCAACACGAGCCATCGAGATGATCTCACCGGGGGTGGGGATGGGGCGCTAGCGTCTAGAGTCGGGTGGCTTTAGGAACAAGGTGCCGTGATGTCTGGTGTGGCGTGATTCTGGCATGGCGGACGCTGAGGCCTCAGGGCCTGTTTGGGGCAGGCCTCGTTTTCCTTTCTGCTGGACCACTAGTATAGGCAGCAGGTGTGAGCCTGGGGTGCCTGGGGCGGGGCAAGGTTGGCTTCCCGTGAAGGGGGGCTCTGGTTGCATGGACTGTGGAGGGAAGTGAGACTGAAGGGCCGGCTGGGGGCGGGGCGGGCGCAAGAGCGACTGGTCTTGAGGTTGAAAGTGCCGTTGGTGGTGATAGGGTGGGAGGGCTGTCAGGGCTGGTTCTCGTGTGTTCCCCCCAGCCCTTACTGGGGCCTTGGTGACAAGGGGCTTTTTATGTGAAGCCCCAGAGACCTTTAGGCTGACCCCAGGGTACGTCCTGCCCCACCCCCGCCACTCCCCTTCCCCAGGACAGCCTTCCCGCCCCACAATGTAACGCATGCCGAGCCAGGAGCAGGCGCCCCCGGCCCCCAAATCCCAAGCCAGCAGCCGCAGAGAGCCGCGGTGTGCCCCCCCGCGCGTGTGACCTTGGGCTTCTTTACCACCCCAGATACGACGACTACCACCACGAGCGCTGGCACAGGGTCCATCCCGCCATGGCAACAGCAGCAGGCGGCTGCCGCAGCTTCTCCAGGAGCCCCTCAGATGCAAGGCAACCCCACTATGGTGCCCCTGCCCCCCGGGGTCCAGCCGCCTCTGCCGCCCGGGGCCCCCCCCCCTCCGCCGCCTCCGCCACCTGGTTCCGCCGGCATGATGTACGCCCCGCCCCCTCCTCCTCCGCCTCCCATGGACCCTTCTAACTTTGTCACCATGATGGGCATGGGGGTGGCGGGCATGCCACCCTTCGGGATGCCTCCAGCTCCCCCACCGCCTCCACCACAGAACTAGACTTGATTTTTTTTTTAAGAAAATATATATATATTATATATATATTATATATATATATAATTGGTCTCGTTAAAACACACGCCGAACCTCACCATATGGAGCCAGACATTGGGACGCACGCATGTTGTATGTGTGTGCACGCACAGGGCTGGGCTGTGCGAGGAAGCCTGTCCCGGGCGACCGAGGACTCGCTTGGGAGCAGGCAGGCGTTAGTAGGGGCGCCAGCTTGGGCTCTCCTGGCGCCCCGTAGCATCGAGTCTCTTCTTTGTCTTCTCTCTCCTCACCCAACTCCCCTTGCCCCTCCCCAAATGGGGCCGCCAGGATCCGTCCCCGCGGCGGTGGCCCGCGCCATGCGAGTGAGGACTTTCCGCGCCCATTGGTGACCCTTCCGGGGAGACAGCCTCAGCAGCGCCCCTGGTGGACGGGATGGTTCGGCAAAGCAGCTTGACTTATTTTTGTGGACGGAATCGGAACACGCTGGCTCCATATCGTGAATTTTTTATTATTTTTTTTCTTCCTTTTCCTTTGTATTTCCTTTTCTCTTGCTTTCCTCAGACTCCGTCCAAGGAGATGCTGTCCCCGGTCTTCCGCTGCAGTTACCCCCCTTTTCCTTCTTCCCAGGCCTAGATTGTTGGCTTTCTGTAGTACAGGGAGCAAGTGGAGATTTCCCCTGTGGTGTGGTGGGCTGGGTAGAAAGGGTATCAGGGGCCCAGGGCCAGGCTCCTTCCTTCTCGGCTCGTGCCTGAAGAAGTTGTGTCCAGCCCCTTACAGACCCCCTCGTGGGGCCGTGGCAGGGCTTTGCCAACTCTGCCTGCCCTTTGATCTCATTTGCTCCTCCTGCTGACAGAATGTCTTTCTTCAATTTATTTTAGTCCCAAATGTCTGAATGTTTTGTGGTGGGGGGGAGAGGCTCCCCCTCTGCTCCCTCCTCCCCCCTTCCCTCTTCATGGAGTGATTATGTGGACGATGATGTGTAAAGCACTCTTTTCTTCCTCACCGCTTTCTCTGCAGAGATTTCTTTTGGCCTATTATTTGGTGTACAATAAAACACTGCATTAAAAGGGGGATGTTCCATTGAGTAAAACAGCAGTGTGACTTTCTGGGTCTTTAATTTTGCCTCTCTTTTGCCTTTGAATGTTGCTCTGTCCCCCTAGCCAGTGTGGGACCCTACCCCCATGTAGGGTGGGTTTCTCCCTTGGGGCTAACAAAACTGGAAGACTTCCAGCTCCTTAAAGGCCTTCCCCTGGGGGTGGCCAGGCCTTTGGGATTTATGTCTGCGGGCAGGTAGCCACCCACCTGGAAGGCGCTGGGCCTCGGGGAGACATGAGCCGAAAGGTCAGGCTAGCTAATCCGGCCTGTCACGTCAGGCACACAGCAGCTAAAATTAACACTGCCGAGTGGCTTTTTTGCTTCTCTGGAGGCTGGGCAGAGAGGGAAGGCAGCTGAGCTCCCCTTACCTGGTGCTGCCATCTGGGGAGCATTTTCCAGCTCCCGAGTCTCTCAACCTGACTCTGCCCGGTCTAGTGTTCGTGCACCCACACACTGGCTCCAGGTGATTGAGAGTATCTCCCGCTTCCTCTGGGCCCGAGGCACATCCACCCTCCCTCTGGGGATACCTTGGATACACCATAGCTACCTGCTGCTGTTGTCTTCCCTTTTGGGCAGCCTGTGTCCCCAGGGGCCCTGGCACAGCACTACATAGGGCAGGGGGCCCGGGTACGGGCGCAGCTCAGGGCCAGAGCCTCTTCTGTGAAGGCTGGTGTACAAAAATCCAAAGCCGTCCCTTAGCCTGGGAGTGGTCCAGGGAAGCGCTTTCCCTTCAGTTTAAGCTTTAAAGAGATGAGGTGGGGGGCGATTCTGAAGTTTGCATTGCACCCCTGCTGCCTTGGTTTTTCTGGTGGGCTTGGGGTGGTTGATTAGCCCTTTGAAGCTCTGGAAGAGCCTGAGTGGCACTATGTGGGTTTTAGAAACAAAATCGATGGCTAAGCTGCAGCCTGGCTCTCTGGGCTGTGCTTCCCCTGGGGACTGCTGCACTCCTTGGGTTTATTCTCTCTGCTTCAGCTGTCAGCCTTCATTAAGGATTTGGTGAATAAGAAGTAGTCTGATGCCAAGCACGTGAATGGGGAAATTGAGGCAGCTGGAAAACACTGACTCCCTGAGAAGTTCCCTGGTCTGTTTTCTCCCGTGAAGGCAGTGCCAGGAATAGATTGAGGTGTTCTCTCCCAGACCCAGTCCTTTCTGAAATGGGCAAAAGCGTGAGATGAGAGGCGAGTGTGGCGCCCTCCTCCCCAGCTGGAGGACAAGCTTTGAAGTCCATAGTCCGGAAAGGGAGCAGTGAGCTGATACCACCAGGGAAAGGTCACGGCGAATTTGACACCCAGAGTCGGCCAGGACTTGGGGAGAAACCCAAGATCTACTGAGAAGCAGGTGCCGTATTTCCCGAGTACAGAAGATGGCTGAGCTCTGTGCAGAGGCAGCATGCTAATGCCTGGCAGGGCCAGGACTGAGTGAGACCTGCACCATGAGGCACCTGGGGTCTCACTGGGATGAGAGAGACAGTCTGGGCACTAGAGGGGCAAACTGTACATGGAGGAGGATGGGCCTTCAGGTGTCAGGGTGGGAAAAGCCTTTTCTGGAGCCGAGTGTTCCAAAGCAAACGTGCCAATGACAGAGTGGGGCAGCCAGGGCGAGCAAGAGAGGAGTTTGTCATCGGGGCGTTAAGTTTGAATTCACCAGTAGCCATGGGACCTTGAGGTTTCCTCCTGGGACCCTCAGTCTCACCTACAAAATACAGGGATTGGACCAGACAGAGCTCCAAGATTGCCTTTCTGCTCTAGTTCTGTGCTAGGTGGTCAGAAACTTTATTGCAGGGTGTGGGGACAACTCAGGCCTTTTTGGAGGGAGGGTTTGGTGGGGCAGGCGCAGAAGTTAGTCCTCACAAAAACTCGGCCTGCTTGGAAAAAGGAGCTGGATGTAGGCAAAACTAAACAAACAATAGGAAGTGTCCCATGACAGGCTGGGCACTGGGTTTGGACAGAGCTCTGTGGATTGCTGGTCTGGCTTCATGGAGGGTATGGGGAGGCCCATAGGTCCTCCGCAGGACTTGGGAGGCGGGGGCTGGCTGCTTCTCACTGGCCCTCAGTTTACTCGTCAGGAGAAAGTGAGAACCTCCGTGGTAGCCAGGAGGTCTTGGATCCGTGGGAGGCTGGGTGGATTTTAGCTGGCCACAAAGCCACAAATTTCAGGTAGTTAATTTTGACATTTTATTTAAAGTTTTGTCAAGAAACTCAGTCAAGGCTGCATTGCTTTCTGCAAGTCCCACATTTAGTCCAATGTTTTTATTTTAGAGATGGAAAAACTGAGGCCAGGCTAGGGGGAAGGGATTGGGCTCCTCAGACCCTGGGTGAGAACGACTTGTCCTGTGTCCTGAAGGCTTCCCTCCTTCCAGTCTCTTCCATATGGCTGCTGGGTCTAAGGCTTGGTGCTGCCCTGCTTAAAAATAGTCAGAGGTCCCTATTGCGTGGAAGATGACAGCCCCCCAGACTGGTTCTGGTGTGCTCTCTGCGCCAAGCTCATTAGGCTGCTGGCTAGACACGTCATTTCCTGCCGTGGGCTTGTCAGCCTACAGGCCATCCCCCATGTGCCCAGAAGAGGCTGTCCTTGTCACCTCGAGGTTCTCCTGGGGAGGGGCCCACCCACAAAGGCTTCCCTGATGGACAGACCCAAGTGATTGAATGCAGCCACTCCCACGCTCCTGTTACCGAGGGAAGAAAAGCAAGTTTCCTTAAAGGCTTTCTCCCTCCTCCAGGAGGGAGAGCGTTTCGTGAACCTCAGAACCTCAGGTCTTGTCCTCATTTTTATTGAGTAGGTAACAGAAAACCAGGGTCACACAGTTGAGAAATGCCAGAGGGGGCGATGAGCTCAGGTCCGGTGCTCACTAGAGCCAGGCATGCTGCCCCTCCAGGAGGCCGCAAGCCCCGTGATGCCCAGATTGTTTGCTGTCTGTTGCCTGGGCACCTCTAGGGCCCTAGCTGGTGCTCAGCAGGTTTGCCGAATTAAGAAGTTTGGGTCTCAGCTCTGCCGTAGATTCATAATGCCGCATGGCTGGCAGTCACTTCTCTGTGGGACTGAGTTTCGCCAACTCAAAAATCAGGCGTTTCCGCAGTTGCTTTGGGAGGATGGTGCTGGCAGAGGGCCTCCAGTCAAGACTGCTAGGAAGGCCTGGGGTGCCTGGGTCGGGGAGGCAGGAGGGATGGCGAGAGGGGACATGGAGCAGGAGCATGAGGGTGGGGTGCTCCCGGAGGAGGGCCCTGAATGGGAGACCCAGAGTGGATTTGCTACCAGGACCTGAAGGTAGAAGTGGCCCGAGGGATTGGTTTTTCCAGTCCCCTCATTTTACAGATGAGGAAGCAGGCCCAGCCGCCTCCTTGCCTTCCAGCATTCCAGTTCTAAAGGCCTTTTCCTGAACTGCAGAACTGTAAGGCCAGGAGGGCCTCAGTTTCCCCTCCTGGTCCCTCAAGCCCCGCTCCCAAGGGAGGAGACAGAGGCCCTGACTTGGCCAAGGGCACAGCTGCCTTTGGCCTCCTCAGGCTATCGCTGCCTCTCCTCCAGGCCTTAGCCCATCCCGTCCTCCAGTTTGAATTCCCCATCACAAAGGCCGAGCTGCACTCTGAAAATAACAGCGGTTACATGGCCCAAAGGGCAAAATGAAGAGGGGCGGGAGTGCCCAGGGGCTGCCTTGTAGCCCAGAGAGAAGGCCCCTGCCTCCCTATCCATAATGGGAGGCCTGCTTGCTGGAAAGTCACGGGGCTCAGGACCAGTGGCCAGGTGGATCCAAAGGACTAGGGAGGCTGTCAAGGGGCCATCTGGGAGCCGAAGGAAGGAGCCTCAGACTGGGGGCCTGCAGCGGGTGGAACGGGGCCTGGTGGCAAGGATACCTTGGGTAGGCAGGACTACGTTTCCCAAGGATCACTGCTGCTGGCTGGGGTGGAGGGGAGGCTTGCTGGGGACAGCTGGCTGGGGCCGGGGACCTGTAATTTGACCTCTCCTCTCTGAAGGTCACTGTATTTAAGGCCTTGAGGGACAGCGACAGGGGCTGCTAGGAGGGATTGGGTTTGGGGAGGGGGGGAAGGAGTCGGGGGCTCTCTTTTCAAAACATGTTTTTGGTCAGGGTGATGGCCTCTAGCCCTGAGACTTCTGCCCAGCCCTCGTCCCCCCCTCCTGCCTCCACAACACGCCACCTCTCTGAGACACGTGCCACTGAAAAACAGCAGACTCTTCTCCCTAGAACCAGTTGCCCAAGGGAAGAGACCTTGGTTCAAGGCTTGCTCTGCCGGGGTCTTCCTAGTTTTATGACTGGTTTAGCCCTGGCCTCCCTCAAAGCCTCAGTTTTCTCTTCTGAAAAATGGGAATGATAATCCCCAAAGCACCTGCTTCAGGGTGGTTGGGGAAAATGATAAAAGTGGAGCATTCTCATAGCATGAACTATTTAGTTTCCCTTCTAGGCAGAACTGGAGTCGCATGGAGAGAACTCAGGTTTTTTTTAGATCCTGACTCTGGCAAGGGCTAGCTCAGTGATCCTGGGCAAGTCACTTGACTCTGAATCTGTTTCCTCATCTGTAAAATGGAGATAAAGCCTCTATAGGAATTGTTCAGGGTGTCCAGGTCTCAATTCCAGATGTTTCCTTGACAATTCTGAACCACCAACAGACTTCCAAAGGAAAATCTACCATCATGACCCCAGGCAGCTTGCCCCCCTCCCCAGTTCCCTCTCCACCCGTCTGTCAGGTTGGTCCTAAATGGAGCGAAACAGCTGGACCCGGTGGGGTCCTTGGACCATGGCTGCTCCCCCCTGAGTAGGAGGAAAGCCCCACACCTGGCCCCTCTCAGGGGCTTTCCTGTCCCTCTGGCCAGGTCAAAAAACCACCAAGTCAGATGGAAAGATCATCTGTTTCCTTCCCTAGAGGAATCAGATGCCTCCTCCCTTCAATCTCTTTGTTCACAGCTGCTCACTCCACGTCCCTGGGAAGGAGATGGACAACAGACACCCTTTCCCAAATTTGGGGGCAGGGAAGGAAAAGGACCCCCTGGGCAGAGTGCTTGAGGCCTGGAGGAGAGGGGTCACGTAGGCTAAGATATGGTAACGGGCCTGGACAGCTAGACCCCGGCTGGGTGGAGCTGGCAGCAGGCTCTCGGCGCTCTTGCCCAAAATAACTCTTGGAAGGAGGTCCCTGCACCCTCACATTATGCATGCATGAGGGGGGGGGGAAGCTTGGTGAGCGGGCCATGCATAATGCATCAGGCCGGGCCTTAAAACCCGGCCCTGCTGCGGGCCACCCTGCACTCCCCGGCTCGGAGGTCCGGGCAGATTCCACCTGTCCCTGGGAGACTTCTGTCCGCCTGCCCCAGCCCCGTCCCAGCCTCTGCCAAGCTTACCGTCGCCATGTCTCGGCCCCTGTCGGACCAAGAGAAACGCAAGCAGATCAGCGTGCGCGGCCTCGCTGGCGTGGAGAACGTGTCCGAGCTGAAGAAGAGCTTCAACCGGCACCTGCACTTCACCCTGGTCAAGGACCGCAACGTGGCCACGCCCCGAGACTACTACTTCGCCCTGGCGCACACTGTGCGGGACCACCTGGTGGGCCGCTGGATTCGCACGCAGCAGCATTACTATGAGAAGGACCCCAAGGTGACTGGGGACCCCAGGGGCCAGGCTGGGGGCAGGGGCGCTTGGGCCGCAGACCTGTGGGAGGGGGACACTTGGGCTCCCACTGGGCAGGAGCAGAGGCTTAGGGAAGCCGTAGACGAGGCGGCCCATTTCTAGACTGCCTGAGACCTCCTCCAGAGCCTGACGCTGAGGTTCAGAGAGATTTGGAGGGCGCGGAGTGTCGGAGCGGCAAGGGGGCCTGGGGTGCCAGGGGACCAGCTCCCTCCTTTTACAGTGGAAGCAACATCTCCAAAGATGAAAGACTTGCCCAAGGTCACACGGCTGGGGCTTCTTTCCAGCCTCGAAGGCCCCCCCAGCTTGGAGCTGCTGTGCCCTGTGGATCTATTGCATCACCCCTCCTGGAGCCTCAGTTTCCCTTTTGTGACATGGCGGGGTTGGACCAGACGGCCTTGAGGCCCATTTCCAGCTCCGGCATTCCACGGCTCCATCAGCCCTCTGGGGTGACGGGTGGCACAGGGCAGCGTGCCAGGGCACAGACCTGGGGCAGGAGTGGAGTGGAGGTGCGAGATCTAGACCATGAGTCCCGGGGGTGTAATGTGGCAGAGACTAGATAGAGGTGGGCCCGGGAGATGGGATCCCGGGGCCGGCTGACCCCACTCTGGCCCTGAGCCAGAGGGACACATGGCAGAGGCTGTGTCTCGGGAAGCAGCTGCCTCCCCCCAAGGGTGTCAGGATCAGGTAGCAGGGGTCACTGGCAAAGGTCAGAAACATAACACTCCTCGGGCCAGGGGAGGACTGCGAGGAGGAGGAGGAGGAGGAGGAGGAGAAGCTTCCTCTGGGTGGGACCTGGAAGGGGGCAGGAGCAGGCCGGCAGCAGAGCTGCCTTTAAGGGGGAAAGGAGAGAGCCAGGGCCCAGGGTGGGAGGGGGCAAATCTGGGCCTGGACCCACCTGCCGAGGAAGGCCAGGCCTGGTGGGGCTCACCTGGGGGACAGGGGAATCCTGGCAGGCAGGGGGCATGGAGGGAGACTCCTAGTGGAGACCAGCCTGCCTCCTTGTCCCCAGCGCATCTACTATCTGTCCTTGGAGTTCTACATGGGCCGGACCCTGCAGAACACGATGGTGAACCTGGCCCTGGAGAATGCCTGTGATGAGGCCACATACCAGGTGTTCTGGGGGTATGGGGAAGTGGGACTGGGGGTGACAGGTGGCTGAGGAGACACCTTGGGGGCCTCAGGGGATGCCCTGGGGGCTGAGGGGATGGGGAGGGGACAGACACCTGGGGCTGAGGGGACAGACACCTAGGGGCTGAGGGGACAGTGAGGGGATGGGGCAGAGGGGACAGGGAGGGGACAGACACCTGCGGGACTGAGGGAATGCCCTGGGTCTGATGCCTGGGATGCTCTCAGGGCTGAGGGGGCTGAGGGAGTGCCTTTGATGCTCCCCATCCTAATTTTCTCCTCTACCTCTGTTTCCTCCCCTTCTATCTTGTCCAGCTGGGCTTGGACATGGAAGAACTGGAGGAGATAGAAGAAGACGCCGGCCTGGGTAACGGGGGCCTGGGACGCCTGGCTGGTGAGTAAGCAGGGCCTGAATGGAGGGCAGGCGGGAGCTCTGGGGGGGGCAAGCCTGGAGCTGGGGGGGGGGGCTCTGGAGGTCAGGGCAGCAGCCTGCTGGGCTCGCCCCTGTCCTGAGCTCCCCCCAAGGTTGTGGCACTCTTCCAGCCTGCTTCCTGGACTCCATGGCCACCCTGGGCCTGGCTGCCTATGGCTACGGGATTCGGTACGAGTTTGGGATTTTCAATCAGAAGATCAACGGGGGCTGGCAGGTGAGGGCCCTCCCCGCATGGACTCCCGAGCCCAGGGCTAGCAAACATCACCTGCTGTGGCCTGGTCTTCCCCCACCCCATCTGGGCCACCCCCCTGCCCTCCCAGCCCTCCCAAGCCCTCCGGCTTTGGCAAGAAGAGCTCAGCCCTCCGGCCCAGGGAGATGTCTCCCAGAAAGGGCCGAGGGCCAGAATCCCATCACCCTCCCCTGACCTCATTCCTTGGGGGCTCTGTCCCACCCTATGTCTGGCTCAGATGGAGGAGGCAGACGACTGGCTTCGCTACGGCAATCCTTGGGAGAAGGCCCGGCCCGAGTTCACACTGCCCGTCCATTTCTACGGCCACGTGGAGCATACCAACCAGGGGGCCAAGTGGGTGGACACCCAGGTAAGCCCTAGGGGCTAGACATGGGGGCTAGAATGGACTGGCACTGCCTGGGACATCTGGGGCCACCAGCATCCGAAATGTAGACGTGGAAGAGAGGGGCTCAGAGGCCGCCCCGCCCACCCAGCCCAGGCCTCTTCTTTTTTTAATGATGAAGCCCCCAGATTTATCATTGAACTAATAATCACCATTTTAAGAATAACTTTTTAAACTATAATTTTTTTTCCCTGTTAACAAAAACCTATTCCCCCCCCCCCCCCCCGCAGTAGAAAAAAGAAAAGGAAAAATGCGTAATTAAGCCAAACAAATTGCTACTTTGGCTACAGCCAAAACATAGCGAATGTTATTCTCTGGACTTGGGTTTATCATTGGGTCGACCTGAATTTTTAAGCCTTTTAAAACACTCCATATTTGACCAAGGATACCTTCTGCATCTTGAAGACTTCCAGCGACAGGGAACTCACTACCTTCCAAGGCAACCCATCTCCCTTGGGGACAGCTCTCAGTATTTTAAAAAACCAAGAAGCTGTCTTTTAACCCAATCCTTTGTTTTTGTATCACCTTCCCCTTCCAGAGAGTTGGGATGGGTCTAATTCATGCTGGACTTGGAGTCAAGAAGACCCGAGTTCAGATCCCTCCTCTGAAAGTAGCCGTGTGACTTCCCCCTTTTGTGGCTCAGTTTCCCCCTCTGTAAAATGGACGTGGTGGCTTCTGAGGTCCCTTCTGGCTCCAAATCTATGGTGCTGTGATAAGTTTCTCTTTCCATCTATGGAAATCTTCCTTTCTGGGATGTCTACCCCTCCACAGTTCCTCCCATTGCAGTGGGTAGGAATACGTAGGAAGCCAGAGCTCCAGGTCCACCAGGAGCGGCCAAGCGGTGGGGGTGAGCACGAGGCACTCTGCACACAGACGGGTCGGTACTTCTGAAAAACCTGTGCCTCATTGGTCAGCTAGCAAGCAGCATCTCCTCCTGACTGGGGATTAGGAGCTGGTTCTCAGAGAAGTCGCTAAGGCCTGGCTTCTGGTTGGTAGGGGTGGCTCCAGGTCTATTAGGTATTAATGGATCGTTAGGAATCCCTGTTTGCCCACGGTGAGGCCTGGCTGTCCTAAATAGGCCGCCGATTAGGTACTGGCGATTCCATCCTTTATCATTAACTGCCGGCTGTAGCTGCTGGTTAGCGCCTGCCTTCGGCTCATTCATCAGGGGCGTGGACGATTAATCATAACTAGTTGTGGTCAGTCACTAAAGGCTTCCCCAGCCCCCTGTGGGCACCAAGTCCTGAGCAGGGAGACGGCAGGAGAAAGAACATGGATTTGGGGTCAGAGAACCTGGCCTCTTGCTTACTTGTCCATTTGACCCTGGGCAAGTCCCCCTCCCTTCCTAGGGCCTCAGTTTCCCCATCTGTACAGTAAGACTGAGATGACGTTTGAGGCCTTTCTTGCTCTGGCTTTTTGGTTCTGGGTATGGTCTTGGTCTCCCTCTCTCCACCTTTGGGATTCCCAGAAAGAGGAGACCTTTTGTCTCAGAGCTGGTAGCCTGCAACCGCCAGGCACCATCACAGCTGAGGGAGGGGGAGGAAGGGACCTTGGAGGCTGTGCCAGGAGATCTTACCCCGGGCAGTGGAAGAACTTATGACCACTGGCTTCTGGTAGGGTCGCTGTCCTTTGTAACCCTTATTCTATGCATTTAAAAGTAATCCTGGCTTCACTGGACCATCCCAGGGGCCCCTGGACACACCCATACCCAAAGGTCAAGCTCTGTGCAAGCCTCTGTGGTCCCGTGCCCTGTCCAAAGAATAATGGGGATGTTCCTGAGCTCCCTAAAACCTTGTTTGTTGGGAGCACGTCCGGTGTGTAAAGGCCTTTACAGACCTCCTCTGTCTCCCATTGGACCCCACCATAAGCCTGGGAGGGAGACGTTTTTATTACCCCCATTTTGCAGATGAGGAAGCCGAGACTAAGAGACATCCGATCGTTTGTCTACGGTCAGTCAGTCGACGAGCATGCATTAAGTGCCTACTGTGTGCCAGCTAAGCACTGGGAATGCCGTGAAAGGCAAAAGACAGTGCCTGCATGTAAACAAATAGATTCGCATAAGAGAGATGTGGGGTGACCCAGAGCTAGTCAAGCTAAAAACATGCTGTGACTTTGGGGATAACCCTGCAGAGAGTTTAAATGGGAGGGAAGGAACTAGCCAGGTTGGGGGTGAGTGTGTCAGGGAAGGAGAATTGTGCAAGGTAGCGTTAGCCGGGTCCCGCTGACCCCAGCCCAGGGCTCGGTCCACCTCCTCTCTGAATGGAGAAGTCATGGAATGTCAGAGCTGGGAAGGAGCATCTAACTGTCTCATTGTACAGAGGGGAAAACCGAGGCCCAGAGTACTTTTTTTCCTTTTGTCTTTTTCTCTCTTTTTTTTTTTTAAACTTGACCCGTGATTCTCTTGGTGGGGAAGCTACGGTTAAGAGAGAGCAGCTCCTGCTGTTAGAGACTGATACACTTAGAAACTCACCAGGGGCTCTAAGAGGTTAAGTGACTGGCCCAGGATCACACAGTATGGGTTGGAGTGGGACTCGAACCCAGGACTTGCTGGCTCTGAGGTCCCTTTTAGCCCCTCTGCCAGTCTAGGGAGAAAGAGGCCTGGCTTTGAAGGTTGGGGCCTGGCTTCCAGCCCCAGGGGCCCTGGTCAAGTTACTCACCCAATGGGGGCTCCGCTTCCTCTGTAAAAAGCTCCCAGTCAGGGCTCTGATGATGTGGAGGTGGGGCTAGTCTGGCCAGGTGTCCTATTCTGCAGGTATTCATTTCACACCTGCTGTAGGCCTCCTTTCATTGAGATGACACTGCCTCTTGTGGTCATGTCATACAGACCTGTGAGCAAGAGCCCTCTGGGGCCTAGCACCCCTCCACCCCACTCCCCTGTCAGCCATGGGGCATTCTGGGGAGGGCCCCTGCCTGCACCCCTCCACCCCACTCCCCTGTCAGCCCTGGGGCATCCTGGGGAGGGCCCCTGCCTACACCCCTCCACCCCACTTCCCTGTCAGTCTCAGGGCATTCTGGGGAGGGCCCCTGCCTGCACCCCTCCACCCCACTCCCCTGTCAGTCCCAGGGCATTCTGGGGAGGGCTCCTGCCCTTGCCTGTCGGGGCCCCTCCTCGTGTGTGCAGTTCCAGGATCTATGATGGGCTGATAAGTGGCCCACACTGAAGCTTGGTTCATGGTCGCTCTCAGCCGCCAGAGATGCTATATATAGCCAATTGGCTATTGATTGCCCACGACTGGGGATTGATTGTTAATGGCTTCTGGATCAGGAGAGAGAGAGAGAAACTGAACCTCTGACTGCCTTTGTCTAGGGAATTCCCTGGTGAGGAAACTGCCTCCACCAATTTAGGTCTGCACCCCCTCCACCAACTTACAGGCTTTGTGAATTGTCCAGAGCCTCTTGGGAGAGGTTAAGTGACTTGCTCAGGGTCACCCAGACAGAAGGTGTCAGAGGAGGGATTAGAACCCAGCTCCTGCTGCCTGCTCATCAGTGCTTCCTTGACCTCCACAGAGCTCAGAGTGGGGTGGGTGGTGAGCCACAGAGTGTGGGTGCTTGGGGGTCCCACAGTGAGGAAGGCACTTAAAACACCAGATGTCACCATCAGCATTTTATAGGAAGGTCAACTGAGGTCCTGAGATGGGAAGTGACTCAGAACCTAGTGTGTCAGAGCTGGGGGGAACCTTAGAACTTAGAACATGGAAGGTACAAGCTGGGAGGAGGCTTGGAAGCTAGAACGTGAAATGTCATGGAATGTCAGAAGTGGGTGGGATCTTAGAACATGGAATGTGGAATGTCAGGAGTGAGAGGGACCTCAGAATATAGCATGTGGAATATCAGAGATAGGAGGGACCTCAAAACATAGAACATGGAATGTCAGAGAAAGGAAGGACCTTCAAGATTGTTTAAAGCAGTGCCCCCCCCCTTTTTTTTTGGCAGTTGGGGTTAAGTGACTTGCCCAGGACCACACAGCTAGTAAGTGTCAAGTGTTTGGTGTGAGGTCAGATTTGAACTCAGGTCCTCCTGACTTCAGGGCTGGTGCTCTATCCACTACGCCACCTAGCTGCCCCCTGCCCTCATTTTTCAGATGGAAAAAGGAGCCCTGGTGGGAGATGTGTTCTATCTTAGACATAGTGAATTAGCAGCAGAGTCAGGCCCAGGACTGCTGGGCCCTGGGCCCCAGTCTTGGGGTTATCTAGGCTTATAGGGATAACATCAGTGGCTGGTGGAGTTTTGCCTGGGCCCTGGGGGCTCCCTCGGTGTGTAACAGCCCCCTAACACACTCTCATGCCTCCAGGTGGTTCTGGCCATGCCCTATGACACCCCAGTGCCTGGCTATCGTAACAACACCGTGAACACAATGCGCTTGTGGTCGGCCAAGGCCCCCAATGACTTCAACCTCAAAGACTGTGAGTTTGCCCCTGGGCCTCCTCCCCACTGCTCTCCCCTGCTGCTCCCACCCACCAAGTGTGGCACCTCACAGAGCTGGGAAATGGGGCCAGGCCCAGGAGGGATGGGCTAGCCGTCTCAGGACTCTGGTGCCTCTGTGACACAGACCCCCACAAGCGTGGTTACAAAAACAGCTGCAGGAAGGTGGGGTGGGAGGGTTGGGGAAGGGGGGTTTCTTCTTGTTGGATAACAGACCATTTCCATCCCCTCCATGCTTCCTGCAGTCAACGTCGGTGGATACATCCAGGCCGTGTTAGACAGGAATTTGGCTGAGAACATCTCCCGGGTCCTCTACCCCAATGACAATGTGAGTAGAACCACCACCAGTCAGCACCGTGTCCCACCATGTCCCACCATGTCCCACAGCCCCTCCCAGAGCTGGAGATGGTGGTGACAGGGAAATGGGTAGAAGGAAAAGAGGAGGATGAACCCAGCCCACGGTGTTGGCTAGCAAAGTTCTGGGGCCAGAGCACTGGAGACTAAGCAGGAGGTGGGCGCTGGGACACTGGGTCCTTGAGGAACAGGAAAACTGAGTTACAGAAAGGCTTAGCTAAGGAAGGGGAGAGGCCTCCAGCACCCCCCGGTCCTGCTTGGGAGAGCAGCACCAGAGAGCTGCTACATCCTTCCTCTCTTCCCCAGCGGTGCTCCTAATGCCTGAGCCCCCCTCCATCCCCGGCTCCACTCACACCTCCCCTCTCCCCCGGCCCCCTCCATCCCTAGTTCCACTGACCCTGCCCCCCTCCATCCCCGGCTCCACTGACCCTTCCCCTCTCCCTCGCTCCCCTCCATCCCTAGTTCCACTGACCCTTCCCCTCTCCCCCCCCGTCCCCCTCCATCCCCTCTCCCCCCGCCCCCCTCCATCCCCGGCTCCACTGACCCTTCCTCCCTCTTCCCCCAGTTCTTTGAAGGGAAGGAGCTTCGGCTAAAGCAGGAATACTTTGTGGTAGCGGCTACCCTTCAGGACATCATCCGCCGCTTCAAGTCCTCCAAGTTTGGCTCCCGGGACCCCGTGCGCACCAGCTTTGACGCATTCCCAGACAAGGTAGAGCCCCCGCCCCAGACATTCAGACCCACCCCAATGGAGTCTGGGGGTGGGCAGGGAGTGGAGGGCCTTTGCTGGGGGGCTGGGGGAGAACGCACCCCAGCTACACCCCTTCTCCCATCTCTGTGGTCCTCTAAGTCTGGCATGTCCTTCCTCCCCTCCGGCTTTGTCAAATGCCCAGCCCCCTTCAGGGCACACTCAGCCTCCTGTGGGCCTCCCTCACTTGTGTGAACACATTTGTGTGCTTGCCTAGCTGAAGGACATCACCCTCAGGACGGGCTCATTTCATTTCTGACCTCGGCACTTGCACACACATGGTGCTTACTAAGTGCTAAATTGAGTGGGCATGAGGGAGCTCAGGGCTGACTCTACCTGCTCTTGGCATTTGGTCCAGGTGGCCATCCAGCTGAACGACACCCACCCGTCCTTGGCCATCCCCGAGCTGATGCGGATTCTGGTGGACCTGGAGAAACTGGACTGGGACAAGGTAACAGGGCTACCGGAGGGCAGGCGACCCCTCCCCGAGGCTCTCGAGGGCCCCTTTTCCCATTGCCTGCTGTTTATTCACCCGTGGATAGAAGTGCTCAGGGTCGTAGGAGGAGGCTCCATTTATGGCTGGAGGGACAAGCAGGAAAGAGAGACAGGATACACCAGGTCCCTTGCAGTCCCCTTACTACTGGCCTGGGCCCTGGGTGCTGTGGTTTGGGGGGATGATGCTCTCCTCGGCCCTTCCCCAGGCCTGGGACGTGACGGTGAGGACCTGCGCCTATACCAACCACACTGTGCTGCCTGAGGCCCTGGAACGCTGGCCGGTCCAGCTGATGGAGGCCCTGCTGCCTCGGCACCTGCAGATTATCTATGAAATCAACCAGAGGTTTCTCAATGTGAGTGCTGGGGGAGGCTCAACGTGAGCTGGGGAGGGCCCCATGGGGGGGCTCACGGTGCGGGCTGGCCTAAGTCCCCGTGTCCCCCGGCAGCGGGTGGCGGCAGCTTACCCAGGGGACATGGACCGGCTGCGGCGCATGTCACTGGTGGAGGAAGGTGTCGTGAAGAGGATCAACATGGCCCATCTGTGCATCGCCGGCTCCCACGCGGTCAACGGGGTAGCCCGCATCCACTCTGAGATCCTCAAGAAAACCATGTGAGCCCACCCTGCCCCTCTGGCTCCCAGCCCCCAACCCATGAGAATGGCATCCAAGCGGCTTGGCTCTGACCACTGAGCTACCCCACCCTCCAGGACAGGCACCGTTGCTCCCCATCCCCTGCGAGGCCGGGCGGTGCCCAGGCCTGGCGGTCAGCCTCTGGCCTGGCTCCGCCACCAGCTTAGCCTGTGACCTCCGAGGAGCCCCTTTCCTCCTGGGGCTAGCCCGCCCTTTTCCTTCTCCCCTCCTGGTCTCTGCAGCTTTAAGGATTTCTATGAATTGGAACCCCACAAGTTCCAGAACAAAACCAATGGGATCACACCGAGGCGTTGGCTGGTGCTATGTAACCCGGGTCTGGCGGAGGTCATTGCAGAGGTGAGGGGGCAGCCGCAGGGGTGATGGTGCAGATGAGGGGGCCCAGGCCTCTCAGAGGGAGAGTGCAGCTGGCAGAGGAGACAGTCACGCACAGTCACAGGCCAGGCAGATCTGGAGGGTGGCGCTTAGAACAGAGAATGTCAGAGCTGGGAGGGGCCTTAGAACAGGGAATGTCAGAGGTTGGAGGGAGATTAGAACAGAGAATGTCAGAGCTGGGAGGGGCTTTAGAACATGGAATGTCAGCTGGGAGAGGCACAGGGAATGTCAGAGCTGGGAGGGGCTTAGAACAAGGAATGTCAGAGCTGGAAGGGAGCTTAGAACAGGGAGTGTCAGAGCTGGGGGGCATTTTAGAGACCTCCTAGTTCAAGCCTCTTTTTTCACAAATGAAGGCCCAGAGAGGGGCTGTGACTTGCCCGAGACCACGCAGCTGCAAACCTTGCCAGGGCTCATTAGGAAGGTATCCATTGTATGGTCTGGGCTGGAGCACAGCAGGCAGGAGGCGTTGCTGGAGACTAGGTTGGGGTGGGAGGTCAGAGGAGGCCTCCCTCAGGGGCCCTGCACTGAGGAGGAGGAGGAGGGCACACACCCAGGGAGGCTCAGTCCTCCCTTCCCGACAGCCCCAGATTAAGTCTGGAGAGGCTCCTTCTTGGACTGGATTGTGCTGTTACGCTCTATATAAATTCTGACGTGGGAAGGCAGTATCCTCGGATAGACTGGAAGCTCCTGGAGGGCAGAGGTTGCAGCCCCAGGCCTAGTCCAGCACGCGGTCCATAACAGCTTGTTGATTGACAATGTGGTGCTCCCATCCCCCACAGAGGATTGGGGAGGACTACATCTCTGACCTGGACCAGCTTCGAAAGCTGCTGTCCTATGTGGACGACGAGGCCTTCATCCGAGATGTGGCCAAGGTCAAGCAGGTGAGCCGGGCAATGATGCCAGGGGGAGGGGACTCCTGGGGCCCACTGATGAGCTCAGGGGGAGGGCAAGAGCGGCGCTTGTCAATCCCAGCTCTAAGACCCTCCTGCCCTCAAGAGCTTACAGTCTAATACGATGTCATCCAAGGCAGACTCTGATGGGGATGTGAGAGAGCTGGAACATAGGGAGGTAGGGCTAGATCGGGAAGGGGAAGTCCTGGAGGGCTTCTCTGGGGAGGTGCCCCTGTGCCAGCCCCCAAAAGAGGGTTCATTCAGGAGCCCCCTCCGAGAGGGCACGGAAGCCCGGAACTCGAGCCACCCATCTCTCCGACAGGAAAATAAGCTGAAGTTTGCCGCGTATCTGGAGCGAGAGTACCACGTGCACATCAACCCCAACTCGCTGTTTGACGTCCAGGTGAAACGGATCCACGAGTACAAGAGGCAGCTGCTCAATTGCCTTCATGTCATCACCTTGTACAACCGTGAGCACCCAGTCCCCCCACCTCCCTTCCCTGGGGCTGCCCTCCCTCCCACTCCTTCCTTCCTCCCTTGCCTCCAGGTACCCTGGGGGAGAAGCAGCAAAGAGCCTGGCAGATGCGCGCCCCACCCCCACCCAGCCTCCCCCCAGCTCTGGGAGGGAGGCCCCCTTGGTCAGTTAGTCAGACAACAAACCCCGGAGCTAGCAGCCCCTGCCCTCAACATGCAGGCACACAAATATCTCAAAAGTTAAATAAGACATTTTTGAGGGTTGGAGGGGCTGAGCTTTAAAGGAAACGAGACGTTCTAAGAGGCCTCAGAGGCAAGTACTTTCTTGCCCTGGTTATGGGTACAGACTTAGGTGGTTGGTGGAGACTGTATGTCAGGAATAATCAGCATGCCAGTATGTATGTGTGTATGTGTGTGTGTATGTATGTATGTATGTATGTATGTGTGTATAGTATAAATAATATATATATAGTATATAATACAAATATGCACATGTCTGGAATATATGTATATATATTTATATATGTGTATATATATTAAGTCTGGAAAGGTATATTGGAAACAGATTGTGAAAGATTTTAAGGGCCAAACTGGAGTAGTTTATATGAGAGGCACTATTATGCCCATTTTACAGAGGAGGAAATTGAGGTTTAGAAATAGTGAGTGACTTGTCCATGATCATACAACTACTAAGTATCTGGGGACAGGACTCCAGCCCAGGGCCTCCTTCTGACTCCACTTTTAGCCCTCAGGCCACTAGACCATAAAACTTTCCCAGTAGTAATAATAGTTGACATTTATTTAGTTTCAAGTGCTGGACTTTTTGGAGTAAGGAAGAGCTAAGTTCTAATCCTACCTCTGACACTTACTTAACTGTGTGATGTAAGCAGTAGATTTCACCTCTCCAAGACTCAGTTTCCTTCTCTGAAAAAAATGAGGGTAATAACTCAGGCATTAGGACTCTCCCCCTTGGAGCTGTTGTGAAAAAACCCTACTGAGCTAACTGATAGAGCGGACTGGTATTACTGGTTATTGACAATGATCAGAATGAAGTCCCTGGGAAATCCCCCACTGGGGGAAGAACTGGGATTAGCTAGGTATGCCTGTGCAGCTTCATTTAGACTGGGTCATAGGGCCTGGAAAGAAAGCTCGGGGCAGGAGAAATAGTCTAGGACAGTGAGAAGACAGTGGTACTTGGAGTCTGAATCCCTGGGGCCAAGTGCTAGCTATGCTTTTCTGAGCCTCAGTTTATCATCTATAACATGGGTATTGTGACATTTGCATGACTGACCTCACTGAAGTATTGAGGGGAAAAAGCCTAGCAGAAGGGGGAGCCTCGTCCCTGGGGAGAGCTGGGGCTCTGTGGGGAAAGGCCGAATGAGGCAGAGTGTGGGTGTGGCTAGAGCCAGGAACACAGGCCCCAGCAGCAGGGCCTCGGGCCATAGGGAAGGAAAGGGTGGGGAGCCTACAGAGGGCTTCACTGGCCTCCCGCTGCTCCTCAGAGGCCACGGGGGCCAAGGAAGAAGGGGCGCAGCAGGGTTAGGCAGGCACCCAGAGCTCCCACTATGGGGAGCGTCATTAATGGAGAGATGACTCATGATCCACTGGGGGGAGTCCCAGGGGCTCCCTGTAGCCATGCACCCCAGGGACATGCCCTGCCCCACATCCCCTGGGAGGAGCCATCTGGTCCTCCTAGCGTCCCAGGAGCAAGGGAGGGAGGCCAAGAAGGGCAGAGGAGTGGAGGTGAGGGGGGGATCCAGACTGCACCCGTCGGAGGAGACGACTCCATCTTCCCACCAACCTCAGGGCTGGGTAATTCTTCTGGGAAACTAACGAGCCCAGGTCGTCACTGGTAACTGTCATTAAGGTTCCTCTCCTCTGACCCTCACGACCTGAGGGTAGAAGCTGCTCGATCTCCCTGTTACAAATGGGGAAACTGAGGCACAGAGTGTCGCCCACATCGAGGCAGCAGAGTCAGGCCTGAGGGACGTTATTTTACTCCAAGACCTGGTGTTTTTCCATTGTGTCTCTGAGCTCCTAGATGGGCCTGACTAGAGCAGGAGGAAGGAACAGGGATGAGGTTCAGGGGGTGACCCTCTCCTCTCTTTGGGCTGCTCAGTGCTTGAAGTCAGGGCCAGCCGCATGGGGGCTACTTGGGAGAATCTGATGTCTCTGCTGCTCTTTCTCCCTAGGTATCAAGAAGGAGCCCAACAAGTTCTTCATCCCCCGGACGGTGATGATTGGGGGGAAGGTGAGCCCTAACTCTGAAGGGAAGGGACTGCTCTAAGAGCGGGTGGGGGGTCAGTTCCTTTGACCCTCAGAGGGTCAGCACTGCCATGGAGGGCAACTTTGGGGCCCACCGAGGCAAAGCTGACAGGAGCCCCTAACTTCCCTGAGGGTTGGGAGGGGCATAAAGAGGGGACAGGACACCAGGGGCTCTGACCCCAAGTTATCCTCCCCCAGGCAGCCCCTGGTTATCACATGGCTAAAATGATCATCAAACTCATCACGTCCATCGGTGACGTGGTCAACAACGACCCTGTGGTTGGGGACCGGCTCAAGGTTATCTTCCTGGAGAATTACCGAGTTTCACTGGCCGAGAAAGGTCTGAGGCAGGGCAGGGTGAGGGGGTGCTTTCCATCCAGGTCTGCAGCTAGAGGAGGATAGAGCTCAGGACTGGGCATCAGGAGGCCCTCCTCAGACACTTACTAGCCGTGAGGCCTGGCACAGGTCACCAAGATGGCGCCAGTTTAGAATGAATCATGCTCCCGTGGCCCAGACTGGCACCCGATGTCAGCCTCCTCTCCTGTGTCTCCCTCAGCCCACACATCTCATCCGATGTCACCCTTCTGTACATATGCAGTCCCCACCCTGATGCAGGCCTCTCTCCCTCTTGCCTGGACTTCTGCAAAAAGCTGCTGGTGGTCTCTCCCCACTTGTGTCCATCCTCCACCAAGATGACTTACCATTCACCCCCTCACTCATTAAACTTCAGTGGCTCCCAGCTAGTGCGAGGGTCAAATCCAGACTTCCCAGGTCTTTAAAGCCCTTCAAAGCCTGGCCCCTTCTATCCTTCCATCCTACCCGTCTGGTCCTCTCACATGTTATACTCTCGCTCCCCTCCCCTTACGCTCTCCAATCCAGCTTCACGGCTACGTGAATCCCCTGGACCCTAACACTTCAGTGCCTGCTGGGGTGCTTCTGCAGGCCCGGAACGCACAAGACTTAGATCAAACTGCCCCTTTTCTGCAAGGCCTTTCCCCTTCCTCCCTTCGAGGAGCTACCTCCCATCCGCTCTGCACATAGCTTGGATGTATGTGTGTGTGTGTAGGCGTGTATATGGAATTACTTGTGTGTTCTCTGCCCCGTTTGACTGAGTTTCTTGAGGACAGGGCCTGCGTTTGCCTCTCTTTGTCTCTTCAGCACTTAGTACAGGGCCTGGCACACAGTAGGGGCTTAATCAATGCTTGTGGACTAATCTCATGGTCTTCTTAGTGTGTGAACATATGTGTGTATGTGTGTATGTGTCCATGTATACATGTATGACTGTCACCCAGTAGGTTAGCAGCCCTTCACAGCTTTGTCTTGGTTATTCGAGGCGTTGATAGGCCTAGGGACTGGCTCCCAGATGAGGAAAGTCTCCCCACCAGTGCCGGTCAGCACCTCCTCTGCAGAGCTGAGGACAGACCTCCTGAGCGCAGCCCTCCCATGAGGGAGCCGACAGCCTAGGACCCATCTCTCTCCTCTCCTCCTTCCCCAGTGATCCCGGCGTCAGACCTCTCGGAGCAGATCTCTACGGCAGGCACCGAGGCATCGGGTACTGGCAACATGAAGTTCATGCTTAATGGGGCGCTGACCATCGGCACCATGGACGGGGCTAATGTGGAGATGGCTGAGGAGGCTGGCGAGGAGAATTTCTTCATTTTTGGAATGCGGGTGGAGGACGTGGATCGGCTCGACCAGAGGGGGTATGGCGCTCTAGAGTTAGCTGGGGAGGTCATGTCCACAGGAAGGTGAACCAAATAGTGAATGCCAGGATTAGGAGGCGGGACTCCAATCGGCAGTAGGGAGCCATCGTTGGAAGGCATTGATGAGGTGGGCCTGGGCATGGGGAAGAGTTCATTGGCACTCTGAATGGGATGGATTGGAGCAGGTAGAGACTGGAGGTAAGGAGGCAGGGCTGGTGGAGGGGAGGAAGAATTGGCAAGACTTGGCAACAGATCGCCCGTGGGGGTAGGGGAATGAAGAGAGGGAAGAAACCCAGATAACCCTGAGGTGGAGCTGAGTGACTGGAAGGAGGCTGGTGCCCTTGACAGAATGGGGAAGTTGGGAGGAAGGGCAGGATCGGAGGACAGAAGGCGAATCCCATCTTGGGACAGAAGTGTGAGGTACCAGCAGGCTGCATGGGTGGAGACGTGGCCTTGGAACTCTGGACAGAGATGGGCCAGGCCTGGGAAAGGCAGAGGCTGGCCAAGGAAAAGAGCATAGAGGAAGGAGCTGCTCATGGCTTGGACAGGGGAGGGGGCACAGGGGCCTACAATGCATGGCCCTGGGTGGAAAGGATATGATCGGGGGAGCAGGGAAGAGGAAACAAAATGGGTTCATAACCCTCTACCTGAACTAGCTGCTGTGGGGGCTACAAGGGATATCAGACCAGGCCCTGCCCTCAGGGAGCTTCCACTCTGTTGGCACACAGCCAAAGGAAGGGAGAGGGCCATCCGAGTGAGCCAGAACAGTCAGGGTAGGCTTCCTGGAAGAAGCAGATGACAGTGAAGTGGGATCCTGGAGAGTGGAGGAGGGGAGGCTTCGGGAGGTCCAAGTGAACTGAGCCAGGGGACCCTCCCCAACAGGTACAATGCCCAGGAATACTACGACCGCATCCCTGAGCTCCGGCAGGTCATCGAACAGCTTAGCAGTGGCTTCTTCTCTCCCAAGCAGCCCGACCTGTTCAAGGACATCGTCAACATGCTCATGCACCACGACCGGTGAGCAGGGCCTGCGCATGCAGATGGGGGGTGGGGGGCGGTGTGCACGTGTGGGTGAGATCCCTGCGGTCCCCATTGGCCACGCTCGCTTAGTTCTGCTGGGGAAGGGTGGGATAGGACTTGGGACTTTGGAGTTCCAGGCTACCTGAGTGGGCTTGTGTACAAGGGGGAGGCGGGAGGGGGAAAGGACAATGGGCCAGGCCTGAGTCCCAGACAAGTCAGTGACCTGTTTGTTAGTCAGACATGCTCCCCTTAGTGCCTCAGTTTCTCCAACCATGAAGTAAAAGGGACAGAGCTGAAAAATCGGATCTGTCATTGATGGAGTTTCTAACTTCTCTCCTCTCCTCCAACTCCACATCTCCTGCCCCAATCTTGGCTTCCTCTCCCTCCCCAGTTTCAAGGTCTTTGCTGACTATGAAGCTTATATCCAGTGCCAAGAGAAAGTCAGCAACTTGTACAAGGTGAGCCAAGGACCCTCATGGGCTCCTGTGAGGGAGTGGGGGAGTGGATGTGGAGGGAAAACCCCGCTGGGGCTCCTGCCCAGGCTGCCCACGCTCTGCAGTTGAATTTGGAGGCCAGAGTGCCTGGGTACCACCCCGCCCCCCCCCACTCAGTGGCCTGGCTACTGGGGTTCCAAAGTTGGGCTCTTTGGCTTTCCTAGAACCCTCGGGAATGGACACGGATGGTGATCAAGAATATCGCCACATCGGGGAAGTTCTCCAGTGACCGAACAATTACACAGTATGCCCGGGAAATCTGGGGCGTGGAGCCCTCCCGCCAGCGCCTGGCGGCCCCCGATGAAGCGGTCTGAGCCGGGGCCTCCAGACACGGGCTCACGCAGTGCCTGGAACCTCTGCCTCCCCAGTCCCGGGACTCTGATGATTCGATCTGGTGGCATCATTCAGGGTCACCGACACTCCCCACCCATGTCCCCACTCCACTTGGTTGCTCCCCAAGGTTCTCCTCCCTAGCGGCCTCCCCGCTGTCACTTACGTTGGGGGAGGCCCTCCAGCCCTAGGGAGGGGCTCAGCCCAGAGCTCTTCCCCACCTTCTTGGGCAAAAACTTCACCAATTAAAAGTGTCACCGAAGGCCGACCTGGTCTGAGTGCTTTTGTTCTTATCCCTTGGCTGAGCGTGCGTGGGCAGGGCCTGAGGGGGGGGCCGTGGGGGAGGGAGTATTTTTAGCTCTTGGGTGGAGGGAGAGCAGCTGCAGGGTCACGCTCCAGCCCTAGCCCCACCCCAGACGCTAGCAGGTGCTCCCTAGCTGAGCTCGGCTGCGAGGCCCAAGGCCAGCCCTCCCCGTTCTGGCTTTCCGTCTCGCGTCCGTTCTCTCCCCATCTCTCGGCCTCTAGCTGCCTGGCCCCAGCACTGTGCCCATACTAGGTCCTGATCCAGGCTCTTGGGCTTGGGGAAGGAGGGGGAGCTGGCCTTGCCTCCGCCCCGTCCCCTGGGACTGGCTCTCCCTCCCGGCCTATTTCCTCTCGGCTTGGGGCGGGGCTGCACTGGGTCTGGGGCGGGAGGGGTCGTGGCGGGGTGGGGAATCGGTCCCTGCCCCCAACCCCCACCAGGCTTAAGTCTCCCGGTCCAAACCTCCGCAACCTCGGGGGTTGGGGCTGAGGGGCATGTCCAGCCCAGGCACCGCCTCCTGGAGGGCCAATAGGAGGAAGCCCGGCCCCCCCAAGCCCACTCGTGGGGAGGGGCGGGTCCTGGGGCAGGGGAGCCCCGGGAGCGGTTCTGAGCTCCCAGAGCCGTAGCGGGCAGCTGATCTGGGTGCGCCCTCCGGGATCGAAGAGGAAGGAGGAGACGCGGTGGGGAAAGGGAGGTTTGGGGCAGGTGGTTTCGTTGTGAGTACGTTGGAACCCCCAAACGGCCGGAAACCATTTAACGGTTTCCCCAGCCCCCAGTCTCACAGCCTGCAACCCGCAGCCCTTCTCATCTAGGCTGCACCCCATTTCTACCTCCCTCCCCCAGGACCCAGGCGTCCGAGGCTTCCTTATCAATGCCCTCTTCCTCTCCCTGCTGGCCTTTCTCAGGGGGACCCAGTCTCCTATCAGTGCCTCATCACCACCTCTAGGATGCTCCCACCCCTCGCCGAGGTCTGGGTCCCCAGTCTTTCATCATCAGTGCCCACCACCAGGCTCTCTTCTCATTGATGTATTCCGGTTACAGCCCCCAGTATTTCCCTAAAGGGAATTGCCCCACAATCACCTCTAGGCTAGCATCCCTTCGTGGATCAAGACGTCCAGGGCTCCCACTCCCCCATCAAAGAACTGTCGCCTTCTCTTCCCTGCAGGGATCCAGGCATCCAGGGTCCCCATTCTACCCTCAATAGCCCCCACCGCCGCAGGAAGCCAGAGTCAGAGCTCAGGGAGGGGGAGCCCCGTGGGAACTGTGTTTGTTTCGAGAACAGGAACCGGGGCCGGTCCGGGGTGTGGTGCCCCCCCCCCTCACCGCAGCCTCTTCCTGTCCCTCCCCCAGTTTCCTCCCGCTCAACCCCAAGCCAGGGGGGATGGGGGGGCTTCTCCAGGCTCAGCAAGGGCACCGACCCCTGTCCCCAATCCAGGGGTGCAAGCTTGGAGCCTGGAAGTCCTAGGTTGCCTCTGTCACCCCCCCCCCGCCGCTCCATGTGGGGGTCCCAAGCCTCTCGGCAGGAGATGGGTTAAATATCCAGCAGCGCCCCGCGTGTGCCAGGCGGGTGAGTGGCGTCGGGCACAGGCGGCAAGGCCGGGGGAGGGCGGGGGGGGGAGCCAGAGAGGGAGGGATTGAGGGGAGGAGGCGGCAGAGGGAGGGGGCGGAGAGAAGGAGATGCCGGGGAGAGGGAGCGCATTGGGGAAGGAGCCAGGGACGTCGGTGGTCCAGAGGCTGAGGCACAGCCCGAGAGAGACAGGGAGATCTACAGTCGTGCGTGGGAAGGGGACAGAGGGAGGGGAACCTCGGCGCAGCTGGAGAAGGGGGGGGGCAGGAGGCTCGAGAAGGTGCAGTAGCGGAGCGGAGAGGACGCGATCAAGAGCAGAGGAAGACAAGGTGGGGAGGGGAGGAGGAAGAGGAGGAAGGCTCCGCTGCCTCTAGCCACTCGGGAGCAAAAGCCTGAAGGGGGCAGTCACTGGACCCCAGCGGAGCCCAGGGTAAGCGGTCGATCTTCCACCAGGGGGCACTGGAGGTGGGGTTGGGATGTCGCAGGTGGGCTGCTGCAGGACTCCCCTTTCCACCTGGGACCCACCCTGGCCATGGCACGTGGGAGGGCAGAGGGCAGGTAGCATCAGGGGAGAAAGCTTAGGGAGAAGGGGCCCAGAAAGGGGAGGGGCTTTGGCTTCTAGGCTTGGATTTGGGGCAGGAAGGCACCTTTTGGGCTTGTCTGGTTCCCTGATCCCACTCACCTTAGGGGAGACAGAGCTCAAATCCCAGGGAAGGGTACTGGAAGGGAACATCCTAGGGAGAGGGAAGAGCAAATGAGGGGGCTCCTCTCTGGAGGGAAAGGAAAGGGAGAGATTCTCAAGGGCAGGAGTGGAAGGGTGTCTCACCTGAAGAGTAGGGGCCAGGGGCCTTGGGTCAGATGGGAGGAGTCTTTCAGGCTGAGGAGAAGAAGATAGGTCTAGGGATGGGGTCCCATGACCCATGGTCCTGTAGGTGTGAGAATGTGTCAGTGTGTGTGTGTGTGTGTGTGTATGTGTGTGTGTGTGTGTGCAATGGCCAATTGTGTATTTGTGAGTTGTGGGAGAATGACGTCCACACTGTTCACAGAGTGCCATGGCCTAGTCTCTGTGGGCCCAAGTCTGGGCCTGCACGGGTGCACCGGTGTCCTGAAACATGCCAGTGTAACTATGGGCCTCTGGCACTTGGCTATTAGGGTAGTTATCCTGCCTTGGGGCTGGGGTGAGGCAGCCCTGCTCCTTAACCAACCCCAAATGGCCTGGAGAAAGGGATCTGATCTTACGATCCTAGAGGTAGATAGGGAAGGGAGCTGGGAGTCTATTTAGGTCCACACTGTTCACTTTACAGCCAACTGAGGCAGAGATAGGGGAGAATCTGGCCCAAGGTCACACAGATAGTAAGGGGGCAAAATGAAATTCAAACCCACATCCTCTGGTTCCAAGTTCATTGTACTTTTTTCTACCCCACACTGCCTTCTCAGGTGGAGGAAAGAGAAGTTGGGCCAGTCTGAGCCTCTAGGCAAGACCTGTGGATTTAGGACATCTCCCTCCCTCTCCCCTCCGTGGGCTTGGCTCTGGACTCTGAGGTCTCAGGACTTTGGGCCCTTCATCTGTCTGGGCCTCAGTTAACTCCATAAAATGAGGAGGTGGGGTTAGGTGCTCTCACGCATCTTCTCATCCAGATGCCTGAATTGGGAGGGGAGGGGAGATGCTGGATTCCTAGGCTGTGGTGAAAGCCTAGGGCTTGGGAGAGCTGGCTGACTGGAGGGGAAGGGGGAGAATTCTTGAGATCGGGGCTCACTCTCATTTTGCCTTGATCCCATCTTTCCTCTGCGTGTGTGCTGGGCCAGCAGGGATGCTGGGAGCTGGGTGCCTCTCCTAGAGCTCAGCTATTCTAGAGCTCTTGGCTTGGAGATGTGGATGGCTGGGATGGGAGTTGGGGGAGATACACCAAACCTTCTACTCCTCTGGGACATGTGGGGAAAGGGAAACACTGGTTGGACCTGGGGAGGGGATCCGGGCTCCGGAGGGCAGGCCACCGGGGTTTCAGAGAGGGCAGGAGCCTTTAGGGGTACAGTGGGCTTGGGATCAGGCCACGGCTCATCCTTCCCAGGCTCTGGGCCTCCCTCCCACTGACTCATCTGTCCTAGGCCCAGGAATGTGTCTCTCTACTCTCTCGGCAGGGCAGGCCCCTGGGGGCTCTGTCCAACCCATTGTCTCCAAGCTTCAGGCCTGGGGAGGCCTGGGTTTCTTTTCTCTCTCTCTCTCTCTCTCTCTCTCTCTCTCTCTCTCTCTCTCTCTCTCTCTCTCTCTCTCTCTCTCTCTCTCTCTCTCTTCTCTCTCTGCCCCCCTCCCCTGGCTCTGTCCTCCCACCCACTGGGGGAGAAATTCCTCTAAGGCTCCTTCAGGCTCCCAGTTCCCAAAATAACCCTGCGGGGGCAGGGAGGCTGAGGAGCTTGGGAAGCCCTGGGGGGTGGGGAAGGAGGGGCTGTGCTGGGGCTGTGGGAGGCTGCAGGTGCCTTCTGGAGATAGGAGGAGGCCCTGACCCCTCCTGCTGCTGCCTGCTGAACCCAGGAATCCTAGAGCAGTTTTGCTGCTTGAGTCCTTGGTGGATGTGGGCCTCCCTGGTCAGCTCCTCCATCCCTCTTCCCAGTCCCAGCCCCACGGACCCATGGCCCCCCATCCCCCTGCTCCTGTCCCGGAAGCCTCAGTAGGGAACATTTCTCCAGCAGAGGGTTACACAATCCCTGGGTCACAGACTGTTCAGCAGAACTGCCCAAAGGAGGGGGGATCCTGGTCCCCCTCAGCTGGGGAGGGTGAGATAGCAGGGGGTGGCTCCTCTCTTCCCACCCTGTTCCTGTCTGCAGGGAAGCTCTTCCCCAGAGGTAGATGCCTCCTCAGTAATTTTCTCTCTTCTAGGGG
Organism: Phascolarctos cinereus; assembly: GCF_003287225.1. NCBI lineage: Eukaryota > Metazoa > Chordata > Mammalia > Diprotodontia > Phascolarctidae > Phascolarctos > Phascolarctos cinereus. Next base: position 255,542,069 of record NW_027556402.1, on the reverse strand, counting down.
TGCAGGGGCCCTGGGTCTGAGCCAAGTGTTCAAGTCTCCCTGGGGACACAGCCAGGACCCTGGGACTTGACATGTCGGGGACACTGGATCTTGAGAAGGGCTGCACTGTGGAGGAGCTGCTGCGGGGCTGCATCGAGGCCTTTGGTGAGTTGGGAGAAATAGGTACCCCAAGGCCTCCATCCCTACCAGCTCCCAATGGCCTCCAAAAACTATACTGGGCCAGGACCCTTGGCTTAGTGGGACTGGGGACAGATGAGTGAGGAGGGCAAGAGGCAGGATTAGTGAGTTTTAGACTTGGAGTCTTAGGGCCGGATCTCAAAACTCATTCTGCCGCTGGCTTGCTGTGTGGCCCTCCTAGGACCATTTCATTTCCCTGGGCCTCAGTTTTTCCATCTTGTCAAGTGAGAGTGTTTGCTGCAATGATCTCCAGAACCCCTCTGACGGTCTATGGTTCTAGGAGGGAAGGGTCCAGAGGTGACTCAGTTCACTGGGGGATCCCCTTTCCCCAGCCGGATTGTTTGGACACTATTTGTGCTCCCGGGGCTCCAGGAAGTCTCTGTCTCTGCTCACGGGGACTGTTTCCGGTTGATGCGGACCGCTTATCTGGGGGGAGACAAGGGGTATCCTCCCTTGCTCCTCTCCCCCCTCGCCCTCAGGAAATGGCCTCTGGATTCCTGACCCCACTGGAACCCAGGCTCTTTCCGCTCCAGCTGGGGCTCTACCTTCCCGCCTCGCATCCCTAACCCTGGAGGCCCTGGGGGTGGGGTGGGGTGGCGGTGGCTGGGTTTGGCCTGCTCAAAGACAGGGTATGGCCACCAAGCCACACCCACGGGGCAAGGTCCCTGGGTCGGATGGGCAGGGCCAGACCGCTCCCCAAGGGTCTCTGAGTGGGGTGGCACTAAGCCAATTCACCACCGTTACTCCCCCTCCCCAGATGACTCCGGGAAGGTGAGGGACCCCCAGCTGGTGCGTATGTTTCTTATGATGCATCCATGGTACATCCCGTCCTCCCAACTGGCTGCTAAGCTACTCAACGTATATCCTTTCCTCGGACCCTGGCCCCCACAACTCCCCCCCGCGGCGGCCCTTTGCGTTTGTCTAGAAACCAGCCTCTCCCTCTGTCCCCAGGGCCGGGTTTCTGGCCTTGCTAGCGGAGGCAGGCAGCGGTGTAGAGGATTGGGAGATCAAGGACCTGGGTTCCATTTCTGGCTTCGCTCAGAGTGGCTCTGGGAAAGTCCCTTCCCTTCAGCTTGACCGGCTTTTCTTCTGTCACACGCATGTAGGAGGACCCGGCCTCTGAGGTTTTCCTCCTCCCCTGTCTCTGACAGTCCATGGACCCGGCCCTGCCGTTGCCCGTCCTAAGGTCCTTTCCAGCCCTGCCGTTCCCCATTCTCTGCTCTAAGGTCCCGACCAGCTCTAAAGCCTAGGATCCCACGATCTCCTCAGATCCCAGGAGTATTGTCCCCATCGTTCCCCTCCATTTAGAGCCTGGGTGTGTTGTCCCTAGCCTGCTTCTTTTCATAGGATGCAGGGATCTTGTCATTCATCCCCAGCCAGTACTTTGTAATAACGAAGCACCTACTATGTACCAGGGATGTGGCTAGGAGTCAGGGAGAGAGAAACAAACTGAAGGACTGCATTCTATTGGTCCTTCTCAGCTCGAAATCCTATGAATCTGCGATTTCTCAGACAACACTCATTTAACCTCTATGGGCCTCGGTTTCCTCACCTGTAAAATAAGGGGTTGGACTAGATAGCTTCTGAAATTCCTTCCTATTAGCTATGATCCCGTGAACTCAGGAGTCCTGTCCCCAGCCTTCCCCTCCTGTACCTCCGTTTTCCTTGACCTCCCCCTTCACCTACCAACAATCCCGGAAGGACAATTCCAACTCCCTGCAAGTGAAGACCTGCCACCTGGTCCGGTGAGTGCCACCCCGGGGGCCTCTCCTCCAGACGGCTCCTAGGTTTCCCATCCCATGCGGCCCAATGTACTGGCGAGTGCCGGAGCACATTTGAAGACTACAACTCCCATCAATCCCTGCGACACCCGCCACCCAGGCTAATGGCCCCTTTGGCTTGAGGATGACGGGAACTGTAGTTCTCTGAGGTCTCGCTGGAGGGAGCGGATCAGACGGGTCGCCCAGGACCTACCTGGGAGGGGAGGGGACGGTCAAGATCACCCTGCTTTGTTCCAGGTACTGGATCTCGGCCTTTCCCGCCGAGTTTGACTTGAACCCAGAGCTGGCAGAGCAGATCAAAGAGTTGAAGTCTCTGCTGGACCGAGAGGGGAACCGACGGCACAGCAGCCTTATTGACATCGAGAGCGTGTATGTGTGCTGGGTCTAGGCACAAGCCGCTGGGATGTTGGGGGGGCGAGGTGGAGTCTGGATGCCGACAGCCTGCCTCTGCTCACTGCCTCTCAGCCCCACGTACAAATGGAAGCGCCAGGTGACCCAGCGGAACCCAGTGGCTCAGAAGAAAACGGAAGATGTCACTGCTGTTTGACCATTTGGAGCCGCTGGAGCTGGCCGAGCATCTCACCTACCTGGAGTATCGCTCTTTCCGCAAGATCCTGGTGCGGGCCGGGATCCGGGCCTGGGACGGGGCCGGGGCGGGGGAAGAGGGGACCTGGCACCCAGACAGCAGTAAGGAGGGGGTGGGTCAGAGGGCTGCGGCTGAGGGGTCAGAGTAACAGGGGCGGAAGTCACAGAAGATAGGGTTAGTGTGGGGGTGGGGGATGCCTGCAGCAGGACCGGGTGGATAGCAAGAGTGGACCCCGCACCAGCTTAATGGCCCTCATGTGGCTGGGCCTCGGAAGGAAGGCGCAGAAGTGGGGGTGGGGGGAGGCCAGGCCTGATGGGAGAACTCAGCCCTGCTCCGTCGTCATTCTCCAGTTCCAGGACTACCATAGCTTTGTGACCCATGGTTGTACAGTGGACAACCCCATCCTGGAACGCTTCATCTCCCTCTTCAATAGCGTCTCCCAGTGGGTGCAGCTCATGGTGCTGAGCAAGCCCACAGCCCCCCAGAGGGCCCAGGTCATCACCCACTTCATCCACGTGGCTGAGGTGCTGACCCACATCCTCCTGCCCACTCTCTATTTCCCTTCCCTGGATTTCCTACTCTCCCAATCCCCACCCCTACCCCTGAGCCCCTTGGGCTGACAAATAAACCTCTGGGAAGGGTGTCAGGGTTTGGGGGAGAGCCATCAGCTCTGCCCCACCCCCATCCCCTTAGAATCCCTCCCATTCCCTCTACTGAGTGAGTTTGGAGGGTCCCCTGGATCATGCTTATGGCTCACTCTCCACCTCTCTTCTGTGTGCTGCCTTTTCCCATTCTTCCTTCTATCTGCCTTTCTGCCTCCTTTTGTCTTTTTATGTCCATGAATCCTTGTAATCTATTGATGTACCCTTCTGTTTATTCCACCATCCCTTTGTCTTTCTATTTGTGGGTCCGTCTGTCCCTCCTTCTGTTTGTCCATCCACTTATCCATCCATTGATGTATTTAATTGTCTGTTCCATCTGCCTATTTATCTATGTGTTCTGCCCATCTCTGTCCATCCATCTGTCTCTCCATCTCTCCATCTGGCCATCTGTCCTTTTGCCTGTCTGCCTGTCTGTCTTTCTGGCCTTTTGTCCACCCATCCTCCGGTCTTTCTGTCTCAATCTTCCTTCTGGCCTTCCTGCCTCCTGGTCGTCTGGCCTCTCTCTCTGCCTCTCCTCTGCTCACCCCATCCTGGCCTGGGGCCAACAGAAGCTGCTCCAGCTGCAGAACTTCAACACACTCATGGCTGTGGTCGGGGGCCTGAGCCACAGCTCCATCTCCCGACTCAAGGAGACACACAGTCATGTCAGCCCAGACAGTGTCAAGGTATGGCCTGGGGGAGGGGGAGGAGCAAGACGTGGGGAGACGGGTGGGAAGAGTCTTATCTGACTCCCGCCTCTGACGGGGAGGGGGAGACGGGGGGGGGCGGGGGGGCTTTGACCCTCGCTCCAAGCCCAGCTTTGGAGAATGTTTGAGGGCAGACAGAAGGTGCAGCCTGGCTCTGAGTCCTTGACCCCTGAACAGACTGATTGTGCTGGTAATGAGCAGGTGTCTGGGGCCTGAGTCTTTAGGTGCTGTGACTCCTGGCCCTTGATCCCCCCCAGCTCTGGGAAGGCCTGACAGAGCTGGTAACAGCCACCGGGAACTACAGTAATTATCGTCGCCGGCTGGCAGCCTGCGTGGGCTTCCGATTCCCCATTCTGGGCGTGCACCTCAAGGACCTGGTGGCCATACAGCTGGCCCTTCCTGACTGGCTGGATGCGGCTCACACTCGGCTCAATGGGGCCAAGATGCGCCAACTCTTTGCCATCCTGGAGGAGCTGGCCATGGTGACCAGCCTTCGACCACCCATACAAGCCAACCCAGACCTAGTGAGCCTGCTCACGGTGAGTGCCTGCTGGGCCCTGTGCTTCGGGTAGGCCGTTAGGTGCAGAGCTCAGGGGGTTCGCTCTGGGCTGGCTTCTGAGCTACACTCGCCACTGGACTGAGCTGGACCCTGTTCCGGATTGGGCTGAGGGCCACAGCCGGTCCCAGGAATGTGACTGCTCTAATGCTTTCCAGGTGTCTCTGGATCAGTACCAGACCGAAGATGAGTTGTACCAGCTGTCCCTGCAGAGAGAGCCACGTTCAAAGTCCTTGGTGAGCCAGGCCCCGATCCTGCAGCACTGACCCTCCCTCACCTCCTTCCTACCCTGTCCCTCCTGGACCCTCAGCTCTCTGCCATTACCCTTGGAGTAGCCCTCGACCCTGTTTCCCCTCACCTTTAACCTGAGCTGGGGGGGCTAACTGGCTCAGGCCTTGACTGTTCCTGCAGCCAACTAGCCCGACAACCTGTACTCCGCCCCCACGGCCCCCTGTCCTGGAGGAGTGGACTGCAGCTGCCAAGCCCAAACTGGACCAAGCAGTGGTGGTGGAGCACATTGAGAAGATGGTGGAGGTGAGGCCCAGCCCCAACCTGAATCCCTGGAGCCCCACCCTAGGTGTCCAGTCAAGAAGCAGGATGTTTAGGCTGGGAAGGAAAGACTCAGGGGAGCAGCTTAGCTGTCCTAAAGGAGACTCTGAAGGGTTCTTTGGCCGAAGAGGAGGGCTTCAATTTATTCTGCTTGGACCCCCAGGGCAGAGCTCGGAGCTGTGGGAGAAGTTGCAGAAAGGCAAATTTCTTTCTTTCTTTTATTTTTTCCAATGAACAAGAATCTATTTTCTCTTCCTCCCACCTCCCCCAACCACCCTACCCCCGCCTTGGGAAAAAAAGAAAAACAAAGCCCTTGTATGAAATATGCATAATCAAGCATAACAAATTCCTGAATTGGCCATGTCCAAAAAAGATCTTCAGTCTGCATCCTGAGCGCATCACCCAAGAGGCAAATTTAGACCCCAGAAGGAAAAGCTTCCAGATAATTAGAACTGTCCAAAAGGCTGCCTCCTGGAGGCAGTGGGTTCTCGCATTCCTAGGAGTCTGCAAACAGTAACTGGATGGATGAGTTGTTGGGGATATTTTAGAGGAGATATTGACTTGGGTCCTTTCCAGCTAGCTCTGAGCTTCTGTGACGCTGAGAGTGGCCCCTTGAAAGACAGGACCCAACATCCCCTCCCAGCCCCAGGGAGAGCAGGGACAGGACGCATACCCAGCATCCTCTCCCACATTGATCTATCTGGGCTCTACCTTGGCTTGAAAGTCCTGCCTTTAAGGTCGAGGGGGCTGTGGGGGCCTGGGGGGAGGACATTGGGCCCCCTCACACTAGCCTAGGTGGCTGAATCTCAAGGGAGGTTAGAGGGCCAGAATACGGGAGTCGGGTTGGAAGGAGGAGGTTGTGTCTGACCCTATCCTCTATGTCTCCCTGGGCACCCATCAGTCTGTGTTCCGGAACTTTGATGTGGATGGGGATGGCCACATCTCCCAGGAGGAATTCCAAATCATTCGAGGGAATTTCCCTTACCTCATCGCCTTCGGGGACCTCGACCAGAACCAGTGAGGCTGGGGCTGGGGCTGGAGAGGGGGCTGGAAGGCAGCTTTAGTCTCAGCCTTGCTGAGCTTTGGTCTTCTCACACCTGTGAAATGGGGACAACTCTTGCTCCGTGTGTTACTCATAGGGTTGAGGGGAGGATGAAGAGTGAGCAATGGTACATGAAGCAATCATTTCCAGGGAGTTCGGAGCCCCTACTTTGATGGGAATGTAATAGGCTCCAGACTGAGCTGATCCTTCCTAACCTGGACTAGCGAGGGAGGTGGAGGAACCAGGCTGAATTAGCTGTGGAATATCATTAGACATCTCCTTGTTCCCGGAGCTAGCAGCCAACAAAGTGTTGGCAAAAGGTCTTCTTGTAGGCCTGCTTTAATGATGGGATAAGAATGGTCCGTAATTAGCAGCAGTCCTCTGCCTACTAAAATCCTTGAGAACCAGTTTGTCCTCTTAAGTAGGTTAAACATGTCCCTTGTATTAGCATTCAGAGGATCGGATTGTGAAACAAACCCTTTTGTCTGAGGGGGGCAAAGGGAAACCCAACATTCCCAAGTTCTGAATTTGGCGTTGGGGGAGAAGGAGGGGAACGGGTCTTTTTAGTGGCGATGTCTGCCCTTGGGGTGGAGGGTTTAGCTCTGACTCTGCCTGCTTCTCTGCTGCAGGGATGGCTGTATCAGCCGGGAGGAGATGGTCTCCTATTTCCTGCGATCCAGTTCTGTGCTGGGGGGCCGCATGGGCTTTGTCCACAACTTCCAGGAGAGTAGCTCCCTGAGGCCAGTTGCCTGCAGGCACTGCAAGGCCCTGGTGAGCCCCCTCCTCTTCCCTGCTCCCTCCTGGCCTTAGCTCCCTCCTCAGTTCCTAGTTCGGCCCACCCAGACCTCAGAAGTGAGTCAAGATGCAGCAGGTGAAGGAGACTGTGGACCTACCTGGGGATGCCAGTGGATATGTGAAGGGCTGTCCTGTGGAGGGGGGATTAACCTTGTGTTTGGCCCCACAGGCAGACTTCGGAGCGGGGGGAATGGGTGGGGCGGGATGCGAAAAAGGCAAATGCAGGCTTGATGTCCAGAAGACTTCCTGATTGTTGGAATTGTCCCATAGTTGAGAAGGTTCCCTGTCATTGGAAACCCTCAAGTGTCAGGGACTCGATGGTGGGGTGCAGGGTGGTTTCTGGGGATAGAAGAGAGCAGCAGAGAGAATCCGGGCTGGTGTCTGGCTAAGGACTTTGACCTTCCATTTCAGATCCTGGGCATCTACAAACAAGGACTGAAGTGCCGAGGTGAGGGGAGGCCTGGGGGGAGGGTGTCCACTGGGGAGGACCTGAGTTGTGGGTGGAGGGACAGTTGTCCGAGAGGCTGAGGATGTGGGGGAGGGGCGCAGACGGGACCTCTGGGGGCATTGAACCTGGCCTCTGTGCCCTCTCCCCAACCCCGAGTCCAGCTTGTGGAGTGAGCTGCCACAAACAGTGCCGGGATCGCTTGTCAGTGGAGTGCCGGCGCCGGGCCCAGAGCATGAGCGTGGAAGGCCCACCTGCGCCCTCGCCCACACATGCTCCCCTTCGAGCCTTTAGCTTTTCTCTGCCTCGACCCGGCAGGCGAGGATCCCGGCCACCAGGTAGGAGGGGGCCCTGATTTTATCTGGGTCTTGGGTGTCCGAGGAAGCATGAATTTCTCTAGCAATCAGGGTCATCAGGTCAGGACTTATATTTTGTCTGGGAGGTGTTTTTCAGTAGAGCAAGGAGCTCTTATTTTGGTGGGGAAATGCATGAGGAAAAGACCTGCTTCTGATGGTAGCCACCTACCATGCTTTGTGATGGGAGAGTTCAAGGGTCTATCTGGAAGGGAGGGAGGGATGGAAGACTCAAGGTACAGGGGGTGTGGGGGGGGGACAGAATGGGGCAGAGCTCTTAATTTGTAAGGGGACAAGGAAGTAGAAGTTGGTTGGTAGGAGCCACTAGCCCGTGCATCCCTAAGCTCTAGAGGGAAGTGCCTGTCCCTCTCTGATAAGACTCCTGGCCTCTGATACCCCACTGTCCCCAGACTGGGCCCCATCCTGTTTGTTTTAGTGATGGGAAGGATCTGGAAAGCCTCTCAGTGGGCAAGGGGGAGGTACCTCCATGTCAGTGAGACCAGGGCATCCTTGACTGTCCTCTTTCCTCCCTGGGCACTACCCTCAGCTCCAGAGATCCAAGAAGAGGGGGTTCAATCTGTGGAAGATGGCGTGTTTGACATCCACTTATAACAGGTGTGACCTGAGACCCTCCTTCTAGGGGAGTCCTTTGGGGACAGGGGCAGAGGATGGCAGTGAGGGGAGACTACAACTCTCCTGGGGAGGTGGGATTCCCAGAATCACAGGCTGTCAGTGGGGAAGGACTTCAGAGACCAGTTGTCTCCCCCCTGCCCCCCAAGGGGCCATCCCGGCTTTGCTTGGGAGCCTCAGGTGAGAAGGAGTGCCTTCCTTCCCAGGGCAACCCATCCCGCTGCTTGAAGCCCCCACTTACCTGTTTGCAGGTCTCCTCTGACTTCTCTTTTTTGCAGCGGCTGTGTCTGGGGCATGGACCTAGCCCTGCTACTGAAGGGACGCAGAGCAGACCAGAGCCATGGACCTACCTGGGAGAGCTGAGGCTGCAGCCAGGGCTGCTGTGGGGGGGAGCTGAAGGTGGGGCAGAAGGGCATGGGGCCACAGGGAGCAGAGGGACTTCGGTTCTCCCAGGCTGTACAAACTCTTGTGAATATTTGTATTTTCCAAATGGAATTAAAAAAAAAGGCTGATTGGATCGGGCATTTTACAACTTAAGGTCTTGGGCTTCTAAAACTGGAAACCTGCAGCATCTTAGAACCTTTGACTCACAGCTCCATAGACGCTTAGAACCTGCACCATCTGAGAACCTTGCAGCCAGAGAACCCTTGGTAGCATCTCAGAATGAGAAAGAAGGAAAGCTTAGGAGCTATCCAGACCAGCTTCCCGCTCACTGCAGGAATTCCCTCGACAGTGTCCCAGACAGCAGGGGCCACCCAGCCACATCCAGGGAGACGGAGCTCACTAGAGGAAACCTGGGGGGGGGGGAGAACGTGGGAGGCTTGGGCTCACGCCCTTGTAGTCTGATCAAGTGCTGTCTCGGGGGCCTTGGGGCTGGGGGTGGCACAGACCCCTCCAGGGTTTCCAGTTCTCTGGTTCTCCCTGCCTTGTACGGACACACACCCACCCACCCACCTCAAAGCTCCCTGGCCTTCATCTCCCAATGACGACCCAAGCGTCCTGTCCCCTGCCCTACAAGCCAGATAGAGAAGAATGATTTCTAGAGGAAATGGGTATCGATCCAGGGCTCCTTGCCTCCGGCTGGCCCCTGCCTCCCCCCTGGCTGCCCCGGGCAAAGATCCCAAAGGCTCAAGGTCTGGGATGTGAGGGTGCCTGGTAGAACCCTAGGGATGGGGCCCTTTGGTGGGGAGCTCACAATGGGCACAGGGTTGGAAGGGTGCTTCAGAACCTAGGCTGCTTCTCAATGGAAGAGGGGGGAATGTCCTTTGGGGGCTCCCTCCCTCCCTTGTAGACCAGTATTCCCCTTTCCCCAGCCCCTGGGATGTGCTTCTGGGAGGCGAGGCTCCTCTCCCAGGCTGCACCTGCAGATGTGGCAGGATTCTTCCTAAGTAGGGGGGTCATGGGGGAGGACCCCAAACAACACCCCCACATGACTTTCTAAGATGGGGGCAGAGGAAGTTCATTCTCTGAATAAGCCCTGTCTTTGGCTTTCTCCTCAGACACCCCAACCTTGGCTCTGCCCCTACTCTCCCTGTCTGCTCTGCATTGGCCCCCCCCCAGCTCTCCCCTCCCCCTCTCCCGGCTGTAATATCCGTTTCACGACTTGGGGGCCGAGTTGCTATAACAACAGACGGTGATTGTGTTGTGAAGCCTTCCCGCTCCTGCTCCCCCTCTCCTGGCAGCTCTCCCTCTCTGCCTCTTTCCCCCAGCCTGAGCTAACTGCTTCCCTTTCCCATTGGGACCCTTAGCTCCCCTTCTTGCAGACCCCTCAACATCCCTCCCCCGGGCTCTCCACCCTACCTACGTGTATGTGTAGGGGCCTGGACTTTGGGAACTGTCTGAAGTGTCCAGTTATTTCAAGGGTGGGTGCCATGGTGACCCCCTCCCTTCAGTAACCTTGGGCGGGTCCAGGCCTGGGGTCCTAGAGGACAGGGGCAGGGGAAGGCAGGCTTCTGGGTCTGTGGGGGCAGGCAGAAGGGATGAAGGAGGGGCTGCAGCTCCGACCTTTCCTGCCCTTGATGGTTAAGATCAGCTCCTGGAGATGGGGGTGGGTGGTGGGGAAGGACAGTGGAGGAGGACGTGGATGGCCACAGAGACAAGGAGAGGAGAGACAAATGAAAGAGGACGGGGGAGGGGGAGGCCAAGGTTGAGAGGAAGGAGAGAGCCTGGCCTCAGCCCCTCTTCTCACATCTTCTTCCAGGGCTCAGCCGGGCCGAGCTAGCCAGCTGATCCTTGCCCAGAGTCAGGGTTCTCCAGTGTGTGTGTGTGTGTGTGTGTGAATGTTTGTTGGGAGGAGGAGATTAGGGGAGACAGGGAATTGAGGGAACCTTCAGAACCTCAGAAGGGATTGTAGTATGTGGGGACTAAGGAAGTGTGGGGTGCAGGGGCCAGGGCCTGTAGAAGGGGGGACTTTCACAAGGCCTGCCACTTGCTCTCTCAGCCCCCCTGACTCAGCATTCTTACTGTCGAGCTCCCCTCAGGCTGGTCCTTGGGAAGGGGAGGGCTCTCCCCAAGGTCATGGTCTGCTCAGAGCCTGGGAAAGGGCCTAAAGAAAAACACCTTGACTTGGTAGTGCAGCACCCACAGGGGAATGAATAGGATAGGGATGGAATGGGGTGCTTGGAATCACCCCCTACTAAGTTCCAGGTCAGGCATTACACTGGCCTCTGGGTTTGTGTTAGAGGGAGGTCTGGGTGAACCCTTCTCCCTTTGCCCACTCTGAAGAATGGAGAACCAACCGGCTGAGGCTAAATGAGTCCTTGGGACCCTGAGGAGAAATCAATGCAAACCCTCTCCCTGTGCTCAGACTGACATGGTCACAGTGTCCCATGCACTGGGCCTGGCCCATGAAAGCCCTCAGTGGGGTGCTGAGTGAATGAAACTGTGCCACATCACTGCAGCTACAAAACACACACACACACACACACACACACACATCTACACACGTTGGTATAGACAGACACACACCAATGCAGACACTCTGATGCAGATACACGGATGCAGATTCCCACCCCCTCCCCAAACTTCCCTCCCTCCCTCCCCTCCAGCAGAAAGATGCAGAGCAGACGGACAGACAGACAGACACATAGAGCCGCTGCCCATCTTGGCCCCTGACTGCAGGGACTGGGGGAGAAGGAGGCAGGAGGAAGATACTTCCCTCCCATTCTTCCTGGACCCCCCTCCCATTTCCCCTCCTGGGCCTGTTTGGGGAATCCCAGCTCGTGAACAGAGGATTTCTTGGCCAGGGAGGGAGAAGAAAGCTCCAGATACTTCCCAGGCCGTCTCCTCCTACTCTGACTCGGGGACTCTGAGCCTGGCTTGCCACGACCCCCACCCCAGGGGCTGCTCCACAGCACCTCCTCTTTCTCCCTAGGCAGAAAGAGAAGAAAGGCCTTTCAAGCCCAATTCAGAAAGGCCTTCCTGAGTGTGTGTTTAGGAGAACCAGGGATGCAGGTGGGACAATGTAGTCCACTTAGGGGCTGCCATGGTCCCTATCCTCACTCCTGCAGCCAGATCTGGGGTCCCTGTCATGCTCTGCAGCAGCAAGCCTGGAATATGGGGGCCGGCCAGAGTGTGGGGGTGGTGCTCCCTGCCCTAGCCTCCGCCTTCACCCCAACCCCTCGTTGGGGGTCTGGAGCCTCTGGCTTCCCCCGGAGAGGCGGGGGGGGGGGCACAGTCGCTTCGACGCCACCTCCACATGCGCCACTTCTTCGGGCTAGGGGTCCCTGGAGGGGACCAAGGGGCAAGAGGTCAGGGAGGGGCTGGGGGCCAGGACATCTGGGTTCCAGTACCAGGCGCTGGGGCCAAATGCCTCCCCCATCCTGGTTTACGAAGGGGAGGCAGCAGGGAGTGCCTTTCCCGGGTGCCAGGACGCCTGACACCGAAGCGCGGGGAGCTCGGAGCCCAGGACGCCTGGCTTCGGTGAGCAGTCTAAAGGATGAGGGGCTAAGGATTGAATAAGGAGGTGGGGGGAGAGAACGGCGCTGCTTGCAGTCGCCCATTGGCCACGCGCCGTGTCCGTCCGGGCCGCGTGGCCCAATGAGCCGGCGCGGGGGGCGGGGGCGCGGGCGCTGGTACTGATGCTGCCGTCAGTCGCTGTTGCAGGGATGCGGCGGCGGGAGCAGCCGCCCTGACTCCCTCCCTGACGGAGCATCCTCGGAGCAGCACCGCGGCGGGACTGGGGAGGGAAGGAGAGAGGAAGCACGCGCCAGCTCCGGGCTCCAGGCTCTCCCTGACCCCCCGCCAGCCAGCCAGCCCGCCCAGGACGGGGTGGCCCCAAGGCCTGAGGCACCCCCAGGTATGGGGGGGGCTGCGGCGGAGAGGGGCGGGGGCCTGAGAGGGGGAGGGGGAGAGGGAGGCGCGAGAGCACGGAGGGCGGGGGGTGGTGGTGGTGATGGTGGTGGGAGAGGCCGGGGTCTGGCTGTAGGGGCGGGGGAGCAGCTGCGGGGGGGGCGTTTGTGAGAGGGGGACTGAGGGGGTCAGGAAGATTGGAGATCTAGGAGAAGGCTGGGAGGGGGGGAACGCCTGGATGGGAGGGGCTGGGTTTGAGGTGGATGGGGGGGGTCTGTATGCTGAAGCGGGTAGATCGGGTGCGTTGAGAGACTGCTTTATTGAGAGTCGATGGATGGGGGACTGATTTAAAGGGTTTTCCCTGGAGCTGGATGGGGTGCCGGATGTTTGAGCCATAGAGGACTCCCCCAATCTGAGCCCCCTCCCAGCTTGTGGCAATGCCTGGAGGAGGAAGGGAGGAGGGGCTGTTGTCTTTTGAAGGGTCTGCAGAGGAGAAGCTGGAAAGGACCGGGATTAGTAGGAAGGAAGGAGAGATTGTAATAGAGGGAAGGGGGAAAAGATTCAGGGGAGAAGGGAGATGGAGAAATCACTGCCTTCAAACCGATGTGGACTGGGAATAACTGGGGAAGGAGAGCTAAGTGGGGGGGCAAAGGAGAAGGACACATGGAATCAGGGAGAGGGGAGGTTACCAGGAAGGAGTTGGGGGTGTCTCCCAGGCAGAGATGAGGGGATGGACTGAGGTTGAGAGCAGGCAAGACTGGGGTGACTGAGAGAAAGGAAGGAAGCTTGTGGTCTGGGCAAGGATGCAGGGGGAGGAGGAGGAGAAAGAGAAGGAGGAGGAGGACTGGGAGCAGAGTGGCTAGGAGGGCTTGACTGGGGAAGTAGGGAGCTCTGGACGAGCTGATGTAGAGGAGAAAGGCTGGGGGCGGCTGGGAGGAGAAGGTTATGGGCAGAGAAGGCTGCAGGAAGAGAGGAGGAAACAGCACCTCACTGTGCTCCCTCTGTGGGAGGAGGGGGAGGAAGGGAGGGAGGAAGAGTCCTTGGGAGCCGTGGAGAGCAGGTCTGGTGCTGAGGAGGGATGAGGCTGAGGGTGCCTGGTGTTCCTCTGGGAGGGAGGTATTAAGAAAGGGGGGGGAAAGGGCCTCTTTCCTGGGGGAGGGAGGCAGCAGATGGGGTGGGGTGGGGAAGGAGCAGAGGCCGAGGCACTGGGAGGGCATTGTGGGCTGGGGCTGCCTAGGCCTGAATCCAGGAGTGCTGGATGGGTCCTTAAGCATCAGTCCTAATGTATCATTAGTTTTGAGGAACTCTGTCTACCCCCAAAATCTTCCCCGGGGGTATGACCCTGGGAAAGGGGGAAATTTAGGGCCTGTGTCTCGGATGCCCGAAGCTTAGCTTTTTCCTGCCCCTGCCCCTCCTCCTCTGTGTACTCCTCCCTGCCCCCTCACCTTTGCTTTCCCCACATTAGTGCCTGGAGGGACTGGATTGGTTTATTTTGGTTGGGAGGGGTCCTGCCATCCTATTTCATTCACCCCCCATCTTTTACAGCTCAGGAGCTCTGTGTGTGTGTGTGTGTGTGTGTGTGTGTGTGTGTGTGTGACAGACAGAGACAAAGAGAGACAGAAATAGGAGAGAGACAGAGAGAGAGAAAAAGACAGAGGAGAGACAGAGAGAGAAACAGAGAGAGAAGGAAGAGAGAGACAGGACAGCAAAGGAGGAAGAGGGCTCAGTGGTGACTTGCCCAGTCCCCAACCTTGTCCTGGCTCTTCTAGGGTGGGGGTTGTTTCCAGGAACCCTGGGGTCTGAGCTTGGAGGGGATGTGGAACTCGGGATATGAAGGGGTGGGGGGTTAAGGCTAGCCCAGCTTCTACATGTGGGAAAGGGAGAAGAGGAGCCAATCAAGGTTGAGAGGTTGCTCACTTTATGGCTGCAGGTATCCCTGAATAAGACCCAGACAGACAGACAGACAGGCCTCAGAGGCGGAGCTGGGATCAGGGTTGAAGGCTGGCTCCTTGTGTCTCCCCAGGCTTGTTCCTGGGGGCTGAAGCTGCTGAGAGATTTACTTCTGTCTGAATACAGCATGTTCTCACTCCCCACCCTCTTTAGCAGTAGCCTGGCTGGGGTGGGGGGGCCAACAAGGAACTCAGGAGATCCTTTCCACCATCTTTCCCTTTGGGCTGTGTGTGGGAATTCCAGAGTTCAGAGCTGGCAGCCCCTTTCTCCCCGAGCTGCTTCAGTCCCCACACCCAATGACACAGACACTGTGACACTGATACAGCCTCACACCCAGACACACACCTACATGATCCCTTTCTTCTCTCCCTCTCACACACACACCTGTGTATACAATCCTCATCTCATCATGAGCACCGCCCACACTCTCCCAGACACACACCTCACTCTGCCTGCCATACACAGGCCTCCCACAGGTGCTTGGCTCCCTCACACACACACACACACACACACACACACACACACACGCACACACACACACACGCACACACACGCACACACACACACACATTCCGCCTACAGGCTTCATAGGGGCCACACACAGGCCTCCCTCAAGCACACCCCCACAGGCTCTGTACCACCCACTCGCACCCCCTCAACATCCCCCCCACAACCAGCTGCAGTTTTTATTTGACACATATACGCTGGCCTCTAGGTCCCCTGTACATTTGTGCCTACGTTCTCCAGCCCCCCATCCCCAACCTCTTCACAGTCCTAGTCTTCTCCTCCCTCCTCATACTGGCTTTTCGGGGGAGGGGAGGTTGGTGACTCAGTATCTAGAGTCGGACCTGCAGTCATTGAGACTTGAGTGCCAATCTGGCCTTAGATACTCCGTGACCCTTGGCGAGTACTTAACCTCTGCCTGCCTCAGTCTCCATGACTATAAAATAGTGATAATTATAGCACTCCCGAGGTCGTTGTAAGGATCAAATGAGATTGTATTTGTACAGTGCTTAGCATGGTTCCTGGTGCATAGTAGGTGCTTAATAAATGCTTGTTCCTTTCTTTTTCCCTTCCCTTGGTCTCTCCCCCCCCCCCCCCCCCCATACCCTGCACACCTATACGAACCACAGGAAACTAAAAGCTGCTGTCCACATCTCAGGCTCCTCTGGCAGGATACTGCTAATTCACAACTGACTTTCTTTTTTTTTTTTTTTCTCTCTTCCTCTCCTCTCCTCCCCTCTCCTCTCCTTTCTTCTCTTCTCTCTCTCTCCTCTTCTCTCTCTCTCTGTCTCTCTCTTTTCCTCTCCTCTCCTCCCCTCTCCTTTCTTCTTCTCTTCTCTCCTCCCCCTTCCCTCTCCCTCTCTCCTCTTTCTTCTGTCCTCTCTCCCCTCTCCTCCCCTCTCCTCCCCTCTCCTCTCCTTTCTTCTTCTCTTCTCTCCTCTTCTCTCTCTTTTCCTCTCCTCTCCTTTTTTCTTCTCTTCTCTCCTCTTCTTTCTCTCTCCTCTTCTCTCTCTCCTTCTCTCTTTTCCTCTCCTCCCCTCCTCTCTCCTCTCCTTTCTTCTTCTCTTCTCTCCTCTTCTCTTTCTCTCCCTCTCTCCTCTCTCTCTTCTTCTTCTCTCTCTCCCTCTCTCATCTTCTCTCTCTCTCTTTTCCTCTCCTCCCCTTCTCTCTCCTCTCCTTTCTTCTTCTCTTCTCTTCTTTTTAATTCTCTCTTCTCTTTTCTTCTCCTCTCTTTTCTCTTTTCTCTCTCTGTCTCCTCATTTTGTAAAACAAGGTCATAAGATCATAGATTTAGAGCTGGAAGATATCCCAGAGATTATCAAGTCCATGCTCTTTATTTTACTAAATGGGGAAACTGAGTCTCAAGGAGGTCAAATGATCCACCCAGGGTCACACAGGTAGGGTCTGAAGGGTGCTTGTAGCATTGCCATTTGATGATGTTGCTTTCTGGGTACCCCATATACATTAATATGAGCCCCTTACACACTCACAGACACACATCCTTGGTGTATACACGTGCTCACACCCCCTGAGTCAGTTGCACACATGCCAGCAACACTTTACTCCAGTCACATGCATGAAGTTACAGGGTACATTCACAAGCAGCCTGTGTTTCTCAACATATCTCAACACAACCTAGCCCCATCATGGACAGACTGAGCTCTCTCTCTCTCTCTTCTCTCTCTCTCTCTCTCTCTCTCTCTCTCTCTCTCTCTCTCTCTCTCTTTCTCTCTCTCTCTCTCCTTCTCTCTTTCTCTGTCTCTCTTTCTCCCCTGTTCTCTTTCTTTTTCTCCTCTCACTCTCTCTCCCTCCCCAGTTCTCTCTCCCCCCCCCCTCACACACACACACACACACACACACACACACACACACACACACTCTCACTCTCTCTGTCTCTGTCTGTCTCTGTCTGTCTGTCTGTCTGTCTCTCTTTCTCTCTCTCTCTCTCTCTCTCTCTCTCTCATACTTGCCCAATCATATGATCACAGACCTAGAATTCAAAGGGACCTTGGCAATAATCTAGTCTTCTCCTCCCCACTTCCATTTTACAGATGAGGAAACTGAGACCCACAGAATCCAAAGACCTTTCTTACACAAGGTCATACTGGTAGCAGGCAGCATGGAATTGTGGACAGAGTACTGGCCCTGAAATGACAAACACTTGCTTCGGACACTTATTAGCCGAATGATCCTGGGCAAGCCTCCCTGAACCTCAGTTTCCTCATCTGTAAAATGGGGTTAATCACCTGCTTCACAGAAGAATGAGGTGATCTAGGTGAAGGGCTTTGCAAACTTTAAAGTGAGGGAGTGACCAGGGATTATTATGACTGCCAATGGACCCTTCCTCCACAATGCTGATGGCTCTTTTCTCCACCCCCACCTTGACTCCCATCAAACTTCTCCCCACTCCTTCTCCATGCCCCCTAGTTCCAATCTCCCACTCACGCAGTCCCAGGGGCACGCTCCACCTCCCCCATGCCCTCTAATTGGTCCCTCGAACTCCCCACTCTCTTCCCTCTAATCTCCCATGGACAATTCCTCTGACACTCTGTGCCCATGTGCAGCTAGTCACTCTTTGGGGGTGCTTGGCACCCACACCTCCCCACATTCTCCTGCCTCTCTAGGCCCGCCCATGAAGCAGCCCTTCCAAATGCTGCTCCCACGCCCCTCTGGGGTGTGTCTGAGTGTGACCATGTGTGTGAAAAGACTTCCTCCCCACTCCCACCACCACCACCACCATCCTTCTACATAGGCAACCTACCACCATCGATTATTCATTCAACACACCTCCATAAAGTGCCTTATTAGGTACAGAGCACTGTGCTGTGCACTGCAGGCCATACACAATGGCTAAGCCTGGCTTCTGGCCTCCGGGAGCTTGTAGTCTAGTAGGGGCACAGGCAGAAGGCGATATGCCAGAGCTAGGAGGGATGCTAGAATGTCGAAGATCAGAGTCCCAAGTCCGCAGCTAGCAGGGACCCCAAAGGCCGTCTTGACTAGCTCCCTCATTGTACAGAGGAGATCACACAGGTAATCATCAGAGCTGGGAGGGACCTTAGAACATATGAAAGGAAAGGAGTAAGTATTTATGGAGTATCTGCTATGTACCAGGCACTGTGCTAAGCACTTCTGCAGATACAATGTCACTGGATCTTTACAACAGCCCAGGGAGGGGGAGGTGCTGTTTTTTATCTACATTTTACATTTGGGGAAACTGAGGCAAGCAGAGTTGAAGTGACTTGCCCAGAGTCACACAGCTAATAAATGTAGGGAGCTGGATTTGAACTCAGGTCTTCTTGACTCTAGGCTGCCTCTAGAACATGAAATGCCAGAAAGAGAAAAGACCCTAGCCTGTCTGGCCCAACCTCTTTGTTCTACAGAGGAAGCATGGTACAAGGATGGGACTTGCCTACGGTCAGAGAGGTGGCCAATAGTGAAGTAGAGACTCCAACTAGAACCCTTTGACTCCAGCCCTGGTGGGGTCTGGTCCCGGTTATCTCATCACTATGTTTGTTTGTGGACTTGAGATTGGAAGGCTCCCTCCCCCCTCTCTGCTAGTGCTCTGTGCTGGGCCCGCGTATTCCCAGGGCTTTCTCTCTTTGGGGGAGCAGGGTTGATGGAGACAGATGAGGGGAGCCAGGGATGCTGCTCATTAGGCTGCACTGGCCTGAGGTTTCTTGAAGGCATGACAGGAAACCCAGGTTTCTCCTGGGGTCCCAACTAGAGTTAATGGGAGGACTCTTTGCTCCCATCTGGTCTGGAAGGGCCTTGGGGGAGGCCTGGCATTGCCAGGTAGTGAGGCTGTCAGGGGAAGGAAGGCGGTTACAGATGGGCTATTGGCTGTCAGGAGCATCCTTGGGAACTGGTCCCTGGCTGGGACAGCAGCAGCAGCTTTGAGACAGGCCAGAGAGCATTGTTCTGCCAACTGTGGGCTCTGACCACGTGAACTGGGGCGCTGTAGAGATGTGACCCTACTGGTGGGGCCCAGGGTCTGAGGGGCCAGTGCATGTCAGAGGCCTGGGGCTCTCTTCCCGACTCTGTCTGCATGACCTCGGGCTAGTCAGTTTTCTGGACCATGATGAAGCTGGATTGTGTGGCCTCTCATTAGGGTCTCTCCCAGTCGGGACACTTTGGTTGTGGGATGTCCCTGGATTTGCAGAGAAGACTGCCGGGAGAGGTGAGGAAGAAAGAGAGATGAAGCCCAGGTACTCAGTGCCACTGCACCTAGGATGGCCAGGGGCCAGAGGCAGAGCCTAGGCCTAGCGTCAGCTTTGGCTTGGCAGCCTCTGCTTCAGGCCCTGGTGGGCCTCTGTAAATGGGGGGACGACTGGGCTTGCAGCAATTCCAGATGGGGTCATAGACTCCTCCTGCCCTTCAGGGTAGCACCCGAGCAGAGCTTACCTAGAGAGGAGACTGAGTCAGGAGGAGGGTTTGGGGAGTTCCAACCTGCTGGAGTGTGGAGGCAGGAGGGTCTGCAGGGAGGGGAGGCAAGTAAGGTGTGAAAAGGAGGGTGTCCTGGCAGTCGTTGGCCTCAGAAGGGGACGCATCACTGGCCTGGCCCTGCCTTTGGCCTCCTCAGAACCTCTTGTAGTCACTGGTGGGCACCAGAGTCATTATGGGCTTCTGGCTCCCTTGGTCCATACTGTGACCTTAGGACTGGGCTTGGGGACAGAGGTCCTGTGTTCAAATCCCATTCTGCCACTACTACAACCTTAGGCAAGTCACGACCTCTCTGGGCCTCCATTTCCTCTAGGGTCTCTAAGGTTCCTTCCAGAATCCACCCACCAGAGGGGACTGGACCCTCTTGCTGGGGAAGAAGGGGAAGCCTTCTACAAGGCCTACTGCTAAGTCGGGTGGCATGCAGAGGAGGCTGCCCCAGGCTGGCAGAGTGCCCCCACTGCATTTCCCTTGGAAGGCACCACAGGGCCTGAGCCCAAGCCCAGATCGCAACGGGTGCTGGGCCAGTGGCGAGGCAGGAACCCCGAGTGGAATGCTCCAGCCATCTGGCACTAGCAGCTCATGCCCCAGGTTGGCAGAGAATGAGCAGTGGGGACCGCTTCTGTTTGAGCAGCAGGTTACTGGACCCTGCAGGAGAGTCAGGTGGAAGCAGAGAGGGGCAGCCGCCCACAAAGAGTCAGCCCCCGGGGGCACTGGATACGCCGAGGGTGGGGCTGAGCGCTGAGCGTGGGCCAGCTCCCAGGGAGTCTTCCCATGAGTTCATTGGGTGGATCTTGCAGCTCAGCTGGGAGCTGGGACCTCTCCTCTAGAGGAAGGGCTGTCTCTGAGAGGGTAAAGAACAGCTCACTGCCCACCCCTCTTCGGGACACTGCCCGTGGTGGAGAGGTTTTTCCTTTTCCCTTTGAACATCCTTCTCAGTCTCCTTTGCTGGGTTCGGCCCTCTGTCATGGGTGTAGCCCAGGGCTTGGACTAGCGCCCTCTTTTTCCTCCACACTTTCTCTTGGTGATTTCATCTGCTCTCAGGAGATCGATTATCTCCAGAAGAGTCGCAGATTTCTATAGTCAGCCTTCACCTCTCTACTGAGCTGCAGCCCTGCGCCTTCAGCAGCCGGCTGGACGTTCCCCCTGGATGTCCTGTAGGCATCTCATGCTTAACAAATCTAAGACAGAGTTCTTTTCCTTTTCCCTCAAGCTCACTCATCTTTCTAACTTGCCTGGTTCTCTTGAAGGCATAAGCTTCTAATCACCCAGGTTCACAGCCTTCATATTATTCTTGGGGTCATCTTCTCTTTTCCCCTCTGCCCTCCATCCAATCAGTTGTTAAACCTTTCTTTAAAAAAGAGATTTTTATTGATATCTTTTGTTTTCACCTTGCCCAGATTCACCAGCCCCACCCTCCCTCCCCTTCTCCATTCTAGAGAGCTATCCCTTGTAAACAAGACATTTTTTTTAGAAAAGAAAAAATGGAAGAAGAGAAAACAGGTTCAGCAAAAGCTGATTGACATAGCCAAAAATCTAATGTTGCGTGCAATGCTCCACACCCTCGGACCCCTACTTCTGAAAAGCGGGGGGGGGAGCCATCTTCTTTTGTCTCTTCTTTGGGGTCAGGGTGTTTTTGGAACTTTGCCACGGCATTTCCTGTTCCTTCCATTTACATTGTAGCAATTGTGTCTCTTGTTTTCTCTCCCTCTGCATCAGTCCCTGTGTTTCCATGTATCTCTAGAGTCACCATATTTCTCTTCTCTAACAGCCCAATCACCTTCTCTGATCACCTCGGGCCTGGACCATTCCAATGGCCACCTAATGGGTCTTGTAGCTTCCTGCATCTTTTCTCTCTGACCTGGCCTCCAAAACCAGCTGCCCAGAGTAATTTTCTTAAAGCATAAATTTAACCCCGTGGTTCTCTTGCTTTTTAGTGGCTGCCTATTGGCTCGAGAAAGAAGGACCAGCTCCTCTATTTGGCATTGAAAGCTCTGGCTCCCACTTGTCTTTGTAGGAGGATTTCCCATTACTCTGCATTCCTCATTCTGTGTCCCACTCAAACTGGTCTCCTCAGCTTCAGCTCTTGGAATTCCTCACCTCCCTCCCAATTCAATGCTCAGCTGAAGGGCCACCTCCTTAAAAGGTCTCTGTCTCCCATGTCTCCCCAAGTTATTAGTTTTTTCCCCCAGGAAATTCTCCTAAGTACTTCATATATTGTCCATCCTTCTCTGTGCACACATTGTATTCTTCCAGTGGAATGTAAGCTCCTTGAGGGCAGGTTTGTCCAATTCTTGTCTTGGTATCTCAGGGCCCTTCACAATGCCTGGCACAAGGCAGACACAACTAGAATTGAGCCTAAATGTGTCTCAATGCCCCTTCCACTAGTTGCTTCCAGTTCTGCCCTTTGGGGCCAAGCAGAATAAAACTAGTCCTCACCTCTCACCTTTGGCCCTGGAAGGAGTCGATGTTACTTATATCAAGCCCCATACAAATGGCAGCATTCTCTTGTTCAGGCTAAACATCCGAGGTCCTTCAGTGGAGCATCAGAAGACATAGTTCCCAGCCATCGACATCTTGCTTGCCCCTCTGGACACTCTGCCTTGTGAATGCCCTTCTCAAAATGCGGAACCCGGAATGGAACACATCTCTCTAAAGCATGTTCTAACCAGCATCAGGACTAGGTGAAATCACTGGTTTGGGGGGATGGGGACAGTTCAGGCAGAACAGTGAGAGCCAGAGTCTTATGAATGAGACTTCCCAGTCTGGGAGGTAGGCACACTTGGGTTGGATGGGTGAGAGGGAAGAAGGGAGAGAGGAACTGGGGGCAGGGTGAATCCTGAAGGAGAGCCTGACTAGGTGGGACCCCTAGGCCCAGAGAGGGGAGCAGGTGCTGGGAAGACAGAAGCACTGGGGGCTGCTTCTGACTCTTCAGCATATTCTCCAGGGGGCGGGGTCGAGGGAACCCAGGTGTTCAGGTATAGTTGTGCCACTGGCTTCCTTTCCTCCTGGGGAACTATCTCTGCATGGCTCCTAGGCTTCCAGGTTAGGGACCCCAGGAATGAAAAGAGTTTAGAGGCTTCACCTTCTTTCCCAGTGTGTGGAGAATGAGCCCTGATGGGCTGGATGGTGAACTAGTCCTAGACACTGTCTTGTCCTCTCATCCAGGCTCTGTCTCCTTTCTGGTGCTGCCCTTCCCGATCATACATGGCAAACAGCTTGCCTTTCACTGTGCAGGCACGCCTGACCTATGTGTGTGTGCATGCACAGACCTGCTGAGTCACACCTTCTTCACTCCAGCTGGGCTCCTTCCTCTTCTGTAGGCACACAGGTGCCTCCATCAGCCTGATGCCCATAACCACATGCCTAGCATTGGAGGCAGGAGTCTGGAGTGCAGGATGATGGGTCAGTTCCAGCACTGCCTCAGAGCTCCTCCAAACCTCTCCCCCACAAGGGAATCCGGGGCCTCAGCCCTCTCCCACTGGAGATGGGAGCATCACTCAGCCTGGTGTTCATCCCTCTTAAATGGAATAGAGATTGTCAGCACTCCAAGGGACCTTGGACTTTTGAGCAGAGAATGTCAGAGCTGGAAGGCACTTCAGAGCATAGCATGTCAGAAGTAGGAGGGCTTGTAGAACCCAGAACGTCAGAGCTGAGAGGAACCTTGGAATTCAGAACATTAGAATTGGAAAGAGAACTTAGAGCCCAGAATGTCAGACTTGGGGACGGCTCAGAAAACAGAATGGCAGAACTTGGAGGGTCCTTAAAAGACAGAATTAGGCTTAGAGTTTGAGCTGGGAGGGCCCTTAGAATATGGAACATCAGAGCTGTGAGAACTATAGAATGTAGAATGTCAGAGCCAGAAAGAACCAGAAGCAGCTTTCAGCCTGACCCCTCATTTTTTAGATGGAAGATATAGCCCAGACCAAGGGAATGACTTACCCAAAGTATCTTGACCTCCAAGCCTTCTCTCACATCTGTTGCACTAAAGGATCCCTGAATAGTTTGTCATTTCCAGAACAGGTGTGGTGGTTCCCCAGGTGCTCCAGACCTTTGGTCCTTTCCCTTATATCCTGTCCTGGTACCAGAATCCTACTGTCCAGCCTCTGAGTCTCACCCATAGGCCTTTCCTCTCCTCACTTCCTTATTCTTGGCCCTGGTCATTGTGGTCTTTCTGTTCTAAAGCAAGCCCCCTCCCCCTGCCCCCAGCAAGGGGGCTGTCAGCACAAGTGCTGGAATATGCCGTGTGTGTGTGTGTGTTGTGTGTGTGTGTGTGTGTGTGTGTTGTGTGTGTGTGTGAGTGTGATAGAAGGATGGCTTCGAGGGCTTGCTGCTGACGCTCAGGTTGAGTGGGCCCTCTTGTCCTGTCCAGCCCCCCGCCCCCCAACCCTTCACTAAGCTGGGGCATGTGGACAGCAACACGAAATCCCATTCCCTCAGCCAGCAGAAATCAATAGCTAATTAATTCCCTCCCCAAAATAGAGTCCAGAGAGGAGGATGTCAGGTGTGGTGGGGGTGGAGGGAAGCAGACAGACAGAGACAGAGGGAGAGTGACAGAGACTCAGAGAGGCAGCTGGTGATGTCGTGCAGGAGGACCTGGGTTCAAATCCGGCTTAAGATACTTACTAGCTGTATGAGCCTGGGCAATTACTAAACCTTTGTCTGCCTCAGTTTCCTCAACTGTAAATTGGGAGTAATAATACCACCTACCCTGGAGGGTCATTGTGAGGATCAGATGAGGTAATTTGTGAAGGGGTTAGCACTGTGCCTGGCACATAGTGCTGCACAAGTGCTTATTCCCTCTCTCTTCTCCCCAGAGAAATAGAAGGCAAGACAGAGGAAGGACAGGAGAACAGAGGAAGGACAGGAGAACAGGGGAAGGACAGGAGAACAGGGGAGCGCAATCATTCTCTGAGGTCTTCCTGACAAACACCTGCTATATTCCCAGCCCCCTGCCAGGAAGGGGAAGGGTACTTCTCTTCTTTCCTAGATTCCACCTTACATTCTCTTCCCCCTCCCCAGGGACACCCTTCCCCCTTCCCTGGAGTGGGGGAGAGGCTGTGGGGGGGGAGGGAAGGGCATCAATCAGCTTGGGAGCAGGTGCTGCATTTAATTTGATTGGCTAATTAGCCTGAGCATGTTAATTACCCCCATTACCCAATGAGGAGGCGAAAAACGAAGTGGCTATATATAACCCCTTGCCAGCCGTCTGGGGGAGTGGGGGCTTGGAGACTTAGGTCCTGGGTGGTCCCTTGGGGATGTAGGAGGAGGAAGATGATGAAGAGAAGAGAAGATGAGAGATGAAGGGGAGGAGGGAGGGAAAAGAGGATGAAGATGAAGAAGGGTAGAAGGGGGAACAAGAGAGGGAGAAAGAGGAGTGGAGGAGGATGAAGGAGAGAGGAAGAAGAGAGAGAGGGAGGAGAAGAAAGGGAGAAAGTCGAGGAAGAAGGAGAGGAAGGCCAGCTAGAGAAGGCCTGGGGACATGCCTAGAGTCAGGAGACCTGGGTTGTGTGGTGGGGTTGGGTCCCAGGGAATCCCAGCTGTGAGGGTGAAAGGGTCAAGGGGGAGCCTGGCTGGGGTATGAACAGTAGAGGAGGCCCTGGGCCCAAGGCATTATGTTTCTGTCTACCCAAAGAGCAAGTGTAGAAGACCACCTGCTTTCTCTACTTCACCTTCCCCATGCTCTCCATTTCTCCTCTTGCCCTCTCCTCCCTCCTTCACTTCATTCCTTTCCTCTCTCCTACATCTCTAGGGGTATTGGGGTGGGGGGAATAGCAGAAAGTAGCACTGCATGTGGAGGCAGGAGACCTGGGTTTGAATCTCCTTCCCACCCTTGCCCCACCCCTATTTTAACCATCATGTCCCCCCCCCAGTCTCAGTTTCCCCCTCTGTAAAATGAAGGGAGTGGACTAATTGTGGTCCCTTCCAGCTCTAAATTCCCTCTCCCTGTCCCCATCTTTCCATTTCTAACACTTCTCCCATTTCTACTTTCTGCCTCTCTCTTTTTTCTCCCTCTCTCCATATTCCTTTACCCATGTCATCAACTTCCTTGTCCATCCCTTTCTGGATCCCTCATGCCATTGCTCTCTCCCTACACTGACCATTGATCAGCCCATTCTCCTTGTCTCTCTCTCTCTCTCTCTCTCTCTCTCTCTCTCTCTCTCTCTCTCTCTCTCTCTCTCTCTCTCCTCTCTTACTTACCACTCTCCCTTCCCCATTGGCTCCTTTCCTTCACCATCTCTTCTCACATCAGCTCTCACCTACAGCTACTTTCTTTTATATTTTCTCTCCCTTTGTCTCCCTTTGTGTTCCTCTTTTCTCTGTCCATCTCCCCTTTGCTCTTTCCTTCTCCCTCCTTCCAGACTGCTTTCTCTAGATTCCTCGACTCTCCTCCCTTTCCCCTCCTCTCTCCCCAATCTCTGTCTCCTCCCTGAGTTTCTCCTCTTCCTTCCTTCCTCCCTCCCTCCTCAAAATAAAATCGATGCAATATTCAGGAGGGTTGTTGGATATAAATAATTACGACTCAGGAGTTTAACGAGATGCAAATTCCCCTCCCTGGCGGTGCTCGGGGTATAAATTGCTCTCTGACAGCCCGTTACAAGGGTAATCATTTCAGAAAGGCAATTTTATGCAAATGAACCTACTCGACTAATGGTTGGTGGCTCCCCCAGTGCTGGGGGGACTGGGAGAGTGGGATGGGGGAAGCTGATGCTATAGGGGTCAGCCCAGACCCTAGAGGGAGAGGGTGGTGAAGGGAAGCCGAAGACTCCCTCCACATTGGGTGCCTGGAGTGGGTGGGACCTTGTGGCTAGGAAATGGGAGTGGGAGGGTGGATCGTTTATCCAGGGGAGCTGAGTGTGTCTGGGGAGAGGAAAAGGGATGGTGGGAGGGCTGGCACTCTGGAGTTAGAATGCTCCTAGCTCTTGGGAGGCTGGGGGATGGGGGGGGAGACTGGAGGCTGGGGAGCTGGATACCTGGGTCCTCATTTGCTTCCCTTCCCCCATTTCCTGGCCCCTGGTTACCCGTCGAGACTATTGACGAATCGGCATTTAATTAATCCCAATGAATTATTTAGCGGCTTCATTATCCAGCATCAGGGGCTGATGAGAGCTGATGGTTAGGGGGTGGGGGTGGCTGGGAGGCTGTGATGTCAGAAACAGTAGAGGAGGGGCGTGGGGTTCAGCCCCATGGACTTCTAGTTGAGAGTTCCTCTGCTTGTCCTGTTCCCCCGTCAGTTGTCCCCCAGGTTATTTAAGAGTTATCTTTCTTCACCTTGGCTCTACTCCCTGGGTGCTATGGGATGTAGACTGGAGGGTCCAGACCTGGAGAGCTGAGTTGGGTCCTCGATGACCTCTAAGGTGTCCCCGAATGTGGGACTTATGTGCCCCTCTGTCCTTGGGTTGGGCCTCTGTCTGCCTTGGTCCTACTCTCACGTCTCGCATCCCCCCCAGCTCCCTGTGTCTGCCCTCTATTCCCTGTCTGTGTCCTGCCCCCAGACTGTCTTGGGTGTTTCTTCTCTGTCTTCCTAAGGCTGTCCAGTTGGCTCCCATCTGCCTGTCTAGTTCTGATTGTTCATGTCCCCACATCTGTTTTCTCCCCTCGGGCTGTCCTTTCCCTGTGTCTCTCTCCCCTTATCCCATCCTGGGACCATCTGGGTATCTCTTGTTCCTCTCCCTTTCGGCATTTCTCCAGGCTGTTTTCATGGGTCCTCTGCTTTTGCCACTCTCCTTGTCTCATCTCTGGCCCCCCCGGACTGTCTGAGTGTCCTTCCTCTTTTGTTCTTGGAATTATGAGGGTTCCCACCAAACTGTTGGGGGTGGTCGGTCTGTCTCTCGACTATCCAGGTGGTGTCACTCACTTCTCCAGTTTGGATCTGTCACTAGACTGACTGTTAAGTGTGTGTCTTCCTCCCCACTGCTGTACTGAGTTCACATTCCTCCATGGGGAGTGTCTTCTTCAGATCGGGTGATTGGTGCCCTGTCCACAGAATCCCCCCCATGTCTTCTCCCTGTCTGAGCGTCTACTTTGCCTTGAGCGTCCTCCTCCAACTAAGTGTTCCTTGTGTGATGGCCTGGTCTCTGTGTCCATCTCCTCATCTGTCCCTGTGGACTAACTGTCCAGTGTCCTCAAACTGAGGGCCAAGATCGCCCCAAATACCAAAGGGTAAAGAAAACTAGAGTGGGGATTGTCAATCTCTCTCTCCTAGGTCCAGAATGTAAGCTTTGAGGTGTTCCAGCCTTGGGCTACACGGTTAACGTTCTCCTCCCGTCTGTTTTCTCACAGGCCCAGGCACCGGCCCCCACCCCCCGAGCAAGCCTGAGGACAGAGGCCCCTTCCCTTGGAGTCCGGCGGGGGAGGCCCCCCAGCAACCACCGCCACCACCTAGTTCTCTTCTTCCCTGCCCCCCCCCCTCCGGGGGGCCGGGGCTATGGCGCAGTGAGCCTTCGGGCAGGAGCCCGAGGGCGCTGGAGGACGCCCGGGGGAGGCCGCCCCCATCCTGGCCCCATGCACCTTCGACTGTGAAGCCTTAGGGCGGGGCGGGGAGGGGCGGGGCTGGGCCGCCGGGGCCTAGGCAGGGGGCGCGGCCCAGAGCCAGAGCCTCCATGGTGAGCCGTGCGCCCGGGGCGCTGGCCCTGGTGCTGGCGCTCAGGCGAAGGCTGCTGAGGGGAGGCCCCCGCGTGGGGCCTCCCGGAGCGCTGGCGCTGGCCTTGGTGCTGACGCTTGCCCTGGCCCAGGGCGCAGCGGGCCTGGAGTTTGGTGGCGGCCCTGGCCAGTGGGCGCGCTACGGGCGCTGGGCGGGCGCGGCGAGCAGCGGCGAGCTCAGCTTCAGCCTGCGCACCAACGCCACGCGCGCCCTGCTGCTTTACCTGGACGACGGCGGCAACTGCGACTTCCTGGAGCTGCTGCTGGTGGACGGGCGCCTGCGGCTGCGCTTCGCCCTGTCGTGCGCCGAGCCCGCCACGCTGCACCTGGACACGCCAGTGGCCGACGACCGGTGGCACATGGTGCTGCTGACCCGCGACGCGCGGCGCACCGCTCTGGCCGTGGACGGCGAAGCTCGCGCCGCCGAGGTGCGCTCCAAGCGGCGCCACATGGAGGTGGCCAGCGACCTGTTCGTGGGCGGCATCCCGCCCGACGTGCGACTGTCTGCGCTCACGCTCAGCACCGTCAAGTACGAGCCGCCCTTCCGCGGGCTCCTGGCTAACCTGAAACTGGGAGAGCGGCCGCCCGCCCTGCTGAGCAGCCAGGGCCTCCGCGGGGGAGCCGCCGACCCACTCTGCGCGGCCCGCAACCCGTGCGCCAACGGCGGTCTGTGCACCGTGCTCGCCCCGGGCGAGGTGGGCTGCGACTGCAGCCACACGGGCTTCGGCGGCAGGTTCTGCAGCGAAGGTGAGGCGGGGCGACCCGAGACCTGGGCAGGAGCGGGGGGCACATCTCCTCCCTGCTTTGCTTTGCCCTTTCCTTATCTCATACTCTCTAGGCCCCAGTCTCAGGCCCCTTGTCCCTTAAGCCTCCCCGCTTATCACTTCCTCCACCCTCTTCCCGGCCTCAGCCATTCCCTATCTATAAGGAATAGGTTTTAGGGTACCCTCTCTACAGAACCCCAGAGCCAGTCTTGCCCTGATCATGATCTATCCTTTGTGCTACTACCAGGAACACCCCTCCCTTCCCAAATCCCCTCTTCCCTCACTCCTGGAATCAGGCCCCAGGCCCCTTCTCTTCCTCTGCCTTCCACCCTGACAGAAGCTTATCACATCTTTAAGTGGATGGGTGCTGGTAGTACCCCTTTCCTGTTTCTCACTCTTCCCTCTTTTCTCTTCTCTTCCCCCCATTGCCACCTGAACCTCATGCCATTTCTCCAACCCCTGCTCCACTGCTCCCCGCCTCTAAAGGGAAAGGAAGAAGGTTGGCATTAGTAGTATGTTCTCTTCTGATGCCCAGGGCTCAGGCCACCCACTTTCCCACCTCATTTCCTTCCAGACCTTTCAGGCTTCCTCATTGCATCCAAGCCCCAATCCAGGAGCTTACTACTTGGGATCTGTGGGTCCCAGAAGTGACCCTTTTGCTCTTGCCCTCCATTGGCCAAGATCACACCCTCCCCAATGTTCCTTCTTTCAGAACCCTCAACCTCTTGTGACCTTCCTATCCTCCCAGCCCTGGCCCAGCCCTTCGCTGGATCTTTGTGTGAGGAATGGTATACTGGCCCCTTTCTTTTTGTCTCCTGCTTGTCCAAGTCACATACTTCTGCTTCCATTTGCTCCTGCTTCTCCTTCTCCCCCAGGCCCTCACTGAGCTCTGGGGGGTTGGGTGGGGATCTCCCTGGCTAATGCCCCTTACAAAGTACCTTTCAGGGATGATGATTGAAAAAGGTATTCTTGTAGTGGGAGATATGTGCAAGTAAGTGTGTGCATATATGTGTGAAACCTGTAACTGAGTGTGAGGATGGTTACAAAGGAGAAATTATGAGTCAGGCAAGACCATTCCTCAATTTGAGCCTCAGTTTCCTCAGTTTCCTGAGCTGATTGGTGTATGGGAGTGCAGAATGGGTGAATATGTGCAAGTCAGTCTATGCAATTGAGGCTGTGTTGGTGATTGTCCTAAGCCTGACCCTGTGGGATGGACAATGTTGGAGAGGGTGTGGGAGTGTCTTGGGGATGGCAGGGAGCATTATAGTTTTGAGGAGGATGAGTCCCTTTTTCCAGAGCTGGTGGATTTTTGGGGGAGGGGGATAAGTGGGAAGTCTGGCCAAGGAGTGAATGTAGAGGCTTCAGATTGTATGTTAGTTAGAGGACCAAGGTGTTGTTGCCTGGTGGGTAGATGGATTCCTGGAGTGAGGGTGAGGGTGAGGGCAACAAAGGCAGCTTGGTTTAGTCTCTTCTGCAAAGTGTACTTTTTAGGGAGGGGGCATTTTGGGGGTGGAGAGAGTGGTTTGAACTCAGCTAGGCTCTGCTCATGGGGTACTGCCAAAGGTAGATTGGGGGGGAGACCATGACTCCCCATTTCAGTGTATCCTCTACAGGAGTGGGGCCAGGGAAGTAACCCTCCCCCACCTGTTTAGGGAGGGCCCTTAGTCAGCTTCCTTTGTTCTCAGTGGCAGCTGTTATATGGCAGGTGTGAGGGGAGAGATGTGTGTGTGTGTGTGTGTGTGTGTGTGTGTGTGTGTGTGTGTGTGTGTGCCCTTCTGGGCATGCCCATCTGAATGGAACCCACTCATGCCCCTGGTGGAACCCACAGTGCATGCATGTATGTGACTGGGTAAGTGCCCTAGGAGGGTTCTTTTCTTGGGGAGGGTCCTCTGGCTTCGCTGCTTGTTTCCATAGATGTATAAGTGTGCACCTGCGTTGTTGAAGAGAGATGCGTGTGTGGAGCTGGGCCACCTCAGTAGCTATATGCAGACAGAGGGCCGTGGGCGGTGGTGTATGTCTGCAAACACAGCCCTGGGTCTGTGTTGTGTGTGGAAGCTAAGGGCTCTGGCTGCTTGTGTGTAGCTGTGTGTAGTTGTGGAGGTGGGGGGGTGTCTGACGAGCTGGCAGAGCTGCTGTGTGTGGATTCTGTTGTGATGTAGGGGATACAAGGGCTGTGTATATTAAGTTAATCTGACACCTTCACACCTTTCCTCCCAGGAGTTCAGGTGTTCTGTAAGCTGTGAAATTGTGTGTGTGTGTGTGTGTGTGTGTGTGTGTGTGTGTGTGTGTGTGCGTGCGCGGTTGTATTGATTGAAGAGGTGTATATTTATGTGTAGAAAACCCAAGCAGATTAGAATGGGGAGAATTACACAAGTGTGTGTGTGTGTGTGTGTGTGTGTGTGTGTGTGTGTGTGTATACACCCCTGTGATCCTGTTGATGCATATTGGTGGGTGTAATCAGTCTGTAAGAACATCTAGGAGCTACAAATGCTATCTCTTCCAAGTAGCTTAGCCTGCTTCCCAGTTGCTCAAATCTGTCCTCAACTCCAGTGCCTGGTCAATCCTGAACTCTGCCGTCCATTTACTGAGTGAGGAATCTGAGCTCCATCTGAGTGGCTCACCAAGCCATGGATACCCCATGGAACCAGATGCCTTTGGGAGGTGTGGCCCCAGGGAGCCCTCCACAAAAGCCCCCTCTGGATCACAGAGTTCAGAACTAGAAGGAATATCAGAGGCCTTTAGTCCAACCACCTCCTCTTGCAGATGAGGAAACTATAGCCCAGGGAAGGGAAAGGATCTCTTCTCAAGGTTGCAAACCTGGTAATTATCAGAGCTGAGACTGGAACCCAAACATCCCGATTCCCAGTTCAAGGCTCTACTATCCATCTCTGTCTGCCTGGTGGAGTCTGTGATGGGGAATGGAGACCCCGAGGAGTACAAGACTCACGCATGGTCTTGAATAGAGATCCAGACTGTCTTAGGCTGCTCTCTGTAATGGAGGAGGCCCAAAGGAAGTATTTGCCCCAAATGGGAACTGTCCAGCACAGGCAAAGACTAGTGAGCAGTCCCTCACTAGGGCTCACAGACTCTTGTGGTTTAGAGATGGAACGAACCACAGTGACCAGCTCCTCCAACCCCTTCATTTCGAAGATGAGAAAATTAAGATCCAGAGAGGGGAAAGGGCTTGCTGACGGTCACAGTTGTCAGACTGGGATTCAGACTCTCTCTCTGGGGCTGGTGACTTCCTGTTTGGGATGGAGTGTGTGTGTGTGTGTGTGTGTGTGTGTGTGTATGTGTATGTTCCATAAAAGATTGAGTGATCAGATCCAATGACAATGAAGACCCCATTGGGTTGTTGTGCCTCTGTGTGAGGAAACATTGATGGTTACATCACAGGGTGGTTCTGAAGGTTGTCTTTGCAAAACTTCAAGTGATTACTTTCTGCTCTAATGGTCAGAGGGTCATCTATCTAGAACTGCAATGACCCACAGAGACCATCTAGTCCAGCCCCTCATTATGCAGGTGAGAAAACTGAGTCCATCCTGGGAGACAGGACCCAACCAGTGTCACATGAGTAGTAAGTGGAGCTGGTGAGGTTTGAACCACTTACTTTGGTCTCCAAAGCCAAAGTTCATTCTCCTACAATGCCACATGACAATGGGGACTGAAGCTCAAGGGAGGAGGGCAGTCATGTGTATGTATCTGTAGTCCTGTGTGGGCCAGTGTGCGGATCTGTTCAGGATCTCTCTGTCTCTGCTTCTGTCTCTGCCTCTGCCTCTTTCTCTGTCTCTTCTGCCTCTTCTCTGTCTCTTTTCTGTCTCTGCTTCTACCTCTTCTCTGTCTCTGCCTCTTTCTCTGTCTCTTTTCTGTCTCTGCCTCTACCTCTTCTCTGTCTCTGCCTCTTTCTCTGTCTCTTCTGCCTCTTCTCTGTCTCTGCCTCTTTCGCTGCCTCTTTCTCTGTCTCTTCTGCCTTTTCTCTGTCTCTGCCTTTTTGTCTGTCTCTGCCTCTTTCTCTGCCTCTTTCTCTGTCTCTTCTGCCTCTTCTCTGTCTCTGCCTCTTTCTCTGTCTCTTTTCTGTCTCTGTCTCCACCTCTTTCTCTGTCTCTGCCTCTTTGCCTCTGTCTCTGCCTCTACCTCTTCTCTGTCTCTTCTGCCTCTTCTCTGTGTCTGCCTCTTTCTCTGCCTCTTTTCTGTCTCTGTCTCTGTCTCTGCCTCTCTGTTTCCATCTGCTCTGCAGCTAAATTTTCTTTTAGGCATTTTCTCCCTCAATTGAAGTGTGAGCTTCCTAAGAGCAGGGAATGTAAGATTTTTTTTTTCTGTTTATATCTCTGTCACTTAGCACAATGTTTGGCACATAGTAAGCACTTAATAAGTGCTTTTAAAAACTCATTCATTCATTCATTCATCCATACACTCATTCATTCCCAGGCTTTGTCCCTGTTTCTCCCATTTCTCCCTCTCTGTCTCTGTGTCTGTTTCTGTGTCTGTCTCTCTTGTCTATGTTTCTTTCTCTGTCTCTGTCCCTCTATTTCTGTCTCTCTTCCTCCCTCCTCAAGGGAACAATAGAAGCTTGTGATAATGAGGGCAGAGTGGGTCCTGTGTGTGTGTGGTTGGCATGGTCACAGTGGGGGTGACGTCCTTCAGTTAAATTCAAGGAAGGTCTACATCCTTCTCATAGCAGGAATTTCATTTGTCCAAAGGGCAGGTCTGACTGTGCTTCTCTTTTGCTCAAGAACCTTCACTAGCCCTCTTTGGCCTCCAGGAGAAAATATAAGCACCTCTAGTGTTTAAAGACCTTGGAAGTCTGGCTGCAGCCTGCCTTTCCAGACTGAGCTCACGTCACTCCCGCTTAGGCATTCTGTGTTCCAGACGAGCTGGCTTCCTTGCTGTTCTCACCCACAGCACTCCATCTCTGGCCTCACTGCTTATGCACAGGCTGTCTGTCCTCTGTACCTGGAAGACTCTCCTTCTGCTCCTCTACCTTGTGGAATCCCTAACTCCCAACTCAACACCACTTCCTCCATGAGCCCTTTCCTGACCCTCTTCGCCTCCCCAGTTACTGGTGATTCTCTTCGCAGTCATTTGTCCTAATTTTGTATGTAATTTGTACTGGCTTACTAGTGCCCATATTGTGTCTCTCTAAGTAGAACGTGAGCTCTTTGAAGACAGGGACTGTTTTGTCTTTTTGGCTCCTAGCATGGGACCTGGCAGCTAGTGGGCATCTGATTCATGCTTGTGGAACTGAGTTGATTTGAACTGAAAACATCTTCCTTGAAGCTACCATGTGAAATGGCAGACATTTTTATGCCATGTCTAGGGAAAGTATGATTGCCCCCATTTGAGAGATGAGCAAACTGAGGTTCAGGGAAATGCAGTGATTTGCCCTAGGGTGTGACCTTGGGTAGGGTATGTTCTAAGACAGGAAGGGGATTGGCCTGGCTGGAGCATAGGGTTCATGGGCTGGAGTAACGTGAAGCAGGTCAGTCTGAGGCAGGTCATGGAGAGACTTCAGTGCCGGGAGCATGCCACCCGGAAGGGGGAGAAAGGCACAAATGCAGATGAGAGGCTTGGAGGGGAGCAGAACCAAGTGATCAGAGCCAGGCTGGAGGAAGACATTTCTGGCAGCCTGTGCAGGAGGGATGGGGGAGAACAAGGGACTGAGCCAGCCATGCTGACCACAAGCCTTCCCTCATCCCGCTGTTGTGCTTTGGGTCTCTCGTACAAGAGCCCACAAGGGAGATGGAGAAGAAAGGAACTCAGTCCCTTCCCCCAAAGAGCTTATGATAGAGTTGGAGAAGGCACAGGTGCACACAGATTACTCTGATACAGTATAAGGGGAATAATAATAACAGCTTGCAAGTCTGTAGCCCTTCAAGGTTTGCAGAGTACCCATTATTTCAGCTGAGTCTCACAACAGCCATGTGAGGTAGGTACTCTGATTATCTGCATTTTAGAGATGAGGAAACTGAGACTCAGAGACATTGTCACTTTCCCAGGGTCACATAGCTAGTGAATGTCAAAGGCAGGATTCAAATGTAGGTCTTCTTGACTCCAGGTCCAGGGCTCTAACCACTTACCCTGCTGCTTGGGAAATATGATATGAATTGGCGGGTGGGAGTCAAGGAGGGAAGGCTTCCAGTTAATCCTATATTCAGGCTTGTCTGCAGCCAATTTTTCATTCAAAGTTGGGTCACCTCTCTCCCTTCCCCTTTCCTACAGAATATTCTCAAAGCTAAGCCCTACCCATCCTCTCCCTCTATTCCCTAGGCAGTGTGTGGTTAGGGAACTCACTCCTAAGGTCTCAGCTTGTTAGAGTTCTTAGTCCAAGTCCTTAATTGTACAGATGGGAAACTGATGCCCACAGAAGGGAAGGCTCTCTCCTTATTCATTCATCCTGTAAATAAGTACTGAGCTCTGATTTGTCCATCCCTGTGCTATGCTCTGTGGGGAAGGCAGGAGTATGATAAAACTCTATTTATCTGGAATCCTTGCAGAGTGAGCTGTTCCACATAGGTGAAATTTCCCAACCATTGAGAGCTCATTCTATTAAGCACTGATAGTCAGTCAACAAGCATTTATTAAGCACCTACTATGGGCCAGGCACTGGGCTAAGCTCTGGGGATACAAAGAAAGGCAAAAGACAGTTCCTGCCCTCAAGTAACTCTAGTCTAATGGAAGAGACAACCAGCAAACAGTTATGTATATATAAGGCACATACAGGATAAATAGAAGGCAGTCTTAGAGGGATAGCCCTGGCAGCTAAGAGGACCTAGCACCATTTAAAAATTGTTAAGCATTTGGGAAGGAAATCTTTCTGAACATCTTGCATGATTCTCTGCCTTTAAAAGTGTACACTGAACTAATTATAATTCACCTTCTCCTTGAGAAGGTGGTTTAGAGTAATTTCTCACTCCACCTGCCAATGAATGCCCTAGGCTGTCACAGTGATGCCCTTAGGGACTAACGCTAAGAGGGAAGCATTGGTCTGTCCTGACACTGAAAGGTCCCACATTGCTGGGAGTTCTTGTGTCTCCTTTTCATACTTTTCCTGTCTCCTCCTGCATTGTCTGACTCTGAGTCCCAACTTCTGTCTTTTAGGAAATCAGGCAAGTATGGGAGGGGGTTAGAATTGTGTATAAATGATGGGTCCGTAGACTGTGAGTGAGCAAGGGCCCAGAGGCTGTCCTGAGGGTGAGAACAGCTGAGGCTTGTTGTATCTGAGCCTGGTGACGTCTAGTTGAGCCTCTCTTTGCTTCCTTCTTGGTTCTTGGCTGAGTTCAGGAGAGGTGAGTTGTAACACGATTCCAGTCTCTGAGAAGTTTATAAGCTAGTTGGGAAGATGACATATGCAGACAAAGCAGGTAAGTAACAGTATGTGGCAGCCTGTGATTAAATGCCCAAATGAGGGGTGCAGACAGTTAGCCCAATGGACTGCAGAGAACAGAGCAGTCACGTCTAGCCGTATGGCTGGTGGAGACATCGTGGAGGAAGTGGGGGTGGAGCTGGGCCTTGAAGGATGAGTAAGCCTGGATAGGGAGGGAAAGGCATGTCAAACTAGGGGAAGTGTCTTGGGGAAAGATGTGGAGGTGGGAATGGTAATTGGGTTTTTTGGGGATAGCAAGGAAGCTGGCTTGGCTGGAGTAAAGGGTTCCTTTAATGGAGCATTGGGAAGAAAGTGGAATAGAATCAGGTCCGGAAGAGCCTTGAATATCAAGGGGGGGCCATCCAGGAGGGGGGTCGGCGTACAAGCATGACTGACATTGATGCATGTATGCCACAAGAGCCCCAACCCAAGGGCTCAGCCCTGAGCTTTAGGAAGATGTTTCTGGCAGCCTCTATGGGAGGGGCCAGAGATGAGATGCAGGAAGACTGGCCAGCATCAGAGCAGGAGAAAGGACAGGGCACCAGCCTGAGAGTTCAAAGCCCTGGGTTTGTGTCCCAGCTCATTTCCCATCTCAGGGCCTCAGTTTTCCTGTCTGTAAAATGAGGCTTTTGGACAAGATGATCTCTAAGGCCCTTCCAGGTCCAACGTTCTGGGGTAATTGGAGGATAATTTATTCAGTTCTGGATAAGGCAGTGAGGGTGTGGATTAGGGCAGTGGACATGGGATTAAACAGGAAGCAGCGATGGCAATAGAAAGGAGGCAGTGTATGTAAAGGAATTTTAAAGCAAGACTCAGTAGAATTTTGGGACTACCCACATGTGGGCCTGGCAGGAGAGATGGTGAGCTCTAGAGGAACACCTTCATATTGTCCCCCATGCTCTCTGCCAGCACTCTGCATACAGTGGGTGTTTAATAAGTACTGGCTACTCTGTTTACTTAGGGGAGGGGAGGAGAGATTGGAACCAGGAAGAATTGTGAGAAGGAGTAGTTAGAGAACCCCAGGAAGGGAAAGGCGGGGAGATTGGTGTGCTTAGAGCCAGGGGCATGAAACATGGAGGCAATGGCTTTGCCGCTTACCAGCTTTGGGATGATAGGCTGAGACTCACTTTCCTCATCTGTAAAAGGAGATTAGATTAGATAATCTCTAGACATTATGGTCTAGTGCTGGCATTCTTAATCTAGGGTCCATGAGCTTGGACAGGAAATAGATGTTGATCACTGTATTTCAGTAGAGCCGCTCTCCCTTGTATTCCAGTGTATTTTATGTTATGCATTTAAAGACATGATTCTGGGAAGAATCACCAGACTGACTGCCAAAGGAGTGCAGATCACCAGAAAGACCAGGGGTCTAGAGTGCTGGATTTGGGGATTAGGAA
The DNA here is from genome assembly GCF_003287225.1 of Phascolarctos cinereus. NCBI lineage: Eukaryota > Metazoa > Chordata > Mammalia > Diprotodontia > Phascolarctidae > Phascolarctos > Phascolarctos cinereus. The sequence goes on along the minus strand of NW_027556402.1, from coordinate 255,504,459 downwards.
GACTTGAGTTCAAATCTCACTCTTCCCTCTGCAAAGTCACTTACCCTCACCAGATTTCAGTTTCCTCATCTGCAAATTGGGGATAATGATATCACTGCAATATCCTGCCCAGGGTTGTGGGAAGGTTCACATGACAAAACGTCTTTAAAGCATTTGGCAAATTCTAATGCATGACCTGAATGGGAGTCAGTCATTATTATTCTCTCTGAAGTCTCCCTAGCTCCCAGGCTTCTGAACCTATTTCCCTATGAATGTAGGCGCCTGTGACTGGAAGCAGAGACTGGCCAAGTTTGACCGATATGTTTTGGAATGACTTAGTGTTTGGGATTCTCAGGGTCCCCTCTGCCCCTTGGGCAGCACAGCTGTAGAAAAGCTCACCACCTCCCTGGGGCTCACTTCAGGCAGACCTGATGGGGGAAAGCCCAGTTCCCTCCCAGAGAGGCCTCCCTCGACGGCGGAGTCTCTGGAGGGTTTCCAGGCGGGGGCTGGTTTCCCTGACTCCATTTTTGAAAAATGTAACTTATGCAACAGCTTTTTCAGGACATGACTGTGGTGGGAGGCTGGGGTCCCACCATGCATATGTTAGGGCCTGTGTATCACTGTGTGCACTATAGGCAACGAAGAAAGTGTAGAGAAGCAGGTGTGTCTGGCCAGGGATGGAGGTGTCTGCAGGCAAGGCTGGGAGAGAGAGGAGTGTGTGCTTGTAGCATGGAACAGAGGGAACTGTGTCGGTAAGTGTCTGTCTCATGGGGGTGGATACGATGGTGATGACGTGTTCCAGTGTCTTTGGGCCTCATTTGCTGATTCTTGGGGGGAACAGACAGAGCAGGAAAAGGGGTGTGTGTGTGTGTGTGTGTGTGTGTGTGTGTGATCAGAGTTGGGCTTATGGACTCCTTCTCCTCCCCTGACCCCTCCCTGGCATTCTCAAAGTTCTCTGGGTGACCCTGGCATAGTGACAGAGCCAGAAGCTCAGGGATGGGGGTGCAGGAGCAGGCCCTTTGGATCCCAGAGAACTCTAACACTTCTCCCGAGGTCCCCTAGGGGCACATACCAGAGGCCTAGTTTGACAGGTGTGGTGCTTAGCCTCCCCTAGCTTGGAGAGAGTCTCCGCCATTCTCCCCTCCATCCATGCTCAGAAACTCCTCTCTGACTCCTTCTTGCCTATATGTTCCATGCCCAATAAGTTCCCAGGTCTTATCCCTTCTGTTTCATAATATCTCTCACCTTCAGTGTCATGCTGATAAATGTTTAACAATCAACCCTCTGGGAAAAAAATACCCAAGGCCTACTTTTAAGCTTAATCTGTATTATTAATATTTTCACCATCACTTTCTTAAGCCTGGAAATCAACAGTACAATAATAGGCCCCGATTTGTAATATTTGCTGATTCCTGAGGTATAAATGCTCACTCTGAGAATTTAACAGTTGGCTCTCTCAAGCCAGTAGGAGTTGGCTCCAGCCCACCCCTAAGTCACCTCCATCTCTTCCTTTCCGTATCCATGGCCACTGCTCCGACCTTTATTGCCTCTTGCCTGGACCATTGTGATGGCCTCTTACCTGGTCTTTTATCCCCAACTCTCTTCATTGTCTGCCCACCCTACTGCTAGAATAATCTCTGTTGCTATCACCTCCCTGCCCAAAGACCATCAGTGACTCCCTATTGTTACTGAATAAATTCAGCATGGCATGGTGGAATTATCACTAACCCTGGAGTCAAGGGGACTTGGGGTTTGAGGCTGAGCCGTGATACATACTGGTTGTGTAACCTTGAGCAGGAATCCCTTTGTACCTCTGCACCTCAGTTTCTTCATTTGTAAAATGGGGGTAACAATTAATGTACCTACCACATGCAGTTGTTATGAGGGAGGAAGTTTGTAAATCTTAAAGCATTTTTAGCTCATTAAGTTGTTCTGGGTACCAGGCCCTTTGCAGGAGGATGTGAGCTCCTTGAGGGCAGGGACAGTTCCAGTTTTGTCTTTGTATCCATAGTACCATAGTACATAGGTCCCATTGTATCTGCCTAGCACATAGCTGACACCTGATAAAAGCTTGTTGACTGATCGATTTTGGGGGAAGTCAAATAGAAAATGATACCTTTCTGCCCTCAAGAAACTTATGTTCTTCTTTGAGTGATGATGCTGATGGAAATGCAATCCTAGATTTCTTGGCACTGGAAGAGACCTTAAAGACCATTTAAGTCAGTTCCCTGGCCAGGGCAGGAGTCCCTTCTATAGTGACCCTTCATGATGGCTGCACAGCCTCAGCTAATTACCTCTAGTGATAGGGTACTTCTGATATAACAAGGAGCAGGTGCTATTATTCCATAGCTCTTACGATTTTTTTCTAACATTGAGAATAAATTTGAACCCCTGGCATTCAAAGCTTTCTCCTGTAGTCTAATGCCAACATGCTTTTCAGCCTGATCTTGCATAGTTCTCGGCATATACTAGATATTACAACCAAATTGGATTGTCCGCTTCCCCCCTCAGGGAGCTCCACTGCCTCTGAGCATTTGCTCCCATGATGCTCTCCACGTGGAATTCCTTCTCCTCATTTTTACCTGGTGAAAAGCCCCTCACCTTCTCTAGGGCTTATGAGTAGTTCAGGCCTCAGTTCTTGTTTCTGGAAGAAGGAGATATATGGCACAGGAGAGAAGGGGGGGAGAGAGAGAGAGAGGAAAGGAGAGGAGAGGAGAGGAGAGAAAGAAAAGGAAGAGAGAGATGGGAGAGAAAGTGAAGAGATGGTAGAGAGAGAGAAAAGAGAGAGAAAGAGAAAGAGAAAGAGAAAGAGAGGAGAGAGAGAAAGGTAAGAGAGAGATGGGGAGAGAGAGAAAGGAAGGGGAGAAAGAAAGAGAGAGAGATGGGGGAGAGAGAAGAAAAGTGAGAGAGAAAGAGAGAAAGGGGGAGAGAGATATGGGGGAAAGAGAGAAAGAGAGAGAAAAGGAAGAGAGACATGGAGAGGAGAAAGAGAGGATAGAGAGAAGGAGGAAGGGGAGAGAAGGAGAGAGAGACAGAGACAGAGGGGGAGAGAGAGAGAGAGAGAGAGAGAGAGAGAGAGAGAGAGAGAGAGAGAGAGAGGAGAGAGAGAGAGAGAGAGAGAGGGAGAGAGAGAGAGAGAGAGAGAGAGAGAGAGAGAGAGAGAGAGAGAGAGAGAGAGAGAGAGAGAGAGAGAAGAGGAGAGAGAGAAAGGGAGGAGAGATATGGGAGAGACAGTTAGTTGACTGATTTTACAAAAGGGAAGAGGACACCGACTATAAACCAGTGGGTCTGACTTCAGTTCCTGGCAAAATTTTAGAAAGGATCGTCACAAAATGAATAAACAAATGAAGAAAAAAATTGGTTATTGGGTTTACCGCGTGACTTCACTGAGGCCAGGTCAGATCAGCCTTCAGGGGAAAATATTAAGTTCAGTTTTGGACCTGTTGAGTTTGGGTGTTGGCCAGATATCCACTGGCAGCTGGGGATATGGGGCAGGAGCTCAGAAGAGACAAAGGCTGACTCTTGCTTAAACACCTTGAAAACAAAACAATAACAACCCTGAGAGGGTACTTGGCTATACTCACACATAAGCATGAATTCGCTGGCTGTGCTTGTGAAGTCAGTTACTAACTTTGCTCCTTTTCCTTTTAAAAATAAGCTGTTGCTACTCTTTCGTTTGTTTTTGCATCACTTAGTTTTCCCTCTGCGCCCCCTACACCGGAGAGCCATCTCTTATAACAAAGGATTTTTTAAAAAGAGAAAGAAAAAGAAAAAATCAATAAAACTGATGAAAAGTACAAAACCAAGCAAACTGGTATTATTCCCAGCATTCCATGCTGCAGAGGATGGAGGAGGCCACACCTGTTCTTGATAATTTCCCAACTTTCAGTCTTAATTGCTTAATTCCACTGACATTGTAGTGGTCATTATGCATATTGTTTTCTTGGCCCTGGCTGCTTTGCGTCAGATCATGTCAATCTTTTCACACTCCTCTGTATTCATCACGTTGGTCATTTGTTATGGTGCAGCAATATTCCATGACATTCATGGACCAAAACTTGTTTAGCTATCCCCCAATCAATGGACATCTGCTCAGTTTCCAGTTCTTTGCAACCAAAAGAACAGTGTTGCTAGAAATAGTTTATCGCATATGGAATCTTTCTCTTTATCACTGACCTCCTTGGGGTGTATGCCTAGCCTGTGGAATCTCTGAGGCAAAGTGTATGGGCATTTTAGTTACTTTGTTTGCATTCATTCCAAATTGCTTTCCAGAATGATTGTACGAAACCACAGCTCCACCAACACGGCATCAGTGTATCACGAATCCTTCAACATACAATAGATATAGCAACCTGGGTTTTAGCCCAGTGTGTAATAAAGTATCTTATGCTATTCCTGTGGAAATGATGGGGAGATATGAAAGACAATGATACAAGTAGGTGGATTTGGGAACAGTTCAATGGCCGGCCCAAAGAATAGTCGTTAATAGTTGGATGGCAACCTGGACGCAGGTCTCCAGTGTGGTGCCCTAGGGATCTATGTATCTCCCTTGGTTGTTTAGCATTTTCTTCAAAGACTTGATAAACGCATAAGTGGCTTGCTCATCAAACTTGCTGATGATGTCAAGGCTGGAGGGATTGCTAAGGCACAGAGTCAGGACCAAAAAAGATCTTAACAGGCTAGGGCACTGGGCTAGATCTGATAAGATGAAATTCAACGGGGATTAATGTAAAGTTTTACATTGGATTCAAACTTGAATGACTTCACCGGTTAGTGTGAGTGTAGCCCAGGTGCATTCTCACTGTTGTTGTTTCAAAGTGTTTAAGCAAGAGGCCGCCTTTGTCCCTCCTGTTCTATATCCCCAGCTGCCAACTGGATGTTTCAGGTTGGATCTCAACTCGACATGTCCAAAATTGAACTTACTATTTTCCCTGCAAACCCTCTCCTTTCCCAGACTTCCCCATTTCACTTGAGAGAGTTCCTCCTACTCACTACCTAGGGTTCATCCTTGACTCTGCACTCACCCTCAAACACCCCCCCCCATATCCAATCTGGTGTCAAATATTATTGTTTTGGGGCACCTAGGTGATGCTGCAGTGGATAGAGCACTGGCCCTGGAGTCAGGAGGACCCAAGTTCAAATCAGGTCGCAGACACTAGCTATGTGATGCTGGGCAGGTCACTTCATCCTGATTGCCTCAAAACCAAACCCACAAGTATTATTGTTTCTATCTCTTCCACGTCTCTTGTATGTGTCACCTTCTCTGCACTCATGCAGCTACTAACCTATCTGGGCCCTCATCAGCTCTGGCCTCAACTATTTCAATATCCTCCTAATTAGTCTCTGCCTCACATCCCTCCTGACTCTAATCCATCCTTCACTCAGCTGCCAAAGTGATTTTCCTAAAGCACAGTCTGACCATGTCATCTCCTTGATCAATACATTCTAGTGGCTCTCTATTCCTTCCAGGATCAAATATGAATTCCACTGTTTGTCTCTGAAAACTCTTCACAACCTGTCCCCTTTCTACCTTCATGGCAGATTATTACCCTTCATGCTGGTGCTCAAAGTGCCTTTCTTGTCCTTCATATGTGGCTCATCTCCCATCTCCATGCCTCTGCCCTGGCTGTACCTCATGCCTGGGCTGCCTTCCCCATTTGCCTTCATCTCTCAGAATCCTTAGTTTCATTCAGGGTTTAGGTTGTAGACCTCCACGGTAGGTACTTATCATGGACTGAGTGAGCGTCTCCCTTTCCCCCCTATCCACAGTGCCCCAGAACTGTCCTCACTTTCTACACCTTCTCCCCTTTCCACCAAACTCCGGGTTGGCTCCTGGTAGTAACAACCAAGGGTTCAGTGTGTGAGTTGTTTGTAAGCCGGGGCTGGTAAAGTGGAGGAAGTACCTGTTTATGTGAATGCCACAGATGGATGTATCGAGTCCCCCTTTAGTCCCTCTGTATCCTTCCCTAGCTTCCCCCCATCCTGTCCCAGCTCCCAGGGAACCCATTTCTAGCTCTAACCCTTGTCTCTCTCTCTCTCTCTTCTTTCTCTCTTTCTCCCACGAACCTTGTCTTCCTTCAGAGGAGCAGCCCATGGAAGGTGAGTGAGGCCTCAGGACTGCCTAAAACCTCTCCCTCAGGTTCCTGGTGTCTGTGACAGGTTTCAGGGAGGGGGTGGGCCTTGGCCATCCAGCAACATCTTCGTGATCCATCTGGGAAGGAAGCAAATTGGTGAAGGACTGAGGCTGGGGAAGCTGGATGCCTGGGTTCCCCATTCCTGGCGAATGTAGCCCCAACCCTACCCTGTGCTCTCAGGGCCCCTTTTCCTCATGGATGGTGGAAAGGGGAAGAAGGAAAAGGCAGAACTGGGGACCAGTGAATGGACTGGTGGTGTGGTTTGCTGCTTTCTGACCCATCTCTTTTTCTGGTCTGAACCCGAGAGGAGATGGTAGTGGGAGACAGTGGGAGAAGAGGAGATGAGGAGGGGGAACTGGGGAATGGGGAAGGAGAGATGGTGGGCAAGAGGGAGAGGACAGAAAGAATGAGCTGTGCAGGGCTGGAGAGATGAGTCAGGAAGAGCAGCAGGAGCCCCAGCCTTTTTGAGGCCTTGAGTCTCAGGTTTGCAGTAGATGGGAACTCTGGTGGCAAGTGGAGAACTCAGCTTAGGTATTGGGTCAAGGGGCTTTGGGGCTGGGGCAGGGCCTTTGAGGTCAGGGTGGACAGGATAAGAGGCTCAGCACTTGCTTTCCCCAGCTCTCCCCTCCCCCAAGGGAAGCTTTAGCCTCAGGGGCAGGGAAGGGGTTCTGAGGTCCTGGGGGTAGGGTGTGGTCAGGAGGCAGAGGCTTGCCTTTTTTCTGTTGGGGGCATCTCCTCTGTCTGCTTTCTGCTCTTTCTCCCTGTCTGTCTTCTGCTTTCTGTCTCTGATTCTCTTCTTTCTCTTGGGGTAGAATGGAAAGAAAGAGAGCTGGAGAGAAGAGAGTGTAAGAAGCCCCTGGTGGGGGGCATTGCCAAGAATCTTGGGCCAGGGTCTGAGGGAGAGGTTTAGTAATAGCTCCACAGAGGAGGGTGGATGGGGAGAGGTGCTGCCACAGGGAAATACAGGGGGAGCTGAGCCAGTACCTCAGGGGTTGCTGCAGGGGATCGAGACTTTGGGCACCTGGGGGCCCTTCAGAAGCAGGGTTTAGGGAGGGAGCCGGGAGAAGAGGGGCAGAAGAATTGGGATGGACCAGCTGGGGTCTGTCCAAGAGCCCGGTGGTCCTGGTGCACCCAGCTCCCATCCACAGGCACGTGTGGGGGCGCAAGCTAAGTATTTGGGGACTGAGTATGCAGCTTTGCACACTTCTGTGTGTAAGTGTGTATATGGGTGTCTGGTAGTGAGCATGTTTGCATGTGCATGTGTGTATGCCTACACACTTGCATTCATGTACTTAGGCATTTGTGTACAAGCATGAGAGTCTGTGTGCTTGTGAGAAAAGGTGTGTCTGATTGTGTATCTGCAGGTCTGCAGAATTGTGTGTGTGTATGTGTGTGTGTATGTTTGTGCCTGTATGTTTGTGCCTGTGCACATCTCTATCAAATGTCCAAATCTCTGGTGTTTGTGTTCACATGTTTTCAGGGTTGTGTGTGTACATCTTTGTGTGGGTATACTTGTGTGTCTCTGTTAATCTGGGTATATGCCATAGTATGTGTCTGGGGGTGCACATATGGCTGAGTGTGTGGTTGCATTTGTGTGTGTGTGTGTGTGTATGAGAGAGAGAGAGAAAGAGAGAGAGAGAGGACAATTTCTGTGTGCAGAGCTGTGTGAGTGTGTGTGGGCATGCAGCGTGCATATTTGTGTGTGAGTGTCTGGGTGGGTCTGGCTGGACAGCGCCTTCTGAGTCCTGGAGATAAGATTTAGTGTTGGTATGACTTTTACTTGCTCTTGGTGTCATGTCTCCTCCAGAACAAAGGAGAGAAGGAAAGAGGAAGCGGGGGGAGGGAGGGAAGGAAGAAGTGGGGGAGAGACCAGAGAGGAGGAAGAGACCAGGGCTATGGGGGGGGGAGGAGATGAAAGGAGGAGAGAAAGATTTGGAGAGAGGTAGAGGGAAAGTGGGAAGGAAGGCGGAAGGTGAGAGGAGCTGGAAGAAAGAGTTGCTAGGGGACAGTGAAGGATGAAGTGGGGGAGAGACAGACAGAAACAGAGATAAATGGGAGAGAGAGAGACAGAAATAGAGACAGAAAAAGGCAGAGAGAGGCAGAGAAAAAGAAACAAGACAGGGAGAGAGGAGAAGGGAAGGAGAAAGGAAAAGAGGGAGAAACAGACAAAGAGAGAGAGACAGAGAAAGAGAAAGGAAGGATGGGGAGAGGAGAGAGGGAAAGAGAGAGATAGAGAACAGAGCAATAAAAAGGAGAGAAGAAAGATTGAACCAGAGAGCGGAGGAGGGGGAGGGCAGAGGAGGCCGTAGGTTTTCTGAGTCATGGAAGTCCTCACCTGGGAGAAGAGGAAGGGAGGAGACGGGCAGCTCATGTTCTAGGAAGGAAGGGAGAGAGAGAGACAGACAGATAGAAAGAGAAAGACAGATAGAGAGACAGACAGAAACAGAGATAGAGAGACAGAGACTGAGAGAGAGACAGAAAGACAGAGATAGAGACAGAGAGAAAAATAGGGACAGAGAAAGAGACAGAGACAGAGACAGATGCAGAGACAGACAGACAGACACACGCACACACGCACATACACATTGAGAGACCCAGCCCTGGCCAGCTGTTTTTGGTGGGCTGCCTCCATCCAACTGTGTGGGCAGGACGGAGGGTGGCAGGGTATTGGCAGCAGTTCACGTGTGCCAGTGGGTGCATTTCTAGGTGCCTGTGCTTTCCTCCACACGTTGGCCTATGTGCTCTCCTCTTGGCCCCCACGGTCTCTGCATTTATGATGTCTCTCCAGGGTTGCTGCACATATTGTTGTATACCTTTGGGGTGTACCTGTCCCAAGTGTGAGTGTGTGGGTGCGCATACACTTGGCTATGGAAGGAGTTTGTGTCTACACCTGTCTGTGCCTGGTCTGTCTCTCTAGCCCCTCTAGCTGTCTGCCTCACCTCCTGATCCCACTTTCTCTTACCTACACGCAGCAGCCTTCTCAGGGTCCCCAGTGGGTGGGACTGAGGGGAGCAGCCACTCTGTGCTCTAAGCTCCAGGGTTTGAAGAGCTGGGGGGGGCTCCAGCATGAACAGGCCGTATTCAGGATCCCCTCTGCTCCAACTCCTTTCTGCTCCCAGGCCAAGCTCGCTGCTCGGGAACCCCAAGAATTTCATCACACATACCCCCTCCCACCCCGCTCATCCTGGCTGAGGTCTGACCTCTCCGGGGATACAGGCACATTCCCCTCTCTCCCAGCTCCCTCCTCCATCTCCCCTTCTCCACAGAGAGGGTGACAGAGACACAGCCAGGGGCGCCTTATCTGCCTGCTTCAGGCGAGACCCCGAGTAATGCCATCCATCACTGCCAGCTGCCTGGGCGAGCATAGTGAAGGCAGAGAAGATGAGGAGAGGCAGAGCAATGAACTCAAAGAAGGGGAAGGAAAAGGGGATGCCTGGGAATTGTGTGGTGATGTGTGTGTGTGTGTGTGTGTGTGTGATGGGGGAAGGGTAGGAAGGGACTGGGAGCTTCTGGGGAAAGGTGAGAGGGCCTGCAAAGGGAGCAGGTGACCCCACTTCTCGGGAGCAAGCCCAGGATGGCATCTAGAGAAAGAATAGGGGCTGGCCCAAGGCCGGGGGTGGGATTGGGCCAGTTGAAACTGAGAGGCTGGGGGAAGACGGGACTGAGGCCCCCCTTCACCAAGATGGCTGGTGCCGTCATGCCTGAGGGAGCTGAGCAGCCAGTTGCCTTGGCAACGGGAGGAGAGTGCCGCATGCTAATGAGACTGTGGAGACTGTGGAGGAGCTGGGCAGCAACGGGGTCCAGGGAGGGGGAAGGAGTGTTAGCTCTGGCCCAGTCACTTGGGGGCCCACTGTGTGCCACTGCTGGCCGAGGCAATAGGGCAGGGCCTGGGGCTCCTGAGCTAGGAAACTGGGTGCCAGGGTTCTGGGCAGCTGGTTGGGAGGAGCAGCTATCAGGACTTATTACCAGGGAACTGGAGAGGAGAGAGGCCAGCTGGGCCTTGGGGTCAGAGCCAGGGCCAGGGAATGGCATGACAAGCCCCCAGGCAGGACACAGGAGTCGCCTGCTTTGTAGGGCAAACTTCTCCCTTCTCCTTCTTCCCCGTCCACCCTCACCAGACGGGGCCCTGGGGATGTCAGGCTTCTTGGGAACAACGAAAAGTGCCCATGTTCCTGTGACGGGAATACCTTGGAGAGCCAAGCAATGAGACTGGGCCCTGCAGTCCTAGGGCCCGGGAAGGGGAAAGCCAGATCCAGCCCAGAGAGAGGGGAAGGGGGTGGGGTATAAGACGCAGGACCTGCCCAGGGCCTTCCTGCACTAGTCTGCTCACCTCCTGGCCTCTCATTCCCCAACCCTCCAGGAACCCAGGCATCTTGGTCCTTGGCTCCATCTTGGAAACCCTTGGGGCTCTGTAACCTTGACGAGCTCTGTCCTGGCCCTAGCTCCCCCTGGGCTGACGGCTCATTGCCACAGCAACCGGGATGGTTTCCAAGGGCAACATGGCGCTGCTGGCAAAGTCCCCTCCTACATCTCCCGCCCAGACGTCAGGGTGGCTGGGGGTGGGGGTGGGGGTGAATGGGGGGAGGAAGAATGGGTAAGGGGGATGGGGAGCCTGCTCAGGAAAGGTAAGGTGAAATGAGGGGAGAGGCAAGACCTGAGGGTGCTGCCTGCCTTGGGGAGTGCTACTTTCCCAGCTGGCCTTTCTCTCTTTGGGGTCTGTGTGTCCTCGAGTCAGTGGGCTGAGCTGTTCTCCCCCCAGATCTACTGATACCTCACTTTAGAAGGATCCTGGAATGTTCCCTTGCCCATCCCCAGGTCAGAAGTATCCAGTTCCTTTTCTACAGCTAGGAAATAGCTTTTGGGGTCTCCCCAGAGAGGATCTTGGCAGGGGGAAAGAGGCTAGAGTCTGGAATCTGACCAGACTGCACAACCCTCCTCTTCTTGTCCCCACGGTTGGTTGGCCCCAAGCCTCAAGGCCCAAATCCTTACAGAGGAGTTCAGGTCTCCCACCTCCCTAGGCCTGAGGTCTCCCTGTGGCAGATGCCAACCCCTCTAGGTCACCCTGGCCAGCCTCCTCCTCCCTGGTCTTCCTAGAACCCAGGCATCTGGCCCCCTGGCATCTGGGGAGTCTGAGCAGCCACCAGCAGCAGCCCTGTGGGGGTCTCCCGAGGGCTCCACATCCCAGGCCCAGGAGCTTTCCCCGGTCCTCCAGAGGAGCAGGGCCAAGTGAGGGGGGCAGCCCCAGCTGCCAGGTGGCTCTGCGGAGGGGACGGCGCACTCTCTCTCCAGGTGGCTTTTGGTCTCTCTGTGTGTTTTATTTTCTCCTCCATCCGAATCGTTTTTTCTCGTTGACCACTTTTTTTTTCTGTCCGACTCTCGGAAGAAAAAAAAAGAAAAAAAAAGAAAAAGGAAAAAAGCACCTTCCCTGCCAAGCTTCTCCTCCTTTTCCTTTTTTTTTTTTCTCCTCTCGGCAAGAAGAAATAAAGAAACCAAACCCTCCTGTCTCCCCTCACTCCCTGCGATAAGCCCTGGCCCCATTATCCTCTGGTCACTCCTGGCCCCTTCTCAGCCTTCGGCCTCCTCCTCTTTCTGTGTCTGTCTCTCTCTGATTTTCCCCGTTGCCCTGACTTTTGTCTCTTCCATCTCTCCATCTCTGTCTGTCTCTGACTCTCTCTGACCTTTGTCTGTGAATCTCCCTCTCCCTCGGACAGTCTCTGACTCTCTCTCCCTGACTTTGGGTCTCTCTGTCTCGTTGTGAATCCGTCTTTCCTTCTCTGACTCCATCTCTCTCGGTCTCTCTCTGACTTTCTCTGTCTCTGAAGATTCCATCTCCGACTCTCTCTTCTGGATTCTCTGTCTTTCTCTCACTTCCTCTTTCTTGGCTTCGGGCTCTCTCTCTGTGTCTCTCCCCTTCCTTCCCCCCTGCCCTTGGCATCGGGTCCCCCTCCCCGGCTCCCGGGCTGGGGGCCTCTCCCCCCGATGCCTGTCACAAGTTAAAAAGGGTTTTAAATTGTGGCAGCAAAAGCTTACCCCCTTCTCTCTGGCCGATTTTGATGACTCGTGTTTTCTGTTTCTTCTTCTCTTTTTTTTTTCCCTTTTCTTTCTTTTTGTTTTTGTTTTTGTTTTTTTTCTCCTTTTTCTTTCTCTCTCCTTCCCCTTTTCCAAGGTCCGGCTCACCTGACGTTAAACAGTGAAGGTATGAAGTTTTGGTTCGGTTCGGTTTGGATCTGTCCCCCTCCCCCAGTCCCCTGGATTTTGTTTTGCCCTCCCCTTACCCCTCCCTCCCCTCTCCCTCGTCTGTCTGTCAGTCCGTCTGTCCCTTTCTTTGTTTTGGGGGGCTGGGCTGGGGGTGGGGGCTTGTCTCCATCTGTGCTCCTCCTCCCTCCTTGCTGCCCACCCCCCAGCCCTGCCCTCACCTCATCCCACCTTGGTTTCTGACATCAGCAGATGTTCAAACTCCTGCCGCTGTCTCCAATCACCCCTTCCTCAAGTTTTCCTGGTGGCATTTCTTCGTTTCTCCTTTTGGATTTTTTGGTGGTTTCTTCTCCCTGCCACTCCTTACCCTTCCCCCCCATCCTCTATCCTTTGTGATGGTGATTTATTTTCCTCTCCCACCTTTTCTGTTCATTCTTTTGTTTTTCAACCTGACTGAAGAGAGAAAGGCATGTATTGGAGAAGAGGAGGGCTCCCGGGCCCCTGCCCATGGCCTGCCTCCTGCAGGCCCTGGGGGTGGGCCAGGGGGCTGAGTATCCCATCCAGGGGCACTCAGTAGTTGGCCAAGCCCTTCCAGCAAACAAATCCTTTGACCCTCCTCCAGACAACTGGGGGGAGATGGGGCTGGACAAGATGACCCCTAAGGTCCCTGCCAGCTCTTAGCTTTGGACTTCTCCCCAAATGCCATGAGGCAGGGGCAGGAAAGGCCATCCCCATCTGGCCCCACCCCCGCCAGGGGAGTCAAGTGACTTTGCCCCAGGTTCCAGATCTCTGGTGGGTGGTGGAGCTGAGACTCCTACCCAGGACTCATCTATTCCATCACCTAGACGAAGGGACGAGATACGGCCAGTCGGTATTTGTTCTGTTGGGTCACCTGCATTTTGGAGGGCAGAGGAGGAGCAGGGAAAAGGGAATCCAGTGATGCCCCCTGGCCTGCCCATCCTCCTGGCTACTCCCACTGGCCCAGAAAGCCTGGGAACAGAATTCTGGTGTCCACACATCTCTTAGTTGGTCTCCCAGACATTCAGCTAGCTCCCCGGTGTCTGTGCCCCAGAGATGTGGGCTGGGGTCCAATCCCTACTGCCCATGACTCTTCCCCAGTGGGGCTGGGGGGAAAGGATGCAAATGAGCCCTTAGACAACTGTCAGGGATGGCCAGGAAGAGGAAGGGAGGTGAGAAGGGTGAGTGCTGGCTTGATTTGCCCGGCATTGGGCTTAAATCCTGGAAGGGCCCTAGGCCCTGGCAGGTAGACTCAAGGGACATGATGCTTGGATCTGTGGTTACGGGTAGAGGGGGAAAGGGCAAGCCAGCCCTTGTGGGTGGTGGGGGCCAGGCAGAGGATTTCCTGGCTCCTGCCCTCTCTCCCTCTTTCCCCTGTGCCAGGCTCCAGATTCTGGTTGTCAGGCTGCCTTGGTCTCTGAGCCCACACTCTGCTCCTTTGGAATGGGGTCTTAGAAGGCCTGTCCTTACCAGATGGCAAGAGCCTCTCAGGATCCACTAGCCCTGGGCTCAGGCTAGAGCAGGGCCCAGGCAGAGGCCTCTCCTTCATATCAACGATGGGGATGATTTGTTAGCATATGATGGGGAGAGTTCGAGCCCCTGGGGAGATGAGGAGTCCTTTGCGGGGCTGGGCAGGTGAGCAAGTTCCCGGATGTATAGCACAGCATGGCTTCCGGCCCTTAGCTGGGGTCTTTGATTGTGCCATTTGCTAACAATCAGTCAACATTTATGAAGCACCTACTATGTGCCCGGCACTGTGCTAAGCACTGAGAATTCTAAAAGGGGCAAAAGACAGTTGTGCTACAAGGAGCCCATAGTGGAACAGGGGGACAATATTCAAATCAATATGTACAAGAAGGAAATAGTTAAGAGAGGGAAGGTGCTAGAATTAGGAGGGGTGGGGGAAGGCTCCCTTCCCCTCTTTGGGCCCTAGTTTCCTCCTTTGTAAGACAAGGGCTTTGGGCTGGAGGACCTCTGTCCCCCAACTTTCAGTCTATGATATGAAGACCGGCTAGGGAGGCCTCTGGAGCAGTGGGTACTAGGGGAAAGTAGAGGAGAGCCCGGGCCCAACCACATGCATGTGTCTGAGTGCCAGCCACAGTCCAGCTCACACCACAGGAGAGAGCACGTGGGGTTTGTTCTTATCGTCTGCCATCTCTGTGGTGAGGCACGCTACCCCCAGATGTGATGAAAAGAAGGAATTGGGAGCCACCAGGTGAATGTAGTGGGCAGAGGAATGGAGGACAGAGATGGCAGGGATTCTAGCTGGCAGAAGAAAGTCAGGGTAAAGGAACTGGGGGAGCCTTATGGGGCAGAAAGCTACTGAAGGTCGAGGGTGTGGGAGGTGGGTGCACCGAGCCTGCTTCCCACCCAGAGTCTGCCATGGAATTAGTGGCAGTGCCCGGATGGGGCTCCACACAAGGGGGTGCCAGGGACCCAGGGCTTCTCACAGCCCAGCTCCCTCCTTCCCCCAGGCCTAACCCCTTTCCAGCCCTGAGGCAATGTGGGAAGGAGGCATTTGAACCTGCCTGCTCCCAGGCGCTCTATGGGCTGGGCCCTGGAGAGGGCTTCCTGCCCTGGTCCCCAGGAGCCTCCAGTGCCTGACTCCCCATTTTGTTTCTCCAGTAGGGTCCCTACTGTTCTCTGAGGGGGGGGCTGGTCGAGGAGGAGCCAGCGATGTGCACCAGCCAACGAAAGGTCAGTGACTCCTCTATCTGGTCACCAAAAGCGCTCCTTCCCATTGAGGGACTGCTGATCCCCGCTCTTGGAGTGACACACCCCATGCTTCTCTCCTGTCCAAACCCTAAAGGCATGTCCCCTTGTGCTAAAGAATCTGGGAGACTGAAAATGACTCCCACCAACTAAGTGGCAGCATGTATGTATGCACCAGGCACGGGGAGGGAGAGGAATACCCCCTGCCCTGTGCCCTGCCCTTGGCTGGCATCCAGCAGAGGTGGGGAGCTGGGGCTGCCTTATCGAGGACACTTTTGCTCAGGGATAGGTTGGAGATCTGTCCCTTCCAGCTCTGGGATGCCCAGTGCTAAGCACAGGATAAGGGAAGAGATGGGGATGGGAAGATGGCGGCTTTAAGGAAGCCACAGACTCTGTTCTCTTGGAGCTTGGGTTGGAAGTAGGAAAGAAGAGCAGTGTGGCACAGTGGATAGAGCACAAGACTGGGAGTAGAGAAGACCTGAGTTCAAATTCTACCTTAGACATGTCCTGGCTTTGTGACCCTGGGCATCACAGTGAGACCATCTCTCTGCCTCAGTTTACTCATCTGGGAGTTTGCAGGCTCAGCTCTGACCCATGGCCACCAAGTGATCTTGACTGAGTCCCTTCCCAGAGTCCCCTCTGAACCCCAGTCTTCTTAGCTATAAGGGAACCAGGGCACTTAGCACGTGGTCAGCCTGAAAGCTCTTAGTCAATCTTCCCCTTGAGGAATTAGAAGCTCAGAGAGGTTAACCAGTAAGAGCACGGACACACAGCAAGTCAATGACAGAACAGAGTTGGAGCCCAAGCTCAAAGGGTTATAACTTTGAAGGTGGAGGAAGCTTCAGAGTGGAGAGTAGGAGCTCCTTGAGGGCAGGGTGATCTTCTGCCTTTCTTTTCATTCTCAGAACTTAGACCTGGCACATAGTAAGCACTTAAATGCTTATTGACTGGCTTGGGAGTTCTAGGTCCTGGGTTCAAATGCTGCCTCTGATGCTTGCTATCAGTGTGACCTCCTTCTTGACCTCAGTTTCCTCAGCCGTAAAATGAGCAGATCAGACCGTTTGGCCTCTGAAGGCCCTTCCATTCTCCATCTGTGATCCGGTGATCTGTGGGGTCACAGGGTATCTCGCCCTGGTCCAATCAGCACGCACTCAGCATCCACTGTGTTTGAGGTGTTGGGCATACAAAGACAGAATGAAAACTATTCAATCAATCAGTCAATCAACGTCTATTAATTATTTTGCCACAGATAATGAAACCAAGATCCAGAGACATTTAGCAAGCTATCTAAGGCCCTGAAATTGGTTAATGGCAGAGCTAGGATTCGAACCTTGGTTCTCTGACTTGAAATCTTGTCCTTTTTATAATGTTCTTAGTTCAGGGAATCTCTCCTCCACGCCTAGACATGAACTTCTTGGGGTGGGGCGGATCATTCCTGGTTCCTTAGTGAGTGATTTGGAGGACTACAACTCCCATCATCCTCTGGGGGCAGAGGCTGTCCAGAGCCTCCTTGGTTTCCTGGCCCAGGCTCAGTTTTGGGGGAGCAGTAAGTCCCCTCTCTCCTTGCCTCCCTCAGAGAGGCTGATGGGAGCTGGAGTCTCAGCCCTAAGACTGAAAGGCTGGCTACAAAAGCGGGGGAAGGGGTGGCTCCCTCGGCCACCCTAGGCTTTCTGGCCTTCGGGCCTCAGGCACCTTGTGCTGTCACATCGATGTGACGCCCTTCTTCCTCCTCTCTGCCTTGGTCACTGAATGAGGCCACCTCTCCCCCCCACCTCCTGAACCCAGCCCCCTTTCCTTGTCCACTTCCCTCCCTCCCCTGTCCACTGCCCATCACATTCACATCCTGTTTCTCTCCGGTCTTCATCCTTCCCCTCAGAGAGCCGTGCTTCCTTTTCCTGGGTTCCTCTTTTGAGTTCCAGCTGTCAGCCCTGACCTCCAAGACCTGACTCAGAGACTCAGAGTATGGCTGTTGGTCTCTGCTTCTCTATGTGTTTCTAGGTGACTCTGGGGTCAGCCTGGTGTGTTGGATTTACACTCAAGAGAGCTGGGGTGGAGTCCCTCAGTGTCCCCTTGAGCCAGTCCCTGCTGCTCTCTTGGGCTGTTTCCCTTTCTGTGAAATGGGGACGCAGGCCTGAGTGGTTTCTAAGGTCCCTGCCAGTTCAGAATCCTGGGTTCTTTTCCTCCTGTGAACTCAGTCTTGCGCTCAGTCCCGCTCTCTGGTGACAGAAGAGAAGGAGGAGGGGCATAGATTTGGACCCGGGATGCAGAGTTGTGTTTCAGCTCGGGGATCTCGGAGCCGAAAGCAGGCTTCGCATCTGGGTGATCAGAATCATCAGTACAGATTTCTCGGCTCGGTGCCCTCCCCACCCTCCTCCCTCTGACCTAAGATGCTCATTCTCTCTGTCTCCTTGTCCCATTTTCTCTTTCCTTCCTGGGCCCCGTTTCCCTCCCCTGCTTCCCCTCCTAACTGCCCCCCTCTGCAGGGCAGGGCTCACCTCTGTTGCATCCTCACACCCCTCAGCCCTCACTTCCTTCCATTTTCCAGTGGCTAGGGGCAGGCACCCTGGTTGCTATGGAAACAGAGAGGCCCTGAGGGATGCCCAGACCTTTCCCTGGAGGCCCCTGTCCCCCTTTCCCATCCAATCCTCTTTCCCCCTTTCCTGTTCTCTCGAAGCCTGCCCCCCTTTCCCTTTCTGGCCTCCTTTCTCCTCCTTCCTCCTTTCCCACTTGCTGTCTCCCCTCTACGTTCCTCTGTTTCTCTCCATGAGTCCCCTCCCTTCTTTTCTTCCCAACTATCCCTCTTTCTCCTCCTGTGTCCCCTTGTATTTTCATAATCTACTTCCCTCCTCCAGGACTCTCTCCTTTCCTCTTTGTGCTGGATCTCCACCATAGCCCTGGGGTTGACAGTGGGGATGGGTAAGGACCTGTTAGGAAAACCAAAGCCCCACCTGCCTCACCCCCTAGAGCCTCAGGGAACTAGGCTCTGTCAGCTGCAGTGGGTCTCTGTGCCAGCTCCTGGGGCGGCAGCTGGTGCCTTGGCATCCGGGAGGCAGGGAGGACAGAGGCCATGGGCAGCTTGTCCAGCCTGGGGAGGCGGGAGACAGTGGGAAAAGAACAGTAATGTTGGGTGGGGAAAGAAAAATCACAGGAACATAGAATCCTAGATCAAGAGCTCAGAGGCCATCCCATTTTACAGGGGAAGAAACTGAGGCCTGCCAACAGACTCACATTTATGACTAGAGATGTCCACTTGGTGGCCTCTTGTGCCTGGGTAAGGTAGCCTCACATGCTGTATGATTCCTGGTGTGCACATTCATAGCATACACCTACAGATGGCCATACGTGCCCAGAGCCCTCTGGGTCTGCCTTCTGGGGTCTTATTCTTCAGTGGTTTTGGAAATTTGTGCTGGAGAAGGGTCATTCTTAGTCAAGAAGCCTCTGCAGGTACATAGGGGTGGAGCTACATATACCCACACATGCCCATGTAACATGTAACATGTGTTGTGCCCATGGCACATCTCTAACAGGTGACAGAGGTGCCACCTTCCCTCTTTGAGACTCAAGCCCAGAGGGCATTCCCTTCCAGCCCCATGGCTTAGAACTCCCTAGCTCTCTTTGAAGTTCCTCTCAAATGCCATCTCCTACAAGAAGCCTTCTCTGATTGCTCCAGATACCGGTGCTCCCCTCCCCCACCTTCTCTTGATTTTATATTTATTCTACTGGGTGGTATAGTGGGTGGAGTTTATTTAGCACTTCAAGTAAGGAAGACCTGAGTTTGAATCCTGTCCCAGACACTCCCTAGCTGTGTGACTTGGGGCACGTCACTCGCACTCACTGTGCCTAGGCTTCCTCATCGATAATAATAGCACCTCCCTCCTGGGGAGGTTGTAAGGATCGAATGGGCTAACATCAATCAAATGCTTCTCAAACCTTAAAGCCCTCTAAATGCTCTTGTCATTGCTCGGTCATTTCAGTTGTGTCCAACTCTTTGTGACCCCATTGGGGGTTTTCTTGGCAGAGATCCAGGAGCGGTTTGCCATTTCCTTCTCCAGCTCCTTTTACAGATGAGGAAACTGAGGCAGACAGGGTGAGGCAACTTGCCCAAGGTCACATAGCTAGTAAGTGTTTGAGGCTAGATTTGAACTTGTGAAGATAAGTCTTCCTGACTCCAGGCCCAGTGCTCTGTGTGCCATGGCACCACCCTGCTGCCCCTATAAACACTAGCTACTGTTTTTATTACTTATATGTGTACATGTTGTATCCACAATAGACTGCAAGCTCCTTGTGGGCAGGGATTGATCGATTTTGTTTTTCTGCCTTTGTGCTTGGCAGCACCTGGCACAGTGCTAGGCACATAGATGAGTGATTGAGTGGTGTGGTGACTTAAGCTTTGCCAAGTGTCTTGTTTGCCCTTTATCTCATCGAAGCCTTTCCACAGCCCCCTAAGGGGGGGTGGTCTAAGAGCGATGGACTCATGTACAGATGAGCAAACTGAGGCAGGGAGGTTAAGGTACTTACCGAGGGCCACCCAGCGAAGGACAGTCACTTGCCCCAGGTCACATGGCTAGTAACTGGTGGAAGCCGCAGGCCCCCAGCCAAGTCTTCCTGCCTCCCAGGCTGGGGCTCTGTCTGTTGTACCACACTGCCTCCCGATGGACGTTCCTCACTCTTGCGACCCTTCCTCCCTGCTGTCCATTCCCCATGAAGAGACCAGGACAGGTCCCGCCAACTTGTCCTACTAAGCGCCACATGCCCTTTCTCCGCTGTGGGAGTGAGGGTCGTGGCAATCCATTCACGCTCCTCCTGGCGCCTCCCGTATGCACACTCATACACGCCTGCTTGCACATCCTCTTGCTCATCTGCTCTGGATTGCATCATTCTCCTATTGTACCCAGCTTCCACCCCACTCTGCACCCAATCCTGGATCTGTTTGCACGATGACGAGAGGGGGACCACAGGACCCTGGGAAGGTCTGCCCTGGTGAATGATGCCCCAAAGCCCAGCCGCCTGGGAACTGCCTCTGGCCTCACCTTCACTCTCGTGCCTGTCTCGTGGCTCTTGGCCTCTCCCTCTGAGCCTCAGTTTCCCTCTTTTAAATGCAGGAATTGAACCTGGGGTCCTCCCAGCTCTGACATTCCATGTTCTATGTTCTAAGGCCCTTTCCAGTCCAACATTCTCTATTCTATGTTCTAAGGGCCCTGCTGGTTCTGATATTCTGTGTTCTAAGGCCCTTCCTGGCCCTGATATTCTATGTTCTAAGATCCCTCCCAGGTCCAACATTCTCTGTTCTATGTTCTAAGGGCCCTGCTGGTTCTGATATTCTGTGTTCTAAGGCCTCTTCTAGCTCTGACATTTGATGACTGTATGGTGCCCCAAGGCAGAGTGCCAGTGGGCATGGGGCAGGATTAGCACCAGCAAAGGTGGGCTCCGGGGTTTCGTGGAGCACTCTGCAGGTGTGTAAGGGAACCCACTGTTTCTTATAATCCAGCTGAGTGCCCTGCGGGGTGAGGAGGCACAGAACCGTACCAATGCATGAGGGAAAACCCAGGCAGAGCCATTCATACCTGGGAGAGAGGGGAGGCAGCCTCCAAGTGTGTGTGTGGGCAGGGTTTGGGGCAGAGGGCAATTCTCCTCTCCTGGCCAGGGTGGCGGTACCTCCCTCCCACGGGCTCATCTCTCCCTCGTCTCAAGGGCCTGTACTTCTGGGGGTACGAAGCAGGAGGAGCAGTAGCTGCAGCTCCCTGCCCCGGCAGCTGATGAGGGAGCCAGTCGGCAGCCCTGGGCTTTGGGAATACACAGGGTGCTTAGAAGAGGTGGATGTCAGAGGGGGTGGATGCTTGGGTCCATAGGGATGGGGAAGGAGAGCAGGTTCCCACAGTTCTAGTTGGAAATCAGGATGCCTGGGTCCCAGGAGGAAATCCTGAGGTGCAAACCTGGAACAATAAGAAGTAACAGAGTGGATGAATGTAGGGAAATATAAGGAAAAACAATTAGAGCTGTCTGATAGTGGAATGGACTGGTAGTGAGCTCCCCATCATTACAAAGGTTGCTCTCTCCATCACTGGAGGTGTCCTAGTGGAGAATGGAGGAACCCTTGTCAGGGACAGTGGAGAGGGGATTCTCAACCAGATGTGGGTTGTTCTAGTTGACCTTTGAGTGTCCTCTGGGTTGTGAGGCTCAGGGGTGGGCCGAGGGGAGTTTAGTCCCTCTAACTAACCCCCCACCCTGCAGGGAAGGAGGAGTTTGTGGCCACCTTCAAAGGCAACGAGTTCTTCTGCTACGACCTGTCTCACAACCCAATCCAGAGCAGCACGGATGAGATCACGCTGGCCTTCCGGACCTTGCAAAGGAATGGCCTCATGCTGCATACGGGCAAGTCGGCCGACTACGTCAACCTGTCCCTCAAGTCCGGCGCTGTCTGGCTCGTCATCAATCTCGGATCCGGTGCCTTCGAGGCCCTAGTGGAACCCGTCAACGGCAAATTCAATGACAACGCCTGGCATGACGTCCGGGTCACCCGAAACCTGCGCCAGGTAGGGAGTGCGGGGGAGGCGGCCTGGGGGTGGGGGAGGGCGGTCCGCAGGGGAGCTGGGCAAGGGCGGGGGGGGGATTGTAGGGCTTAGAGAGGCGTGGACCAGGGCAGAGGACAGGGCCAGGGAAGGGGGGTCACCTGAGGCAGTGAATGGGAAGGAGTCTGGGGTCTCAGCTGTGCCAGGGGAGCCTGAGATTTGGGATGGGGAGTTTGACTTGAACAGGGTGGGAAGGAAGCCCAGAGGGCAAGGGAAGAGGGAGAGAAAGGAACAGCCAGAAGCAGCGCCAGCTTGGGGGGCCAGTCAGGTACGGCAGAGAGGGCCTGGCTGCCTGGGGAAGGAGAGGACCGGCTGTGGTCTGGTGGAGAGGATGGGCTGGGGGCTGGGCAGGGCAAGGGGCTGGAAGGGATGAGGCTGGAACTTGGGCCAGGGCCAGAGTGGCAGCGCAGGGATGAGTCTGAGGGGGGTGAAGGTCCCTCTTCCAAGATTCCCCTGGAAAGCACATCCTCTATCAGCTAGGCTCTGTCCTAGCCCCCTGCCCAGAAAAGTGGGCTTCAGGAGGCTGATCTGGCTGAGCCAGGAACCCTGGCAGTATAGAGAGATTCAGAGGCTTGGTCTTCTATGGCTGCATGGGGAGAAGATGGCCCTGTTCATCTGGCCCCTTGTCATCACCTGTTGGATTCAAGGTGTGCCAGCCCCTCCTGCTTCAGTCCTCTCTATAGGGGCATACCTGTGGGGCTGTCACGTCCCCATCTTCTGTCCCTTCCCCATGCCAAACATGCTCTGCCAGCCCTCTTCCTCTTGGGAGGACCCTTTCACTCCTTGTAAATGGGGCTTCCATTTGGTAGTGTCTATCTTACTTGGTGGCCCCCATTTGGGTCTTGTTCTTCTCAGGCTACTGCTTCTTGATATCCCCATGATGCTTCTCTGCCACCTGCTACATTGCCTCCACTCCAGGAAGAACTTGATCATTCTGCCAGTCAGTATTTATCAAGTTTCAATGACTAAACAGCTCAGTCAGGTTTGGAGATGAAAGGGACATTAGAGACAAGCCAGGACTGGGAATTCAGAATTAGAAGGGACCTTAGAGTTTCCTGAGGTCCTAGAAGGGCTCTTGGAGGTTCCTGAGGTTCCAGAAGGGACCTTAGAGGTTCCTGAGGTCCTAGAAGGGATCTTGGAGATTCCTGAGGTTCCAAAAGGGACCTCAGAGGTTCCTGAGGTTCCACAAAGGACCTCAGAGGTTCCTGAGGCTCCACAAGGGACCTCAGAGGTTCCTGAGGTGCTAGAAAGGCTCTTGGAGGTTCCTGAGGTTCCAGAAGAGACCTTAGAGGTTCCTGAGGTCCTAGAAGGGCTCTTGGAGGTTCCTGAGGTCCTAGAAGGGACCTTAGAGGTTCCTGAGTTTCCAGAAGGGACCTTAGAGGTTCCTGAGTTTCCAGAACGGCTCTTGGAGGCCATCTAGTCCAACCCTCTCATTTTATAGACCAGGGAGCAGAGGCAGAGCGGTGAAGGAAAAAGTAAGAGGCAGATCTGAGATTCGAACCCTTGTCCTAGAACTACAAATCCAGTGCTCCTTGCCCCCTGTTTGACAGTGAGGCCTAGAGAAAGACATGTCTTACCCAGCCAAAAGGAACCCAGATCCCTTGACTTCATATCCAATGTTCTTTCCTCCATATTTCTGCCATTTCCTGTGGAATTGGGGGCTGGAAGGGCCTTCTTAGAGAGAGGAGCTAGTCTAAAGCTGGATGATACCCCAGGACTGGGGCAAGGGAAGAACCCTGGGGAGGAAAGATAGCAGGCTAGGCATCCTAAAATAGAAGCGGGAGGGGTTCAGCTCTGCGTGTCCGGCTCAGGGGTCATGGGACCAGGTTTCCTCTGGGGCCAGGCGAGAAGAGAGTGACGCAGAGTGATGAATGGCACCAGCTGCTGGCCTGGTTGAGTGGGTGGCCAGGGGCCAAGGACACTTTGTCGAGTGAATTCCAAGTTCTTTTCCCCCAAGTGCTTGGGACAGCCAATGGGGTGAGAGCTGGCCTTGGCCTCAGCAGCAGCAGCCACAACCCAGAGACACTCTCTCCTTCTCTTGAAGGAGGTGGCCAGGGAGCCAGGGAGAGGCCAGAAGGCCAGCCAGCAGGAGGGAGGAGAGGGGGAAACCACGACCTTGGGAGAATTCATAGGGACAGGATGGTCAGCCCTGGAGTCATAATGAGGGTGTGAGTGCCAGGGGACGCCCCCTCCCTGCCCCTGGAGACTGGCATGGCTGAAGCCCCCTCCGTTTATCCGTGAGCTGGTCATCACCGGAGGGGATTCTAAGAGGCCTATTTTTATTCTGGGACCTGCTTCCCTCCACTGCCCAGTGGGCTCCTGACATGGCCCAACTCAGCAAATGTGTGCTCCTTTTGATGCTAGCCAGAGAGCATCACTTTAACGTTCGCCAAAGAGCTAATTTTAACATTAGCCAGAGAGCTCATTTTAATGCTAGCCAGAGCCAAATTAGGAAGGCAATTCAGCTACCAAAATATCCCCCCATTCATTAGTATCATGTGATAGCCTCTGGGGGCATGATTGGAGGGGGAGTTTGGGGTACTGAGAGTGGCTACGACCCCAGAGGAATGGGCCCTCCTTTCATCAGGATCCAGCCCCTAGGCCCTGAGGCCGCCATGATGAAGGCCATGCCAAGGTTCCACCCAGTCCAATTCAACACATGTTTATTAAAAGCCTGCTCTATTCAGGCCATGTGCAAGGCCAGAGGGAGATCCAAAGTTTAGATATGACCCAATCCCTACCCTTGGGGAGTGGACAATCTAATAGGGAGATAAGAGCTGTAGACAAATAACTGTGATTTAAAATGGGCAAGGAGGCGCAAGGAGAGGAGCTGGGGTGGAGTGGAGAGCCAGGCTGGCCTCAAAGCCAGGAAGCCTGGATTCGAGGCTTCCTTCTGACACCTCCTGACTGCACCGCGCCTCTCGCACTCGGACACCTTCCATTGGCACTCTACCTATCTGGTCCCTCTCCAGCTCTTTGAATGTGGGCTCCCTCATTAGAGAGTGGGCTTCTTGAGGGGAGGGACCATGCTTTTGCCTTCCTAGCCCAGCAGAGTGTCTAGCGTGCTTAATAAATACTTGTTAAATGACTACTATGTTGCAGAGAAGGGACAATTAGGGAGTGCATTGGATAGAGTACTGGACTTGAAGCCAGGGAAGACCTGAGTTCAAATCCTGTCTCAGACATAACCTCTCAATTTTAGTCTCTTCATCTGAACCTGCCAGGTGGCACAATGGCTAGTGAGCTGGACCTGGAGTCAGACCTGATTTCAAATCAGGCCTCAGACACTTACTGGCTGTGTTACCTTGGACAAGTCACTTAGCCTCTGTCTGCTTTGATTTCCTCATCTGTAAAATGGGGATAATAATAGCACCTACCTTACAGAGTTGTTGTGGGAATTAAATGAGATAATATTTGTAAAATGCTTTGTAACTCTTAAAGTACTGTATAAATGTTTTTGTTATTCAGTCATGAACACCTCCTTGTGACCCCATTTGGGGTTTTCTTGGCAGAGATACTGGAATGGTTTGCCATTTCCTTCTCCAGCTCATTTTACAGATGAGAGTAAACTGAGGCAAACAGGGTTCAGTGACTTGCCCAGGGTCGCACAGCTAGTGAATGTCTGAGGCCAGATTTGAACTCAGGAAGAGAAGTCTTCCTGACTCCAGGCCCAGCGCTCTATCCACTGCACCATAGCTGCCTATAATGCTAGCTGTTATCATTGAAGGTGCCTTGGGAGAGGAAGTTCACACCTGGGAGCTCCCTATACCAATGAAATAACAAAGTCAGTCTCTAAGCCTGTCCCCTACTCGTTCTGATTCCTCCTCCCTCACCAGACTCTGAAGAAGAGAGAACTTTGTAAACCTTAAGAACTAAAGTTGTCTCTACTTTGACTCTGAAGTGGCTTTTTGGAGAATCACCACACCTTTTTGAAGTTCATCTGTGTTGGGCACAGGGCAAGGGAGAGACAAAGTTTCGATAAAATCAGGCCCATTTCTTGCCCTTGTGAAGCTTCCAATCTAGGATGGAGATGGGGTCTAGAGTATATCCCATTGGGCACCCAGGATAGTGGCTGCTTTGGAATTAGGGCTCAGAGAGTCCCAAGACCAGAGGACTTGAAATAGGGAGGGGGTGCCTTCAGAAGTTTGGGTCCATTTCCAGCTTTCTTTTCTCCAGCGGAGTCTAGTGGGCACATCAGCTCATATTTTTATGGTACTCTAAGGTCACAAGTTTCTTCTCTCTAGGCCTCAGTTTTCTCCTCTGTACAAAGAGGGGGTTGAACTAGATAATGTCTAAGATCTCTTTAACTTCAGCTCTATGATCCTAACATCCTCATGTCCCGTGTTTGAGCCTTGTTTAATCTTCCTTTCATTGAACAGAGCTAGTGACTGACAAGTTATACCAACATGTCTCTGTAATCAATCAGCCAGTCAATCAGCAAACATTCAGGAAGCTTCCAGAGTGTCTAGTGCAGGCTCTCTGTAGGCCACTGGGCACAAAGAGACTGCTCAAAGGAGCGGGGGGATTGCCTACTGGCTCAGCCTTTGCTTGGTCCAGCGTGGTAAACCCTGGTCAGTGGCAGTTCCAGGAGGTGTGCCCTGCCTGGGAGGGGCCCGTGCTTGCCAACCTGGACATTAGTCTGTAAGATGAGGTCCAGCCCAGCTTCTTTTTTGGGCTCTTGGTGTTTCTGACGTTCATAAAGAGACTTAGTGGTTTCTAGGTGATCCAGCGGATAGACCACTGGACCTGGAGTCAAGAAGACCTGAGTTCAAATCTGGCCTCAGACACTTATTAGTGGTATGATCCCGGGCAAGTCATTTAACCTCTGTCTGTCTCAATGTCCTCAACTGTAAAATGGGGATAATAATAATATGAGACTAATAACACCTTTCTATCAGAATTATTGTTAGGCTTCAGAGGTAATATTTGCCAAGGGCTTTACAAATGTTAACATGACCTCTAAATGCTAATAGATGGTGATGATGATGTCCAAACCCCAGGGAATTTTTTTATTTCCTCCCTATACCTGCATCTACCACCTCTTGGAGGTGACTGGTATCACTGTTCTTTCCAGGAGATCACAGAATCTCAGATTTGGAAGAGACCCCAAAGGGGTCTGAGACTTCGAGGTGAAAACAACCCTTGAGGTCATCTAGACCAACCAACTTATTTGCTGGATGAGGAAACTGAGGCTTGAGAGCAGGGAAGGGACTTGCCCCACATGGATTCTAAGGGGGTGGAGCTAGAATTTTCACCCCATTTTTTGACTCCAAATACAGTATTCTTGGGGCAGCTAGGTGGCGCAGTGGATCGAGATCCAGCCTTGGAGTCAGGAGGACCTCATTTCAAATCTGACCTCAGACAGTTGACACTAGCTGTGTGACCTTGGGCAAGTCACTTAACCCCAATTGCCTCCCCCCCCCAAAAGAAGCAAAAATAAAATGAGAAAAGAACATCTAATAAACAAATATAGTATTCTTTCCATTCTAATTCCACCTAGGGAGATAAAGTTTATAGTTGGATGACCTGCATTCAAATCCCAGCTTTACTATTTACCATTTGTGTGACCTTGGGCACTCTCTTGACTTCTCTGTATGCCTCTGTCAAATGAGGGCTTAGACCAGATAGCCTCTGGGGTTCCTTTTGGCTCTCTGTGATCCGTGGGTAGGCAGAATCACTCTTCCAACCTCCCTGAATGGTTACCAGCCTCCAATGAAAGCTCTCTGACCTACAAACTTGCCTTGGTCAAGTTTCAGAAGGGATTCTCCGGGGGGTAGCTAGGTGGCACAGTGGATACAGCACCGGTCCTGAAGTCAGGAGGACCTGAGTTCAAATCTGACCTCAGACCAAACACTTGACACTTACTAGCTGTGTGACCCTGGGCAAGTCACTTAACCCCAATTGCCTAAAAAAAAATGCACATAAGAAGGGATTCTCCTCCTCCTGATACTTCAGGATTTGGTGGATGGTTCCATGGTGGGTGGCCTTGTCTCTAATGATTTTACAGATGTCAATCACCTCCTCCTCAGTCTTCTCCTTTTTGACCCAAGACTTCTGCTCTTGTAGGTCTTGAATCTTAGCAATCAGATTCATCTCTCACTGCCTCCAATCATTATGCAGGAGCTGTTTTCTCAGTCCCATCACATCTCCCTCTGGTCCTGATGTAGGGACTCATCTGTCTGTCTGCTGCCTCATCCTACCTTCCTCATCTCTTCCTTTATCCCTTCCCTCATCGCTCTTCTCCTGGCATGTTCAGCCTTTCAGGAATCCAGACCATTCAAAGATGGAAATGCTCCTACCCTTGCTTTATGGCACTTCCCCCTGCTAGAGTGTGGAATCTGAGCTGGGAGAGGATTGCTCACATTCTTCCCAAAGGAATTTCAATCATTGGAAGCCTTGAGAGGGTATTGTTGAAATTCAGTCTCCCCTTCCACTTGGTGCTGCCGTGCACGCCACAAACACAGGCTTATCAATGATACTCCAGGCACAGGGTTTCACCTTGACAACAGTGCCTTCTGCTTGTACTACCTCTAGTCCCTCCACTTGAGGTTGGGATAAGAGTCAGAGCTGGGAATAGCCCTAGAGCCCAGAATGTCACAGCTAGGAGTGTCCTTAGAAGAGAGGATGTCAGAGCTGGCCTTAGAGAGCCAAGCCCTTCTTCACAGATGGGGAAATTGAGGTTCAAAGACTGGAAGTAAGTCACCCATGATTAAGTAGAAGCAAATTAGTAGCAGTGCCAACCTCAGCCCCTGAATGTCTGGCTTGCTAGGCCAGTCTCTGGTGCCGTCTTTCTTCTTGTTCTCTCTTAGCCTGGAATCCCCTTTGTGCAAGCTGGTCAAACCTGTTCTTTGCCCCTATGTTACTCTTGCATTAACACAGCTGGTCTGGTGATTACCAGGGGCTGGAGTTTTGGCCACAGTGTCCATCCTGTGGGGCTGGGAGGATAGCCTCTGGATCAATGTTGTATAGCCATCCTTACCAGCAGCTTGAGGTCCTTGGCACTAAGTTCTTCATGCTCTCAGAGAGTAGCCTCTTCACTTAAAGCCTTGCTTCTCTCACAGCACTTCCAGGTTTCCTCTTGTCAAGTTTTCCGTGTTACCCTGATCACTGAGCTTCCCATCCCTTTGCCCATAGAAGGTACTTGAATAATTACTTGTTGAATTGTATTGCCTAGAGCAGAGTCTTGTCCCATCTTCAGAGATGCTCAGAGCACTTATGTGCCACTTGCTGATTAATATTGGTGATTTCTGACTCCTCCCAGCTACTAAATATGGAATCCCATTACGGGTAATTTCATGGGGGCCTCCGCTATTGTCTTCCTGAATTAGCACTGTGTCTGTTAGTTTTGCCAACGTTCTTCCTTTAATGCCACTCCGCATTGTCTAACTGCCTTACCACTGAAGATTCCCCACACTGTTTAGTGCCCTGTCTGTCATCTCTGCTGCCCAAATGTTTCCTCCCCCTTATGCCCTTGGCTTCCAAGTCCAGGGTCATTCTCTAAAGGGATCATGGAGAGAAAAGGACTCACAAGTCCTGGGCAGGAGGATGTGGTTTAGTCCTCCTTGCTGAGGGATCCAGAGAGAGAAAGGACTGTTCGTGGAAGGCAGCCAGGCCTTTGGGTGGGTGTTCATGGGGTATGGGGGCTAGGAAGAACGAGTGCCCCGAGTTGGTTGTGGAAAGAGGTATGTGGGGTCTGTAGGTATAGATGGGAACCAGAAGCTTGGACAACGGGGTAAATTAGGTGGTTTTCTTTTTCAGGGGACGATGGGGAAGGGTCATTTACAGGGAAGTCATTGTCCAGAAGGTTGAGAGGAAATTGTGTTGGAGGAAAGAATCATGGGAACCTTTGGGAAATAAATGGTGGGGCTCAGAAAAAGTGAATGAGGGCAGGGAGGATGAGATTTGGTTACTTGGGGGACAAGAGTGGGAGGGGAGGGAAGAACATGGGAGGGGGAGGGCTTGGGACAATTGGAAATTATTGAGAAAATGTCCCTTTCCCCCTGTACGTGGAAAAATGGCATCCTTCTAATTCTCCCAATGATTCACTCTTCCTCTTCCATTCTTGGTGAAGAGAAGGGGCCAAAATGAGAGGAGCTGGGGGGACCCCCATGCCTCCCTGAATTCCTATCCCCATGCCTTGCCCACAGAACAAGAAGACTCCCCTTTCACCACTATGTTGCTTTGGAACATTCTCTAGGCCCCCAAATAAAAGTTTCATGTCCGTACCAGCCCATTGATTTTCAAGAAGCTATTGACCATCAGCCCACAACCAGTCAGCTAGCTGGATGACCACCAACCAGACAACTCATCGTCCAAGACCCCAGCAGGCCACTGGTCAGCTAATTGGCCAACCCTAACCAGCTCTTTGAATCTGGAAGCCATCTGGCTGACCACTGAGCCCAACTGCCCAATGCAATAGATCATCCCTCTCTCCCATCCCTCTCCTCTCCCCTCCCTTCCCCCAACCCCTAACCCCCACCCCTTGACATTTCAGCTGATAGGATTTACTAATATGCATAGTTAGGTTTGCTTCTTAACCGTCCTGCCTTCCCCCCCAACCCCCCCCTCAACCCTCTCTGTTGGACAACCCCGTTACCGACTTGTGTGTGTTACTAACACGCTTACAACCTGGTGTGGGGGGAGGGGCGGGGCTGGGGGCGGGGGGGGGAGGGACGGGGCTGGGGGTGGGGAGATGGGGGCGGAAAACCGAACTAACCTTTTCTGTCTCATCTATGGAATGTTGACCATTTTTTTAGTCCTTGGTTTCTCAGTCCTGATTCTTTTCTTGTTTCTTTCTCTACTAACCAAGATCTTTACCTATTCCCCCTTCTCTGCAGACAGCTCTCCGGGGAAGGGGATTGAGGGCATGAAAAAGGGCAATCCATGACTGGGGGGGGTGGAGGGAGGAAGAAAGGAAGGAAGAAGCAGACGTGGGACAAGAGGAGGTCAAGTTCCTTCTCGTTTTCTTCTTTGTCCCCATCAGAACTTTGATTTTTCTAAATCTTAGGAGTTTAGAGCTGAACCCCGGGGTGGGAGGGCCTGAGCGAACAACCAAATATATATAGATATATATTTCTCCTCCTTTCTTGAGTTTCACAGTTGGTCATTTTATTTTTCTTTTCTTTCGTTCTTTTTTTTTTTGTTCGTTTTTTGTTTGTGACCCCCCCTCCCCCACCCTCATACCTCCGGTGCAGCACGCAGGGATTGGACACGCTATGGTAAACAAACTGCATTACCTGGTAGATATCACTCTAATTGTCTTATCGTTTGGTTTGCCGTGGGTTTTTTTTTTTAACTGTTCGATTCTCCTTTCCGTTCCTTTGGCCTCTTTGGTTTCTGTTCTGCTCTTCCAATTGGTTCTGGACGACCTTTGGATTTTGCTTCTATTTTTTTTCTGTTGTCCCTCCTTTCTTTTCCCCTCTTCTTTTCCTTCTTGATCCAAAGTCAAATGGAAATTGAGAAATTTGGCCAATTCCTCCCCACCCTAAATTCAGGCCACCAGCCAGAGAGAAGTGGGGACAGGGTCTCTGCCAGCGTTGGCTCTGGGGAGACCGGTCCTAACTCCAGTCCCTTATTTCTGTTGCTTTGTTTAGTTGATTTCTTCCTTCTCTTTTATTTATTTATTTTTCCTTCTTTGGTTTGGTTTCTTTCTTGGTCTCCGGAAAATCCATGGAAAACGCCATCCCATGACATGCTGTGCCTTCGCTCACTGTCAGCTCCCAAGGACGGGCCTCCTGGGATTGGGATGGGGAAAGCCCCCTGGCAGCCAGCAGGGTGGGATCTCTAGAGGTGTGTGTGTGTGTGTGTGTGTGTGTAGGGGTGAAACAGGGACATCAGGGAGATGACAGATCTCCCTGGGGACTAGTGAGGAAGGCGATTTTGCTTTCTACCTCCCCAGATACACCTCCAGGGGCTGGTCTCATGTTTCCAGGGGTTGAGGTTGGCTGCCAGGGGAATGGGAGCCTCCTTGTTCTGCCTTAGGGGTGCCCGGCCCTTCCCCTCTACATACTGCATGGCATGAAGGGTCTTCCTCTGCCCCCCAACCAGGGACAATGTCCTGTTCTCCCCCAGACCGCTCTGCAGCTCTGACTAACACTGTGTCTCACACTGTCTTCCCTTCTCCATCCACCCCTCCTTCCTCTCCTTCTGCATGACCCCTGGGGAAGAGGTTGATTTCCTTCCTCTTTGAGGGAGGTAGTGAGAAAAGAGACTTAGGGGGGAGGGGGCTTGGGTGCTACTGCTGAGCTCATCAGAGGAAGGATTGTGTGTGTGGCTGTTGATGTGGGCAGACTTACAATGATGTCTGTGGATACATCTGACTGCATATGTGCACATGGAGCAAGTCATACAAGAGATGGGGGTGTGACTGCATGTATGTGATGTGGGATGTTGCTGTGTGGCTGTGATGGATGTGTGTTGATGACATGTGTGTAACTACATATGTGTTGGTGCATGTAGTGAAGGACAGGTGTCCTTGTGGCCACATGAGCTCCTACATGGATGTAAGGAGGTGGCCAGTGGCAGGCTGGCACCATTCCTATTTCAGCCTCTGTGGGCCAATGGGCATCTACCTCTCTATGAGTCAATGCTATATAGGTATCTAGTCCTCACCTGGCTGCATCTGCCCCTCATTGAGGGCTCTGGGAGCTGGACCTCTGATGACCAGCTGGAGGGCAGGGGAGCCCAGGATAGGCCCCTTCCCTTTTCTTTCCCATGGCCCAAGGATCTGCCCAGGCTGTGTTCCCCAATTCCAGCCTTAACTCATTTTGTTGTTGTTGTTTAGACATTTTTCAGTCATGTCTGACTCTTCATGACCCCATTTGGTGTTTTCTTGGCAGAGATACTGGAGTGGTTTGCCATTGCCTTCTCCAAATCATTTTACAGATGAGGAAACTGAGGAAAGTAGGGTTAAGTGACTTGCCCAGGGTCATACAGCTAGTGAATGTCTAAGGCCAGATTTGAACTCATGAAGATGAATCTTCTTGACTCCAGGCTGGACACTTTATCCACTGTGGTATCACCTCGCTGCCCCACACTGATGCTCTGCCTCCATGAGTCTTTCTCTTATTCATTTATTTTCTTATTCATTTATCTATCTATCTATCTATCTATCTATCTATCTATCTATCTATCTATCTTTCTATTTACTGAGGCAATTGGGGTTAAGTGACTTGCCCAGGGTCACACAGCTAGTGAGTGTTATGTGTCTAAGGCTGGATTTGAACTCAGGTATTCCCGACTCCAGAGCCAGTGCTCTATCCACTGCGCCACCTAGCTGCCCCTCCATGAGTCTTTCTCAATGAGCCTCAACTCTCCCAATGTACATAGCTCCCATCTGATAACTCTTGTCTAAGGTTTTCTCCTCACCACCCCAGTAAGAAGATCATTCAAATGTCATTATACTCATTTTACAGATGGGAAAACTGAGGCTCAGGGAAGCAGAAGCAGAAGTTGAACCAAAGAATCCGCACCCCAACTACAGTTGTCTCCTCATTGCCTCAGGCTGCTTCTCCTGCCCCAAGCTTCCTTTCCTGGCCTATAACCTGGTCTAAATGAGGCATACCCTCTGCACAGCCCTCTCTTACCAGCTCCAGTTCCTCCCAGTGTTCCTGGAGAGATGGGTCAGAATATAGCCAGGAGCATCCCCTCTGTCCATAATACAGTCCCTTGTCCCAGGGAGCTTCCACTCTAAAACAGCCTGGCATATAGCCCCTTCCTCACTTACCCAGGTAAAAATAGGAGCAGTCTGGGTGCACATTTACAATGGACTGGTTATAATTGGTATTTATTTGTAAGTCTCCCCTAATAGTGCTAAGTCATAACCTAGAGGACTAGCTGTGAACCCAAAGTCAAAGGAAAGGTGACAGATAAGAGAAGCCAAGAGCACCATGCTGGCTAGGAGACAGTGTGGTGTTGGAAAGCATCAGCATTGGATTTGGAGTCTGGAGGAATTCCATTCATATTTTGCTTGTGATGATAGCGGAGAGAACTTGCAAGCTGCCTCAGTTGACTCATCTGTAAAATGGGGCTACCAATAGCAGCTACTTGATAGGGTTGTTGTGAGGATCAGATGAGATAACTCCCCCAAAGTGCTTTGAGCACCCCAGAAATGTGAGCAGTTAGCATGGTTGTTGTGATCATTAGGGGTGATCAGTCTACCACCGATTGGGCTGTGTGATTTGTGGCAAGTATTTCAGTTCCTTTGGGCTTCATTTTTCTCTCTTGCCCAATGTTGACACATGCCCTATCTGCCCTCCTCACTGGGACACTGAGAAAAGCTGATAGAAGAATGTGAAATTCCTTCCTAATGAGGGTCATGAAATGTGGCCTTGTCATCTCCAGCTTCTCCTAGTGAGAGGGTTAGCACTCCCTTCCAGATTGGTTCTTCAGAAAAGCTGCTAGTCTCTCTTCAGTACAAACTCTTGAGAATATGCTATGCCACTGGGGAGACCAGCACTCTCCCTCGCCTTGTCACAAATGGGACTCCAAATAGAATGGCAGAGCTGGGAAGGACCTTGGAACATAAAACGAGGAATGTCAGATCTGGGAGGGATGTTAGAACATAAAACATGGAATGTCAGCACTAGAAAGGATCTTAGAACATAGAACAAGGAATGTTAGATCTGGGGGGGATGTTAGAACGTAAAATGTGGAATGTCAGCACTGGAAAGGATCTTAGAACATAGGACAAGGAATGTCAGATCTGGGGGGGTGTTAGAACATAAAATGTGGAATGTCAGCACTTGGAAGGATCTTAGAACATAGAACAAGGAATGTCAGATCTGGGGGGGATGTTAGAACACAGAATGTGGAATGTCAGATTTCAGAGTGACCTTAGAATGTAGAACAAGGAATGTAAGATATGAGAGGCACCTTAGAACATAGAACAAGGAATGTCAGCACTGGAAAGAGATCTTAGAACATAGAACAAGGCATGTCAGAGCTGGAAGAAGCCTGTTTAAGACAGGAAAGGAAACAAATGCACAGAGATGAAATGAGTTATCCACGGCCACACTGTCAATAAGTGGCGTAATCGGAATTTAAACCAAGGTTTCTAGATTAAAAATCGATTTTCCTTTCTATTGTACTATAGTGACAGGACAGAAATGGCTAACAGGGAGTTGAAGATCTGAATAGGGAAATGGTGAAAGCCTCT
Organism: Phascolarctos cinereus; assembly: GCF_003287225.1. Taxonomy (NCBI): domain Eukaryota; kingdom Metazoa; phylum Chordata; class Mammalia; order Diprotodontia; family Phascolarctidae; genus Phascolarctos; species Phascolarctos cinereus. The sequence continues at coordinate 255,469,696 of NW_027556402.1, read as the reverse complement.
GGCTGCCTTCGCTGAGCCACCAGACCCAGAGGAATGACATTTCAGGTTACTAAAGAAATGGCAGATGTTATGGCAAAGCCTTGGTCAAGGAGCTTTGAAGGATCCTGGAGGATGGGAGAGGCACCATGCATGGCTCTGGAGAGAGGCAAATGTTCTGCCTTCCAAAAATGGGAAGAGAGTGAGTCTGTGAACCAGAAGCTAGTAAGCTTAACATCAATTCCAGGAAAAAATCTCAGAAGACAAAATAACGGGATGGTTAGTTATCTTTTAGAAAAGGCAGTGGTGATGAAAAGGCATGGCTTCATCAAAAACAGGTTTTGGCAGACCAGCCTTGTTTTGTTTTGTTTTTTTACAGGGTTGTGAGGTTGGGAATCCAGGGAATATTTTAGACTCAACTTACTTGGATTGTAGTAAAACATTTGGCAAAGCCTCTCCGGCTATTTTTGTTGACAAAATGGAGAGCTATGGGGTAGACAATTGCACAGTCAGCTGATTCAGAACTAGGTTTTGTTCCAATACAGGGCCTAGCACATAGTAAGCACTTAATAAATGCTTGCCTATTGTTGATTGAGAAGTATCCAAATAGTGCAAAAAAGTGCTGGATTTGTAGTTGCCACAAGTTGACTTGTGGGACATAGTCAAGTCTCTGCCTTAAGGGTTAATGCCCTTTTAATTAATTAATTTAATTAGTTAATTTCTCTGGGTCTCAGTTTTCTCATCTGTAAAATGAGAGAATTGAGGGGAAGTGACTTGTCCAAGGTCATATGCTTACTAAGTGGTAGAAAGGGGACTTGAATCTAGGTCCTGTAGGATCCTTAGGCTAGATCTTTTCTAGCTCTAAATCTGTGATCTTCGTGATCTGTGAATGACTGGACCCAAAGAATGGTCACTGATGGCTTGATGTTAGTTAGCAAGAAAGTCCCTGATGGGGTGCTTCAGAGTTTTATCCTTGGCTCTGAGCTATTCCAGACTCTTACTGGTGACTTAGATGAAGGCATAGATAACATGCTTATCAAAGTTGCAGCACCACAATCCTAGAACATAAGATGGCAGAGTCAGGATCCCCAAAGCCCTCAACAGACTCAAATATTAGGCTGCATGTAATGAGGGGCAACTGGATGGTTCAGTGGATAGATTGATGGGTCTGGAGTTAGGAAGACCTAAGTACAAATATGGCCTCAGACACTTACTAGTATGCAATCTTTGGCAAATCACTTAACTCTGCTTGAGTTCTTCATCTGCAAAACTGAACTGGAGAAAGAAATGGCAAACTACTCCAGTATCTCTGCCAAGAAAACTCCAAATGGGGTCACGAAGAGTTGGACACGACTAAACAACAACAGAGTGTCCAGGAATAGAGACGTGATCATCCTGCTGTTCTTTCCTCTGATCAGACCACACTTGGAATATTATACTGGGTCCTGGATGCTAGTTTTTAGGAGGGATGTCGACAAGTAGTGTGGCAGGTAATCACAATGGTGAATGGCCTTGAGATTTCTCTATATGAGGATTGGCTAAAGGAACTAGGGATGTTTAGTTTGGAGAAAAGAAGACTTGGGGACATGGGAGGATTTCTGTGTTCAAGTTCTGAAGAGTCATAAGATGGAAGAGAGATTAGACTTGTATTTTTGGGTCCCAGAGAACAGAACTAGGAGCGGGTGGAAATAGCAGAGAGCTAGATGTGGACTTCAAAAACTTCCTAATGATTCAGATTGTCTTGGTGGTAAATGCCTCGTCACAGAAGGGCTTGTCGAGAATGTTGTAGAGGTTAGACGAGATGCCTCTGATGTCTCCTTTTCAGCTTTGAGATGCTGTGATTAATAGATCCCCAGATCACCCAAATGAATGAGGTAGAGTGCTTTGGATACAGCGAATCCTCTGATTAATTGGGAAGGAAGGAGCAAATTCTTTTTATTTCAGTCTACGGGAATCCCAGATCTCTGAGCTGGAAGGGACTTCAGAGTCATCTAGTCCAGCCTGCATCTGAACAAGAATCTCCTTATGGTAGCCTCAACAAGTCAAATTAACAAGCATTTATTAAACACCTGCTAAGTGCCAGGCACTGGGCCAAGCACACGTAAGTGGTGGCCTGGTCTTCTCTTAAAGAACTTCAGTGAGGGGGAACCCACCACTTCCCTCGGTAGCTCTTTCCCCTTTCAGATGGTCAGCTTGGGGTTGTGGATGGGGAACTAGTTTGGAGTCAGAGGACCTGGTTTTAATCCCCTTTCTGATATTTAGTAGGCATATGACTTTGGTTTAATCACTTCCCCTCTGGGCTGCAAAGTCCCCGTTTGTAAAATGGAGGATTTCTAACATTTGATGAGACTGTGAATTCTTAATGCCTACATGTCTAAGTCTGTCCCCCAGCATCCAGGAAGGCTAGCTTCTTTGCTGTCCAAGATCCTTATGGGATCTTGGCTTCAGCAATCTGAAAATCAGTTCTCCTGGGTCAGGTTGAAGATGGCTATGAAGGTGTAGGTGATTGAGATTGGGCAGGGAGGACCTTGTGGTCTCCTTTGGAAGTTGGGGCTTTGGTGAGGTGTGCTGCAGTTGCTTGCCCTTTCATCTGAGTAGTGATAATGAACCCCTGACTTCGTATAGTAGTTTCTCTGAACTACTTCCATGCATTTCTCATTCTTATAAATCATTCCCATTTTTGTAGGAAAGCATTAAGGTTTACAAAGTGCTTTCCCTACAATAACTTTGGGAGGGGTGCCATAAAGTATTATTAACTCTATTTTATGGATAAGGAAACCAAGACCCAGGGAGGCAGGGTGGTACAGTTGTAAGAGCATTGGCTTTGGATTCAGAGACCTTGGCTGGAAACCTGGCTCTACTACTCACAACCTTTGTGACCTTGGAGTAGTCATTTCTCTTCATCTCATGTGCAAAAGGAGGGTGCTGGACTTGATCTATAAAGTACCCTCAGGCTCTGTATTCAATGAGTTTGCCCAAGGTCCAATAGCCCCTAAGTGGCAGTTAGGTCTCAAAGCCAGGTCTCTGGACCATGTTGCCCCAACCCTTCCACATACACAGGTGTAGGTCTTCTTCCACCAGAGGCTAGAGATCAGCTGTCCACTGATGATGCTGGGAAATGGAGGTGGGGCAGATGAGGCCTCGTGGATTTTCTCCCTCTCCTCTACTTTTGTCTCAGCTATTCTCTAACTTTGGGCCTTGGTCCTGAGCCCTGTACATCCACCACTTTTGTTCTCATACTAATAACCAACATGTATTTAGTGCTATACACTTGAGCACCACAAGAATCCTTTAACATAGGTGCCATAGCTATTATCTCCACTCTGATGATGGGGAAACTGAGGCACAGAGAGATTACATAGCCAGGAAGTATTTGAGGCTGGTCAACTGAGGTCTTCCTGAGTCCAAGTCCAGTGCTGCATCCACAATGCTGCACTGCCTCTGATGCAGCACAGACCTAAGATCATAAGCGCAAGAGCTGGAAGGGCATCTTAGACCTCACTGAATCCAGCACCCTCATTTTAGAGTTGAGCACAATGAGGCCCAGAGAGGGAAGGGGCTTGCCAAGGTTATCCAGCTGACAAACAATGGCGTTGACTGCTATGCCAAAATCCATCCTTTCCACTTTCCAACAATGCCTTTGGAGGAGAGAGTGGAGCACAAGGCAAATGGACAGGCAGGGAAGCCCCAAGAAAATGTAGAAGCCACCCCTCTTTCATCTGCCTCAGCCACCCCTCCTATTCCCTCTGACTACCCCTCCTGGGTCGAAGGGGCAGAGGGGAGAGTGAGAGTCTGAGAACAGGAAGTGATGTGGCACCCAAAAAAAGAGCCCTAGATTTCAAGTTAGGGGACCTTGGTTCAAATACTGGCTCTGTCACCAAGGGCAGGTCACAACCTCTCCAGGCCTCAGTTTCCTCATCAGAAAAATAAGGAAGTTGGGGTAGATGATCTCTGAGGGCCCTTCTAACTCTAAATGTGTGATCCTAAGTACAGCAGAACCTGCAGCGTCTGCCTGCGACCTGTTCGTTTGTATGGGGAGAATGGAGGAAGGACTTGTCTATGCTGGGTGCTGTCCATGGTGCTACGGGCTCACACATGTGGGACTTGTCTGTGCTGGGTGCTGTCCATGGTGCTATGGGTGTACACACACGTCTCTGTGTGTGTGTGTGTGTGTGTGTGTGTGTGTGTGTGTGACTGGTTGTGTGCAATTGGCATGTGGGTGGGTAGGCAAAGGTCCCCCATGGGAGATGAAGCTCAGGATCCTGAGACCTTTCCTTTGAATATCCCTGTTTTCTCAATATGTCTCCTCTTCACCTCCTCCCCTTTTGGAAGGAACCCTTTCCTCCCTCAACTCTCTTGGCTCCATCTCTCGGCTCACCTCTACCCCTTCCCCACTGCATGCCCTGGGCCCATGGCTGCAAGCCCTTGGCTTCCTTTAGCTTGGCCTGGCTCCTCCATCCCAGACCCCCTAACCTGCATGTATCCTCCTGGCTCTGGCTGTTGCTGTTGATAGCACGCTGTCCCCCTACCCTCCCTCCTCTTTCCTCCCCCAGCCGGCCCCTGCCCCTCCAGAAGCCGGGAGGGGGGGTTAGGGGAGCTGGGGGTCATGGCCCCGGGGGGAGGGGAAGTGGGGGGGATGAGGGATTTGCACTCCCGTTTCCTGCTTCTACTAACGAGCCGCCATTTTTGTGTCTGGACTTTATGATTTTGTCTGAGGGAACAGTAGGGTTTTACTAACCCAATTCATCTCCCCTTTCCTCCCAAAGACCTGTTCCCAACTCTTCCCACTGACTCTTTCCCCTTCTTCTCCATGCTATCCACCCCCAGTCTTTTCCTTCTCCTCTGACTCTCTCATTGTTCTGAATCCCTTATTCTTTCCCCTTTCCATTTCTCTGCTTTGTCATCAGAGATCATGGGAACCCCAAGAAGGTTAAGGTGAGGGTTAGAGTAAGATTGACCATCAGGAAGGAATAACTTGCCTCCTTCCCCTGAAGACTGGATCTGGGGAGGATCCAAGGACAGTTGCAGAGAGGATAAGATGGGGTGATGACCCACCTAGACTGAGTGGAGAATGATTAGGAAAGACCAGAGCAAAAGGAGGAGGGCAAGGCAGCGAAGAAGAGAAGAAGAGATCACTGCAGTACGAGAGATTTAGATTTGATAGAAGAGAGAATGCCTGGAGTTGAGTCACCAGAATAGATGACCAGGGGAAGATACTAATTTCATTTTCTGGAGGCTTCTGAGAGCAGGAGAGACCCCTTCCTCACCCTCATCCAGACACCTATAGTGCTAGAGCCATCCTACCCAGAGGTAGGATTGAGGGACAAAAGGGACTTTCTATAGAAGACCCTGGACCTTGTGGGAAGACGGAGGAAGGGATGGGGGTGGGATGAAGAGCTGTCAGTCACCAAGCACTGGGTTTTGCTGTGTTTTCAACCTTGGGTCTCTGTGCCCTCCATGAGCTCACAGCCTGACTGGGTAAACAAGATTCACGAGCAGGGGAGTGACACTAGACAGAAAAGCATTGTGTGCTAGATTGGCGAGGGGGGAGGAGGCAGACCGTCTGTCAGTGATGTCCTGGAGAGAGATGGAAAGGTTGGGGAACAAGAGGAAAGTGTTAGGATCAGTGAAAAAGACTGCCTCAGCCTCCACCATTGCCCTTTATCCACGCTCATCCCATTACTCTAATCTCCAGCCTCTGTCCCCTACTCCTACAAGAACTCTTACGCCCCCACTTCTAGCCTCTACCCTTACTCTCACCTTCAACTCTTTATCCAAACCTTTGCCCCAGTGTTCTCAGCCCTGATTCTTCCTCATTTCTGCCCCCATTGACCTTCATTCTAGTTCTTCCCTCAGCCTCTGACCCACTTCCTCCCCACCCCACCCCCCAGCCTCCACGAGCCCCATCCATCCCTGACCCCTTCCTTGCCTATTCTAACCTCATTTGCATGTGTTCGTGACTCATACTAATGAGCCCTTTCCTTCCCCTTCCCCAATCCCCCCAAATTCCCCGGGGGAAGAGGAAATAAACACTCCAACACTACCTCCTCCCCAATTAAAAAAATAAAACAAATCAAAAAACAAAACAAAACAAAAAAACAACCAGCAATACAGACACCAAAAACAAAAACAACCAAAACAAATCCCTTTCAAACTGTCAGCTCAGCCTCCCTCCCATGGCAGCTGCGCCCCTCCCCCAATTCCCTTCCTTGCCTCTGAATCCAGGCATCCTTTCTTCAGCACAAGGTTTGATGGTTCCCAGGGGGTAACCCCTCTCCATGCTACCTGGCCCCCCAGCACTCCAGCTCACAGATCATTCTCTGGCCTAGCCTAGAGAGAGCTGAAGGCCTGGAGAGCAGAGAAAAGGGCCCCTTCCTCCCTTCCAAACTGCTTCGATACCCTGCCCCGAACCCACCTCCCCTCAACCTCCACGGACAGTGGGGCCCAAGAGGCCAGGCGGATGGAAGATGGCTGGTGGCATGTGCGTATGGACGGGAGGGTAGGGGTCTTGTAGGACTGGAATGCCACTCCCTCACCCCCACCTGTTCTTCCACCCCAAGCTGTTTCAGGGAGGGGAAACAGTGGGTGCATATATGGGTGGGGTGATGAGTGGGTGAGGGAGAGAAGTGGTTTATCCAAACAGAAGCAGCACAGACTGTGGAACCCAGGGATCCTGTGCCCCTACTCCAGCCCCAAGATTCTCTGGCACAACCTCCTCAAAGTGTTATTTTGGACTAGATCTGAGGTATCATTAATACAGAAAATTCCCAGTGAGGAAATTCCCTCCCCCAATGTATAGCCTTAGAGATTAATTAGTCTGGAGCATTGAGAGGTTACCTGAGTTGCCCAGAGCCACACAGCCAGGATGAGTCAGGCCATCATGATTCAGAGGCCCTCTCTCTACCCATTATGCTGCAGGCATCTTCCTTAAAATTCTCTTTCCCAAAGTCCAGGCCCCCTGCCCCCAGCTCTCTACCCATGAACCCTACATACAATCCAGACCAATGCAGCAAGCATTGGGATTTAGAGGTTGGGCCAGACATCCCCCTGGCCTCATGGAGCTGAGGACAGGACACCAGCCCAGATGCTTGGAGCCCCTGGATCCAGGCTTCAGCTGGCAAATCTGCCTTGGGTGGAAGGGGGAATAGCCACATGTCTGGGTTTACCCTTGTCACTCTGTCTTGGGGCAGTGTTGCTGTGGCCCCACACGTGTGTTCACCAGCCCAGCCTGGGTGGTGGAGCAGGAGTTGTCCTACCCTCAGGGAACCCCTGGTCTCCAGGTCATTATGGACCCCCAAGGTTCATAACTAGGGAATCAGAGGTCGCCTCACCCAACCCCCACTTAAAGCCTGGAGCTGGAGATCATCCAGTCACCCCAATTCCATTTCATAGATTGGGACAGTGAGGCCCAGAGAGGAGAAGGGACCTGCCTAGCTAGTCTATGTATGAACCAGGTGTACCTGCCTCCACATCCAAATGGAATGTCACCTGAAAACTATGGGCTATAGTGGAGTCTGGGGTCAGGGGCTTCCCCAGGGTTGGGGTCCATGGAGATTAGGTGGGGGGATCACAAAATTTAAAGCTGAATCACATAGAATGACTCCCTCATTTTAGAGGCCCAGAGAGGGAAAGGGGTTTGCTCGGATCCCAGAGCTTGTGACTAACAGAACCTATATTTGAACCCAGCTCCTTAGTCTCCAAATCCAAACCTTTTCACCCTGTCCTCTGTGATGTTGGCTCCTGGGAGCTCTGGGCCCTTAGACAGGGAGGGGGAAAGGGCAGAACTTGTGCAGTCTGGGGTCAGCCAAGAAGAGACCTATCCATCCTATGTGGGCATTCAAAAGGAAGAATATCCCAGTGGAAAAGCTCATTGAATTTGGAGTCTGAGGTCTTGGACCTGAATCCCAACTCTACCAGTTTCTCTGTGACCTTGGGCAAGTCACTTCCCTTGTCTGCCTCAGTTTCCTCCTCTTGCTAATGAGGAGTGGGGTCTGAGGTCCCCTCTTGCTCTCATTTCTGTGATTCTGAGAGTCAAGATGCCCAGGTTCTGTTTTCTTGTGCTCTGTCACCCTGGCTCCCATCTCCTTGCTAGGCCAAGACTGGGCAAAGTATCCTTTAGCCTGAGAAAGGAAACTGCACTTTAGGAGGGACCCAGAGGTTCAAAGAAGAGCAGTAATGCCCTCCCCACCTCCTTGCTTCTAAGAGAGGCCCTGAGGATGAAGTGTGGGCCCAGAAAAGGGGCAAGGGATATTGTGTGGCTCTGTCTTGTTGCCAGCTTGAAGGTCCCATTCTCCCTGGGATTCCTCTGGTCTGTAGAGGGCTCTGCCCCTTCCCCCTCCCCTGAATTAGAGGGACCTCTAGGGGGTTCAGTTCAGCCTTCTCTTTGGACACTTGCTGTGTGTTTTTCTACATCTTCTTTTCTACATCTTTCACCCCCTGACACTATGACCATTGCCTAGTACTCCATCCCAACCTGAGACCATCAAATCTTGTGCCTCCTCCTCTCCCCTGCCCCATCTTCCCTCCTTCGTTGTCCTTCCCCACTGTTCCCCCTCTGAGACAAGCAGACATAAAAATGGGGCCCACTTCCCCAGCACCCCTACCGGCCCCTCTCCCCGGCCCAGCCCCAGCCTCCCCTCAGGAGGCTGATGCCCTGTTGTCTCCTTGTCTCTCCCCTTCCTCCATCCCATCCCGGGCTGGACAGGTGACCATCTCAGTGGACGGGATCCTGACCACCACAGGCTACACCCAGGAGGATTACACCATGTTGGGCTCTGATGACTTCTTCTACATCGGAGGCAGCCCCAACACGGCAGACTTACCGGGCTCCCCGGTCAGCAACAACTTTATGGGCTGTCTGAAGGATGTGAGTGGGGCCCGCAAGGGCTGGAACCTCCCGTGGTCAATCAGTCAGTCAACAAGAAAGCTTCCCATGTGCCAGGACAGTGCTGCCTCCTGCCCTTCCCAAGCCCTCCCTTCTTCTAGGCACCATGGCCACCCCCACGCCTCTGTCTTCACAGTGATAGAATGATAACTCACTGCTGCTCGTTATGACCCCCGTGGGGCAGCTGGTACTGTACGAGGACTCCAGATAGGGAAAAGTGAGAGGAGATGCCTGGCTCTCTCCAGATCAGGGCATAGGGGCCCTGCTGACCCCGTGCCAGGATCTTCCAAATCCCCACTCTGTGATGCTCACCCAAGAATTAAACTCACACTTCAGGGAGGGATATCAGAGGTCATCTCAGTCCCTTCATCTGTAAAAGGAAAAAAAGAAGTTGGACCAGATTGGAGTTCTTCACCCTTTTTTTTTTTTTTGTATCCTGGACCCCTTGGGCAGTCTGGTGAAGCCTATGGACTCTTTTCAGAATAAGGTTTTTAAATGCATGAAATGAGACATGAAGAATTACACAGGAAACCAGTTATGTTCAAATATAAAATCAAAATATCCAAACATTAAAAAATCAAGTTCATGGCCTCCAGGTTTAAAATACTGGATTAGGTGAACATTAAGGTCCCTTCCAGCTCTACATCCTATGACCTAATCCGATAATCCTTATCACTTCATCTGACAGATGGGGAAATTGAGGCCCGGAGAAGGGAAGTGACTTATCCACCATCATTGGCTTGTAGGTTCATAGATTTAGAGCTAGAAGAAACCGAAGAGGCCATCTATTCCATTCCTCTCATTTTAAACATGAATAAACCAAGTCCTGGAGAGTGACTTGCCCAAGGTCACACAAATAATAGCAGAGCTGAGATTTGAATCCAAGTTCTTTGACTGAATCTCAAGCCTTTTCTGTGACACCACACTGCAATCCCTCCAGAAGATGGGGCAGGTGCTTGGGGCGGCAGGTCACTGGGCCTCCTTCCATTACCTGCCCCTCTGGAAAGTGAAGCAATGGGAAGAGCAGAGGAGTCAGAGCCTGAGGGCCTGGGTTCAGATCCTGCCTCTGCTTCTTACTACCTCTGTAACCAGATAAGTCACTCCATCTGTCTAGGTCTCAGTTTCTTCTGCTGTAAAATGGTGAGTGGGGAAGAGGGCTTGAACTGGCCTGTAAAAGCTTAGAGAGTTCTGTTCCCAGGCCAGTGGCAGAATCAGCTGCTTGGGGAAGGGGGGAGATACGTCTTGCTAATGGGCCTCACCTCTCCCACTCTCCGGTGTCCCCTGCAGGTGGTCTACAAGAACAATGACTTTAAGCTGGAGCTGTCCAGGCTGGCCCGGGAGGGGGACCCCAAGATGAAACTTCAGGGCGATCTGTCTTTCCGCTGTGAGGATGTGGCCGCCCTGGACCCTGTGACCTTTGAGAGCCCCGAGGCCTTTGTGGCCCTGCCCCGCTGGAGCGCCAAGCGCACAGGCTCTGTGTCCCTGGACTTCCGCACCACGGAGCCCAATGGGCTGCTGCTCTTCAGCCAAGGCCGGCGGGCAGGGGGCGGGCAAGGAGGCCACGGGGCTGCCCGGGCCGACTACTTTGCCATGGAGTTGTTGGATGGATACCTCTACCTGCTCCTCGACATGGGCTCCGGGGGCATCAAGCTTCGGGCGTCCAACCGGAAGGTCAACGATGGGGAATGGTGCCACGTGGACTTCCAGAGGGACGGGCGCAAAGGTCAGGGGGCCCTCAGGAGGGAGAACCCTGCCGCCATCTTTCCTTCCCACCTTCCCTCCCTTCTCTCCATCCATTTATTACCTTGTTTCTCCCTTTGAAAACATCAAGCCCTCACCTCTCTTCCCTTCAAATATCCTGACCTTCCCTTTCCTCACTCGCTTCCGAGCCAACCGAGGAAACAAGCATTTATTAAGCACCTGCTGTGTACAGAGGACTGGGCAAAAATGTTGTGGATTGTAGATTTCTATCTAAAGGGGATCTTAGAGGTCTTCTAGTGAAGCCCCTTCATTTTACAGATGAGAAAACTATGGTTTGGGGTGCCTAAAGTCACCCTGAGAATAAATGGCAAAGCTGAGATTCAAACCCAGGTCCTCTGACTCAAAATCTACACTTTTTTCTGAAATAAACAAACACAGTCCCTGCCTTCTATTCTATGAGGAAGATGTTCTGTGTATACAGACTCATAAGTACCGAGTGAGGTCAAGAGCACTGATGAAGGGGGTGCCACGTGCATGCCTTGAGTCTCTAGCCTGGAGTGAAGCTTGGGATGCTAAGGAGGAGGAGTAAGGAGAGGCATTCCCAGCGTCAGGGACAACCTGTGCAAAAGGGTGCGTGCTGGACAACGGGTGGGACATCTGACTAATTTGAGATCCATTTAGGGAGCCCTCCCTTTCTCTCCGTGATGCCCTCCCCCCATCATTCCGCTGCCTCTAAGGAGAGAGGCCATGCTGTGGGATGGAAAGAGCCCTGCACACGCAGTAGGAGGAACAGTCATGATTCTTGATATTTAGAGAGTCAGTTAACAAGCATTTATTGAGCACTACTATGTGCCAGGTCCTGGGGATACAAAGAAAGGTGAAATTCAGCCCTGCTGTCAAGGAACATTTATAGTGCATTAAGATATGCAGAAAACTTTGTCTCCTTTGATCCTCACAACCCAGTGAGGTTGGTACCCCAAGGATTATAGCTCCATTCTACAGATAAAGAAACTGAGGCAGGTAGAGGTTAAGGGACTTGTTCAGGATCACACGGTTGTCTGAGGTGGGTTTTAAACCAAGTTGCTCATCACTCTTGCCTCTTATGACATCGTCTTTCAGAAGACCTGGGTTCCAGTCTTGGTGCCAGGACTTTCCAGCTCTGTGCCTGCAGGGAAATCACTTTGTTTTTCTGAGCCTCAGTCTCCTAACCTGTAAAATGGAAGGAGGGATAACAAAAATGCATTAAACACCTTAGCACCATGAAGTCGTAAATCGAGAGCTGGAAAAAACCTCAGAGGCTATGCAGTCCAATGCCTTCATTTTACAGAGGGGGAAACCGAGTCCCAGAATAATGAAGTGACTGATCCCCTAGCGACTAGTGTGGCTACTTTGCACTCACTTTGTTTGGGCAGCCAGGGGGCGCCATAATGCACAGGGCGCCAGGCCTGGAGTCAGAAAGACTCATCTTCATGAATTCAAATCTGGCTTCAGACACTAGCTGTGTGACCCTGGGCAAGTCAGCTTTACCCTGTTTGCCTCAGTTTCTTCATCTGTAAAATGAGCTGGAGAAGGAAATGGCAAACCACTTCAGGATCTTAGCCAAGGAAACCCCAAATGGGGTCATGAAGAGTGAGACATGACTGAAAACTGAACCACACACAACAAATTCACTTTGTATGTATGTCGTATGTGTTCATGTAATACTGCTCCTGGAGCTGCTTCCCAACTCCCACCAACACTGGAAGGTTGGGTCCCTTGAAGATGACTGAGTACTTTTGACCTTAGGGTTCTAGGGGTGACCCTGAGGGGTCGCGAATTTTCTCCGGTAGTGTTGCTCATAAGCACCCACTGGTGTGATCCCCGTTGCCAGCCAGAGATTTATCAATTTTATGTAATTTATATAATATTTATCAATTTGCCAGCCTCTAGACATATAGGTATTGACTCAGGTGATATGGTAAAAACAAGGATAAAAAACATGTCCCCAAACCAGAGACTTTCTCTTCCACCAGCCCATTCAATGCACTCAAGCTTAGAGAGCGCAGATGGCCGAAGGGTCATTTGCATCTTCATTGGAAATCCTTCTTTCCACTTGTGGAGTCCTTATCCAATAGCCTTTGGGTGAACGTAGTTCTCTGCTGGGCTCTGAGGCTTGGGCCCCTTGCAGAGTCCTAAGGCTGCAGTTCTCAGCATGTAGAAGAGAGGCTTTCCCCCGAGTTCTCACTGTCCATGTGGATTCATTGTTTTTTCTCTGGTTTCTCCAATAACGTGGCCAATGGAGAGGGGGAGAGGGTGTGAAACAGATGTAAGTTCCTCAAAGTGCTCCCGTGGCTTCATTCCCAAAACAGTTGCTGACCTCCTCTGAGAGCCAGAGATGGGGCTCCTTATTTTGACCTGTCCCCAAACGTTCCATCATCTGAGGGCATCTGAGCCAGAAGGACTTCGCTCTTCCCCTGCTTCATTAACCAAGTTGTTTGTACCCAGTTTGTATCTTTGGTTGTTTCTGCAGAGATCTCACACCTAATTACCACATTTGATTGATTCTTTGACTCAATCGAGGAAGTGTTTTCACCTGATAAAGATGTTAAGCCCTAGAGGTCTTTTTAATTACACTAATTGGGGTTGGGGGAGTGTGAAATACCCCTCGTACACTTGTATATGTACACGAGGTCTCCCCTGGTATAATGGAAGCTCTCTGAGGCCAGGGACTATATTACTTTTGTCTTCGGACCCCCAGCACTCAGAACACACTGTGGATGCTTAGTAGTTGATAAGGCTCAAAGGATCATTCTGCCTCCCTAAGCCCCACTGGAGACCTAGAGTACTAGATGGCCATAGGTCCTGGTTGACTAGTTTGGGGCAGGCAAAGGAGAGCTCTAGGAGCATGGAGGGGGGAGAGAGAAGACTTTCAGCTGTAGTGATTAGGGAAGTCTTTCTGGGGGAGGGGGTTTGTACCTAAGCTGTGCCCTGCGGAAGAGACGGATCCTTAAAGACAAAGATCAATCAATCAAGAATTCTTTATTCAACCCCTCATTTTGTGGGCGCTTTGCTAGGCTGGTTGGCTGTCCTTCATGCTCAAAGAAGACCAAAGTGACGTCATTATGTTGGGGGCAAGGTGCAGTGTGTCTGACTGTGGCTGATCAGACCAATCTGAGCTCAGAAGGCTCCAGGGATACAAAGACCAAACGATTCCCGCTCTCAAGAAAGAAGCTTTCATTCTATCCGGGGAGACAATGGGCATAAAACAAGAAAGTGCGAATGTGATCTGAAATGAATACGAAATCATTTGGAGGCAGGAACCACTGGAAAGGTCTCTCCTAAGAAGGAGATGGCCCATGGACTGAACCGTGAAGTGGGCTGGGATTCCAAGAGGTGGATTTGAAGAGGAATGGCATTCCATGCTGGGGTCAGGGAAAGCCAAAGCAAAGAAGACCTGGAGGCAGGAGAAGAGACTTCACATATAAGGAATGGTAATTAGGCCAGTTTGGTGAGAGTGTAGAATATGTAAGAGGGAGGAATGTGTATTCAGCCTGGAAGGACTGGCTGAAGCCCATTTGTGAAGAATTTTCAATGTCAAACAAAGGAGTTTGCATTTGATTTTTGAGGGTGGTGCTGAATTCTCTTGAGCAGGGGAGTGGCACAGTCAGACCCGTGCTCCAGGAGAATCATCATGGCATGGATGGATTGGAGAGAGGAGAGACAAGAGAAAGGGAGACCTATTAGGAGATGATTGAATGGTCGGGGGGGGGGAAGGTGATAGATGGAAGTAGAATGGGGGGTTGTGTGAGTGGAGAGAAGGGAGACATATGAGGGGGGATGCTGTGGAGGTGAAATTGCCAATACTTGGCAACAGATTGGATGTGGAGCAGGAGGAGGAAAAGCAGAGTCAGGGCTGAGGAGGTATCAATCCTGGGCAATGAGGAGGACTGTGTTGCCCTAAAAAGATATAAGGAAGGAAAGAAGAGCAGGTTTAGAGAAGATGATGACTTCAGCTGAGTCTGGGATGCTGGCAGCAGGTCTAGGTGGAGTTGTCCAATAGGAAGCTGGTGAGGAGGGATGGGAGTTAAGGCTGAGAGATTTGAAAGGCATCTCCAGGATTATTGAATGCATGGAATGCATGATGGCTGAGAGACGGGATATAAGAGAGAGGAGCCCAGGACAGAGCCCATGATGACAGTGGGGAATCTTTGGGGGAAAACGTGGCCCAGGAAAGGAGACTGAGAAGTTGCTGGATGAGGCAGATAGAGAACCAGGGTCCTGAGTGAAAAGAATGCAGTAAGCATGTGCTTAGCACAGTGCTTGGCACGTAGGGATCGAGAGGGGGACTGGACATTTTCATGTATAAAGATGAAGAAACTCCTTCCGCCAATCCAGGGCGGGCGCCTTCCTTCCACCTCATTGCTTTTGAGAGTACTTAAAGCAAGGTGCTTAACTCAGGGCTGAGGAATTTGGATTTTTAAAATATTTTGACAACTGTATTTCAGCATAATTAGTTTCCTTTGTGATACCATGAATTGTATATTGAAAAACATTATTCTGAGAAGGGGTTCATAGACTTAACCAGATTACAAAAGGGGTCCATGACACAAAGAAGGCTAAGAAACCCTGACTTGGGAGTTAAATGACTTGCCCAGGATCATGCAGCCAGGATGTGCCTGAGGCAGGAATTGAACCCAGGTTTTCCAAGCTGAGCACAAACTAATTACTCATTCGTCCATCCACTCATCCACCCATCCACCCACCTACTCATCCATCCATCCATCCATCCACCCATCCATCAATCCATTCATACATTCATACAGTGTCCAAGGCACTGTGCTAAGCTCTGGGGACAAATAAATAAAAAAAGTGAGACAGTCCTTTCCATCAAGGAGCTTACAGGTGGTCAAGCAGGGCTGCTTTTGACTTGGAAGTTACTGGGATGGTAAATGGAACCATAGGGAACTATAGATTGGTGTGCCCTTACCAGAAGCAATGGTAGCTGTTTCTGGAAACAGTTGATGACTATTCCCAGAGATAGAGGTGGAAAGTGAGGTGGGGAAGGATGTGGGTGGCAGAGTGGATACCCAGGAGATGGCTGGGGAGAAGCATGGTTGGAGCTGGAGCCAGTGGGACATCCTGGGCTCTCACTGAGCAGGACAGCTCAGCCCCAGGACTTGTGTTTCAAAGCCCAGTATCTTAACTCCCCCCAGGCTGGTCTCTGGAGGTATGGATGGGAGAATGCCTAATTCCAGGGGATTCCAGAGGCCAGCACGGACGCTTGTTTCTCAACAAGATCTTCCAAACAACATTCCAGATAAGTGGCCATAAGCCCTTTGCTTGAAAGCCTTTAATGTGAGGGGATACCACCCATGACCTCCCAAAGCAGCCCATCCCACTGTTGGACAGCTCTCAACGAGAGGAAGTCTTTTCTTTTAGAGAGCTGAAATCTCTTTGTGAAACTTTCTCCAAGTTCTGTTGTTGGGGCCAGACTGAGCATGTCAGATACTCAGTCCTTCAGAAACTCACAGCCTCCTCCTTATCTGTGTCCTCTCTTCTTCAAGCTAAACATTCCCAACTCCTTCCAATGGTCTTCACTAGACATGATTGTCACCATCCTGCTTGTGTCCTCTGAATGCCCTCGAGCTTGGCATTGTCTCTCCTATAACAGGCTCCCGAGGGGGCTTGATCAGAGCACAGGACAGTGGAAGCGTCACCTCGCTGGTCCTAGAAATTGTGTCCCATCCAGCATTTCATCCTGAAATCCATTAAAACTTCATGATCTTTCATCAGACACTTCTCTGCTTCTCTGATCTTGAATTTAGGGAGTTTTTTTTAACCCAGGTGTAGGACTTTTTAGATTTATCCTTCCTCAGTTTCATTTTATTAGCTTCTATTCACACTCTCTGAGTTCTTGTCAAAATGTTCCCTGTACATGACATCCCATCTACCACCTCTGTGCCTTTGCCTAGGCTGTCTCCCATGCCTGGAATGCTTTCAGAACACTTTCAGTGCTCAACTCAAGTGCCACCCCTTTCAAGGGGCCTTCTCTGAGGCCCCAGGTTGTTAGGCCCGCCTCCACTGCTGTGCATTTCATTTGCATATATCCTGTTTTTACTTTATTTGTGAACATGTTGTCTACTCCTAGTAGAATGTAAGCTTCTTGAGGGCAGGGACTGTCTCATTTTTACCTTTGTTATCCCCACTGCCCATGGCTCATAATAGGTCCTTAATAAATGCTTGATTGATTAATTGATTGATTCAAGCTTGCTGAGGTCTTTTTGGGCCCTGCCTGTGTTATCCAATGAATTGGCTATTTCTCCCAGCTTTGTGTTATCCAGATAGTGAATAAAAATGTTTGAAGTCACAGGACTGAACATGAATCTCCAGGGCATTCCACTAGAGACCTCTTTTCAAATTGACATTGAATCATTAATGATGACTCTTTGGTTCTGGACTTTTGAACTGTTCTGACTCCTCCAATCTGTAGTATTGTCAGGCCTCTGCCATGTCTCCATCTTGTCCACAAGAATATCCTGAAACACTACCCAAAGCAGCTGAGGTCAAGTAGGAGGAGGCTTGAGTAAAGGCCATCAGATTTAGCATTTCAGAGGTCATTAGTGACCTTTGGAAGGGCAGCTTCAGGAGAGTGGTGGGGTCAGGAGATAGACTGCAATGAGTTAAGGGAGCATGGGTGGTACAGAAAGGGAGGGGGAAGACAGAGACAGAAAGAGAGAGGGGAGGAGAGAGAGAGGGACAGAGATAGAAACAGAGAGAGGGAGGAAGGGAGAGACAGAAGGAGAAAGAGAGGGAGCAAAGGAGAGATGGAGGAGAGAGAGACAGAGAGGAGGGAGGAAGAGGGAGAGAGACAGAGAGGAGGGAGAGAGAGGGAGGTAGGGAGAGCAGGAGGAAGTGAAAATGAAGAGAGAGAGAAGGAGAGAGGGAAGGAAGGAGGGGGGAGAGAGAGACACAAGAGAGGAGGGAGGAAAAGGGAGAGAGAGAAGAGAGAGAGGAGGAGAGAGAGGAGGGAGAGAGAGGGAGGAAGAGAGATAGAAACAGAGAGAGAGGGAGGAAGGGAGAGAGAGGGAGGGAGAAAAGGGAAAGAGAAAGACAGAGAGAAGAGAGGAGGAGAAAAGAGAGGGGAGAGAGGAGAGAGAAGAGAGGTGTGATCACTGGAACTCCTAAAGGAGATGGAAAGGGACAAGTGGTGAGATTAATCTGGACAACAAAAAGGGACCCTCCTTCCATGGTGCTGGAATGCAGGAAGATAATGTATGGTGATTTAGAATGGCTTTGAGGTGTTGAAGGGCACTTCAGATGAATTCAATTCAATTTGATTGGCAGTTATTAAGAGTCTCTTACACGGCAGACCCCATCCTAGGTGCTGAGGACAAAAACAAAAACAGAACTGTCTCTTGTAAGGGGATCTCCACAATGTCAGGTGGAAGGTCATTTGCTGAGACAAAGGGGTCTGGGGTGGAATCAGGGGCTTGAGGGGAGAGGAGGAAGAATGGGACAGCTGATGTTGTGGGTGTGATCAGTCAGGCATGGAAGCATAATAGAAAGATTGCAGAATTGAGGGCCCAGTGAAGGTTTGATATGAATTTGTGGTGCGCTCAAGCTGCTCTCTTTGGTGACTTCCTCCAACAGGGATGAGCAGCTCAAGAGGAGGAAAGGAGAAGGTGGATGGTGGAGGTGAGCCAGGCTCAGGGATTAAGCAGGCTGTGAGCCGCAGAAGGAGAAAGCAGGAAGGGATGCAAAGGTGGATATTGCCTTGTTGAACCAGTTAACTTTGATGGTTGGATTTTGGAGGAAGGAAGACTAGAGCAGGATTGAGGGACTGGGAATCATGGAAGCATCAATGATCTGGGTGTGATGGCGAGGAGGAAGAGCAAGTTTAGGAGAAAGGCATTGAGAGAGGTGGCAGAACAGAGGTGATCTGAGAGGGGACTCAGAGGGTATAAGATCTCGGAGGGAGCACGTTTGGACAATGGTTGAGGTCCTATGTGTCCTAGATGTCCCCACTCTGGTGGGTGACTGAGATTATCTGTCTCATTATCTGAGAGAGGCTGAAGGTCATTGGAATAGAGAATGTTGAAGAATTGGGAGACTGGAGCTTTGAAAGGTCCTTAACATGTATCTGGAAGTCAGTAGGATGAGGGCAAGGATTGGGGTAGAGAGGAAGCCTGGGCCCCAGATGCTGGACTCTCTGAGAAAGATGGGAGAGGCACATGGAAGTGGACAGATGGAAGCACCTAGGGTGCTGGGTAGGGTGATGTCAAAATAGAACATGCTTGGAGAATGATAGTCCCCACCATTGTGCTCTGCTTAGATTTCACTTGGAGGACCATGTTTCGTTCTGGGTGCCATGTTTTACCAAAGACATCGATGAGGTGGAGGTAGACCAAGATGGTGACCAAGAAGGGTCTGAACTGTCTTCAAGTATCTGAAGGGTTTTCATTTAGAAGAGTCATTAAACTTGTTCTAAATCCTGTTTCCTCATCTGTGAAATGGGCTTGGAATCAGGAAGACCTGAGTTCAAATCTGGACTCAGACAGTTATTAGCTGTGTGACCTTGGGCAAGTCACTTAACCTCATTTGTCAAATCTTGTGCTCCCAAGGGATGGCAGAGGGACACGCTCCCCAAGCATTTTCTTGCATCCTTCCCATTGCACCAATCTGTTCCCATCCCTCTTCTATCCTCCCATTCTTTCCTTCAGCTGTCCCGCTTTCTTCCCTTTCTTGCCTGCGTCTTCCATCCGTCCTCCTCTCTCACTTGCTGTCCCCTGTCTCATTCTCATTGCTCCTTCCATGTCTCCCCATTCGCCCTGGCTCACTCCCTCTGTCTACTTTCCCCAAGCTTCGCCCCTTCCCAAACACCCACTGACGCCCTGCTTCCTTCCTTCTCTCCCTTGGTCCTTCAGGCTCAATCTCAGTGAACAGCAGAAGCACACCGTTTTTGGCCAGCGGCGAGAGTGAGATCTTGGACCTGGAGAGTGAGCTGTATTTGGGGGGCCTCCCCGAAGGGGGGCGGGTGGACCTACCACTGCCCCCCGAAGTGTGGACGGCGGCGCTTCGGGCTGGATATGTGGGCTGTGTTCGGGACCTCTTCATCGATGGGCGCAGTCGTGACCTTCGGAGTTTGGCTGAAGCCCAAGGGGCTGTGGGGGTCGCCCCCTTCTGTTCACGAGAAACACTGAAGCAGTGTGGGACAGCCCCCTGCAGAAACGGGGGGGTCTGCCGAGAAGGCTGGAACCGCTTTGTCTGTGATTGTGTTGGGACAGGCTTCCTGGGCCGGGTTTGTGAGAGAGGTGAGTACAGGTCAGCCGGCCATCCTGGCCCTCCTCTGTGTCCCTCACCCTCATCCCAACTCTCTCTACCCATCAGTGTCCCCTGTCTTCTGACCCTGGTCTCTCCCACCTGAGAACCCTTGAATCTCTTCCCTAGTCTCTACTCCCTTAACATGATCCCCTAAGTAGTCTAGTCTCTTCCACCCACATGTCCCACACCCTACCCTCAGGATCCACAGTACTGCTCCTCCTCCCCATCAGGTCCCCCACCCCAGTCCTGTTCTTTTCCATTTAAATGTCCCCATCCTCATTCCAGTTTTCTCTGTCCTTCAAAGTGTCCTTTCTCTCTCTGTATCGCTCCCCCACAATCCCTGTTCTCTCTCCCACCTTGGGGTTGCCCATGTCACACTTCTCCAGTCTCCTCCATGCCTGGCCTTGTTCCCTCCCTGTCGGAGGTGTCTACCACACCCTGCCTGGTCCTTGTCCCCTCTCCAGCCTCCTTCCTCCCCCAGGTTTACCCTTCTGTAGCTGTGCTCACTCTTTCTCTCCTTCCCTTTCTGGGGCAGAGGCCACAGTTCTGAGTTATGACGGCTCCATGTACATGAAGATCATGCTGCCCACGGCCATGCACACTGAAGCTGAGGACGTGTCCTTGCGCTTCATGTCCCAACGTGCCTATGGCCTCATGATGGCCACCACCTCCAAGGAGTCTGCGGACACCCTGCGCCTCGAACTGGATGGGGGGCAGATGAAGCTCACCGTCAACCTTGGTAACCCCCTCTCCTGCTCCAGTCATGATCCTGACCTTGACCTTGACCTCATCCCATCCCCTTCCTCTGGAGAAGCTGGGAGGAGTGCCAAGGGTGGGGGAGGGTGGAGTGAAGCCAGTCTTGGGACTGGACCCACCCTGCATGGACACAGCCAGAGAGAGAGGCAGAGTTGGACACAGCCCAGGGGGTGATACCATCGTATGTGATAACACCTTCTGAGCTGTTGACACACAGCGTGCGATAACACCATCTGCTTGTGTGTGTCTGGGGCGTGATAATGTTCCCTGCCCAGTGTATACAGAGTCCCGGCAGCATCTGTCCCTGGCCATACCCAGTGGGGTGGGGGGTGCTGGGAAACTCCAGAGCTGTCCATCAGCCCTGCTCTGCACTGACTCACCACCCAGAGCTGGGCGCCAGGGGTGCTGGGAGGCGCAGAGGTGAACCAGACTTGGTTCCTCTGGGCTATCTGTGTGCCCAATCTGCCCCTGCCTACCATCCTTAGCCAGTCTGTGAGAACTGCCAGAGTCTTCCCCCACTCTGAGCCGCCACCTATGGACATGGGCGTATACACGACAGGTCACAAACAATACGAGGCATTGCAATTCATGAGGAGAATCACCTGGTGGACAAGGGTGGAGGAATGAAGGAAATGGGCAATTGACTTCCACTCCCGCACTCCACACAGTAGCCCACCTGCTCCAGTAGACTTGGCTGCCCTCACTAGCCCCAGCAAGCCCTCATGGACGTGGAAACAGACCATAATAAGAGCTCCCAGATCTCTTTGAGACAGGTCAAGATTCATTAGCCCCATTTTGCAGATGTGAAAATGGAGACTCAGATAAGTGCAGGGGCTGGCCCAAGGTCACACAGCTGGTCAGGGTCAGAGGTGGGATTCAAACTGCGGTCTTTGCTGACTTCAAGTCTTTAACAAGATTCCACAGTGACCAGAACTGGATGTCAGTGTGGGGTGAGATGGTAAGAGATGAAAATGATGATAAAAGACCCAGAGAAAGTGCCTCGAGAGGCATCAAAGAGCGATGGACTAGGGCTCACCCAGCCTGGCTGCTGACAACCTGGGCAAGTCATTTTTCCTGATCTCTATGCCTCACTTTCCTTATCTGTTAAGAAAAAAGGGAGAGTTGGACTCACTGATGCCTCAGGTGCCTTTTGGCACTCGGTCCTCAGCCCCACCTGAGACAGCTCGAGTCCAAGAGCCCTCTTCCTCCCTCACCCGCATCCAGCAGGTGTCTGGGAGGTTGGGTCACCCTGTCAGGTGGCAGGTGTCCCATTTATGGAGCAGGAAATAATGTGGGCCCAGACTGTTGTGCCTGATGTGTGATGGAGGATAAGTCACAGGCCCGGGATACATGATACAGCCTCCTTTGGATTGATTAGGGGAAGGGTCAGTCAGTCGGCAGGTCAACAAGCATTTATTAAATGCCTACTGTATGCTAAGCACTGGGGTTAAAAAGAAGAGGTGAACAGCCCCTGCTCTCAGGGAGCTCCTGGTCTAATGGGGGACGCAACAGGCCAACTACTGAGTGGGACAAACTGGAAATAATCAACATAGGGAAGGTGCCAAAATGGGACAAGAGACTTTCATTGGAAAGCAAGGACCTAGGTTTGAATTCTGGCTCAACGCCCACTTCCTCTGTGACCTTGGACAAATTTATTCCCTTCTCTGGGGTGCAGTTTTCTCCTTTATAAAATGAGGGGGTTTGACCTGTTCATATCTAAGGTCCCTCCCGGAATCTTCCAGTTATCTAGGTAAGGAACACTGCTCCTTCCTTTCCCCCCCTCCTCTTTTTCCTCCTCTTCCTCCTCCTCTTTCTCCTCCTCCTTGTCCTCTTCCTTTTCCTCCTCTTCTTCTTCCTCATCTTTCTCCTCCTCCTTTTCCTCTTCCTCCTCCTCTTCCTTCTTTTTCTCCTCCTTTTCCTCCTCTTCCTCCTCTTTTTTCTTTTCTTCCTCCTCCTTTTCCTCCTCCTCTTCCTCCTCCTTTGGTCATATGGGGCATAGGGAAGGGAAGGGCAGCTAAGATGAGGCCTCTGCTCTCCCCTAATGGGAGTTCTTGGGAAAGGGTGTGAAGCCAAGGGCTTTGAGGCAGTCTGGCTGTGGGCTCCTCCCCAGCTCTGCTCCACTCCCATGGGGCTGACATCCTGGAGACAGGCCAGAACTTCATCTTCCCCATCAGCCACTCTCGGCCTGTGTGTAGGGAAAGATCAGACAGCAGCGGGGGTTGTGGATCTAGGCTTGGGTGGGGGGAGCTGTCCAAGCACAGAGCCACTCTTTTGGCCCCTGTGAGGGAGGGGGAGAGCGTAACCACTGGAGGAAAGGGGATGGGGGCGTCCAGGGGTGAGGTAGAGGGATCTGTGTTGAACTCAGGGAGCTTGGGCTTGTGAAAGGCGAGAGGAGATGTAGAGACTGATCAGGACAGGTTGTTTGGAAGCTGCCCAGGAGGTGGGTGCCCAGTCAACCAACCAGCCAATGACTCAATTGGCAAGCATTTATTAATCACCTGATGGGCATTTTGCCAAGCTTTGGGGACTTAAAACTTAAAGAAACCGGAGAGATCTCCAGTTTAACTAATTTTAGTAGATCAAACAGTCAGTAAGCATTTATAAAACGCCTACTACGTGGCAGGTGCTGGCTAAGGTGCTAGGGATACGAAGGCAAAAGTGAAACAGGCTTGTCCTCAAAGAGCTTCCATTCTACTCCCCTCCCCCCAGAATGCTCCCCCCTCCTCCTGCCCAGGGCCCCACCCACTCAGGGAAGTCGGGCTGGAAGGAGAGGGATGATGTTTGAGGTCTGCAGTGACCCCACAGTGCTGACCCTCAGATAGGATGCTGCCAAGGCCCCAGCTCTTCCAGAAGTGTATCCCTCGAGGGCAGAATTTGCAGCTGGAGGACCCGAGGCCTGACTATCCATATGACCTTGGACAAGTCACTCCCCAGCTCTGGGCCTCAGTTTCTACCTGTGTAAAATAATAATAATAATAGGAAAAGCTCACATTTCTGAGTAGGGAGTGAATGAGGAGGAAGGCTCCTGGCTTGGGCAGAGGACCTCTTGTGGGGCCGTGGGAAGTTCGAAGTCAGTGGAGCTGGTGGCGCCTCTGGCCTGAGGCCGTGGCAGGCTTGCTGGGTTTGGAGTCCGGGCCTGGGATGGGATCCCATCTCTGCCATAGTTTGCCAGTATGGCCTTGGGTGGAGCACTCTCTCCTGTCTGGGCCTCAGTTTCCCCATCTGAAAAATAAGTGTCCTCTCAACTCATATGATTAGTGATACTGAATCGCTAGATCACATTTCCTCACTGCACAGCTCGCACTGGTCTAGGCACATGGGGGACACAGGGGAAGTCTCAGATATGGTCCCTTGCCTCTTCCTTAGGGAGCCCCTCCCAAAAGCAGAGGATCTAGCACTGATTGGGGATGCTCCAGCCTGTCAGGAGCTAAGTCCCCACAGGCTGCTGTAGTTTGGGGGGGGGCTTCATGAAACAGAAGGGTTTTGACCTCAGCTTTGGAGGACAGATGGGCTTTGGCTCAGTGGGGAGGCTTTTGGTAAGGAAGGAGACAATGGCCCCTGGGTCCCTGGCTCTTCCTTGCATGCTGAGGATGTAGGAGGGGAAACGTGGCTCTGCGGAGCGCCCCCGCCCCCAGTTGAGCCTATCATCAAGGGCTCTCTGCCCTTTGAATCCCTGAGGCTGAGTGTCAGGGGAGCATGGGGAAGGCAGAGGGATGGAATCCAGTGAGGTAGAGTGAATGTGCAGGCTGTGGAGGGGGGATGCGAGGCTGGAGCCCGAGGACCTGGGAGCCCAGCTCTTGAGAGGTCATCCCAGGCTGTCTCTCCCGCAGGGCGCATGTAGCCTGGGCACACTTGGGCCCACCTCCTCCTGGTCCATCTGCGCCTCCCTCCTCCCCCAAGATCTGACCTCCCCTCCCCAACCCTCCCGGGGACACAAGGAGGGTCCAAAGAGTCTGAGCTTTATGCCAGCCCCAGTGTGCAGCCCTCTGGTGGCTGGGCCTCGGGTCCCTGGGGGGAAGGGGCTTGGTGTCCTTCCTAGGATAAAATGCACACCCTTGCCTGCCTTCCGGTATCTGGCTGCCCTGTCAGGCCTGCTGAGGGGGCTATCTATTCAGCCTGTGACGCCTGTGTGTGCTGGGTTAGCTTTACAGATAATGGGTCCAGTACACTTGGATGGGTCTGTGATCTCATTACTGTGGGCTCTCCCTCCAGAGACACAGCCTGGGCCCCAGTGCATTCTGGCCTCCTCATTGCCTCGCCCTTATCCTCCTACAGATGCTGGTGGCTCAGCCAGCCCGCCTTTCTGTGGGTCTTTCCCCCGGTGTCCGTGTGGCCTTCCTTGGGGGTAGTGAGGCCGGGCATCTCCTCGGCTCCAGCTGCAGACCACAGTGGAGGCCGTGCCCGGCCCGGGCAGGGTGCACCCAAGTACCTACTGTGCATGCCCTGCAGCGCTGGTGTCTGTTCACTTTCATTGTGTGGGTGTGGAGATGTCTGGAGATGTCCCAGAAATGTCCGCTTCTTCTCTCCTCTGGCTGTGTCCTCTCTCCGTCTGCTCCCCGCAGGGTGGTCAGCATTGAGGGCCTAGCTGGTCTTTCCAGCCCATCAGATCAGTCCAGGAAACCCACAACTCACATTACTTCCTTCTCCAGACAAAGGGGCTTCCTCCCCTCCCCCTTGCCTCTGTTCCCCATGTGGGAGAGGAAGGTTTCAAAGCTCCTGTCCTGGGACCTCCTTTCCCCTCCCTGATGGGGGACATGCTGCCCTCACTCCCTTTTTCTTTTTTGGACCCTTCATTGGTGAAGACTCTGCTGGTCCCGAGAGAGCCCCCGGAGACCCCAGCCCAGAGCCTGGCACCCTTTCCCACCCTACCATTTTCTTCCCTCCTGGTCTGTGCTGGCTGACCCTTTCACCCCCACTTCATGCCCCTCCTCCTTCCCCTTCCTCTTAACCCATTTTATCCACTCTTCCCTTCCACCTGACCTCAACCTTTCCGGCTCCCCTTGGACCTCTCCCAACCTTCCTGCTCACTCCTGCTGGCCTCTACTTGCCCTAACTCCCTCTGGACCTTGGCCTGGCTGCTAGGCCAACCTTAGGCTCCCCTCTTTGCTTGGCCTTCCCCAGATCTCCTTTCTCCACTCGCCTCCGACCTGCGTCAGTGCCGAGCCATGGGCTGGGGTCCCGGCTGCTCCCCCCCACTCTTCTGCTGCGGTTGACCGAGTCGTGTGGAGCTCAGCTCTATGGCCCGAGTGGCTCTCGACCCCCCAGAGCCACAGGGGAATGATGGGAACCCCCAACCCTGGGAACCTTCTTGGGGTCGGGGGAACACCAGGCACACCTCCTTACCCAGCTTAGTATCGTACAGGAATTGGGCCGGAATGAGAGGCAGCTTGGCTTTGGCCTCCAAGGCTGGGCTCCTCAAGGGCAGGGGCCGTGTTGTATCTACCTTTATATCCCAGGGCCCTCCTCAGAGGAGCAGCTTCATAGATGTTTGGAATTGAGCCCCCTTTAACTTCTCTTGCTCTATATCAGACAGACAGATGCCCCGTGGGGGCTGCCTTTAGAACTCGATGGGGTCCGTGAAAACGTTCTTGGCCCAAGCTTTATGCGTCCTGCATGACCCTGAGTGGCTCCAGGTAGGGAATGGCGCTAAAGGAGGGTCCTTGGGCTGGAGGCCAGGTCCTCCGTGCCCCTGTCTATAACACAGATTGGACCATCCATACCCCCCCCATCAGGGGAAGGAGGAAGAGCAGCCAGAGTGCCCCCCTCCAAGGGAGGGTCATTTGGAGCTCAGACTTCCCCCTGAGTTCCATTGAAAGCCTGGTGTTCCCCAGGGTGGCAAGGGGAGAAAGAAGGTTTCCGGGGAGGGGGAGGGAGCAGACCCCTGGGGCTCTGGTGAGCCGTGGCCACAGGGTGGGCACCTGGGACGGAGCCCCTGATTTAGCTTGGAGCCTGGGGTGCAACAGGAAAAGTCACCCCCAGGCCTCTAAGTGGGCATCGCCCATGGCTGGAGGCCCAGGGGCCCTGGCTTCCTCCTGCTCTCCCTCCCATTGACACTGGGGGGCCTGCAGGGGGGTGTCAGGATCCCCACCTCCTCATGCCCCCACTGTATGACTGGGATTCACAAGGTGCTCCTCTCCCTAAGATGTGAAGGGCCTGGGCTTCTCCGAAGGAGGGAGGGCACAGGCCTTCCCTCTGCAGAAGCCTGGTCACCCTATCACCCCAACAACCCTGACCCCCAGCTCTGAGGGCCTGGAGCCCTTTGGGGGACAGGAGGGGTGAAGGCCTGGCCCAAGGTGGGGAGAGGACACCTGGGCACGCATGGTCCCCGGAAAGTGGCCCCGGGGGAACCCCCGCCCGCAGATGCCCCTCCCTGTGAAGGATGTAAAAAAAATTTCTTTTGCCTTTTTGTCTCCCCTCCCCCTCCTCTGCCCGCCCCACGGGCCCCCCAGACTGCCTGCGCGTCGGCTGCGCACCCAGTAAGTGGTTTCCCTCTTCTTCTACTGAAATCAGGGTTGGGGAGCAAAGTGTTGGGGTTACAGAGACCCCAAATGGGCTCTGAAGGGGAGGGAGATGATGGAAGTGGAGGGGGGGAATGAATCGAGGGTTTGCGTGCGTGTGTATGTATGTATGTATGTATGTATGTGTGGGTCTGGGTGGGGGAGGGGGGGCGATTGAAGGGCAACATTATGGCCACAAGAGGGGAACAGAAGCAGAGAAGGGCAGAGCAAGGAAAAGAGGGAGCCAGGCTGCTAACAGACTCTAGGAAAAGGGCAGAACCCAAGAAAGGCCAACAGATGGTGGGTGGGACATGGGAAAGGCAGGGCAGGTCCCAGGGCGGGGCCTGAAGCTTCAGATAGGAAGATGGAGAGGGGGGGGTGTGGAGGGAGCACCCTGGCCTCTGCCCCCTCCTTCCAACATCCAGCGGGGAGCAGGCCAGGCTAGCCAGCTGCAGTTCCAGAGATGGCCACAGTGGGGAAGGCGAGATGCATGGAGGGAGCCCAGAGAGGTAGAAGAGGGCGGGAGGACCACAAACTGAGGACCTGGAGATGATCTGTCCAGCCTTCAGGGTCAGTGATGGAGGGCTCTGTGAGGAGCAGGCCTGGGGATGCTGGTGGAGGCGGGGCCGAGAGAATAAGGTGTTTGCTGAGATCAGGGAAGAGGGTCAGTGTGTGTCTGTGCTCAGACGTGCGCCCACCCACCCCAGTAGCTGCCTCACTTGGCTTACTGAGGCTGTGTGTGTGTGTGTGTGTGCGCATGTGTGTGCGTGCATGCATGTGTGCAGACCTAGAGTCATGTGTGTCTTTGTGACTGTCTGGAGAAGCTGTGCTGATATACATGTGAATGCATCTGGGGCTCATCCCTTTCCCCTTCCTGGAGTAAATAGTCCTGGCTGTCTGTTTGCCCCCACCACAGGCTCCACAGTAAGGGCTGAGGTCTGAGGCATTGGCCAGAGACACTGTAGGTCTGAAAGTGCCTTCTGACTCATCAAAGACCAATTCAATTAAACTCAGGGCTGTTTAACTGCAAAGTGTATTTGATTGTCTTTTAATCCTTCAAAAATTGGCCATCTGGGTCTGGTCAAGATGGCAACCCTAGCTGATTAAATGTAACACACCACTCCAATCATGTCAGAGAATACCCTTTTTTCCTCTGTGTGTTTGTTTGTCCAGGGTTGGGCTCGTCTATGTCAGCCTAGGGGTGTTGGGATTTGCTCAGTAGGGTTTTGTATGTGCGTGATGACTTTATCAGGAGAAGCTGTGTTTGTGAAGATTGCGATATAGCAGGAGATGAAGGGGTGTGTGTTTACATGTGACCGCGTTGGAGCTTGGGTGTATCTGGCTGTGTGTGGCAAGGATTTTGTGTGGTCGTATGGAGTGGGGCAATGTGAGCCCTGGATCCAGGAGGTAAAAGTCATGTATGTGATGGGTACCAAGAGTGTGTGGGGAAGATGTGCCTGGTGTCTGGGGACATGGTGGAGTTTTACACAGGAGTTTGAAGTGTTTTATGGGGCTTTCTGGGGGTGTGTAGTAAAGTTGTGTGTTAGGCATGCAATGCTATTGTATGTAGGTGTGTGTGTATGGGCATGTTGGGTGTGTATGGTGAGGCTATGTATGTGGAGAGATGGTGTGTGAATGTGTACATTGGGTACGTGGTAAGGCTATATGTTTGGGGGCTATGTGTGTGCGAATGCTAGAGTTTCTGGTGAGGCTGGGCATATATCGAGATTATGTATATGTGCACATGGGGTATGTGTGGTGAGGCTGGGTCTGTGTTGGGGCTGTGTGTGTATGCATGTTGGGTGTATGTGGTAAAACTGTGTGCATGCACACATTGGCCGTGTTGGCAAGGCTGTGTGTGTGTGTGTGTGTGTGTGTGTGTTGGGGCTGTGTGTATACATGTTGGGGGTACATGGTAAGACTGTGTGCATGCACACGTTGGCTGTGTTGGCAAGGCTGTGTGTGTGTGTGTGTGTATGTGAGTGTGTGTGTGTGTGCTTCACAGTCCCCCACTCATCCCCCCCTCGGTGCCGCAGGTAAAGGCCCTGAGACGCTCTTTGCTGGACACAAGCTCAATGACAATGAATGGCACACAGTCCGCGTGGTACGACGTGGCAAGAGCCTTCAGCTGTCTGTGGACAATGTGACTGTGGAGGGTAGGTAGTGGCTCTGATGTTGGGGGGATGGTCTTGGCCCTTTCTTGTTAGCTCCCCCCAGGCTCTTCATCTGATTATGCTCCTTCCCAAATGCCCCACCTGGCACTTCTGCCCCTCACCCCCGTTTTAGTGACTTGCGTCACCTCACCTCTTTCTCCCAAGGACACTTCCTTACCACTAAGTACTCTGAACCTCAGGGCTCATTCTCGACGTCTCTTAGCGTCATGGTCTGAGGAAGGGCAGTGTGATGCAGTGGGGCAGTGTTAGAATTGGAGTCAAAGGACTGGGTTCAAATCTCAGCTCTGTTATTTATTGCCTGGGTCATCCTGGGTTTCTCTGTGCCTGAGGGTTGTCAGTGGTAAATTCAGGTAAGATGACCTCAGAGGTTCCCTCCAACTCTAAATTTATAATCTTCTGAATCTGCTCACCTTCCACTCAGCCTGAGCACCTGCCTCTTTCCATCTTTGGGACATTGGTGATCTTCTGGGTCAAACAGGTGAAATGGGGGGGCACCATGCCAAGAGTTTGTGTGACATATTGAAAGTACAAGGTTTGGAACCAGAGAACCTGGGTTCAAATCCAGACTCTGCTACTTAAGACTTTTGTGGGAAGGGGAGCATCCCCCTTCTCTATACCTCAGTTTCCCACTCTATGAGGATGGTTGGACTAGGTCGGGGGTTTTTAACCCTGAGCTCTTGAATTTGTTTTAAAAAATATATTGATCACTGTATTTCAATATAATTGTTTCGTTCATCATCCTAAGTATTCTATTTTATGCATTTAAAAACATGATCTTGAGAAGGGACCCAGAGGCTTCTCCAGACTGGGGAGCAGCTTTCCTGCCCTGGGACCTTCCCTTAACTAAAACCCTCTCTTCCTCCACTTTGTGTCCCCGGAGCAGGGCAGATGGCTGGTGCCCACACGAGGTTGGAGTTCCATAACATCGAGACGGGTATCATGACCGAGCGGCGCTTCATCTCTGTGGTGCCCTCCAACTTCATCGGGCACCTCAGTGGGCTGCTGTTCAATGGGCAGCCCTACATGGACCAGTGCAAAGATGGCGACATCACCTACTGTGAGCTCAACGCCCGCTTCGGCCTGCGGGCCATCGTGGCCGACCCTGTCACCTTTAAGAGTCGCGCCAGTTACCTGGCACTCGCAACGCTCCAAGCCTACGCCTCCATGCATCTCTTTTTTCAGTTCAAGACCACGGCTCCCGACGGGCTCCTCCTCTTCAACTCAGGCAATGGCAATGACTTCATCGTTATTGAGCTGGTCAAGGGGTGAGCCAGTTGACTCCCCGACCCTGGGCTATTCCCTCCAGGCCCATGGCCCTCCTGCCTTTCATCCCCATGGGAGTGTCCCTCTGGCTTGGTTGGCAAAGAGACAGGGCATGGATGCCAAGCTAGATGCCCACTGGCCTAGCTCCCCAATCCACTACTTATAGGTCTGCCCCTTTTTTCCTTCAGTGAACTCTCTGTACCCAAGGTGGAACCCAGGTTTCCCCAAACTATGGGCTCACGGGGACCGGGTCTAATCTGAGGACTGACAGTCAGTCCTTTGACTCATTATACCACCCTCCTCCACCTATAAATTCCAAGGAAACCTCTAAAATAAAGCTTAAGGATGGCTTATGTCCAGGTTTCCCCAACTGTAGCATACAAGCACTCGGGATAACAATGCATATGGACAGGACAGCCTTTGTTTTCACCTCATAAAAATTCAGAAGATACAAAGGACTCAATCAGATATAAAAACTGCACAAAGCACTCCTGGTGGTTTGTGGGAGAAGGGCTTGATGCCACCCTGTGGGCACAGATATACCACCTCCATTCACTCTAACTCAATTCTATTCACCTCAATATTTATCAAATGCTTAGTATCTGGTAAGCACACCACTAGGAACACTGGGGACACAAAGGCAAAAAGGGGTCTCTTTGCTCAGCTCTTCAATCACGTTTCAATTTGACCCTCATTTATTAGACGCCAAACTCTGTACCAGGCCCCGTGCTGGGTGCTGGGGTAGAATAAGATACAAGTATTTTCCTTAAGGAGCCTAGATTCTAAAGACGTGTTTAAGGGACGCTGGAGTAAATACGGAAGAGAGACCCGTGCCTTCTGGGAGAGTCGGGGAAGGCTTCCTGGCTAAGGCCTCTACTCTAATGGATGGAGAGAGTAGGGAAGGATCCTGTCCCCAAGCATGGGGGATCCGGTGAGGGAAGGCATGGAGATGGAGAGGACAGGATGAGAACTGGGTTTCCTGAGCCATGGGGAGTAGGATTAGACTTCAGGGCAGAAAGAGAGGTTGGAAGCAGGTGTTTGCTAGCACTGATGTCCCTTGGAGTCTCCTGCAATGCTTTCAGTTTTTCTTGGGATCCATCTTTCCTCATGGAAGTCTTCAGACTTTCCTGAGTTAGAGCACCTGCAGCTTGGGGAGCAAGGCATCTCATGTCCTCCCCAGTCAGCCCCACTGCTATCAGCACAAGTTAAGCACTTGGTTAGTGCCACTTTCTGCTCCCATGCCCCTTTCCCTGGGGCCAACTGCTGCTGACAGTTCAGCAGGAAATCCCCCATGCGGCTGTGCTCCTAGGTCCCCTGCCCACAGCTTCCTTCCCTGCTTACCCCACCAGGGTAGGCTTCTCCATCCAGCGGCTGGGTGTTCAGAAGTAGAACTGAGGGGAAAGAGTGGGAATGAAGAGAAGGGAGGTGTCAGAAGATTAGGTTTGAACTCTGGCTCTGTTCCCTGGATGACTTTGGGAACTTTCTTCTCTCGGCTGCAGCCACCCCCTCTGTAAAAGGCAGGGAAGCCAGGATGTGTGTGAGCACCATCCCAGCTCTGGATCCAGTGAATATCCTGGCCCCACTCCTTCCCCTGGGATGTCACTTGCTCCTTCTCTGATGGATGTTGTAGCATCCTGGGTCCCGGCCCTAGAGTCCCTTGTCTAGGTCCATCTCCCCGGCACAGATTGCCCTGCTTTGCTGAATGTTCCAAGCTTTCTCCTTCTTTGTAGCTCTTCCAGGGCTTTCAGCAGTACCTTTCCCCTATAACCTTTTGTAGCTTCCCTGAGTCGAAGGCTCCTTCCCCTTCCAGGTCCCTCCTCTGGGACTCAGGAGCCAATGCCCCGGGGTCTCATCTCCTAGGAAAGTTCCTTTTGCCCTGGGGTAGGAGATCCATCCCAGCACTTCTGTTTCCTGGAGCAAATGACTGGTTAGGGTCATTGTTCCCTTTGTTTGCCATCTTCTCCCCACAAGTCACACTCCACTGAGAGATCCTTCCATCATCTCCCCTCATCCTTGCCAGCTGAAGGTCCACTTCTCCATTCCTTGACTGCCTGTAGCTTTTGCCCTTTCTCTGCTGTTGACCCTGCCCTGCCATCTTCCCCACATCCCTCTTGGGTCTGTGACCACCACCACCCCATGTTCTCCTCGTGCTCTTAATTAACCCTTCCCTTTTCCCTTGTCTCCTTGACATGAGCCCATGTCTTTTCTCCCTGCCTTGATCAGGTATATCCACTATGTGTTTGATCTGGGGAATGGCCCATCTCTGATGAAGGGGAACTCAGACAAGCCTGTCAATGACAACCAGTGGCATAATGTGGTGGTATCAAGGGACCCAGGCAATGTGCACACACTCAAGATTGACTCACGCACAGTCACGCAGCACTCCAACGGCGCCAGGAACCTGGACCTCAAAGGTAAGAGGGCTATCCCTGATCATCCATCACTGTTAGTCCCCCATTATTCCCTTTGTGACCCCCATCACTCCCAACACCTCTCAAAATTCCTCTTCTGACTCCCACATAATCCCTCTCTCCAATTCCCAATATTCCTTCCATGAACCTCCACCCCTCACACTGCGCCCCCCCCCATCACCCTCTCTGTGACATCCCCAGACATTCTTTCTGGTCATTCCTCTGTGATTCTTACATCATCTCCTCTGCGACCCATCGTCTGTAACCCTAATACTAAATTACCTTACCCTCATCTTATCCTTCCCTGTGACCCCCCACTACCTCAATATAACCTTCTATTGGTATTTCTTATGAAGCCCCAAATCCCTCCCTGTGACCTCTATAATCTCTTCTATGATTACCCAGTGACTTTCCCTTGACCCCCCATTATCCCCTCCGCCTTATATTTCTTTCTTAAAATGCACCATCACCCCCCCTCGATTTTTTGTTGTCCTCTCTGTAACTCACCATCACCTCCCCCATGACTCTTTCCAGCATCCTTCCAGTGCCCCCCTCATCATCCCTGTCACCTTCTTTGTGGGAACCTCCATCACCTCTCTTATCACCCTTATTATGTCTCCTGTGATTCCCACCACCCTACCCCACAAAATTAATTTAGTCATCTTGGTGATGTTTCATTATTTCCTTCTTATGACCCTCCCATCATTGTATCTCACAAAGACTCCCTTATCATTCATACCTGTGTCCTCTATCATTCATTCTTCCTATGATGCCTCCATCGTCCCTTCTTGTGATTTCCACATCTTCTCTCCCTAAGGCACCCTATGTTATCACTCCCATAGACTCTTATTATTCTTTCTTTTGTTCCCTCCCCAAAATCTCCTCCTTGCAGTTCCCAGAATTTCTCCCATAATCCCCTATCATCCTTCCTTTGTGGCTGAATGATGGGGACCTTAGATGGAAGTGAGCACTCCACCTTAGAACCTGGGGTAGAGGAGGAAAAAGCTGAGGGTAGTCCCTAAGATTTGGGGAGAACAGGTTTCAAAGGTTCCAGAGGAACCTTCCCACAGGGGAAGTCAGTTCAGGGGGAATGGGGAGCTCCCAAGGATAAAATTCTGAGGACATAAAAGGGAAACCATTCCAACATGGAGGAAAAGATGTATTGGTCTGATGAAGCTGATGTGGCCACATAGTGAGCTCATCACTCAACTCAAGAGTTTTAAAACACGTATGTGTGTATGTAGAGATGGAAAGCTACCAAAGAGTTTACCCCAAAGTGGCACAGTAAGAAGTGCTAAGTCTCCAAGTGAGCTGAGGCTGACTAGGAAGGCTGAGGACCGAGGAAAGGAGTTTGGTTTGTTTCTTTCACTCATCATTTATTGAGGAAAAGAGAAAGATCACAGAAGGATAGGAATGTCACTCAGGGTGTATGAGATGGTGATAATAGAGCATAGAGGGAAGGCAAAGCTACTCAAACCTTATTTGGTTTTGGTTTTCTCTGCCAAGAAGAATGCTCTTTGGACTGGAAAAGACAACCAAAATGGCTAATAGGGAATTGATAGCCAAGATAAGTAGGAAGATCACAGGAAGCACAGGAAGGCTGCCCTTGATGAGCATGTCACCAGGCCCAAACTATAACTGCGGCATGGTCTTCAAAGACCTGGAGGAGGTAGTATCTGGAGCCACTGCCAATGATTTTTGTACAATGACACAGAACAGGAGAGGTTCTTTGGGACTGGCAAAGTGAAAAGGAGAAGAGAATGGAGTCTGTAGAGTAGAGGCCAGTGAGCTTCATATCAAAATTCTAGCATGTATTATTAAAGGCAGCATGTCGGCAGAGCTGAGCCTCTGACCCACCTGTGTGACCCAGGGGAAATTACCTTACCTCTCAGTGTCCTAGGCAACTCTCTAAAGCTTTAAATTGCAAAACAATTTGCATTGATAAAGAGAGTTTCCTCTTTGGGAGTTTTCTTAAACCAATGAAATTGCAGATTGGGTTTAGTCAACAAGCATTTATTTAACATCTACTATGTTCCAGGCACTGTGCTAAGTGTTGAGAAAGAAAAAAAAAAAGCAAAAACAGCCCCTCCTCAGGTACAACTAAATTATTAAAATAGTAGTTAGTGACCACTCAGTCAAAAAGTGATGATCACAAAAAGCCAGCATGGCTTCATCGAGACAAGGTAAAGCAGATGAGCCTCATGTCCTCTTTTGATAGAGTTACTAACCAAGTAGATTGGATCATTCTGGAGGTGTTGTTTACCTGGATTAAAACAAATCATTTGACAGTGTCTCTCATGTTATTTTTTTGGAAGAGATGGAGAGATGTGGGCTAGTACAGATTGCTGGGTTGATTGATAACTGATAGACTAGCCTGCCCTGGGGAATGGTCATTAATGGGTTTGATGGAAGGAGATCTCCAGTGGAGCGCTTCAGGGATCTACACTTGGTCCCCTATGCTTTCATAGGAAGTG
The DNA here is from genome assembly GCF_003287225.1 of Phascolarctos cinereus. Taxonomy (NCBI): domain Eukaryota; kingdom Metazoa; phylum Chordata; class Mammalia; order Diprotodontia; family Phascolarctidae; genus Phascolarctos; species Phascolarctos cinereus. Next base: position 255,434,260 of record NW_027556402.1, on the reverse strand, counting down.
GAATAGGGATAAAAGGTTACATATGGATTTTAAGCAAACCAGCTTCACAAGTAGATGCTGAGGGAGGCTTGGCAAAGTAATAGTTTGTCTGAAGAAGTTCTGGAGAGGGGCAGCTAGGTGGCGCAGTGGAAAGAGCCCTGAAGTCAGGAGGACCTGAGTTCAAATCCATCCTCAGACCACTTAGTAGCTGTGTGACCCTGGGCAAGTCACTTAACCCTAATTGCCTAATAAACAAACAAATAAATAAAAATAAAAATAAAAAAGAAGTTCTGGAGGCTTTGGTTGATGGCAAGCTCAATGGAAGCCAGTCAGTAGTGTGATATGACAGCCAAAAGGGTGAGTTAAGCTATGTTGAGAGAGAACCAATGTTTATGACTCCAGAGGTGATAGGTCTCCTCACCCCCTACCCTGGTCAGATCCATATCTCAAGTTTTGTGCTCCATTTTGGGTGCCACAGCCTGGGAAACACATTGCTAAGCTGTATAGGGTCCACATGAAGGCAACCAGGATCACAAAGGGCCTTGAGAATCATGTGTATGAAGACTGACTGAAGAAACTTGGAATATTTACTGTGGAGAAGGAAGACTCGGGAAATATGAGAGGTGTTTTCATGTATGTGACAGGCTGCCACGTGGAAAGGGGATTGGACTTCCTCTGAGACAAAACTGAGATCAATGTGGGGAAGCTGCAGAGAGACAGGTTTGGGCTCAATGTTAGGAAAATCTTCCTAGCACTCAGTGCTACCCTAAAGCTGAGTCAGTGGCCATTAGAGGTGGTGGGCCCCTCCTCATAGGAAGTCTTCAAGCAAAGGCTGGACATCCCCTTGTTGAATCAGCTATACGTGAATTCTTATTCAGCTAGGGGTTGAACTAGATCCCTGTCATGTGCCTTCTGGCTCTGAGATTCTGAGATTCTGTGTGAATGGAGAGATGGACACAACGAATGTGGAGGAGGTAGAATTGACAAGAATTAGCAACTGGTTGGATTTTGGAGGTTGAGGAAGAGTTGGAAGAGTTCACAATGATCCTGAGGTGATTGGTGATTAATTCTGAGTGACTGGAAAGATGGCAGTGATAGGAGAGTTTGGAGTAATGGTGTACTCAGATAGTAAGAGAATGAGTTCTGATTTGGACATGTTGAATTTGAGATGTCAATGGCAGGGATATGCAGAAGAATATATCTATTAGGCACTTAGTTGGTGATTTAGGACTAGAGTTCAAGACTAGGGAGTTCATACACGATCACTGTACCCATATGAGCTAATGGGATCACCAAAAGAGAGAGTATAGAGGGAGAAGAGGACTCAGTACTGAAGCTTGGTGGGGGCACCGGTGCTTAGGGGGGCAGGAGCCGGATGATGACCCAGCAGGGAAACCTGAGTGGTCAGAAAGTTAGAAGGAGAACCAGGAAAGCAGTTTCAGGAAATCCAATGAAGGAAAATATATCCAGGAGGCTTGGTGGCTGCTAGTGTCAAAAGTTGGAGAAGGAGGATGAAAACTTAAGAGACCATTGGATTTAGTAGTTGAGACGTCTGGTAATTTTTGAGAATGCCATTTTACTTGAGTTGAGGCCAGAAGCTACTTGGCAAGGCTTTGGGGATTTTGAGTCTGTGGTGGAGGAAGTGGGGGCAGCAAGTCTAGATATTTCAAGGAGTTTGGCACTGGAGGGGAGGAAAGGTGTAGGACCATAGCTCAAAGGGGGTATCAGAGTCAATCAAAGGTTTGATTTTTTTAAGTATGGGAGAGAGCTGGCCATGTTTGTAGGTATTAGGAAAGGAACCAAGAGAAAAAGAATGAGAGATTCAACATGAAAAAAAAAATGATCCACGGGGGCAAGCTCCTTTGGGAGACATGAAGCAGTGGTGTTGGTTGCACAAACATCAAAAAATCACAGAATCTCAGAGCTATAAGAAAGCTGAGAAGCCCGTCGTCTAGCCCACACCTGACTGAGACTTCCCTCTACAGCAGACCCAACAAGAGGCCCTTCAGTGTCTTCTTAAAGAACTTTAGAGAGAGTGACTCTACCTCCCAAGTCAACCCATTCCACTCCAGGATAATTCTCATTGCTCCATTTTTCCTTATGTAGAGGCAATATAGGTGCTAACTACCCATCTAACCTTGAGCAAGCCTCTTCTCCTCTCCAGGCCTCAGTTTCCTCATCTGTAAAATGGATTTGATGGCCTCCAAAGCCCCTTCCAGCTCTGAATCTTAGATTCCTGTGATGCTTATGCAGTGGCAAGAGCTTTGGATTTGGAATCTGAGGACCTGGGTTCAAATTCCAGCTCTGGCACTGACTACTGTTGTGATCTTGGGCAAATATCTTGCCTTTTCTGGGCTTCAGTTTCTTCATCCATAAACTGAGAGGGTTGCAGGAGATGACCTCAAAGTTCTCTTCCATCACTATATTATATGAACCTAAGTCTAAGTGGCGTCTTTACAGATTTTAGCCCAGGAATTGGACGAGTAGAACAGCTCCCTCTTTCAGGGTCCAGAACAGAGAAGAGGCTGGGTGGAGATGTAGGGGAGGGATGGATTAGAGGTGTGGAGAAAGAGAGATCAGGGAGCTCATGAGCGATGCCTTCGGTTTTCATGGTAGAGCAGGAGGTGAGATGCTCTGCTGAAGGAGGGAACAAGAGGGTAGACAACTCGGCTCCTTCCCTGGCTTCCGAAGCTCTCGTCTTTGTCTAGTTCCATTAGCAGCCATGTGGCCTTGATGGAAAGCGCCATCTTATCCCCCCACCCCCAGCTAGTCTATATCACTGTCAATGCCTCCTCACTGAGGCCTCAGGTGGACTTTCCACCCCTTCCTGTTTCAAAGCCCCAGCCCCGCCTGCTGGACGAATGATGAAATTGCTGTTTGCTGTCTAAGAAAAGTCTCTAGTCCCCAAACAAAGATGATTGATGTGTCCTGAGCCTAGTGACCAATGAGGCCTCTCTGTGCTTGAGTTACCAGCTCTGCCCTCTTCCACCTCCCCTTTTTGCATGACTCAGCATCACTCAGCTGCTGGTCTGGTAGTGTTCTTCCAGAATTCTATTACTATCATTTTCCAATATCAAAAATACTTTGCATAAACAGTGAAAATACTAGACATCAAGGTAGGTAAATGACTTCCTCTCATAACTCCCTTCCTTCCTTTGGGTTTCCCATTACTGTAGTGCACTCCCCCTCCCCTTCTCATCTCCAGCTTTCCATTTCTCTGCCCCATCTACCTCCCCATAACCCTCCTGGGATGTCAGAGGACCCGAGTCTGAATCCCCTCTCTGATGCTTACTGCTTCTGTGATATTGGGCAAGTCACACACTTTCTGTCTATCTAATCTCCCTGGCCTTCAATTTCCTTATCTGTAAAATGAAGGGACTGGTCTAGTTATCCTCTGAGACCTTTTCCAGCTTCAACTATGAGCCTCACTGTAGGGAGAGGAGATGTCCATGGTCCTGAGGGATATGGAGCCCAGCAGGATTTAAGTTGGCTGGTGACTCCCTCCCCATACAGGGAACTCTGGTTCCTACAGAGTCATCCCTATCCGGAGGCCACTGGGTTCCTAGTTTTATAGGTGCCAAGGGGCTGGGTAGCCTAGCTCTGGAGGTTATGGGAGGAGTCTTTCCTGTGCTCTCATCCCTGTGGCAGGAACCCAAATCTGTCCCAGGCCTGGGTGGAGGTGGTGAGAGTCCTGTAGATGAACTGGGATCACCAAGCATGTGGCAGCCTCAGAGAGGAGGCTCTGGATCTCCTGAAAGCATTTGGGAATTTGGACTTTGACTAGTTTCTGGGATGAGGCAGCATAGGTGGTCAGAACCCTAGTATCCTTAAGCAGCATTGTAGGGAGGTTATCTAACTCCGGGTCTCCAGCAGTGGGCTCAGGGTTAGGTCAGAGCCCTCCTCCCCCTTGAAGTGATGAGAGGCCCCACTGCAGGCATTACTATCCCCATTTTATAGATGAGAATCCTGAGGCTCAGAGAGGTTAAGGTCTTGGCCCAGGGTCACATAGCCAGTAAGTGTTGGGGCAGGATTCAAACCCACCTCTTCCTGATGAGATGGCCTTTGAGGTCCCTTCCTGCCCTAGGTCTAGGATCTTGTGGTCCCATGACTCCAAGCCCAATCTTCTCTCTGTAGGAGCAGCTCCTTGGTTCTGCCCAGGAGAAAGGAAACCAAAGAGGGGGCTGAACGTTGCTCCCCTGCCTGGGCCCAGAACAGCCTCTGGGTTGGCCCACATCCTAATCAGTGAGTCAGTGACAACAGCTGCTGTTTCCAAGAGCTCTGTGAACATTTTCCCACAACAGCTTTTTGGGGGACGTAGTCCAAATCTCCTTAGCCTCTTTTTGTGGAGGAAGAAACTGAGGCCCAGAAAGCTGAAAGGACTAGGGCCAAACAGCCAGGAGAAGAGGCAGAATTTGAACCTGGCCCCCCTGAGACCACAGCTCTTTCTCCCTGTGTCCTCTGAGGTCCCTTCTAGCTGTAAGCCTGGCTCCGGTGGTTGCCTCCACCACACTGAGTCAGCTCTCTGTTATCCCATGCAAATGTGGGGGCCGTGGCAGTGGGTAGAGGTGTGGGCTGGCTAAGCTGCAAAGGGCCGAAAATAGCATCATCAGCTTGTCTTTGGGAGGAAGGCATTTCATGATGCTTGGGGCAGTGGGACCGGTCTCCTGGCTACATGTGGGTGAAGAGCTCGAGGGACCAAGTAGTGCATTCAATTCACTGAGTTTCAGGGTCAAAAGGGACCTCTGGGGTCATCTCCTCCCATCTGCCCTCTAGTGGGAATCTCTGCCCCATCCCACACAAGTGGCCTTCAGTTTCCCCTTCTTCAAAAGGGGTTAGTTAGACTGGGTGATTGGGTGATCCTTAAGGATGCTGGCAGTGATCCTGGCTATCCAGCTACCTCCTGAGGACCTCCAGTGATGGGGAACTCATTACCTCCCGAGGTAGTTCATTTTACTTAGGGACAGCTCTCATTGTTAGGAAGGTTTTCCAGATAGCCAGCCTCAGTTGACCTCTTCACTACTATTTTTGTCCTCTGGGACAAGCAGGGCAAGTCCAATCCTTCTTCCAATTCAACAGAACACAAGGTGTCCCGTGACTAGGGAAGGTGGGGGCATTGAGGCAGAATCAATTCCTTTAGAGACAACTGGTGGCCCACTGGATAGGGCCTGGAATCAGGAACACAAATTCAAATCTGGCCTCAGATACTTGCTAGCTGTGTGACCCTGGGCAAGTTTCTCAACCCCATTTATCTCAGTTTCCTCATCTAAAAAATGGGAATAATAATAGAACCAACCTCCCAGGGTTGTTGTGAGGATCAAACATGTAATAATTGTGAAGTGCTTAATACAATGCCTGGCACATAGCAGGTAAGCATAGAAATGCTTATTCCATTTCCTTCCCTTCTCTACCTTTACCACAGATGGCTGACAGGTTAACAATGGAGAAAGGAATGTTTCATAGGGCCCTTTTCTGGGGCTTTTCAGGAAGACTGGATAAGGCAGTGCTTTAGGGGGCAGGGGAGACTCAGTTAATAGACCTGGGAAAGAGATGGATGGGGAAGAAGTAAGGGAATAGGAGAGTGATGGGAAGAGCAGGGTTGGGGGTGGAGGGAAGAGAGGCTACTTTGAAAGGCTCTGATTGCCAGCGGAACTGGAAGCAGGGTGGGAGAAAGTGCAGAGCTGGCTCCCCCAGCTGCTTTCCTTTCCCTCTTGGGACCCAGGCACCTGGGCTCCTCTGGGAGGGAAGGGGAAGCAGACAGATGGTGAAGCAGAGAAGGAAAGGAAGAAAGGGACCAGGATCAGGCTCTTGGGAAGGGAGTGAGGACTTGGAGGCAGGATGCCGAGGTCCTGTGGAATGGGTGTGTGCAGAGAAATGAGGACTGGGAAGAAGGGTGCTTGGGATGTAGAAGGGCACGGGGGGCTGAGAGGCGCACTGCCTGGGTCCCGGGGCCCCGCGCTCCAGCCCCGGCCCCTCCTGCCCCTGCAGGAGAGCTGTACATCGGTGGTCTGAGCAAGAATATGTTCAACAATCTGCCGAAGCTGGTGGCTTCTCGAGATGGCTTCCAGGGCTGCCTGGCCTCGGTGGATCTCAATGGCCGCCTCCCAGACCTCATCGCTGATGCCCTGCACCGGATCGGGCAGGTGGAGAGGGGCTGTGATGGTGAGCAGGGACCCCACCTCCAGCCTGGGAGGATGGGGGGATGGGCCCCTCGGGGAGTCCTCGGGGGTGAGGAAAGGGCCAGACAGGCAATGGGATGCAAAGGGGTCAGGACACGCAGCTTCGAGTCCTTCTGAGCCTGGTCTTCCTCCTTGTTGACACTTGCCCTGGCTGGGCCTCAGTTTCCCCTTTCTGAAAGGAAAGGATTGGAGCAGGTGCCCTCAGAGAGAGGTCAGTCCTTAGCCCCAAGCCGCACTGGTGGCGCCCTCTGGTGGGCCCAAAGGTCGGTTTTCCCTCTCTGCCCCCAGGGCTGGTGGAGCTCCTCTGTGAGGCTGCTGCCTAGGAGTTTGGGGTGGGCTGCTCCCCAGTGAGCTGAGCCGTGGGGTGTGTCCCTCCCCTCCTCTTTGCCGCTCCCAGGCCCCAGCACCACCTGCACCGAGGACTCCTGTGCCCAATCAGGGCGTCTGCCTGCAGCAATGGGACGGCTTCACCTGTGACTGTACCATGACCTCCTACGGGGGCCCCATCTGCAACGACCGTAAGTTGGCTGGGGGCGGGAGAGCTCTCGGAGGGTGGGGATAGGGTGGCCTGGCCCCTCCCTCAGGCCCCTGTGCTCCGTGGGGTGGCAGTCTGAGCTCACTGGTGCTGCCTAGCACCTCTGCTGGGAGAGGGATAGGGTGAGCCCAGCCAGCAGGCAGCCCACAGGGGCACCCTGCTAGCACGCCAACATCTAGCTAACATGGGGGCATCCTTGCCTGGAGAATTCCCTGAAATCCCAGCACCAGTGAAGCAGGACCAAAGGCACACATCCATGCACACGTATATGCCTACACTCACTCAGGGGACACAAACGTACATAGGTATGCAGACGTGTGCAAGGCATGTTGGTACATATGCACGCACAAGACACGCACTCATGTACAGGCATCAGCCAATTAACAAGCATTTATTAAGCTCCTACTGTGTGCTAGGCACTCTGCTAGGTACCAGAGGTGCAAAGATAGTCCCTGCCTTTAAGGTGGTTACATTCTTCCAAAGCAGACAATAGATGCACGTACAAAATAACTCCTAATTAAATACAAGGACATTTTTGTAGTGGAGTGGAGGGTGAGATACCAGCAGCTGGGGAAATCAGGGAGGGCTTCATGCAGGAGGTAGCCTTCAAGCTGAGCTGTGAAGGAAGATGGAGATTCTAAGGTGGAGGCATGGGGGACAGTGTGGAGGTAGGAACTAGTACGTCATGTGACTGGAAGGTAGAATGAATGAAGTACACGACATCAGATGGTACAGGGCTTTAAATGCCAAATAGAGGGATAGTTTTCCCAGCGGCACTAGGGAGCTAGTGGAGGTTTTTTAGCAGGGCAGTAACCCAGTCAGGTCTAAACTTTAGGAATCTCCATCTGGCTTTGGTGTGGGAAGAGATCAGAAACCTCAAAGATCACTCAGGAGGTGGTTGTAACAGAGCAGATGAGAGGTGATAAGAGCTCAGCTAGAGTGGTGGCTGTGTGGGAAGTAAGGAGCTGAGAGGAAGTCAAATGGGCAAGATTTGGCAACTGATGGGATTGATAGGGATGAGCGCGAGTGAGTCAAGTCAAGTCAAGAAGCGCCTGCTATGGGCCAGGCACTGTGCTAAGTACTAGGAATACACATATAAGAAGGAAGGAAGAAAGAAAAAAAGAAAGAAAGGAGAGAGAGAAAGAAAGAGAAAGTCCCTGCCTTCAAAAAGCTTACATTCTAAAGGCAGAAGACAACCTATAAAAGAGAGCTGAAAGGATGTGGGGGGAGGGAGGGAAAGATACTCACCTGGAAAGCCCAGAGAAGAATGAGGACATGGCTGATCTTGCACTTTCTTTATAATGGAGGCTCTGCCCTGCCTCAACAGAAATAGAAAAGATCAGCAGGGGAGGGTTCTGGGGAAAAGGTAATAAGTTCATCTGGGATATGTTGAGTTTGAGATGCCTGTTACAAATCTAGTTTGAAATGCCCAGTTATCTAATAGTCAGTTGGAGACATGGGACTGAAGCTCAGGAGACAGTCTGGGGCTGGATGGCTGTATCATCCGCATTGAACCCGTGGGCGTTGATAAAATCAAGAGAGAGTGTGGAGAAAGAATGAGGGCCCATGGCAGCAATGGGGTGGCACCCACAGTTATTGAGGCAAGAGATGGAAGATAATCCCGTGAAAGGAGAAAGAGGAGGGCTGGCCTGTCACATACAGTCACTCATACACACCTGCACAAGCACATATACACACTGGCACATACTTGCACACGGATGATTATCCATATGTATTCACGCACCCGGCCACTCACTGCGTCAGACGCTGCATTTCATAGACGCCTCCACCAGCCAAGGTGTGCAGGATAAGCTGGCTGCTTCCTATCCCCTACAGAGCAGCCCAGACAGATTCTCTAGTGGCCAGACTGTCACTGCTCCCTCTTGGTTCGATTCAGCTAAATCCAGTAGACACTGATTAAGTGCCTGCTGCATATGCGTGCTGAGGATGCAGACAAGAACAAAATGGGTCCTGCTCTCAAGATGTTTCCATCCTCCTCTGAATCCCCCACAAAGACCCCCAAACTGCAGAACACCCCCAGGCCATGTCCTCATTGCACCCTTACGTCGTCCAGCCGCCCCCCCCCCACATCTTCTTGGTCCTTGCTTAGCTGGCTCCTCTCCTGACAAGGTCAACCTGAGCAGCTATTTTCTCACAGCCAACAGCTGGTGGGGATCCAGAGGGAGGCAGCTGTGGTCCTCTGTACCTCTTGCCATCCCTCTGTTGGGGTGGGGCCCCCGAAGGTCTCAGCTCTCATTCTTGCAATGTCATTGATCTTTCCCACCTGGGCAGTGGGGACAGAGGCTGCAGCCTGTGCAGAGAAGGGCTGGGGAGGGAGAGGCTTTGTTGTTTTTTGGGATGGGACTGGAGGAGGTTCCATGCAGAGACAGGGGAAACTAGTCTGGGTGAAGGGGTGTACACACACATGCATGTCCATGAGCACACACATCTGCACACCAAGCATTGTATTTGGGACCAGAAGATCTAGGTTTGAACCCTGGCTCCGTTCCTAGCTGTCTGACTTCGGTCATATCAATTGTAGTGCCATTTTACCCTGTCTAAAATGAGGAGGTTGGCCTAGGTCAGGGGTGGGGAACCTGAGGCCTCGAGGCCACATGTGGCCCTCTAGGTCCTCAAGTGCGGCCCTTTGACGGACTCCATACTTCACAGAACAAATCCCCTTAACGAAAGGATTTGTTCTGTAAAACTCGGACTCTGTCAAAAGGCCGCACCCAAGGACCTAGAAGGCCACATGTGGCCTCGAGGCCTCAGGTTCCCCACTCCTGGCCTAGGTAATCCGCAAAGTCTCCTTCTGCTTGAAAGCTTGTGGTCCCATGATGCTCGCCTCCAAAGATCTCATCTATCGACCACATTTGTGCTGGAGAAGGATTCTTGGCCCAAGGGAGGCTGGTCCTCGGAGGGCCTCAGCTCTGGTGTGAGCTTCTCTGATTGGGGTACAAGGAGTGAGAAGGCTTAGGTGTTAGTCCCAACTCTAACACTAACTCATTGTATGGCCTCAGGCAAAAAATCCCCTGCCCCCAACCTGGGCTCCATCTTTCTTGTTTGGAAAGCTGCAGTAAATGCTGTTTGGTAAAGGAGAGGTCCTGGGTTCATAACCCAATGAACCCTCAGTGGAAAGGGTGGGGAAGGTAGGTGGGCTGTGCTAAATGGCTGCTGAAGGCCTTTCCTACCTCTGACATTCTGAGTCTGGGGTCTCGGAAAGTCTTTCTCAGCTGGGCAGTCTGTGCCTCTAGAGCCTACAAAGTGTAGCTAGCCTGACAGCCCAACACCTGTGGGAGGAGGCAGGAGACTGCCTTCAGCTAGGGCTTCTCCTTCCTTGGAGTGTAAGCACATCGTCTCATCCAAGTGACCCTCGTGGTGGGTATTTTGAAGTTGAGTGGAAGGGGGAAAGGTCCACTGTCCTGCGGTTTCCTTCTAGTCATACTGGAATGCGGCATAGATGTGGGCCAGCTGCCTTTGAGTTATGTGTAATGAGAAAAACCTTGGATTGGGAGCTGGAAGATCTAGATTCAAGTCCTGACTACTACTTACTAGCAGCATGACCTTGGGCAAATTATTTCACCTCTGTTTGCCTTGGTTTCCTCAACTGTAAATGAGGGGGTTTTAGATCTAAGGCACCTTCTTGCTCTAAATTACATGATCTCACCTCTTGCACTCTTTCAAGGGTAAAAGATAGGAGGGGCGGATGACTATGGGCCAGAGAAGCAGGCGGCCTGGGTCCTTGGGAAGGTGAAACTGGGCAGCTGGGACATGAGAGGAGACTGCCTTGCCAAAACAGTAGTCACCAAATGTTGGAGTCAGTGCCCAGATGTTTGCTGGCATGTGTGTGTGTGTGTGTGTGTGTGTGTGTGTGTGTGTGTGTGTGTGTGTGTGTGTGTAAGGAACTGAAGAGAAGACGGGTCCCAGCCTATACAGGGTAAACTTGCTGCTGGTTGGACCTCCAATCCAAAATAGGGTGATGATATCTGTTCTCTTGGAAAGGGGGGATTGGCATCTAGGGACGTGGGACAAGGGGCAGTATTTTTTCCAACAACCTACCTTGGTCTCCCCCATTCCCCAGTCTCACCTCCACCCCACAGATCTCAAGCCTCTTGTCGTCCGCCTCACCTATTGGCTTGTATTTTTGTTTTGGCCATGCTCCCTTTGACATTGTGGGGAGAATACTGGGTATAGAGTCAGAAGATCTGGGTTCAAAGTCTGCTTTTGATGTTTAGTACTTTTGCGCCCTTGGGTGAATCCCCTCACCTAGCCTCAGTTTCCTCATCTGTCAAATGAAGGGATTGGACTGGATGGCCTCTGAGCCCCCTTCAGGCTCCAGAGCCGAGATCTGTCATCCTAACTCACACAATGGCAAAAGTTCACTTCATATCTTGGTCTCGGTTTCCCTATATATAAAATGGAAGGGTCAGATAAGAAGACCTGGTGGGTCCCGTCCACCTCTATATGAATGACCCTTTCCCACCAATGTTATGGGAGCCTAGGGATCAGCCCGAGGACCACAGAGTCCCAAGTGGAGATTTTGTCAGATGCAAAGGCAGCAGGACAAAATGGAGAGCACCCTGCCCTGAGAGTCAAAGGACCTAGGTTCAAATCCTGTCTCCCCCATTTGGGGACCACTTGGGTGCCTTGGGGAAAGCCTTTTCCTCTCTGTACTTCAGTTTCCACATCTATAAAATGAATGGATTGGCCCAGATGATTTCTGAGGTCCCTTCCAGCTCTGAGTCTTATGACCACAAAATCACAGAAGGGTAGAGGGGACCCCCACACCAATACTGCTCTGGGCTCTGGGCTCTAGGCTCAGTTCTGGGGATTGGGTGGGAGGGATGGAGGACATTAGGCATAGTAGTTTGGGGGGAGAACAAAATAAAGAGCACAGTGCAGTTCTCAGAACCTCACTAGGAGAAGAGTAGGATTTGGGATCTGGGGATCCTGCCCTTGCTGGAGCGTTGGTGGGAGTGGCTTCTATCCTTCCAAGGACTCTGAGGGTCAGTTTTCAAGTGGCCAGGCTGTCAGGGGATGAGGCAGGGAGACTAAAGGTGTGGGAGGTTTATTGGTGGGGAGACTGAGAGATGAGGCTTGTGGGGAGGGAATCCAACATTGTTGGGGACGTGTATAGGGAAGTCAAGTCCTTCCCCCTCATTTCTCAGGGAATGGGGGCAGGTGGGCATGAAGGAAGATCTGAAGGTTAGGACCCCTGGATCCTTTGGTCAGGTAGGATTTGCAGTAACACTTCAAAATCAAGCCCTTCCCAGTTTGTTATCTCAGTTTCCCAACCAGTAACCTAACAGGCACCAAGAGGCATTGTAGCATAATCAGTGAACCAAGAAGCATGTATTAGGTGCCTACTAAGTTCCAGCACTCTGATGGTCATTGGGAATACAAGATAAAGATGGCATGAATAATTCCTGCCTTCAGTGGATCCAGATAAGCAATGTGCACAGAGCTTTATGGTTCTTTTTCTTTTGACTGGATCTGACTTGTTACTTCATCAGCTCCAGGTGAAGAGGTTTCTCCAGCACTTTCCGCAGTTTTGAGTCTTGGAGAGCTGCCTGGGCCATGGCAAGTTAAGGCAGGAGGCATCAGCGCTGAGACCAGAGCTCTACCCCCTCTACACCAAGACACCCCACCACCCCCTGTGCATAAGAGCCTGCAGACGAAATGTAAATTAAACGCAGGGAGGGCATTCTCACCTGGGCAGGGGTGGGGTAGAAAGGCTTCTGAAGCTGATGGTGGCCATTTGAGCTGGGTCTTGAAGGAAGTAAGGGCTTCTGCTAGAGAAGGTGAGGAGTTACACTCCAGACATCGGGAAAACCAGTGCAAAGACATAGAGACGGAAGATGATGGCTTACATGTGAGGAACAGTTTAGGAAAGAGAGCTGGTCTTGGACTCGGTAATTTCCGAGTACCATCTAGACCACTTGCTAACCTTGTGACCTGGACCATTTGAGATCAAATCTAGCCTCAGACACTTATTACCTGTGTGACCCTGGGTAAGTCACTTCACCTTGTTTGCCTCAGTTCCTCATCTGTAAATGGGGCCACACTGGAGAAGGAAATGGTCAACCAACTCCAGAGTCTTCGCCAAGAAAACCCCCAGTGGAGTCACAGAGAGTCAGACACAACTGGATAAGAAGTCCAATTTCCCCATTTTACAGATGAGGAAACAAGTGTGAAGTGATTTGCCCAAAGTCACACATAGGGAAATGGCTCCAGAGCTGGAAGGCCATCTAGTCCAAGTCCCTGATTTTACAGATAAGGAAACTGAGAGGTTTTAAGGTCTTGCAAGGTGCTTTTATATGCCGTGCATCATGTGACCTCACAACCACCCTGGGAGGTATTAACCTCATCTGACAGATGAAACTGAGGTTCAGTGAGGAGTGGTGAACTACCAATGGTCACATAGCTCAGGAGTGAGAGGTGGGATTCCAATCTTGGTCCCTCTTGTGCTATCCCACTCAATGGAAAGAGAAAGGGAATGGGAAGGGGGTGGGGGAGATGTGTTGGCTGAAGGCATCTCTGGGCTCCTCTGGGACCTGGCCAGGCAGGAAGCTCCCAATGAAGGGTGGAGGTTGGGGCTGGGGCTCGGCTTGCACGGAAGCATGCATTCCTCCCCAGGGAGGGAGAAACTGAGGCAGCCAGAGGTTAAAGGGAGAACAAGGGTGAGAGAAAGCAGTACTTGGTATCAGGAGCTGCAATCCTAAAACTGGGCTTAGGGCCTCCTCCCCCACCCCCTCCTGCTCTTACACACATCTGGGCATGCTCGCTGCCTTTCTCCCGGCCTCCATCCTCCTGCGGGCGCTCAGGCTCTTTGGGTGTCTGCCTGGCTGTTTCTCCTTCTCTGACCCCTTTATGTCTCTATCTCTGCATCTCTCAGTGTCTCTGCATCTACGCCCTCCATGTCTTTTCCCCCTGTCCCTCTTCAGGAGCTCTTCCCCCACCCCCACCCCGGTCGGCTCCCTCCCTCCCTTCCTCTTCTTCTCCCCCCTCCCCCCGGCTCTCTCCTCCGGTTCCCATTCGCTGGTATTGATTGGCCTCCAGGCGGTTCCCCTTCCTCTGCTCTCACCACCGGCTCCTCCCTCCCTCCCTCCGGGGCCATAAATTTACTGGCGGCTCCTTTGAGCTATGTCAGTCAATATTCCAGAGCCCAAGGCTTTGAGGACAAGGAAAACGGGGGTGGGGTGGCAATGGGGAGAGGCCAGGGCCAAAACGTGGTCCACCCTTGCCTTTTTCCCCACCCCCGGGGACTCATCCTCCTTCATACAGTACTGGAGGGGGAAGGGGAGCCTGGGACTCCCTTCCTCTTCCCCCCTTTCCCTCCACCCATGCAGCTTTTTTAAATCTTAGGGTACTAGCTCTTGAAGGCTGAGGACCCAGAAGTCCTGGGGCTTTCTGAGCAGTGGGTGCTAAGGGGCTCCCCCTCTCCGCTGGGGGAAAGGGGGAGGTGAAAGAGTGCTCCGCGTGGGACTCTTCTGGTCTTTTTTTTTTCCTCTCCAAAAATGAATTTGAAATCAATAAGAAAGAAACCAGCCCCTATAGGTTCTTCTCCACCCCTTCCATCCTCCTCTCTCCTTTTTCTGCCTTCCTCCCTCCAGCCCCGTTCTTTCATCCTGTCCCTTCCCTCTTTTCTGCTCTCTCTGTCCCTCTTCTCTTTTCTCTCCTCTTATACTCTGCGTCCTCTCCTTTTTCTCCTGCTCCACTCACTTCCCCTTCTCCTGCTGTCAATGTAGGGTTCAGGAGCTGGCCACTAGCCTTCAGTGATAGTGGGGGTGGGGGAATGGAAATCAACAGCTCCCTCTCCTCAGACCCTGCCCACCCACTTACCCCCTCCTGTGAGTTGAAGCCAGAAGGTCCAGTTTGGAATTCACTTTCCCTACTTTCCAGCTATGTGACTGTGCACAAGTCACTTAAGGTACCTAGACCTCAGTTTCCTCATCTATTGATGATGGAGAGAAGGTTGATAAAAAAAAAACTGATAAATTGAGTCCCTCCGATTAATTTGATGACATTGTGGGGTGGGGGCCTTTGTCAGGAAGGGAGGGCTCTTACAGAATTGGATATGTTGTTTTCTAATTACACCCCCCCCAAAATGAGGGGGTTGAGCTAGATGCCCTCTGAGGGTCCTTCCAATTCCAAAGATTTATGATTCTTTGACCTCTTCATGCTAGGGAGAAAGGAGGGCAGAGCTGAAGGCTTGGTACCAACGTATAGGGTGAGGAAGCGGGTTTGGGGAAGATCCGAGGTGATCCTCCACTCACTGTAGCCTCAAGGGCAGGGGAGGAGAATGCACTCTGAATGGGTAAATACTCTAGGTTGGCAGACATCCTAATTGAGGCACAGTCTTTAAGGGGAAGGGGTGGTGGAGGAACATGTGACTATGAGCCAGAGTGAATTGGTAAGGGTCAGCCAAGCTAGGTAGAAAACTGATCTGGCAAAAAATGCGTCTCCAGTGACAGTGTAGGGTTTGACTGAAAGGTGGAGCTCGGTGGGATTGGTAGGGCTACTTCAGAGTCTGAGGAGGAAAAAGACTCGAAGAGTGGCAGGGGCATGATGCCAGTGCAGAACAGAACTGAGGCACCAGCACTCCCCAAGATGAACCCCAATCTATAGAATGTTTGCATCCGCCCACACACACCCCACGTATGTCAAGGTGTGATGACTGGGGGAGCATATTGCTTGCCTGGACCCACGAGGAGGCTGTGGGGCCACGCCTAGGTGTGCGGGTCTGCACGTGGGTTCCCCGTGGGCCGCCTACTGGGGGTGCACGCCGGTGCACACAGCCCTCGCCTCTACATGTGTGCACGTCAGCTTGTACCTACAGCCCAGGGTTTGTGTACGTGTGCATGGCGGAGGCTAGGTTGCTGCACACTCGTGGCCAAGGATGGGAGGGGGGTAGGGAGGTGTGTTCTGATGTGACTGTAGCCCGTGGAGAGGGGAGGGGAGGAATGGAGGGAGACTTGGGGTATGGTCAGATCTGGGGGAAGAGGAGGAGGAGGAAGGGGAGGGGCAGGGGCAGGAAAGGGACAGCATTAGCCTTGTTCAATTATTCAGCAGGGCCCCTGATCAGTAGGAGGAGGGGAAAAGAGGGAGAAAGAGCTACAGAGGAGTCCGGGGTAGGGGGTGGGGGGCGGACAGGAGAGGAGAGGAGAGGAGAGGAGAGGAGAGGAGAGGAGAGGAGAGGAGAGGAGAGGAGAGGAGAGGAGAGGAGAGGAGAGGAGAGGAGAGGAGAGGAGAGGAGCTGAGCAGAGCATCTAGCATCCAGAGGAGCTGGCCAGCGCCGCCAGGAGATTGGGAGCCGCGCAGTCCCTCCTCCGCCCTGCCCCCTCCCTCCCGCGCTCCCCCCTCCCTCCCGCGCTCCCTGACTCTCTCGCTCGCTCCCTCTCCCTCTCTCTCCCCTTCCAGCCGTCTCTGCCTCTGCAGCAACACTCCGCTGCCTCCAGCCTTCCGCCGGAATCTCTCTCGCGCTCCCTTTCTCCTTTTCGCTCGCACCTTCCTCTCCCTTCCTAGTCCCTGGGTCTGCCCCCCCCTCCTTCCCTCTGTCCCTGGTCCCAGCCCCCCCTCCTCCCCCGGGGAGGGGGCCGTTCCCTCCTCTAGCCCCTTCCTCTCCTTCTGTCCCCGGCGGGCGGCCCCAGCCCCAGGTCGGTTCGTAGCCCTCCTTGCTTCGTTGCTTCCCCGTCTTTGGGGGGGCTCTTTCCCCACGGCCTTGGAGCAGGGGTTCCTGTCGGTGCCCTCCCTTCTTTGCCTCTCTTCTCCTCTCCCGCCGTTCCTCCCCATCCCCCTTTCCCCTTCTCTCCTTCGGGTTCTGCTTTTCCGCAGGATCTCCCCCCCCCGCCCGCTCTTCCTTCCCCCCTCCTGTCTCTCCACCCCCGGCACCATGCCCCCTCCCCCGGGCGCTCCCCCTGGCTTTTGACGACCCCTCCTCCCTCCGCCAGAAGGAAATGCGGGGAGACCCTTAGCTCCCCCCGCAATGGACCCAGGCGTCCTGGACCTTGACGTTGCCGCCGCCCCGCGGAGCCTGGAGGGATCCAGTTGATTCCGTTGGTTCCAGCTCAAGGATCGGGATCTGGTCCCCCGCATCGTCTCCCCTCCCTCCCCCCTTGTCGGGGCTCGGAGTGGGAGGGTGGTTTCCCGGGGCCTGGAGGCCCCCCCCTCGCCGGCCCCTGGCCATGGGGCTGTGAGGTGGCGGCGGCCGAGATGCCCCCCGGGGGCCCAGGGCCCGGGGGGTGCCCACCCTGTCCCCCCGCCCTGGCGCTGCTGCTGCTGCTACTGCTGCTGCTGCTGGGGGCGGGCGAGGGCGACGGGGCCCGGGTCTCCTCCAGCCTCAGCACCACCCACCACGTCCACCACTTCCACAGCAAGCACGGCACCGTGCCCATCGCCATCAACCGCATGCCCTTCCTCACCCGAGGCGGGCACGGTAAGTGGCCCTCTCCTCCCTCAGCCCTTTCTCCGGCCTCGCCCCTGCTCGGCTCTCTGTATTCCCCGTTCTCCTCTCGGCCCCATCCCTGCCTCTCTCTGAGCCGCATCTCTCTGCCTCACACCCCCGTACCACTCTCACCCCATCTTTGCCTCCCTTCTCCTCATCCCAGAGCCTTATTTCTCAACTCTCAGCACCTTCACACCCCTATCCCTGCTTCCAACCTCCCTGTAGCTCCCATCCCCCGATCTCCCTACCTCCATTACCCCCATCTTCTTACCTCCCTTATCTCCATCTTTCTCCCTTATCCTTCCATCTCTCTGATCCCCTCACATCCTCATGACTGACCCCCTCATTCCCCCTATTTCTTGACTCCCTCACATCTCCATTTCTCTGACTCTCCTCCCTGCTTTGCTTACAACCTCATCTCCCTGCTTTTCCTAGTCACAATCTCTGTCCCCGTGAAGGGACATCTCCAGCTCGACTTCCTCACACCCACATCTTCGCCTCCTGTTTTCCCCCATCTCTCTACTTCCACAACCCCTCCCCACCCTACCTTACCTTATATGTGGCCTCTCTACCTCTGTTATACACACATTTCTCTGATGCTCCCATCTTTCTTCTTTGACCCCCGTAGCTCTTTCTCTGACTCACTCACACCTCTGTCCCTGCTGCCTTATCACATCCCTCAGATCCCTCACATCTCCATCCCTGCCTGTATTTTGCCTCATCCCCCTGCTTCTTCTCCTTCTCCCCTTTGACACCCTAACATTCCTCTCTCTGGTCCCACTCACAAGCCCAGGCCTTCTGATTCCCACATCTCTAACCCAGTTCACACCTCTCTCTCTGTGACCCTCTCCATAGCTCAATCTTTCTGACCCATCTTGAGCTCCTCTCTGACCACTTCCTCCCTCCACTCTGGCCCCTTTCCACCCCATCTCTTTCAGCCTCTCCCACTCCATCCCTGACTTCTTTATGCTTCATTTCCCTTCCTCTCACTTCCATCTCCCTGTCTCCCCAATATCTCTAGCTCTGACCTCATGCACCCTTCTCTGAGTTCCTTTTTACCTACGTCTCTGAACCCATCTTTCCCCCTTCACACTTTCTTCCCCCTTCCTTTTCATCGTCACCTCTCTCCTCAGTTTCTGGCTCCTTTCACACCCTTGCCTCAGATCCTTCCCATTTATGGTGAGTGGCCCTCAGCCCAGGCTTCCTGAGAGCCTTCACCCCAATTTTGTGCCTCCTGGGCCTCTCATGGTTCCTCCCACCCTGCTATTTCTGTCTGTTCTCTCTCTTCACGGTCCTAACATGCCCATCTCTCTATTCTGCTCACCCCCCCTTTTCTGCCCCATCCCAGACTTTCCTAGAGTATGTGCCTTGAGGAACCTCACCCCAGTTCTGTCCCGCATGGGGCTCTCACTTCTACCTTCCTGTCACTCCCCTATCTTCTCCCTCTATCCCTCCTTCTCCTTACATTCCTATTAATGACTTCTTTGAACCCATCTCTCTGCTCCCTGATACTCCCATTTGCTGCTTCTACTTTTGTCTTCTCACAGTTCCACTCCTATCCCATCCACATTTCTGCTATCCATGTCTCTGCTGTCCTTACATCCTCATCTATCCTTTCTGCACCTTCATGCCCCCTTACACCATTATCCTCAGATCTTTCTCCCTTGCCACATCTCTGCCCCCTTTCTCCTTTATCTTATCCCCTCTCCTTCATCTCTGCCTCCTTACATCCCAATCCTTCATCTCTATCCCTCTCTCCTCCATCTCTGCCCTCTCTCTTCCATGTCAGCCCCTTTCTTTCCCATCTCAGGTCCCTCTCCTCCATCTTTGCCCCTTCAATCCTTCTTTATCCGCTCCCTCACACTTCTGTCTATTTCCATTCTCTACCATATCTTGGTCCCAGTGTTCCCACCTCTCCTCCCTGTTGCCTCCATTTCTGCCCTCTCTTCTTCATCTCTGTCCCTCACATCCCTATCTCTGACCTCTCACACCTCTGTCTCTGCCCCAACAATTGAGTATAATAGCACTCATCTTTGCTCCTTTTCACACTTCTACCTATCTTTTGGTCTCCTCACAATTCCCATCTCACTGTCTTCTCACTCTCTGTTTGCCTTTTTTCTTCTCTGTCCCCTTGCCCCCATCTCTGTGCCTTCACCCCCCATTTGTCTCTTCTCAACTCTCTGCTCCCTCTTACTCCTGTCCCTGCCCTCTCTAACTTTTCTGCTCCTCACCCCCATCTCTGTCCCTTCCTAGCTCATTTCTCTGCCCCTCACACTTCCCTATATTTATATCCCCTTATACTTCCCTCATCTCTGTCCTTTCACAATACCTATCTGTTGCCCCAATCATCTCTCATCTCTCTACCCAATATCTCAGCTTTCCTCTATCCATGTTTCTTCTCATACCATCTCGCTATATCTCTTCACCCGTATTCCCTTGACCTCTCTTGCTCCCATCCCATCTCTCTGCCTCCTCTCATCTCTTCCCTCCTCACCTTCTCTTCTCTGGTCCCTCTTGACCCTATCTCTATGCATCCACTTTCTCATCAAATCTGTGCTTCCCTCACCCAATCTACCCATCTCTGTTGCTCTCACCTCAACTGTCCTCTTCACAACTTTTCTACCTCCTTGTCTGTTCTTCTTGCCCTTCTCTTTACTTTCCTCTTTATTCTCCTGTTTATTCTGGGTTTTTCTGCTCTCCATTTTCAGTGCCCCCTACCTTGACTCATTCATTCCATCATTTCCTTCTCCCAGTCCCTGTACACACTCTTTTGTCACTCTGATTCCTTTCTGCCCCATACCTCCTGTTTCCACCAATTTCCTTCCAGGTTCCTGTCTGGTCTGCCTTTTCCTTCTTTAATCTTCATCTGTACCCACATCCTTTCACTTTCACCTCCTTTTTTCTTTTCTTCTACTCCCATTTCTTTCTTTTCTCTAAACTTGCAACCCAATTCTTCTTCCTTGGTGGAAGCTTTGTTTCTTCCATGACTAGGTATAGTTTCTAGCTTTGCCAAGTATCAGGCCTAGGTGCCTTGCATTGGAGAAATATTGGAGAAGGAAGAGCATGGGTGGAGGAAGTAGCACAGGACAATAGGGAGGGGTGAATATGGAAGGAGAGAAGCCAGGTATTTGGGGTTGGAGCCCAAAGATCTTGAAAGGAGGAAGACTAGGCCGAGGCAGCTCTGAATGAGAAGTGAGGGTGATGGGGCAGGATGAATGAGAAAGTCAAGGAAAGTGAGGGCAAGGGTACAAAGAGCTGGGAAAGCCAAAGAGAGAGAATCAGAATATTAGGGCTTGAAGATCATCTGGTCCAATGCCTTCATTTCATGGGCAGGTGAGACTGAGACCCAAAGAAAATAAATGACTTGCCTCCCCAAATCACATGGTAAATGGAAGAAGAGACGGAAGAGAGATGGTAAGGAATAAGCAACACAGGCAGGAGATGAAAAGAAGACTAGAGAAAATGGAGGGTGCTGAGGGACAGAAAAGTGAACTGTAGAGGAGGAAGGCCTTGAAGGGGATGAAGGAATCCTAGGAGAGAGAGAGAGAGAAGAGAGAGAGAGAGAGGAGAGAGAGAGAGAGAGAGAGAGAAGAGAGAAGAGAGGAGAAGAGAGAGAGAGAGAGAGAGAGAGAGAGAGAGAGAGAGAGAGAGAGAGAGAGGAGAAAGAGAGAGAGAGAAGAGAGAGAGAGAGAGAGAGAGGAAGAGAGAGAGAGAGAGAGAGAGAGAGAGAGAGAGAGAGAGAGAGAGAAGAGAGCTGGGGGCATAAAAGCCAAGGCTTCCACTCTGGGTTGAACCTTAACTAAGTTAATTCATTTCAGTTGAGACTCCACCCCAGTGGATGAAAGGATGAGCTGGTCTGGGAGGCCTTTACCCAAAATAGGTCAGGCTTCCCTTCTGTCCTGGCCCTTCCTGGGATGAACAAGAGGGTGTCACATTACAGTGTGGGAAATCTCCATGTATATGCTTCTTGTGTAAGCTTCTCTTTCTCTGGATTCCCTTTCTTCTCCTCTCCTCTCCTTCTCATCCCCATACATTCTTTCTTCTCTACTGTTCCCTATTGTCCCCCCCATCTCCCTCCAGACCCACCCTTTTCTCCAGTTACATAACACCTGTATTGACCTGCCAGACACTCACTGGTAGCTGCCTCACGTGCCTGACGTTGACTTGGAGCAAAGGGAGACCCAGATTACCTGGGTCCTGAGAATGGGTCGAGTATAGGGGCAAGTGGAGAAAGGGCACCTAGCCTCTGCAGAGGGCTTCCTTCATCCCTTTCCCACTGCAATACCAATTCCCCTCCTTCCTCATTCAAGTCTCAGAATCTTTGGTAATTCTTCAGCTCCCAGTGTCTAGAGGAGAGGAGCTGGCATCAGATGGGCTCTGATTCAGTGACATTAAGAGGTCCTGGATCTGGGACAAATTATTTATCTTGATTCTAGATATGAGGCCTTTACCTTGGAGGTGGGGTCTGGAGAGTGCAAGATTATAAATGGTTATTTGGATTTGGGGTCAAGGGGACCAGCCACCCAAAATTCTTCCTGGGGTTTGAGGTCCAAAGAGTAATGCTCAGGGATTTGGGTAGGTAGGAGTAGGTACCCTGCCTTCTGCAGTCTGAGAGCAGGGGAGGGAATGCTGGGCTGTCTGCATTGTGAGAGCCCATCTTGTTTGGGGGGCCTGGCTGGGTAGCTGACTTCCAGGGGTTCTAAATAGACAAAAGGGCTTTGCTCCGCCTTGGGTTGCCGCCGCCAAAAGGAGGCATTCAGGCAAGTGGTTCTGGCTTGGGGGTCCACTGCTACTTGGATGACTTTTGATGTAGAAAGGATATTATTGTGGGATTCTGTACTATTAGAACCCTTGTTATCTTGTGTGGCTGGTGTGGGCACACTCAGCATGGGGATGGCTGAGCCGAAAGTCAGAAAGATTCTTGAGTTAACAAGGTTTGCTGCCTTCCCTTGTCCCCAGGATGTATGTGGGCTCTAGATCAAGGAGGCATCAAGGGTGTGTTGGCACCCTTGTGTTTGGCAAGGCACTCTGGATAGATGCTGATGATGAGGGCTCTTGGCCTGTAAGTTGCTCGGGCCATTCAGAAGTATATGGTATATATAATATGCCTCTGGGCCATCTCTGGTCACCATTTGGGGGAATGGGGTAGATACATCCTGCGGGTCACTGGAATCCTTACATAAATCTCTTCAGGGGGCCTGATTCCAAGGGACTCTAGGCCAGTTGGTCTCTCACGTATGGACACACCCTGGAATACACTCTCCCTGCTTTTAAGCCTAGGGGACAGCCCTTAGGGACAGAGTCAGAGCCTAAACCAGTCCTAAGCCTGGCATGAGGGTGTAGGTAGGAAATGGAATTGACCTTGTCTCTTCCTACTCTTTGGCAATGGAATTAGCCAAGCCCTTGGGTAATATGGCGGCTGATGGTGTGATCAGTGGATCCCTGGGGTAATAACCACCCCTCTGGGCCCAATAAACCATCTTTCATCTCTTCTACCCAAGAAATATATTCCCCCCACAAGGTAATAAACGCCTTTCAGGCTTTAACGAGCCCCGCCCTGACATAATCAAGCGGCTGCATCTTGAGCACAGTGGGCTAATAAATTGCTTTGGGGGTTTGACTGTTGATGGGAAGGAGGGGGTGGTCTCAGGACCCCCAGCCAAGGATGTAGGTAGGAGAGGTTGAGGGGGCCTGGGTATCTGAGCATGGGTAGAGAGCATAGGTGTGGTGTTGGCTGAAGCATGAAGAGACTAGAACTATGGACGGGGCTCTTCCAGCTGTGTGCAGGCGAATCTGTGGGGTGTGGTGTGGTGTGGGGTGTGTGTGTGTGTGTGTGTGTGTGTGTGTGTGTGTGGCTTTGTACATGTCATTTCCAAATGCATTACTGTGTCTACAAGCAGTGTTATCTGTGAGCCGTGTGTGTGTGTGTGTGTGTCTGTGGCTTTGTACATGTCATTTCCAAATGCATTACTGTGTCTACATGCAGTGTTATCTGTGAGCCGTGTGTGTCTGTGTGTGTGTGTGTCTGTGGCTTTGTATATGTCATTTCCAAATGCACTACTGTGTCTACATGCAGTGTTATCTGTGAGCACGTGTGTGTGTGTGTGTGTGTGTCTGTGGCTTTGTGCATGTCATTTCCAAATGCGTTACTGTGTCTACATGCAGTGTTATCTGTGAGCCATGTGTGTGTGTGTCTGTGGCTTTGTACATGTCATTTCCAAATGCATTACTGTGTCTACATGCAGTGTTATCTGTGAGCCGTGTGTGTGTGTGTGTGTGTGTGTGTGTCTGTGGCTTTGTGCATGTCATTTCCAAATGCATTACTGTGTCTACATGCAGTGTTATCTGTGAGCCGTGTGTGTCTGTGTGTGTGTGTCTGTGGCTTTGTATATGTCATTTCCAAATGCACTACTGTGTCTACATGCAGTGTTATCTGTGAGCACGTGTGTGTGTGTGTGTGTGTCTGTGGCTTTGTGCATGTCATTTCCAAATGCATTACTGTGTCTACATGCAGTGTTATCTGTGAGCCATGTGTGTGTGTGTCTGTGGCTTTGTACATGTCATTTCCAAATGCATTACTGTGTCTACATGCAGTGTTATCTGTGAGCCGTGTGTGTGTGTGTGTGTGTGTGTGTGTGTCTGTGGCTTTGTGCATGTCATTTCCAAATGCACTACTGTGTCTACATGCAGTGTTATCTGTGAGCATGTGTGTGTGTGTGTGTGTGTGTGTGTCTGTGGCTTTGTGCATGTCATTTCCAAATGCATTACTGTGTCTACATGCAGTGTTATCTGTGAGCCGTGTGTGTGTGTGTGTGTGTGTGTGTGTGTCTGTGGCTTTGTACATGTCATTTCCAAATGCACTACTGTGTCTACATGCAGTGTTATCTGTGAGCATGTGTGTGTGTGTGTGTGTGTGTGTCTGTGGCTTTGTACATGTCATTTCCAAATGCATTACTGTGTCTACATGCAGTGTTATCTGTGAGCCGTGTGTGTGTGTGTGTGTGTGTCTGTGACTTTGTACATGTCATTTCCAAATGCATTACTGTGTCTACATGCAGTGTTATCTGTGAGCCGTGTGTGTGTGTGTGTGTGTGTGTGTGTCTGTGGCTTTGTGCATGTCATTTCCAAATGCGTTACTGTGTCTACATGCAGTGTTATCTGTGAGCCGTGTGTGTGTGTGTGTGTGTGTGTGTGTGTGTGTCTGTGGCTTTGTGCATGTCATTTCCAAATGCATTACTGTGTCTACATGCAGTGTTGTCTGTGAGCAATGTGTGTGTGTGTGCGCACACATGCACGTGCGCATGTGTGTGAGTTCCTGCCTTGCTCTGTGCATTGGCCTGGGTGTGAGCTCTTTCTCTGCGTGTAGCTGGGTGTGTCCAGTTCCCTGAGCATCCCTGGAGATGGGCTGGGGGCTCTTGGAATGTGTCTGGGTCTGTGTATGCCTTAAGGTCAATGTATCATGGTGGTGGGAGGCCAGAATGAAGGTCTGGGTTCATGTCAAGGCCTGGATGGGCTTGTCTGTGTCAGGAATAGACTTTTATGCCTCTAGTGCCCTCAGACTCCCCTCCTTTGCTCCCCTTTCTGCTGTGAGCTGAAAGGTTCCTGGGCCCAGAGAGAAGCTGGACAGCTCCAGGCCCTTTGCTATTGTGAGACAAGCCTGTTTCAGGACGGTGAGGAAGGTCTCCAGACATAGGTCCTCTCACAGCAGAGAGTCTTGGTCCCTAAGGGGGCCTGATAGGGAAAAGGGACATCTTCCCCAAAGCTTGGGGGATTCTTGGAGGACTAGAGGTGATGGGAGGGGATCTCCCAATTCCGTTGTGGAGACCACAGGATCTGAGGTCCCAGAGGAAGCCTAAGAAAGGCTTCGGGCTGTGCAGTGGGGGAGGCCCCAGCTCTTCCTTCCTTACCTCATTCCCTTTACTGGACTTGCTGTGTGTGAGTGGAGGGAGAGGAGAGGGAGGACTCTGGGTATTAAGGTTGCCATGGAAACAGCCGATTTTCCACAGTGCTGCAGTGAGAGGAGCTGAGGGGCTTGTTACCAGCTGAGGCCTCCTCTCCCCACTCCTCGCTTGTGGCCCCTTGCTAGCCTCCCCCATGTCTCTGTGGGGTCCTCTGCCTGGGCCCCATACTTCCTGAGCCAGTCCTTATGGCTTCCAGGCCTCCAGTGGGTGGTGGTGGTGGCACTGAGGGCCCAGGGCCACCTGGCTGTGACTAGGCCTCCCTCTTACCTGGGCATGGTGAGGCTCTGGGCCTTGCTGGGGTTGGAGTGCAGATGGAGATGGAAGCAGACTGGGGATCCTCTGGTGATGCTCCCAGAGCAGACAGACACTTGTTTTCGCTCCCAGTATGTTCCTTCCAGGGGCTCTAATGGCACCACTCGGAGAGCGTCCCCTTCTGCTCTACAGATAGGGCACCCAGCTGTCCACCTCCTTGTCAGGAGATAGGGTGTCCCCAGAGAGGAGCCTTCCAGCCTCTCCTTCCCCCGTAGTGCCTGAGATGGCTGGTGCCAGGGTCCCCGGGGTGCGAGTCAGCTCCCGTCCTCCCTGCGGGCAGCTGCTGCCGCTTTGAGTGGATTTTTTTTTCCTGCCGCACTCCCTTAGTCTTCCCAGAATCCAGGTAATGTAGCCTCTGGTTCCCTTCCTCTCCATCCCCAGTGTGGGGCTTGCATCGTTCTTCCCCCTCTCCCTGGCCTAGCACATAGTAGGTGTTTCATAAATGTCTGTTGCATGGGATGGATTTGAATTGAATCCCCCTTCCCTGATTCAGCCCTCTGAGAATCTGCTTCCCCTCCAAGGCCCTGAACATCTCTCCCTCTGCCCTAGGCCACCCCCCCCCCAACTGCCCTGAAGAGACCGATCAAAGACTAATTATTTAATCAAACATTTGATGACTCTCATCTGCTCCCATTATGGTCCGTAGAATCAGATGGTTCTTAGCCCAAGCCCACTCCAGATCCCAGGTGGTCTGGCTACCCCTGGCCTAGTTTGGTCTCTCTTCCTGTAACCAGGGCATCTCCCTCCCCCCCATTCAGCTTCACCCACCCCAGAGAGCCCAGGCAGCCACGGGAGGGAACATGGCAACTAATGGGGTTTATTTTGGGGCTTGATCGTTAGGGACCTCACACCCGCCCCCCGGCAGCCGGATGGTGCAGAGGAGACAAAGAGGGAGAGAGGAGGAGGAGAGGTGGGGGTGGGGTGGGGTGGGGAGCCTGAGCCTGCCAAGTTTGGCCCCATTCTCGCTCACTCTCTTACCTACTCTCTTGGGTCCCCCTCTTTGTCCAGGGAGAGGGGGGGCTCCCTTTCTGCCTGTCTGCCTCTGTCCCTCTGTTCCTCAATATGGCCTGTCTCAGGTCCACATGCTCCAAACAGCATAGAACTCCGGAGTCCTGAGCTATGGGGAGCAGAGAGTCAGAGGGTTCCTGGGCCCAGGAGGAGACAAAGGTCCGTCGGCTGGGGAGCGGTAGCTCAGCCAGGTGTCCTGGCATAGGGTGGGCAAAACATAGAGGAGAGAGAGTCTGAGCAGGGAGGGGTGGACAGAAGTGGCCAAGTTGAGGAAGGAGGCCAGCTGCTTGGCCTGTGAGTCAGAGCAGAACAAAGCCCCCTGCCGCCCTGCAGCTGACTGGATCTCTAAGGATCTCACACACCTGCATCACTTGACACCTCCTGGGCTTCACACCCCTGTTGTCAATGTCACCTTGGCTGGCACCCAGGGAAAGGGAGGGGAAGCAGACCCCAAAGGAGCTGGACAGCCTAGAGCTTGGCTCCCTGTGGTAGCTGTTCTCCCCACCCCGTGCCCACCCCCACACCCATCCTGGAGACTTTCTCCCTTCATAATGCCCTTCTCTGCTCTCTCTGAAACCTCTCTCTGGCTCTGGCTCTCCCATCTCTCCTTAGCTGTAATTAAAATGAAAATTCTTGAAGCAGCTACTTGGGTCTACACACACACACACACACACACACACCCCTCCCTTAGGGGCAGCTGTGTGTAGTGGCTGCTCCCCGAGTACTGTACATTTCAGGACACAACCTGGACTCATGTGTCCTGAGCCCCCAGAACTCACACTAGAGTCCAAGGGCCCCCCTGGTGCCTGCTGTGCTGACCCTGTGTTTCCTTCCCACCCCTCCCCCATCTCTCTCCCTTTTCTCTCTACAGCTGGGACGACCTACATCTTTGGGAAGGGCGGGGCGCTCATCACCTACACGTGGCCCCCCCAATGACCGGCCCAGCACAAGGATGGACCGCCTGGCCGTGGGCTTCAGCACCCACCAGCGGAGTGCCGTCCTGGTGCGGGTGGACAGCGCCTCCGGCCTTGGGGACTATTTGCAACTGCACATCGTAAGGACCCTGGGGCCCAGACCCCACCCCCCACCCCTTCCTTGTCTTCCTTGGGCAGCTCCTTCCTTCCTCTTCACAACCCACTCCAAGCCTGAAGACCCCTTCCCCCCTGAGCAATGCCAGGACCTGAACTCCTCTCCCTCCCCACTCTTCCCCCATCATTCCCCCTGAGAAGCCCTGCATCTCTGTCTGATTGTGCCCACGTGGAAGCTTGTACTGGCCCAACACATGGGAGGCAGCTGCCTGGGATGGAAGGAGAGTAGGACTTGGGTTTGAATCCTGGCTCTGTCACCCATATGACCTCCTGAGGTGGTTGAGGTCTAGTAGATACAACACTGGGCCTGGAGTCAGGAAGACCTGGGTTCGAATCCTGCTGCACACACTTGCTGGCAGCTGTCTCATCCTCTGTAAAATGGGGGGCTGATCAATGATCTTCAAGGCCCCTTCCGACTCTAAGTTAATGTTCCCAGGAGTCACAGAACCTTTGTGGGCCCCACTTTCCTCCTTTGTTAAAATGAGGGATTTAGGCTAGACGGTCTCTGAAGCCTCTTCTAGCTCTAGTCCAAACCCATAATGAGATTTGGAGCCTTTGGCCCTGGCTCTGGGGCTGACTCACTCCCTGTGGGACCTTCTCTGGACCTCACTTTTCTCTTCTGTAAAATGGGTGATGTGGACTCCATGGTCACCTCCACCTTTAAATCCTATTATCTCGTAAGAACCTTGACCCTTACTGGCCTTTACAGGCCTCCAGCCAGGCTCTTGGTATTCTCTCAATGTCCCCAAGCCCCTTAGAAATGATCCCAGTCCCACTGCTGGCTCCAGCACCCCTTCCTTTCAGCACCCCGCAAATTTGGACAGCTCACTGAGATTCCCTGTGCTTTCTCCTCCCCCCAAATCAGGATCTTCTCTGGCTTCTGCTGTGTGACTCTAGGGAGGCCACTTCACCCTTCTAAGCCTCAATTTCCTTATCTGTAAAATAGATTCTGAGCCCAGAGTTCAGCTCTGATCTCCCATTCACCTCCTTCCTTGCCTTTGTCTCATAGCAGACTCCTGGCCAAGGCCCCTGCGCTTGGATGGGAGGTGGATAGGTGAAAGGATGGGATATCTGGGCCCTGGGGGAGACAGAAGGCCTCTGGGGACTGTTGGGGAAGCTGGGGGCAGGCTGGAGCGATGCATTTGGATTTGGGGGGCCTTTAGCAAATCCCTTCCCTCACTTGTAGAAGAAGGGGCTTGGACTAGGTTTTCTAGAAAGTCTCTTCCCATTGACTTCAGGACTCCTGGTTCTCAGAAAGTGCCCTCTGTGCTCATGCTCCCAGCCCCCTCCTGTCCCCAGGAACCTTGCGGGTGAGATTCAACAGATTGACAGTTGCAGCTATATCATCTCAATTGATGTAGCCTCACTACAGCCCACTGGGGCCAGTACCTCAGGTATTATTATTCCCATGTTACAGGTAAGGAAACTGAAGCTCAGATGAAATGTCCAGGGTAATGAAGCTTATGATCCAGAGCCAGGATCTGAACCTTTCTTATTCCAAGTCCAACACTCTTTCTTTTACACTCATCTGCCTCACACATGAATCCAGTGTCCTCACCAGCCAATGCAGTGTAGGGAAGGAGAAGGAAGAGAAGATGGTCCTGTGGTCAGAGTGGAGCTGGGCAGGCAATGGCAGCTGATGCAGGGCAGGGGGAGGGGGCTACAGGTGAAGGTGAAGGAGCTGAGTTAAGAGTGAGGAGTGAGGCAAACCAAGGCATCCTGGGAAAAAACACAGGTGTGTGGGTCTGTGCATGTATTCGTGTTTGGGGGCATGGGGGGGGAGAGAGAGAGAAGAGAGAGAGAGAGAGAGAGAGAGAGAGAAGAGAGAGAGAGAGAGAGAGAGAGAGAGAGAGAGATAAGGACTCTGTGTGTGGGAAGAGTGGAGCCAGTCTTTACCGGGAGGACATCCCCACTGCAGATGTGGTCCTTCTGTGATACACTACCAAACCAGTGTGTGTGTGTGTGTGTGTGTGTGTGTGTGTGTGTGTGTGCGCATGTTATATCTCCGTAGCTGACCTTCGTATGCTCTCCAGGATTGGCTTTGGGTGCCCAGCGGGGTCGATGGGGCTGGGCCGTGTCCTCCTGCAGAGATGGGAGGGCTAGATTCCCCTGGTCCTGAAGGAGAAAGTGATTTCTCTCATCCACCTCCATAAGTCAGTCAGTCAGTCAGTCAGTCAGCAAGTGTTTATGATGTACCACTTCCCAGGTGACTCTTCAGCCTTCTGGCCAGGGCCTGGGGTGAGCTGCTGGTTGAGAGGATAGGGTTGGGTGGTGAAAGATGGAAGGGGGAAGGGAAGGGGCTGGGGCCTAGGAGGGGGAGTCGGGGGCTGGGAAGGCACAGGGGAGACATCCTAGAAGTGGGGAGAGAGGCCAGCTCTGCTGAGAGAGCCTGGGGGAGACAGAATGCCTGGGGCCCCTCCTGGGGGTAGCTCGAGGGACCCCCCCCCCCCAGTGACACATCAGCTCCCACGATGGCTTCATTAGCGGCTCTGGGAGAGTGGGGAGGCGGCAGTGAAATAAGAGGGAAGCAATTTGACGTCTCTAATAAAGCGTCGCTCCACTTTGCCAAATTAATTTTGACTCCCATAATTATTTGCTGTAGGAGCAGCCCGCTCTCCCCACCGCTGCCTAATGAGGTAATTGGGGAATTAGGAATTAATGACTTTAACAGAAGTGACAACTGACTCAAGTCAGGAGGCACAGGGGAACTGTCTCCCCCAGAGCTCCCGGCTGGGAACCCAGGCATCCAGCCTCTCCCCTCCCCCAACTGGCGGTGAACACTCCCTAGGCAAAGGCTCCCCTCGAAGCTTCACTCTCCTCAGCTGTAAAACCTGTTGGGGCACACCCGCCCAGGGCTGTCGTGAGGGTCTAGGACCCCAAGGCTTAGGGGCCCAGGGTTTTGAAAACCTTCTAAGGTTCTAGAAATACCAGTGGTTATATCTATTGCCTTCAGCTCCCTGCTGAGCCAGGGAACCAGATTCAATAATTGTATATTAAGTACTGCCTGTATGCCAGGCACTGTGGTAAATGCTGGGTGTCAAAGAGTCCTGCCGAAGCTGTACCTGGCACAGCATTAGCTGAAGTCTAAGGGTGGGCCCTGGGAGGATGGACAATCCGACTGTTCCACAGGTGTGACCATGCCTGCTGAGGGCCAGCCTGTCCCCTTCTCCTCCTCCCCTCACCCTTGCCCTCATCCTCCTTCCTGACCTCTACAGAGCACCAGGCAGCAGAGGATTGTGAGGACCGGACCAGTGGGGGAGGAGGACAGGCAGCCCCCCAGGTCAGCAAGTGGAGCAGAGCCCTGGCTACCCCACCCTAATTATGATTCAGCTCCTTGTCCTCAAGCTCACCTTCCACCAGGCCCTTGTAGCTTGGCACATGGGGGAGGTGCTGTATTGTTTGCTTGGCATCATTATTGGATTTGCCACAATGATTAAGCCACTCAGAAGCACTTGGTGAACTCCAAAGGCTCCCTATGTACTTGTGATTTATTTTCGTGATAAGAGCAAAAGCTGATATTTGTATGACACGTTAAAGTTTGCAAATCCCTTTGCTGACATAATCACGTCTAACCCTACCATAATCCCGTGGCATAGCTACTATTATCATGACCCATTTTATAGCTTAGGAAACTGAGCCTTAGTGAGTTGAAGCAAATTGCCCATGGTGACAAAGTGGGTGAGTAGCAAAGGCAGGATTTGAATTCAGGTCTTCCTGACTGTAAGGCCAGCGTTGTGTTCCCTCTGCATCTAGCTCCATCTATCTCTGGACATTTTAATTCAGTGCTAGGCAGAAGTGTGACAGAATCACAGGCTTTAGAGCTAGAAGAGGCCCTGGGGGTGATCTCCCCTTCTTTTATAGAGGGGGAAATTGAGGCCCAGAGAGGAGATGGCAACTTGTCCAATGTCACAGAGGTAGTGAGGAGCAGGCCTAGGATTCGAACCCAGAGCCTTTGACTTCAAATCCAGGGCTCTTCCCACTACAATCCATGATATTTATAGATGTCATTAGCTGGCATCTCTAGTCTTAATGGATCTGAGGAAAGACACTTGCCCAGAGAGGAAAATCTAGCTTCTGGGACTGGCAGGTGATGGATCTAAGGACCAGAGAGGGGAAGGGACTAGTGGAGGGTCTCAGGACAAGTCAGAGTTGGGCTCTAGAACTTCCCTCTCTCCCCCTGAAACTTCGTCCTTGGTGCTTTTCCTCTTTCTCACACACAAAAGCATTGGGAGCCAAAGTAATGTGGGTGGGAGAAAGAGGGATAGAGCCAGTGACAGATATCCTGTGTTGGGGTGCTCTTGTGGCTCATGGGTGGATGACTGTGTGTGAGTGTGGGGGCTGCCTAGAGTGTGCTGTGTGCACCCCTCAGGAGACCCTGTGAGTGAAGAGCTCTGTGTCAGTGCCTCGGCAAGGGCAGGAGAATCAGTCAGTCACACAACATGTATTGATGTGCTAAGTGCTGGGAAGAGAGAGAGAGAGAGAGAGAGAGACAGAGAGAGAGAGAGAGAGAGAGAGAGAGAGAGAGAGAGAGAGAGAGAGAGAGAGAGAGAGAGAGACAGAGAGAGAGACAGAGAGAGAGACAGAGAGAGAGACAGAGAGAGAGACAGAGAGAGAGAGAGAGAGAGAGAGTGAGAGAGAGAGAGAGAGAAAGACAGAGAGACAGAGACAGAGACAGAGACAGAGAGAGAGACAGAGAGAGAGATGGGGGAGGAGAGAGAGAGAGAGGAAGACAGACAGAGACAGAGACAGAGAGAGAGACAGAGAGAGAGACGGGGGAGGAGAGAGAAAGAGAAAGACAGAGAGAGACACAGAGAGAGAGAGAGAGACAGAGACAGGGAGAGACAGAGAGAGAGACGGGGAGGAGAGAGAGAGAAAAAAAGACAGAGAGAGAGAGAGAGAGAGAGAGAGAGAGAGAGAGAGAGAGAGAGAGAGAGAGAGAGAGAGAGAGAAGAGAAGGAAAGAAGAAAGAAAAATAGAGAAAGAGAGAAAAAGAAGAGCCCCTGCTTTCAAAAAGCTCCCAGACTAATTAATGGGGTGACATACAAGCAGCTGCTTACAAACAGTGAGGTCACCCACATACAAGAGAAACGAGAGAGCTTCGCAGAGCAAGCCCTGAGACTGAGGAGGGCCAGCAAAGCGTTAGAGAAGGTTGGAGTGAACCAGGCCTTGGAGGAAGGCAAGGAGGCTGGGAGGGGGAAGAGCTGAAGGGATAGGGGCAGCTAGAGAAAATGCCGGGAGTCAGGAGGTAAGGCATCCTATGCTAGAAGTAGCTAGCAGTCCAATTGTCACTGGATTCCGGAGGACAGGGAAGGGAAGAAGACATGAGAAGACTGGAAAGTTGGGAAGGTCTAGGTCAGGAAGGGCTTTCAGAGTCAGACAGAGGAGACTCTATTTGATCCTGGAGGTGACAGGGAGCCGCTGTGGGGGTGACATGGAGACCCTTCTGGTGGCCGAGTGGAGGATGGACAGGAGTGGAGGGGCTGGAGGCAGGCAGACCCCCAGCAGCCATTGCAGTAGTCCATGTGTGCGGGGATGGGGGCCGGCAGCACAGTGCTGGCTGAGGCCCGTTCAGAGAGGGCTTACGAGTCCCTGGGAGGAAAGGAAAGGAGAGCAGGGGAGTCAGAGAGGGGAGGAGACAGAGGGCCGGGTTCTAGCAAGCAGGTAGTTCTGACTGATCTCCAGAGCTCGGCTCCGACTCAGACTGGGTTTCAGTTTCAGAAGCTGGCTTGGCGAGGGGGCTCTGCAGGTTCTGGGTGCCTGTGGCTCTCCTCTGTTGAAACCTGCTATGGCTCCTGATGCCCCCTCACCCCGACCCCAGGGTGCAGTCCTCTTCCCTCCTCCCTGCCCTGTATCCTCATCCACCTTATGCTGGGAAGTGAGTGGGACCTTGCCTGTCCGATGCTTATTCTCCAAACCTGTTTGTCCACCCCAGGTGTCCCCCAGCCTCCTCAAATGCACACACAGGCCCACCCACAGCCCACGCTGCCACGGGAATGGGGAAGCCCACACACAGCTTCCCTAACTTTCCCTCTCCCACCTTCCCCTCTCCCACCTTCCCCTGCAGAGCAGTGACCTAGTTAGGGGACTGCAAGCTGGCAGGAGAGCCGAGTTGTTCAGGTGGAAGTCCTACCCCCTCTCCCTGTCCCCACTCCACCCTGCTGGAGGGTGGTAAAAGGCCCCATGGGGTTTGGGAGGACAGGGCTAAGGACAGAGGAGGGGGCTCTGATCCCCTCCCTGACTCCTGCCATTCTGACCCGCTGACCCCGCCGAGCTGGCTCACCTCGAAAACACAAATCCGGCAAACCTTGGTTAAGTAGCTGCAGTGTGCTGGGGGCCACCGAGACAAGGATCCTGCCCTCAGGGACTTTCCAGTCTAGTAGCAGGCCTTCACTAAATGTTTGTGAATGAATAATTCTACCTCCTGTCTATTTTTAAAAAATGTTTGTTGGGGCCTTTTATTTTGATATTGCTGTCGTGTCAGGAGATATCCCTTCTTTGCCATCCCTTCAGGTCGAACCCTTCCTTGTAGCAAAGAAAAACAATGAAGCAGACATCTGCTAGCATGTGACAGTCAACCACTATTTATTACTGTTTTGACAATGTATATACCATGTTATCCCAGTAGGCCCCCTCGCCTGCCCATTAGGAGGGATAACTCCCTTTTCCCCTATAGCTCTTAAATTTACAAGGTACTTTCCCTGCGGCAGACAAGTCAGTGGCTGAGGGCACAAGTTAATATGATGGTTATTGTCCATCGGCTCTGAGAGATTAAGGGGACTGCCCACAGTCATATAGGTAGTGAGTGCCAGAGTCAGGGGACTTGAACTCAGGACTTGCCTCCTTCCATTGCATTGTGAGTGGCGGCCGATGAATGCCTGGATGGGTGGATAGATGGATGGACGGATGACTGGTGTGACCCTCCCCCCCTCATGCCCAGCTGCCTCTCCTGCGTGCTGACCCCCTGCTTTCTGGCCACCAGGACCAGGGCACCGTGGGGGTGATCTTTAATGTGGGTACCGATGACATCGCCATTGATGAGCCCAATGCCATCGTGAGCGACGGCAAGTACCACGTGGTGCGCTTCACCCGGAGTGGTGGCAATGCCACCCTGCAAGTGGACAGCTGGCCAGTGAACGAGCGCTACCCAGCAGGTAGGTGGAGCCAGGGAGCAGAGGAGGAGGAGGGGCAAGGCGGGGCTAAGGTAAAGGAGTGAAGAAAATGAAGCTGGAGGGTTTGGGGGTTGGGGTGCTGGGAAGGCTGGGGAAATGCCTGGCAGGAGAGACCTGAGTTCAGATTCTGCCTCTGACACTTACCAGCTGTGTGGATCATGCACGAGCCTGTTTCCTCATCTGGAAAATGGGAATAACAATATCTTTAGTCCCAGGGCTGTTGTGGGGCTCAGCTGAAATTACTTTCAGACCTTACAGTACCGTACCAGAGTGAGCTGGGCTTCTTGTTACTGGCTTCGAGAAGCAGAGGGGAAGAGATGGGGACTGGAGTTGAGGGTGGAAGAGAAGGCCAGAGAAGGAGAGAAAGGAAGGGTGGGAGACTATAGATAGACAAGCTAGCAGAAAGCTGGAGGCTCTTCCTTTGGCAAACCAATGCTTGGCACTGGCCTTAGAAAGAGAAGAGCATATAGAGAGGTGAGGAAAGACAGGTACACACACAGCCACAGGACTGGTCTAGGAGAGACAGAGACAGACAAGGAGATGGAGAGAGAGGGAGAGAGGAAAAAGAGAGACACAGACACAGACAGAGAGACGGAGAGAGACAGAGACAGAAAGGGACAATGAGGGAGGGGGGAGGGAAGGAGAGGGGGGTGAGGCGGAGAGAACCAGTCACAGAGAAAGACAGGCCCTCAAAGTAAGGTGCCGAAATCTTAAGCTAGGTGAGAGAAGACAGGACAATAGACACAGGGAAAGAGAGCAGGAATTTGGAGGCAGAAGATTTGGGTTCAAATCCTGGCTCAGCCAACTACCTGCATGCCTCTGGGAAGCTCTTGAGGGTTCTGTTTCTCCTGCTGTAAAATGAGAGGGTTGAATTAAATCACCTCTATGATGCTAACATCCAGAAAAGAAGAGGGATAAAAACCCAGGGACTGTGGAGCTTCAGAGACAGAGAAGAAAGAGGGTGTGAGAGAAGAGGAAAGAAGAGGCAGAGGAGAGACGGAGAGGCATGGAAACAGACATTAAGACACCTACAGAGAGAGAGGGAAGAGAGATAAAGGGAGACGTTGATACAGAGACCTGGGGAGAGAGCTGTGGAAACACCCTCAAGGAGAGAAATGGGGAGAGAGAGAGAGAGAGAGAGAGAGAGAGAGAGAGAGAGAGAGAGAGAGAGAGAGAGAGAGAGAGAGAGAGAGAGAAAGAGAGAGAGAGAGATGAAGCGATATGAAAAGAGAGTGGGGTGGGGCAGCTAGGTGGTGCAGTGGATAGAGCACCAGCCCTGGATTCAGGAGGACCTGAGTTCAAATCCACCCTCAGACACATAACACTTACTAGCTCTGTGACCCTGGGCAGGTCACTTGACCCCATTGCCTAGCCAAAAAAAAGAAAAAGAAAAAAGAGTGGGGTGGGGTGGGGAGGAGAGCTGCAAGGACTCAGAGGCAGAGAGGAGGTGCAGGGTAAGACAGACAGACAGACACACACACACACACGTACACACATGAGGATGCTGAGGCAGCTACTGCTGCAGTGGGAGACTTGGTACCTTAGAGACAAGGAAACACATAGAAAGCTGCAGACCCTGAATCACAGAGGGATGGAGACAGGCATGCACATTCCTGGGTTTAGATGGCTCCTGTAGACAGGACCCCAGCTGACACACACGCGTAGCCGGGAGCCCAGACTAGCTCACTCGGGGATGACAGAAGAGACAGACGCACCCAACTGCTCCCCTTCCCCCCAACCTCAACACATTGGTCAGGATAGAAACATCGGCTGCCAGAGTTGGGGATGGGGGAGGGGGCAGGGCAGGTAAACACAGAGACTGACGCCCATTCAGAGCGGAGTGATCCAGGCACGTGAGCGTGTAGGCAAAAACCTGCCAACGCTCACGGAGCCCCAGAAGACCACAGCCTAGCAAAGAAGCCAGACCCTGGTGATGCTGAGGAGAGAAGGCTAGGCTTGGAATCCTGAAAGGCCTGGGTTCAAATCCTGCCTCGGACACTTACTAGTTGTGTGATCCTGCACAAGACACATAAACATCCTGAGCCTCATCTGTAAAATGGGACTAGTAATGCCTGCAATGCCAGTCCCGGCACTGTGGTGAAGCTCCAATGAGAGAAATCAGTGAGAAGGCAGTGAGCATTTATTAGGCGCCTACTGTTTGTGCCCCTCAGCACACATATAGGCTCACCCACATCCCACACCCTGAAGGGATACAAAGACAAACCACAATGAGGCCCTGCCTTCCAGGGACTTACATTCTTCTGAGAGGAAGGCCTGAGTTCAAATCTAGTCTCAAACACGTACTGGCTGTGTCACTTTGGACAAGTCCCTTCACCTCTCTCTGCCTCAGTATCCTCAACTGGAAAATGGAAATAATGAAAGCACCTACCTCCCAGGGAGGTATCATATGAGGTATTTGTAGAAAGCACTTATGGTTGGGTCAGACGATCTGCAGGGCCTGGTTGGGGACCCCCAGCTTTCCCATTCTGTCCTGTGCTGCCAACCAGGGCTGCAGGAGGGGGATGGCTTGGGACCTTCCTCCTTCCCCAGGCCCAGAGCACTCCTTACTGAAGTTAGGGTGAAGAGGGTACACACACACACACACACACACACACACACACACACACCCCAAGGACAGTTTCTCTCTCCCCACTGTTACTCCATTCTGCCTCCTCTTGCAAAAGGCAGATGACATCCCAAGGCTGTTTATCCATCTCTCTAGATGAGAGTCATGCTTCCCCCCCCCACCTGGGCACATGGACACACATGTGGGCAATGCATAATGGTTATGCACAAGTGAGCCAGGAATTTGAGCATGAACATGCACACGCACACACACACACACAAACAGAATTGTTACGGACTGATTGGCCCAAAGTCTCAAGAGGAGCTGGAGAGCATAAGAGAAGGCTGGGGACCTCTGACCTTGCCCTCAGGCAGACAGATACCTCCCCAATGCAGCCTTGGAGATTTACAAGGCAGACACTCAGAGTCCTCAAGAAAGCTGCCCTCATGTCTGGCACTGCAGCCTGGGAGCCTCCTGCACCCTCCAGCAGCAAGGAAGGACACATGAGGGGCTGTGCACTCAGGTATACACTGATGAACCCCTTGGGACACACATACTAACTTGCTGACAAATGCCCTTAGACACACATGCATGCTGACAAACGCCTTCAGACACATGCTTATATACTGACAAATGCCCTTAGACACATGTGTCCATTGATAAATATCCTTAGACACATAAATGACAAATACCTCAGACATGCACACATGTCTTGAGGGCACTCCTTGAGGGCAGAGTATGTTTTTGCCTTTCTTTGTATCTCTAGCTCATAGTACAGTGCCTAGCACACAGTAGGTGCTTAATAAAGACTTATCGACTGACTGACATTCACTGACCGAAGTCCCCAAGGTTAGCCCTTCTGTATATCCTCCCCCTTTTCTATGAATCTCTCTCCTTCCCAAAGGGCACCCTTCCCCCTTCCCATCATCCTGAGGGGGAGGTAGGAGAGAGAGAGATGGGAATAGGGAGACAGAGGAGTGAATAACAGGTGGGCTACAGATGGGGAGTAGAGTCTTGAGAATCTGCAAGGGGAGAGGTGGTGAGAGGGGTGAGGGCTTGGGAAATTAGGGGAGGAGACAGATGGAGAGGTGTTGGGGAGAGAGAGGTAAAGAGAGGCTGGGGAGAACTGGAGGTGGGTAAGGGAAGCAAGAAGCGTCACGTGAGGATGAGGGGAGCTGCAGGACTCAGCAGATGTTGGGAGGCAGGGGAGGAAGGAAAGGGAGAGATGAGGAATCAGGGGAGATTAAGATGGGGGAAGTGAAGCAAGATTCAGAAAGAGAGGAGAAGAAATGGGGAGCTGAGAGAGCTGAGAGTAATGAGCACTGGAAGGTAGGGAGAGAGAAGAGAGAGATTGAGGGGAAAAGATGGGGCACGTGGAGAGGCTGGGAGAGCAGCCGGGCCTGAGAGGTGGTCCTGGCTGCTTGGGAGTGGAGTAACTTACAGCACATGTAACAGCCCTGGGGAGAAGGCCTTGTTCCTGCCTGGGGGAAGGCCGGGTAGGGAGGAAACCAGAGGCAAAAAGGAAGGGAGACTGGAGAAAGGGGCCCTGAGTGCATCCATGGGTATTGTGGATGAAGGGGAGGGAAGGGAATGTGATGTGAGGAGAGCAGGCTCAGGGGACCCAGGGGAAGCTGGGCCTTGGGCTGGCCTGTGACCGGATTCAAAGGAGCCTTGGGGTGCGGGGAGGAAATAAACCCCCCACTGTAAACTTGTGTGCCGGGTGCCCCCCTAAATGCCTCATAAACCTTGCTTAACCCTCTCCCCCCCAACTAAACCACCCTCTAAACATAGTAACCAGCTGGGAGCAGGGCTGCCTGCCACCCCTGCCCCCCGCCCTTGACCTAAAGCTGCTAAACACCCCCATCCTTGCCCCAGCTCCCCACTCTGGTGGGGGCTGTTCCTGGGCCCTCTAAACCTGTTTAACCTCTGACTTTTGACCTTCCGGTTACCTTCTCCTCGGGGTTTCTTGGCTTTCCTTCCAAATGTTCGGTTTGGGTTGTATTCCCAGGGTCCCGGGAGGGCCTTGGAGGGGAGACCCAGGGAGGTGGCCGGGAGGTGAGGGATCCAGAAGCCCAGCCTCTTTTTCTTCTCGTGGGGTCTTTCCCCTCTCCTCCCCTTTTGGGTGGATGCCACTGCCACTACCGCCACCACCACCACCACCACCACCACGCCCGCCAGCCACCTCGCTTACTCTGATTCTCCTGAGTTCTGAATAATTTACTCTTTAATTCATTGGGACTTCGTGTGTCTGAGAAAACTACTGTCTCTCTAAACTTTTCCAAGGAAACTTTGATAACGAACGCCTGGCGATTGCTAGACAGAGAATCCCCTACCGGCTTGGTCGAGTAGTAGATGAGTGGCTGCTCGACAAAGGTAATTAACCAGAATTAATTAATTAACTTAAAACCACACTCTTAATGGTGCAGAGCTCTCTCTTTCCCCCACCCCCCTTTCCCGAGTGAAGGACAGATTGGCCAATGACCCCACTGGGCTTCCTCCCTATCTGTGGGGACTTTGCTCCCTGGGCTAGTGTGGGGCATGGGGACCATCCTCCTGGGCCAGGGAGGGTTCGCCCACACCACCCAAATGATGCTGATGTAGAACCTTGCAGGGTTTGCACAAGGCAGAGATGCCCAGCTGGGCTGAGCACAGGGAGTGGCCCATTGATTTCCTTACTGAGGCAGACGTTCACTCATGCATACACTCATTTATTCATTCTTGCATTCATTCTACAAGCCTTCATTCCCAAGGTTCTCCCTGCCCCAGAATGGGAGGTTAAAGCCTAGAGAATTCTATGTCCCTGGACATGAAGCTTCTGGAAGCTTGTAGGCAGGAAAGTTAGGTTATGTGAAGCAGGGCTCCTCCAGGAGGGACAGAAAGCAGCAGAGAAAGAAGGTTTTTATGGAAGCAGTGATTAGAGGAGAGAGATGCTTAGAAGCCAAATTGAAATGGGGAGAATGGAGCTAAGGTGAGGCAATGGGGAGAGATTACATGTAAGGAGCCGAGAGGGATGGAAATGGAGGGGGGGACAGCAAAACAGAGAGGAGAATGATGAGAAGGGGGTGGGGGACTGGCACATAGAAAGTGCTGGGGGGCTGTAGCCCCCAAAGGAAAGTTCTCTATGCCCCCCCAAAGAAGACTCCTTGGGCTGGTGCCTTTGCATCCCATGCACAGGGACAGCCCTGGACCGCTTGGCACCCTTAGCAATTGGGAGGTGCGTTGGTAATGAGAAAGGACAGAGTGGACTTTGCAGGAGGGACGGGGCATTTCCAGGACTGGGAGGCAGAAGCTTCTAGCCACAGATAGAACCGTGGGGGCCCAGGGGAGGGTCAGGCCATTCTGTGATCCCCACCCCCACCATTCAAGTCCCCTCTGGAGGCACAGGGCGAGCTCTGTACCTTTAAGGCTAAACTTGAGGGGGCTGTAGAACTGCTAAAAGTCCACTTAACCAGCTGATAACTCTGCTTTTAAATGTTCATGGGGGATGTCCCCCCAGCTAAACCCCTTCACTTCCTGACCCCCCAGGTGGGGACTAAACATGCCAATAATCAGACGTGATAAACCCACAGCAGGACCAAAAGTTAAAGGGACTGTAACAAGATCACTAAAAGCAAAAGCCAGAGCCTACATTGGGCCGCTTTTCTGTCCAGCTGGGCAAGCTTTAACCCTTTGAGGAGTGTGCCAGTGGGGCTGGGTAAGGCAGAGGGGATGCCCGGGGCCTTAGGGCAGCTTCGCCAGGTCCCGGGGTCCCCTCGCCAGCAGCCACCCCCTATCCTGGAATCAGAGAGGCCGAGATAGAGAGAGAGAGAGAGAGCCCAGGCTGAGGCTGGGACAGCTTGTGACTGGGTTGGGGCACCTGGGTAGCCCTGGGGAGAGGGCAGGCGAAAAGGAGAGGAAAGGAAGTTTGGAGATGCCAAGGCCAGTGGTAGGAGGGTGAGATTTCCCCCTGTGAGAAGCCAGGCTTTGCAGTGGATAGAGTACTGGCTGTAGATTCAGAAAGATCTGTGTTTGAATCCTGCCTCAGATACCTGCTAGCTGCGCAGGCCTGGGCAAATCGCTTACCTTACCTGGGCTTGGGTTTCCTCACCTGGGAAATGAAGAGATTGGATCTGATGGCCACTCAGCTCCTCCGTGAGTTGCCTAGTAGCCGATAAGGGCAGAGATGACAGTACTGGCCCTCCTCCCCTCTCAGGGGTTGGGGGCAACATCCCTCTGGTATGGTAGAGGGAATACCAGGGCTGTGACCCTGGACGAGGCATTTCGAGAGGAAGCACTGCCAGCCACTGGCTCCCTCTGAACCTCAGTGTTCCCATCTGATAAATGGGGGTGATAGTGTTTCATAGGGAGCTTTTGGGGAAAGTGCTTTGCTAACCGATAGGAATATGAGCTGGGAGCATGACTAACAGGCATGCAGCTGTCAAGATGGATTTAGCACCTCTGGGCCTCGTTTTCCCTGCTGGTAAAATGTGGGGTTAATAGAGGTGCTATTTACATCCAAATGGGGCATTCTGTGTTAGAGAAATGAAGAAATTAGGGCATTGGGGAAAGTGATTTGTGGAAACATAAAAAAGTCAGTTCTGACTCTGCCTAGAATCACTTGTGCTTTCCCAAGCAAGCTGGGGCATGAGGCAGTCAGCGGAGGAGGCAGCCCTGAGCTAAGCCCCTAGGCCCTCTGCCTGTCTGCCCGGCGCTTGCCCCAAGGGTGGTGGGGAGAGCTGCTTTCTACCCTGGATGGGTGAAGGAATTGAGTGTTGGGAGTGACTGGCTCCCAAGAGCCTTGAGCGCAGAGGACCAGGAGGCGAGTCACAAGTTGGCCCATCCTCAACCCAGGGTCCCCGGGGGGGTGGGCCGGGCTAGCAGACACCCTAACACTAAACCAGATCTTTAACGAAGCGCTAAACCAGAGGCTAACGAGGGCTAAGCCAGGACTTAAACTGCCCCCCGCACCAGGAGCTGAATGACGGGGGGAGAAGGGGGCCTAAGATACGCCCCACCTCCAGCGCCTCCCCCTCAAACCAACCCCCCAAACCAGAGTTAAACCCAGGCTTAAACACAATTAAAACGATTTTCTAAAAACCAAATGACAAATGCAGCAAACTCAGAGGGTTAAACCGACCCCCAGAGCAGTTAAAAAGCAAAACCAATCAAATCAGCCGGCCCCTGGTGCGAATTCTGAGGGGTGCCCGGCCAGCCCGGGGGCGCACCAACCAAAGTGGAGCGTGTTGGCTGTCAGTCAAGTGAGTCCCTTTAACGTTTATCCATGTCGATGCTTGGCTTCCATCTGGGGGGGCAGACGCCCTGCTGCCCCCGGGATGAGGGAGGCAGACTGGTGCCCTCCTCCCTGCACTGGGGGAAAAGGAGGGAGCAAGAGTTAGAGAGAAGGCTCAGAGGAGACGGGGCTGGAGGGAGGAGGTGGCCTCTCACTCCCTTTGTCCATCTGCCTGCCAGTCTCTCTCTGTCTCTGTCTCTGTGTCTCTGACTTGGTCTCCAAACTCTCTCACTGTCTCACTGACTGTCTCTTTTTCTCTCTCTCTGACTCCCTCTCACTGTCTTTCTGACTCTGTCTCTCTCACACTGTCTGTCTCTGTGTCTCCCTGACTTTGTCTCCCTGTCTCTCTCTCTCACTGTCTCTCTGACTCTGTCTCTCTGTCTCTGTCTCTCTGATGCTGTTTTTCTCACAGTCTGTCTGTGTGTCTCCCTGACTCTGTCTCTCTTTCTGTCTCTCTCTCACTGTCTCTCTTACTCTGTCTCTATGTCTCCCTGTTTCTCTCTCACTGTCTCTCTGATTCTGTCTCTCTCACACTGTCTCTGTCTCTGTGTCTCCATGACTCTGTATGTGTCTCTCTCTATCTCTCTCTCTGTCTCTCACTGTTTCTCTGACCCTGTCTCTGTGTCTCTGACTCTGTCTCTCTGTCTCTGTCTCTCTGATGCTGTTTTTCTCACAGTCTGTCTGTGTGTCTCCCTGACTCTGTCTCTCTTTCTGTCTCTCTCTCACTGTCTCTCTTAC
The DNA here is from genome assembly GCF_003287225.1 of Phascolarctos cinereus. NCBI lineage: Eukaryota > Metazoa > Chordata > Mammalia > Diprotodontia > Phascolarctidae > Phascolarctos > Phascolarctos cinereus. Next base: position 255,391,015 of record NW_027556402.1, on the reverse strand, counting down.
TCTGTCTCTATGTCTCCTTGTTTCTCTCTCACTGTCTCTCTGACTCTATATCTCTCACACTGTCTCTATCTCTGTCTCCATGACTCTGTATGTCTCTCTCTCTCTGTCTCTCTCTCACTGTTTCTCTGACCCTGTCTCTGTCTCTCTGACTCTGTCTCTCTGTCTCTGTCTCTCTTATGCTGTCTTTCTCACAGTCTGTCTCTGTGTCTCCCTGACTCTGTGTCTCTCTTTCTGTCTCTCTCTCACTGTCTCTCTCTGACTCTGTCTCTCTCACACTGTTTCTGTCTCTGTGTCTCCATGACTCTGTGTCTCTCTCTATCTCTCTCTCTGTCTCTCTCACACTGTCTGTCTCTGTGTCTCTGTCTCTGTGTCTCCCTGACTTTGTCTCCCTGTCTCTCTCCCGAACTGTCTGTTTCTATCTCTCTCGCTCTTTCTTTCTTTTTTTCCTTCCCTTCCTTCCTGTGCTCTCAAGCCCTTGCTTTATCTCTTTCTGACTTACTCTTGCCCCTCTCTGCCTCTCCTGATTCTATTCTCTGGGAGGGTTCTAAGGGCCCAGGGATTGGCATGATGTGTGACCTGGGCAAAGTCCCTTCATTTCTCTGGGCCTCAGTTTCCTCATTTGTAAAAGGAGGGGATTGGATTAAGTGTCTCTAAGATACCTCCGAGCTCTTCCTTTCTATACTGTGACCCTGAGATGGGGTCCGAACTGCTATAGGGTTAGGAAGGACAAGGGAACGAGCAGGAGAGGCCACCGGCAAAGGAGAGAGAAGAAATGGGGGTGGAGGAAGGGAAAGGCATGAAACGAAGAGTGAACCAGAAGGGAAAGGGGTTGAGCCTGGGTGGGGTGAGAGCCTGCCTCAAAGTTGGGGTGTCTCTGCCCAGGCTATGTGTATGCTGGGGGCTCCCCTCCCCCTGGGGACCCTGCTGGCTTAGCTAGGGTGGGGGCAGGGGGCTGGAGCTGACGAAGATTTCCCTTCGGTTGTCTGTCCTTGGCCCTCTCCCTGGTCTCCCTGCCACCCCCTCTGCCCTCCCCTCTGCCCTCCTGGTCCTTGTTTCTCCCTGGTCTCCTCCCATTTGCTCTGCCCACCACCCTCTGTCTACCTGTCCTTGGTACCCCTGCCGTCCCCTCTGCCCGGCCCCATGTTCTGCCGGTCCCCTGTCCCCCCCACGTTCTCATCTCCCCGTGTTCTGCCGTCCCCTCTGCCCTCTCGTCTCTCCTCCCCCTCCTGCGGTCCCTTCTTCATCCTGGTCTCTCCCTCCTTCGTGCCACCCTTTCTCTCAAACTCCCCACTTTCTTCCCCGTCCCATCTGCTGATTTGGCATCCTTCATCCTCGTCGTCTCTCCCGCTGTGGCTTTGCCCCCTCTGCTCCTCTCTCTGCCTCTGTCCCGCTCCTTCCCTGCTCCTGTTCCCTGTCTTACCTCTCCTCCCCAACCCCTCCTTGGATTCCCCTGATCCCCCCTCCTGCCAGGCCGTCAGCTGACCATCTTCAACAGCCAGGCTGCCATCAAGATTGGGGGCCGGGACCAGGGCCGCCCCTTCCAAGGCCAGGTGTCTGGCCTCTACTACAATGGGCTCAAGGTGCTGGCCCTGGCCGCCGAGAGCGACCCCAATGTGCGGACTGAGGGCCACCTGCGCCTGGTGGGGGAGGGGCCGTCCGTGCTGCTGAGCGCGGAGACCACAGCCACCACCCTACTGGCCGACATGGCCACCACCATCATGGAGACCACCACCACCATGGCCACCACCACCACGCGGAGGGGCCGCTCCCCCACCCTGCGGGACAGCACCACCCAGGTCAGTCTGGGCTGGGGGTAGGGGGTTCCTGGAGGGGGTGAGCAGAGGGTGGGGAGGAGGAGGAACAGGGAAGCCTCTGCCCACCAAAAAGGCTGCCTCTCAACACCAAGGTACTTTTGGGGCAGGGGATAGAGTGAGGCTGTCCAGTGATGTCATTGCCATGGCCATCCTTTCCCCAGCTCTGGGGAGGAGTGCTACCCTCAGGTGAGTGAGGGGCAGTGGAATGGGAAGGGAGCAGACTCTGCTACTTACCACCTAGTTGTGTGACCCTGGGCAAGTCATTTAACCATCCCAGGCCTCAGCTTCTTCATCTGTAACAATAACAGCTCAATTGACAGGAGTTTTTACACAATTTTACACACAAGTGGGCTGCAGGAGGCTGAATCTTTCAGCCGCCGAGATCAAGGACATATTTACATACACCATCTCATTTGACTTGAGAGCTAGGCAAATCCCCACATCCCCATATTACAGATGAGGAAACTGAGGTTTGGCAATGAAAAGGGACTTCCCCAGCCAAGGTCATACAGGTCTGGCCCTCTAGGTCCTCAAGTACCGCCCTCTGACTGAGTCCAAATTTTACAGAAGAAATCCTTTCATGAGGGGGATTTGTGCTGTGAAGTTTGTATTCAGTCAAGGGGCCCCAACTGAGGACCTAGAGGGCCGCCTGTGACCTGTACGACCTTGGCTGGGGAAGTCCCTTTTCATCGCCAAACCTCGGTTTCCTCATCTGTAATATGCGGGTGTGAGTATGTGCCCAGCTCCTCAGGCTTGTTGCCCTCTCCATCAACCCACACTGTTAAGCATCCCCTCTTTTCCCTCCCTTCCCTTGGCCTCCAGGATCCTTTTCTCTCTTGGTTTTCCTCACTTCCTTCTTGGTCTCCTTTGCTTTGCCCCCTAAGCATGAATGTTCCCCTGGGCTCTCTCCTCCCTTCTCAGGGTTTGGTGGCCCATCTGCTCTGTAGTTGGCACGTATATTCCCATCTAGCGATGTCACTTCCTCCAATAGAATGGAAGCTCCCGGAAGGCAGGCACTGTTTTTGCTTTTTCTTTATATTCTTGCTGTCTTCAGCACAGTGCCTGTCACATAGTCAGTACCTAATAAATGCTTGTTAATTAATCCCGTCATCTCCCATGGGTTCTGTTATTACATCCATGAAGATGATGACCATATTGACTCAATCCCATCCTCTTTCCTTAGCTCCAGCTCCATGAATTCTGCTCCCTAACTGACCCCTCAACCTTGGTGCCTCATTGGCATCACTAACCCCATGTGTACGAGCAGAGGTCATTAGCTTCCCCCCCGCCCAACCCTCCTCTAAATCTCCCTATTTTCTTGAAGATGCCATTGCCTTCCTAGTAACTGAGATTTGTCATTTCGGACTCATCCTGGATCCTTCTGTTCTCTTTACTCCCCTGCTCCACAACATCTTTCACCTCTGTCTTCTCTCCACTCACATGGCCCCTGCCCTAGATCAGACCAGATCATCTCTTACGTTGACTATTGCAATAGCCTCTTCTGGGTGCCCTGTGTTCTAGTGTGTACCCCCAAAATCTTCAGGGACTCCCTATGGTCTCTATGATAAAATGTCATTTAGCCCCTTACAACCAGGCTACCCCTTCTTTCCCAACTTCATTTCATCTTAGTTATCTTCATGGACTTTTCAGTCCAGCTAAAGTGACCTATTTGCTGTTCTCCAGATTTGGGAGTCCATCCTCCAACAAGAAGTGTCTTGTGCAGGCTGCTGTCCATTCCTGCCTCCCTGGTACCTCTTGGTTTCTCTTGTGGGAGAACTGGAGTTCAGAGATGAAGCGAGGCCCCCAGGGTCACACAGCTAGGAAGCGGCAGTCAGGTCCAGAACACAGAACTTCTCACCCTTAGTCCACACCTCGTTGCCTGTACAAACCCGCCTGGAGCTGGGGAGGAGGGTCTCCTGGATGTGGCTGGCTCGCCTGGTTTCCCAGTGAGGTTGTTCATTACTCAGCCAATTCAGAGTCTATGGTTTGGTTCATTCTCCTTGAGTGCTATGCCTGCAATTCGGGGATGTTCCAGTGGAGCAGGGGTCTTAACTGGTTCAGTGTCCTGAGCTTCCTGGTCAGTAGTCTGGTGAAGCCTGAAAGCCCCTTCTCAGAATTATGTTTGTAAATGTATAAATTAATAAGGAAAAAAATAAGGAAATGTTGAAATACAGTGATTAAAAATTCTTTTTTGAAAAAGCAAACTCTTGGACCCTGGGTTTAGAACCCCTGCAGTAGATGGAGGTCCAGAGCCATAAGCCACTTAAGCTAGGAAAAACTTTAGAACATTAAAATGTCAGAACCAGGAGAGATCTTAGAACAGAGAATGTCAGAGCTAAGAAGGGCCTTAGAACATGGAATGTTAGAGCCAGGAGGGACCTTGTATGCCTGAAAAAGGGTGGTGGGAGTTCAGGGGGGAATAGGGAGTAAGCATTTATATAGCACCTACTATATAAGTGCTTTACACATATTATCTCTTTTTATTTACTTGAAAAGCAAGATTAACTTAAACATATCAATGCAAGGAGGCACATTTCACCACATAAGCATCACTAGACTTGGTGACTATGACCCATATCTGGGACTTAGCTCTAGAAGGTTATATACATCATTGAAAAGAGACAGAACAGGCAAAATTTGGGATAAGGAGAAGAGCAGGACAGGGTAGCATTCACTGTTAAGGAAGTTATTCAAGGAAGATATATTAAAAAAAATAGGAGCTGGTGGGTGGTGGGGGAGGAGACACACAATGGAGAGAATTTGAGTAAAGACAGAGGTAGAACTATCATTATCTTTGGAGCATGTTCTAGGTGAAGTGGATAGAAAAAGGAAATGAGTTTAGGAAAGACATCAGAAGCCCAGCAGAGTGACCTGACGAGGTAGCAAGGATACACTTCAATTATCTGGACATCTACTGGAACTTTCTCTCTTTCTACCCAATGAAGAGCAGCCAATTTTTTTTTGTCTTGGCTTAATGACAATTTTCTCCTTCAAAAGGTGGAGAAAACAACAGGGGGTCATTTTATTCTAAATCCTGTTCTCACCAAGAAGGAGATAGATAGATAGAGAGATAGATAGATAGATAGATAGATAGATAGATAGATAGATAGATAGTATAGATAGATAGGTAGGTAGATAGATAGATAGGTAGGTAGATACAAACATCAGAAAAGTGTGTTTTTTCAAAAGCCATATTAGAGGAAAGGAGGTTGGTCAAAGAAAGGATAGGACTCCTGCTCAGAGTGGATGGAACCCCTGTACAGGGTGGATAGGACAGTAATAACAGATGGAAGAGAGAAGGCAGAGCCATGCAGTTCTCATTCAGCTTGTTTTCTCTGCCAAGTAAATGGCGTTTTTTGAACTGGAAAGGATAGACTAAGTAGGGTTGATAGGGACTTCCCACCCAAGATAAATAAGGCTATGGTATCAGGACCTGCAGGTGCCTATTGATGAGCTCAACTTCTTGGGCTCAAGTGAGCAACATTCCTCGGTTCTTGACCAAACTAGTAGATGTAATTGCTTAATTGCCATCAGTAACTCCTGAAAGACCATGAAGAACAGAAGAGATGCAGCAGAACCAGAGAAGGGCAAATGTTCCCATTTTACAAATTAATGTGAAAAGAATGAAATCTGAAAGACAACAATAGGCCAGTGGGTTTACCTTGGATTCCTAGCAAAACTCTAGGATGTCTTATTAAAGGGATTATTAGTGACCACCCAGGAAGGGCAGCTGTAATCATGAAGAGCCAGTGTGACCAAGCAGACTGGCATTAGTCCCTTTTTTGATAGGGTAACTAAATGGGTAGATCGAGGCTATGCTGGTCTGTAGGTAGAATTAATCTGGAATTTAGCAAAGCATTTGATTCCATGGCTCATACTATTCTTGTGGAAGAAATAGAGAGATCTGAGCTAGACACTAATATAAATAGATAGATTTGGAGCTGATTGAATGGCTGGACCCCAAATGGCAGAATGTCAGCTCGGAAGAAGGTCTCTAATCAAGAGCACCAGAGATCTGTACTTCACTTTCTCATTTTCTACTGTTTACAATTTTGATCAACGATTCTGATAAAGACACTGGTGGCATGCTTATCGAGTTTTTACAGAACCCAAATCTGGGAGGGGCAGCCAACCCCCTGGATGACAGTCAGGATTCAAAACTATCTCAATCAGCTAGAATTTGGACTAAATTGAACAGGACAAGTATTAATAGGGATAAATGTCAAGTCTCACACTTGAGTTCAAAAAATCCATCTCACAAGGTCAAAATGCGGGAGGCGTGATTCGATGGGAGGTTGGTTTTTTTTAATCTTGGGTTTTTAGTGAGGAGCCTTGTATCAATGCAGGTTGGTCCAGATGATCTTTGAGATCCCTTCCAACTCTGAGATCCATTGATTCTGTGACTGTTGGTTTGATATAAGTTAACAGTGGGAAGTAGTCACCAAAAAAGCATTGAGAGGCATAGAATCCATAACTAAAGAGGTAATGGGTGGTCCTTCGGTCTTGTGCCCTATTCAGGCCTCCTCTAACTAAGGGATAGTGTTCAGGCCTGGGAATGTTTTAGAAAGGATGTCGAGGAGTGTCCAGAGAATGACAACCAGGATGGCCTTGAGTTCGAGATCTGTAGAAGGGGTGGAATATGAAAGTTCTCTTCAGGCATTTGAAAGGGATTAGACTTGTCTGTGTGCCCCAGAGGGCAGAACTGGGAGCAGCAGCTGAGAGGGAAAAGAGAGTTACAAAGGCAAATTTAAGCTACAGGTAGGGGAAAAAATACCCAAGAGCTATTCCAAAGCAGCCCAGGATGTCATTGGAGATAGGGGGTTGCCATTCCCTGGGGGTCTTCCAACACTTCAAGTCTTCAGGCATATATGCTGGGTGACCACTTGCTGAGGATGGAACAGAATGAAGTTGTTTTTTCAGATATGGGTGGAGCTAGATGGGCTCTGGGGTGTCATGAAACTCTACAATTCTATGACGTTGCTCTCCTGCAGTGGAGGATGTCAGCCTTGAGGGAACCCATAATACAGAATGTCAACACCAGAAGGGACATTAAAGCAAAGAGCACAGGATCTTTAAGCTGGGAGAGACCTTAGAATGTAGAACACAGAACCCCAGAAGTGGCCTCAGAACATGAAGCTGGTAAATGTTTAACAATTGTCTCTCCAGAAAAAAGTGCTCATGACACTTTTTAAATGATCTTCGCTATTTTCTCCTTCTTGAGTGTATATGATCAACGCAACAATAAATAAAGCCCTGATTTGCAGGTTTGCCCATTTCTGGTGTAAACGTTCACCCTGTAAATTTAACAATCAGCCCTCTCGATTGGAGCTGGCTCAGGCACACCCCTGGCTGGGAGGAGCATCAGAATGTAGAGCATGGGATGGCAGAGCTGGGAGGGACCTTAGACATGGAATGTCAGAACTGGGAGAAACCTTAGGGAATAGAACGTCCGAGCTGGGAGGGCCCTTAGTGCCCAGCTTCTCCAGCTGCATCATGTTGAGGAGGCTGACACTGAGGTGGATGGAGACTCTGCTGGTCACTCAGCGAGTGTCTTAGCCTTCGGGGCTCATCCCTCTTGTTGCTGCTCTCTCAAGACCAGCCTGTCGCTCCCCTCTTTCTCATCTCCACCCTCAGAGAGCGTGAGGGTGAGGGAGAGGTGGAGGAGAAGTTGCTAGGTGAGGACAGATGGCCCCGGCTCTACAGCAGTCCTGCCTTCAGCCAGGGCCAGCCCTCGATGGTGTCTGACCGAAGGGCTGGCCTAGGGCCATTTTTCTCCAGGAAGCAAGGGTAGCTACAGTAGACAGATGGTCCCACTGAGGTTGAAGCAGTGGGGGAGGGGCAGCAGTTCTGCAGCCACCTGAAAGAGGGAGGGAGGGAAGAGCCATGACCATTTTCCTCCCCAAGGCAAGTAGTGCCTGGATCTTGCACCTGGAAGGGCAAAGGGGCCAGACTAGACCCACCAGTGAGGTGAAAAGTGGATGGGCAATCCCCTGGAGATGAGGGGGGAGGGGCAGATGTTGATCACTGCTTCCTCCAAAGACGGGAAGGGCACGGTGCTCAGGTGAGCCAGTGGGGGGGATGCAGGGAGGGCAACCTGGATGTGGAGAGGACCAGGTGACGGGGAGCAGGCGATGGCCTTGGCCTCAGACAATGGGAGAGCAAGGGCGTTTGGAGGTCATGGGCTTGAGGAAGGGACATCCCCCTTTACCATCCATCTGCCCCCAGGCCCAGTGTCCAATCCTCCCCATCCACTCTGATCCTCCCTCCAGGTGTTCCCACTCGCTTCTCTTTCTGGCTTTCCCCCATCCTGGTTCCAGGCTCTCTCCACATCCCCACATGTCCATCCCAGGTTGCTGGGTGCTTGGTATTCGGGACCTAGTCTCCCTCAAGCTGCTGCCTCCCCACCTCTTCACACACACACACACACACACACACACACACACACACACACACACACACATATGCTGGGGTTTCTATTACTCTGGGATGAGACATGAAGGAGAGAAAATGCTGACAAAGTCGACTCTGGTCGTCATGGCAACCACAGCCCTAATTAGTGTGTGCGGCCTGGTTCTCTCCAGCTTGGAGAGGGGGAGGGGGACAGGGGAAAGGAGGGGGAAGGGGAAGAGCCACAGATGAGAGGGAGAGGCACCAGAGGCAGGGTATAGAGCTAGGAAATCCTGCCTCCTAGGACCTGCTCTTCCTCCCGCCCTGCTTTCCTCAATTAATGGGGAGGTTAAGGGACTGCAGTGCCTTTTCCCTGAGGTCACACTCAAGAGACCCCCCTCTTTTCTGGCCTCCTTCTGGTTCCATCCTCTGGAAGGAGGCCTGGCCCAGGGGTTCTCCATCCCTCCCACCCCAGGGTCCCAGACTGTCAGAGAGGGAAGAGACCTCAGAACATAGAACGTAGAACGTCAGAGCTGGGAGGTCATTTACGCCGTAAACCAGAATCTCCAAGTAAGAGGGACATTTAGAAGCCATCTTGCAGAAGCCCCCTGTGTTACAGCTGGACGCACTGTGGTCCAGAGAAGGGAAATGATACTCCGAGGCACCACTTGGCTCTTCTGGTTCCCAGGCTAGCGTCTTTCCACTCTGCCAGGCTATCTGTCCCCTAGCCCCTCACCCCCCAACTCACCCCAGGTTTACACCACAGGAAGCAGCCTGCTCAGCTTGCCTAGGAAGTGCTAACCTGTTCTGGGGCCCCTTGTCTCCCTACTTCCCCCATTCTTGTCCCCCCAGAACACAGATGACCTCCTGGTAGCATCAGCAGAGTGCCCGAGTGACGACGAAGACCTGGAGGAGTGTGAACCTAGTACTGGTGAGTGTCTCTCCCCCCTCCCCCTGGGGGCCCCTGTCTTCTGACTCAGCCGGGAGGAGGGGGCGACCATCCCTATACCACCCCAGGCCCCCCCCAAGATCTGGGACCCCACCCAAAGGGATGACTGCTAGGTCTTAGCTCTCTCTGACATCCCCAGCCCATTTCCCAGCCAAATCCAGCCCCCTTGGACAGCCCCATCTCCCCCCAACACAGGTGGCAAACAGGCCCCCTAGTAGAGCAAGTGATCCGGCCCCTTGTTGGAGGATCGGGGTTTGCTCTCCCATCTCTGGGGTCTGTAGCTTGTGCTAGGCAAAAGCTTAGGTAGATGGGAGGAGAGAAAGGAGAACTCTCCAGAGATGCTGGACTACAACTCCCATGAGCCCTTGTGTGAAGGAGGGTGGTGAGGGCTGGGACCATAGCTCCCATCATTCCCTGAGAGAAAGATGTCTCCTATGAGCCTTTGAGGATCTAGGGGAAGGTCCCCAGTATCCAGGATGACTGTTGGAGGGCAAGGGGACCGAGGAATGGTACCGGCATCTGAGACAGAGCCAATAGTGGCCTCTGGGAATCACGAAGGCTCCCATCATCTCTGGGAGAAGGCAACCAGTCCCAGCAGCTGCAGGGGAGTCGGGATGGCCAAGGCTCGCTTCCTGGGCTTGCCTGCCCACTCCCTCTCCCCTACCCCGAAAGGTTCCCCTAGTCTTTTGAGATGAAGCTCCGATTAGAGAGAAAAAATTCACGTGCAACCACTCAGGCACATCCCCAGAAGGCAAGGCCAAATCTGGTCCACTGTGCGCTCTGTCCTGGGCTGTGTACTGGGCAGGCAAAAGACAGGATCTCTGCCCTCGCGAGCTTACCTGCTAGCTACTCGTAAGTGTACTTGGCAACATTAAAATGACAGCATAGAATGGAGTAGAAGGTGAACAGTGACAGCAAACATTTATTAAGCACCTACTGTGTGCAGGTGGGAGAACATAGTGGTAAGACATAGTGCCTTAGGTCACTGCACTGTACATAAACTTCACAGTATGGGGGTAATAGTAAAAATGGCGATAAATAACCACTCTATAGATGGTGCTTTGAAGCTAGTAAAGTGCTTTATATTTGAAGTCTCCTGAATTCTCATAGGAATTCAGAAGAGGGAGAGATCATGGAAACCTTCCTGGAGGAGGTGGGCCTACAACTGACCCTCAAGGCAGTCAGTTAACAAGCATTTATGAAGAGCTTCTAGTCTTCTGGGTGCCATGCTGGTGTTTGGAGGATTAGGATTTACATAGGCAGGGAGGAGAGGCCATTACAAGAGAAGGGAATGGTATGAACCAAGATGTAGATCGTGAGTGGGTGTGGGTGTGGAGACTGGTATGAAAGGGGAGGATGGTTTGTGTAGGGAAAGAGTGGCATTGTCTAGGTAGAATTGGGCCAGAGGATTGAGCACCTTGAATACCAGCCTGGTTTAGACTTCATCCTAGGAAAGATTCTAAGGAGGAGAAGGATGCAGTTATAGTAACGTTTCAAGAGGACTAGTCTGGTGGTATGGGCAGGACAGATTATTTGAAGTAAAGGAGAGAGACTAGAGGCAAGGAAACCAGTAGGGAAGTGATTACAGTAGCCCAAGGCTGAGTGATGAGGCCCTGAACCAGGATGATGTCGGTGGGCACTGAGAAGGAGATGAAGGAGACATTCCCAGGAAGCCTTTGTTCCATTGAAATGTAAGCTCTCTGAGGGCTAGGACTTTTTGTCTTCTTGTCCTTGGTACCTTTGTGTCATGGGATTGGCCAGCCTACTGCTGAGGGGCATCTCCAAGTTTAGCTGGTATGGTTCTCAGAAATCAGCCTTCACCTGTTGCCAGGACCACACTGAAAGCCATTCCCTTGTGGTGAGAGTTGCCTGGGTTGATACTCTGCTGACTTAGCGTTCGAGAGCCCGTGCTTTCTCTATATGTGAGATAAGATATGTAGCACTCAGCACAATTCCTGGCTCACAATAGGTGCCTAACAAAGGTTGAATTGATTGAAAATAAGACTGGATGGGGTTTGGTGACCAACTGAATTTGAGGGAGAAAGGCAAGAAAGAGTTAAAGATGACTCCAGGAATTCCAGCCTGGATAATAGGGAGAATTGTAACGTCAAGTATTCAAGCTCAGCAAACCTTGATTAAATACCTACTGCGTGCAGAGCAGAGTTGGTGATGATGCAAAATTTATATAGGACAATTTCTTTCCACATGGAACTCATAAGCTGATCGAGGATTCAAAATGAAGAATTCAACAAATATTTATTGAGTTTCTCCTATGCACAAGGACCATTGACTGATGTTGGGTGGGGTTGCCAGTTCTGGGGAAAGATTTGCCCTGTTAAACTTGGGACAATGGTGGGATGTCCAGGTCTACAATCCAGCTGGCAGTAGGAGCCATAGGAATGGAGACAGAGGACGGGGGATGTTAGAGTCTTCTGCATTGAGGGGGACATCACAAGGTTTAGGATGATAGATTGTGAGGTTATCTCATGCATAGCCCACCCCACCCCCATTTGAAAAAGGAGTGAAATGAGGCCCAGAGGGGTTAGGTAACTTGTCCAAGGTCACACATGTCAGAAGTGGCAAAGCCAGGACCTGACTTTTGGTCGTCTGGCTCCAAATTCACCTCAGGCCTCCTGTGCCAGTTATCTAGAGGTGGGTTTCCAGCCATTTCAATCATTCATAGCAGAAAACACCTTTTGAACTGCCAGAATGTCTGAAAAACCACAAGCTTTATTTTGGAAGCTAGGCATTGCAGGAGAGCATGTTTATACTGATTTTATACCCAATTCTAACAAGCCTGAAGATCCACTTTCCACAATAGATGAGAAGCCATAAATCAGAAGCAAGTGAAGAGAGCCTGATGTGGGCTAGCACAGAGGAGAAGGCGGAACTGTCAGTCAGACAGGGAAAAGAAATGAATTAGCTGGAGGAAAGTGCAGCAGTCTGGGGCCATTTCATTTTGAGACAAACATCATACCACCGTGATAAGCCTAAGGGCTTCTCTGTATTTCAGCACAATATCAATGATAATTGATGTTCAAAACCATGAATGGTAGTGTGTGAGCTTCTCATAGAGAGAGAGCAGGGAGCTGACAATGAACGTTGAAGAAAGTTGATCATTTAGGAGTGGGAGGAGGGAGAGAGAGCAGAAAGTGAAAAAAGAGGTGGCAGAAGACCCAGATGTTTGTGGGTCATCAGGCTTCTCCTAGGAGCATAAGGTCTTGTTCATCCTTGGTTCTCAAAGACAACCAGTGACCTCGGGAAGGTGATGTCTTCAATTGCAAGCGAATTGGATTTTAGTCTGGAACAGGACCTGATGATTAACTGAACATGGTCCAGCATTCAGGGGCATTTCTTCTTTTCCTGGGCTAGAACCATCTCTTGCAAATATGGTAATGGCGTGGTGTCTCTGTCTCCTCTTTGCCTTCAAAATATGCCTTCTCCAAGCATCTGGCTAGGGCATGTTCCTTGGCTTGAAGGGGGAGGATGGGGGAAGATTGGGTAGAAAGAAAAGAGAGAGGAGCCAGAGAGACTTCCCTTCAAGGGTCTGTGACTTCCAGCCCAAAGTGGCATCTCTCCCTGGGGCAGCTGGCTCACATAGATTACTGGCATCATAGGGGGTAGGTCTGGGGCGGGGCATTGATGCCTTCTCAGTTCTTAAAGCTCAGTAACAAGTCTCCCTTATACATCTCACTTATAGTCTTATAAGTCTTTTGTAGAAAGGAGGATTAGAAAGGAGCCTAGGAGGAAAGTAGAGAAAATCCCCACTCAGCAATGGGTTGAATGGGATGAGACTCTCCAAACATAAGATTCTCTTATTCTCTGATGGACTTATCACCCCCTCCCCCATTGCGGAGAAAGCCCTGGAGGGATAGAGGCTTGTACCAGAGGGATGAGGAGGGATTCTCTGATGCACAAAGGCCTGCATCTTTCCTCTTCCCATGTGGCACATCCTCAGGCCCAACTCCAGCTTTGAATCTGAGGGCTCCTGGCTTTCTAGAGACTCCAAGCCAGGCCTTCCCAGCTCGTCAGCTGCTAAGGGTTGTCTCAGCTGGGGCACGGCTCCCCCATTCCAGAGGCATTTACAATTCAGGATCCACTGGTTGATTGAGTTTCATCAGAGATAAGGGGCACAGGGAAGCATCAGTGGGGGTTCAGATGTGACTTGTTCAAGGTCACATAGCCAAGAAGTAACAGAACTGGGACCCACTGTCTAGATTCCAAATCTTTGTGTACATACGTGCGCTTGCACGCACGCACGCACACACAGAGCAATATGTACATGTATGTACATGGAGCCGAGCATTCCACGAAGCACCTACCAAGTTACATTCCCAGGGTGCGTTCTCACTGGTCTGTAAGTCCCAGGGAGAGTATCTGAGTACATGCTGGGCACATGAGGCATACCAGGACTCATATGCCCCTTCCATCCCTTTCTGGGACCAGTGAGCCTTCATACAAAAGCAGAGCCCCCCAGAGAGAGGTCTGTGCACAAATGTGACCCCGTGTGGGCTAAACTCTTCAAACCACTGTGTCTGCACATTGTCAGAGCTTTCCTTCCTCTTTAGTGCTGAAGTTAGTGATGTCAGTGGTTGCTAGGCAGATCTTCCTCTGGGAGGCAAACTGTTTCCAATCTGTATGTGGTCACTTCTGTTGCTTCTTCTGGCTGTCTGGGCAGTAGGGGTAAAGGGAGTGAAGAGCCACAGAATTTCAGAGCTCAAAGTCCCTTTAGAGTTCATCTAGTCCAATGCCTCCGTTGTACACCTGAGGAAACTAAAGCCCCAGAGGGGGAAGGGCATTGCCCAAGACCACCCACTGAATTAGGGGTAGAAGGAGGTCTGCAGCCTGCCCCCCAGGTCAGTGCTTCTTCTACTACCACAAGAGAGGTACAGAGATGGGGGGACTTGGAGCCAAAAGAGCAGTGAAAGGGTCCAATCATTTATTAAGCACTTACTGTGTGCCTGACACTGGGCTATGCACTGCTATACAAAGAGAAAGCAAAAACAGCCCCTGTCCTTAAGAAGCTTGCATTCTAACGGAGGAGACACCATGCACACAAATGTGCAAGAAGGGATTGGGGTCTGTGGGGACTCCAAAAGGCCTCCTGCAGAAAACAATCCCTGCTCTGAGCCTTTCCCTTTCCCATCTGGCCCCTGTGACATCTTTGTGGGGTGAGGGATGGCTTTCCTGCTTTAGGATTTACTGAGCCTCCCGATAGAATGGGAGTAGAAGCATCCCCAGGTCAGGTTCTCACTTTTCATTTCTCACCCAGTCTCAGGCCACTGTCAACCCAGAAATATTAAGTCAGTTGTCAAAAGTCGGTTTGCTTTAGCCCTGTCTAGAAACAAAGCTGAACAGATAGGACAGCGTCTCAGCACTCCATCAGAGTTCCCTCTTTCCTCCCAAAGGCTGGTCCTACACTTTCAGTAGCTGACCTTAGCTGGAGACAAATTCTTGTTGTAACATACATTTGTATGCTATGGCAGGGCTTCCTTTCATGTATGGGTTTGCCCATGTTGCTGCTGGGTTCTCTTCCAACTCACAATTTTCATGATTCTGTGATTTTGAGAATATGGCCTGGAAGTTTTCTATCCACAGCTTAAGCCTGGGTTTGGTGAAACCCTTCTTGAAAGGTCTTGAGAACATTCTGACCCCATCCTTCATTACCAGTGTCTGGCTTCTGTGGAGGAAGATGGAAAGACAACAGAAAACCCCATCCTTCCCTAGTTTCATCTTAGGTGCTGGATGGTTGCTTGGCCTGCTGGTCTACCAGGTGTACCAGGTGTACCAGGCAGCCATTCTGGCTCCAGCAAAGTACAGTGCTTTGCATTTAATAGGTACTTCATGAATGCTTGCTGGATTATATTGGATTGGGGAAAGAAAGAACTGTATCTGCATTTCAAAGAGCTTTGTATCTTTCACTCCTAGGGTCCAGCTAGAGGCTGCCCCATAAATGAGGACTTGGTTTTTCACTCCCCAAGAGGCTGGCAATGGTGCAGAGTGCTTTCAAAAGCCATATCCATTGCTCAGATCTTTAACTGTCAAATCGCCCAAAGGCCTTATTATATCTATTTCCACTCCAAGGGAAAGCATACAGATTTGGAGCCAGATTTGAATTCCAATTTTGCTACGACTTGTGTGGCTCTAGAGAAGCGATTTCCCATCCCTGGGATGCATTTTCCTCATCAGCTGTTTACATCAGACTTTAATGTTTATTTTGCTTTGTATGCCTTACAATATGATAAAGTGAGGGGTTAGAATTAATGACTTCTCAGGTTCCTTCCAGATCTAAAACCTCTGAGGTTATCAGCCTGGCTCTGTTCCCGGACATCTCCCAGAACCCCAAAGTGGGATGGGGTCTCAGGGTGCATCTAGTCCTTCATCCATCCTGCACCTAAACAGAAACCCCTTCAAAATCTCTAGGAAAAGCCACACAAAGCCTTTTACCCGACCAGGGAAATAGTCAAAGATGGAGGGGTTGTGACCTCATCTAGACCTTAAAAGGGGGAGTACTTCTAAAATGTAATGATGAGGTGAGGCAGCGAGTCTATTCCCTGAACACACTTAAAAACATGCTCAGGACCATGGAGAGCACCACGATCAGATCTTTCCCTAACAGCCACTCACCATCCTGACCATCATCTTATTCCTCACTGTAATGGTGTAGCAGGCGTCTAGCACATTGTCTCTTCTGCAAAGGGACTGAGCCTGGTGGACTTGGAGTCAAATGACCTGTATTTGAATCTTGACTTGAGCTAGTAACTTCTCTAAGCCTGAGTTTCAACAGAATCACAGAATTTGAGAGTTGGAAGGTACCTCAACCAATCATAGCTGAAATGAATCCTGAGTATAACCAATTATAGCATGGGGGATCATTCTGTTTCTGCTTTCATTCCATTTCTGTTCAGCTGTCATTGTTAGCAACTTCTTCCTTATATTAAGACTAAATTGATCTCCACCATTTTTCTGCTCTGTAAAACAAGAGCTAGCTGATTGCTAAGGTCTCTGAGCTATAGATTACCTGGCAAGGCTGGACCCCTTAGAAACTGGGGGAACATTTCCTGCTTGGGAGTGGGCTTGGATTGGGGACCCCCTGGCCTTTACACACGGAGACAGGCATTTTCAGCCAACATGCAGACACATGGGACTGGGGCCATTGAGACAGATTTATTCTTACACAGTGGTGATGTAGAGTCCAGAGGGAACCCACAGACTCCTTAATTGGATCTGTAATAAGCCAGTAATTCCCCCTATGGCACTCAGAAATCACTCAGTCATCTGCATAGCCACAGGGAATTTATCACTAGGAAGTGTGGCTGATGCTTCATTAGCTGTTCTCCTACCTCCCCAGATGGGTTCGAGGCCATAAGCACAAGGGTGTGCACCTACCCCCGCAGGTCAGCCATGGATATATAGCATGCACACACTTAGGAAGGCAGCATGTGCGCGCATGCGCACACACACACACACACACACACACACACACACACACACACACACACACACATATGCCCACATAGCCAGCGGGAAAAAGGGAGAAGGAAAGGGGATTTCCTGAATGGGTGTCAGGTCAGTGGGGGTGGGATGGAGAGGAGACAGTCACTCAAAGCTGCCCAAAACTCAGGCAGCTTCCAGTGGTTCTGGTCACAAGTGTCTACAAAGGCTGAAGGGCATGACACAGAGTCGGGAGAGACCATCTGGGCCAACCCTTGGGTTTTACAGAGGAGGAAGCCAAGGGAAGGGAAGGGCTTGTCTAATGTCACCAACAGGTCGATGGCAAGGTTGGGTCTGGAAACAGGGAGCTCTGTGGCCATGCTGCCCAGCCCTCCTAGGGCAGGTGTAGTCTCGAACGACAGTAAAGAGAACAGCTAGCATGCTTATAGCACTTCACACTCGCAAAGTATTTGACACTGTTGTCCTCACAACAACCGTGTGAGATAGGTGCCAGTTCTATTCCCATTTTACAGATGAAAAAACTGAAGCTGGTTGAGGGTGACATAAGCTAGTAAGTGTGGCAAAGTAGATAATACATAGGATCCAGAGTCAAGAAGGCCTGAGTTCAAACCCACCTCAGACACTTCCTAGCTGTATGACCCTAGGCAAGTCATTTAACCTCTCTTGACTTTGGTTTTCTCCTCTCTATAATGAAGATAAGAATAGTGCCTACCTCCCAGGGTGCAATGCAAACCTCAAAGCAAGTGGCTGGGGCAGGATTTGACCCCAAGTCTTCTTGGCTCCAGCCTCTAGGCACCATGCCACCTGCTGGCAAGGTCCAGAGAGGCTGGCAAGGTAAGGCAAGGCAAGAGTCACTGAGCACCTCCGTGTGCCAGGCACTGAGAATACACAGAAAGGCAAAAGACAGCCCCTGCTCTCCAGGAGCTCACAATCTAACTTAGGAGACAATGGGCAAACAACTATATGTGAACAGGGAAACACAGGATAAAGTGCAGACACTCTCAGAGGGAAGGAGTCAAAACTAAAGGCTTCTTAGGGAAGACCAGGTTTTAGCTGGCACTGGATGGAATCCAAGAAGCAGAGTTGGGAAGGGAGATGACTCCAGGCTTGGGGGACAGCCAATGAAAATACTGGGAGGTAGGGGATGGAATGTCTTGTGCTAGAACAGCAAAGAGGCCAGGGTTGTGGAGGGGTGGGAGAGGGAGAGGGGGCCTGGTTATGAAGGGCCTTGAATGCCAAACAGATCATTTTATATTTGCTCCTAGAGGTGATGGGGAGCCACTGGAGTTGACTAAAGAAGGTCATGATATGGTCAGACATGTACTTTAGGACATCCATTTGACAATGCATGGAGAATGGCTTGGAGCCAGAAGAGACCTGAGGCAGGGACTGATGAGAAGTCTTGCAGTAATCCAAGTATGAGGTGCTGAGGGCCTGCCCCAAGTGGGGGGGTGGTGGCAGTGGAGAGAAGAGGGAGAACAGGAGAGATTTTACAAAGGTAAAATTGACAGGATTTGGCAACGTGTTGGATATGGAGAGTGAGAGAGAGTGAGGGGTCAAGGGTGACTCCTAGATGTTGAGCCCAGGTGATTTAGGATGGTAGTGCCCTCCATGAAAGTAGGGACATCAGGAAGAGGGAAACGTTTGGTGGGGGGGAGGATGAGTGCAGTTTGGGACATGTCAGGTTTAAGATGACCACAGTCTATGCAGTTCAAGATGTCCGATAGGCAGTTGGAGATGCCAGGCTGGAGGTCAGGAAGGAGGTTAGGGCTGGATAAGTCAACCTGATAGTCATCAGTATAGAGCTGATCATTGAATCCATGGGAGCTGATGAAATCAACAAGTGAAATAGTGGAGACGGAAAAGAGGGCTGAGGACAGAGTCCTGGGGAACACCTCCTCTTAGCAGGTGTGACCTGGATGAAGGTAAAGATGCTGCAAAGGATATTACCTACCCAGGGTAGGAGAGGGGCATGAAAACATAAAGAGAAGAGGATAGCAGTGAAAAGAGGGTGATGGACAGTGCCAGAGGCTACACAGAGGTCAAGAAGAATGATGATTAAGAAAAATACACTGGATTTGGCAATTAAGAGATAATTGGTAACTTTGGAGAGAGTGATTTCAGTTGAATGATGAGGTGGGAAGCCAGATTGTAGAGTCAAGAAGAGAGCGAGAAGAGAGAAAAGGGGGGCACCCACCGTAGGCAACCTTCTACACTAGGAGTTCAGCCACAAAAGGGAGGAAAGATCTCGAATAATCAGTAGAAGGGATGAATGGATCAAGTGAGGGGTTTTTTGAGGCTGGGGGAGACATGGGCATGTCTGGAGAGAGCAGGGAAGAAGCTGGTTGAGAGGAAGAGTTTGAAGATTGTGAGAGAGTGGGAATGATTGGGGGGGCACAATCTGCTGGAGGGGATGGGAAGGAATGGAATCACTTCTGCAGGCAGAGGGGTTTGCCTTGGGAAGGAGAAGGGATATGAGACAGAGGTGAAGGAGGAGACAATGGTGGAAAGCAGCTGAGTGATCTGAATGATAAGGAGGGGAGAGGAGGGAGCTCTTGGTGAATAGCCTCCATTTTTTTCAGTGAAATATGAGGCAAAGAAGGTTTGAAGAGGGATGAAAAGGTTTGGAAGAGCTGCTGTGGAGAGTGGGAGAGGGATCTGATTAGGCAGGTGTAACAGGATTGGCTTGGCACAGTGAGTGCTTGGGTGAGATTATGTAACATAAATATGTAGTGGACCCAGCCAGTACAGTCTCATGATTTTCTCCAGCTTCATTCAGTAGCAGGAGTGAGGGCAAAGGCAGGAGATGATGGGAGTAATCTGGAGCTGAGGCTTGGCAAGGAAAGATCAATGAGCAGATAAGGGGGCCAGAGACTCAAGAGAAAAGGATAATGGGGAGCTGGATTGATTCACCAAGGGATGCAGTGATCCCTGGTGGCAAGGAGCAGAGCCAGGGCTAGAGAATTCAGGTTGTCTGACTCCAGATCCAGTGCTCTGTCTGCTCTTACTCTATCTGCTTGACACCTTCTCTGAAGCCCACATCAACAATTCGATTTAACTTGAGAAGTATTTATTAAACACCTACTGTGTGCTAGGCACTGGGGAGACACAGACAATAACAGGGTCTACATTCTACCCAAAATGGCAACACCTGCAGAGGGCTTTATGATTTGCAAGGCAGGTACCAGACCTTTTGTCCTGTGAACCTCCCATCAACCCCATGAGGAAGCTCTTACAGGTGTGTTTGGTCCAGACTGATGTAGAGCTTCTGGTAAGGAAACTGCCCTCTGCAGATTGGCCACAAGTCTACAGCTTAGAGTGCTGCTGAGACTTGCCCAGGGTCACAGAGCCAGGAAGGCTGGCACCCTAACCACTGGTCCATGCTACTGCAATAGAAATTGGATTATCCCCACTTCCCAGATGAAGAGACCAAGGTTCAGATGGGTCATCCCTTGCGCACAGTCACACAGCTGGTCAGAGTCCTAGGTGAGATTTGAATCCAGGGCTTCCAACACTATCCATTACACGACACTTCCCCTCACAGATTCAGTAGGGAATGGGCTGCCTTGGGAGGTGGAGAGCCACTTGTTGGCCATTGCTATAGTGGGGATTCCTGGAGGTCTGCATCAGCTGCATCAGATGGATTTGCTTCCCTTTGAACTCAAGATACTGTTACTCTGGGTGGCCTTCCGTGTCTTTACTTGAGTCCCAGGCTTATAGGGGAAAGGGAGATGTCACATAGCCTTTACCGATGGACTGAAGACCTTGCTGAGGAAGAGACAAGGGAGGAACACACAGGCAGCATGAGGTAGTGGAAGGAGGTTTGAGTCATGGTTTTGCATCTAGCCGTCTGTGTGGTCTTGGCCAGCTCACTTCTCTCTTCTGGGCCCCGTTTCCTCTTCTGTAAAATGGGAGGGGGGACCCTTGTGTCCCATTCTCAAAAGGCTCCTATGAGTGATATATAGCCAGTGTGAGAGCACTTTATAATTTGTAAAACACCAAAAGAATGTAAAAGATTATTCTCAACAGCTACCCTGAAGGAGCGCTCAGCTCGCTGAGGTTTCTAGGCCTGGGCATCTTGCTACAGAGTTAATCTCATCATGTGACTGTGACAAATTGTGTGGTCCAGACTTTAAGTGCCAATGGAGGTGGAGAAGAAGGGGCCTCTGGGAGCTGTGTGAGTTAGGGAGGGCTTCCTGGAGGAAGTGAGCCTTGAGCTTAGGGCTTAAAGGATCACTGCAAATTGGATGAGAGGAAAAGAGGGGCATGCCAGGCAGAGGCATGCTTTAAGCATAGGTACGAGGAATTCCCAGGGAAGAATGATCAGACTAAGAAGAATGCAAGATACATGAAAGGGCTGAAGGGGCTAAAAAGTCAGGCTGGGGCCAGATTGTGAAAGGTCTTGGGTACCACACTGAGAGGATTTCTGCTCTTTCAGCATAAATCCTGTTGGCAATTGGGAGCCATCGATGCTTATGTAGCAGAGGTATGAGCAAAGCTGTGCATTTAGGAGTCAGCGCCGAGTTCAAGAGGGATTGGGAGGAGGAAGTCTGGAGACTCTGCTGGTAGTAGAGTCCAGATGAGAAGTGATAACCACAGTACATGGAAATGGTCTTGCCCCGGGGGATCAGAAGACTTGGCCTCTGGCTGCAGCCATGCCACAAAAACGTTGTGCAACCTTGGGAAGATCTCTTCCCCTCTCCAGGCCTCAGTTTCCCATTTATAAGATGAGAAGCCTGGGCTAACTCATCTCTTCACGGCTCTGACACTCTGTGAGCTGATGAATATCCATGGACAGGTAGGGAGACTGAGAGAGAGAGGTGGAGATATTGGAAAGGACGGGGTGGTGGATGGTTAGGGTTGGAAGCTAGCGGGTCAAACGACTCTGAGATCCAGTTCAGTTCAACAGATTAGGCACCTACTATGTGCAGGGTCTTGTGCTAGATAAGGGGAAAACTCCTCTGGGTTTAGAATGCCATTAATATGGACATCTCCAATGATGCAGGCTGCAGTCCATCCATATCTGCCTGGCCTATGCTACTGGCAGCCGTGTCCTTCCATCAATTCCCCATGAAGGGTCCACCCAACATGCTGAAGGCCTTGTGTGGGTTTTCTTGATACCTTGAGGACACCAAAGGAGAATGGAGGCTGCCCATTGACTTGCCTCACACTCCCATATGAGCAGCCCAACTTCTCCTCACATCACACATTTCTCTGATGAAAGCCTTTATGCCAGGAGGAAGTGAGTGAGCTGGCTGGCTTTGAAAAACCTCACAATTCTGTCGATGACCCCAAGCTTCTCCCTGAAACAAATGCCCACCTTTTTTCCAATACCGATTTTCTTTGAGCTGCGGTATATGGAGTGAGTCATGGAACACTGCAGTGTCTGAATAATTAAAATTTAGGCTGACCCAAAGACAAAGCAGAGGCACGTCGTGGGTATGAGAAGGCCACAACACATTATTAACTAGGAATTACACAAGGGCCTTAGAGATTTCCATTGAGGAAATTTGTGATCGAAAAAGGCTGCAGGGCAAAAAGAAAGACTGAGCAGTGTCTCCCCCTCCAAGAATTTATATCCCATTTGAGGAGAGGGGATACAAACTATACCCAGATGAGTAAACACCACATAATTTGGGGAGAGGAAGAGTGCTCATGGTCGAGGAGATCAAAGGACACTTCACAGAAGAGGTGACCCTCAACTCTGGCAAACCTTGCCCCGAGCTACAGATGTGAGAGGCAGAGATGGGGACAGAGCGTATTACAGGCACGGGGGATGGCGTGTGCAGGTAAGCGGAGGAGAGGCATTTGAGGCATAGCAAATAGGCCCGGGTGGCTGGAATGAAGAGGGCAGGAAGGTGATCGATGTAAAATAAGGCTGGAAAGGTGGCCCGGAGCCATGTGGTGAGGGGAGTTAGATGCCAACCAGAAGGTCTTGTGTTCATCCCAGAGACAATGGCAGAATGGGAGAGGGAGGGAGAAGGGAAGGGAATAAGCGTTTATATAGAACCTACTAGGTGCTAAGTGCTTTTACAAGTATCTCATTTGATCCTCCCAACAACCCCTGTGAGATAGATGCTATTATTATTCATTTTGTAGTTGAGGAAACTGAGGCAAACAGAGGCAAAGTGACTTGCCTAGGGTCACATAGCTGAAGTGTCTGAAATCAAATTTGAACTGAGGACTTCCTGACTCCAGGCCCAGTCATTTATCCTCCGTAACTCCAGCTGTCTCCAACAGTCGGTCAGTCAGTCAATAAACATTGATTAAGCACTTACTATGTGCCAGGCACTGTGCTAAGCTGGGGGTGTGAACAAAAAGAAAGACAGCTCCTGCTCCTGAGCTCTAACAAAACACAAAAGGAAGCTGGAAAGTAGGGGGAGAGGGAGGTACCTAGCTCGAGGATATGATGAAGTCCAAAGCAGTGCAGCCCACTTGAGATGAAGAGCTGGTTGGCCAGGGCGTCTTCCTTAAATGAAAGTTCTGAGAGGAGCTCTCCACCCTCCAATCTGAGAGTAGGTCCTAAGGAGGTAAGTCCCAGGGTGGATATGATCTTACAGGGTACAAAGCTTCCCGGATAAACTGCTTGTCCTTGTTCTCGAAGAAGACCATGATATCAGGAAGGTGATGCCATGACTTGCAAGTGAATTGGATTTAAGTGAAGAGGACTAGGTAAAGTCACCAGCTTCACTGTCTCCTCCGGAGCCATCTGGATCGAGTGGGACGTTATAGATCAGGATGACTGGAGATGGCCCCAGATGCAGTGGGAGACCTTGGCCTTTTTAAACCAAGGTCTTTAACAGGTCTCAGTTTGAGATGCCCATTCAGTGATTAAGGCTAGGTAAGAAATGAGGCAGAGAATGGCCTCTTTACCTAGTCAAAAAAAAAAAACAATCTGAGAGGGGAAGACCCTCAGGGTTTTTGGCCAAGACAGAAGCAATTGCTATTTACATTCACTCTGAGCCATGGGGCCCAAACAATGATCATGTGTAGGCTTGGGCTGGATAAGTAAGGATATAGCAAGAAGCCCCCAGAGCCCAGGTGCTCGAAGGGATGGAGAAGTCCACAGGAGGGCAGGCTGGTGGGAAGAATGAAGGGAGTGGTGTGGGCTGAATTGTGTCTTAGGAAGATTATTTTGCCAGCTCTATTGAGAATGGCTTGGAGAGGGGAGAGACTGGAAGTAGGGAGACCAATCAGGAAGTTATCATGAGATTGACAAAGACCTGAGCAAGAGTGGTTTCAATGTGAGAGGAGAGAAGGGAATGAATATGAGAGGCTTTGTCAAGGTTGAACAGACATGACTTGGCAGTTGAGGTGAGGAATGAGGAAAAGGGATGAGTCAATGATGACTCAAAGGTTGTCAGCCTGGGAAATTGGAAGGATTGCCCTCAACGGAAAGAGGGAAGTGTGGAGGAGAACCATGTTTCAAGGGAAGGATAGTGAGCTCATGGTTCCATTTTGGACTTACTGAATTTGAGGTGCAGATGAAAAATTCAGGTGGGGATAACATGTGGAGATAACATGGAGCTTTGAGATGTGAAATTGGGAAGAAGAGGGGACTGGGGACAAATGGCTTCAATTTCTTAAGTAAGGTAGGAGGCAAGGCCACCTATGTGCTAAGAAAAGGTGTTGGAGTGAGGAAGTCCTAGGGGACTTAATGAGACATGTGAAGTTTGGAATAGCTGCTATACAGGGTGTTATAAAGAGCAAATCGGGGAAGAAAAAAAAAGGGTTGCCATTTGGCAGCAAGGGCCCAGCTGAGATTAGGTAACATGAGGGTCTAGGACCCAGTTGGCAAAATTTACTGATTGCTTTTAGTGGTGATCATCTAGGGAGGAGAGAAAATGTAAGGCAGGGGAATCCTGAGTTGGAGGGGGAAATGGGTGGGGGATTAAAGGTCGAGGATTGGCAGGGCGCTAATGGAAAAACTGGCAAGAGATTCAAGGAAAGAATGGTGAGTGACTTGGCCAACCCTAAGGTCCAGACTATGAAGAAAAGAAAGTGAAAGCCCAAAGGTGGTGGACTGGCCAATCATAGAGGGATGGAGAGACTGAAAGCCATAGTGGACATGGGTTTAGGAGGAGAGGGAGAAATGGAAGGATAGGAGATGCTAACCAGGGGAGGGGATGACAAGAGCTTGGGCTCATTGAAGTGAGTTATGGGTGACTGTGATATCTAAGGGCCACCCAATCTATCAATCAATAAACATTTATCAGGCATATTCTATGTGCCCAGGACCTTGATCAGACTTGGGGTTGACTGTACTAAAAGTCAGTGGGGGTTATAAATATTACAATTGATAACCTGGGAGTCTAGAGTGTTTAAAAGGCCACAAACCAACATATTGAAGTCCCCAAGTCTGAGAGCAGAGGTTGGGGCTGACAGAAAAACAATGAGCCTAAAGCTAAAATCCTTGAGAAAGAGTGGAGAGTGAGGCTGGCATATTTTGGCAACAAGAATCAGTGTGGTGCAGGGGAAAGTGCTGAATGAGGAGGCAGAGGATGTGGGTTCAGATCTGGACTCTGACACTTTTAGTGTGACCGTGACCTTAGGCAAGTCACTTCTTTCCAACCTCAGTTTCCTCATATGTAAAATGAGGAGTTTGGGTTAGATTACCTCCAAGGTTCCTCCCAGATCTAAATGTGTGATCCGGTGATCTGCATGGGGTCCGATGGATATATAGATAGACGGAGTAAACCTCGAGGGAGGAGAGGTTACTGCAGTGGGTATGGCAGCAGGGAGCAAGGCTGAGGACTTCTCCTGCCTCGGTGGTAAAAGGGGACCTAAACTGGAGAGTAGCAGGGGGATGCAGTGTTATCTTTCAAAGAGCCATGTCTCTGTTGGCACCAGGAGATTCAATGGGATTCAATTCAATTCAATTCAGCAAGCTTTATTAAACCCCTACTACATGCCAGACAGGCAGCTAAATGGGGCAGTGGAGTCCAGAAGACCTGAGTTCACATCTGGTCTCAGACACTTCCTAGCTGTGTGACCCTGGGCAAGTCACTTCACCCTGTTTGCCTCAGTTTCCTCATCTGTAAAATGAGCTGGGAAAAAAATGGCAAACCACTCCAGTTGTGTTTGCCAGGAAAACCCCAAATGGCACCACTTGGACATGACTTAACAACAACAACCACCTATGCCATGAACTTTGCCAGGTGCCAGGGATGTAGAGCAGAGGCCTTTGGAGAAAGACTTGGCTCAGCAGACAGTGACTCTAAGTAGAGGAGGTAATAATGCCCAGGCGTCTTCCCCTCTTTAGTTCATCCTCTGCTTGGCCATCAAGGAGATCTCCTTAAAGCAGAGATCTGACCATCTCTCCTCTCTCTCCCTCTTCCTCTCCTCTGTTTCTGTCTTCCTGTCTCTGTCTCTCTCTGTCTCTCTCTCTGTCTCTCTCTCTCTCTCTCTCTCTCTCTCTCTCTTCTTTCTCTCTCTCTCTCTTTCTCTCTCTCTCTCTCCCCTGTCTCCCTGTCTGTCTCTGTCTCTCCCCTCCCTCTCCTTTCTCTTTCTCTTTGTCTCTGTCTCTCTTCTCTCTCTCTGTCTTTCTCTGTCTCTCTGTCTCTGTCTCTCTCCTCTGTCTGTCTTTCTCTCTTTCTGTTTCTGTCTCTCTTTTCTCTTGTCTCTTCTCTGTCTCTGTCTCTCTGTCTTTGTCTCTGTCTTTCTCTGTTTCTCTGTCTCTGTCTCTCTCCCCCCCTTTCTGCCTCTCTGTCTCTCCTTTCTGTCTCTCTTTCTCTCTTTGTCTCTCTGTGTCTCTCTCTGTCTCCCTCTCCCTCTCCCTCCCTCCCTTTCTCTTTCTTCTGTCTTTCTCTCTCTCTCTCTCTCTCTCTCTCTCTCTCCTCTCTCTCTCTCTCTCTCACACACACACACACACACACACACACACACACACACAGAGAGCTTTGTCCTAGACTCTCTTCTCTCTATAATCTCTACTCTCATTAACTTTATCCACTTCTATGTATTCAATTATCATCAATATGCAGTGCTCCATCTCCCATCTTTCTGCCTGGAATCCTCTCCTTCCCTTCTCTATCTCCTTCCTTCCTTCGAGTCTCAGCTAGTCTCACCTTCTGTGAGAAGCCTTTCCCAATCTTCGTTAATCTTAATGCCTTCCCTCTGTTGATTATTTCTGATTGATACTGCATCCACTAGGTGTTTGCGTGTGATTTCTCCCATAAGACTGGGAGCTCCTCAGACTGTCTTTTGCCTTTCTTTGTATCCTCAGTACTTAGCACAGATCCTGGCACATAGTAGGTACTTAAACGCTTGCTGATGAATTAGCAAATCAGCAAGCATTTACTAAGCTCCTACTGGATTGAACTAGGCTCTAAGTTCACGGAGACAGCAAACAGCAAAGCCATCCTTGCCGTAAGGAGGTTACATTTCATCAGGGGAAACAACATGAACACATATAATTAAATACAAAATGATTTTGTGGGGCAGCACCAGCAACTAGGGGGACCCAGAAATGCTTCATGTAGGAGGAGGCTTTGGAGCTGAACTTCGGAGGAAGCTAGGGATTCCAGCTAAGAGACCAAGAGCATTCCAGGCAGGGGAGACAGTGTCCCAAGGTGTGGAGGTGGGATACACAATGTTATCTACAGGAAACAGTAGATGACCCATTTTGGCTGGAACACAGAGAGGAGGGGAGCATGTTGTATGTCTGGAAAGGAAGACTTGAGCCAGGATGTGAAGGGCTCTACGTGCCAAGCAGAAGAGCTAGTATTTCCTATGAGCAAGAGGGAGACAATTACCTTTATGAACAGGAGTAGCACGTTCAGACCTGCACTTTAGGAATGTCTATTTGGCTGGCCTGGGGAGCTTGGTTTGAAGAGGAGAGAAACAAGGCAGGAAGAACAATTAGGAGGCTGTTTCCATAATCTGGTCATCAGCAAGTTGCCCCCACCTGCCAGAGTCCAGTGCTGCCTATGGATGGCGATGCTCTGTGTATGAGAGCATGGTGGGAATGGGTGTGGGGGGGGTCAGTTTCCATGGCTCCCTGCCCCATACCCTGAGGGATGGGAGTGGAGATGACAAGGATTCTGGGCAGGTGTCTGGACTAGCCCCTCACATTCAATGTCCCCAGGTTCTCCTCCTCTCAAAATGGCGAGGCTTGCCCAGAGTTAAGCAGAGGAGATGATGAGCTCGGTGTGGGATGAGATGGGCTTGAGTCGCTAGTGAGACATCCAGATGAAGAAGCTCTGCAGGCAGTTGGAGATGTGGGTTTGGAGCCTGGAGGAGAAGTCAAGCCTGCAGATCTCCATGAAAATAAAAGCTTTTGGCAATGTTTGTTGGGATCCACTTTGGGGAGTCATCTTCCCAGAGGTAGTTGTGAGAAAGAAAAGGATTGCCGAAGGAGCATAGAATCAACACTCTCGAGCTGGCATGGGACCACAGAAACCATCTGGTCCAAGCCCTTCATTTATATAGAAGGAAACTGAGGCCCAGGGTGGTCAAATGACTTATCCAGGGTCACATAAGTAGGAAGTGACACCCGTGGGGCTTAAGACCCACATCCTCCAACTCCGGAGCCAGAATGGGAGAGAGTATAGACAGAAGAGAGTAAGGGATGGTTTGGACAGCTTGAGCTGCTCTGTCCTGCCTGATACCAGACCTAAAGCTGCCTCCTTCTAATTCTTCCCCCTGCCCAAACACACACACACACACACTCACACACACACTGTCACACATTCATACATTCATACATGCACATACATACACACTCACACACACCCATACACACACTCTCTCATACATTCATACATACTCACACACATATACACTTACACTCACACACACATACACACACTCATACACACACACATATACACAGTCACATACACCAACACATACACACACACATTCATACATACTCACACACAACACACACACACACACACACACACACACACACACTATGGTAGCAATGTTAGAACCAATCTAATCCCTCTTCCATGTGCCAACCCTTTAGTTTTTGGAAAGAGAGCTACTATGTCTTTTCTACATCTTCTCTTTCCTGGGCTAAACATTCTTCACTTGATCCTCTTACGTTGTGTGACTTTGAATTTGCCCATCATCTTAATCCCCCTCCCAGTGGAGTACAGTAGCCCAGATGGGATCTGGCCAGAGTAGAAGACACCGAGCCAGCCCCCTTCCTCACTCTGGAGGTCAGTCCAAGATCAGATTATGTTTTGGCCGCTACCTCGTCATGCTATTGACTCCCATCAAGCTTGTGGCCCACTCACAGTCCCAGAGCTTTTCACGTGGACTGTTGTCCAGCCAACGTCTTTTCCTCCATCCTGTGCTTCTGCATTTGACTTCTTACAAGTCAAATGTACATCTTTGCACTTTCCCCTATTAAAATGCGTCTCATTAGCTATGACTTATCGTTCTAACTTTGGGGCGTCTTTGGAAATCCCAGTTCCGTCCTCCCTCCCAGCTCTGGGTCTTCCATGATTTTGATGAGCACACCAACAATCCCTTAGTCCAAGCCAGTGATGAAAGTGGCTTAGGCTGGGTTTCTCGGGTCGCACACAGCAGAGCAGAATTCTTCAGAGAGTCGTCCAGAAGAGTTCACCTCGTTGATGGTCGCCTAGTCCATGCTTCTCTTGAGATGCCGTAGTGAGGAGGAGGAGGAGACAGAAGTTGTCCCCTTGCTCTGGTACTTGGCTAGAGGGACCGTTGATTTGTAGGAGCTGAGTTAATTTTCCAGCCAATGGACCCCTCCAGGACTCCAGCTAAGACCTCACTCCAGGCTGACTTTGGGCCTGGCTGTTCCAGTGGTGATGAATCCACCTAGCTGCATTACCACCCAGCCTACATCTTTCCATCTGATCCACGTGGATATTGTGAAAGACTTCATCCTTGCTGAAATCCAGGTACTCTGCATCTATAGAATTTCCCTGGTAACTTTGTCACAAAGAGGAAATATGGTTCGTCTGGCATTTGTAATGGATAGGGTGCTGGACTTGAAATCTAGAAGACCTGGGTTTAAATCCAGTCTCAGACACTTACTAGCTGTGTGACTCTAGGCAAGTCACTGAACCTCTGTCTACCTCAGTTTCCTTATCTGTAAAACGAAGGGGTTGGATTTAATGGCTTCCAAGATCCTTTCTAGTCTTAACCCTATCACCCCCCACCCTCTCCCCAGGCTCTTTGTGACTACTGTTTCCCTTTCTCAACACTCACGATCCATCCTTTTGCCGGTCAGTAGCTTCTAGAATTTTGCCAGAAGTTAAAACTCACTCTCATGGCCCTTTCTCCCTTTCCCCACCATTCCCGCAGCACCTGCACATTCTCCACAATCTCTCAGGGCTCCATGAAGTGGCTCGGAGGCCCCTCTACCCACTCCTGCAGCACTGCAGAGGCCCCAGTGGTCCCTTACCTTCTGCTGCTTCATTCCTCTGTCGGTTGTCTTTGTCCCTCCTTCCTGGACCAAAGACCATTCCCCTTGGTAGGAGAAGGAAAAACCTCAGAAACAAACCCAGACTTGCCGATTCTGCCATTTTTCTTGCTCCGTTCTCATTAACCCATCTGCCCCAAGTGGCGCTTCCGTCTCTCCTTTTGTCCCCTCCCTTGCTCCCAGCAAAGCTAAAAAGCGTCCGGAGTTTTCTTTGCCCCTTCTCCCCAGCCTCAGTTCCTCTGGAGCTACATTGTCGCTGACACAATTCCTCCGGCTCCGGTCTCCCTTGCAGGCGTCCTCAGCTCTCTCCCCCTGCTCTGTACGCGTCTTTAAAGTGAGGATTCATCGGCGTTGGCATTGCATGTCCACAGTGGTTGCTTCTTCTCTCCCAGCTCCCACTTTTCTTTCTCGCCAGAGGATTTTTTTAAGTTTTCAGAATTTTGTTCTTCAGAACTGCCCATCTCCAGTTTCGGTTGTGAATTCTGAACCCATGAAATTCTACCTACCTTCCTTTGAACTCTTTGAAATTTGCTTTCCCCGAGTCTACAATACTGGACAGACTTGTCCTGATATCCCCTGTCACATTTGTCCCTGCATCTAAGGTACTGAGATTACTTTTCCCTGGAAGTGAGTCTGGGGCCACCCCTTGCACTGGGCCTGGACTGGGCTCCTCGAGAGAGTTTTTCCGATGCCAGAGACTGGCATTTGACTCAGGCTCTCACTACAGGTTGGCATTGATGTGTGCCTGGCTGATTCCTGGGGCTGATACATTCTGCCCCTCCCCACCAGAGGGCAGTTAGCCCAGGATTGGCCTGAGCATGAGTCTGGGGGCTTTGTAGTCATTAGGAGGATTTGGTGACAATATCCTCTTGTTGCCTGGTGCTGAGGATGGTGCCACCTATGAATAAGAATTGCTGATATAGACTGAAGCCAGAGGAGCAGTGGAGAAGGGAAGGGGAATGGATTTATTCAAGAACAATTTTTCAGGTTCTACCTACTCTCTAAGAGGTCATGATGACTAGCATATAGTGCTTTAAGGTTTGTGAAGTTCTTCATATACATATTTCATTTGATTTGATACACCCAACAACCCTGGGAGATAGGTACTATTATCTCCATTTTACTACTGGGGAAACTGAGGCAGACAGTGGTAAAGTGACTTGCCCAGGGTCACACAGCTAGGAAGTGCTTGAGGCTGGATCTGAACTCAGGTCTTCCTGACTCCAGAGCCAGCACTATCTTACCAAGCCATCTCTCCAGCTTATTCATGTGCTTCCTAGAATCTGGCACCCAGAATTCCAGCCCACAGCACATCGATCTGATCTGAGGCAAGAGGACATTGGGGCCATAACTTCTGGAGTGCCTCTTGAGGCATCTGAGAGTGCATTTGCTTTCTCAATTAATTGACACTGAGCTTGAGCTAAAACCCCCTTTTTCAGCTTTTTCAGACCAGTTTCCCTCTGCTCACATCTTCTCCACCTTGTTCTTAAGAAGTTGATCTGTGGAAAACAAAGGCAGACTTCACATTTGTCCATATCAAATTTTATCCTTAAAATGAAAAAGTCTTTTAGTCCAATCCCATCGTTTTGCAAATTAGGAAACTGAGGCTTGGAAGAGTAAGTGATTTTGCCCACAGCCACTCAGGGAATAAATGTCAGGTGTGAGCTTTGAGCCCAGGTCTCCAGAGGCCCAGTCTGGGGCTCTTTCTACTGGACCCCACTGTCTTTGGCCGAGTCGGGGTGGGGACTCATACGTCAATGTCTAGAATACAAGTTTTGTTGTTTGGCCTGACTCTTCAGGGCCTCATGGACTGTTGTTTCCCTCAAGTTTTCTTGGCAAAGATCCTGGAGTGGTTTGCCATTTCCTTTTCCAGCGGATTATCTTTTTTGTCAGAGTTCTCTACTATGGCCTGTCCGTCTTGGGTAAGCCTGTGTGGCATAGCTCACAGTTCATTGAGCTGCTTCAGCCCCTCTGCCAAAACAAGGAAGCACTCCAGGAGGGGCCTTTTTTTCAGGCAGATGGGTTGAGTGTCTTGCCCAAGGTCACACAGCTAGTAAATGTCTGTGGCTGGATTTGAACTCAGGTTTTCCTGTCTCTAGGACTAGCACTCTATCTGCTTTGCCACCTAAGTGCCTCAGAATACAAGGCATTGTGTGGTAAATGCTACGTGAGAGGCACAGCATAAATGCAGAGGAGAGAAGATTGCTTTCAGCTGTGAAGGTTAGGACAGCTTCATGGAACAGGTGCCGCCTGAACTGGAGCTGGGAGGATGGGCAGTATTTCAATAAGGTAGAGATGAGAAAGAAGGCATTATAGGTCAAGACAATGATACAAGCAAAGTCTAGGAGGTGGGGAAATTCCCCTAGTATGGTTGGGAGCCCTGCGTTGTCCAGATTATCTGGGGAAAGGGATAGAGGAAGATACAATGTTTATGAATGAGTAGAATTTTTTGTAGGGAATTGGGGGAAGGGCAGTTGTCATCCATTCCTGTCACGACTACTGGATTAACTAGAAATAGAGAATGGTGATGTGGACTTTCTGGTCCCTTCAGCAGACCATCCTCTCCCCCTACAGGGCTTTGCTAGGACAGAGCCAAATCTCCCTGTCTGTGTCCCTCCCCATGCTTCCAGCTGGCTAAGACCCTTGAGACCTCCTCAGTCTGGAACTCCAGGGCTGGGCTAACCCATGGTGAGCAGGAACTGATGCTGCCCCTCAGCTGGCACCATGAGGGAGTGCTGAGGCTGGCCATGTTTTCTTCTCTCTGATATTAGATAGAAGATCCCCCATGGATCAAAATTACTTACTTTACATAGCTGTTGTTTTCTGTATCAAAATAGGCTGGATTTCACAGAATTATAGATTTTAAGCTGGGAAACATCTTGGAGGTCATCTGGTCTGACTCCTCATTTCACAGGTCACGGATCTGAGTCTCAGATTCAGAGCTAGAAGGAAACTCATTAGCCTCTGTTCTCATTCAGTAGAGTATAAGTCTTCATGACTCCATTTGGGGTTTGCTTGGCAAAGATACTGGAGTGGTTTGCCATTTCCTTCTCCAGCTCATTTTACAGATGAGGAAACTGAGGCACACAGGGTGAAGTGACTGCCCAGGGTCACACAGCCAGTAAGTGGCCTCTAGTCCAGCCTGTAAGTAATCCCGACTAGAACATGCCTGACAAATGGTCCTCCAATTTCTGCCTAGACACCTCCAAGGAAGGGGTCACCTATCATCTGCTAAGGCAGTCCCCACCATCTTTGCTCCTGCTGCCCTCTGGGGTCAAGAACTAGTTTAA
Organism: Phascolarctos cinereus; assembly: GCF_003287225.1. Taxonomy (NCBI): domain Eukaryota; kingdom Metazoa; phylum Chordata; class Mammalia; order Diprotodontia; family Phascolarctidae; genus Phascolarctos; species Phascolarctos cinereus. Next base: position 255,357,718 of record NW_027556402.1, on the reverse strand, counting down.
TTCCAGCTTCATAGGCTAGCCCTTTTTTACAAGATAGTTCTCTTGTCTCTGAGGTCCAGAGACAGTCCATCATAAAGGCAGTGAAGAACAGATGCAGAATTTGAACCCAGGTCCTCAGATTATTTTTTTTTTTTGCTCAGGTTAAGTGACTTGCCTAGGGTCACACAGCTAGTAAGTGTTATGTGTCTGAGGCCGGATTGGAACTCAGGTTCTCCTGTGCTCTATCCACTGCACCACCTAGCTGCCCCTCAGGTCCTCAGATTCTAAATGCATTTCCTCCCCTCTTTTGTGCCCCTTCCCCCTCCCCAGCCCACCCTTAGTAGATTTTTACCAAAGCCTCCTGTGGCCAATAACTTTAGGGCCTCCAACCTCCTTGGCCTTCTTGGCCTCTTCCTTTTCCAACCCACACTTTTCAGATCAAGTGCCTGCTGTGTGTGTGCTCTTCTGGGCTCTCTGTAAAAGGATGCTAATCTAAGGCATGGCCCCTGCCCTTGAGGGACTTCCAATCTAGCTAGAGGAAAGACTGGGAAACCTCCACATGAAGATGCCTGAGGCTACCGTGCTACGCACCGAGTGCCCCCCCCCATAACATCTTCTCTGATGATACTTCTTCCTCAGGAGAGGTGGGGGTGATCTGGGCAGATTTCCTGGAGGAGGTTGGCTTTGTCTTTCAGTGGCAGGAAATGATAGGATTTAGAGTTTAGTGATCAAGTCAAGCTCTGTCCAGGTCCAGGGTGTGTTTGTGTATTTGTGTGTGTGTGGTGGTGGTGAGGTCTAATGAGATCAGGGGCTTAAAGTGATATGCAAACAGACAACATGTATAGCTAGTAAGTAGCAGACAATTCCACAATTGGAACTTGGATCACAGAAACACCGAATTTCTAAGTTGGAAGGGACCCCAGGGGCCAAGGATCTCATCTACCACCTCCTAGAAGTGTGATCATTCAGCCTTTATGGGCAGACCTTGAGTGAGCAGAAAGCCCCTAGCTCCTCAGGCATCCCATTCTACTTGAGATAACTGGCTCTGATGGTAAGGAAGAGTTTCCTGATATCAAGCTTGAATTGACCTCCCTTCGACCTTCACTTAGTTTTCAGAGTTGGATCCAAGTCTGAACTCTCTCCCATGTGGTAGCCAAGACAGCCGTGTCTTCCCTCCTCATCCCCAGTATTCTCCTCTCCAAGCTAACCATCCCAAGTCCTCTGACCCAATCCAATGCCCTTTTCAAAAACAGCACAATGTCTCTTGAAGGACTGGAGAAGGCGTTTCTTCTATATAAGCCTGTTTCCTGATCTGTAGGATGAAAGGGTCAAGCTTCTTGGTCTCCAATGCCCCTTCTAGCTCTAAGGTTCTACCTAAGGACAGATAAATATGATTTGTATGGAAGTAAATGATTTCTCAGGAGTGGGAGGAAGATAGCATTAGGAAGCCAGGAGGCAGCTTCATTCACAAGGAACCCTGCATTGGAGCAGAGATGGTCAGAGGGGTGGTTGTAATATCAGAGGTCCCCAAATTTCAGGCTGATGTGGAACCACTAGAAATAGACTGTTAAGGTACAGTTTAGAGCTCATTCCTGGGAGCTCCCGGGAGCTCTCCTGAATTCATCGTCCATGCCCATGATCTGAGCTGAGAGCTCTCGTGATCATCCCAGGGCTTGGCTGAGAGAAAGTTTGCTGTAATGGACTAAACTGTTTTGAGAACAGAATGGAAAACCAGACACCATTGTCTTTGGAGGGTGGCAGGATGTGGAGGATGAATCTAGGCAGGCTTCCTGGAGGAAGCCCAAACTCACTAAACCTACATGGAGAGTAAGTCCCAAGAGTCAGTAGAGTTGATCTGGAGAGGAAATGGCCAAAGACCAGAGGAAATGATGTCTGTGAGAATTCCAACACCTCCTTCCCTAGCCAAGCAAGGAGACCTCAGTTCCTAAGGGTCTCAGGTTACTGGCCTCTGGAGTCAAAAGTCTAGAAACTGGCCAGAGTAAAGGAGAGCTGGCTACTCTGGGCTTAACTTGAAAGATGATGAGAAATGTAGTCCTTAAATCTAGAGGAGATCATAGGAAATGTAGCCCTTTATCCACCTAGGGGCATCATAAGAAATGTAGCCTTCAACCTAGAGGCTAAGAGAAGTTGTCCTGCCTAGGAGATGAGGAGGATTATAAGTCTCATAGGAGATGTAGCCTCCCTTCATTCTAGGTGATGAAAGGAGAGATAGTGCTCACCCTGGGATTATGGGAGTTGTAGTTCTCATCCTAGGGGATGATGGGAGATCTAGCACTCTTTCTAGGGGATGTGGGGAGTTGCAATTCCTCTGAGGGTTCAAGCAAATAGTCAGCTCCCTCCTCCACTCCTCTACCCATTCCTAGGTTTTCAGTTACCAGCCCTAGGAAGTGGGGGGAGAGCCCTCCCTCTTGTGACCTCCCCTGGGTCCCCACCTCCCCACAGGAGCCTTCCCTAGACGGCTGTGTGTGTATATATTTTCCTTTCCTTTTTTTGCTTTCTTCTTTCTGTTGGTTTGTTATTGTTTTTCCTAAAAGGGCCTGAGGCAGCCAAGCCCTGGGGCAGCCCTAGAGCTGCTGGGGCTCTGGGGAGGGGTTGGGGGGGGGAGGCTACAGGGGCAGAGGGAGTGGGTGGAGAGGAGGTTGGGTAGTCAGGGGCAGCTCAGGCATAGTCTCTCACCTCACCTCACTGCTCCTGACCTTGACCCTCCAGGTTCACCTCACCCTCAGATACGCCTTCACCTTCACACATGACCCTGGCCCACTCCCTCTCTTCAGGTAATACCCCTCCCCAACTGCCCTTGGGGCTTCGTCTTACTGGCCTCCATTCTCTCCCCCATTCTCGCAGCACACATGCCTAGACACCCCAGCTCACCCAGCTCACCCCTCCCTCCCTCCTACCTCTTCCTCCGCCCCCATCCCTTATCCTTTCTTGCCTGGGGCCCCTGGCCACTCCCAGACCTCTGGTGTGGGCTGCCCCTGATGCCTCAGCTGTCCCAGCTCACCCAGCTCTCCTTTCTATCTCATCCCTGCCCCATCCCTAACCCCTTGTGTCCGAGGCACTTGGCTGCTCCCAGACCTCAAATGTCTCTGTGTCCACACCTCCCCTGTACCCCACATCCCCTCCCATTAGACCCCCAATTTCATCCCAATTCAGCGCCTCTCAGTCTGTGGCCCCAACCCCTTAGGTCTGACCTCAGGTCCCACTCTGCTAAGAGTAAGGAGAGAGGGAGAGAGTCAGGGAGAGGAGAGAAGTGGTGAACAAGGGAGGTGCCAGGGCCAGAGGACAGACAGACAGACAGACAGACAGAAAGAGTTGTACGGAAAAGAAAAAGCAAAGCAAAGAAAAAAAAAAGTTGTCTTTATTTTCATCCGGGAGAACCCTCTTACACAGCTCTGTTTTGTAATTTTTTTCTTCATGCTAAAATCACTGGGCCTATTTGTTGATGTAAGTTACCTGAATTCCGTGGTATGCTCTCTTCTTTTTTAAAAACCAAACCGATCACAAACACCCTTCCCCCAAAAGAGAAACTAGCCAGTGCCCCCCGCCCCTGCCAGTAGGCTTGTGTCAATGCTGCTGTTGACCTATTTAAAGCTGTTTTAAAAACAAACAAAAAAAAAGACAAAAAAAATAACCAAACCGGTAGACGTTCTTTGTTTTCGTTTTTTTCGTTCCTTTTCCATTTGCTTTTCTTGTTTTTTCCTTTTGGTTTCTTAAAAACGAACCAAAAATTAAAAGAGAAAAAAAGAGACCGAGAACCCTTCCGAGCGCAGAGTCCCTCCCGCGGGCAGGCCCGCTGCCTCGTAACGCCCCCTGGGCTGGCGCGGCCCGAGCCCTAGGTAGCCTTCTCGGACAAGCTAATTGGAACCGATTGGCGAGTTTTGTCAAAGGCCTGTTGTTTCTCTCTCTGTGCCCAGGCCGAGCCCCGCCGGCTGCCCCTGATGCCTCTCTTCTCTCTTCTCTCTCTTCTTCTAGGAGGCGAGTTAATTTTGCCTATTATTACGGAGGACTCCCTAGACCCCCCTCCTGTGGCCACCCGCTCCCCCTTCGCGCCCCCGCCCCCGACTTTCTACCCCTTTCTCACGGGCCTGGGTGCCACCCAAGACACCCTGCCCCCGCCCGGGGCCCGGCGGCCCCCAGCAGGGCCGCCCCCGTGCCAGGGTGGGGAGCAGGATGACAGCGACTGCGAGGAGCCCATGGAGGCGTCGGGCTTCGCCTCGGGGGAGGTCTTTGACTCCAGTTTGCCCCCCACGGACGACGAAGACTTTTACACCACCTTCCCCTTGGTCACGGACCGTACCACCCTCTTGTCCCCCCGCAAGCCTCCTCCCCCCCGGCCCAACCTCAGGACAGACGGGGCCACGGGGGCGCCGGGGGTCCTTCTCGCCCCCTCTGCCCTGCCCCACAATCTGCCGGCGGGCAAAATGAACCACCGCGACCCGCTGCAGCCGCTGCTGGAGAACCCGCCGGTGGCGGCGGCTGGGGGCCCCGGGGCGCCCACGTCCTTCGAGCCACGGCGGCCGCCCCCCGCCCTGGCCCCCGGCGTGACGGCAGCCCCTGGCTTCCCCCGTGTACCCACAGCCAACCCCACGGGCCCCGGGGAACGGGGCCCGCCCGGCGCCGTCGAGGTGATCCGCGAGTCCAGTAGCACCACGGGCATGGTGGTAGGCATCGTGGCGGCGGCGGCGCTCTGCATCCTCATCCTCCTCTACGCCATGTACAAGTACCGCAACCGCGACGAGGGCTCCTACCAGGTAGACCAGAGCCGCAACTACATCAGCAACTCGGCCCAGAGCAACGGCGCCGTGGTGAAGGAGAAGGCCCCCGCCGCGCCCAAGGCGCCCAGCAAGGCCAAGAAGAACAAAGACAAGGAATACTACGTGTGACCGCCCCGGGCCCCCGGTGCCCGCCGGCCCCCTGCCAGCCGAGCGAGCAGCAGCAGCCCCCGCCCGACCCCGACTCCCCGGGGGCATGGGCCGAGGGCCGCCTCGGACTTCTCTCGCCAGGAGGAAGCGCAAAAAAAGAAAAAAAGAAAAAGGAAAAAAAAAGGGTGCCCCCTCCTCGGTCCTCCTCCCTGCCCACCACGATGGTCTCCAGAGCTGCCTCCCCTGGCCAAGGGAGACCGTAGAGTGAGGCCTTGGAGCTCCCACTCCCAGCCCTGGATTGATTTATTTTTTTAAAGGGGGGGGTGATTTTATTTAGGGGGGGCGTGGGGGCGGGAAGGCAGGCAGGGGTTTTGTAACGTGCTCGCTTCTCGTCCGGTTTGTTTCCCCTTCTTTCCTTCCTTCCCTAACGCCTTTCCTTTCCTTCCTTCCTCCCCTAAACCCTCTCTCCCTCCCTCTCTTTTTTTCCTTCCTCCCTCCGTCCCTCTCTTCCTTCCTATTTTCCTTCCTTCCTTCCTTCTCTCTCTCTGTTCCTTCCTTCCATCCCTTCCTCTCTTCCTTCTTTCCCCTCCTCCCTTTCACTGGCTGTGCCTGTTCCTCCCTTTCTGTCTCTTCCTCCTTTTTGCTCCCCAATTTTCCCGCCCTCTCCCTTTTCTAGTGTTTTCCCTTCCTTTCCTGCCCTCCCCTCCCCCTCCAATGTTTAGGTTCCTGGGAGCAGCAGCAGCTGCAGTACCAAGTGGGGAAGGGTGGGGCTTCGATGGGGTTTGGGTTACGGAGGGGGGAAGGTGGGCACAGAGTGTGTCGGGGTGGGTTCAGGTTATAGGGAGTCCTTGGGGCCAGGGCTTTGGGCAGAGAGGGAAACCTCTGCCCCAGAGGCCATGCTCCCTCAACAGACAGTGGTGTCCTGCCCTGCCCTGCCCTATCCTGCCCTGCCTTGCCAAGGGGAGGATTTGGAAGTCTCTGATAAGTTGATTTTTTCGGGCGACGTGCATTTGGGATCTGGCAAAGAAGAGCATCTGTGCGTGTGTGTCGGGTTGGGGGGCGGGGGGCGGGGGGATGGGGGGAAAGGAAAATGCAGATATATATTAAAGACAATTATCTAGATATCAATATCCTGTGGCATCCCGGGCGAGAGGGAGCCGGGAGGAACGGCCCCACGGACTTGCTGGGGGAACAGTTCTCTGCCGAAGGGGCTCCCGTCCCCCATTGTTATTTTTTTCTTTCTCTCTCTTTGTTAACAAATGTGTCTGAGTCTTGGAAAACACCCAAATTCCGGAAATGTGTGGGAGAAACAAAAGAAACTTTCCAAACTCCATTGGCCCTGTGCGGTTTGTTCCGGGAGGGGTGCGGTCGAGCCCCTCCTTCCATTCCTCCCAGCTTCCTCTGCCTCAGTTCCTACACTGAGGCAGGAAGGACCCACGATCAGCCAGCTTGGAGGAGGAGGGGAAGCCTTCTTGGCTCCCATGACTGTGATCTAACTAGCTGCTGCCCCTCCCATTGAAAGCCAGGTGCCCCCAATTTGGGCACAACCCCAACTGTGCCACCCCCACCCCTAAGCTCAAGTGGAACACAAGGACCCCACCCAAGGAGGCCAGGGTTCTCAATCCTGGCTTACCAGTGACAGTGATTGGCAGGGCTGCCTCACTCTTTTGACTTGTTCCAAGGGAGATGGTTCTGTGGTCAGTCTCCAGGGAAGAGCTAGGGTGCCTACCTGGGCCACTGTACACTTGAGCCTGGAACATTCGAAACAGGCACAAGGAGGACCAGAATGTCTCAGGCCTACCCTGTGGTCCTTTTTTGATGACTCAAGCCACAAATGAGCACTGAATCAAATGCCGGCTGCCTCCTAGGCAGGGCCTGCCCTCCAATGGTTCAGATTTTGTTGCCTTTACTCATTCTGCCATAATTCCTGCTATAGTTCTCTCTCATTTCTTTGGCATTTATAATTACATGGTACTTTCCATCTCACTGGTCCTCACAATGACTGTGGGATAGACAGGCCAGGGATCATTATCTGCATGTTCTGGATATGAAGAGAAGGGCCCTGTGGTTTGTTGTAAAGAGCCCAACGCTTGGGTCAGATAGACTTGGGTTCCAGTGAGGTCTCTGACCAGGGCTGTGTGACCTTGGGTAAATGACTTGACCTCACAGTGGCCCAGGCAACTCTCATATATATAGCACAATGTCTGGTGCATGAAATCAATGCTTGTGGTTGGCTGAGAAGATAAAGGACAGATACTGCTCTGGTGGAGGGTGTTCCCAGCACCGTTGAAAATTGCAGGTGCAGACCCCAAATGAATGAGGAGACTGAGGCTCAGAGAAGACACACACTTTGTAAGGGGGGGCTGGAAGCGGGGTCACAGGCAGGACCCTTCTGTCATCCCTCATTATCTCTGATGAAGATCCCTTGTGGCATTGCTACCAGTGGCTTCTGCCTCGACTTTCTCAAGATAAAGACCAGGCTTCTAGAGGAGAGAGGAGCTCCAAGGACCTAACAGTGAAACCAAAGGAAATGACCCAGGCCAACAGCCAAGCTGGCCAGGATAAGGCTGGAGATGGCCAACAATGGGCTTTTCAGGACTTCTCTACTGGTCTGTCCTGTAGTTAACTCTACAGGGGAGAGAGAACGGAGACGTGAGTCCTACCCCCAAAGAGCTGACAACATGTATGAGGCCTGCTGGGGGGCTGAAGGACCCTGAGACTGGGAGTCTGGCTGACAGGTGCTGATGGACTCTGACATCATACTGTTCAACATACCCCAACCTTCCCTTCGCTCCAGCTTTTCCTACTGTCCTCCCTCCCTTCCATCATGGAATCTCAGAGCTGGAAAGGACCACAAGGACCCCCAGTCTGAGTCATACCCCAAAAGAATCCTTTTACAACACACCCACCAAATGGTCATCCTGCCTTTGCTTGAAAAGGCTTCCATGGCCACAAAAGGAGGGAGGAGGGAGGGAGAGAGACAGAGATAGAGAAAGGAGGGGGGAGAGAAAGAGATGGGGAGAGACAGAGAGAGAGAGAGAGAAGAGAGAGAGAGAGAGAGAGAGAGAGAGAGAGAGAGAGAGAGAGAGAGAGAGAGAGAGAGAGAGAGAGAGAGAGAAAGAAAGAGAGAAAGGAGAGGGGAGAGTGAGAGAAAGAGAGAGAGCACCCCAGCAGAGACCAGCAAGAAGAACCCTACACTGTGTTAGCCTAGGAGTGGTGAGGCCACAGGGGCCTTCCCTTCTCTGGGCCTTGGATAGCAGCTCTGATGGCCGGGGAACACAGGGCTGACAGTGAGTGTCTTCCTGAATGGAAGTCACCAACCAAGAGGGAAATGAGGGGGGAGGAACAAACAAAGGGGAAGGGCCCCTTTCTGAATTCCCCCTCTCACCTCCTCGGGGCTTCCTGGTGGCCGGCTTCCCGGGTCTACCGACTGGGACAGAGGGGCAGGGAGGGAGTCCACTGTCTACTTCCCAGATCTCCCCTAGCTCTCCTTGGAGAATGATGACTTTGTGCCCTAACCCCAGCTGAGGAAATGGAGGCTCATTTGTCCTCTTCGGAATACCTCTGGCCTGTCAGTGGGGCTGGGTTCAGTGGGGTTCACAGGGTAGAGAATCCTTATGATCACCAGACCATAGACTTCAGGGCTGGAAGGGCCTTAAAGATGGTGTGATTCAACCCTCCTCCCCGCACTGGAGACCCACATAGGTGAGTTGGCAGAATCACAGAATCTCCCAGAGGCACCTTGGAGACATCCCACCTGACCTGCACCTAAGTAATAATCAATCTCCTTCACGACACCCATTCCTCTGCCCTCAACGTTGGCGCTCCCCACCTCCTGAGGCAGCCCATCCGGCTGTTAGCTCTGGTTTTTGAGATTTTTCCAAACATTGTGCCAAAATCTAGCCCTCTGTGACTCTCATGCCATTGCTCCCTGCTCTGTCTCTGGGTCTGAGCAGAACAAGGTCAGTCCCCTCTTCTAAGACGAGTCTTCTTCATCTGGGGTCTGAAGGTCTGGGGACATCTTTGAACTTGGATGGGGGAAAATGGCATTTTCATTTCAATATAATCGGTCTCCTTTGTAATCTTATGCCTTTTATTGTGTGCTGTTAAAACCATGATTCTGAGAAGGGGTCCCTGGGCTCTACCAGACTGCTACCACCATCAGTCAGCAAGCCAGCCAGCATTCACAGAGCAATTTCTGTGCCAGACCATGTGCAAAGTGCTGGGGGTCCCACTGCAAGTGAAGAAGAAAGACAGGCCCTGCCCTCAAGGAGCTTACACGGTAATGGGAGAAAACAAACACACCAAAAAGGGAGCCACGGAAGCTTCGTTAAGCACCTCTGGTCTAAAGTCACACAGAGAATGAGAGGCCGGGGGCGGGGGGGGGGAGTACAGATCTAGTGGCCCCAAACCTAGGATCCCTCATCCTACAAAAAACCTCAGGGCTAGAAGGGACCTCTTAGCCCCCCACACCTGAACTGAGAATGCCCGCTCTATTCAACATCCCAGACTCCACTGAGAGACATCCAGGGATGGGGAACTCACTACTTCTTCAGGTAGCCCTTTCCACTGTTAGGAAGCCTTTCTTTATGTGAAAGAATAAGCATGGGAATATCTATCCTCACAACCACTCTGCATAGTAATTGGACCCCCCCCATAGAAGCCAGCAGGAGGTTGGTGCCATTATTACCCCCATTTTATAGATGAGAAACTGAGGCAGACAGGTGAAGTGACTTGCCCAGGATCACACAGCTCTAAGGATGTGAAGCTGGATTTGAACTCAGATCTTGCTGACTCCAGGCCCTGTGCTCTATCTACTACAGCACCACCTCAATCTGCCAGATTGTGTGGTCTCAGCCAAGTCACTTCCCCCTTTGTGGGCCTCAGTTTCCCCACCTGTGAGATAAAGGTGTGGGACTAGCTCTGAAAGTCTACGAAATATGAAACCTCTGAAGGGAGGAGAGAGGACTGGGCAGCGGGGCCAGGCGAGTTGGGGATCCACAGGCTTTGGCAGGCTTGGGTGACCAGGGTTGAGTGAGCCAGGGTTTCTTCAATTCAGTAAACATCGATTGAGCACCTACAGTATGCAGGTACCAGTGGGGCCAGGAACACCTACACCGATGCACAAATGCAAACACATACAGGGGAAACATAGTAACAAGAGACGGGGAGAGTGGGGGGGGGGGGAAGCACCAGGGGCAGCAGGGGTGGGAAGGGATCAGGATACGGCTCCCGACCCTGAAAGGGAGCTAGGGACTCTAAGAGGCAGAGGAGAGGGAGAATTTGGACAGCCAGGAGGATAAGGGCAGCTAGGTGGTGTTAGTGGAGAAACCACTGGGCCTGGAGTCAGGAAGACCTGAGTTCAAATCTAGCCTCAGACACTTCCTAGCTGTGTGACCCTGGGCAAGTCACTTTGCTCTGCTTGCCTCAGTTTCTTCACCTGTAAAATAAGCTGGAGAAGGAAATGGCAAACTCTCACCAAGAAAACCCTAGACGGGGTCACGAAGAGTCGGCCCAACTGAACAAAAGGAAGGAGTGCATTCCAGGCACGGAGACAGCCTAGGCAAAGACACTGAGGAGGGAAGGGGAATTTCATGTAGTGGGTCAGCGTGGTTGCCCCTGAAAGCATGGGAAGGAAGACCAGCCCCGGGTCACATGATCATAGATTTAAAGCTGGACCTCGAGAGCCCATCACATCAAACACTTCCTTTTACAGATGAGGAGACCGAGGCAAGCAAGGGTCCCACAGCTAGTAAGTGTCTGGGGCCGGATTTGAACTCAGGTCTTCCCGTTTCTAGGGATTGTGCTCTCTTCACTTGGTCGCCTCTCCAGAGTCAGATTATAAAAGACATTCAACGCCAAACAGAAGAGTCGCTGTTTTGTCCCAGACGTGATAGAGAACCACTGATGCTTTTGAGCAGGAGAATGATGGTAGATTGCAAGAAGATCGCAGACTAAGGAGGGAGCTCCACAGTGGCAGCCAGATTCATCCAAGAAAAATAATAGTTCACCTTTGCATTTGTGTAACCTCCTTAAGGTCTGCAAAGCACTTAACAAATCAGATGATCTCATTTTATCACCACGACAACTCTTGAAGGTTCTATTATTCCCATTTTACAGATGAGGAAATCAAGGCAGGCAGAGGTAAAGTGACTTGTCCAGGGTCACACAGCTAGGACATGTCTGTGACTGGATTTGAGCTCGGGTCTTTCTGACACCAGGTCCAGCATGCTAACCACTGTACCACCTGAGGAGAACAAGGAAACCAGGGAGATTGAGGAGTAAGTAGAGGTAGAAAGAGAGCCAAGCCCGAGCAGCAAAGCCACAGACAGAGACGGGCAGAGGAAGATGGAGCCTGAGCCAGGCTTTGGGATTTGGCTCACTAGTGACCTTAGAGAGAGGCCATGCCTCTCTTTTCCTGGTTGCTGTGAGCAGGGGCACTCACTGCAGCTTCCAGACCAATGCCCTGTGCCATCTGATTCTCTGTGATCCCTCTCAGGTGGCCAGTATCTCCCTAGCCTAAATATCTCCCGACTGATTCATCGCTACTCTGAAAATCTACCATTACACATTAATTCCTTGGAGGTTTGGCTTCCATTCAAAGGTGAACACCCCTGGGAGGCTTGTGAGCTCTTAATAGATGCATTAGATAATTAGGACCCCCCTCCCTTCCTTCTCCTGTCCCCTGTTCCAGCTCTGCCACTAACTGGCCCTGTGGCCTTGGGCAAATTCCTAGGATGATAGGGTTTGGAGCTGAGAGAGACCTTAGATTCCTCTGATCCAGTCCCTTAATTATAGAAAAGCTTGCCTCCTTTGTAAGCTGGGGGGAAGGGACATTTGGGGGAGGGGGATCCCTGACAGCTCTAAGACGCTGCTTCCCTGCTACGGAGGGGAGCTATGGGTACTGCGCTCTGGGAGGGAGGGGGGAGCGCCCAGCCACAAGCTGAGCTGACCTACCAGTTAATCTGCATAAGGCCCATGCGGGCAGCAGGTACTCGGCTTCCTACTGAACGCTCCATATGTTGACACAAGGCCTAGGCCTGGTGGGGCAGCAGGGAGTGGGCAGGGAGCCCGGTCCTCCCTCTCAGAGGTCGATTTCACCCTCAGAGATGTGATTTCCCCAGAGGCCTCTATGCCCGCATGCACCTCCCAGGGAGAGGTCATGAGGGGTGATCAGATGGGATCTTGAGAGACGGAGACTGAGCACCCTGAAGCTTCAGGTGTCGGAGGTGGAAGAGAGCTGGGGAAAACCAGAGAATCCGAAGTCTAGAGCAGGATGGGGTCTTAAAGGCCTTGGGGTCCAACCTCCTCATTTTACAGATGAAGAAGAAGAAACTGAGTCCGAGAGCCAGGGAGAGACTGGCCCAAGGTCACAAGTAAGTAAAACAGAAATTCAAACTCAGATCTGATACTGCCAAACCTGGTTAGCCAAGAAGGAATGATGGCCCAGGAAAGAATACCAGAGAAACAAGGAATTTGGGGATTTGTGATTTGTGAAGATGCTCCTCGCCCCAGAGTCCCCCTTCCACATTCAGCCCAGCCACAGAGGGAGGGAAGATTCCAGAGCCTGGCTCCTGTGTACCACCTCCACTGAGAACTGGGCCCTTCTTCACCTTTCTCTGCCTCAACCATCTCTCAACTTTTGCCTGTCTTCCAAACAGGGAAAGGCAGCTCTGAAATCCTCTTCTTCACTGGCAGGGCTTGATTTAACAAGCATTTCTTAAGCTCCTACTTTTAGGTGATCCAGAGACAAGAAGGACATAAGCTCTGCTCTCAGAGAACCTGCATTCTCCTTGGTTGGTGTGTGAGTATGCACATAGGTAGAGCACAAAGTGGATATGGGTAGATAAGTAAAGAGTGATTTAAGGAAGGAGAGGATGCCCAGCCACTAAGGGAACCAGAGAGGCTAAGCCTTGAAGGACAAAGATTCTGAGATGTAATGAGGAAGGGGCTGCCTCCCTCCCCAGCCCCAGGCACAGCCTCTACATCAACCCCTTCCTACAATCAGTGGTCTAGCCAAGCCAGGCTTGATTGCTTCTCTGAACCTGGCCATCTGCTGCCATCTCTGTGGACTCAAACCTGTCCCTACAGTTCCCTCCTCGCACCCATTTCCATCTACTAAATTCTTCTCTTCCTTCAAGGACACTTCCTCCAGGAAATCTCTGCTTCTCCAGTCTTCCAGCAGCCTTGGCCTGGGCCTCACGTCTACTCCCATCTCACACATCTTGGAAGATGCCTACATGTGTACATGTCACCCCTTTCTACCTCTCCCTCAAGCTTCATGTGCGTGTATAATGTGTGTGCACACATATCTATACATATAAACATACATACATATATATATATATATACACACACACACACATACACATATATATGTTTCCAGCTCCAAATCTTTTGATCTTCTTTGGAGACAGGAACCACTTTTAAACTTGGTGTCACCAGGTTTATCCAGCACAGGGCCTCTCACACAGTGAGCATCTACCAGTCATTCAGTCAATCAGAAAGTATTTATTAAACACCTGTTATGTGCCAGGCACTTTCTAGGTGCTAAGCAAAACATTTCTTGCCCTTGAGAAGCTTACGTTCTACCATGTTAGTTGAATTGGATGCAGAACCGGGAGACCAGTTAGCAGAGAAGCCAGAGGTCTTTCCCTCCCCACCCCACAAGGGATTCCTCATTTAGGGGGAGAGGAAGAAGGAGTAACACCAGGTCTTAGGAAAGCCCCCGGGGGAAAGAGGAAGGGAGAGGAATACTAAGCCCTCTTGGGACCCAGGCCAGGGCAGCCATGCCAGTCAGACCCAGGCCCATGGTCTACTGGGGCAGGGCCTCCCCTGAAAGATAACAAGAGAAGGTAGCAGACCATACATGAAAGATAGAGAGCTGGGGAAGACCCAGGAATCATCTTGTCCAAATTCACCCTCTTCATTTTACAAAGAAGGAAATTGATACAGGAAGGGGAGGAATAAGTGACTTGTCCAAGGTCATGCAGGCAGAACATGGGAAAGGTCAGAATTTGAACTCAGGTCCTCTCACTCCCAATCCACCACCTCTGGTGCCACAGCAGAGGAAGAAGAAACCTGAAGCTGGGGAGGAGGGGAAAAGGAGGCACTTGGGACTGGAAAGGGTGCTAAGGTTCAGAATCAGGGCTCAGGAAGAAACATTGGTAGCTGTGTTCAGGCCCAAGGTGTCTCAGAGCTCTTGGGCAGCAGAGGGAGGGGGCTGATGGGAGGATGTGACTGGGTCAGAACTCCAGGGATCGAGGGAGAAGGAGGGAGCAGCTCCAGCAAATGCCCCAACTGTAGCATATATGAGCATTCCCACCCAACCCAAGATACTCTCCCCAAGCAGCAGCTGTTCAGAAGGGGCAGGATTGCACCCTTTCAGAGCCTAGAGAAGAAAGAGCTTTCTTGCCTGGCTCTCTGCCCTGGGCTGTGGTCTCTCAGGACTGTCCTACAATCTCGTCGACTTTGCAATGTTCCCTCCCTGTTCTGCACCTTTCATTCTGTGGCCCCTAAAAGAGAAACAAAGAGAAATTAGTGTCAGATATTTAGAGATGAAAGGAATATGAACAGTCAAAGTTGGATATCACTTTGTCTAAGAAAGATTTGGAGGAGAAAGCAAGGAAGGAAGGAAGGAAGGAAGGAAGCCCCCTAGGAAGCAGTGGATGGTAATGGAAAAGAGCATGGGCTTTTCACTCCAAAGACCTAAGCCAAGTCCTGGTGTCGACATTTCTGAGCTGGGTGAGCCTTGGCCAGTGAAGCTCTCTGACCCTCAGTCTCCTCCATTGTAAAATGGGGATAATAATGCCTTCAATGCCTACCTCATAGGGCTGGGGGGAGGTACCAGGGAACCGCTTCCACTTCTATAGGACTGTTGAATTTTTGTCTTTGTGTCTCTAGCATATAGCATAGTGCCTGGCACACAGTCAGCACTTTATAGGAGATTGCTGATTGATTAGTAGTGATTTTCTAGATACCACCTGCCCAGACAGAATAGCTCCTCAAGGGCAGGAGCTAGCTCACTGAGCTGCCCTCAGTGTCTGCCCTCAGAACAAACATAAGGACCAAGGCCTCCGTTTCTTCAGGGAAATGCACTTTGGGGACACTGATCACACTGGGTCTAGGGGAACCTTGCTACAGTTGCAGGATGGCAAAGTGTCCCGCCTTTCTCCAGTTGCCCGGGGCAGGGCATACTCACCGAACCTCGACATCGTGAATGGTGTCTGGCAGTGGCAGGTTAAGGGTTTCAGGCAAGAGGAGGGCAGTGAGGCCCGTGATCACAGCAACGCCTCCGTAGATGATCAGGGGCAGCAAAGCGTTGAACTGATCCAGCAACCTCACCAGAGGCCCCAGGATAGAACCCAGACGTGCAGACATCTGGCCCCCACCTATAGCAGTCATTCTGTGGAGAACAGGATTGCCAGGGGAAGCAGGACTGGGCAGTATGTACAGCCCTGCTCCGCCCCAGCTAACACGGAAGAAGGAGGTGGCCACCGGGACACTGTTCCAAGTGCCCTTCTGCAGGTCACTCTCCCTGTCTTTGCTTGCTGTTCTAGGGAAGCCCTGGCACACCCCAGGCAGCTGCAGAGATCCCTGGGTGTCAGGAGATGGGACAGGACAGGGCCAGGAGACTGAGCTCCCTCCAGAAGCCCTAGCTGTAGGAGCAGACCCAGAGGGGAGCTGTAGAATGCCCTCCCACTTCCCCAGGGACATTCAGGGGTGCCAGGGTGGAGGAAGGCTGCAGCTGTGCAAATGGGGGAAGAGACAGATGGCTACTGCCCTTGTGGAATGAGAGTCATGAGAGAAGAGTGTGTTATCAGGCAGAGGAAGAGTGTTTGGTGAGTTTAGGGAGGGAATGGAGGTCACAGAAGAAGCTGGGAGGCATGGGCAGCAAAGCCTTATCATCGTTACGGTGTGTGTGTGTTTAAGAGAGAGAGACAGAGACAGAGACAGAGACAGAGACAGAGACAGAGACAGAGACAGAGACAGAGGGACAGAGATAGGAAGGGAGGGAGAGACACAGACAGACAGACAGAGGGAGAGGGAGAGCCTGTGGAGAGGGCATTAATAGACCCTGGCATTGGCCTGGGTCATGCCTCGCATCCTGGATGAGCCCACACAACACGCGCAGAAGCGGCGATAGCAGATCCAGACAAGTTCATCCTGGCTGAACAGCAGCCGCCTCCCGGGCTCCCAGGTCCCAGCCCCAGATCAGAAAGGTACAAGGCAGCCCTGGGCATTCGTGGCACCACCCAGGCCCTCACCTGCCCTTACCTGAGCACTGTGGGGAAAAGCTCACTGCTGTAGATAGAAAGAACAGTGTAGCCAGAACCCATGAAGCCCATTCCCAGCGCAGCCAGGATCACCCGCAGGATTTGCAGCTCTGTGGGAATGATGGGGAGTGAGGAAGGAAGGTGGGGGGGGCATGAGGGGGAGCATGATGGGGGAGGGGGAGCATGATGGGGGAGGGGGAGCACGATAGGGAGGACTCCCAGCAGGGATTAAGTCCCCTTGCCTCAGACAGTGGCTCCTTCCCGGAGGACAGAGAGAATATTTTGTATCTTTCTGCCGACTGTATCTCCATAGATTGTCTCTAATATATATATATATATATCATATTTGCTTATGTATGTACATGTTTTCCCTAAGGGAACATACTCTTTGAGGGCAGGAACTGACTGGCTCATTTATGGTTTTGTGTGCCTAGCACACAGTAGGAACTTAATAATAGCACATTGATCAATAGGAGGCAGTGCAGAATTGAGGGTCAGAAGACTGGGGTCCCAATGCCTCCTCTTCCACTGTGTGACCTTGGCCAAGTCATCTAACCCCCTTGGGCCTCAGTTTTCTTAACTGTAAAATAAAGGGGCTGGATTAAATGACCTCAAAGGTTTTTTTTTTCCAATTTTAAACCTATAATCTTATGACAGAGACAGTGAAGCATCACGGTCTCAGAGTCAGAAAGACCTGAGTTTGAATTCCGTGGATCCAGCAACCTCATATTTGTGAAGCAAACCTTAGAGACCCATATGAATCCCAGCTAGTATTATCACTATCAGCTTCAGTTTTCTTGCCAGTAAAATGGGGTGACAAGAGCACCTGTACCTGCCAAGGTTATAGTCAGGACATTTTGCAAACTTTAAAGGGTCCCTCAGTGCCGATTGTCATAACTGTTGTTGTCACTGACTGGCACCATCATTCTATCAGGAGGAGTGGTGGGGGCGACAGGGTAGCTCACCTGGGCCAGTCATTCCCAGGCTTTCCAGTATCAGAGGGTTGAGTTGGGGTCCCGGGTCCACCAGACAGATGTTCTTAAGACCATGTGCTAAAACCACTAGATAATTCCTTGATACTCTTAATCTCCTAAAGGATTAGGGGAATCTAGTCCTTGAGCACTGAAGAGCAGAGACACAGGCTCTTGCGTTTGTAACAGGAGACAGAAAGCTCTTAGAGGGCAGCGACTGTGCTTTTCATCTTTGCATTTCCAGGAGCTTGCTGAGTGTCTGGCATGTGCTAGGTGTTTACAAATGCTTGGTGAACTGAGCAAAAGGATCACAAGCCTCTGGTCATCTCTGACTCACCCTGGGGTATCACCGTGTTGGCCAGAATGCAGAGACCAGCCAGGATATAGGAGCCTGCCTGGGTTATGCGCCGACCCATGTAATTCATGGCGAAGAAGGCGCCAATCTTGCTTGGGATATCAATGACCCCAAAGAGCGTCTGGAGCAAGAAAATATTGGTCCCCAAGTTCTGCAGGTCCAGGATAAGTCCATAGAAGGTGAAACCAAAGGCAAACCTTAAGAGAGATGGCAGCAGAAAGAGGCACATGGTGAAGGCACTTTCCCCCTGTCCACTGGGGTTATTTGGGGTCTTCCCCAGCTTGCCCCCCACCCAGGAGGGAATTCCCCACTGGAGACATTCTAAGGTTCCTCCCAGTTTCAGCCCTGATATTTTGTGTTCTAAGGTTCCTCACCTCTCCCCACACCTCCCAAATCTGATTTTTTTCTAGTCTAAGGTCCTTCCCAGCTCTGACAGTCTCCATGCTCAGATTCCCCCAGACCTCAATCTCTGATGTTCAGTGATTCTATGGTTTGCTTTAGTAGAGGATGCTTGTATGTCCCAGAACAGGCTCACCTTTGTGGGGCAATGTTGAGCACATTAGCTTCCTGAGCCAACGGGCACACAGCACTTACAGGTACGTAACCCTAGGGAGGCTGGGATAGCTTTACTGAGTTTTGCCCCCCTCTCCTGCCAGGCTGGATGGGGTGCAAGGGGGACAGGATGGTGGGAGGGGTCAGAGTGGACCTGCTTTCCTCCTCTCTTTACTGAGCCAGGCTCTGGATCCTCCCCTACTACGAAGCTGGAAATCGTCCCCTATGGTCTACAAGCTGCCACTCAGCTTGCCACAGGCAGAGGAACCCACCACAAGGAGAACATGCAACAAAACCGCTTGAGCAGTTCAGGGGTTCGGAAGAGATCCAGCACTGAGTGGTCGGTCTTAGCCACCATTAATTCTTCCCGCATGGTAGATTTCACAACCTAGGAAGGGAGACACAAGGAAGATGTCAGTCTCTGAGGAGAGAAAGAGCTGGGAGCCATAGTGGCCCACATGTCCTGGAAGTAGCTCTCTATTCATGGCTTCTCTCTGCCCATGACTGTCACTGGGAGACAGCTTTCTCTAGAAATCTTTCTGGACTGTGGGCTTTCATGCCCTAATATGGTCTGTTTACATTGTCAGGGTCACTGGCATCCATCCCTTGGACCAGGGCTCGAGGAAAGGACCCTGGCCTTGGAGTCACAACAACAGGTTCTGTCACAATCTTCTTTGTGACCCTCCCTGGGTAAGCCCCTTCCCTTCTCCAGACCTCAGTTTCTTTATCTGTAAAATGGGGAATTAGATGAGCCCTTTCACTTGTGACAGACTGATCCAGGATTCTCTGCAGTGGCCAGAACATCTCCTACCCTTCCCCCCTCCTTCAGTGTAGACTAGGTGGGGACTGACAGGCTTGGAGAGTCAGGAAGACTTGGGTTCAAATCCCACCTTCAATACTGACTACCTATACGACCTAGGCAAGTTGCTGCACCTGTATTGGGCCTCACTTTCCTCATCTGTAAAATGAGGCAAAGGGACAAGATGAACTAACTCCCTGAGCCACCAGGGGGCGCCTTGTGCAAAGAACACACACAGTCCTCCTGTCCTGGAGAAGCGGGGTAGAGGAGGTTGAGGAAGGGGTAGGAAAGCATTAGGGACAGGCTGAGCTGAAAGAGCAAAGACGCTGGCTGCCCAGAGGCCCTGGCCCCACAGCCTCCACGAGAGGGCCAGAGAGCACTGAAATCAGACCCAGGATGCTTGGGTTCTAATCCCTGCTCCTACACTATCTGTATCACTTGGGGCAGGTAGGATTAGGATTGGCATTCGCTGCCTAACTCGAGGCAGCTGGGTGGTGCCATAGTGCACAGAGTGATGGGTCCAGGGTCAGGAAGACCTCAGTCTAAATCCAGTCTCGGACTCTTACTAGCTGTGTGACCCTGGGCAAGTCACTTAACCTGTTTGTCTTTCTCCACTGGAGAAGGAAATGGTAAACCACTCCAGTATCATTCACCACAGAGTCACGAAGAGTTGGATGTGACTGAACAATGCCTAACCTCACCTGCCTGAACCTCAGTTTCCCCATATGTCAAGTGAGGATAGCATAGCAAGCCTATCTCCCAGCGTTGCTGTGAGGAAAGTGCTTTGTAACCCTAAAGAAAGATGTGATCGATGACTGGAGCTGCTTAAGATTGTAGACATCAGTCCGAGAAGAGACCTGAATAAAGACCATCTCCCTCTACAGATAGCAGGCTGTAAGCTCAAACGAGAATACCGAAGGCCTCTCAGACTGCCTGAAGAGACACACGACGCCCAGGCTGAGGCAGCCGCCCAGCCTCTCAAACCCCCTCGTGGAGACATTCTACACATGCCTAGGGACGTGTTCTCTCCCCTCTTTAAATGGAAATTCCTTAAGGGCAGAGTTTCATTTGTCATTTTTATGTCTCCAGGGCCTGGTACAGAGTAGGCTTCTTAATAAATGTGTGTTGACTGGCTGACAAGCTGGAGCACGTCCAGAGGAGGCCAGCCTGGGTGTTTAAGCAGCTTGAGTCCAGTAAGAGTCAATTGGGGGAAGTGGGGATATTTAGCCCAGAGAAGAGAAGGTGTAGAGGGCACCGTGATAGTGGCCATTGAATATCTGAAAGGTTTTCATGGGGAGGAGACTTTAACATTCACTTTGCACCAGAGACCAGAACTGGGAAAGAAGGTGAAGAGAGGCAGATTTAGGCTTGATAGAAGGAAAAACTTCCTGAGAATTAGAGTTGTCTGCAATGGGAACGGACTGACTTGGGAGGAAATGGATCCTTCCTCACTAGAGAGAGGTGTGCATGCACAGCCTGCGTGACCTCTTGTTTTATCTATGTGTGTATGTATATATATGAAATATATGTGTGTATATACATATATACATATATACACACACATATTATATATATGTATGTGTGTGTGTGTATATATGAAAGTCAGGAGTTATTTGGATCAGATAATCTCTGAGGTCCCTTCCAACTCTGAGACTTTTTGAGGAAACTGAGGCAATAAGAGATTTCTGCAATGTTTCCCAGCCAGTCTCCTGACTCCAAATCTCATACTCTTTCCTGATCTAGCAGGAGCCCCCTAGTGGTCCAAGGTGGAGCTTCACCACTCCCAACCCTGCCCCAGGCTGCCTCACGGACAGGAAAGGGGAGTCACTGGATATGCCCAACCCCATTCCTCAGTTCTCTAAAGGAGCCCACCCTTCCTTCTTACCTCAATGGTCAAGGTGTCTCTAGCGTCCTTCTTCCCATTCATTCCTGCGGCTTTCCTGAGTGCATGGAGCCCTTGATCTATTCTGCCTGCGATGATGAGCCAACGGGCAGACTCTGCCAGCCACCTGTTTAATGTAGAGGATCCACCTGCCTGCCGATTCTGAACGAGAGAACCACATGGCCCTCCCCCCATCCTGGAAGTTTGCCGCCTTTCTGGCTTATGTACTCTCTGAGCAAACCACCTCAGCAGATACTAGCAAAACATCCTGGTTGTGCCAGATGGGATGGGGAGGCAATGAGGTATGGCTGAAAGAGCCTTGGACTGGGAATCTGGCAACTGGGTTCTGCCACTGCCGTGAACACAGGCTCTGAACCTCCGCTTCCCCTTGTAAAACAGCATGCACCTCTCCTAGGCATTCTGATTGATGGCAAAATGATAGCCTGTTTTGGCTATAGTAGGAAGACAATACATGGACAGTAGTCCTGGTCTTCAGGGGTGGTAGTGACCAGTCTCACTTTTCTCCAAGTGTGAGGCATTTCCCACTCATGTCACCCTAGCCACAAGGAATCCATACCAGGTGGAGCCCCCAGTGACACTGACCACGAAGACAGAAAGAAGAAGAAGAAGGGCACGGACACAGCCAGGTGGAGGGAGCCCCAGTCTCGGATGGCATAGGCAACCCCTGACAGCAAGACCTCGCCAATACTAAACCCAATAGAATTTATGGTCATCATAGTGGCCCCAGCCTCGGTTTTTGTCCACTCTATCACTGAAAGGAAAGCCAGACACAAGAGCAACTTCATTAATTCATTCATTTGTTCATCCACTTACTCATTCAGCCGCCCAGCCTGTCATCTGCTCAGTCATTTATCCATTCCATTCAATTCAGTTTCACAAATATGTATTAAGTATGTACTATGTACAAAGCACTGGGTGTACTCAGACAAAAATGGAAACATCTTTATCATATTCTCTTGGGAGGAGGGGGTTACAATGTTTACCCAGGTAGCAAATATAAAGTATGTCCAACATCTTTTCAAGAGGGAGAGAGTGCTTATAACTCGGAGACGGGGGATATATAGAAGGCTGCTGCTGAGCTAGAACTAGAATTGAGTCACAAGATGGAGTCAGTGTGGTCCACTCAACACCCACAATTCTCTTCCTAAGACTAAGGAGATTGGTGCAGACCAGGTTGTGAATGGTTTTAAATGAAAACCAGAGGCATTTGTATTTTTTCCCAGAGGCAGCAGAAAAGATTTTTAGCATAAGGAGTGGATTGGTCAAACCTGTGTGTTTTAGGAATATCACTGGCAGCGGTGGAGTAGGACGAAGCTAACAATAGCTGCATCAGTCAGAAGGCCTTTGCAATAGTCCAGGTGAGAGGTGATGAGGACCTGAACTAGGGTGGTGGCCACAAAGAGTGGAGAGTGGAAAGAATGAGACCACGGAGAGGAGGCTGTGGGAAGCCAGGGACAAGAAATGGATATGGGAGATGCCAGAGAAAGGTGAATAATGACTCAACTTGCACACCTCAGAGAGTAGGACCTGCAATAGAAGGGAGAGAACTCTGGAGAAAGGGACAGTTTGGGGGGAAAGGTAACACTGGAACATCCAGATGGAGCTGTCCAAAAGGAAGTTGGTGACATGGGATTGGAACTCAGGAGAGAGGTTAGGACTGAATATATAGATATGGGAGCTGCCTGTGTGGAGGCTAGTCAAACTCATAGGAGCCTATGGCCTCATCAAATGAGAGCATAGAGAAATAAAAAAGGAAAGGGCTTTGGGCAGCGTCTGGAGCTGTTGAGTAAAAATAGCCAGCAGCTAGATAGCACTTTGAAGTTTATAAAGTACTGTACATATGTTATCTCATTTGACCCCCCACAATCCCACCCTGGAAGGTAGGTGGTATTATCATCCCTATTGTATAGATGAGGAAACTGAGGCAGACAGAGGTTAAATGATTTGCCCAGGGTTACACAGCTAGTGTCTGAGGTCAGATTTGAACTCAGGTCTTTCTAACTCCAGGTCCAGTGCTCTATCCATTGCACCACTTAGCTGCCTCAGTAAATGGAAGAGAAGGAAGAGCCAGTAAAGGGGACTAAGGAATAATCAAATACGTAGGAGGAGAACCAGATAGGATGCAGAGTATGTATGGGACAGGGGGTGGATATGGTATGGAAGGTATTAAACACTTCAGAGAGGTCAAGAAAAAGGAGGACTAAGTAAAGACCATTCAACTGGAACAATTCCAAAATCATTGACAATCTTAGAAAGAGTCATTTCAGTCAAGTGGCGGGGTCATAGGCCACACTGCAAAGAGCTGAGAAGGGAACAGGCAGGGAGGAAGCAAAGATATCAAGGGAAGACAAGCCTTTCTTGGAGTCTGGCTCCAAGTGAAAGGGAGGAGAATATAAGATGACAACTGGAGGAGATGACAGGGTCCAAGAATGGTAAGGATTTTTTTAATAAGGAAAGTATGGGCACATTTATAGGATGCAGAGAAGTCAGTGGATAAGGACAGATTGAAGGTGACAGGAAGAAAAGAATGATTGAGGAGTCAAGGTCCTAGATGAGATGAAAGGAGATGGACTCAAGAGCACAAGTGAAGAGTTTAGCTTTGACGAGGAAAGGGGTCACTTCATCACAAACTAGAGCAAAGGAAGAGAAAATGGGGAATAATTAAGAAGAGCTTTGAGATACGGAATGGAAGAGAAGACGAAGCTAAAGACAGATGGCCTCCATCAAGAGGAAGTGCGAAGAACAAGAGGGGAGTCAGGGAAGGGTTTGGAAGAGGTATGCATGGAGAGTAGGATAAAGAGTCAATCATAGAAGAATAAAAGGATTGCCATGCAACAGCGAAGACATGGTTGAAATTATATCTCATAAGTTTGTAGTGAACACATGAATGAATGACTTTCTCTTGTAGTGTTCAGCAGCATGTAATTTGTCTGTCTATAAATTCATCCACCCATTCATTCATCCATCCATCCACCCATCTATGAATTTATTCTTCCATTCATCCTTATATTCACTCATTCATTAATTCATCCCACCATCCATCTATCCAACCACTTACTCATCCACCCATCCATCCACTCCTCCATCCATCCCGTTCAGTCTTCCATACATTCATCATGCAAGCATCTCTGTAGTCTTTCAGTAACTCAACAAACATTTATTAAGGACCTACTATATGCATGACCTTGTGCTAGATACTGAGAGAAATTAAACTAGATACAGTACCTGCCTTCAGTAGGGAAGATGAGACACAGACACAGAAAAACAATGCAAATTAGAACATCTAAGCATATGAGGATGCAAATGAGACATGATGAAAAGTTGGCTTCTAGCTGGGGAGGGGGAACAGATCTTAGAGAGATCTGCAGAAGAGAGGTATTTGAGCTGTGCCTTGAAGGGTGAGAGAGATGCCGATCTAAGGGGAGCTCTTGAGGCATGATTTCAGGGTTTGAGACAGGTCCATGGCACCATACTCACTGAGTATCCCAGCATTCATCATGAGGCCAGCCACAGCAACAGCTGATAGGAAACGGAGGCAGCCGTAAAGGAAGAAGTTGGGGACGACAGCACAGCAGGAGCCAGCAACGGCCAACAGCAGGTAGCAACAGCTCAATACCAGCTTCCGCCCAAACCTGTGACACAGGAAGTGAACCTAGGGCAACTCAGCGGGACCAAGATGCCATGGCACAGAGACAGGCGGGGAGGGGTCCCCCAAGATCTCTGTTCCCAGTGCCGAGGGATCTGCATGCAGCTGGGGGAACGAGAGCAGCTTAAACCAGAAAACACTCACTTGTCGGAGACAAGACCACATATGATAGCTCCAGCCATGATGCCGGCCATGAATATGGACTGAGCCACGGGCTTCAGGAACTGCCAGTCACACACCATATCCCACTATATCAGAAGGGAAGCAAATAGCAGAGGTTGAGAGAAGAAGCTTCATATGCTGTCAGGGAGCTTGGAACATGGACCACCAGGGCTGAGAAGGCCCCTAGAACCTGGGATGTCAGCTGGGGGAGGGGCCATCTCATTTCACATACTTGGAGACTGAGGCCCAGAGAAGAAAATGCTTCTCCAAGTTCCCACAGATCATTAGTAGTAGCCCTGGTACTTGGACCCAAGGCTTTGTCCTCTTCAGGCCCTCTATACTGAGAGTAGAAGGGGTCAGGAGGAACGTGATGGGAAGGAAATGTGTAAAACCCTAAGCAAGCCATCTGGAATGTGCTCGGCTATGTGAGTGTTGGGGGACTCTCCAAAGAGCTGCACATGGAGATGGGGAAGGAAGAGAGGAGTTGGAGGGAGGGAGCCCCCAACCTCAGACACGATGGTGGAGGTGAAGTCGCTGCGGTCGTAGATCCAACCATCCAGGCAAGGCTCTGTGTCTGCCTCGCTTGCATTCAGGGCTGACGCATTGAGTTCCAACAGCTGCCACTGGGGATGGAGGAAGCGACGACATCTCTCCAGCTTCTGGTGCTTGTCCATGGGGATGAAGACCCTCAGGAGGGCATCAGGACCCAGGCCTCTGGTGACGTTGAGGGAGGCGGGGGCATCGTCTAGCAAGGGCTGCCGGCAGCGATGGTCGGGAATAGCTGCTGAGAAGTTGTCCAGCAGATTGTGAGAGGTGATACATATGATGGGTAAGAACAGAGAGACGATCTGCACGATCTGAAACCTCCCCCAGCTGCCGACTCGCTCCAGAAGCTCTGCAAAAGCCATGGGGGCTGAGCCTGAGATGAGCCTGTGTAGACACTAGCCAGCCCTAGAGGCAAAGGTGGTGGAGCCAACAGAAGGAGCTCTGGATGCAGGGTCAGAGGCCCTAGTCCTCACCTCGGCTCTGCCTCTCACTGTCTGTGTGACCTTGGGCACATCATTCCCCCTGTATACCTGTAAAAGAAAGGGGAGAGATCAAATGGCCAGCCCTAAATCTCAACAAACTGTCATTGGTCGGCACTGACGTGAACCCTGGCTCCCTACCAGTCCAGACCGTCACAGCTACCACATACTGACCTTGAGTTGAGCCTGGACTTCAGTTTATACGGGTGAGCTCTTCCAGGGAGGTTCTGTTTACCTGGGCGCCCCCCAGGCTCTGCTCCATGAGGATCCTGGCAGCTCCTGGCTCAAACCAAGGGAGGGCCAGCCTGGAGGAAATGCTGGACCTCAAAATCTGTGGGAAAGCCAAGATACAAGCAGAGGAGATTTTTGCCAAACTGCCTCTGTGTCTCAGATTACCCTGTTACTAAATTACATTGGTGGAACGGGGGTTAGCCCTGTTCTTGTCCTAGTTAACCTTGGGGTTAACTAATGCTGGCACAGGCCATGATGTAAGTGAGCATTTCACCCACCCTTTCAGGTTGGGAGGTGGGCATCTGCCTGAAGGCCATGATAATCCAGAACAGTCTTCTGTAATCTCATCCTGTGTCTCATGACCCTTGGGATCTTGGAGTTCTTTTTACACCGTCTAGCCCCAATCCCTCTCGCTGAAGTTGAAGTCTATTTCTTCTTATCTTGCTTTTGGCAGTATGGAAAACAAACAGAACTTGAAGGCTGAAGACCTGGGTTTAAATCCTGGGCAAGTCATTTTTCCCAACTGGGTCTCAGTTGCCTCATATGGGGAAAAATGAGGTTCTTCGCATTTTTTGCGTCATGGACCCCTGTGGCTTCTCAAAATCATGGTTTCAAATAACTGAGGGAAATGTTAATGGTGAAAATAAAGATGACATTTTTTCCTACCCAAGTTTATGGGCCCACTGAGGAACTCAAGTGAAGAGGCCCTGGATTAATTAGATCTTCCCGAAGGCTCTCTGCGGTTCTAAACCCTGTGATCTAAAGAACCACAACTCTGCCGTTTCGCAGCCATGCGTCACTCCATCTTTCAGCCCCAGTTTCCTTCCTTGGGGACAATAAAGACCCCCCTGAATGAGTCAAGGTGTGCAAAAACACTTTGTATCCGTGAAGTGAAGCTACTTTCAGTTTTAAGAAGTGCTGCACATAGGTTAACTCAACTGATACAACAGCCTTGCAAGGTAGGGGTGATTATCACTCCCATTTTACAGATGAGGAAACTGAGGCACAGGCAAGTTAAGCGACAAGTCAGTATCTGAGGCAGGATTTGAATTCAGGCCTTCCTGACTCCAAGTCCCACACTCCAGCCACTACACCAAGCTAGAAAGAATGTCAACATCAGGGAAAAGCCAGTGGGCCTCTTTGACTGAAATGTAGACTGCACAGGGAGAAGCAAGTTGATATGTCCAGAAAGAAAGTCAGACTGTGAAGGATTTTAATTGCCAAACAGAAGTATTTTACCCTAAAGCTCAGAGTCACAACTGGAAAGTTCTTGAACGAGGGAATGACATGGTCCGACCTGTACCTTAGGAACATCAGCTATGGAGGCTGGATTGGAGACAGGGAGAGCCGTGAGGCAGAGAGACCAATTGTGGAGGCTGTTGGGGGTGTGGAGGTGATGAGGATCTTAACTAGGGAGGTGACCGTGAATAGAGGAAAATGGACAGAGGTGAGAGTTGCTTATAGGATGTTGCCTTCTGACTGAATGAATGAAAATTCATTTGGTAAGCACCTACTATGTGCTGAGCACTGTACTAAGAGCTAGAGATACAAATATAAAGATACAAAGACAATTCTTTCCCTCAAGGAGCTCATACTTTAACATGGGAAACCATACACACGGGTCACTGCCGGCCAGGGAAGAGAAACTCTGATCCAGGAAGTTAGAGGATGAGAGGGGGCCCTAGGTGAGTAGATCGACCCGTCCCATCCAGGAACAATGCTAGTGTTTGGATTCTAGAACTTCAGGGGATGGGGAAGGAAAGGGCACACAGGAGGGAGGTGAGATGACAGCAAGGAGTTGAGCAGAGAGCAAGGAGGGAAGGGAAACAAGGCTAGGACTTTCCTGAAATACAACTCAATAAATGCAATCACCCTTACAGTTCAGGGCCCTAGGGCACAAGTTCTTCCTGGGCATGGATTCAGGTGTGGGATGCTGTGGGAAGTGGCCAGAGAGGAGGGAGCAGCCTATCTGTTCCAGGTCACATTCACTGCATGTTTCAGTTCTTGCCTCCAGGCAGCCTTCCCTGATACATCACTTTCCTCTGCAAAGCACTTTACATATACAGTCTTGCATTTCATCCTCACAAGGACACTGTGAGGATCATAACCCATGGGTTATTGTCATCCCCTTTTAACAGATGATAAAACTGAGATTCAGAAAAGGGAAATGACTTGCTCGGAGTTGTAGCTAAGCAAGTAAAAAGTGGGGCTAAGACTTGAAAATCCTAGTGGCCTTCCAAGTCCAGAGCTCTTTCCATCATACCACATTGCCTTTCTAAGACATTTGCTATCTGTTTTACTCAAGGATTCCATAAGTCTTATCTCATAGACCAGATTGGAAACTCAAGGATCTGACAGTCGAGCTGGGGAGCCCATGTGAACACATAGATAGAGATCCGAGGTTATCAGACTGAGGAATCAGGAAAGGCTTCACTGAGAAGATGATGCTTGAGCTGAGTCTTGAAGAAAGCCAAGGATTCTAAGAAGTAGAGGTAAGGAAGGAAAGCATCCCAGGCCTGAGCACAGACAGAGGACCCAAGCCTGAACTTAATGCCTCCTATGAGATTTCCAACATGTAATCCCCCATTGTGAAGCCCCTCAGTCATGTGAAATCACCACACGTCTCTCTGGAGCCACCCATTCCACTTTGGGGTCGCTTAAATTGCTGGGGGGGGGAAACCTAAAATTTTAACAAGCCCCCATTGCTCCTAGATCTGGCCTCTGGGGCCATGTCTAATTCTTTCACCCTAGACTTTCAGATCATTGAAAACAGCTCTCCAGTTCCCCCTTAGACTTCCCTTCTCCAATCTAAAAATCCTCCGTTCCTTCAGCCACATTTTGTAGAGCAAGGTGTCCAGGCTAGGACTTCTAGGTTGTCTTGAATCCAGTTGGATAAATGCTTTTTTGAGTTCGATTATCCAATTTTAAAAATTTCTCCATTGCCAAAGGCCCTGTGGAGATAGCTGACTCCCCCATTTTTAAGAGCCAGAGGAAAAGAGGTTAGAGAAAAATCCTTACTACTCAGTGACTCAGCATGCTGGAGGGACTCTGAGATGCTACTATTTAACGAGGACTCCAAACCAGGCTAGATTCCCTCAGTGTCATGGTCCACTCCTCTCCTAAGGCTGCCCTTGGTAATTAGCACATTTTCTAGTTATTCACCAGTTTTGACTTTGATATTGTCTAGTCACACTCCCTAGATGAAAACATCTGAAAAGCCTGGTGAGTCCATTAAACATTGCCCCTGACACCAAAGGCATTCAGCCAACTCGTGTCTATCCTTATCTGAATTACTCATGACTGATGCACTCAGGAGTGACTGAGCTTTGCTTAGCCCAGACTGATACATTCTCTCTCTCTCTCTCTCTCTCTCTCTCTCTCTCTCTCTCTCTTCTCTCTCTCTCTGTGTGTGTGTGTGAGGCAAGTGACTTGCCCAGAGTCACACAGCTAGTGAGTGTTATGTGTCTGAGGTTGGATTTGAATTCAAGTCCTCCTAACTCTAGGGCCAGCGCTCTGTTCACTGTGCCACTCCAGACTGCTGCATTTTTGAAGGGCTCTGGATTCCCTTGTTCTCCTGAGTGTAAGACTCTACATACCCTAACCTCTGTGTGCCCCTTGGACTCAGCAGATTCTGGGCAGATTCTCATAACCAGAACCAACATTGGGCCCCGTGGTGGAAAGTCAGTCTGGGTATGTGTATCCTCACTTTCCTTTGTCTGCTCAATCAGTATACAATAAATCCAATAAATCCTGTAGTTAGATGAGCAAAGTCAGAGACTGTCCAAGTGACTTGAAATCCTGGACTATGCATTCCTTCTAGTCCAGCTTATTCCATTTCACAAACATGCATACACCTGCCCCACTCTTGCCACACCTGGGCCATTAGATCATTTGGGGTAGGAACACGTCTAGCTCCTTCACATGTTTCTTTCACTATGAGCATTGCAGGAATTGGGTGGAAAGGACCAGAGTCATTCACTCAATCATTTGATGAAGGAACAGAAAAGTCTGGGAGTGAGGGATACAGAGAAGGCAGGAAGGCTGGTCCTCTGTGAAGTCTCGCCATCATGTGTTTTTAAAGGGAGCATTTGGTTCTGAGATGAGGGAAAGCTGCAAATGGGGAAGAAGACTTTGCAAGGTAGGATTTAGATGTTTAGCTATCCTGAAGCTCCTTAAGCCATGGACTAGCCTCTTTCCTTCCCGAGTCTGAGGTGTGGTGGAGAGTGCTGAGTGATTACTGACCAACACGGGTCAGGAGCATGAAGGCGTATGTCTCTGACATGGAGAGAGCCTTACCAGCATGTCCACAGTACTTGGAGTGGGAATTAAGGGAAGCCGAGCATAAAGAGAGGACAGGAAAGCATCTGTCACCTGCCTACTATCTTGTCAAGGAAATCCAGCCCGTGTGCCATCAACAGGCATTTATTAAGCCCCTACTCTGTGCCCAGCACCTGTGCTAAGCTGTATCTATTATGGTTGAACTGCTTTAGGCTGACCAGACATCCCATCGTTCCCATAGCCAATTCCTATCTATGTTTGCCCCGAGTTAACTCTTTCCCAACCCCAGAATGTCATTTTTACCATTTAACCATCTAGCTGCGCTAAGGTAAAGACTCGGTATCATAAGAGTCTGTCTATA
The DNA here is from genome assembly GCF_003287225.1 of Phascolarctos cinereus. Classification (NCBI taxonomy): domain Eukaryota; kingdom Metazoa; phylum Chordata; class Mammalia; order Diprotodontia; family Phascolarctidae; genus Phascolarctos; species Phascolarctos cinereus. The sequence continues at coordinate 255,327,297 of NW_027556402.1, read as the reverse complement.
CTCCATTCATTCCGTAGACGTGACTCCATGCTCTCAGGACCCAGTTCACCAAAAGGACTTTGTTCTCCTCTCTACATCCAAAAGGTATTTCATATTAAAATTTAACAGTTGTGCTAACTAGCCAGGTCACAATGGAAATCATTCAAATAGTTTGATCTTTGACCCGAGCTGTTGGGAATACTCACTTTTGAAGGATGGCTACATTTTAACAAGGCTGTGTCATCATGTTGCTCTCTCCCTACAGTTAATGAATGTGTTTCCCCATTCCATTGGTCTTTTCACTTTGCCCTCCCTCCTCAAGGAAGCCTTCAGTGATTGCACCAGTTCATGTTGATTTCCTTTTCCCCTCAACACTGTCTCACTCATTTGGGTGGAATGATTATTACTGAGAAACCACCTCACATTTCTGTTCAGAAATCTTCTTGTGCTCTATTTAAATTTGTTTTTAAAAGCTATGCTCTGCTATTCCCCAATTGATAAATGGTTGTAGGATGTGAATCGGCAGTTTTCAGAAGAAATCGAAGCTATCAATAGTCACATGGAAAATGCTCTCAATCACTATTGATTAGAGATGTGCAAGTTAAAATAACTCGGAGGTTCCACTTCATACTTATCAAATTGGTTAACACATAAAAAAGGAAAATGACAAATGCTAGAGGGGATGTGGAAAAATAGGGCCACTGATGCACTGTTGCTGGAGCTATGGACTGGTCTGACCCTTCTGGAGAACAATTTGGGCACCTCATGGTGGCTCCAGTGGGGAGATAAGGTCTGAGGCCTCTCTTACACCAAAGGCTCAGTCCTTTCCTCTTCACTTGAACATGTCAGGAAGGAAGAAGCCAGATCAAGGCATAGACCTTTAGAATATACCTCGGTTCTAGCTCCGCCATTGATCAAAGTGGTTTCTCCTCACCGTATGCTTACTAGACCAAAACTAATTGCAGAATGTCTGTCCATTCCCCGGAGTCCAGCATGAAAATGTATCAGCTGGGCATTCTGCACATACTCCTAAGGGCTGGGCTCATTGGCCAATCCCCTATTACACACACACGCACGCACACACACACATGCACACACGCGCACACACACACTGACACACACACACGCACACACGCACACACACGCACACACGCATGCACACACACACGCACACACACACACGGAGACACACACACACACACACACACACACACACACACACGCACACACGCTCATATACATCCCTTGTCAGCTGCCATGCTGAGGGGGTTAACTATCATATCTATGCAGATGACTCAGAGATATCTAACTATAGATCTCTTTATCTCTAGGTATCTCTCTATTTGCAGCAAATGCAAGGCTGTGTGCAAACACACACACATGTATACACACGCAATCCCTCCCCTGAGTTTTAGCCCTATATCACTAATTACCTATTGGATATTTCAAATCGGATGTCTAGTGCCATCTCAAACTCAATGTGTCCTAGAATGAGCTCTTTGGCTTTCTCTCCAAATTCTCCTCTCTTCCAAATGTTGGTATTTTTGTCAAATGCATCACCATTGTCCCAGCCTTCCAGGTTTGTAACCTGAACACTCTCTTGGGCTCTCCACCCCACATATCCAATGAATCTTGCCATTTCTACTTCTACAACAGCACTCCTGTCTGATCTCCTCTCTACATTCATACAGCTCCCACCTCAGTCCAAGCCCTCATCACCTCTTGCCTAGATTATCTCAGTCACCTCCTTCCCAATTGGTCTCCCTGCCTCAGATCTCTCCCTCCTCCAGTCCACCCGCCACACTGCTGCCAAGAGGAGTTCCTTAAGTGTAGATCTTCCTATGGCAGTCCCTTACTCAGCTCTAAGGGCTTCCTGTTGCCTCTGGGATAAACTATAAACTCTTCTGTTTAGCTTTTAAAGCCCTTCCAAACCTGGCCTCCCAACCTGCCTTTCCAGCCTCATTGGACCTTACTCTCCCTCCCCTATTTTATGATCCAGCCAACCTGTCCTTTTCTCAGTTCCTCACACACAACATTCTGTCTCTGGCTGTCCCACATGTCTAGAATGTGCTCCTTCCTTACCTCTACTTCCCCAAAGAATCCCCCTCTTTCTTAGCAGCTCATCTCAAGCCGCAGCTTCTGCAAGAAGCCTTCTCTGATTCCCCTCACCTGCTCGGGTCCTCCCTCCCTAACTAGCTTAGCTATAGCTACTTACATATCCCTGTATTTCTTATTTTTTTTTCTGTCCTTGTGGTTTCCCCATTAGAATGGGGCTGTTTACTTCTTGTATCATCTAAGCTTGGAACCATATCTTCCATGCAGCATGAACTTTATAAATGATTGTGGTTAACATTAAAAAAGAAATTAATAAAAATATGTTTGTAAATGTTGTGCTCAGCAGTGGCAACATTTTTAGTATGTCTATCCCTTTAATAGAAACCAGCTTCTTTCTAACCTACTGAATTTTCATTGTTTGATCAGAGGATTATTGTGTACAAGTCAAAGGTTAATACCCAATGGGATGGAGCAGAGTAAGTGAGCAGGGGGAGAGAGAGAGAAATTATTCTCTTCTAATTAGAGAAGGGTCATCATGGGGATTCATGCTGCTGATGGACAGACTCATTGGGCACTTCTCATCTCCTGCCTATGTGTGAGGAAGCACAAAAATGGAAGAAGAAGAAAGAAAAAAAGAAAGCAACAGAGGTGCCAGAGAACAGGGGTAGGTTATTCCTTTAATTAGCACCACCAGCCAAGCAAGGTTAAAAGACTTACTTGCGGCTGGAACAGATGGAAGCCTCTGATAAGTGAGGAAAGGTGCCTGGAAGATCTTTGATATCGAACTACCCCAATGCTTCCTGAGCCACAGAATGATGCCAGCTAGCTCAAAGACCTAGAAAGTTTCAGGGTGAGTTACTGCTGCTCCAGCCTGGAAGCTCCAGAACCAGGGTCACATTAAGCAGGGACTCATAGTAGTTAAAGATTAATGAGAAGGGAAACTAATTGCACCCAGATATTTGTTCTCTAAAGGAGCCAAGATGGTGGAGTAAAAAGGTAGTTGCTCTCACCCTCCCCTAGCAACCTCTAAAAACCCAGAAAATTTCACTCCAGGAAAAACCCTGGAACAGCTGAACCAGAAGAAAGACAGGGAGCAGCAGTGCACTAGCCCAGGTAGCTTGAGGGATTAACAGGAAAGGCCCCTCTTACCCTGGAGGAAGGGGAGCAGTACAAAAGGGAAGGCACCCCAGTTAGCTAGCTGAAAGCCATGCTTTAGCACACCAGGAGGAGATCCTCGGCATTCTACAGCAAATGGGTCTTTCAATGCCTCAGCAAAAATAAGGGAAGCAGCACTATAAAGGGCCCCAGGCGGATAAACACCCTCCAGAATTCATCTGAAAGGAGCTGAAGAAAGCAACCTAGAGTTGCCCTAAAGTTCCAGCCTTGTTGATTCCAGCCGAACACCAGGTAAGCTGCCAGAACCCTACAGCCTCCCACTGCCAACATAAGAGACCCCAGCACACAAAGCCAGTGACCAAGACCTAGGCTCCCAACATAAGAAGCTTGAGTCAGTGCCCTCTGCTCCCCAGCAGGAGAGCTCAATCTCTTTAACAGCCAGGGAATAAAGAAATACCATAAGTAAAAAGAAACATACCATAGATTCATATTATGAGAAGAGCGAAGATCAAGACAGAAATTCTGAAGAGGACTACAATGTCAACAAGCCCACATCTGTAACATCTAAATGGAATATGAACTGGTCTGAAGCCCAAAAAGCCTTCTTAGAAGAGCTCAAGAAGGATTTTAAAAGTCAAATGAGAGAGGTAGAGGAGTCCTTAAAAAATACAATTGGCCAATTGGAAAAAAAGTACACTGAAGAAAACAAAGCCCTTAAAAATACAATTGGCCAATTGGAGAAGGAAGTACAAAAACTAACAGAAGAAATTGTTCTCTAAAATATGTATCATCTAAGCCTAATTAATAATTTTGCTAAGTAATTCTAATAGGGTTTTACCTTTATAGAAAAGATGTGCTGGAACTCAAAATCCTTGGAAATGCTTGTTAAAATTTGTTTTGCATTTAATTGGGAAATATTTAATGAAATAAAAGAAAAGGTGTAATCGGATAGAACAGTATCTCTTTATGTCTCTGTGTCTGCCTCTGTCTCTCTTCTCTCTGTGTCTTGGTCTGTCTTTCTGTCTGTCTCTCCCCCCCTACCCACTTGTTGGGACCCTGGCTATTAGGACCATAAGAGGACAATCAAAGCACTACCATTGTCTTCAGTGTGAACAAAATAACCAAGAGTGAACCAAGGCATCTCAGAGGTGAAAGGAACCTTAGGGACCATCTAACTCATGCATACCTGAACAAAAGTCCCTATGCCATAGTTAGTTGGAGCATCTCTGACAAGAGACTATACAATTTCTACATGAAGGCACCTGCTAAGAGGGAATTCTCCCCCTGCTGAGCAAGTCCATGACATTTTTAGATACCTCTAATTCTTAGGAAGCCTTTCCCCCCAACATCTAGCCTCAATCTGCCTCTTTGAAACTTCTATCCATTGCACCTGGTTCTGGCCAAGAAAAATGAGAACAAGTCTAACTCCCCCTTCCATGGGCTAAGTCTTCAAATATATTAAAATAACTGTGATGTCTGCTAAAGGGTGACCTGGCCCTTGTCCAGAAACACTGAGCCACAGAGGCTGTGAACTTTATTTTTCATCTATCACCCACTACTGCCCAGACCCCTAACAATTTCCCACTATCTGTTACTCTCCCAACCCCTATATCAATCCACCACTGGCCATGTAGGAGAAATTTTTCCCAACTCCCACCTCAGTTCTTTCATCTTCAATCCAGTTCCACCCATGTCCCACTCCAATCCTGCCCACTGAATTTACTGTTCCAGAGTGAGCCAATTTCCCTTCATCCTCGACCTCTTTCTGTCACTCTCCTTCCATCTTTTATCCCTCGCTTCCCGCAGACAACACAACAGCACTGTCTTCTCTAGCCCTTGCTTTGCTTTCCTCCACACCACTCCCTCCCTTTTTCCCCTCCCAGTGATTCTAGAAGAATTGTGATTGCCACTAATTCAGCATCTGTGTCTCCATCTTCTCCTCTCCAACTCTTGCCCTGCTACAAAGAGATTACACTACCCCTGAGCTCCCATTTCCTCAGTCCTATGACTTACCCTTTCACCCCACCTTAGCCACATATAGGGATGGTCAACTACTGTATGTTACCATAACCCCAAAGTGTTCTACTTTTCCCATTAAAAACTCTGACATTCCTCTGTCTGACCCCAACATCCCATCGTTCCATCTTTCCCCATGCCTCACCCCTGCCAAACCCATTCTCCACCCTCATGAAGACCTACAATCTCTCCCTTCCTCAGGATTTCCTTGGGTCATTATCCCTGCTTTGACTTCCAGATTACAACTTCAATTATCCCCTCTCTCTCTAATCCTCAGTCTCTCCCTAGTTGCTGATTTCTTCCTCACTGTCTTCAAGCATACTGCTCTCCCCCATTCTTAAAAGCTTTCACTGGACCCTAGCATTCCTGCAAACTATCTTACTATATCTCTTCTCCATTTCTTGGCCAAATTCCTGGGAAAAATTGTCTCTACTCAATATTTCAATTTCTTCTCTCACTTGCTCAGCCCTTTGCAAAATGGCTTCTGACCTCATCACTTGAATGAAACTGCTCTCACTGAAGTTACCAATGGTTTCTTTTTCTTCCCAAAATAATCGGAGTAAGTTTTGTCTTTTTATATAGCTGTATTATATACATATGTAAATATATATTTTACATAGCTATAATTTCCCTCAGTATTCCTCCTTTTTCTCCTCCCAATGAGTCATCCCCAAGCAGTCAGAAAGAAACAATTCAAATATCATGGAACCACCATCAGAATGACACAAGATTTAGCAGCTTCTGCATTAAAGAGTCAAAGGGCTTGGAATATGATATTTCGGAGTTCTAAAGAGCTAAGATTACAACCAAGAATCACCTACCCAGAAAAATTGAGCATAATCCTTTAGGGGAAAAATGGATAGTTAATGAAATAAAAAGTTTTGAAGCATTCCTGATGAAAAGACCAGAGCTGAATAGGAAATTTGACTTTCAAATACAAGACTCAAGAGAAGCATAAAAAGGTAAACAGGAAAGAGAAATCACAAAGGATTCAATAAAGTTAAACTGTTCACATTCCTACATGGGGGAAATGATGCTTGTAACCCCTAAGAACTTTCTCATTATTAGGTCAGTGAGAAGGAGAGGGCACGGGGTGAGTTGGATATGATGGGATGACATCTAAACAAATAAAATTAAGCGGTGAGAAAGAGGAATGCACTGGGAGAAAGGGAAAGGGAGAGGTAGAATGGGGTAAATTATCTCACATAAAAGAGGTACTGAAGAGTTTTTACAATGCAGGGGAAGATGAGGAGGTGGAGGCAGTGGAGCTCCTGAGCCTTACTCTCGCCAGAACTGGCTCAAATAGGAAATAATAAATATACATAGTTGGGTATAAGAATCTATCTAACTTTCAGGAAAGTAGGAGAGAAAACAGATAATGGAAGTGGAGGGGGCACTGATAGAAGGGAGGGTAAGTTAAGGGAGGCTGTAGTCAGATGCAAAACATTTCTGAGAATGGACAGGGTGAAAGGAAAATGAGAGTATGATAAGCAGGGTAAAATAGGATGGAAGGAAATACACAGTTAATAATCATAACCATGAAAAATTTTACAGGAAGCTTTTCTGATAAAGGCCTCATTTCTAAAATATGTAGAGAACTGAGACAATTTTATAAAAAATAAGAGCAATTCCCCAATTGATAATGAACAGGCACTCTTGAGATGAAATAATCAAAGCTATTTATAGTCATATGAAAAAATACTCTAGATCACTATTGATTAGAGAAATGAATTAAAACAACTCTGAGATACCGAACCATACCTATCAGACTAGATAATATAACAGAAAAAGAAAATGACAAATGTTGGAGGGGATATGGGAAAATTGAGACACAAATGCACTGTTGATGAAACTATGAATAGATTTAACAATTCTGGAGAGCAATTTAGAACTATGAAATCATGCACACCCTTTGACACAGTAAGTCTATATCCCAAAGAGATGAAAAGAAAAAAAACATAAAGGAAGAGCATTTATACATGCAAAAATATTTATAGCTGCTCTTTTAGTGGTGTCAAAGAATTGGAAATTGAAGGGATACCCATCAGTAGCAGAATACCCGGAAAAGTTGTGACATATGCTTGTGATGGAATACTATTGTACTATAAGAAATGACAAGCAGGATGCTCTCAGAAAAAACCTTAGATGAACTGATGCAAAGTGAAGTGAGCAGAGCCAGGAGAACATTGTACACAGTTTGGACATTTTAGTCGTTTTATTTGCATAATTCTAAATTGCTTTCCAAAATAGTTATTCTGATTCAAAGCTCCCCCCACCATGCACTAGTGTGCCTACCTTCCCACAATCCCTCCAGCATTGACTATTCCTATCTTTTGTCATTTTTGCTAATTTGCACGGTGTGAGGTGAACCTCAGGGTTATTTTAATTTGCATTTCTTTTATTAGTGATTTGGAGAATTCTTTCATATGGTTGTTAATAGTCTGAAATTCTTTTGAGAAATTTTTGTTCGTATCCTTTGACCACATATCTATTGGAGAATGGCTTTTGGTATGTAGGTGTATGTGTATTGTATGCACACACACACACATATGTGTATGTATATATACATATATATTAACTATTTACATATCTTGCATCCCAAGCCCTTATCAGAGAAAATTGACACAAAGGTGTTTTTTCCCCATTCTACTGCTTGCCTTCTTATGTTTGGTGCACTAATTTTGTTTGTGCAGAATCCTTTCAGTTTCATACAAAGTTATCTATTTTATCTTCTGTAATTGCATCTATCTCTTGTTTGTTTAAGAATACATCTCCTACCCATAGCTATAAGAGGTATGTGATCTGTTTCTCTTCTAATTTTCTTTTACAGTATAATCTTTAATATTAAGATCACATATCTATGACCACTAAGGTCATGTATCATGGAATATGGTATAAGGTATTGCTCTAAACTTAATTTCTGCCAGATTGCTATCTAGTTTTCCTGGCAGTTTTTTTTTAATCAAATAGGGAGTTCTTTCCTAAATAATGTGTGTTTTCTGGTTTATCAAACACTGGTTTATTAAGTTCCATAGTTTCTAATTCTCTCTTGTCTAATTTGTTAGGTTGATCTACCTGTCTATTTCTTTCACTAATACTAGATGGTTTTGATTTCTGCTGCTTTATCATAGTTTTAAATCCAGAAATACGATTTCCCCTTTATCCCTAATTCTTTACATTTTCCCCCTTGATATTCTAGATCTTTCGTTTTTCCAAATGAATTTTGTTATTTGTTTGGTGTTGTTCAATTGTTTCAGTCATCTCCAACTCTTCTGTGACCCCATTTAGGATTTTTTTCACAAAGATACTGGAGTGGTTTGCCATTTCCTTCTCTAGCTCATCTTACAGAGGAGGAAACTGAGGTATTTATAGGGTTAAGTGACTTGCCCAAGGTCACAAAGCTGGGAAATATCTGAAGCTGGATTTGAACTCAGGTCCTCCAGGACCAGTGCTCTATCCACTGTGCCACCTAGGTGCTCTAATGCTATTGATTTTTGAGGGTTTATTTTACAACTTGCAAAGCTATTAGCTAATTCAGTCGGTATCTTTGCTGGTTCCTCAGGATTTTCTAAGTAAACCATCATCTCATCAGCTAATAGAGATAGTTTTATTGCCTATATTTATGCCTTTAATGATTTGTCTTGTCCTCTTATTATTTCTAGCACTTTCAGAATGGCATCGAATCCTGTGTTTGTTGAGAAAGTTTCTGCGTCTCTGTTGCATATGATATTTGCTTTTGGGTTTAGATAGACATTTTTATGGTATTAAAAAAGATCCCTACGTGGCTTTACTTTGTAGAGCTTTTCACATAAGTGAGTGTTGTGTTTTGTCAACAACTTTTTCCTCTATCTATTAAGACGATGATGCGGTTTTGGAAGTTTTGCTTTTACTATGATTATGTTGATTGTTTTCCTAACACTGAACCATCCCTGTATCCCCAGTATAAATCCAACTTGGTTATTATGAATGATTTCTTAGCTGTCTCTGACAAAACTTTATTTTAAAATTTCGAATCGATATTCATTAAAGATATTGGTCTATAGTTATCCTTCTGGGCTTTATCCTTCCCCAGTTTAGGTACTAGGATTATAACTCCTAAAGGGAATCTGGCAGGGTGCACCAATTATCTCTAAATTACCAAATTGGGTGCTTTTATGTCAGTCCTCATCCTTCTCAATCAATCCGACGCACTGGACTCCACTGGCCACCCTTTCGTCTTGCATGCTCTCTTCTCTCTGGCTTATTGTGACCCTACTCTCTCTTGGTTCTCCTCCTACCTGTCTAACTATTCCTTAGTTTCCTTTGCTTGTTCATCATACAGATCACAACCTTTAATCGTGGCTATTCCCAGGACTCTGTCCTACCTGCCCCACACACTCTCTCTTTCAGTGGCCTCATCAGTCACCACGGGCTTAACTATCATCCCTGTGCCAATGACTTATTGGCTTCCACATCCCTTTAGAACCTAAAGGTCCTCCCCCTGTTCTTCTGTATCTTCATGTGTGGAGCAAACATTGCAGCTCATTGAGAGGCTGCCAAGGTAAACATAGATGGTGCGCTCATGGATAGGTTCATGGATCTAGAACTCGAAGGAACCTCAGAGGCCACCTACCTCAACCCCCTAATTCTACAGAGGAGGAAACTGAGGCTCCGGGAAGGGAAGTGCCTGGACCAAGACCACAGAGGGAGGATCTGAACCCAAGCCTGCTTGGTCCAGACGAGACCCAGCATTCTTGCCTCTGTACCATCTCATGGCCCTCCATAAAGGTCCTAGCTGCCTGCCTTTGGGATCCCTACAGCTTGTCCACGTTGCTCCTGAGTGTGGCTCCTGGAGCTGAGTGCAACACTGCAGATGCTTAAAGCATGCTTGGACGACCCGCAGCTGGGAAGGAGCCCTGACTCGCCAGGTGCTCAGCATCTTGGCTTCGAGCTGTGCCAACCAGACCCGTGCATTATCATTTGAATTGTTTTCGATTTTGTAAACAGGTTGACTCTCCAGTGTGAGAGTAAAAATAATCCCATCCCTTTGTCCACCACATCCATTCCTCAAAGCACTTTTTGGTTCATTCACTGTATTGCATTTGGTTCTTTACCGGGCTGGTGGAGGGCATTTAAGGGAACCTCATTTCAAAAGAGCGCTGGGCCTTGGCTCAAGAGATCTGGCCTCATGCCCCAACACGTCCGAGACTAAGCTGCTTCCCCTCTCTGGGCCTTTATTCTCTCATAGGTAACATGAGGATAACCGTGCTTAAATTACCCCCCTCTCAGAGCTATCGCTTGTAAAATAAGCTGTTATTGTCAGGACTGGGAGATGGGGAAAGCCCTGTTCCCAGCCGCAGACTTCAGAACAATCTGGATGTACCCTGGTGCTCAGCACTCACCAGGTCTGGGCACTACAAGAGCACCTTGACAGGATCCAGGAACCGAAGCCTCCGCCACTGTGATTCATGAGCCCTCCTCCTTCATTTCCCATGACCTCCTCCTCCCCCTATCTCAGCTACCCACAAAGCTGTGTGCCTTTGACCTTGCCGTCCACCACAGGTGCTTTCTTTCCACGTCCCTGAACTCTGAAATTCCCTTCTCTGGTGACAATCTGTTGTCATTCCAACTCTCCCCCTGCCTTGCATCCTCTAACTCTTCTTCTAATTCTTCACCTTCCCGGGGACTGCCAATCCCTCCACCCCTCAGATCTTTCCCAGGCTATCATTCCTTCAGTGGCTACAATCTCCTCCTTTCTACATCTTGACCCCTTAGTGAACCAGTTCAGCTCTACACTGTCTTCTTCTCCCAAGCCTTGCCTTCCCAGGACTCAGCCTTTGATGATCTTCATTATCATCTACTTTCATTCCTATTCATATGCTGCTGAGTGAAACTGGAGAAAATCATGAAACCTCCAACAGGGTCCACTACAAAAGTATGTGTCATAATCTCAACTGGGTCTTTGCTGCAGCAAGACAATCCCTTTATACTTCCCTAACCAATTCACTACCCACTCATCATAGTGACTCTTCCAAACCTTCTCATCCCTCCTGGAGCTCCCCATGGTTCCCCCTCTCTTCACTCTCTCAAATAAGAACCGTGCCTCATATTTCACTGAAAAAAAGCAAGGTCATTCCCATCGTGAGTTTCCTTTTCTCCCCTCCTCCTAATCTCACATGACTCTGATGCCTTCCACCACCATCTCCTCCTTCACCTCTGTCGTACATGAAGAGCTGACCTTTCTCCTTACCAAGGCAGACCACCCAAGAGTGGAGTCTAAATTCCCAGAAAGATGAAGATGTTCATGGTGTAAGATCATGGAGAGCAGAGGTTTTTCATTTTTGTTTTTGTATCCCTAGCACTCAATAGAGTACCTGGCACATAGCACATGCCTAATAAAAGCTTATTGACTGACATAATTGAGAACCAACTCCACCCTTTACTAGCTGGTTGAAACTGCCAACATTAGAAGAAAAGAAATGTCATGCTTTTGTAATACTTCCAAGCTGAGGGCTCTCACCCCCTCAGGACCCATCTCTCATCAGACATGTAGGAACTGTTTTCAAATTGTCTTATAGGAATTATCTCCTTTGATCCTCACAATAACATTGTGCGTAAGCACTTCAGTTATTCCCTCCATTTTATAGATGAGGAAATTAAAGCTCATAAATGTTAGCTCAACAAAAATATTGATAGCAGCTCTTTTGTAGTGGCGAAGAATCAGAATTTGGGGGGATGCCCATCCACTGGGGCATGGCTGAACAAGTTCTGGCATATGATTGTGATGGAATATTATTGTGCTATAAAAAATGAGAAGGGGGCGTAGTTTCAGGAAAATATGATAACTACATGAACTGATGCAAAGTGAAGTGAGCAGAACCAGGAGATCATTGTGAATAGTAACAACAATGTTGTAATGATAAGCAGCTGTGAAAGACTTGGCTACTCTGATCAATACAATGGTCCAAGACAACTCCAAAGGACTTGTGACAAAAAAAAAAATGCTATTCCCTTCCAGGAGAGAACAGATGAACTCTGAGTGCAACTTGAAATAGAATTTTCTCACTTTTTTGTAAATATGACTAATATGGAACTATGTTTTGCATGATTTCACATACGTAATTGATAGCATATTGCTTGCCTTCTTGGTTGGTAGGGGAGGAGGTGGAAGGGAGGGAGAGAATTCAGACTTCAATTTAAAAAGGAAAGAATGTTAAAAGTAAATAAATAATAAAATAAGATGTTAAAAATAATTAAAAAAAAAAAAGAAATGTTAGCTCACTCATAGGGGGTCACATACCTAATAAATGTCAGGGTCAGGATTTGAATCTAAGTCTCTGCTGATCCAAAATTCAGAGCTCTTTCCACTAAACCACACAGTCTTCTCTCTTCCTAGTGCCAAGAGTGCTCAAAGAGAATAGTAAGAGAAAGCATACACAAAGGACAGTGGAGGAGGGTGGCACTCAGGGAGGGGAGGGATGTTGCCTAGAGTGCTATGGAAACAGAAGTCTAGCCTTGCCTTATTGGTTGTGCTTCTAGAGAGTTTGACATCCTGCAAAGGGCTATGGGTAAGTTAGACATTACTACCCTGAAGGAATGTAAGGAAATAGCCTTTTCCCTGGGAAACCTTGCTGCCTCTAGGCAGAACAATGGAAAACAACTGCCCAACTTGGTCTCTTCCCTATGTCCCCTTCTCTCCTCTGACCCTGCCCCCATTCTGGTCCATGCCCTTAACACCTCACACCTGGACTATTGCAATAGCTGCTGGGAGCCTGCCTGCCTCAAGGCTCTCCTCACTCCAAGCCATCCTCCATTCAGCCTGTAAGTGATTTTTCCTACAGAGCAGGTCCTACCATCTCTTCCCCCCACACACACACACACACGCACACACGCACACGCACACGCACACGCACACACACAACATAGCCCCTCCTGCCTTTCCAGTCTTCTTATACCGAATTCTGAAAACTCTTCAGTGACACTGGCTTCCTGGCTGTTCCTTGAACAAGACGCTCCATCTCCTGACTCCAGGCATTTTCACCGGCTGTCCCCAAGCCTGGAATCTCCTCCTCCTCATCTCCACCTCTTACCTTCAACAGAAAGTCTTTCCTGACGCCCTTTGATTCTACTGCCTTCCTTCTGTTATTTCCAGTTTATCCTGGATAGAGCTTGTTCATACAGAGTGATTTACACAATGTCTCCATTATTTATATGGTGAGTTTCTGGAGGGCAGGGACTTTATCGTATCCTTCTTTTTCTCCCCACGACTTAGCACAGTGCCCAGCACAAAGCAGATGTTTAATAAATGCTTATTGCCTAACTGTGGACTGTCATCATTTTTCCATTCATATATAACCTTTGCCTCCAAATATTCCAAGACTCCACTTCGCTGCTGTCTCACTGACACTATTTTGCATATGCCGCTTTTGTACATCTTCATCAGTCTCCTAACTTTGTACCACTCTCCTGTGGTTTTTTTTGCCTTAAAAGATTACGAACTCTTTAGCCTTGCCCTAATTAAGGGATCTGCTTCTTCATGGCATTAAGATGCCATATATATGTTTTAAATGCTTTCTCCCTATAAGCAATAAAGAATGATGTCTAGTCTAAGCAAAAAAGAAAGAGAAAGGAAGAAGGAAGGAAGGAAGGAAGGAAGGAAGGAAGGAAGGAAGGAAGGAAGGAAGGAAGGAAGGAAGAAGGAAAGAAAGAAAGAAAGAGAAAGGAAGGAAGAAAGAAAGAAAGAAAGAAAGAAGGAAAGAAAGAAAGAAAGAGAAAGAAGGAAGAAAGAAAGAAAGAAAAAGAAAGAAAGAAAGAAAGAAGAAAGAAAGAAGAAGAAAGAAGAAAGAAAGAAAGAAAGAAAGAAAGAAAGAAGAAAGAAAAGGAAGAAAGGAAGGAAGGAAGGAAGGAAGGAAGGAAGGAAGGAAGGAAGAAAGAAAGAAAGAAAGAAAGAAAGAAAGAAAGAAAGAAAGAAAGAAAGAAAGAAAGAAAGAAAGAAAGAAGAGAAAGAAAGAACAAGAAAGAATCAATTCTTCACCGGTTCTAGTGTCTGACATCCTGGGACCCACCCTGGGTAGAGACCTTTTTAGAACTCTAAGAAGGGGCTCAGTGATGATTGGTCCCCTACCTGGGCTACCAGTATCAGACAACCCTAAAGGAAACCTACCTTGATCAACACATTCTTGTGGAAGAGATCTCTGTGAGTGTTGACTATCCCTGTCTTAGCTAAGCTGCTTAATGTGTGCTGGGTAAAGTTTGGATAATTGTCCTGGTTTCCTGTTGACTTCTTTTTATGTATGGAATAAAACAGGCATTTCCATAACAGTATAATAAAAAAAAGATGATTGCACATGAAACTGCAAATCTATTCTGTACAACTTGCTATTCTCTTTAAATGTACAATAAAGTTATTATATAAATGTTTGCCTTTTTTCTTCCCTCCCCTCCCCACCCCGTTGGCTTCTAAGAATATGAGTTGTCCCTGACTTGAAGCTAGTTTCTTGTGTCAGTGCTTGGTATATTTGTGTGTCTGGTTTGAAGTGATCATAGACTTGCTGTTTTAGCTGTCCAGGATGGACAGGCTATTTGATATTGATTGAGAGTTCTGTACCTTCTGAACTTAGCTTTGGTTTTGTTAATCTTATATGAAAGCCACAGTGATTTCCTGCCTTGTGAAAACTATTGTCTTTTGAGCTTGTCTCAGGAAGCCAGGATTTCCTTGGTTCTGGTCTCTAGTTTTGTCTAACATTTACAGCCACCTACTGCTGTCCTTCATTTCTCTTGTACCTACCTGGATCTGTTTGCCAGCTGTCTCTTTTTGATTTTTCAGAAGGCTTCTAAGATCTAAGAGTGATCAGTAGCTAAAGGAGAGGGAAATATTAAGACCCATCACCTTCCCAAAGGAAGAGCAGCTCATTTCTACACCAATTATAGCCCTAGGAGCTCAATTTTTAGAAAAGAGGATTTTTATATTTTGTATTACAATGACTCTAGGAAAGATCTTTTGATTTAGATAAAATAAATCCACCTTAAAAAGAAAAAGAGTTTAAAAGCTTGAAACTGCAAGCCTCGTCCTGAAAATTAAAAAAAAAAAGACTAAACAATTTAAATAATCTGAGAGTTTGTCAGAACCCAAAATGGACCCCAGGGGGAAAAAAGTTGACTATCATATTGTCTTATAAAATTAAGATATATAAATATAGATATAGATAGATAGATAGATAGATAGATAGATAGATAGATAGATAGATACGCACAAACACAACAGTGTGTGTGTGTGTGTGTGTGTGTGAGAGTGTGTACATATGGGTTGATTCTCTGCTGTCTGTGATAATTTGATAATTTTGGCCTAATAATTAACACCAGGAAAAAATAAGTTCTCCACCAACCAGCATCACCCCATCCATACATAGAACCATTGGTTACAGCGGATGGAAAAATGTTAAATGCTGTGGATAAGTTCACTTACCTTGGCAGTATACTTTCCAGGAATGTATACATAAATGATGAGGTTGACAAACACATTGTCAGAGCTAGCTCAATGTTTGGGATGCTCTGAAGGAAAGTGTAGGAGGGAAGAGATTACCAAAATGAAGGTCTACAGAGCTGTTGTGCTGACCTCATTGTGTGGCTGTGAAACCTGGACAGTGTACCAGTGCCATGACAGGAAACAGAATTGTTTCCATTTGAATTGTCTTAGGAAGATTCTGACGATCGCCTGGCAGGATAAGATACCAGACACTGTGGTCCTTTCTTGAACTAAACTGCCAAGCATTCAAACTCTACTGCAGAGAGCCCAACTCTGATGGACTGGCCATGTTATTTGAATGCCAAATGTTAATCTTGCCTAAAAGACTACTTTATTTTTAGGTAAATGGGGTTAAGTGACTTGCCCAGAGTCACACAACTAATAAGTGTCAAGTGTTTGGTCTGAGGCCAGATTTGAACTCAGGTCCTGTGCTCTATCCACTGCATCACCTAGCTGCCTCCCTAGAAGACTATTTACGGGGAACTCACACAAGGCAAGTGCTCACACAGAGGTCAGAAGAAGTGATACAAGGACACTCTCAAGGTCTTTTTGAAGAATTTTAGAATTGATTTCTGACATGGAAAACATTGACACAGGACCGTCCTGCATGACACACCCACATTAAAGAAGGCACTGTGCTCTATGGTCGAAGCAGAAGTGCAGCAGCTCAAAAGAAATGTGAGATGTGCAAATTTAGAGACATCTCCACCCCAAATGTTCATAGGGACCAGAGGTTCCCAAACTTATTTGGCCTACCACACCCTTTTAAAAAATTACTGCTTTCTTTAACCCTTTAATGTTTTTTTTAAACTTGCATCATTTCAAAAATATATATATAATATTTTTAAGTGACACATCTTAAATTTAATAATTTATTGTAAATCTGTGGTTTTTTTCCTGCATTGAAATTTTAATGATGCAATATTGCATCACGTAACTGTATAGTATCATATTGTAAAGAATATATTCCCGCTGATGCACCCTGGACTTCCCAACAATGCGCAACATGTTTGCCTGCCAACACTTGCTTGTTAAGACCTGTTGGCAGACTTGACCACTGATCAGTTATAACTTGAATTTTGTGTGTTTATTTGGAAAATAATGTAATCACTATGACTTTAACTCTGTTACACAACAGATGAAACATGTACAAATGGTTTTTCAAATTTTTCTTTTCTTCTCTTCTTTCCTTATGTTTCCACCACCCCCTTATTTGTCTTCAACACTTGTGGATTGCACCTGAGGCTACTCCTGCCCTTCTGGATCATTTCCGTGCCCCCCCCAGGGGGCAGTATTGCCCACTTTGGGCATCTCTGTATGGACTTTTTGTGCCTGACCTGTGGTAGAGCTTCCCGAGCTCATATTGGTCTGATCAGCCACAGTCAGACATGATGTACTTTGACCCCAACATAGTGATATCATTTTGGTCCTCTTCGAGAACAAAGGACAACAATCTATAAGTGGTTAACTCTTAGAAGGGATACATAATCCCAATAAAAGGTAATCAGTTTGAAAAGAATACAGGAATTTTCAGAATTTGAACAGGCATCTTCTTTTCCTCTTTCCTGGTCAGTCAGGAGATGAGAAAGATTTAGCAGATTACCAAGAAGAGGAGACTTTATCTCTTATGCCCAAAATCTGTGGGAAAAGGAATAATAAATTACTCCAGAGAAGAATTAAATCAGGCATGAGTTTTTGAACATGAACTTGCAAATTCTAGTGGGAATGAAAACTGGACTTATACTGAATTTCCTAGTGAAGCTGCTCTGGATTTAGTATGGAATTGGAAATATGGAGATTTGAACATTTGCAATCAGCCCTCTTCTTCACGTTATTTCATATTATTTATATTAAATTTATATTTCTATATAAATAATCATATTTCTATTACATTATTATTTGCTCACCAAACAATATTTTCCCTAAAGTGGGGAATCACAGTTCATTGGATGGAAGACTCACTCATAGGCATTCAAAAGTGAAGGTTCACTTCTCCCAAAGAGATAATAAAAAAGGGGAAAGGACCCACATGTATAAAAATATTTGTAGCAGCACTTTTTGTGGTGGTGAAGAATTGGACATTGAGGGGATGCCGATCCATTGGGAAATTGGCTGAACAAGATGAATGTAATGGAATAGTGTTGTGCTATAAGAAATGATAAGCAGGTAGATTTCAGAAAATCCTGGAAAGACTTACATGAACTTATGCCGAGTGAAGTGAGCAGAACCAGGAGAACGTTGTACACGTTAACAACCACATTGTGTGATGACTAACTTTGATAGACTTAGCTCTTCTCACCAATGCAAGGATCTAAGACAATTCCAAAAGACTCGTGATGGAAAATGCTAACCACATCCAGAGAAAGAAGAATGGAAATCTCAATGCAGATTGAAGCATACTATTTTCTCTCTTTTGCTTGTTTTTTCTTTCTCATGTTTTTTCCCTTTTGTTCTGATTCTTTCACAACATGACTAAGGTGGAAATATGATTAATATGATTGTACATGTATAGCCTATATCAGATTGCTTGCCAGTTTGAAGGGGAAGAAGAGGAAGGGAGAAAAAATTTGGAACTCAAAATCTTTTAAAAGTGAATGCTGAAAACTATCTTTGCATGTAATTGGAAAAAATGAAATACTATTAAGTGGGGGGAAAGTGAAGGTTCCATACAATTCACTGAACACCTGGCAGTGAAGATGATTTGAAACTCCATAGCGAAGTGGTCACACAACAATCCCACTAGAAGTTCTGGGCAAGGAAGAAAATCACATTTTAGTTCCTAAGTTTCCCTAAGAAAATGTCATTAATGAACTTGAGACCTTAAACTGAAAACAATATTGTCGTTTTCACTCACTGAATTGCCGAAAACCCAAATATGATCAGCTGTTGGGTCAGTGGACCTGGCTTTTTCATAGGGATGGGGAAAATCCACTCCTCTTTGTACTCCTGAGCATCACACAGATTAAACATTTTGTGTCTTAGTTACCAAAAGGACTTATTAGGATGGCAATGTTGCGCCTACATCCCTGACTCCTCTGGCAATCTTATAGCTTGAATTAACTGCCTACAGATGCAGTTATTACATGATGTCCTCAGGAAAATCAAGGGGAGGTTGGCTACTCAGCCGTTTGAGCAACTGGCCAAGCTTTGGAAGGATGGGGAGAGGGGAATGGAAATCTCAATGGCTCCTTTGTCATTGCCCTGGTCCTTAGGATTATATTTAATCATCCCTGCCTCTTCTATCCTTTCTGCCAAGCATCCACCACTTTTGATCCTTCCCAAAGAAATGATGTCTGATTCATGATCCTATGACAAAGACATAAGAATCACCCATACAGAGCCAATTATGTTAACTGCCTTGGACTCACAGACTGTGACAGCCAAGAATAACTCACCCAATAAAACTAAGTATAATCCTAGAGGGGAAAAAAATGGATCTTTAGTGAGATAGAGGACTTCCAAGCATTGCTGATTTAAAAAAAAAAAAGACCAGTGCTGTGTAGAAACTTTGAAATGTAAACACAGGCATTAAGAGAGAAAAAAGGTGAACATGAATGAACAATGATAAAAAACTAAACAAAGGTAAACAGACATGTGGCAGAGGAAGGGAGGAGCATGG
Source organism: Phascolarctos cinereus (assembly GCF_003287225.1). Lineage (NCBI taxonomy): Eukaryota > Metazoa > Chordata > Mammalia > Diprotodontia > Phascolarctidae > Phascolarctos > Phascolarctos cinereus. The sequence goes on along the minus strand of NW_027556402.1, from coordinate 255,308,008 downwards.
GAAGGAGGGAAGATTCGAGGAAGTAGAGAGAAGGTGGGGAAGAGTGAAGGTATGAGCAGAGTCTGGAGAGAAGCAAGGGAGATGGCCACTCATCAGGTCAACCAAGGGCCTTGTTCCACTGGAGGAGATTCTACAGAAGGATGCATAGAGATGGGCTTGAGAGAAGAAACATTGGGCAAAGAAAGCATCTCTATAGTGAAGTCTTAGTCCCATGGGACCCTCCTCCTCAGTTTGTGGAAGCAGATAGGGAATCCAGCCTGACCAGCCATCCCCGTGTCTGTACCGCCAGGAACCCTGAACTATGTCAAACTAGGGATTTCCCGCATAAGTTTCTGAATGAAAAAGGAAGCCCTGTAAGGCAGGGACAATCTCATTTTTGTATTGGTTTCCTAAGTGTCTAGTGCTTTGGTTGACATCCAGTAGATGCCTAATTAATGCTGATCAGCTGATGAGAAGCCCAGGTTGTCCTGGTTGGGCAGCAGCTCAGCCACTGTTGTAGACTTGGCCTACAGTGGAACTGGGGAGGCTCTAGGTCACCTCCTCACACCCACAACATCAACAGCATCATTTTGAGACAAGACTCTGTGTGGCAGACCTAGAGCAGTTTGAGTTACATTGGTCACCACCTGGATTGATTTGGGACCCATCTGTAGGCTTTTGGGAAAGGAGGCTAGCAGAGTGGATTGAGGACTTTGGCGGGGAGTTCCTGAGACCCCCAGAATATCCTCACTGACTACTTTTACTTTCATCGTCAGTGACTTTCACCATCATTTACCTCCCTGGACCGCTTTCTACTCCTCTGGTGGATGGCCTTTCACCTAGAGGTTGCAGGGGGAGGGGAGAAGGGTTGCTGATGGGACTGTTTCTCTGAACACTCAGGCTCTGAGCAATCCAAACAGCCCCATACTTGGAGCAAAGGGAAGATTTAATGGCACCTCAGGTCACAGAGTCTTGGCTACTCTGGGGGAGAGAGGTTTTTTTTGGTGGTTGTTTTGCCTTTACAGATTGCCTTGATGAAAATGCAAGCCTGGCACCCAGTGGCAGGAAGTTCCCAAAAGACAGGAAATTACCAGTAAGCCCTCTCTGGGTAGGAGGAGCAAAAAAAGGTTTTTCTCAGTGAATTTCCCCAATGAAACAAAGGGAGGCGGCTAGAGTGCAGAGCTCCCATTGTGGAGTCTGTGGTCCTGGATTCAAATTCCCATCTCTGCTACTCCCTGTATGACCTTGGGCCTCAGTTTCCTCACATGTAAAATGAGGGAAATAGATTAGGTGGCTTCTGCAGACTAGGTCCTTTGTAGTTATGAAGAGTAGTCAGTGAGAAGAGCACGCTCTCATCTGCTGTGGCTGCAAAGGAAGGAAAGAAATGTTCTCCTCCCTGACGCTGAACAGGAACCTGGCCCTTCTGGGGGCAACCCAACATCTCCCTGAGGGGAAGTAGAGATTTTAGTGATGTTTCCTCCAAGTCTGACAGCTTCAGTCTTGTCTTAGAAGCTCTGGGAGAGAGGCTGAAGTCATCAGCTCTGTGGACAGTGAACCCGTCAGAGGTCAGTGGAGGCTTCTCAGCTTCTTGTGTCTGTCTCAATCTGATAAAAGTTATAAAATCATAGATCAGAGCCAGAGAGGACCTCTGAGGTGCTCTACCCCCTCATTTTACAAATGAGGAAACTGAGGCAGGTCCTACACATGACAGTGAGCAGCAGAAGTAGGATTTGTGCCCCTGGTCAGCATTCTTTCCCCTCCCCTGCCCGGCTTCCACCCAAGGATGATAAGAAATGCTTCCATTTCACCTCTGTTGGCCAATAGCAGCCATGATCATATTTAAATACAGAAGATATTATGAGAAGAGCACCAATAGCGCCTGAGAAACTTGGAGCCAAAAAATGGTTTGCCCGTCTTAAGAACATGAAGTATTCATATTAAAAATATTATTCTGATTATTATTTGTATAAGCTAATAATTCAAATTTGTACAAGATAAAGATAAAAATAAGATAAAAATTATAAAGCATACAATCAATAAGCGTCTGTATATGTTAGATTATAATATTGCATACTTAAGATTTGTGTCATATGATTATAATTAATTCTGTACTTCTAAAAATAAAAACAGGTAGGGGCAGCTAGGTGGTACAGGGAATAGAGCTCTAGCCTTGGAGTCTAGAGGACCTGGGTTCAAATCCGGCCTCAGACACTTGACACTTACTAACTGTGTGACCCTAGGCAAGTCATTTAACCCCAATTGCCTAAGCAAACAAAAAAATAATAATAAAATGAGGTAACAAAATTATCTACATGTTGTTTTATAAAAAAAAAATGGGAGAGAAAACTGGATGATAATTTTTTTTAAGGGAGAGGGACATCACTACATTGAGTTTTGAAGCCATTGCCATAAAGAGTTCAACAGAAAGGGGATTTTTTTAACTCTAAGTAAGATAGAAGATTGGTGAGTAGGAGGAAATAAGGTTCAAAACAGATGAAAAGCCTGTGATGTCAATTTAACCAGCAGATTCTTCTGTATCCCGAAGGTACTTAGCCTCTTGAGGCAAGGTTCTCCATCAGGAGAAAAAAGCTGCACATAGTATCTGAGACTAGATTTGAACTCAGGACTTCCTGGAGTGGTTTGCCATTTCCTTCTCTAGCTCGTTTTATGTGAGTCTCAGGCACTTATTAGCTGTGTTACTCTGGGCAAGTCACTTAACCCTGGTTGCCTCAGTTCCCTTATTTTTAAAATGAGCTGGAGAAGGAAATGGCAAACCATTGTATTGTCTTTGTCAAGAAAATCCCAAATGGGGTCACGAAGAGCCGGACATGACTGAAAAATGACTGAGCAACTACACACACACACACACAGATTATATACATAGGTATATTCTATATATGTGTATATGTGTATTATATGTTTGTACTACATATATTTTATATTATATATCATATGTACACCTAATATTTGCATATGCATGTATACTCATATGCCATCTGTAGGATTATTAGTCACATGTGTCTATCACCTACCTATCACATATGTCTATCACTCTTGAATATATATATATATATATACACATATAATATGTATATATATGTATATATATATAGTGTGTGTGTATACATACATATATATATATACACACACACATAAAATTGCGGTTTACCCATCTTTTTTCTGTGCTGCTTATTTGGGCAGCAACTAGCAAGAATCTTGAAAATTCTCACAATACTTACTAGCTATGATAACTCTGCAAGTTGCTTAATGTCTCTCAGTCTGTTTCCTCATCTATAAAATGGGTACAATAATAGCGCTTACCTCCCAGGGTTATTGTGAAAATAAAACGAGATCATATTGGTAAAGTGTTTTTCAAACCTTAAAGAGCTATGTAAATGAGAGTTATTATCATTAGCCATTATTAAGAATGCTTGGTGGAGACTATGTGCCTACAGAGACTACCCACAGTACCCAGGGGGAGCAAGCCCAGCAGAAGCAATTGGATGATGTCAAAAGAAGACCCTCAGAGCCCTGCAATATTGGAGGGATGAGCTGCCCCCAAAACTGTGTGCCCTGGTCACGACCATTCTCTAGCTCTCTTTTCTGGATGTATGTCCCTGCATCTATGCTCCCTAGTGATGTGTTCCCCAGATGTGTGGCCAAGCCCCTATGAGTATGTCCTCTTTATGAATGCACGCCAGCCACAAGTGCTCCAACAAGTGTGTCCTTCTATAGACAGAAAGAGACAGACAGACAGAAAGGATAGATAGATAGATAGATAGATGTATAGATGGATGGATGGATGGATGGATGGATAGAGAGATAGAGAGATAGATGGATAGACAGACAGACAGGATAGCTATATAGACTAGATAGGTAGATGGATGGATGGATAGATAGATGGATGGATAGACAGCAGACAGATAGGATAGATAGATAAGATAGATAGATAGATAGATAGATAGATAGATAGATAGATAGATAGATAGATATAGATGTATAGATGGACGGATGGATAGATGGATGGATGGATGGATGGATGGATGGATGGATGGATGGATGGATGGATAGAGAGATAGATGGATAGACAGACAGACAGGATAGCTATATAGACTAGATAGGTAGATGGATGGATGGATAGATAGATGGATGGATAGACAGCAGACAGATAGGATAGATAGATAAGATAGATAGATAGATAGATAGATAGATAGATAGATAGATAGATAGATAGATAGATGTATAGATGGACGGATGGATAGATGGATGGATGGATGGATGGATGGATGGATGGATGGATGGATAGAGAGATAGATGGATAGACAGACAGACAGAGGATAGATAGATAGATAGATAGACAGATAAACGGATGGATGGATGGATGGATGACATAGGATCAAATGAGATTCATATATACATACAAAAGCATGCACATATATATAGCACTTTGCAAACTTTAAATAAATGTTAGCTAGTCTTATTATCATCACATGTGCTATTCCATGACCATCTATGTTCCCCTATGTGTGTGCCCCTCTATGACTGTTCCCTTGGTATGTCTACTTATGGTATGTGTATTTTCAGCAGGATGTGCCTCAGGTTTAGGGCTTTCCTTCTTACCAAGCTATTTATTTAAATATCTTTATTTTGAACTAAATGTGTCTTCTGGCTGACCAGTAAAAGCAAACACATTGGTGGGGGCTCATAAGCTGTTATTTTTAGTGGATATGGACACACAGAGTACCTAGAACCTGGGTTGAGTTATCTGGAAGGACCCACAAGCAAGTGGAAGCGTCCCTAAGGGCTACATAAGAGTGTTTAAATGAAAAATATTTAAGCACATTTCTCTAATCTGTAGAGAACAGAAGGCATCAGCAGCAGAGGTGGTCTCTTGCTTCGGTCACAATGGCACAAGCAAGAATGCCCTGTTCATACAGCCAGCCAGCCAGGTAGGGGTCCATGTCTAGCTGACTTGTATTCAGATCTGTCCCATTCAAGTGTAAGAGGTGCCACTAGGGTGATACCTTCCTTCAGTGAGGACCTCTGGTCCTCAAAAGGGTATTGAGGTCCTGAAAGGCCCTGGTGATATTGGCAGGGAAGGTGGTATTATCCAAGGTATGAACCCAGCAGCAATGGACAGGAACAGCAGCCACAAAGCTTTCTGCTGCATGGTAAGGTGATAATATCATTAAAGAAATAAAAAGGGCAACATTCTGAAGGATCTGAAATCTCCTGGGGCCACTAACTTGATCTAAGAGCTCAGCAAAGGCCATGGATGGGGGTCAGCAGGGCAGGAAGGTCACTGGCCACACATCCAGGACTCTGGGGAGGTGAGGGACGACTCTACCAAGCCATCCTCTCCCCACTAAGAGGCTACTTGCCAGCTCAGAAGACCAGGGTGGGTCGGTGGGTGGCCAGTTTCATTCCTAATGTCAGGAGGGGTGCTTCGGGAGCCAAGAGGTGACCAGAATCCCCCAGGGAGGAGCTAGGCTGCTGCTCATTCCCTGCAACCGGTGCCTCCGAGACTACACTAACTTCCTCAGCCAAGAAAACGTCCCCAGTGACATGAGCTCCCCAGATGGGGATGAAGCACTGGACTTAATGACAAATATAAGGAGCCTTTTTTCACATTAGTCTAAGTAATTACTGAAAAACTGTGTTGGGCCAGAGTGAAGTTCAGTCTGGTTACTTTCTTGATTAAAGCTTAACTCCAGGAGAAGAGAGGAGCCAAAGTGAGGGCTCAGATTCAGGGGAGTGTCCGCCTTCCCACATCAGACTGGCCTGGTGCTCAGCTTAATGTTCAACCTGAAATTCCAGGGGTCTTCATGGCACCAGGGGCACTTTAGATCCTCTATCTCAAGGGTTCCCCATGTGTTTGAGCCAAATACTAATGAGTGGCAGAGACTCAAACCCAACCCTTCTGACTCCTAGTCCAACGGCCATCCGCAGCACAGCCCTGTCTCTCCCGTATGTCATGATGTTGGTTTGAATATATCTTCCGCCAGTGCGGAACCCAGAAGCTGGAAGGAACCTTCCAGGTCATCGAGTCCAACCACACAGAAGAGGAAACTGAGGCCCAAGAAGAAAAATAACTAGTCTGAGGTCATATGGGAAATAAACATGGGACTTGAACCCAGAACCTTAGGGATCATCTAGTCCAACCACTTCATTTTTCCAGATGAGGAAACTGAAGCACTGGGAGATTAAGGGACTTAATCATCACACAGGCAGCAATAATCAGAGCTAAGAGTCAGTGGTCTCCCCACCCAAGCGTGCTCTGCCTGGGGGCAGAGGGGGAAGCTTTACCCAGCAGCCAAACTTCTAGTCATCCTGGAAGATAAACAGAGCTGGAAGGGACCATAGAGAGCCTCAAGTCTGATGAATCAGCAACCTATTAACTAGGAGAGATTTCCCACAGGCCTCGTCCCGGCACACTCATGGCATCCTCAAGCCGTTCTAATGGCCCCTGGTGGCTGAGCTGGCTATCAAACAATCCCAGGAGGAGATATAAAAGCAAAGGGAAGGGATGTAAAAAGCATCCTCGTGAAGGGGGGTGGGGGGCAGAATACTTCTGGAACCCCCATTTCCCTTTTTGTAATTTATAGAAATGGAGAGGCTTATGCTAAAAACGAAGGCTCATCTGTCACTGCCATCAGAAATGACAGCGAGGCAATGCATCAGGAAACCCGACTCACTGATGAATGCAGATCGTGCAACGAAATGGGTGAGATTGTACAAGAAACCACTGCAGGCCGCAAAAGCAGAGCAGCCAGAGGACACCTAAAAAGTCACCACTCTCCTATGCCCAGAGCCCAAGATATCCTTGAGAATCCAGGAAATAAACAACAGTACGACCTGAGCAGCATGTACAGACAGAATGGTGGCCCGTGACTGCCTGGACGCAACATGGGCTGGGTCACCGAACCGGAGAAAGGAAGACCCGGGTTCGAGTTCCTTCTTAGCCACTTTGGAGCTTGAGACTCCGGGCAAATCGCTTAACTTCTCCAGGATCCAGCTGCCTTTTTCATGACCTCGAAGTTTCCTTCTAGTTCTAAATGCAATCCTGTCTAAATTACAGTATGTGGAAGGGAAAGGTTTCCCAGCAAAGAGCCCCAGCAGAAGAAATTAAGATCACGTGGAAGAAGACAAGCTCTATCCGGCCATCTGCTGTGGGATTTTTCTCAGACACCTGCGGTGACTCTACGGAAAACGAGTTTACATTCCAATACTCTTATTTAGTTATGGTAAAGTCATTTACCTGCCTATACCTACCAAATATTGACTACGGAAGAATAACAACATGACAACTCATTCTCAGACCATTTGGATCCGTATCTAATTTCTTAAACCGTGAGAAGAGGATAAGGTAGCGGTTACAGCAATAATAATGATTATTTTCCATATTTCATTACATGGTCTGTATTAAATCAATGAGTTTGGATTCCTTAACAATTATTAGGGTTATATAACTTCCTTTGTCTTAATATTATGATGACGATTACAAATACTTCAATGTTCTCTAGGCAAGACAGATCAAACATAAAATTGTCAAGGAAAAAGCTGCTACTGTTTGTTTTTCCCCACTTAATAGTGTTTTAGTTTTCCAATTACATATAAAGATAGTTTTCAATGTTCATTTTTATAAGATTCCGCGTTCCAAATTTTTTTCTCTCTCCCTCCCTCCTCTCCCACCTTCCCCTTCCTCCCTCCCTAAGATAGTATGCAATCTGATAAAGGCTATACATATACAATCATATTAAACCTATTTCACATTAGTCATGTTGTGAAAGAAGAATCAGAACAAAAGAGAAAAACCATGAAAAAGGAAAAAAGAGAGAGAAAAAAATAACATGCTTCGATCTGCATTCAGACTCCATAGTTCTTTCTCTGGATGTGGATAGCGTTTTCCTCATGCTGCCTTTGGAGGTGTCTTAGATCCTTGCATTGCTGAGGAAGGCTAAGTCTATCAACGTTAGTCATCACACAATGTAGCTGTTACTGTGTACAACATTCTCCTGGTTCTGCTCACTTCACTCCGCATCAGACCATACAAGTCTTTCCAGATTTTTCTGAAGTCAGCCTGCTCATCATTTCTTATAGAACAATAGTATTCCACTACATTCATATACCACATAATGTTCAGCCATTCCCCAATTAATGGGCATCCCTCAATTTCCAATTCTTTGCCACCACAAAAAGAGCTGCTATAAATATTTTTATACATGTGGGTCCTTTTCCATTTTTTAAGATCTCTTTGGGATAAAGGCTAGAAGCAGTATTGCTGGGTCAAAGGGTATGCACAGTTTTATAGCCCTGTAGGCATAGGTCCAAATTGTTCTACAGAGTGGCTGGATCAGTTCACAGCTCCACCAACAATGCACTAGTGTTCCACTTTTCCCACATCTTCTCCAACATTTTTCATTTTCCTGTTTTGTCATATTAGCCAATCTCATAAGTGTGAGGTGGTGCCTCAGAGTCATTTTGATTTGAATTTCCCTAATCAATAGTGATTTAGAGCATTTTCTCATATAAGTATGGATAACTTTAATTTCTTCATCTGAAAGCTGCCTATTCATACCCTTTGACCATTTATCAATGGTCAAAATGCCTATTTTCCTCCCTTGAAGGGGCTGACCTGACATTGCTGACCAAAAGTCTGGCTCAGAGTGGGGAGACAGTGTGGCGTAATGGAAAGAGCCCTGGATTTGGAATCAGAGGACCTGGATTCAAATACCACCTCTGCCACCTCTTCCCTGTATGACCCTGGCCAAGTTACTGCCCAAGACTGGGTCTTAGTTTCCTCATCTGTAAAATGAAAGGGTCGGTGACGGATGACCCTGAGGTCCTTTCCCTGGCCTATAAAACAAAGCTAATGGAAACAACAGCTATTATAATGCCAATGAAAAACATTGCAGTCTTTTTTTTTTTGAGGCAATGGGGTTAAATGACTTGCCTAGGGTCATAGAGCTGAGTCTGCATTTGAACTCAGGTCTTCCAGATACCAAACCCTGTGCTTTGTCGATGGAGCCACTTAGCTGCCACCTAGAAGGATAGACTGGCATAGGATAGCCCCATATTTAGGAGGCCAGAAGAGGAGGTGAGTGTCTCAACTCTGAAATGAGGTAATAAGAACACCTCCTTTCCAGGGTCACTGCGAGGATAAAATGAGCCCATATGTATAAAGTGCTTTGCAAACTTTAAAAAGTATATAAATGCTAGTTATTATTATTGATCTTATTATTATTAATTCTTATCATTAGCTATGGATACGGAATTCCGCACATAGTGTCAGACTCTTTCCAAATGCTGGTAGGTTTTTCTCAAGTCTATTTTTCCATCTTTTTTATTCTTTATTGTAAAGGATTGCTCTCTAGGAGGGAGGGAAAGGAGGGATAGCCTGTAGAATGCTGGTGAAGTGTAAACAAAAGCTACGGATACAAATTTACTTTTTTATGTACGATGGAGGCAGGTAGGATATCTTTACCTCTGTGGGCCACAGCTTCCTCACCTGTAAAATGACAGAACTGCACTGCCTGGCTTCTGAGGTACCTTGAGGCCAGTTCTAGAGCTCTATGGTGGACATGTATGCCTCAGACGATCTCCACAGAGTTTCTCGGTCTTAGCCCACCTTCTCCTCTCATTTTCATGAAAAATCAAAAAGACTCTGGGACCCGGCAGCTAGGTGGCACAGCAGACAGAGCACCCGCCCGGGATTCGGGAGGACCCAAGTCCAAATCCGGCCTGATATACTTAACATTACTAGCTGTGTGACCTTGGGCAAGTCACTTAACCCTATTGCCTAGCCACAAAACAAAACAAAAACCAACCAAACAAAAGAAGACTCTGGGAGCTGAAGAGGCCCCAGAGTGATTCTGCTTCTTAGACCTCCTGTGGGGTTTCTTGGCATAGCCTCCTCCCTCTGCTGCCACCAAACTAGGCTCAAAGACCCAGGATCCCTTTCTGCCCTAGATCTAGTGTCCCACCACCCTAAATAACTAAGGCAGAGAGATTAAGTGACTTGTTTAGAATTACACACTAAGTGTCTAAGGCCGGATTTGAACCTGGGCGTTAACACGAGTCTTCCGGTTTCCAAGCCCAGGGTCCTGTTTAATGCACCATTCTATTGGTTTCATCTTGGCCTCGATTACATCTAAGGTCTCTTGCAGGTCTAAATGACTCTGCGATCTGCCTCTAAGGATGACGTTTTTCTCCCGCGTCAAGATCTGAATGTTCCAAAGGTCATTGGTTGTTCCAGGCCAGCCCTAGCACAGAGTGATGGCAACCTCATGGAGAGCCAGAGGCTCCTCCAGGCATGAGGCCCCAGACCCTTTGGGGAGTTTTCTCTCACAATCTGGACAAGAGAGCACTGAGAAAACAGCTTTCACGGCAAGCCTGGCCCTGAAGCTTCTTCTCTGCAACATTGTAGCCAGGAAAGGTGTCGTTTTCCCTGAAGCCGCCTCCCTCCTCTGAGACTTTGCCCAGGCTGTGCCGCCGTTTTTGGAATACTTTCCCTCCTCTCCTCTGCCTCTTGGAAACGCTTGCTGTAAAGCGCAGCTCAGGCGCCTGCTTCTACATCTTGAAATGCCCGCATCTGTTCACGTAGGGTAGCATGCAATCGGCACTGGAAGGAAACTAGCTTTTCATTAATGGAGTAGCTCCGGGGGGGGGGGGGGGGGGTTGCGCTACCTGGACAAGCCACCAGGTGGCGCACCAAGCTCGAGGTCTAGCGGACTCCTACCACACCAAGGGGAGCAACCTCAGGGCTCCAGGTCCCCCGATTAAACACCATCTGAGCATGCTCAGATCACAGCCAAACACACAAGTTTCTGGTTTTTTCTCCTTGTAGCACTAGGGAGCCATCGAAGTTTCTTAAGCAGGGTATTAACATGGCAAAAAGGTGGAAAGGTATTGGACATGCGGCCAGGTCTTCCCCAACAGCCCTAACCACGTCCTAACAGTAGAAAGGGAACGAGCCAGCCCAGGGTCTAGTCGTGCCTCTGCTAATTAGCTGGGTGTCCTTAGGACTCTCTGAGCCTCGGTTTCTTTCTCTGTGAAATGGAGATGACAATCCTTTCACTAAGGGCATGGCGTCAGGAGGACCTGAATTCAGATCCGGCCTCAGACACTGACTGTGTGACCCTGAACAAGTCACTTCCCCATTTGCCTCAGTTCAAACCATTCCACTGTCTTTGCCAAGAAAACCCCAAAGGGGGTCATGAAGAGTCAGACGCGACTGAACTTTCACTTGGTGCCTCATGTTCTGACGCAAGAAACAGGAATATGATGAAATGCGGCCCTGAGCGCCCACGCAGCCCAGGAGCTGGCGCCCCGTGCCCGGGAGCAGGGCAGCTCCATTCACGGCTGAGCTCACGCGTCTTCTGGAGCAAATAGTGCCCCTCTGAAACCTTAAAGCAACACAAGTAGAGAGTGATCGTAGTTATTACTAATTATCACCACCGCTATTGTTTTTGTTATTATTATCATAACCATACCGCAGGTTTTAAAGCGTCCAAGTTGAAACTCAAGCCCCATTGTCCCATTGGAGCAGTGTCACTACTGGTTAGGGCAAAGACGAGCTCTCCTTCTGTCTTTGTGTCCCCTGTGCCTAGAAACGTTTGCTGACTGGCCGGCTGATTGACATCGATGATATCGTCGTTGTCCAGACCTGTGATTTCATTGGCGCAGGGGCACAGTGAGGAAACTCGCACCGCTGACTTCGAACCGGAGGGGATTTCCAAGGCCATCCAGTCCACCCCACTCATTTTATGGCTAAAAACATTGAGGCGGAGAGAGAGTAAGCGGTTTGACTGGTCAAGATTGCACGGGTCTGTTATTTGACCCCCGATCCTCAAGCTGGTAGCACAGGGCTTGGAGCGATACCTGGGCAGAGAATAGGCCGGGCACGTAGCCCAGCAGACCCCTTCCTCAGCGTCAGTGCTGACCGAATCCTCCAGCGAGTGGGCACAGAGACCCTTAACAAGAATAGCCGGATTTTATAGAGGTAGCATCATGTGAATTGAGTGCTCGGGCTGAAGGGCAGACAGACATGGGGTCAAAACCTTTCTCTGATACTTCCTATGTGTGTGATAGCTTGGACAAATCACGTCAGGGTCCGGGCCTCGATTCCCTTGGGTGGTATCGGGTGCTGTGTGTGCCTTGCTTCTTGGGGAGGCAGAAGTGACATCTCCAGTATCTCCTCCCCTACTCATCTCCAAAGGAGACTTCAGTTCTGCTGGGGAGGGGAAGAAAGGAGTTAGGACCAGGGCCTGGCCACTGCTCTCCTCAGAGACGGGGTTCTGAGGTTCCAGGCTGTGACATCTAAAAAGTTCCAGAGACATATCTCTGGGTAATTAATCATTTTATTAATAATGCTAGCATATTACTAATAAAAGGCGTCCAATGCCAAAGACCGATCACGGAACCCACTGAACGCTTATGCGCCCACGGAGGAATGGGTGTTCCTGACTCTGATTGGTTAACAAGTAAAGAGAGAAAATGAATATCATAATGAGAAGCGGACTTGTAATGAGGGGCTGGGGGGAATGTGACTTTGATCACTTCATTTACTTCCAAATCACCCCCAGCTTTGGGCAATTTAAGCAAAGACTTTATCTCCACTCAAACTTGAGTAGCGGAACAATGGGACACCCCCCACCCCCCCTGAGCTCTGAACAAGATTAAGAAAATTAATACAATGCCGTTATCTCCAATGTCGTTATCTGCGATGTCCTTCAGCAACTGAACAACTTACAGGCTTCTGAAAAAATCCGGGTCCTAATTCAATACTTGATTATCAATATGAGAGAGAAATAATCATTTCTCTCAAGCTGAAAGTATATCTATCTGCTCCCTTAAATCCTATTAATCTAGGGGATGTAATTTTTAGGTTTGAGGATCACTAATGGGGAAAGGAGACCCCCAAGCTTTATAGCCAAGGCCTGATTTCCTTCCCATCAAATATCAGTTCCCACAATGAACACACGTAGTAAACAGGAAAGAATTTATCTACGTCAATAGCAAAATAGAAATCAGAGAAAGTGTACCTGTGGGAATTTATACCTGACATATACTTGAGTGATGCAGCTCTCCCATGGGGACTGAGGTAACTCAGTTCACCCAAGTGACAGTCCCAGATCTCCTCCAAGAGGGAAATTCTCCAAAGTCTCTGCTGTAGCAAGCTGAGGACATGACATCCAGAGATCCCAGGGTCTCTCTTTCCCTTTAGTGTCCTGAAGAAGGGCTGGCATCTCCCATCTTCTTTCAAAGCTGGAAGCCAAAAGCACCCAAAGAAACTGAAGAGACAGGGTCTCTCTTCTCTCCCACTCTTGACAAATCCAGCCCACACCTCATGGGGGGGGGCACCGATCTCCTCCAGGGAGAAGAGAGTCTTGTACCAATGAGCTTTGAGGCTTGGGTTACACAGAAGATGGGGTGATTGGGTTGGATTGCCCCTGAGGTACCGACAACTCTGGAGGGAGGATCCTAGGGTCTCACTTTCCAGCTATGTGACCTGGAGCAAGTCGCTTTACTTTCAAGTGCCTAGAATATCTCTGCTAAGTTCCAGAAGGCTGAAGAGATCTATTTGGTGAAGGGTTGCTGCTCTGCAACTTGTAAAGTACTACCTATGCCTTGAACTATTTGGACTTTGAAGTAAAACACAACAGGTATTATTATCCTTTACTGAGGTTAGATGTCTTGTCCAGGGCCGCACAACAAAGGTCATGGGATTGTCGGTTTAGAGTCTGAAGAAATATTATTGGTGGGGCAGGTAGATGGGGCAGTGGATAAAGTATCAGTCCTGGAGTCAGGAGGACCTGAGTTCAAATCCAATCTCAGACACATAACACTTACTAGCTGTGTGACCCTGGGCAAGTCACTTAACCCTACTGCCTAACAAAAACAAAAAAAAGAAATATTATTGGAGGTCATCCAGTCCAACCACTCATTTTATAGATGAGGAAACTGAGGCACAGAAAGGTTAAGTGACTTACCCAAAGTCACACATAGCTAGTAAATATAAGAGGAAAGAGATAAACTCAGGTCCTCTTGATTTGGAGTACAGCTCTCTATCAAAGAATCCTAGATTTAAAATAATGGGGGGGGTGATACAAAGAGGACAATTTAGACGTGATAAAAGGAAAATTCTCCTAACAATTTAAACTGTCCCAAAATGGAAAGGGCCATCCCAAGAAGTGATGAGTTCTCCATCGCTGGAGGGCTTCCAACTGAGGCCAGAGGGCCTCTTCTCTAGGGTCCTACTGAAGGGATCTCTATTCAAGGACGGGTTGGATTAGATAGTAATAAATGAGGAAACTGAGATTGAAAGGTGTTGAGTGACTTAAGCAGCATCACATAAGTAGCAACTATCTGAGGTAGGATTTGAACTCAGGTCCTCCTGACTCCAAGTCCTGTACTCTATCCACTTTGTCACCTAGCAGTCTCTGAGGTCCCTTCTATCTCCAGAAATGGATTTCTTGGCACTCAAAAGACATTCCTCCAGACCTACAACTACTTCCAGAGGAGAATCTAGCATTTCTTAGAGGCAGCTAGATGGCACAGTGGTTAGAGCACTGAGCCTGGAATCAGGAAGATCTGCACTCAGATCTGGCCGTAGATAGTTACTAGCTGTGAACCAGGGCAAATCACTTTTTCCACTGTCTGCCTCAGTTTCCTCAACTGTAAAATGGGGATAATAGCAGCAAATATTTTCCAGTGTTGTTGCAAGAACAAATGAAATAATATTTGCAAAGTGCTTAGCACAGAGTAGGCCTTTTATACATGGTGTCTATTAATCACCCAAGGGCGGGACTTTTGCTCGACCTACTTGGCAAAGAAAGTTTTCGACTATGAAAGCAAGACTGTGGTGAACCATGTATGCTATTACATTGTTGGTGGAATTGCACATTGAGCTTTTGGGAAATCTCTTTAAGAGTTGTAGAACTGTTTATACCCTTAGACTCAGTGATTCCACTGCTGGAACTACATCTTCCTGAAGAAAGGGGGCTGGACTTGGACTTAGGGAGTCCCTGGGTTTTAATCTCACCTCTGGAGCTTATAGTCATGTGACCATCGACAAGTCCCCTGACCCCTCTGACCCTTCCACATGGGGCTGGTGTCAGAATCCAGTGAAATAATGTATATAAATGACTTTGTGTATCTTTAAGTACTCTATTAATAACAATTATTATGATTAATGTTATAACAAGCAACAAGCATTTATTAAGCACCTACTGTGCTCCAGGCACTATATGAAGCAATCTCCATTCTTTTTTTTTTGCTTTGTTTTTGGTTTTTGCTAGGCGATGGGGTTAAGTGACTTGCCCAGGGTCACGAAGCTAGTAAGTGTCAAGTGTCTGAGGCTGTGTTTGAACTCAGGTCCTCCTGACTCCAGGGCTGGTGCTCTATCCACTGCACCACCTAGCTGCTCCACAATCTCCGTTCTTCAGGAGACATTTTATTGGGTGAAGCAACATGTATAAAGGATACAGAGAATAAGCATATATATGTTTATATGTCTATTACAACTTTCATATATAATAATAGTTGACATTTACATCGTGTCTTAAGATTTACAAAGAACCTTACATATGTTAACTCATTTGATCCTCACAGGAACTCAATGAGGTGGGTGATTATTATAAGTTATTGTCATTATTATTAAATTGTTTTAGTCATATCTGACTCTTTGTGACTCCATTTTTATGGGGTTTTCTTGGCAAAGATACTGGCAGGGTTTGCCATTTCCTTCTCCAGGACCTCCATTTTACATTTGAGGAAACTAAGGCAAACAGAGGTTAAGTGACTTGCCCAGGGTCACATAGCTAGGAAGTGTCTGAGGTTGGACTCAGGTCCTCTTGACTCCTGACTCTGTGCGCTATGCGCCCCCTAACTGCCCGTGTTATGAGGTAGGTAAGATTATTATCCCCCTTTTACAGATGAGGAAACAGGCTGCCCTTCAGACACTGGGAGCCAGCCCTCAAGTGCCCCCAGCCTTCTCTTCTCCAGAATCAGCTTCCCCATGTCCTTGAGCCAGTCCTCAGATGGCTTGGTTCCAAGGCTCTTCCCAGCTGTGGTTACCATTCTCTGAATGCTCTCTGGTTGGTCAAAGTACTTCCTAAGGTATGGTGCCTAGATTTGAAAGCAGGACTCCAAGTGAGGTGTAACTAGGAAAAATTTTCAGGTCTGTCAGCCAGTCAACAAACATCTATTAAGCATATACCATGTGCCAGGCTAAGCACTGGGGATACAAAGAAAGAAAAGAGAAAGTTCTTGTCCTCAAGGAACTTACAATTTAAAAAGATGAAAAGAGGGGACTTGGTAGAGAAGCATGATGAAGCCCAGAGGAGTGTAGCCAGGGAGGAAACAATGAGTTGGCTGCCCCTGCACACCCTGCTTCCACGGAGGAAGCAGGAGGAGCTCTCTGGTGATCCCAAGGGCTCTCATGTGACCTGAAGGACCCCGGTAAAATGGGGGGACACTTCTCAATTCTTTGGCTTGTTACCCTTCCTCAGACAATCTGAGAACTTTACACCCTGAAAGCTCCCAGTATCTTGTCACTGATTCCACTTACAAGTACATAGCTCACAAGGCCCAGAGAGTGAAGAGGTTATTTCAGAGTCAAAGAAAATAAATAGGATTTGTAGGAGGGGCCCAGATGATAGAATAGCAGGAAGAAATATAGCAAGCTCGCTCATCTCCACCTAGATCTAGAAAATGTACCAGACTAAATCCTGATTGGGAAATCCAAGAAAAGTCACAGAGTCTTTTTTTCCAGCCCAGGTCATTAGAGGGAGATAGAGAGGTTTGTGGGTCTTACCAGGAGCATCACACAGAGCACTTCAGTACCTAAAGACTAGAAGAGGACCTGGGCTGTGCCCCAGGCTTAGATGCAGTCCCAGCCTCATGCCAGAGCAAAGGACTTCTTGCAGGATGTTGGAGAAGGTGCAAACTGGCAGCTCTGTTGCTCACAGTTCCAGCTCACAGATCCAGGCAGGACAGAAGAGGAATATATCTGTGCCAATGATAAGGGAGTATTGCGGGTAAAAGCCTGCAGAGGAATGGCCTATGCAGGACTCCTAAACCAAAGAGAAGCTTATGTTTCTGTCTGAACCAGCAGAGCTTTTCAGATGGCTGAGAGTGGCTGAATCCAGCAGCTGTCACTGCCAGAACTCCAAAATGGGCAAGCCTACAAGCTTCTTATTCAGACCCAAACCCAGGTCAGGAACTTACAGACTTTGGGGGACGGTGCTCCGACTTGCCCTAGATCAAACCATTTGGGGAGCATTGAAAGCTTGCAGGTCCCCAGACTCAGCCATCTCTAAGAGCCTGGAATAAACACACCACCCAATACCCCAAGAAAGCAACAGCAGAATCATCCCAGACATTCCTTCTAGAAATGCAGAGAGCCTGACCCTACCATGAAGTCCAAAGTCAGGAAGGAGGCTGCAAGAATGAGCAAATTTTAAAAAAGAAAAAAGAATCGCATCGTAACAAGCTCTTGTGGTGACAGAGACATTCAAAACGCAAACCCAGGGTGTGATTCCTGCCAAGAGAATCTGAGTTGTTCTGAAAGGATTCAGGGAAGCCCTCCTACATGCAGCCCCAGGCTTCATGCCTTGATAGTCTGACAGAGTGGGGTGGCTCTTTACTTTACCATGCATGATTCTTCCTTCATGGTAGACTTCAGAATCCCCAGGGAGAAGGGGAAAAATGGAGTCGGTGTTGACGGGGGGGGGGGGGGGAGGTCTCTGGCAAGAATTTAGCCACAGATTCTGGGTACCAGCATTCTTCTGTAGACTACAGCTGCCTTTGTAGTCAGATTTGGCAGGAAGCCTGTTCTCTCTCCTCTCCATGACTGAGCTCATCATCTCAATCTGCCAGAGACAGGCGAACGTGGCAGCAGAAGGGAGTTTCACGTGAGAGCCTGGGCCCCTGTTTCCCGCTCCTCTGCAAGCCAAGTCAGGAAAAAAGCCTCTGCTCCCAACCCCCAGGCACCACACCAGCCCCCGCTGAGCACTGCAGGAGCCTTCTTCTCTGAATAGAGCTGGGGGACAGGCAGCAAGATCACAGAATTGGAGAAGTTCCAGAGTCTGAAGGTGCCCCAGCCTCATCTAGTGCAACCCAAAAAGGATCCCCACTATCACCTACCTGACACATGCTAGGCAGCTGTCTCGTGAGGCAAATCACTACCTGCTAAGATCAGTTCTCATTGTTAGGAAGCTTTTCCTGCCATCCAGCCTAAATAAGCTTCTTTGTAATTTCCCCTACTGTTCTTAGGCCTCTTGTCTGGGCCCAAACAGAATAAGCCTAAACCTTCCTCCGCAGGAAAGCTCTCATGTCCTTCCACCCCCATCTCCCCCACCCACCCTTAATCTTCTTTCTCCCGACTAAATATTGCCAGTTCTTTCAACAGATCCATGCATGATACAGACGCATGGCCCTGTGATGCCCTTGGTGCCTTCCTGTGCATGCTGTCCAGTTTGTCAGTGGCTCTTTCTTTTTTGTATTTTGTTTTTTTCAATCAGTAAAAATCCACCTTCTCTCCCTCTTACCCTGAATCCACCCCCTTCAACTGAGAATGAAAGAAAAACAAAACTCC
Organism: Phascolarctos cinereus; assembly: GCF_003287225.1. Taxonomy (NCBI): domain Eukaryota; kingdom Metazoa; phylum Chordata; class Mammalia; order Diprotodontia; family Phascolarctidae; genus Phascolarctos; species Phascolarctos cinereus. The sequence continues at coordinate 255,289,431 of NW_027556402.1, read as the reverse complement.
TGTTATAAGCATGTAGTCAAGCAAAACAAATTTTCACATTGGCCATGTCCAAAAAAATATTAGTCTCACTTTGCATTCTGATTCCTTTACCTCTCTATCAAGAAGCAGGCAACCTGTTTCATCACTGATCCTCTGGAACTATGGTTGGCTGTCACATTGATCAGAGTTCTTAAGTCTTTCAAAGTTGCTCGACTTAATAATATTGTTGTCACAGTGGAAATTGCCCTCCTGTCCTGCTCACTTCAATCTGCACCAGTTCATCCAAGTCTTCCCATGTTTCTCTGAAACCACCCCCTTCATCATTTCTTACAGAACATAGTATTCCATCACATTCATTTACCAGAAATTGTGTTGACCATTCACCAACTAACGGACATCAGATTCCAATTCTTTGCCACCCCAAAAAGTTATAAATATTTTTATACATCCTTACTTTGTTATGCTTAGACTAATCCTTCCCTTAATCTACCTAATTTTCTCTTCTCCCTTCTCCCTCTTATTTCTCTGTTAAGTGAAGTGTTCCTGTACCCAGTTCTGTGTGTGTGTGTGTGTGTGTGTGTGCATGTGCGTGTGTGTGTTCTTCTCTCCTTTGACTAGTTCAGATGAGAGTGAGGTTCGAGGGGCTGCCACTCCTGCTCACCCTTCCTCCAGGAGTCTATGCATCCACTTGAGTACACCAATTATGTGGGACAGTTTCCCCTAACCTTCTTCTCCCTTTTCCTTTCAGCCTGGTGTACTCCTCTTCCTCTCCCTTTCCATTCTTCTACTGAGAACATCAATAATGCACGACAGACCCACTCCTAGCCATTCTGTCTAATTTCTTGTTGTTCAGTCACTTCTGACTCTGCATGACCCTATGGACTTTTGCACATGGAGTTTTCTTGGCAAAAATACTGGAGTGGTTTGCCATTTCCTTCTCCAGTGTGTCCCCATTTTGCAGATGAGGAACTGAGGCAAAAAGTGACTTGCCCAGGGTCACACAGCTAGTAAGTGTCTGAACCCGAATTTGAACTCAGATCTTCTTGACTTCAAGCCCACTACTCTTTCCACTGCACCACCTAGCTGCCCCTCTCTCTAGTCGGACTCCCTAATATGACCCCTAATGATAACAGGATTCAGAGATTTGTGTTTTCACCTTTCTTTGTACCCCAGGGTTTAAGGCAGTGCCTATCACAGAATAAACACTTAATAAATGCTTGCTGATTGAATGACTGATTAATTTATTGCCAGAAGTGATTTCCATGAGAGCCCCACTGCCCAATCCAAAGGCTACCAAAGGCTAAGCTTAGGGAGACTGCTGAGCCCGATGTCTTTCCGTGATTGGGTTAGAGAGGGTTCCACTCTCCACTGTCGCACCCAACCCACCCCACCATTAGAAGTCTACCTCATAGGATCTCCAGCCCTTCTTTGATCTCCATGAAAGAACTAAGTATTAAAAGGAGAAGCAACCTTGGTGTCGAGGCCTGAATTTAAATCTTATTTCTGACACTGGCTGTGTCATTTAAAGATGATATCGCCGAAGGCCAGAGAGATGAAGGAATTTGTCCAAATTCACATGGGTACTAAGTGGCCAGGCCAGGATTCAGAATTCACATCCTGTAACTCCAAATTTAGCAGGAAAGTTCATTACTCTTTCCCTTTGCCAGATGCCTCCCAACGTGATCTTGAGAAATTCAAACAGAAGGAGTGCCCTACCTTAGGAAGATCCCCTCTCAAGAAGAGGTCTTCAAGCCAAAAAAAAAAAAAAGGATCACTTATCAGAGATATATTTCAGAAAAGGTTCTCAATCAGATACAACGCTCCTCCAAGTGCTGCTTTGCTGTGCCTCAGTTTCCTCATCTGTAATAGGAAGAGTTGGATGAGATGATCTCTGAGGCTCCTTTTAGTTCCAAATATGGGATCTTAATGAAAACTTTCAAGCGAGGTTGTACCTTACTTTTGATGAAGATATCCCAAGCTCACATTTGACAAAGAACAAACTTTTTTAAAGGGTTTAGTGACCTAATTTATAACTACTGTGACAATTGGCAAGGTGGCCGATGCTGAGGCATCATCAGAACATGCCACAGCTCACAGGATTAAGCATTTTACATTTCATCTCAGCTCTGCACTGTCCAAGCGACTCCTCGTACATATCTCCTGGTAGGACAGCCAGGCTTGGTTCAACCTCCTTCCAGTGGCTGTCCTCTCTGACAGAGAAGCTTCCCCTGTGGCCGGATGTATCACCAACGTGAAAGCACTCAGAGTCTCTGGGCCTCTCAGACTCACGAGGAAGCTCTCAGGCCTGCACACATCCATCCCAGGAGAGGCACCTAATCGCCTCAGATCAACCACAAAAGAGGTAACAGAAAACCCAGGCTGAGTCTCGCTTCCCAGGGTAGAACATGTGCCTTCGGTGTCGTGTGTTCACGGCCTCACGGAGGTTGGCGTGAGCACTAAGAAGAAGCCATCCTTCCTTCCATACCTCTTCAGAAGAAGCCCGAAACAATCTTGACGTGGTTTACAACTGGAAAGGCAGAGAGGAGGAGAAGGCTGGGAGTCCTTTTTGTACATCTACTGAATTTTTAGGTCTTCCTGCTCCACAGCCCAGAAGGGAAGGCTTCATTATCTCCAAGTGTTTGCTCCTCAGGGATGGGTCACACGTGTCCGGAAGCAGGCCCTCCAAAGCTTGATTCCCTTACACAAGGAGTGTCAACTCTGAGTATGCTCCATGGGATGTCCAGAGTTTCTCCAGTCGAAGAGACACACCGACTGCTATAGTTCTAGGACTTTTTCACCTTGCTGTTGCCTGGCATTGAATCCCACAATCTGGGACTGTCCTATTTCTCCAACCTTGTTGTGTACAAACACACTCAGGCTGGTTAAAATACCTTGGGGCCACTTTGTAAGGGGATTTAAAGGCATTAATATGCCATCACAAAGGCAATAGGGAGCCATGGAATTTTCTTGAGCAAGGGAGTGACATGCTCAGAGAGTGGAAAGAACTTCAGTCAGTAGATAGCAGCCTCTGATACTTACTAGCTATGTGATCCCAGGCAACTTCCTTCCCTACTCTGATCAAGTATGAAGTGGGGATAATATAGTATACGTATAGCTATTACCTCACAGGGTTGACTTGTGTAGGGACATGACATGGTCAGACCTGCAGTTTTGGGTAAATCATTTGGGTGGCTATCTGCCAGGCAGTCAGCATACATTTCTTTTGTGCATTGCGAAAGACGTGCTGTTAGACCAATCAGAAAGCTATTGGGGAAGTGGAGCCAACATGATAGAGTGGCCGGAAGTACAACACGCTCCTCCCCATAAAACTCCTCCAAACACATATAGAAAACACACTAGACCAAATCCTGATCAGGATGCCCAAGAAAAAGCCACAGTGAGCTATATTTTTAGCACAGGTCACCAGAGAGAGAGAGAGAGACAGACAGACAGACAGACAGATGGACAGAGGGTCTATGGGTGCTGGGGACAGGGTCTAGCCAGGGCATCTAATGGAGCACTACTCCAGAACACAGAGACTGAAGGAAGACCTAGGCTTGCCCCAGGTTAAGATGAGGCTCCAGACCCATCCCAGAGCACTGTGACCTCATGCAGGATGCCAGAACAGGCACCAACTGGCAGTTCTGTTACTCACTCCCCAGTTTGAGGTCACAGATGCAGAGCGGAATGAGAAGGGGATCTGTGCCTGGGAATGATGTTCTGGAGTGAGGAGAGATCCCAAGCTTTGGCTATGTACCAAGCAAGGAGGAGGCTCAAAAGCGAGCAGCAGATGTGTGGTTCTGACCCCCGGAGCAGAGAAGGGTCACGGTTCTAGCCTCCAGGACAATCTGAAACCTGCAGAGGAATAACTACGGGCATGAATCGCAGACCAAAGAGAAGCCTGCAATTCTGTCCCTCTGAACCAACAGAGCTTTAAGATGGCAGATGTGGCTAAGGACAACAGCAGCCAACTGAAACTCTAACCAGAGGCGAGCCCACAGGCTTATGGATGGGACCCAAATCCAGGACAGGAACTTGAGGAGCTCAGATGGGGGACGAGGATAAGACTCGTCCTAGATCAGATTTTGGGAGCACTTAAAGTTTATGAGTCCCCAACCTGAGCTGTCCCTGAGAGCCTGGAAAAATACAACACCCAATACCCCAAGAAAGCAGCAGCGAGACCAGCTCTAACCTTCCCTGCAAACATGTGGCACAGCCCAGCTATTACATAAAGTCCAAAGTCAGGAAATAGGCTGGAAGAATGGGCAAACAAAAAAAGAATCCCTCCACCAAAAGCTACTATAGTGACACTCTCGACACAAACCCAGAAGAAGAAAATGACTACAAAACATCTCCAAGCAAAGCCTCAGAGAAAAAGACAGCCTGGGCACAAAGTCAATTAGAATTTCTGGAAGGGATGAAGCAAGAATTTTTAAAAATAGCTTAAAAAGTGTTTTTAGAAATAAATTGCAAGCACCAGGGGGAGAAATAGAAAAGAAATGAGAACTAAGGGAACAAGAATTAGAAAGGGAATCAACAGCTTGGCACAAAAAAGAGGCGCAAATCCTTGTCCAAGCCACAAACTCCCTGAAAATTAGAATGGATCAGATAGGAGCCAAAGATTACACAACACAACAAGAAATACTAAAATAAAATCAAAAGACTGAAAAAATAGAAGAAAGTGTAAATTATATTATGGGGGAAATGACTGACCCAGAAAGCAGAACAAGGAAAGAAAACCTAAGAATCATTGAACTACCAGAAAGCCATGACCAAAAAGAAGAACATAGACATCCTGTTTCAAGAAGTAATAAAATAAAACTCCCCAGACTTCTTAGAACCAGAGAGCAAAGTGCAAAGACAAAGAATTCACCAATCACCTCCTGAGAGAAACCCCAAAATGAATCAAGAACCAAGGAGGCAAAGTCAGAATGACACATGATTTGGCAGCCAGCATTGTAAAAGAGCAGAAAGCTTGAAATATGGTATTCTAGAAGGCAAATGATTTTAGGCTTAAAGCCAAGAATAAGTTACCCATAAAACTGAGAATACTCCTACAAGGGGAAAATAGATCTTTAATGAAATAGAGGACTTCCAAGCATGCCTGACAAAAAGACCAGAGCTATAGAGGAACTTGAAAGTGCAAACATAAGAGTCAAGGAGAACATAATGAGGTAAACCATGAATGCATAATCATAAGGAATTAAACAAGGATAAATTGCCTACATTACACTATGGGGAGATGATACATGTGTCCCCTCTGAACCCTATCACCATCAAGGGTCATAGAGGGAGTGTAATTAGACAGACGGTCTGGGAGTTAGTTCTGATATATGATGGTATTCTTCTTAGAAGAAGAATGGAAAAGGTGCAAAAGAGGAATACACTGGAGGAAGACAGAGGAAGGTTAGGGGAAATTATCTCACATAATATGGGTGCACAAAGGGAAGTCTACACAAACAAGGAGGGAGGGGTAGAGAGACCAATGACACTTTAACCTCATTCTCACCTGAACTGCTCTCTCTCTCTCCCTCTCTCTCTCTCTCTCTCTCTCTCTCTCTCTCTCTCTCTCACACACACACACACACACACACACACACACACACATATTTTTACTTAAATATATTTATAGTTCTTTTGTGCTGACAAAGGATTGGAATCTCAGGGCAGGAGAAAGGTCCCCATCAATTGAGGAATGGTCAACCCACGTTATCACACATGAATGTGATAGAATGCTGTTGTGCTATAAGAAATGAACAGTTTAAGAGAAACCTGGAAAAACTTGTATGAACTGATATAGAGTGGAGTAAGCAGAACCAGGAAATGACAATAACATTATAATGTCAAACAACTTTGAAAGTCTTAGGCTCTCTGGTCAGCATAGTGGCCGACCATAATTCCAGAGGACTAATGATGAAACAAACTACCTCCCTCCTGAGAGTGAGGTGAAAGAAAGTACAAAATGAGACATATTTTTCACATGATCAATTTGGAAAGCTTTTTGCTTACTATATATTTGTAACAAGGGCTTTGTCCTTTATTTCTCAATTGGGGGCAGGACAGAGATTGGGAGGGAGAAGAGGATTTTTGCTAGTTGAAAAATGCTATCTTTTATTTTTTAAAAAGAAGGCTATTGCAGAAGTCCAGACAAGGGGTGATAACAGTCTGAAACAGGGAAGTATCTCTCTGAAACGAGGACATTGGTAAGAGATATTGTAGCTATATAAATGACAATATTTGGCAACACATTGGATACGTGGAATAAGTGAGAATGAAGGGCTGAGGATAGTACCAACGTTGCAAACCTAGGACACTGAAGGAATGGTGGTGACTTCAACAAAAAGGGAAAGTTCAGGAGGGGGAGAATTCTAGGGGAAAGATAAGGAGTTCTACTTTGGATATGTTCATTTTGGCATGCCCATCCTGCCTAGGGGTAGTTAGTGATTTGTGACTGGTGCTCAAAAGAGAGAATGGATCAATAGACACACAGACAGACAGATAGATAGATAGATAGATAGATAGATAGATAGATAGATAGATAGAATAGATAGACAGATAGATAGAATGAAGGGGGTTTTTTGAGGATGAGAGAGCCTTAAATGTGTTTATGGGCAGCATCTCTCCAGCAGACTGAGAGTTGTTTTTTTAAATAATATTTTGTTTTCCCCAATTACATGTAAAAACCATTTTTAACATTCTTTTCTTTAAATTTTGAGTTCCAAATTCTCTGCTGTCTTCCCTCCCACCCCTGACTCCTCATTGAGAAGACAAACAATTTGATATAGGTTACACATGTGCAGTCACGTGAAATATATTTCCACATTTTTCTTTCTATTTTTCTTTCTTCTTTTGAGGCAGTCAGGGTTAAGTGACTTGTCCAGGGTCCCACAGCTAGTATGTGTCTGAGGCCAGATCTGAATTTAGGTCCTCCTGACTCCAGGGTCAGTGCTCTGTCCACTACACCATCTATCTGCCCCTTCACATGTTTTTCCATATTTTCCCATATTGTGACATGAGACAGAAATAATAATAAAAAATAATAAAGTTTTTTTTAAAGTATGCTTTGATATGTACTTAGATTCTCTCAGTTCTTTCTCTGGAGGTGGATAGCATTGTTCATCATGAGTCTTTTAGATCTGTCTTGGATCTTTGTATTACTAAAAATAGCTAAGTCATTCACAATTGATCATCATACTATATTGCTATTACTGTATACAATGTTCTCCTGGTTCTGCCCATTTCACTTTGCATCAGTTCATGTGAGTTTTTTTTTCTGAGAGTATCTTATTCATCATTTCTTATAGCACAGTAGTATTCCATCACAATCACCTACCACAACTTGTTCAGCCATTCCCCAACTGGGCATCCCTTCCATTTCCAATTCTTTGCCACCATAAAAATAGATGCTATAAATATTTTTGTGTATACAGGTCATTTTCCTTTTCATTTTTTATCTCTTTGGGATACAGTCCTAGCAGCGGCATTGCTGGGTCCAAAGATATGCATGGTTTATAAAATCATTCATGGCTGACTTTACAATATTGCTGTTACTTTGTTCACAATACATTTCACTTTACATCAGCTCATGCAAGTCTTTCCAGGTTTTTCTGAGATCATCCTGCTCATCTTTTCTTATAGTATAATAGTATTCCATCATAATCATATACCACAACTTCTTTAGCCATTCCCCAACTGACGGGCATTCCCTCAACTTTTAATTCTTTACCCCTAGAAAAGATGTGTTATAAATATTTTTGTACATATAGGTCCTCTTCCTTTTTTTGGTTTTTTTTTTTTATCTCTTTTGGATACAGACCTAGTAGTTATATTGCTAGCTCAAAGGGTGTGCATGGTTTTATAGCCCTTTGGGCATAGTTCCAGATTGCTCTCCAGAATGGTTGAATCCATTCATAATCCACCAACAATGCATTAGTGTCTCAATTTTCTCACATCCCCTCCAACATTTGTCATTTTCCTTTTGTGCCATATTAGCCAATATGATAGGTGTTGGGTGGTACTTTAGACTACTGCCTCCCTCAATCTTCCCTCCCTTCTATCAGCCCTCTTCCCTTCTCTTATCTCCTTCCCCTCCTACTTTCCTGTAGGGTAAAATAGATTTCTATACCCAACTGAGTTTGTATGTTACTTCCTCTTTGCGGGAATTCTGATGAGAGTAAGGTTAAAGAGCTCCCTCCACCTCCCTTGTCTTCCCCTCTACTATAAAAGCTCTTTTGAGCCTCTTTTATATGAGATAATTTGCCTCATTCTACCTCTCCTTTCCCCTATCTTTCAGGGCATTCCTATTTCTTTCCCCTTAATTTTTTTTATATCATCCTATCATATTCAACTCATCCCTGTGCCCTCTGTCTATGTACACTCTTTCTAACTGCCTTAATAACTAGAAAGTTCCCTGGAGTTACAAGGATCATCTTCCCTTCTAGGAATGTAAACAGCTTAATCTTATTGAATCACTTATGACTTCTCTTTCCTGTTTACCTTTTCATGCTTCTCTTGAGTCTTGTATTTGAAAGTCAAATTTTTCTATTCAGTTCTGATCTTTTCATCAGGAATGCTTGAAAGTCCTCTATTTAATTAAATATCCGTTTTTCCCCCTGAATGATTATACTCAGTTTTGCTGAGTAAGTGATTCTTGGTTGTAATCCTAGCTCCTTTGCCCTCCTGCAAAGCCCTCTGATCTTTTAATGTAGAAACTGCTAAATCCTGTATTATCCTGACTACATTTGAATTGTTTCCTTCTGGCTGCTTGAAATATTTTCTCCTTGACCTAGGAGCTCTGGAATTGGCTTTTCATTTTGAGAGTTTTCATTTTGGGATCTCTTTCAAGAGGTGATTGGAGAATTCTTTGAGTTTCAATTTTACCCTCTGGTTCTAGAATATCAGGACAGTTTTCCTTGATAATTTCTTGAAAGCTGATGTCTAGGCTCTTTTTTTATCATGACTTTCAGGTAGGCCAATAATTCTTAAATTATCTCTCCTCGACCTATTTTCTAGGTCAGTTGTTTTTCCAATGAGATATTTCACATTTTCTTCTATTTTTTTTCATCCTTTTGATTTTGTTTTATTGTTTCTTGATGTCTCACAGAGTCATTAGCTTCTACTTGCCTAATTCTAATTTTTAAGGAATTATTTCTTCAGTGAGCTTTTGTACCTCCTTTTCTATCTGGCCAATTCTACTTTTTAATGAATTTTTGTACATCATTTTCCATGTGGCCAATTCTGCTTTTTAAGGAGTTCTTTTCTTCAGTGAATTTTTGTGCCTCTTTTACCATTTTGCCTATTCTGTTTTAAAAGGTGTTATTTTCTTCAGTATTTTATGTGACTCTTTTACTCAGCTGTTGACTCTTTTTTCATGATTTTCTTGAATCACCCTTATTTATTTTCCCAATTTTTCCTCTACCTCTCTTATTTGATTTTTATAATCCTTTTTGAGCTTTTCCAGGAATTCTTTTGAAGCCTGAGACCAACTGTAATTTTTCTTTGAGGCTTTGAATGTAGCAGTTTTGAATCTGCTGTCTTCTTCTGAGTTTGTGTTTTGATCTTCCCTGTCATCATAGTAACTTTCTACGGTCATATTCTTTCTTGTTGTTGTTTGTTTGTTCCTTTTTTTCCAACCTATTTCTTGACTTTCAATTTTATTTTAAAGTTGGGCTCTGCTCCTGGGATGGAGAGGACACTGTCCCAAGCTTCAGATTTTTGGTACAGCTGTTTTCAGAGATAGTTCTGGGGTCTATAAGTTTTCAATTCCTCCAAGGTGGTATGAGATGTTTACTATTCTTTTGGCCTGTGCTCTGGTCTGTGAGTGATCACACATACCCACTCCTCTGCAGCCTTAGGCACACCAGTTCCAGTGCTCTTCCTTGCCCTATTTTATTTTAAAGTTGTTTGGAGGGGATTTGGGAGAGCTCAGACAAGTCCCTACATTTTCCCTGCCATCTTGGCTCTGCCTTGTCCCCCCCCAGAGGGAGAGATTTAAAAATTAGAAAAAATAGGGATGGGGCAGCTAGGTGGCACAGTGGATAGAGCACCAGCCCCGGAGTCAGGAGGACCTGAGTTCAAATCTGGTCTCAGGCCAGAGACTTGACACTTACTAGCTGTGTGTCCCTGGGCAAGTCACTTAACCCCAATTGCCTCACCAAAAAAAAAAAAAGATAGAAAAGAAAAGAAAAAATAGGGATAATGGCGGCTTCAGTCTTATAGAGAAGGAAAAAGGAGCTGGGATCAAGGAAGCAGAGAAGTTAGGACTGGCAAGAGTGTGAGGTGAAACCTTTTTCTGAGAGAGTGGGGAGAGGAGATACCATGGGTGACTTGAGGAGAGAAGAGAAGTTTTGGCATAGCCACTGTGGTGAATAGGATGAATCAGTTTGTGAGGAGTAAAAAGACTGTCTCGATTCAGTGAACACTCAGTTGAGATGAATCTGTAGCATGCCCTCATCAACTCAATTGAATGTCTTCATCCAGCTCTGTTCAGTAGCACCTGAGTGGGAGGGGAGGAGGCAGGCAAGAGGAGTAATCTAAGATTGGGGTTCAGCCAGGCAGGAGAAGCAATAGACAAGAAGTGAGGGATTTGAGCATCGAAGATGGAGAGTTTAACTAGTTATTGGCTGTCACGGTTGGAGAAGAAGGAGAGCAGAGCAGTAGTAGGGGTGATAGCCTGAGAAAGTACCAAGCACTGAGGGAATAGAGGCACAGTGAGAATAAGGAATTAGGTTAGAAAGAGTGAGGCACAGGGTGAGATGGAATGACAGGAGATGATGATCAGATCAAATCATTTCAGAGTTCCTCATCAAGGAAGGAGAGCATTAGGGAGGATGGCAAGATCAAGGGTGTGACCATCCCCTTGGGTAACTGAGGTGGAGTGGAGAAGTGAGTCATGGCCTTTGAGTAGATTGAGGAACTGGAAGCTTAGAGTATTTGACCAAACATAATTAGAGGAATGCTGAAGTCCCTTATTATGAGGGCAAGAGTTGGAGTAGAAAGGGAGACTGTGAACTTGTTAAGAAAGGAGGGAGAAGGTCCTGGAGACTGGTGGATAACAGCCAACAGGATCTAGAAGCTGTAGCTACAAATAGTTCGGGAAGTTTTCTTAAATGCAGAAACTCACCTTGGCCCAGTTTCTGAGGTCAATCTAGGATTTTAAATTTGCATATACTATTTCATAAATGCCATGTCACCTGAGGGGAGGCAGGTCTCTGTGAGTGCCAGAGGATAGAAAGAATGTGAGTTGAAAGGGTCTAAAGTAAAGGGAAGCTTGTTAGTTACGGAATGGGAGTTTCAGGGGGCACAACACAAGAGGCAGGCAGATATTGAGTGAGACATTGAAGGGGCAGGGTTGAGCTAGACGGGGATGAGAGAATGGGAAATGGGGACTGGAAAAAGGTGTGTTTACTCTTGCATAGTCAAGGACTCAGTATTACTGGGACTGGGAGAGTAAGAGAGGAGTGGGAGTTTGCTAACCATGAGAGAATAAGTTCAAACAGAGCATCAGGAGATGGGAGTAGCTCCATTGAGAAAAATATGAGTCAACACTCCAGGTCACAACCCCACCTCAGCCCAGCCGTGATTTTTGCACAGTCATAAATTTATCACAAATTGGCTCATAAAGTTCCTTTCCTGTTAGGATTTTGATCTTCTTCCTAACCCAGATGACCCAAAAGGATAATACATTCACATCACAGTCCAAAACACATTTACTGCATGAATCAAAATTACAAAGATGCAGTATTCAGCACCTGTAACAATCATCGTGTACAAATGATTCGTTAAGGAGTCTCCACATGCCCTGCAGATGGAGTCCTGAGGAGGAATGATGGAAGGAGTCAGTGGTTCATTGTTGTTCAGCCATTTCAGTAGTGTCCAACTCTTTATGACCCCATGGACCTCTGTCCATGGGGTTTTCTTGGCAAAGATACTGGAGTGGTTTGCCATCTTTCCTCCAGTGGCAAGCAGAGGTTAAATGCACAAGGTCACACAACTAGGAAGTTTTGAGGCAGAATTTGAACTCAGGTCTTCCTCACTCCAAGCCCAGCACTCTATCCACTGCACCACCCAGATGCCTCCAGAGGCTCATAGGATTATGGAATCAAAAATGAAATGGATTTTAGAAACCATCCTGGTCCAACCCTCTGTTTCACACATGAGAAAACTGAGGGCCACAGTGATTAGACGACTGGTACAAAGTTACTCAAGTAGGAAGTGGCAGAGATGGGATCTGAAACCATGTCCTATTACTCCAAAGAGTGATCTTCCCACTGATCCACTCTGCCACATTTTGGGAGTGGGGAAGGAGTACCCAACCAATCCCCTCATCAACATCCACTCTTGTGCCCATAACTTGGGACCCCACAGACCCATGATGCAATCTGACCATCCATCTTACATCTCAGGTGAAGGTTCCCAGCCTTGAGGTGGCAGCAATCTCTGGGCTGCCAGCCCTGACCCATAGATGAGAGACAGATACAGAAACAGAGACACAGAAAGACAGAAGAGAGAGACAGACAGACAGACAAACAGAGGAGAGAAAAGAGAGAGGGAGAGACAGAAAGAGAGACAAAGAAAGACAGAGAGACAGACAGAGAGACAGAGACAGAAAGAGTTAGAGACAGAGAGAGACAGACAGACAGAGACAGAAACAGACAGAGACAGAGAGAGAAAGAGAGAGAGATGCAATCTCCTTGGGTTTTAACTGCTCTACTCAGGGGAACAGTTTTGCAGCAATTCTCTTTTGGGACTTCCTCCCCAGCCCCTGTCTCTCTGGTCCTTGTGTGTGAAGTCCTGTGGTCACTAAAGGCATGCAATCAGCCAGCCTGCATCAGTGGATGCTACATTAAGCCCTCGGAATGGCAGGTTCCAGGAAGAAGGTTCCAGCCTCTGTCTTTGTTCAGAGTTCCACCTTCTCCAATGAGCAGGAGACTCCAGATTGGCTTGCTTGGGTGTGATAGACACAACCTGGACGAAGAGATGTCCAAGAGCAGGTGGGCTAGGCTAGCCTCTTCTGCTGGATTCTTCTTGTCCCTTGAGATGGAAACATGCATCTATCATCCCACTCCGTTGCCAAAGCACATTTAATCTTACATCAATCCTGGGATCAGCCTCTCTCTCTAATGGCAAATCGTGTTGGGTTTCATACTTCTATCCTCTGGCTCCCGACAGACTGAAAAAGGCCCTTTCCTTGTCCTTGGGGAACTCTTAGACTGTAGCAGACATATATATAAGACAGCTTCTCTCCAACTACTCCCTTCCAGCTCCCAGAGCAGATACCGCCGTACTCTGCGGGCCTGCAGAGAAGAGGAAGCCGTCCTATCCTCAAATAATGTTCTGTCACCTCCCTCTGTTCAATTCAGTCAGAGCTAAAAAGGGCTTTAAGTGCCTAGCATGTGCAAGGCACTGTCCTAGGAGCTGGAGATGCAAAGACAAATAGAAAACCTGCCACTCCCTTCCAGGAGCTTACATTCTACTGAAAAAATACAATGTACAAAAATAAGAAGATAATGAGTAATTTTAAGTAAATTTGAGGAGAGAGAACTCACTAACATTTGAGGGAAGAGGTCAAGAAAGGACTCCTATAGGAAGTATCACTTGAACTGAACCTCAAAGGAAGCTAAAAGGTGAAGATGAGGAAGGAAGGCATTCAAGGTCTGGGGAACAGCATGTGCAAAGGTATGGAGGTGGGAGATTGAGGGTGAAGTTAAAAAAAAAAACAGCAAATGGGCTAAGTTGGACAGAATGTGGAGTACATGAAGAAGAATGATACCTGACAGACCCAAGAAGGCAGAAAGGAGCCAGATCATAAAGGGTTTTAAAGGCCACGTGGAGCCATTTGTCTTTGATCCGAGGGGCAAAACGGAATCCAGAATCTCCAGTAGTGCCCTGCTATCTTTCAGGTTAACTCCATCCACCTCAGTCCGGCCCTCACAACTTTCTCTTGTGCCATTTCTTTTCTCAGTACTGTGTCCATATGAGCTCTCTCCTTATTCCTTCTATAACAGATTCCTCTACTGAGTTCTGTTCTTCTGCAGAGGCTATCCTGTCTATGGGAAATGTCCTCCTTGTCTCTCTCCATCAATTTGTGTCCCAAATCCACTTCAAAAACCACCTCAGGGCTCTCCTCTGGGAATCTTTCCCCCTTCAAACAGAATGGCACAGGGAAAACGCTTGTTGTATTAGGAATTGGCTGCTGGAAAGATAATTGGATTTGGAACCAGGGAGGTAAAGCCCCAGGAATACAGATGTGAAAGTCCCATTGTCTTCCATTCTGGTCAAACTGCACCTAGCATCTGTCTTCAGGTTTGAACCTCATCATTTAGGAAGGACATTGAGAAGATGGAGAACAGCCAGGGTGCTGAAGGATCTCAAGATCATGCCACCTGAGAAGTTAATGGATAAAATGAAAGCCCCTTGAGGATGGAATCATTTCATTTGTCTAAGAGATTCCATGGGGATGAGATAACTGCCTTTAGGTGTAACAAGCACCGTGCTGTGGAGCGTGTTGAAAGTCACCCTTTCTACGTCCAGCCAGCTCCACTTTGGGGAGAACCCAACCCTGTATGCAGCTCAGTGCTGGCGGATGTGGGCACTTTGAAATGATGATGCAATCCCCTCACTGCCATCCATGACTCAGTGGACCTTTCAAAGAAAATAAAAAAGATTCCGCTTGCAGCTCATTCGCTTCCAGCAGCTCTCCCAAACTGACCAGTGCTGCTCCTTGTCTCCTTCCTTCCCGTGAGCATCACTTCCCCACTTTGAAGCCTCCCTCATAGGGCGCACGGACTCAACTCAGCAACCTCATTGGGTCTGGCTGCTATTTCTCCTTGGTGCTCCCATCCCGAGTAGGGGACCAAGCATCCTTTCGTAGGAAGCTATGTCCAGGTTTGGAGGAGACCTCAAAAGTTCTGTAGATCCTATGTCCAAAGAGCAGAGCTGTCTGGTGTCTTCTCTGCACAGAGAAGACAATCACTGAAAAGAAGAGGAGTCCAAGCCACTGACTTTCTTTCCACAAGACGTGAACTTTGAGGAAGATAGTGTATAGCTGAGGTGAAATGTAAAATGCCCCATCAGCTACCCTGAAAACTGCTCTATCCTGAACATAGGATCATAGAAATAGACTAGGCACTGGAAGAGAACTCAGATACCATCCCTTTTATTTTACAAACATTTAGCCAACTGACTTGCCCAAGGTCACACAGCTATTCATTATCAGAAGTGGGATCTGAACCTAGTGTTGAAACGGATAGAGCAGCACCAGACCTAGAGTCAGGAAGACTCATCTTCCTGAGTTCAAATCCAACCTCAGACACTTACAAGTTGTGTCACGTCACTGTTTGCCTCGGTTTCCTCATCTGTAAAATGAGCTGGAGAAAGAAATGGCACTCCAGCATCTTTGCCAAGAAAACCCCAAATGAGGTCACAGAGAGTTGGACATAACTGAAGGGACATCAGCTTCTGGCTCTAGAGTCAGAGCTCGTTCCACTATACCAAAGTGCTGAATCAAGCAAGCAGAGAGCGACAGTGGTTATTAATTAAATGACTGACTCCTGTTCTAAGTCATTCGGTCAATGGGAGGTATGCATCTCTTGGCTTTTTTAACATTTCATTGAGTGTAGGAAATAAATATCTGTCCCATACCTGATTTATATGGTACCCTGAGTACTTTCCTACTCCCCCTAGACATAAGCCAAACCTAAGCTGTACTTTAAGTTTTATATAAGCACCTGAAGCTCACTGCAGTGGTTCCTTGAAGTGAGACTAGTATTTGAAGGGCTGTCCCATTGAGGAGGGATGAATTAGCTTTGTTTTGCTTAGCCCACGAGAGCAGAACCAGGAGCCACAGGGGAAGGTGCAAGGGGCAGATTTAGGTTAGATGACAGGAACAATATTCTAATAATGAACAAAAATCAGAATTAGCTGCCCCCGGAGGTAGGGAGCCACCCCCTGCTGGAGACCTGCAGACAAAAGCTGGAGGGCTGCTTGCCAGTTACGTTAGGGAGGGCCCTCTCTTCCAGGCCCAGGGTGGGCTCTGTGGCCTCCGAGGCCCCTCCCCCATCTCCCTAGAACCTGCTCTTCACCACTCCTGCATCCTGTGCATCAGCATATGTTCCTTTGGAAGCGTTCCCCCACAGATGAATGGCAAAACGGCTAATGGGCGAATTTGTTTGCACGATGATACACAGTTGTAATGGGTTTTTGTTTTCCTTACCTTCTCAACGAAGAGGGGAGGGGGAGAATTCAGAACCAAAAACAAAATTGAATTAAAAAGTTAAAATTAAATTCTTTTCTTAAAAAGATAAATGGTCAAAGAAGATGAATAGGCAGTGTTCAAAGGAAGGAGTCTAAGGTATCAGCAGCCATATGAAAAAAATGCTCCACATCATAATAACTAGAGAAATGCAAATTAAAGCAACTCTGAGGTTCTACCTCATATCCACCAAAGGAGAAAAATGAGAATGAGAGGAAGGGAGGCATACGGCACATTAATGCCGTGTTGATGGAGCTGTGAATTGACCCAGCCATTCTGGAAAGCAGTTTGGAGCTATGCCCAGAAAGCTACTAAACTGTGCATACCTTCTGACCCAGCAATGCTGCTATTAGGCCGATACACCCACAGAGATCAAAGAACGAGATAAAAGACTCTTGTGCACAAAAATATTTATTGCAGCTTACTTCGAAGTGGCAAAGAGCCGGATGCTAAGAAAGCGCCCACCAACGGGAAAATACATGGATGTCATGGCCTGGCATGAGAAATGACAAAAGGGATCGTTTCAGAGAAACCTTGGAAGACAGCTATGAACTGATGCAGAGTGAGGTGAGTGGAACCAGGAAAACGAGAGATGCGCTAACAACAGCTGTACACAGATGAATAACTTGGAAAGACTTGGGCACTCTGAGCAACCACAGTGAACCAAGGATGAAGCCTGATACCCCCCGCCCCCGTCAGAGGAATGATAGGTTCAAGATGCAGAATGAGACATAACTTTTTTTTTTTGGTGAGGCAATTGGGGTTAAATGACTGGCCCAGGGTCACATTGAGGCCGGATTTGAACTCGGGTCCTCCTGACTCCAGGGCTGGTGCTCTATCTGCTGCACCACCTCGCTGCCCCTGAGATATAACTTTTTGACATGGCCAATGTGGGAATTTGCTTTTGCTTGGCCATACATATTTGTTGTCAAAATTCCCTTTTCTTTTTTTTTAATTTTTGTTATGCTTATTAATTGAAAAAAATTAATTTAATTTTTCAAAGTAAGAAGGATTATTTGTCCTTTCAAAACCTGCATATTTTGAGCCAGGGGGGATCTTACAGACAGAACTGCTCTCTTTGCAAGAGAGGGAAACTGAGGCCCAAGGGAGGGACATAGGTAATAAAGATCACACACTCTGCACCCCTCACATAGTTTGCCAAAAAATTCAGCAAAGACAAGAGGAAGAAATGATTTTTAACCTCTATGGAGACCAGTACTGGCCAGACTAACACCACTATACACACACACACACACCCTCTTCACCTTGCCTGGCTCTCCTCCACCATTCTCTCTCCACTTACCCCTCACTTGTGAGCCACACAGCCCCATGAGCTGTGCCCAGCTCCCCACATTAGACCCTGAAAGCTCTACTCATCCCACTCCCCAAAGGTACAATAAGAACTAGGTAAAAACCACAGGGAGGTTTTCTCATTTACACTGGCTTTGGGTGTGTATACATGGAAGGCTGGATAGCTTCGGGGGCTGAGGGAAGGAAGGGGTAGGGAACCTGAGTTCCGGGCTGCCTGCTCCTGGGGTGATGGAGGCAACAGAACCCTCTTCCCCCAGAGAACTCCTGCACTCCAGGTGAGTTGCTGCTGGCCCTAAAACCAGTTTTCTTTTGGCTTCCCACTGAGCGTGGAGAGTCGCCACACTTGGGTTGACTGAATCCTTCTGGGGCAGCAGGCAAAGGAGACCATAGAACTAGCTGGAGTCATGGCTAGAAGCAAAGTCCAGTCTGCTCACTGAAATGTCAGTGCCCCTGTGATCACTGATGTGCTCCATGCGTGCATCGTCTCCCTCTCCCCTTTCTGTCTCCAGTGACGCACGAATCCTCCCCAGAGCATCCACAGGGTCTCCGGGGGCCTTTCTCTAAGTCACCTGTGGGCACCAGTTCCATGCCTGGGCTGCCCAGCCATGCCCTGCCCTTGTCCCTCCAGGACCCACCTCCTCCTTTTCCAAGAACGCCTCTCCTGGGCGCTCTCTCTGCCCTCATATCTTGCACGCAAATCATCTCTGGTACCAGGCTGCTAATCTCCACCACGTGTCTCTCCAGCCCCCTTGGGTCCAGAGGCAATTCAAATTCTTCAGAGATTGTGGTGTTTCAGGACTCCCAGCCAAAGAGCCCTGAAATTATTGCATTTTGACTGCAAAACCTCACAGGCACACAGGTAGACTTTCACTCCCAGAAGCAGCAAAGCAAACTGCTCCCAGTGCCTGGCATAGATCAGGGTGGTATCACGGAGGGAGTTCTGGTCCTGGGTTCGAATCCCAGCTCTGTTAATTGCTAACTTTGTCAGTCATTCAGTGAATAGTCAGTCAAGAAGCGTTTATTAAGCTCTTACTACGTGCCAGGCACTGGGCTAAGCACTTTTGTAAATATTATCTCATTTGATCCTTACAATCCTCATTTTACAGCTGAGGAAACTGAGGCAGACAGAGGTTAAGTGACTTGTCCAGTGTCCCACAGCCAATGAGTATCTGAGTTAGATTTGAACTCAGATCATCCAGACTCCAGGCCCAGCACTCCATCCATTGCACCACCCAGCTGCCTCTGATAGAGAACATCTGTATTGAATTAATCAATCCAACATGTAAGTGAGGTTAGAAGGGAGTGAAAGCCATTGGATGAAATGAGATGATGCTATACAGGAAATGCCTTAGGGCTGGTTGAATAGTCAATCATGTTTCTTGACAAAAACAGTAGATCAGAAATTCTAACGGCAAGCCCACCAGGAGATAGAACAGCTTCAGCCACGTCTTATGACCTTTTGAAGTTCACAGAGTCAACCTCTGGTCAAAGGTTTGTGGGGAGAGGCTGTCTTCACCCCCAAACAGTTCCTTCTCAGGGGCGTGGTTACTGGAAACAGAGAAGAAAAGGACTTCTGCACATTGTCTTCCCCACTGGAATGTGAGCTCCTTGAGGAGAGGGGTGAATTTTTACCTTTGTATTCCCCAAGCCTTAACACAGGGCCTGGCTGACTGACTTCCAAAGTTCAGGAGGTAGGATTTACCCCTTTGCTACATGAGCTCTCCAAACTTGATACCATTTGGGTATCACTGCCCACCGCTTTAGTAAATATCTGTTCTAAAAGATGACCGATTGATATCAACTGATAATAGGGAAGCGCACTGATGGGGGCTTATAAATGAAAACAGCTTCTTGGAGTTTGCCCTGGAAATCTGAGGGGGATAAGCATTTAGCTGACCTCTGGAAGCCTGATCTGCCAGACTGCATTGGCTTGGAAGAATGAGCCCAAAGCTTCTAAACCATCCTACAATCTTTAAGATTCTATATAAATATAAATCTGTGATTTTTAAATATATATGTAATATATGATCCCTGGCCTGATTGAACTCAGGGTTCCAGGCTTCCTCAAGAGCCAGCTGAACTTCTCACTCAGCACTCCTCCACAGTTAAATAGGGTTAGGCAGCTAGAGACTGTGGGTGGCCTAAAGGAGAAAGACCAGAAGATTACGAAGACCATCGGGGCAAAAAATTGTTGTACCAGCCCAGCACCTTCCTGAGGGCCTGGGGTGGTTCCCACTCAGAATATCAGATGACTCACACTAGTAGTTATTGGAAAAGAAACAGGATTGATATCCTGGAAGCATGAGCCTGGCTACTTCCCAGACAAAGACAAGCTACCCAGGTCCCTGCCATCCCACTCAACTCTCTGGGAAATTTCCATGCGACATCCTCCCAGTAGCCCTGGATGAAAACCCCAACCTCTCAAAGATTATGCAAAGACAGGATAGCAAGGGAGTCAAACGCTGGCTCTGGGTGAGGGTGAATCAAGGCCAGAATAAACTACAAAGACAGTCTGAAAATGACTGTAAGATCCTGAACTATCTACCGACCTATAAATTTGTACATCCCCTGTGCCCTGCATCACCCTGGCTCTCTCCATGGCTCCCTATTGCCTTGAGGTTAAACTCTCTTAGTCTGCCATTCAAAGTCCTCCACCAGCTGTCTCCAGGTTACCCTTCCAAAATTATTTAACCCTGTGTCCCTATGACACAAGCTCGGTGCCATAGTGGATACAGCACCAGGCCTAGAATCACAAAGACCTGAGTTCAAGTCTGGCCTCACACACTTACTAGCTGTGTGACCCTGGCCAAGTCCTGTAACCCTGTTTGCCTCAGTTTTCTCATCTGTAAAATGTCTTCACCTTCTAGCTCAAGATCTGTGACTCCATCTCTGTCTTAAAATCAGAACCGATGCCAATTTTGGATATGGTAACTTCAGGTCTGACTGTACTTTCTCCTTCAGACACTGCAAGGGAGGGGAGGATTTCCACCTAAATAAACACTCAGAGCTTCTTAAGGCTCTACAAAGTACCCCAATTTAGTAACTAGCTAGCACTTACATAGCACTTTAAGGTTTACAAAGTACTTTACAAATATTATCTCATTTTTAATCTCACAACAACCATGGGAGGTAGGTGCTCTCATTTTGCAAGTAAGGAAACTAAGTCAGAGAGAATTTAAGTGATTTGCCCAGGGTCACACAGCTAGTAAATCTCTGCAGCTGGATTTGAAATCAAGTCTTCCTAGGTGGAGCAGGCAGCTAGGTGGTGCAGTGGATAGAATGCCAGGCCCGGATCAGGAAAATCTGAGTTCAAATCTAGCCTCAGGCACTTAGTAGCTGTGGGACCCCGGGGCAAGTGACTTAAACTCCTTCTAACTCAGTTTCCTTATCTGTAAAGATGAGCCAAAGAAGGAAGTGGCAGACCAGTCTGGGATCTTTGCCAAGAAAACCCTCAACAGGCCTGACACCGGATGAACAACAAAAACTTTCTCATTCCTCATTGCCTTTGTACTCCAATTTCTCCCTAATTATCTATTTAAATCCCGAAGAAATGCAAGAAGAAACTGGCCTTGATTATTCAAATCACCCTAAGCTAATGAAGGAAATGGAAAGGAGAAAGGTCCAGAGGGAGTTGTGGAGCCCACCAAGGAGCAACCTCAGAAGGAAGGAAGAAGTAAAGATGGCGCACCCCCTAGCTGTCGCAGCTACATGTCTTCCCTCAGGGAAAAAAATTGCATTCCCTGCAACTTACACCAAATTCTAGCTACGATGTGATGCTTCATTCACGTATCTATTGTATGATGAATCACATACAACACCATGTATGCATGGTAGATGCCCAAGGAGTAACTTGTACAGGCAATTGGTCACTGGTGGGCCCTCCTTTGAAAGCAGCATGCTGCCCAGTGGCTTGTAAATGCCACCTACACCCTACCCTAGCATCATCCCTGATCATTCCCCCTGGAGCATTGTACATTCCCCTTGTCTCAGTATGGACACTCCAGGCCCTGGGAATCATAGGCTCATAGACCTTAGAGACCCCTATGTTACAGAAGGGGCATGCCCAAGTTCATACAGCCAGTAAAGGGCAAAGTGGGGGGTTTGAACCCAAGTCACCTGGTCCTGAATCAAAATGGGGATGATGCTGTCGGCATTCCCTCTCTCCCAGGGAGCTCGTCAGAATCAAACGATATAATGGAGGGAAAGCATTCTGCGAACCCTAAAGCGCTCCACAAATGTTAGCCATCATTTTTGTCAGTAGTATTAACAATGACAGTAACAACGGCAGGATAAAATTAACGTCCTCTTTGTATCCGGTGCCACGGATGCCTTCGGGGAGTCTACAGAGGGTGCGCCGTCAGCCTAATTGTGTTATTCACCTGTAAAAAAGTGGCAATTGGATCCACCTGTGCAGTAAAACACTGAACATCAAGGAATACCACTGGCACAACACGGATTTCTCCCAGGGCTGTTTCTACTTGAGACCCACTGAAAAGATGCGTAGAATGAGACAGTGGTGATACCCAAATATCTGATCCAGCATCATTACCTGAGGCGGCATCGCTTGGTGGATACAGTTGCCATGACAGCTAAGAAGCCTGGGGTTCTAGTCACGCCTCTCCACAGTGTGTATCTGCATGACCAGGAGCCACTCAGCCTCTGAGGGACCCCCAGGCAGGTCCCTAAGAATTATAGAGCAGGTGCCCATGTACACACCCCACTAGGAATCCCCTATAGAGAAAGGGGTATTTAATGAGGGTTGGCAATTGGACGCATTTTCTAGTTCAGTAACAAGCAAACATACAAATTCATCCAGAAATAACTTCTGGAAGAGAAGGGAGAGGAGAAATAGGAGGGGGAAGGGAGGGAAAAGATTCTATCCCTTAGTCCTATCCACCACTTCTGTTCCAGAAATGTGATCTTATGTACAGATTAGGTTTTCAAAAACTAGAGGCAATTGCACGTAGCAGCCTAGGCTTCCATAAACCCAAAGACTCCAAATCCTGGGCTAAGGATTCACTATTAGATAAAAACTGCTAGGACAACCATAACGTAGAAATTAGTTTCGACCAACTTCTCACACCATGCACCACACTCCAAAAAAGATATTTAACGGTTACGTCACATACAAACTAGGGAGCATGGAAGGAAATGTCTTTCTCAGCTATCACTAGGGGAAGAGTTCTTCACCAAACAGATGACAAAGAAGATCAAAGACGACAAAATGAATGATTTTGATGACATAAAATGCAAAAGGTTTGGCACAAACAAAATCAGTGCAATGAGAATGGGGAGAGAAGCAGTTAAAAAGAAGAAAGTTTGCTTCCAATTTCTTTGATAAGGGTCTAAGATCTAAAACATGTAGGGAATCAATGCCATTCACCAACAGATAAATAGCTAAAGGATATGAATATTATATCTATATGTGCACATAGGTCAAAGGATATAAATGAGCAGTTCTCAAAAGAAGAAAAGCCAGCTACAAACAACCCCATGAAAATTTTAAAATGAATTAAAAACCAACCATGTGAAAAATACTAACCACTAATAAAAGAAATAAAAATTAAAACGACTCTGAGGTTCTACCTCACACCTATTAGATTGACAAAGATGACCAAAAAAGGAAAATAATAATTTTTGGAGGGAATATGGGAAGAAGGATGTACTAACACACTGTTGGTGGAAGTGTAAATTAGTTCAGTCATTCTGGGAGCACTTTGAACTATACTCAAAAAAGGCCCTAATCTCTGCCCATCGTTTCACAGAGACACCACTATTAGGTATGTACCTCCTAGAGACTTCAAAGAAAGAAGGAAAGGATTCATATGCACGCACACACACACACATGCACACAACTACTTTTATTGTAGCAAAGACCTGGAAACAAAGAGGGGCCCATTGACTGAGCTGAACAAATCATGTTATATGAATGTAATGGAATATTATTGTGCTATAGAAAAAAAGTGATGAAAGTGTTCCTGGAAACCCGGAAGAGCTCGAATAAACAAACAGATGCAGAGCGAAATGAGCCAAACCTGGAGAACAACGCCTCCGGCGACTACACCAGGGGTGGGGAATCTGCGGCCTCGAGGACACGTGGGGTCCTCTAAGTCCTCAAGTGCGGCTCTTTGCCTGAATCTACACTTCACAGAACAGCCAAGGAGCTGAATAAGGGCACTCAGAGGAAAGACAAGGAATGAGGACGCCTCCCGGCAGGCAGGGGATGGACCAGAAGCGCCCGGGTTTGCTTTGCTGCGAGGCACTTAAAGAAGGAACAGACACTGGCCTTGGCCGAAAGGCGCGTCCGCGGTGACTTCACGAGAGCGGGCTCGGGGGCAGCGGGGGAGCAGAAGCCTCTTTGAAAGGGGCCGAGGGGAGAGTGAGTAGCTCAGGAAGGGGAAGCCGGGAAGAAGGGAGCTTTTCCGATAGCTCGGGAAGGAAGAGGCAGGACAGATGTGGCAGCAGCTGGACAGACCCGAAGAGCTGAAGGAAGGCAACATCCTGTTAATTATTTTTTAAATTGTACCATTTAGGTAGCACCAATTGCGTGCCAGGCACCGTGCTAACCGCTTTACAAATATTATCCCATGTGATCCTCACAACAGCCCCGAGAGGATGGTGCTGTTCTTATTAGCCCCATTTTACAGTTGAGGAAACTGAGGCAAATGGAGTTTAAGTAACTTCACACAGATAGTTAGTATCTGAGGCTAGATTTGAACTCAAGGCTTCCTGACGCCAGGCCCAGCGCTCGAGCTGTTGTGCCACCTAGCGGCCTCCAAAAATCTTGGCGGCTTTGCCTGGGCCACCGGCTTGGAAAACATCTCCTGACTTGTAGACACTGGGCTCAAACCACGAGGCAGCTAGATGGCACGCTGGCTAGAATGCTAGTCTTGGAGCCAGTAAGAACTGAGTTCAACTCCCACCACTATCCGGCTGTATGACCCTGGGCATGTCACTCACGTTCTTCACCTGTTTTTAAAAAAAAGACATAATAATAGCACTTACCTCCCAGGGCATAATTGTTAACATATGTATTATATGTTATATGTAATTATAATTAATATAAAATATGTGAGGTTCAAGTAATACATAATTGTTAACATTGATTATATATTATATATAATAATTAATATAAACATGTGAGGTTCAGATAATACATAATTACTTATATATAATTCATTATTGATTAATATATAATTAATATTAAATATAACATGAGGTTCAAATGGCATATAATTATTCTAACACATTAAATATCTTTTTCTATATTTTATTTTAGCAGATTCTCCACTCTGCATCTGCTGCTCTGCCTGGTTCAACTCTGCCTTGCTCCCCCTCCCTCTAAACTTCCTCCTTTCATGTCCCCCCCATTAGATTGTAAACTTCTCTAGGGACTTTCTATTAATCGCATCCCAGCACTTAGGACAGTTCCTGGCACACAGCAGGCACCTAAAACACGTTTATTAGGCTGGATTAGATCACGTGTACCAAATGCTTGGCAAAGCCTAAGGCGCCCTAGAAAGGCGCTGGTATCCTTCAGACTGCGGCTGGCGGGGGGGGGGGGGGGGGGGGGGGGGGGCGAGGACCCCCCTCCCAGGTATCTCCCTAGCAGAAGCAAGCCCCCCTTCAACCAGCAGGTGGCGTGCAGGACCACCCCCACCCTCTGCAGACTGGAAGAAGCCAAGCTGAAATGATTCCTGACAGCCTACAGTACTGACCCACCCGAGGAGCCCAAGCAGGCCTGTCCACCTCCTGGGCCTCACTGGCCTTCTTGCTCTCCCTTACAGTGGCACACCATCTCCCAGCCCAGGCTGTCCCTCACTCCCTCTACACCTCCACTTTTCTCCCAAGGCTCCGCCGAATCAGCCCCTGCCCCGGGAAGCCTTTCCTGACCTCCCTGCCCCAGCCCACAGTGCCTCCCTACGAAGACTTAATTAACTCGCATGTATCGTGTATTTTGTGCTCTGTATTCCTCCATGTTGTCTCCACCCTAAAATCTCTCCAGCCTCCTAGGCAGGAACCCCCCTTGCAGCTCCAGCCTGGCCCTGTCCTTGCCCAACAGGAGAGATTCGCACCTGGGCCAATGAAGTCCCGGGCCTGAGCACCTGTGCTTGGGCATCTCTCTGCCTTCCCTGCCTCCTCCTTCCCTGGGATCGCCCTTGGGGTCCATGCACAACAAAAGAGTGCCCCCCCCAGAGTTCCTAGGGATACATGCCTGGGGCTGGGGGAGAGCCTGGTCCCAAGGCAGACATCCTTGAAGAGACAGGCAGCTCTCTCCCTGGGAAGGGCAAACAGAACTGTCTGGCATCCCAAGACTGGTTCCCATTACAGGCAGATCCCACGCCTCTTCATTTTACAGTTGAGAAAAGTGAGGCTCAGAGATATTAAATGACCTGCTGATTGTATGTGCCAGGGCCAGAAATATAACTCGGGTCATTGGACTCCAGATTATACTCTGCACCCAAGGGGAGCAGAGGCCTCAAAGCCCAGTGCCATGAGGCTCCAGCGTCCCCCTCTAAACCCCGGGCCTTCTGCTGGGAAAAGGTCCAAGGTCAGCAAAGGGGTCAAATAAAACTTCTCTTCTGTCACTTCAGTTATCTGATAACATCCAGAGCTGGGACCTTCTTCCCCACCCAGAGCAGTGACTCCCAGAACCCCCTCCACAGACAAGAGCCATCCCTCTGTACCCCTGTACACACACACACACACACACCCCACCTCCATCCACAAAATCAGAACACACAGCCAGAAACTGGGATGGGATTTTTATTCTGAAGTCAAAGGCACGGCCTGGGCCGGCTGAGGCAGTGACCAGACAAGTATTGTGGGAGCTCCCTCCCACCAGCCCAGCAGCACTCCCCCCCCTCGCCAGCACCCCTTCCCCCAGGCCTGGGGCAGCTGCGCAAAAGCAGGAGGAGGGGGCATCAGAGAGCAGGCCCTCTCCCCCACTGTCCCTCAGTTATTCCACAAGGGAGGCCCACCCAGCCCAGTGGGGGAAGGGGCAATGGGAGAAGGCCCAGCTGGGAGGTCTGGGATACGGAGTGAACAGTCAACTCACAGTGACGCTCAGCACCCCCTCTCCCTACCCAGGGGTGCAGTGGCTTCCACGAGACTTTGAGTCTTTGGTGGAGAGAATTGCACAGACGCCCCATAAAGTGACAGTTTTGGACTCGGGGCTGATATCCCCTTTCTGACAACAGAAAGGGGCCTGCTCGCCAAAGCAGGCAGGGAAGGGGGAGCCCCAGTCCTCACTATGGCCACTCAGCTCAGTGCTTCAAGAAATGGGAGGGAGGGAGAGAGGCGGGCCTGAGCTCATCAGACAGAAAGGCCTCCCCTGCCCCTCTCTCAGGCCCAGGCCTGGCTGGCTGCAGGCCAAGCTGGAAAGGAGCGAGGGAGAGAAGGGCAGAGCTCGCCACGCGTGCCCACTAACCAGGCCTGTGTGAGCAGCCTCGCCTGGCCCCCCCGGCTCTGCAGCTGCCACCATGCCAAAAAACACTGGCGAGGGAGACAGAGGCAAGAGTGGGGAGGGCGGCAGGTCCCCCTGCCCCTCGGCTCCCCTCAGAATCCCTGCATCACTAACTCTACCTGGAAAGACATAAAAAAAGTTCTCTGTTTATAAAAATACTTCTGTCTCAGTCTCTGGGGGGAGGGGGGGTGCTTAGAGGGGGAAGGAACAGGGATTGGGGGTGGGAGGCCCTCAGGGGCAAAATGGATTGGAGGGTGCAAGGATGTCAAGGAGGGAGGGAGGGGGCAGGGATGCGGCCTGGAGGAAATGGGGGAGGGGGACAGGGCAAAGACGAGGTTCCCCACCCCACGCGGCTCCCCCAGTCCCAATCCAGAGTCACGCAATCCTCCCACTTCCTCCGCCAGGCTCACAGTCTCCCTCCCCATAGGGCTGATCACCTGTCCAAGCCCAGGGTCACAATGGCCCCCCGGCTCAGGCGGCCTTCCTCACCCAGCCCCTGTCCAGCCCCACTAGGAGGGAGATAGAGGGCCTTTGGCTCGGCGAGGAGCCCCCTTGGCAGGCGGGGCTCCCCGTCCCTGGGTGGAGGGAGCAGGGGCCGGGGGAGGGGCAGGGGCGCCCTTACGGGCTGGCTCGGAGCTGCCTAGCTTCATCTTCCTACGTTTGGCCAGGGGGGCGTTCTCCACGCTCTTCAGAAAGAAGCCCTCCCTCTTGCCTCGGTTGAAGGCCTAGTAGAGAAGGGTGGGAGACAAGAGATGAGTTAGGGGTCCTAGTCCAGGCTGTACCCTCAACCCAGCCCCCTGCCTCCTGGCCACCCACTGCCTGAAGGCCAGACAGCCCTTTACATCCCCTTTTCCCCTCACTTCCTCCTTTCACATCCCTCCTCCCCTCCTGCAGGCCAAAAATAACACGAGGCCACAACTGAAACAAATGATTTCTCATCCAACATGGCGGCCGCCCTCCACACTTCCTGTCCTGTCGGGGCTAACTTCATCACAAACATTCTCCAAAGAGAAAGAGACGTCATTCCTGGGAACCAGACAGGATCCCCAGACCTGGGCTCTGGCCCTGACTATAGCACCACGCGGGGCCTTAGCTGGCCACTTCCTGCATCTCCCTAAGCCCCAGCTTTCCCATGGACACAGAGAAGGAGAGAAGATCTCTGAGCTCTCTTCTAGCTCTGAGCTCCCGAGATCTTAAGGAAGAGGGGAAAAGCAATGGGAGATTCGACTTCCTTAGACAGTCATGCAGCAGATGGCCTGGGAAGTCCTATTCACATCCCTGGTCGGGATATGCAAACTCTGGGACGGATGGAGCTGGAGGCCACCAGCAAGAACGATGAAGGACGGAAGGCCTCCCTGCAGAAATGCCGCTACATCTGTGTTTACACCAACACCAAATTACAGTTTTACTCCCAGAGCAGGGAATGGAAGGACTGGTGGAAAGGAGCGGGGCGTTGGTAAATGTCTAACAACCAGCTCTCCAAAACAAACCCATCATGATGCCCTTTTAAGCTTAATTTGTATTATCAACATTTTCTCCTTCATTTTTTAAATCTATGCAACCAGCAAAACAATGAATCAAGCCCTGATGTGTAACATTTGCCGATTTCCAAAGTATGATGGCTCACAATGAACGTTTAACAACTGGTTCTCATAAGCTGCCATTGGGTACAAGTTGGCTCTAACATAACGCCTATTTTATAACAATAATAACAACAACAGCTAACGTTTATATAGTGCTCACTACTTGATCCTCACAATAACCCTGGGAGGTAGGTACTACTATTATGCCCATTTTATAGACAAGTAAACTGAGGCAAACAGCGGCACAGTGACTTGCCCAGAGTCACACAGCTAGTGAATTTCTGAGGCCGTATTTGAACTCAGGTCTTCCGACTCCAAGGCCAGTACTCTATCCACTGTGGTGATACCTTGTTGACAATGAGGTATTCCTTGACAGAATGGAAGAAATGTGAATGGATTGAATGAGATAATATATATAAATTGCTATGTGAACCTTAAAATGCTGTATAAATTTTATATAAATGTTAGCACTGAATGTGTGAAGAAAAACACTCCTGCCGATCTATGCGAGGTCAAATTATACTCTTAAAAGAAACTTCGGCATAATCAACTGACTCTGGTAAATTTTCTGAAATTTGAGGCAAGAAAATTTAGCCCTTAGAGACCCAGACCTTGTTCATGACTGCAAACTGGAACCAGGGGCTTCCAGAGAAAGATTCAGGCAGTGAGCAGCCGGTTAAAAAGAGGGAATCTGCACAGAACTGAGATTCCTAGATCCCGGTTTAAAGTAGAAGGATGACAAGCTCTTGGCCAGGGACAGAGTATCCGTAACGAGGGCAGGCAGTAGTACTTCCCTGGAATCTTAAAAAGCTGACCAAGAAGACTTTAAACTGGAAACAGAAGGGAGCAAAGCATTGCTCGCACACCTGTACGAGCCAACCCCAATACAAAGGAAAACGGCAAACACAAAACAGGAAGGACAGAAGGAGAAAAGACTATTAATTCACAGTAACAATACTCAAGAGTCAGCAACAAAACGCATAGCTTCAGATGCCTGCACACAAATGTACAACACAAGGCATTAACAGGGTGAACCACACCCCCCAAGGCAAAGAGGCAGATTTGACCGAGCCTCAGTCAGGGATGCCTGCCTGCAATGGATGGAAGAGAAGATATTGGTGACACGACAGACATCTTATCCAACCCAGGAAACTATGGGCCAAAGCATAGAGGAGAATCAGGTGAAGATCAACAGAAGGAGAAAGAGAGGTAATATTGTCACGGATTAGACCACTGGTCCAGAAGGAGGAAACAGAGCACAAGCCTGACCCAGAGGCGTGATATTACAATGATGGGGACTTCAACCCTCTTGACAGAGGCTGGGTGCTCCCCAGTCAAAGGCAGCGAGGCAGATCATTTCCTAACTTGCCTTAATGACAGTCTCCTTCTTCAAAAGGGACAGGAAGCAAGAAGAGGAAGTGTGACCCTGGACCTGAGTCTCACCAGCAAGGAGGAACTGGAAGCTGAAGAAGAAATGATGGGAACCTGAGGGGCCAAGGACCCCTCCATCTGAGAGTCTGTAACAGAGAAGGAAGAGAAACCTGGGCAGAGCTGAAGAGCTCAGCCGCGTATGGGGGGAGGGCAGCTTGTTAACGGTTCAGAGAAAGAAGGCAGAATCCCAAGCCAGGAGGGACAGAAGGCTCTCAACAATGGAACCCTGAAAACCCAAACAGGTACAATGCTGATGAGAGAGAAAGACAGACAAGCATTTAGTAAGCATGTACTATGTGCTAAAAACAGGGGGAATACTTCACATTTGAGTCTATCTACGTGTCCCAAGAAACCAATGTAGATTCCCAGGAACAATTATCAATTTAGTTTTTGTTTTTCGTTTTGTTTTTTAAAGACAGATAGGGATGGAGGCGGGGCAAAAAAATAAGGATCAACCAATCAAAATGCAGCTCCTACTGTGTGCTAGGCAAAGATACAAAAATGAAGCCATCCCTGCCCAATTCCCAAACAAGAGGAAGATCACAAGGAAAGACAGAAAGCACTGCTCAGGGATGCTGGGGTGATGCAGAACCTGGAGTAAGAAGCTTATTTTCTTCTGCTTTTCTCAAACAAATGGTTAACTGGGTTCACTGAGATCCAGTGCACATTAAGTAACCAGTAAGTCAGACCCAAGGCCGTAGGAAGGGAGCCCTGAGCTGCCAGAGACGGTGCTCCAGTCTCTAGGTCCAGGTGAACCACATTGCTCTTTGAAAGGGGGTGCAAAGTGGGAGAGATACCCATGGGACCAGGACAGGGGCAAATAGCCTCATTTTCAAAAAATAGAGTCTACAAACTGTTAGTTTCATTCCTATGAAAATTTCATAACATATTACTAGAAGGATGGTGTGTGAGCATTTAGAAAGGGAAGTAGTGATCCCAAAGAGCCAATCTGCTTCATCAATAATAGGACAGTCTAGACCGCTCCCAGTAAATATAGCTCACCCAGATTTTAGCAGAACATTTAACCAAGTACCTCACACAATCCTCGTGGACAAAATGCAAAGATAGGGGCTATAGATAAGTGTGTTCAGAACTGGCACCTAACTGAACTCTAAGGGTGAGAAATGGGCGATGCCAACTTGGAAGGAGGTTTCCGGTGGAACATCCCAGGAAACTGTCCTTGGACCATGCGATTTAACCTTTCAGTGACACGACCAATGACACATTTATCACTTTAGCAGAGAACACAATCCTGGCAGGCACAGATAACAAACTAGACGAAAGATGAGTCACAGCCCAAAGGTATCTCGATAGGCCGGAACCCTGGGCCAAATCAAATTAGATAAAATATAACACACTGAAATGGAAAATCTTATGCTTGGGGTCCAAAAAGCAACTTCGCAAGTAAAGGGAGAGAGATGTGGGTAAGTCAGAGTTCATGTGGAAAACACCCAAGCTTTTTAGTGGACTCTGAGTTCAATGAATCAGCCCGTTATCAGAGGAAGCAACAATGTTAACAAATGCTTTAAGAAAGGAGGAGTGTCCAGGACCAGAGGGGAATACCACTGACCTTTCCACCCTGTTTGGGCCATATCTGGGGCATGGCGCTCGTTGGCCACACTCACAGAAGAGGACGAGGACATGCCCAGAGAAGAGCAACCAGCACTGTGAAGGGCCCGAAGACCATGCCATATATGGATCAGTGGGAGAAAGTGGTCAAGTTTGTCTGGGAGGAGACACAAGAGAGATGCCTCCAAACCTTTTTGGGGTGTCCCGTAGAAGAGCAAAGAACTGGGGGCAAGGGAGAGAGAAGGGGAAGGCGCAGAGACCAAAAGACAGTCAGCTGCCTTGGGAGGTAGTGAGATGCCCATTACTAGAGGTCTCTAAGGAGAAGACCAGAAGTCAGACAAGCACTTTCCAGGGATGTATGGGCTGGTCTAGGTGACCTCGGAGCTCCCTTCCCACTCTGAGATTCTCAGATGCTGTATAACACCCCCCAGACCCCAGACACACACACACACACACACACACACACACACACACACACACTCACCACCTCACTAGCCTTGCCCTCTACCCTTGAACTCCACCCCTTTTTCCGGAAGCTCCCTCACCATAAAAGTGGCATTGACCCCGGAGCGCACGGCAGGCCCAGCAGACTCTAACACATCTGGGGTCCTGAGGGGAGGGGAGGAGCGGGCACTGCCATCCTGCAGCCAGGTGCTGTCCCGGAGATCAGCCAGCTTCAGCCGCTTGGCAGGGTCCACTGTCAGGAGTCCTAGGGAGAGGGGATGAGGGTCACTGTTGGGAAAAAAGGGAGTTGGGGCAGGGGTGAGGTGGGGCAAGGGCCTGGGGGGGAAGCCTTGTCTCTGCCCCAGAGGAACCCACAGTCTCCCCCACCTTTCCGGAGCCCCCAAAGGCTGCCTCAGCACAGACCCAGCCCACCGCCCTTGCCCCTGCCAGCCCCACCCAGCATGCCCTGCCCTGTCCCCGAACCTCGGACCAACTCCTTGGCCTCCTCTGAGACACCCTGCCAGGCCTCCCCATCCAGGGAAAACCGGCCCTCCCGGATCTTCCGCATGATCTCAGCTGCCTGGCTCTGTCCACCCCGGCCAGGGCCCCCCTGGAAGGGGACCTGCCCCGACAGCATCATGTACTGGGGGAGAGATAGGGTAAAAATAGGTCAGATAGCCCTCCCCTCCTCTGAGGCCAAGACCTGGCCTGCCTGAAACCAAACCCTGCATCCCAGGAATCTGATGATAGAGCGCGTTTATAGAGCACCGACTTTACAAATATCAGTTCACTAGATTCTGACATTTTACAGTTCAGGTTAAGTGATTTGC
This sequence comes from Phascolarctos cinereus, assembly GCF_003287225.1. Taxonomy (NCBI): domain Eukaryota; kingdom Metazoa; phylum Chordata; class Mammalia; order Diprotodontia; family Phascolarctidae; genus Phascolarctos; species Phascolarctos cinereus. The sequence goes on along the minus strand of NW_027556402.1, from coordinate 255,256,566 downwards.
CCAGGGTCACCCAGTTAGTAAGTGTCCAAGGCTGGATTTGAACTCAGGTCTTCTTGACTCCAGACCCAGAGCTCTATCTGCTGGGCCACCTAACTGCCTCTGATGCCCCCCAGTCCAACTCTAGTGTTGCAAGTGCCCCTCACCCTTCGCCCCTTGGCAGTGCCCCCGTACCAAGATGACCCCAAGGCTCCAGAGGTCACAGGACTCATCATAGCCCTGGTGGGCAAGCAGCTCAGGGGCAGCGTACTGTAGGGTGAAGCAGGGGGTCTGCATGGGCCCTGCAGGGCTCTGAGGCCGCAGCCGGGCAAAGCCGAAATCGATAATCTTCACCGGGGCTCCAGGGGCTTCGTTAGCATACAGGATGTTCTGGTGGGTCAGGGCAAGGAGAAGGGGTCAGTGCAGGCTGCCAGTGATCACGAGGGTCCTTCTGACCCTCGTTCCAAGGGCCCTCCCAGCTCTGACATTCCATGTTCTAGAGGCCCTCCCAGCGCTGACATTCCATATTCTAGGGGGCCTCCCAGCTCCGACATTCCATGTTCTAGGCACCCTTCCAGCTCTGACATTCCATGCCCTAGGCACCCTCCCAGCTCTGACATTCCATGTTCTCATGGCTCTCCTTTTTTTGACATCTCAATGTCTACGAAGGAGGGCAAGGTAAGGTGTGCAGTTCAAGGGAGTCCAAGATGGGGCAGGGTTCTTTGCTCCCCCATACGTCCAGTATGCTCTCAGAATCTTCTTCCCCTTCAAGGATGCCCCAGGGGTAGCTCAGCCTGGCTGGAAACCCAGCAGAGGGAAGGGGCCTCACCTCTGGCTTGAGGTCCCGGTGCACCACCCCAGCCTCTTCATGCATGTAGCTGACGGCGGACACGAGGCTGCGTAGAATCTGGCTGGCCTCAGACTCACTGAAATGCTGCTTTTTGCGGATATGCTCCAGCAGCTCCCCACCCCGCAGGAGCTCCAGCACCAAGTACGTGTGGTACTGGGAGGGAAGGGGAGAGGAGGCCATCGGATCAGCTCTCAGCAGCCCAATCCGTGCCCACTTCTCCCAGCCCCATCAGCTGCTCTGAGTACCAGCCCCTGCCTGAGGCTCCCAACTGGGCCCAGAGATGGAGGGAAGGGGGTGCCTTGAGGACGGGAGCCTCTGAGAGCTCCCTGGGCTTTCTGAAGCTGCCCACTCTCCCCATCGCCCCAGGGGCTAAGCCCTGGGACTCCCCCAGCGTCTGCCTGAAAGCTTGGCTCCCTGCCCCAAGGAGGGCCAGTGAGTGGCTGCTGGGAAGCCTTAGATGGCCCCGACTGGGGGGAGGCAGCATTAGGCTGGTTGCTAGAGGCCCATTACTGAGTTCTGCTCTCCAGGGCCAAGCCTTCTTCCCCTTCTTTCACGTGGCGGCTCCCTAGACCAATCCATAGCCCCCCTAGTGCAGCACCAGCGGCCCCTCCTCCCAACGGTCATCTTCCTTTTTTTGACACTGCCCACGGATGGGGGTGAGCTGCAACCCACGCCCTTGTCATTTCTCTTCTCCAGGGCCAACACGACCCAGTTCCTCTGATCTCCCCCATCCTGGTATGGGCCAGTTCCTAGTCTCACCATCCCACCTGCCCTCAGCTGGATCAACTCCAGCCAAAAGGGGAAGTGGGAAAGGAACTGTCCAAGGGCTGGGGAATCCAGCTGGCCACTTTGCCCAGACCCCGCCTCGTCTCACTCTGTGGGTATGTCGTGGCGGGGTCTCACCTGGTCGTGATGAACTTCATGGAGTTTCACCACGTTAGGGTGTGACTGGCAAAGCCTCAGGGCTGCTATCTCCCTCTGAGTGTTCACCTCCAGCCTAAAGGGTGGGGAAGGAATGGAGGGGGAGGGGACAGGAGAGAGATGAGGCCATTTTAATTACTTGGTGTTAGTTTCATTTTATCTTAACTAATCATTCTAATTAACTGAGAAGCAATGTGGAGACGTGAATTAAGAGCTGACCTGTGCATCAGGAAGACCTAGGCAAGGCACCCTAGGCAACTTTCTGAGGACTTGCAAAGATGGCAATCTACATTAGTAAGGGGACTTACTCACTGGGAGCTCTCTACATCAGTAAAATCATAGGTCCTAAAATAAAACTGGAGGGACTAAGGTGCTAAGCTCTCTTATTTCTATACTGCTGAAGGCTAAATCTAGTGCCCTAGGACAAAGCTCCATCACCCCACCCTAGTTACCACTCTGCCAAGCCACCCTACCCTACTACGAAGACTTCATACAACTGTCCTAAGGGCCCTTCCAGGCCACCATCACCCCCATATACCTGCGGCTGAGGATCTTGACAGCGAACTCCTGTCCACTCTGACGCTGGCGGCAGCGGCGACACACTGAGAAGCTCCCCTGGCCCAAGGCAGGCTCCCGGAGGTCTAGCTCATAGAGCTGGAAGAAGGACGAGTCCTGGCAGGAGGAAGAAGGCAGCCAGTTCAGAGCTCAGGCCCTGCAAGCTTGAGGCTCAGAACCTCCTGGGGCAGCCAGCTTCCCAAGGTCAAGGTCCCCTTCTGTCCACATCTTTCCCCGGCTCTGTCCCAGCCTCATTGGGCTTCAAGAGTCACAGGACATCAGAGCTGGACGGGCCCCCAGAGCTCATCTATCCAGCCCCCTCACGTTACAGAAGAGACCATGGAGGCCCACAGACAGGAAGTGACTTGTACAAGGTCACAGGGCAAAGGAGTGACAGACCCAAGCCTAGACCCCAGGTTTCCTCTCTCAGCCCTAACTCTGAGAGAGAGAGACAGAGAGACAGAGAGAGAGAAGAGAGACAGAGAGAGAAGAGAGAGAGGGAGAGAGGAAGAATGAGAGAGAGACAGAGGGAGAGAGAGACAGAGACAGAAAAAAGAGAGAGACACAGAGAGAGAGAAAAAGGAGAGAAGGAGGGAGGGGAGGGAGTGAGGGAGAGAGACAGGAAGAGACAAGAGGAGAGAGACAGAGACAGAGGGGATGGAGGGAGGGAGAAAGGAAGGCAGCAGGTGGGAACACCAGGTCACCTGATCTGGCATCAGAGCCTGGGCACCGTCACTCACACAATCCCTGGGTGATTCAAACTTAGTCTCACTGCGGCACCAGGGCTGGCATGAGCCCCCCCAGGGATCCTGGCCTGCCTGATGGAGTCCCCCCACCCCTGCCACTTCTGTCCTGGCCCCCCATCCTTCCCATCACCAAGGCTCCCAAACTCCGTCATCCCTGGCTCCTCTTCCCCCCTCACTCCACATCTGGAATCTGACACCACATGGTATGAATTGTGTCCAAAATGTCTCTCACTTCCAGTCCCTTTTCTCCCTCCATCCTGCTCACCTCTCCCCCTGGACCCATATAGCAGCATTAACACTTGGTCTCTCCCTCTCCCACCCATCCTCCACACAGCCAACATGATCTTCCTAAAATGACACTCCCCATCTCAACAATCCCCCACGACTCCCTACTGCCACCAGGATAAAAATGTAAACACCTATGTTTGGCATTAAGGCCCTCCATAATCTCTGGCTGCAGGTGACGCTCTCCAGGACCCTGCCTCATGATCCCCCTTCACACACTCTGTTCCAACCACGCCAGGCTCCCTTCCATTCCTCAGCAGAGTGTCCCTTCTCCAGCCTCCATACACACACTGGACACCCTGCCTGGAAGGTGCTCTGTCCTCACCTCCACTTCCTGACACTCAGCTCAAGGGCCCGCTCCTGTAGAAGGCTTCTCCCAATCTCCCAGTTGTTAGCACGATTCCCCCACCTTGCCCCAGAAATGATTCTAAAAGGATGCTACAATTACCTGAGAATGGACTATGTCCCCCGAATGTAAAACCCCTTGAGAGCAGGACCTGATTCTTTCTGTTCTTGTACCCCCAGTGCCCAGCACCATGCACCCCAACACATAATAAGAGTTTAATATGTGTTTGCTCAATTTAATTTAAACCACAGCCCATGAAACACCCAAAGAGCTGCCTCCGTATGTACATGCACCAGTATACCATACATACCAATATGCATGTTAATTCAAGTATGGTGGATCTTGACTGTCAAGAGGCATTGAAATTCACCCGGGGCCAGCTCCTGCCCGTCTCCCTATGCATCACCACCAGGCACCACGTGGGCCTTGCCTCTGATCTCCCTGGGCTGTCCCTCCCTCACAGCCTCCCCCCCAAGGAGATGCCAGCCCCACCACCCAGGAGCATTCCCCACCTGCATCATGGCGCTCCTGGCCACAGCCGCCCGGCCAGGCCGGTCCCCATCCCCCGGCAGCTCCAGGACATCGGTCATCACGGCATTGTTCCGGTCAAAAAGAATAGAAGGGGCCACGAAGGAGTAACCCTGCAGGGAGAGAGGTAGTGGTGAAGGCAGGGAGGAGAGGCCGAAGCTATCGGCCATCAGCCCAGAGAGTCCCTCCCCAAGAAGACTGACCTGGAAGATGCGGGGGTCTCCAGGGGGTGGGCTGCCAGGGGGAGAATAGACAGGCTCCAGCCGGGTAAATTCTTCTGCAAAGTTACCCACATCCAGCTCTGAACGGATCTGGGGCCGGAAGGGGGCTGGGACTTTCCTGGCAGCCAGAGCAGCCCAATCCAGACCCTGGGGAAGGGAGATCGAAAGACCAAAGGTCACTGAATTACAGCCCCCTTCAAGGTGAAGGGCACTGCAGAGAACAAAATGTCCCCTCTAGAGCCAGACCAGGCCAGTGATGTCCCCTCTAGAGCCAGACCAGGCCAGTGATGTCCCCTCTAGAGCCAGACCAGGCCAGTGATGTCCTCCTCTAGAGCCAGACCAGGCCAGTGACGTCCCCTCTAGAGCCTGACTAGGCTAGTGGTCACCCAGCCTCTCCTAAGGGGCCTCCAACAGGCAGAAGCCCCTTCCTTCAGAGGTAGCCCATTCCCCTTGAGTCAGCTCTGACTCCTTGGAAGTCAGTTCAAATCTGCCTCTTTGCAAACCTCCACCCCATGTTCCACGTTCTGGCCTCTGGGGCCAAGCAGAAAAGGGCAATCCCTTCTAAACAAGGTGATCCTGGGAGATACACCTCCATCCCAGGCGCCATGCTCCAGCCTCACATCCCTTTGCCTACGTCCTTCCTAAAATGTGGTTTCCAAAACTGAACTCAACACTCTAGATGGGCCAAAGGTCAGAGGTGAAGAAGTCCCAGGCCCTACTGCTGGAAATATCTAAAGCCCAGGCTGTTTATGACATTTCAGACTTCAGAGTAACACACATCGGTGTCTCGAGGGCAGTGGCCAAAACATCCTCAGTGACTGCTGCTGGAGGTACCCATGGTTCCCAATCCTGTGGGATCTCACTGAGATAGACATTCCCTCCAGTGATAAAGACCTTCTACAAACTCAAACAGGGGACCTTCCTCCAACACGGAGCTACCCACCAGTTGGCCCTCTCTCTCCCTCTCCCTCTCTCTCTCTCTCTCTCTCTCTCTCTCTCTCTCTCTCTCTCTCTCTCTCTCTCTCTCTCTCTCTCTCTTTCTCTCTCTCTCTCTCTCTCTCTCTCATTACATGACCAGGCAATCTTCTTTTCTCCAGGTGTCTCATCTCTCTGATGACCTTGTTAAAACTTTAAGCCACTGATACAAAATTCGTGTAGAATCAGGCATCACAGACCACTCACTCCTGCCCTGTGTCCCTCCAGTGCTACCTCCATTGCCCTCCATAACCCCACTTCCCAGAGGCGCAGCATTCCATAGACTTCAGGAACACAGAGCAGTAAGGGTGTTCCCATTCAGAACACGGGCCTCCATTTCCAGGAGATGCTGGAGAACCGTCCAGTTGCCCAATGGCCATCCAGCCTGCTTTCCATTTCTTCCTCCCATCTGGACCCAGCCACACATCCATCTGTAACATGCTCCATGTTCTCCTTAGGAAGCATGGAGTTCTTGGAAATTACATGCTATGGGTTCACCACCAGTAGGTACTGGGAGAAACTGACAAGAGCAGCACCATCTTAAAGGCCAAGACGGCCAATGCCTCGACTTCAAGAAAAGTACTCAACTGCTTGGACCTTTGACGCAGACATCCCACTACTGGGCAGTCACCCCAAGGAAGTCCATAATAACAGAAAGGACCTATGTATATAAAATGATTTAAATTATTTTTTTAAATTACTTATTATCTTTATAGAGGTGCCCACAGTATGGTGGATAGAGAGATGGCCTTGAAGCCAGAAAGTCTTGGGTTCAAGTCCTGACTCTGACACATGAGGCCGTGTGACCCTGAGCCCATCACTTAACCTCTGAGTGCTGTCAATCTCTCAGTTTCAGAGAAGGGAGGAAATCTGTTCATCAGAAGTTCCTTATCCTAATGAAATCACAGGTCTGGTCCCTATCCTCATGTTTTTATATCATTATAATTAATAGCAACAATTACTAGCGTGTGATTATCATTTTATTAATCATGTTATTATACCTTATTATTTGTTGATTATTATTATATTTTGTTAATTAAACCAATTGAGAATGACCTCTTTAATGTTAGCAAAGGGCTTGAGAGATAGCATTAGCTCCTTTTCTACAGCAGTTGGGGGTGGGAGGAGGATCTTGGGAAATGTGTGTGATGAAAAGAACAAAGCTACTGAGCAAACTTTGGTTTTCAAACCTGCAGGTTAAGAACCGCTGCGCTGCGGTGCTGTGAGTCACCTGGCCTCTGAATCCTGCCCAACTCCCTGGGCCGTGCCCACCTATCCCCAGGAGTCGAGCAGAGCCCCCAGGTGACTGAGAGCTTTGGGGCGGGAAGGGACCTACCCTGAGAGGGCTCATCCTGCCACCCGGGCTGTGGACCTCACCTGGAAGAAGGGGTGATCCTTCACCTCCTGTGCCCCCTGGGGCCCCGACCCCAGCCGCTTTTTGGGGTCTTTCTCCAGGAGCCTCTTCAGTAGGTCCTGAGCAACTGGCCCGATCCGAGAGGGAAAGGGAGGAGTACATTTCAGAATCCGCCTGGGAACGTGGGAGGAAAATCACAGACAGCCCTCCTTCCGCCCCCCTGTTATGCTCCCACCCCCGGCCTCGTAGCCTAGATCCCAACCAGCCTGCCGCCCTTCCCGTTCCTCAGGACACCCACGGCCTGGCATCCCCTGCCTCACTGGGACACTAAGCCCCTCCTCAGCCCGTCGGCCCCAAGCGCCTCACCGGGAGACTTCAGCCTGCGTGTTCCTCTCACCCTCCAGGGTGAAGGGGGATGCCCCGGTCAGCAGCTCAAAAAGGAGAATGCCCAGACTCCACCAGTCTACGGACTAGGGGAGCCAGAGGGGCAGAGGGGTGAGGTCAGAGCCCAGGCCAGCTGCCCTCCAGCCCTGCCCCCCACATCTGCCCCTCCCAGCCCAGACCCCAACTGACCTTGCCGTGGCCGGATTTCCCTCGGATGATCTCGGGAGCCATGTACTCAATGGTGCCACAGAAAGAGAAGGTGCGTTCTTTCTAGCAGGGTAGCGGCCCATCGTCACAGAATCACACGGTTAGAGTGGAAGGGACCCGAGGGCTCACTCAATCAACCGAGCCCCGCCATTTTACAAGCGCAGTCCCAAGTCTGGCCCACAGGCATGCATCTAGTGTCCGAGGGGGCATTTGAACCCAGGCCTTCTTGGTTCAACATCTAGTGTTCTGTCCACTACAGCACACTGCCTCCCAGCAGAGGCAGCTGGTAACACAGTGGATAGAGCACTGAGCCTGGAGGCAGGAAGGCCCGAGTTCAAATCCGGCCTCAGACACATGTGACCCTGGACAAGTCACTTAACGTAAAATGGGGATTATAATAGAACCTACTTCCCAAGATTGTCAAGAGGCTCAAATGAAATAAGATTTGTAAAGCATTAGCACATTGTAGGCACCACATAAATGTGTATTCCCTTCCCTTCTCATAGACTCAAGCAACCAAGAGGCATCTAAGTAGCCACACAAAGTATAAATATTCCCTTTCCCCTCTCATAGGCGCCAGTTGATCCAGGCATTTCACTAAGCACCTACTACGCGCCAGGCAATGTCTGGAAGTTTGCATTCTATCCAGGAAGACACACTGCGTGCAATGGTGTATCCCCTAGATGTCCTAGATTCCAGAGCTCGGAGCGACCTGAGAGATCTCTAGTCCAACTAAACCCCTCCATTTTCCAGATGAGGAAACTGAGGCCCAGAAGCTTCCCTGAGGTCATACTGGGGGTGACTGGCAGTCAGGATGCAAGGTCCCCAGACTCCAACTCTAGGCTCTTTCCATGCTGCCTGACACCCATCTCTCCCTGTCCCTAGACACCCCCCCCCAACACCAGCCAAGCTCTAGAACCCCACCTAGCCCTGAGCCCTGCCTGCCCCGTCCCAGTCTTTGGGCCTGACCCAGAACAACCCTAATCGTCCAGGTCATTCCACAGCTGCCCCAGTGGGGTTGGAGGCCAGGGAGGCCTGGGTGGGGCTAGGGAGGAAGGAGTTCCTGGAAGAAGGAGGGTGCTAGTCCTGGGAGGAGGCCCCAGCAAAAGAGTTTAACCCTTCGCTCACCTCCTCAGACAGGAATTCCTTGCTGAGGCCAAAATCCGTGAGGACGATATGGCCTTCCGAGTCCAGCAAGACGTTCTCCAGCTTCATGTCTCGGTAAATGATGCCCAGCTTGGGTGGGAGGGGAGATCTGGGTCACTGGGACCTCCACGGAGACCTCGCCCAAGCTCCATCCCAAGCCCGGCCCAGCCAATCCCAACCCTCTCGTCCCTTCCCACCATGCTCACACGGTGAGCAGTGCCCTGGGGACTCGAGCCCTGCTGGGGGCCCCTCTCAGCCGCTCCCTACCTTGTGCAGGTGCTCCAGGGCCAGCACAATCTCACCACCGTAGACCCGCACTTCGGCCTCGGTGAAGTGTTCCCGCTGGTAGAGGTGGGTGAACATCTCCCCCCCACTCACGTAGTCTGGGAGGGGCAAGTTGGGGAGCGGTCAGCCGGCCGGGCAGGGCCGGCCTGCCGGCCCTCCCAGCCCCCAAGGCCCATACCCAGGATGAGATGCAGCTTGGCGTCAGTCTGGAAGGCATAGTGCAGCGTGACCAGGAAGGGCGCCTGGCGCACCAGCTCGAGGACCGAGCGCTCCGTGCGAGTGTGCTCCTGCGTCTTGGCCCGCTGCACGATGGCCGCCTTGCGCAGCACCTTCATGGCGTAAAGCTTTCCCGCGTCGTGCCCGCCGGCCTTCCGCACCAGGAATACCTTCCCGTAGGCTGGTGGAGAGGAAAGGGAAGGTGAGGTCTGTGAGGGCCTGGAGAAGGCCACCCCAAGGAGCGCCCCGGGCAAAACCAGGGAGGAAGCGTGAAGCCCAGGGCACCGAGTGTGCCAGACTTTGCTTGCTGGGGGTGTGGGGCATAGAGCTGTGCAAAGCCGGAGGGCCGTTATGTAAGCCGAGGGACGTGCAAATCTAGGAAGCATGCAAACCTGAGGGGAGGGGGGGCGCAAAGAAGAGGGTTGTGCAAAGCCAGGGTACGAATGTGCAAAGCCAGAGAAAGATGATGCCCACGTGCAAACTCACAAGGGAAGTGTGCAAGGCCCTGGCAAGAGCACAAACCCAAGGAAAGAGTGGGAGCCTACGAAGCCAGGGAAGAATCCTGCGGGAGAACGCTGCCGATCAGAGGAAATAGGTTTGCACACAGAGGGGCCTTGCACATAAGGGGAGTGTGCGGACCTGGAGACCAAGCTGGAGAACGGGCGAAGCGGCATGCCAGGGGGCCAGTGCCAGGCAGGGAAGGTCTGGGTCCCAGGGAAGACAGGCATCCCTTTGCTTGGGCCCTTCCCTGGGCTAGGCCAGAACGCTGCAAAACCGAGGAGGGGGAGGCCTGGCCATAGCCCCCACCGTGCAGCTGGACAGACGGGGGTGCAGACCAGCGTAGGAGGAGGGGGGGTACCGGCCCGCCCCTGGAGGGGAGCGTGGGGAGGGAGGGGCTTGGCCGGGGAGGTTCCCGGGCCAGGAGCACCTCCTCCGGGCTGGGAGCCTGCGGAGTGCAGATGAGAGGAGAGGAGTGGAGAGGTGGGGAGGGCTGTGGGGGGTGGGTCGCGGCGGGCCGGGGGCCGCGGGGGCGGGCCAGGGGGGCATCCTCACCTCCCGTGCCCAGCACCTTGAGCAGCTCGAAATTCTCCACGCTCACCTTCTCCTCGTGCCCGGTCAGATTGGCTGTGGATACAGAACGGGCAGCGCTCGGCCTGGAGGGCCTGACCCTGCAAGGCAGCGGCGAGCGCCCCCTCCCCGGCCCGGAGCCCCCCACCCTCCCCTCCCAGGCGTGCCGGGCCCTCCCCGGGGCGCACCGTCAGTGATCCGCAGCTCCACGGCGCAGCCCTCGTCCTCGTCCTCGTCGCCCATGGCTGGGGGCTCCGGGGGACTCCGGGGGGGGGGCTCCGGGGGCGGCGGCGGCGCTGCGGGCTCCGGGCGGCGCCGGTTACATGGCGGCTGGGGCCGGGGCGGGCGCTTCCTGGTGCCGCCTCCCGCCCCGCGCTGCTTGCGCCAGCCCCGGCCCTGCCCGCCCGGCCGGCGCGCCCCGCCCCGCGGGGCCTGACTCAGGCCACCGGAATGTGACAGCCCGCCGGCCGCTGAGGCGACCGTGGCGCCCTGCGTCCGCCCCGCGCAGCCTGCACCCCACGCGACCCCCTGCTCGGTGCGGACCGTGCAGCCGAAAGCCCTGCTCCACGGCGCTGCCCGCATCTCATTAACCCTAACCACGAGCGACCGTACAAACCGAGCTCCACTTCCCGGGCCCCCGCCCTGACTGCAGGACCCCCTTGGGCTTGGACCCCCTTGCGACCCAGTCCCGTACGAGTACCCACGTGGTCCTGCTTAACCGGAGAGCCGTAAGCCAAGCCCCTGGGCTCTTCACCAAACCCACCATGCTGCCTTGGAGCTGGACCCCTCTCAACCCCGACTGTGCGAACTCCCCACCCACTAAGCTAGAAGGAGGCCGGACTAGTCGGAGACGATTTACCTGGAGACCTCCAAGGCGGGCCAGACCCCCCTAAACCTGAGCAGGTGAAACTGAGGACTGGACAGCTCTGGCCCCCATCCCGGAGGGTGTGGCCAAGACCACTTCCCTAGGGGTCATGGAGCTGAGGCCTCTGCCTACCTAAGGCCCAGGCGCTCCTGCCCCCACTCCCCCAGGACCCCAAGTAAGCAGGTCTAGGGTTACCTCAGAACTGCATTGGTCCCAATGTACCTGGACACTAGCTGAGCCAGGGCCTAACAGCTCCCACTCCTAGCCATGCCCGTGTTTCTCCAACCTGGGGCACTGGGGTCCAGGCACCACCACCTCCCCATACCCCCCAAGCTGGCTTCCGCTGAGGTGGGCATTGCCCAGGACCTGACCCAAAACCGACCTGCCTAACTGTGACTCCTGGGATAGCACACCTTGCCCCAGGGCAGCTCTGACCTCCCATGGCCAGCCCAGAGCAGCCCTGAGCCTCATCCAGGACCCTGTACCTGGCATTTCAGCTTACCCAGGAAAGGGAAAAGCCAGTGCCATGGGGCCAGCACCTGGCACCTGGGCCCCAGCTTAACCGGGTTGGGAGCCCCAAGCCCTACGGCCCCCCAGCCAGGACCATGCACCCTGGGCTCTCTGTAGTTCAATCACTGCTCCTGAAACAGTGATGCCCGGGCAGCTAGGCAGCACCTGCCTGTAGTCGCAGGTTAGTTTCTAGCTCCCCCTGTGAAACACTCAGGGCCCTTCAGCAGACAGCAGAATCAGTTGCCCCAGGAAGGAAGTAGAGGCCAAAGCCAGGCCCAGACCCAGACCACAGTAGGGCTCCCCAGACCAGGCCCTACAAGCCTGGCTCTCTGCCCCAAAGCCTGATGCTGGAGGGGCAGCACAAACCTGGGGTTCAGAGGCCGGCCGGGATATCCCCAGCAGGAGAGGAGTCAGGGCTGGGGCAGGAGAGGCCGGGATGGCTGCACAGGTGGATCAGACAGACCCTAGGGAGCAGGCAAGCCTAGAGGGCTCACCTCCAAATGAATGACAGCAATGTGCCTTTCCTCTGCTGGTGCTTTGGACCTTTGTCAAGTGACTTTCCATCCATCACCATCAGTCAGTCAGCAAACATTTCGTAAGTGCTGACTATGTACGGGCCCTGTGCTAAACCCTGTGGATTCAGCAAAAGGCAAAAGCCAGTCCCTGCCCTCAAGGAGCTCCCAGGGTAATGGGAGACACAATGCACACACAGTCATGCATGTTAGATACAGGCGAAGCTACGTGCCATATGCAGGATGGGCAGCCAGGGGGTGCAGTGGATAGAGCCAGGCCCAGAGTCAGGAAGACCCGAGTTCAAATCTGCCTCAGATACAGCTTACTAGCTGTATGACCTTGGCAAGTCACTTAACCCTGGTTAACTCAGTTTCCCCATTTGTAAAATGAGCGGGAGAAGGAAATGGCAAACCACCCCAAGTATCTGCCAAGAAAACCCAAAACGGGGTCACGGAGAGTCAGACAGGACTGGAAAATGGCTGAGCGACAACAACACATAACAGGGTAAATAGGAAATAATTAACAGAGGGACAGCAATCAGGGAAGGCTTCCTGTAGGAGGCGGCAGCCCTCTAGCCGAGGCTCAAAGGAAGCCAGAGAGGTGGGTGGTCGGAGCAGAGAAGGGAGAGCGGTCCAGGCCTGGGGGAGGGGTAGCCAGGGCTGGGGGATCCTGATAGAGGAACTCCAGGAGGCCAATGCCATTGGAGCGCACGACAGGGAGTAGAGTACAAGAAGGAGGGCTCATTTTGTATTTGATTGTGAGGGCCATGGGGGGCCCCTGGAGTTTGGTGACTAGGGGTGACCCAGTCAGACCTGGGCTTGAGGAAAATCCCTTTCGTGGCTGAATGGAGGATGGACTGAAGTTGGGAGACTGAGGCAGGCAGACCCTCCCCCCCCCAGCAGCTACTGCAGTAGTCCAGGGGTGCACCAGAATGGTGGCCAGGTCTGTGAGTCACGAGGACAGGGCGTATTATCCTCACTGGACAGAGGAGGAAACTGAGGTCCTGAGTGTTTCAGGCTGTACAGGATTAGCAATAATGACATTGCCTGCCGTTCCGCCGTGCATTAAAGCTCCCAAAGCACTTTACATCCCTTCTCTCACCAGAAAGCAGCCCACAGCCTCTCCCTCCCAGCACTGGGCTTGTCCCCCTTGTAGACCCAGCCTCCTCCCCTGGCCACTGAGAGCTGTGGAAGCCTAAGGGCAGCATGAGGAGAGCTCCTCATGCTAGACAAATCGCTGTGTGACCCTGGGCCCGTCCCTTCCCCTCTCTAGGCCTCAGAGGGCTGGGGCTGGATCAGCGTCTCTGCCCGTGTCTCCACAGAGGCTTTTCTGTGCTAGAGCCAGCCCAGTGACAATAGAGAAAGCATGATGTAAACCTGAAAATCCTCTCAGTCCCCTAGATGAGGACAGGTCTGGATTCAAATCCTGCCTGTGATGCTTACAGCTATCCAACCCTGGGGGAACCCCTTTGCCCTGCAAGACTTCGTTGTCTCATCTGTAAGATGGGGGTGATAATAACGATAGCATGGCGCGGTCATACACCTGCACTAGGAAGATGCCCCAGATCCCGCACAAAACCAGTTTCTTGGTTACTTGCCAAGAGCCAGAGGCTCAGAAGGAAAACTGCCCGAGCCCTGCTTAGCCTAGCATGGTCACTCCGGAAAAGGAGAAGTAGCCTCATCAGCTAGACCTATGTCCAGGAAGACACCTTGTGCCCCCAGGGACTCCCCGGGGGAGAGAAGGGCTGCCTTCCCCACCCCGCCATCCCCATGGGGCCAGGAGCTGAACGCTTCCCTCTCCAGCAGAGGGCACTGCAGTGGTGCTGAACAAACCCAGTAAGTCATCAGGGCCCCAGGTCAGGAACTCAAGAGAATCCTCTACTCCAACCCCATCCTCCTAAACCTGGGGAATGACCACGAGAGGGAGAAGGAGTTACCCAGATGGCCCGGTGTACCATGAGATGTCAGAGCCAGACGTCACAGATCTCTCGGCCCAAACCCCTTTTACAGATGCGAAAACTGAGGCCCAAGTTTGATGGGCAGGCCGTTGGTCACGTTGTAAAGAGGTCTTGAAAGATGCAAGAACTCTGATCATTGGGAATGACTGACCGCAGCAGAATTCAACCTGCCTTTTTGGATGTGACCGATGAAGGAACTGGTTTTGCTCGGTTGCATAATTATTATAAGGGTTTCTAATGGGAGGAGGCAAAGGGGAGAAAAAAATAGATTTCTATTCATTGAAAAAATTAAATTTAAATTGTTTTAAAGATTTGGACTAACTTAAATGGCATCCGGGGTCCCCTCCAGCTTGAAACTTTATATTCCTTTATAGGCCAGCTTCCCAACTCAGCTAATCCTAAAACGTCCTTCCCCACCCCAATCCCAGCTCCATTGCCCAAGCAGGCCACTCCCTGCTGGATGTCAAGCCAGCCCTGTACCCCAGTCATATCCCTGGGCCCGCCAGGGGGTGTGGCCACACATCCCAGGGAAGATAACTCCTTGCCATCTGGACAGAAGCCAAGAACGGGCAGCTCTGTAGGAGAGCGGCTCAGTTACAAGACGGTTCGGCCCATTAGTGCAGGCCTTGCTCAGGGCCGGCCGGGCCACCATGGCCCGCCCAGCCAGGGAGCCCGGTGCCAGGCCTGAGTGCTACTCAGATGCACAGAGTGACCTTTGCAAGTAAGGACACAGAGAGCTGGGAAAGTGGCCAGGTCTGGGGGTAAGATGCCTTCCCCCTTCTGTGGGGAAAGGAGGCTCTTCCTGAACCAACCTTCGGAGGCTCAGGAAAGAGATTACGGCAGTTTCTTGGGCTGCCCTCTGTGGTCCCTCCCTGCCTCAAACTTCACCATCCTAGGGTTAAGGGAAAGAGAATTAGGAATTGAACAGCTCAGAAAGATGAAGGCAGTTGGTAGCTACCAAAGAGAGAGGTAGATAGACAGTCCCAAGACGGGCTGAGGCCGTCCCTGCCTCTTGGAACCCTGAGCTTCCCTCTAGACCTCTCCCGTCCATCCCTGCACTGACCCTCCAGCCCCCATCAGAGTCACTTCCCAAAGGATCTCCCCACCACCAAAAGTACTTTGGCATTTACTCTGACACATTTTGTATTTGTTAATCTACTTACGTGGTGTTCCAGCAAAGCTGCTCAAGGTCAGGGACTGTCACATTGTTTGCATATAGGAGGTATTTGACAGATCTTTGAGGTGGATGGTGTGCCAGGCCTGGAGTCAGGAAGACTCATCTTCCTGAGTTCAAATCTGGCCTCAGACACTGACTAGCTGTGTAGCCCTGGGCAAGTCACTTTACCCTGTTTGCCTCAGTTTCCTCATCTGTAAGATTAGCTGGAGAAGGAGATAGCAAACCCCTCCAGTATCTCTGCCAAGAAAACCCCCAATGGGGTCGGGAAGAGTTGGATACGACTGAACGACAGCTATTCATCAAATAGGATTGAGAGCAAACTTTTTTCGCATTGATAAGAGCCAAGATTTTTTTCCACCATCTTGTTGTGTTCCCCTTCTTCCAATCCCTTACCACCCTCACCATGGCAGTGCCTCCAGCAGGGACAACTTCCTCTGAGTACACTTGGTCTGATACAGCTATTTTTCCTGCCTTTGTTCTCTTTAACAAGCTGCTTCTGCCCCCTCTAGAGGCCCATCCAAGACTATGACATTAGAGTTGGACTGCCCTTGGTGACGAAAAGGGCTTGTCATGAAAAATCTCTGCAGATCTTTTCTCCTTGTTTGCCGTCCCCCTTCCGTTCCCAACCTTACGTGCCCGCGGGATAACTTGGCTCCATTGGATACCCCACTAAGCTTCCTTTCAACCCACCACTGGCACCCAGGATTTTGTGAACAGGCATCTGTTACAAACCAATATTGCCTCTCGCTGCCATACTTCTCTGCTTAACAAGTCAACCTGATTTTTGATGTCTAAGATTCTTTCTTAGGTTCTTGTGATGTTAATTGATTCGTTTCAGTTAAATTTCCGGATGAAATGATTATAGTCTGCTCTATATCCCTTCTTCTGTCTGTTACCCATTTTTTGTTATCAGTAACCAGTTTGAACAGGTCAGGATTGATTTGTTTCAAATGCTTCCCAGACCTTTTTTCCCTCATTTTTTCCTCTTTCTTTTAGCCTCATTCTAGTTTAACAAGTCGGTGGTCTCAACCACATTGTGCTCAGGAATCAACTCCCACATTGGGAATGAGTCATTTCCCGCTAGTTAGAATGGGATGTTTGCAAACGTTACTCAGTTCATGGCTTATGGAGCCCGAACTGAAGCTTATCTTGAAAACAAATGCTCCCCGTCTGTAGAGGTGAGGTTTCTTCCTATGCAGCTGGCCCTCCTTCAGTGTATCTTCTTCCTTCTCCTTCTGATGCATTTCTCACCAGCCTCCTCTAGTCCCGCCTTTATGCCAAGGTCATGGAGAATCAAACTGTATGCTGACTTCATTTGGAGGGCTGTAGTGAGCTCTTCAGGGAATTTCTCTACCTCCTCATTCTCTGCAATGCAGGCTGCAATGATTTTCGTGCTGATCTAAATACTCACAAATACCTTTCTTGAGCTCTTCCTTATGAGAAGATCAAATGTCCTATTGCCTTCAGATGCTGGATCAAAGCAACCCTGCCTACTCCTTCTGTCTTGAGAGCCCAGGAGCCACCCTTCCACTGAGCCCCACCCTCCTTCTTTCTTCTGGCTTGGTTCATAGTGAGAATGCCCAAATCAGCATGATTCACCTTCTCTAGGATGGCCTGTGTGTCCTTGGGCAGGTCACTTTGGCCTCTCTGTGCTTCTGTTTCCTCATATGCAAAATGAGAGGGTTGGATAAGTGGCCTCTGAAGGCCTTTCCATCTCTACGCTCATGATGCTGTGATGTTCTGATCCTCATGCCCACCCCTGTCTGGTAACCACTGGACAAAGGGTTTCCAGTTACCAAGCCGACAGCCGAGTTAACATTCACACAGTCCAGAAACTGTGGCTTTTCAGCCCCCTCTGCCCGCTTTTCTGGCATTCTGCCATGATCACTGCAGAAGGGCACACAGGACACTTGTATCTGTCCCTCTTTTGCCAGCTGGCACGGCCAAAGGATTCGCCAGCAAGTGGCCAGCCTCCTGGTCCTCATTGGCCTCTGGGACTCTACTAGAACCCTTCCCAGTAAAGTAGAACCTGGCCAAGCTTGTGCCCATCTGGCAGAGCCTCAGAGAACCCAGGTCACCCCTGGGCCATGCTGAGGCGCCGGACGACTCGTTACCAGTTCAGAACATGGGCCGGACAAAGCTTTGTGGCCAAGGACTGCCAGGTCAGGCTTGCCCCTATGCTCAGGGGGTGGTCTCCCCTCCCTAGGCCAGGGGAAAGGGCCCTGAGTATTCATGCCAAACCCCTGCCCAGCTCTGTCTCCTGCCCTAGACTGAGCCTCATTCTTTACACATCCACACATGCGTATACCACACATACACACACCCCGCATACACGCATCCCACGCACACACACCACACATGTACCACACACCATGCATATTGTACGCACACATACACATCACACATACCACATACACACACATACCATATATACACCACATGTGCCATACATATTACACACCCACACCCACCCACACACTGTACGTAGACCACACATAACACATATTCCATACACACACACACACACACACACACACACACAGAGCCAGGCACCAGGTCCTGAGCCTGTCTTGGCTCCTCCCTCCCCAGACACTACCTAAAATCATCCCCAAACAGATGAAACACACATTCTTCTGGGGTCAGCAGGACCCTCGTCCCATCAGATTGTCTGGGGAGAGGCCAGAGGCAGAGGCCCCATTCAGTCACAGGCTTTATTCCAGTCTTGCCAAAGACAAAGCAAAGGTTTAAATAACAGAAATGGGGCCTCGTCCAGGGTAGGCACTTAATACATAGGGGTTGAATTCTATGGAACGAAGTGGAACCCAAAGCCAGGTAAGCTTCCTCCGGGCCCCTCTCCTCAAAGGTTGCTCTTCTTCATGCCAGGCACTCCAGCGCCCGTGGCCCAGGGCCCCCCTCAGGGCCCCCACGCCCGGCCACAGGCTTCTAGGCTCAGGCTAAAGGGGCGGCCGTCCTGAAGCACTCACACGAGCAGGTGGGCCCAGCAGCCTCCCCCCAAGGTCCAGGCCCCACGACGAGCCAGCCACAGAGACTCTTCCCATCTCCAGCCATGCTGCGAGCCCTGCGGCCCTCTGGGCTGGTGCTCTGGGCCTCCTCCCGGTCCGATGGACTCCTGAGTCTATCATGGGGTCACTGGCTGAGGGAAGGTGTGACAGGAGCCTTCTGGGGCTCATGCTCTGAAGGACCTGCAGAGAGGGGACACGGTGCTGGGGCAGGGCCGGGAGGCCCCCCATTATTCCAGCTGCCCCTCCCCACCCATACTCTCGCCCAGCCCAGCCTCCCTTCTCCTCCCTGCCTCACCCACACTCCCCCTACTCAGCTCCCAAGCCTGTCTCACTCTCTTGGTCAGCAGAAGCTTCTGGTCCCTCCAAGATGTCCTCTGAGCCATCCCATCCTGAAGGGGACAGGAGAGTTTGGTTGGGAGAAGGGGAGGCCAAAGGAAAGAGTGACGAAAAAACCAAAATGGGGAAAGGAGGCGGGGACAAGGAATGGAAGACCCGGCCAGTCCTGAGAGGCCCGTGGCCGGGCTGGGGCTGCGGGGAAGGAATGTGTCTGTCTCACCTCTCGTTCTGGAGCTGGGGGCCCCTAAAGGCCCAGGGCGACGCTGACGGAAACGCTGGCGGGGGGAATCCCCAGGGCTGAAGGAGGCAGAGCCCCGGACCGCAGGGAGCCGGGAACTCAGCCTCCTCCTCTGCCCGCCAGACGAGGTGTCCTCCCGAAGGCAGAGAGAGCTCTGGGCCCTGCGCATAGGCCCTGGAGACGCTAGACCAGGAGAGAGGCAGAGCAATGAGGAGCAGGACCCAGGAGTGGGGAGAGGGCCAGGTGCAAGGACAGAGGGAGAGATGAGGACGAGGAGCCAGTACCACCCAGCCTGGGCACCTGGACCCAAAGTGGCTCCTCCCCGACTCAATTCAATTCCACTGAGCACCTGCGGGGCATCCAGGCCCTTCCTGTGAGGGGGAGGATAATAAGAACTTCCAAGATTTATTGGGAGTGGACAGATCTCCAAAGCTAAGAGCCATTCTCTTGAAGAACATAAGCTCCTTGAAGGCAAGGGCTGTTTCAGCACCTAGCAGAGTGCCCTGCATATAATAGATATTTCATGGAATGTTCATGGAATTAAATTAAATAGATTAGCAGCCAAAGGAGACGAAGCGCTTTCGGAGAAGAAATGCAATCCATCAGCAACCATAGGAAAGAGAGCTTCAAATCATAAATAATAAGAAAAGGGCGACTTCAATCATCTCTGTGGTTTCTCCTCACACTCCCTCAAGTTGGCAAAGATGATAAAATGTAGAAACAGTCAGTGTTGGAGAGGCTGTAGAAAGACAGGCACACACTAATGTGGAGGTGGTGGAGCTGTGAACTGGCCCAACCATTCTGGGGGAAAAAAAATTGAAAATATACTAAGAAAGTGCATATACCATTCACGCCCTTTGGTCCCACAGCACATAAGCCCCTTGAGGGCATGGACTACTGAATTTTTCTGTCTCTGGATCCCCAGTGCCTTCTGGGATTAGACATGAACTAGAGAGCAGCTGTTGCCTTTTGCCTTTCTTTGTTTCCTGAGTGCTTAGCATAGCGCCTGGAATAGAGTAGGTGTCTAATAAATGTTCGTTGACTGACTCCAGTGCCTTGCATGTGATAGGGATTTAATACTTACTGGATGGAATTGTACTGACATAATCCAATAATCCTACCACTAGACATTTACCCCAAGTCAGCTGAAGATAGAAAGTAAGACACTAATATAAAGCAAAATAGAACTACCACCACTTTGGGGGGGGGTAATCAAAAATACAAACAGATAAACATGAGAAACAAAGTAGGGGTCCATTGAAAAAGCAATGAATGGCTGAACACAATATGTCATGTAGATGTCACAAAGTAGGGGTCCATTGAAAAAGCAATGAATGGCTGAACACAATATGTCATGTAGATGTCACAAAGTAGGGGTCCATTGAAAAAGCAATGAATGGCTGAACACAATATGTCATGTAGATGTCACAAAGTAGCATAAGGGCACATAAACAAATGTTAAGGATTCAGAGAAGCATAAGAAGACTGATGTGAACTGATACAGAGGGCAGAATCAAGAGGGCAGAATGAGAGGAAACCTTTCTTATCTAGCTCACCTAGCACCCTTCCTCCACACTGACCTAGAAAATTCACCAGACCAAATTCTGACCAGGAAAGCCAAGAAGTCACAATGAGTCCTTTTCAAGCTCAAGGAGGCTTAAAGAAACAGAGAAATCTACAGACACTGGGGACAGGGGCTGACCAAGAGTGCACATGGCAACAACAGTAGGTATTATTCCAGTGCACAGGGACAGAAAAAGGTCCAAGACAGGGCATGAGGGCAGGACATATATGCAAAAAGAGATTTCCACCAAAAAAATTTTTTAATTATTATTTAAATTTTTTTACATGTAATTGGGAAACATTTAGTGAAATAAACAAAGATTTTTTAAAAGAGATTTCAGGGGATCCTGAACCATCACTAGGTGAAAAAAACAGGTGCCATCTGGAAGCTCTGTCCCCCAACACCCAATTCTGGATCACAGATCCAGGGCAGAGAGTATTGGTCCCGGTCTCAAGGGAGCAGGAGCCCTCACTGTGTACAGAAGCAAGGAATAAGTTCCAGAATCATAGCTGAGGGACAGTTCTAATCTTCAACCCAGCACAAAAGCCTGCAACAGAATAAACCCAAGCAGGAAGCCAAGACCGAGAGAGCCAGCAGCTCAGTCATTCTGAACCTGCAGAACAGTGACTGAGTCCCAGCAGCGGTCTGCGAAAACTCAACCACACACATGCCAGCAGGCCCATACGTGGGTCAGAAATTTGCAGAGCTCAGACTAGGTGGGCAGGGAACAAATCTGTCCCAGGATCACACCACTTTGAAGGCTTGCAGGCCCCCAGCCCAAGCTGTGGAAGCAGCAGAAGAATATAAAAGAACAGAAGTTCTGGCCAACTTTCTAAACACCCCCCCACACACACACACACACATCCTGAAGTTTGCAAAGCCCAGCACTAACACTGGGTCCAAAATCAAGAAGCAGACTGGAAGGATGAGCAAACAAAAAAAGAATTCGACCCTATGAGAGTTTTTTGGTGACAAGGAAACTCAAGATACAAACCCAGAAGAAGAGAATTATTTGAAAACATCCACAAACAAAGCCTCAAAGAAAAATGCAACCTGAACAAAAGTCCAATAAGAATCCCCAGAACAGTTAAAGCAATAAGTTTTTGTTTTTAAAACTAAAAATGCCGGCCTCAAACCAAACACTTGACACTTACTAGCTGTGTGACCCTGGGCAAGTCACTTAACCCCAATTGCCAAGAAACAAACAAAAAACTAAAAATGATTTTAAAAACCAAATGAGAGCTACAAAAAAAGATAGAAAAAGATAATTAGCAGCTTAGGAACAGAGATTTTAAAATGTCACTGAAGGAAATAACTCCTTAAAAGTTAGACTCGCCAAATGGAAGCTAATGACTCCATGAGACACCAAGAAACAATAAAATAAAGTTAAACGACTGAGGAAAGATAGAAGAAAATGTGAAATATCTCATAGAAAAAAACTGACCTGGAAAACAGATTGAGGAGAGATAATTTAAGAACCTGACAGCTAAAAGAACCTAGACAACATATTTCAAGAAGTCATAAAAGAAAACTGCCCAGATATTCTAGAACTAGAAGGCAAAATAGAAACTAAACGAGTCCACTGATCACCTCATTAAAGAAGCCCCAGACAAAACCTGTCAGGAATAGAATACCCAAAATCCAGAACTCCCATGTCAAAGAAAAAATACTGCAAGGAACCGGAGAGAAAGAATTCAAGTGCCACAGAGACACAGTCGGGATCACCCCAGATTTAGCAGCCACCACTATAAAGATGCAGAGGGCTTGAAACACGCTATCCAAAAGGCAAAAGATGTAGGCTTACAACTCACAAACCGATGCATGGAAGCAGAAATATTCAATGCATCTCTTCTGACCGCAATGTAATAAAATTATATTCAGTAAAGGACCTTTGAAGCAGAAATTAAAAATTAATTGGAAGCTAAATAATTTAATCCTAAGCAATAGATGGGTCAAAGAACAAATCATGGAAACAATCAATAATTTCATTAAAGAGAATGGCAAAAGTGAGATAACATCCCAAAACATGTGGGACACAGCTAAAGCAGTAATTTAAGGGAAAATTTCTCTTTCTAAATACTTACATCAATAAAAGAGGAAATACCGAGGGAAATAAGCTGACCAGAAGAGTAATAACAAATGAAAACAACATTGAAAGACAAGCAGATTCTGCCCACATACGCTGGCCAATGTTGGCTCCAGACGGCCGAGATCAGAACCCCCTTCCTTCCTTTCCTGTTAAAAAACGGTGCCTTTGGAAGAGTGGAAAGCTGCGTGTGCTCTTGGACACAATCATTTCATTCACAGCTAGCACCTATCCAGCACTTTTTAAGGTTTGCAAAGGGCTTCACAGACGTTCTCTCATTTTATCCCCAAACAAATCTGAGGGAATCTTACGTCTCACAGATGAGGACAAAGGGCTGGCCACTATCAGAGGGGGGATTCAAACCTAGGTTTTCTTGACCCCAAGTTCAGTCCCCTAGCCTCATATGCCACATGAATGCCCATTATACAAGGTTGGCCTCAGACAAGAGCTGAGGAAAGGCATCTTTGCAGAAGCGTGGGACTAAGGCTGTGGGATACTATCAAACACAGTTAATGGGCTGGTTGCTTGTGATGAACTATCTGATTTTTTTCCTCTTCTTTTTTTAACCTTTGTAACAAGGAGGGGAGGGGAGGGAGCAAGATATATTCAGAAATGATGGTGATGAAAAACAAAAGATAACAATTAAAAGATGAAAAATCAAACATGTATACTAACTTGTCTAAGACCGTAACAACACTGGCTTCTTTGCTTCCCTAGCCCTGTTCTCTTTCGATTGTGTGTGTTTGCCTGAACTGTGCTGACGTCATGATTGTTAACAACTTGCCAGCTGGCCTTGGAATCAGGAAGGCCTGGGTTCCCGTCCGTTCTCTGACACACAGTGACCGGGTTACTCTAGATAAGTCCCTGACCCTCTCAGTGCCCTGGGCTCTGGAGAAAATCCAGTCTCGCATTGCTAGCAGAAGGCCCTCACCAGCACCTCCCTGTACCAATGAAGCCGCAGACTCAACTCCCAGAAAATATTACCATCATTATTGGTAATTCCCCCGATGGCGGGTTATTATCATTATTGTTAACGCTCCAGCCTCGTCCTCCAGCTGGACGAGTCAGCTTCAGACAAAGCTGAGCCTTTAAGTTGTAGATGGATCACAGTCTACAGTGGGGGTGGGAGAAGTCACCGGCCATGGGCGGGCAGTTCCATGAGCACCCCAGCATTCTTGTTCACAGACACTGGGCTTACAGTGAAGGGGACCTGAGTTGGCGGCGATGGTGGGCCAATGGATGGCAGTGGGAAGAGACAGGACAGGACGAGCCCCCCACCCCCAGCCCCAGCTCAATCCCATACACACCTGTTTCACTGGCTTCCCTGCCCTCGGGGAGCTCCATGTCCAGGGGGCCTCCCAAGCTCTCGGTGCTACCGACTCCCTCGGCCCCAGGTCGGGGTCCCCCTTCCCTCCTGTGTCTCATCAGCTTTTTGACTTTGTCTGCTAGCCAGCTGCCTTTCCTTGGAGGGAAGAAGAAGGCACAGAGATGGAGTACAGGGAATAGGGTGGCCAGGGGCCCAACAGGACCAGAGGAAGATGGGGTAGAGAAAAGGACCCAAGGCTGTGGGTGCCTCAGGCCCAGGCACAAAGGGAACCAGAAATGGGTCAAAGGTCATAGCCAGGGTCAGAGGGGAGGACTCACTTGGTCCGGGGCAGGGGTCCAGGCTCTAGCACACGGTACTGGTCCATGATCTTTTCCACCAATTTCTGTTTTTCTCGTCTCAGAGCATTGAGCTGGTCCCTGCAAGGAGACAGGAATTGTGGAGGGGCTCAGAAAGGAGGGAAAGGTCACAGGGTCACAGACCTAGAGCAGGAAGAGACCCAGGCCCTCCTATGACAGAGGGGCAAACTGAGGCTCAGAAAAGTGAAGGAATTTGCAACAGAATTCTAGAAAAGTTCAATATGACAGACCCTGCTCAAACGTAGATAGTATCTGTGGTGGGATTTGAACCCAGGTTTTTCTGACTCCAATTTGAAAGCTCTCTCCACTGTACCCCCACTTCCTAGGGAGGGATGAGAGCCAGGCGGGGTGCGATGGGAAGGAGGCTGGGGAGCAGGGCAGGATGGACTAGGCCGGGGGTGGGGGGGGCCCCTCACAGGTACTCCCGCTGCTCTCTGTGCAGGTGGTCCCGGCTCTCCAGGCTCCGTTCCATGAGACCCCGGTTCTCCCGGCTCAGTGCCTGTACCTCGGCCAGCAGCTGCCGATTCTCCTCCTCTTGGGCGGCCCTCAGCTCAGTCAGCAGCTGCACCCCCAGCCCAGACCAGAAGGGGTGAGTGAGGGTGTGGCGCCAAGGCCAAGCCCGCAGCCCAGCTACCTCACGACCCCGAGCCCCACCTGGCACTGTGTGGTCAGCCGGCAGACACTGAGGTCCAGCTTCTGGTTGGCCTCGCGGAGGCCCTGGCCCTGGGCCTCCAACTGCGCTCGCTCCAGCTCCAGATGGGCCAGTCTGCCCCGCAGCTCACCTCGTTCACCCTGGAGCTCGCCTCGCTCCCTGGAGGCGTCGGCCAAGGACACCTGGGTCCTGTGAGGATGAGGTGTGAGCAGGAAGGGCGCTCCCTTTCTCCTCTCCCAAGGGATGCTTTCTGGGACCCTGATGCCCAGGGCCTGCTCTCTGCAGGGGAGGGGAAGGGTCTTCACCAGCCCGGGAGACTGAGGCCAGAGGGTGGGGAGGGGCCAAAGGGGCTGGGTCGGGGCTCAGCTAGAGGATGGCACCTCTCGTGCTCGCTCTGCAGCCGACGAAGCTCCTCTTCCAGGCCCTTCTGATGCAGCCTGTCCTGGGCCAGCCTCTCCCGCTCAGCCTGCAGAGCCACTTCCTGGGCCTCGACCTGGGCCCTTTGGGCCTGCAGCTGCTCATACCTGCGGGGTCGGAGGGGTGGGGAAACAGAGGAAGGCGTGTGAAGGAAACATACCCCCACGGATGGGGGGGGAGACGACAAAACTGAGATCCTGTCAAAGGGTAGGAGGGCAGGACCACAGCCATCCCTGGGGCCTCAGTTTCCCCATCTGTCTCAGGAAAGTATAACTGACATTTCCCGTAGAATGTAAGGAACTATGTATCTGTCATCCCTTTGTATCCTTAATGGGCAGCCAAGTGGCTCAGTGGATAGAGTACCAGGGCTGGAGTCAGGAAGATTCATCTCCCTGAGTTCAAATCCTACCTCAGACACTTATTAGCCATGCAACCCTGGGCAAGTCATTCAACCCTATTTGCCTCAGTTTCCTCATCTGCAAAATGAGCTGGAGAAGGAAATGGCAAACTCTCCAGTATCTCCGCCAAGAAAACCCCCAATGGGGTCACTGAGAGTCAGACACAACTGAAATGGCTGAACACCAATATAGCCTTAGAGCCCAAGAGGGCCTTTACATATAATAGGCCCGTAGTAAATGCTGGTTGTAAAAAAATAACAAATGAATGAGTGAATGCTGATTGGACCAGCTCAGAGAGTTAATGCTGGACAGGACCTTAGGGACCACCTACTCTGACCTCCTATTTCTGCAGAAGAGAAAACGGAGGCTCAGAGTGGCTCCCCCGGGGCCACTCAGTAAGGATTGCTAGAGGCAAGGATCAAAGGCTCTTCCAGACCCCAGATCCAGCTCTCTTTCCTCCACCCAGTGTGGCCTCTCCTGGCAAACCATCTTTCTCAGTTTCTCAGAGCTGCCAATGATCTCATGACTGCTGACCTGATGGCCTCTTCCCTGTCATCCTTCCTGACCTCTCCTCGGCCTCTGCCAGCCTTGTCCATTCCTCCTCGACACTGCTCTCGCCTGGATTTCCTCCCACTCCCCCAACCCTTCCTCCTCAATCTCATAGGCTGGATTTTCATCCAGACCACACCCACTAATCACAGGGGTCCGCCAAGACCCTCTTCGCAGCCCTCTTCTCTTCCCCCTCTGTACTTGTCAGCTTCCATGGCTTCAATTATCATTTCCTTTTTTTTTTCTTTTTTGGTGAGGCAGTCGGGGTTAAGTGACTTGCCCAGGGTCACGCAGGTAGGAAGTGTCAGGTGTCCGAGGCCAGATTTGAACTCAGGTCCTCCAGACTCCAAGGCCAGTGCTCTAGCCACTGGGCCACCTAGCCGCCCTCAATGATCATTTCCCTGTGGATGGCTCCCAGATCTACACGGCCAGCCCTCCCTTCTCTCCTGAGCTCTGGTCGTCCTGCGTCACAAAGTGCCTAGTGCACATTTTAAACCGGACCGGTCCCATAGACGTCTCAAACTCAACCTGACCAAAACACAGCTCATTCTCTCCCCCCAGTCCCGATTTTCCCGCGACTCTCATGGACCCTCCCAGGCATACCGGCTCATAAGCCCGCGGTCATTCTGGCTAGCCGATGCATCGCCAGGTCCTATCCACTAGTTTCTCAGCATCTCCTCCTGCCCGCTCACAGCCCGTCATCACAACAGCCTCTCCCCTGACCGCGTCCTCCGTGCAGGTCGTAAGGCGCCTTTCCTAAAGTCCCACCCCTCCCCGCTCGGCAGACCCCCGCGGCACCATTCTCCCTGCACGGTCAAGCACGGACTTCTCCGTCTGTCACAGCCTGGCCCTTTCCTATCCTTCTCGACTCCTCAAACACTATTCCCCGGAGCGCACACGTCGTGGCCTCTGCATCGGCTGCCCCGTCACCCGAACCGCTCCCCCTCCTTCACTCTGCCGCCGAGCACGCCTCGGCTGCCTGCAGCCGGTTCACGCGCCACCTTCCGCAGGAGGTCTCCGCCGGTCCCCCCGCTGCCAGCTGCCAATGCCCTCTCCTCTACGGCCACAGAACTGTCTTGTGCCTACCGACTCCTCTACATGTCAGCTCCTCTACTTAGAAGTAAGCTCCTTGAGTTGAGGTCGGGGGCTGGTTTTGCTCTTTGACTGCCCAGAGCCTGGCCCACGAGAAGCATTTCATAAATTTAGCCCATAGATTTCATTTCCTCCATGGGGACTCTCCCACATCTCAAATGCTAAGCCTTAAGGTGGGGCCATGGAGATGGGGGATAGGAAGGAGCCCCCGGGGGCTGGGGAGGGGTCATGGGGGGGATGGGAAGGAGCCCCCAGGGGCTGGGGAGGGGTCATGGGGGTGGGAAGGGGTCGGCAGGGGGCTCGGCTCACCTGCCCTGCAGCTCCTTGTGGGACAGCTCTAGCTCCCGCAGCGTGGCCTTCAGCTCCCGGTGGCGGCCCAGAAGCCCCTCCAGCTCCACCTCCTGCCGCTGCTGCAGGCGCCCCAGAGCCTCATGGTCCCTCAGCAGCGCCTGGTGCTGCAGCCAAGCCGCCTCCTGCTCCTGCCTCACCCCTCGCACCTCCTTGTCCAAAGCCCCCACTCTTTCCCGCAGCTCTTGGCCCTGTGTCTCCAGCACAGCCTTCTCTGCCTGAGGGTGAGTTAGGAAGGAATGGCAAGAGGAAGAGAAGGAGTACTGGTAGTGATCCTCCTGGAGCACAGTAATGGGTAGCCGAGGCCTCAGAAGCGAATTGACCTCCAAAGCGCTGGCAGGTAAGTGGGCTCACTGACCTCACACAGGAAGGGGCCTCTCAAACCATCTGCCCAAACTCCTCATTTTTTTTTTTTGTAATCAGGGTTAAGTGACTTGCCCAGGGTCACACAGTTACTAAGTGTCAGGGGTTTGGTCTGAGGCCGCATTTGAACTCAGGATCTCCTGACTTCAGGGCCAGTACTCTATTCATACTCCACATATCACAGAGGAAAAAGCTCGAGCTTCAGCTGAGTGCCCCAGGTTCCATAGGGATTCAGTGCCAGAGATGAGATCGAAGCCCAGCAAAGAGACCAAAACAGCACAGTAGGATGTTTATCTGAGGAACGCAGGTGGTTCGACATAAGGAAGATGATAAATATAACCAGCCATTTTAATAATATTCATTTTTAAATCATGTGATTTTATCAATACATGCTGAAAAGGCTTTTGACAAAATCCGACATTCATTTCTATGAAAAACTGGATAAACCATAGCAATAAACAGCCCTTTCTTTAACATAGCAAGTAGTGAGGGGCAGCTAGGTGATTCAGGAGGACCTGAGTTCAACTCCGGCCTTAGACACATAACACTTACTACCTGTGTGACCCTGGGCAAGTCACTTAACCCCATTGCCTAGCCAAAAAAACAAAACAAAACAAAACATAGCAAGCAGTAATTCTCTAAATCCAAGAGCATATGTTATAATGGAGGGTAAAGTGAGGACACCCATTATCACCACTAGCACTACAAAATGCTAGCTGTAAGGGGCAGCTAGGTGGTGCAGTGAATGGAGCTCTGGCCTTGGAGTCAGGAGGACCTGAGTTCAAATCCAGCCTCAGATACTTAACACTAACTAGCTGTGTGACCCTAGGCAAGTCATTTAACCCTGACTGCATCACCAAAAAACAAAAAAAATTTAAAAAAAAAAGAAAATGCTAGCTGTAGCAAAAAGACAAGAAAAGGAAATTGAGGGAAGAAGCATAAGGAGAGAGGAAACAAAATATCATTTTTGCAGGTGATATAATGGTCATCCTTGAGTGTCATCCAAAAATTAACTTAAATAATTAATAACTTCAATAAAGTTGAAGGATGTAAGATAAATCATATAAATCATTAGCATTCTTCTATACACCCCACAAAACACAAGCAAGAAGAATTAGGAAGAGAAATTCCATTCAAAATAAATACAGAAGTTATAAAACACTTAGAAGAGTATCCTATAAGATTCACCCAGATACTACAGGAATCTGACTGGAAAACACTCCGCAGAAATAAAGACAGACCACCAGGTATGGTGACACATATCTATAATCCCTGCTCCTGGGGAAACTGAGGCTGCTGTATCACTTGAGCTCTGGGGTTCTAAGCTGCAGTGGGCGAGAGCAAGCAAAGAGCTTCTCAAGTCTGGCACCAATATGTTGAGTCACTGTTGGGGGAGGGGGCACCAGGCTACCTAAGGAGGGATGGAACAGCCCAGCTGAAATCAGAGTAGGCCAAAGTCTCTGTGCCAATCAGCAGGGGAATCAGGACACTGCATTGCCAGCCTGGGCAAGATAGAGAGACCCAGTCTAAAAAAAAAAAAAAAGGAAAGAAAGGAGGGAAGAAAGAGAAAGAAGCCTAACTAGAGAAACATTCATTGCTCATGAGTAGGTGGGACCAATATAATAAAAATGACGACACTACCTACATGTATTTATTTATTTATTTAATCAGTACTGTACCAAACTCACAAAAAAAAAATTCTAGGGCTAGAAAAAACAGTAACGAAATTCATATGGAGGAACAAAGAGTCAAGAATCTCAAGGGTCAGTATGGGATCTCAAAGCAGCAGTCATTAAAATGATCGGGTACTGGTAAGACCCAGCGGGACAGATTTGAGTAGACCACACGCCAAAGCAAACCCAGAAGCATCCTGTTTCATAAACTCCAAGACCTCAGTTACTGGAGAAACCATCTGACAAAAACAGTTGGGAAAACGGGACGGCAGATACAAAAAGTCACATCAGGAACAAATTAGAAGAACGAGGAAGAAATGATCTCTCTGATCTGTGGAAAGGAAAAGACTTCCTGACCAGACAGGTGACAGATGATCACCCCAGATAAACTGCACCGTTTTTGATGACAGCAAATTTAAAACTATTTGCATAAACAAATCTAATACAGTAAAGATTAGAAGGGGAAAAGTAATTAGGAAAAAAATGTCTTGCAACAAGTTTCATTTCCAAGATATAAATGGAACGGACTGAAATTTCTTTTTTTTTTTTATTCTTTTTTTCCTTTTTGGTTAGGCAATGGGGTTAAGTGACTTGCTGAGGATCGCATAGCCAGTAAGTGTTATGTGTCTGAGGCCAGATTTGAACTCAGGTCCTCCTGAATCCAGGGCCGGTACTCTATCCACTGAGCCACCTAGTTGCCCCTCTGACTCAAATTTCTAACGACGAGAGCCATTCTCCAATAGATAAATGATCAAAGGATATGAGTGGGTTATTTCCAAAGCAAGAAATTCAAGCTATTAACAACTATGTTCTAATTCACTCACAATTAGAAAAATACAAATTAAATTTGAAGTTTCATCTCACTCCTACCAGATGAGCAAAGATAATTAAAGAGCAAAATGACCAGTCATGGAGGGGCTATGGAAAACTAGGTACATTAATACACTGTTGGTGGAGCTGTGAATTAATTGGTCCAGTCCTAGAAGGCTATCTGGAACTATGTCCAAAAAAATTACCAAACTCTGCATGTCCTTTGACCCAGCTAGACCACTGCTAGGCCTATGCTCCAAAGAAATCAAAGTAGGAGGAAAAGAATCTATAAGTGCAAAAAATATTTCTAGCAGCTCTTTCTGTGGCCACCAAAAAGCAGAAACCAAGGGGGTTTCCTCTTGGGGAATGGCTAAACATATTATGGTACATGGATGCAATGGAATCCTATTGTGCTATTTTAAAAATGATGAGACAATTCTAGAGAATCCTGAGTAGTATTAACAGATGCAGAGGGAAGCAGCAGAGCCAGAAGGACACTTTATACAATGACAACATCATAGAAAAGGACTTTGAAAGACTTTAGAACTCTGATCAAGGAAATGGCAAGGCAGATGAAAACACTTCTCACCTCCTGAAAAAGGTGATAACCCCAAAATGCAGAAAGAGACATGCATTTTCTGACATGGCTAACATGCGATTTTTTTTGGTGAGGTTTTTGTTTCATTTTTGAAAATTTGCTTGATGGAGGGAAGGGTGGAGGGACAGATTAATTTTTAAAATACTTGTTACTTGAAAAAGTAAAAAAGCAACTTTTTAAAATAAGGGAGAAAAAAGTCTCCAGAGGGGCAGCTAGGTGGTGCTAGTAGATAGATCACCGGCCCTGGAGTCAGGAGGACCTGAGTTCAAATCCGACCTCAGACCAAACACTTGACCCTTACTAGCTGTGTGACCCTGGGCAAGTCACTTAACCCCAATCGCCTAAAAAAAAAAAGTCTCCAGAGGCTGTTAGACCAGGACAGAGGTCAATGGGACTAACCATCCATCACCTTTATTCCTAGATTCTGTGCTTTCCTTAATGGAGAGAGACAGGAAGAGGGAGTGGAGGAAGAGGAGGGGAGGAGAGGGGCAGAGAGAGATGGAGGAGGTGACAGGGAAGGGAAAAAAATGAAGACTGAAGAGGATCATGAGGTCATAGGCTTAGAGCCAGAAGGGACTCCAGAGGTCATCTCATTTTACAGATGGAGTAATAGAGCAGCCTAAAGGTCATCCAGGGAGCAGTGCTCAGCTCCCCTGACTACACCGTGGGGGAAGTGGGAAGGGAAAGGCTGCTGGGAAGGAGAGAAAGGAGACTGCCAACTGTCCTAGAGGGCAGAAGGGTCCTCCCTGGGTGGGCCCGGGAGAGGGGACTCACCTGGAGCTGACTGCTGTGCTCCTGGGCCCGATGACTCTGCAGCTGCAGCTCCTGGACCCGCCCCTGCAGGGTCCCCACCTGGCCCTCCAGCTGCCTCACCTGCCCCTGCAGGGCAGCCTTCTCAGCTGCCAGGGCTGCGTTCTGTCCAGGGAGGAGAAGTGTGGTCGGGCCACGTCAGCTCACCCACCTGTCCCAGCACAGCCCTGCCCAGACCCCAACTCACACTGCGCTCCACCACGATGAGCCGCCCGCTCAGCGTCTCCTGGACCGCCTGTGCCACAGGGGGGGCCTCCTTGGCTCCCCCGGGCCCCGAGGGCTCCTCTGCCTTCAGCCCCAAGGAAGCCTGACACTGGAGCTGCAAGCACAAGACCCCCACAGGCTCAGCGCCAGACGAGGAAGAGAGTCAAGGGGAAGAAGGTGCGCAGCCTTCGGCAGACCAAGATCCCAGCCTCAGATTGCACCCTCCTCCCGCCCCACCAGCTCCCACCTAGGCTCCCCTCATCCCTCACCTGGACTGCTGCAGCAGCCCCCCTCTCCAATCCATCCTCCAGTCTGCTGCCAAAGGGATCCGCCCAGAGCTTGGGTCTGACCAGCCAGGCCCCTTCTCAGTAAACCCTGACGGGCCCTGGGGTTGGGCATTTAAAACTCCCCTCAACCTGGCCTCGACCTGCCATCCCAGCTCTCTCCTGTTACTCTCCTGCCCATGCTAGAATGAGGCCAAACCAGCCTTCTCTCTACCCAGTCTTCTCACCCAAGCCTGAAGTGCTCTCTCCCCTAAACTCCACATCCTAGAATGCCCAGTGCCCTTCAAAGCTCACCTCTCCTCTTCCACCCTGCCCTCCACCCCACAGGACCAAGTGTGTCCTCTCCACTGGTCCATATTCATGTACATGCATACATGCATAATCTGCGCGGAGACACACATACACATGTACATGCTGTCTCTCCCAATAAAATGTAAACTTCTTCAGGGCAGGACCCGATTCCAGCACCCACCACAGTGTCTGACTCGTAGAAACAATTAATAAATGCTTATCAATCAATTGATCAATCGATCAGCTCAACTAGGGATTGTAATTAACAGTTGAATGTAATTAACCCTACAAAAGGGGCCACACCCTCAAGAGTCATGTGCTTCATTACTTGAAACTGTGGGGGCCACTCCCTAGACCACACAGCCAGGTAGGGACTGGCCAGGCGTTGGAAGAATGCTCTAGAAGGAGGGGAATCCCGAGAGGGGGGCATGTTCCTGGTAGACTTTCCCCCAAACCACAACAGCGAACATTCAACGGCCATGAAGGTTTGCAGAGCTCTGCCCACATCATCCCACCCATGCCTTACAGCAGCCCCTCTGAATTACACAGGAGCCTCGTTCCACAAAACTAGACCCAGTGACAGGAAGTTACAGGGAGACCACGCTTTTTCTAAAAGCGAATTGGGCAGCCCTAGGTTTAGTGACACCCTCATGTCCGTAGGTCTTCCAGCAGAGCTTGAGGGATGCTTTGTGGCTGGTTAGATTGGGGCTAGGTGACCTCTCAGGTCACCTCCATAGTGTAGATATAGTAGACAGAGTTCTGCTGCTGGGAGTCACAGGACCTGGGTTCTCATCCTACCTCGAACGTGTACCTCCTAGCTGGCCTTGAGTAAGTTAAGTGAGCTCTCAAGACACCAGTTTCCTCATCTACCAAATGAGGTTAGGCTAAGTGGCCTCTCAGGGCTTTTCCACCTTCACACCTATGGCCCTATAAAGGCCAAGTCTAGGAAACCAAAGGGATGGATGAGGAATTCTGAGAAACACGTTCAGTCGTTTCACTTGTGTCTGCATCTTCATGACAAGATACTGGAGTGCTCTGCCATTTCCTTCTCCAACACATTTTACAGATGAGGAAAGTGAGGCCAGCAAGGTGACGTGACTTGCCCAGGGTCATAGAGGCCAGATTTGAACTCAGGTCTTCCTGACTCCAGGTCTGGCAGTCTATCCACTGTGCCACCTAGCTGCCTAAACTTTAAGTCTAGGCAATGAAGGGACGAATGAGGAATTCTGAGAAACATGAGAAAATCTATATGAACTGATACAGAGTGAAGTGAACAAAGCCAAAAGGATGAGAGACAATGACCATAACAATGTAAATGAAAAGATCATTAAAAAGAGTACCAATAGAGGCAATTGAAAAACCATTAGGGCCTAGAAAACAGGTGCTGAAGCCTCCCTTGTCTCCACAGAGAGGTGGGGGGCTGAGGGGGCCGAATGCTGAATACATTGTCAGGTTAGCTCACTGTCTCAGTTGTCTTTGCTGAATTGTTTCTGCGACAAGGTCATATTCAATGAAGGCGGAGGTATTATATCAAGAAATTACAATGATATAAAAATAAAAGTCATCAATAAAACTTATTTTTAAAATTAAATTAAGAAAACGAAGGGCTACACTGTGCAATGACTGACTTTGATAGACT
The DNA here is from genome assembly GCF_003287225.1 of Phascolarctos cinereus. Lineage (NCBI taxonomy): Eukaryota > Metazoa > Chordata > Mammalia > Diprotodontia > Phascolarctidae > Phascolarctos > Phascolarctos cinereus. The sequence continues at coordinate 255,222,423 of NW_027556402.1, read as the reverse complement.
CGGTTCTTCTCAGCAATGCAAGGATCTAAGACAACTCCAAAAGATTAACAATGGAAAATGCTGTCCACATCCAGAGAAAGAACTTAGGAGTCTGAATGCAGATGGAAGCAGACTGTTTGCTCTCCTTTTCCTTTGCTGTTTTGGTTCATTGCTTCTTTCTCGTGGTTCCTCCTATTAGTTCTAATTATTCTTCACATCATGACTAATGGGAAAATATACTTAATATGAATGAATATATCAGAGCCTATATCAGATTGTACGCCATCTTGGCAGGGAGGGAGGAAAGGGGAGAAAATTTGGAACTTAAAATCTTATGGAAGTGAATGATGAAAACTATAAATTAATTAATTAATGATTTTTTAAAAAGAAAGACAGAAAATGAAGGGCTAGAAGGTGGTAAGGAGGAAAATCCAAGGAGGGAAAGAGGAGACTTTGGGGCGGAGGCTGGCTCTCCTATTCTCTCAAGGGTAGGGTCATGACTTCTCACCTGATCCTCCAGGCCCTGGACCCTGGCCTTTAGAGACATGATTTCCTCATCCTTGGCGGCCAAGGCAGACCCACTCTCTTCTTCCAGACGCTTTTCCAAAGCTTGGTATGTCCTGCCCAGGGACAGAGGGAGGAAGGACGTCACATACTCCCCCAAAACTCAATCCCAGCTTTCTAAGGCTAAACTCTCTGCTAGCCCCCTCCCAGCCTGAAGCCTCGGGCCCTAAATTATGGTGTTTCAGAGTAAGAGCGAAACTCAAAGCCCATTGAAGCCAAGCCATGCCTAGACAGGGATCCCCTCTAAAACATTCCCAATGAGATTCCTTGCAGCCTCTGCATGAATACCTCCAGAAATGGGTCCTCACTACCTCCCAAAGCAGCCCATTCCACACTGGGACAACCCAGATGGTAGAAGTCTGTGCTGATGTCGAGTTGAAATGTGCCTTCTCTGGGCTGCCCCCACATCACCTCAGGGCTGATCTTCCTTCTTTCTGCCTCCCCTCCCTCCATCCTGTCTCCATTCTCCATATCCCTCCTGGGCCCAGCCCCACCTCTCCTGGTGCTTCTCCCGCTCCTTCAGCTGTGTGTCCAGCTCTTGGGTCACCCGCTCCAGCTCCAACTGCAGCTTGTCCACCTGGGTCTTCAGCTGCTGGCTCTCGACCACCGCCGCCTGGAGCTCCTGGGTGACCAAAGGCTAGGAGGTGAGCTCCAGGACAGAAAGACCAGCCAACCACCATTCCATGCAATCTAGCTTAGGGAAAGGAGTCAAGGAGGCCCTGCTAGACCAAGAGAGGCCAGAGAGCTGTGGGAAGAAGGCTGGACCAAAAGGAGGGGGAAGGGGCAGCCGGGACAGGCCTTGGACTGGACATCTCAAGACACGGCTCACAGTCCCTGCAGGACCCTTATCATGAGCCTCAGTTTCCCCATCTTTCAAATGAGCAGCTGTGACTAGATGATTCCTTCAAGGTCCCTTCCGGCCCTGACATTCTATGACCCCCAGAGCCTGAGCTTCCCTGTCTGCAAAATGACGACAGCAGCCTCTGCTGTGTCCTCCTCACTATGTGAGGCCCAAGCAAAATACCAGCACTTAGCACAGTGCCTGGCACAGAGTAAGCACTTAATAAACGTTTATTGGCTTATTGATTCGCTGAATGAAGGGAGGATCAGGGCCTCGTAAACTGGTTTTTTGGGGGGGGTTACAATTTTTCTTTTTGGCTAGGCAATGGGGTTAAGTGACTTGCCCAGGGTCACACAGCTAGTAAGTGTTATGTGTCTGAGGCCAAATTTGAACTCAGGTCCTCCTGAATCCAGAGCTGGTGCTTTATCCACTGCACCACCTAGCTGCCCCCTCGTAAACTGTTAAGTGCTGCAGTGTCTTGTAAGAGCACTGGACGTGGTGCCAGAAGAATCTGATTCAAGTCCCAGCTCAGACACGATTAAGTAGGCAGATCTCAGGGAGCAGCAAGGCACCTGAATACAAACCCCCTCTCTAACAGCCCCATCAAGTGGCCAGCTGCCTTGAGGACCTAGAGGGCCACATTTGAGGGCCTGGAGGCTGCAGGCTCCCATTGCTGAATTCTAGCCTCTGCTTACAACCCCTAGTGAGGCAGCACCTACAAAATCCCTTGGACTCTAGGAGACCTGAATTTGAATCCTGACTCTGCTACTTAGTAACTGTGTTGTTTCTCCCATCATTATGGCTCATTCTGCTTAGACCCAGAAGGCTGAAGGGAAAGGGGAAGAGCAGAGAGGCAAGTTTCCCCTCCCTAGGGAAAACTTCTGACCAATGAGAACTATACAAAATTGGTTTGGAGTTGAGGAGAGGAGGGGAGGGAAGGGGAGAAGAGAAGGGGATGGAAGAGGAGTAGAGGGGGAGGAAGAGGATGGGAGGAGGAGGGAGTGGAGGGGAGGAAGAGGAGGGGTAGTGAGGGGAAGGGGAGGAAGGGAAGGGGAGGGAAGGGGAGAGGAGGTAAAGAAGGTCATTAAGGCATCTCTTTTTAAAATTGCAGAGAGGGGCAGCTAGGTGGTGCAGTGGATAAAGCTCTGGCCTTGGCGTCAGGAGGATGAGTTCAAATCTGGCCTCAGACACTTGACATTTACTAGCTGTGTGACCTTGGACAAGTCACTTAACTCTGATTGCCTCACCAAAAAAAAAAATGATTAAAACTGCAGAGAAGAAAGAACTGAAGGAAGGCCAGAAGGAAGCACAGACTAGAAGGACAGCTTTGAAAACTTCAGGAGGAGTTTATAACAAAAGATACGGAGTTTCCTGCACAATCCTCTTTTTCAGTCCTACTATGCATATGGAAATGCTGATTTTCTTTTACTATAAGTTCAGAATGAAAATTTTCTTATTAAAAAAGAACTAGTCTAGTTCCCTGTTGTACAGATGGGGAAACAGAGGCTTGATGGACAATGACCAGTCCAAGGCTGCCCAGCTGGTCAGCAGAGCTCCTCCATCTGGACCCAGCACTCTTGTGTCTACACCACATGGCACCGGTCAGTGAAGGGAGAGAGGGGACGTGGCTAATCTAGCCTACCTGGTGGAGCTGGTGCTCCTCGAGAAACAGATGAACAAGAGCGAGAGGGGATGTGCCGGCCGGCCGGCTCTGTTACCTTTCTCACGGCCTCCGCCGCCCGCCGCTCCTTCTCAGCCTGATCCCGCGAGGCTCTCTCTTCACTCTCCAGCTCCAGCAGCTTCTGCTCGGCCGCCTCTGCCCGGGCCCGCAGCCTGGGACCCTCCCGTTCCCACTGCCTCCGCTCCCGGCCAGCAGCTCCTAGAGCCTCAGCCAGGGCCTCTCGCTCCCGCCCTGCGGCCTCCAGCTCTCGCCCAACAGCCTCTAGGGCCTCTCGGAGCCCCTCTCGTTCCCGAGCCTCAGCCTTGGCTTCGGACTGGGCCTCAGCCTCAGCCCTCCTAGCCCGAGCCAGCTCCTCCCCAAGCCGGGCAGCCTCCTCTCCCCAGGCCTCCAGCCTCCTCCCCTGGGCCTCCCGCTCGCCCCAAAGGGCCTCCCGCTCACGCTGAAGGCTCTCCAGCTCCCTTTCCAGAACATCCAGCCTCTGTCCCTGGACCTCCTGCTCTTCTCTCAAAACTTCACGCTCCGTATTCAAGGCCTTCAGTCTCCGCTCCCCAGCCTCCACTTCTCCCTTCAGAGATTCGCGTTCCTTCTCCAAAGCCTCCATAGCCCTCTTCAGACTCTCTATGTCCCTTTTCAGGGCCTGCTGCTCCCTTTCCCAGTCCCCAGCTCCCCCTGCTTTCCCCTCCTGAACCTGGACCTCACACTCTGGTCTCTGCTCTTGGACCAGGGACTGGACTTCTCCAGATTCCCCATCTCCCTCCCCCGCCTCCAGCCTTGGGCTGGGAGGCTGGCCCCCTGGCTGCCCGTCTCGCCTCAGTTCCAAGGGTTTATGCTCAGCACTCAAGGCCTTGCTTTTCAAGTCCCCAGCCTCCACGTCCCCTTGGAGGGAAATCTCTCCTTCTAGCCTCTTCCCTTGGAGCTCTTCTTGGACAAACTTCCCTTCCAATTGCTGCTGAGTCAAGGCCAAAGCATCCAGGTCCTGAGATCGGACTGGCTTCCCTGCTTCCCCAGAGGCATCTGGATAGGTATCTGGAGAGTCTGAGGGCCTGCTGCCCTCAGACACAGACCCTTCTAAGACTGGGAGAGATTTTCCATGACCGTCACGAAGAGAGTCCGACTCTGGCGGGGGCTCATTCTTCGTCTTTGGAATGTCTAGGAGCCCTGAAGGCTCCAGGACCTGGTTGGGTTCCTCCAGCTTGGGGATCTCTGACTCTTCATCTTCCACCTCAGTCAAGGGAGGCTGGGGAAAAAAAAAAAACCATGGAAGTAGACAAGACATCAGAGAGGAAGGGTAGGAAAGGAGAGGGTTCAGGGGCTTAGGAACTGGGCCCAGTGCAGAGGCTGAGAGCCCCGAAGAGCCATACCTGGCTCCATCTCCCTGCCTTCAGCTCCCGAAGCCGGCCTCGGAGCTCCCGGTTCTCTTGCTCCAAGCTCTGGAGACCCCACCTCCACCTGTCTCACTTCATCCTGCAGGGAGGGGGCCCAGCACGGCTGCGGTGCTGGGGGAGGGAGAAGGGGGTAACATCAGGATCTCAGAGATCCCGAACCCTACTCGGCAGAGGCCCGCAGCTGCAGCTCTCACCCCCAGACATGAGCACAGAGTCCTTGGCAGCTACATAAGGAAGACTGCTCATCTTAACTGAATGAGCCTTGCCTAGAAAGCCGAGGCTCTGACCAAAGTGTCTTCACCTTTTTTCACCACTTTGGCTAAGGCAAGAGAAAGAGGGTCACAGATTTAGACACAGATAGAGGCAGAGCTGGAACTAGGAAAGGGTGCCCGAAGCTCTGTCCTAGGGCACCAAAATTTAGCAAATGCAGAAACTGAACACACGCCCTCCTGCAGCTCCAACCTGGTGCATAATAATCACTTAATAAATTCTTCCTGACTGGCTGGCAACAGCAGTGCAGAAGCAATTGAGCTTGGCTGTTACTGAGCCCACTACTTAACAAGAATAATTAGTTAAAGGGCAGCTAGGTGGCAAAGTGGATAGAGCTCTGGCCTTGGAGTCAGGAGGACCTGAGTTCAAATCCGGCCTCAGACACTTGACACTTACTAGCTGCAGACCCTGGGCAGTCACTTAACCCCGACTGCCTCACCAAAAAAAAAAAAAGAATAATTAGTTAAAATAGAAAATGAACATTGTTCATAATACCCAACTGTGAACCACTGTGGTAACCTATGAATCACTGTAGTAATTGATGCCTCCTCCCACTTGCCTGAAATTGTCCTAATTACTTCTAGTGTGATTTTTTTTTCCACATCATAAGTTACAAAGTTGATTTGAATACTTGCCGCTTGCCCCAGGAGTTAAAACTGCTTGTTACATCTCTGGCTGGTAGGAGATCCTCCAGACCAAACCTTCCAATGCAGGAAGACCAAGAGAGGTTAAGTGAATTGCCCAAAGTCACACAGATAGGAAGAAGTAGACATGGAAATGGAACTCAGGTCCTTTGACTCCAGATCCCACTGGCTCTTCCCACTAGACTGAATAGTCATTCCTTCCCACTCCACCCTCTAGAGACCCCTCTCACCATCCCCAGGGGAGCTGGGGCTTGGCTGCAGGGTCCGCCTCAACTCCGCCTCCAATTCCACATTCTCTTCCACCAGCTGGTCTAGCTGTTGTCGGGTAGATTCCAACTCCTGGGGATCCCCGAGAGAGAAAGAATTCCTTACCCACACACACAGGGCATACAGGAGCCCCTTGGTGTCTGTCTCAGCCAAGGGGTCTCGAAGTTAGGAGCCACTCAGTTTGGAAGCCACCAGGGATCGGGGCTGGGGTCATCTTGTCCTCACCACTTGGGCCTCCCCAAGCCGTGCCCGCAGCAAGAGATTCTCCCTCTGGGTCTCATGGAGACGTGAGCAGCGCTCCCGGGCAGCTTCCAGCTGCTCCTCTAACAGTGCCCGGGCAGCCTCCAGAGCTCCTGACAGGGCCCGCTCCTCCTGGGAAGACAGAACATATCAGGAAGAGGTCTATTCCTGGTGACCGTCTACTATGAGCCCCTGACTATACAGAAGGGGAAACTGAGGCCCAGAGAGGATAGGAGCTGTCCCAGGTCCCTAGTGGCAGAGCCATCCAACTTCTGCTACCCTGCGTGCCCTATCCCAGGTCCCACACACATACTAACAATAGCAACCGTAGCTCACGTTATTACTGTTTAACATGTGCAGATACCTTTCCATACTTGACGTGATTTGGTTCTCACAACAGCCTGTGATGTAGGTTCTATTTATCAACCCCATCTGCACCCAGAGGTTAGGGGACTTCTCCAGTGGCTCACACAGCTAGTATGAGCCAGGAGTTAAACCCATGACTTTCTTACTACCCATCAGACCACGCTGCCTCTAGTCCCTTAGCCAGAATCCTATATCTGAGAAAGAAGGAGTCTGGTCTTTGCCACTTATTAGCCATGTGACCATGGGCAAATAACTGCTCTGGGCCTCAGCTTCCCCATCTGTCAGATGAAGGACTGTGGATTGTAAGGATCCTTCCACCTCCCTACCTATGATCCTCCCCCTGGATGTCACTTAATGGCCAAGCCCCACCCCTTGGCTCTCCCCCCCCCATCCCACCTCCCTCACCTCCAAATGGCCCTTGTAAGCCTCGGCCATATGGAGCCTCTCCCGGCACCTCCGCAGGTCCTCCTGTAGCCGGGGCAGCCGCCCTGCCCGTTCCCGAAGCACCTCGACCTCCTCCCGGTACAGAGCGGCTCTCCTGGCCTGGCCTGACAGCACCTGGGCCTGCAGAGCAAAGAGGAAACTGGGAACATGACAGAGAGCAGAGGGGCGCATCCCTTCAGGCTTGGGGAGGGCATGGAGGGCGCAGCGTGCTGGCAAAGAGGATGCCAGAGCCCAGGGAGACAGAGGGAAGTCCAGCAGAAGAGGGGCTGCCAGGCCTAGGGTCGAGGATGGAGTGGGCATGCAGGGAGAGGGAGGGCAGGGTGAGCCGGGGAGGAGAGCACCTCAAAGGCAGAAGCAGCAGGGGGGACCCTACCTCCTGCCGCAGCCTCCGGATCTCAGCCTCCAGCCCCTGAACCTCCCCCTGGGAGTCTAACAACTCCTCAGCCTTCTCTTCCCTGGAAAAAGAGGGACAGAGGCGGTAAGGGGGCGCTGTGGTCATAGGAGGCCCCTGAGAACTCACTGCCCAGCCCCCCTCACTAACTGCCCAGCCCCCCAGCTCTGGCCCCTCCCCTGCAGCCAGCCCCAGCCCCCCAGCTCTGACCCCTCCCCTGCAGCCAGCCCCAGCCCCCCAGCTCTGGCCCCTCCCCTGCAGCCAGCCCCAGCCCCCCAGCTCTGGCCCCTCCCCTGCAGCCAGCCCCAGCCCCCCAGCTCTGGCCCTTCCCCTCTAGCCGGTCTCATTCCCCGCAACTTTGGCTCCCCTGCTCAGCTGTTCTGAAGAGCAGCATCACTCACAGCTCGTGCCTCAGCCTCCTGAGCTGGGCCTTGGCATCTGCCAGCTGCAGAGTGAGGTGGTGGTGAGGTCCCTCCTGAGACACCCTCTGGGGGGGTTCTGGCTGGAGGGAGAGCACCTCTTGCTCCTGCAGCATTTCTGCCAGGCGCTGAGGGGATGGGAATGGGTGCCGTGTGAGGACAGGAGGAGTCACCATGCCCTTCTCTGTGCCCCCCAAACCCACAACCCACAAAGTGACCCCAGACTCCTACCCCCATCCTCCTAGGACCTAGGACCCTAGCCCCCCCCAACTACCTCTGCCCTCTGGGACCCCAGAATTGGGTCACTGTTGCTTCACCTGAGCCCAGCTGCTCTGAGATAAGGTGCCCCAAAATAAAACATTAGCAATTATTATCATCATCACTTATCACAACTTCACCGGGATGATCTCAGGCCCCTCCTTCACTGGCTGCCCCGCCCCCCCCAGCTCCCACACCACAGCTCTCTGACTCAGCCTGCCCCTTTCCTCAGGCCATGCCTGGCCTGGACTTTGCTCCATACCTGGGCTGCCCGGTCCCGCTCCCTCGCCAGCTTCACTAAGACCTCCGTGTGGCTTCGGACCAGCAGCTCCAGCTCTGGGCCTGCCAGCTCCCCGGGCTCAGGCCCTACCAGGGCCAGGACCATGCCTGCACCTGGCTGGCTCACCTGGGGATGAAGAGAGAGCCAGATTTGAGCTAGCCTGCAGAGGGGGTCCAAGAGCTTCAGCCTTTGGGGCTACAACACCCAGGCCGGGCCTCCCCCGTGGAAATCTGGCTCTTCCTTCATGGCTGGCTCAGTGCCCCCTCCTCCAGAAAGCCCTCCGGGCTTCTCAGCTGAGATTCTTCTCAGTATCACAAGGCTGGACAGGCCCAGACAGGCCCTGAAAGGCCATAAGGTCCAATCCCTCATTTACAGGAGAAAAATGATTTAGAATCGTCCATTTTAGAGTGAGAAGGGGTCATTCAATTCAGCCTCTTATTTTACAGAGGATGAAACTGAGGCCTGTAAAAGTCATGACTTACCCAAGGCCACACAGGAGTACTTAGCAGCCAAGCTGGTATTTGAACCCAGGTCCTTTTGGCCCTAAACCCTGCTCTCTTCCTACGGCCCCACCCCACCTTTAGCCCCAGAAGCCCAGTCCCTTCCTGCCTTGTCTTGACTCATGCTGTAAACCCTCCCCCAAAAGAAGGGAAGGCCCTGGGAGGCAACCCCTGGTTTTGTGCCTGGCACGTGGCCTGGCACCACGCAGGCTTTTAATGAGGGTTCATTTGGGAGTTAACAGGGTGCAGTGGAGACATAAGAGCATTGGGTGGGGAGCCAGAGAACCCGCTTCAAGGGCTGGGTCTCTACCAACTCAGTACCAGTGTGCCCTTCCCCACTCTGGTCTCAGAATTCCCATCTAGAGAATAAGGCGAAGACAAGATGAGTCTAGGTCCTGTCCAGCTGGGACCCTCTGGTCCTGGACCATAGGGAAGGAGGAGGAGGGGAAGGCCCAGGCCAGGTGAGTCTTACCTCCTGGATGGCAGCTGCCAGCTCACTCTGCACCCCAAGACTGAGTCCCTGGATGTGCCGAATAAAGAGTTCCCGATGTTCACACTGTGGAAGAGGAAGAGGGAGACTTACGTGGGAGAAGGGATCCCCATTTATGGCCCCTCAGCCAATCCCCCTGCAGAGATGCCCCTTCTTCTCCCCACCTTCACTTGGGCCCTCAGGTTCTCCCATCAGTCATTCCCACCTCCCCCACCCCTCAGTGCCTCACTTGGGCCCCCAGGCTCCCCTACCCCTCAGTCATTCCCACCTCCCCACCCCTGAGTCCCTCACTTGGGTCTCCCAGGCTCCCCCACCCCTCAGTCCCTCACTTGGGCCCCCCAGGCTCCCCCACCCCGCTGTCTCACCTGCACGGAGGCCCCCAGCATCAGCTTTAGGGTCACCTCCAGCTCCTCTATGACCTCCTCTGCAGACATCCAGACAACAAGGAGTCAGTCAACAGGGAGGATGGGGAAGATGCCACAGGGGAAGGGAGCAGGAGAGGGGCCCTGGGTACCTGAGAGGGGCTCAAAGCCCAGCATCTGGAGGTCTGGGGGCGGCATGAGAATCAACAGCTGCAGCTCTTCCTGAGGGGAGAGAGGGCTAAGAACTGACTCTGGAACCTGAGGGGACCGCAGACACCACCCCCTTGGGAGAGCTGGGGAAACAGAGCTCAGAGAGGGCTGGGATTTGCCCAAGGTCACACAGCTGGGATTGAAGCCCAGGTCGCAGGCTTTCTGTTATGAAGGGGGTCAGAAGGAGGCTACACACATCCGTGGGGAGGGGAGGGGGGGACTTTTCCTGGCCCACCCCCGGTCTTCCCCAGTGCCCTGCCCCACCTCTCACCTGGTAGAAGTCTCTGAGTCGAGCTTGCAGGTGGCTCAGGAGTGTCACCCGACGAGCCCCGGGCCCCCCCTGAGATCCTCCAGGACGGAGACCCCCTCGGGAGTTGGGGGCTCTGTGGGGAGGGGACAGACGTCACCCAGAGGCAGGGACAGGCTGGCACAGGCTGTTTCCCGCTCCACCCACCACTGGCCTTTTCCTTCCCCTCTCCTGCAGACCTCCTCAACAGATGCACGACATCTGCTCCCAGGCTGGGGCCTCCCCGCACCCCCCTTACATGAGGCCCATGACCCGGTGTAGCAGAGCTCCATCACTGAGCCGCAGAAACCGATCCTCAGGGCTCAGGGGCTCCTCCTCTTCCTCCTCCTCCCCGTCCCCAACCAGCGCTGCCAGGCCCTGCACCTGTGGGGAGAAGATTGGGCAAGGTCTCGGTAAGCTGGCCCCTCTCTCACCATCCCCACGACTGGGTCACACAAGCCGGCCCACCACAGTGAGCTGCCTGGACCCCCTTCCTCCTAATGCCCTGACCCTGCCTCTGGTCCTCCCCTCCCTGGGACATTCCTCCCCCACCTCTACGCCACATCCCCTCTAGCCTCCCCCCCCACCCCAGTCCTCTCCCCTCCCCTCTACCTCACCCAGGTGGCCAGGCTCCCGCTCAGGAAGTCCCTGAGCCTGGGCCCCATGCCCCCAGCCATCCCCGGGGTCCCAGACGTTCACAGCTACACCTGCCCCTGAGGAGGAAGAGGAAGTCCCCAGGGGGAAGGGGACACCCAGTCTGCCTGATTCTGGCACGGCAGCTTCCTCCTTCCGGTGGTGAGACCAGGGCAGGCCACTCACCCTTGGCCACATCCCAGGTTTCGAGGCTGCTTGAGCCATGAGGTACCCCCTGAGCCTGCCTTGTGCACCCCTTTCCCTCTCTCAAGCTCTTCCCCCATTCTAAAACACTCCTCCCCCTAATGCCTCCCATATGAATAGTGTGTATACCCCCCCCCTTCAAAAAAGTGAATACAAGGACACCCCACAGGACCGGTCAGCAAACCCTTTGGGAGACCTTGGACCTTATGGCCCTGGCAGGGGACAGAACCCCCGCCTCTTGCTCCATCCCACCCCAAACATCAGCTGTGTGCTGGCTACAGAGCTGGAAGGGGCCTTAGACATCCCTGGGTCCAATCCCTCCCTTAACAGATGAGGAGACTGAGGCCCAGAAAGGGGGGGTAACTTGCCCAAAGTCACACAGGTGGAAGGATTTGAACCCTGGTGCTCTGTCCAATCCAGGGCTTTTAAAATTCAATCAACAAACTTTAAGTGATGTATCCCAAAGAGATTTTTTTTTATTTTATTAATTTATTTTGATTTATCAACAATCACTTCCATATGCTTTTGAGCTGAAAATTTTTCTCCCCCTTCCTCCCCCCCACCCTCCACAAGATGGCACACAATCTGATGTAGGCTTAACATTTACATTCCTATTAAACATATTTTCACATTAGTAAAGTTGTAAGTAAAAATTAAAACCAATAGGAGGAGCCATCAGAAAGATGAAACAAAACTCAACAGAAGGTAAAAATAAGTGACAGCGATTCGACTTCCATAGTTCTTTCTTTGGATGTGGACAGCATTTTCCATCCTGAGGCCTCTGGAGATGTCTTAGATCCTTGTAATGCTGAGAAGGGTTCAGTTTAACAATCTTAGTCCTTGCATAACGTGGCTGTTTTGTGTACAAAGTCCTCTTGGTTCTGCTCCCTTCACTCAGCATCAGACCATATAAGTCTTTCTAGGTTTTTCTGAAGTCAGCCTGTTCATCATTTCTTATAGCACAATAGTATTCCATTACACCCAAAGAGATTTTTGAAAAAGGAAAAATCTATGTACAAAAATATTTATAGCAGCTTTTCTTGTGCTGGCAAAGAATTGGAAATTGAGAGGATGTCCATCCATTGGGGAATGGCTGAGCAAGTTGTGGTATATGAATGTAATGGAATGCCATTGTGCTACAAGAAATGATGAACAGGCTGACTTCAGAAAAACCTGGAAAGACTTGTATGGTCTGATGCTGAGTGAATGAGCAGAACCAGGAGAATGTTGTGCACAGTACCATCAGTACTGTATGATGATCAGCTGTGAATGTCTATTCTCAGCAACACAAAATCATCTGAGATAGTTCTGAAAGACTGAGGATGAAAAACGTTCTCTACCTCCAGAGAAAGAACTGCTGGGGTCTGAATGTAGACCGAAGCCTCCTTTTTGTTACTTTCTTTATTTTTCTTGGGGTTTTTGTCTGTGGTTTCTTTCACAACATGACCAGTATGGAAATACGTTTTGCATGACTGCACATGTATAATCTATATCAAATTTCTGTCTTCTCAATGAGGGGGGAGGTAAGAGAATGTGGGAAAGAATTTGGAAGAATTCAAAATTGCAAAAAAATGAAGGTTAAAAATTGTTTTTATGTGTAATTGGAAAAAAAAAAGCATTAAGAGCCTACCATGTGCCAGGCAGAATGTTCCTGCTGGGAAACAAAACAGTCCCTGACTTCAAGAAAATAACAATTCACTCCACCATATTGTAGAGCTCTTTCCTCTTTCTCCTTCCTTTTCCCCCTCTAACAAAAGGGAGGGGACATGTACCTAGCTTAGCAAGGACCCAAACAAGGAACTGAGAGAGCCTGGGTCAGGTCCCAGCTCCCTTGCTGTGTCTCTTACCTTCTCTGGGCCTCAGTTTCTTTCTCGGTGAAATAGGAGGGGTGAGCCTACATGCTCTGAAAGGAGCCTTCTAGCACTACGATTGTGTGGACCCTGCAGATGAGGCCTTTGGCTGCCTATGGGAGCTGGCCCAGGAAGAGGAGTCTGTGGTGCAGAAAGAGGCTAGGTGTTGTAACGAGCTCCCTGTAGAAATGGGGAGGTGGAAGGGGACCTCCCTAGGGGACCAAAGGAAATATCTCCAGGTTGTGGGCACGGAGCCAAAATGGCAAAACTGGAGATAATGCAAGGGGCTACCTGTGGCTTCTGAGGGCTGAAGCCAAGAGAACAGGAGGGAGGTGGGGATTGGGCTCCAACCAAGCAGATGCAAAAGGGAGCTATGGCCAGGGCACCCCCACACCCACACAAGGCTGCTGAGTCATCCTTCCCTCAGCACTTGCTCTCAAATGATTCTTACCCAACCTGACTGCAGTCACACCCCTCCTTCAGTTCCTCAGGGGAAGGTTCGTCTCTCCCATTGTTCTCACATCCCCTGTACCTAGGACTGTAGATGCTCATTAAAAACTTTCTCCTTTTTTTTTAATGTTTTGTTCATGACTCTGTTTTTTTTTAAAGAAATTTTAATTTTTGGTTTTATATCACCTACATTTCCCCATGTTTCCCTTGTCTCCCTGACACCAACCTCCAGTCATTCCTTATGACAAAGGATTTTAAAACAGGAAGAAAAGGACTTTACAAAAATTTATCAACATATCAGATAATCTGACTCTATGGGCAGCATTCTACACCCATGAGCCCCCATCTCTGTCAAGAAAGGGAAAAGATACCTTCTCTTATCTCTTTCTGGGGCCATATTTGACAATGCCATGCCATTTCCTTCTGCTTTCCCTTATCATTCAATAGGGGTCTGGGCATGTACAGACCCCAGCACCTTGTTAAGGTGGTATCTCCACATGGCCTATGCTAGGGAGCTGCTTCTGGGAGAGTCATGATGACTGGAGTATCCATGGAGAGTCTGTAATGGGGTCAGGTTGGCCTCCAGGGCCATCTCCAGTCGTCCTGATCTAGGTCTGGCTCCAGAGGAGACAGTGAGGCTGGTGACTTTGCACAGCCCTCCCTCACTTAAACCCAACTCACTCGCGAGCTATTATGTCGCCTCCTTGATGTCATGGTCCTCAAGGACAAACAGCTGAGTGGTGCCAAGAACTAGGGTTACAAGGAAAGACAAAAGGCAGTCCTTGCCCTCAGGGAGCTCACAGTCTAATGGGGCAGATAACACACAAACAACTTTCTACAAAAAGAGAGTGGATGGAAAGACGATTTTTTCCATTGGTATCCACAGATATCCAGACCTGTGAGTGTCTTCAAAAGGACCAGAGTCAACCCCAGACTTCTCTTGGTTGCATTCGCACTGGGGGAAGAAGGGGGCGCCTTCACTCCCTGCATCCAGGGAGATCAGGACAGAAGCAGAAAGATCTCCCATCCTCCTTCCTTCACTGAGGCCCCATGGCCCCATGTGGACCCCCAAGGAGCCGGGTCTTCTTGGCCAAAAGACCAAGTTAGCCTTCTTCATTCTAGAGGCAAGGAGTAGAGTTCCCAACCTCGGGAGATCCCAAAGTTGGAATCTGGGTTAGATTTACAGCCCTCACAACTTAAATTGCTTCAGGGAATAGGGAGCAAGAGGTGATCTTTGGGAGTGACCTCCGGGATCCCAGCCCAGCAGCATGACTCATGAGGTAGCGATACCACCTTTGGACGGGAATTTGGTGGGGCCAAGGCGATGGAGATGCTGAATGAACCGTGCTGTGAACCAAATCCCCACCTCCCTCAGACCTAAAGATGTAGGAAGGATTAGGTCCCTGTGTGTTAGGGTCATTTGAATGAAGTGAGCAGGACCCAGTAAGCAATCTACATGGTGATTATAACGATGGGGACACAATGAATCAAATAAGATAATACATGTAAAGCCCTCTATGAATCTTAAAGCGCTACTAAATATTAGCTACTCTAATCCTTGTCAGTATTCAGGTCATGCCCCCTTGGGGCTCACTGAGCCTATCACTGGCCAGCTGGGTCCACAGAGCCCTGTGCCCTGGGACTCACCCTCTAGCTTAGCCTCTGGGATAGGACCAGCCTTACATGTGCCCCCTAGTTTCAGGGGGCCAGGAAGTCCATCTATCCACTCAACAACGAATAGCTTTTACCAAAGAATATTTACTTCACAGATGGAACAAGAACAAAGGTTTCCAAAATCCAGCAATATGATTTCATAAATGAGGAGACCAAGGCTGGGGGAACTTAAGTGCCTTGTCCAGCATCGCATGGCTAGTAAAGAGCTGAGACAGGGTTTGAACTCAGTCTTGTTGACTGCAAGCCCAGCACGTTATTTACTGTGCCCAACGGCTCCTTTTGTTAGAGGTAGTTTCCTTATGGAAGTTCTCCTCCTCAAGGAAGTCAAAGATCCAGGCCCTTCCCCCCCAAAAAAAGAGAAATGGGGGGGATGGGACATCTCCAAGTGACAGAATCTCAGTGAGAGAGATTGACTTCTTGAAGGGAACAGAGGTGCTCAGGTGGGAAGGGAGGGCATTCCAAGGAGGGGGAACAGTATGGGTAAACAATTGATAAGCATTCACTGAGCCTTCCCCTCTGCCAAGCACTGAGCTGGGCACTGGGGACACAAAACCAAAATGAAACAATTCTTACCATCAAGAAGTTTTCATTCTAATGGGAGAGACAGAAAACACCCCCCCACCACCACCACCACCAATTAATCCTGGAAGACCAAGGCATCTCAAAAGAATCAATCAGAAGTAAAGCAAGCATGAATTAGTCCTGGATGAATTTGAAAGGATCATGGTGGTTTGGGGTCATTGCATGAAAATAGCTAATTCAGCACAGGAAATATCTTGGTTGGAAAGAATCAGTAATACTGTGAGACTTTGTCTAACAACAAGCTAGTTCAGAGCCAGTCGATCCAAGGGGAGAAGGCTCCAGATGTGAGACCTGAGCATTGCAAGCCCCTGAAAAGAAATCACTTGGAGGGAGGAGAACAGGAAAAAGTGCATCTCTGACCTCCCACCCCTCTCTCCTTCTGTCACATAAACAGAAATACTGGACCATGCATCCACTGGGAGCAGGGATATATAGATAAGAAAGATAAGTTATCCCAAGAAAGGACAGCCAAGTGTCCAGAGACAGGACTGACCAGATTCTGGCCTTGCGAACTTCACAAAATCAGCAGATGTGAAGCTCTTATCAACTTTGGTAGCACCGTCCACCAAAGAAGGGAACAGTCCCCTAGAGAAACCCAGGTTGTCGGCGTCTCTTTTGAGCTACTACAATTCTGCTTCACTCACAGAGCACAGTGCTTCTTCGCTGCTCCGAGCCATTTTGAGTAGTCCTTTGCCAGTGTTAGAAATAGGCTTGACACCAAAAATTTAGTATCAAGAAAATTTATTAGAAAGAAAGTCCAGAGGATTTAGACGTTTCTGGCCAGAAGCAGGTTCCACCCCTCTTCAGGAGGGGTGGGCCCTGAGTGCAAGGCCAAGTGTGTTATTTTTATGCAGTTGAATTCGGGGCAAAACCTCCCAGGCCAGGATTGGTCCAACCCTTCCCAGGCTGCACCTTTCCTTACATGTTTCCCCTTGATATGCTCAAGTATGTTCCCCCTCCCTTGGTCATATGTCCCATGACTCATTAATGAGGCTCTATTTTTATGCAGGGTGTGTCAGATAATAGCAATGAAGTTCATTAAGCAGGCGCACTAACACTTTTCAGGTGTCCTCAGGTTGACCCTAACTGGTCTGAGCTGGCTCGAGCCCTGTCTTGATTTTGGGGTCTTCTTGGAACAATCCACTTACTTCCTATTGGTCAAGCCCAGCCCACCTACAGTGTGCCACCTCCTGGGACCTTTGTTCTTTAAATCTCTGCATTATTCTACCTGTGGGAACTTAAGCCCTTCTAACTCTAACAGCCGGTGTCTCCCACGCCTCACAATCAATTCCAAAGTTCTTCGGAGAGACCCTGAGAGTGGGCTTGTGTTATTTCTTCTGACCTCCTTGTGAGGGCTTGCCCTCTGTGAGTTCTCCATAAAATAGTCTTTTAGGCAAATGTACTTTTGGCATTTGAACAACACGGCCAGCCCATGGGAGTTGTGCTTCCTGCAGTAGAGTTTGAATACTTGGCAGGGCAGCTCGAGGAAGGACTTCAGGGTCCAGTACCTTATCCTGCCAGGTGATCTTCAGCACCTTCCTAAGACGATTCAAATGGAAGCAATTCAGTTTCCTGGCATGGCGCTGGTCGACTGTCCAGGTTTCACAGGCATACAACAATGAGGTCTGCACAACATCTCCGAAGACTTTCAGGTTGGTAGGCAATCTAATCCCTCTTCTCTCTCACATTTTCCTTCGGAGCCTCCCAAACACTGAGCTAGCTCTGGCAATGCATGTGTCAACCTCGTCGCCTATGTGTACATCCTTGGAAAGTATGCTACCAAGGTAAGTGAACTTAACCATAGCATTCAAAATTTCTCCATTTGCCGTAAACAGTGGTTTCATTTATGAGTAGTGTGTGTTTTCTTGGTGTTAATTGTTAGGCCAAAATTAACACAAACATCAGAAAACCAGGACCAAAGATATCCATCAGGGACAAACCAAACACACACACACACAAAAAGATAACTTTAGTGAAGAGGTCTAGGGATTTTGGGGTGCTGGGACCCCAAGATCGCGGTACCGGGCCCTGCCTCGAAGAATTCGACTCAAATCTTCTTCAGCCAGAGGAAAAGTTTATTGGTGGTAAAACATATAGGCCGGGTGACACCCATAAAGACGAGCCAGCATGAGAGGTTCTCAGCCTTGTGGGCCTGAGATTCTCAGCATCTGAATCAGGGCCAAGGTGGATCTTAAATACTAAAGTATTTAAGGGGCCAGAGAAGGGGGTTGGGAAAAGGCTCTAGGTAACAATTCTAACTGGGGAGGTCAGGCGTGATTGAATAGACAATGGGAATAGATAATGGAGGAACAGGAAGGCAGAAGTTTGAAAGGCATCTGCACAAAATCAAGGTGGGGCTAGGACTTTCAAAAGGAGATAAAGGAAGGCCTTTCTGGGGCCTGTAGACAAAAGGGAGCCAGATCTGAATAAGATTAAAAGGTAAGGCTAAGGCTTTCAAAGGGAGATGAGGGTCTGGGGCCTGTGACTCCGATTCCCTTTGGGGCAAAGGGTGAAGATCTTGGCTTGGGCCCTGCCCCCATCATTAGGACTCTATAAGGTCTCCAAACTTTGGCCCTAAGCAGAGAGATATCCCAAGGGGAACTTAATGAAGACTACAAAGACAGAACAGGACTTCTAGTAGCCAGGAACTGAGTTACCCCTTATCACTCTATTTCCCTACACATTTTACTATTTCCTCACCGTTTTACTCCAGGACTGAGTCCACTGTCCCCAAGGAAGTTATGTGCAAGAATAGAGCATGTTGTGGTTTGGGGAGATTATTGTTGTTTTGAACAACAATTGTCCTGGCTGTACCTTCTTAGTAAATACCTTTTGTAAAAACTAAGTAAATCTGGGGGGGGCGGAGCCAAGATGGCGGAGTGAAAGCAGTGACTTGCTGGAGCTCTCCCCCAAACCCTTCCAAATACTCGTAAAAAATGGCTCTAAACAAATTCTGAAACAGCAGAACCCACACAAAGACAGAGTGAAACAAATCTCCAGCCCAAGACAACCTGGATGATTGATCAGAAAGGCGTATCACGCTGGGCTGGAAGCGCAGGCCACAGCAAACCTGCAGCAGGCCTCAGAGGAGTGAATCGTGGGCAGCTGTGGAGGTTTCCAGACTCCTCAATCCACAGATGCCAAAGACAACTTAGAAGGTCAGTGGGAAAAGTCTGTTTCTGTCGGTGGTCAGAGAGGAAGGCGGGGTCTCAGCTTCATTCCCCAAGAGTGTGGTCGGGGTGGGGGGCAGCAGCTTCCCGAGCTTCCGGCCCACAGACTGAGGGGGAATCCAGTGGCTGATCAGAGAGGGACTGCAGGGATCTCTTTGCCAGTGCTGAGGCAGGAATCTCTTGCTTTGCCCGTGTTGGATCTGGGTCACAGTTCTGGGCGCAGTGCTGGGGTGAGGAGGAGCTGGCGTGGTGGAGCTTGTAGTGGCTGTGAGAGGAACCCTCCTCACAGTTACAGGACAGAAAGGAATACTTGTGGTCACAGGCCAGGAAAGGAGTAAACACCTCGCCCCTTATCATACCACCTTGGAAGAACTGAAAATTTACAGGTCCCTACAAGTATCTCTGAAAACAGCTACAAACCCCTGAAGCTTGGGACAGTACATTCTCCACATTGGAAGCAGACTCTTACCTTAACAAAGAGTTTAAAACTCAAGTAATTGGCTGGATCATGAGCAAGCAGCGCAAAAAGAGTCAGACTATATTATCTTACTTTGGTGAAAAGAAGATCAAATATACAACCAGAAGAAGACAACAAAGTCAAAGCTCCTACATCCAAAGCCTCCAAGAAAAATATGAATCAGTCCCAGGCCTTGGAAGAGCTCAAAAGGGATTTTGAGAAGCAAGTAAGGGAAGTAGAGGAAAAACTGGGAAGAGAAATGAGAGTGATGCAAGAAAATCATGAAAAACAAGTCTTGCTAAAGGAGACCCAAAAAAATACTGAAGAAAATAACACCTTAAAAAAGCCTAACCCAAATGGCAAAAGAGGTCCAAAAAGCCAATGAGGAGAAAAATGCCCTAAAAAGAAAAATTGGCCAAATGGAAAAGGAAGTCCAAAAGATTACTGAAGAAAATACTTCCTTAAAAATTAGAATAGAGCAATTGGAAGCTAGTGACTTTATGAGAAATCAAGACACTGTAAAACAAATCCAAAAGAATGAAAAATTAGAAAACAATGTGAAATATCTCACTGGAGAAACAACTGACCTGAAAAATAGATCCAGGAGAGAGAATTTTAAAATTATTGGACTATCTGAAAGCCATGATCAAAAAAAGAGCCTAGACATCATCTTTCAAGAAATTATGAAGGAAAACTGCCCTGATATATTAGAACCAAAGGGCAAAATAGAAATTGAAAGAATCCACAGATCTCCTCCTGAAAGAGATCCCCAAAGGAAAACTCCTAGGAATATTGTAGCCAAATTCCAGAGTTCCCAGGTCAAGGAGAAAATATTACAAGCTGCCAGAAGGAAACAATTCAAGTACTGTGGAAACATAATCAGGATAACACAAGATATAGCAGCTTCTACATTAAAGGACCGCAGGGCATGGAATATAATATTCTGGAGGACAAAGGAGACAGGATTACAACCAAGAATCACCTACCCAGCAAAACTGAGTATAATCCTTCAGAGGAAAAAATGGTCATTCAGTGAAATAGAGGACTTTCAAGCATTCCTGATGAAAAGAACAGAGCTGAATAGAAAATTTGACTTTCAAATACAGGACTCCAGTGGAACGTGAAGAGCTGTGGCTTCTCTTGACAATTTCCAGATCAACCACAGGGAAATAGCCAACCTAAATCCCTAAGACTGAAGCTTGAGGACATTTCATACTTTTTCATCATTGACAGAGAAGAGGAATGTTAGCTCATCTCCCTTTCACTACTTCAATCCATGAGTTTATTACTGTTATACAGACCAAACTCCCTCACACCTAAGGACGAGACAGTTGCAAAAATTGTACCACCGCCTGGACACTCTTCTAGTGATGAGCCTCTACTACCTTATGGGGGAACAGCAGGGTCAGGGTACTGCTCAAATGATCATCTGTCATGGTCTGCAGGAAATCCAGGCTTATTTCCATGCCAATATGAGATGTCTGAATGAGATTTTGGGTCAGGTTGTCCAACATTGTCATGTCCCAAATGGCCACCATATACTTGTGGTCAGTCTTCCCCCAGCCTTCGCCTGTTCTGGTTAACTTATACAATCTCTTTCACACTCCCTTCCCCACCCTCCACACATCTAATTTCACAAACTTTTAACCCAGTCATTACCTCTTGAAGGCTTTGCTCCTGTCACTATTGTGGAAGACAAGAAACTTGGAATAACCATTTCTGAAGAAGATTTCCAAGGCAATCTCCTATTAAAAAATAATTTAGTTATTACTGACTTTATTGATATCTAGATGATGAAAGGAGAATGTAAGCCCCCTGAAGGCCAGGACTGTTTTCATTTTTGCCTTTGCATCCTCAGCACCCAGCACAGAGCTAGGGACAAAGTAGGTGCTTGATAAATACTTTTTTTTTAATGTGAGAAAAATAAAAATAAAATCTAAGTAAATCTGGCTGATAATCAGTGACATGCACACTGGTAGAGGCTCATGATCACCAATACTAGAAGACTTCCATCCTCCTCAGGGTTAGCTCTAGAATTCCAATGGAGGTAGTAGTCAACCTCTCTCTGGGGAGCTAGCCTGTGGATACAAGTGAAGTTTAAAGTAAGTGAAGCCAGAAAGGATGCTACATACAGAATCAATGTAAACAAAATAGATACAAAGTAGTTGAGGAGGGAGAGCACTAGCACTAGCACTTGAGGGGATCAGGAAAGGCTTTCTCTAGAAGGTAACGCTTTTATAAGAATACGAGTCATTCCCCACTTGACAAATGGTCAAAGGATATGAATGGGCAGTTTTCGGATGATGAAATTAAAGCAATTTATAGTCATATGAAAACATGCTCTAAATCACTATTGACTAGAAGGTAGGACTTGAGTTCAGTCCTGAAGAGAGGGATTCTTTGAAGTAGATGTGAGAATAGGGTGCATGCTAAGCATGGGGGATGATTAATACAGAGACGCAGAGACAGAGATGGAGTTTTGTGCTTGAAGAACAGAGGACAGTTGGGCTGCATCACAGAGTGAGTCATGTTCAGTAAGGCTGGAAAGATGGGCTGCAACCACCTTGGGAAGAACTTTAGAAGCTAAATGGAGTTGTTTATGGTTTATGTTAATGAAGGCAAGGGAGCTATTGGAGTTTAAGTAGAGGAGTAACCTGGTCAGATCTATACGTAATCACTTGGGCAGCAGCGGGTGGGACATACTGGCGTCAGGAGACATTGGAGGCAAGGACAATGGTTAGGGGCTGCTGAAATGATCCAGGAGAGAAGGTGATAAAGACCTGGAATAGAATGTCTGTGGAAGTGGAGAGGAGACGCATGGGAAACAGAAATGGTGAGATCTGCCTACTGGTAAGATATGTGGGGTGAGGGCGAGTGAGGAGTTAAGGACGACGTTTGGGTGAAGAATAAGACAAAGTAGAATAATGGCGGTGCCTTCCACAAAAACGGGGAAATTTGGAAGAGGGGCGGGTTTGGAGGGAAAGCTAACGTGTTCTGTTTTGGACTTGTTGATTTGAAGAGGTCTCTGGGACATCAGTTTGAAACGCCCAATAGGCAGCTGGTGATGAGGGACTGGAGCTCAGGGGAGAGACTGGGGCTAGATATATAGAGCTGTGAGTCAACAGCATAGAAATGATAATGAGACCTAAGGGAGCTCATGACATCACCAAGAGAGTGAAGAGAAAGAAGTCCCAGGATAGAGTTTTGGGGACCTTGGACAGTTGGGGGCATGCTGTGGCCAGAAACCAGCAAAACAGATGGAAAAGGAGCAGGCGGATAGGTAGAAGGAGAACCAGGAAAAACCAGAGAGGAAAGAGGATGGTCAGTGGTGTCAAATGCTACAGAGGAGCCGAGAGGAATGGGGACCGAGAAAAGATCCTCAGATGGGGCAATTAGAAGATCGTTGCTTACTTTGGAGAGACGGTTTCAGTTGAGCCATGAGGTCGGAAGTGAGATTGCAAAGGGCTAAGGGATGAGAGGAAGGAGAGGAAGTAGGAGCAGCAGGTATAGACAAGTATTTTTAGAGTTTGGCTGAAAAAGAGAGGAGTGATAGGGGACAATAGCTGGAGGAAAGAGGATAGGATGTCAAACATGAAGTCCAGTGTGGCGGGGCATGGAGCAGGGGAGGTGGCCTCACGTGTGATGTAACATAGATTTTTGTCAGCATCCACAACTTAACTGTGTGACCATGGATATATCGCCTTCCTTTTGTAAGTCTCAGATTCCTCTATAAAATGAGGTGGAGGACTACGGTGGAACACCGCCCACGCTGTCATACTCAGTTGAAGTATTGGTTGGATTTGCTGAACAGGCATTTTTTTTCTCCCTTCTCTTTATTTCTCATTTTTTACAAGACAGGGTTCACTAGGGAGGGAGAGCAAGGTATTAGGAAATTAATGAAATGTAAAAACAAAAGATATCAGGGAAAGTTTTAATACCTGAGGGATAGGCTTGGGTGATGTCTAGGGTCTCTCCTGATTCAAGGACTTGAGTCCATGGTTTCTGGTAAGGCCCATGAGCCAGGAGGCTCAGCCAAAGGTCCCCAGTGCAGAAGGCCAAAGGCCAGGACCTAGAATTCAAGAGAGCCAGGTCAGAAGATTAAAGTCAGGAAACCGAAGGCCCAAGGAAAGCCAGACTGACATGGGCAGGAAATCTGCTGTGGCGTCCACACTGACTGAAGAGAATGGCCCTGGAAATGGAGAGGGAGGGATGTGTTGGGTCAGAGGTAACCACATGGAATTGCCCAAAAGGGAGCAGAGATGGAGGCCTGGAACCAGGGGCCAGGATAGGACTGTGGAGGAGGGCTGAACCCTGAGATGGAGAGGGAGGGGAGACTAAGACACAGAGAGAAAAGCCAAGTTAGAGGATGGATGGTGGAAGAGGAGCCCTCCTTGAGAGGGAGAAGTAAGAAGAGAAGCCGATAACATGCCATGAGAGCTTCAAGATGGAGGGGATGACCAGTGGCGTCATGTGCTACAGAGAAGGCCGGGATGTCAGGGGAGCTGGTGCAGACATGAGACAGGAGGAGCACAGCAGGGGCCGTGGACCACCTTTGACAGCAGGAACAAGCCGCCCAACTTCATCCTCTCTTCTTCCTTAACTTCTGAGACACCACCCTGTCCTAATTCTCCCCGCCACTGCACTGCCCCCCACCCCCAACTTCCCAAGACTTTAAAGGTCATTGACAGCTATTTGTAACTCTCTCTTTTAAATACATGTTTATTTATTTTGTTAAATATGTCCCAATTACATGTAAAAAATTTTTCACACTCCTTTTTTAAAATGTTGAGTTCCTCTTTCTCTCTCTCTCTCTCCCTCCATCTCTCTGTCCATTTCTCTCTGTCTCTGTCTCTGTCTCTGTCTATCTCTGTCTCTCTCTCCATCTCTCTCTCTGTCTGTCTCTCTTTGTCGCTCTCCATCTCTCTGTCTCTCTGTCTCTGTCTGTCTCTCTGTCTCTTTGTCTCTCTCTCTGTCTCTGTCTGTCTCTCTCTCCATCTCTCTGTCTGTCTGTCTCTCTCCATCTCTCTGTCCATTTCTCTCTCTGTCTCTGTCTCTCTCTGTCTCTCTCTCCCACTCTCTCTGTCTCTCTCTGTCTCTCTGTCTCTCTCTCTCTCTCTCTCTCTTCTCTCTCTCTCTCTCTCCTGTCTCATTCACTCCCACCTGTCTGCAGAGACATTCCAAAGCTCCAGCCCTGGCCTCTCGGAGCTCCAGACTAGCATTCAGGATATTTCCCCTGGATGCCCTACAGGTATCTTAACTTGTCTCAAATCAAGCTTTCTGTCTTTCCTGCTAAGCCCGCTTCCTTTTGGTAGCTTTTTCTACCTCGGTCACACACCTGGTCTCCTCACTTTAGGTTCCTCTGTCTCTCACCTCCCACATCTACTCAGCTGTCAGGGTCTGTGAATCCCCAAGTCTCTCCTCCTTCTATTCCCACTGCCCACATGGTCATGAGCAGAAGGGTGATGAGACAGTGGAAGGCTGGTATTATAATGAGCTCCCTGGAGGGATCAGGAGGTGGAAGGGGAGGTCTCCAGGGGGGAGGGGGTAGACAGCTCCCGGCTGTAGGAGGCAGCCAAGATGGGAACGCAGGAAAACCACTTTAAGGGGCTGGATGTAGCGTCCTATAAGAGCAAGACCAGGGCTCATCTCCTACACTCACCTCTGCTCTGGTCCATCCTTCTTGTTTATGCCAGGCCAAGGCACAGAACCGACCATGGTACTCCGCTGCTCAATGCCCTTCAGTGGCTGGCTCTTTGTCTCCCCCCAAATAAACCTGGAATTCCTTAACCCTGAATTCAAGGCCCTCCACTACCTGGGACTGCCCTCCCTACCTTCCTGCCATGCCAACTCCCCTTCATGGTCCTAGCCAACCCCTGCACACACCCCACAATGTCCCACCTCTTCACTTTTGCTTGGGCTGTTCTCTGTGACTACAATGATCTCGCTCCCCAGCACAGCTTGTTGAAATCCTACACATCCTTTAAGGCCCAACTCCAGTGGCACCACCTCCAGGAAGCCTTCCTTAATCCCTCTCCCCATCATGGGGATCCTTCCAACCTATACGAACTGAGGCAAAGTGAAGGAAGTAGAAACAAGAGAATAACTTTCACAATGATCCACCTGGAAACACACAGACCTATGGGTGTGGAATGCAATGGCTGACGCAGGTGAGGAGTGGTCTCCCTGGCTGAATTGCTTCATTTTCTCTTTTTTTAATTCTTAGTTGTGGAAGGAAGGAAAGAAGGAAGAAGAAGGGAAGGAAGGAGGAAGGAAGGAAAGAAAGAAGAAAAGAAGGGAGGAGAAGAGGGAAGGATTTATTAGATGCCTATTATGTACTGGGCACTGTGTGCAGCACTTTATAAATATTATCTCATTTAAGCCTCACAACAACCCTGAGGGACAGATGCTGTTATCATCCCTATTTTACAGATGAGGAAACTGAGGCAGACAGAGGTTATGAGATTTGCCCAGGGTCACACAGATAGCAAGAGTCTGAAGCTAGATTTGAACTCAGGTCTTCTTGACTCCAGGCCCAGCATTCCATCCACTGGGCCATCTAGAGTAAGAAGGGATATAGTGAGAAATAAAGGTGATATAAATATTAAAGGTATCAAAAAAAGCCCATGTTTTTAATGTCTTTCCCCCATTCGACCTCAAAGACAACTAGTCCCCTTTAAGGCACTCAACACATGTCATTTCTTTCTATAGGTATTGGCACATATGTCCTCTCCCCTCACTGTGAATCCCACAAGGGTAGGGATTGCCGGGTTCGTTTGTACCCGAAATGTCTGTCACAATGAGAAGAGGGTGCTAGACAGTGTCAAAGGCTGAAGAGAGGTCAAGAAGAAAGAGGACTGAGAAAAGGCCATTGGTTTTGCCCATTAGGAGATTATTAGTAATTTTGAAAGGAACAGTTTCAGGTGAGTGGTGAGGTTGGAAGCCAGACTGCAGAGGGCTTATGAGAGTGAGGAGGAGAACTGGAGGCAGTGAGTGTAGATGGCTTTCTCGAGGAGTTTAACCACAAAGGGGAAGAGAAATATAGGATGATATTTATTCAGAAAGCTCAGATCAAATGGGGTTTTTTTAAAGATGGAAAAGACATGAAGGCGTTTATAGGCAACAGAGAAGCAGCCAGTAGACAGGGAGTGATTACAGATTGGGGAAAAAAGTAGCTATGAAAGAGGAGGAAATTGGGACCCCTTTTGTGTTTAGAAAGCTTGCCTTGGCCAGGAAAAAGGACTCCTTGTCCGTGATGGGACAAGGAGACACAGAGTTCGAGAACAGAGGAGAGCATGAAGTTGAACTGTTTCATCAAGGAGTCAAGAGAGGGAAGAGAGAAGAGTGTAGCCAGTACAACAGGGGTGATGATGACCTAGGAAAGAATCTGGGTGAAAGGTTTTCAATATCTGTGGAATAGGAAAGGATTAAGGAACTCTGGGATCTAATTCTGGTCATCACCTTCCTAGTATCTCACCCATGGGCCTACCATGATTTTCCAGAAGGGATCTTACAGCCCTTGCCTGTAGACCCAAGAGGAGATGTCTCTTCCTACAGCCAGTGAATATCCCAACAAAATACGACGTGCACTTGTTAAGTACCTCCTGTGTATAGCACTCTGTATGAGGTTGAGAAAAGACCCCAAATTAAGATAAGGCATGGTTCTTGCCTTCATAGTCAAGTAGGGAAACAAGATACTAACACAGACAACCCTAATATACAGCATGCTGTGATAAAACCATCAGAGTAATGACAATGTTAGGTGAGACGCCAGAGAGAAGGACGTCACACACCAAAAGGATCAGGAAAGCTTGCTGAAGGAGGGGAGATTTGAGCCGGGTTTTCAGGAAGGACAGCTCCCTCAATCTCAGCATGTAACTCAGTGATGTCCTAGTGGCCAAATCCAGTAGGCTGTTCTCAGTCCTCATCCTCCCTGACCTCTGCAGCCTTGACGCTGTCAATCGCCTTCTCCTCTTAGATCCTCTCTCCTCTCAGGGTTTCTGGGCCACTGCTTCTCTTCCCATCTGGCCCATCTCTCCCTCTCAGTCTTCTTTGCTGGTTCTTGTCAGTCACTGTGGGGGTCACCCAAGCGTCTACGCTCAGGCTTCTCTCTCCATGCTACCTCACTTAATGATCTTATCAACTCCCATGGGGGCAATTATTTTTTTGGTGCACGTGATTCTCAGATCTACAGCTTGAGACTTTGTCCAATTCACCAGGTAGAGTTAGCCGAGCCTCAGACAGGATCTCCCTCCCCCCCTCTCCCTCCTCCTCTCTCTTTCTCCCCCCTCTCTCTCCCTCCCTCTCTCTCTCTCTCTCTCTCTCCCTCCCTCTCTCCTCTCTGTCTCTCTCTGTCTCTGTCTCTGTCTCTCTGTCTCTCTCTCGCTCTCTCTCTCCCTCTCTCTCTCTCTCTCCCTCCTCTCTCTCTCCTCTTCTCTCTCTCTCTCTCTCTCTCTCTCCTCTCTCTCTCTCTCTCTCCCTCTCCCTCTTTCTCTCTCTCTCTGTCTCTCTCTCTCTATCTCTCTCTCCCTCTCTCTCTCTCCCTCCCTCTCTCTCTCATTTCTGGGTATGCCTTCAGGCCCTAGACAAAGTAGACACTAAAACTAAGAAGGAAGCAGGAAGATGGAGGTCAGAGAATGCAGAGGTGGGGGCTTCATAATTACACTGGCTGGTATGGAGGCAGCTAGGTCACAGAGTGGACAGAATGCATACTTTGGAGTCAGGAAGCCCTGAGTTTGAATACTGCCTCAAACACTCACCAGCTAGCTGGGTGACCCTGGCCAAGTTGTTTAACTTCTCTCAGCCCCAGTCCTTATCTGTAAACTGGGGATAATAATAGTGCCTATCTCACAAAGTTGTTGTGAGGATCCAATGAGGTAATATCTGTGAAGTGCTTTGCAGACCTCAAAATGTTACACAAATATTAGTTATCATAAATGCTGTTATTTACATAAAACTTTAAGGTCTGCAAAGCACTTTACAGACATTATTCCAATGGAGCCTCATAACAACACTGGGTGAAACGTGGTGGTTTTCCTTTTTTCTGGAAGGGGGCCAAAATGACATCACTATGTCAGGGTCAAGGTCCAGTGTGTCCGACTGTGGCTGATCAGACCAATGGGTGCTCAGACGTCTCTACCACAGGTCAGGCACAAATGGTGCACGTGAACATTTGGGGTAGAGAGGGCTCTAAATTTGTGCATCTTGAGTTTTTTATGAGCTCCTGCAATTCTGCTTTGCTCATAGAGCAGAGCACCTTCTTTAATTCGGGCATGCCATGCTGGGTGGTCCTGTGTCACACAATCAATTCCAAAGTTCTTCAGAGAGAGCTTGAGAGTGTCCATGTATTGCCTTTTCTAATCTGTGGATGACACATAATGAGACTGGACGTGCGCAAAGGCTTCAATCCACAACATGTCAGAGGAAAAAACAAGTACAACTTATTCGGATGGTGCCGGTCAGGTGGGCAGGGGCCTTTCTAGCATTGTCCAGGGTTAGGGGAGTTGGGAAAGAAGTGGGAATGCCCTAAGTGTCCTGAGGTCTTCAAAGCCTTGACTAGGGAAGTTCTAGGCAGGCTCCAACCACCTGCCTACATTCCACAGGTAGACTCCCTGCCAGGCTGCAGTGCATATAGACCCCTACTCCTTCTACTTCCACTCTGACTTCTGGAAAAGCCTGTCAATGGTCCGTCCCATGGCTCCACTCACCATCCTTGTGACTTTCCAGGACTAAACTCCCATTCCATGCCATCACTGCCACATGTGTGGTATCCCCCTACCAGAACACAAGCTCCACTACCTCAAGGATTGCCTCTTTTGTACTTGTATCCTCAGCACTCAGCAGGGAGCCTGGCCCAGGCTAAGCACTTAATAAATGAATTTTCATTCCTGAGGCTGGAGATCGGCATGAACTCTTGGTGTGAAGAGGGAGGAGAAGTGGCCTGATTCTTTGCAGGAACCTGGAAGTCCTTGCTGCATTCTCTTTGTTGACCTGAAAGTTGGTTAAAGAGGCAACAATCTAGGTGATAAGTAAATTCATATTGTTTATTCCCTTAAGTTAGTGACATGTACCTGGAGCCAGAGCTTTAACTCTGACTGACTCAAGCAATTTTAGGAGGACATTTAAGCCCTGACTCAGGATGTCTGTGTTACTAAAAAAAAAAAAGTACAGCCTCCATTTGTTTTTTTAACATATAGTATGGGAAAGGAAGTTTCTTAGTTGATCAGGTTGCAAATACAATCAAATAGGAGAATGTCAAAGTGTCAATTGAAATTATAGATCCAGGATATCTGTGTTTTCCCTACATAACATATGTCCATAGGATACCAAGATAAGAAAAGTCCCAGTATTCAAGACAGTGTTTGGTTCTTAGTGATGCCAGACAGGAAGAATGCTGGTCAGTTTCATCTGGTCCTGTAGTTGCCGACACAGGAAGGGACATTTTTAGTTCACTCCGAGAGAAAAGATTAATTCAGGTTTGGGGCCTTTATTGAGGCTCAATTGATCTTAAATGATTATCATCTTATAATTTCTGTGGGACAAAGGAAGGCTGTCCTATACCCAATACGTTCTGTTCCTTTGAGTGCAAGTACAGAATCTAGGAACCTTTTTCACTCATATCTGTGAGGAGATCTATAATCTGAGATTTCCCAGAGAAAACCTAAGGCCCTAGGTCATATCTTGGGAGCAGGTCCAGGCTTGTCTGCTTTTTAATTTTTTAAGCAGATCCCAGCTACTGATGGTCCTAGTCCCTGTGTAACCCATAACTTAGGGCACTAGGTACCATGGATTACGTACAAAGGAGGAAAAGAAGGGGCTCAGAGCGGTTCACAACTTCCTCACCTCACAACTTCCTCACCTCCTCACAGTTTGGGGAGAGGCAGGGGCAGCATTTGAACCAAAGTCCTCTTGACCTCTGTGCTCTACCTACCAAACCACAATGCCTTTCTTTGTGGTCAGTTTTCCTGACTATCTGAGCTTCCTCCAGTCCCAGACATCATTCAGACTAGAAAGCAGGGGAAGGGCAGTTCAGGGAGAAGGAGGAGAGAGAGCAGACCCAAGAAGGTGTCTGATAAAGGCAAACACAAGTCAGGATAAGTAGGCTCTCTGCTTCTCAATATGATATAGCCTCCCAATTAAAAGAGTTTTGTTGTTATTGTCAATCATGTCCAACTCTTCTTGACTCCACGGACCATGGCATGCTAAGCCCTTCTGTTCTCCACTATCTCTCAAAGTCTGGCCCAGTTCACATTTGTTGTTTCCATGATGCTATCTGTTCATATCATCCTCAGGGTCTTTCCCAATTAAATTAAAAGTATAATTGCAGGCATTCGTATAGAGATTTAAGGTTCGCAAAGTGCTTTATTGATTGATAAAAATGGCCAAAAAGAGGAAAAAGACTAATGTTGGAGGGGCTGTGGGGAAACAGGCACATTGATACCTTGTTGGTAGAGTCATTAATTAGTCCAACCATTCTGGAAAATAATTTTTACTTTCTGGAGAGCGATTTGGAACTATGCCCAAAGAACTATAAAACTGCATAGCCATTGAGCCAGCAATACCACTACAAGGTCTGTATCCCAGAGAGACAAAGGAAAAGGAAAAGGATCCACGTGTACAAAAGTATTTATAGCAGCTCTTTTTGTGGTGGCCAAGAATCAGAAATTGAGGGGATGCCCATCCACTGGGGAATGTGATACATGCTTGTGATGGAATATTAGACATGACAAGGGGGGTGGTTTCAGAAGAACCTGGGGAGACATATGTGAACGGATGCAAAGTGAAATGAGCAGAACCAGGAGAACATTGTACACAGAAACAGCCATAGTATACCATGATTAACTATGAATGACTTAGCTATTCTGCTCAAGTACAATGATCTTGAACAACTCTGAAGGATTTAGGATGAAAAATGCTACCCACCTCCAGATAAAGTACTGACAGAGTCTGCATCCAGATTAAAGCATAATTTCTTCACTTTCTTTATTTTTCTTGCTTTTATTTGTTTGGGGTTTTTTTGATAACCTGGCTAATATGAAACTATGTTCTGCATGATTTCACACATATAATTGATATCACATTTCTTGCCTTCTGATGGGTAGGGGAGGGGTGAGTGGGAGGGAAAGAATTCAGACCTCAAATTTTAAAAAAATGAATGTCAAAAATAAATCATATTTTTTACTCCTCAGAGTCCTACTCTGGATGAATAACTATTTAATAAACTTATTTGTGTTCCTATATTTATATACTTTTTAAAAAGAAAATGATTTGCAATGATACACAAAAATTTGCTAAACAGTGCATTTCCTTTGACCCAGCAATTCCCCTGCTAGGCCTCTACCCCAAAGAGATCAAAAAAAGAGAAATGTGTCCTACTGGAGAAAAATATTTATAGCGGCTCTTTTTGTAGCAGCAGAAAAACTGGAGACGAGGGGGATGCCCTTCAATTAGGGGCTGGCTGAACAAACTGTGGTTTGAAGTCCTGTTGCGCTGTAAGGAATGAGGAAATTGATGTTTTCAAAGCCACCTGAAAAGACTTGTTTGACCTGATATAGAGGGGAGTGAGCAGAGCCAAGAGAATAATCCCTACTCCTTTAATATCAACATCATAAAAACAAACAAGTGTGAAAGCCACAAAAGCTCTGACCCACATAATGCTCGCCCTCAATTACAGAGCACCCATTGAGGAAGCAGGCAAGCCACCTCCTGACCATGAGGAGAGAGGTGAGTGCCTTGGCACGGAATAAGCCAGATCTCTGGGGACATAGCCAACGAGGGAATTTGGCGTGCCTGGCTACAGATATTTATTGAAGGATCTTGGCTGTTATTGTTCCAACATGGTTGGGAAGAAAAATCAGATTTCTGTTCATTTTTTAAAAAATTAATTTAAGGGACAGCTAGGTGGTGCAGTGGATAGAGCACAGGACCTGAGTTCAAATCAGCCTCAGACACTTGACACTTACTAGCTGTGTGACCCTGGGCTAGTCACTTACCCCCAACTGCCTAGCCAAAAAAGAAATTTTTTTAAAATTTAAAACAGTGTTTTGCATGGGTTATCTCAATACAGGTTTCCATTTGATCCTCCCATCATCCCTGTGAATGAAGTACTCTAGCTGTTATCCCATTTTATAGATGAAGATACTGAGACAGAGTAAGGTTAAATGACGTGTCCATAACTTGAGAGCTGGTGTCAGAGGCGGGTCTGTGCACACAGCTCCGTCTGCTCTACCAAAGGCAAAGCTATGAGAAACCCAAGCAGGGAGAAAAAAAATAACCTTAGTTTCTAGGTAACTTATAATCTATCTTTTAATTATCTGCTAGCAATAATTAATAAAATTGATTATAAATTACCTAGAAACTCTGTCTCACCAAAATTTTCATTCATCACAGCCAACAAGCATTTATTAAGTGCCTACCGTGTGCCAGGGACAGAGAGGGCCTCATGAGAGAGGTGATATTTGAGTTCTATGCCTGGAACCCTCTCCCACCTCATCTCCCCCCGCCCCTCCCCGCCCCGGCTTCCTTCAGGTCCCAGATAAAATTCCACTTTCTACAGGAAGCTTCCCCGGGAGCCCCTTGATTCTAAAGACTCCTCCTATCCATTACTTCCGATTCAGCCTGCATACCACTTATTGGTGCATGGGGGCTTGTGTCTTGTTTCCATTAGAATGCAAGCTACCTGAGAGCAGGGATTGGTTTTTGCCTCTTTTTGCATCTCGAGTGCTTAGTATGAGGCCTGGCAGAGTCAGTGCTGAACAAATACTTCTGAATTTGACCTGCCTGCTGATGAGATCCCTAAAAGGAAGCCCACCTCTTAAATAACGGAAAAAAACGCCAACAGTGAGCCAGAGGAGCAACAGCTCACAAAACACACTTCTCTCCCCTAGGCAGAGAGGTGGGGAGCCACTTGGTCAGAATGCTGTCTACCTCATCGGACGCGCTCACAGTATCCTATTTTGGCTTCGTGGTCTTTCTTACAAAGTGGGGCTCAATTCCATCGAGGGGGACAGGGAAGAGAAGGGAACACTCCCAGGATCAGCTGTGAGATAAAAACAAAACTTAGACTAGTTGGAGATGCTGGGGGGAAACCATCGGAGTCCAAGGTCAAAGAAACCAAGAGAGAAGGGAGTGGTCCAGCATCTGATTCCACAGAAAAACCAAGGATAGGAACAGAAAAGGGACCATCGGCCTTAGACATGAGGCTCTTATTTTTGAAAATGGAGGAAGTAGAGGCAGCCAAGTGACACAGTGGTAGAGCTCCGGTCTTGGAGTCAGGAGTTCAAATCCGGCCTCAGACACTTGACACTTACTAGCTGTGTGGCTTGGCACAAGTCACTTAACCCCAATTGCGAAAGAAAGAAAGAAAGAAAGAAAGAAAGAAAGAAAGAAAGAAAGAAAGAAAGAAAGAAAGAAAGAAAGAAAGAAAGAAAGAAAGAAAGAAAGAAAGAAAGAAAGAAAGAAAGAAAGAAAGAAAGAAAGAAAGAAAGAAAGAAAGAAAGAAAGAAAGAAAGAAAGAAAGAAAGAAAGAAAGAAAGAAAGAAAGAAAGAAAGAAAGAAAGAAAGAAAGAAAGAGAAAATGGAGGAAGTTGCTTGGGCCAAGTGGTGGGGCCTGCAGCGAGACAGAGGCCGGGTGTTAAGGAGTGAGTGGGCAAAGGAATCAGTGTTAAGCAGATGCCACTTCTCCGAGGGCCAGCCGGGATGGAGGGATTGGGGCTCCAAATGAGCTTATAGACACAGGGGAAGAGACCAGGTAAATGACGGAACTCGGGCATGGAGGATCCGGGAGTGGAGGCAGCAGTGTTGAAGAATGGAGTGGCCACCAGAGGTCTGAGAAACTGAAGGACACTCATTCCCCGAGCTGGTTCTATGGTCAGGCCAGGCTCAGCCTTGGTTACCCAAAGCCAGACACCCCCTGGTCTACCCAGGAGCCCACCAAGCATAGAAAACACCCTACATTTGCCAGAGTCAAGACCCTGCACTGGGCCCCCACATCCAGAAGCTTCCACATTTGGGCTGCAGACCCACACCATCGGTTGTTCTGTTTATGACCTATGGGTGTGACTCCACACGTGGCTGGCCTGCCACTGTCCCCTACAAGTGTAGCCTCCCTGAGGGCAGGCCCTAAGATGGTACCAGATGGGCACAGAAAATTCTTCCCCAGCAAAAAGGAGAACTGAGAGACAGAAAACTGAAATATTTTATTGCAGAACCTTGAAGAGAGGCACCCAGAAAGGCTGGTGGACTCGATGCCAATTGGGCGGGCCTGTGGAGACAGCCCAAAGTCCAGAGCCAGTCTCACGCAGGCTCTGGCTTCAGAGCTGGGACAGAAGGTTTGGGGCAAGGCTGCAGCTGAGGCCTGTGCCATCCGGCTCCACATTCAGAGCCTTCACAACACCATCCTGCACCACCATGGAGAACCTGCAGATGGTCACAGGGAGTCAGGGGACACTCAGGGCCCACGAGGGGACTCCAAGGGCCAACGGGGGAGTGGGGTCAGGGGACACCCAGGGCCCAGGGGGACACAGGCTGGAGGGTGCCAGGGCCCAAGAGGGGACTCCAAGGGCCAATGGGGGAGTGGGGTCAGGGGGCACCCAGGGCCCAGGGTGGGGACTCCAAGGGCCAATGGGGGAGTGTGGTCAGGGCCCAGGACGGGAGTCCCAGCAGAGGGTTCCACAGGCCTCACCTCTTCAGACGACGATTTCCAAACAGGGGTACAAGGGAATCATCCAGTAACAGCTCCGTCGCCTGTGAGAGTGGAGAAGGTGACCAGATGGAGAGAGAAGCCAAGGTCACCAGGAGGGTCCCCCCCAGAAGACCGGCCCCTTGCCCCCACCAAAATCAAGCCTCCTCTTCCCTCAGCAGCTGAAGCCCTGCTTTCTCAGTCCATCCCAGTCATTTCACAGGCCCCAGGAGGAGAAGGGAGTGGCCCAAGGTCACACAGCTAGGAAATGACTGAACTGGGATGTGGACCCAGATCACGACTCCCCTCGCCTAGCCCTGCCTCTCCCAGCACTGCGCCAGGCCCCAGGAGTCCCCTATTCCCCTCTGTGGTGGTTACCTCCCCTTTCCCAAGATGGTCCCCAATAGTGACTACAGACATTTACCTTCCCAAAGGCCCCTGTAGGGTCAGCCAGGAGCCGAACCTGGAGACAGAAGGATGGGGGAGGGGTGTCAGCCTCGTCCTCTGCCCTCCCCTCAATCAGCCTCCACCTCAACCCATGCCCCCTCCCCAAGGGCCTTACCTTGCCCGAAGCTTTCTGTGAGAGGCCCCACTCACTGACCACGAAGACATCATTGATACTGATGCAGGCTACCACCTCAGCCCCCTTGGACTTCAAGGCATCAGCCTGCTCCACAAAGCCAGGTAGGTGGGTCTGGGGAAGGAAATGCACAGGGGTTAGCAGCTCTATGTCCTTTCTCACCCTTCCCTCCCCCTCCTTCTCCTCAGACCTCCCCAAGCCCTCCCTCATTTCCCTTGGATCTACAAGGACCCCAGAATGTTATCATTTTTCACTTACAAGAGAGTGGGAAGGGGCTTCAGAGCCCATCTTATCTAGCCTGTACTTCACCAGCCACCCCCTCCTCCATTCCCAAAACAAGGGGTCACCCATCCTCTGGTCATAGAGGCCTCAATACCCCATTTCACTCTCAGACAACTAGGTCATACTGTTGGGTATCATTCCCCTACCTTGGAACAGCCTGGTGTGAAAGCTCCGGGGACCCCAAAGAGTACCCCTTTCTTGCCTTTGAACAGCTCTGCCAGGTTCACCTTCTTGCCTGGATCTCCCTCAAATACCTCCACAGACGGAAGGGCATCACCCACCTGCAGGAGGAGAAGGCTCAGAGCTAGAGGGATGACAGACCCTGAGGGGAAGCCAGGACTGGGTTCACAGCCTCGGTGACCAGGGCTGCAAAGGGAAATTCCCAGGACAGTTTCCTGGCCCCTTCCCTGCCACCAGGGACAGTCGGAGCACCCCCCAGCCCATCCCCACCCAAGCAGTTCTAAATTTCCAGGAAGTCATGATCCTTCCCTTGGGCATATGGAAGACGGTTATGTGGGCAAACAGGTGCTGCATAATCCAGATGAATGGCTTCTGTGGGGCAAGACGGAAGCCTTCGTTCTGGGAAAGGAGTGGGATGGGGCTGGGAGCGGCAGGGAGGGGCAGAAAGACTGCAGTCTGGAAGGAAGAGGGCAAAGTCATGCCAGCCTCTGGGATTTGCCCGGTTGAGTGCCCCTGCAGGATGCTGGGGCTTGGAAGAAGACACAGTGACCAGAATTTCTGGCTTTGGGAAGAAGGTGAGGGGAAATGGTCCAAAACAAGGTCTAAAACTCTCTCTCTCTCTCTCTCTCTCTCTCTCTCTCTCTCTCTCTCTCTCTCTCTCTCTCTCTCTCACACACACACACACACACACACCGGTGAAATATATCCCAACCTCAGGGGTGGGAGGGAGAGGGACAGACCAGGCAGGGAGCAATTCCATACAGAGGCACAGAATGGGAGAGAGGAAACCGTTAATTCTTTAAGTAACTGAGAACAATGGCTCGGGGAACTGGAGTGACTCAGGTTTGATCAGAGGGGAGGATCTGGGTCTCCACCACCCAAATCACCAGTCTGAGGCATTTGGGGCTGAATGAATATCTCAGGACATTAGCAGCAGGAGGAGGAAGAAGAGCTCACCGGTCGAGGAGTCAGTTTATATGGGGGTACAGGTTGGACCAGATGGGGCATCAGTCCACAATGGGGACTGATCAGAAAAGAATCATTCTGCATAGGAGATGTCCGAGCTACGTTGGATGAAGGTGGGGCTATCAGTCTAAATGAGTGGTCAATCCAGGGAAAATTCCTCCTTTTTGAGAGGTTCGGCACATTAAGCAAATCTGCAGTCTGAAGATCTATGGTAAAACTCAGTTCTGCTGTGCACTCCCTATACCACCCCTGGCAAATCACTTAAAACTGCGCGGGCCTCAGTTTCCTCATCTGTAAAATCAGACGCTTAGATCAGATGAGTCGATCAAGAAGCACTCCCAAAGCAGCCCCAGCTAAGGGCCAGGTACTCACCAAAGGGAGATAACCCCTACCCTCGGGCCAGTTCCCAATCTATGACCCTGTGGAGCCAGAAGAGATGCACAGTCACGTGCAGTGAGGAATTCCGTCTATATTTATCATCAATTTGTAATGGGGGAGGCTCAGTCCAGAGAAGGGACCCCCACCACGGTCAGTTCACAAGGAGGGGGCTGCAAAGGGCTGAGGCAGGAAGATGGGCAGGGAGGGTCAATAATAAGAGGCCCCTGGGTCAACTGCTATAGAAACTCCATCTAGAAGGGGAGGGGCGTCAGTGGATAGGTCCGCACGGGGAATCCAGAATATGGGGGGCGGATGGAGGGATCAAACAGCAAAATGGGTCACTAACACGGAGGATCGCTGGGGGTGTCAGTCCATGAAGTGGGTGTCTGACATGGGGATGAGTCCGCTTGGGGGGTCGGTCCGGGGGGAGGGGGGACTGCGAAGCTCAAAGTCAAGATCTGGGGCCGAGGCTCACCTTGATCGGGGCCATGGCTGCAGGTGCGCTGCGCAGGGTCCGGACCGACGCGGCAGGGAAGGTCTGAGCCGCCCGGGCAGCTCGCGACGCCGCTTTAAGAGCCGGCCCAGCGCGGCGCCCGAGGGCGAGCAGCCGGGCCAGCCTCATCCCCGCCCGGCTCTGCGTAGGCCCGCCCCTGGATGAAGCCCCGCCCCTGCGGCACTCCTCATTTGCATGAAGGAGCAGGGCCGAGAGACTGCGAGCCACTCAGCAACTGGGAAGAGAGGGGGAGGGGAGGGGCGGGCACCTCCGCGAGCCAACCAGAGCCGGCGGCTGGGGCGGCGTGAGGGGGGCGGTCCCGAGCCTCATTGGCGAAGTGCTGAAGGGGGCCGGGGACGAACCACTGTGGGGCTC
This sequence comes from Phascolarctos cinereus, assembly GCF_003287225.1. Lineage (NCBI taxonomy): Eukaryota > Metazoa > Chordata > Mammalia > Diprotodontia > Phascolarctidae > Phascolarctos > Phascolarctos cinereus. Next base: position 255,184,596 of record NW_027556402.1, on the reverse strand, counting down.
GCCACTCATTAGTCTGGCTGCACCGTTCTTTCTCTCCAGCTTGTCAGCGTGTGATTGACATGTGGCGTGGAAGGAGGCCGGGAGGGCCCGGCGTTTGAATGCGCACTCCTGTGCAATGACACGCTTAGCGCAGTGGCTCTTGCCAGCCTCCTAACCCCTGCTCAGACTTGCCATGGCGCCCTCTCTCAGCTGACAGCCTCAACCTGAGCCCGTGCGCACATAACAAGAGCCCCCTCTCCTCTCTCTTTCTAGGTTCACGTCACCCAGGTGCCCTGTGCCCCCTTCTCCTCCTTCACCCCCATCTCACGTGGTGTTGTGGTCCTTCTCCAAGCCAAGCCATCCCATCCGGTCCAATCCATCTCCTCCAGAATCTGGTCCCTCCGCACCCCGACTCTTGTCACTTACCTGTCTGTGCCCGTTGCCCCGCTACCTACAAGCACAACCGTGGCTTCCCCACCCTCTCTTGATCCTTCCATCCCTGCCAGCTATCTTTCTATCTCTCTCCTTCGAGCCTTCTACGTTGGGTGCCTCCGCTTCTTTCTGTTACGACAGCCTGTCTGCCTCAGGTCTCTGCCCACTCCAGTCCATCCAAATTGATCTTCCTAAAGTTCAGGTCAGAAGATGTCACACACACACACACACACACACACACACACACACACACACACACAACCCCCAATGGTTTCCCGTGGCCTCCAAGAGCAAATACAAAATCCTCAAAACCTTTCATAACCTAGAACCCGCCCACCTTTCCAGTCCTCTCAGACTAACCCCAGTTAATTCTGTCTATAGCTTCTGTACTTTTTTTTTTTTTTTTTGGTGAGGCACTTGGACTTAAGTGGTTTGCCCAGGGTCACACAGCTAGTGAGTGGGAAGGGTCTGAGGCCATATTTGAACTCAGGTCCTCCTGACTCCAGGGCTGGTTCTCTATTCACAATACCACATCTCTGTTCCTTGTCTATAGCTTCTTTGTTTATATGTGGTATCGCCCATAGATTCTTTGTGAAAATATTTATTAAGCATCTACTATGTGCCAGGAACTGTGCTAAGCACTGGACATATAAAGTAAGGCAAAAGACAGTGCCTGCCCTCGAGAAGTTCCCAGTCTAATGGGGGAATACAGAAAACAAAAGATAAATTGGAGATAAGCAAGGGGTGGGACTTTAGCTGGGGCGTGAAAGCCAGTGGAGGCGGAGGTGAGGAGAGAAGCATTTCAGACATGGATGACAGATAGTGGAAATTCTCTGAGTCAGCTGACGGAGGGTCTCCTTCAAGGCCAGCGTCCCTAGATCAAAGAAGGTCTGGGAGTGAGGTGTGAGAAAGGGAGGAGGGGCAGGCCGTGAAGGGCTTTGAATACCAAACAGAGGACTTTGTATCTGCTCCTGGAGGCAACAGGGAGCCACGTGCTCAGCCCAGTGCTTCCTGACCCCATTGGGGGTTTTCTTGGCAAAGATACCAGAGTGGTTTGCCACTCCCTTCTCCAGCTCATTTCACAAATGAGGAAACTGAGGCAAACAGGGTTAGGTGTCTAGCTCAGCTAGGAAATGTCTGAGGCTTGATTAGAACTGGTCTTTTTTTTAAATTTTTATTAATTTATTTTGATTTATCAACAATCACTTCCATATGCTTTTGAGTTGAAAATTTTTCTCCCCCTTCCTCTCCCCCACTCTCCACAAGACAGCACACAATCTGACATAGGCTTTACATTTACATACCCATTAAACATATTTTCACATTAGTGAAATTGTAAGTAAAAATTAAAACCAATAGGAGGAACCATCAGAAAGATGAAACAAAACTAAACAGAAGAGAAAAATAAGTGATAGCGATTCGACTTCCATAGTTCTTTCTTTGGATATGGACAGCATTTTCCATCCCGAGGCCTCTGGAGATGTCTTAGATCCTCATAATGCTTAGAAGGGTTCAGTTTAACAATCTTAGTCATTGCATAACGTGGCTGTTATTGAGTACAAAGTCCTCTTAGTTCTGCTCACTTCACTCAGCATCAGACCATACAAGTCTTTCCAGATTTTTCTGAAGTCAGCCTGTTCATCATTTCTTGTAGCACAATGGCATTCCATTACATTCATATACCACAACTTGCTCAGCCATTCCCCAATGGATGGGCATCCTCTCAATTTCCAATTCTTTGCCACCACAAAAAGAGCTGCTATGAAAATTTTTGTACATGTGGGTCCTTTTCCCATTTATTTGATCTCTTTGGGATATAGCCCCAGAAGTGCTATTGCTGGATCAAAGGGTATGCACATTTTTGTAGCCCTTTGGGCATAGTTCCAAATTATTCTCCAAAATGGTTAGATCATTTCACAACTCCACCAATAATGTATTAACGTAGAACTGGTCTTCTTGACTACAGGCCCCGCGAGTTATCCACTGCGCCCCCTAGCGTCCCCTTTAATAATAGCACCTTCCTCCTACGGTTGCAAGGATTCAATAAGGCCATATTTGCTGAGACTTGTTAAAGACCTCAGTTTTGAAAGGCCAAGGCCTCCCACCGCATCCTGGGCCATCTCCAGTTGTCCTGATCTATAACTTCTCACTGGCCCCTGATGACTCAGGAGAACGTGAGGCTGGTGACTTTGCACAGCCCTGCCTCACAAATCCAGTTCACTTACATGTCATATGTTCCTTTTAGAGAAGGACAAACAGCAAAGCCAGCAATGTAAACGCTAGCTCTTATTATGACTTATCCCATTTGGTCCTCATCCCTGAGAACCAGGCCCATTATCATTCCAATTTTATAGATGAGGAAACCGAGATTGGGACAGGCTGGGCAACTGGCCGAAAGGGAAAGTGTCAAGACAACTTTCCGCTGGGTTCCCCCGCACATTCTCCACTGAGCCACCTAGCGGCACACACGTGTAGTTGCGCAGAAATGCACGTGCATGAGTGCAAATGCCGGGAAAGGCGTATAAGAACGCATGCGCGCACTGCCGACCTACGCTTGGTACCGCCCTCTTGCAGCATCAGGAAGCTTAGCCTCGGGCTGCAGCGAGGATGCGCATGCGCATCTGGCTCTAACTGTGTTATTTGCATTTAGGGGCGGGAAAACGACAAGTTTCCGGAACTAAAAGCTGCGGGGCAGCTGCGGCTCCCGCAACATCCTGTTTGGGGAGGGGTGCCCCGCCTCTTCCGTAAGTGGCCAGGGGGAGGAAAGGGGTTCTCGAACGGGAGGGGGAAGTAGCGAGAGGAGACGGAAGTGACGAGTGTGGGTCGCAGACCCGGTTCCGGTTCCGGTTCGGATGCGCGCGCAGGCCGGGATGAAGCTCTTGACCCACAACTTGCTGAGCTCCCACGTGCGTGGGGTGGGGCCCCGGGGCTTCCCGCTGCGTATCCAGGTACTCGAGGCGGAGTGGGGCGGGGTGGGGGGGAAAGGGCCCATGCCCGGCCGGCAGCCCACGTGACAAGCCCGGTGTGTCCCCCACTCTCAGGCCACCGAGATCCGCGTGAGCCCCGTGGACTTCAATCCGGACTTCGTGACGCGCATGATCCCCAAGATGGAGTGGGCGGCGCTGGTGGAAGCGGCCGAGAGCGTGAGGGCCCACGCACGTCCCCTCCCCCCGTGTGCCCCTCCCCCACCCCGCCCCGAGCCTTGAGATGGTGTTGAGTAAAGCGCTTGGTCGGTCCACAAGCACACACTGAGAGACGATCCTCGGGTGGCTCAGTGTCGGGAGGCCCCGAGTTCAAGTCCGGACCGGCCCTGCACGGAATATTTGTCCAGGCTTTAGCCGCGGTGGTTTGTGCTTATCTCCAAGTGGATGCTGGGTAGAGAAGGGTAAAAACTCCGAGGTCAGGGGGCAGTGGACAGAGCGGACCCCCGAGGCCCCATCCGCCAAGTGAGGGAGGGCTCTAAGGGAAAGAACTGGACCCCGCTGGCGGCCCAAAGGCACTTGGGGACCCCATGCTGAAGTGCTGGACAGGGCCGAGCCCCGGTGCCTCCAGAGTCTGGCAAACAGCAGGTGTTTAATAAATGCTGGGCAGTAGCGGGTCAGACCTTGCTCTAGGAAGGGCAGAGGCCAGGCTGGACGGCCCAGGGCCCCAGGAGAAAGGTTTCTCGCGGAGACTGGGAAATGTCTCAGCAGCCTCTGGGTTTGGCATCAGAGGAGTTAACAATGTGAACATCCGGGGGTCCTGGGCAGGACAGAGCCCCGGGCCTGTAATCCAAGCTGCCTTTGTCCCTTCCTACAGCTGGGACACCTGTCTGAGCTGCCCAGGCAGCTGGAGGAGGGCTACGAGAAGGATGAAGACTTTCTGAGGAAGGTGCACCACGTCCTGTTAGAGGTGAGGGTCCTAGGCAGGCCGGGGCACTGCGGCTCTCACCCTTCTCCCGGCCTCTGGGTGGCATTTGCACTTGCCAGGCCCAGCCCTGCCATGCCCTCATCTTGTGGTCATCCTGCAGGTGGAGGTGGTCGAGGGCACTTTGCAGTGCCCAGAATCTGGACGCGTGTTCCCCATCAGCCGTGGGATCCCCAACATGCTGCTGAGTGATGAAGAGGCAGCATCCTAGGTTGCAGAGCTTTATTCCCCCCCCCCCACTTTGTGTCCATCTTTTATTATCATTCATCCAGGATGAGCTTGTCATCCTCCCGTCCACAGTCCCCAGACCACACAGAGCCCTGGGGGGATGGTATGATTGCTGTTATATTTTTTTTCCTCATTAAAGGTTCAAAACTGAACGCATGTTTTTTTTTTCTTTGCAGCAAATATACATTAAAATAGAGTCTCTGTACAGCTCTGTTCCCCCACTCAGTCCTGGGAGGAGGCGGGCCCAGGCCCTACCCCAGTGGCCCCTGCTCCTCCCTCAGTCCAAACCCTAAAAATAAATATAGTGTTATTGCTATGCAGGGGATAGAGTAGATGCTGTGGCCCCCCCCCCCCAGGGGTCTGGGAATCATCCCTTGGCCCAGCTCCAGGGACAGGTTGGGGAGGGGAAGAGAGGAGCCAGCTCTGATTTATTGCTTTAAAGGGGGAGAAGGGTTGGGGTTTGGGGGGCAGTAATAATGCCCAGTATAAATGGCAAGGAGGGAAGGGTTTGGGGTACTTGCTCTCCAGCCCCGGCTCTGCTAGAGGGGGGAGCCAGGCCCCTGGGGGTGGGCCAAGCAGCAGCAAAAAGCATTAACCGAAGGGGAAGCTGGGGCCCCCGACCCTTCCCTCCCTGAGATCTCTTGCCTCTCCCCTGGTACCCCAGTCTCCCCAGCAGCCCCCCTTTATGGCTTCCACAAGGCCCCCCCCAATCCGGGGGTAGATTATGGCTTGCGAGGGGCAGTGCTTCCCTCTACTGGTTGGAGCAGCACCACCTAGCCTCGCTCCTCTAGGTGCCTATGGAAGGGGATAGGGTGGGCATGGGCCTGGTTCCCATGGGCTGTTAACACTGCCCTGGCACTGCCAGCAGGCTGTGGGCATTGCCCATGCCCTCCCCTGGGCTTCTTCTGGGGCTCAACCCCCTCCCCCCCCCACCCCTGCCGGTCCTGCCAGCACCTCCCCCACACACACATGTCCACTAGAGCAACAGCCCTCCCCGCATCAGTCCATCATGGCCTCCAGCATCTCCAGGAAAAGCTTGTGCATGGGGACCTTCCCCTCCAGCTTCACCCCATAGAAATGGGCCAACACTTTGCCCGCCGTCTGGCGGAGGAGGGGCAGGGTGAGCAGCAGCCGTCCAGCCCGGCGGCGCTCGGCCCCCCCACCGGGGCCCCCGCCAGCCCTCCCAGCTTCATACTCCAGCAAGGCTTCATGCAAGGCTTCTCGCAGCTGCTCCACGGCCTCAGCATCTTCTATGTGCACTGAGTCTGGGGGAGAGGAGGGAAGGGCTCAGCTCAGGGGGCAGCCAGCCTGCCCTGCCCCTCTCCAGGGAGCCCACCCTGCTTTGTATCTAGGGGGAAGCTGAGAATCCAATGAAATAGTGTGGGCCCAACACAGAAGAGCCAGCTAGGACTGGGCCCAACTGGATTCTGCATGCCACAGGATAACTCAGTGAAGAGAGCTCACCAGACCCAGGTTCAAATCCTGGCTGGTCCACTTAGTCCGTGGCTCAGGGAATGTCACTTCTCTTTTCCGTGCCTCACCGTCTCCTTTGTAAGAAGACGATGCCCGAGGTCCCTTCCAGCTCTGACCTCAGTGAGCAAGCTGACAAGCTGAGCGGGGCCCAGAAGGTCCGGGCTCCCCTCCTCTCTCTTGTGGGAGCCCCTGCACGCTCACCTATCACCCAGGCTCAAGGGCTGCTGGGGGTACCATGAGACACCACCCCGGAACAAAGCCCACCCCTGGCTGCTCCCACCCCTACACTCCCATCCCCGGAACATGTCTCACCGGAGTTGGCCAAAGCTAAGGCCTTGAGCAGCACGTATTCCTCCCGTTCCAGACGAAGGGCCTGGAGCCGGCGAACCAGCTGCAGGAGTGCGGCCCCCAGCTCGCCCAGCCCGGCTGCCCGGGCTCCCTCCTCATCCAGAACCAGGTCCTCAGCAAAGGCCAGCTCATCCCGCAGGGGCAGCGAGCGCTGGGCCACCCCCAACACCAACACCTCCATCCACACACTCTGCAATACCGACATCTGGTCCGACAGGGACAGGGCAGAGAAGCCTGCAATCAGGGCGAGGAAACTGAGTCAGGAGGCCCTGCCCAGTGTGAGGCTCAGACACCCTGGCCACACCCCCCTCACCTGGGATGCTCTTAGCCCAGCTGATGGTGACCACAATCTCCCGGTCGAAAAGGTCGCACAGTGTAGCCACAGCTGGCAGGTGCCCGTCAGGGCCTGCTGGGTCAGGCATTGCATATAGTTTCTCCGGCTCTGCGACAAGCAGGTGGGACACGAGGGCATTCACAGGGGCTGCAGGGACAGAGAGGCAGGGGTGTAGTCACATGTGGGGCCTGCAGAGCCCTCCGCACCGGGACCAGGCTTGCCCCAGACCCAGGCAAGCGGCTTCTCACCTGTCTTCCGAGTCCCCCCTGGAGGTGCCAGAGGAGCAGAGGGGAAGGGTCCTGGAAAGGGCAGGGGCTCTACCTCAGGCCGACGCTTGTATTTCTGCCGTCCGCCTCGGACCCGGTCTAAACGAACCCCTGAAAAAGGGAGAGGTGGGGCAGAGTAGGTTCAGTATAACGAGTCCACCTCAGCCCAGACTACCAAGGTCTCTCCCAGGCAGGAGCCAAGCCTTCCCTCCCTCAGGCCGGGGTCTCCTCTCTACTCACTCACCTTCCTTGAGCATGCCCACCCGCAGGCACTTGGTGAAGCGGCAGGCTTGGCAGGCCTTCCGCCGCCGCTTGGTGATCTCACACTCATTGGAGGCCGGGCAGCTGTACTCAATGCTCCCTGGCAAGGTAAGAGATGAGGTTCACAGCAGGCAGCAGCCCCCCATGAACCCAGGAGAAACTTCTGCCAACTTCCACAGGGCTCTAATCTGCATGGGGCAGGGGCCACAGTGAGGGAGGCTGCAGCCACATGGCAAAGATGATGAGGACCCTGAATTCATAGTCAGATCCCCTGAGTTCAAGTCATAGCTGACTTTCAGTAGCTACAGGATGATCTCAGGGAATTCCCTTTGTCTCCCAGCACGCTTCTCGATCCTAAGATCCCTTCAAGATCTGCCCTGACACTAGCGATCAAGGAGAAAGTCATCTCTCCCAGAAGGGTCTTTCCCATCTTCACCAAAATGACTTTTTCTAGACCATAAGCCCTGAGAGGACAAGGGCTTCAGATGTGTGCACCCTACTTTGTCACAGACTGAGAGAATCATACAATTAGTGCTAGGAAGGATGTCAGATCCTCATTTGAAGAAACTGAGGCCCAGAAGGTCAAGGCCAAGGTCGCACAGTGAGCAGCAGGGCTAGGATTCATTGCATGTTGGCCCTGGCTTCCAACCCACCCACTACTGGGAACCCAGAAGAGCCCAAGACCGTGAAATACTGGGGTCATGCTCACCCTGGATGGTCCTCTTGAAGAAGGCTTTGCACGCCTCACAGGAGGCCACGCCATAGTGGTAGCCAGAAGCCACGTCCCCACACACCAGGCAGAGGCGCTTGGGCAGTGAGCTCAGCACCAGCTTGCCCCCACCACCACCGCTGCCCCTCTCACCCAGCCCTGTGCCCTCCCCTTCCTCATCCTCTTCCCTGCCCATGGGGAGTCGTCGCCGAGTAGGGGCAGGGCCAGGAGGCCGGGCAGGCGGCGGTTCAGGCTCAGCCTCGGAGGAGCCCCGAGGACTGTCTGGGCTGGCAGGCTCTGCCTTGATATAGAGTGGCTCTGACCCTCGTTCCCGGCCAGACATGGCGCTGCTGATCACCTGGTGGAAGAGGGAGAAAAAGGGGAAATGGGTGAGTGAGGGCCCTAACCCAGGGAGGCCTGACTTAGAGATCAAAAGATACCTGGGGGAAACAAAGTGGAGGGAAAACAGTAATGGGAGAAGTACAGGTGCCCTTTGTCACTGGGATAGAGGCCCTGCAGGGGCCTGGCCACCTGAGGAGCAAAGTGTGGACTTATCTCACCAGACCACAGAATTATAAACTGTCAGAGCTGGGAGGACCCTCAGAAATTGCAGGAGCTAGAAAGACCTCTATTTTATAACTGGGGAAGGGAAATGATTTGCCGGATATGTATGGGGCCAGAGCCTGGATTAGCAGCCAAGGTCTCCTCCCCTCCAGCCCAGGGTTCAAGCCATCACTAAGCCTCCAGGATGCCTCCAGCTGGCCCGGAGTGGTAAGAGGCTCCAGGAGGAGAAGGGGGAGCCATCCATCCTGGTTGCCCAACAGCTAGGCACAGAGCCAGCACCTGGGGGGGGAGGAAGAAAGGAGGCAGGGAGCAGAGTCCAGAGGAATTTTATTCCCAGAAAGAGATAGGCCCTATGCTGGGACCAGGGAAACAGGCTGGGGGGAGGGGGGCAGCAGGAGAAAAGTCTCAAGAAACTAACTGGCCCCCCATTCTTGGATCCCAGAAAGTAAGTGAGGAGCATCCATGGCCCTATGTGTAAGTAATCTCGAGCCCCAGATTAAAGTTACAAGCCGGCGACCTTCAGCACCCAACCGGCTGCCCGGGCCCCCCCCCCCCGTATTCATAGGTGCTCCCTGGCTATTGCCCACACCTGGCCTCCTGGAAGGCAGGGCGGCCGAGGCGCAACATTAGCGCACCTTTCACCTCCTCCATCGGACGGTGGGGACCCCCTCCCCGCCCCCACCCCAGGGGCACGAACTTCCCTCCCTTCCCCCGAAGGTCCTGCGCACTCACCTGCCCCCCCCGCTCACCTGGCGAGTACGCCGGCGGGGGGGGGGAGGGGGAGGGGCGGGGCCTTGCTCTTCCTCCTATAACACCCCCCCAGTCCCCCCTCCGCCACGGCCAACTCCCGGAGTTTTGGAGGGGTTACAAACTTGCTGCCCCCCCCACCCGCCAGCCATGACCCCTGACCCAGAAAGCCCGCGCAGCCTCGGGAAGGGGCACCCGCCCACGCGGGCCCGAGGCCCCCACGTGTCTCCCGGGGCCGCGCGGCCTCGGCCCGGGCGCCCCGCGACGGCGGGAGCCCGGACTGCCACACATGGCCGCGGGCCCTAGGCCCGGCCCTGCCCGCCCGGCCCCCGCCCGGCCCCGGACCTGGGGCTCCGCAGCAGCGGCGACGACGGCGGCGGCGGCGGCAGCAGCAGCAGCGGCGGCAGCGGCAGCAGCAGCGGCGGCCGGCCCGGCATGGGGGGCCCCGCGGCGCCGGGGCTGCGCGGTGCTGGACGGAAGCCGCCCGGCCCGGGCCCCGCCTCCTCCGCCGCCGCCTCCGCCGCGTCCCGGCCCAGCCCGGCCCGGCCCGTCGCTCACTCGGCGCCACCGGCGGCTTGTAGGACACAAAAGGACATCGCGGCCGCTTCCTACTCGGCTTCCTCCAGCTGACAGGGGGGGCGGGGCCAGCCCGGCGCGTATGCAAAGCAGGGGGCCGGGGGCGGGGCTGGCCCGGCGCGTATGCAAAGCAGCATTCTCAGCACGCGGCGGGGAGCGGACTGGGCGGTGCTTATGCAAAGCCGAGATGGGAGGAGTGGAGCGGCCCCGGAGCGTACGCAAAACAACACAGTGGGCGGAACCGAGGGGCGCCTGGGCGGACATGGAAATGTCCTCATGGAAATAAGGCGCGTGGAAATCTGCCGTGGGAGTGAGCGCACGCGCTCGCGGGACAGCCAGAAACCCCTTCGCGCCCTGCCAGCTCCGCCTCACGTGTGGCTGCGGTAAAACGGAGGCGTTTGCGTACCCGTTCGTAACTAGATGCGGGACGTGGGAGCCAAACTAAAGAGGCGGTGGCGAGGGGGTGGGGCCTTGGTATGACGTTGTTTGGGTGGAGTCAGAGGGGAGCGCAGAGGCTGTCTCCTTCGCCTCCCACGTATGCAAATGAGGCTGCGGCCTCGCGCGCGGACGAGCCTCCTGGGGGCGGGACCGGCGCCTTATATGGCACAGAGGGGGGGCGGAGGCGAAAGTCACTCAAGGTCGCAGGGCGGCAGGACAGCGCACCGGAGGGGGCGGAGCCCGCAGGGGCTCACAGGCGCCCAAGGTCACTGCGGTGACCGTTCAAGGTCGCGGGGCGGGGCGTCGCTGTCACGAGGCACTAGGAACGACCCCCCCTCCACTTTTCCCGCCCCGCAAGCGTCCCACGCAGGCGCAGTCACCCAGCTGGATAGAGCAGGGGGCGGAGCGCCTTTATTTATCGGGGGGAACGGAGTCCTGGGGGCGGGGCCAGCGCCCGGCGGGGCGGGGTTCCCGTGGGGGGCCACGAGGTGCTCAGGTGCACTTGCGACTCTTTAGGTTCGTGAGCAGCTGTTCCACGTGCCGCCGGAGCTGCTGGGTCAGCTTGTGGTCTTTCCCTATGCCCCTGCTGTAACCTGGGCGGGGATAAGGAGGCGGGATGGAGGGCGCGCAGGAGGGTACCTGCCCTGCACCCGCCCGTCCCCACAGCTCCTTTCTCGCCGAGGTCGCCCCTTGTCCGGGTCTCAGTTTCCCCAATCCGCTCTTTGGCTCGGTCCGGACCGGGGCTTTCCGCCGCGTACACCTCGGCGCCCTTCCTGCACTTGAAAGATTGCCCAGGCACTCCAAGCTAAAGGACGTGCCCTGGTCCCGCAGCTCCTACGCATGGCTGGAGCAGCACTTGAACCCAGATCTGACGCCTGAGCAGGCTAGCCCTGTCCGCCACGGCCACCTTGCTTTTCCACCCATTTTCTACCCGCCGGCGTCTCGGGGATGTAGTGGAGATGTAGGAATGTACGTTGGAGAGGGGCAAGACCCCTATAGGTGACCTCCCCGCCCCTCTCCTGAACCCCACCTCCATGGACCTTCCTCCGCGCTTAGTGGTTTCATCCACCCCCGCCCTTGTCCCGAAGTCAGGTTATCCCCCGGGGCGCTCACTATGGAGGCTCTTGGTAAGGATTTCCAGCGCCTCCTCCTCCATGAGGTTGGCCAGAGGCAGGGGCAGCTGGGAATGAAAGGGAAAAATAGCTGCTAGGGCGCAAGTTTCAGGGAGAAGCTTCCCAGACTCCGCCAGAGAGGGGAGAATCGCCAGCCAGACCCACTCCCAGAGTCCCAGCCCCGAGCAGCTCGCAGCCTGCAACCCGCACGCACTTGGTTCTGTAGTTCAGCCCAGTAGGCACGGTGCGCAGTTTCACGCAGTTCCACGTACTGTTGGTCAGATGACTCTAGGAGGGTGGGGTTGAGGGGAGGCGGTGAGAGAGTAATTATAGTCATCACATAGACCCTTCGGGAGGCCTTGGACCCCGCGTCCAGCCCATTGAGGGGCTTGGGGTGGTCGCTAAAGGGATCATATCTTTTCCCCTAGCCCAGGAGTGCCGGGCCTCTTTCCCCTCCAGGGACTTGGATTAGTGCTAAAGGGGACGGGTCCCTCCCCCTAGACCTTCAGAGGACCCTCCTGGTTCTCCCGCCTGGGGCCTTGGCGAGACGCCCAGCAGGACGCATCCCTCCCCAGCCCGGACCGACCAGGGTATTTGCTCCTATCGACAAACTCTCGGTTTCCCCGCACAGCAGTCAGGATCCGGCGCGGTTGCGGGGAGCTCATGATTCCGTCGAGCGGGGCGCTAAGCGACGCGCGGCTAAAGTCGATTTCGTCCTCATCCTCTTCCGCTCCGTTACTTTGCGTCCCCCAGCTATGGGGCGCAACCCTGCTCGAGTTGGAGTCGACGCTGCTGTCCCGTTCCCTACTCGGCTTGCCTTCTTGCTTTGGTTGGGCCGCGCCTGCCACCGACCCAAGCTTCCGGACTTCCCTTCGGGTTGCAGGGCTTTCCTCCGGAGACATTTGGGAACCTACCGACTCCTACCGACGGAAGGAGAAGAGGGAGTCACGGGGCTAGGGAGGACTGAGGGGAAGGAGCGGGAGCCACGAACCTCTGCTTCATTCCTGGGAGGTCGCTCCATCCCACCCCTCCCCTCTTTCTAAAGGACCTAGAGCACATTTCGGCCGCCTTCCCTGGTGAGGTGGCCCAGGGTCCGTGAGCGAGTTCGAGGGGTAGGGCAGCGAGGAAGATTTTGCAGAGGACCCCGAGGAACGATGATGCTAGGTGAAGGGCCCCGAGGAACAGAAAGGAAATGGTAGAAAGGTTGGTTTGGAGATTGCGGAGGAACTGGAGACTGGGGCCCGAGCAGGCTGCAAGTTGGCTGCGGAGATGGGGAGGTGGGGGGCGCGGGTTTGAGGTCCTGGAGTCCAGGGAGCTCCTGGAAGCCGGTGGTCCCAAGTGAAACCTTACTCCGTTCGAGTCCTTGAGAGAGCAAAAGCCCAGGATCGAGTCCTCCAGGGTCGCTTTGCCCGCCTGAACAGAAGTTTGGCTTTTGCTTTGGTCCTGTGATTGGACTTTCGCCGGGAAATGGGAGTCTTGGTTCTCCATCCCTGCTCCCCAACGGGCAGAGCCAGTAGAACAACTGATCTCTGAGGGTCGTGCTCTCAGGAAGTGAGGCAGGGGTGGGGGTGGGGGCGGGAAGAGACGTTGGGATTGAGTCACGAGGTGGGAGTTCGGACCCTACCGCTCAAAGGCCATTCTCCCTCTGCAAGGCTTCCGGGATCAGAAACTGCCGTACCAGCGGGGCCCCGGGAGGCAATCTAGCCCACCCCCCTGTCATTGTTGATGTTTAGCTGTGGCCCACTCGGTGACCCCATTGGGGGTTTTCTTGGCAAAGATACTGGAGTGGTTTGCCTTTTCCTTTTACAAATGAGGAAACAGGGTTACGTGACTTGGCCAGGGTCACACAGTAAGTAAGGCATAGTTAAGTGCCTGATGCTTGAATTGGACTCAGGAGTATTCCAAGCCCAGTGCTCTATCCAGTGCTACTGGTTGGCTTTCCCCCATCATACAGATGACAAAACTGAGGAGTGGGGATCAAAAACCAGACCGAGAAAACCAGTCACTTAAACCAAAGGAGACTTCTCTCACTTAACTAGTGCCTCTTTATTGCCCGAGGTCACATAGGTCAAGGAAGGTGTGAGATTTGAACCGAGGTCCTCTGAGTGATCCGTCGAATCCAAGCCGCTTGTGAGCTTTAGTCTCCCCGAACCCCCGAGGGACCCCATCCAGAGCCACAGCCCAGCGCACACGCCCCACCCCACCCCTGACCCGTCCTAGGGCCCCTAGAGGTAGGAGAGACGGAAGACAAAAGGAAGCGGCCAGAAGCCTTCTTTTTTATTGAGCCAGGCTAGGAAGCCCAGGCGTGGGGACCTAAGGAAAGGAGACAGGCAGGAGAGCTTTTAGAGAAGGAGGAGCCAGAATCGGGAGCCCCAGTTCCCAGGATGCCCCCATGGGGAATGGGAGCTCTTTGGCTGAACGAAAACCGGGAGGGTGGAGAGAGAAGCAGGGCAGAACGAGGGAAGCCTGAAACAAGGATCCGTGGGCGGGAGAGGGCAGTGCCGGCCAGTCCTCCCCATGCCCAGCCCTGGACTACGCGAGATCCTTGTTTGGGGGGCGGCCGGAGTTCCGAGGCCGGGCGGGTTTCCTGGGCTGCTTGAGGCCGGCTTGGAGGCTGCGGGGGAGTACATCACCCCGATCGCTCTGCGTGTCCGACGACTCGTCTATGAAAGCGAAGTTCTCTCCAGGGTAATCCAAGGGCGCAGAAACAGAGGTTGTGAGCGGCGAAGAAGGTGCCTCTACCTTCTCCTGGCTCTGCGGCCTCGGTTCAAGCTTGGCAGGGGGCGCCTGGGGTGGTCCGGAGCTTGGCTTCTCTGGCAGTGGCGGCCGGTGCGTCATCCGCGCTGTCACGCCGCCTGTCCAGCTGGCTGCGTGAGCGGTAAGGCCGCCCATCTGCGGGGCGAAAAGAGTGAAGGACGGGGTGCAACCGGAATGTCTCACATCGCGGAGGGGGGGGCGGGGATTAAACAGTCTGCGCCTGGGGGACTTCCAAGCGTTTTAAGCATCCTATCTGAACCTCCATACCGAAGTCCTCCAGGCATTTGAAGGCGGGATTAGAACCCACTCCTCCAGAGTCTCAGTGCGAGGTCTGGTGAGACCATGGCTAACTCTGCTCAGTTTCCGCTGTCTTATGTTGGGGAGGTAGGTGATAAACCAGACTGGTGTGCTCCCCCCTACCCCTAGCCAGGGTTGCTGTGAGGAAGAAATGTTTTGAAAACAAAGCTCTAGAGGAGGAGATGGGGGGGTGGGGGTGGGGAGAAGAGTGATTATTAGCGCGTGAGAGTGGGTGAGGTCTCCCGTGACACTAACAAGTTCCCGAGAGCCCTGGTGGCGCCTCCTAGGAATCCCTGCTGCCTTGGGACCCCCAGGCGAGTACCCTGCACACCGAAAGGCCAGGCGGGGGCGATGTGGGTGTACCTCTGTTTGGGTATGGGAGGGAGGTCGAAGACGCAAAGCGTCTCCTCGCCCGCCCCGTCAGGGAGAGCAGCCTCCTACCTCAGCCCGAGTGCGGCGCGACACGACCCGGAGCCAGTTCCCTATCATGGTGAGGATGGAGGCGAAGTAGGCGAGGCCCATCAGAATCCAGAACCAGACAATGGGCTGGTAGGCCAAGAACTCCTGCTCAGGGTTCGCGCCTGGGGGCAGCCGTCGGAGTTGGGGTCGGGCCGGGCCGAAGCCGCTGCGGACCGGCGGCTCTCCTCCCCTGCCCCTCGCCCCCAGGGCGCGAACCTGGTCGAGCTTCCGCTCCCCTGCCCGCCACCGGCCCTGCCACCATCTGTCCACGGCTCCGGGTACGAACAGCCGGGTCCCTCCCTCCCTGGCTCGGGCCTCTCACCCACCGGCCACGAAGTCCCCGAAGCCCACGGTGGTGAGCGTCACGATGATGAAGTAGAGGGCCTCCAGAGTACTCCAGCCCTCGGTGTAGCGGAACACGAACATGGGCACCAGAACGAAGAGAAGACAGCCAGCCAGGAGGAAGAGCAGCGCGGAGAGTGAGCGGACCATAGCCGGCTGGACCTGCCACTTCTGGGGGCGGGGGAGGGGGCGTGGTACAGAGAGAGCCCGGCGCGAGTCAGCCTGGGACCAGAGGCTTCGAGTCCGTTCGATTAGACGGCCCCTAGGCCAGCCCAGAGAGGGAAGAGCTGGCCATCGCCCAAGATAAGAGAATCTTAGAGTCCTCATTTTGTTATGAATAACCCCAACTCCCCTTTCTCGCGGACTTTCAGGTCTCTAAAGCGCTTTCCTCACAACTACCCCCATTTTACAGATAAAGAACCTGAGACTCAAAGGAGCTGAGGGCTCGCCAATTGGGGGGTGGCACATCCACGTTAGGTCAGGCTCCGACACCCTCTGGGATAGGGATGCGGAGGAAGCCATGTGGGGACCTGACAGGGCCCCAAACACAGGGCCGCTCACCAAGAAGATGGCTTCCACGTGGCCAATGCCCCGGCGCAGGGTAGAGCCCAGCTTGTCACCGACCCCTGCCAACAGCATCCCGAAAAGTGGGATCCCCACCAGCGCATAGAAGATGCAGAAAAGGCGAGCCTCGTCCGTGTGCAGAACCATATTACCATAGCCTGGACAAAAGTGAGGATCAGCCCAGGGTCCGGGCCTGTCTCACCGAGTCACCTCCTCAGTGCCAGCAACTAAGGTCTGGGAGGAGGAGACAACCTGGACACAGGCCACTGCCCTTTACCCTTGGGAAAATCCCAACCAGCGGAGACTAGCCCTGAGGAGGTGCAGGAAGCTACCCCGGGGAGTAAGGACTAGGGCCAGGAAGGTGGGGAGCAGTCTGCACCAGGAATTAGAGGTATTCAGGAGACTTCCTCTAATTTTGTCCCTACTTTAATTAGCCCCAGCGAAGGTAGAGGAGACGATTGGCCCCAGTAAAGAAGACAGGTGCATAGAGAGAGTCAGGGGGCTGCTTGGCCCTTGACAGGAAGAAAGAGCCCCTGAAGAACCTGGGCTCAGGCCTCTTAAGTGCCCTTTCCCTCTTCCCTTCCTCTCCTCCCCTACTGTTCCAGACCCTGGCTCTGCTGGTGATCTATCACCCCAGTGACCCTCCCCACACCACCCCTGCCCTGCACACCGATGGTGGTGACAATAGTGCCAGCGAAGAAGAAGGCACTACCCAGATTCCAGGCTGAGCGGGAGATGTTGGTGACGTAGTCCCCAGGGTCTGCACCCATGGCCAGGTCATTGGCCACCTGCTACAGGATGGAAAGGAAGGGATTAAAGGCTCGCCAACATGCCCTATCCCCTGCCGAGTCCACTGGAGTCTGACTCCCCTGCTTTCTGAGCTTCTCCAAACCAGACCCTGCCTCTCCTAAACTTAGGAGATGGATGAGCGCTTAGAGCTGTCCCGGTCCAGCCTGAGGGAAGGGATTTGAGGGGATCTTAGACCTGGTAGCACCCAATCATTTCTGCTAAGCCAATCTCCCATAAGACCAGCTGGTCCCCTTCAAAGCCTACCTCTCCTTCCCTCATAGCTCCTCCCAGGTTCACACACTTAGCTTCTCCCCCCAGAGCTTTGACTGCTGCCCATCCCTCCTAGCTCTTCCCGTTTGAAGCGGGCCACTCCAGCCCCAGCCTCACTCGTCCTGTCAACAGTGGCTCAGCAGCCACTTCACTCAGAGACTTCCTACCCCCGAAATCCAGAAGGATTCCACCCCCATCTCCAGGCTCTGCTCCTCAGCAGTTTTTCACGATAAAATTTCCATTGCAATGAGGAAAATGGGTCACTTCTCTCTGTGGTCTGTGTAGAAAGCCCAGGTCCTGGCCTCTTGGAGAACAGCGTCAGCACTCCAGAGAGATTCTTCTGACAGCAGATCCCTACCCCTGACCCAGCGACACTTCCCAACACACACATACCTTTTTCCACCAAAGCTGCTCCACTCTCCAGAATGGACTGGATTTTCTCAGTCCCCTGTGGGTGCATCTTGACTCTAGTATTCCTCAAGCCCAGAGGAATGGGGGAGGGGGGAAGGAGTTGGGCATAGATTTTTTTAAAAATCATTTATTACAGTTTAATGTTAGTTTTAAATGACTGAGTCTAAAATTAAATCAAAGGGAAGAAACCTCCTTGGTAGCACCCCCACTTCCCAGCCCTCTCCTCCAAGCAGAGACCTGTTGAGGTCTCCCTGGGGTCTCAGCCTAACACCTAATGTATTGGTAAGTTGTGACAAAGCTGTGGGGGGAGGGAGAAGGAGAAGAAGACTTCCCCCTAGGGTCTAGCTGTGCCTTCCTGACTGATGCATTTTGTTTTCAAACCCTCCCCCACCCCTTTCCTGGGTCCCTGCTCCCCTTTTCTTCCTCAGCACATTTCCATCCATTGATCGTTTGGGTGTGTTAGAAGATAAATAGGAGAACTTTCCTTATTCAGCTCCCACCTCTGAGCAGGGGAATGGCCTCCCCCAACCCATACCCCTAACTGAGTTCCCAGAAAGAGGTCTTGTGGTCGACTGTCACTCCAAAGTTTCACTGAGAATATGCAGGCCTCATTCAAAAATCCTGGGGCCCTTGTGAGCCCCTAGTCTCCTCCCATGAGCACCACAGCATGGCATGAGCCAGGCAGTGGTCTCCCCACCTCATACCCCCTCCCAATTCCCCCCCATTCCCCCCCACCCACCTCACCTCTATAAAAGCCTGCAGCTCAGTCAGGTTAACGCAAGGGTGTGCCTGAAGGAACTTTTCTCGGGTCCTTTCCAAATTCATTTGAGTTTGCTGTTCCTTTGGCAGCTCCAATGCCATGAACACTAGGGCTCCTGACATCAGGTAAAGCAGCACCAGAATCAGCAGTGCCAGGAGGGTGGTGGGTTTCATGGCACAGCCTGAAGACGTGCAGATGTTCTGCTGGTAGCTCCGGGTTTGCCCCAAGTCTTCTGGTCAGAGTGGTGACAAGCATGGACACTGAGGACAGGGAGGGGGTATTACAGCAGAATCTGCCTGATGCCAACTACGCCCCTTGCGAAAAAGCAATTCCCCCAACTTCCCTGTCTATGCTCATTCCTTGCCCCCACGTTTCCCTCTTGGAGCCCCCCTTTTGAATTTGCCCTGTGTTTCTGCTGTTCTTCATCCCCATGCTGACCTTCCATAGATGTCCCAGTGTCCACACCCCATTAGTCCTGGGTCCTCAGCTCACCCACTCCTGGGACTGATCTCGTCTCTCTGAGCTGTACTCATTGCTAATCTGTGCCCAATTCCGCTGCCTCTCTTCTCCCTTCTCCTCACCTGCATCATTCCCCCTTCCCTTACCTCCTCTGCCACTTTCATCAGCCCTGTTCTTGGGGCTCCGTTATAGGAGGAGGGGGAGGGGAAAAGAGGAGATGGAAAGGGGGGAGAAGAAAGAGGAAATAGATTGGGAGAAGGAGCCAGACAAGCTGGAGGGAGAGGGGCAGAGGGGGAGGATAAGGTTGACAGCAAGGAAGAGGTGGAGGGAGGAGGAGGAAGAGAATGGGAGATGAAGAGGAAAGGAAAGAGTGAAGGGCTGAATGGAGAGACACCGAGAAGGGGAGAGGGAGGGAGGCTGAGACCAAAGGCGTTAAGCAGAGCGGAAAAGGAGGAATGCA
Organism: Phascolarctos cinereus; assembly: GCF_003287225.1. Taxonomy (NCBI): domain Eukaryota; kingdom Metazoa; phylum Chordata; class Mammalia; order Diprotodontia; family Phascolarctidae; genus Phascolarctos; species Phascolarctos cinereus. The sequence continues at coordinate 255,165,655 of NW_027556402.1, read as the reverse complement.
GCAGGAGAGAGTGATGAAGAGCTGCAGAAGAGGCGGCTCCGAGGGAGGGACAGAGAAACCTCGGGGAGCCAGGGGGAGAGGGAGGAGTCCATTGCTGAGAGACGAGCCCTCCAAGCCCCCAGCCCCAAGGCTTCCTCCTTCGGCTGCCGCCACACCTGGCCCTGGCCCCACCCTGCTCCGTGTCTGGCTGCAACATCCTCCCGCAGACAGAGCCGGGCGCCCACTTGGCCAGGGGCGGGGGAGGGGTACGGGAGCCTGGCCGAGTTGGGAACTTGGTCCGAGAGACCCCTCTGGCCCTGCGCCCCAACCCTAACGGCGGGTGCAGAACTCCTCCTCTCCAGGGGCACGGCGCATAAACACCCCGCCCCCGCACCCCCATCTCAGTCCCAGGGTTTCAAGGAACAGCCGCAGGGCGGAGTCCAGCAATGCAGGAGGCGCCCCCCGGGAGGGAAAGGAGTCAAGAGCTCCCGCACAGCCAGAACCTTCGACCCCCCGTGTGGGAGGAGGGTGGGAAAAAGGTTCTGCTGGTCCCAGTTACTGGAAGGCTCCCGGGGGAGGGCGTGACAGCTCCCGAGGCAGCCTGAGGAACCCACAGATGAGCTTGTCGGGAGACCGCAGTGACCGCAGGAGCTGCCCCACAGACAGCGCCCCCGCTGGAGACCCAAGCCCACGGACCATTGGAGGTGGAGACAGACGGTTAAACGGAACACTCCGGCGCACACGCGTCCACGCACGTCCCACACTCCACCTTCTCGTGGGCTCATCCACACAGTCACCGATTGTCCACTCCAATACTCACGCCACACACGTTGAGATTCACCCAGCTAGCCATTCGCCATTCTCCCGCACCACACACATACACACAAAATATGGTCACCGTCCCTCCCGCCCCACCCCACTGCCAACGCTCACGTTCACACGGAGACACACGCGGTCTCCTGTGACCCTCAGCACCATCCCTTGGAGCTGGAGACCAACCTGTGAACCCTGGACCGTCCCTGGCCCCCTCCTCCTGGCAGTCAGCCCCTTCTCCTGCCCCCGCCTGCCGCCTCGTTGCCTTGCAGACGCGTCTCGAAGTCCCAACTGTGTGCAGCAGCGGCGGGGGCGTGGGGAAACCGGGGCTGAGATTGGGACACCTAGAGAGAAAGCACCCTCCTCCAACATGGGAACATGCTAGCTAAACGTGACTAACCTTTTCTGAGCTAGCCAACGGCAGACCCCCACTTCCCCACCTTTCCTGCCCCCGCCCTCCATGCCTTCTCCAGCACTACTACATTCCATCGTTGTCGTCCCTACACCCCACACCGCCGTCAGGATTTAGCCCCTTCCTTACCTCGATCAGGCCCCAGGCCAGCTATCCTACAGCTATGCCCGGCTCAACAGTGAACAAACCAGGACAGGCCCGACTCCCGGAGGAGAGGGGTCAGGAAAGTGCCCAAAGGAAATAAGCCAGTGTGCTCAGCAGGCACCACCCAGCCAATCTTCAGGATTCCTGCTAATCTCCCTGGGCCCTTGGGGACGGACAAACCCCTCTGTTTAGCATTTTCAGCAGGGCCTTGGCCTAAGCACAGGGTGGTGCAGCAGGGACCAAGCTAGGAGGGGAGTACCCAATGAACACCGGAGGGGCTTGGCTCTCTGGCTCTCTGCACTGCCATCATTTCCCAGAAGAGAGCACCTGAGGGGAGGGAGACAGGGCCAGCGGCCAGGCCAGGCTGGGATGGACGCCTCATCCTCCCAGCGGGTGACCTCACCTGCACCATAGGTTGTGCAAGGTAGTGTTTTCTTGGGGTTAATATGTGAGTAACGACCAAAGCGTCAGCTCCACTTTGCAGATGGCATTTGACCCTGAGTCTTCAGGCTCCAAACTCCACCCTCTTCCCACTGCCACCAATCTGCTACCCAACATTTCTGTGGGTTGCCTGCACCCGCCCCTCCATCTGAGGCCTCATCCCTTTTCTCCCTGCCCCTGGCTCCTTCTGGAAGCTCTTTTGTCCAATTCCCTTAATTTGGAGAGGCTAATGGTTCTTTAGCTGCTCAGCCCTGAAGAACCAACCCTCCAAGGTCTAGACAGGCCCTGATTTCAGTGTCCTCATTGGGGACAATCAACCCCCCACCACCACCACTACTATGGAGCCCTGCAGATTGACAAGGACCTGGAACTCCTCTGAAGCAGAGTAATCTATCCTTCCTCAGAAGGGGAGATTCAAACCAGGGCCCACTTTAGTGAAGAGGCCCACCCACTACCTCCCTTTGACCCTCTTTACTCCTGGGCCCTCTAAATTCCAGGAAGCCGAGACAGGGAAGGATCTGCAACCCTCCCCCACAACAGGCCCTTGTTCCAAGGATAAGAAGGAATCACTGGAGATCCAGAGATGGGGGGGGGGAAGAGCAGGGAGAAGACCCTGACTTGGGAGTCAGGGTCACTGCCAGATTCCAAGCCCAGCTTTCCTAGTTCCTGCCTTTGTGACTTTAACCCCCCCCCCTTTTAGTCTGAGTCAAGGGGGCACAAGCACCAGACCATGGCTCCAATGGGGGCACGGGCAACTGTTTATTGAGCAGCAGGCACAAGAGAGGTAGCGGGCTCCACGTGGCGGACAGTGCCACCCCCAGCAGAAGGCAGAAGCTCACTACAAGGAGCTGCAGACGGGACAGGGCAGAGGTCAGGGCTGCCACAGGGCTGCGGAAGGCAGGAAGGCAGGCAGGCAGGAGGAGAAGGCCCTGCCCACCCCCAGGAAGCAGGGAGCTCATGTCTGCGGGGTGGAGTAGAGGCTGTGGTGATGGTGACCAGCAGGCCCAGCCACCTGGGAGAAGAGGAGCGGTGTGCTTCGGCTCTGGCTGCCCCCACACCAGCCGGGCTCCCGCCCAATAGCACCGTACCAGCTGCCAGCCCCCAGGCTCCCCGACAGGCTGCAGGGAGAGACAGGGGTACTGAACACACAGGCCCCAACAAGCAACGGGATAGAAAGCAAAGCAAGATGGGACTTGGAGTTCCTCAGGCAGCCGGCCAGAGGTGCCCCAGACCAGGGAAGCTTGGATCCTCGTCCTTTATCCCAAGGTGAACGGGCAAGGGGCAGCGGGAAGGGTAGTGATGGCTGCCAAAGCAGGGAGACCAGAGGTGGCAGTGCCCCCAAAGGATGGTGTATGACAAACCCTGAGGTCCCCATGGACAAAGGCATCCTGGCCCCCCTCACATAAGGCCCTGGCAGCCACTGCAATCTCCACGGCACCCCATACCTGGTGCTCTCTCCCCGGCTATGCTCCCACGGTCCTCCCTCGTCTTCACAATGTCCAGCCCGGTCAAAGAAGTAGGAACGAGAACCGAAGGCCTGCCCGTTGATGATTCGGCTGGTGCTCTTCAGGAGGAGGCCAGAGGAGGTTAGCGGCTCCGTGCAAGCTCTCCCCACCCCCATCAGGTGCCCTCGGCCCCCACTATGGACCTTGGAGGGTGGGCAAGGGAGGAGCTTACCAAGTCCTGCGGGGGTCGGTGTACCCGAAAGAAGCCAACGAGCAGGGTGGTAGGCAGCAGCTCCCACACAAAGAGGATGAGGCCAAAGACCAGGTAACCTTTGTCCCCTAGATCATTCACCAGGTCAGCCTGCCGAGGGGGAGAGGAAAGGGACCTGTGGCGGACCGAGGACTGAGAAGGCAGACGATGCGACTGCCAAAGACAAGATTCAGAGGACAAGGAGGATCCCCAGCAGCTCACCCACCTGGTCAGAGACGTTGTACCAGTCATAATCGAAGGAGTCCAGCCGGCTGTGGGGGGCCAGCGCCAGGGCTGCCAGGTTGTAGCAGGCTCGGCTGGCATAGAGCAGGACCATGGCCCCGCCCATGGCCGCAGCCTGGCACACACTGGTCCCCTGGACACACAGAGAAGTGTGCTTACTTAAGTCGGGCTTCTTGGGTCTGACCCAGCCCCCTAACTGGTGGCTCCAGCTCTCTGCCCAGGCCCCAGTCAGCCCAGAAGCCCATGAGTCAAGCCCCTACCTTGGCCTCCAGGTAGATGCTGGTGGAAGGGGCACGCCGGGCCACCAGGCAGAGGCAGGCAGCCAGAGAGAGGGCACAGATCACGAAGAGCGAGTCGCTCACCAGTACTCGCACCAGCAGCAGGGCCCAGGGCTGTGTCCGGCGCCGACGGGACAGCACGGCACACAACACGTTCACCAGCAGGAAAAGCAGCGAGGCCCCAACGAACGCTCCCCGCACGGCCAGCCTACGGCCCACAGGCTCCGGTCAGTCCCCTCCCCGGCTCCCCCGTTACGTCAGCCACATGGATACCCCCACCCTTTGGACCTGAGCAGCTTCACGAGCTGTAGTGGCCAAGCCTCTGGGGACAGGCCTTGGCCACAAACCTGCAGGCCCCATGGGAGCCAGCAAGGACCTCAGGTGCCCTCCATGCCATGAGGAGGCCACCAGGTGGGCATCACCACTGCAAATGATAAAGCTGCCCCAATAGAGCCCCTTGTCCACCTTAGTCTCACAACCACCCTGTCTGGCTCATGGGGCAGGAATGGGAGGAATGGCCAATGACCTACCCACTCTTGGGCCTTCAGCAGGAATACTCACAGGCCCCGGCTCATCTCTGGGTGCTGCTTTGTCTTTGCCTTGAACACCACCTAGGCCACAGTGGGTAAGCGTAAATGACAGCCGTGGCTGCAGAACCCTGGAGCCACAGCGCTCCCAAGATGGTTACGTGACAGCAGGGCCACAGTAGGGGCCACGGAACTCCCAGGCTGGGCCCCTGACCCCACAGCCAGAGTAGGGGCCATAGCACTTGGGGGTGGGCTGCCCAACAATGGGGCCACTGTGGTCACAAGGCAGGCTGCCCACCTTCACCCCTTCCCTCTCCCTCAGCCCCCTCTCCTGCCCTTAATCCCAGGCATTGCTACCTGGGCAAAGTAGAGGTTCATGAGCGTGAGGGTGAAGAACTGGAGGCAAACGGGACAGCAGTAGAGCAGCCAGAAGGGGAGGGGGCCCAGGCGGTTGGCTCGAGCCGTGTCTCGGAAGTAGAAGGAGAAGAGGGTGGTGCGCAGGGCGGCCCAGAGCAGGCACAGGGCCAGGAACACCGTCTGATAGCTGAACCGCTTGTGTCCGTACAGCAACACCAGCCAGAGCTGGGCATAGACCGAGAGGAAGAGCAGGCCATACAGTGTGGTATAGGCAGCGGTCAGCCCCAGAGTCACGGCCGGGGGCAGCGCGGGCACCAGCCCCGCAGCAGGAACTAGCCCAGACAGGTTGCCCTCCATGCCAAGCAGCGGCTGCCTGGGAAGACAGGATGAATCAGACAAGACAGAGCTTAAGAAAGCTGGGCCTGGGAGGAAAGGGTAATAAAGATGGGGGCAGAGCAGGGCATGCCAGAGGGCAGCAGGGTTCAGGCTAGCTCCCTCTCCCCCGAGTCCCTGCTGCACTAAATCAGCTTCTCCTCCCTTGCAGATGAAGAGCAAAGCCTGGGATGGCTCAAACCAACTGGGGCCTGGGAGTAGAGGGAAGGGAAAGGGGTCTGGGGGCAACACTGGGTGCGCTCCTGGCTGGGCAGCCCTGGCTTTGCCACCGTTCTGGGTAATCCCTGCCCGGAGTAGACCGCGAGAAGTCCTTCCTCCCTCCAGCCTTCCCAGACAGACCTAGGCGTCCTCACCTCCCTTCCCCGGTATCAGGGATCTCTCTCTCCTGGGTCTGGGGTGTCACCCCCAGTGGGATGAGTTGGCCCACAATTCTAGGGCCCCTCTGGCCTCGGGAGTGAGTCTGTCTATCCCAGCCCGTGGGAGGGGTTGGGGGGTCTGTCACGGACTCAGGTGTCCCCCAGAGTCTTTGGGGGTCTGGAGGTCACCCCGGGCAAGGATGAGGTCTACAGTGCTCTGGCCGGGCTGTAATCTCGGGGGTCTAGGGTGTGTCTCTGCCAATGCCTCCGCCTGGGTCTCAGGGACCTGCGGGCGCCCCTCAGCGGTCCCAGGGCGCCCCCTCCCAGTGGATGTGGGGGAGGGGTCCGCTCTGCCCCCGTGGATCAGGGAGCTCTCGCCGGCAGGTCTGGGGTCTCCCTGTCAGGGGATGAAGTCTTGGGGTCTTCTGGGACCCCTACGGGTTGGGGGTCTCTCAAGCTTGAGTCCCGGGGCTCTCCTCGGTCCGCTCGTGTCGGGGTCTCTGTGGGTGGGCCCAGGGGCTCTCCCCGCCAGGGCTGCCCGGGGGTCTCGGGGGCAGGGTTCAGGGTCTCTGCCCCGGGGCTCCGGGGTGTGTGTCGCGGCCTCCCCGCAGCCCCGGGCCCTGCCTCGGGCGTCCCGTCACGTCACGACGCGTCCTGCCCCGCGCGGCCCAGGCCCCTGAGCCTCCTCGGGCTCCGGCCCGGGCCGGAGCCCCCGCGATCCGCTGTGCTCCGGGGGAGCCGGAGGTGCTGCCGGGACCGGGCTCGGGCTCCCCGGCTCCCGGGCTCCCGGCTCCCCGGCTCCGCCTCCGCCGCCTCCTCAGCCGCCTCCGCCTCCGCCTCCGCCTCCGGAGGCCGCCGCGCATGCGCTGCGCCCGGCCCTACGCAAAGTGCGCAGCGCCCCGCCCCGGCCTTGGGCTGGGAGGAGGGCGCCGGGAGTGCGCGCGCCGCCGCTGGCGTAGCCGCTTCCGGGAATGGCCTCGCGCCGCGCCGCGGTCGAGCGGGCGCCCTGGGGGAGGAGCGGCCGTCGCCATGGAGACAAGGCAGCGGCCGCACTTCTAGCCTCGGAAGCCCGCTCCGTTTCAGCCAATCCCTGCCGGCAACCCTGGCTCCGCCCCCAAACCCGGTCAAGGCCGGATCCCTCTGTGGCTCCCGAGGGGCCTGGAGCAGTGTAGTTTACTTACAGAGCTAGAGTAACGGACTTCCGCCCCAACCCAAGATGGCCGCCAGGCTCTGGCCTCCTCAGGAGTTAACCCTTTACAGACCAGTGCAGGAGGTCTCCTGGAGCGTGGCCCAGAGCTGCTGCACTTGCTGACGCGTCCAGGGCAGGAGCCTGTGATTATAGTCACAGCACGGCCTTGGGGTGCTTTTCTTTACATTAATAATCCTGATAGTAACCACGCTCTTACTTATGGGAGCTATTAATTACGCTCGTAACGCCACACTCACATCCCCATCTGTTCTCAGACTGGATTGTGGGGTCTCAGAGGAGCAGTCACTAGTGAGACCAGGTCTCTAGGGGTGACCCTGTGGGCGGACGTCCTCTGAAAATACTCATTCACGAGCCCCCACTGGCGGGCTTCCCCTTCGCACCCAGCCAGACATTTGAGGTTTGCAAAGCGCTTCATGAATATCTCAGTGTATCCTCTCTTCTTCAGTAAAGATATTTCAGTGAAATGTCCCAGCAAGAACAGGAGTCACAAAACATTCCCACAAACATCCCCGTGAGGGGAGGCACAGAACCCGTGGCCACCGAGGTAACTCACGAAGATGACATGGAAGGGTTTCTGTTTCCCCACAAGCCACAGTGTCTTAGCTAGCCCAGATTCCCCCTGTGGTGGTCTTTCATCATCTTCAGAGGCGTCCGGTGGTAAGGTAGATAGAGTCCTGGGCCTGGAGCCAAGAAGACCTGAGTTCAAATCCAGCCTCAGAAATTTACTAGCTATGTGACCCTGGGCTAGTCGCTTAACCTCAGTTTCCTCATCTATAAAATGGAGATGATAATAATAGGACCTACCTCCCAGGATGGCTGTGCCCATAGCGCAGTGCCTGGCATATAATAGGTACATAATAAGTGTTTATTCTGGGGCAGCTAGGTGGCACAGTGGATAGAGTGCCTAGCCTGGAGTCAGGAAGACCTGAATTCAAATTTGGATTCAGATACTTACTAGCTGTGTCCCTGGACAAGTCACTTAATTCCCAATACCTTCCCCCTCCCCATTAATAAATAAATGCTTATTCCCTTTCCCTTCACTGGCACTGTAGTTTTTGAGCTGGAGTCCTGCTATGTTCTTTCAGCTAGGGCAACGACCCTTAGTTTAGGATTGACCCCTTAGGAGCCTTAATTCTGAGACCTGTCAAGTCCAGGCAGGAGTAGAAGAGTTGTAGCCCATCCTTCGTGATTCAAAGCCCATTCCCTCAGTAAGTCACTCCACTTGGAGTTCTGGGCCTAGCCGACTGTCTTTCTCCACTCCCCAACCCACTCAGTTTCTAGGACCTAAGCCTCCATGACACCCCAACTGTATGCAGAAGAGATGGATGATCACAATGCTGGTCTTCCCTGTTCCACTTCCAGGTTCACAAACTCCCAAAGTCTTTCATCCAATCATTCCATACTTCCTCTCAGCCTTAAAACCCCTGAGCCTGTTTTTTGAGCTCGTGACATCATCTATCACCCTTACACCAGCCACACTATCCTTCCTTCAATATTTCAGCCCCTTGTTGAACCAACTCAGTGAACACCATGCTCTTCTCTACCCTCAGTTCCCTACTGGGGATCACATCTGGCCAAGCTCCTGCCTCCTCTGCTCCACTTCATTGGTGGGGGGGTAGGGATCACAAAACCAGGCTGATTGGGCCCATTACAAACTGACCGCATCTGATCTCACCTGAACCCTCACTGCCACAAAGCAAACCTTGTATTCTTCCCCCACCCTCCACTGGAGCCATTCCTTCTCATCCCTTTCCAGAAGCCTCCCTCTCTCTGCTCTTCAGTCTCCTCCTGGCTACCAGCTCCTTCCCAGCTACCTACAAACATGCCCAGGCCTCCCAAAGGCAGGCACCCTCACTCAGTCTGACCATCCTCTCTGCGACGGGGCCTCTTCCAGTCTGCTGACGATTTATTCACCTCCACAGGACTCTAGGGTCTAACTCCAATGACCTCCTTCTGTTCCTCTAACAAGACCACCCATCTCCAGACTCCAGACCTTTGCATTGGCTGTCCCCCATGCTCGGAACACACTCTCTCCTTCTTACCTTGGCCTTCTGGTTTCCCTGCACTTCTCAAAGCTCATTTCAAATGCAACCTTCTGCAAGGGGCCTTTCCAGGTCATCCCTGCCCACACTGTACCTTTCCTCTGGCATTACCTCGTATTCACTCTATGTGTGTCTTTCAAGTACCTGGTGGTTGCTTGGAGGCGGTCTTCTCTGGTAGACTGTAAGCTGTGAGCTCCTCTTTTTGCCTATTCTTGTCTCTCCAGCCTTTGGCACTGGTAAGTGCATCATAAATGCTTGCTGACTGACTGACTGACCTCAAATCCCACCTTCTGCAGGAGGCTTTTCCCAGTCCTAGGAGCTGCTAGTGCCGTTCCCTGAGATGAATCTTCATGTACTCTGTATATTTCTCATAGATGCCCGTTATTGACATATCTCCCCTATGAGAATGTGAAGCAGGTAGAGGAGGAGTAGCAGTAGTAGTAGATTATTATTGTTAGTGGTGATAGCGGCAGTAGCATTTTGCCTTTCTTTGTCCCCAGAATTTACAGTCTTGCATTTAGTAAGCTCAGTCATTGTCGGCTTGACAGACTGATTGGCTCAAAGCGATCAGAGCCAGCCCAGCCAGTCGATGCTCTTCAGGGTTTGGGATGCTCTAGGGCTGAGTGGCTGGACAAAGGCAGGACCTCAGTCTGTGCCCCAGAAGCCCTTTCTCAGGCTAAACGGCTTCTTCCACACAAGTGAATTACTCAAGCCTCTGACTCAGCTAAAGCTGGCGAATGCCTACTTTGCATCTGAAGGCCTTCCTCTTTATTTTTCCGAGGTCTTTCAGCCCCATGGGACTTCCTAGGGCGTACATTACAGTGGGGAGGGGGTGCTATCTCTCTGTCGCTGCTGTTAGGTCCAATCCACAATTCACAACCCCATTTGGGGTTTTCTTGGCAAAGACACTGACATGGTTTGCCATTTCCTGCTGCAGCTCATTTTACAGATGACGAAACTAAGGCAAGCAGGGTTAAGTGAGTCACCCAGGGTCACACAGCCAGGGAGTGTCTGAGGCCAGGTTTGAACCCAGGAAAATGAGATTTCCTGAGCCCAGGCCCGGCATTCTAGCCACTGCACCAGCCAGCTGGCCTATTTCATTATGAGCAGGTAGGAGGCACCACAGTGCATAGAGTGCTGAACCCAGAGTCAGGAAGACTCATCTTCCTGAATTAAAACCTGGCCTCAGATTCTTGCCAGCTGTATGATCCTGGTCGAGTCACTTAACCCTGAATTGCCTCAGTTTCCTCATCTGTAAAATGAGCTGGAGGAGATAGCAAACCACTCCTGTGTCTTTGCCAAGAAAACCCCAAATGGGGTTATGAAGAGTTAGACGCAACTGAAAACAACTGGACAATGGCGAAAATAATTATTATAGTTACATTAATGACATTGAGAACGTAAAAGGCAGTGTTGGGGAGTAGCTAGAAAGCTGGGATTGCAGTCAGAAGGGCAGGGTCCAAGTCTAGATGCTAACACAGCCTGGCTGTATGACCCTGGGCAAGTCACTGCTTGACTTCCAAGTGGTCCCCATATGATGCCCCAAGAGTATTTTAATTTAGGAACGTTGACCTAGAGCCAAAAAGGACCTCAGACCTCTTTACAGATGAGGAAAGGGAGGCCCGGGAAGGGAAGCAACTTTCCCAAGGACACCCAAGAGTCAAGTCCAGATCCTTGGACCCTGTTTGGACTCCAATCTCCATCAGTCCACTGTACCTGGCCTACAACTGCCAACCTTTTTGCAGGTTTACATTAGTAGAGAGTCCAGGAGGTCCCTTCTACTGAGGACCTCATGAGTCCCAACTAAATAATATCTATTATTATCATTAATTACTCTTCGTGACAATCATTTAGTCAGTCAACAAACAATGAAGGACCTACTGCGTGCTAGGCTCTGTCTTAAGTGTTAGAGATTCAAAAACAGACAAAAGACAGGACCTGCTCTCTGGGAGCTCACGATCCAAGAGGGACAAGCAAGTCAAGAGGTGTGAACACGATATGTAGGATGAATAAGAAGTGAGAAAGAGGCCTAAGGGCGCTGGGGAGGCATAGCTTCCTGTAGAGAGTGGGGTTTTAGTTGGGAGGTCCGAGGGTCCGGAGATGAGCCAGGGAGAGCATTTTTCAGCCAGCAAAGGGTGCATCCCCACTTTACAGAAGAGGAAACTGAGGCTTTGAGTGACACAGGTAATGTGTTGCAGGCAGGATTGGAACCCAAGTCCTTGGACTCCAAAGACAATCCCCAGACAACCACTCTTGGTTTTAAACTGAAGATGAGTAGGTTCTTGACTCAGACAGGGAAGTGAACTGAGTCATCATCCTGCAATGAAGAAAGCAGAGAAAAATAACTTCGAGACCAGCCAAGACGTCCAAGCAGGAGTGGGTGAAAAAGTGTGTGTGTGGGGGGGGGTCTAACGTTCTCCTCATGGAAACCTCTGCTTTGGGGGACAGCATCCAGGTTCAAACCTGCCTCTTCACCCCATCTAGGTGAGGTGACCTTGGGCAAGTCACTTCACCCTCCAAGGGCTTCGGTTTCCTACTCTTCACGACTGTGGGTGGGTCATTCAGAAAATTGGTTCACAAGCATTTATTAAGTGCAGGGAGAAGGGAAAGAAAAAGGTAACTGCCCTCGGGGAGCTTAGCTTCTAAAGAGGAAAACCACCACAGCCACCGCCACGAGTGGACACGAGGGGACACTGTGTCCATGGGGAGGGTTCTCAGGGGGAGGGGACTGGAGCCAGTCGGAAGGCGGCTGGGGGGGGGGGGGTAGGCCGCCACGGGGCCCCAAGGCTCCTGCAGTCTCGGCGCCCCCCCAGCCCCAGCCCTCGGTCCTCAGAGGAAGGGAGCTCAGGACCAGAGGAAGGAAGAATCAGAAGAGCCCAGAGTGGCCGAGGGGACAGTGGGGCCAGCCAGCCTGGCCCTGGCCGTGCCCCGGGGCCGGGGGTGGAGTGGGGTGGGCAGGAGGGGCCCAGGGCCGGGGCGGGGGGGGAGGGAAAAGGAGGGGCCCGGGGGAGGCCCTCCCACCTCCCTCTTCCCCCTCCTCCCGTCCTCCTCCCTCCCAGCCGGGGTGACATCGCGGGAGCTGATTGGCTCAGCTTCATGACAGTTTCTCTCACCCAGGCAACGGGGGCCGGGCTCCCAGGAAAACAGGAGGGAGGGAAGGAGGAGGAGGAGCGAGGCCAGCCCGAGTGCGGGGAGCCCCAGCGCTGCCCCCGTCAGAGACCCAGAGGAAGCGAGAAGGCCGGGGCTGCCCATCCGGGTAAGCCTCCTGCACTCACGGCCACGGCCTGGGCCAGCCCGGGCTGGGCTGGGGGGAGCCGGGGAGCGGGCTCCCAGGACTGGGAGGGAGGAGAGGAGGGAAGGAAGTCCTGGGGCTGCCCGGGGGAAGAGGAAATCGGGAGGCATGGAGGCGGAGCTGGCCTCCCCAGCCTCAGTTTCCTCCTCTGTCTAACGGGGAAAACAATCTCGGCCCCACCTCCCTCCTCGCGGAGTGGATGCGCCCCCTGCTGGTGTGGATTGCAGCCCCAGCCTTGCCCTGAATCCTTGGGAGAGGGGTCGCTCCCCATGACCCCCTTGACAGAGTTTGGGGCACGGGACTTGAGGGTGCGCGGCTTTGGGCAAGGCACGCCTTCCCCGGCCTCAGTTTTCCCCTCTGTCAAATGGGAGTAAATATCATTGAGCTGAGAGTACTGGGCAGTAGAGAGGGGAGTTCTTACCTCGGACTCATCCGTCTGTAGAGAGCTGGGCCGGAGTCCCAGACCCTTGGCCTGGAAGTCACAGGAGCTAGGCTGGACCCTCTGCTCCCCAAGTGACCTTGGAACCATACAAAGAGCTCTGGCTTTCCAGGCAGGGGACCTGAGTTCAGATCCCACCCCCAACCTTTATCTGGCCACGTGCACGAAGGATTTTAGTGATTAATTACTGTGCCAGGCAAATGAGAGGCAGTCCCTGCCCCTTTGATTAACTCCAATTTTTTCCTGTTTGTGACTCATTTCTACCTCATTCTTTGCAGGTTGTCTCCCCCATTAGACTGTAAGGTCCTTGAGGGCAGGGGCTGTTTTTTGTCTTCTTTTATTTTTTTCTGATTTTTTTATTAATTTGTTTTGATTTATCAACAATCACTTCCATAAGCTTTTGAGTTTTAAATTTTTCTCCCCCTCCTTCCCCACCTCCCTCCCCAAGACCTCTAGGTAGTCTGATATATTTTGCCTTCTTTTATATCTGGAGCTCTTAGCACAGAGCCTGGCACAGAGTAGGTGTTTAATAAATGCTTGTTGACCCCCCACACACACCCTACTGTGTGCCAGAAGGACAGCTACATGGCACAGTAGATACAGCACTGGTCCTGGAGTTAGGAAGACTGATCTTCCTGAATTAAAATCTGGCCTCAGACACTCCCTAGCTGTGTGACCCTGGGCAAGTCCCTTCATCCTGTTTGCCTCACTTTCCTCATCTGTAAAATGAGCTGGAGAAATCACTCTAGTATCTCTGCCAAGAAAACCCCAAAGTGGGGTCACGCAGAGTCAAACAATGAAAAAACTACAAGGGTACCAGAAGAACACCACTCCCTAATAGGTGCTGTCTTCCCTTACTAGTAGCTCAGTCGGTCAACAAACATTTATTAAATACCCACTGTATACCAGGTGCTGTGCCAAGATTTGGAAATACACAGGAAGACAGAAGACAGCCCCTGCCCTCCTAATCTAATGGGGAAGCAGCTCGCCAACCACTGGGTCCAAGCTGAGGGCTGTTGACAGGGTCAGTGGGAGAGGAGGCAGGAAGGGCTGGGGAGGGCTTCTTGCAGAGGGGAGCCCGAGGAGAGCTGCGGGTATGTCCTTGGCAGGAACAGTTGAGCCCACCAGAGGTAGAAGAGGGGAGGGACCTACTTGTCTGGGGCATGGCCAGAGAGACAGTGGGTCCTGCTGGGCCAGGTGAGGCCAGTGATCGGTCACACACCCTGGTGGATGGCTTCTTTGTCTTTCCCCAGGTTGGTAGCTCCTCTGGGCTAAGAACCTTTCCTTCTTGGCCTTGTACCCCCAGAGCATGGGGGCCCACTGGGTGTACTAATAGATGTTTGTTGAATTTCAGGCTGTCCCTTCACTTACTGACCTTATCTCTTTAGGATTTGGAGTGGCTCAGACTCACTGTAACAAGCAGGGCCCATCCAAATAGTGAAAGACAGCCCCTTCCCCCCTTCAACTCCAAACAGCCTTGGGGGAGAAGCAATGAAAATGGTATTCTCCCTCTTTTATGGATGGGAAACTGAGGCCTACAAAGGAGCAGGCCTTGGGGTTTCAGGCAGTAGGGCAATGGAAAGAGCCTGGGTCTGAGGAGTGGGGGTGCAACCCCATGGGCGTTCCTTGGGACACTACCTGGGTGACCTCAGACCCCACCTCCCTGGGCCTCAGTTTCCATTTCTGTCAAATGAGGGGGTTAGAGGGCACCAGGGATCCGGATCTTTTTTATGTGCTTCCATTAGTGAGGGAAGCTCCCCACCCACTGTGGGACCGATGTCTGGCCATCTATAACAACATTTTAGAGAGAGGATAATGACTTGCCCAGAGTCACATAGCTAGTAATCATCTGGGGCAGGATTTGAACCCAAGTCTTGCCAACTCCAGGGCTAAGATTTTATCCACTGTGCCTTGTTGCCTTCTTAATGTGTTTATTATTGGGTTAGAAATAATGCTGGAGCCCAGCAAGGGGGAAGGGAACCTAGCTGGTCTTCATCAGAATTCCCTCTTCTCAGCCCTGCCCTGGCACCAGGCCGCCACTTCCTCTTCTCCCCTCCTCTGAAGACGGCTCTGGCTTTGCCCCCACCCTACCCACCTTGCCCCTCTACTCTCTTTCCTCCCCAGGCCAGACGATGCCTCCCACCCCATGAGCATGTTTCAGATCTCAGAGTTTGAGCCCAGTGAGCAGGAAAATCCCAAAGAAGACGGCTTTGCCTGTGCCCCAGGGGAGTCCAGGGGGCTGGGCAAACACAGCACCACTGCCCCCAGCCTGGCCCCAGTCAGGCCTGGACCCAGACCCGCACCTGGAGCCCACCACCATGAGGGTAGGTGCACGCCCCGAGCCTGGCTGTGATCTTGGCTTCTTTCTAGTCTAGGCTGTGGTAGGTCTAGATGGCCAATACCCCCCGGGGTGGTCAAAGCCCAGCTTCAGAACCACCCGTGTTGTACATGGGAAACTGAAGACTTTTGGGACACCTGAGAGGGAGGGGCTGTTTTTATTTCCATTTTACAGATGGGAAAACTGAGACTCAGGGTCTGCAACTACTCAGCCACCACCTTGTGAAAGAAGCCGGGTTCATTGTTCTTATCTGAGGATCTCTGCCCAGCTTGTCTGCCAGCCTCCACCTCCCTGCTGAAACGCTTCCTGACACAGTTTCATTGATTTATATTTCAAAGATACTCAATCCCCTAGTTTCAGCCTCTTTCCAGCCTCCTGAGGCACTGGGGAGGGGGCTCTGAGGAGACCCTCGGGGACTTGGAAAAGCTGTTTCTCAATGTCTAGTCTCAGAGGCACACTGGAAAGAAGGAAGGGATGGAGCCTGGACCCTCCCCAGCTTGGGAAAGCCCCCCTTGAGCTGACCCCTGTAGGACGGAGGTCCTTTTGTGATAAGTCCTGATTTAGAGTTGAAGGAGGGAGCACGCTGCCCAGCTCCCCAAGCCCCAGCATGGCCCGGTGAAGTCTTCAAGGCTTGCCCTTTCCCTCTGGGGCCCTGGGGCCCCATAAAATGAGAGCCTTTTCCTGAATGACCAGGATTAGCTCCGTTCAGATCTAAATCTAGGCTTGGTCCCCACCTCGAACACCCAAGCTGTTATTCACTGGACTAACCTTTACTTTGGGCGAGCCTCGGTGGCCTAGGACTTGCATTCCAAATAAGTGAGGTCACAGATGCCCTGGATTTGAGTGTGGGGACTAGAGGATGTCAAAAAAAAGTGTGAGCTCCCCTTCCCCTACCCCAGCACTCTGACTTGCTTAGTGAATGAATGTCAAGCTCCTTTGTAATTACTGAATTTATACAAGTTGATCCTGTCAAAATCCCATGGCATTGTCTCCAGAAGACACTTCCTTACTGCAGCAGGTGTGACCTAGGGACTAGAAGGAGGGTCTCAGGAAAGTCAGGCCCCAGGCCCATGAGCACGTTATCACTGGTGCCCTGAGGTCCTCGGAGTAGCTGACCAGCCTCACGGTGCCTTCCAAAGATGGGTCTATCATCTCATGCGTGGTCCTGCCAACCCCAGGGCCTCTGCTGTCCAGAGCCTTGAACCAATCCAAGGTTCTGAGGCCTTCCCCTTGGGTTCCTTAGACTGTCCCCACACCCCATGGCCTCCTCTAGGGCTAGAAGTCTGGGAAAGCAGGTATAAAAGTCCAAGGAGATGGAAGGGAGAGGAGCTAGGCAGCAGAGAGCCTCAGAGGCCTGGGCAGAGGAGAAGAAGGAGGGGGGAGGGAGGAAGAAGAAGGAGAAAGAGGGGGAGGGAGGAGGAAGGAGGAAGAGGGGGGAGGGAGGAAGAGGGGGAGGAAGGGAGGAGAAGGAAGGGGAAGAGGAGGAGGAGGAAGAGGATGAAAGAGGGGGAGAGAGGAGAAGGAAAGGGAAAAGGAGGAGGAAGGGAGAGTGGAGGAGGAAGGGAGAGTGGAGGAGGGAGGAGAAGGAAGGGGAAAGAGGAGGAAGGAGAGGACAGCAGGAGGAGGAGGAGGAGGAAAGGCACAGGGCAGCAGAGAGCATCCAAGGAGGAAGAGGAGGAGGAGCAGGAGGCGGGCTATCCCGGGAATCCTCTTGGAACCCAGATCTGAGATGACAGCCAAGGACAGGCTGGACACTGGCTGAGAGGAACCTCAGAGGTTCCAGAGCCCCTCCGGCAGCAGAACCCTTTCCATCAGTTTTGACCCCAAAGCCACCCTCTGGAGGCAGGCATTCTCATCCCTGGTTTATAGGGGAGGGACAAGACCAGGCCACACAGCGTCAGAGGTGAAATTGGAACTCAGGTCTTCCTTTGGTCACACCCCCCTTCTCAGCCTTACTAGATGGACAGAGAACGGCCTCCTTCCCCTGGGCCTCCCCGGTGTCCTTGCTAAGGTCTGGGGGCCAGCCCAGCCCATCCCCATCCCATGAGGTTTCCGGGCACACCGTGTGCTTGTAGCAGAGAGCAGGACTGCAAGAGCTAATGCTTTCTGTTGATCACCCCACCCACTGCCCAGCCATGACCCTCCCTTCCTTCAAAGCGGCTTTTGGAAAAACCCAGCCAGCCTGGCACGCCTCATCCAAGAATGCTCCCCGGGTCACGCTCCCAGGCAGCTCTGCTGACCCCTGCTTGGGCCTCAAGCCTCCAGCTCTTGAAGGAAGGGGGGACCCTAGTGAGGGGCAGTGGGATGGCCACTGGCCATACAGCAGGGGTCCTGGATTTAAGTCAAGTGAGGCAGCATGACACAGAGAAAAGAGGATTGGCCTTGGAATCCGGAAGACCTGGGTTCAAATCCTGCCCCTGAGACACTTAGCAGTTAGGACCCTAGGCAAGTAACCCGGTCTCAGCCTGTTTCCTCCTTGTAAAATGGGGGTGATCATAGTTAGTGCCCAAGGTCATTGTGAGGATCAAAGCAGTTTTGACTTTGGACACATCATTTAACTGACTTAGCCCTAAGTTTCCACAACTGAAAAAGGAAAAGGTTGGACCAGACAGTGTCTGAGGGGCCTTCCAGCACTCGTTCTGTGGTCCTGTAAATGACATAGAAAAATACAAATATAATAAGTAGATTTCCAACACATTTAATAATAATACCATCTTATATATCAGATATTAATCTTTTGTTTTTCTGTCACCAACACCCACCCTGCCAGAGAGCCATCCTTTATTAAATATTTTTTTGTTATTTTATTTTTAAAAAACAATGTTTTTAAGAGAGCAAGAAAAAAAATTCAGCAAAACCAAGCAACGCTTCAAAAAAAAGTTTAACCTCATATACACTGTTCCACACCCCTGGGCCCCCACCTCTGCCGAGAAGAGGGAAGGTCTTTTCTCATATCTTTTCCTCGGGGGCATCCTTGCTCCATTATTTTGTGATGGTTTTCTTTCATTTATACTGTAATCCTTTCACATGGCACTCCTGGCCCTGATCGATTTCCATGAGTCAGTGTTCTCTGTGTTCCTTATGTTTGTCATTTCTTAGAGTCATATTCCATGACATTCACATGCCCCCATTTGTCGGGCTGGGAATCCTTTGGTCTAGAGGGGCCCTTTCTTTTTGTCAGTGACCTCTTTGGGGTATGAGCTGAGCAGTGGAATCTCACTTTATTTGCATAATTTCTATATTGCTTTTCAAAATGGGTGTATCCATTCACAGCTCCACCAACAATGCATCAGCGTGCACTGTCTTCCAACATTGCCTATTCCCTTTTGTCAGTTTTGCCCGTTTTCTAGCAAAGCCTCGTGCTGTTCTCGTAGAGAAGATGGAGAGATCTGGATTTTAAGGAGAATGTGATTAGAGGGCTTCAGAACTGCTTGGATTGCCGGAATGATAGCGCTGTTGCTAATCGTTCAATGTCAGTGCCCCAGGGGGTCCCCAGTGGAATGTCCCCAGGCATCCGGGAGGGCGCTGGGCCATTTCACATTTAGTACTCCATCTTTTTGGCCTCAGGGAGCCTTTACACTCTTAAAGAGCTCTTGTTCATATGGGTTTTCTCTGTCAGTAGTCAGTGTGTTAGAAATGAAAATGTCGGGGTATTATTTGGAAAATAGTTTTGACCTTGGTGACACCCTGAAAGGTCCTTGGGGACCCCAAGGGAGTGATGAAATTCAGTAGGGTTAAATGTAAAGTCTGACCCTTGGGTACCAAAAAAAAAAAAAGCTGTACTAAGACTGAGGAGGCATCAATTAGAGAGCATATTGTCAGGAAAACAGATACAGGGGTCTGAGTGGACTCCAAGCTCAATATGAGTCAGCCGTCTGGGGCTGCAGTGGCAGGGGCACTCTCAAGTTCTCAAAGCCACTGAAAGATGTTTGTGCCCAAGCGAGGAGACGTCTGTGTCTTGGGTGTATCGGTTGGGAAGGGTTGATAGAGACCCGAACTAGGGTAGAGCCCCAGTGTGCCCTTGGAGGTGACCTGAGGGCACAGAAGAGGCTGCATGGGGGGGGGGTGCAGCTTTGAGGGCAGGGGCCGTCTTTTGCCTCTCTGCATCAATGGTGCCAGGCACACCATTGGTGCCTAATAAGTGTTGATGAAGAAGGTTGAGAGAAGGCAGCATAAGGGGTGGGTAAGTAGAAGGGAAGGAGAGGCCGAAGATGAGGCAGCCCCATGGGAGAACCAAGGGAGGAACGAATGATGTCTGGGAGAATTAATGACTGCAGGAACACATGAGTGAGTGAATGAATGAATGGCGCTCTCCCCGCTTCCTCCGCAGGCGCAGGGGACAGGAGGCCCCGCCTGATCTCCTACCCCCCACTTCGGGAGGGGTTCGGGGAGGCGAGTCCCGAAGCGGAGCCCGAGGCAGAGTGGTCCGAGGGGGAGGAGGAGCGCGGCCTGTTCCGGAGCCGCTCCAGCTCAGCGCCCCCTATCCTCTGGGCTGCGCGGCGTTATGGCAGCGAGTTGCGCAGGATGAGCGACGAGTTCGATTGCACCTTCAAGGTATCCGTAGAGGGCGTCCAGGTGGCCGCAGGGCACGTTGGTCGTTGTAGTCGCACAGTTCCTGGAGGCTTCCTCTCGAAAAGGAAGCTCTGGGAAGGTGGGAGGGAAAGCCGGTGGGCGGAAATGAGGAAAAAGGGCGGATGCCGGAAGTCGGGTGGGAGGTGGCACAAATGCCCGAGATGGCCAATCACGGTAACGCCTTTGCTCTTGTCACTCTGCCCTCCCACAGGGTCTTCCACGCCCGAAGAGCGCCGGCACTACGAGCCAGATGCGTCGGAGCCACGGCTGGGCCCGGACCTTCCAGTCTTGGTTCACCCGGAATTTGGGGAAAGGGGGCGCCGGTCCTTCCCACTGACCCCCACCCCTTCCCCTCTTTCCCAGGCATCTCGACCGCGAAGTAGTTTGGCGGCCATGTTGGGTAAGGGCGGAAGTGCTCTGCCGCTATTTCCGGGGCCAGGAGCAAGCGCAAAAGTTCAGGGAGTCGAAGAGCCTATGGCGTGACTGCAGTCTTTCCCGAGCCAAGCGAATTATTTGGGGAGCCAGGGCGCCGGCATCTCAACATGACAGTAGTCAGGCTTTTTCCGCCCATAGCCAACATGGTCGCCGGAAGCGGGCTGCTACTACGTTTCCAGGGCCGCCCTTACCAATCGGCTTGTGGGCGGTGCCTCATTGCGCCTGCGCCTCGGTCAGAGCCGAGATTAACCATTTCTCCCCCGGGGAGCTGCTCTTGGAGCTGACTATTAGGTTCTCCGTGTGAACGTGGCAGTAAAGACGAGATCATTTGTTGTTGTGTCTCCAGCTTCTCTTCTCCCACGCCTGGGGCTGGGCCGACCCCGGGTCATGCCCAGGCACTCGAGGCCTGTTTAGTTCAGGTCCCTGATATCCCGATCCCTGCTCCGAAGCTCAGGAACCTGCCGTGGCTCCCCATTCCTGTCCTGGCATCTTACTCCTGCTTCAAGCCCGCTTGGTTCCAGCCAGACTGGACCAGGTTCAGAATGCAGAGTCCTCTTCTGTTGGGGACCAATTTAGGTGCTGCCTCTGCTGAGAAGCCTTCTTTGATTGACCCTTCTCCCCCCTCCTTCCTCAGGTTGTCATAGTAGTCCTTTTTATGGATCTGGCCTCATCAATCCCTTGTATTTGCTTACCTGATCTATCACTTGTAGAATATAAGCCCTCTGAAGGCAGGAAGCCTGGGAGGGGTGGGGTATCTTTGCCTTCCCAGTTCATGGCTAGAATCATAAACTGATCTGTTGTCAGAAAGGCTTCATAGGATGGTGTTTCTAGAGCTGGAAGGGACCTCATGGCATCTAATGTCCAACCTTATCATCTCTCAGAGCAGCTGACTTGGACAGTTTAAGGTCACACAAGGTGGAATTTGGACCCATGTGCTCTGTCCCTCCTTGGGTAGCTAGTGCTGTTCCTGGAGTCAAAAAGACGACCCTGGACAAGTCACTTTATCCTGTGTGCCTCAGTTTCCTCATCTGTAAAATGGACTGGAGAAGGAAATGGCAAACCACTCCAGTATCTCTGCCAGGAAAACCCAAATGGGGTCACAGGGAGTCGGGCACAACTGGACCACAACAACCTCAGTGTCCCAAGCCAGTAATTGACTGCTTTGTGCCAAGCACTGAGCTAAGCCTACGGAGAAAGGCAAAACCAGCTTACTTTTTAATCCTAATTCCTAAAGAAGGTGAGACTAGACCCTTTCTGGGTTCCCTTTCAGGGATCCTATGATTCCTCTCTGGGCCTCAGTTTCTTCATTTTGTCAAAGGAGGGAGAGAGAGTAGATGGCTTCCCTGGTGCCTTCCAGCTGGGACCTTTTCCTGTTCAAGAACGGCTTTCCACTGAAGATGAGCATTGAAGGAGAGCTTGGATTTGGGCTGGGAGAGAAAGCTTTAGGGGAAGGGGAAGGGGAATGTAAGCAAGAGGGAGGGAGCCAGGAAGGGTGGTCATAACTGGGGATTGATTACCCAGAGAGAAGGGGAAGCCAGATGCTGGGAAGCTTTGAATGTCAGGAAGGTCCATGTGGACTTAACATTGAAAAGAAAGGTTTACGAGCTAGCTGGGACAGATCATCTAGTCCAGCCTCATTTTCAGATCCGGAAAGTGAGGCCCTGAGAACTGACAAGTAGCCAAGCTGAGATTATCCAACCCAAAACTATACTAGCAAACCCTGGGAGAGGGGGACAAGGAAGAAACTGGCTGGTTCCAGCAAGGAGTCCTGAAGGGCTCCGTCTGTCCATCCTGCTGATCCATGTGACCACCAAGGAGCTGGGGCAGGGACTCCTTGGCAAAGCTGTTACTTCTTTGTAATTTCCCTGTGCCTCCCTTCCTTCCCACCCCATCTCCTGTTTGCTCTGGACTTTGGCAAAAAGAGAAAGAGAGAGGACGGCTCATTGGCAGGAGATAAGAAGCTGCCTTCCTCTCCCAGCTCAGGCATTTAAGCCCTAGTGGGTGGGAAGGCAAGAGGGGGTTAGGGAGAGTTTTCAGTCAGCAGTCTGACCCAGGGGCTGTGGAAACAGGTCAACTGAGGATCCCAGGCCATCGGAGCTGGGGAGACCTGAAAGCACAGGACACAAAAGCTAGAGAAGGCCTGAGAAGGGAGAATGTCCCTACAGGGAGGGCCTTGGAGCAAGGAAATGTCAGCCTGGGAGGGACCTTAGAACATGGAATATCAGGGCTAGGAGGGATAATCTGACCCCCTACTTTTATGATAAGGGAAAGCTGAAGGCCAAAGCAGAGAATGATTCACCTGAGATTCCCACCATCCCAAAGCCTGGGTTTTTGTCAGGTCGTCCGACTTCAAATCCACCAGGCCAGGCTGCCTTCCCCTTGGGCCAGCCTTTTGGTGGCCCTTACCTTGGTCTCCTAGGGCTGGCCGAAGCTCTTCTGCTGCTGCCTAGAGCCCCAGCTGGGCCACAGGTTCACAGCCATACTGGGAGGCACGTGCTTGGGGGACAGCTCGCCAGCTTGATGCACCTTAAATAGAAAGTACACTCCAGAAATAGCTGCCCCAGGGACCCTGCCCAGCGGTGAGGCTCTCCCCAGGGTTCAGCCCTTCAGCAAAGTGATAGTGGAGTAGATTAGGCAGCTCCCCTGCACCTGCAGCCTGGGAGCTTCTGATGGCTGGGGTAGAGCAGCAGGGGTGCCGGCAAGAGCCAAGGACCCCGATTCAGGACACCTGGGCTCCAGGCCTGGTTCTGCTGCTTGCGTGTTTCCCTCCTAGCGTGTAAAACGAGGAGGCGACGGCACTAGATTTAGTAGGTTCCAAAATGGGGACCTAAGGTGCCTGGAGAGTTATCATGAGGAATCTCTGAATCCTTTGCAGACCAAATACTGTCATTGTTATCTTTACTTCTCTCTGGCTACATGCTGTGACAAACATAGGTTCTTCAGAAGTCTTTGATGTTGAGGAGGGGTACTTGTTCTTGGTCTGGAGAACCCCAGGGCTACGGTGACCTAAACATTTCACTCTTAGGACAATACCGCGAGGTCAGAGACTCATATGGACAAAAGTAAATATCACAGCCGCAGTATTTAAGGTAATGAAAAACTGGACCAAAGATGTATGACCAAAGAAGGGACAACCGGTAGGGGAGGTGAACATCCTAGAATGAAATGACACTGTGAGGAATCCAGGAAGAAGTGGAGGAAATGTCAGAGTAGGAAGAGAACAGGATTGTGCTGATGTGAGCTAAGGAAACTGCAGCCAACATGAGTCAAACATGAAGGCCAAGGTTAGAACCAGGCTCCCAACTTAAAGGGGCACATCCATCCTTTTTGTTAAAAATGGATTTGATGGGGGCAGCGAGGTGGTGCAGTGCATAGAGCACTGGCCCTGAAGTCAGGAGGACCTGAGTTCAAATTCAGCCTCAGACAAAACACTTCACATTGACTAGCTGTGTGACCTTGGGCAAGTCACTTAACCCCAATTGCCTAAAAATAATAAATGAATGAATAAATTTTTTTTAAAAATGGATTTGATGATGGGGTAGCCAGGTGGCAAAGTGGATAGAGCTCCAGCCTTGGAGTCAGGAGGACCTGAATTCAAATGTGACCTCAGCACCCCTGCTGCTATGTGACCCTGGGCAAGTCACTTAACCCCATTGCATAGCCAAAAAGCTCCCCCCCCCAAAAAAATGGATTTAACGACCATCTTTATGCTGTTGATTCTCAAATCTACCTTTCCTGCCCCAGTCTCTCTGTTGACCTCCAATGTCTCTCATCTCCGTCTGCCTTTGAAAATGTCTCCAATTGGATGCCAGTAGATAGATTAAACTCAACATGTCCAAAACAGAACTCATGGTCTTCCCCTCACCCCTACTCCTAGCTTCCCTATTACTGCACCACCATCCTCTCAGTCCCTCAGGCTCACAACCTAGGATTCCTTCTGGACCCCTTACATTCCACCATCCCCCTTATATCCAAGCTATCACCAAGGCCTATCAGTTTCACCTTTGTACCATGTCTTGTAGATTTTACCTTTGGCATATCTCTTACAGATCTCACCTTTGGCACATCTCTTGTAGATCTCACCTTTGGCACATCTCTTGTAGATCTCTTGTACATTTCATCTTTTTTAACAGCTCTAGATTTCACCTTTGTGCATCTCTCATCAATTTCACCTCTAAGATGCTCCCTTCTCCCCCCACCCCAGACATGACCACCCAGATACACACCCTCATCACCTCACACCTGGACTATTGCAACAGCTGCTTCCTGCCTCAAGTGTCTATCCTCCAGTCCATCCTTCATTCAGCCACCAAAGGGGTTTTCCTAAAAGGAAGGTCTGACCTTATCACCCCCTACTCAGTAAACTCCAGTGGCTCCCTATCACTTCCAGGAACAAACACAAAATCCTGACTTTCAAAGCCCTTCATTACCTGGCCCTCCTCAACTTTTCCTACCTTCCTCCCCAACACTACTCGAGTGACACCGACCTCCTGGCTGTTCCATGAACGGGACCCTCCATCTGGGCATTCTCTAGGCATGCCTGTCCCCCATGCCTAAGGCTGTCTGTCCCTGCTCTGCTGACCACTTACCTCCCTGGCTTCCTTTAAATCCCAACTAAAACCCCACCTTCTACAGGAAGCCTTCCCCAGTCCTTAATCCCAGTGCTTTCCCCTCTGTTATTTCCTATTTTTCCTGTCTATAGCTTATTTATACAATGTTTGCTTATTGTCTTCCCCCATTAGACTCTGAGTTCCTTGAGGGGAAAACCTTTATATCCCCAACTCTTAGCACCAGCCCTAATTCCCAGGCACTGGTTTATTGATTAATTTGGGGGGAAGAGGGTGGAATCTGGGTAGAGGATGTTTGTTGAACAATACTCTCTAAGGATGAGCCTCAGAGGTTTGGGTGAGCCATCATTCCCCAAAGGGGCTGCTCAAGTCCCTCCTGGAAAGCCCTGAATAAAGAGCATTGAATAATTAAGCAGCACTGCTCTGGGCCCTCTAGGGACAAGGGGACACACAGCATCCCAGCTTTCCAAGATCTGCTCCGCACAGGTACCAGCTAGAAGATAAGGTCCTGTGCCTCAGGGGACACACCCTAGGACTTGTTTGTAGCAATGTAGCTAGGTCCCGGCCTTTGCCTGGGGTGGCCAGGCCTTGAAGGTTGGGTTGGAATGCAGGAGGGGAAGGGCATTCCAACTGTGCCTGGGGACAGTCCTGAGGAGACAGAGGGGACACCTAGAGGTACAGGACTAGAGGGGACCTCAGAATCATCTCATCCATGCAACCCTTTCTTCTGGAAGTGAGTGACCCGGCCTGGATAAGGCTCCTGAGATCTGCCAGATCCCCACCCTCACCCAATCCCAGAGCACACAGGCGCAGGTGGTACAGGCCTTGGAATCCACTTTTATTGACATAAAAACCAAAAACAAGCAGAAGGTAAGAGACAGAAACTGATGCTTCTGATCCCCAAAGCTGGGGAGGACATGTGCCCCCAAACCAGCCCCACCCTCCTGGCCCCCAAAACACAAAGGCCTCTTGGGTCTGGGGAGCACAGTGTGGGGAGGGGGACACTTCCAACCCCCTACCCTACCCCAGCCCCTCCAAAATTAGTATGGTCAAGGGGAGGAGCATTCCTGCCTCTGGAGTGTGGACATCAAGTGAAGGGGGCGGGGGCAGGCTCCATTTTAATCCCTTCTCTCCTCACCCCCCCAGCTGATCCTTGGCCCTGGGCAGGACAGGGCCCACTCTTGTTCTCAGCTCTAGGGAGGGGGCCAGGGAACACAGGAATGCACAGACACACACATATACACACACATACAGACACACATACACACACGCCTGCACAGTCATGCACACACATGCACACACACAGACACAGGCACATACCAGATGGGACTGGAGAGGGTTCAGGAGGAGGGTTAGTGGGGATTTCTTGCCCTCCTGAATTTAAAAAAATAAAAAATTTAAAAAAAAAATATAAAGTTTTAAAAACCAGTTTAGTGTCTTCCCTTTCTGCTCTCGCCCCCGCCCGTTCTGGGCTCAGAGCTGGGTGTTTTCCTCTTGCCTCTCCCTCCCCAGAGCGTGCCCATTGCTGGTGCTGCCCCCCAGGGCGTGCCCGTTGCTAGCTCTCCCCAGTGCGTGCCCGTTGCCGGTGCCCAAGCTGGACCCATCGTGGGTGGCCAGGCCGTCCTCGTCCACACGCAGCTCACCCCACAGACTCTGCTGGATCTCCTGAGGCAGCCGTGCCCGCTGGGCCTGGCACTCCTGGGCCAGCTGGGATGCCGCCTGCAAGGGACACGCCCCATCAGGGCCTGGACACCGAGGCCCCTGCCCAGATGGCCCTCCTCTCCCGGGCCTCCCCAACCCTTCACCTTAGGCTCTTCCTCGTCCAGCTGTTGCTGGACCAGCTGCTGTCCGGCCACCACCCGCTCCTGGCGCTGCTTCTGGGCCTCCTCCAGCTACAGGGTGAGCAGGGGCAGGGGTCAGCAGGGGCCGGGTGTCCAGCAGGTCCAGGGACACCCGCAGTGGGGGAGGCAAGGTGGGTGCCAGCATCAGGACGCCCCCTCCCCAGGGACTGGCAGGGGTCTAAGCCTCACCCTTCGGATGGAGTTGACGGATTCTGTGATATGTCGCCGGTTAATCTCCGTTAGCTCCCTGTGGAGGGAAAGGTGATGGGGGTTCAGCCCCCTTCCTCCCCACTGAGTCCCCTTCACCCACCTCTCACAATATCGCCAAGCCTTGCAGGCATTTCTGGGGTGCTTGTCATGGAGCAGTGAGGAACGTTGAGGTCCTCTAACCCAATCCACTCTGAGGCCCAGGAGAGGGCAGTGATGTCGCAGTCACTAGGCAGCTGGGCGGCTCAGTGAGTAGAGAGAACACTGGGCTTAAGAGTCCAAACCCAGTCCGAGACCTCTGCTACCTGTGTGACCCTGGGCAAGTCACTTAACCCGTTTGCCTCAGTTTTCTCATCTGTAAAATGAGGGCAATAACAGTCCCTACCTCCTGGGATGGCTGTGAGGAGGGCCTTTAGCCAATGCTGGTTTCCTTCATGAGGTCATGGATTTTGAGCTAAAAGGGACCTCCGAGACCCTTGCATCTACCTCTGTCACTTTATGAAGGAAGAAAGGAAGGTTTGGAGACGAGGCCGGAGGCAGTGTGAGTGGCAGGGCCAGGATTTGAACCAGACCAGCCTTCTTGCCACAGTAGCAAGGTTAGGTACACTGGATAGAGCACCAGGCCTGGAGTCAGGAAGACCTGAATTCAAATCCTGCCCCAGACACTTCACTAACCAGGTGACCCCGTGTGCCTCAGTTTCCTCATCTGTAAAACGAGCTGAAGAAGGAAATGGTAAACCACTCCAGCATCTCTGCCAAGAAACCCCCAAATGGGGTTCCCAGAGTGTGATCTGGCTGAACAGCAAAACAAAGCCCCACCCTGCCCCGCCCTACCCCACCCGCTTACGCCTCCTTCTTGTGCTTCTCCCGGGGTCTTGGCCTCAGAAATGCTATTGTGTCTCTTCCGGTCCAGGATCTTCTGCAGCTCCTTCTTCTCCCTGGTTTGGGGAGGGTCGTCAGGCTGCAGAGCCAGCAGCAGAGGGGGAATGCATGCTGTGCCCTGCTGTGCCCTCCCGTGCTCTCCCACTCACTTTTCACTGGTCTCCTTCAGTTTCTTCAACTGAGCCACGTGTGTTTCAAGGACAATCTCTCGAAGGCGATGCTGGGCCTGTCCACGGCAGAGTCAAGAGGAGAGACGTGGACTGAGTGGCTGGGCAAGGCCTTCGCAGCTGCCTCGATGGCGAACCCCCTCACTGACCTCCAAAGTGGGCTCCCCCGCACTCCTCTCAGGGGTTTCCTTTTCCTCCCCCACCTCTCTCAGGGAAGCCTCACCTGCTTCAGGGGCAGTCAGGTGTGTCTCAGCTTCACCTTTCTCAGGCATTTTCTCTCTCCTCCCCACATGTCCCTTTCACCTGTCTCAGGCATCTCACCCTTCACTTTTCTCTCTCTCTCTCTCTCTTTTTTATATTTTTATTTAAAGTTATAAGTTTCAAATTCTATCCTCCCTCCCTTTCCTCCTCCCTTCCCCCCTCCCTGAATACATTCTAATTAATTTAAAACAACTGATTGTTATCAGGAAAGATGTTAATACAGCAAATAAAACTAGAAAAAAACTATTGAAAAATAAATATCATGATTTAATAAGTACTATAAAAATGGGTTTCTTCCATTCGGAACAATACATTTACAACTAGATTGCCAGTGGGTACCTCAAGCTTAGTATGTCCATAACAAGAATAATTATCTCCTTTCTTTCCCTTCCCTCTAATTTTGATCGCTGAAAACTCACTGGATATCTTGGGGTTTACAGGCTGGATTTTTTTTCTTTTTTAAATTTATTTATTTGTAGTATTCAATATTCACTTCCATAAGATTTTGAGTTTCAAGTTTTCTCCCCTCCCCAGACGTTGTACAATCTGGTATAGGCTCTACTTTTACATTCACGTTAAGCACATTTTCCCATTAGTCATGATGTAGAGAAGAATTAGAACTAATGGGAGGAACCACAAGAATGAAGCAATAAAACAAAACAACAAAGGAAAAGGAGAAAAAACAGTCTGCTTCCATCTGCATTCAGACTCCAGTTCTTTCTCAGAGTGTGGGACCCTTCACCTGTCTCAGGTGTTTCCCCCCCAACCTGTCCCTTTCACCTGTCTCAGGTGTGTGGAACCCTTTCACCTGTCTCAGGTATTTTCTCCCCCACCTGTCCCTTTCACCTGTCTCAGGTGTTCCTGACGACGTTCTGCCTCCACATCAGCCTGGGCCTCCCTCAAATCCAACAGACTTTGAAGCTGTTTCTTCTGTAGCTCCCGGTATTTCCTCATCTCTTCCTCCTCTTCCTCATCCAGCACTCCACTCCTGTGCACAGAGACCCCCTGACTGTATCTGGACAGGAGGACTCGGTGTCCTGACAGCCACAGCCCCACCCCACTGCCTGGCCCCTTTGACCCATGGCCCAGCCCTGCTCACATTTCCATCCACTGGGCCCACATTCTCTGCCAGGCCTGACAAAAGTGGGACACCCTTCCTACCTCTCTGGACCTCCCTGGGGGGAGATATCCAATATTGGAGGCCCTTGACCTGTACCACTCACTGAGGGAACTGTCCCAGAACCTCAGAGCTGGAGCAGCTCTCAGCCAGTCCAACCTGAGCTGGAACAGAATCCCTTTCTTGAGCCTCGACAAGCAACAGGTAGTCATATACCTCCAGCGATGAGGACTCACTACCTTCCAAGGCAGCCCCATCCACTTATGGACACCTCCAACCATCAGGCTCTCTCTCGCTCTCTCTCTGACACACACACAAACACACACAAACACACACACACACACACACCCCAAAACCTTTCTCCACCAGGAAATATGTCCCCACTTCTTTCCCTAGACCCTCCCATGGCACAGACTCCAGACCCTTCCCCATCCCCTCTCAACACTCCCCGGTTTACCCAAGCCCTTCCCAGAATGCAGTGCCCAGAGCCAAACACTGAACTCTGGAAGTGGCCTGCTCAGGACAGAGGACAGCAGGACCAATCCCTCCCTCATTCTGGACACTGAGGTTCCAGGAGGGAGGCAGTTCACTCTCTGCCCTGGGAGTCAGACCCCTCTGCTACTCCTTATTAGATGTGTGACCTTGGACAAGTCCTCTCCTCTCCGGGCCTCAGTCTTCCCACCTGTAGAATGGCCTGATGGCCTCGAGTGTCCCAAGACCCTTACTTGCGCCTCTTTTCCATTTCCCCCCGATGCTGGGCCAGGTGGCCAAGGAGCCGCCGCGTATGTGCTGCTGCCTTTCGCTGGTGCTTCTTCTGCAGCTCTCGCAGGTCGCGTTCCTGCCGGCTGTGAAGCTTCCCCAGGGACTTGTGGGCCTGCAGCTCCACCAGGGGGATCACGGACACCTCTGAAACCCAGGGCCAGGAAGGAGGATGTCAGAGCTGGAGCCACAAGAAGCACGCTCCCCTCCCCAGGGCTCACAGACCACACAGGCTGATGGGTGATGTCGGGGAGAGGGAGGGATCTGAGGATGGGCACCTGGACCCATCCCAGCCCTCCCCAAGGCTTCCCCTGTGCCTTACCTCCCAGGATGCTGGCAATAAGCTCATCACACTGACCTGGGGAGAAGAGGACAATGATCTCTGGTGGGAGCTTGTTATACAAGCATCCACCACCTTACCGGGCCTTCAACCCCCACCTTACAGATGGGGAAACTGAGGCCTGGGGAGGTGGGGGCAGAGCCGGAGCTGGGAGGACTCTGAATACAGCAGGCCACCCAGTTCACTAGTGCTCAGCGCACTGAGCAGCTGGTGCCCATGACCAAGGGGAGGACACCTCCCCCTCCCCCCAGGTCCTGCCACCTTCTTCCCCTCCCCCCAGCACCACAGGTCCTGCAGACCTAGCTGTCTCCCCATCGCCCCCGTACCTGGTCTGCTCATGGAAGGGCTGGTGGGTGAGGTAGATGAGCCCGGAGGCCGGGAGGCTCCAGAGTCCAAGGAGCTTTGTACAGAGCCTGTGGACAGCTGCGGTCCGAGTGGTCGAGCAGGCAACTCCTCTGGGCTCTCAGGAGCAGCCTACAGGGAGGAGAAATTCATCTTCTAAAAACAAGCCCAGGGCCCGTCTTCACAGGCTTCTGAAGGGGGCGGGGCTGGCCGTGTCTGTGCCCTCACTTGCATGCTGGCATCGTAGCTGGACTGTAAGTTCCCTGAGGGCAGGCACTGTATCTCCACAGTGCTTAATTTAGCACGTTGCCTGGCACATGGTAGGTGCTTAATAAAGGCCTGCCTAGGAAGCATGTCAGGCAGCTTTGCTAATCTGCTATTTTACTGTGTCACCTGGAGGAGAGGGTGGAAAACGAAGCATGATGCCTTTTGGCAAGACAGGTGGTGGACTACAGGTGCAGAATGAGGCATACACCCTTGGACCAGCCGAGATGTTGCTCTTCCTTTGGATAACTGTACTGGTGTTGTAAGAGAGTTCTACTGGGGCATGTTTATGGGGGAGAGGGGAGAGGAGGAAGTGATTACACATGTACAAATCTTTTTTTTTTTAATTTTGAAGCAATTGGGGTTAAGTGACATGCCCAGGGTCACACAGCCAGCAGAATCTGAGGTCATACTTGAACTCAGGTCTTGCTGATCCACTGCACAGCTAGCTGTCCCCGAATATGTCTCAGACATAGCTGTTCTGCTCCTTCCTCTTCACCCCCTTTGCTTCAGCCCACGTGGCCCCGAATTCTCCTTCAAGGCCTCTGTCCTCCCCCCCCCCCGCCCCGTAGAATGGAAGGGCCTGCAGGGAAGGGAACACTGTCACTTCTTATTAGCCTCAGCATAAGATTAGTCAACGTTTGTCGAGAAGCTAAATTCTAAGCAACTTAAAAACCAAGTCCACTTGAACCTGGGTTCAAGGCTTGCCTCCAACACCTGGCTGTAGCCCTGGGGGAAACTGCTCAGCCCGTCAGGGGCCCAGGCATCTCCCTAAGCAGACTGGCACTGCTGATCTGCATTACCCCAGTACAATCACAGCCCAGTAAAAACCAATGAAACCTGACCCTTATCAAGGAACTAATAACGTTTTCCAAGAGCAGAGCATGGGTCCCTTCTCTCAGCAGAGAGTGGGGGACTACTAGGGCAGAATGCTGCATACACAATTGGTGTCTTTGCTTAACTGTTCTTTGTTTAAAAGGAGAATTTGAATGGAGGCAGGAGCCCCGAAATGTCTGTGATGTAAAAAAGAAAGGCTTTGATAAAGCTCCTTTTTAAAATGACATATCTGTTAAATTGATTGGCTGGATGTAATTTCCCTGCGTCTCTGGTGGGGTATGGGTGGCACAGTGCAGCTGGGGAAGCAACACAGCAGGTCCGGGAAGATAAGAGGTAATACAGGCCCGATTGTCTCTCAAGCACCTGGCCAATGTTTGCTTTGGGGCAATGGAACCCGCCCACGGCCACTAATGGGTCCGGCTGACACCCTCCTCCACAGCACAAAAGTGATTGTCAGGACTGGGAGGGACTTTGGAACACAGACTGATTGCAGGGAGGAGCCGTGGAACAGGAGGGAGGAGTGGCGCCCAGAGCTAAGCTCGCTACTTCCCCTCCAGTCCCGGAGGCACTAAGATGACTGTGCTCACCTCGCTCTCGCCAATCAGTGCGGCCAGCTGCTTTGACCTCTGGTCCATGAGGCTCACATGCTTGATGGGGTTGAACAAAGCCTCGGCATAGTCTTGGGGAGGGGAAAGGGGAGATTCACATACCAAGCCAACATCTCCACCTCCCTCCTTCCATCCCAGGTCGTGGGTCACTCTTAGAAAAGGATTTTGGGCAACGCCTACTACACATCCCTCATTTTGCGGATGGGGAAACTGAGGCTGGCACTGTGGCCTTCCCAAGGTTAAGTGGGGGGGAAGGGCCAGAGCCAAGACTCGGGCCCAGCTCCCGTACTCTCCTGCAGCGTTCTCATCCCCACACATCTCTCTGGCCTCCTTCCCTCACCCCTCCCCTCCTGGGCCCTCACCCTGGTGATCGTCAGGGATGTAGTCAGAAGCCTCCGTGTAGATGAGCAGGGCAGGCAGGCACAGGGGCTGGTTGGCCTCATTCCTTAGGCAGATGTAATGGTACCCTGTGTGGAGTCAGGAAGCGGGGAGGGGCCGAGGCAAAGGTGGAGACCAGCAGGGAAGGGGAGGCGGGTACCACCCTCCTCCCCCATGTCCCTGCTGGTCTGATTCCTGAGGACCCCCTCTCTTACCCCTGTCCTTGGAGCCAACCCCCCCACACTCGGGCTGAGGGAGAAAGGAAGGAAAGGAAGGGCCAGTCTGGCAAGCCTCACCTGAGCGGACGGCACAGACCGGCAGGATGCGGTGCCCTACAAACTTGCCCCCTTCCTCGAAGGCGGCAATACGGAGGGAGGCCAGTGTGGGCAGTACCACCTAGGGAGGGCGAGAGTTCAGTGGCTGTGAGGGGGCCAGCACGAACTGAGCCCTCCCAGAAGCTAGGGCCTGGGAGAAGGTGGTTTGACCCACAGCTTTCTGGAACGTCCACTTCATTTCTGAAACTAGACTGGAAGCACCCCGAGGGCAGGCAGAGGCTGCTCCATGTCACTCACCTTGTCCCCAGAGCACCTGGTACGGCCCCGGGCCCGTGAACACCCACCTTGGGGAAGTCAAAGGGCTCTTCGTCCCACACCGGGTTAAAGGAGTTGCCCTGGGAGGCCCGGGTGCGGTATTTGCGCCGTGTGTCTGCAGGAAGGCCGAAGAGATCCACCTCCACGTAGATGCCCACCTTCCTGTCCGACAGAAACTGGCCCGAGATCACCTGGAAGAGCCGGGGGGCGGGGCATGACGGCGCCAGCCGGCCCCGCCCCCACCCCGGGCCGCCCCCGCCCCCCCGGCAGACGGCCAACCTTGACCCGAAGAGCGTTGGCCACGATGCCGTCCACGATGCCCTCCGTGAACGGGTCGAAGGACTTGTCCTGGCGCCGCATGAACTCGGGCTTGAGCAGGTAGCCGCTGCGCCCATTGTACTCAAACACGCCGGCGTTCAGCTGCATCGGGAGGTCTGGGGGAGGCAGAGGGCACACGGCTGGCCGTCAGCACGTCAGCACGAGGCCTGGCCGGGCAGCGGAGCCTCGGGGGGGCCCCGGGCTGGCTTACCGAGGGTCTGGAAATTGAGGGCGACGAGCTGACAGCCCGCGTTCCAGAACAGCTGCGGCATGTAGTTGGACGAGTCCACGCGGGTGCCTTTGGGGTAGATGCGGCTGAGCTGCTGCTTATTGTATCTGACGGAGGCGGTCACGGGCCACACTCTCCAGAAGGCACTTCAAGCCCTCCCCTGGGACCCACGCCACACTCGCCCCGCCTGGCGCCGAGCGGCTGCTCGCCGCCTGCCATGCCATGTTCTCAGGCCCCTCCCACGCCATGGTCTCAAGCCCCTCCCAGCTCCACCACGCCCATTCTGGGTTCTGATCCCCTCTCAGCTGATGTTCTAGGTTGCTAGCTCCCTCGCTCCCAGCCTCCCCTCCTCTCGTGTGGGTGGATACTCCACAAATTCCATGGGGCTTTTGGTGAGCTGCTCCAGGGCCTTGGTCTCCACAAAGGACGACATCTCGTAACACTTATTTCGCTCTGTGGGGTGGGGAGAGCCGCATTAGAGCTGCGGGTGAGGGCGAGGGCCAGTGTCCCTTCCTCGGGCCCCCACGCCCGCCGCCCAGCCTGGGGTGTCCCCGGCCCCGCCCCCACTCACTCCGGGCCGCCTCGAAGGACTTGAATTTGACGGGCTCGACGTAATTGACAAGGGTGGACATCTCCTCCGTGGCGTTCACCTCGCTGCTGGCCGTGCCCTGGAACACCCCCAAACCAAACCTCGACTTCCATCCCAGGACCCCCAGTCTCCCCTCCCCCGCCCACCGTGTCCCCGTCCCTTCCCCCGCCCTCCCACCTCCTGAGCTTGACCTCGTCTGTTGAGGTCTTCTTGGGGTCGGCCTGCTCTTCCTCCTCCTCCTCCTCACTTTCAGCCTCTCGGTCTGTGGGGAGGAACAAGGATTGCAGCCCCTTCTCCTCCGCCTCCACCACCTCGAGCCCTTCCCTCTCGCCTACCCCTCCTCTCACCAATGGATTTTCGGGGCTCAGGACTGCAGCCCAGATGGTCCTCTCCACTGCTCAGGGTTGAGCAGCCCTCAGAGCTGGGGGAGCCTGGGGTTGGGGGAAGGGCAGAGACACAAGCCTCCAGCTCACACACCACATCTGCTTGCCAAGTGTGGCCCCGGCATCGGTGGAATGCTGAGGCGTGACCCTCGGGCCGGACTAAGAGGGGGTCCGAGGGCCAACGAATGACAGAGCACTAGAGGATGAGGTGAGAGGCCAGAGAGAGAAGGCGGCCAGCGGCCAGGAGTTGGGTGAGGTCAGAACCTATATCCATCTGTGACGAAGGACGGGGTGGGGGGGGGAGTGTGATCGCACCCAATTGTGGGAAGAGCAGGAAGACCCCAGGGACTTGGTCTGCTGAGGTGGTCGTAGGTCAGGGGTCATGCACAGGCAGGAAGAAAGGGCTCTCAGTGACGGTGGACTGGGTGGGGTCATACCAAGCTGCGGGGAAGGGGGCTCAGTGACCACGGAACTCTCGCTCAGGGCCGAGTTACTCTGCTCCAAGGGCCGCTTGCGCACCGAGCCGTCTGAGGGGTTCAGGGGCGGGCGATGACGCTTTTTATTCTTCACGAGGATTCTGCCCATCAGGTCCTGAGGGCTGGGCAGGGGCACTCCCGGGGCCAGCTGGGGGAGGAGGGCACGGGTCTGGTGAGAGGCAGACGAGAGCCCCCGGCCCTGCCCGCCTCCCCACATCTCCCCAAGCCCCCAGCAGCCCCTACCGGGTACTTATCCAGCGGATCTATGAGCAGCGCCTCCCCAAAGATGGTGCGGCAATACTCGGCCATCTTGGCCTGCTGCTTCGCCCTGGTTGAGGGGAAAACAGAGGGCAGGGGTCAAGGGGCACACACCGCAAGCGCCCGGAGCCCTGTGCAGAGGAAACTCACGAGTCCACGTGGTTCTCGAAAGAGAGGATGACGGGGAAGGGCGAGGTCTTGAAGGCTGTCTCCGCGATGGCCTCCAACACGTCACGCAGCGGCACCTCTGTGGTCATGGTGAAGCCGTGGGTGATGAAAGGCTCCTCCTCTGGGGGCCGGCCCTTCCACACGTCCAGCTCCACGCAGCGGCAGCCCCAAAGCAGCGCCTGCCGGTACATCTCCACCGACGAGGTCCCTGCCAGCTGCCCCGCTGTGGGAAAGGTCTGGGGTCAGCATGGGGAGATGTTCACCCCACTGCGCTTGGCTTTCCTGAAGCCCAGGGAGCACGTTAGCACCTGGGGTCTCATTCATCTTAGCCTTATGCGCGTGAATCCCATCCCCAGTGGGCTGGAGACCATCCATGGGAACCAACATGGTGTTTGGGCAGTCCAGGCCCCATCCCTCTCACATGACCAGCCCGCCCCCCTTCTGCTCAAACATGGCAGCTTCATCCCTTCCACCGACACTTGTTCATATCATCAGTGAAACCTTACTGGCTCCCACCATGCCCTTCTCCATTACCCCTTGGGTCACCCAAAATTGGTTCTTCAGAGACAGCGGTGTTCGGATTTACAGCCGTACCATATCAGCAGAACATTTGTGTGAAAACGATAACTGTTTGTTTTTACCAGAGAGCATCCTGGGATGGTTGAAAGTACCCTTCTGCTTCCCAAATAGCTAACGTTTGTGTTGTCCACATTATCTCGTTTAATCTTCTCAACAACCCTATAAGGTAAGTGCTATCATGCCATTGTACAGATGGGGAAAGTGAGGCTGACAGAAATCAAGTCCTACTTAGAATTACAGCCTGAGGTAGGACTTGAACTCAGGTCTTCCTGACTCCATGTCCATGTGCCCCCTAGCTGCTGAGTGCAACCCAGCCTTCTCTATTCCTCCTTTTCGATTCTGGGCCTCTCCTGTTCACTGTCCATCTGTACAGCCTGCCCCAGAGAGCTCAACGGTCCAGCCATCCCCTTCCATGACATAGTCTAGATAACAGACATTTCTCATCCACTTGGCTTTTGCTATATGGATTGTTAAGTCAACATCCTTTGATTGATCTCGTGTTCCGTGGGACTCGCTGACGTTAGCACGCCAGCACTTCCAATCCAGAGCGTCTTGGTCTTCAGCTTAACACCTTCCACAGCAGTGACCAGCCCCTTTGGCGAAGGCCTACCTGTTTCACGCCTCCCTTGGCATTACCAAGCGGAGGTCCTGACTGCAAACCCAAGGAATCTTGCAAGATCTTACGTGTGCATGAGACTTCCGGTGGAAGGAAGGCGTTGAAGGCTGAGTTTCGCTCTACTAAGCCAAATGCCTCCTCAAAATCAATGAACAAAGCGGGTCTCCTGTTCTCCACTCCATGCATTCAACTGCAGGATTGCAAAGATGGCGGCTGCTGCAGAAAGCATTCGGGGGAGCCTGTGTCTTTCTTCTGTTTTCATCAAGGACACCCTCTCTACGTGGACAGAACGTTATCACAGAGATGAGCTAGCAGGGGGATGGGCCAGCCTTTATTGACGTCCATAACTGGCCTTTCCAAGTACTACTTTTCATTCCCCCATGCCCCATACTTTGGCATCCTGCCCTTCACGAAATATCTTGTAAAATGATCTCTTAATGGCTTCAAGACTGTGTGGTCTATAGAACAGATTTCTCCTCCATAGTCTGGTTCAGATGCTCATCTTAATACTACCTCTTGAATGTCATTACAGTGTCTTTCCATAATCCATCCCAAAGAGAGTGTGAGGGCCCAAATATGGTGGTTCTGTTATTCTGATTATGACGAG
Source organism: Phascolarctos cinereus (assembly GCF_003287225.1). NCBI lineage: Eukaryota > Metazoa > Chordata > Mammalia > Diprotodontia > Phascolarctidae > Phascolarctos > Phascolarctos cinereus. The sequence continues at coordinate 255,128,305 of NW_027556402.1, read as the reverse complement.
AGGTGACAGAAGCCTGGGCAAATATGTTCCATGTCCCGCCTATTTGTCGTCCTTCTACCGGTCCAAGCTACTTCTTGAAATGATGGGGATTCGTCGGGTCTTGCGTCAAGTTTTCTCAGACCTAATTTCTTGCATTCCCTGCTTTTGGGTCTGTCAAGAGGCCGTGGTGCTCACAGCCTTACAAACCAGCTTTTCTCTAAACTAGTACTTGCCCTCGTCTGCCATCTCTCTGCTTGGTAAAGAGGTCAAGTACTTGAAGACCAAAGGAGATATCTGTGAAGTGCTTAGCTCAGTGCCTGGCATGTACTGGGTGCCTACTAAATGCTTATGAACTTTGATGGGAGACAGTAATACAAAAGAAAAAGTGATCATGCTACATCGACAGAAGGTTTCCGGGGTAGTCTACAGCCTCGCGGACACCTCCACTTTTTCAACCTGATCCCCGTTTTCCATCACTGCATGTGAGTGACCCAGCATTGGTCCAGATGGCCTTGGTTTGGAGAATCCTGTCTCCTCTGTAGGATTTCTCTGTCTCCCCATGCTCTAACACCAAAGCTGGCCCGTTCACATGCCACAGTTTTGTTCCCTCTGCTCTTCTGGCTGACATCCACCCTTCGTGCGCCGGACGAGATGCCCAAGCGTCCCACGTGAGGCTCTTTCTGGTTACCTTTGGGAACCCTGGGAAGCCAAAGGTGCCTATCCCTTTGTTTGTCCCCATAGGGAGCTCACAGGAGCCTCCCTCACGTCCAGGGACAACTTTCATCATCAGTCAGTGGACAAACATTTCACATTTGGAAGAGAGTGAGCCTAGACCCATGACTTCCCTGATAACAGTGAAAACCCAGGGGAGGAAAGTCCTTTTACCCATCCTGGCTGGAAGCTTCTCTGCCCCTTCAAGTGGGATTCTTTGTGTCCTGGACCCCCTGGGCAGGACCCCTTCTCAGAATCATCTTGTTAAATACATAGAATTACAAAGGAAACCAATCACATTAAAACCCAATGGTCAAAATATTAAAGACAATTTACGAACCCCTCTGATCAAGGACTCAGGTTAAGAACTCTATCTGCAGAGCTTCCTGGCCACAGAGAGGATACCCAGGCTCCCACAGCCAGCAGGTATTAGGGACAGGCCTTGAGCCCTGGTCCTCCTGGCTTTTGGAGAGGTTCTGCCTCTTACAACAGCTGGGGTCAAGTTCAGAAACAGTAACCACACTGGTAAAACCACCAACTACTCTCATTCCCACAGAGCCCTCCCCCCCACCCCACCAGTGAACAAAGGCAGTGCTGTATCCATTTTAGAGATGAGGCGTCTGAGGCCCGACGTGACCCTCAGACTGGGCTGCTCAGGAGGGTCAGTGCTGGGGGGCGGGGTTGGGGGGGGGCCCGACCTGGGAGGTACCTGTGAGGTAGGTGTTGTGGGAGGAATTGATGAAGTAGGAGCTCAGGGGCTGGGTCATGTCACTGCTCAGGTCCAGGGTCTCTGGCGGCAGGATGCTGTTTTCCTCCCCACCCAGGTAGCGGCTAAAGCCTTCCATGGACATCTGGTCTGGGGGGGAGGCCAGAGGAGAAGGGGTCAGGTCAGAGCCCTACAGGCCCCCTTCGTCCCCCCGCCAGGGTAGTGGGCAAGTGACTCCATAGCCACACAGAGAAGTGACTGGGATTTGGGGCTCCCAGCTCCCAATCTGTGGCTCTCCCCACCATACTGCACAGGGCAGGAATCAGCGAACGTCAGGGAAGGTCAGGGCTGGAGGGATCTCAGAACATGGAAGGTCAGCGCTGGAAGGATCTTAGAACATGGAAGGTCAGGGCTGGGAGGGCCTTAGAACATGGAAGGTCACGGCTGGGAGGGATCTTAGAACATGGAAGGTCAGGGCTGGGAGGGCCTTAGAACATGGAAGGTCACGGCTGGGAGGGATCTTAGAACATGGAAGGTCGGGGCTGGGAGGGCCTTAGAACACAGAATGTCAAGAGATGAAAAAGGCTTCAGAACATACAATTTCAATGCTACGAATGCTGATCTAAGACCATCAGAACTGGCAGGGGCTATGGAGACCACCTAGTCCAGGCCCCTATTTTGTGACTCGCCTAACGTCACCATACCAGGACCTGGGGTGCCTGTGAAGGCCACATGCGCCCTCCATCGCCCCACAAGCCCAGGGGCCGCGGTCCTCACCTCGCTCCAAGAACTGCTGGTTAGGCTCATACTTCTCAATGAGCAGGCGGGCCTGGGCCGGGCGAAGTGGCGGGTACAGGACCTCGTTCAGCCGGGGGTCTCGCTGCTTCTGGTTGACAAAGTCCAGGAGCTGCTCTAAGGTCAGGTATGGCTTCCCCTTAGCACCACTTGAGGGGGGCAGAGAGAGAGTCATGGCAGGTCAGGCCCCATTCGGGTCCAGAGCGCTGTGGCCGCAGAGGCCTCCTCCTCCTCCTCAGGCCCACACTTGGTCTCAGAATTCCTCCCAACCTTCAAATCCAGTCTAATTTCACCAGAGCCTTGAACATCTGCTCCCTGGGCATCCTCTGCCCTCTCACATCACCTGTAGGGCCCTGGCATCTAGAGCTGGGGTTCTCTGCCTGGGCTCCCTCCTTCAGTATAACTGGCTCCCTTGGTTACCCCATGCAATTCTTTTCATGCATCCCTAGAAGGGGTCTCTAGGTTTTGCCAGGGTGCAAAAAAAGGTTTGAGAGCCCTTGCTCCCATCTGCTGGGCAGCCGTGGCCAAGCTGCTCTGCCTCTGGCCAAAGTATCTTCATCTGTGAAATGGGGATTTTCTATCTCTAACTCCCTACCTCAGGAATGCCCCCTGTCCACCCTATGAGAGCCCCATAAAAGCAAGAGCGTCTGTTCTTCGGTTCGTGGGTGCCTTCGGAAGCATTGCAGAGTTGTGGATAGGAGAATGGGTTTGGAGCCAGAAGACCTTAGTTCGGGTCCTGCCTGACCCACCCTGGGCAAGTCCTTTCACCACAAAGTGCCCCAGCCAGTGCTCTCAGACTGTGCTGAGTGTGAGGCTGATTAAACCTCAGATCTGGCAAAAAATAAAAACGTTAAAAAAAAGAAAGAAATTCTCTCTACCCTAAAACTAGGCCATGGTCTCCTGGAAGGCGGAGCCCCTGTCTATATTATCTCAGCTCCAGCCTAGGACAATGGGCTGCAAGAAGAAGGTAATAATCAGAGCTGACAGTCACTCGGGGCAGTGGGGTGGCACAGTGGATAGAGAGCCAGGCCTGGAATCAGGAAGACTGGGGTTCAAATTCAGCCCCAGATGCTCACTAGCTGAATGAGCCTGGGCAACTCACTCAGCCCTGTTTGCCTCAGTTTCCTCATCTGTCAGATGAGCTGGAGAAGGAAATGCCAAACCTCTCCAGTGTCTCTGCCATGAAAACCCCAAACGGGGCACGGAGAGTCAGACAGGACAGAACACCAACCACAAATGTAAATATCTGTGAATTGCTTGTGCAGATCAATGAGTACGGTGGGCACCGAGCCCTCCTGGTGCTGGGCGGAGAGGACAGGTGGGGGAGGGGAGAAGGACCGATCCTGTTTTACGGAGCCTGCCTGGTCCCTGTTTTCAAGAATCTCAATGTGTGCAAAAAGTAATCAGATAATGGCTCTAAAGAGGGAGACCCTTTCATTTTACAAACAAGGCAACGGAGGCCCAGCAGCCTATTCAGGGAGGGGTCTCCTGCCCCCTGCGGTCCCCTGCCCTCTTCTCACATCTCCAGCAGGATCTTGTCTATGTCGGGCCGGAGACACAGTTTATTCAGGAATCTCTCAAAGATCTCCAGGGAGAACTCGTCTGGCCGGATTGACTCGCTCTGCGGGGAGGGGGGAGGGAGGAAGGGTGAGCAGGGAAGCCCGGGGAGGCCGAGGGGCCAGGCCCCCCTCTGCCTCCACCCGAACCCCCTCCCTCTCCCCACGTACCCTGTTAAAATTGAGGCCGCAGGACTCCAGTGCCGTCTCAACTCGCTTCTTGTCAGCAGAGAACATTTTAAGGATGCTGGGGGTGAGGAGTGTGGAGTCAGACAAGGGGGCGAGAAGGGGGTGCCGCTGGGGTCAAGGGGCTCAAAGGTCACCAAGGGTGAAGGCAGACCTCTCGCTGTGGTACAAAGTGGTGGTGGTTCTGGGGGACGATTCCTCCCCCCCCCCCCCTCCCCCCAGAACAGTTCTCACTTTTTGACTGGGATTCGCCCATCCTGATTCACCTGAAGTTTTAACTTGGTGTACCTAGAACAACAAGGGAGGCAGAAAAGCCTTGTCTCGGGGAGCCCCAGTGGAGCCCCGGGGATGCCGGGGGCCCACCCCTTACCTTTTCTCCCTTCTCCCACCCTGGGGACCCCCCTTCCCTCTCATTCTGGCTCCCCCTTGCACATTCCCCAGACGTTCCGGCCCGCACCCCAGCTAGCGGGAGCCCCCTCTCCCCAGCCCCAGCTCACGCTTTTCGAAGGAAGGTGTTCCGGGAGGCGTTCTGGGCCAGGATATTCATGGCCAACTTGAATAGCTCATCTGCCCAAATCTGGTGGGAACAGAGAAGAGGCTGAGGAGGGAGTGAGGGCGGGGGCACTGCCTCCCACCAAGAGTCCTTCCCCCTTAGCTTTCACAGGAGCTCAGATCCCAAAATCCTGACTGTTTTACAAATGAGGAGACTGAGGCCCAGAAAGCTCCCACACCTTGGCCAAAGTCCCAAAGACAGGCCAGAGCAGGGCTCATACTGGAAGCCAGATCCTCTGGCTCCTGGCTCCAGGCTCCTTTCTACCGGACTTGCTGTCCCACCCAAGCACCCCTCCCAGGTCCCTCCCTAGGACCACTCCCCACCTTGGCAATATCTTCTTGCACAGCCATGAAGTTGAGGAAAGTAGTGTTTACAGGGTCAGGGCCAGCCACTATGGTCACCAGCTTGTCCTCTGGCCTCGTCTCAGGACCTCCGAAACCTAGGATTTCCCGGATCTTGGGGTCCTGTAAGAGTCAGAGTCTGAGCGCCAGCCTTCTTGGGCACGCAGCCTTTACCCCACTCCCTCCTCCCCCTTCCCAGCCCATCTCAGAGCCAGCACTGGGGCTCTGCATGTTGCCAGCTTCTAATGAACGGCTGTCAAACTGGGCCAGGATCCAACAGGGGCCAGGGGATGACAGAACCCACCTTGGGCAGCCGGGCATAACGGCCTGTCCGTGTGTCCCGGATGGAGCTGATGTCCAGAGTGTCCACTTCCTAGGGAAAGCCCGAAATTGGAGGGGGGTGGGACGAGGGTAGAGGGGAAGCAGGGCGAGATGCCTTTGCACTCAGTAAGCACTTAAGAAATGCCTACTGTGTGCTGAGGGCTGGGGATCCAGAGAGAAAGAACATGTAAAGCCCCTACTCTCAAGATGCTTATGTTCTGTCCAAAGGACATGACATAGACCCAAATAAATAAACAAAATATTTGGAGAGATTCCCAGCACTGATTGTGGCAGGGGGAGCCATCTGACTCCATGAGGCAGAGAAACAAGGGGTGTCCAGGGTAGATGAGGAAGAGACAGGGGGAACAGGGAGCCCCACAAAGTCTGCTGCCGCGGGATACTAGTAGGCTAACCTGGGCCTAGACTCCGGTCTCTAAGCTCACCTCTGTGCTCAGGGGGCGGTTCTGGGTAGGAGAGGAGAGGGCTAGGATGTTTCCTGTTCAGGGGTGGGGAAGGGTGGGAGGTTACTTCCTGTCCAGCCAGGCCGTGGGAAGGGTCAGCCAGCTTAGGAGGCCTCCACCCTGAGGGCTTTGGGAATTTGGGGCAGGGGGCAAGGATCCGGGGGCTGCAGTATGGAGGAGGGGATGGAGCATCCGGGCCTGAGCCCTGGGGAGCCAAGCCCCAGAAGCTCATGCGTACCATATTGGGTCCGGTCCAGTAGAGAAAAAAGCCATTGGGGTCCACTCGGAGCGTGACCAGGTTCCGACTAGAAGCCTCCTGGACAGTAGGGAAAGAAGCCAGTGAGGGCTGGGCCACGGGGGACGGGCTGGGGACCAGACAGGGAATCTGGACCTGCCAGTAAAACCATTATAGCAACGGCCTTCAGTGACCACAGCCTGCTGCAAACACTCCTCTAGATGGCCAGAATGCCAAGCCTGGAGTCCGGAATCCATCATCATGTGTGCAAATCCGGCCTCAGACACTTCATAGCTGGTGACCCTGGCCAAGTCACTTCACCCTGCTTGTCTCACTTTCCTCACCTGTAAAACGAGCTGGAGAAGGAAACGGCAAACCATATCAACACCTTTGCCAAGAAAACCCCAGATGGGGTCATGGAGGGTCAGTCACAACTGAAACAATGGAATGACTCCCCACAGCTATGGGGCAAGGTAGGCAGTGCCAGCTTACAGAGAAGGCTCAGAGGTTAAGGGTCTTGCCCGGAGTCACACAAGCCAGTTGGGGTCTAAATTGATCTTCACAACAACCCCTGTGGGGCAGATGCTAATGCTGCCCCCATTTTACAGATGGGGAAACTGAGGCTCACTGGAAATAAAGTGACTTGCCCAGGGTTACCAAGCTAGCAATCACTCGAGCCAGAATTTCCAGGTCTTCCTGACCCACAAGTCCATTTCCCCCCAACACACACACCCCTTTTCTATCAAACCCTCTGGAAAGATCTGTCCCATCCAGAATTAGGCTGGAGGTCTAAGACTAACTATAAGGCTTCAGGGTGTGCTCTGACTCTAACAGCACTTCCAGGCTGCCACCGTACCTCCCCCCCCCCCCACATACACAGCTCCAGGGCCCACCCCAGTGGGGATCTGACATACCAGGGCAGCCGGGGGGGGGGGGCAGGGGGGACCACAAGTCTGAACCTGTGGGGCTTAGCAGGACAAGAGGTCACCACGAGGATTGGAGCTCCTAGCAAGGGAGCCAAGCACTCCCAGCTCCAAACCCCTGCCCCCCAGAGCTTCAGCCCTAATGCCAGGACCCTCTGCCCCACCCCACCCTTACTGCCCTTGCAGGGCAGATTTACTCAGCACTGGGGAGCTCAGACCCCCAGGGTGGAGCAGTGGGGAAGGAGCAGAGGCAGGGGAGGACGGCCAGCCTGCCAAGTGCCAGCCCGGCAGGGGATGTCCAAGACCGAGAGGCAGTAAACTCAACCCTCCCACCCACCCACTGCCCAGTGCTCGGTGACAGTGACCTCTGACCCCAGAGGAAGCAGCCTTCCCAGCAGGAGCCAATCCCAAGGAGAGACAGAGGGAGGGAGGGAGGGGGCTTTCTCAGCTCTCGCCTGGGGGAGGGGAAGCGAATAAGAGGGCCATAAGAGAACCTTTCTCCCCCAGGTGCTTTCTGTTCTCCAGGGTCCCCCAAATCCTCAGCTTTCCCCTCTTGTCCTAGAAGTCAGCCTTAATACAGTATGTGTTTGTAGAGCAAGGGGTCCCCTCGGATGGGGGCAGCCATCTCATGAGCCCGGTGACCAAGCCTCACAGACTCTTAGCGCTCCTCTTTGGCCCCCCACAGCCCCCCTTCCCCCCCAGGCTCATTCCTTGGTTCCCACTTCCTTATTTGGGTTTATCACACCAGAAGGAAAAGGAGAAACTTTTTCTAACTTTCCTGCCTGAGGCCTGCCAGGGGCAGGGTCTCCCCCAGACTCAGGGCACCCTCTCCCGTCCCCCTCCCCAGCACCTGATTCCTCTCCAAGTGTAGAGCCCCACCACACCTGTTACCTCTGGCCACACCCCCCGGCCCCCTCCCTCTGCTCTCCTGGCCACCCAAAGCTGTATCAAGCTCCCCCAGCCCCACCCAGCCGGAAAGGAAAAGGGAATCCTGCCAGGCCTCCGGCCCAGCTCGGCTTGGGAGGGGACCCGAGGGCCTGGAACTGGGGCAAGGATGGGGGGCTTTGGGACACGGGGAGGAAACGGGCATGTGGGAGCAGGCCTGGGGAAGAGAAAGGGTCTCGGAGGAAAGGAGGTCCGAAGGCTGATGAGAAAAAGTCGGAATGGGGAGAAGAAGGGAAAGGAGGAAGGCGCAGAGAGAGGTAGTAGCTAGCGGGGCGCCGCGGGGAGCAGGGGGACAAGGGGAGCGGCGCGGGGCAGAGCCCCGGGGACCCCGAGTGTGAGTGTTTGGAGTGAGGACTGGAGGTGGAGATTTCGGGAGCGCCCACAGAGCGGCTGTGACTATAGAGTGGGGGGGGGTGGCGGGCAAAGACGCTGGGGAGATTTATTGGGGTTCAAAGTCTCTTCTCCAGCGAATGGGAGGTGCTAAGTCCCTGGAAGACTGCTCCGGTAGAAGTTTTGGGGGGAAAGAAGCCAAAGTCTCCCTCTTCGATTTCTAGGCGGGGAGGAAAAGGGGGGCTCTGGGGATTCTGGACAGCGGCGCCGGATGGTCCCCCGAGCTCCCGGGACTGGGGTGGGGGGAGGGAAAGTCGACGTGGGAGGAAGGCACAGAGAGGCCCCGGGGAGACGTGAGAACCGGCCGCGGGGGAGATGGGGCGGCCGGGCGCGGAGACGCAGGCGGGTGCTCGGGGTATAGAGGCCCAGGCGGGGGCCCTGGGCGGGGGCTCGGGTGCAGAGGATTAGAATTGGGGCGCAGAGGCCCGGCCCCCCGCCCCGCGCTCACCTCGTCCCACTTGATGAACTTGCTGCCCCGTCGCAAGGTCTCGGGCACGGTCGGAGGCTCCAGCTGCAGCGCGTGGACCCCGGGCCGGGCGCCGGCCATGGCTCCCCTAGGGGCCGGGGCCGGGGGCCAGGGCGGAGGGCGAGCCGCACCGGGCTGGGAGCTCGAACCCCGACGGTCCCGGTCCTGGTCCGGCTCCCCGCGCCCGAGCGCAGCGGCGGAGGCTGCGGAGAAGGAGGAGGAGGAGGAGAAGGAGGAGGAGGCAGCGCGGTCCGGGACTTTCTCCCGGGGCGGCCCGGGCAGGGCGGGGCGGGGCCCGCGGAGACCACGCCCCTCCTCTCCCCCCGCCCCCTCCGGCCCCGTTGCCTTCCCAGAACCCGGGAGTCCGGGGCTGGAACTGGGGCTGGGGCAGGAGCCCTCGCCCCCTGGCGGCCAGGCTGGGAAGGCCCGGCCCGAGGTCCAGGAGCCGGGGTCCAGGCTCTTGGGGTCCCGGCTGGGCTCTCCGCAGGCTCGCTCTGCCCTGGAAGCCCGGGGTCCTGCCCCAACCCCCAGCTCCCTGTCCCTCTTCCTCTCTCCCCTAGCCGGCCATCCCCTCTACCCCTCTATCCCTCCTCTCTCCCCCAGCTAGCCACCCCCCACCCCTTTTCTTCTCTTCCCCCGCCAGCCATCCTCCACTCCTCCTCCTCGCTCCCCCAGTCAGCCATCCCCTGCTTTTCTTCTCTCCCCCAGCCATGCCTCACCTCTCCATCCCTCCTCCTCTCCCCCGCAACCATACCCCACCCCTTTTCTTCTCACCCCCAGCCATCCATCCCCCCACCTCTTTATCCCTCCTCTCTCCCCCAGCTAGCCATCCCCAACCCTTTTTTCCCTTCCCCAGTCAGCCCCCCATCCCTCCTCCTCTCACCCCCAGCCAGCCATCCGCCCCCCCTCATCTGCAGCCCCGATCCCTCCCATGGTCGGAAGCACTTAGCTGCCTAATGGCCCTTTTCCCCCCGCAGAACCACAGAAGCCCTGGGGGTGCTGGCCCCAAAGCCCCAGCACTCAGAGCCCAGATAGTGGCTAGTCCCATGCACCCCACCCCTTTGTTTCCTTCATAAATTTGTAAATCTTTGGGTTGTGAACCAGAGGGGGGAGGTCACTTGCTCAAAGCCACACAGCAAGAAGCTGAAAGAAGATTCAAACTCAGTCTTCAGACTGCATGGCGCAGGGCTTTACACCAGGGGTGGGACACCCGGACCCCTCCAATCTCAGGCTTCCTCCCCAAGCCAACCATAGCGTTTCTGCCTCAATGATAGTTATCCTGGGGGAAGGGACACCACCCCCAAATTGACTAGCCCTGAGGCCTTGCACCCATGGGGGAGGGGGTCCCCAAACTCTGGTGACCCAGAGAAACAATGGAGTTTGAATGTGTGGGTGTGGGTGGGTGTGTCTGCAGGCATGCAAAAAGCAGCCCCCACCAGAAGACTCTCGAAGCCATTTAACCTACCGGATCCGGTGTTCCTGGCTCAGGGCTAGACACCGCCCCTGCCCTCAAGGAGCTAACCTCCAAGGAGGGAAAAAAGCCCTCCTGCAGAAAAATAAAGGGATGGGGGCGGGGAGGAGAGGGTTGGGCAGGGGGATTGTGTGGACAGCTACCACTGTAGGGGCCTCTGCCTGGAGTGTACCTGCCTGTGGGCCCCCCACCCCCGAGCCAGAGCTGGAGCTCCGAGCAGGACAACTCTAGAGGGGCTGAACACAAATTCTGTGCAGGCCACAATTTTACCTAAGGCTGGACCTAGAAACCCAGAAAGACAGGGAGGTGGGGAGAGGGGGAGGGTGGTGAGGTCTCCAGCTGCAGAAGCAACAGGAGGGCGCCAGCCTGCAAAAAGTTCGATGCTGGGGGGGAGGGGAGAGTGTAGGACTGGGTCCCTTCCCCCCACCACTTACCTTCAGGACCTTGGGCCAGTTTCTTGGCCTCCTTGGACCTCTGTTTCCTTTTCTATAAAAATTGCAATAACGATTCCTCCCATGTCTACAGTGCCTTGAGGTTTGCCAAGCCCTTTCCTAAGCACAGCCCTTGGAGAGAAGTCTTATGGCATGATTATCCCCATTTTACAGATGAGGAAATTGAGGCCATCAAAGCAAAGTGACTTGCCCCGGGTCACACAGCTAGTGTGTCTGAGGCCATATTTGAACTCCGGTCTCACTGACTCCAGGCTGGGGGCTCTGTGCACTATGGCGCCACCTAGCTGCCTCGGTTTGTGTGCTGCCTCTGAGGTATCCTGACTGTGTGACCCTGGACAAGTCACTAGCATTGAGCTGCCCGTTTACTCGGCCTGCTTCTATCGTAGCCTCAGCTGACAAACTGCCTGTTGGCTGGGCAGGACAGCCCTTCGAGTCTCATACCCAGGATGCCCCTTGGAAAGTCTGCTCTCCTTACTCCCAGGGGAGGCCTGCTTGTGATTGGGCCTTGCCTGGGAAAAGATGCTCTGCCCCCTCCCAGAGGGCCTGGCGCCTTCCTTTCCTCTCCACAGGGCCCGCTCTGCCCTTGCTGGGGAGGTGCTGTTGGGGGCGGATCCCGGACAGGGCTAACGACAGGGTTCCTGCACCTCAAGTCCAATTGCTTACAATTTTCTTTGCTAAATTGCCTGCTGTCAAGCATCCCTGTTTGGCACCTCCACATCGAAGCCTTCCCAGATGGAAGCGACCTCAGAAGGCATCTCTGTGAACTGACTCATCTTCCCATCTTCCGGGAGCAGGAAACACAATAGAAGAGCTCTCATTCCTCCTGTCCTTCCCAGCTGACAACAGCCTTCTCAGCCATGCCCATTCCACAGATGAAGAAACTGAGATACAGAGAGGCAAAGTCTGTGCCACAGCCAGGACCTGAAGCAATTCTCATGGGTCCGAGTTTGGCCCTCTTTGAACACCTTTCTGATGCCCATCTCAGCGAGGAGAAGGCATTTGGCCAAAGCTACCAAGAAGGTCAGTGGAAGATCCAGGCCTAAAAAGCCCACCCAGGTCTTTGGACTCTGAGGCCAGGGTCTTTCTACTGGGCTTTGTTATCAGCCTCCCCGGGGAAGTCAGATCCTAAGGCCAGATAGCCGCTTCAATCTGTGCTGGCCTCAATCGAAAGACTAATAGGAAACCTGTCCTGACCCCAGGGAGCTTACATTCTCCTGGGGACACAGGATGGACTCGTACGTGGGGCACGCTCACAGAATCTCTGGGTTAGAGCTGAGAGGAGTCTTAGGGGTCATCCCATACAAACTTCTGGGAGAAGATTGGGGGTCCTACAGCTGGGGGCAGGGCTTGAACCCAGGCCTTCTATAAAGGAGAGATCACTCCCAACTGGTCCAGCCTACCTCTATGGTTCCCTCAATCCCACAGTTCTGGAATTTGGGGTGGGGCTGGGCCTCTAGAGTGACCAGACACAATTCAGTTAGTAGGAGACCGGGTAAGGCCAGAGACTGGAGCCATGCCAGAGAGAAAGATAGAGATGGGGGGAGAGGAACCAGAGACAGAGAGAAAAAAAAACAGATAGAAGAGAGACAGACAGAGATAGAGAGGAGAGAGACAGACAGAGATAGAAGACAGAGAGAAGACACAGAAGACAGACACATTGAGAGACAGACAGAGATAGAAGAGAGACAGAGACTGAGAGACTCAGAGAGGAGAGACAGAGATAGAAGACAGAGATAGAGAGAAGAGAGACAGATAGAGATGAAAGACAGAGAGAAAAGAGATTGAGAGATAGAGATAGAGAGAAGAGAGACAAAGAGAAGAAAGACAGAGAAGACAGTTTGAGAGACAGACAGAGATAGAGAGAAGAGAGACAGACAAAGAGAGAAGAGAGAGAGAAATGGAGAGAAGAGAGACAGATGGAAGATGGAGATAGAAGACAGAGATAGAGAGGAGACAGAAGACAGAGAGACAGGCAGAGATAGAGGAAAGAGAGACAGAGATAGAGAGAAGACAGAGATTGAAAGAGATAGAACACAGAGAGGAGAGACAGAGCTAGAGAGAAAGGAGACAGGGAAGACAGAGATTGAGAGACAGAGATAGAGAGAAGAGAGACAGAGATGGAGAGAAGAGAGAGATAGAAGACATACAGAGAGAGAAGACAGAGACTGAGAGACAGACAGAGATAGAGAGAAGAGAGACAGAGACAGATGAAAGGCAGATAGAGAGAAGGAAGGGGAGGGGAGGGGAAGCAGAGGAGAGGGGAGGAGGAAGGAGGAGTGATAAGATTCTAGGTCCCAGGAAAGCCCACTCAGGGTTCCAAGCTGAATCTGGATGGTCTAGGAAGGAGCCAGGATTTCTTGCCTTGGGCAGAAGAAGCAGGTTCAATGAGTGGGGTCAAGGGACACAGGTAAAAATTCTGCCTCTGCCACTCACCACCTATGTAAGGAAGGCCAAGTCACTTAAGAATTGTCCTGAGCCTCAGTTTCCTCGGTCTGTAAAATGACCATCTTTAAAACCCCTCCCATCTCTAAATCTCATTAAGGCTGTGGGATGCTGGGGAGGGGAAGGGAGGAATTTTCGGGAGGCCCTGAGAAAGTAGTGCCCTTAGTGGGCTGTTAAAGAGTTAGTGTTAATTCTCTGGTGAAATGGGTCCCACGGGCATGGCCATTAGAGGGCTTTTTCCTCTCCGGACACTTTCTCTAACCCCGGTAATGGTGATGGGGCGTCTTGGTAATGGTGGAAGAGAAAGGCCTGGTGCCTCCCAGCCTCAAGAACCCCACCCAATCCTCCCTAGGGCCTCTGGCAGCTGAGCAGAGAGCAACATTAGCAAGGTAATTTGAGGATGGGGGTGGAAGGGGTGGGGAGTGGGGACTGGAGCTGGGTGAATCAGGATGTGGGAAACCTGGCCCTCTTGGGAAATTACCAAGAAACTTTGAACCCACATGCCTGGTGCCTGGAATGGTCCAGACCAGGAAGATGCCCGGGACCTGATACAGGTAAAAGGAGAGAGTTAGGGGAGGGGGGAGAAGAGGAGAAGTAGGATCAGGATACTGTCCCCATGGATGAGCCCAAGGAAGAGGATTTCTGGGCCTTGGAGTATGGGTAGAAACGGGGGGGTGGGGAGGGGAGTGGGAAGCCCAAAGCTGAAAGGTGGACTCCTAAGGGCTATAGTCACACTGTCTGAACATTGACTAGGCTGGAGAGCCTGGGAGAGGAACAACAGAGAAAAAGGGGAAAAAAAGTGAAGATGGGGGGGGTCTGGACTGGGGTTAGGGTGGAGCCCTTTGGGATGATGCTGGATTTTTGTTTACCTGTTGTATCCCCATCAGAATCGAAACTCCTTAAGAGCAGAGACTTGGATGGGGAATTGGACCCCACCCCCCTTAGCACAGAGCTTTGCATGCTTAAGAAGTGCTGGTGGCTCTCTTTGAGGGAAAGTGGGATCGCTGAGTCCACAACCATTTTACAGAAGAAACTGAGGCCCAGAGAATTGAAGTGATTTGCCTTAGGCCAGGCAGCTAGGAAGTAACAGGGCCTGAGTGAAATCTAGGTCCTCAGCGTCCAAAGCCACTGACTGTTCTTGCTACTATCCCACACTGCCCCTTTGAAAATGATGGGTTGGGGCAGCTAGATGGCGCAATGGATAGAGCACCGGTCCTGAAGTCAGGAGGACCTGAGTTCAAATCACACAGCCTCAGACCAAACACTTGACATTTAACTAGCTGTGTAACCCTAGGCAAGTCACAACCCCAATTGCCAAGAAAGAAAGAAAGAAAGAAAGAAAGAAAGAAAGAAAGAAAGAAAGAAAGAAAGAAAGAAAGAAAGAAAGAAAGAAAGAAAGAAAGAAAATGATGGGTTGCAGGAAGAGCGGATAGCTTCCACCCTGACTGGGCATGACCTGTGCAGACAACACCTCAGTAGGATTAGTTCCAGGGCCAGGGTCTAGTCCTCTGTTCTGGCAGATTGAGGAGGTCAAGGTCAGTTTAATTAACTTATGGCTTAATCAGCTGGGCTTTGCCCAGGCCCAGAAGAACCTTCCTGGGAACCAGAGAGTCAAATGATGAATTTATAACGGGGTCTGTGATGTACCCAGAGAGAAAACCAGAGCAGAGTGTCCGCCCGCCCGGGGCCTCCCTGCTGGAGGCTCAATCTGCTCAGGAGACAGAATTAAAACAGAAGCAGGAGGCTGCTTAGAATTAGAGCAAGGGGACTGGCTTGTTCTTAAGGGATGTTTCTATCCTGCCTGATGAACTGCCCTTCCCCCCTCTAGGGATGCTACTCTGTAGAGAACAGGTAGAGAAAGGTAGGGGCAGCAGCCCTCTGGCCTGGATTCTCCCCGACAGGCCTGATTTCAGGCATTTGTCCCCTTTCCTCTGGAAGCCACAGAAATGTTGGGGGGGGAGGGAAGGGGGAAGTCCAGTGGACCCTAAGACAGCAGCATTTCTGCAAATGCCCACTGCCCACCCAACATGGTCAGGAAGTGATTCCATGAGTAATACACTGGCCTGGTGCAGAGGAAAGAGCTAGGGGCAAGGTCTGGCTCAGATCTCAGAGGCTCTTTAAGTGTAAAATTGTATTAGGTGGTCTCTAAGGCCCCTCCCAGCTCTGACATTCCCTTTTCTAATGCCCCTCTTAGCTCTGACATTCCATGTTCCAAA
The DNA here is from genome assembly GCF_003287225.1 of Phascolarctos cinereus. Taxonomy (NCBI): domain Eukaryota; kingdom Metazoa; phylum Chordata; class Mammalia; order Diprotodontia; family Phascolarctidae; genus Phascolarctos; species Phascolarctos cinereus. Next base: position 255,113,156 of record NW_027556402.1, on the reverse strand, counting down.
ACCCCTCCCAGTTTTGCAATTCCTTCTTCTAAAGCTCCTCCCAGCCCTGACCTTCCATGTTCTGAGGCCCCTGTTAGCTCTGACATTCTCTGTTCCAAGGCCCCTCTCAGCGCTGACACTGTGACTCTGGGATATATGGTGGGATGTGATCCAAGCTGGCCCATTCCCTGTGCTCTGGACCTTGGTAGGACCTGCTGTGAGGAACATGGTAGCAGACTGCAGTCTCTTGAGCCCCACAGCTGGGGGAGGACAGAAAAGGGTGAAACCTCGGCTTCTTGGGCAACATCGGTGGCCAACAATGTTGCTGTCATCCATCCTCCGTGAGGCCTCCCTCCCCACCCTCCCCACAGACCAGCTGTTACTGCCAACACAGTTCTTACTGATTGAAGAAATCCCGGGATGCTGCCAGGAAAGAGAACACCGGACCTGGGTTCCAGTCTTGACACCAACACCCAGAAGCTATGTGACCTTGGACAAGTCTCTTTCTGCCTCTGAGCCTCTGGGCCTAGTAATCCAGAACGCAGGCCCACACAGCACAGGGCCAGGCCCTCCCAGGGCTTTTGAGTGGACAGGATAAGGTGATAGCTGACAAATGGATTTGTAACCTGTCAACTATCTCCACACAGGCAGGCTGGGGGTGTGAGCATTCTCATTCCTCTTATCATTTCTATCCAGTATAGTTTATTCCAGTAATGTGGGAAAACCAGCAAAAGCTCCACGGTGGCACGGCTCTGAGTTTGGGCCTAGGCCTTTCTGAAGGACATATGGAAAGAGGAGGGAGGCCTGGAGTCAGGGACACCAGCTAGAGTCCTCCCTCTGAGGATTCTTCCTAGGTAAGGCACTCCATCTATCCAAACCTCAGTTTCCTCATCTGTAAAATGAGGATTATTCTTGCAAGACCTACCTCACAGGGAGGTTGGGAGGTTCCAGTGAGACCATGTATGAAGTTCTTTGAAGACCTAAAAGCCCTTTGAAATGGCCATCTTGGAGGTGAGAGGCATAGCTGAAATAGGATGGGATCTTGGGGTCAAGGGACTGAGTTCAAATTCTGATGGGGTCACCAGGGGAGGCAACCTGGGATAGTCGATTTGGGTTCAAAGGACCAGAGTTTGAATGCTGGCTTATCCACTTATTGGTTGACATCGGGGGAGTCTCTTCTCTGGGCCTCAGTTTCCTGAAATGTGAAATGAGTAGAGTCCAACTCTATGCTTCTACAACATTGAAGGAGCCCCATTGGGACCACAGCAAGCCAGAAGTGAAGAGAACCTTAATAATGATAATAATCAGATAATAATTTATATGATATAGTGACTAGTATGTGCCAGGTACTTCACAAATATGAACTCACTCATCTCCACAACCACCTGGGAGGAAGGTGCTGTTTTGTATCCCCATTTCACAGAGGAAGAAACTGAGGCAATCAAATTAAGTCACTTGCCCAAGGTCACACAGCTAGTAAGTGTCCAAAGCAGGATTTGAACTTATGTCTTCTTTACTTCAGGCCCAGTGGTCTATCTCATGTGCCAGCAGCCTGCCTTTAAAAGAAGTCTCAATTTTCTTTTTTTTTAATTCAATTTTATTTTATTTTCAGTTCTGAGTTCTTTCCCTCCCTTCCCCCACCTATCAAGAAGGCAAGAAAAATAAAATTATTACAAATATATAATAAATATATATATATATACTCATGCAAAGAAATTCCCACATTAGCCTTGTACAAAAAAAAAGGAAAGAAAAAAGAAGAAAATATAGTTTCAACTGCCGAGTGGGTCTCTCTATCTGGAGGTGGATAACATGTTTCCTCACGAGTCCTCTAGAACTGCGTGGATTGGAGCTCCTCAGTCTTCGGAAGTTGGTGGTGGTTACTGTATCAAACATTCTCCTGCCCACTACACTCTCCATCAGTTCATTAACTCTTCCCATGGTTCTCGGAAGCCGCCCCCTTCAGTAGAGCCCTAGAAGGCAGCCGAGGGCAGGTATTTCTCTTGAGGTTGGGTTCCTTCCTGCTAAGAGTGTCCAGGGCAGCCCGTCCCTGCCTTCATACCTGGGCCCGAATCCTTCTCCTTTCCCAGGGTCCCTGGACATCTCTCCAGCTCCTAGGCCTCAGTCTCCTTCGATGAGCAGCTGACTTCCTTCTCTTGGATTCTCTCTCAGGTCACTGTTGCTTGGGGAGAGCTAGCACCCCTCGGCTCCTCACATGACACAACTGCTGCTCAGTGACTCGTCCAGTCACGCATCTAAATATGTGTCTGAAGCAGGCTCTGAACTCGGGTCTTCATGAGCCCAACCGTGCCCACGGACCAGTTGAACCCAAGCCTTCTGACCCAAATCTAACTGAAAGAGCATTGAGGCTGGAGTGAGGAAAAACCTGGACAAGTCAGCTTCCTGTCTCTGAGCCTCAGTTTCCCCATCTGTCAAACGCGGATAATACACCTCAGAACCAGAGAGGAATCATTATTTCAACAGGCTGTGACCCCTGGCAAGTCGCTTCATCTTGAGGCAGCTAGGTGGCGTCGTGGACAGAGAGATGGACCTGGAGTCAGGAAGACCAGAGTTCAAATGCTCACGCAGAGACTTGGGATTTAAGTGCTCCGTAAAGTGGGAAAGCTAGGTGCTGCACCGGGCCTGGAGTCTGGAAGACTCATCTTCCCGAGTTCAGATCTGACCTCTGGGACACTTACTAGCTGAGTGACCTTGGGCAAGTGACTTAGTTCTGTTTGCCTCAGTTTCCTCCTCTGTCAAATGTGCCGGAGAACGAAATGACAAAGCACTCCAGTGTCTTTGCCAAGAAAGCCCCAAATGGGGTCTCGAAGAGTCTACTGAAGAACAATGGGGATGATCAGGAGAAATTTGGCAGGAAATGTTCTTCAGCTCCCCGGGCCTATTTCTGCATCTGCAAAGTAAGCAGCTTTTCAAAGGGAAATCTTTGTCGGTCCCAGCCTGATCGGGCGCCTCCTGATCCACTAATTCCCGGGCCGGCGCCCCTCCTTTCTGCACCTCTGTTTCCTCCTCTGCCAAATGGGGACAGGGTCATGGGGGTGGGGGGAGACGGGGCTCCACGCTGCATCTCCCCCCGGTGGAGGGCACAGAAGGACCCTGGGAAGGCCGGGGCAAGCCCCAGGCCCCCGCCCTTCCCCCAGCCCGCGCTCTCCCGGAGCCCGGGGGAGCTCGGGCCGAGAGTCCGATAGGGGGAGGGGAGGCCCAGGCTAGCTCCTTGGAACTACATTGCCCAGGCTGCCCGCTCCCCGGGTCGCGCAGCCATCTTGGGGGCCCCCGCCCCCCCATCTCCCCCCCAAGTCTGGCCGAAGCGGAGTCTGCCGCCCCCCTCCTCGCTAGTTCAGAGACAACGCAGCGGGGGTGGGAGGCGCGGAAGCCCCCGCCCCCAGGGGCCCCCTCCCCCGGACCACGCCCCGTCGGGGACTCCCCCAGCCCGAGGCCAGGCGCGCCGGGTTCCCGGGCGGGGGGTGGGGCGGGCCCGGGTCCGAGCGCGGGGGCCGGCCCGGGCTGGGGAGGGGGCGGCCCGCAGCGAGGCGGGCCCTTTAAGGGGGTGTGGTCGGGGGAGGGGGAGCCAGCGAGACACAGAGGCGGCGGCAGCGGCGGCTCCGGAGGCTCCGGCGGCGGCTCCGGCTCGCGCGGCGGGGACAAAGGGCGGCGGCGGGGCGGGCCGGGGCGGGGCGCGGCGGAGCGCGGCGGGGGGCAGCGGCCCCGGGCGCAGTCCGGCGGTCCGTCTGTCCGTCCGTCCGCCCGCGGGCGCCCCGCGCGTGCGTGCACGTGGCCCGGCGTCCTCGGCCTCGGCCCGGCCGCGGATGGCGGACAGTGGCCCGGCGGGTGGCGCGGCGGTGGCGGCCCCCGGGGGGGCCGGCCCCGGCCCCCGCGTCTACTTCCAGAGCCCCCCGGGTGCGGCGGGCGAGGGCGCGGCCGGGGCGGAGGACGAGGGCCCGGTGCGGCGCCAGGGCAAGGTCACGGTCAAGTATGACCGCAAGGAGCTGCGGAAGCGGCTCAACCTGGAGGAGTGGATCTTGGAGCAGCTCACCGGCCTGTACGACTGCCAGGTGCGGGGGCCCCCGCCCTCCCGAGACCCCCCCCTCCCGAAGACCCCCGATCCTGAGCCCCCTCTCCTCGGACCCTGTCCTCCCGAGACCCACTTGAGCCCCCACCTCGGACTCTGTCCTCTATAGACCCTGCCCCCCAGGTCCTGAGCCTCCTCTCCTCGGACTCCGTCCTTCCGAGATCCGCCTTCCCCGGACCCTGCCGCCTGAGCCCCCCCCTCGAGACCCAGCCCTCCCGAGATCCGCCTTCCCCGGACCCTGCCCGCCTGAGCCCCCCCCCTCGAGACCCAGCCCTCCCGAGATCCGCCTTCCCCGGACCCTGCCCGCCTGAGCCCCCCCCCTCGAGACCCAGCCCCCCGAGACACCCCCTGCCCCGAGACCCCCGGTCCTGAGCCCCTCTCTTCGGACCCTGTCCTCCCGAGACCCCCCTCCCTCGTAGACCCTGCCCTGCTTATACCTCCCCCCAACTCTGCCTTCCTGAGCCCTCCCCCATCTTCCCTCGCTGGTGCTGGACCCTGCCCTCCCAAGCAGCTTAGAACCCACCCCCCACCCCATCCTGGGCGTCCTCAGATGCACCCCCCTTCCCAGCTCAGGACCCGCCCCGCCCCACTTTGCCGGGGACTCCTTGTACCCCACTTCGGTAGGGCCAGCTCCTCCCCTTCCCCTCGTGGGGCACCCGGCTTCCTAATCGGGTGGGGTGGGGCTGTTAAGCCCCCATGCCCTCTTTCTTGCTCAGCTCCGGCTGAGCCCCCTCAGTGTTCTGAGGCTGAAAAGAAGGGCTTCAGCCCTTATTTGCTCCCTTATCGATAATCTCTGAGCTTCCTGATGCCGCCATTGAAGGGGCTGCAGGGAGAGGCCGTGGTCGGGGAGGGGGGCTGCTGTGAGGACCCAGCCATTGTCTCTTCCCTCCCCCTGCCCGCATGACTCTTGGGTTGCTCATTGGGATGAGTCAGGGACCCAAGGGTGCGGTGCGGTGGGGTGGAGGTAATGATGGGGCCCTGGCCCTGGAATGCAGCTGCTTCTGGAAGGGGTGTCTGGCAACGCCTTTGGGGGCTCCTTCCCTCCCTCTCTCCCAGAGCACTCCATTGTGCCTCTTTCGAAGGGTCCCGGGTTTCTGCAGTTCTGACCTCTGACCCCTCCCACTCCTCACTTCCTCCTCCTCCTCCTCCTCTCTCCCCTCTGCAACTGCTGCTTCCCAGGGAGGGGGCTGGGATGAGGCGAACTTCCCCCCCCCCCTTGCTAGGCAGGAAGCTCATGGCAGGTGTTTGGGGGGAAGAGGGGAGGGAGCAGTAGCCGAGGAGCAGAGGCAGCTGGCACCACCTGTGCCCGAGGGGAGAATGGCCCTTGTCAGGAGGAGCCCATCTCTGGGCACCACCCCCCAGCCTTCTTCCTTCTTTTCTGCCCACACTTTGGGGTTCCCCTGGCACTGGCCTGCTGGCAGGATGCTGCTGTGATTCTCCTCTGGCTGTTTGTCCCCCCCTCAGTGTGGTCTCCACCGTTTCACTGGTTTCTTTATCCCTGCAGCTGCTGCCCTCCACCTTCCAAAAAGGGGCTGGGACAGTGAGGGGGAAGGACCAAGCTGCTCTTTGGGCAGAGATGTCTCGGTCTGTCTCCTGACTCAGTCCCTTCTCTCTCCCAGGAAGAAGAAATCCCTGAGCTGGAGATAGATGTAGATGAGCTTTTGGACATGGAGAGTGACAGCACCCGGGCCGCCAGAGTCAAGGTGGGCTGGGGGTGGGGGAATTGGGGGAGGGGGATGCTTCTCAGGGCTCTGTGTGGTACATCTAGAGGTCTGCCCCCTCTCTCCTGGGCCAGAGCCCACTCTGGATAGAGCCCCGGCCCTGGAGTCAGGAGGACCTATGTTCAAATCCAGCCTCCGACACTTGACACACTTACTAGCTGTGTGACCCTGGGCAAGTCATTTGCTCAGATTGTCTCACCAAGAAACAAACAAACAAACAAAAACTGTGCAGAGTTTTATGTCTTCAGCTGCAGATTCAGGGCTTGGACTTTGAGGTCACCCAAGCTCCCTGGCAGCTCTGAACCTTGTTTGGGCTCATGGAGGGGTGTCCGGTATGGCGAGTCAGCCTGGGCTTAACTGGTGTGACTCTCTTTCCCATAGGAGCTGCTGGTCGACTGTTACAAACCCACCGAGGTAAGAGCCTGTGTGTGTTGGGTGGGGGAGCAGTTCCCCATCCACAGGCCTCTCTCCCCCATCGTTGGGACAGTGTGCTCTAGTGGAAAGAGCATGCTTTTGACTTCACAGTCAGAACACCTGGGTCCAGGTCCCAGGTCCCCTCTAGCTCTTGAATCTCCCCTAAGGTCTAGACCTCCTGCAACCCAACTCAGCTTCCCCCCCTCTCTCTCACCAGGCCTTCATCTCTGACCTGCTGGACAAGATTCGAGGGATGCAAAAGCTGAGCACACCCCAGAAGAAGTGAGGCCCCACCCCCCACCTTAACCCCTTGACCGGGGCGAGAGGTGGGGGCTACCCACCAGGACAATCGCTGCCCACCCTACTCCCCCTGACCTCGTAGCAACAGCAATACTTGAGGGGGGGGCCCTGCTGCCTGGGCCTGGTGCCCCCCAGAGGGCCCCTCAAGCCCCTGCTTGGGGGCCTTTCTCCCTGCTCCCCCCTGAGTTTCCGTTTGGGGTTTTTTATTGTTATTAAGCTGAGGGACTTTTTGTGTTTTTATATTGACAGCCGTACAGACCCTTGAATAAAGCCAGGGCCTGCCTTTTGTGCATTCTTAGCCTGGTCTGTGTGCTTAAGGGTAGGATTCAGCACCTCCTCCACGCTGGGCACCCACAAAATGGCCCAGAGAGGGAGGAATGACAGCCGCATTGGAGCAGAGGGGTCCTCCCAGCCTTGACCCCCGGAGGCCTCCAGCCTTCCCCTCAGGCCTCTGTTGCTGGGGTGACAACCCAGAGCTCCATCCCCAGACTGGAGATGGGAAGGCGGGAGGGAGGGGTGGTTAGTGATGCTGATGTCAGCTAGAAGGCATGTGCCCCCTTTCCGGCCTGGGCTCAGCCATGTGGGCACCGTGCCAACCCCTGCCACCCACTTAGGGCAGAAGGAATCAACTAGGACTTTCTCTGCTTTTCTTGGCATGCCCCAAGGCTGGCTTATGCCCTCTAGACCCTGACTGCCTTTGCCCCCTTGCCCACCCCACCCAGCCTAGGCCTTTCAGGTTTGCCAGTTTCCTTGGCCTCCCACCCAGCACTTCTGCCCAAGCCCCCTGGGGAGGGGGGAACCTGAAGGCTGGGTTTCCAGTGCCCCCGTGTGGTACAATGCGGTATTGCAACCTAGGAAAGGCAGCCTGGGTGAGAAGGCCTCTGAGGTGTCTGAGGCCAATGCCTTCATTTTCCAGTTGAAATAAAGACACAGAGGTATGAAGAGGTTGCCCAGGATGGAGCAGCAGCAGCAGCTGTCCTAGGGGAGAGGCATGTGGGGTGGCAGACCCTGCCCAGGAGTGGGGACTGAAACTGTCCCTTTCAGGGTGGGGCTGTCAACTGAGCCTCCCCCGTCTTCCAGGACACACACACCACAATCCCTTTGGCTTTTTATTTCACTTTTTTTAAACAAAGTCTAGTCCCCTGAGAGAAGGACTTCCCTCCCTCCCTCCCAATTCCCCTCCCCAACCCCTCTGCTAGAGTTCAGGTCTCCGCTCAATCTTCAGCAGTTCCACCTCAAACACTAATGTGGCTCTACCTGGGAGGGCAGGAAGAACAGGAAGAAGGCTTCAGAGCATGGAGGAGGCCAGAAACAGGCCTCCCTCCAGACTCAAAATTGGGGGGCCAACAAGAAGGTTAGATTACCTGGAATCTTCGGGGGAGCTCCTCGATCCCCATATCCTGTGGGGAGAAGGGAGAGGGGCATGAATGAGGAGCTTTTTAGCCTAGGGCTTCCCTTTCCTCCTCACCCTGGGGGACACTCCATTAGCCTGCTCCCTCATCAGGCCCCGAGGTAGAAATTAGATAGGGTTCCTGAAGACAAACTAGGCTAAAAGTCAGTGCCTCTATGGGGGAGGGGCTGATCCTCCCCCCTTCCTGAGCTAAGTCCTCAGGCTAAGGCTCCCGATGGCCCCTCATAACTGGACCTCAGGTCCTCTAAGACCCAAGGACAGCTTTCAGTGACTAGACAACAGGCTGCAAGGGGGGGCCCAAAGGCAGCCAGAGCCAGGCAGCATGGGCAGGGGGGGGGACCTGACCATATCCTCTCCTTTGCCCTTCAGTCCCACCCTCAATGGAGCTGGCAGGGCCGACTGTGTGCCAACCCTCTTTAGAATTCCACAAGGGGCAGAGGCAAGACATGTGACTTTGAGAAGGACCTTCCCAGCCAGAAGCCCTGGGGAGAAGGGTCAGCGGCTTGGGCGGGGGGAGATGAGAAGACAAGAGCCCCCAGAAGCACTGCCTCAGCAGGCAGGATGGCACCTCAGGCAGTGATGGGGATCTCAAGGTCAGCAGTGCAGCCAGCCAAGTGTCCAGTCAAGCAGTGTGTGGGGCCAGCCCTGCAAGCCCACCTTTCTAGGCAGGTTAGGGGCCAGGCCTGTGGACAGCAGGCCACACAACAAGACTGCAGTCCAGTCCAGACCCCAAAGCCCCGGTCTCTTACCCAGCTCTGAAGGGATCACCAGCTTCCGCTTCTCCCCCTCACACATCCTGCAGGGAGGAGAACATAGCCCGGAGCAGCCCTGGCAGTCAGATTGCTAGGCCCACCCTCCTAGACTCCCACCCCCCTCACACTTACCCAAGGAGCCCCTGGTCCCAGCCCTTGATGACCTGGCCTGTCCCCAAGGAGAAGACAAAGGGCTGGTCCCGGTGCAGACTGCTATCAAACTCAGTGCCGTCCTCCAGCCTCCCCTGCAGAGGAAGAGGGGGAGGTTAAGGAGGCCAGAGGAGGGCTCCAACTCAGGGTCATACAATCTAAGGTGACCTAGTCCGACCTGAGCAGGAGCCCTGCCTGGGCTCCATCCAGGGGTCCCTCCCCCCCCCCCTCCATGGAGCCCCAGCCAAGCCTGCTCACTGTGTAATGGATGTGGAGCACATCGCCCTTGCGGGACTTGAGGGGGCAGTGGTCCACCCGCTTTTTTACTCCGATCTGGAGCTTTCGCTTCCCCTCCCCTGCCCTGGTGGGCAGGACACCCAGGCAGAGGGACAGGAAGACCAGAAGCCAGCTCAGCTGCATGACCCTGTGGGCACAAAGCCACCCCCCCAAAGCAGGGGAGGACAGAAGAGGTGGTCACTTGGAGGTGGGGGACTTCACCCCCAAAGCCCCACAGGATCCCAGGCAAAGGGTAAAGACCAGCCAGGCGCCCACCACCCTTGCAGCAGAGCGTGCCCACCCCTCCATCAGTGAGTTATCCCCCAGGGATCCCCCCACCCCCCACCAGGCTTCGGCAGCCACACTTACCTGTCCATGGCAAAGGGGGCTTGACCTCTGAGCCCAGCAGCGGCGGGGGGAGGGGACGAGGGGAAGACACAGCAGCCGGGGGTCCTGCCCCAAAGCTGTCGACACGTATCCCACCCCCCAATCCCGCTCATTCCCTGCCCTGATCCCCTGCCCTTCAATCTCCTCCTGTGCCCTTGGTGGCCTCTCCCTTCCGCAAGGTCCAGACCCTCTCTGGCTGCCCCTCTGCAGACCCCACAGGCACCCCCCACTCCCGCCACACCCAAGTCCCTCCAGCCCAGCATACCCACACCTCTCCAACGGATGGGGGGCGCCCCCTGGGGACCCACACGTCTCCCGAGGGCTCTGGAGAGCCCCTGTCTGCGGAAGTGACCCCCCAGGCCTGCCCCCCTCCACCCCCAGGGGCGCCTCCCCAGCTCTGAGCCCGCGGAGGCCTGCGGGGCACCCACACGGGGCCCGGGTCTGGCGTCCGCTGCTCCCTTTCTACCCACACCACCTCTCCTGGGGGGGTCCGGGGCCGACTTCGGCCCCAGGCCCGCCCTCCTCGGAGGCCTGCCCGGCTCCCCGCCCCAGGGTTATCCCCCCGGCCCGCAGGCGGCCGGGGTGCGTGGACCCCGCCCTTCAGGGGCTCTGCCCCAGGGCCCGATGCCCCGCCCACCTCCGCGCTAGAGTCCGCCCCCTGGCCTATGGCTGCGCGTCTCCGCGAGGCCGGCCCCGCCCCCAAGCCAAAGGCCCCGCCCTCTCTCACGACCCCGCCCCCTGTGGGTCCCGGCCCCGCCCCCGGAGCGCCTAGGTCCCTTAGCCCGGGCCCCGGCCCCTGACTGGGGGCCCCACCTCCTCCTCGATCAGCCCCCTCCCCTTGGCTTGGGGCCCCGCCCCCTGTCGAATAAGACTCCGCCCCCTGCGGCATCACCGGGCCGGCAATGTCCCCGGGCCCCTCTCCCTGCTGCCCTTGTCCCTCGGCGACCCCCCCCGGGCCCCGGCCCCGTCCCCGTCCCCGTCCCCGCCCCGGGCTGCGGCCCCCCGCTCACCTCCTCACCGCGCCCCCGGAATCCAGACCAGCGCCGCCGCCGCCGCCAACACTGCGCACGCGCCGCCACTACGCCTTGGCCGGGGCCACGCCGCCCCCTGTCGTTGGTCAGAGAGCCACATAGTCCCTCCTCCAGAGCCGCCCCTGTCACGTGATGCTGTGGGGGTCGGTCTGGTAGTGAAACTTGCGGTTCCGAGCCGGACGTGATGTCACTTCCTCTTTCTCCTCTCCGCAACGCCGCTGACCTAGCGCCGGCTTCCCCGTCTTAGGGTTAAGAGCGACTTCCGACCGGGCCACCCCTGCTTCCGGCCGGACGCAGTGCGGGTTGTGCCGGCTCCCGCTGCCTCAAGGGCTTCGGCGCCATTTTGCCCTCACCCCTTCCCCCACTCCTCGCGGGCCCTGCCTCAGTTTCCCCTCCTGGCTCAAAGGCTAGTCCCCTGCCGCGGAGCCTTCGCCTGTTCCTGTGCAGGAGTGGGGCCCCTGGTTTGGAGCCTAGGCCTTGGGGACCATGCGACCCTAGGTGACCCACGTGCCGTCCGTGTGCCTCAGTTTCTCCATCTGGATGATAGGCACGAAGCCTAGCTTCCGTGCATGTGCAGGGAGCCTCATCTGGCGGAGCCCCTCCCTCCCCGAATAGGACTCCTTGCCTCAACCTGCAGGATAAGGGTGTCCATTCCCAGCTTGACCATCTTAAATGAAAGGGGGCTGGACACCTCCCTTCCCCCTTCCCCCAGGCGGTCAGTTTGCCCTTGTCCCAGGATCCTAGATCTAGGGCTTGAGGGAAGGGCCTCAAAGCCCAGGAGGCCAGCCCCCTGGGGTCCCAGCATCCCTGGGTGCTGGCCTGGCTCTGCCCCAGCTGGAAGACAGGTAGAAGGCAGTGGCCTATCCTGAGATGTTAGCCTCCAGGCAGGAGCCAGGAAACAGGTCCTCTTGGCTGCCACAGTTAGGAATGAGGTTGGCAGGGCAGAGCCTCAAAAGTCTGCCTTCCCACAGCATAAGCATCAGGGCCACAGGAGGACAGAGTGTCCAAGGCTTGAACCCTACTGGATCCTAAGATTTAAGGATTTTCAGATTTCCAGTACAGGAAATGGAAGCAGGCCCAAGAGAGAAGAGAACCTGCCCAGGGTCAACGAAGAGCCACATTTGGGGAGCGGGTAAAGGGAAGGGGGCTCTCCTTTGAAAATGTTCTTTTTTTAGAGATGTGCTTTCATCCTTCTGATTCAGGGAGAGTCCAGACTCAAGACCTAGATTGGAAAAATCCTGGCTCTGCCATTAATTAACTCCTGGAACTCATTTTCCCTGGGAGGTCTGTTTCCTGTTAAGTTATAGGATTGCCTTGAGGACTTAGAAATAAATAAGCCACAGTCTAACCAATTCCTGTTACAAATGAGAAATGACTTCTCTCCTCCAGAGGAGGTGGGTGACTTGCCCAAGCCATCAGGTCCTTAAGACTCCAGACCCAGTGCTTGTTCTGGGTGGCTTCCTTGGTCACAGGAAGCCCAACAAGGTCCATTCTGGCTCTGAAGTTCAGCGACTCTAGCGCTGGCCTGCTTAGACCCGGCTCTTTAGCTCATCACGCCTGGCTAGGGCCTTGGGAGGAGCCCACTGGGCCCCTTGCCCTTCCCACTGTAGAGAATGACGAACTACTAGGTGGGGGTGTGGGAATGTCTGGTTGGAGAGGAATCGGGTGCCAGTGAGTGAGCAGCCTGTTTATACCACAGGCCCTGCCCAGAGGCTGTAGGGGAGAGGAAGAAGGAGAGGGTGAAAGGAGAGGACGGAGGTAACAAGGAAAAGGAGCAACCATGAGGCCCTCCATGGTTTGGCGCCCACCTGCCTACCTCCATCCTAGGTCCTGCCTCCTACCTATCGTGTTCTAGTCAGAACGTGAAATTCCATCTTCTGCCCATGTTTATTTGCCCCAGGCAGTCTGTGTCTGGAATGTGCTCCCACTTCCCCTGGGAGCTAGAGTTGAATACCCCTCACTAGCTGGCTACATTACCTACTGTGAATGAGTCCTTTCCAGCTTCTGGGTCTCATTTCCTCCTCTCTTAGAGACCCAGTGGGGGTCTCTAAGGGCCTTTTCCACTGCTAGAGGTTGGCTTGGCAGGGAGTATGAGGCAGGTGTAAAGTTTTTGGCCTGTTTCATTTCTGTCAGGGTATGGGAAGAATTCACTAACAAAAACATCCCATTTCTGGTGTTCCACCTTGAGGCACAGGTGAGATCCCTTCCTGGATTTGGGCCCCCACCCCCACCCCATGCCTCCCACAGTGCACCATGGAGTAGGCTTGGCACAGTTCCATGTAATGATGCATCTCTGCATAGAGAGGAGTCTAGGTCACAGCTTTTTTCATCTTTTTTAAGAGGTCTGGGGGTCACACCGTCTGTGTACCAAAGCCAAGAACATTCTTGGTGGCTCTGGAATTTCCCCACCTTTCTTCATCCCATTGTCAATTGGTAGGGGAAGGCAGTGAGGAATTCAGTGACAAGGTGCTTGTCTGGGCAGGGGAGGGCATTAAATAAAGAGAGTCAAATCCCTTTTACCCCAAACCAGTGACCTCCCCTGCCCTGCCCTTCCGTTCCCCTTCAAGCATAGCAGCTTAGGGTGATAGGTCACTCCAAGAGGTCTGGACTTCTTTGTAGCAGCAGCAGTCATTGGTGTGATGTCCCAGCAGGGCTCCCCATCCCATCATGGGGTCAGGGCCAAGGAAGGGATGTCCCATTGGAATCCAGGAAGGGCCATGTCACCTTCGAAGCTTCTTGCACCTGAGGCAGGGCAAGAAGGTCAAGCTCGGACACACAAACAAAGCCATAAACCAGAGACAGCCCAAATGAGCCCATCAAAAGAAAAGCCCCCTGGGCTCCCGACCCAGCTGGGTAAACTGGCTGGCCACAAAGATTATTTTGTCTTTGTATGTGTAGCCTCAAACACAGAGATGGCTTAATAAGTGCTTGTTAAAGGGGACTGGAATCAGCTTAATGATGCGATTATCCAGAATCTTTTTTTTTTTTTTAAGGCAATTGGGGTTAAGTGACTTGCCCAGGGTCACACAGCTAGTAAGTGTCAAGTGTTTGGTCTGAGGTCGGATTTGAACTCAGGTCCTCCCGACTTCAGGGCTGGTGCTCTATCCACTGCGCCACCTAGCTGCCCTGATTGTCCAAAATCTTGGAAGAGTAAGTGGGGAGTGTGTGTGTGTGTGGGGGGGGGGGTACCTATGTCCCCATACTAGAGAGGATGATAGAAAGGAATTGGGTCAGGGCTGGGAGGACTTTTAGAACAGGGAATGGCAGAACTGGAGGGGACAGTAGAGAGCTTGTTCAACTCATTTCCCAGATGGGATAACTGAGACCTACAAAAGACAAGTGACCCCACAGCCTTATCCTAAGCTCCTCTTTTCATTTCAGTGACTTGGCTGTTGGCAATGATAACAACCTGGCTACTTGTCACCCATATTAGATGAACCCTAAGATTCCTTTATACTCTGAATCCTTTGAACTCTGGTTTACAAAGTTCAGGGTACCTTGCCCCTTAATTTCCATCCCTTCTGCTCTGACTCACATATACCCAAGGATTGGCCCAGAAGTCCTCAGACCCTCCTTCCAGCCCTGAGTTTGTGGGTGTAGGGTTCGGCCCGTTTGTAGGAATAAGCTAGTGCCTGTTTCTGCTCTTCACCAGCCTTGCCCATTCTTTTCCTTGGCCTCTTCCTCCCTCTCTGACCTGGTCCCATTCTACCCACCTGCAGGTATCTGGGTTGAATTCTAGGCCCCGCCCTTGGCAGCGCAATAAACTTCGGCGTCTGCAGTGACAGGTGCAGGTTCGAGGATCGGGGCGCTGTCGTCTCTGGGCACATCTGGGACACTGGGGCCTGGGGCTGGCATCAACAAAAGGAAGCAGTCCAGTGCTTAGCCTGAGGCCAAGGAGTAGGAGGTATAGGAGGAGGGAGGCAAGGGCAGGAAGGCCAGACTTCCCAAGTCCTGAGGCAGGAACAGGGTCAGAGCAAAGGGGATCTCTAGGGACCCAGGGAGATGGTGCTGAAGCCGTATAAGGCACTTCCTTAAGTCAAGAGAATTTATTATTTTTTTTTTAAGCAATTGGGGTTAAGTGACTTGCCCAGGGTCACGGAGCTAGTAAGCGTCAAGTGTTTGGTCTGCGGGTGAATTTGAACTCGGGTCCTCCTGACTTCTAGGCCGGTGCTCTATCCACTGCGCCACCGAGCTGCCCACTCATATAAGGCCCTTCCAATGACAGCTTCCTGACCCATGATGTCACACAGTGCATATGATGTGTCTGTAGCCCACACCGTACCCCACGAAGGCCCTGTTCAGAAGCTAGTGCCCAAAGAGGGGGGAAACCAGCAATGAGCTCACCTGACTGGCTTCACGAAAGTGTCCTTTTTTGGTCTGAAAAGTCAAAAGGGAGAGAGAGGATCTAGGCCCTTGACCCATGTCATGCTTTCCCTCAGCCCCACTCCCAGCCTTAGCCTTCTGCCCCTCCCTACCTGCATTCGCATTGGCTGTGCTCCACGAGGGACATCTCCCCTAGGCGACTGCTCGGGTACCTGATCACCAGGATCTGTCCTCAGAATGAAGGTTTGGGAGACAGAGAGAGAGAGAGAGAGAGAGAGAGAGAGAGAGAGAGAGAGAGAGAGAGAGAGAGAGAGAGAGAGAGAGCTGTGGGTGGGGGAGGGGGGATCCCAGGGACAAACTCCAAAGACGTGGGACTTCAGCTTTGGAAGGGATCTCCAGTTATTTTACAGACGAGGAGACGGCCCCCGGGTAACCTGTCCCGGTCACACAAGTGATGTGAACGGCGGAGGCAGGATTGAAGCTCGAGGTGGTTGATTCCAAAGCTGGGCTCTTTTCACTATGCTAGTGAGCCTTGAGGAGGTCTAGGCCAGCAGAATGCAGTCAGGACCTAGCGACCGCTCTGAGCTTCCAGCAATGCTACCGTCTAGAGGGTGACGTTGCCCATGGAATGGCCAGATGCTTTCTCCGACAGGGTCCCCACTGCTCCCTCCCCACACCACACCAGTACCTGCATTTGGACATGGCGCTGGCTAGTAGGCACACACTCCAGAGCGTCATCATGGCAGCAGCCTCCGCATCGCTGCAAGGTCACGCAGCTAGGCACCAGCCGGTGGGCAACCTCGCCCGGGAACTCCAGGCTCAAGGGCACCAGCACCTCCCGGGGCTGGCAGGAGGCTCGGCTGAACACCTCCAGCCAGGGAACCACTGAGGAGAGGAGAACTCCCTTTTCCTAAGCACTCTTCCAAAATGCCTCTCTTCCTCCTCCCAGGACTTGGCCCGCGCTTCTTTTTACCCTTCCCAACACCCAGAATAGATGCAATTATCTCAGCTCCAGCCCTCCCTTCTAGACCTCAGATCCTGGAACTGAGCTTTCTTGTCAAAGACTCCCTCCTAAGCTTCATCCTCTTACCTTTCTGTTGGTGGTGGAGCCCCTCGGGTGGGGAGCTGGAAGTCTGTAGGGGAAACAAGACCTTATGCTTCCATAATGGAACATGGGAACAGGGGTGGGGGGCCACCTATAGACCAGTCCTAGAACCCTGCCACTTCCTGAGGAGAGCCTCACTGTCTCCTAGGGCCTCACCCCTTTTCCAGAAAAAAAAGCAGATGTCATTTCTGTGACTCCTTCCCTGACCACCCTACCATAGTCACCTTTCCCTAACATCTCAGAAGAAATGCAAGCCACTTTGAGCATTGTAAGTTATCTTTGTATGTGGATCAAATTCAATTAAATGACTATGATATAAAGAAAGCAATGCTGCTTCATTTGGAGGTCAGAAGGCCTGGGTCCAAATCCCAGCTGCATCTCTTGCTCCTGGTGTGACAGTTGTGGCCCTCAGTATCCACATCTGAAAGGAAGGAGTTGGACATGACAACCTCTAAGCAGTGTTCCAGTGCTAAATTCAGACTCCTTCCAGCTGTTAATGAATCGCCACAGGCAAAGCCCTGAGGTGAGTTTTCAGAGAAACCACACTGTAGACATGGAAACCCTGTTGTCCAGAAACTTAGCATCTACTGGGAGCTACTAGGGTCCTTGGAGAACTTGTAGTCAAATGCTCTTAGTTTACGGGGGTGGACACTGGCGCAGAGAGAACTGACTAGTCCAAGGTCACATAGGCAGCAAGTAGGCAACTGTTTCATTTCTCACCTCACCCCACCCCACCCCACCCCCTTGCCTAGCCAGGTCAATGGTAGGTGATAGGGAAAAGCTCCTTGAATTCCACTGAAATAGGGCTAGACTCTGAGCCTGCCTCCTGGTTCCAAACCCAGGGTTCTACTCTCGGTAGGAGGTGCTTCTTGGCCAATACCGATGGGTGCCCTCCCCATCCTGGAGGGCACTGTCTCCCCAGGGTCGCCCCCCAGTCAATATTTGCCTTGAAGCATCGATCAATACATCAGCCCGGCTCCGTGTTCTTCGGCGGCCCCTCACCCGTGGGCCCCGTGCCCTCTGGCCGTTGTTGTCCAGCCAGCCAGGGTCAGGGAGGGGCACGGCTGGCAAGAGGCCGGATCCTACCAGAAAGGAGAACGTGGTTCCCGCCCCGGGGCTAGTCCAGAGAAGAGGATGCAAGGGGGAAGGGACCAGAGGGGAGACAACCCTCCCCCCTCCTCCCAGCCAAGGCTGGCGGTGCCGGCAGGGGCGCCTGTCCCCCGCCGATGCCCTCCGCCGTCCCGGGCACACGAGGGCTGGCTCTTGCGTGATGGATGCCCAGGGCAGCCCGGCGCTGGCACTGGCCCGGACCCACCCCACGAGGGGCCTCAGCCCGCGCCGTGGCCCCCACTTCCTTCCGCCAACCTTGGGAAAGGGCAGCGGGGGCGCGGGCGCACCTACCTGCGCCGAGGCTCCGGGGGGCAGCGGCGGCAGCAGCAGCAGCAGGGCGGCCAGTAGGAGGGGGCTCATGGTGCCCGCTGGGCTCCCGCATCGTCCTAGCCCGGGGGTGGGGGCAGGCGCGAGGGGAGCCCCATGGCGGGGCCGCGGGGCGCAAGCTGCGGCGCGGTGCCCGAGGAGGCAGCGGCGGTGGCGGCGGCGGGGACACGGGCGGCCGGGGCTGCGGGGGGCAGAGCCCGGGCAGCTCATGTGACCCAGACACGCGCTCCCCCAACCCCCGCCCGAGGGGGGAGGGGCCGGCCGCGGCCGGGAAGGGGGTAAGGGGGAGGGGGCAGCGGGGGCGGGCAGCCCGCACCCCCAGCCCGGGCCGCTCCCCCTGGGGCTGCACACGCCCCCTCCCTCCCTCCCTCCCTCCCAGTCCGCTGGCTCTGGCCGGGTGGACAGTGCTCCCTCACGCCTGCCTGGGGCTACAGCCCACGTGGGAGGGAAGAAGCCGAGAAGGCTCCGGGCCACTGCAGAGGCAGCGCCCAGAGCCGGACCCTGGCCGAAGGCAAGGCCCGCGGGAAGACCGGAGGCACGAGGGAGGAGTCAGACACCCACTGACAATGACTTTATTGACTTTATTCCACACGGGCAGCAAGGGTCCAGATGGGCACCGGGCCCCTGTCACCCCTTCAGCCCACGCAGCCCCTCCGGGGCCGGGGACCGGGGGCCGGAAAGGGAAGAGGGTCGCAGGTCATTTTTCGGGGTGCGGCTGGGGGCTCTGGGGCTTCTGCAGTCTCTCCTGCCGGAGCTTGGCGCTGTTCGCCCTGGAGGGGAAAGGCTGAGTTGACCCCAGAAGCATGGGGAGGGCCCGAGGTCAGGGAAAAGGGAGAGCCGGGCCTTAAGACTGAGAGGGAGTCCCTGGATCTGGGAATACATCGTTCCTCCCTACGTGCCTTTGCTCAGCTCTTTCCGATGCCGCAGCACCCTCCTCTAACCCCTTCCGACCTGCTCTGGGGAGCCCAAGCTCAGTGCCCTTCCCCCAGGAAGCCTGTCCCCCTCGTTCATGCCTCCCCCTACTCTGGACCTCCCGAAGCTCTTGGCTTTGCTCTTTTCTGGGTCTGGGCCATAGAATACCATTTACAAGGAGATCCATCTAAGAGGGGCAGGGGCAGGTCTGCCTTCAATTCTATATCCATCCCCACACGGCCACAGGGCACGCCCAGGGGGCGAGGCTTCCTCAAAGTCTGTGGGTGCGGATGTAGCGGGGAGTGTCTACAGCACCCAGCCCTCCCACTTTGCAGTTTTAAATGCCGGGCTCCTTGGAGGAGAAGGGGGCAGAGACCTGGCCCTGGCTCTGCTCTCATTGTAGATCGCCATGATAACTCTGTCCTTCTCATCCATAAAGCTTCGGTGGACCTGCTCCAGCTTTCTGCAGGAAGAGCAAGGTTAGGGGTCTGCCTCTCCTCCGAGGCCATCACCTCCTGAGCTCTTCCTGATCGCTGAGGGCAGGTTACCTGAAGGCAATGTAGTGTATTACCATGCCTCCCAGCATCAGTAGGAGGCAGTATCCCAGAGCGTGATGGTTCGGCCTCTGCCGAGTTCCTCCGTAGTCCTCTGGACGCACCCTGTGGAACTGGGCCCAGTATCGGGCATCGGCTGAGGACCAGGAGCTGCAAGGGAACAGGCACAGCCGAGAGAGGAAATCCTTGGGGGTTAGGAGGAGAGCCGTGGGCTGCGGTGGGTGGGAACGGCTGGGTGGCAAATGGCCAGGGAAGCAGGGGGATTACAGAAAGTGGAGGGCTGGGGGCTGGGGAGTCTGGCCTTCACCTGGAGGCAGAGGCAGAGGCAGAGCAGGGCGGTAGCTCTGGTAGGGAGACTGGGAGGTGTGACGGGGAGGTGGCATGGAGCCTCGAAGGGAGAGCCGGCTGTCATACTCCTGACGGCTGGATTCCTTGCTCAAAACCCGGTAGGCTTCATTCAACTCCACAAACTGGTTGTGCAGAGCAGGGTTCTTAGGGTCTCGGTCAGGGTGCAGCTGGGGGAGAAGGGTAATTGTGAGGGGAGTCCTCCCACCCTCTCCTGCTCCTCCCCTAAGCCTAGGCCTCCCCTGTAAGTGCTTCACAATATCTTTTCTTTCTAATCCCAGCACAAACTTGGTGCCATATTTCCGAGGCTTAGGGACTGGAATGATGCCTGTCTCCATCCATCTTTTCCCTTGTTTAAGTCTTACCCTAGCAGTCCACCTCCATGCAGCCTCCCTGGGTTCCCCCCAGGCTAGGAGTCTCTTTCCCCCCCTCCAGTGTCCCCTATTGTACACTTCTCTGCTGTGTATTACAGGAATCTGGGGACTGTAAGCTCCATGAGGGGAGGCTACTGGGCTCCCCAGCACGTGGTTCAGTAGGGGCCTAATAAATATGTGAAAGTGAACAACTGAATTTTGTAGGACAAAGGCTATGAAAGTGGCACAAAGATCACCTTCCCCCCCCAGCCTTCTGGGTGTCCCTCGCGAGGCCCCTGCACTTACTACATGCCCCAGCCTGGCTCCAACCCAAAAGGCAGGACAGGGAAGGGTATTCCAGGTTCCTCCCATCCTGTCTCTCCTTATCTTAAGTCTCCTCTGAGACCCTAGATCCCCACTGATCCTGAGGGCCAGGCTTGCCCTTGGCATGCTCTCCCACTCATCAGAGGCCCTGGGACTGATAGGAAAGGTCCTTCTCTTTGCCCAGCCTCCTCCAAAGCTCATCGTGCTTAGTAAAAGCCCTGAGTCCCCCCCCCAAGTGCCCAGGACTTCGAGCAGAGGATAACCTCTATACCCCCTGCTTCCCCAGGGCCCTCTGGAGCTAAGGTTCTTGGAATCTTTGCCCACCAAGCCTGTGACCTCTCCAAGGTCACAAAGCTTACAAGGGTCAGAACTGAGGTCTTTTGACTCCGAGCCCAAGGCTCCTTCCCCTACTCAGCACTTGGAAAGAGCTGGGGGGAGGGGGCAAGGTGAGGCAATGGGGATGGGGGTGGCAATGCCAGCCCTCAGCACCTCCCTCCTTCCCCAGATCCCCAAAGCTCCCACCAAAGTCTCCTGGCCCAGACACACCTCTTTGGATTTGGCAAAAAAAGCCCGTTTGACTTCCTTCATGCTGGCATCTGGACGGATCCCCAGAAGCTCATAATAGTTACTTTGTCTTGCCCTGCACAGAAGATGAGGGGTGGGGACTGGATAGCTCTGGGAATCCAAAAAATAACGGGATCATACCTGGTCACCTCAGAGATGGTTAGGGGCTGGGGAGACAAAAGGGCCCTGTGCAGATCAAGCCAGCCTCTCATACAAGAGACCATCACCTTTATTTTACAGATAGGGAAACTTGGAGGCCCAGAAAGGGGATGAAAGTGTCCAAGCTGGGGCTCAAACCCAGGTCCTCTGAGTCCCAAAGGTGGGGCGCTTTGTGGGGCATAGACTGTGGAAGCTGGGAGGGGCCATAGTCTCAAACAGGCCATTACCACTGAAAAGGGATGACTTGGGGACCCCCTGGTCCAACCCCCTTATGATACAAAGAGGACATGGCCCTGGGCAGCCCGTGTCTTGGACAGGACCAGAGCCAGGCCTGGGACCAGGGTCTTTCCCTCCCCTGCCCAGACTCACCTCAGGCAGACAGTAGAGCTGAGGAGCCTGGCAGAAGGAGGGCATCGGGGACACAGCTGGCAGAGCTGAGGGACCAGGCGGAGGATGGGCATTTCTGTGCCTGGAGGAAGATGGGCAGGGCACAGAAAAGTCACCCAGGCTGGTACTTGACTAGCTGATCTCTGAACTCCCTTGGGTGGACCAGGAATCTCTGACAGTGGGGATAGCCTTGGCGGGCTTCCTGAGAATGGGGATACTTGGGGGAGGGACTCTCAGTCAATAGGGAAAGGGCATTGGGAGTGGGGGGGGCTTCTGTCATTGGGGACCCTGGAAGTTTGTCTTCCACTGGGGGAAGGGAACAAAAGCATTTAGTAAGCACCTACTATGTAGGCACTTTACAAACATGATCTCATTTGATCCTCACAACAGCCTGGTGACATAGGTGCCGCTGTGATTCTCATTTTACAGTTGAGAAAACTGAGGCAGATATAGGAGAGGTGGCGTGCCTGGGCTCACACAGCTAGCAGGGGGCTGAAGCTGGACCTGGGTCCAGGCTCATCGGACTACTCACTTCACCACCTGGGGAGGACAGTAGGGGGTCTCCGACACGGGGGATGCTGGAAGATCGAACCTTCGGGACACTAAGGGGTCTGGTATTAGGGGACATTGGAGGCCACAAGGGGCTGCCAAAAGGGGACACAGGGGGTCTCTGACATTGGGGGACTGACACTGGGGTGTCCGGCGTTGGGGAGGGTCCCTCCCAGTGGTGGAGAGGCTGACAGGAGAAGGGGGTCCGTCCGTGGGTGTGCTGGCGGAGGGGAAGATTCTCACCCCCCCAGGGGAAACTGAGGCCGAGGAAGTCTCTCTCTCCCCCCGAACCTTCCCCAACCCGTGGAAGCCCCGCGTCGGGGCTCCGCAAACAAGGCCCGCGTCCCCCCGCCCCCCAATCTTGATTTCAGGGGAGGGGCCGGGGCGCGAAGCCCCGCCCCCACGCACCGCCTCTGCCCCTTCCCCGTCCCCCCGCCCCCCACGTCCGCCCTGACACTCACGGGAGCTTCGGAGCCCGACACCCCCGCCGCCATTTCCTTCTCCTGTCCGGGCCACGCCCCTCTCCCGCCTCCAGGAGCTTACAATTGGTCCACGCTGCTCCTAGTCCCGCCTACCAGTCCCACAGAAGACGGTTGACGTCGCCCCACCCACCACCCATCCTCAGCTGCTCCCATTGGCTCTAGCGCTCCTCGGCCCGCCCATCAAGCGGCGGAGGCTTAAGGAGTGGACCGACCTTAGTGGAGTCCCGCCCCCAGAGGCCCCGCCCTCGTCCCCTCCCCCCTTCTTCCTCCTCTCTTCCTTATTGCCTGCATTGAGGGTAAGGCTTTCTCAGAGCCCATCTCACCCGACCCCCTTGTTTTACAGAGGAGGGAACTGAGGCCCAAGGAGGTCACGTGTCTTCTCCAGGGTCAGAGCCCAAGATTCCATATCTGGCTGATTCCATTAAGTGCGGACCCCACTCCGTTCCCAACACACAAGTGGGGAAACTGAGGCCCAGAGCTGGGGAAAGCTGTGAACAGAGCATGTTCCTGAAGTAAATTACTTTCCTCTTTGTGCCTCAGTTTCCCTAGCCATTAAATGAAGGCATTGGATTGGATCAGGGATTCTTAACCTGGGATCTTTGAAGAGTTTTTTGTTTTTTCATAGTTTGATAACATTGCAATACAAGTTGTTTCTTATAATCCTATTCTTTTATGCATCAAAAGATTATGCTAAGGAGGGGTCCTTGGGCTTCCCCAGTTGCTCCAAGGGGTCCGGGACACGACAAAGGTGAAGAATCCCTGGGTTAGATGTTTTCAAAGTCTGATCTCACTCCTAAATTCCAGGACTGTATAGATGGGGAAGACTGAGGTCACACAGTAAGTTCATGCCTCTTTGTCCATTTGGGAAACTAAGGCACGATCCCTTATGGAGTATTCCTCAAACAAGACAGTGGACACCAGAGCTCCAAGAATAAATCCTTTATTGTCCATACAGTCCAGGGCAGAAGGGTGGAGGTGAGCTGAGAAAGGAGTGCAGGATACCAAGAGGCAGAAGCTTTCCTCAGGCCGGCCTGACCTGGACCAGGTTGTAGAGCAAAATGGCGCCCTTGGCGGAGGGACAGAGCTCGCTCCAGGCTTCAGATTCCTCCTGCAGGTGTCTGACTCTCTGTGCAGAAAGACAGACTTGGATGAGGGTTAGCCTCCTCCCTCCTGGCTACGCCAGGGTTTCCTTGTCTCTTACTTGCTTTCTTACCACTGGAAGGGACCTCAGAGGTCCTCTGTGCATCTACCCATCCTGCCTCCCTGCCCAGAATCCCCTCTCCACCATCTCTGGCAGAGAACCACCCAGCCTTTGCTTGAAGACCACCAGGGAAGGGCAGCCTACAGGCTCCTTAGGCAGTCTGGGCAGCCTTGCGCCCATCGCACCCAAGCTCTGGCCTCTGGGGCCAAGCAGAGTACCTCTCACATCTGTCGGCCTTCAAAGATGAGGGGACAGCCACCCTTGTGTCCTTCGGCCTTTCCTTCTCCAGAATAAACATTCCCATTTCCTTCTATCACTGCTGTGATGTGAACATGACCTCCTTCCCCATGTGGGCCACCCTCCTCCAGACAGGCTTCGTTTTATCAATGCCAGTCCTAAAATGCTGCACCCACGACTGAACGTGACGCCATCTTCCTTGTGTATTGACTGCTCCCATAATGCAGGGTAAGCCAGGGAACTCCCATGATTGCTTCAGATTCTCCAAGAGCTGGCCATCCACTTAAGACCTTTTACGCAGGAGCTAGCATCTAACCAGACATGCACAGCTCTCGGACTCAAGACATCCATTGTGCAGTTTCAGGATTGCCTACTTACCCTCTGTAAAGTCTCCATCTTGGCCTGGGAACATCTTAAAAGATCTTTTACTTTCTGCCCGCGTGATTTGGGGCAAACCCTCTCCCTTTCAGAATTTCACCTTCAGCCCTGGCTTGCTCTCCACCAGCCTGCCTGACCCTGCTCTCTCCCGGGCCTCCTGCTCCCAGCTCTCACCTGCATTTCCATGAAGATGATGCCAGTGGACTCATGAGCTTCCGGTCCTCCAGTCATGTAGAGGGTCCTCACCTGCTCAGAGGTCAGGCTACAGCTAAAGGAGGAGAAGGCAAGCTTCTGGGAGCAGGGCAGAACCACTCTGGCCAGGGGCCCCAAAGCTCAACCCTGCCCTGGGCCTCCAGGTCTCTCCTAGAAGACCAGAAGTAAAGGGTTGGAAAATGAGCCCTTTCCCTGAAAAGTGGGATCTGGCTGACTGCAGAAAGAAAGCCCAGGATATTAAAAATACGACTGTTTCTATAAAAGCCACATTAAAATGTTTGTGCCCTGGTCCCCTCCCTAGTCTGCCTACTCCTCGTTCCGATTCTGTCCCTCAGAAGAAAGAAACGCTGTCCCCCATAGAATGCCCAATTACCTGACATAGAATTCAGCACTGGCCCTTCCCGCACTGGTCTCGTTTCGGGCAATGCCCAGAAGGAGTGGACGGCTCAAAGTCGACAAAGGCACGTTCACCTGGTGGGGATGGGGTCGGAGGTCGGGGGGGCATCACTTCAGCTCCTGCTTTCCCCGCCCTCTACAGCCATTCTCCCCCTCAGGCTCAGCCCCCTCACCTCATCCCGGATCTCCTGCAGGATAGAGGAGAACAGCTCTGGAACCACCAGGTCCTCAGGCAGATCATCGTGCTGGGGCGTCTCCCCAGGAAACAGGGCCTACAAGGAGGCAGCCTCAGCTCTCCCCTCCCCAGAGCAGCCTCGCCTCTTAGGCCAGAGTCCGCAGCTCCAAGGAGACTTGTCGGGTGGACCAGCCTTGCTCTGGTCCCCTCATCCCAGCCCCATTGAAGCACATCAGAATGGGAGAGGAAGAGGAAGGACAAAGTGCTGGCCAGAAGAGAGCCACGGTCTCAGGCCCGGGAGACCTGGGGCTCTAGGCCTTGCTGACTTTGGGTTTTGCATCCCCTTACTTTTTATTTTTTTTTAAACTAATTTATTTTGATTTATCAACAATCACTTCCATAAGCTTCTGAGTTTTAAATTTTTCTCCCTCCCCAAGACAGCCCGCAATCTGATATAGGGTATACCTACCTTTCTCCTTTTCCCTCCTACTGCCTAAAGGGCAAGTTAGGTTTGTAGACCTAACTAATTATGTTATTCCCATCTTGAGCCAAATCTGAGGAGAGTAAGGTTCAAAGAATGCTCATCTCCCTCCCTTCTTTCCCCCTGCTGTAACAGGTTTTTGTGCCTTTTTCTGTAACATTAATTTACCCTTGTCCGCCTCCTTTTTTCCTTTTCTCTCAGTACATTTTCTTAGATCAGATTAACCCACTTACTTGGATCCACTGAACCCACTTGATTAGATTTTTTTTTTATCATTACATCAAAGTCAACTTATACTCACCCCCTTTATGTATGCCCCTTTAACAAGGTGTAATAATACAGTTCTCGAGCGTTACAAGTGTCATCTTCCCTTGTAGGATGTAAACAGTTGGCCCTTGTTAATAACATGTTTCTTTCTGCCTCATTTACCCTTTTACCCTTTCCTTTTTAAATAACTCCTTCACCAGCCATTGGTTCCTGGTGACAAAGAGCCAGAGGGGTAGAGAGTGGACCTGGGACTTCCTGGTCCCAGGAGCTCTCTCAGGGAATGCAGTCATCACCTTTCCTGCCACTAGGAGTCTCAGAGCTGCCCGGAGCTCCGAGGCGTCACGACCTGCCCAGGGCCACAAGGCCAGGAGGGCTCCTCCCTGCTCCAGCTCAGCTCTTTTGACTGTTGCCTCATGGATTAAGAAGAAAAATCATCGGTTTGGCAAAACGAATCAACGTGTGAACAGATGGGACAGTAGATGCCGCGTTCCTCACCCACAGTCCACCACCTCTGCGAAGGCCGATCATGAGCGAGGTTATCATGCGGAAGGAAGATGGTGCCTCGTGGCCGGCCCCTCCAGCAGACCGGCCCCTCTCTCTCTTGTCTTCTCCCCCTGTCCCTGCTGCCTGAAAACCTCCCTGGCGACTGCAGTCCTTCAACAACCCTCCCCGATGCCCCCAGTCCTAGACGTCTCCTCCGCCTCTTCACTAAACACACTCTCTCTGCCTTGAACCTCGTCACTGACCCTAGCCTCTCTCCAGCCCTCTGGTCCTTATCACCAAATGCCCATTGGGTATTTTGAAGCCAGTGTCCCTTAGGCAGCTGATACAACATGTCCAAAATGGAGCTCATCACTCCTCCAGACCTACCCGTTTTCCCAGCTTCTAGCCCTTAGCATGGTGCCTAGCATACAGTAGGGGTTTGAGGAATACTTGTTGGCTCCACGTCCTAGCCTCTTTGCAGTCCCCCGGGCTCATGACCTGCTGGGTCATCTGTGACACTCCTCACCCTACTCACCCCAAACGGCTCATCTGTTGGCTCAGTCCCGTTTCCTCCTCCGCGGTCTCTCTCCCATCTATCCTCTCTCTCTGTCTACATGGCCATCGTCCCCTCGGTGTCCACCCTCACCACCTCAGCCAGGACCGTTGTGATAGCCTGGGGGAGCCTCTGCTGGCCTCCAGTCTTTCCCCACTCCGGCCCGGTCCTCCACTCAGCCACCAAAGGGATTTTCTGAAAGCCCAGGTCTGAGCATAACACCCCTCCCCCATTCTCAGTAACCTTCTCTGGCTTCCTATTATCAAAAGTATCAAACGGAAATTCCTCTGTTGGGCGCCAGGGGGCACGCTGGGTAAAGCACTGGGCCTGGAGTTGGGAAGACCTGCGTTCAAATTTGACCTCAGATACTTACTATCTGTGTGACCCTGGGTAAGTCATTTAATCCCTGTCTGCCTCAGTTTCCTCATCTGTAAAACAGGGCAAGAGCACCTACTTCCCAGGGCTGTTGTGCAAATCAAATGAAACAATTTCTGTTAAGGTCTTAGCATAGTGCCTGGCATATAGGAGGTGCTTAATAAATGCTAGTTTCCTTCTTTCCTTCCTTCACACTTGGAATGCCATCCCTACTCAGCTTCTCCTCTTGGAATCTCTCCTCCCTTCAAAACTCAATGGAAAGGGGCTAGGTGTCACAGTGGATAGAGCACCAGCCCTGAAGTCAGGAGGACCCAAGTTCAAATCCGGCCTCAGACCAAACACTTGACATTTACTAGCTGTGTGACCCTGCACAAGTCACTTAACTCCAATTACCTAAAAAAACAAGACAAAAACCTCCAAGGAAGCGCCACCTTCTCCATGCAGCCTCTCCTGATGCCCCAGTTGCTCGGATTCTTCCTCCCAAGAAAATACCTGCTAGTTTTTCTTCTGTCTTATGCATTTGCCCCCATACGTGCGTGTTGCCACTTTGACTGTAAGGTAGAATCATAGGGTTATGGACTGAGAATTGGAAGGGCCCTTAGAAGCCATGGAGTTCAGCCACCTCGTTTTACAGATGAGGAAAATGAAGCACAGAGAAGGCGCATGGCTAGACTAGCCACGCCTCACATTGCTAGAGTGGGAAGTGTCTGAGGCAGGATTGGAACCCAGGTCTTCCTGATGCCATGTTTGGTGTCCTATCCCTTACATCGCACTGCCTGTCAGGCGTTTCGCTCCGCTTGGTCCATCTTCCCATCCCCTCTGTCGCTCTCTCCTTTAATTTCATTTCCCTCACTCAACAAACCTATGTTGAACATCTCCTGTTTGCCTTGTAGATGCTGGTGTTGGGGGAGAGGAAGATACAAGCGGTAGCAGGCGGGCCACAGTCCGCCACCTTATACCTTTCCACCACAGGCTTTCCCTGCTCAGGTAGGTTCTCAGCTCTCAGGCCCTGGGCCTCTTTCCTCACAGCTCTGGACAGTTAGAAGATGGGAGAGGAAGGGGAAACGAACCCCCCCCCCGAGAGTACAGCTTCCCCAGCCCTCCCCACCCCTAATTCTCCTTGTTTTTAGGTCTTCTAGGGCTCTAGAAGGCCAGGGGCTTTCTTTGCCTGACTGTGCAGGGTGTAGGTGCTCACCTGAGGCTCAGGGTGCCCCCCTGGCACATCTATCCGCCCAGGGGCCTCAGCCACCCTCAGAGATCGGCGTAGAAAGACCAGGAAGCCATCCGAGGTGGCCAGCATGGCACCCACTCCCAGTGGGTCTGCCAAGTAGGCTTGGGCATCTCCCCAGTCGGCTTTCCCCTGGCACCGAAGCCTGCCTGCTGAGCTAGCCCAGTTGGTGCCTAGGAAGTCCTGGTAGGAGGTGAGGCCCATTCGAAGCATCAGGCAGGACCCTCCAGGGTCAAGGGGCCCCAGGGCTGCTGAGTGCAGTCGAAACTTGGGAGCATCGAAGAGCCAGGGCTGGGCCTCCCGGCGGGCGTTCCAAGCAGCAACGATGGAGTCCTCCCCACCAGGCAGTGGGCGCCGGTCATAAGCTGGGCTCAACTCTGCTCTCACCTGCTCTTCAACAAGCCCGCCCAGCGGGCACTGGACCAGTAGAGAGACCTCGGGATCCATAGAACAGAGGGGACGAAGCCGGTGGTGGGGGACGCAAGATCTGGAAGAGGGAGATGGGGCTGAGTTACCACTGCCCTGCAGGACATCTCCTGCCCACAGCTGGCCTCCTGGGGCGTCCCAGACCCGGACATGCTCCCCGGGCGCCCCCGCCCCAGCCCAGCACTGACTGTGTAGGCAGCTCCCCCCAGCCGCTGCCGCCGCTGCTTCCGGCCTCCCGCTCAGCTGGGGCTGGCTCCTCCCCTCCCTTAACGAAAGCGGAAGGAGTCTTACTCCCTCGGTCCCCCACCTCTCATTGGCTCCCTCCGTGCCCCAAGATCTGGTGGGCCCGCCTGGCAGGAGCCCGGTGAGGTTCGGCCCCTGCTGGATTTCTAGGGCCCTTCCGAGTCATCTGTTCCATCCCCCTCTCCTTATAGATGGGAAACTGAGGCCCTGAGGGGCTCTGAGCCTTGCCCGGGGTCAGACGGGTAGGAGGAAGCAGAAAGCCCAGTTCCTTCTTGGCCCTGCTGCCTTTCTGATCTCTGGCCCCAGCTCCACCCTGCCCAGGGCGCTGTCCCTGAGCCCTCCCCGCCTAACTCACAGCCCGGGCACAGTGGGAAGTGGGGAGCACAGGCAATCGGGCTGCAGAGCAGGAGCAGCGCCCCCACCTCTCCCTTCCACCCTGGAATGGGGCAGAGCTGAAAGTGCCCTGGATTGGGAGTCTGAGTCTTGGCTGTGCCCCAAATGATCTCTGTGACTTTGGACAACTTCTTTTCACTGTCTGGTCCTCAGTGTCCTGCTCTGTAAAATGAGGTAGACAGACTGGGCAGTGTCTCAATATCATAGCTCTAAATGCTATGTTCCTAGGTTCCTGGGGAGTGAGGGGCATGAATCCCACTGGGGGACAGACCTCCCGGCAAGCTGGGTCCGGGGGACGGAGGACCCGGAGACGCCGAGAACAGGTGAGAGCCCGTGGGCTCCCCTGGGGGGCTCAGCTCAGGTGGCTGCTCTGCCCATGGACGGGGTGGGGACTGAGATTCTCAGAGCCAGAGCAGCTGGCCCAACAGACCTTCCCTGGGGGCCCACAGGTTCAAGGACTGATGGATACTTCCCCTCCCCCCCCCAGCCCTGGGGCACACAAGGGAGCCTTTCTATGGTCACTGTTATCCAGCAGATCTCTTGGGGGGCAGGAGGGGCTGGGCACCTTTGGTGGGAAAAGGGCAAGGACTTTGTTGGCCTTTGGGCTGTTTCAGGACCAGGATGTGCGGCTGTCCAAGGCTCTGTCCTATGCCCTGCGTCATGGGGCCATTAAGATGGGGCTGCCCATGGGCTCAGGTAAGCCACGAGAGCCAGGAGGCCGTGGGGATAGCCTGGGTCAGAGGAAGGCTGGGAAAGTGGTGGTCCCCTGCAAGAGCGGTAATGATACAAGCCGTCAGTGGAGACGGAGGTTAATGAGTCCAGGAGCTCTCAGTTCAAATCCTGCCTTTAGATACCGTGTGACTCTGGGCAGGTCACTCAGCCTCAGTTTCCTCTTCTGCAGAATGGGGAGGGGGATGATAGTGTCCATCCCCAGGGCTGTGGTGAGGATTAGGTGAGGCCACGTGTGAAGGGCTTTGTAGAACTAAACAGATGTTAGTGATTACGCAAAGGACCAGGAGCCTGAGAAAGGCTCGCTCAATTGTGCTGACTCCTTAGGGTCTAACCACCGAACCAGAGCATCTCCTTAGGCCTGCTCTAAACCCACTCGTCGGCCTGTCCCCTGCTTGGCCAGTGACGGCCTGGTGGGTTAGCCCTGAGCATTCATTAGATGCCTTCTGCGTGCCCATAGGAGCTTAATAAATGCCGATTGATTGTGGGCCCAGTGTGGGTGAGAGGCGGGACTTTGACCATTCCCTTGCAGACGGCTTTGTGCCCCTGGACGCCATTCTTCAGCTGCCTCAGTTCCAGGCCTTCTCCTTGGAGGATGTGCACCGCGTGGTGGAAACCAATGAAAAGCAGCGGTTTACCTTGCGCCCTGGGCCCCCTGGCTCCTGCGGGTCCATCCGAGCCAACCAGGGCCACTCCCTGAAGGTAGATGGCCAGCCTTGGGGTGTGTGTGTGTGTGTGTGTATATGTGTGTGTGTAGGGGGCAGATTGTGTGTGCATGTATATATGTGTATGTGTAGGGGCAGATTGTGTGTGTGTGTATAGGAGGCAGATTGTGTGTGCGTGTATATGTGTGTGTGTAGGGGCAGATTGTGTGTGTGTGTGTGTGTGTATAGGAGGCAGATTGTGTGTGTGTGTATATGTGTGTTGTAGGGGGCAGATTGTATGTGCGTGTATGTGTGTGTGTGTGTGTAGGGGCAGATTGTGTGTGTGTGTGTCTATAGGAGGCAGATTGTGTGTGTGTATATGTGTGTTGTAGGGGGCAGATTGTGTGTGCGTGTATATGTGTGTGTGTGTGTGTAGGGGCAGATTGTGTGTGCGTGTGTGTATAGGGGGCAGATTGTATTTATGTGTGTGTGTATATGTGTGTGTGTGTGTGTGTGTGTGTGTGTGTAGGGGGAGGGACGGAGGAAAAGGGGAGGCGGAGTGTGGGGGCAGGAGGGAGCCAGGGTGGTGGACAGAGTCTGCCCAGGAGAGTGGAAGCTCCCTGGGGAGGGGCAGGCTTCCTCTCCATCTCTGCTCTCCCCGTCCAGCTGTCCAGCTCCAGGCTTTGCCCCCAGCACTTTCTGCAAGTGGACCAGGGCGATGCTTCTGATAGCTGTGTGACTCCAGGCACTTGCCTAACTCTCTGTGCCTCGGTTTCCTCCTCTGCAAAAACTGGAGGTCAGACTCAGGGGCCCTCAGGCTCCTCTGGCTCTAAATCTGTGACCTCGGATTGAGTCTCAGCTCAGAGATGTCCTCGCTGTATGAAGTTGGGAAAGTCTCTGCCTCGGTTTCCTTATCTGTACAGTGGCAGCAATAATCCCCATACTGTGTATTTCCCAGGACTGTTTCAAGGGAAGTGCTATAAAATGGTAGTCCTGTTAGGGGGAATGAAGGCACCCCCAGATTCTGAAGTGACCCCCCTTTGTTCCTCCTGGCAGGTGACTGACCTGGAGCTGACGCCTCTAAGGACTCCCCAGACCTGCCCCCCATTCTGGTCCATGGAACGTACCAGCGCCACTGGCCCTCCATCCGGCAGGAGGGTCTGTCTCGTCGCGGGAGGACCCACGTCCACCTGTCCCCTGGCCTGCCTGGGGAACCCCACATCGTCAGTGGTTAGTAGCCCACGCCCCGGCCCCTTTCCGGAGTGCTGGGGGAATCCCGTGGTGCCCGGGTGCCACCCATGACTCTGTCCCTTAGGCATGCGGCAGGACTGTGAGGTGGCCGTGCTCATCGACGGGCCCTTGGCCCTGGCTGGTGAGTCTGGCTGGCTGGGAGGAGGAGAGGGGAGAGGGCAGAAGAGAAGGGCCTGAAGTCTGACCCTTCCCCACAGAGGGCATCCTGTTCTTCCGCTCAGCCAATGGGGTGATCTTGACTCCAGGGGATGCCAGGGGTTTCTTGCCCCCCAAGT
Organism: Phascolarctos cinereus; assembly: GCF_003287225.1. Taxonomy (NCBI): domain Eukaryota; kingdom Metazoa; phylum Chordata; class Mammalia; order Diprotodontia; family Phascolarctidae; genus Phascolarctos; species Phascolarctos cinereus. The sequence continues at coordinate 255,081,206 of NW_027556402.1, read as the reverse complement.
ACTTCAAAGAAGCCCTGCAGCTGGGCCCCCCAAGTGAGTAGCTTTCACTCTGGACTTCCTGGTCCCTTGTCAGGCTCTGAGGGATGGGCGGTTGCCTCTTGGCCTCAGACCTCTCTCTCCCTGCTCCCACCTCAGCATCACCTCCTCTCTTCCCTCATCCTAACCCTTTCTCTGCCTCAGGGAGGCCTCTTCCTCTGGCTGAAGAGGAGACAGAGGGTCAGAGAGGTCACCAGGGTGCCTTGGCCAACAGCTAAGGAAAGAACATGGGGAGAATCCAACTGTGAAATATTTATTTATAAAAAGACAAATAAAAACTAATAAAGAAAACATTTCCTTCTTGTGGCTGTGCCCCAGTGTCTCTGCAGCCCTGAGTCCAGATCACCCTGGAGCATGGAGGTCAAAAGGCAGTTGGGTCCTGGGGTCCCTCAGCCTGCCTGGCACACCTCCAGAGCAGGAGAGAGCTGATGCCTTAGGCAGGCGTGAGCAGCCTCTGGGTCCCCCATCGCACCTGGTGGGGAGGCCGTCCTGCTCAGCCTCTCCCTTTTCCCTGCACAAAGGAAGTAGGGAGCCTTGTCAGGGAGGAGGGGGACACGAGGCGAGGCCTGGGCCCCCCTCCCAGTGGGCGCCGGGGGTGATGACAGCAGCGTGTGTGTTGGGGCAGCGGGACGGAGTGAGGGGAAGCTTTTGTGAGAGCGCCAGGCCTTGCTTGGGGACGGTGGGGAGATGGAGGAGACCCTCTGGGGGTCTCAGAAGGCTTCATGGCCCCCGGTGAGCTGCAGGAAGAGATCCTCATCCAGGTCCTCGCCCCGGGCACGTTCCCGGGTGGACAGGAAGATGTAGCCGCCAATGTACTCGTGCAGGACGCGGCAGCCGGCCGACACACAGCTGAAGGCCACGTTGATGTGCTCGTCAAATTCGATGGCTACCTGCAAGCCGGACCATGCATGTGAGCAGGAGCAGAGAGCACAGGGCGGGGGCCCGGGGCGCCCCCCCCCCGCCATCTTCCCACCTGGCGGATGTCCCAGTTGACGTTCCATTGACGCATGTTACTGAACCGCCAAGTCTTCACGACGTCGCCCACGGCCAGGTCGATGCGGATCAGGCGGTTGTTGGCGATGCCCAGGACCTCATCCCGCCTGCTGCCCTTAAACCTGGAAGTGGGGAGGGAGGAGGGTGCTTGGCTGGCTGGGAGAGGGAGAGAGGAGGCGAGGAGGTCACTCGAGAGAATCAGACCCTCCGAGCTGGAGGGGACCTCAGTGGCATCTGGCCCGACTGTATCAGAATAAGAATCGGTTATCTGGTCTCCACTTGAAGATCTCCGGGGATGGGGAACTCATTACCTCCCCAGGCAGTCAGGCCACTTTCAGATAACTTGGTGGCGAGTCTCCTGTCCCCCATGTCCCGCATCGAGTGCGAATCTGCCTTTTGCAGTTCCCCTGCTTTTTCTTAGCTTTACCCTCTGACCCCTCCTCCACATATTAAACCCCACCGGGTACTTGTAGACAGTTGGGATATCCCCCCAGTCTTCTCCAGGTCAAGACCCCCAGTTCCTTCAGCTGATCTCCAGGGCATGATCTTAAGGCCCTTCACCTTTGGATATACTCCAGTTTAGCCAAGTTCTTATTAAAACGTGGTGCCCAGAACTGATCAGGACAGACAACACTGGCTTCCAACCTTCAGAGTCCCTAGGAGCCCATTAGTTTTCCTAGAGCCCCACTGTTGAGTTATACTGAGCTTGTGGGCCTCTGAGACCCCCAGATCTTTTTCTCACACCAACTGTACCTTCAGACGAGTCCATGCCATTGAAGCAAGAGTGAGAGCCGCAGGTCTTGGAGAGGGCACCCAGCGTCCACTCAGAACCCACCCCAGGCACTTGCAGACTGTTAGGGGCCAAGCAGCCTTGGCCCAGGGACCCACTGGCTGGAGGGTAGGCCAGGTACCTGACGATGAAGTAGGAGATGCCAAAGTCGGGCAGGGACTGCCAGGCCTGGATGAATCGGAGCTTGGCCTCTGACAGAGAGAGCTGGGCCACATTCTGGTGTGCCTCCAGGATTCGGGGGGTCAGCTGTTAAGGGGTGGAGTGACTTTAGAGCTGGGAGGAACCTTAGAGGGCAATCCCCTCGTTTTACAGATGAGGAAACTGAGGCACAGGGTTACACAGCTAGTAAGCAAGCCTTTGAGGTTGGAGTTGAACCCAGGTCTTCCTGCCTCCAAGCCCAGGGCCCTATCCATTGGGCCACTCTGCCCCTTTCTTTGAGTCTTCTGACTCTAAACGTGGCATTCTTGCCATTAATGCTTCTCTGCTGCTATCAGCATGTTGGCATGTAAGGAACCTTCACCTCCTTGGGCAAAGGTCCAGGGGTAGGATGCTGGTGTTGGGGGGAATCAACAGTTGTGGTATTTCTCTTGCTGGGCCAATTCACAGCTCCACCAACAATGCATGAGTGTGCCTCAGGCATTGACTCTTTCCACTTTTGCCATCATCGTGGATGGATGTAGGGGTGGAAGAAGAAATCGCAGCGTGGTTCTGATTTGCGTCTCTCTCAGTGATTTGGATCATTTTTCCATGTGGTTAGTGATGGTTTGCATTTCTTCTCTCAGGCTCCCAGGGTCCCCTACCCACCTTTTGCCCGCCTCTCCCCTTCACTACCCAAGCTATGCCCCATGGGCCGTGCTCCTCTCTCCAGAGCTGGACCCCCGACTCCCCCGAGCACGCACCTGTTTGGCCTTTAGCTTCCGCTGGAATCGAGGGGCGACGAGGCCGTGGGGGTTGAGCACCTCGCCGCTGGCTTCGGGGCCCTGGGGGTTGGCAGGGCCAGTGCCTCCACCTCCCCCAGTCCGCTGCAGGCTAAGGAAGGCCAGGATGCCCTGAACCTCGCTCTGGTAGCTGCTATCTGCCATGGTGCGACCCTTGGAGGCCAGTCGGCAGCCGGCCATCCACTGGGCGTACTGCTGCTCCTGGGGACGGCAGGGGTGGTGATGGGCTGGTGAAACTCAGGCTCGCGCCACTCCCCGCTTAGCGTCCCCCCGAGCTCCATCTGTCCTACTCACGTCCTGGCAACGCAGGTAGAGCTCGCTCATGCCCTCTGGCGAAGGTACCAAGAGTTTGATGCAGAACTTCTGCCCAGAGACGTTGACGTCGGGTACCACCTCACAGCCTGGGCCAAAAAGGAGAGGGGAGATGAGGAGGCATGGCGTGATAGGGAGCGGATCAGGTGATGAGAAAGCAGAGGACCCTAGGTTTAGAGCCGGCAGGGCCCTGAGGGCCAGATGGCCCAGGCCCTCTGTTTTAAACAAAGGGTCCAAGGGAGCCCAGAGAGGGCTCTCCTATAAGGAGTAAGTGGAGAGTGCAGGATGCAGAGCCACGGCCTCTGACTCCCCATTCTGAAGCCTCAGTTCTAGCTACTTCCAGACCTCCCTCTTCCTGTTCAGGACCCTTCTCTCATTTTGGAGCCTGAGCTAGAAACCACAGAATCATCTCCTTCCTCTCTCCCAATCTCAATATCCCTTGCAAGTTAGGGAATAAACATTCATTAAGCACCTACTATTTGCCAGTCACCCTTGGTCCTCACAATGACCCTGGGAGATAGGTGCTGTTATTTTTCCCATTTTGCAGCTGAGGAAACTGAGGCACAACCCCCACCCCCTGAGATGCTTCAGTCTCTCCCCACTGCCTTTAGGACAAAATATAAGATGGAAGGTTTGCACAGCCTGGGCCCCACGCCTGGAGGATGTGCTCCTCAGGATCCTTCCCGCAGGGCCTGGTTCAGGGCCCGCCTGATCCCCCATGCTCTCTCCTCCAGTGATTCTACACATCCTTGTCTGCTGTATGTTACAGACCCCACCCCCCCTCCACCCCACCCTCTCTGCTCTTTGCACCACAGCCTGTGGGCTTGGCTCACCCTTAAGATGGAGCTGCTGTATGGGGTCTCCGGGGGCCTCCTCTTGGGTCTTGTAATAGGAGAGTGTGGTCTCCTTAAACACAACCCAGTATTGGCGGTATCCCTTCAGGGTGAGCTTCCGGGGCCTGAGAAGAGGAAGCAGGGAGGGAGAGGGGTCTGGGGACCAGATGCTAGCGTCCCATCCCCTCCTTGGCCGGGTGGGGAGAGGCAGGGCCTGCCTGGAATCACACCTGGGATGCAGGTGTGCCTGTCTCTGGGCCTGGGGCCTCCCTCCCCCAGGGTCTGGGCCTTACCGGAAGATGCGGAGATGGTCCTTGAGCTCAGGGATGGCTGTTAGGCTGTCCTGTGGGCCAAGAGGGACATTTAGTGCAAACCTGGCCAGAACCCCTGGAGCCTCAGCCCCAGCCCGATGTCTCCCCTGCTCCCACCTCCTCACCAGCATGTCTGTGGAGGCTGAGCCCGCCAGCTTCACCTCCAGGTTATTCAGCGCAGCGTCCAGGTCATCCAGGCCACTGCCACCTGCGGCATCATCCTGCTCCCCGCTCAAGGCCAGTTTGTTAATGTGGTACTGGGTGGGGGGGCAGGCAGTGAGGTCTGGGGGTCCCTGCTCCACTCCCCCTCGGCCTTCCCCATGGCCTTCTGAGGCCCTGCTGCCCTGTCCAGCTCACAGATCAGCTCACAGATCACCGATAAGGCAGAAGAGCCCAAGGAACCTTGAGGACCACTGAGTCCATTCTCCTGCTCTTCCAGAGGAGGACAGGAAGCACCCGTCCAAGGTCCCCCAGGAAGCAAGTCTGGCAATTTATGGTTTAAAACCAGGAGTCCTGACCCCAAGTCCAGGGCTCACTCCAGCCCCCCACCTCCCAAGAGCCCCAGTCTCATCCCACCTTTTGCCTTCTCTGTCACCATCTAGAGGGGGCTTTGGCCCCACCGCTAAAAATCAACAACAAGATTGCCAGGAAAGTGTGGAAAGTGCTGTGGCGGTCTGCGCCGGCCCTCACCACTGCCCAGGACCTGGAGAAATCAGGGCAGACTTCCCAGAGGAGGTGGCACTTAAGCTGGGGGTCTCACAGACAGCAGAGGAAGCAGAGGTCCCTACCTGCAGTGCCGCAAAGACCATCATCTCCTCCTCTGTGCAGTCGATCTCCTCCAGCAGCAGGTCCCAGCGAGCTTGTTCATAGAGCTGCGTGAGGCGTACCGGGTCTGCCTGGGGAGGGCGGTGGGCAGGAAGGCCAGGGGGCCATGTCAGACAGGTCCATTCAGGAAGTACCCGCCAGGTGTCCAGCCCCCCGCGGGCCCAAGAACCAGCAGAGGAAGGCCCTGCCCTGGGATCCTCTGGCCGTGACATGTCGGAGGTGAACGGGACCCCAGAGCTCACCTTGGTTGACCCCATTAGCAGGCCCAGAGAGGAGGGACTGGGCCAAGGTAACACAGAGCCCAGCTCCCCAGCTTTCAAACTCAGGGCTCTTTCTCCACCAGGTCAAAAAGGTTGGTGGTCATCTGATGGGAGGGTAGTGGCCAAAGCCCTTGGGAGCCAGTGACCTGGCTTTGCCTGATCCTTACCGTGGTAGGGCTGGCTCCCCTCACTGAGCCTCAGTTTCCCTCTCTGTAAAAGGTGCATAGTGACCTTTGTGCTGCTATCTCCCTAACGATGCATTCTTCAAGCTCTAGAGCCGGCCAGATGGCCAGGTGGCTAGAATGGCGGACCTGGAGTCAGGAAGACCCGGCTTCGGATTCTTCCTTAGCTGCCGGGGGACGTTGGGCCAAAGGTCTTGGGCTCTTCCTCATCTCTATATTGGCGATGACCGCCCCCCCCCCCCGGAAGAAGCACCACGTGCACAGAGCTATGCAAAGGGTAGCTTTTATTATCACTGTAGAAATGTGAGTAATTGCTATCACCAATCCTAACAACTCTATCGGCATGCTAAAACAAAGTCCCACCGAGCTCTCAGGAAAAGCTCTAGGGAGGGGGCCCAGGGTGGGGCTCAGGGGTCTGGGGAGGGGGCCCGGGGCGGGGCTCAGGGGTCTGGGGAGGGGGAGGTTGGGTGCACAGAGCGGCCTTAGTCCTTTGGGCAATGGGGAGCCCCAGCAGGTTCATGAGCAGGGGAGGGATGGGAGGTGTTTTTGGTGCTGGTCCCGGCCCTGAGCATCCTCCCCGGCTGAGCCCCTCCCTGCCTCCCCATCCTCTGCCGGTTCTCACTTCCCCTCTACTGACCTCCCAGGCCTCCCTCACCTTGGGGTCCAGGTCGAAGAAGCTGTAGTATTTGAAGCGCAGCCAGAGCGTGTCCTCAGGCTTGACTCCTTGCTGCATCAAACACCTGGATGAGTCCAGCCACCTGGGGGGGGGCGTGGCAGGAGGAAGCAAGGATCCACGAGTCAGAGTGCCCGGCTTGGGCTTGGGTTCAAATCCTACCTCTACTGCTTACCTGCTTAGGATCTAGAGCTAAGGGGCCCTTGGAGGCCTTTTCTTACAGAGGAGGAAACAGGCCGAGGGGGTGGCGTGTAAGGCCAGGGTTCTTTCCTTTGGGGTGCTGTGTGACCCTAGACATGTCACCTCCCTTCTGGCTCATCTCGACGGCACCCCGCGTTGCTTCTACCTGGGAATCTTTGGCCCTTCTCTGGGCCAGGGGTGGGGTGTGGGCAGTAACATCTCCCAGCTTTGCTCGGGGCTGACCTGGCTATGGCATTACCTGGATTGCCTCCACGGCCCTGGTCCCCATTTTCCAGACTAGAGGTCACAGCTAGTCAGGTCTGGGGGCTGCATTTGACCCCCCTACACACACCAGGGGCCTGCCCTAAGCTCTCTTCTAGTGGCCTCCCAGCCGTGCTGACGGGTGGGAGAGGCCTGGGAGGTGGCCGGGGGGGCGGGGCTCTCACCTGCTGTGCAGGTGAGTCTTGTCAGCCAGGGAGCCGGGTCTGGGCAGGCGGAGCAGCTGGGCTGGGTCCGGGGGAGGCTGGGGAAGGCTGAGCATCCGGTAACAGGCCTCAGTCTCGGGGCTATCAGAGAAGTGAGCCGGCATCCCCCGGAACTGGGCTGGCGCCACGCCTGACGTGGGCAGGGGGTGGTCAGGACCTGGGCTCGCCCTGCCTGGCCCAACCATCCGCCCCGCCCCCCGCCCGCCGGCCCGTGCCTGCGGCTCACCGGCGGCGAGGACAACCTTGGTCAAGTCAAACACTTCTTCCTCTGGTTCCTTATCCTTCTTCTTCTTCTCCTTCTTGTCTGGGGCGCGGAGCAGGGACAGCTCCTCGGGGTGACGGATGCCTGTAGAGAGGAAGGTCCCCAGCTGGGAGGCGGACAAGCCTGCGCTCCAACCCCACTCCCATCCTCACTAGCTTGTGTTCGCTCATCTGTGAAATGGGGCAGCAGAGGAGGGAGGCCACATCCAGGGCTGGCAAACCCCGAGTGGCTCTCTCTCCTTCGGCCTGCTCCCTCCTGGGCCGGGCTCCCCAAGAGCAGAGAACAGGGATGGGGATGGAGGCAGGGACCCAGGCTCTGGAAAGGCTGGGCTGGGAGGGGTTCGGGCCGGAGACGCTCACTGAGGACGCGGCATATGGCAGCCACCGTGCGGAAGAGGGGCTGAGAGAAGCTGGCGCGCAGACGCAGGGCGCGGCGATTGGGCAGCCGGAGGGTGACGGGCCGGTGCTGCGGCCCGAAGTGCAGCCGCGCGTCGGCCAGGATGCCGTATTTGTCCAGGGTCCAGTGGGTCTGCAGCAGCCACATCTTCTTCTGTTCCCACCACAGCGCATGGTCTGACCAGTCCTGCTTCCGCTCTGCCAAAGAGAGGGGGCGGCTGAGGCCTGGGGGCTGCTTCCTCCGGCCCCCTCCTCCCACCCGCGGGGGAGAGTTACTGCCCTTGAGGACGAGAGGTCCTGGGTTTGAATTCTGCTTCAGGATCACTAGTCGGTGACCTTGGGTGGGCAAGCCACCTCCCTTTTCTGGCCTCAGTTTCCCTCTTGGCAAGATGAGGGGTTTGGACAAGATGGCCTTGAGATCTCTTCCATTTTCCACCCTGGGATGATCCAAGGATCACCCCCCTTGTCTGGGGCCTGAGCCAGCCAGGGCTCAGAGGAGGGAGCTGGGATGTGGAGCGTTTGAGGATAAGGGAGAGGGTCAACCTTACAGTAAGAGAGAGGCTGGGTCTGGAGCTAAAGGACCCCTCCTCCAGCCCTTGGTGGGGGGCCAGGAGACCCCTCCTCCTCCAGCCCTTGGTGGGGAGCCAGAGGACCCCTCCTTCTTCCCTAGCCCTTGGGGGGGGCACCAATGAGTTGGAGGTACACAGTGGAGGTGACTGATTCCTGCCTCCTGTGGCTTGCCCCCCAGGTTCTGCCCTGGCCTTCTTTTCCAATGTCCAGGGCCCTCAGTGGTCATCCAGTCTGTGCTTGAGGCCCTTCCATGATGGGAAGGTTAGCGCCCAGAGGCCTCCTAGGCTATTTCTGGATGACTTCTCTAGTTGGGAATTTTTTCCTCTTTGCAGCTTCCCCCTAAGCTGCTGGTTGGTTCTGCTCAGGACCAGTCCCTCCAGAGCCTTCTCTTCTCTAGCCTGACGCCCGCCATCCCATCATCCTGGCTTCTATCTGGAAGGAGGCCGGGGCCCTCCACCACCTTGGCCGGCCTCCTCTGGCTGCTCACCAGCTTCCCTGCAGCCGATGGGTCAGAGCCAGGTCTAGACCCAGAAGTCAGCAGCCTCAGACGGCTTGCTCTGGAGGCCGTCTCCCCGGTCACCCTGAGCGGCTATGAGTAGTCATTCATTGGGATGTTTCAGCCCTGCGGTTCCCCAGCCAGCTCGGAGGAAGCCATCCAGCCTGAGAAGGCGAGCCCTTCTTGGCTCCTGCTGTCGTATTATTTTTTCACAGGCACTGTCCCAACGAGGCCAGGCCAGGTTCAAGATCGGGACAATAAGGAAGAGTCTAGACAGCCCTTTTTTGAGAACATTTGCTAGAAAGAGTGCCAGATCTAGGGAGGACTCCAAGTCGAACCGTACCTCTGCTGCTTACTTTCTGTGATCCTGGGCAAATCACTTTCTGTGCCTCGGTTTTCTCTGCTGTCAGATGGGAATTACCTCCCCAAATCTGCCTCCCTTTGAGACTGTTGACATAACAGATGCAATTGTCCATTATGAAACTATAAAACCCCGTGTAACTGTCAGCTACTGGAATGAAGCCGTGTGTGTGTGTGTGTGTGTGTGTGTGTGTGTGTGTGTGAGAGAGAGAGAGAGAGAGTGAAGGGAGGTTGGATGTGGGTCAGTGATTTCTCCAGTCTAGAGAACACCTCATTAATGGGCAGCTTGGAGAGCTGGTTGGGGCAAAGGGTCAAGGTGACCTGTCTGAAGTGTGAGTCACAGCGTGTTCACAGTGTGAACGCTTACTGTGCAGAGGCCCAGCCCCAACATTGACCTCTTTTTTTTTTTTAAAGGTAGTTGGGGTTAAGTGACTTGCCCAGGGTCATACAGCTAGTAAGTGTCTAGTGTTTGGTCTGAGGCTGGATTTGAACTCAGGTCCTCCTGACTTCAGGCTGGTGCTCTATCCACTGCGCCACCTAGCTGCCCCCTCAACATGGGCCTCTTCAAGAGACGTGAAGCCCTTTGGAGACGTGGGAGGTCTACAGAAACACCAGCTGGCATAATTAGATTCATGATTCCATAGCTGTAGGCAGGGCAGCGCTGGCCTCAGAGCCAGGAAAGCCCGAGTTCCAGTCTCGCCTCTGACATGTGCTCGTTGGGAGGGTGTCTTGGGTCTTTCTTTGTAATCCGTACTGGCTATCAAGGGGCCTTTTCCAAAGCACAGATTGACCCCCTACTCACCTTGTGGCTCCCTGTTACTTTTGAGATTAGGTGGGGAAGGAGGATAAGCATTTCCATAGTCTACAGTGTGCCAGGCCCTGGGCTTGGCTTCACAATGATCTCTGATTTGGGTCAGACCTCACTCCTCTGTTTGGCATTTCTAGTTCCTCTTCCTGCTGCGAGAGTCTTCTCACCCTTAACCCACCTTGTGCCTTCATACACTGTACTACTTGCATTTCCTAGACGATCTCACCCTCTCCCAACTCCAGGCCTTTGCCCTGGCTGTTCTTGCTGCCAGGTGTGCTTTCCCTCCTCCCCTCTCGGCTTCCTTCAAGGCGGCTCAAATCGCACCTCCTACAGGATTTTCCTAGTCCTTCCAGAGAATACGACCTTTCATCTACTCCAGATAGATCTCCTATGTACGGAATTGTTGGCATATTGTCTCTCCCATCAGACTGGCAGAGAGCATGGACTGTCTCTCACCTTTCATTCAATCCTCAGCCCTCAGCACAGGGCCGGGCATACAGTAAGTGCTTAATAAATGCTTGCTGACAGTCTGACCCTGGGCAAGTCACTTCCATCTGTCAGTGTGGCCCAGGCAAACCCTCTAAGGGCCCATAGCACCTACGCCGATGAAATCGCAGGTCTGGACAGGGGAAACTATAAATGAGTGTGTGCATGTACATACACGTGTGTGCAATATAGACATGTACATACATACATAAATGTATACATGTACATATGTGTACACAGATATAAGAGAGAGAAACAGGTTACACATTACACACACACACACACACACATACATATATACATACACATGTGGAAGACTGGAGTGATCACTGGACTTGGGAGTCTGAGGGTCTGGGTTTGAGGCCTGTCTCTGACACTTACTAGCAGTATTACTCTGGGTAAATCATTTACCCTCACTAAGCCTCAGTTTCTCCACCTGTAAAATGGGGGCAATAATCCTTGGATGTCCCAGACAGGGGGGTAAAGTGCCACTGGAGGTCTAAGACAGGGCATCAGCCTAGTGAGGTTCCCCTGTGGCCCAGGGTGGGGGGTGTTCATTTCCTGGGTCCCCCTATGTGTTCCTGCCCACCTTTCCTTCCACGGTCTCATCAGGCATTTGGTGCCCAGTTAAGCTCCCCACAGGACCTGGGTGACACGTCGGTGCCATCCCTGCCTAGGGGTGACAGGTGCCTAGGGGTCAGTCCTCGGGAGCTGGGGACAGTGGTGAGAGAGCCCCCGAGCTATGGGCTGTGGGGCCCATCAGCCTGGGGCTGGCTTTCGCAGCTGCTCTGCCCAAAAAGGAGGCCTGGGGAGTGGGCATGGGAAGTGCCCACCCTGCCAACCACCTGCCCCCTCCTGTACCCAGCTGCGCCCCTCTGATACCACAAGCCACTCTGCTGTAACTTCCTGTGGGGGCAGGGAAGGGCCTTTCCAGCTCACCCCATCAGCCCCAACAGCTTCCTTCCGTGAGGCATTTTTTTCTTTTGGGGGAAGTGTGGGTTGGTGGGGGGCAGAATGAATAAGCAGGCGCCCACTCAGCTAAGGACTGCCCGTGCTGCTGGCCCCACAAAAGTATGCTGTCCCCAGCCGCAAGGATGAATGGACCCTCTGTGGACCACCAGGTCTGGAACCCAAGAAATTGGGAATTTCCCCCAGGCCTCAGGCCCCACAGTGGTTTCACCCTTTGCTGGCTAAGCATCATTCACTTGGAGAAAACGTGGTAGAAAGGCAGCCCGGGCTTCCTGGTGGGGAGACGCAGCAGAGCAGGCTGAAAGGCGGGGCTGGTGATTTGGGGGAAGGGAAGTTGGGGGAACTTCTTTTTTTGGGAACAAGCGATTAGGTTAGAGCCTGAGTCACTGGGAGGGCCTTATCACGCGCCCCAGAGTGGGAGAGGAGAGCAGGAAGACGGAGGAAGAGCCGGGGGTCAGGGCAAGCAGAGATAGGGGTGCTCTGTGGGCAGCACCGGCCCGACTCACTGATCTCCTCCACGATCTTGAGGATGACGCCGCCGATGTGGGACTCGCCAGAGACCCGCAGGGTGACGGACTCTTCTTGGGCCTCTTGGTCCCCCACAAACACTTGCAGCTCCCAGGTTGCCATAGCTGCTGGCTGGGTCCTGCAGGGGAATGACAAGGGCTCACAGATCCATCTCTAACGGCCTCCCCGGAGCCCCGGTCTGGGCAGTGTGAACTGGCGGGAGGAGAGGGGCTTCTCGGCTCTGCCTGGTGGCCTCTCCGCTCACCACTGCAGAGGGCACAGCTGCCCTGGTGTAGCTCTTACACCCAGGTGAGCAAACAGTCTGGGGACATTGCCCGGTCCCTCCCTCCTGCCTGCGTTCCAGAGAGAGCTAGCCTTGGGTCTGGCCGCATGGCGGGGACGCCCAGAGTAAGGGGGATGCCGTCGGCCTGGGTCCCAGAGTCTGCGGGCCCCACTCACCTCTCCAGGGGGAGCCGAATGGGTGGCTTCTGCCCCTCTGCTTCTTTTCAGGCCTGAACACCCAAGGTCTGGCCTGGGTGATCCTTCCCTCCTGGTCTGTGGGTGAGCTTTCTCTTGGGGCTGCTGGTAGGCTATGCCTTATCTGCAGTAAGACCAGCTCCACCCCTTGGGGAGGGGAGGCCCCTGGGTCCAGGAAGCCAAGAGCCCGTCAGTCAGGCACTCAAGGCTCCGTGTCTACAGGGAAACAGTAAATGGAGAAACCATGGGGAAAAGGGGTCAGACCCTCCAATTAAGGAGGGCAGGGGAAGGGACCCTCCACACTGGGAGATCCCCTTGGGCCAGAAGGAGAATCCTTTTTGGGGGCATGGGAATCATTAGCAGCATTTAAAGAGGAAATGAAGGAGCTCAGGGAAAGACAGCCAGAGACGTAAGAACAGGTAGAAGGCTCCTGGCACCTGTGCCGTGGGTAGGAAAAACCAGCCAGTCCCCTCCACCCACGTGGCACAGTTTTGATTTGTTTTCCCTTCGGACCTTGAATTGCCTAGAGAGCCAGACCTGGAGTCTAAAGTCTTGAGTTCAAATGTGACCTCAGACATTACTAGCTGTGTGCTCTGGGCAAATTACTTAAAACCATTTGCCTCAGTTTTATCATTTCAAAAATTGGGATAGAATAGGGGTAGCTCAGTGGTACAGATAAAGCACCAGGCTCAGAGTGAGGAAGATTCATCTTGCTGAGTTCAAATCTGGCCTCAAACACTTACTAGCTATGTGACCCTGGCCAAGCCACTTCATCCTGAACCCCAAACCCCAAATCATGAAGATTTACACGCAACTGGAAAGACAGAACCATACAAGTCATGCCCTAATTGATAAATGGTCAAAAGATATGAACAGCAGTTCTCAGATGAAGAAATTAAAGCCATCTATGGTCATATGAAAACACAAAATGCAAATCAAAACACCTATCAGACTGGCCAACATGACGAAACAGGAAAATGATACATGTTGGAGAAGTGGGAAAATTGGAACACTAATGCATTGTTGGTGGAGTCGTGAAATGATCCAACCATTTCGGAGAGCAATTTGGAACTATGCCCAAAGGCCTATAAAACTGTGCAAACCCTTTGACTCAGCAATAGCACTTCCAGGGCTGTATCCCAAAGAGATCAAAGAAAAGGGGAAAAGGACCCACACGTACAAAAATATTCATAGCAGCTTTTTTTGTGATGGCAAAGAATTGGAAATTGAGGGAATGCCCACCAATTGGGGAATGGCTGAGCAAGTTGTGGTATATGAATGTGATGGAATACTACTGTGCTATAAGAAATGACGAGCAGGCTGACTTCAGAAAAACCTGGAAAGACTTGTATGGTCTGACACTGGGTGAAGTGAACAGAACCAGGAGAATGTTATACACAATAACAGACATGTTGTGTGATGATTAATATTAATAAACTTAACCCTTCCCAGCAATACAAAGATCTAAGACATCTCCAAAGGCCTCATGACGGAAAACGCTCTCCATTTCCAAAGAACGAACTATGGAGTCTGAATGCAGACGGAAACATTTTTTTTTCTTTTGTTTCCTCTTTCTGGTGGTTCCTCAATATATTGTTTTTCAATTCTTCCTCAGAACATCACTAATATGAAAATGTTTAATATGAACGTGTATGTGTATGTAGAGCCTGTACCAGACTGCACGCCTTCTTGGGGAGAGGGAGAAAAATTTAAAATTCAAAAGCTTATGGCAGTGATCGCTGATCATTTTAAAAGCTGCTTAGCACGTTGTTTGCACATAGGTGCTCTATAAATGTTAAGCTAGCGAGGTCTTCTTAACGCACTAATCAGGTGTCTACTACGTGCTGGGCATAACGCTGGGTCTGTAGGTGCAGACACACGTCCCACGGCTTAACCAAACCAGCAGGAGTAACCTCTCGGGCAGGAGTGTGGACCAGGAAGTCAGAGGTGTGCCTCTGCTTTAGCTGAGCGGGACCTCTCCTGAGGAAGCCAGGAGCCAAGGCCTGGCCATTGGGGCTCACCGGGAGGCCACCTGCCCCTTTCTCAGCAACCATGCAGCTGATGGCGGAGACACCCAGTGCCCGGAAGACAGCACGAGGAAGAGCCAGCAAGGGCCATCGCAGCTTCCTCAGCTTGGGAGGTAGCAAGCCTGGCAGTTACCAGGGAAGTTCTCTGCCTGACCCCCCCCCCCCCCCCCCCCCCCGCTGACCACCAGCAACAGCCCTTGCCCTTGGTTATGGGAGAACTCAGCTGGGACTGGCTGCCCCACTAGGACACCGAAGGATAAAGCCTCTTCCTTCTTCGAGTCACGAAGGACAACGCGCGGGGTGTCAGCTGGGTGTTCTGCTCCTCACCCGTCAGGCCACGTGTGAAGGGTGACAGCGCCCCCTAGTGACCAGGGGCCCTCTTTCCCAGCCTAGCCCAGGCCTCCAGCCTTGCAGCTCTGCCCTGAGAGGAGGCATGCACAGACCCACCGAGACAAGAGCGCACACACACACAATTGAGGCCACAGCAAGCCATAACCACGCCAACTGGCTTGATTTATTTGGAGGTGACGGGGGCGTGGATTTAACAATGAGCAGGGGCAGCTGGGGCCCAAGGGAGGGAAGGGGCTCCCTCCCCTCCCTGGACACAGCCACCGCCCCAAATAAAAAACCAAAACCAACTAAGGGGGAGGAGAGCAGCTGGGACAGCGACAGGGGAAGGGAGGCCACGGGCTCGAAGGGGCAGCAGTGAAGAGAGAGACCATGCATATGCTGGGGGAGCCCCGAGGCAGCGGCGGCTGTACAAATGAGGCGAGGAAGTCTGTGTCTTCCACATATATATGTACGTATATATGGATAAATACAGAGAGACAAGGTGTGGGTCTCTTTTTTCCCCTTCTCTGCTCCTGCCGCGGTCCCAGCTTCTCTTGCCACAGATAAGGGGGAAGGGCCGGGGGCTCAACAAGTCATCACCGAATTGCAATAAGACCCACGTCCATCAGCTTCTGGATCTTCTGGGCAATCACAGGGTTCTTTAAGTGTCTAGAAAGGAGGAAGAAGGCATGACTGCCCAGAAGCCTGGAACCCAAAGCCTGCCCTGCCCGTCCCCACTCTCCAAGGTCTGCACAGAATCAGCGTCCCCCTGGACTTCGTTTAACCCCAACTCTTCCTTCCTAAGTACTATCGGACTCTGTGCTTATCAGCGACTGTCGCCAAGCCCCAGTCAGGGCGGGGCTTGTCACACCCCTCAGCCTGGGGGAGGAGCAGGACCAGGCCTCTTCACCCAGGCTCCATCCATTTGTTGTCAAAACACTCCAACTGTCAGAGAACTGGTTTCCTTTGTAACCTGATGAATTTTCTCTGATGCCTGTAAAGGCCTTCTAATCAAAACATTACTTTAATATTTCATTTTTTCCAATTACATGTAAAAATAATTTTTAGCCTTCATTTTATTCAATTCTGAGTTCCAAATTCTCTCCCCTCCCTTTTTGAGAAAGCATGCAATTTGATAAAGGTTATACATGTGCAGTCATGCAAAACATATTTCCATATTAGTCATGTTGTGAGACAGACCAAAGGAAATAAAAAAAAAAAAAACCCAGTCTGCTTTGGTCTGTAGAATCCATCAGTTTACAGGCCCTTTTCTGACAAGGGATTGCTGGGGTTTCCCAGACTGCCCTGGGGGTCCAGGCCAGCCTGGGTAGGGCTCTAGGATGCAGACAGGTCCTTCTCCCCAGCCCTCCTGACTTACTCGCTGAGCGCCTGCGGGTCCTTCTGCATCTGCTCCAGGATGAGCCGCATGGCCGGGTCACTCATGATCTGCTGCACCTCGGGGTCAGCCATGGCTCGCCGCTTCACGTCCTCAGGGTTATCGTGACGGTTGTACTGGGACATGACACATCGCTGGTAGCCATCTGCTGCCTCCTATGTTACCAGGAAGGGGAGAGAAGGACAGGCCATCAGCATCATGGACACGTGGAGCCACCAGCACTGGCTGGCTCATCCACCACGCAGGCCTGTAGTAACAGCGGATGGGACAGTAGGGAAGGAGGAAAGAGGAAAAGGAACAGAGCCAACAGGCCGGGGCTCATGAGTGCCAGGGGCAGGCCACAACCTTACAGTTGGAGTCCAGGTCTAGGGCCTTCTGGTAGACGTCCATAGCTTTCGTATAGTCCTTCATGGCTTCGAGAGCAGCCGCTTTCCGGGTGTACCCTTTGACTGTGGGTAGAAGGAAGGCAGATGGGGCGGGGCCAAAGGCCAGACCCTAAGGACACCCCTCCGGATGTGAAGCTCCCTACGTGAGCACCCCCCCCCACTGAGGCGGAGGGAGGAGGGAAGGACGTGATGACTCCCCCTCGTGCCATGCTGTGCCAGGGCTGGGGCACAAGCTGTCTCTAGCCTTGGCAGTTTATCTTTCAAGAGGAGCAAAGATATAACAAAGAAACAAGACAGGGACTGACCCGAGACCTCCCCCAAATGCAGCGGGAGCAGTACTCACTGAAGGATGGCTCCAGCTGGATGCATTCCTCACAGTCCTAAAGGGAGAAGGCCAAGGTGAAGGTAAGGACCAGCCTTACCGCCCCTAATGCCTCCCAGTGCAGGTCATACCAACTATATGACCTCACGGCCACGGGCTTCAGCTACTCTATCCGCGAGATCGGAATGCGCCCCACACCTGCCTCTGGGCCTGCCCCACGTGAGAGCAGTGGCTGCAGGGTCTCCCTGTCCTAGTCGGCAGGGTGGGCACGGAAAAAGGCCCTTCCCCTCACCAGAGAGATGAGGTGTTTGGTCTCGCCTTGTGCCTGTCGGCCTCCGTGGAGCCAGTAGAGAAAAGCATCTTCCGCGTTGTAGAACACAATGGAAGAGAGTGAGAGGCCGCCTGAGCATGCCTGGCACGTTTCAGATAAAGGGACACGATCGAGGATAACAGGCCTGCTCAGGCTATGTGTGCATGAGCCCCAAGGCATTCAAGTGGGGCGGAAAAGGGAAGGTTTTTGCTCCCCCTATGCGTTCTCCTCCCTCTCACACCCCCCCGACCCCTGACCTTGAGCGCCAGCTGGAACTCCAACAGCTTGGTGTAACAGGCTGCGCGGTTGCTATACAGCTTGGCATCCTTCGGGTTCCTTCTGATGGCTTCTGTATAATGCTTCATGGCCTGAGGATAGTCCCCTGGGGGAGAGGGGACAACCTCACGGCCTCTGCCACGGAGCCAGGAAGACCCTGGCGACTCCCCTCCCCACCGCCAGCCTCGGTTTCCTCTGTCGCCACCCCCGGCCCCGCATACCTTTCTGGAAACACTCGTTGCCTCTGTTCTTCTCCTCCAAGGCCAGGTCTGGGTTGATGTAAGCTAGCCTCTCCTGCTCCTTTAGGATTTTCTCAGCCTGAGGGAAGAAGCCCAAGTGGGTGTTGGAACTAGAACCCTAAACCCTCCTGATAGCCAAAGTTGTGCTAATGACGCAACACTGAGCCCTGGTATCAAAGGAAAGCTGGTTAGGTTTGGTCTTCGTTACTCGTCCCCCCAACCTATAAGCAACACAGTCTGACACTCCAATGAGGTTTTGATTCTGAAAAATCATAGCACAAAATTTAACTGACAGCGGGCAGAAAACCAAGCACATTTTGCTGTAAGAGGATTAATATTGGCATAACTGGAACTCGAAGGCTGGGACTACGCCATAGGTGCTGAAGGCTGCATTCAAGGCCCCTGTCCACATGGCTGTAGTTAAAGCCGTCACCGTGTGCCAAGGGGTGATTGAGGTCCCCCCAAGACCCATCCAGGGGCAGCTAGGTGTTGCAATGGATAGAGCTCTGGCCCTGGAGTCAGGAGGACCTGAGTTCAAATCCGGTCTCAGACACTTGACACTTACTAGCTGTGTGACCCTGGGCAAGTCACTTAACCCCCCAACCCCCCCCAAAGACCCATCCAGTTTCTACTTAGCTATTTTTTGGTGAAATGGAATAGGGTGGGAAAGAAGTCCTTCCACACAGACAGAAATCAGGGAGAACACGGCGCCTTCCTGCCACTGACCTGCTGGCATTTCTTGAGGACGTCTGGGGTTCTGTGCTCAGCCAGGGACTTGTTGTAGAAGTGGATGGCCTCCTTGTATTTCTCCTCTTTGAAATACGAGTTGCCGATTCGGGCATAAGCCCTGGGAAGGGGAAGCATGGGGCGGCTCAGCCGACCTCCGTCCCTTCAGAAGGCCTCCCCCCCCCACCCACCCCATGCCCAGTTCCCAGCCAGGGCTGGGGGTCACTCACTTTGCAATTTGCCGATAGTCCTCCCGATTCTCTCTCCCCACCTCGATGGCCTTCTCGCAGAGCTCTCGGCACTTACTGTAGTCGCCCTGTTCGAAGTACGCCGCTGCCAAGACAGAAGGGTCAGGCTGTGGCTGAGGCAGGCCTGCCCGCCCTCCCAGGGCCCAGCGCTCTTCCAGGCTGCAGCCCAGGCACTCACCTGCCTGGTTGGTGATGTAGGTCATGTTCGTAGGGTCCAAGTCCCTGGCTCGATCGTAATGCTTCAGGGCCGTGGCAAAATCTTTCTTCTTGTACGCATCATTCCCCAGCTCTTTTTCTTTTAGAGCCTAGAGGAGAGTGAAAAAGAAGAAAGAACAAACTAAGGACCATCGGATGAGCAGAGAAAGGCCCCCAAGCCAGGCGCGAGCAGGTTCAGATGCCTCGAGGGCAGCCCCCCTCCTGCTAGAGGACAAGGATACCTCCTCCCACCTACTCTGTAGATCCCATCGAGAAAACAGAGGGAGCGCAAAGCCGGCCGCTCCTCACGCACCCTCCACTTAGTTTGGGACAGCGGTTTTATTTCTGGCTGCTGGCCACCCACACTGCCACAGGATTCTGCTTGTCAGGGAACAATGATGGAGGGGGTGGTGGGAGGGCTCGGAAAAAGGACTCCAAGCCCTGGCAGGAGGGATCAGCTACGCCTAGGGGGCTGTCACCTCGGCTCTGAGACACCCCAATGCGGCCCACGCGTGGCCTTCGTGCCGGGTGCTACGCTTGGGAGCAGCCGGTCGGCTGTTACCGCCAGCAGGGAAACAATGAGGTGTCCCGGCCCACACCGAGTGCGGAAGATGCTGCTGTGAAGCACAAGACTCGTGCCACGCTCGCTCTCTGTGCCCAAAACTGCTTGAGATGAGTTTTAAAGGCAACATGCAGAGCAGTCTTACAACTTTCTTCCTGACCGAGGCAGGGATCACATTCCTGCCCAGTGGTCACACCCAACAGGGGCAAAACGCCAGTGACCACGGAGAGCTGTTGAGTGCCTCAGTGTAACCATCCTCACGAGGGACAACCACCCCAGAGGGCCCTCAATCTGTCGGGAACACCCTATGCACCAAGCCATTCACTTGCTTTAAAGCAAACAACAGTGCCCCTTCTCGATGTGCCTGGGGGGCCCACTCTGAAAACAGAGCCCTCTGCTACACACTCGTCAGAGTTGCCAGCTGAGGGGACGACGGTCAGGGAAGCCCATACCTGCTTTTTGTTCTCAGGGAGATCTTCCTCCATGGGCTCGGGCTTGGCCTCCTTCTTGGGGGGAGGGGGTGGTGGTGGGGATACCACCTCCTCCTCCTCATCCATGCTGCCCAAATCCACACCAAGAAGCACGCTCAGTGTGGTCATAACACGGGGGTCCTGCAACTTCCTGGAACGTGGGCCGTATAGAAGAATGGCCATTGATGTCCCCCAGGGACCCACAGCTCAGACCTCTTGCTGAGCCATGTCTGTTGTTAAAGTCACCTCCCACTCCCAGGAGTCCCTGGTTCCTCTTCCATCCCCACATGTCCTCAGAGAAACACCAGCTTTCAGACTAGTCCGAGGGAAGGCAGAGGCATGCCAGACAGAGCTGGCCTTGGGATCGGATCCCGCCTTTAACAGCAAGTTAGGGGCATAACCACGGACAAGACCCTCAACCTTGGTGTCCCCAGGAAGTTGGAAAGCTACAATTTAAAGGAGCTGCCAATCGGCTTCAGGAGAAACCAGTGAATTGGCTCTTCACCAGGACCAAAAGCTGAAAGGAAAGAGAGTCTAAAACGGAAGCCTGGGTGGGGGGAAGCTGTCGAGGGCCTGATGGGTTCCTCTCTCACTGTGGACACATGAACTGGACAGCCTTTCTCAAAGGGGGGGGTGGGCAAAGATGCCCCCACTTACGTGCCCAAATCTGAGGGTTTGTTTCGGAGCTGCTCAATCAGCTCCTTGTAACTGGGGTCATTCAGCAGGGCCCTTGTCCGAGGGTCGTTCTCCAACTTCTGATACAAGTGGGGGGTGTTGAAAGGGTTCATGAACTTCCTCTCTGCACCAGACATAACAACAAAGCCGGTCACTCTCTGTTACAAAGGGTCCCCCAGGGAGGCCTTGGATGCATGAGGACAAGGGGGAAAGAACAGCCTGTGACACCCACCAGCCAGCCGGGCCTCCATGTTCTGCAGCCCCTCCTTGAGCTGGGAGTTGCTGGCTTCATGCTTCAGACCCTCCTCGTAGGTCCGCTTAGCTTCTTCAAACCGGTTTAAGAACTCAAGAGCGGCCGCCTTCCGGGAGTATCCCTGAAACGTCGGAGGACACTCTTGGTGAGAATGTGGATACCGCTTGTGGGGCTGGCAGCCGCCTCCGGGAGGCTCTTCCCCAGCTCACCTTGCCCCACTCTGGCTTCAAGTCCACAGTCTTGCAGCCATCCTCATAGGCCTTCTGGTAGTCTCCCTTCTTCGCATAGGCGGCAGAACGGTTGCTGTAGAGCACATGGTTCTGGGGGTCCAGCTTGATGGCTTCCGAGTAGCACCTCAGGGCATCGTCAATGTTGCCGGCACTCAGGGCCTTGTTGCCCTTCTCTTTCAGCTCGTTCACCTGAGAAAGGGACGAGGTAAGAGGCGACTCACCAGGGCAAAGTCCTCTGCCACTATCTCTTCACTCCCGCACGTGGGGGAATACTGGTTTTGAGCCACCATGCACACGACCGAGGCATGTGTCTGGAGCTTTTCTGGCCTTTCAGAGAGAAACCTGTCGCCCCAATGGAACTCCCCCTTCCTTGACAAGTTTAGAAAAACACAGTCCTCAATGTTTGCAGAATTGAACACACACACCCCCACCTCACTGAAACCTCAGGACAATGCTGTCAAGTACTACAGGCATGAATCCCACTTCACAGAGGACCACAGGCTTGTCTGGTCACAGAGCTAAGTCTGAGGCTGGATTCACACCCAGATCTCTCTGAATTTCAAGTCCAAAACACTTTCTATGACTCCACTTGAACCACCATCTAAAATGGACTGCCTCTTTCTATGCCAAAACACAGAAAGAGAACGGACAACAGCATATAGAAGCTCCCTCACAGGCTGGAACAGCTTATTTTATGTGAAAATTTCCCACTCCCCACTGAATCAATAGATCTAAAATGTTCAGGCACAGAAATAAGCTGGAAAGTCAGACTGCTATGGGATTGACCTATGGATTAACCTGGGAAAAAAGGGGAGTTTTGATTTGTCACATGTTTCCCAAGAGCCCAACAGAGGGATTAACTCTCTTGACTCCCTTGGAGCAGGAACTGGTTGGCAAAGAAAGTATGCTGACATGTTGTTCTGTTATGGTGACTTGGTTGGATTTCTGGAAAACTAGGAAAGGCTTCCTACTTCTGGAAGTGAAGAGATGCCATTTCCTTGGCATGGTTAGACCGTGTTCCTGGGTCTAATAAGAACCCTCCCCTCACTGAGGTGGTCATGAGTCATCCATAGGACAGGCAAACACTTTTCCCCTAAGTGGAGAAGGGATGGGGAGGGGGAAGGGGGAGCACCCTAAGATCACTTTGGGAGATTAAAATAAAACCTGCCCCCTGTTCAGCATAATTCAGCCAAATCTATGACTCATGTTTTAACCTCCAGTTGAAGTAAACGTAGGAGGAACAAACATGAGGGAGGGTCTATGTAACCACTTCAGGACATCCCTCACACCACCAGACAAGGGCCTTAAGGGGAAAAACTGGCTGCTTCTCACATGTGGGTGCTGAGGTGAGGAACCTCCAACAAGTAAAGGGTTATCCCTGATTAAAAAGTACCCCCCATCTGTACTAATTATCTCATCCTTTAAAATATAGTCTATATAAAGCTCAAACCCAGCCATCCACATCCTTAGTATGAACACTACAAACAAGAATATTGCCAAGTGCTGCCTTTCCATTGTACCTCCTGGTGTTTGGGGTAGGGAGGGAGGGAGCTGCAGTTTAGGCACAGGTGGGACCGAATGGGCATTTCTAACTGGGAGATTCTGAACTCTGGTGGGGGAGGCTGGAGGGAGAATTCCCACTCGGCAGGTGAGTTTGGGCCAGTCAAGAAATAAAAAAAGCATGTTGGGGTTTGGGCAATTACCCAGTGGGATTACAGAAGGAGCTCAAGTGGAATAGTCTGACCTGGCTAGTGCTACAAATGCGATGTAACTTAAAAGATGGGACCTTCAAGATGTGAGTTCCCCTCTCCCTAATGTTCCAGCTTGTGGTGTCCAAATGTTTCTTGCAGCTCACAGAGGCTCATAATCATAACATGAGTGAGGGGATTATTCAAGGGTAATAAAAGAGCCAGACAACACACAAACCTACGAGGCACTGAGGGTGAGGCTATTCTCAAACCTGGGATCAAGAGAAAGGGTATATACTAAGAAGGCCTGGACCCTAGTCCTCACCCAAGTGGGTCATTGGACAAATCCCTTTCTCAGCCTCAGTTTCCTCTTCTGTAAAACAATCATGGGTTGGGGAGGAACACTAGATGATATCTAAGGGCTAGAAATCTATGGTTCCAAGACGAGGTTTGCAGATCACTGTACTTAAGGCTAGTTTCCTCACAGATGGGCAGTTGTTGGTTCTTAAATCCTACTGGACTACTCTGTCCTTGATGGAACCTGGGAGGTCCTCACGGAGGGAGGGACTCTCCAATTTTACTGTTTCTTCTTCCCCCCATGTTTTTTTTCTGAACTCAGAAGCCAGAGTTTTTCTCCTGGGGCTGGCTCAGCTCGTGAGAGTGAGCCAGAAAGCTGAGTGGTGATGCCCCTATAATAACAGAGGAGCTCGGCTTTCTCCTCCTAGAGACAGACTGGCTAGCTTTGCTCCCCAGACCAGGGAGGGCCCAGATCACCGAGAGCCAGCCCGCCTCAAAGTCACTGACAGCAGAGCAGTCTGTGAGCAAAGGAACCAGAACCCAGGCTCATCCTTTCTATTTTGCCATCACCGTACCTTTGATGAACACTAAAACTTAGTGAGCAGCGCTCGGAAAAAATGGAAGGGAGAGCCGGAAAGTTGAAAAAAGGAGGAGACTGGTTTGGGAACGGTTCTGAATCCAAGCACCAGCCCCTAGTCCTGAGCACTTCCCAGCCCCTCCTCTTTCTGGTGCCCCCCACATTCATTCTTTACGGGGTGATCACCTCACTTTCCCCAGCCCCAACTTTTGAAACAATCCCACCTCTCAAAGCCTTTGGGCCCAAGAGGCCCCCCCCCCAACCAAGCCCCTGGACCAAGCCTCATGAAAACACTGGTTTGCTTAAGACTTAAAGCCTCCAAAAGACATGGCTACACCCCCCTTCCCTAGCACCTCTACCAAGAAGCCCCCCCCCGGAACAGAAAAGGGCATTTCTGGGAAACTCAGAGCCCCCCCCACTCACTAATTCACTTTGCCCCCCCACTTTGCATTCAAGCAAACCTCTCCCGCCCTTCACTCCATCACAATTTCAGACCCCAATTTCTCCCACATTTACCCCCCCCATGATTATCACAGAAGGCCCCTCCCCTCTATCCATCCCCAGCCGGCCTGCCCTCCCTCGGACCATTTCCCGACCCCGGAGTCCGACCCTGCCTCTGACTCCCCACTTACTTCCTATCTCTTGCCCCGGCTCCTCAGGGACCTCGGACGTCCCCCCCGCAAACCTCACAGGTCTCTCTGCCTCGGACGGGCCCAAAGACCCCCCCCCTTTGAAGAAGGCTCGCCCTTCCTCCAGACCCTGCCCCTCCCCCACCACAACTCCCCCATCCCAGACCTTGCCCCTCCCCCTCTTAGCCCCCCCATCCTTCCCTCTTCCCGGGTCCCGTCCCCCTCCCCTCAGGCCCAATCTGCTCTCGGCGCCCCAGTAACCACCCTCTGCCCCCGGCCCGACCCCGCCGCCCCTCCCTGGGCCCCGGGCGCTCCCCCCCCACCCCGGTCCGGGCTGAGGCCGCGGGGAGGTTACCTCAACGGCGCCGCGGGCCCCGCCGCTCCCCCTCCCGGCTCACCCGCCTTCCCTGCTCGCTCGCCGTCTGCCGGCCGCCCCTCACCTGCTCCATGGCCCGAGCCGGAGCCGAGGCTGCCGCAAATACGTCCGCCCGCCCGCTCGCGCCCAGCTCCCAGCCGCACGCGCCGCCTTCTGGAACCTACTAGAAGCTGCCGGGACTCCCGGCTCCCGCCCCTTCGTAGCCGCCCCATTGGTGGAGTCTTCCCTCTGAGCCCCGCCTCCTCTCGCACTTAGAGGCTGACTCCCCCGCCACTCATGAGCACCTCCCTTTCATTGGACGGCGGACGGCGATTCGCTCTGCCCTTAGCCTTTTCTTCCTCGCCATTGGGCTTTCCTTGGCACGGCCCGCCCCAGAGCCTGCTTGACGACTGGCCGAGGGCCGGCCTTCTGCTATGCTCATTGGTTGGTGGGAGCGCCGGTCTGGTCGGCGCTGGCCGCACCCATTGGTCCACTTCCTTCTGGAAATTTCCACCTTTCCCATTGGGCTGACGGGCACGTTGACGCCAGAGCCATCGATGAGGAGCGATTCTATTGGGCGCAGGGTCTCCAAGCGCTTCTGTGTGATAGGTCGCCCCTGCTGCCACTCGAGTTGACTGTTGCCCCGGCCTTGGCCCTTCCCCGTCCCCTTAACCCGTGGGGGGTTCCTAGTCCGGCCCGGCGGGCCGCGCTCTCTTCCAGCAGCGTGGGCGCCACCCTGGGGTATCACCTCAAGCGTCTACCTCGTGCACTTTGCCCTCTCAAACTGCGACCGGGGCCAGGGGTCCCTGGGGGTGGGACCGGCCTCGGTTTTCCTATCAGTGAAATGGGTTGCGGGATCTCCACTCCTCCAGAATGTGGTGAGGGCCTGACTGAGAGCTCTGCATTGGAGGTGGAGTGCTGGGGAAAGAACTAAGTTCACCTCCGACTGCCTCAGTTTCCATCAGCTATAAAATGGGAATCATAATAGCACCTACCTGGCATCCATAATAATTAAGCACAGTACCTGGTACACAGTAGGTGCTTAATAAATGCTTATTTCTTTCCTATTGGAAGCAACTGGCTATTTCTGCCTCTAGCCCCAGCTTCCCATCTGTAACATAGGAAGATAGCTACGACAAGGTTGCTGAGTGGGATCCACTGAGATTCAGTTTCCCCATTTGTAAAATGAGGATAGCAGTCCCCTGCCTCAGATGAGGATGGGAGCTAGACCCCAAAAAGGAAAACCCCTGGATTTTTGAACATGGACAGATCTCTGGAGTTTGCCTGAGGCCGTAATCCCATCAACTGGCCTTTCACAGTGGCTACACCCAATCTCCCAACTCTGTTGCCCTTAAGCTAGCCTAGCCCTCCATTGTCTTACCCCTTCCCACCCTTCGTTTCAGCTAGGCACCATTCTCCCTTGGCCACATGGTCCAGGTCCCTGGCATTCTATTACCTCTTAGGCTACCTGGCTGCTCCTAGATCCCTCCCACAGTCTTTCTGTATGTAAGATCTGTCTTATCTCCATTAAACTGCTCAGATTCTTAAAATCTAGCCAATACCATAGACTCTTAGATTCCTCAGCAGTCTGGCTAATATGGTGGATTTTTAATAAACCTTGTCTTTGGCTGAAAGAAGGCTCGGGCCAAATTCTTTCGGACAGGACCGGGTGTTGTGATCTTGGGGTCCCAGCAGCTCTAGACCTCATCATGTCAAGGGTGCTGAGTGAGAAACACTGGGATAAACCTTCCAAGCACTCAAGCACTACATGGATGTGAGCTATTACTAGGTCACTGACCCTCTAGGGGACAGAGGGGACAGTGGTACCCAAAGATGGATTAGCAGGCATTTTGGGGAAGAGGAGGTGAGGATGGGTGCAGGCTGAGAGCTGGAAAGGGGCCTTGGAAGCCACTTTAGGCCATCCCCCTCATTTTACAGGTGAGGAAACTGAGGCCAGGAGAAGTGGCCAGATCTGCCTTTGGACACCCAGGTAGTGAAAGGAGCAGAGCTGAGGTTTCAGCCCAGCGCTCTTTCCAGGGCTTCACATACTGCCCCAAGATCTGAGTTCGAATCCTGAAGCCACCAATGATCAAATAACCGCGGCAGTCACGGCCTGGGTTCCCTTACTTGTCAAACAGAGATAACAACATTTGCACCATCAAATAACAGCTTCCATGGGGAGCTTTTGCTGATATTAGGGTCCTCAAATCTGATTCTGACCGAGGGTTCTTAACCTCTTCTGTGTCTGGGACTCCTGGGAAAACCTGGAGATCCCTTTGCAGAATCAGGTTTTCAAATGCATCAGAGCAAATACATAGGATTGCAAAGAGGGCCAGCTATATTGGAATAAATTGGTCAAAATATTAGCAAGCTTGGGCCCAGACCCCAGACCCCACACAGAGAGAGCTATATGCATGTAATACTACATGTTAAATATAACATTGCTAGTATAATAGAATTGTATGACATATACACAGAGTAGCCAACCTGCATGAGTGGAGGAGTCTTCCACACCACGAGGTCCCTGTATGAGCAAAATAGCATGACCATTTATTATTTTTTCTAGGTAAGTAACAATCATTTTATTAATTATGGCTATTTGATAATTAATAATAGTAATTTGGCTGTCTTTCCTAAACCAAAGATTGACCATTTATTATTAAATATGGAATAGTTGCAAAGCCTGGCCCACAGTAGGCACTCTATAAATGCCGGCTATCATTATTATCATTAAGTTGCCTATGTAAGGGCACAGCTTCAATGCTTGTCCTCTGGGGTGCTTTATAAAACACTCTGGTAACACAGTAAGAGAGATGGAATACATCTATGTAGTCTATATAATACAGTCTTAGTGCTAATTAAGCAATATGACAGTCCCTCATTTTCCTGGGAGCCTCTGCCCTCAGGGATCTTACATTCTCTTGGGGAAGATCACTTGTACATAAATAAATGAACACAAATGAAGGTATACACAGGGTTAATCATGAGGGGTGGGGGTGGGGTAGTGGTGGGGAGGGAGCAGAAAGGGCCTCACATAGAAAACTGCCTGAGCAGTTTTGAAGAAAGCAAGGGATTTTAAGAAGTGGAGATGAGGAGGGATGGCATCCCAGGGCAGGGGGTACAGCCAAGGTAAAGACATGAGGTGGGAGATTACTGTGTAAAAGAACAGCAAGAAGGCTGGCCACACTATATGGAAAAGGAAATACCATTTAATCAGGCAGGAAACTAGATTGGACAAGATGACTGAGTTACCTTCCAGCTCTGAGGTCCTGTGATCCCCCTCTCTTATAAGTCAGACCCAGCTACAACTCACTCCTCTCATCTGTGGGCTCCTAACTGGCCATCCTGCCTCCAGTCTCTCCTCTCTCTCTCTCTCCAATCCATCCTTCACACAGCAGACTGTGCTCCAAATACAGTAGGAGCTTAATTAATGCTTGATGCTTGACAGGCTGACTGAGCCATTTGCTGCATACTTTTCAATATGCATGGGAAGTTTGGGACCCACCTCTCAGACTGGAAGATAAAGAAATTCACCCTGAATTTTCTCCTCTTCTAAGAGCTGAGCCCTGAGGGAAGGACAGTTTCTTCCCTGAAATGTCTCAGATTCGTACCTTCAAAACCAGACCAAACCATCTGAGCCTTTTATTCAAAGCTGGCCTTGGAGGAGCCATCCCAGACACTCAGCGTAGTCAATAACGTGGTCAATATCTATTGAACTTTCAGTTCTCTATCGTCTGTTCCCTGGTCCTCCTGGGCACAGATCCAGCCTGGGGGCTCTGCTGCCCTTCTCTGTCACCTCCCCGGTCCATCTCAACCTCGACGCTGTCAGCCTAGGACAGGGACAAAAAGATGGCGATTTAGGATGATGTCTGTGGATGCTTAGCCAGCCTCCTCTTCCTCCTCTTCAGGTCCCTTTCCCCTCACTCCCCACAGGTACTCCTTGGTCCAGTGACCCAGGCCTTGGGGCTGTCCCTCCCACTCTCTCTCCCAGCATCCTCTCTGGCTGCCACCAGCCTGCAACCCTGTCCCTCCTCCACTCCCACTACTCCCCAGCTTCCTTAAGGCCCAGCTGAAAACCCCACCTTCCATGGGAAGCCCGCTCCAAGACCTGCCTATTCCTGTGCCTTCCCTCTGTTAATTATTTCCAATGCATCCTGGCTTTGGCTGGCCTTGGATATATTTGTTAGCATGTCATCTCACTGGATTGTAAGCTCCTTGAGGGTAGCTACTGTCCTTAGCCTCTTTTTGCATTCCCAGTGCTTCAACAGTGCCTGGCACCTAGTAGGTGATTTCTAAATGTTTACTGAATTGAAGGGGCTTATTAACAGTGCCTGGCACCTAGTAGGTGATTTCTAAATGTTTACTGAATTGAAGGGGCTTATTAACAGTGCCTGGCACCTAGTAGGTCCTTAATAAATGCTTGTCCCCTTCCCTTTTATTAAACCTGATTATCATGACATCATGAGGATGATAGCTTTATTGGCTTGCTCCTGAACTGGATTTAAGTGAGGGGCAGTGGAGGACTTTGAACTGGAAAGCCCTCTGAGGCCTTCTATGCTTAGCCCATTGAATAGACGGAGGAGGAAATTAATGCTTAGAGAGGGTAAGAACTTGCCTTGTGTTCCCCAGGTGGTATGTAGAAAAGGCAGAATTCGAACTTGGGTCTTGTGACTGCAACTACAGCGCCAGGCTGCCTTCTCTGGTAGACAACCCTGAAGACCTATGTCGAGTCCTCTGAAGCTTTCAAATGCTCCTGGGCCAACTGAGTCACCTGGGCCAGTGGAGAGAACGCAGGGTTTGGGAGTCGGGACCACCTGGGTTTCAATTCTCCCCCCTTCCATTCAGTCCCAGCTAACACCCCCTTTCTACAGGAGGACTCTTGTGCTCCTCCTCAATTCTAGATTCCCCCCCCCATTATCTCCCGAGGATCCCATCTCTAGCCTGTTTGTCGACCTCTGGAGGGCAAGACTGGTTCCTCCGGGTCTTGGCCCGGTGTCTGCCACATAGTAGGTGTTTTAAGATGCTTGACTGCCTATGTGACCTCGGGGCAGTCCTCTCCCTGGGCCTCAGTGTCTCCCCCCCCCAAAGTGATTTCTGAGATCTCCCTTAGGGCATGGACTCTGGTCCCATGCTTTGCAAACTCTAACGTGTTATATAAGTCCGTTTTTATTAGTTGTGCCCCAGAAGGAAGCATGCCAGGAGAGGCCCCGTCAGGCTGGGCCATGTCCGCCCCAGCCGGCTGCTGCTGGCTGGTGGCCAGTAAACCACCGAGGAAGGCTGGGGGCCGGGCCGGCAGGGGCGGACGGCTATTTCTAGAATTGAGTTTGGATTCCAGCAACAGGTGATGGGCCGGGTCAAGCGCGCGGGCCCCAGACTGAGTGGCTAAATAGAGCGTTCCCAGGTGTCCTGGGAAACTGGAGACAGACATGAGGGCGGGGGGAGGAGGGGAGGGCTGGCCCTGAGGATGCTGGGAGATGTAGTCCTGACTTGTTGAGGGAGCCAGGGGAAGAGAGAGAAAGAGAGAGACAGAGAGGGGGTGTGTGTGTGTGTGTGTGTGTGTGTGTGTGTGTGTGTGTGTGTGTGTGTGTGTGTGTGTGTGTGTGTGTGTGTGTGTGTGTGTGTGTGTGTGTGTACACGCAGATATTTCAGATGAACCAAACCACCTTTTGTCAGTAGCCGTCTGGCAAACCTTAAAGTATCCGCATTGATGATAAATCTCTCCGGGCATTCTGAGGTCAGGGAGCCCTCTACCATTATAATGTCATGAGACAAGAATCATAACGTAGGCAGTCATCCAAGAAAGACACCAGCAGAAAAAAAGACGGGCCAGTCCCCGGACGTCTGGGGAACGTCTCTGGCAGCCCAGAGATCTCCAGAGGAGCACGGAAGGCCTCCATGCCCTCGGGTAGACCCTGAGATCAGAGGCCAGCAGCACCATTGGGCACACCATGCCCAGGACACCTCAGGCTCAGGTTTGCCAACTGCTTTCTCAAAGGATTGAGGAGTTAGTATTGGAAGGGCCTTTGGAGGCTTTCCCTGCCAACCCCTCATTTTACAGATGAGGAAACTGAGGCACAGAACAGGGAAATTGACTTTCCCAGCATCATAGGACTAGTAAGTATTAGCGGCTGGGTTTGAACTCGGGGCTTCCTGACTTCCAGTCCATTGTTCTATTCTGAGTTTCTGTACACCCATACCTTCTCCTTAGACCTTCCCTGAACTTGTGGGAACCTGCGGAGTGTGGTATGACTCTGGCTCTACAGTGGACCTGGGTTCAAATTCAGATGTAGCCTGAGTCACCTTGGACAAGTCTCCTACCCTTCCTCCTGGTAGGTTACATGAGATGACCTGAGTGACAAGTTAGTTTAGACTCTACGGGGTCGAGGTCCAGAGATAAGGAGCCCAGGCCCAGCTGTCTCAGCTCCAGGTGTTCAGCTCACACTTCCTGCTGGGATTTCTGCCGTGCCTGCCCTTTGCTCACTGGGACGCTGCAAGGACTGTGGGAAGGTGTACCTCTGTGGGCTTGGGGCGGGCCACCCAACCTGACATACCAGTTCTGGCTACAAGAGGCCCACAGGTACCAGCCCCCCTGGCCTGAATTCTGAGCAGACGCAGGGCAGGGCCAAGGCAAACAAACTCCGCTAAGGTGTGTCCTCCCACCTGTGACGTAGTGGGAAGAACCGTGACCCTGCGTGCAACCAGGGCCACCGGGTACCATCCCGGCTCCAGTGACCTTGAGGGAGTCACAGCTCCTCTGGGCTCGTTTGTCGTCCTGCAGAATGGATCAGATAGTACGCTGTGGTCACAGACCAGGAGCTGGAAGGGCTGTCTAGCCCAGGTCTCGAACTCCACCGTGTTATTTTCTAGTAAAGATAACTCATGTCTGTCTGTCCTATCAATCTGTCTGTCTCTAGTTTGTCTATTCTAGCATCGATATCTATCTGGGTGGTGCTGTGGATAGAGTGCTGAGTCAGGAGGACTTGAGACATTTCCTAGCTGTGTGACCCTGGGTGAGTCACTTAACCCTGTTTGCCTCAGTTTCCTCATGGAGAAGGAAATGGCAAACCACTCCAGTATTGCTGCCGAGAAAACCCCAAATGGAGTCACAGAGAGTCGGACATCTTGGTGATCCGACGACGTCAGAATGTCAGCTCCCTGAGGTCAGAACAGGTGTTTCTTTTGCATCTGTACAAAACCATTGGCTCCGGGCCAGCTGGATTTTGAACTCCTGCAGCTCAGACTGCCTGACTTTGCACTGGCCATGCCCCCGGATCAGCTATGCTCTTCCTCTGCCTCCTGGCTTCCTTCAGGACTCAGCTGCGCTCCCCCCTTCATCTGCTCTTCACAGCTCTCTAAATCTAGTTATTTCCACCTTGTTTCCCAGGTCTTAGATTGGGAGGTCCGTGAGGGCAGGGGCTGTTTTTACCTTCTTTGTATCTCCAGTGCTCAGCACAGGGCCTGGACCCAGTAAGGGGCTTAAATGCTTGGTGAGTCCTGAGAACTGCTCCCTGTGTCTTACCCTGAGTTACAGAGCTAGTAGATTTCAGAGGGAGGACTTGAATCCAGGTTTTCCTCACTTCACGGTCTGCTGAGTTGCACAGAAGAAGTGGGGCTCAGAGATAGAGCACAGCTTGTCCAATGCCACGGCTTGTGTGTTGTCTAGAGCCCAGACCTGTCTCCAAACCCTAGCCTCTGTGCCTGCTAGTGACCACGGCTGGTGGAGCCACGTCACTGGAGCTGTGAAGCTGTCCAGCCATTCTGCCACCAAACTGCATGCCCTTTAACCTAGCACTGCCGGTGCCAGGCCTATACCCCAAGGAGATAAAAAAAAAAGAGCCAGGGAGAGAGAGAAAGGAGTCCATTATACAAAACCATTTATAGCTGCTTTTTTTTCCCCTTAGTAACCAACAGAGGGTGTCCCTACTAACTCAACAAACTGGTCTGTGAATGCAAAGGATTGTTACCGTGCTATAAGTGACTCAGTGGGCGTTTTCAGGGACACCTCTGAGGACTGATGCACCGCCAAGGACAAGAAGCAGGTGCAGTGATGACCACCTTTTAGAGAAAAGGGCTTAGAAGGGTTTGCAATGACCAGCCCGACGACCGGGAGACCTGAGGGAGGCAGACCGAGACCCACATTTGCGGGGGCATGGCCAGGGTAGGCTTGGCTTGGTTGGTGCATGCATGCACGCACGCGGGGGGGGGGTGCCTTTCCTCTGCGTGACCGCAGGCCTCCAGGCGCGTTTTTAGCGCGCAGCCTGGCGGGGTGCAGGAAACGGGTGCGGATCCAGACGCGCCTTGCCGTCTGCGGCGGCGGCGGGAGACGGGCGTCCGGCAGGCGGGACTACAAGTTCCAGGGTCCCCAGCGGCGCGTCCCGGGATCGGCCGCCCGCTCGCTCTGGCCCGGCCCGGCGGCGCTCCCCAAGTCCGCCCCCGTCCTGAGTGGCCGCGCGCGGGCGCCCAGACTAGAGCGCGCGGAGGGGCGGGGGCGCCTTCCCCATGCCGTGGGCCAGCTGCGGAGCCGGCCGCGGGGCTCGGCTGCTGAGCGCCGTGCGGGGCCTCTGCGCGCGCCTCGCCGCCCCCCGCCGTCCCTCGAGCGCGCCCCCTGCGCCCCCGGGCGGCACGTGCGGCGGCCCCCGGGCGCCCCTGAGCGCGCGCGCAGCAGCGGCGGCGGCTCCCCGGGCGCAGCCCTCCTTGGCGCCGCGCCGCCTCTGCCGGGCACAGGGACCCGGGCCGGCCGGCGTGCGGACCTGGGCAGCCGCTCCCCCTCTGGCCATGGCGGCCAAGGTGGACCTCAGCACCTCCACCGACTGGAAGGAGGCCAAAGGTAAGGGCGACCCCGGCCCCGCCCCTCGGTTCCCGGCCGCCCCAACTCCATGCACTTTTCCCGGGCCGCCCCGGGCTGCTGCCGCTGCCCGCTGCGGCTTGGAGTCCGGGCACCAGGCGGCCGCGATCGCGGAGGCGGGAGCCCCCTCTCCACGAAGCGCCCCGGAGCTTGAGCCGTCCTGGGCTGTGCCGGACCGGAGTGGGGGGCAGCGGGGAGCGCCCCTCTCCGCCCGGCGCTCCTATGCACGAGCCCCACAGTGAGCTTCGGGACTCGTGGGGGTGAGGCTGCAGGACCGTGCACTGGAGGCAGTGAGCCCCGCGGCGTGCGCCTGCCGAGGAGCGGGGACCCCCGCCCCAGCCGCAGCCCCTGTTCGCAGAGTTGTGCGCCTCTGGTGCCCGTGGCCCGCTTTGTTCCATCCACCCCAGTGGTGGTGCCGGGAATGGGTCGGAGGACCCGGGACCCGAGTCCTCTCTTACCTGTGTGACTTTGTAGCATCCGCGGTTCGGACCCCCTGGCCCTTCTGACGGCAACCTGTGACTCTATGATGATTCCATCTCCTCCTCTTGCCATTACAGAGGGGGAAACTGAGGCTAATCAGCAGAGTCAGGCCTGGATTTGGGGTCATAGAATCTGGGTTCAAATCTCAGCCCTGCCCTTTAGTAATGAAGGGTGACTTCAGCCCCCGAGTTTGTGATCCCTGGGCCCCCTAAGCCCTTCACTTTGGAGAGCAGGGCTGTTAATGCCTTACTCCTCCTAAGCTTATGTCTTTATCTCTCTATGTATATATGTATGTATCTAGCTGTAGAGCCATAAGAGTTGCTGCTAACGTCCCAGGAGAAGAGAGCTTTGATTTGGGGGTACAGGCCCTAGGTTTGAGAACCTGCTCTGCCCATTGGCTAACCTGGGAAATGTACTGAACATTAGGGGTTTTTACTTATTTTTTATTTTTTTGCCTGCCCACGAAATGCTCTCTCTCCAAAGTTCCTTCTATTTCTGGCCTGCTGGGAACTGAGGGTACATTTTTGTGTTCAAGGGAATTCGTTTCTCATGGTGAAGTTTTAGGAAGGCTGGAGCCATGTGTGTGTGTGTGGGAGGGGGTGGGGTGGGGGGGGCTCTGGACCCTCGAGGCATTCTTTGGATAAGGCCAGCCCTGTCCCCCTCCCTCAGCCTTCTCCCTTCTCCCCTGGTTTGGCCCTTCGGATGTCCGGTGCTCTCTGGCCCTGCCCCTCTGGTTCTTGACCAGCCTGGCACGCTGCCCTATCTCTCTCTCTCTGTCCTTGGGCTGACTCTCTTTCCCAGGGCACAGATAGGGAGGGAGAGGCTGGGGTCGGCTTGTCCCTGGCTGCTCTCCCAGTACGGAGAGGGAGGCAGCCTGGTGAGATGGGAAGTCTCTCCCCACACTCTGGTCTCACATCACCAATTGCTTCCTGGACATCTCGAACTGGACGTCCTGTGATTGTCTCAGACTCAGCATGCCCTAAACCCAGCTCCTCTTTCTCCCCAAACCCTCCCCTCTCTGACCTTTGGTATTCCCATGCCCAGGGCACCCTCCTTCCAGCCTCCCAGGATTAAGCTTGACTCCTCACCCACCCGCCCCTCGCTAACTCTCATTTCTTCTGTCTCCACGACATCTTTCCTGTGCGTCCACTCACAGCCACCACCCTAGTTCCGACTCCTTTCCCCACCTGCCTAGAGACTGCAGTCATGTCCTAATTCATCTCTCTGCCTCAAGTCTCTCTGCACCCTAAAGCACAGGTCTGGCCCTGGCTCCCCATCACCTCCCCCTCTGACACTTACAAACCCTTCCCAGCCTGCCCTGGGCCTGCCTCGGTCCTACCTTTGTGTGGATATTCACCCTTCCCTGCCCTCCTGGTCTGGCTGCCCGGGTGTCCTCAGGCTTCCGGACACCTCCTATAGCGGCCTGCGGAGTAGGGTTACGCACGTCCCCTCTACCTGGGCTGCGTTCCTTCCTAACCGCCTGGTATTCAT
Source organism: Phascolarctos cinereus (assembly GCF_003287225.1). Taxonomy (NCBI): domain Eukaryota; kingdom Metazoa; phylum Chordata; class Mammalia; order Diprotodontia; family Phascolarctidae; genus Phascolarctos; species Phascolarctos cinereus. The sequence goes on along the minus strand of NW_027556402.1, from coordinate 255,046,051 downwards.
TTCAGAGATCTAATATGTGGGCACTTGGGCCTGCATGTGGTTCGTATGCCCTGCTAAGCTTCTTGAAGGCAGGGGCGGTTTCACTGTTGTCTTTGAGTCCAGAGTGCTTAGCACAGTGTTGCCATGTAGTAAGCTCTCAGTGAATGCGATTGAATAGGCCTCAAATTAGGAGTCAGATTCTGGTCTTTGTGTGACTCACTGGTCCTTGATTTCTTGTCTGTGAGTCCAGAAAGTTGGGCTGGATGGCCTCAAAGGTGCCTTCTGGCTCCAAATCTGTGATTCTCTGGGCAGAAAGGCCGGGGAGTGGACTACACACAGTTGGCCCTGGGGTTGGGAAAAGCTAGGTTCAGATCCTACCCCTTATACTTACTGACTCTGTGACCCTGGGTAAGACACACACACATATACACCCACCCCTTTAGGCCTCAGTTTTCTCATCTAAAAAATGGGTATAAGAATGCCTACCTCATAGGGCTTTCGGACATAAATCAGTCATAGGGTCGACCATAGCCACAGAGTGGGCAGGGACCTCAAGAAAAGGGAGGCCCGCAAAAGTGCAGTGAGCTGCCCAAGGTCACACAGTCAGGAAGGAGCTTTTGCAGACCTCAAGGGTGAGGCAGCGGGGATAGAGCACTTCGCCCGTATTGGGGTCACTCTCCTTGGGGCAGGGGCTCTCATCCATGTGATTGGGGTGGGGTCACTGGCTGCCTCCTCTGTGGGATCACAAAGTCCCTGGCTTTTTCTTTTCCTTTCTTTCCTCTTTTGTTTTCTCCCTCCCTCCTTCCTTCCTTCCTTTTTTCCTTCCTCCTCCTTCTCTCTGTCTCTTCTCTCCTTCTCTTTCTTCTCTCTCCCTCTCCTTTTTTTCTTTTCTGTATTTCTTTCTTTTTCTCTGTCTCCCTCCTTCCCTTCCCCGCAGTTATTTCTGTAAGCGGACTAAGCCCCTGTCACTTACTTGGCGCTTTCTGGCAGAGTCTGGAGATGAAACGAGGCAGGTGGTGGGGCTGTTGGCCCAGAGAGCACGTGGGACTCTTGGTTTCCCAGAACTTAGGGCATCACGTCCATGCTCTGCCTGCTCGTTTTTTCTCTATGCCGTTTTTGCCCTTGTATTCAGTTTGCAGAGAAATCATAATAAGTAACATAATAATAACTAATAATTGTCAGGCACCCAGCACAGTGTCTGCACGTAGTGAGTGCCGTGTAAATGTTAGTTATTATTAGCTATATTTAAATAGCATCTTAGGTGATGTGTTATGTTATTTATAGAGCACCGAAAGTTATTTCATTTGATTCTTATAAAAACCCTGAAGAGAAAACTGAGGCAAACAGGGTACCGTTGACTTGCCCAAGGTCACACGGCTAGGAAGTGTCTGAGGCCAGATCTGAACTCGGACCTCCCTGGCTGCAGGCCCAGGGCTCTTTCCAGTGCGCCGCCTAGCTGCCTTGTATCTTAGAATCATAGCTCTGCAGTTGGAAGGAGCCTCTGAGGTCTTCTGGCCTGTCTTCTTTTCAAGTTACAGATGAGTAAATCAAGGCCTACCTGGATTAGTTAAGTGACCTGAGCAAAGGGTGGGGCCTGCCTGGTGTCCACACCTATAGTTCAGATGGTGCGGTGGGGTGTTTTTTTTTTTTTGGTCTGGGGGGAGCTTGAGGTTTTACAGCATGCATGGCAGTTTCCCAGGGTGCTGCCCCCTACTCTTGGACAGGCTCCTCATGCACATCAGCACCGTCCGTCCAAGATACAGGTCCTGGTGGGCCGTCCATCCGACTGCGTCTGAGCCGTCAGGCATTCTTCATCCGCTTGGCCTTGCCTGTGTGGATGGCTGGCTCAGACTGTTCTGAGGGCTCATAAAGCGTGCTCAGGAGGCTCGGCGTCTCAGCTCAGCAGACGTGGTGCTAGCCGCCGGGGAGACTTTTTTGGACTAAACCAGGATATGTGAGTAGGGGACAGAACATAAGCTCTCTGAGGACAGGGACTGTTTCATTCTTCTCTATCTCCAGCACGTAGCAGACCCTTCAGAAATGCTTGTGGATCGATTGGGAGCTCCCACGAAATTCTGAAAATTGCCTGGAGCCCTTAGAGCTTCTGTGACTGCCCTGCGTTTACGTGGCCTGTTTGTGAACCCAGGTCTGGGGGATGGAAGGGCTGGCTCTCTATCCCCTATTCCGCACCGTCAGGTGCCAGAGGGACAGACGGTCCCTGCCCTCCAGGGGCTTCCAGTCCGTTGGCTGAGGCCATCTGCATCAAGGGCCCATCTCTGGGGTCTTGGTTTTCCCCATCGTAGTACTGTGAAACGTGGAACACTCCTGCTGTCATAGGGCGAAGACCCCTCCTGGAGGGAGTGCACGTGTGTGTGGGCAGGCTGCAGCCCACAGCCAGGAGTGCCCTTCAGAGGAGAATCCGGGGAAGAAAACAGCATCTCTCTCCCAAAGTCTTAGCACCGAGACTTCCGACCCTCCCACCAGCCCTCGGAGGGAGGTGCTATTATCATGCCCATTTTATGGATGAGGAAACTGAGTCAGGGAGAGGTGGAGTGACTTGCCCAGGATCACACAGCTAGTAAGTGACTGAGGCTGGATTTGAACTCAAGTCTTCCTGACTTCAGGTCCTGGTCTCTGCTCCTTGTGGTGCCACCTGGCTGCCTCCGTGGGAGGATGTGGCTTAGAATCTTCCCAGCATGAGCCAGTGTGTTGGAGGGAATATCCAGTCGAGGAGGTCACAGATCCATTTCGGTTTCTGTATTGGGCCACGTACACAGCAGATGCTTAATAAAGTGCCGGAGGCATCCCATTTTTACCAGTCACCTTCCTCCCTGCTGAAGGACCCCAAGAGCTGCTCGCTCGCTCTGTTTTAGCACCTGAGGCAGAAACTCTGTCGGCCCACCCTGGTCGTAGCTATAGTCCTGGGCCGCGGGCAGTGGATGGGCCTGTGACGCCATCCCGATGTAGAGGGGGAGCCCCCAGAGGCCGGCTGCCCGCTGCCTCCCCAGCCGTGGGGGCCTGGAGTGGAGGAGGATTAATGCCCTTGTCACTTAGCTCTGAGCGTGTCTTTGGGGAGGGATGCTCACTGATCAGCTCCACAGGTGTCAGACCGGATCCTTCTCTTCAGGAAAAAGAAATGTCTTATAAACTGCGTCAAAACCAGCGTAGTCATTAGAGGGTTGGAAGCAAACCCGAGTGCTCCTCGTTTGGGGTGGGGTTGAGTAAATGGTGCTGCTCCAGGGTCGTGAAACTTACCGCTGTGCTCGAGGCCGCGTGAGGGAGCTGGACCACGGGCACTTTGTCTAGCCTGGGTGGTTCTCACAGTCAAGGGCGGCCCAGAAGGGGAGGAAACGCAGTCCCTTCCTTCCTTTTTTTAAGCTAGGCAGTGGGGTTAAGTGACTTGCCCATGGTCACACAACTGGTGGGTGTTAAGTGTCTGAGGCCAGATTTGAACTCAGGTCTGACTCCAGAGCTGGTGCTCTATCTACTGTGCCACCCAGCTGCCCCTCCCTCCCTTCCTTTAGGTAGCTTTGGGGGGCTGCGGGTGTGGAGTGTGGCATATTCCTTCTAATTCCTTTCCTTTTGCTGGAAGGCGGAGGAGGAAAAATATATTGGGAAATGAAGGCCAAGATATCGTTAACAATGGAAAAAAGTTGATCCAGTGAATTAGAGGTATCCTGCCTTTGTTTGCATTTGATTAAATGATATTTGTCCCATAATAACTGACATGTCATCTCTGGTGCCTTCAGTCAGTCCATATCTGTTAAGCACCTGCTATGTGTCAGCGCTTATGTCTGTTACCTTACTTGAGCATTTCCAGAAGTTGGGGAAGAAGGTTCTGGTATAATCCTCATTTTATAGATGGGGAAACTGAGGCACAAAAACCTCAGTGAGACTGGACAACACTTGTCCAGAGTCCCAGAGCCACTAAGTGAATGAGGAAGGATTGGATCCCCGGTCTTTCTGAGAACAGCCCCAGTGTGCTACCGGCATGCCGCTTCTCCGTGGGATGTCATTCAAGAAATATGGAGTGGTCCACCTCTCCCCTGCCCTCTCTGAAGCGAGCACTTCTTAAAACAGATCACTTAATTCCCGTTTTTATGGTCCTAGCTGAGCTGGCTCCCGCCTCCGGCCTGAGGGCCCATTGGCAGCTGGGAAGCCCCTTCTGAGGTCAGGCTCCCTCGTCAAAATTTATAGTGAACATCTTTCACCGAACTGTGCAATGCCCCGTTCTCTGAGGATAAAAAGCAGAAATGTCTGTAGTACGTCTTTTACGGAGCCGCCTTCCGAGGTGGGTGGCACAGATCCCTCCCTGCCCATGGCGGCAAGCCAGGGTGGGCCTCTTCCTCTCCATGGCGGGGGGCTGAGGCTCGAGGCCTGAAGGGTCCCGGAAGGCAGAGGGGCTGCCTCCGGGGCAGTCTCGTGGGCTGCCTGAGGGGAGGTGAGCACCCCCCCGGGTGGTCCTCTCCTCCATTAAATCCAGGACTGTCCCAGCTGGAATGGGAGCTTGGGACCATGCAGGCGACTCCCCTCATTTTACAGGAGTGTAGCCGAGCATCCCAGGGAGGTTCAGGGATTCTCCCCGGGGCCCAGCAGCATTGTGCAGGGAGTGGCGCCCTGGGCCCTCTCCACTGCTCCACACTGCCTCAAAGACATCATGGCCTTCTTGACCCTGGCTTGGGTGCCCTCTGTAAGGGGCCTTGGCCAGCCTTGGGCTGTGCTAGGGGAAGGGGATCTCGGGTCCTTGCAGGCTGGGCCTGAGGACGAGGGGCTTTCGGCACAGCCAGCAGATGGGGACTTTGATCACCTGCTGGGGCGAGTGGTGTTACTTGGTATTTCTGAGCCCAGGTCATCAATTATTAATAGCCAGTAGGATCCTGTGGTCTTTGAAGGAGGAAGCAGAGAAGCAAAGGGCCTTTCCATCGGCCCGTCCGTGTCAGAAGTGGGATTCGAGCCCAGGTCCTCCTGACTTCTGCCCCCTCCTCTGTTAGGACGGGGGCTCTACTCTCAATAGGCGTCGGTGTTTTTTTCCTCATGGCTCCTTCCACTCCCCTTCCTGGGACCTGGCCTTTTCTGCTAGAAGTCGGGAGACCCGGCTTCGCTCCCAACTCTGTCCCGAGTAGCTGTGGGACCTTAGATGGTCCCTCCCTCTGTCTGGGCTTGATTTGCCTCATCTCTGAAATGGGAGGCTGGACCAGTGGCCCCCTCTGAGGCCTCTCCCAGTGCTGAGATTCTGTGGGCTCTGTGCCCCAGGCTGCTGTGTCTGAGTCAGGACTTGAACCCAGGTCCCCTGACTCCCCTCCACCCAGGAAACGCCAAAAGCATCCTCATTCACCAAGGGACAGAGGGGTGGCTCAGTAGGTAGCATTTGCAACTTTGGACTTTTCAAAGGAAGATTTTTTAAAAAATCTAGACCTGGGATTTCATCAGTATGCTGGGGGGCTGTTATTATCATAGGATTTGAGCAAGAGAGGACCTTTGAGACGGCCAACACCCACATTTTACAGATGAGGAAACTGAGGCACCGAAAGGTTATGCTCCCACTGAGGAAGTCTCTTCACCAGTGCAATCAGCACCTTCTCTGTAACTTATAACTTTAGAGTAAGGGAAATAGAGGCAGCTAGGTGGCCCAGTGGATAGAGCTCTGGCCCTGGAGTCAGGAGGACCTGAGTTCAAATCTGGTCTCAGACCAAACAGTTGACACTTACTAGCTGTGTGACCCTGGGCAAGTCACTTAACCCCAACTGCCTTAAAAAAGAAAAAAAGAAGAAAACTCCAAATGGGGTCATGCAGAGTCAGAAACGACTGAAAAAAACAGCTGAACAACAATTATAGTTATTATCATTGTTGTTATCATTAGCCTATGGTCCATGAATTTTGCTTTTATAGTTTGATGACTGTGTTTTACTGTAATCGTTTCATGTTTAATCTTACTGTGCATCTAAAAGCCTCCTTCTGAAGAGGGGTCCATAGACTTCACCAGACCACCACGGGAATCCAGGATGCTCCGGCCTTTGAGAATGGTCTGAGGTCAGGTGACTTGTCTGGGGTCACCCAGTCGAGGCCAACCTTTATCTCCTAAGCCTGCGAGGCACCTCTCGAAAGAAAGATAAATTTTGGGAAATGTTAGGTACAGGCTTTGTCTCTAACCCTAACATTAAGTCAGCCAGCATTTACATTAAGCGCCTGTTATGTGCCAGGAAAAGTGAAAGGTCCCCAGCAGTAGGTAGAATGTTGAGCGGCCAGACGCAAGGATTCTGAAGTCAAGACCCAGTTTGGCCAAACTTTTTGTCTCTTCCCAATGAAGGGGCCCATCGGTGCTCTGGGCAGGGGCCAGGAGAGAGTGGAGGCAGGAGATGGGTGGGGAAGAGGCCGTCTCCTTCTCAAGGAGCCAGGTTGGGGGGACAGAACTCTGGGGGGCCAAAGCGTCTCCCACCTGGATCCACACCCAGCGTTTTAAACGTGTGCGTATATTTATATACATGTATATATACACATGTCCATATGTACGTGTACATGTGTTTTTGTAGATAGATCTTGGAATACTGCTGTAAGGCTGGACATTCATTCCTCATTTATAAAACTGAGGGCTCGGACTGGGGATTTCTGCAACCCCTTTCCAGTTCTCCACCTGTGTATCTACGGGCCTCCTTGCTTGACCTTTGCAAATCGCTTCATCCCCAGGAGCCTCAGTTTCCCTGTCTGTAAAACAAGGGGATTGGACTCCTTGGCCCCTGAGGCCACCGTCCCGTCCAGCCTACGCGCCCGCAGTCTTATCTTCGAGAGGACATAATTTAATTATCTCATTAATTAAGCATAGACTCCCCCCTACTCTTTGCCTAGGAGACGCAGGGCCTGTCATGGCCTCTAGGTGGTGCGGTTGAGCCGTCTATCTTGGCCACTCCGGGCCACCTGCCCAGATCTCAGCACGCCAGCCCTCAGAGCCGCTGTTCTGGCCCCCTGGCCCTTGCTGCCAGGAACGGTCTCCTCTTTGGCAGCGTGTCAGGATGAGCCCCGGGGGGGCTCGAGGAAAGGCCCGTGGATGGGGAAGATGGGCAGTCGGGGGACATTCATTAGGGTTCAGAGCGTCATGGCAGTGTCACAGAGCTGGCCGGGTCCCCGGGGGGCATGTGGTCCAGTCCCTTCATTTTACAGATAGGGAAACTGAGGCACATCAGGTTCCCAGGGGAAAGACCAAACCACCGGTCCAATGAGGTGCTGGTGGTTGGGGGAGGGACCCACGGGGTGGCCCCTTCCTGGACGCCAGGCCTGCTGGGGAAGGAGCATGGGACCTTAAAAACCTCCAGTCCAGCCCCTCATTTTACATATGATGAAACCGAGTCGCAGAGAGGGCAGCACCTTCAGACCCGGATCCCTGGTTCTGGACCTGTGGTTCTTTCTGCGTGGTCTCGGGACGTCTACCCCGGTGCTGCCTGTTTCTCACTTCATCCCTTCTCCCTTCCTGGCAGCGGGCTGGCATCGCGCCTGCCTAGAGTGTTGGGCTCAGGAAGACACTTACTGGCTGGGTGACCCTGGGCAAGTCACGGAACCCATGTGCCTCAGTTTCTTCATCCGTACAGTGGGGATGACAATAGCCCCTAGCTCCCAGAGCTGCTGTGAATGTGACGTAAAGTGCTGGTTTCGTTATAATTTTCGCCCTGAATTCTCTCTCCTTCCTCGTCCTCTCCTGCAGCTTTTCTGAAGAGCCTGAGTGACAAGCAGAGGGAGGAGCATTATTTCTGTCGGGACTTTGTCAAGCTGAAGAAGATACCGACGTGGAAGGACATGGCCAAAGGTACGAGGGCCCCACCTGGGGCCGCCCGAGCCCAGGCTCAGCAGGGGCATCTCTGGAGCTGGGGCGGGAGGACAAGTGGTAACCGTGACTCGGTGGTCCCTGGAGTTAGCGGCTGCAGCCCGCCGGACATTGGGTCGCAGCCTCCCGTGCGTTCCTCCTCAGATGTGTTTATTGAATGCCTGGGAGGTGCTAGGCCTTGTGCTGTGTGCTAGGGATAGGGCTGGGCCTGGGATCCCACTGGGATAGGTGTGGAAACTCCCTTTGCCAGTGCACGTTGCCACCCTTTTCTGCAGCGTATAGGGAGGCGTGTTTAAGTCATGGGCAGGTGAAGCCGTTTGCCCAGGATCGTACCCTAAGTGCCGGCGTGTGCCAGGCACTCTGGTGGGCACCAGGATACGGGCAGAGAGGACTTCCTACAAATTCCTCCTTCGTCAGTCCGACGGGGGCAGCCAGACATCCCTTGGTAGCTCTTTTTAACTGAATGAACAGAAGTGGGCATGGAGTGGGAGGGAGGCACCAGAAGAAGATGGTGCCCAGCAGAATCAGTGAGGCAGAGGGGAGGAGAGTGGGTGTTCCGGGTACCTGGGAATGGCCTGTCTGCCTCAGAGGCGGGACGTGTGCTCAGCCCTGCCCAGCTCCAAGGCCCGGGGTACAGGGAGGGAAAGGCATCGGGCCCTGGCCTCCGGGTGCTTACACTCTACTGGGGTGGGCAGCGTGGAAGGAGCACTGCCAGGTGTCATACGTGGTGTGACTCTGTGTTTCAGGGGCTACCACTAAGGAAGAGGAGCCCCAGTACAAGAAGGACAAGGCCCTGAATGAGAAAATCTCCCTCTTCCGAGGAGACATCACCAAGCTGGAGGTGGATGCTATCGTGAATGCAGGTGAGTGCCTGGCTTCTTGCCTTCTGTCTTGTGCCCGGGTCATGGGGCACAGGGCTGGGGAGGATTATCGCACCTTGCCTAACGAGTGTCTCAGTGGCACTGGAGCGTTGGCCAGAGGAGGAGTCCCCTCTGTCCCGGACCCCCTGTGGCTGTGTTATGGACATAAGGATGCACGCATTGTGTGAGCCAGCGGGGAAGAGCGGAGCCAGCGGCCCCTGCCAGGAGGGGGAAGCCGCGGTGAGGGGCTCTGTCGGACCTCCTGGGGGATGTCCTGTTTTCATCTGACCCGTGTCCCCAGGCCCACCCTGGTTTTTCTTGCAGACCTTTCGCTCAGCCCGGGCAGCGTTCAGGCCACGTGTTCAGAGTCCCAGGGCGTTGCTGGGGCAGGTTTCCAGATGCCCGGTCAGACAAGGTGTTGGTGACCGAGTGGTGGGCCCTCTTCTCTTCAGCTGGGGAGAGACGCTGTGTTGGGCATGGGCGAGGGTCAGACGTGGCAGCACTTTCCCGCCCCCCAGGGGCAGAATGAAGGGAAGAGAAAGGAGGGCAGGGACGGCCTTACTTGCCACCGCACTGTACCCCCTGCTGTACCTGGCTGGGGGTCTGTGATGCCACTTCACAGGACGAGGGGTGGGCTCGCTGGCTCTCTCCAGCCCTGTCTGAACAGTCTCATCTCTGCATCTTTCCCTGGGGCGTTAAGGCCAGCAGGTCTGAGCCCTGCGCTGGCCGGGGAGGCTGAGTGCGTGAGCTTCTCTGGGCTCTCGCAGAGAGGCGTGCCCAGAGACGACAGAGCCAGGCTTTGGCCTTCTCAGGGGCTGTGGTCGAGCTCAGTGCCTGTGGATAGCCTGGGGAGGCTGTGAAGACAGGTTCCAGCTCATCAGAGGAGCCGCGTGTGGCCGCGTGGGTGCCCCCGCAGCTTGTGGCCACTGCTGCCAGGGACCTGTTGGGGCTTGGGGGTGGGGGAAGGCTGCGCTCGCCAGCCTGGGCCCGCGTGATGGATGTCTTCTGCGAAGTGCCTTTCCTGCGCCAGATGAGGCATCATAAAATAGGATGCCGTTCCTTCGCCCGCTAATGGGCTCTGCCCTCACCTCTTTTTATGGCGGACTTCTTCCTCCCTGCTTTCTGGGGCTGCTCGCCAGGTGGCTTATGGCTGTGAAGTGGCTGCCCCCCTGCCCTTTTAGTGGCTGTGTTCCTCGGGGACCGTGGGGCTGGGAGGAGCCTGGAGACATTGAGGCCAACCCCCTCCTCTTACAGAGGAGGAAACTGAGGCCTTGGGGGGGCGCCTTGCCTCAGGTCACCCAGGTACTAAAGCATCAGGGGTGGAATTTGAACCCTGGTGCTCTGACTCTGGGCACTACCATAGACCCTGAGAGGCTGTGAAAAATGATGGAGTTGAGTCATAGGTTCTGGGTTCAAATGTTCCCTCTACTCACTTACTACTTGGGTAACCTTGAATAAGTGACCGCCTCTACAGACCTCAGTTTCCTTATCTGTAAAATGCCTTGGATGAATTGGTGTCTGAAGAGCCTTCCATTTCTGAGTCTATGACTGCCGTAACTCAGTGCCTTCTCTCCCCTAGTCATTTCAAGCCACCTGGCTTGTTCCTCTCTCGGTGCCTCCCTCTTTCTCCTGAGGGGCACTGGTCATTACCAGACCAGGCTTGCATGGGTTGGGAAGCAAGTTGGGGTCAGAAATCCCCTGGAATGAGGGTAAAACTAGGCAGGTGAGGGGCCATCCGACCGGATCCACGGCTTCTGGAGCCTCCTGGTCCTAGGTGGAGCCCTCTGTTGGGCTTGGGGACCAGTGTCTGGTTCTCTCCAGGCCCTGGAGCTGGCTCAAGGCCATGGCCCAGGTCAGCCCCTCACCCCGCTTCCCACCAGGGGGCACCAGCCGTTGTCCTGCTGGCAGCCTGGTTCGCTCCCCAGCCAATAAATCAGCCTGTTTATTAGTGGAATAAAAGTCTTAAGTAACAGGGGCTTTTGCCGGAGCTCCATAAATCTGACTCTGTGCCTCATGAAACCCATATGTGCTTAATTCATATGTAAAGTTTCAAGCAGGAATATCGCATGCTTGCCCATTAAATTCTATTTGACTTGGTGGTATTCATGAGCCATGAATAATTGGCCTCTCCGTGTTCACGGACTGAACCGTGATGGCCAGAAGGAAAAAAAGGGAAAGGGATAAAGGACAGTGATCACCGAGCTCTCGGGGTTTTCAAGTGAGGCAGCGGCTCGTGGGTTTTGGCTTGGCGGCCTGCAGGGAGTGACCATGCTTTCCTGAGGGGCCTCGAGGTTCTCATCATCTCCTCACGGGCCGCTGGGCCAGAGAGGCAGCAGAGCCCCCACCCTCCCCCTGACCCCCCAGGCCCCCAAGTGCTCTGCTGTCAGTCCCTTGTGCTGTGGGTTTCTAGCCCATTGAAGAGTCCCAAAGCTGAGGATGGGGTAGGCGGGGCGGAGGGATTCAGGAAGGGTTAGGAGTTGGTGCTGACTTCCCGTTCTTTCCTTAATTTTAAGGTAATTTCTCCACTTTTGATACAGCAGGTCCTCCCCTAAACCCCCAAACACCTCCCCTCCTACCTCAGGTGGGTTCTCTCCACCGACGGCAGAAACGTGCCCATTTCCCTGAAGCTCCTCCCGTATTTGTTAAGCTCCTTTTTTGGTAGCCTCTAACAACGCAGAAATAGACCTTAGCAATCTGGAAGGACGGAGAGTTCATGGGGCTCTTAAACTCCTAAGAAAGCCCCACGAAGTAGGCTCCCCGACGAAAGCCGGTCTGTCCGTGGGCAGCAGGACAGAAGGGAGGGAGGTTGCCTTGAACCTTGACCCTTGTGCCAGACCAGGGTTTTCTTGTCGCTCTGACTCAGACCCTTGGTCTGGCCCGTGTCTGTTATTCTCCTGCCTCTGCCTTTTTCCCTCTGCGTCAGTTCATCGAAATCTTCGGTCCTCATCCGGTTATCTGCGTAGGCACCTAGCGTGGTGCCTTTCTTTTTCCTGATGCCCAGAGGACATTGACTGCCCCGCCTTTCCCCCCCTGTTGGGGTACCCTGGTTTTCTTGGCTTCTCTTTAGCTCAGAGCAGAGAGGGGGTGGTGAGGAGGCTGCCTCCGGCCTATGTCCTGGGCTGTGGTGCCCATCTCAGCCTGTGCTGACCCCCTGCTGACCCCTTCCTCTCTCTTTCCCCCTCCCTCAGGTGAAAAGCATAGATGCGTCCTCGGGTACCGAGCTCTGTCTGTTCTTGCATCCTCCTTCAGTTGGCCTGGAAGCCCCCTTGGGAGTGGGCCCTGTGCTGGCCTGCCTTTGTACCCCAGGCCAAGCGTGGGGCTGTGCCCACAGTAGGCGGTGAATGACTGCTTGGTCTGTGTGAACATCTCCATAGCACCTCCTGTGTGCTAGGCAGTGTGCTAAGCACAGTCTTTAGAGGGGGGTGCCGTTAGTACTCCCATTTTACAGTTAGGAAAATGGAGGTTGGAGGTCTGGGCCTGGATGGATGGGTATGGGGATCGTTGGATGGTTGGGGGAGGGGAGGAAGGACAGGGGCCTCGGACCGGTTTGCCAGGGTGGATTGGAAGGGATCTACGATTGGGGAACGTTGGCCAGCTAGTTCTTTCAGGGCTGGGGCAGGCAGAGACTGAGCTAGAGACGCCTCTCTTCCTGTTGCCTTCCCCCTCGCTCCAGAAGGCCGTGGTCCCCTGAAGGAGTCCAGCTCTGCCCGCGATAGCCTCTGTCTGGGCTTCTGGAGCATCATGGGCTCCCACCATCTGTGCCGGACATGGCTTGTGACTGCTGGGGCATACGACATCGGTCTTGATTAAATTAAGCTGCCAAGCTGGTTAGATAAGAGGTGAGAGCCCAGCGCAGGCCCCTAAGTTTGAGGAAGAGGTGTTGCTCGAGGGGGGTGTGGGGGAGCTCGGCCTGGGAACAGGTAGCTCCCGACTCGCGCAGGGCTGTGCCTGGCCATTGTTGACGTGGGGCCGTCCGTCACCTCGTCCAGCCATTCCCTCTGGTTTTAGCAGGGATGGGGAAGGGGTGTTCTGGGGTCTGTACGCAGGAAGTCCTCCTTGGGCGTTCCAAAGTCATTTAGCCTTTGTTTCCCCACTCCATTCTGCGCTGTGACCTTGGACAGATCACTTCTTCTCCCTGGGCTTCTTGCTTCCAACTTCTGAAATGATTGTCCTGTCTTTTGCTGGGCTTGCCACCCCAAGCTGTGGCCAGAGATCATCTTCTAGGCTGTTAGATCGTAGAGGAATAGCTCAGGTGGCCTGGTGGAGTTGGATAAACATTAGGCTTGGAGCCACAAGACGTGGGTTCAAATCCCAGCTCTGACCCTTAGCTTTTCCAGGCCTCAGTTTCCTCATCTGTAAAATGTGGACTGGACAGGATGGTCTTTCGAGGCCCCTTTAGAGCTCTGACTTGCCCAGAGTCCCACAGCTGGTGAAGGTAAGGGTGGGATTTGAACCCGGATCTTCCTGATTGAAGCTGCTTCAGTATGTTGCCTGGGGGAAACCGAGGCCCAGAGAGGTTACCTGTCAGGTGGCAAGGCCCATAAAAGGCCCTGTTAAGTAGCTTTTCCTTGGCCCACAGGATGAGCTTTTTTTTTTTTTTTTGGCTAGGCAGTGGGGTTAACTGACTTGCCCAGGGTCACAGAGCTAGTGAGTGATTTGTGTTGCAGGTGAGCTTTCAGAAGCATCATTTGAAGGGGCACCTGGAACAGAGAAAGTCTTTTCAACGTTATCACCCAAACCAAAGCCTTCCAGTCACTCTTCACCCTGCCTTCTGCTGCTCCTCAGGCTGGGCTTCCCAGAACAAGGCCTGCTGAGAAAGAGGAGTGATCACGCTCCTGGGGAGGTGCCCCCTCTCCTGCAGCTGTGGGCACCATCAGTGCCATCGGGGTGGGGGGGCCATATAGGTCAGTGCCGGAGGGGCCTGAGAGCCCTGCTGATTGTGACGAGGGCGGCATGTGCGGGGAGGCAGGGGAGGGGGGAGCGTGGAGGGCCAAGCCGTGTGTGAGGTGTTCTGGTGCTAAGCTGTCCCCATAAATCGTTTTATCTGTCATTCCCGATTTGAATTTGTTTTCTGAGGCTTGCCACTAGCAGGGCCGGTGAACATCTTTCCGTCAGGTGGGTGGGGGTAGCTGCTCTTGCCGGAGCTCAGCGGGGAGCAAGGGGCCCACTGGCTCAGCAGAGGCAGCTAGTTAGCAAAGCAAGACGCCGTGAGTGGCAGCAGCCTGCCTTCTGCCCTGGGAAACCAGGAGGGCCCCGTGGCCCGGGGCACGTGGTACCAAAGGGAGAGGTGCTGTCACTTCCTGGAGGACGAGGGCGTCTGTGGATTTCCATCTGTACTGTTGGAGGGGATAACTCACATAATTGAGATCCTGATCCATAGTAGTCTTGGGGTATGGATGTGAAGGGGAAGAGGGAAGGAGGGAGGGGGAAAGACAGAGGCACAGAGAGAGGGGGAGAGAGAGAGAGAGAAGAGAGAGAGAGAGAGAGAGAGAGAGAGAGAGAGAGAGAGGAGAGAGAGAGAGAGAGAGAAGAGACAGAGAGAAGAGACAGAGACAGAGAAAGAGAGACAGAGAGAGGGAGAGAGACAGAGACAGAGAGAAGAGACAGAGACAGAGAAAGAGAGACAGAGAGAGATAAGAGAGGGAGACAGAGACAGAGAAAGAGAGACAGAGAGAGGGAGAGAGAGAGAGACAGAGAGAAGAGACAGACAGAGAAAGAGAGACAGAGAGAGAGATAAGAGAGGGAGACAGAGACAGAGAAAGAGAGACAGAGAGAGGGAGAGAGAGAGAGGGAGAGAGAGAGGGAGACAGAGAGAGAGAGAGAGAAGAGACAGACAGAGAAAGAGAGACAGAGAGAGAGATAAGAGAGGGAGACAGAGACAGAGAAAGAGAGACAGAGAGGGAGAGAGAGAGAGGGAGACAGAGAGAGAGACAGAGAGGGAGAGAGAGAGAGAGAGAGAGAAGAGACGGAGACAGAGAAAGAGAGACAGAGAGAGAGAGAAGAGAGGGAGACAGAGACAGAGAAAGAGAGAGGAGAGAGAGAGAAGAGAGGGAGAGAGACTGACTGACTCTTTACCCTTGCCTTTTTTTCCCTGAAATATTTAGCCGCTGGGGCGCCTGGCATCCCTCCTTGTCACCTGCTTCTCCCCAAAAACCTACCACCCTGCACGAGGAGGGAGAAAGAGGAGTCTGTGGGTCCCCTGGCGAGGTGCTTGGGTGAAGGTCAGGGACAGTTTGTCAGGGGAGTGGTCTGGAGGAGTCAGGTTGAGGTTTCGGTGGCATGAGGAGGAGCGGTTGTTAGTGGCCTGCTCGGGCTGGCTGGCATCTTGGCTGCTGTGCCTTCTTCCCCAAGGTCACCCGGGTGAGAGTTTCAGTGCTAGCAGTTTGCCTTCCGTGGTACAAATGAATGGGGGCGTGTGGCTGAGTGAGTGGGCCTGCTGCTGTCCAGGGTGCCTGCCTGGGAGGGAGGAAGCCTCGTGTGTTGGAGACAGGACTGAACTTGATGCCAGGAGACTCCAAAGGCCTGGCTCAGAGTCCTGACGTTTTTATTTACTAGCTGTGTGATCTTGGGCAAGGCCCACCTGGGTCTCATTATCCTCTAAAATTAGAGAGTTGGAGAACGTCATCCTTAAAGAGCCTGGGCCTGCTCTAAATCATACTGTTTTCTTTTCTCCCCTTTCAATCAATTAAGGATTTATTTCGTGTCTGCCATGTTCCAGGCACTGTGCTGGGTGCTAGGGATATACTGATAAAAGGAAAACTGTCTCTGCCTTCAGGGAGCAGTTTGCCTTTTGGAAACTGACCCTCCTTTGAAGGCTGGCTTAGACGCTGTTTCTTCCAGGAAGTCTGCCGAGTTGAGAGCAATTTAAACCTCATAAGGTACTTTCTCTGTGCCTCTCTAATGGACTTCGACACTTGTTGGGCCCCATTATCTCATCAGTTCAGTTCAACACCAGACACTTAGTAAGGATGTACAGTGTGCCAGGCCACGTACTAGACTGTAGGGTCACAAAAAAAAAATGGAAATGAACCAGCCCTGCCTGCCCTCAAGGAGCTTACATTTAGGTCTGTGTGAATACTCCTTCCACCGGTGCAGATTGCAGCCTTTCTATACCTTGTAATTCTTGCTCCATGCCCTCCCACCCTTCCTCAGTAGAGGAGCCGCCCAATGTACCGAAACTTTTCTCTTGGTGTTTGAATGCTCTCTGGGTACCACCAGTAGAGCACTCCGGGGCTTTCCGCTAGCCTTCGTTCTTGGTATATGGCCGGCCTTTACCGATTGCACGTGTCCTGATTGACATCCTTTGTGCAAAGCCAGGTTGCTAAAGTGCTGAATCTTTGCGGACCCCTTGGGTCACCCGTAATTTT
Organism: Phascolarctos cinereus; assembly: GCF_003287225.1. Lineage (NCBI taxonomy): Eukaryota > Metazoa > Chordata > Mammalia > Diprotodontia > Phascolarctidae > Phascolarctos > Phascolarctos cinereus. Next base: position 255,030,032 of record NW_027556402.1, on the reverse strand, counting down.
GAGTCCTGATTCAGAGCTGTCTAGCATCTCTTGGAGGATAATGAGATTGTATCCCTTAACTATAACTGAAAGATTGGCTGACCTGTGCGTCTTGAGAATAGATTTGGAGACTGGTAAGAGTGCTTTGAAGAGGATGTGGCCTAGTTCACTGGTAACCAGGAGGAAGGGCTTTGAATGCCAAACAGAGGGTTTCATATTTGATCTTGGGGGTGATAGGGAACCACTGGAGCTGACCGAATAAGGGGATGGTATGGTTGGCTCTTTTGGAAGATCGTTTCAGGGGCAGAGTGGACGGTGGCCTGGAGAGGGGAGGGACTTGAGGTGGGCACAGCAGTCCCAGGCTGGTGCGCTACTGCAGGCGTGAGGGGGTGAGGGTCTGCACCGGGGGGTGGCTGTGTCAGAGGAGAGGAGAGGAGAGCTGCTGCAGAGGGGAAATCCATGGACCTTGGCGCCATATTGGATGTGGGGGTGGTAGTGAGAGAAGGAGTGAGGAGTGCAGGCTCACTCCTGGGTTGGGGGCCTGAGGGGCTGTTGACCTCTAGGGAGGACAGGAAGTGGGGAGGGATCGGGGGAAAGAGAATGAGCTCCACTTTGGACAGGTTGGGTTTGCCGTGTCTACTGGACATCCATTTCCAGATGTCACAAAGGTGATTGGAGGTCAGCAGGGAGGTTAAGTAGATTTGGGAATCATCAGTGGGGAGATGGTAATTAAATCCCTGGGAGCTGGTGAGCTCACCCAGTGAAGTCATAGAGTGGGAGGAGAGGCGAGGGCACAGGTCAGACCCCTGGCAGAGGAGGGGTCCAGGATGAGATGACCTCTGAGGCCCCTTCCATCTGGGGTCTGTGTTGCTCTGATCTCCCCCAAGTTCTCCATCCTCTAGGGGCCGGGCTTTTCTTTTTCTTACAGCAGTGGACAGAGAGAGCTGAGCTTGGAGTCCCGGGACCTGAGTTCAAATCCAGACCCGGCCACTTGGATGAGTCACTCTACTTCTATCTGGGCCTCTCTAAATGAGGGGGCTGGTCTTGACGGCCTCGAAGGTCCCTTTCTGAGCTAGAGCAGGATCCTGTCAAGGCAGATTCGAGTCAGGAGATTTTGGACGTCCAGTCTCCTCCTGCCTCACTCTGATGGTTGAATTCCCCTCCCCCATCGCCGACAGCGACCAGGGCTTTCGTACGCGTGTGTCTCTGGTTTTCAATTAGTGGGAGAAAATTAAATTGAGTGAGCGTGAAAAGGGGCTAGGCCTGGCCCGGGATGACATCATGCCGTTCCTTCCAAAGTTGGTGTGGGCCAAGGCTCCCCTCATTCTTGGAGCCCGAAGTGACCCCAGGCATTGTTCTGGGCATGCTGGCTGAAGCTGCGGTGTGAGGGGTGTCATCCCGAGAGCCCCTACCTCAGCCCATGAACTGCGGGGGTGACCAGAGACTCTTCAGCGTGCCGAGGGAACTTCCAGTTGCCAGGCTGGATTAAGCAAGCTCCCCTCTTTGTGCCAGACACTGCTTCTTACTGGGGATACAGAGATGTTGGTGGAACATTCTATCAGGAGAGATGTTATATCTAAATAGAATTACGTGCAGTGACCAGAGACAGTGTCAAGATTCCCAGATGAGGACATGCCCTCCACCAGTGCACACTGGGGAAGGGGAGAAGCATTTATGTAGCACCTACTTATTTCATTTGATCCTCGCTGCAACCCGGCAAGGAAACTGAGGCAGAGATTGAATGGCAATGACACTTTCCCAGGGGCATCACTCTGAGCCGCAGTTTCCTAATCTGAAAAGTGGGGATATAATGCTCATGGTCCTGTCTTCCTAAGGTCGTGGTGGGCAGATGGGCTGGTCTCTGTAAAGTGTCTTACAAACCTTCCTGCCGTGGCAGTGGCTGTTACGGAGTCTGGGTAGCCCCCAGGGGTGGGACTTGTCTCCTGGGTTGTAATGTAAGGACTGGCTTGGCAGAGGATTTGAAGGATGTCGATTTGGGAAAAATCCCCTCCCTTTCTGGACAGGCAGGGGTGACATCAGCCTTCCCCCTCCCTGGGTGTGTAATTCAAGATGAAATTCAGCCTGGTTTGCCCGTTCCGGGCAGGGTGGGTTGAGGCTGGGCTGTCTCTGGCATTTCTGGCTTTCTGAAGGGAAGGGGAGTACCCATGGGACTGGGGCAGGCTGGGGAGGCTGAGAAAGGATGACAGACTGCCTGTAACCAGACTGTTCCTGGGAGGAGGCTGGAGGGCTCAGCTTTCACCCTGGTTCGGCTCTTGTCTCTGGCAGTCTGAGCACAAGGCCTCCCATCCCACGGGTTTCCAGGCCCCCTCCCTCCATCTTCTCCTCCCTCCTCCCCAGTGGGGCCCCCCAGGTGTTTCAGAAACTCACCTCAGATCATTTATCTGTCTAGCTAGCCATCCATCCATCCATCCCTCTCTGTCTGTCTATCTATCCACCTCTCTCTCTCTCCATCCATCCCTATCTATCCATCCATCTCTCCATCTGCCTCTCTATATCTATCCATCCATCCTTCTTTGTCTCTCTCTATTCATCCCCCTCTCTATCTATCCATCCATGCATCGCTCCATCCACCTCTCTGTATCTATCCACCCATCCCTCTCTGTTGGTCTATCTATCCACCCATCCACCTCTATCCATCCATCCCTCTCTCTCTCTCTCTGTCCCTCTCCATTCCCCCCCTCTCTCCATCCATCCCCTCTCTCTCCATCCATCTCTTTCCCTCTCTCTTTTTCTCTCTCTCTCCATCCATCCCTCCTCTCTCCATCCATCCCTCCTCTCTCCATCCATCCCCCTCTCTCCATCCATCTCTCTCCCTCTCTCTCTTTCTCTCTCTCCATCTCTCTCTCTTTCTCTCTCTCTCTCCATTCATCTCTCTCCATCTCCCCCTCTTTCTCTCTCTCCATTCCCCCCTCTCTCCATCCATCTCTCTCTTTCTCTCTCTTCATTCCCCCCTCTGTCTCCATCCATCTCTCTCCCTCTCTCTCTTTCTCTCTCCATCCATCTCTCTCTCTCTCTCTCTGTCCCTCCTCTCTCCATCCATCCCCCCTCTCTCCATCCATCTCTCTCCCTCTCTTTCTCTCTCTCCATCCATCCCCTCTCTCTCTCTCCATCCCCTCTCTCCATCTCCCTCTCTTTCTCTCTCCATCTCCCTCTCTTTCTCTCTCCATCCATCCCCTCTCTCCATCCATCTCTCTCCCTCTCTTTCTTTCTCTCCATCCATCCCCTGTCTCCATCCATCTCTCTCCCTCTCTCTCTTTCTCTCTCTCCATCCATCCCCTCTCTCTCTCTCCATCCCTCTCTCTCTCTCCATCCATCCCTCTCTCTCTCTCCATCCATCTCTCTCTCTCTCTCTCTCTCTCCATCCATCTCTCGCCCTCTCTTTCTCTCTCTCCATCCATCCCCTCTCTCCATCTCTCTCTCTCTCTCTCTCTCTCTCTCTCTCTCTCTCTCTCTCTCTCCCTCTCTCTCTTTCTCTCTCCATCCATCTCTCTCCCCCTCTCTCTTTCTCTCTCTCTCCATCCATCCCCTCTCTCTCCATCTCTCTCCCTCTCTTTCTCTCTCTCTCCATCCATCCCCCCCCTCACCCAGCCACGTCCCTGTCTATCTAGCAGCTTCTTCCCCTTGAGCAGCTGCTGGTGGCAGCTGCCATTTACCATAACGGGCTGAACTTACCGCCGGTGACCGAGCTGTGGCAGCCTTGATTAATTACCAGGGAGCAAGGAGGCAGCTGCTGGGTGATGGGAGGCTTTGAGCACAAGCCATGGCCTCGGGTGAGGGCATTGTGGAGCAGTGGCTGGAGTCCTCGAGACCTGGGTTTGAATCCTGCTGCAGCTACCTGGTAGCTATGTGACTGGGTAAGCCCTTTCACCCAACCGGACCTCTGTTTCCTCACTTGTAGGAGCAGGGGTCGGCCTTGGTAGCCTCGGAGGGCCTTTCTGGATCTAACCACTCCAGTATCTTTGGCAAGAAAAATCCCGATCGGGGTCAAAGAGAGTTAGACATGACTGAAATGTTTGAACATAGGTGGGGGACAGAAGGGGGGGGCACGCCATAGTGCACAGAGTGCCAGGCCTGGAGTCAGGAAGACCCAAGTTCAAATCTGGCCTCAGACACTTCCTAGCTGTGTGACTCTGGGCAAGTCGCTTAACCCTGATTGCCTCAGTTTCCTCTTCTGTCAAATGAGCTGGAGAGGGAAATGGTAAACCTCTCTAGTATCTCCTCCAAGAAAACTCCAGATGGGCTCACGAAGAGTAGGATGTGGCTATCTGTTACTGAGCATTTATTAGTCCCCTGCTGTATGCTAGGCCCTAGGCTAAGTGCTGGGGGATACGGAGAAAGGCAGAAATCGGTCGGCGCCCTGCCGAGGAGCTCCCCAGCATGCCGACGCACTTATGCACAAACGAGATCTGTAGAGTATCCTAAAGACTTGGGGCCGTGCTCAGCTTTGGTCCCTTAAATAGCTGATGCTTCAGCTCAGTCCATCCGCTTGTAGAGTTTAAAACTGCCCCGAGGCTTTTGGGACACGCCGTATGCAGGGTAGATGGGTGATAATCTGCAGAGGGGAGGCCTGAGCAGTAAGGGGGTGGGCAGGGCCTGTTGGCGGAGGGGGGCTGGTAGCGCAGGCTCAGAGGAGGCTGGAGAGGAAGAGGAGGGGGCCGGCCAGGCAGCGGGAGCGAAGTCAGGGGATGGAGCGTCTCGTGCTGTCCCAGGAATGGCCAGGAGGCCGGTGTCACCCACTGAAGAGTATGTGGGTGGGGTAGTATGGAAGGAGACCAGCTTCCAGTCCTTAAGCATTTACTATACACTTACTGTGTGCCAGGCGCTGGCCAGCAAAGACAAGGCGAGACAGTGCCTGCCTTGCAGGAGTTAACATTCTATCAGTCAGTTAACAGGCATTTATTAAATGCTGACTGTCCGACAGGCACTGGGGGGCTGGGGCTATAAAGGCAGGAGTGGAAGAATCACTGCCCTTGAGGTGCTAATACACCGAGGCAGAAAGATCAGCCCCTCGTGCAGGCCGGAGTCAGGGCACTATCTCCAGCCTGGGGGGACCCCCGCCCTGAGGACGGGGGGGCCGAGCACAGCCAGGGGGGCCTTGCAGGGCCACCGGAGCGGAGCACTCCCCCTCCTCCCCCTCCCCCTCTTCCCCCTCCTCCCCCTCCCCCCTCACCCCTCCTCCCCCTCTCCCTCCTTCTCCTTGTCCTCTTCCTCCTCCTCCTCTTCCTCCCTCCTCTCCTCTCCTCCTCCTCCTCCTCCTCCTTCCTCTTCCTCCTTCCTCTTCCTCCTCTTCCTCTTCCTCCTCTTCCTTCTCCTCTTCCTCCTCTTTTCCCTCCTCCTCTCTCTCTTTCTTTTCATAGAATTATAGACACAGAGTTGGAAAGGACCTTCGAGGACATCCAGTCCAACCCCTTCATTTTACAGAATGGGAAACTGAGCCTGAGAGAGAGGAGTGGACTGGCCCAAGGCCCCTGGGCCTTCCTCTACTCCCCTTGGCTGGTTTGGGTCAGAAGGCAGTCTGGGCAGCCCCTCCTCCTGCGGCACCACCTTTGTCCGTGCAAGGTTCTCCAGCCATCCTCGGGGAGGGGGGGACATCCTTGCTGAGGGCCACGGCTGCCCCTTGGTGGGGTGCAGGCACCGCTGCCTGGGCCGGGATGGGGGGCGCCAGGGTGGGGAGCAGGGCAGACTGGCAGGGGAATGACGGGGCCCAGGGACTGTGGAAGGGGGAGGGGACTCCGATTGTTTTTGTCGCTGCATCTTACTTCTTCAAAGCTGATCCACCGCTAATTAATCCTCTTGACACCCCTGAGCTGGAGCCAGGCATCATTATCCCTGCTAATAAGGAGGGAGGGAGTATCCTCTCAGGGGAGACAGGCTTATCTGGGGCCCAGGCCTCCTGGGTTCTGGGCCCCACTTTGGGAAGGGAGGCTTGGCTCTGGGTTCCCCCAGGCAGCCCCGAGCTGGGGAGGGCAGGTGTTTTGGGGCTCCTGGGGGGGCACCTCAGCTCCACTGCTTGCTCACCCGAGTCGGGGAGCCCTGAGTGGCTGCCCGCCTCCTAGGGGGGCTCCACCTCCCTGGGCTTTGATCCCCTTCTCCATGTTCGCATCCCTGCCATTTCTCTCCCCTCCTCTGGAGATCGCAGGTTTAGGGACCCCAGAGGCCTGTAGTCTCAGCATCTCCCTTTGCAGATGAAGCCAGAGACGTTGTCATGTTCAGGGTCACACAGGTGGGGGTGGGGGGCAGGGGCAGGTCCTGTGACTCCAGATCCAGCACTGTCTTGGGTGTCATTCATTAAGCACCTACTATGTGCAGGCATGTTCTGAGTGCTTTACAGATATGATTTCGTGTTCAGGGTCACACAGGTGGGGGTGGGGGGTGGGGGAGGCAGGGACAGGTCCTGTGACTCCAAATCCATCACTCCCGGGGGGTGGGGTGGGTCCATTCATTAAGCACCTACTATGTGCAGGCACATGCTGAGTGCTTTACAGATATGATCTCATTTGAAGCTCACAACAGCCCCGGGAGGGATCTACTAATGTTATTCCTGTTTTACTCTAAGGAAACTCTAAGGCTGAGGGACGTTCAGTGACCTGCCTAGGGTCATGTAGCAGGATTCGCATTCAGGTCCTCCTGACCCCCTGTAAAAGTTGATACAAAGCACGTAGCAGTCAGCAGATCAGCCAGCATTTATTAAGTCTCCCAGGTACTGGGGCTACCAAGATGAAAGCGAACCAGAGCCTGCCTTCAGGGAGCTTACGCTCTAACGGGACAGACAATTTTCACATATGTAAGGCTGTGCAGAATCTATACAGAATATGTTCCCAGTCATTCTGGGAGGGAAGGCAGGAGAGAGCAGGGCAGATCAGGAAAGGCATCTCGTAGAAAGAAGGCGGTTTCTGAGCTTAGCTCTGAAGAAAATTCGGGATGCTCAGCGTCAGAGAGGAGGGATGGCATGCCAGGCGGTGGGGACAGCCTGTGCAAAGGTACGGCAAGGAGGTGCAGTAAGAAGGCTGGTTGGGCCGGATGTGAGGGTGCCTGTGGGGGGCGGGGGGTGATGCCAGGAGGGCACTGAGGATCAGAGAGGCTGCCCAGAGATTCTGTGTCTTCTGTGGGTATCCCAAGGCAGAGGGAGCGTGAGAAGAAGGGGTCCGTTGCCCAGTTCGTGCCCATAGTGCTTAGCACGGCCCCTGGCAGCTCGGAGTTGCTGGAGGAATGGTGGGAAAGCCCTGATACTCCCCCCTTCCCCCAAATTAAACGTTTGATTAAAAACCTCACAGCGCACCCAGCTGTGTTTGCCTCCTGCCTCCTGCATCCTCACTGGGGCTGCTCTGAATTGGGCACGCGTGGTAATGACGGAGCTGCCAGAAATTGGAATGCCGGGCTGAGGCCCACTGCTAGGCCCTATGCTGGGAAAAAAGAGGAGCGGTCCCTGCCCTCAGAGGGCTTACGTTCTGCTGGGAGAATACAAAGTGATTTCTCTAAAATTTGTCCTTGAGATCTTTTGTTTCTATATCACTGCGTTTCCCCTCCTCTATCCAGAAAGCCTTCATCCATGTTCACAAAAAATAAGTCTGAAGGAATGAGATTCGTCAGCAAAGCTAGCCAGGCCCACTGTGTATGCGTCGTTACACACCCGTGGTCCCCCACCTCAGAAAAGAAAACAGAGGAGGCGCCTTTCATGTCCTTTCTTTGGGGCTGGGTTTATGATAATAGCTGGCATCTAGATAGCGCCTACTATGTGTGAGGCACATAGTGTGCTAAGAACTTCACAGATATTATCTCTTTTGACCCTCACACAACCCTGGGAGGGAGGTCCTGCTATTATCCTCATTTCACAGATGAGGAAACTGAGGCAGATAGCGGTTCATGCATTCATTCATGCATGCATTCATTCACTCATTCATGTAGTCATTCATTCATTCACTCATATATTCATGCGTGCATTCATTCACACTCCAAGGCCGGGGCTCTGTTACACAAAGCTTCCTCTCCTACCATAGGTAGATGCGGGTCCGGCCTGTCCTTGAAGCTCTGCTGGGAGAATCTCTGGCTCCAGGGAATCATCCCTCACTTCCCGGCGCCTGGCCCAGCCTCCTCTTCCTGCTCCCTCCAGGCCGTGGGCTCCAGGGCCCTCCCAGCATTAGATGGAAGCTCCGTGTTTGAGGCAGGTCCTTTGATTCTGGAAAGGGGCTTTGTTGGCTGCCCCCCCAGTGACCCCCATTCATCAGGAGAGGGCTTGGCCGGATGCTGCGGCGCGCCCCCCCCCCCCCCCCCCCCCCCCCCCGCTGCCAAGGGGCCCCCTCCGGCGTTTCCCAAGATCATCTCCTCCATGGGCAGTGACCTCTGCGGGGACCTTGTTGTAAAGGCCAGAGAAGGCCGGGGAGGGGGTGGTCAGAGGATCTGGTTTCCGCCCTCCTCCCGGGAGGAGGGAGCTCCTGACATTTTCTAGGCTTTTAGAGGGAGGTGCAGACAGAGTACAGACTGGCTGTTTTGTGACTGTTGTGTTGAATGTATATGCACTTACACCGTGCAGGAGAGGGGTTCACGGTTCCACATGCCACCCCCCTTTTCTCCGCTAATTGCATAATTAAAAGGACGATTGAAGGAGCTGGGAGGGGCCGGCTGGGGTGGCTGGGCCTGGGCTGAGGCTCAGACCTCTCAGACCCTCTGCAGTCATCTGAGCTGCGGCCTCCCCGACCCCAGCCCCGGTCTCTGGGGCTCGGTGGCAGTAAATGTTTGCCACATGGCAGCCCTGTCAAGAGATGCTCCCAGCTGGCGGCCCCGGGCTGCTACCGCAGCAAAGGAGGGCCTTTGGTTGTCTTTCTCCCTAAATGTTATTGCCTTTATAAGCTTGGGGAAATCCCCTTTGTGGCCAGCGCTGTTTGCCTGCTGAAACGTGGAGCGCATTTGATGGGAAATAAAGAGAAGGCAGATTTCCAGCTGTCAGTAAGCCTCTGGGCGGGTGGGATGGGGGAGTTCAGGGGACAGGAAAACCTGCCTGGATCCCCCCAACATTGTCATTTTTAAAGGGGCGCCCACGGAGCCTGGGGAGTTCCATAGTTAGAATATGGAGCCGTAATTCTTATGGTTTGGAGGCAGTGCTGTAACGAGGGTGGGGTGACTAGCGCTTTGTCCCCGGGTGCCAAAATTGAGAGGGTGCCGACAGCGCTCTTTCAGCGAGGGGGAAGCAGTAGTGGTTAATTTCATTACCTTTTCTACTAATTTCCTGATCTTTTTTAACCCCTAGAGCAACCCCCTGCCCCCATTACTTTTGTACATACTCACACATGTCCCCGTGTCTCACCTGGTAAGAACGTAAGATTCTCGAGGCTATGGACAGTCTCCTTTCTGTCTTTGTATCCCTACCGCCTGGTGCATAGCAGGTTCTTAATAGATGCTTATTGGTTGTTGATGGATTCATTGACTTGAAGTCCCGAAGTCTTGGGTTTGTTCAAATCCCTCCTCATGTACTCTCCAGCAGTGTGCCCTTGGGTGAGTGACCTACTAACCTCTCTGAGCTTCTGTGAAATGGGGGTAACAGCAGCACCATCTTGTGGGGTGGTTGTGAGTATTAAATGGACTCACCCTGGAGTGCAGAGCTGTTCTGCAGAGGACTCTCCTTTCTGCGTTTTGCCGTCTAGAAGCTTCCCCTCATTCCTGATGAGGACGCTGGAGCTTTCAGAAGGGACCTTGGAAGGCCATTTAATTTGGTCCCTTCTGTGGATGGAGGAGGAGACTGAGGCTAAGAGGGCTTGGGTTTTATTTAACGATTAGCCTCTCTGGTTCTGGGGGCCACGGACTCAGCTCAGGTGGGGGCTTCTCCCCCTCAGGCTGGGTTGACCTGCTGGGGGTCTGGGGCAGGAGGGGGTGGCCTGGGAGCTGCCTTGCATCTCTGTGGCTGCTAGGGGTGCTCCCAAGATCCCCCCTCCAGGGAGAAGCTGCCGATACTCGATATTCTCAGCCTCCGGCACCGAGGCTGCTGCCAGGGTGCCTTGGCCTTCCTGCTGTTCGCACGGGGCCCGGCACAGTGTGGGTGTTACAGAAATACTTATTCCCTTCCCCCTTCCAACCCCCTCATTTTACAGATGAGGAAACTGAGGCACATAGTGGGGAAATGACTTGCCCAGGGCCACCCAGCTGGCAGGTTGTCTGAGGGTGGGTCTTCCTGACTCCAGGCCCTGTAGGGCTCTGTCCGCCGGACCGCCCTGTCTCAGACTCTCCAGTGCATCCTCTAGGCCTGACGCAGGGTGTGCCTGGCTCTCTCCCCAGGTGTCCCTGCTTCTCTTTCCTTTCTCTCCTGCCCTCCTTCCCGGGAGGCAGGGGGTGATTTAGCTCCCTCCGAGCTGCCTTTGATGCTGAGTTAGAGAGAGGAGAAAGTGCCAGGCATATTTCAAATAGCTGCAGTCCGGTGATGCTCAGGCCTCGGAGTCCTTGAATCATGTTGCCGCCCCACGCTGGGCATCTCCTGACTGTCTTCACTGCTCTTTGCACAACAGCCTGGAATCGAGGCCAGCACCCTGGAGGGGGATGACTCCTCGGGGGGCTTCGCCCTCCTGCAGCATCCCTTAGTGTGCCCCCCCCTCCGCTGATGCTGACACGGATGCCGCGGTCGCCATCCTCCCTTCCTCCCTCCTGCTCTCTCTGCCTTTTCTTCCCAGAGCATCCACCTCTCCCCAGGCTTCTCTGTCTTGTTTGCCACCTGGGACCACTGTCTTGCCTCGTCCTACCCCCAGCTGGGCAGCGTCCTTCCCAATCTGTGGTTTCCCAGAAGTGAATTGGCTCACCATTTAGTAGCTTCTGGCTAACTGGGTGTTAAACTCTACTTTTCTGTGTTGCTCTGGATTGGAATAGTTCTGTCACTCTGGACAGTTGATGCCCTGGGGCAGAGTCCCTGTTGCCCCACCCTTGTTGTGGCTGTGAGTACTCTAGTCTGGAAGGGATCTCAGAGACCTAGTCTAGCCTTCTCATGTCAGAGAACAGGGAGCCATGGCCCCGAGAAGGGTCATAGAATTCTAGGCCACATCGGCCAACCCCGTCAGTTTACAGAGGGGGACGTTGTGGCCCGGAGCTTCATAGCCCTACAGCTGGAAAGCACCTTGTTCTACAGATGGGTCATCTGCGGTCTCTGAAGGTGACTTGGGTGACGTGTCGGGACCGGGATTCAAGCCCAGGTCTGCTTTTTTATTGGTAGTTCACTCTGTACCACTAGATCTCTTTGCACATGAATTGCTCCCAGTAACAAAACAACAACTCACATTTATATAGAATTTTAAGGTTTGCAGAGCACTTTCCCTGACCTTATTTGGTCCTTACACTGACCCTTGGGGTTGGGTGCTGTTATTATTCCCATTTTACACGTGGAGAAACTGAGGCTCATAGAGATTGACTGACTGGTCCGGACTGTCCCGACTCCTTCCCTGCCTCTCGCTACCCTGGGCTGCCTTTCCTTGCCTGTTCCTGGCTGGAGGGTGGGTCTGGGGGGAGCATTTGGAGTCTTCTGGCCCCTCACCCGGGTTCTTGTAATCCCAGTTGAAGAGAGAAATAAAACCTCTCGGCCTCTCGCCCCTCCACCAGCCTAATCCATTTGTGAGGGCTCAGCGCCAGGAGAAAGCTCATTAAAGACTCACCTCTCTTGGCTGGGCCTGGACCTCCAGACCCGTCTCGTTGTCCTGGGTGATCAGCCAGTAGGTGAGGCGGAGGAGAGCCAGCCCTGCCCTCCTTTGGGGGTGCCATCCGGGCTCTGCGTTAGCTGGGCTGCAGACCCCCCCAGGAAGGTGCCCAGGCCTCCCTCCACTCCTCCATCCTGGGGCTCTTGACTACAAGACCCTCCCTCGGTGGGACATGGGTCGGGGGATGTTGGGGGGGCAGCTTTCCCACTTGGGGGACAGCTCTTCCATTGGGGGGGCAGCTCTTCCATCTGTATGTGCACATGTGTGCATCTGTGTGCACAGTGTATGTATGCTGTATACGTGTGCATGTGTGGTGTGTGTGTGTGTGTGTGGTGTATGCCTGCGTGCATGCACGTGTATGTGTGGCGTGTGTGCATGTGCGTGGAGCGTATGTGCACACACACGCGTGATGGGAAGGAGGACGCCTTCACGGAGGGGCTCGGCCCAAAGCCAGGCCTCCAGGAGGGGAGCACCTCTCTCAGCCCTGTATGAGGGGAGGTCCTGCTGGGCTGGGCTGGGGAGTGGTGGAGGGAGGCTGGGCCTGCCTTCCCCGCAGAGCAGGCAGAACTTGTCCCTTTCACGGCCGCGTAAATAAAAATGATGAAAACCTGCCGCCGCTGGATCCTGGGTGACAGTAAATCACTTACCACCTGAAGTGTCGCCACGGCCGCCTGTAATGAGCCCATCTCCGACTTGGCGGATGGCAGTGTAGAGCCGGCCCGCTCTGGGCTGCAGGTGTAATTTCATCGCTCCTACATTTGGCAGTCTTGCAAATGAGGTTTCACGTCCCCCGTGCATCTTGGAGGGGGATATGGGGATTTCATTCGGCCCGTTAGCTGCATCGGGAGGAGGGGGGTGCTGGCATTGGTGGTGGGGGGGTGCGGCCAGGTCAGAACTGACAAGACGGTGGGCTGTGGAGGGGGGAAGGAGGAGAACAGGAGGCCACTGAGATGGCCTGCAGTCGAGCTGGGCCAGTCCGGAAAGTCCTGGGTCCAGAGCTTGAACCAGGGCTGGGCAGCTGGGCCTTTGGCCCAGGAGGAAGACCTTCCTGTGGGCATCATAGCCATCCCTGCCTGCCCTGCCCAGCCCCGGGGGGGTAGCCTTGGCCCACTTGACCTTGCCAGGGCCGATGGACTCCCGTGGTGGCCTGGGCTGTCCCAGGCTGTGGTTTTCTCCCTAGTGAACGTTTTGCTGGTTCTTCTTCCGCTGCATCCAGGGTTCCTGAGCTGAGAAAAAGCCAAGATCACAGACTCGTGCACCCATGGCTGGGAGAGACCCTAACCTCAAGGCACAGAGAGGTAGAAATGACCTGCTTAGGAGCACATAGCTGGTGTCTAAAGTGAAATGTGAACCCAGGTCTCTGAAACCCAAGTCCATTTTTCTCTCTGTTAGCTCAGGTTGCCCCTCAACCTTGTAAGCGATGGCTTTCTGGGTGGGACAGTGGAATGGATCTGTCAGGAAGCTGAGGTGATGTAAAAAGAAAACAGAGAAATCACCTTTGTTAGAGTCTGGCAAGATGGCCCTGGGGAGGGGGAAGGGGCGGTCGTGTGCCCTGGGCTGGGGGCTACAAGGACATTCTGTCCTCTGCCTTTGGCATCCCCAGGGGGAATGCTCGGGGAGAAAGTGTAGTACAACGGACCCCAGCTTTGCAGTTTCCCTGTAGGACCCTCTAGGCTCTCTGGGTCTCAATTTCCTCATCTGTAAAATGGAAGTGTTGGACTAGATGGTTTCTAAGGACATGATCTCTCGTCTGTCCTAAGGTCCCTCCCAGCCCTGACATCCCCTGTTCTAACATCGGTCCCAGCTCTGACATCCTCTGTTCTAAGTCCTCTCTCAGTCCTGTCATTCCTTGTTCTAAGGCCCCTCCCAGCTCTGACATTCCCTGTTCTGAGGCCCCTCCCAGCTCTGACATTCCCTGTTCTGAGGCCCTTCCCAGCCCTGACATCCTCTGTTCTAACATCAGTCCCAGCTCTGACATCCTCTGTTCTAAATCCTCTCTCAGTCCTGTCATTCCTTGTTCTAAGGCCCCTTCCAGCTCTGACATTCCATATTCTAAGGCTCTGACATCCCCTGTTCTGAGGACCCTCCCAGCTGTGACATTCCCTGTTCTAAGGCCCCTCCCAGCTCTTCTGTGTTCTCAGGCCTTCGATGTAACTCTGTCCCCCAGCTCAGAGCCCTGTGGCTTCCTGGGAGGCTGCTCCTCCATGACCGGGAGCCCTTGTTGAAAAGGCGTGGGATCTAAGCAGGAGGTGAATGGGTGTGGTCGCTCGAAGAAAGCAGGGGATGCACTGGGAGCCTGCCCGTGGGGGCCCGGAGCAGGACAGGCCAGAGGCCTCAGCCCCTGCCCTCCAGTCCTTGGAGCCTGGTGACTTCTTGGGGTTCCAAGGCTGTGCTCTGGAGCGTGAGAGAGAGACAGAGGAGGGGAGCAAGGCTAGCACCTTCCACACTTCCTCTGCTCTGCCGCCTCAGCGTCGGCGTCAGCCTTTGACGGGGATCAGCTGTCATCACGTCATGTTTTCAGGTTGAGAAATATCTTTGTTTCATTTGAGCAGAAGGAAAAACCCATTAACCTGTAACCAGACATGAAATCAGATCTAATGCAAAAGTAATGAGTTCTTATTTTATGTTAAATTTAGCATTAACGACTGGGAGCCTGATGAAAAAGAATGTTTTTTTTTCTCTTCTGCCCGTCGTTTTGGATGTGAGAGCTGCAGAGAAGCGCACAGACTGTGAAATGGGGTAGAAGTCATTTTTTGAGGGAGGAGAGAGGGGTGTGTGGTCCTGAGTGACCCCGAACAAGCCAGAGGGGCCCCCTGAGCCCCCGTATGGTTCAGCTCATCTCTCTGGCTTCCTGGATAATCCCTGAGTCTCACTTTGCAAAGTGCCAGAAACAGGAGGCAAAGTCCTCGTCTTCACTGAGGCTGCCTTGCATCAGGACAGTGTTCCTGTCTCCCGGATCGACTGGAGGTTCCTCGGGGCAGGGACAGTCTGTGTCTCCATCCCCAACACCCAAAGGAGCGTAATACATGCTTGATAAGCACCCCCTGACTCATCGATTGGTGTTTCATAGAATGACAGCGTCGGAGAATGTCTAGGATGGTGGGCCTGAAGTCAGGTTTTCTTGGAGCTTTCTCGGCAGAGATACTGGAGTGGTTTGCCATTTCCTTCTCCAGATCATTTTACAGGTGAAGAAACTGAGGCAGACAGGGTGAAGTGACTCTCCCAGGGCCACACAGCTCCTAAGAGTCTGAGGCCGGATTTGAACTCAGAAAGATGAGTCTTTAGGCCTGGCCCTCTATCTAGCAGCCCCCCACATCTGATACTGGTAGCTATGTGACTGTAGCTAGTTACCTCCAAGGCTCAGTTTTCTCATCTGTGAAATGGGGATAACAGTACCCATAATTCCCGAATGGGCATAAATGAATAAAAGCATAAATGGGCATATGGGCATAAATAAATAAAATAAATAAATAAAGACCCACAATTCCCGTCTCACGGGTGGTTGTGATGGCTGCGTGAGACAATCTTCCGATGGTGCCTTTCAAACTTTCCCACTCCATGTTTGGGGTTCTTCACCCCTTTTGTGTTGTGCACCCCTTCACGGGCCCTTTCTTGGAATCTTGTTTTTAAAGGCATACAGTGAAATACTAAGGATTACAAAATGAACAGTTATCAAAATATGGGGAAAACCAGGTTAATGGGCTGTGGCTTAAAAAAATCCCTGTTCTATAGAAATACCAGCCGTCCTCGTTCATAAAGAGCGTCGGACGTTTTAATCAGAGGCTCTGGGCTGTGTCCTGGCTCACACGAACAGGCTGTGGGAGGCTCGGATGCTCACTTAGCCTGTCTGATCTCATGGAAAAGAGAATGAATGGAATGAACCTTAGTTTCCTCCTCAGTGAAGTGGGCACAGTAATCTTCAGAGAGCTCAATGCTTGGGCATGGAACCCCAGGACCCCTGAAGAGTCAGAATTACGGGGGACCCCATGGGCAGAGGGGAGAGACGCCTGTGTTGGAGAGCAGGCTGCCAAGTGTTGGCTTTATCTGGGACCTGGAGGACAGGAAAAGGGGGTCGCCCGGTCTCACAGTCAGGGCAGGGGATGACGCGTGGACCGCCCCAGTAGTATCAGAGCAGTCCAGAGGTGCTCCTTCTGAAAGCGTGGGCAGGAGACTCTGGTCAGCAGGGAGGGCAGGCGTCTAGCCGAGAGCTGGAGACCCCAGATACGAGCGTTTACAGAGGGGTCAGGACCGAAAGGAGCGGCTCCCATAGAGGAGGGTGGGCGTTAGCCGGGAAAGAGGAGGCCGAGGCCAGAACACCCAGGGCTTTCTGGAGTCCAGCCAGAGGCAAAAGCCTCCAGGGTTCAGGGTTTTTGGAAATAGAGGGACCAGAATCAGTCAGCTTGGGAAGGGGCGAAAGAAAGGTTTGTGAGGTGGGCAGGCAGTGTGGTGTAATGGATGGGGCACTGGCCTTGAAGCCGCAAGGACCTGGACGCTCCCACCTCGGACGCCCGCCGGCTGTGGGATCTAGCCCTTAGTTTGCTCATCTGCAGAATGGGAGGGTTGGACTTGATCTCTGAGATCCTTTCTGACGCTAAATCTTGGATCTTCTGAGCTGTCCTAATAGAAACGTCCACATCATGGAGAACCTGGATCTGTTGAAATGCCTTCCGTGGAAGGCGAACAGTATTTGGTGGACAAAGCTGGGCCCTCAGCTAGGACTTAAAACACGCATGGTGTCTAGGTGAGCCCCCCACAGTTTGTGTCACTTCTGTAGGTGATTAATGAATGAGTGTTGGCCAGCGGCTTGCTGACTGACTGACTGAGCGTCTGGGAGGTGGTGATATTTAAATCTGTGGGTGGAGGGGAGCTCAGCGGCCATCTGGCCCGGAAGAGGAGGCTGACCAGTAGTTCTCCAGCCTGTGACAGAGAGCTCATTATCTGTCAGTGCAGCCCTAGCTCAGCCCTCATCCCAAGCCTGGCCATCGGGGGTGACTTCTGGTAGAAGCGCTAAGCCACAGCCTCAGGAGATGGAGGAGACGGCCGGACACACGGGCTTGAGACCACTGTAAAAGTTAGATCTTTCTGTTTATTTCAAGAAAGGACGAGGAAGTGTCACTTGTACATTTTATATGAAAAAAGGACAGAGTGATTAAACACATTCGTTTCAACAGTGAGAATTTCAAGGCACCTACAAAGAAGGAGGCCGAGGCAGCTGGGCACTTTGGTTTGTGGGGGCCTCTGAGGGCTCGTGGTCTCTGTTTTCTGAAAACCCATGTTTTTTGTGTGGAGAGGTCGGAGGGAGGCTGAGACCAGAGGCCCTGGCTGGACAGAAACAAGATATCTTGTTCCCGCCACGTCAGCGCCCGCCGGCCCTGCGGACGCACAGGCCCCCACCATAGCAGCAAGAGGCTGCCGTTGGAATAGGAGGAAAGAAGGGCAGCCCCCAAGCCCCGTCAGGCCTGAGCCCGGAGCGTCTACCCGGTCTTGCTGCCAAGCTGGGGAGGGTCTGCAAGCTGCTGCTCTTGGAGCCCCTGCTCTGGTTTTCTGAGCCGCAGAGAAGGAAGGAGGTGGAGCGGATATAGCTGTCTGTGTGAGAGAGGAACCGTGGACGAGGAGGATGAGGAGGGCGCTAGGCAGAGGGGAAGGAGTGGTGGACCAGCGTTCTCTCCCTGGCTCCCAAGAGTGGCATCGCCGCCCTTTGGAGATGCTTCTACTTGCTCCAGGGAGAGAAGGCTCGATGGGCCAGCTAGCCTTCTCTGAAGCCCCCAGATGGGACTGGAGTGGGGGCTGGTACCTGTGCTTCCAGATGGGGGTGGGGTTCATTTCATTTCCCCTCTAATTGTTATGCATCCCTGTTCACACCCTTCTGACATTTATATAATGAGTGCACCTCTGTTACAGTGGGAGTGCCATGCAGAGGAGCCATATTCCTAGAAGAAACTGTTTATAATCCCAACTCTTCTTCCCAGCATCCCCTCCCTCCCTCCCTCTCTCTCTGTCTCTCTGTCTCTGTCTCCCTCTCCCTCCCTCTCCTCTCCTCTCCTCTCTCTCTCTCTCTCTCCCTCTCTCCCTTCCTCCCTCCCTCCTTTCCTCTCTCCTCCTCTCTCTCTTAGATTTTCTCTTTCCCATCCATCCATCCATCCATTCCATTCTTCAGCAGAGACACTCGGGGACATATCTGACCTTCATAGGTCAGATGCCATCTTCCCTGTAAATATATACCTGTTAGCATCTGTTTCTAGCCCTTCATCCCCACAAGGTGGCTGCAGGAGCCCCCATGTCCACAGCCGTGTGCTCACCCGAGGTGAGTGAGAGACCCAGATGGCCAGGCCGGGCCAGGCCCCAGGAGGCCCTGCTGGGCCACAGCATCTCTGGCCCAGGTAGTGTCTGTACTTTTTGCTAGCATGGATGACTGTTTGGAAGGGAATGGCTAAAGATGGGATCATCTTGGTTCTCCCCCAAAAAAGTCCCTTTTTTTTCTTGGAGATGAGAAGCGGCAGGTCAGCGCTGACTCTCGGGCCACTTGGGGCGGTCCCTTTCCTTCATCAGCCCAGGGAGGAGGCCCCTCTGGCTGCTGGACAATCTGTCTGTTCCCTGGTTCTCTCCACGACTGGCTTGTTGCCTTTTTTCCTTTTTAACTGCAAGGAGAATGAGCTTAATCAACTTTCCCAGGTGGGTGTGCTCCAGAGCCATGGCGAACCCTGCAGGGGGGGTTCCAGGAAAACCAGCAGGTGTTTATTGGAGCCGCCACCGCTTATCGGTCATGAGGAAGTCTCCTGCCTCTTCAGGCCTGCCTGCATCTGGCCGACACCTGCTCTCCTCACCCACCTGGGAGGCGTAGTTTTCTCCTCTCAGGGGAAACTGAGTCACAGAGGAGCAGGCTGAGAACTGTGTTTCATCACCCTTCCTGGTAATGGTTGTTGATAGCTCTAGAGAAAAAACAGGATCAGGGAGAAGGATGGATTTATGTGGCTTCCAGGAGGCAGAATGGTTGGAGGGTTAGACCCAGAGTCGGCGAGACTTGGGTTTGAATCCCACCCTTGACAAAGTTCTGGACAGGTTGTGACTGAGATGTCTGGGCCCAGTGAGACACCGCCCATGTGGGGAAGCTCCCCCAGAAGGCAGATGTCGGGAGCCAGGGGCCCAGGGCAGCCGGGGCCGGGGGTGATGAAAGCCGGACATCCGTGCGCTTGGTGACCAGCAGAAGGGACTCGGGGAGGGCTGCAGCTGAGACCTCTCCAGCCAGGCCACCACCACCCAGCCGTTTGGTTTTCAGGTGTGGACAGAGGCTAGGTTTGGGGGAGGGAAGGGAGAAGGCGGTGCTATCTTGGTACTGCCGGATGTTAGCCCTGGAAGAATCCCTAGTCAGAAGTGTCCATGGCCTGGCTTTTAAAATGATGATGACGGGAGTTGGCATGTATGTAGTGTGTTACGATTTGCAAAGTGTTTTACATATATTAACTCACTTGAAATGTGTCTATGTATACACATACACATATACATATACATATATATATATAGACATATGTGTATATAGCATTAGGAAGTTGGGGGCAGGTCGGACAAGCAGGGCTGAGTGGGGGGGCCGCCTGCAGGATTTCTGTGTCCAGGGAGCCCCCCCGTCCTGCCAGAGACAGCAGAATCCTGCCCCACATCAGTTAGTTGACCCTAGCCCTACGGGACAGTAAGACCCCAAGAACTCTGGGGACCAGCTGCAGAATTTGGGACAAGATCCGGAGCCCACGAGCCTTGTGGTCACCTGTTCAGGTGAGCGGCTCCCTGTACGGCGTGTGCCAGGGAAGGAGGGAAGGAGCGAGGGTGGACGGACGGATGGCCGGGCCTCCCACCTGTCCTTGTTGGCTGCCCGTGGAAGAGGAGAAGTTTTAGGAGGCCTCTTGGCAGCCCTCTGAAGCAGATTTATGGCATGATGGTGGGATTGAGTATGGTCCTTGGGATAATTGAATTTCTGAAACCAGGACACACAATAAATTTTTTTCTAAAAGCTGGGAGAATTTTTTTAAAACAGCAAATGGGGGATTTTAGCCAAAGACATGCTACATTTCAAAGAAACGCATGAGAAATGAAAATGCCTCTGGCAGCCAAGGACCAGACGAGTTAGAAGAGCGTGCTGCGTTGGAGAAGAGGAGGAGCTGGTGCTTGGATCTGATGAGAGAAGGGCCGCTGGCCTAAGAGAGGGACCTTAGAGGTAGAAAGGACCTTAGACGCCTCCCAGCCTTCATTTTACCGAAGGGGAAACTGAGGCCAGAAAAGGTGAGGGGACAAGGTCCATTAGGTAGTGATTGTTGTGTTGAGAGAAAGAGCTTAGATACAGAGCTAGAAGGAACCTTAGATCATCCAGGTCAACCTCCTCGTTTTACAGATGGGGAAACTGAGGCCCAGCGAAGCAAAGTCACCCAGGTGGTAAACGGCAGAGCCCACATTTGAATGCAGGTCTTCTGACTCCAGACTCGGCATTCTTTTCTCGGGCCAGACACTCTCCTCTGCATCATTTTTTCCCCAGCTGGATTCCAGGCTCATGTAGGTGCTTTTATGAGCCAAGGAAAGCCTGAGGTTGGCTCTGCTGTGGTGGGGGCAGGGCTCTGTGCCGCCTTCCTGCCCTTTTGTCTTTCTGGGGGCCCCATCAGCCATGCCAGCCCGCCCGCCCAACCCAGGGAGGAGGAAGCTGGCCGTCCTCCTCTCGGCCCTTGTCACCAGGCTTCATTTCCTGCCCTGGTTCTTTGAGCCTCAGCTGGTAGCCGGCACAGACGTCCAACTCCCTGGTACCCCCGGGCTGGCGGCATTTGGACTTTTTAAAATCTCCCCATTGAGGGCAGCTGGGTGGCGCAGTGGATAGAGCCCCGGCCCTGAAGTCAGGAGGACCTGAGTTCGAATCCAGCCTCAGACCAAACACTTGACACTTACTAGCTGTGTGACCCTGGGCAAGTCACTTAACCCCAGTTGCCTAAAAATTTAAAAAAAGAAAATCTCCCCATTGGGATGGCAGTGAGTCTTTGAGAGTGGATGTGTGGTCCTGGTGGTGGTGGTGGGGTCTACACATTTTTAATGGTGAGGGGGTCCCTGATTTAGCACCAGAGAGATTCTCCTCTACTTCAGGGGTGGGTGGGACTTGGAAGCAGGGGAGACCTGGGTTCCAATCCCACTTCTGACATTTACTGGCTGTGTGACCTTGGGCAGCTCATTGCTTCACGGGGGTTTGAAGGTATCATCTCTTCCTTCCTAGGGAGGTGGTGAGGATCTAATGGAATAGTAATAGCTGGAGAGCGTTTAGCTCAGTGCCTGGCACATAGAAGGCACTTAATAAATTCTCTTCTTCCTCATCTGTAAAATGGGATAATAAGCAAAGTACTCATGGGATTGTGATGTGGGCCACAGGTGTGCTAATGGGTGTAAAGTGGTTTCCAACCCCAGAAGGCCAATGGAAGCACCAGTTGTCATTTTAGGGTGGTGGGTGTCTAAAGCAGGGGAGGCGGGAGCTCTCAGTTGCCTGAGTCATTCCTTGGGCCGGGCCTTTTGGTTTCTCTTTGTGAGAACCTCAGTTTCTCTTTTCTCACCTTCAGTTTCTTCCCCCAAGCACCGCCTCCTGCTGTCCCCAACGGAATGGGAACCATGGAGCCTTTTCCCTATCCCTGTTGGAGAAGGTCAGGATTCACTAGGGGGTTGGGACCAGCTCTGGAAAAGCCAATGCTTGCGGTCCTCAGCTAATCCAGAGAGAGGTCCCAGGGCGCTGAGCCCCGCTTCACTGTTCTCTCAACCAAACCCCATCTGGGGAGGGGGGATCCCTGGTGAGGACCCTCTGCTCCATTTCTCTGTGCAAGTGTTATCTTCCTAAGATGAAATGGGGAGTCTGTGAGGCCAGCCCTGTGCCAGAAACCTCTGGAAAGGGCATGAGGCAGTGCGGACCCCAAGCCCTGATCTGTGTGGACAGGGAAAGCCTGTGCAGCCCACCCTTCCAAGCTGCTGGCAGGACCCTCCATGCTTGACCTGGCAAGACCTGAAATAAGTGCCATCTCCAGGGCACGCAGGCCAGAGGGATTTTAGGAGAGACGTCCCCCAGCTGGCCTGGGAAGGTCTCATCTGCCCATATTGGCAGGCAAATTAACCCCCTCTCCCCAAAAAATTCCTTTCCCATTCAAGGAGTTGAATCACACCTAATTGAGCACAGATTTGGGCTGAAAGGGACTTTAGAGACTCTTTAGTCTGATCCCCTCATCTTAGAGATGAGGAAACTGAGGCCTAAGGTTGCGACTTTGATTTGCCCATGGTCACATAGGGAGTAAATGGCAGAGTCAGGATTTGAACCCAGGTCCTTTGACTGTCAGCCTGGTACCGTGCTTCCTTCATGGCCTCCCTGACTCTCTGGGCTGTAAAAGAGAATGCTTTGCATTTTCAAGCCTGTCCCCTCACAAATAAGCCAACAACACCCTCCCTGCACTGCCCCTCCCCGCCCCAACAACACATGAAACCACTGTCCCTCCCATCTTGCAGGCGGGGGCCTGGCTGGGCCCGTGCCCCCAGCTGGGAACTAGGCCTGCTGAGTATTTGAGGGGAAGGGCTCACTCTGCTGCCCAGATGGAGCCCAGGGAGGGAGGGCCGGCCAGCATCCCAGAAACCAGGCTTCCAGCCCT
The DNA here is from genome assembly GCF_003287225.1 of Phascolarctos cinereus. Taxonomy (NCBI): domain Eukaryota; kingdom Metazoa; phylum Chordata; class Mammalia; order Diprotodontia; family Phascolarctidae; genus Phascolarctos; species Phascolarctos cinereus. The sequence continues at coordinate 255,007,720 of NW_027556402.1, read as the reverse complement.
GGGTGGGGCTGGTCTTCCCCCCTGAGCTCAGAGCAGATTTCTTCCTGGATCTTTGCCTGGGGACCCAGTTCCCTGTTCTCTTTGGGCTGCTGGGCCTTCCTGTCAAGGCTTGGCCTTTCTCTCTTTCCCCCTCCTGCGGTGGGATGGCTGGGCAGAGAGAGGATTCATTAGACGGTGAGCTCCCTGAGGGCAGGGACTGTTTTTGCCTTAGCACAGGCGGGGCCTGGCCTCAGGTCAGCAGTCTGTCTTAGAGCCCTAGAGTGGGAAAGGAAGCAGCAAGGTAGCATCTTCATCCAGCTGTACAACCTCAGGGAGCCTTTCCTGGCCATGGTAAAAAGGAAGGCTAGGCCAGTTTGACTCTTACCTGTGGCACCTGCTCCATCTCAGGATGAGAGATGCTGCTCAAGGTCACCCTTGTGAGGAGCCTGGCCTTGAGAACTCTCCTTTCCCTACTTGAAGCCTCAGTTTATCACCCTTCGACTACACACTTTCCTTTAGAGTCTGAGTGGAAGGTCAGTGGGACCCACATCTTGCTAAATGTGGAAGAGAAATGGAATTGGGTTCAGATGTAGGCCCCCACACTTCCTGGTCAGTTCCCCACTCTGAGCTTCAGTTTCCTCATCTTTAAAATGGCCGTGTTGATCCCAGCACTGCCAGGTTGCTTTGGAGGAGACCGCTCTAGCATCCTCAAAGCACAGATGTGTCTTGTCAACGTTGATGTCCCTCGTAGAGGTCGTGCTGTCTTCCCCTGGGTGGAATCCTTTTCATCCTCTGGAACAGCAAGTGAGAAGCACAGAGCTTTAATGATGGCAGAAGCCTCCACGCTTGTCTTGTTCAGCTTCCTCGTTGGGCCCCGAGAGGGTTTTCTATTCAGAATGGATCCGCTTGCCTCTCTGAACACGGCCCGGGTCTCTTCGGCCCACCGCCCTGTGGCATCCGTCTCGGACAGAACTCTTTCTTGGTGACCGGGATGTCCGATTTCCAGCTCCCTTTGTGAATGAATCCCTAGAAGGATGCTTGCTACGGGTAATGCGTCTGGGAGGGGGTAGTGGTGGTAAGTAGTTATTTAAAATTCCCGGAAGGGCCGTGCTAAAGTGGTCACAGGCCAGTGGCTGCTGGCAGAAGGGGATTTGCTCGCTCCCTTCCTCTTTTCCTTATGCAGTCTCGTGCTTTTGGAAGAGCGTTCACCGTCCAGCCTCTCGCCTCCATCCCATCGCCTGGTATGATGCCTAAACCCTAAGTGTTGCCTCACTGTGGTTACCTTCTTTCCCTATAAGCAGCAGCCCATACGTGTGTCCCCTTACCCTTAAAAATAGAAGCGAATGACATTCGGGGCAAGGGCAGGCAAAGATGGAAAAGGACTGTGCCCTCTGCCTGCTGTCTCCTGCTCCGTCTCCTGGGGGCGTGATTGTTTTAGCCTTTTTTGTCTCATGAATCCCGCTGGCTGGCTGGCTGTGAAACCTAGGCACCTTCTCAGAGGAAGGGTTTTAACTATGGGAAGGAAGTGCTCCATTTCAGTGAGAGGTTATTGAGAAAAAGCGGGTGATTGTTGTTCCATCCAGATTCCCAGATGCCATGAAATCTCTTCACAGTCAGAGAAGCCTGACAGATCCCTGGCCAGCACTGCTGGGGGAGGAGACAGGGGGGCAGGGTCCGTGTGGCTGGGGGAGCCCTGTCCACCCCGACTCCTCTCCCAAGGCCCGTCAGCAGGCCTGGGGAAGGAGATGAGCAGGAAGCAGCAGAGGGAGTGGGGCCCCCTGGTCCCTGGACCTCCACAATCCGTCTGGCCGGGGCGCCAGGGCCCAGATCCCAGCCCCACCCCCTCCTGTTCTAACATGGAGCCTGGCAGGCAGCAGAGAGCCAATTTAGACTACAAGATGGAGGCGGCAGCCTGTGGGTAGAGGCAGGGGAAAAAAAGGGAAGAAAAGAGTCTTCTGATGCGCATCATGTCTGCAGGATGGAGTATGACTAATTAATAGATTTTATTCTTAGTAATCTCTTAAGCCTTCCATACGTTGGGCCCCCTCTCTTGAGCTATGGCGCACAAGAGGCCTCGTTTGCAGGATGCAAATGAGTCGGCAGCTTCTAGGGTCCCCTTTCTTTTGCTTCCTTGGGCTGTTTTTTTTTTTTCCTAGAGAAAATTTAAAGGAAAATTGCAATGTAATAGAAAGGAGATCCTAATCACTACATCTGATTACCACCAGGGCTAAGCCACTTAACCTGAAAAAAAATGTGGCGCTGGGCCGGGGGTGGGGCGAATCATCACCCCAGACAGCCGAGGTGTTCCGGGCGGGGTTTCCTGTACAAGCGTGGCCAGACGGTGCCTGCTTTGCGAGCTGTGGCTCTCCTATGGGACGCCTGTGTCTCCTGGAAGAAGGAAGTGCCTTCTTCTTCCCTTTCCCTCGGCCACCTCTGGGGAGATGCTGCCAGGTGTCCCAGGGGCAGGGGCCGACCCGCTCTTGTCTGTCCCTAGGGCCTCGCATGGTATCTGACACTTAGTAGGTGTTTAATGCGTGCATGTCGATTGATTGATCTGTGAAATGAAGAGACTGGACTAGAGATCCCTAAGTTTCCTCCCAGCTCTTAGCTCATTGCTTGCCTGGTACACAGTAGGGAGTTAATAAATGCTTACTTATTGATCTTCACCAATCTCTAAGTCTCCTCCAGGCTCTAGTGACTGCCTGGTACACAGGAGGCATTTAATAAATGCTCATTGGCTGATCGTCTTGTAAAACGAGGAAGATGGCCTAGAGATCCCTAGGTTTCCTCCGAGCTAGATCTTCGGCACTTAGCACCATGCCTGGTACTCAGTAGGCATTTAATCAATGCTCGTTGGTGGGTTGGTTGATTGATTTGTAAAACGAAGAGACCGGATTGAGAATTCCAGAGCTGCTCGAGCTCAGCTCAGTGCCTGACACGTGGGAGCCTTTTAATAAATGCTTCCTGATTGATCGAAGGCAGAGGCTCTGCCAGAGAGCTTTGAGACTGGGCAAGACAGCCTTCTGGGCGGCCGGGTGGCACAGCAGTGGCTGGAGCAGCTGGCCTGGAGTCAGGAAGACCTGAATGCAAATCCTGCCTCAGACCCCGACTAGCTGGGTGACTCTGGGCAAGTCACTTCTCCCTGTTTGCCTCGCTTTCCTCATCTGTCAAATGGGCTGGAGAAGGAAATGGCAGAGCCCTCCAGTATCTCTGCCAGGAAGACCCCACTGGGGTCGGGGAGAGTTGGGCACGACTGAACTCGTGCCTGGAGATGCCTGGAAGGCAAGGAGGCCGTCTGGCCTCCGGGTGGTATGCTGGCGGCCCCGCATCCCTTCCACTTTGGGAGGAGCTGGTTCTTTGACACGCTCTTCCAGTGAGAGCGTTTCTCGAGCTGCAGAATAGTGGGAAACAGGGAAGGCAAGCTGTTTCCCCAAGGTTGTACAGCTAGTAAGGAGAGGCCATATTTGAACCCAGATCTTGGTCAGAGGTTTATAGGATTTACTGTGGAAAGGAACCCCAGAGATCACTTAGTCCAGCCCTCTCAGAGGCCCAAGGTGTGTGTGCATGTGTGTGTGTGTGTGTGTGTGTGTGTGTGTGTGTGTGTGTGCGCGTGCGTGTGCGCGTGAAGTGCCTCGCAGGCGGGTGGTAAGGGCCAGAGCAGGATTTGAACCCAGACTTTCTGACTGTAATTCCATAGCTCTCTCCTCTCTTCCCTCTTAATAAGGTGGGCGAGAAGCCGACTCTTTAGGAGGGAGAGCTGGAGGGTTGGGGAGCAGAGGGGGCTTTGGGAGCCTTTGTGGTGGGAGTAGAAGGGCTGGGAGAAAGTCTTTATCTGTGGGTGCCCGGATCGGGGTGGCGTGAGGAGCTCCGTGCACATTGGGAGCCCCCTCGGGAAGCCCCTCCGCCCGTCGGCCTCCTGCTGTGTTTCCCGTTGGTAACTCCTGATGTGGGAAGCCCCTGCGCCATCGTGGGTTGAGCTGCCTGGGGAGAGGCTGAGGGTCCTGCCCAGAGCCACGTGGCCAGGACTGGAACCCAGGTCTTCCCAGGTCTGTGGCCTGGCTCTCTGCTCTTGACCACACCTTGTCTCTCCCAGACTTTGGATTTTTCCAGATGCTTTTCCATTCTCCATCCTGGCATGGCAGGGAGGGGAGGGGGCGGTGCTGTTGTCTTCATGGGGCTCCAGAGGGATTGGGGGACTGGCCTTGGGAAGTGGAGAGGTCAGATTAGAATTCAGCCCCCCTCCGGCTCCCAGCCTCCTCCTGGCTGACCAGTGAGAGGGAGTGGCCAGAGCCAGAGGAAGAGAAAGTCCGAGGGAGCCTGTTTCTTATGCAGGGGCCTGGTGGATTTGTTGAGGGCCGCGGGCAGAGCACCAGACTTGAAGTCGGGGAGACCCGGGGTCAGAGCTCACCTCCCGCATGGCCACGTCCCTTAAAGTGCAACCTCAGTTTCCTCATCTGTAAAATGGGCACGGTAGTAGCATTGACCTGGCCACATTTTTGAGGACCAAATGACATTGTGTCTTTGCTTACCTTAAAATGTCATAGAGCTGTCAGCTTTTGTTACTCTTATCATTTCATAGAATTTCAGGGTTGTAAGGGGCCTCAGGGATGTCTTGTCTCACCCATGCTGAGCCAAAATTCCTTCTACAACACCCTCAACAGATGTTCCTACCTCCTTTGCTTGAATACTTCCAGTGATGGGCCACTCACTACCTCCCCGAGGCAGCTCACTCCACCTCTGGACTTGCATGGAGCGTGGTTCTGCTTTCTGGGTCGGGGGGAGCGGTGTGACCTCCCCTCTGGGTGACGGCCCTTCACATAGCTGTGGTGTCATAGATGGAGAGCTGGAAGATGCCTAGCCCCCTCTTCTTACAGATGGAGGAACTGAGGCCCAGAGCGGAAGTGACTTGTCTAGGGTCATACCCGTGGATCCCAGGTCCCTTCGGATGTCTCCAGAGAGCAGTGATCTGTATCATTAGACTGGCAGCTCCCTGAGGGCAGGCTTGGCATAGGACAGGCCCTTAATAAAGGTTTGTTGACTGACCTCTGACTGACGGGTCCCTTCTCGGTGGAGCCTCTGCCCTCCGACACCTGCCAGGCCCAAGAGGATTATCTGTCATCTGTCTGAGGGATGGGGTAAGATGAACGCCAGACAGCAAGCTTATCGTCGCTGCTGGACCTTGGCCAGGGGTGGCCATCCCAGTCCTACTGTCCCAGGGGCAGAGGGACCTTGGCAATTTTAGACCCCCTCCCGAAAGGAGCACGTCCCCACTGACAGAGAGAGAGAGAGACAGACAGACAGACACAGAGGCAGACAGAGACAGAGAGAGACACAGAGAGGGACAGAGACACAGAGACAGAGAGACAGAGACAGAGAGAGAGAGTGCGGTAGATGGGGGCTGGAGTCTGGCTTATTTACAACTGTGAAATTAAGGCTTTGCTATTTTTCTCCCAGCCTCATTGCTATTTCCATTTAAATGGGAAGGGGGGGGTGCTGGGGACAGTTGGGAAGGAAATGTGGCTGAGCTCTCTTTCAGTGCTTTGTGCAGGGGGGGAGATCTGGCGGATATGTCTGGGGAAGGGTCCTGCCAGCTTGGCTGTGAATTTCCTTGGCCTCTACTCCTTTTCTAAGGGTCTTGCTCTTTCTTTCAGCCCACTTTCTCTTCGAGGAAAGGAAGCCGTGAGGTCTTTTGGCTTAGTGGCATTCCCACCTTGGGGAGCCCGGGTGAGGGGCTAGCGGCAGGGATAGCTGGGCAGCTGTGTGGGGCTCCCTGCCTTCTGTTTCTCAAAAAGCCCATCTGGAACGGTGGTCACCAAAGCATGGCCCCTCTTCCTTCTCCTCGTCCTCAGAATGGCATTTTTTTCCCAGAAGAATCTTTCTTTGTAGGAGGGAAGGATAGGGGCACCTGGCAGCTGTGTGGTGGGTGGAGCAGGCCTGAGGGGACCTAAGGGATGAGCCCCAAAGCGCCCTTTCTGCTCGTCTTTCTGGAGTCCCCTTTGTTATTTGTCCAGTGGTGACACCATCAGCTGATCAACAGTGGTGACAGTCACGCCAGAGCCAGGAACAGAAGGCTTAGAGCCTTCAAAAGTTGGGAGCACGTACTTGTAGAAGGCTGGGGTTTTTATTTTAGAAAGGGAGCAAGCAGCCCTCCTCAGAGACCAGAGGATTGGGGGACAGGCAGGCTGAGCTGAGGTCTTCTCACTTTGGGGTTGTTTTTCTCCCAGGATTTTCCTGAGAAAATTTGATCTTTCTCAGCCTCCTTTCGGGCAGCCGAGAAACCACCATATGCCAATTCTTCCTTTTGAAAACCTGAGCAGTTCCCTGCCCCATAACAGAGAACATTGTTGGTAAAAGATGCTTGATGGATTTGACTCATGGTTGGATAGAACAGAGGGGACCCTGGTAGTCCCAGGAAGTGACCCTTACCACCGGCACAGGAGAGAATGACCTCATGCAGAAGACACCCCGATGGAACCTGAGACACCGTAGAAACCCAAAGGTGCCCCCTTTCTGCCCCTTCCCATCCCCTCCCTGAAACCCCAACTCCCTTTTTCCCACTCCACTTTGGACTTGGAATCCTCTCTCCTCCCCCAGCCCATTCCTATCCCCACCACACTTTGTCGACACATTTGCTCATTCCCAGAAGACAAGAACCTCTGTTGGGTGGGTGGATAGATGGGGATCATTCTTTTGTTTCTATCCCAAGAAGAGACCTAGAAATAGCATCTCGGTTGCTACCCCCCCCACCTGGCTGTCGGTCTAGGAGTGCGCACAGAGAGATACGTACGTATATAAATGGACCCAGGAAGCTAGTGCTGCCCTTCACTGAGCATTGGGCAGGGACCAAATCGGGGTTCAGTATAGAAAACAAGTCTTTCTTTAATCAGCTACAAATTGTTCGGCTAATGTGGGGAAGCCAGGCAGTCTTTCTGGAAGTGATTATGGTCCAGAGCTAGCAGAGAGGTTCTGGGGGGGACGGTATCTCCTCCCCCCTCGCCATCCCCTTTTCTTTTCTCCTTTGTAGGACGCTTGAAAAATCTCCCGAATGCCAACAGTTAGCAGCCAGAGAAGAGAACGTTCTGCTGCGGGCTTTTGTGGGTTTTTTTCTTCCATTTTTAAATCCTGTTTGCTTTGCGTTTTTACCCCCGAACAAAACACGAGATTGACACGGGTGGTTGTACAGGTAGTTATCTTTCCAGTTCCCCAAAACAACATTCTTTCGTTTTTATTTTTAGGTTTTCCTGGCCTCCCTCCCTGCACCACCCCTCCCCCATCTGGCATTTTTCCTATAAATGACGGTATCTGACCTCAGTTTCCCTTCCTTGCCTATTTAAAACAAATTTTTCCACTGTTGTTTTTCTGAAATATTGACCCCTCCCCTCGTTTCTGGCTTGAAAATAGTTCTGTGTGGTGTCGGTAGGGGTAGCCAGTGGGAGTAGGCAGCCGCGTTTCCACCCAAGGAGGCGGTGGAAAGAAGCGGTGGGCGCAGAGCCAGGGAGCGCAGGGAAAGAGGGCGGCTCGGGTTCTGGGAAGGGGCGAGCGCGCTGCCATCATGTGTAGGAGTAGTCCGTGTCTGGGATGCCGCCGTCTCTGTAGCCTCGGGTGGCGCCGTAGCCAATGGCGTGCGTGGTCTTGTAGAGGCTGGTGCCGTTGGAGGGGAAGATCGTGTGTATCACGTACTCCTCCTTGGCCCGGTGCGGGTTGATGGGCAGCATCTGCAGCCCGGGCCCCCGAATCTCCAGAATCGAGTTGTCCTTCTTGGTGCCCGACTCCACGTAGTCGTCCTTCTTGCGGCTGCTCCGGCTGTAGGCCCGCTCGTGGGTCAGCAGCTCCCCGGCCCGGTGCACGTACCAGCAGATGGCCCCGAGGACCAGGAAGAGGAAGACGAGGGCGATGGCACCGCCGATGATGCCCGCCAGAGGCAGGCCTGTCACGGAGTCCGCGTTCTGCTCGCGGTTGAGGGCGGTGGTCGGCCCGTGGCCCTCGGCCGTCTCCGCCTTGGCACACACCGGCGTTTCGTCAGCCGCGTAGGCGTTGCCGCTCTCCATGGTGACCATGCAGATGATGTAGGTGGACTTGGGCTCGAGGGCCGTCAGCAGGTATTCCGTCTTGTCGCCCTGCACCAGGGTTTCCGTGATGGAGCCCACCGCGGGGCTGTGTCCCAGCCGCAGCCAGCTGAGGCGGAAGGAGGTGGCGGGCAGCGTGGCCTTCCACGTGATGCGGATGCTGTCTGCAGTCAGCGGCTTCACGTGGATGACCAGGGCCTTCGTGCCATCCCCGGTGGCTGCGGGGTAGTCGACGTTCGAGCCGGGGAGCTGGATGCCCGGCCTCTTGGACTTGAGGGTGAAGAGCGAGCCCTGCGGGGTCGTGGATGCGGCGTGGTCGCTGGCCGTGGTCTTGGCGGCGTTGGCGCCGGCGCCGCCCTGGGACCCCGCCTCGAAGCACTCGTCCATCTCGCTGGTGATGTCCTTGATGGCCATGCCTCGGACCTTCTCGGGGCCCTGGCACATGAGGCCCCGCACGTTGACCACGGACGCCCGCGCCTTGACCCAGTCCCTGAGCCACATGAGGTTGCAGCCGCAGAACCAGGGGTTGTTCCGGAGCAGCAGCTGGCTCAGGTTCTCCAGGTCGTCGAACAGGCCGCGCGGCAGGGAGGTGAGGTTGTTGTTGGACAGGTCCAGCCGCTCCAGCTCGCGCATCCTGGCCAGCGTGCCGTGGGGGACGTGGCTGATGGCGTTGTCCTGCAGGTAGAGCTTCTGCAGGCGGGCGCTGGGCAGGTTGAGGGGCGGAGCGGCCAGCGAGTTGCGCACCAGGGACAGCTCCGTGAGGTTCTGCAGCCGGCTGAAGGTGTCGTCTGCGATGCGCTGATTGGCCAGCAGGTTGCCGTCCAGCACCAGCCGCCGCAGGCTGGCGAGGCCCTTGAAGGCGTGCAGCGGGATGGTGGAGATGCGGTTGTCGTCCAGCCGCAGCTCCTCCAGCGTCCGCGGCAGGCCAGATGGGATGCTGCTCAGGTGGTTCCGCGACAGGAAGAGCAGCTTCAGCCGCGAGCTGTCCGCGAAGGCGTCGTCCTCGATGCTCACAGTGGACACTGAGTTGTCGTCCAGATGCAGCTTCTCCAGGAGGGGGATGCGGGCCAGCGAGGCGCGGGCGATGGTGCGGACGTTGTTGTCCTGCAGGTGCAGCTCGCGCAGGGAGTGCGGGAGGTTGATGGGGAACTCGTCCAGGTCGTTCTCGTAGAGGTAGATCACCTGCACGTTGACCTTGCTCTTCAGGTCCTGGGGGATGCCCGCGTTATTGATCTGGTTGTTCTGCAGGTAGAGCGTGGTGGCGTCGTCCGGGATGTCGGCTGGGATGGAGGTCAGACCCCGGTCGTTGCAGTAGATGAAGCCGCCGTCGCAGCGGCAGACCGACGGGCACGTGGTGCTGTCGATGACCTCCGTCAGGAAGGCGATGAGCCCGTAGCACAGGAACAGCCAGTCCCGCAGGTCGATGGTGGCCGTGGTCATGACCACCATGGTCGTGGTCGTGGTGGCGGCGGCGGCGGCTGTGGCGCTGGTGGAGTGGGCCATCGCCATGGTTCGGGGGGTGGAGAGCCGGGGGGCCGCCCGGCCCGCGTCCTCGTCACCTGTAGGAGGCACACAATCAGGGCAGTGAGTCAGATAGCTAGCCAGCATGAGGAACACCAAGCTACACACCGCAGTGGTTCCCAGCTCAGCGGCCTTGCGTGGAAGAGCTTCCTAGAGCTGGGACCTTGTGGGAGGAAGTTATGGGGAAAGCACGTAGCCTTTCCTTCCTTCTTCCTTCCTTCCCTCCCTTCCTCCTTCCCTTCTGTTCTCTTCTCTTTCCTCCCTTCCTCCTTCTCTTCTTTCCTCCCTCCCTTCCTCCCTCTCTCTTCTTCCCTCTCTTTTCCTTCCTTTCCTCCCTTCCCTTCCTCCTTCCCTTCCCTTTCTTTCCCCTTCCTTCTGTCCTTCCTTCCCTCCCTTCCTCCATCTTTTTCTTTCTTTTCCTTCCTTTCCTCCCTTCCTCCCTCCCTTCTTCCCTCCTTTCCTCCCTCCCCGACATTCTTTCCCTTGTTTTGCTTTGCCTTCCTCATCCTTTTTTCCTTTGTTTTTTCCTTCTCTCCCCTTCCCTTTTCCCTTTCTCTCCTTTCCTTTTCTTTTCCTTTCCCTTGAGGGGCAGGGTGCCGTGATGCAAAGAGCCCAGAATTTGAAATCGTAGGCCTTGGGTTTGTCTCCCACCTCTGCCCTGTTAAGTGACCCGGGTGACCTCCAGAACCTCTCCTCCCATCTCTGGACCTCAGTTCCATCATCTCTAAAATGAGAAAATTGGACTTAATCATTTATTAAGCCCCACTGTGCGCTGGCACCATGCTAAATGCTGGGGTACAGAGAAATGTAAAACCTGTTCCCTGCCCTCGGAGGGCTCCCGGTCTAACGGGGGAGACAACGTGCAAACCACTGTTGCTCAGAGGTGGGGTCCTTTCCCGCCGATCCTCTCTCGGGGAGCCTGCCCTTCACTCCCATCCCGTTCTTCAGCCACTTGGTGGCTCCACGTGGGGGTCCCGCTCGCTGCTGGGCTTGGGTGGCGTAAGAATGGGGCACCTCCAGCCTGGGCGTTTCTGGAGACTCCTTCCCTTGTCCCACGCCAGTCCTCGCATCCGCGCATTGCTGGGATGCTCCTCCCTGTGCGTCTACCTTGTCGCGTTAATGTCTCCGCTAATGTCTCCGCTGGTTCCCTGTTGCTTCTCCATTAAATCACAGTCCTTTTCCTGGCCTCTTACTCCTGGGGCTGTTTTCTCTTTACAACTTTAGCTCCTGTAATTACCCTCCACAAACTCCTGGCTCCAGCCACGTTGGGCCACCCTCTCTTCTTCAGGCATGCGTGGCGCGTCCTACCTTGTGTCTGTGCTCAGGCTCTGTTCCCTGCATCAGATCACCCTCCCCATCTCAGATGCCCCTTCCTCCTTGAAGACTTCCCCGATCTCCATCGCAAACCTTCTCCCCCCATCAGACATCACGGCACCATTTGCCTGTAGCCCTTTTGTGGGGTGGTAGACATTTCTGTGTGTCCATCTTTCCCCCTTGCTGGACAGCGGGCCCCAAGGGGGGTGTGGCCGGATGTCTTCCACCCTTCGTCTCTTGCTCGGGCATCAGTACGGTCCAGCGTATACAGTTGGTGCTTCAGATGTGTATACTGAACAGTGAGTGGTTATAATGAAGAATAAAAAGAGAGAGTACAAGTGTTTTGGTGGGACTTTGGAATGGTTTTCGCTCTCCAGACATGAAGAAATCTGACTGACGCCTAGGATCGTGAAGCAGAAACCCAACAGCGTCGCCACACGTGCAGAATATAATGTTCGCCTCAAGCACTTGGCACTTACTAGCTGTGTGACCCTGGGCAAGTCACTTAACCTGATTGCCTCACCAAAAAGCAAAATAAACAAACAAAAAACCCAAAACAAAACCCAGAGTATAACGTTCATTGGTCAGGAGTGGGAGCGTTCTGGCTGATGCTAACACGGACAGCGTGGTGTTTGTCCTTCACCTCGGGCATGCTCAGACCTGCTTCGTTACCAAGGGCCATCTCTCGGGTCCAGAGCTCTGGAGCTCACTGAGCCACATGGGGTGGACCCATTGTGTGAACAGCGGAGGTTACATCAGTGACATGATGCAACCGTGTGCCTCCGAAGACGGGAGGCAGGGCATGGTGTAAACACTGTCATTGTGGGCCACTGCCCGGGAGAGTTACAGGCGTGTTCAGAGGTTATGCCAAGTTAGTGTGAAAGTCCCCGGGTGTCCCTTGGGTGTTACACGTGGAAGAAGACTAGGTGAGGAGAAGCGTTTTTCCGCATCTGTGCAATGCTCTGTCTCATAGAAAAGGCACAGAATTCTTTAAGTGCTTTGACCCAGCCGTGCCTTCAGCAGGCGTGTCCCCCCAGGGCAGTCCCAGGGGGAGGGAAGGGTCCCATAGATAGCGCAGTGTCTATAGCAGCATTTTTTTGTGGCAGCAAAAGCGTGGAAACACAGTGTTGGGGGGTCTGTTGATTGGGGATGGCTGAACAAACAGGTTTGTGAGTGAAATGGGATGTTTTTATACTAGGAGGAAAGACGAGTGTGAGGAGGTCAGGGAAGCGTGGAAAGACTTGGAAGAACTGATGCAGAGCGAGGAAAGCAGAACTGGGAAATCAGTCTACACCAGCTGACGGTTAGGGAGTAAAAAAGCAGACTTTTAAGAGGCAGCTGACCTCGGATGCTATTCATTGACCAAGCTGAGCTCCAGAGGACACACAGTTGGACGCGAGGCAGAGGTGGAGGGTGGGGGATATGTCAGGGTCCTACGCAATGGTTCCACTCTTTGTCTCAGTCACTTTCCTTCCCTGGGTACCCCTCCCCCTTCTGTGTTGTCTTTACCTATTAGATTGTAAGCTCCTTGAGGGCAGGAAGGCTTTTCTCCTTGTATTCCCAGTGCCCACCACAGAGTAGACACCTTTCTTTCTTTCTCTTTCTTTCTTTCTTTCTTTCTTTCTTTCTTTCTTTTCTTTTCTTTCTTTCTTTCTTTCTTTCTTTCTTTCTTTCTTCCTTCTTTCCTTCCTTCCTTCCTTCCTTCCTTCCTTCCTTCCTTCCTTCCTTCCTTCCTTCCTTCCTTCCTTCCTTCCTTCCTTCCTTCCTTCCTTCCTATTTTCTTCCTCCCTTATTTCCCCTCTTATTGTCAGATTCATGTAGAGTACCATTTACTTTTGCTTAACCATCACTCTTCTCTCTGACAAGGGAGGGGGCTCTGTGGGAGAATATCAAGAAAAGAATAGTGTTTTAAAAACCATCAATACAACTTTTTTTTCTTTAAAGAGAGAAAGAAATCCATAGCGTGCTCTGGGGTCTCCACAGCACAGTGCTCTGGGTTATATGGAAAAATTGCTCCAGGGTGATTTCCAAAATCATGAAATATTTAACCATTTGAGAGAAAAATTATACATCTCTTTTCTTTTTTTAAAACAAGAAGACTTAATAACAGGAGTGGTCCACAGCCCAAGGGATTGCCTGTGAGGTATCATTTCAATTTTTGCAAATGAAAAAGTGGTAAAAATGGATTTTTTTCTCTCATATTTTTTCATCTTCTTTTACAATGAGTAGAAGTAAAAATCAATTAAGGAAAAATTATCTCCCCACCTCAGTGGGGAAGGTATCATCTCTCTCTGAGAAACTGGAGTGCCAGAAATTGCCTGGAGCTTGCTGAGGTTGGCACCCCATCTGGCCTGAAGCCTGGGCTTGGGGGGGGGTAATCTTTCTGTCTGTCTGCTCCCAGTACCCCTCCTTCTGTCTGTCTGCCCCTGGCTCCCTTCCTTTGTCTGTCTGCCCCAGCACCCAGGCCAGGGTGCCCATCCTGCTTGTATGTGGCCCTGTATCTGCCAAGCCCAAGGCCGGCTGGCCTGCAGAGGACAGTGGGGAATGCTGGCGATTTTCAGGCCCACTTGGCATTTCCACGATCCTGGCCTGTCTGGCTCTGTAATCATGGCCTGTAGCTCCCCGCCTTCCTGCAGTTTTCTTTTTGTTTATGTATTTCTGGCTGAGGGGCATTAGAGGAGGATCTTTTGGTGTCAGTGTTCTCAGAGTGTGTCCATGGAGAGCTGCCCCTGAGAGAACCGTAGCCTCAGGCTGCCAGGGACCCACGGGGGTCAGATGCTGGGCTTGTCAGGAAGACGTGGGCTCAGAGCCCCCCTTAGACACTTTCTGGTTGGGGGACCATTCAGACCTTCTGAATCATCTGCAGAGTAGACAGAAGGACACCTGCCAGGGCTGTTGTGAACCTCAAGTGAGATCACTTGTGAAAAATGCTTTAAAAAGCTCCTTGTCCGAGTCTGCTGTTGGAAGCTTCAGGCCTGCCTGCGCCTTTGGGAGGGTGGGAGTGGGGACGTTTTCCCAGGCGTCACACCCTTGTGGCACACGTGTGGTGGGGGGAGAGAGACCAGACAGACAGACACAGGGTGGGGAAGAGACAGAGACACAGAAAGAGACTGGGGTGGGGGAGACAGGAAACCAAACAGAGACAGATTCTCTCCTGGGGCAGACAGTAGAAAGTGACCTAGCTCTGGCGTCGTAGGACCCGAGTTCAGATCCTGACCTGTACCACTGGGGTGTCATTGGGTAAATCCCTTCTCGTGGGGCCTCAGTTTTCCCGTTGGAAGGAGGGGAGAGGGAGCTGGAGTGGATTGGGGTTCTTGGTTTTTTGATCACTCTTTTCAATGGATCACTTTCCTGGCACCCTGTGTCTTCCGACCTCGTGAGCAGGGCCCGGTGGCTTCACCAGGCTGATGGCCACGGGGTCCAGGGCACAGGAGTGCAGAAGCCGTGGCCCGGATGCCAATGACCGCAGTGTCCGTCGCAGTAGGAGTTTGCAGCTCCCGGCTGCATGACCTCTCGTGTTTTCCTCCGCAGCCTGGGGACTTTTTACAGATGAGGACACCAAGTCTGAGAGAGGTGGAGGTAATTCCTCAGGATTACTCAGATTCAAACACACATCTCCTGGCTCGGTCTGGCCGTGAGCTCTTTGCTGCTTCTGCCATCCCTCTTTGCGATGAATTCAGATCCTCTGAGTTTCTGGCTGTGGAGCCCTGAAGGAGGATCCTCAGGTTGGTGGCTCAGGGAGTAACCTTTCTGTAAGGCCTCTTCTGGTCGCCGCTCAGGATTTTGCTTCCAGAGGAAGATGACCAAACGTCTCTGTTTATCTCGTCATTTTAGACTGGAAGCTCCTAGAGGGCAGGGGCTGTTTTTGCCTTCCTTTGTATTCTCAGTGCTTAGCACAGTGCCTGGCACATAGTAGGAACTTCGTAAATGTTGTTGTCTTGACTTGACACTCTTTCCAGGCTGACACACTCCCCCCAGCCCCATTTTTAGAGGCCGCTTGACATGGGGGTCAGAAAGACCTGAATTCAGATCTGTCTTCAGATGCTTACTATGGGATCCTCGGTAAGTCATGTAATGGCCCTCAGCCTTGGTTTCCTCATCTGTAAAAAAAGAATCATATTGGCACCTACTTCACAGTAGGACTGTGAGGCACAAATGAGGTATTACCTAGAAGTAAGCCCTAAAGTGCTATAGAAGTGCTAGCTATAAGGAGGGCGATTTTTCAGGTCTAAAAGGATGGATTCCTGGGTTCTTTTGCACCCACGTTAGGAGGTCGAGGCACAGGGCCAGGCTGCGTCCTTGGTTAAACCCCATCCTCGGGGCCAAGGTCATGGTCCAGGCTGCAGAGACAGGGTTGCGTACAGGCCTGGCCCATCTCTCTGCTTGGCAACTTGTCTGGAGTGTCTCGGGCGGTCTGTATCCCCTCGTGTGGGTGGGTGCCCCAGAGGGGCTCCTGCTCCCTGCTCCTCCATCCCCTCTGCTTATTCACTCTCTTCCTCGAGTGCCCTTGGCGCTGACCCTGTGGCTGCGCCCAGAGGCCCAGGGTGGCCTTTCAGATCCTGGTGCTCACCCAGGCTCATTTATCCACGTCACAAGGGATGGGGTGTCCGGCCGCATACATACTCCTTGAGGTTGTGGCCCCTCCGAGGACGAGGCCACACTTTCCAGGGCCAGTAATATGTCAGTCTGGGTTTCTGTTGAGCTTCCTGATGTCCTCTCAGCCTCCAGAGGACCTGGAATCCTAATGAAGTCTAAATCGCACCTTTCACAGATGCTTGATGGATGGTGGAGCAGTGCTGATGGAGGCCAGGACAGGAGGCCTTGCTGTTCTGCCGCAGCCTCGCTGTCCTCATTCATCTTGGGCAGGCTGTCCTCGGCCGCCAGTCCCTGGAGCTGTCTACCCAGAGGCGTCCCCGGCTGACCCTTCTGATCTGTAACTACCTCCCAGCTCAGCATGGAGGGGAAGCGGATCCCCAAGTCGGGGGGAGAGTGACGATAATACTAATAAAACACCTCTTGTTGGTTTAACCGGTTAATTGGTCCATCCGTTTGCCAGGAGCCCTTTTCACTCCCTTGTTGTGGTGTTAGGCCGTTTATGTGGACCATCAAATTAGGCCTACTAAATCGCTTTTCTTTATGGGATCATTTCAGTCTCTGTGATCCTGTAGGCTTTAGCACAGAGTGAGTTATGTCCTGCCAGAGAGAGAAGACAGGCAGCAGAAGGCTCCCTCCCCTCCTATCTTCACCAAACACACACACACACACACACACACACACACACACACACACACACATACACACACACACGCACGCACGTACGCGCGCGCACACACACACCCACACACCCACACACACACACACACACCCACGTGTGCCCAAAGGCAGGAGAAGGCTGGAGAAAGAGAAAACCACTCTCCCAGGGGCTTCTCTGTGCTTTGGGGCCCCCTCTCTGTGGGGTTGGACTTGTCCCTGCATCCCTCGCCGTCACACATCATTGATTGAACTTAAGCATCCCCGCACACTTGGAGTATAATAATAGCTGGTCAGGAGCCAGACTTCTCTGGCTAATGTCAGAGTTATCTGGCTAATACCATTAGCGGCAGGCTCCCTGAAGTGGAGTTGATTCCTTGTGGGGTCGTCAGGAAGGACCATCTAAGACTGGGCACCAGCTCGGTAGCCAGGGACAAATCACTTAACCCCCCCCAGGCCTTGGTTTTCTTATCTGTGAAATGGGGGTGATAATGCTTATCTCACAGGATTGCTATGAGATTTTGTATGTGAACTGATAGACACATTAGGAAGGGGCAGCCTCTCTGCTCACTGGTCATCGGCCAGATTCCACAGCCTGAGCTTTCTTTTCTATTTACGAGGATCAAAGGGCCATAGATTAAGAGCTGGCCAGGACCTTGGAGGTCATTGAAGCCAAGCCAAGTCCACAGGTAGGTAGGCCAGGCACTGGGCTGGTCAGAGCCGCGTGGGGGAGGATGAGGAAGCTTGCTCAAGGCCAGCCAGGCTTCTCAGGCTTCCTGTGACCGGCAGCCCTTTCCAAGGGTGGGGGCAGTCTGGGGGTGGTGACCTCCATGCAGCGGGCTGGGCAGATATCCCTCATCCACAGCCCCCAGAGGCCAGCTGGGGACGTGCTCCCCTTCCCTCTTGGTGTGGTTCTTCGTTCCCAGCTCCCAGCTACCTCCTCTCTCAGCAAGAAGTCTGAACAGAAAACAGGAACAGGAAAGCCTCCCTTTCCCCCTTGTGCCTCTCCTGCTCCCTGTTCCTCCCTTGCCAGAGGAGGGGGCCCTTTAAATGCAGCATTTATCTTGCCCTGAAGGTTGCCGGCTATATCAGCTGCCACCTCTCCGCTGCCAGGATTTACATCCCCCACTGTACGTGCAAGGCTCCCTGGCCCTGCCACTGCTGTCTCCACTCTGTGGGGAGCATTGGATGGCAGGAGGTTTTTCATTTGTCGCTTTTTGATGAGTTTGGGGGCAGAAACTTTTATCTTTCCAGGTACCTAACAGTTTCTCCAAGGCTCCTATGATGCTGCCGCTTCTGTCTCCTCCCTGCTCAGATTCCATGTGAGGCAGATGCCCCTCCCTTCCTTGTTTCTGGAGGGATGAGTCTCTTTGAAGGAAAGGGCCCTGTTGAAGTGCTAAGCATTGTTATTAATTATTACTGTTTAGCCCTGGATGGGTTGGGCCGGCTAGGAATGCTGGTTGTTGGGTGGAATTAGCTGAAGAGGAGAGAGCCCTGACTACCTTGGGAATGGGAGCAGGGGGTTTGACTAGGTGCCTGAGGAGGTCCCTTCCCGGGGGGGGGGGAGCAGACGGAGGTCAGGAAGGCCCTGAGGTCCAACCTGAATGCCAGGGAAATGGTTCCTCTGCCCACAGGCATTTAGTTGAGCATGTGCCAGGCACTGTGCCAAGGAAGGCAGAAACACAGTTTACCCTCAAGGAGCTTACATTCTCTTTACATTTAGAACTGTGGCTGCTCTCAGAGCATGTTCCCATCACCTCATTTTACCAAGGAAGACACTGAGGCCGAGAAAGGAGGAAGGATTTTGGGGCCCAGCTCAGGTGCTCCATGGGGACAAAAGGCCTTTCCTAATGGTGCTGTGGATAGAGTGCCGTGCCTGGAGGCAGGAAGGCTCATCTTCCTGGGCTGAAATCCGGCCTCAGACACTTGCTAGGTGTGTGACCCTGGGCAAGTCACTTGAACCTGTGTGCCTCAGTTTCCTCATCTATAAAATGAGCTGGAGAAGGAAATGGCAGACCAGTATCTTTGCCAAGAAAAGCCCAAATGGGGTCACAGAGAGTCAGAAATAACCAAACTCAACAATTTCTTCCTTAGGGTACTTTGTACTTGTTTTTATAAATGTTATAGTCCTAATCCAGGCGATGTCCCTTAGGAAAATGTAAGCCCTTTGAGGGCAGGGACCATTTCCTTTTAGTCTTTGAAGCCCGGTGCCTTGAGAGGCTGCATGGCTGTGGGGTGAGGGGCAGCAACACTCAGGGTTGAAGCCTGGGGTAGTCCTGGTCAAGCAGTCACTTCTTAGTGACCCTGTCAATCTCCTAAGCCTGTAAACTAGAGAAGAAATGTCTCCTTTGCACTGCTAGAGCCCGGCCCCCCCATGCCCTCTGCCTGGCACATGGGGGCTGGCACTGGACCTGTGATGCCATTGGCAGACAGGTTGGCACCTTCCCCGCCCGGGGTCACACACGCGGGAGGTTTCTAGCTTTCTTCTTGGAGATGGCAGGTCCCTGATAGATCTTGTTGCTTTAAGCTGAGCAGTCCAGCACAGGCAGGCAGCCGGGGTCGGAGCGGCCCAGCCCTGGCCTCCTGGTCCTTCCCTGGGGTGAAGCCCCCTCCCTCTGCCCCTTCTCACCCCCGGGCCCAGGTTGCTGGCTGTCCCGAGGCCTGTGTGGGCCCAGAGAGGTTTATGCCGCTCAGGCAGCAGCCACGGGTGACTTAGCAGACATCTCTGCTTGCCTCTTCTCTGGCCTCCATAAATTGGGCTCTCTCTCTTCCTGCCTGGCCTGCCCACACTCCCCTTGGCAGGCTTCCCCTCATTAGCCTGAGCTTATAGCACGTGAAAGGCTTTATAGTTGTCATAGCTCACTGTGGCGAGAGGTGAAGGTGGGAGGGGGCCCTGGGCCTGCTTGCCCCCGCCCCTCTTAGCTCCGGCCCTGGGCCTGTGGCCATCAGCCCCTCTTAGCTCCGGCCCTGGGCCTGTGCCCCAGCCTTCCCTGGCCCTGTACAGCCCCAAGAAAACGTCCCCTCTCTTCTGCCCCACTCCCTCTTCTCTTCCTCCTTCTAGCTGGGCTGGAGTGTAGTAGGTGGTGGAATCCCACAGGTTGAGTCCAGCCCCCTCATTTTATAGATGGGGAAACTGAGGCCCAGGGAGGCTCCGGGAGTGCTCAGGGTCACATATAGGACACAGATCCAGAACTGGGGACGAGTGGTTTCAAGGTTTGCTGTCATGGGGGGGGTGTCTGTTCTGTGTCCCACAGGGCCTGGACATCTCCCGGCGCTGGTAAAATCCCCTTTTCCTTCTCCGCTGCCCCCATTTCACTTTTCGCTGCCAGTCATTCATTTTAAATCCCTGTTGAAAACACAGGTGCCCCCTGCACGGGTGGCAGCGTAGTTTCATCTGCTAACTGCTCAGCAGGCCCTGCCGACTGAGAAGAGGGTGAGGGGGAACCCGCCCTGCCTGCCTTAGCCTGCTCCCTGCTCGGGGACACTCCTTCCCCACAGGGCCCTCACCCCCAAGGGGCTGAGCTGCTTGTAAGTGAATGTTCTCCCTGAAGGAGAAGGGACTTGCCCAGGGGTCAGCCAGCTAGTGTCAGAGGCAGGATTTGAACCCGGGTCTTGCCATTTCCCGCCGTGCCGTGCCCCTGGGCTGCAGCTGTCAGGAAGGCCCTGGGTTCCCTGCCTCCCTGCCTGATCCCTGTCGCTGGTAATGAACATGCAGGATGTAGGTATTTTTTTTAAACCTTAAGTTAATTCTTTGCCTAATTTCGTGCCACATGCATTATGCATCAGCCCTTATCGAAGGCAGGTATGCAAATCTGCGGAGCTCCTAACCCAAGTCGCTAACAGCTCTGGGTCTGGGCAGTCTGGGTGGCGCCAGCTGGGGCCAGCCTGGGCTTCCGAGGGGGAGGAGGGGCCCTGAGGAGGTTAATGATGTTGATAACTGCATTTGATAGGAGCTGCTCAGGGCCATGAGGGGTGCGCGGGAAGGAAGGCATGTCTCCTCCAGATTCCTTTTCTCCCACCAGTTCTTAAGAATTGACTCATCTGTCTGTGCCTCCGTCCGTCCTCTGCGCCTCGGTGCGTCCTCTGCGCCTCCGTCCGTCCGATGCGCCTCGGTCCGTTCTCTGCGCCTCCGTCCGTCCCCTGCGCCTCGGTCCGTCCTCTGCGCCTCGGTGCGTCCTCTGCGCCTCGGTCCATCTTCGGGGCATCTGGTGGGATGCTGAAGCTTGACACTGTGGGTTCCGGGAGACAGGACGCCCAGAGGGTCATGGAATCCCAGGCTTTCAAGCCAGAAGGGACCTCATTTTAGAGAGGAGAAAACTGGGGCCAAGGGAGGGGAAGGGGCTGGCCTAAGGTCACTGACGCTCCTTCTGAGTAGCACTGGCCAGATTCGGACTTGGGTGTCTCCCCAGTCCTGCCCATCGTCTACCGTCGCCCCTTCTGCTCAGTGAGCTCCAGGGGCTCACTATTACCTCCAGGTAATGCAGGGACGCGTTAGATTGTAAGGTCCACGAGGGTGGAGGCTGTTTTAGCCTTTCTTTGGGTCCTTAGCACAGTGCCTGGCATACAGTAGGCACTTAATGTATGCTCGTAGTCTTGACAAAGAAGAGAGTGGGAAGGAGGCAGAGGGTGGAGTTTAGGAGCCTCAGATGTAACTGGGTGGGGGAGCCTGGGAGTGATCCCCTTCTCCTCTCCCTGGAGGAATCCCCGGAAGAAAGAAGTGCTTGCTTCCCCAGGAAAGGCCTCTCTACCACTAATGCTTATTGGGCATAAATCAGAGGCTGGATTTCTGCCCGGATGTGGGGGGAGGGGCACTAAAGCTATACAGCTCACCCGGCATGACTGGCACTGCCCAGGCATGCATCCTGCCACAGAACCAGAAGGGAGGCACCAGCCTCTTCACCTGGGAAGGTCTGGCTGGGAGCCAAGGGATTCGGGCCCCTCTTCAGTCCCAGCTCCAGTGCCTCAGTTTCCCCATTTGAAAGTAAAAAGCAGAAGAGCTTTAGATTGCGTTTCAGGCAAAGCACAGAAGCTAGAGTTCCAATTGCTTCATTTACAAGTGGGGAAACTGAGGCCCAGAGAGTAGAAGTGACTTGTTCCAGATCACTCCAGCTGTAAATAGCTGAGCAGGTTTTCGTAAGATCATAGCTAATAATTCCAGAGCCAGAAGTATCCTCACAGGTCATTTAATCCACCTCCTGTTTTTTATAGGTGGGGATCATGGCCATCTAATTCGACCCTTTCATTTTACGATGGGGAAACTGAGGACAAGAGAGGCGATGTGATTTGCCCACACATCTTATGGGTAGTAAGTGGTCAGGATTTGAACCCAGATCCTTTGACGCTAAACCCTCACGGACGCTTTCCACAATACTAGCCTACACCTCTGGAATCAAATGCAGCTTTGACTAGCCCTGTGTTGTGGCTGTATGAGCAGCCCTCCTTCAGGCTGCAGGGAGACTGAGGCAGGGAAGGGGCCAGTGCGTCATTCACTACCATGAACGTAGTGTGGTGCGGTAAACGGAGCACTGGACTTGGGGGTCTGGAAGGAGCTGGATTCAGATCCTGCCCCAGTGCTAGCTGTATGACCCTGGGCAAGTTATCTGCCTTCTAGCCTTAGCTCCTTCACCTGTAAAATGGGTATCGTAACAGCACCTTCCTTACCTACTGTGAAAACCGAATGAGGTGACCTCCAGTCCTCTTCAAAACTGTTATCAAGCCCCACCTTCCCTCTTCTGTCCTTAGGAAGTTGATTGTTTGGACCCAAGGGTAAGACTTCACGTTCAGCTCTGTTAGATTCCACGTCACGAGGTTCAGCACCATGTCCTCACCTTTTGGGGTCTTGCTGAATGGCTGACCCTCTTCCTTCATGGTGTCTGCTGTCTCTCCCTCTTGGCATGGTGACCCTCAGGAAAGCGTAAGCTCCCTGAGGGCAGGGACTGGTTTGGTTTTGTCTTTGCGTCCCCCAGCCACTGACACATAGTAGGTGCTTCATAGATGCTTTTTGAATGTGCACATTTGACAACCAGGCTGTCTCTGCCTCATTCAGGTCTCTGATTACCCCCAGAAAGGGACCCCCTTCCTCCCTCCTCTGTCTCTGTCTCTCCTGGCCCCAACACTTTGCCTGCATTTCTCCTTTGCTCCTAGCGTGTCCTACTTTATCCTTTTGGTTTTTTTTTTGTGTTTTGGTGAGGCGACTGGGTGAAGTGACTTGCCCAGGGTCACACAGCTAGTAAGTGTGAAGTGTCTGAGGCTGGATTTGAACTCCTGACTCCAAGGCCAGAGCTCTCTTCACTGCGCCACCTAGCTGCCCCTCTCCTACTTTATCCGAGTAGACTGTAAGCTCCCAGAGGGCAGGCCTCTAGTCTTCATTGGTCTGTCTGCAGTACCAGTTATACAGACGGCATTTAATGAATGCTTTAGGCATCCTGGTCTCTGGCCTCAGGCTCCTAGCGCCTTCTCCCTGGGCAGGACAGCCTGGCATCACGATGTTAGGACTAGAGGAAGGAAGCTAAGTGGCCTTCTGAGCGAAGAGACTGGCGCCTGTTTGAGTTCAGAGATTTCCCTGGGTAAGGGCATTGCAAAGGCCCTGGACTGGGGGGCTTCATGAGGCTGGAGCCAGGGAGATCTGGGTTCAAGTCCTGTTTCTGAGGTGTCCTGGGTGTGTGGGCTCTGGGCTGGTCACTTAAGCTCCCCACACCCCAAGCATCTCTCAGGACTAGAAATCCAGCGGTGCTCACCTGCATCAGTAGAGGGGAGTTTCCCTATCTGGGAAACCTCCTATAGTGTGGAAATCACCGCTCCGCTTGCCCCGAAAAGCAAAAAGCTCTCAGGGGAATCAAGGCAGACATCCTGGAAGGGGCAGCCTTTGACCTTTAAGGGATGAGGAAGCATTCAGTGGGCAAAGAGAACGTCCCGGTCCTAAGCAGCACCCAGGTTACGCAGGTCAGGGTACAGGTAT
Organism: Phascolarctos cinereus; assembly: GCF_003287225.1. NCBI lineage: Eukaryota > Metazoa > Chordata > Mammalia > Diprotodontia > Phascolarctidae > Phascolarctos > Phascolarctos cinereus. The sequence goes on along the minus strand of NW_027556402.1, from coordinate 254,984,632 downwards.
GGCTGTTTGGGTCCCCCTTCCTGACTTCCCTGGCCCAGGCCTTAGTCCCTGCCGGGGAAATAGAGGAAAAAAAGGAGGGAGAAATGAAATGAAGGTAACAACAGATAACAAAGGGCCGGGGGAGAGGAGGGAGCCAGGGAACCATGAAGGGAGAGAGCAGCCCCAAGGAACAGCTGCCATTGGGTAGCCTCTGTCCTGCCTCTCTCCCTGGGCCGAGGAGAGAGATCTGTCAGTGCCTCTAGCTCTCCAGCCTCAGCCCTGCCAGGCGGGATTTGCCTTTCTAATAAATAACAGGCAATAGCTGATCTGCAGGGCATCCTTCATGCTGGTGCCTAATAACACGGCTGTTAATGCCCTCGCAGATGGAGGCCCGCCGGGTGGCCTGACGGATGGGCCGGGGCCTGGCGCACTCATAAATGAAACCTCTTTCTTCAGGCTCAGGGGAGAGAAAGTGTGGCATCTTCCCTGCTTTTTAATGGATTGGGGTTTCCCTGCCCTGCCTGGGGACTGGCGGGGAGGTTCCACGGGGTTGATGTCTCGGAGTTAAGGGGGGGCCTCTTCCTCACAGGGGTGGGCAGCAGCATGACCCCAGGCAGTGCCCCAGGAAGTTTGAGAGGCTGCTGCCAGGACTTTCTTGATGGTAAAGTGTGCGCTACCTTTGCCCACATCTCACTGTGCTGTTGTGACCTAGCTTAGTACATAGAGCACTGGATTTGGACTTAGGAAAACCTGGGTTCAGATTCTGCTTCTGACACTTAATTAGCTGTGTGACCCTAGGCAAGTCCTTTAACTTCTTCCTGAGCCTCAGTTTCCTCATCTGTTAAATGGGACAGTACCCACCTCACAGAGTTGTTTAGAGGCTCTAATGATATCGCGCTTTGTATACCTTAAGCTACTATGTAAATGTTAACTGCTATCATTAATACGTTGTGATTATTTCTTGTTCTCATCCTTCTGTTTTCTTACTGTTATTATTATCAGCCATAGGCTCTAGGAGGGAGCTTAGAGAGTGTCTGCTCTGACTTCCTCTCTGGACATCTGGGGTAGAGCAGGAAGGGAAGTGGTTAGTGCCAAACCAGTGGTGTCCGAGGTCTCATCTGCACTACCTCCCACTCGCCTCTTTTTCCTTCGTTTTCCCCTGAGGCTGCAGAGCTTGGGGGACGGCTTGGTTTCTCTGCTTCCTCCTGCCTGGGTGGGAGGCCGTCCGTCCCCTCTGAACTCAGTTGAGCTATGTAACTAATGGGTATTGGGTGCCCCACCTCCTTAGAGCTGGAAGGGACCTTAGGAATCTCCTCGTTGAGTAGAGCAGGAAGTGGAAGTGACTTGTCCAAGACCACCCAGCCTCCAAGTGGCAGAGCTGAGGTTTGAATCCAGGGCTTCTGGGATTCTTCCCACTGGATCAGGGTCCTCTACCTTGAGCAGAGAGGCAGAGGATGGAGGAGGCGTCGCCTGCATCCTGGGAGAATGGAGGCTGGGGCCGGCTTCTTTGTCCTGGATCTGCCCTCTGGCCACCCGTGTCTGCCCTTCTCCTTCTTCAGGCTGCAGAGCCTGGCCAGGGTGGCACACCCCGGGGAACAGAGGGAGCGTTGGTCTTCTTTCCAGGTTGGAGGGTCTCTGAATTTAGGATGGGGATTGTTGGCCCCTTACAGAATCCACCCGGGAGGTACTGCCTCAGGGGCTCAGTCAGACCGCTGGACAGCCTTCTGTCGGCCAGCTCTGTTCTGCATGGCCGGCAGGCTGGAGAGAGGGGCAGCACGAAGAGGGAGCCTCCTGTGTGGCTTGGGATGCCTTTGTGAGTCTTCGAGGCAGGCCCGGGTGTCTGCCACGTTGGGATGGGGCCGGCCGCTGAAGGTTCAGGGATCGAGCCTAGCCTGGGGAGGCCTCGCGGCCATCCTACCCACTGGTTCCCAAGCCATTCCAAGCTAAGGATGCATTTGTAACATTAAAAAGTGAATCCTGCATTTCATGGCCTCCTGTGCCCTGGCACCCGTGATCTCAGTAGCCCTCATATTCTCTGAGAAGTCACCTGACTGTCTATGGACCCCCTGGCCCACCTGGGCAGGGGTCCTCAGGCCATGGGCCAGCAGTCACTGATCCAGGCCCATCCTGGTGTCTTCCAAATGAAGAAAGTGGCTCAGAGAGGGACTGAGATGGTCGTGACGTTCGAGGCCGTTGATTCGCTCCCCTCCCCCATCTTACAGACCTTACCTGCCCAAGGCCACCTGGAGAGCAGGAGGCAGAGCCGGGGTCCTACGCCAGGCTCCAGGCGTGCCTGAGCCCGGAGTGTTTACAGAACCTCCCAATCCATGATGAGGATTCAGAACGGGAAGGAACCTCAGAGAACATTCTAGGCCAACCCCTGATATTTTAAAGAGGAGGAAATGGGGACCCGGAGAACAGTAACGACCCAGGTCCCACAAGCCGGGATTTGAACCCGGGTCCTCGGAACCCAGATGCAGCTTCCTACCACTTTCTGCTTGTCTGACATGCGCCAGGGCCTCACTGCCCTTGTCTGGTCTAGACCAGGACCGAGCATAGAGCCAAGAAGAGAATCCTGGCGTTCACGCAGCTCACGAATGCCAAACGTGGACGCCAGAGGACCTGATTCTGCCTTAGACACTCACGGCTGTCACTGCTCGCCTTGGTTTTCTCATCAGTAGAATGGGGATGACCCCCCCCCCCATCTCCCAGCCCGCGGTCCCACTCTTACCTTCACTCTGGGAGAGGTGCTGTTGGGCCAGTTTCCCTGGGCGGTTTTCCCGTGTCAGGGGCGTCCCAATGCTGAATGTGCGCTCTGCTTCTCCTGCAGGCCGGCCCTGAGCCCAGGCTTCAGCCTGACTGGGGGATGCACCTAGGCTGGGACAGCCTGGCTGCAGAGCCCTCCCTTTTTCCGGGGCCTGGCCACAGAAAACGCTCCCTGAGGGAGGAAGCCCCGGTACCCCGCTCTCCTGCCTCTGTGGCCGCGTTAGGGCAACATCGCGAGGGCCTTCCGGGGCGCGGGGCGTGCTGGGGAATCCATCTGGGCTGAAGGTGTCTCCTGGAGGTGCTCTCCTCCCCGCCCCTTGCCCTCATTCCCTAGGGGCCGGCTCCCCTCCCGAAGCCTCCCTGAGGCGGGCAGGGGTCTTCAGCAGACTTCCTGCCGCCCACCTCTTCTGGGGAGGCGTGTGCAGATTTCTTCCTTTTCTTTCCAAAGTGGGTTTTTTTTTCCCTTTTCAGTCCCTTTAAAGTCACTTGGCAGCAGGGGCTTGGTGCAGGATCGGGGAGCGTTCTTGCATGACAGTGAGAGAGCTCACCCTGGCCCAGCGCAGCCTGGGCACAGCCAGCGCATCTGTATGCAAGGCTCAGGATGCGTCTCCCGGGAGAAGGAGGTGGTCCATTACACAGCTGTGGAGTTCAGATGTTAACCTCCCTCTCTCTGATCCGCTTGACATGTGACGCTAAGCTGTCAGGGCCCCGTCGCCCCCGTTCTGGAGAGGAGCCTGCCCGGGGCCTGGGCTGGGGGCTCGGCTCCGCTCCGCCGCTCCTGCTTAGGAGGAGGGCTCTCTCTGATGGAAGGCTGCAGCCGATCTTTCCCTGGGGCTCATCCCCCGCAGCATCTGGCCCCCAAAGGATGCCCTCGTCTTCCACGCTTTCCTGCTTCTTCGCCTGCCAAGAGAAGAGAGGAGGCACTGAGCCGGGGGATGCAGAGAGCTGCCCGTGGAGTAAACCCCATAAATTCCTCCCTGGTGGAGGACAGAGGTCAGGGGTCAGAGGATGCCCTGAGGGGGGCTGCATTTCACCCTCCTCCTCCTCCCCCTCTCCCTGTCTCCTCTGCCCTCCTCTTATTTTTACAAATTCGCTCCCGTAGACAGCTGTCTATACAAAGCCTTCCCCCGCTCTTCCCTCCTTCCTCATGAAAGAAGAGAAAAGGGTGGGAAGGACTCCAGGAGAGGGGAAAAGAAAACAGTGCAGAGCCCCCCCCCCCAGCCCCCACCTGGTGGGTCACATGTGAATTCCATCAGACACTGAAGTGAATGAGCAGAAAGTCCCGGCTTCCAGGGCGAGCCGGGGGGTCTGCGTGTGTGGGAAGCAGCAGGGCCTCTCAGGGCTGGAGATCCCTCGGCTTCGTGGCAGGCATCAGCTGAGACCCAGAGAAAGGCCGCGGCCCTGAGGGTGGGGGTATGAGAACTCCCAGGCCAGGAAACTCCCTTCACCAGTACAGGTTGCCACCTATCAGTCTTAGCTAGTCCCCTGGACACTGAGAGGCAAAATGACTAGTCCGGATCATCCCCATTTTCTAGAGAAGGAAACTGAGGCCCAGAGACTTTCTTAGGTCTACACCCTTAGGAAGCGCGCTTAGGCTTGGCATCTGTCATAGTCCTCACTCTCCTGAGGCCCTGAGTCTGCTTCTCCCGCACTCCAGGGGTCAGGGGCTCACCCTGGGTCAGAATCCAGTCCAAGCAGCATTCACTGGACACTTACTCTGTGCTGAAGCACCAAAAAATGAAACAGACCCTCCTGGGGCGGGTGGGGCAGGAGTGGGACCCCATCACTGTCTCACCTTGTGAAGCTATGTACATGGTCACATTCCATCCTTACAACAACCCTTTCAGTTAAGGTGTGGTTATTACTCCCATTTTATAGATGAGGAGACTGAGGCTTGAGTGTATGGGTACCTTGCTAGGAAGAGTCTGAGGCAGCATTTGAACTCGGGGCTTTCTGATTCCCAGCCCAGCACTGCACCACCTAGGTGCTTCCTAATGTTGGGATGTAAGAATACATGTGATGGCTTGAGGAAGGAGGGAGAGAGCAGGAGAAGAGTGGGGGGGGAGGGGGACTCGGTAAAGGTTTTCTATCTGAGTCAGCTCTCGAGGTGAGCTTTGAAGGAAGTTTGAGGCACAGGGGAGGATGGTGTGCCTTCCAGGCATGGGGGAATAGCCTTTTCAAAGGCACAGAGGTGGGAGATGGAAATGCTTAGGTTCTGTTTGGCTGCTGAGGTCAGAGCCAGGTGCAGAAAAGGGGAGCTGCAGAGAGGCCGGGTTAAGAAGACCTATAGTGAGTGCCTCGAGGAGTCTGTCTCGGAGGTAGTGAGGTCCCCATCGCTGAAGGTCTTCGAGCAGACTTTGGCTGCCGTTGGCTGGGTTGATGTAGAAGGGGTTCTTGCTCAGGCTGGTGCTGGCCTGGCCCGCGAGCTCCCTTTCCTCTGCGAGGTTCCGTCATCCTCTGTCCTCCCACGATCTCCCATCTTTCCTTCCCCCACAAAGCTTTGCGGCACCGTGGACCTTTTCCTTGGATCTAAAAACGGCTTACACCGAGCAGCCTCCTAGCCCACATTCTCCTCATCACGGAGCCTGTTTCCCTGCGCTGTGGTCGGCGTGGTCTCAGCTCTGCGTTTCCCAGCCCGTCTCCCCCTCGCACCTTGGCCAAGGGTTTCCTGGGCAAATCCGGGGGCATCTGCATGGGGTGGAATCAGAGACGGCCGACGGCCTGTGGGAGCCACCCTGGGGTGCTTGCCTTTGAAGCCCCCCACCCCGCGCTCTTTGTGCTGGCGAGGATCGGTGCCCGAGCCCCATTGCTGCTGGACGCTGTCCGGCCCCTCTCTCTTGGGCCCCCCGAGAAAGCCAAGGCTGGGGCTCAGCTAGGGGGAAGGTGGAACACGGCCAGAGCCTGGCGTCCAAGCATCCCCATCGCTGCCTCTGCAGAGCTGTGACGTTCTGAGAGGCAGAGTGCAGCGTGGCCCTGAAGTCAGAAGACCTGGGTTTGAATCCTGTCTTGGACACTTAGCAGGTGTGACCTTGAGTGAGTAAGTCATTTCATCTCCTGGAGAAAAGGGATGACGATAGCCCCTCTCTCCAGGGTCAGATGAGATAATGTGTGTGAACCCTGAGGACCGTACGGATGTCAGCTGGTGGCACTATCAAGGCAGCATGGCTGGTGGAAAGAAGGCTGGATTGAGTCACAGGTCCTGGGTTCGAATTCTCTCTGCCATTTAAAGCTTTGGGCAAATCCCTTCCCCTCTCTGGGCCTCAGTTGCTCATCTGTCAGAAGAGGAAGATCAACTTGGGGCTTGCCGCCTCCACGCCCCGCCCTCTACCCACTGGGTCAGCTACTGTGTTGCCTTAAATTTGACAGTTTTTTTTAATGTTTTTTTTTGCTAGGCAGTGGAGCTAAGTGACTTGCCCAGAGTCACACAGCTAGTAAGTGTCAAGTATCTGAGTCTGGATTTGAACTCGGGTTCTCCAGGGCTGGTGCTCTGTCCACTGCGCCACCTAGCTGCCCCGTCTTTTTTTAATTTGACGCTTCCATCCTCCTCTGCGTCTCGGTGAACTCGGATCCCACCTTCAGAGGCGCTGCCGGCTGATCTACACCCTTAAATGTGCGCTGCCCTCATCCTTCCTGGTTTAATTTCATCTCATTTCCCCCCATCCTCTGTCGAGGCCCGTTTTAAATGGATCTGGTCTCCTGGAAGTCCCTGCTGCCTTGTGAGGTCCTGCCCGGTCCTTTGGTGAGGGGAACTTTCCTTCCTAATTAATGACAAGAGAGTGGCAGAGGGCCGGCCAGCCTGCCAGAAAGGCGCCGGTTTAGGCCTGGCTGAATTGGGCCAGCCCGCCGGCGGCTTTCGTGTTGAGTTTCCTGGCGGGGGTAAGGGTCTCTGCGGGCTCCTCGTGAAGGGCCCTTTGTGTGAGGTTCAGCTTGGAACGCCCCAGTGCCTGCCGCCTCTCCCCAGGCCCACCCCCATCACAGACCCTTCCTGGTTGTCACAAGCTCCGCTCTCCAGACTCAGGTCATTCCCCTTTGGGGCCGCAGGGGGCTGGGAAACCACCCGTCATCTGTCATTCTCCCTCGCTGGAGCCCCGGGGCAGAAGGCGGGGTGGGGGGCTTGGGAGGCTTGGAGTGGGGGCCTGCAGTGGGTAGGGGGACGGGGTTCGTCTTGGTGGTCTGGCCCCAGGCCTCCTCCAGGGCAGTCTGAAGGACTTGCCGGGGGGCCTCTGGTCTCCCGGCCATCAAAGACGTCAGCCTGGCGGAAGGCGGCTTGGTTTGGTTTGGGGTTGTCCATGTCCTGGGCCGTAAGAGGAAGATCCTAGGGTCGCAGTGTGCTTTCGTGGTACATGCCGATCGGGAGTAGGGATTTCAGGAGAGAAGGACAGAGCTGGGAAGTGAATCCCTGGTTAAGAAAGTCGTGTCTGAAAACAGAACCTGGATTTCGGGACCGTGGCTTAAACAGTCGGAATGATGGGTTCTCGAGTGAGATGTACCTGATCAGTAATTAGCAGCACAAACACCGATTTGCCTGGAGTGCCAGTAGTGTTGATTAAGAGCTAGAAGGTTGACTAGTCCAGCTGTGACTCACCCAGAGTCACAGGGCTGGTGGGACTTGAACCCAAGCCTTCAGCATCTAGTCTGCCGTGTTGCCCTCCCCCTTGTGAATCTGATCCCCAGGGTTTGAAATGTTACACGTAAAGTAATTTACAGTCTCCCCCTTTCCCCCTTTTCTTTGTTTTGTTTTGTTTTTTAGTGAAGCAGTTGGGGTTAAGTGACTTGCCCAGAGCCACACAGCTAGGAAGTATTATGTGTCTGAGGCTGGATTTGAACTTTTCCCCTTTTCTTATTTATATGTTTGCATACGTTTAGTTGTTGGGAGGGATCACAGAAGGGAGAGGTGGATGGGAACAGATGGCAGAGTGAGGCATCTGGACCTGGAGTCAGGAAGACCTGAGATCGAATCCTGGCTCAGACACTATCTGTATGACTGCGGAAAAGACCAATGTTGGTCTGTAAAGCACTCTGTATCTAAATGCTGGCTGCTAGTGGGCCAGTATTCTTTGGAATGGGCGGCCAGGTGGCGCCATAGTGCACAGAGCGCCAGGCCTGAAGTCAGGAAGACTTCAGAACTTCCCGAGTTCAGATCTGGCCTCAGACCTTTCTAGCTGTGTGACCTTGGACAAGTCACTCCACCCTGTCTGCCTCAGTTCCCTCAGCTGTCAAATGAGCTGGAGAAGGAATGGGCAAACTGCTTCAGCATCTCTGCCAAGAAAACCCCGCAATGGGGTCACAGAAAATGACTGGACGACCATAAATCCTTTGGAGTGGGAGGCTCAGAACAGAAACCCTCAATAAATGTGAAGAAAGAGCCCTGCGTGGCTGCCCTGAGCAAAGCCAGGCCAGGCGACTTCCCAGTGCCACTGACCGTGTTTGTTTCTCAGTCGCCAAGGCGATGTCCGGCGTTCGCCGGCATCCTGCCGCTCTGGTCTCTCTGGCCGGTGAGTCATTGCTTTCTGGGAGCTCGTGGAAAACTGGAGAGGAGACACGGGCGTGGAGAGGGGCCTGTGTCCTGCCAGTGGGCTGCGCAGCCTTGGGGGCACATCCTTCCGGGCACGGGCAGCGATCACGACGCTGGACCCGACTTTGTGCACGGCTTTGCGTTTCCTCGCCTTGTACTTGGGCTGCATCTACTTGGACACGGACTTGTCAGCTCCTCGAGGTCAGGGCTGTCTCCGTCTTCGTGCTGGCACCCCCAGAGCCCGGCGTAGCGCCCAGCACATAGTAGGTGCTTTAGAAATCAAGAGCAGGCCGCTGACGAACCTCATTTCCTCTTTGTGACAAAGTTGTTAGTGGGCTGGTCGACCGGAAGAGTACTACCACCGTACAGAGTAGATGTAGAAATCTTCTAAGCCCTGGACCCAATGAGTCACTGCTGCTGTCCCTGGGGGCAAGCCGGCGTGATGGGGCCAGGTGGCCGAGCCTGGGCTCTCCAGCTCGTAAGCACCAGGGGCAGGATTCAAACCCGGGTGTTCCTGACTCCAAGCCTGGGGCGTTGTTCAGCGTCTTTCCTCTCTCCTTCCCCCCCTTCCTCTCCTCCCTTCTCCTCTGTCCATCCCCAAGCAGCAGAGCCACCTGCTTCCATGCCCGGGGGCCCCTCTGGGAACACCATCTCTCTGTGAAGCCAGCCGAGCGTGACCTGATGATGGCACTCACAAAGTAACAAAAGTTTCTCCTCACCTCGGCCTCCACGGAGGCTTCAGAGACGGGCAGAACCCCGATGAAGCCTCTTCAGCCCCTCCCTTTCTCTTGTGGATAGCCGCAGAAGGGGCTGGTTTTTTCTCTGAGCTCTGTTCCATCTCGTCTGGAAACTTCCATCCTCCAGCCCCCTGGATGTCGGATCGGAAGCCTGCCCAGGTGCTGGGGGTGGGGAGGATGGCAGGGGGTGTGGAGGGTACGGTACTCAGACGTCTCGCGGGAGGGTAAAGGAAGGCTCCCAGTACACTCTAAGCTCCTTGAGAGCAGGACCAGGTTCTGTTTTAGTGCTATGCGCATGAGCTAGGACAGCTTCCGTGCCAGGAGACTGACAGATACGAGGGGCTCAGGGAAACATGGGGAGACGTGTCTGAGCCGACGGAGAAGGAAGAGCGCGGAACCGAGAGAACGTGGACAGACAGTGATGAAAATGAGCACGGAGTTAGGGCTGGGATTGGAGCCTGGATCTACAGGTAGATGGGACCTCAGAGGCGCTCGGGTCCATTCCCCCCATTTTACAGATGAGGAAATCAAGGCCCAAAGTTACAATTTCAGGAATCGGGTGAGAGGTAGAGCGGGGGCTGGGCTGGTTATCAGGGAGGCCCCAGTTCCAATCTGGCTATTTAGACACTTTGTAGCGTGTGACCGTGGGCAAGTGGCCGCAATGAGCACGGGGCCTGGCACACAGTCGGTGCTTAATAAATGCATGTTCTCTTCTCCTCCCGTGAAACTCGCTTTCTTCCCCATGGTAGAGAAATCAAGAGCAGGCCGCTGACGAACCTCATTTCCTCTTTGTGACAAAGTTGTTAGTGGGCTGGTCGACCGGGAGAGTACTACCACCGTACAGAGTAGATGTAGAAATCTTCTAAGCCCTGGACCCAATGAGTCACTGCTGCTGTCCCTGGGGGCAAGCCGGCGTGATGGGGCCAGGTGGCCGAGCCTGGGCTCTCCAGCTCGTAAGCACCAGGGGCAGGATTCAAACCCTGGTGGGGTGGGGGCCTGTGGGTCTGTAATGCTATATACGCTATTGGGTGCTGTAGTGTCGCTGGCTTTGTTTTTATAAGGAGGGAGGGATCTGTGGAGGTGTGGATTACAGGGGCACAGATATAGAGCTGGGAGGAAGTCCTCGAGAGGACCCCTCCCTTTCACAGATGATGATGGTGGTGGTCGGTATTTACACAGCGCTCACTCTGTGTCAGGCGCTCTGCCAAGCGTGTCATAATTTTTATCTCATTGTGTCCTCACAACAACCCTGGGAATTGGGGGCTCTTATTATCCTCATTTTACAGGTGGGGAAATTGAGGCTGGGTTTGGTGACTTGCCCAAGGTTGCACGGCGGGTAAGCGTATAAGGTTGAATTTGAACTCGGGTCTTCCTGACTCCCAAATCCACTGCCCCATGCTGCCTTTCATTGGGAAATGAATATAGTGTAGACGCTCCCAGACATATAACTTTTAAAAATCCCCTTGAGCCCCGTAGCCCAGAAGGGATCAGGGCTTTCCCATGTACGGCCTTCAGCCCCGCCTGCTCTGGCCTCCCTCCCGACAGAGCCCCCAGCCCCTGCTGCCCCATGCATGCCTTTCCACGTGGTGGGTGTACACTCCCTCGATCCCACTCCCGTTCTGGAGATGTTAATTAGCGCGGATGCTGGCTGGGGTGGGGATGGGAGGTTCACACGGCTCTAACCCACCTGCCCACCCCTTCTCACCTTCTGGGGTGTGCAGAGGCGGGGGACAGGGGAGGAGGGGAGGCCCCCAGCTCAGCTCCCGCGCCTGCAGCACGTGCTCAGAGCACCCCTCCTCCCGCCAGGGAGGGTCAGGCTGGAGCCCAGGGCCCACAGAGACCAGTGCGGGAGCAGCGTGGAAGGGTCCCAGAGGATGGAGACGCAGGCGCGTTGGGGAAAGTCCCAGACAGACAGATTTATTTCTCGTGGGCTTCCTGCTCTTGGGCCAGACCTGGGTTCACAGCCTGCCTCCGGGACCCTGGGGCAAGGCCCTTCAGTCTAGTTTCCTTGTTTTGATGGTTTCCAAGGCCCTTCACCACTACGCACACAGTTGGTACTCAATGCATGTTGATAGGCCCCATAGCCGCTCTTGTCCCGGTGAACCACCCAGCTCACCGCTGCCACCGTGCCCTTCCCGTGTTGATGCTGGGGCCCTGGGCACACGCCTGCAGCCGCCATGGTCCAGAAGGGGAGCGTCAGCATTTCTGCCTCGTCCAGCTCTCTCTCTGCAGCTGGGCCTCTGATTTCATTGGGACAGGGCACTCCCAGGGGCGGGAACTCCCTCCAGTGGACAGGTGGCCGCCCAGGCCATTATCGTCTTCTTGGTGCCCAAGCTGGCTCCTGGTCCACTGATGTTCGCTGCCTCAGTCATCAGTCGATGCCATGAACGAAAGAAGGGGTAGAACCTTAGGCCTAGAGTTAAGAAGACCCGAGTTCAAATCTGGCCTGAGACACAAAGTGACCCTGGGAAAGTCACTTGGCCTTTGTCTGCCTCAGTTTCCTCATCAGTAAAATGGGAGTAATAATAGAACCTTCTTCTGTGGTTTGTTATAAGAATCAAATGAGGTAATACTATATAAATGCTCCTTCCTTTCCCTTTCTGGGGTGACCTGGGACAAGTGCTTTCCCCTATCTGGGCCTCGGTTTCCCCCTATGTAAATGGATGGACCTAGGAGACCCCTCCCTTCCTAGTCTAATGAAGTTCCAGGGGAGCTGGAGCAGGCCGACGTTGAGCCAGGCACTTGAGGCCCAGAACCCTTGCTTTTATCCCAGATTGCTTCAGATGACTCGGGGGGAAGCTGTCCTTTGCTTCCCAAATTGCGCACTCAGTGTGGGTGGGTGGGGAGCTTCCCTGAGCAGCCATCAGCGATGCCAGAGCCTGGCGGCCTCAGCCCGGAGCTGCCAGCTCGCGGGTCCTCGGCCTCTGCCCGCCAGCGGCAGCCTGGCCTCCCCTGGCTCTTGGGCTGTGGCCTGGGTGGCCCGGCTGGTGCTGACTGTGCCAAGGGTTACGGGAGGTTGCTGGGGCTAATTGAAAGGAGCAGGGGAAGCGGTCAACACTTCAGAAAGGCGGCGGAGTTGAGGAGAGGAAAGAAAGAAGGAAATTTAAAACAAATAACAAAACAAACCTCCCCCAGAGGATGGAGTGGTGGCCTTCCGCTGCCAGACTCGCTGGGCGCCTGGCCCTCCTCGGAGCCCCCCTCCTCACCTTCCACTGTGCTCCCCCTTTCATTCAGCCGATGGCCCTGAGGAGGTGGGCACTTCTCTTAATGACCAGGCTTTGAAGCTCCCACTAACCTGCCCCCCACTTCTGAGCAGGCCCTGCTGGCCCCAGGACCCATCTCTGTGGACCCCCCAGGGCTCCCTCTGCAAACCCAGGCCCCCCTTCCCTTCTGTTCATGCCAGGGGGAGAGAAGGGGGGGTGATTGGGAGCAGATGCCCATCCCCTACCAGACAGCACTATGTGGCCTGTCCGGTCAGCACCCCCACCCCCCTTCCAGCGGGACTCAGCTTAATCCACCTAAGACACGCACACCTAATCGGTCGGCAAAGAGGAGGCCGTGAGCCTATTCTGAGAGATTTCCAGGGTCAGAGATACTGTGGCCTCCCACACGGCTCACTCCGATAAGTAATCATTTCTGCACTTAGGCAGCCTGCACCCCCACCCCCCATTAGCCAGCTGAGCTCCCGCCTGGGCTCTCAGCGGCTGGGAGGCCTTCCGGGGCTCTGGCCGGCAGCTTGGGGGTACAGGCTGCCTTCTCCCCCGTGCCGGCCCGGCCTCTCTCCTGCCTCTGCCTCCACCGACAGACGCCTTTCCCCATCCCTTCTGGGTGTTAGTACCAGTGCCCACCTGGGTGACCCCCACCCCTCAGCGCATCACGAAGCCTCAGAAGCTGGGGTCTGTCTGCCAGGCTCATCGTCGCCTCCCCAGACCAGAATTGAGCTGCGGAGAAAGGCAGCTGGGGTTGTCTTTGGGAAAGTGGGACATTTGTTCTGTGACCCCAAGCGTGTCCCTGAGACAGAGACCCGTCTTCTTCCCAAGGTGCCGTGTGCTCGCCCGTCACGGAACACTGGTGCCTCTGAAGAATGGAAATTGAAAATCACCCAGGGGCCAATGGGGACAAGGCGGGGTGGGTGTGAGTGCACTCCAACTCGCAGCAGACAAGGAATTAAGCAGGAAAAACAGATGGAAGGATGGAATTGATGAAATGGGAGATTGGAAAGGCTCAGGGTCCGGTCATGCAGGGAAAGGGAGGGACAGCTGAGGTTCTCACACTGCTGTGGGGTGGGCCGCATGGGGTGATAGGGAGTAGCATTAGGATTGCTGGGCGTGGATGGGCACGGGCCCAGCACAGGGCCAAGCATGGCCTTGCTCCTCTGGAGCAAAGATCTAGGCCTCTGGGGTACTCCCTGTGTGGAGACTCCCTTCAGAGGCCTGTCAAGCAAGTCCTTGATGGGAGGCGCCCCCAGGACTGCCCAGCTAGGAGGTGTCCAGAGGCAGAGTCACAAATCCTGTCCTCCTGCCGGGCACACATGACCAGAAGGGACCTTCATGTCATTCTGCTCCATTGAAGAGAGCGCACAAGGTGTTTAATAAAGCTGTGTGGAAGTGCATTGAATTCTGTCTGAACAGAGCCAATTTTCTAATAAAACAAGCGATTACCTCCTTGAAAGGACTTATTGGGGCCTGGTAAGGCAGGAGACATGTGCTCTGCTGGGTGTAGGGGGAGAGACTCAGTGCTCTTTACCCCCCTCCCCAGCTTGTTCCCCAGTTTTCTGGGTTCATGACAGTCAGGAGAGGACAGTCCCTGAGACTCAACACGCTGCTTTGTTCTGCAAGAATTGTGAAACCCGCCAGGGCCCCTGGGGCATCACACGGGGTGAGATGGAAGTCAGAGGGACCACAGTCTCGGGTCCCACCTTTGGCACTTTCCAGCTGTGTGACCACGGGCAAAGTGCTAAACCTCTCTGGGGGATGGGGTGCTTTGGAGACGGGACATAAAGTAATGTATGCAAAGCTCTTTTAGAATCTCTAAGCACTTGGGACATTCCCAGACTCTGCCTACCTCTGTTCCCATATTGAGCAGCCCCTCTTCCTTTGAGGGTCTCTCCCTCCTATGCCAAGGCCTTGATGCAGGCATCTTCTGTCATCCCAGTCCCCGACTGGGAGCCCTTCCTGGCTCACACCAGCTCTACACTGGGGCCTCTCAGTATCATCTGCAAAATGGGGTTTGGAGTAGTACCCTGAAAGGGTTCCTATAAGGATCAAACAGATGCCATCCATCCATCCATCTATCTGTCTCTTTATCCATCCATTCATCCATTTGTGCATTTATTCATCTATCTGTCTGTCTATCTATCTGTCATGAATCCATCTCTTTATCCATCCATCCATTTATCCATTCATCCGTTCATCCATTCATACATCCACCTGTCTTTCTGTTTATCTACCATCCATCCTTCCATTCATTTATCTATTTATCCATCTGTCCATCTCTATCTGTCCATCCTTCCATCTGTCCATCTAACCATCCGTCTATATCCATCCATCCATCTGTCCATCTAACCATCCATCTGTCTACATCCATCCATTCATGTATCCATCCATCCATCCATCTGTCCATCTAACCATCTGTCTACATTCATCCATCCATCATCCATCCGTCCATCCATCTGTCCATCTAACCATCCATCTGTCTATATCCATCCATTCATCTGTCCATCTATCATCTATCCATCCATCCATCTGTCCGTCTAACCATCCGTCTATATCCATCCATTCATCTATCCATCCATCCATCCATCCATCCATCCATCCATCCATCCATCTGTCTATATCCATCCATTCATCTATCCATTCATCCATCCATCCATCCATCCGTCCATCTAACCATCCATCTGTCTATATCCATCCATTCATCTATCCATTCATCCATCCATCCATCCATCCATCTGTCTATCTATCATCCATCCATTCATCTATCCATTCATCTATCTATCATCCATCCATCCCTCTATCTGTATCTGTCCATCCTTCCATCTGTCTCCATCCATCCATCCATCTATCCATCCGTCTACATCCATCCATCTGTCCATCTAACCATCCGTCTACATCCATCCATTCATGTATCCATCCATCCATCCATCTGTCCATCTAACCATCCGTCTACATTCATCCATCCATCCATCCATCCATCCATCTCTCCTCCTTCCTGTACTCCTCCCTCTCCCACTTGTCCCATGGACATCTCACACTCATGTCCAAAACTGAACTCACGAGCTTTCCCTCACAAATGCCCCCACTTCTGATGAGGCACTCCCTTTCTCCCAGTCTCCCAAGTCTGTAACCTCAGGTTTCTCCATGCCTCCTCCCTCTCCTGCATCCCAGCCTGTTGCCAGATCTTGTCATTTCTGCCTCTATAACCTTGACCCCGTCTGGCTGCTTACTCACCCGTCCACCGCTTTGGTTCAGGCCTTCATCCCCTCTCACTTGAACTGGTGCGGTGGCCTCCCCCCGCCTCAAATCTCTCCCCACTCCAATCTGTCCTCCTTGTAGCTGCCAAAGTGGGATTTTTTCCTTAAACATAGAGCTGACCTTTAATCGATCAACATCAGTGTTACCTCCATGAGCAGATAGAAGCTTTGGTTTTTAAATCCCTGCCCCACCTGGCACCATCTTCTCTTTCCAGCCTTACTGTACCCTCCCTCGCTTTAAGGTCGAGTGAACCTGGCCTAGGACACACCGTCTTCCACCTCCACGCCTTTGCCCTGGCTGGCGCTCCCCCCATGCACTTGCTCCGTCCCTTCACCAAACGGATGCCCACTTTCCTGCTGTCCCCAGCTGCTGGTGGGCGCTAGCTGTGGTTTGAGCCCCCTTGTTCGGGATGGCCTATTTGTTTTGGATTTATCCTCTCTTTGGGCCCATGTGTACCCGAGGTCGCCTCTGGTGGAGCAGAAGTGCCTTGAGACTAGGGGCGGTCTCCCTTTGTGTATCCCCAGTGCCTGGCACATGCAGGTGTTTAATCAACGCCTGCTGGTTGAATGAGCGTCCATCTCTGCCGTCTCTTGGCTTTTCTCTTACTTGTCCACAAGCACTGTCAGGCCTGCCCCGTCCTTAAGACCCTCCAAGTGAGCCTGTGGGGTGGGCCGCACCTCCTCTGCCTTCCTGTCCTCTCTGGGTCCCCTCCTTGGGCACAGAGGATCGGCTTCCACACAAGAGCAGCCCTCCTCAGGGGCCTGATTTCTGGGCTTTTATTTCCTTCTCTTCCCTTTCTGACTCCAGCCAAGGCATCCACTCCCTTATTCAGCCCTGCCCAGAATGCTAATTCTCCCAAGATGAAACCATCCATGTTTAAATGTTCAGAATAAAAAGAAGGAAGGGTGGGGGAAGGGCAGGCAAGCTTCGGTGGGTGGGAGTTGGGAGGGGCTCGGAGGATGCTGCCATTCAGAAGCCTCTCTGAGAGGCTGGCGGGCCGGGAGTATTCCGTGACATGGAGTCCCCCGGGCACCCCGATGGTGCCATTTGCAAAAGGGGGTTGGGGAGCGGTCAGTCCCCCCCAGCAGGATTTGTGAGTCCACAAACAGAACAGATACTGGCTCTCCTTCCTGTCTGGCGTGGAGAGATTTAAACGGGCATCTTTCTGGATAAACAAGGGAATGAGGAGTGTCTGGCCCAGGGAGCCCCGTTCGTATGAGTGGGGAGCCAGGCCTCTCTTTCCCATCTTTCCCATTGCTCTGTGGAGAGAAGAGGCGTCCTCTGGGCCTGAGCTCAGGGGGCTGGGTCTAGAGGGGAAGGGGAAGCATCCTTGCTGCCTCTGCTCCCCTCTCAGGCCGACACTGCTGGATGGGATCCCGTGGCTGCTGACATCCAGGGCCCAGGAAGCCCCTTCATCTTTTTACTCCATTACACTCTTAAGGGTGGAAATCTCTCTCCTTCCTGATCTTCTTCCTGTGCCTTCTCTCCCCCTCCTCCTTTTCTCATCTGGTTCGTGCTCTTGGGCAGAAGGAAGGGTGCTCCAGGAAGAGCCGGAGGGCCTGGGTTCAGATCTGGCCTCTTTCAATGGGTGGCCTCATCCCAGGGTCTCCGACTTAGGAACTTGGAGGCCCTGTGGCTGCACCCACTCTCTCCGGGCCAGTCAAGGCCCTTTCCCTGCTCGTGCCTCAGTTTTCAGGGGATTAGCTCCAGTGCCCCCCAAGCCTCTGAGGCCTGCTCTCTTTCGGGCTCTTCCCCTTATTTATCTCTCTCCCTTTGTTTCTCTGAATTCCCATCATGTAATCAGCCTGTCATTCAGCCAGGTGCCTGTGATGTGACCTGCGTTTGCGTTCTCCCCCGACTTAGGTGGGTCTTCAGCAAAGTCCTGAGTGCGAACTGTGCCTGAGGCAAATGTATTTGGGGCTGGGAGTGGGGATGTGGCATGCAGCCTACACTCAGCCCCCCCTTTCCTATAGGGGCTGTCTGAAAGCAGGACCCTGGAGAAAGGCACCCCAGCCTTGGGGTCCTGGGGGGCGGCCAGGGACCCTGCAGAGAGGGGAGGAATGGAAGTGCCTCCATCCTCGGCCCCTCGTCTGTTCCCTTTTGCAGCAAAACCTCTGAGTAAGAAGGCTGAGCTATCGACAGCCAACCGGAGGGCCCCTCTGAACCCCTTCATTTTATGGGGGAGGAATTGGGGGCTCAGGTTATCTGAGTGCTCTAACGCCCGATTCCTGAGCTCTGCAGCTGCCCACACTGGGCCGAGGAAGGAGTGATTGCTTTCTGGTCCCAGAGCCCAAGTTTGAGTCCTGGCACTTTCCCAAGTGACCCTGGGCAGATCTCTGGGCCCCGGGTTCTTCCTCTGCACGATGAGGACATAGTGCAAGATGACTTCAGTGACCCTCTGGCCTGTGGGCCTACCCCTAAGGACCACAGCTCTTCCTTGGGGTCCCCCTCCCCCCAACAGCGATAAGCGCTTCCAGCACAGCCACCTGCACCCAGGCTGACGATTACGAGCAAATCTTCTCTCTCCCCTTCCCTGCCCCCGTCTCCATCTTCCTGCATCATAAATTATTATCGATCCGCCAGGGCGGGCTGCAGATCAGGTGGGGAAATAAAGCACCAGGCCCGTAATTGCTCCTGCTGCCGAAATGCTCCTGCTGGAGCCGGGCTTCCCCACCAGCAAACGCTCCACTGAGTAACTGCCGACGTTAGACCGATGTTAGAACCCGGTATGGGAAAAATCCCGCCACACAGGCCCGTCTTCTGCCGAGGAATGCTGGCGGAGCTTCCATCCTCTCCCCGTCTTCCCCGTCCTCCTCACCATTCAGAGGGACACGTCAGATGCTTGGGGGTGAGGGGCACCGGCCCCTGCGGCGGAACTGAATGACGTGCTCAGCGGCGCACAGAGAGCCCATCTCCTGTCTCCAGACCTTTGTCCTGGCTGTTCCCCATGCCAGGACCTCCCTCCCTTCTCACTTCTGCCTCCTGGTGTCTCCAGCTTCCATCAGGGTCCTGCCTGGACCTCAAGGCCCAGGAGGCAGTGTGGGTTGGCGGAAAGAACACTCTGAAGCAAGGAATGCGTGTTCAAATCCTACCCTGACGCTGCCTTCCTGTGTTACCTTGGGCAAGTCACTGAACTCTGGGAGCCACGGTTTCCTCGTGCGTCAAATGAGGGGGGTGGACGAGGCCCTTTCCAGCATCAGATCTGTGCTCTCCCCAGGTGCGAGGGCCTTCCCCAAATGATTTCTGTATTCTCCCTGTCTCCCTCTCTCTGCCTCTGTCTCCCTCTCTGTCTTTCTCTCTCTCTGCCTCTGTCTCTCTCCTCTCTCTGTCTGTCTCTCTGTCTCCCTCTGTATCTCTCTCCTCTCTGTCTCCCTCTCTATTTCTCAGCCTCTGTCTCTCTCCTTTCTCTGTCTCTGTCTCTCTGTCTCTCTCCCTCTCTGTCTCCCTCTCTGTCTCTCTCTCCTCTCTCTGTCTCCCTCTCTCTCTCTCCGCCTCTGTCTCTGTTTCTCTCCTCTCTCTGTCTCTGTCTCTCTCCTCTCTCTGTCTCTCTCTCTGTCTCTCTCCTCTCAGCCTCTGCCTCTGTCTCCTTTCTGTCTCCTTCTCTGTCTCCTCTCTCTGTCTCCCTCTCTCTTTCTGTCTCTCAGCCTCTGTCTCTGCCTCTTTGTCTCCCTCTCTGTCTCTCTCCTCTCTCTGTCTTCCTCTCTCTCTCTCAGCCTCTGTCTCTGTCTCTCTCCTCTCTCTGTCTCTGTCTCTCTCCTCTCTCTGTCTCTGTCTCTGTCTCCCTCTCTGTCTCTCTCCTCTCAGCCTCTGTCTCTGTCTCCTCTCTGTCTCCTTCTGTCTCCTCTCTCTGTCTCCCTCTCTCTTTCTGTCTCTCAGCCTGTCTCTCAGCCTCTGTCTCTGTCTCTTTGTCTCCCTCTCTGTCTCTCTCCTCTCTCTGTCTCCCTCTCTCTCTTTCTCTCTCGCAGCCTCTGTCTCTGTCTCCCTCTCTCTCTTTCTCTCTCTTAGCCTCTGTCTCTGTCTCCCTCTCTGTCTCTCTTCTCTCTCTGTCTCTCTCTCTGCCTCTGTCTCTCTGTCTCTGTCTCCCTCTCTCTCTTTCTCTCTCTTACCTCTGTCTCTGTCTCCCTCTCTGTCTCTCTCTCCTCTCTCTGTCTCCCTCTCTGTCTTTCTCTCTCTTAGCCTCTGCCTCTGTCTCCCTCTCTCTCTCAGCCTGTCTGTCTCTCTCCTCTCTCTGTCTCTGTCTCTCTGTCTCTCTCCTCTCTCTGTCTCCCTCTCTCTCTCTCAGCCTGTCTCTATCTCTCTCCTCTCTCTGTCTTTCTGTCTCTGTCTGTCTGTCTCCCTCTCTGTCCCTCTCCCTCTCTGTCCCTCTCTCTCCAGTGTATACTTTCTATATAGTATATATTTATACGTAATATTTATATACACTACATACGTAATACATACTTTATTTTGTTGTGGTTGTTTTAGCCACTTTCAGAGATGTCCGACTCTCCGTGACCCCATTTGGGGTCTTCTTGGCAAAGCTACTAGAGTGATTTGCCATTTCCCTCTCCAGCTCATTTTACAGGTGAAGAAACTGAGGCAAACAGGGAGTAGTGACTTGCCCAGGGTCACCCAGCTAGGAAGTGTCTGAGGCTTGATTTGAATTCAGGTCCTCCTTACACCATGCCCAGCACTCTAACCACTGTGCCACCTAGCTGCACTGTGTGTGTGTGCATGTGTGTGTGTGTCTGTATATGTATACACACTATACCATCTATATGTGTGTGTGTATTCTGTTTCTTCTTATCTGAGTATACTTTGTTTTTCCCTCAATCAGTTATTGTTTCCTTGAGGGCAGACTGCTGTGTTTTTTTCTTTGTATCTCCAGCTACTGCTGGCTTGGTGCCTAATAAATGCTTTTTGAATGAGTGAATGCGTGAGAAGGCTGGTGGCATGCTCCTGCCCGGCACCCGTGAGAGGAGTCGTTCCAGAGATTTTGTTCTCTGAGCAGCCTCCCCTCCTTGGGTCAGTGAACCAGTCAGTTAACATGTGTTTATTGAGCACTTAGCCCTCCTGTGGACCGGGTGCCTTACTGAGCCCAGGGGAACACAAAATAGAGAAAAAGGCCCTGCCCTCAGGGGCAGTCTGCAGCCTCCAGCACCTGGAACAATGCGTGGAACACAGGAGGTGCTTCATGAATGCTCGGTGATGGTCTCCTGGCTGTCAGTTTCCTCATCTGTAAAATGGGGGAGGGGAGCTAGATTAATCTGCAGGAATCCTGGCCAGGAAGGATCAGTAGGGTTCAGGTGAAGGCCAGAGCCCACTCTGTGAAATGTGCTGGGCTTCACCTCCAGATTTTGCAGTCTTACAGTCTGACCCGGCAGACAACACCATGAAGAGACAGCGCCCAAGGTGGGGCTGGGCGGGGCGGCAGTGGCTCCAGGGGCTGGGGCATTCCCCAGAGCAGCCCCCCCAAGGGCGGTGACTCGGCCTCCTTGTCATGAGAACGCCCTCCAGCTTTGCAGAGGCCGCCCAGCCTGGCCGCCCCTCCCCTCTGACTCGTCTGCTTCCCTCTGTGTGTGGGGCTTACTCGGGGTCAGTGCCGTTTCAGGCTTGTCTTGCCGATCCCTCGGTCCCGCTACGTTCCTGCTGGCTCGATTGTCTGCTCTTACGTCTCTCTGATGGCATCTTCTCTCACCTAACTGTTCATTGGCAGTGTGCCCCAGCCTCCTTAGGCCCACCACGCGTCCCTCCATTTGCCCTTTGGGACCCATCAAATGGCTGGCTCGCCAATAATCATAGTAATGCCCAACATTTGTCCTGTGGGTTGGGCTCTTCAGAGCATTTCCCTATAAGAGATCTCATTGGGTCCTCAGTAGCAGCTCCACCAGAGAGACAGAACACAAATTACCTCATTTTGTGGGTGGGGAAACTGAGGCAGGTAGGGAGAAGCATCTTTGGTGGGCCCAGGACTAGACCTTGGATAAGTTCCTAGCTTTCTCCCTTTCAAAATTACCTCGAATTTTATTTTGTATGCGTTCTATACAAATGGACGTGCTTTTCCTGTGATTGAATGTAAGCCTCTTGAGGGTAAGGATTGTTTCCTTTTTGTCTTTTTATCTCCACACCTGGAACAGTGCGCTTGTCACACAGGAGGCGATTCATAAATGCTCACTGGTTGGTTCCCTGAGTGTCAGCTTCCTCATCTGTAATGGGGGGAGGATTAATCTACTGGAATCCTAGCCGGGAAGGATCAGTGGGTTTCAGGGGAAGGCCAGAGCCCACTCTGTGAAATGTTCTGGGTTTTACCACCAAATTCTCCTCCCAAATAAAGCACTCGAAGATGCCTCCTAAGGACGTTTTGTCCGACTTCCCTGGGCCCATCCAGGCCTCCTCCATCCTCCCTGTCTCAGTCTAGTGTGCAGCCAGAGCACACCTTCTAAAGGAAGGGCAGACTTGTCTTTTCTTTGGATTATTCAGGTCCGAGCAGGCTGTTGTTATTTTTGGTAATGTGAGTTAGAAAAGTGGGAGACGCTAACGTTCCAGTAGAGTGTGTCTGTGTTCCCGTGACCTCCTGACTAAGACACCTCCACTCCAGGCCAGTCACACATCCTGCCTGATAGATCTTTGCCCCTCTCTCCCTGGAGCCCCACTCCTAGTCCTGTGAATATTTTCCAGTGTGCCCAGCTTTGGTGCAGCTGGGCTTGGAGTAGAGAAGACCTGAGTTCAAACCCAGCCTCAGATATTTACTAGTTGTGTGATGCCGGGTGAATCATTTAACCTCTGTCTGCCTCACTTGCCTCAACTGTAAAACAAAGATAATAATAGCACCTGCCTCCTAGGTGAGAATCGCATGAGATAATACGTGTAAAGTCCTTGGTACAGTGCAGAGCACACGGTAGGCACTTAATAAATGTTTGTTGATTAATTGATCTGTACAGGACAGCTTCAGATTTAGTGAGGGAAGAAAAGGGAAAACAAGAGAGGGGAGGGAGCAGGGTTTCCATTAAAATTAGATCTATTTGTGATGTTCATACACATGTGTGCATTTAGGAAGTCTTGGGGGGGACACAGGAAACTTCTACCTGCCCCTTCCCTTCTTTCTGATCATTAGAAGAGGGAGCCCCCGGGCCTGGGCTCCTGGCTGGAGTAGAAGGAGGGCTCAGCCCCTGTGTGTGGCCTTCTCCTCTTCCCGTTCCGAATCTGCCACCCGAATATGAATATGTCCCTTGAGCCATCCGTGCGTTCTGAAGGGTGGGGAGGAGTGAGTGTTGCAGCCTCATCTCAGCCCTGCCCCCTCCTTGAATAGAGACCCCCGGGGCTGGAGGGAGCTGATAAAAGCTGTCATTTTCTACCATCTCTCTGCTGGCTTCTCGCCTCCTGGGTCCCCAGGCCCCCAGCCTGGCAGGCCCAAGCTGGGTGACGCACAGGCAGGCTCCATCTCCTGGTTACTGCCCCCCAGGGGGACAGCCAGCGTCCCTCCTCTGGGGCAGTGTGGGCTACGCAGCTAATTCAAGGATGGCACCAAGTGGAGCGCTTCTTGGGGTCCCCAGGGCGGCACAACTTTATTCTCTGCAGTGGGGGGGAGCTCTTTGGATAAACTGCACCCCCGAGGCCCCTCCCAGGCTAGGCAGCAGAGAAGAGAGGCAACGCAGGGAAGGAGGCCGGCCGGGGAGAGATGAAATTAGATGAGTGTTGGAAAGAGAGGCAGGAGATGCCTGTTCCCTAGGGCCCAAAATGGAAGGGGGTGCTTTTGGGAGGAGCCCAAGAGCCCTGGAATGGGGGAGACAGGGCCTGCTGATCTCTCTTCCCTCTGGATACTCTAGGCTTCCTCTCGGCAACCGGGCTCTTTCTCCAGCCTGTGTCCGTCCTGGTCTCGCCCCTCTACCTGCCAGTTTGCTACAATTTGTTGGTCTGTTTCTCCCCCAGATCCACTACGGGGGGGGGGTCCTCTGTTCAAAGACTCTCTGTTTCCCTCTTCTCTCTCTGTCTCTCTGTCTTTCTCACACACACACACACACACACACACA
Source organism: Phascolarctos cinereus (assembly GCF_003287225.1). NCBI lineage: Eukaryota > Metazoa > Chordata > Mammalia > Diprotodontia > Phascolarctidae > Phascolarctos > Phascolarctos cinereus. The sequence goes on along the minus strand of NW_027556402.1, from coordinate 254,961,153 downwards.
CACACACACACACCCATAAGCATTGCCAAAACAACCCTCTCTGAGGCAGAAGGAAACGCCTCTTTCGTGGGTTTCCTCTCCGTTACAGTATAAGCAATCAGAAGACAAAGGCTGCTGCCCTCATCTGCCATAGATCCATGCTGGTTGGGTGGCTGATCATTCAATCCCACAAGCCCCTACTACGTGCCAGGTCCTGTGCTTCCCACTGGGGATACAAAAGACAAAATCCCCAATCATCTGTGTCTAGCCTTCCCTTGGGTTCTGTCCGTGGTCATGAGCATTAGGAGCTGTCACCTGGAGCAATGCATTTGTCTGTTCAGTTCAAATCAGTTCCACAAGCCCCTACTGTGTGCCAGGCCCTGCGAATGCCAGGGCAAACAGGAAGCGGTCCCTGCCCTCATTCTAATGGGGGAGGGCATATGTGTGTGAGGTTTGGGGGTAGAACTGAGAAATTTGGCCGGGGCAGGGAGGGGGCTGCTTCACGCCTCTCTCTGGAGTTTGTTGGTAGCCTGCCATAAAACGTGGTGGGGGCTGGGTCTGACCAGCTGCCCTGCCTCTGGGGAGAAGGAGGCTGTGTAGATTGCCCTGTCGGGGCATGCCTGAGAGCATGGGTGAGTGCACAGGCCCACTCTTACTGCCTTGGCCTAAAACGGAGGCAGTGTGGGTACCCTGGACCAGGATCAGGAGGCCTGAGCTCCAGTTTTAGCTCTGTTCCTTAGCAACTGTACGTCCTTGGCCTGATCCTTTGGGCTTTTCAAGGCCACAATTCCCTTGCTGTAAAAGGAGGGAGGGGGTTGGAGTGGGTGACCTCTGAGTCCTCTGATCCCATGGCTTCCCTAGGGCCACACAGAAGACTGAGAGCTGGGCTCAGGCCCTGGGCCGGACCCCCAGGGGCGGCACTGTGTTTTCACCCGCTTTCTCCTGCAGTCACGTCTCCATGGTGATGGTAAGGTGTTCAGTGAGGCCTTCAGCCTGGCCCTCGCTGGATTCTTGGCCTTGACTGACCAATAGGATGGTGAGAGGCAGTCACAGGGACAGTGAGGGCAGGGGCTGCAGGCTTCCCCAACTCCCCCACACCCAAACCTACCAAGTTTCCCTTTTTCTGTTGAGGGCACCAGCATCCTTCTGAACCCAGGTCAAGCCCCACCTCATTCCAGACTCTTCTCCCATCCACCCCCTTTCCTGCACTTGAGCCTTCATGGCTGCATTCAGGCCTCTTTCCTCTCCCCTGCTACAGCCTCCCTCTTAGTTCAGCCTCTCTTCAGTTCACCCTCCCTACAGCCCCCCAGATCATCTTCCCAAGTCCCAGGTCTGCCCATGTCCCCCGGCTCCAGAGTTTTCAGCGGCTCGCACTGCCCCAGGATAAAATCGGCCTCCTTAGCTAGTCAAAGCTTTTCACTATCTGCTCAATTTGCAGACCTTTCCGCAGTCTGCATTTCAGCCAGGTGTACCTCCCTCCTCACCCTTGTCCCTTAGAATCATCCTCCAAGGCTCGCCTCAGGGCCTGCCTCTTCCCTGACTCCCCTTCTAGTTGCTGTGGCCCCTAGTCCCATGGGAACACCTCGAAAAAGAAGCTGAGAGCCGGCGTGCCCTGAACAAAGCCAGACTCAGTTTTGAACTCAGGCCCTTCCATTTCAAATCCCTGTTTTTGCATGGCCTCTTCTCTGGGGCTCCTCCCTGCTCCCCTGATGGCCCCTAAGTATTGGGAGGGGGAAGAAGCTGTGGGTGTAGCCACATATTTACCTGGGAAGCAAGCCTTCCAGAGGCCTCTGTTCCCTTAGGTCTGAGGGGTGGGGATGGGGGGAGGAGCGAGGGGAGGGGGAGCAGAGCGGGATTTTGGGCAAAGGTGCAGTTCTGTGGGAGATGCAAATCACTGGCTGCCTTAACTGTTCTCATCATTTATTTTAATGCCTTTGTGGCCAGGCTTGGGGCTGAGCATCTCCCTGGTAAAATATTGCCAGCACCGGCTCCCAGCGGATGTTAATTGCATTCTGCCGGGGAGGGAAAACAAACGTTTGGGTGTCACGTACATATTGGCGCCTGCAGAGACCCTGTATGTCTACGGAGTGGCCGCTGGGAGGATAAACAGAGGAACTTTGTTTTTAAAAGGCAGCCAGGCGGGGTACTTGCCACCCGGGGTCCAGGCAGGTGGGCCGGGAAGGGGAGGGGCCCCTGGGATTTCCTGCAGATTGTCTATGGCTGTGATGTGCGTGTGAAGGGGTGGGCCGGGGAGTGGGGGAGGAGAAGGGCATTGATAGGGGAAGAGGATGAGGAGGAGATGGAGGAGGAGAGAGACACAGAGACAGAGACAGAGACACAGGGAGACAGAGAGAGAGAGACAGAGAAAGGCAGAGAGACAGAGAGTGAGAGAGAGCGCTTGCAGCCCGCCTTCAGAAACAAAGTGAGTCAGTAAATTCTGCACCGTAGAAAAATGCTTTGCTTGTTCATTTTTTCCCCTACTTTTTATGGCGCTGTAGAGAGCCTATAACGTGAGGAGAGAAACTTCTATAGAGAGTGACAGAGAAGGGGGAGAGAGCCATTTGTCTGGGAGCCGAGGGAAAGGTCGCATTTCTGTGTTTGGAGCAGAGGGCTTCGGTGCCAGAGGCCGGCTTGTCTTCCCTGCGCGTGCTCTCTCTCTCCCTCTCTCTCCCTCTGTGCCCCCTCCCCTCCCCATCTTCTATATGTTGGTAATAATGATGGTTCACAATTATATAATATCAGGGACTCAGCATCACCTCTCCCCAGAACTATTGCACCAGCCTCCTAGTGGGGCCCCCGTCTCTGGTGTCTGCCTTGTTCAGTTCATTCTCCACTCAGGTCACAACACAGTTCTAAGCGTGTCTGTCTCTGTCTCTGTCTCTTCCCTGTCTCTCTTCCTCCCTCCCCTCCCTCCCTTCCTCCAGGATCAAACACAGACTCCTCTCTGGCCTTCACCACCCCCTCCCCCCACTCTCAGACCCAGCCTTCTGGCTGCCCTCGCCCCCAGCCCTCCTGTTCTCCATTTCCTTGCCCACGCCAGGCTTTATGAACACGTTTGTTGATCGCTGGGGTGCTCTAAGGCTCGGGCAGGGCCTTGCCCACGTTATCTTACCTGATCCCCACGGCAGCCCTGGGAGGGAGGTGAGTTGCAGGCTCTGCCTTTTCTGCTTCCGTGGCCCCCCACCCCCACCCCCTTCCTAGACCCCCTCCCCTCCTCCCCCAGGAGTACTTCCCTTCCCCGGGGCCAGAGCTCCCTCTACGGCCCCTCTCAAGGGCCCTGATCATGTAAAACTGTGCTGGAGTGACCTGGGTGGGTGTGTCACCCCCTCCCCTCCTGGTAGAGGGCAAGCTCTCTGAGGGCAGGGACTGGGCATTGTGTAGATGATCTTTGAGCTCTAGGACTGTGATCACAGGAGGCAATGGCTTCTTGTAGCCTTGAAAGTGCTTTATAAATGCACAGAGAAGAAAGTGGGACCAGAGAAGACCACTGCACAGATGTCAGACAAATAAATAAACAGTAATAATGACGTCGGGGCAGCTAGAGCACTGGCCCTCGAGTCAGGGGAACCTGAGTTCAAATCCAGCTGTAGACACGACGCTAGCCGTGTGACCGTGGGCAAGTCACTTAATCCTGATTGCCTCACAAAAAACTAAAATAAAAACAGTAATAATGACTAGTGGACAAGAGATGAGTTAATTTAGTGCCCTCATTTCTTTGGAGAGGTGGGGGGCTCTGGGTGCTGAGTGTCGCGTTCGCTGTCAGTGGAGTTGGGATTTGTCTGTCCAAATGACAGGGCCGTGACATACCAAATGAAGCAGCCGTTCTCTCTTTGCTGCATGGAGTTTTCGGCTTTGTAAATGGATGGGCCGTAGAGGGCATCTGGAACGGGTTCCTCATTTTACATATTGGGAAACTGAGGCCCAGCAAAGGAAGTGGCTGGAGGGACCAGCAGTCAGGATTGGAACCCAGGTCCCCCGGCGCCCTCCATGTTCAGCATTCTTTCCATTCTCCTAGACTTTGGTCCCCATTCAGTTCCAAACTGTAGATTCTGAGGCAAAGCTCGGAGGGTTTCCTGAAGGGCCATTTTCTGTCCGGGAGAAGGGGAGGAGAGGTTAGCATGGAGCAGTGGGAGAGCCCTGGGGCTGGAGGCAGAGGATCTGGGTTCGAATGTTGCCTCTGCTGTGTATAATCTACGACTTTCCCTCTCTGGGCCTCCATTTCCTTCTCTGTAAATGAGGGGGTGGGATTTCCGTGCTGTCCGGGCTTCCCCCTGTTCTTCATCCCGGTCCGAGGGCCACGGGAGCTGTGTTCCCCTGTGGTTTGGGCAGGATGGAGAGCCTCGGGGTGCCCTGGACGCCCGTCTCCAGCAGAGATGAGGCTGCTGTGGGTGCCTGTTGGGGAGCTGCCCCTGGCGGGGGTGCTGGGCTCCTCTGTGCCCCCAGCGGGGGTGCCGGACCCCTCTCTGCCCGGGCTCTTCAGGGGCCTGCCTTGCACGAGCCCTGGTCCTCACCTCCTCAGGTCTAGAGAGGGAACTCGGGCTGGGCACACGACCACCCCACGGTGGCTGGGATGAAAGCTGACGTCTCATAGGCTGGCAGAGCACTTCTCCATGGCCCAGTAATTAATGAAGCTCTTTGTTCAAAGCCTCCCCACAGCCCAGTGAGGTGGGGTCATCCCCATTTTACACATGGGAATGCCGGGTCTCTCAGATGGGCAGTGTCAGACAAGGGGGTCTCTGATTCCCAGGCGAGTGCCCTCAGCTCACCCCTGCCTCTACGTGCCCTGCACTGTCCCCCCGATGTGAGCACAGCCCCTCTCCCTTTGCGCCCCCGTCGTCCCCCTGTGGTCTGGGGTCCTGAGACCTGGGCGGAGCTGCAGCCTCCTGGCACAATCAGCCGGCTCTCAAGGAAGAGAGTTTGGGGAAGATTTATGAGACGGGTCGGAATTTAATTTGGGTGGAAGATCTTGTCCAGCCGTCCCTCTGCTGGCCCAGATTAATCGTCTCCTCTCCTGGATCAGCCCCCCCCTCCCTCCCTCTCTCCCCATGCTCTTCTCTTCCTCTCCTGGCTTTTGTTTCGGGGATTGGCCTCCTCCACCGGAAGCCGCTCAGCCGCCCCACGCAGCAGTAATCAACCAGAATTAGATCTGGGGCTAGAGCAGCGGGGGAGACCCTGAGCCTTGTTTGTACTCCAGTACAAGATTGAACAGGACAGGATTTGCTCTATCTCGGCTCCCCAGGGCCCTCTCTGCCTCCTGCAGTGGGCAGTGGGAGCTGGGACCGGGTGCCCGACGGGCTCGGAATGCCCTTCAGAAAGCCCCCAGGGGCGACCCCTCTTCCATCTGCGCAGCCTGGGATGGGGAGAGGCAGGGGCCTGCCCTGCACCTCAGTCTGTGCCTCGGTGTCTGGGTTTATTTTATTGCATTTATTTCTTCTCTCAGCTCTCTCTCACTTCCATCCTCCAACATGACCTTTAAGGGCTCACAGCTCCAGAGCTGGAAGGGACCCCAGGGGCTGTCCAGCCCTTCCTCTTCTTTTACAAATGGAGAAGCAGGCCCCAGCGGCCAAAGTGACCACCAAAGTCACGAAGGAGATATTGTAGGCTCACAGATCTAGAGGGCAGCCCCTTCACTTTACAGATGGAGAAACTGAGGCGTGAGATCAGCCATGGCCACTGCGGACCTGAGCTGAGGCCCAGAGCTGGCCTCACCAGGGCCTGGGGGGGAGGGGGTCTGCATTCCCTCTCTGTTGTAGGCCCTCAGGGAGCCAGAGCATAGTTCTGCATTTGCTAAAGACTGCAGAAAGAGATGCAATCCCAGAGTACAGGGAGGGAAAAGGGTCCAGGCCTCACAGGCTCTGAGTGCTGGAAGGGACCTCAGATGGAGTCTTGTTCAACCCCCTTGTTTTATAGAAGTGAAAACGGCATTTAATGCGTTTTGACATTTTAATCCGGCTCATGTCCGACATTATCCTGGGGATTCAGTTCAGTGTTTAAGAATGCGCAGGCTTTCCTCCTTGCATGTTCCTAGGATCACAGAATGCAGGGACTTTGGAGGCCATCTTGTTCGCCCCCCACCCAAGCGAGAGCACCCCTGTCTGCACATGCATGCACGTATACATGTGCACATACTCCTAGCCAGTGGCCGTGCCACCTGCACTTGAGAGCTCACTGCCTCTAGAGACAGCCCATTCAGAATTTATCCTTGCCTTGATTCTAAACCTGTTAAGAATAAACATTGCCCTTCCCCTCAGCAGCTCCTCCTCATAGGACCTAAACTAGAGGCCATCCTGGTCACCCTTATCCGGAGGCTTTCCAGCCTTTTCTCTTTAAGACGTGGTACCCAGCTTTGACCGAACACAGTCAGGGTCGAGTAGGACTAGCCCTTCTGTAGCCCTGGACACTGTGCCTCTCCGTGGAGGCCTTGAGTGGATTTGCTTTTTTGACCACCCTGTTAAGATGTGGGCTTCTATGGAGCTTGTGGTCTGTTGACACCTCCAGAACTTTTTCGGACTGGCATGTTTTCTCACTTTCTCAGTCACCCGTTCCAGCTTTTCCATGTGCCCTGCAGGGAGCTCCTGTACTAACCCAACAGAGGTGCTAAAGGATGAGAAATAAGATGTAGCGCCTGCCTTCAGGGAACTTACAATCTACAAATGTGTTGTATCCATTCTGCTACATAGGATCCCCATTAGGGCAGGGGCTGTGTCTCAGTTATCTTTGCAGCCGCCCATTGACCGGGCGGGGAGGGAGGGGACGGCTGAGGAATATGTGCTGTAGTTTGTCACCCATCTGTCCCTTCTTTGTGGGTCCTCCCTCCACTGACAACCTGCTTCCTTCACAAATGCTCTTTTCCAGCCCACCTGTGGGCTTTTGCCCGGGCTGTGCCCCATGCCTGCAAGACCTTCTCTCCCCACCTGGGCTTCTTGGAATCCACAGCTGTCATCTAGAGCTTCTAGACCTGCGCTGATCTGTCCTTCCCTGATAGCCACACCCGCCCCAGTCCCGATGGCTGATGCCTCTTCCATTCCTGAAATGCCCTTCTGTTCGCATGGTCTACATTTTGCTGTTTCTGCCTTGCACACAGTAAGCATAGAATAAATGCTTACTACCCTGCCCCTAATGGACTTGCATATAGTGAGTGTGTAATAAATGCTCATTGCTTTGCCCTGATATACTGAAGTCTTTGAGGGCCAGGATTATGTTCATTTTTTAGGATTCCATCATTAGCGCAGTGCAGTAGGTGCTTAATAAATGCTCGTTGAATGAATGAATGATTGCTGCAGGGCCTCAGGCCTGGAATGTGCTCCCTCCTCACTACTGCCTCCTAGAAGTCCAGGGTCCCTTCAGGGCAGCTGGGCCTTTGCAGGGCAGGTCAGGGGGTTGATGGTTGGTTCTCCCCCGATCTGGCTGCCCTGGGCCTGGATGTGCAGCCTTCCCGGCCTCTTTCAGAGCTGGTCCTCCCTGGTCCTCGCCTTGCAGAACACAGGGTCCTTCTCTGGTCCAGCGTGAAGCGGTGCATACAGCAGTTGCTTAATAAGTGGTTGGATGAATGAAAGGCCATTCAGTACAAACCGAATAACCTGTTTAGACTCTGGAGCTGGAGGGGGCCTGGGAAAGCTGAGACCGGGAGAGGAAGGGACTGCCCAAGGCGAGGTGGGCAGCACATGGCAGATAGTAAGCGGCTCCCCGGCTCCACGTCCAGCGTCCTTAAGCACCCCTATGTCCTGTCTGTGAGGCAACCCCATTTTACAGAGGAGCAAAACCGAGGCTTGCGCAGATTAAGAGCCTTGCCCAGGGTGGCCTAGCTAGGAAGTGGTAGAGCTGGGACCCTGCTCTCTTTCTCCTACCCCTGGAAAATTCCGGAAAATGCCCCTTGCTGCACGAATGCAGCCTCCTTTTTGTCCTGGTTGACCCTGTAAATTAAACTATTCACACCTCCACAGAGCATTTCTGTGGTTTCCTCCACACTGAACACTGAGCGGGAGGCAGCGCCTCTGGTAATGCTGGACATTAGCCGGCCGGCAGGAGCCAGTTCTCACCAAACTTTTTTTTTCTTTCTCTTTTTAAAAATAAAGACATCTAGGTGGCTTGGTGGATAGAGCTGAGCCTGGAGTAGAAAGACCTGAGTTCATCCTGCTAGCTGCAGGAGCCTGAGGGCGAGTCATTTAATCTCTCTCTCTGCCTCAGTTTCCTCAACCGTAAAATGGGCACCCACCTCCCCGGGTTGTGAGGATCAAAGGAGATGATCGTGGGCAAGTGCTTAGCGCAGTGCTCAGCATACAGCAGGTTCTTAGTAAATGCTCGGTTTTCTTCCTTGATGTTTATGGGTAAAGAGCCATCTCCTGCCGGACACCCTGCCAGCACTGCGGGACCCCATCCCGTTCCCCTAGGCCATGCCTTAGGCAGGTGGCTTTGCAAGGTTTTGTTCTTGTTAGTGTAATTCAGGCCCCGGGTTCCCCACCCCTCACATAATTACTGCCATTTTATGGAAGGGAAAACTGAGTCAGGGAGAGGCGACGGGATTCTGCCGTAGATCCACACTTGGAACACAGCAATTCTTGTGTCGGTAGGGAGTACAAAGGTCGTTGTCTCCTTTTTACAGATGGGGAAACCAAGGCACAGAGAAAGAAACCGTCTTGCTCCTAGTCTCTTAGTCATTATTCGGGGGAGGATCTGAACCGAGAGCTGTCTAATTCATGGTCCCTGGGGTGCAGGTCCACTGAGGGACTTTGGGTACGTCTTTTTAGCGGTCCATGGCTCTGTTTCCTCATCAGTAAGACGGGAATACTCACACTCTTCTACTCTGTATCCAGTCTGTGTCCATGTTGTGTATGTCTCCGTAGGGAGCTGTTATCTTCCGCCTCAGAACATAAGTTCCTTGAGGGCAGGCCCGCCGGCAGTTTTGCTTTGTGTCCCCGGCACCTCCCGTGGTACCTGTGGCCCGCCCAGGGTCACACAGTCACGGAGTGTCGGAAGCCGCACTTGAACCCCGGCCTTCCTGACTCTCGGCCCCCTGCCCCCTGCCCGGATCCTGACCAGGTCGGCGCAGTCCCCTCCTCGGCCTCCCGGGACCCGATGCCAACCCTGCGCTTTGTGACGCTCCCCGACGTGTCCTGATTATCTCAACAGGTTCTGAGAACGAAATTAATTTTAGTTCACTGTGATTAACAAAAACCCAGCGAGGCGTCTGATCACACTTTGGGGGAGGGGAGAGAGCTGAGCGATCCCACATTGAATGTCAGTAATGAGGCGTTTGAATGAGATGTGCTGTCTCTAGGAGGGCTGGGCCATGCCCAGTGCCCTCTCAGCCTTGGTCCCTGGCTGGCCCTGTCTGACTCTCTGCTCCAGAGCCAGCTTCTGTGTCTGTAGAAGGGGCTCGGGCTCAGCCCCGCTCTCGGGTGGTGGTCTTATGGCCTGCCCACCCTGATTTCTCATGCTGCTCTCCAGCGGGAAGGCAGAAGGTTCCACCACCTGCAGTCCCTTCTTCCTTCCTCTGCAGGCAGCGTGGAGCCACTGAAGATGTTTGAAGGGGACTGATTGCCTCTGAGATCCTTTCCGTGGCCCTGTACCCCTTTTCCTGATGGGCACCTGGCAGGCTGTTTCAGGGGGAGGGGAGTTCCGAGCTCTTGTGGTCCTCTCATCCAAGTCCAGTCCAGATGCTGACTCCACTGCCCCACCCCCCACGGCTCTGTCCCAGTCCAGGAAGCGGGGGCCTGGAGTCCTGGAAGCCAGTGGGAAGAGGCCAGATGTGTGCTGCCTCTTGGAGGGCACTCGGCTCTGGAGCCTCCAGGAGGCTGGGGTGCCCCCCCTCTACCCCGGGCAGAGGGGGCATAGCCAAGGACCTTTGCTCCTTTGGGAAGCCCAGCAGGGTCCTTGGAGCGGAGAGGAGCCCCCAAGAGGCTGGTAGGCTTGGCCAGGGCTGGAGCTCCACACCATGTTAGCCTTCTGTCAGCTGGCTTTTCCACTGAACGAGAAATTGGAGGGAGAGATGAGCAGATGCCACCTTCCCCCGGGCCTCTGCCCCAAATGGGGAGGCCCGAGGCTGATGCTGGGCAGCCGAGGCCTCCAGCAGAGGCCAGGGAGCCAGCTCAGCCTTCAGTGTGCGCTGCCCTGAGATGCCCCTTTGACCCACCCACTTCCTTCTTTCGCCCCAGACGGAGGGCAGCTTCTTAATGAGCCTATCCCACTGAGGCTGAGCCCGGGAGGCCGGTGGGATAACCCAGTTAGGCTAAACGGCCCTTCTTGTTTCCTGCAGTAATTGGATTTCATCCATGTTTTCAGTGCGGCTGCATTTAATATCTTAATTCCTCGGGTGGGCAGAGCCTGGCCCGCCATGATGCAGCAGGGCCACACGGGTCAGTCTGGGATCACGGGCTCTTGATCTGGAAGGGAGCCTGTCTCTGCAGCTTCCGGGTTCTGCTCTCTGCAAAGCCAATTCTTCTACGGCCCAGCCCTTTGCATCCTTGAAGACGCCTCTTTGGTCTCCCTGAATCTTCTCTTCCCCAGCCAAACAGTGGCAGTCCTTTCCCTGTCCTGGTTGTCTTCCTCTGGGCACTGTCCCGCTTATTAACATCCTTCCTAAAATGCAATGCCAGGCACTGAGCACCTTCCTCCAGCTGGAGTGTGGCTGGGGCAGAAGGCAGCGCCCTGCGCTGCTGGCCACTTCTCTGTGGGTCCTTGGCCAGCTGTCTAGCCCTCTCTGAGCCCCCACATCCTCACCAGTCAGAGAGTGGGGTTAGACTCAGGCATCTCTAAAATTCATCAGCAAACCTTTATTTATCATTTGCTATGACAGGGCTGGGTATTAGGGCATCACAGACGCAGAACCGCAAGAGCCTTGCCCTTGAGGATTTAACATTGGGGGAAATGGGCCTTTATCCAGATGGCACAAAGTAGGGCCTGTGGGCGAATGTAGGGATCGTGGTGAATGAATGAATGGGATGAATGAAAACATGCCGATCATATGCTAAACCCTGACCTTTAGAGAAGCCGCTGTCTCACCCCAACCCCAGTCACTGACTTTTCTACGCCCAGCCCTTTGCAGACTCTCACTTGAGCATTCCGACAGCTTTGTGAAGGGGTCCAATAGGACCCCCATGTTAACAGATGAGGAAGCAGGCTAAGACAGAGACGACGTTTGAACTCGGCTCCCCCTGGCTCCAGACCCAGACTTCTGGCCCCTCCTGTGAGGCACCACCTTGGCCCAGTGGGGGGACCACGGAATGTAGAGTCAGGATGACCTCAGTGACTTTTGGCCAGACAACTACCTGCCCGAGCTTCAGTTTCCTCACGTATAAAATGAGGGTTTGGAGGTGACCTCTCATGGCCCTTCCCACTCCAGACCCCAGCTCACTAGTCATATGGCCTTACTGGGTCTTGGTTTGCTCATCTATCAAATGGGCAGGTTGGACCTAGTGACCACTAAAGGCCCGACTCCAAGTCTGATGTTGGTGGGGTGGGGGCAGAAGGGCCCTGGAGGAAGGAGAAGGGAGGGAAACCAGGCTTGAGACGGAGGGCAGAGCGGGAGGTCTGAGGATGGGTGTGTGGCTGGCATTTGGAAGTATCTTTTCCTCTGCAGCGGATCAGGGCAAGGCAGAGTGATTCCCCTAGGCCTGAAATGATGCTTGGTTATCCAGAGAACTTTATTTAAATGTTAATGTTGCCTGCCTCCTTTCACTCTGCAGAAAGGGAGCCGGGCTCATGTGTGAGAGCGCGCGCGCGCGCGCACACACACACACACACACACACACACACACACACACACTCTCTCCCTTATCCAGGGCCAGGTCTATACTTGAGAGTGTCTGAGCCATGGGCAGGGATCAAAGCTGTCTGTGGCCGTGTGGCAGCTCCAGACGAGCTCCATCACTTATGGGAGGGAGCGTTGGAGCGGGGCTTCTCCAGGAGCAGGATGGGGTGGGGGGGAAGGCCCTCCATTCAGAGTGGTCTCAGGGAGCACCCTTGGCAGGGTGCATGCTTGGCTGGTCGCCCCTGCCCTGCCCCTGCTCTGCTGGTGTCCAGCTGCCCCAAAGGGCCATTCATTCCCCAGACACAGGTCTTACTGTGACTCCTTTGCCCTCCGTGGTGTGGCTGCAGCCCACGCCTCCGCCTAACACCCCCACGGCCCTTCATGCACAACTTTGCATTGACCACCTCAGTGCCTTGTGCGTGCTGTCCGCCAGGCCGGGCGCCTCACCACCTGCCCGGGAGAATTTCTAGTGCTCTTCAAAGGCCAGCCTAGCTACCATCACGCCGTCCATCCTCCTGCTTCAGTTGTGCTCATCCATTGGAATGACTTTATAACATATGCTTATGTTCATACGTGTTTTCCTCAAGGAGAATGTAAGCTTCTTGAGGGTAGGGACTGTACTTATTTTTGTCTCTGCATCGCCAAGACTGGGGAAGCTGCCAGGGGGCGGTGGATGGCCGGCGGATCTCGAGTCCCCTCCGTCCCATACATGGCAGTTTCAGGACCCCCGGTAGGTAGCTCAGGGACTCATTCACTTCATCTAAAAACAAGGAGGCTGAACTCTATGCCCTGACGAGTCCTTCGGGCCCTAAATCTGCCCTTTCCATGGACTCTTTAAGACCCTAAGGGGTGCAGGGCAGATGCCAGTCAGCCTTGGCAGGGGAACCTCCTCCTACAGCCTTTCCTTGTACCGAAGAAATCCCACATCCGGGCTCCAGTCCCCAGGACACAGTTGGAGCCTAATGGATGCTTGTTGAATGAGCACTCCCCCCCTCCCCACTTGACTGTCTAAGTGGCTCTCCTGGAGTACATGCATAGGAAGATAATTGTGCTCTGCCTTACCGCAGGCCTGTTTCCCAGAAGCCCAAAGACAGACTCAGTCTCGTCCTCCCTGGGGGAGGTGGGGTTGGGGTGGAGGGGCCAGGCTCCCAGGCAGCTCAGGACCCTCCCCCAGCCCCTTGATTTCTCCCCTGCTCCTTCTCCGGTTCCCCCCACGGCTGGCAACTCAGCAACAGCTCCAATCCATCACCCATCTCTATTTTTAGGAGTTTATAACCCAGCTGTGAAAATTCACTACATGCTGCTCCTTTGTGTGTGTGTAAGGCTTAGCCGGGGAGCCGTTCTGAAGAGGGAATTGTGGCAGGGGCGGCTGGAGGGAGAGAAGGCGGAGGAAACCTTGGGAGGCAGAGGCAGGAGGGAGAGAATCTGTCCAGGCTGGGCAGGGGGTTGGCCCTGGGCTCGAGGAGATGGCTGGGCGCCCCTGGGACCCGGAGATGCCCTGCTGGGAGCTCAGGCAGGGAGAATTCCTGTCCAGGCTTTGCTTCTGAAAGACAGGGCTGTGCCAAGGAGATAGTGGTGGCTTCCTCCTAGCCCCTGCCTGGTGTGTGACTTTGAGGAGTTACTCAGTCACACACACCTGCCATTGGACCGCCCCTTTTACCCCCACCTCCATCTGCAGAAGCCTTTCCCATCCTTTAAGGCCCAGATCACCATGCCTCCTCCAGGAAGCCCTCATCTCCTTCCTCCTCAGATTCCTCGGAGCACTTTGCCTAACCCTCTCACCGTTCCCTACAGGTGCCCCCTTCCCTAATCCTAGATGCCTCTTCTTGGCCCCTGTGCTTTGCTCTGATCCCTCAAGATTTTCTCAGGTTTGCTCTGCTCTGATTTCACTTTTCTCCCTTCCAGTTCGCAACCTGATGTTAACCAGTCCAGCTCACCACTGTTCTCTGCTCTCCAGTCCCTTGCTCTCCTGACTCTGCTGCACCCCTCAGCCAGACCCCAGGCCAGGATTACTCTCCCCCATCCCTCACCCCCCACTGCTATTCACATGCTTCTGAACGAAGAAGCCTCCCAACTGTGCCCATTGGGGCGGCCCAAGAGGTCCAGACTTCCTGAGAACACTAAGACGTTTTCATTTCTGTGACAGTGTTATCGACAGACACAGTCCACATAAACCAAAGCCCTTTGGGGTCCTCAGTGGCCCTGAGACCAGGAGATCCTCAGTCCAAGAAAGAGCCCCCCTCCGTCTCACTTCTCATCCGCCCCCCATCGCGCTGCAGAAGCCCCGGTCTCCCGTTAGCAGCACTTTCAGAATGGCTCCGTTCTTCCCTCCTTGAGCTCCAAGCTGCACCGGACCTCGGCCACCCTCCTCCTCCCTCTCAGACTGACCCTTCTCAGGCTCTGGGGTTCAGTGTCCATCTTGTGCCCACTAATGAGGATCTGTCCGAGGTTCTCCTTCTCCCTCTTGGGGCACTGGCCCGGCGCCTTTGGCAGCTCCCGTGGGCCCAGTGGTCATCGCTAGTCAGACGGCATGGTCCTTTCAAACTCAATATCCCGGGGACGTCGAGGACTCAACATTTCCAAGATGGAAACTCATTGTCTGTACCCTCCTGGCCCTCCCCCAGCTCCCCCTTGAGAGGTGGCAAGGCATCGACTCAAGAACACTTGGGTTCAGATCTTGCCGCAGATAGCTCGCCAGCTGCTTGGGCTGGTGCCTCTGTGCAGTGGCAGGCTTTGACCCCTGACCTCTGATCCAACCCCCCCCCATTCTTCCCGTCAGTGCCCTCCTGCCCTGACTCTTTCTTGAGTCTCCTGGGCCTTTCTGCCTCAGGGCTCTCCTGTCTCCACATAGGCTGCCAGACACCTCCCTCCTCAGTCCATTCCAGCGGCTCCCTGTTGCCTTCAAAATCAAACCTAAACATTGTTTTGCCTTTTTCAAAGCCCTTTGAAACCTGGCTCCACCATCCTGTCTCTCCGGCCTCAGCCTACCCAAGTACCTTTCCCACACGCTGAGGTCCAGCTAACCTGTCCTTCGTTCTCTGTGCCCCTGATGCAAGGTGGGGAATCTCCCATCTCTGCACCTTTGCCGTGGCCATCCCCCTGGTCTGGATTGCACGCTGTCCTCACCTTTGGCTTGTGGAATCTGTCACTTCCATCGATTTAACAACCTTGGGTTTATTTTGTATTTATTCCGTATGGACTTAGACATTGTTTGTCCTGACAAACAACCTCCTTAAGAGAAGGAATAGTTTTATTCTTTGTACTTGTATCTCCAGGGCCTAACACACTGCTTGGCACATGGTAAACACTTAATGCTCATTGGTCCATCCGTCCATCCATCCATCCATCCGTCCTTCCATCCATCCGTGCCCATATCAAACCTCCCTTTGGGTCTCAGGCCCAGCGTGGCGGCCCTGCCCACACGAGATGCTTGGTCACTTTTTGCGCATTGGAAGCTGTGAGATGAGAGCCCTGGCGTGGAGCGTGTGGCACAGCCTCGGTTTCCCCAGATGCCCCCTTCTTTTCCTCATCTCTCCGAACCGGGGCCTGGATTTGCTTAGATCCGTCTCTGCTGCTCTCCAGGCCAGCTTGGGCCAGGGGGTGGGCAGGGTCACCTGATTGCTGCTTAGGGCCCCCCCCATTCCCATATCCAGGAAGCCTTCCCCTCCCTTCTCCCCCCTGCCCCGGCTCCTGGGCCTCCCCTAATGCCAGCTCCCCCCTCTCCACCACGGATTGCCCGCCTCACTCATGCCCTCAGCACCTCCCGTCTTGACTCTTGTAACAGCCACCTGACAGGCCTCCCTGTTTCTGGTCTCTCCTGCCTCCAGTCCGTGTAGATGATCTTCCTGAAGCCGACCGCGTCGCTTCCCTGCTCCAGGGCTCCAGTAAAAAAGCTCCTAGACCTGGCATTCAGTGCTTTCTACAGTCCGACTCTGGTCTACCTAGGCATGGCGGTGCAGTAGATGGGGCGCGCTGGGCCTGGAGTTAGGGAGACCTGCGTTCCGACCCAGCCTCAGATGCTGTGGGACCCTGGGCAAGCCACTTAACCTCTGCCTGCCTCAGTTTCCTCATCTGTAGAATGGGGATAATAACAGCTCGGGTTGTTGTGAGATAACAGTGAAGCGCTTGCTACAACGTCTGGCCCGTGATAGGTGCTCTATTACTACTTGTTCTCTTCCCTGCCATTTAACAGATGAGAAGACTGAGGCCCAGAGACCTGCTCGGGGCCACTGAGCTAGTAAGTTCCAGTGGCAGAATTTGAACCCGGGTTTAATATTCCATCCATCACACCTGTTGGGAGAGGGTCAGAGCCTGGGATTTTCCTAGTTGAGGAAACTCTGTAGACAAGGATCACTCCTATGCAGTCTTAGGGAGGGGTCCGGGGCTCTGAGAAATGGAACGGCCTGTCCAGAGTCACATAGTCCGGATGCATCCGTCAGGACTTGAACCCAGGGCTTTCCAGGGCCAGTCTCAGGCTGTTCCCCAGCCACTGGGTAAGGATGCACCCCCCCCCCCAGCTTCTGTGCCTGGGGGTGTTTGCAAAGAGCTTTGGAAATGAGAATTTGCTCCTGGGCAGGTAAGGTAGTCCAACCACTGTGGGGGGGGGGAGGGAGAAAGAGATGGGGGAAGGGAGAGGAGGAAGGGAGGGAGAGGAGGGAGAAAGGGGGGGGAGCAAGTGGGGGAAGGGAGAAAAGGGGAGGAGGGAGAGAAAGGAGGGAGGGAGAAAGGAGAGAAGAGGGAGAGGGGGAGAGGGAAAGAGAAGGTGGCAGGGAAGGAAGGAGAAGGTTCTCGGACCCAGCAGGCCCAGGAAAGCTTTTCTGGAGTCGTGGGGAGGGCTTTTGGAAGGTTTTTTGCTCCCAGCCTGTGGATTTTTTTTTTAATTGGAGGGATGCCTTCTTAGCCTGCCATGGAGGGGCCGGTAGAGGGATGAAGCAGTAGACCTCAGTTAGAAGGAGAGAAGCTGGTATTGTCTGTGGGCTCTGCTCCTTGCTACCCGGGGACCCTAACTACATCATTTAATTGCTCTGGGCCTCAGTTTCCTGCTTGGTAAAATGGGAGAGTTGGTCTGTGTGGTCACTCAGTGAGTGTCTCTACCAGGTCTGGGATACACAGATGCACATGAGCTGCTGCCTGCCCTCAGGGAGCTTACCTTCTGGAGGTGAGGTGCACTGAGGCAAAACGAATCCAGGGCAGTTGGATTTTGGGGGGAAGCAGTGGGCACCTGCCTCGGGTGGGGTCAGGGAAGGCCGCTCGTGGGAAGTGGGACCTGGACTGAGTGTAGAAGGAAGGATTCTGGGAGCTGGAGGGGAAGGGGGAGCGCCTTCTAGACACGAGGGGATGGTCCGTGCAGAGGCAGAGATGGGAACATGTATATATAATACAGGTAGAAAGGGAGGGCCCTTCCAGCTCTGTCTGTTGTTCAAGTAATGCTTCTTAAACACTTCTTAATACCTCTCTGGCCTCAGTTTCCTTTTCTGTAAAATGAGGCGGTTGGACCCGACTTCTAAGATCCCTTGATTTTTCCATCTCATCACTGATTCCCCCCCCCCTTCCTGGGAGGCTCAGCCCTCCCAGGACCCTCCTTCACCTTCTCCCCAAGAGGACTTCTGCCTCACTCCTGGTGGAAAGGCCATCCACTTATGCAGATCACAGCCCGCCTTGGCCTCATTCTGTGGCCAGAAACTTCACCTCCCAGGGTCCAGGCTCCTGGCCTTTTTCCTCTCTCTCTCTCTCTGTCTCTCTGTCTGTCTCCTTCTCTCTGTCTCTGTCTCTCTCTGTCTCTGTCTCTGTCTCTCTCTCTCTCTCTCTCTGTCTCTCTCTGTCTCTCTGTCTGTCTCTCTCTCTCTCTGTCTCTCTCTGTCTCTCTGTCTCTCTGTCTCTCTCTCTCTCTCTCTCTCTCTCTCTCTCTCTGTCTCTCTCTGTCTCTCTGTCTCTCTGTCTCTCTCTCTCTCTCTCTCTCTCTCTCTCTCTCTCTCTCTCTCTCTCTCTCTCTCTCTCTCTCTCTCTCTCTCTCTCTCTCCCTCTCTCCCTCCTTCCAGGCTCACTTAGCCCAGCTGGGCCTTGGCCAGCAGACACAGCCTCCACCTCTAGGCCTTCCACAAAGCCTTTTCAGTGGGGAAGGGCCTGCTGCGCCAGGGCTGTGCTGAAATGGCCTTGGAGAGGGCTCCCTGAGACCAGCATGGGAGGGTCACTTATCCGTCCCTTTGTTCGTTTGGCCAACACTGATAAAAGGCCTGTGTGCACACCTGCAGCTAGCTGCTTTGGAAGGGGCTGGTCTGATGAGGTTCCTCTGAGATAGTGGAGGAGGCCTCTGACCTGCAGCTGGCCAGGGCCGGGAATGACCCCAGGGGAGACAGAGAGAAGGAGAGGGAGGTAGAGCTCTTTAAAGACCCAGAAGGGTCATGGCGAGGGCCTTGAATAGCTTAGGACTTGGGCCTGGAAGGGACTTTGGAGGTCAGCTAGGCTGATGCCCTCATTTTACAGATGGGGAAACTGAGGACCTGGCAGGGGAAAGGACCTCATCTGACACTCCAGTAGCTGCTAAGCGGAGCTGGGGGTGAGGGAGGAGGTCAGTGCATGCGTATGGCCCTGGCCCGCCTCACTCCACAAGTGCCTAGGCTCCCCCCAGGCCGCCCCCAGAGGGGCCCAGCTGCCAGTGATTGTCTGGGAGGCTGGCCTTGAAAAGGGCTCTCTGTTGCTGTCTGGCCCTTGCTTTGCTTTCTCCTCTCTTCGCCGGGGGAGTGGAGAGCGGGGCTTTCTACCTGGCTGGGCCTGAATGGGGCCCAGGCAGGCGGGGGCAGCCGGGCTCCTGCTCCTGCGCTGGCTCCTGAGACCCCGTTCGATTTAGCTGCATGCCATTCTCCCCATTTCCATGTAAATAGACCACAGCGGAGCAGCTCAGGCCTCCTGGTGGGAAATGAGACTATTCCTGGGGAGCTCGGGAGGGGAGGGGGGCCAGCCAGGATGGAAGGGGGAGGGGGGCCAGCCAGGATGGAAGGGGGGAGGGGAAATTAGAGAAAGCAGGGGTGAGGGGAGAGCTGGGGTGGGGAAGGGAGAGGAATTGGAATGGGGGCTTAAGTGAAGATTTAAAGACCTAGGGAAAGCCTCAGTTACTCTACAGACTCTTTGTAGCATCATTCAGTCAATTATTATTGTTATTCAGTCTTATCTGACTCTCCGTCACCCCATCTGGGGTTTTCTTGGGAGAGATACTGGACAGGTTTGCCATTTCCTCTTCTAGCTCATTTTACAGATGAGGAAACTGAGGCAAACAGGGTGAAGTGACTCGCCCAGAGTCATACAGCTAATGCGTGTCTGAGGCCAGATTTGAACTCTGAGAGATGAGTCTTCCAGACTCCAGGCCTGGCCCTCTGTGCACTGTGGCGACACCTGGCTGGCCCTAATAAATCACTTACCTAGCATTTATAAAGTGCTTCTATTCCAGGCTTGTGCTGAGCCCTAGAGATAAGACAAAAACAAAACTGGGCCCCTGCCCTCAAGCTGCTTACATTCTAATGCAGCTGGTGCATAGAAGCCGGGTGTCTGGCCTCAGAGGCCAGGGCGCCAGGGTCTGGAGGCACTAAGGAATGCCTGGTGCGGAAGGCACCCCCTGAGCCAAGCTCTGAAGGAAGCCGGGGGACCGGGTGAGGAGGGGAGCTCTGGGCGTGGCCCTGAGGCTGGAGAGCCAGGTGGGGGCCGGGGAGGACAGGTGCAGAGAGAGGATTTTACATTTAATTAGGGAGGTGCCTGGGTGGTGGGATGAGGTGGTCAGGGTGGACTGAAGCGGGCCTCGGCTGGGGCGGGGAAGCCCATTAGGAGGCCCAGGCCGAGGTCCACGGCGGGGTAACTGCGTGAGTGCAGAGCTGGGGCAGATACTGGAGATGCTGAGAGCAAAAGTAGCAGCTGATTCATTTCCTCTTCTGTTTACTGGCCCCCGTGGCTGGCGTAGAGTGTAAATGTTGTCTCATCTTTGGTTTTGGGGGGCAGGCTGCTGGGTGAGGGGGCTGGGGCTCCCTGGGCTCCCCCGCCCCCATATTTTCCTGGATTTCACTCTGTGTGCATTTTTGTCTGGGTTTGTGGGTTCCCCTGGGCCCCCTCCACACAGAAGTTAAAGTTGTTAAGGGGAGGGGGCTGTGTGCCTCTGGCGCCCAGCACAGAGCTAGGCACACAGGTGCCTTGATTCAGGAGGGAGGTTTCCCACAGGAGGCGAGGCTTTGCTCCCTCCTTGCCTCCTGACTTCCCTCTCTGCTGTCCCACGAATAAACACCAAGCTCAGGTTTGAACTCTATTTCTGACGTGACCTGTATGGCCCCTCTCTCTCTCTCTACCTCAGTTTCCTCTTCTATGCAATGGGAGCAATAAAAGCCCCTCCCAGGCAGCATTGTGGTGAACCTTATAGAACTACCAGTCCTTGTAATTCATCCTGTTCTTACCCCGGGTGGCCAGGCCTGCAGGCCTCAGATTTCTGGGCGCCCAAAAGTCTCGCATCTAACATTGGCAAATCTGCCAGCATCGTGCTGCTCCCCTGCTTGGGCACCGTCACTCCGTACAACTGATGTCTTATTTAACAAACGTTCGTGGCCGGGGCAAGGTGCTGGAATAAAAGGATAATCCCGACCCCTCCCTGCTCAAGGCCCTAACAATCCAGAGAGGCCACAGTGGATAGAGAGCCCTGATGGGAATCGGGAGGACTTGGGTTCATATCTTGCCTCTGATTACTGACTGTGGGTGACCATGGGCAGATGACCAGCCCCAGCCACCTCTTCCGTAAAATGAGGGAGATCCTTGGGCCAAAATTATAAGAATGCTCTGATAGGCAGCGGTTACTGTAGACTGAAGTGACCTAGTGAAATGGAGGCAGTGTGTTGAAAGGAGCTGTCCTGGGCCCCTGGGCCCCGATCACCACCTGTGAGGTAGTTGTTACAAGTATCATTATCCCATCTTAAAGATGAGGAAATCAAGGCTCAGTGGGGACTTGGACCGGGTCACACAGTCAGCAAGTATCTGAGCCCTGTGCCTCTTTGACTACTAGTCTAGGCTCTGGGAAATGGAAAAGGTGCTGGGTACAAATCCTGACTGCCACTTAAGAGCTGTGTGGCCTTGGACAAATCGCTTAACCTTTCTGGGACTCATCTTCCCCATCTGTAAAGTGAAGGGTGAGGCAGCTAGTAAATAGAGTGCCAGTCCTGTAGTCAGGAAGACTCATCTTCCTGAGTTCAAACCTGAACACTTCCTAGCTGTGTGGCCCTGGGCAAGTCACTTCACCCTATGTGCCTCAGTTTCCTTATCTGTCAAATGAGCTGGAGAAGGAAATGGCAAACCAATATCTCTGCCAGGAAAACTCCAAATGGAGTCATGGAGAGTTGGACATGACTGAAATGACTGAACGGAGGCGCAGTAACGGCCCTTAGAGTGGATGACCAGTGGGGTCCCTTCAGCGGTGAGTCTGTATGGCTTGCACACGTGGACTCCAAAAGAGCCATCTTTGGCAGGAGAGTGGGGCTAGAGACTTTCCTTGGGTGAAGGCTCTTGACCTAAGCAGACCATCTCAAGGTGTGCATTTGCTCAGGATGTGCTTAAGAAGAGGCAATAGAATTCCCCCCCCCTTTGGCTATAGTTGCAATGTGTGTGAATGAATGAAGGAGAGTCATTTATTAAGTGCTCACCATGGGACAGGCACAGGGCTAAGGTCTGGGGACATACTTATGAAGAGAACTAGTCCCTCCCTCCAAGAAGGAATGGATATTATGTATTACAATATTATTATATTACAATGTAGGTCACAGTGTACATGTATGTATATAATGGGCCCTGACTATGAAGAGACTTCGATAATTGGGAGCTCTCTTCCCAAACTGAGAGGTTTCAAAATTTCTCCCCTCCTCCATTTTTCTACTGATCTCCTCCCAGAGTTTCCTCCATGTGAACCCCAAAAGTGGACAGGTAAACTAAGGCAGAGAAGAGGAAGGCGGGTAGTGAACAGATAGGAACTATTCTCTTACAAGGACTCGAAAAAAGTACAGGCAACTTACAGCATATGTATGAAACGACAGAGATTACAGAATCAGAGGATTTTGAGGTAGAAGGAACCTTAATTCAATCCTCCCTAATTATATAAAAAAGGAAAGTGAAGGTCAGAAAGGTCACAGAAGCAGTAAGCAGCAAAACTTAGATTTGAACTCGGCTCCAAAAGGAAATATCCAGTAGCAAAAAAGGGTGGGGGAGAGGAAAAGCAGTGATTGATTGGAGTCAAGGGAGAGTAGAGTAGGGAGGAAAGAGATATCTGAGATCCGATTGCCTTAAGCAATGCAAACTGCAGATACCTGGTGCTGATTTTTTTTTTAAAGGAAAGAAATATACTGTAATGTGAAAGGATTTGATAAAGGGGAAAACACCCTTAAAAATCATAACTGAATATAAATGGGATGAATGTGCCCATAAAATAAAGGAGCATGTCAGGATGGATTAGAATGCAAAACTCAGCAATTTGTCATATGTGAGAAACGCGCTTAAAATACAAAGATTCACAGAGTTAAGATGGGGTTTTGAAGCAGAATTTAATATGCCTCTACCCAGTCCAGAAAATTGGGAGTGGCAAGTATGATCTCAGACCAGGGCAAAAGTAAAACTAGATATGATCAGAGGAGACAATTGAGGAAACTGCAAAGACACCACAGATAATGAAACACAACCAATCAGTATTAAATCTATATATGCCTTGAATGTTACAGCTTTGAAGTATTCAAAGGCAAAGCCAACTGAATTAAAAGAAAATCTAGACAATAAAATGGTAATTGTCAGCAACTTCAATGTGCCTTTTCCAAACTTAGACAAATCCAACAGAAAGCCAAACAGAAAACAGCTCAAACCCATCTTCTATGCATAGGGTTTCCCTGAGTCCCACAAATGTTTCTCATCCACCTCCCAGTTTCTCTAAATGTGCTTCACATGTGCTATGCAGTTACTTGTGTTCGTGTTTGAACTGCCCCTCCCCCTTTCAGCTTCTTGAAGACAGGGACAATTTTGTTTGGTCCTTGCCTTCCTAGACTAGCACAAGCTATTGGGAATGAATGCTGGTTGAATGGAGTCTACAACTGCTGCCCCAAGTCCTTGAGCAACACCACAAATGACCATTCATCTTTAGCGTTCTCCCATGTTTTCATGGTCCAGATGCCACTGCCACTGAGGTCGATCAAGCTTTTATGGTAGACAGAGAACCCAACTTGGTCTTTACTGTGGTCCCGCTAGGTTGGGGTAGCTAGCTGGCACAGTGGATAGAATACCAGATCCAGAGTTAGGAGGACCTGAGTTCAAACGTAGCCTCAGAGACTTACTAGCTGTGTGACCCTGGGCAAGTCACCTAACCCTGATTGCCTAAAAAAACCCTAACCCAACAAAAACAAAGTTGTGTTAATAAATTATGGGAGGCCCTGTGCTAGACCTAAAGGGATACAAAGACAATAATAATGGTTTCTCCTCACAAAGCTTTTCAGCTTTACATAGCCAGTAAGGGTCAGAATCAGGATTTGAACCCAGGTCTTCTCCTGACACAAGTGAATTGATGGGGGGTGCTGGAGAATATTTTTAAGGAGGGACCCTTCTAACCCCTTCCTACCCGTATCCCTTCTCCCACATCCAACTAGTAGCTTCCATTTACATAGTCTTTTCCTCACCAGCATCTGCTCTGGGACTCATCTGCTAAGGCACTAGCTGTTTCCCAGCCCTGGGGAAATCTTAGATCCTTTGCTGACCTCATATTCCTGGTAATAGCCTTGTGGGGGCAGGTAGTGCAAAGATTGTCATTATACCCATCTTGCAGATGAGAAAACCAAGGCTCCCAAAGCTTCAGTGACTTTTGCTTGGTGTCAGAGCCTGGATTCCGCCCAGGCCTTCCCAGGCCCAGCTCTCATTCCAGCAGGGGCCAGGAAATTCTGTTTGTGAAAAGTTTTAGGAGAAATTCTGTGAGGTACATTGTTTGGAAGCTGAGGGGAAAATGGAGTGTCGGTCGGTGGGTGGGAGAGACATCTGAAATGGGACTCTTCCCAAGGTCACAGATTTCCATCTTGAAAGGGCTGTTTCTAGATCCATCCAGCCCAACCCCCCTTGTTTTACAGATTGAGAAACTGAGGCCCAGAAAGCCATGATTCAAACTCAGGCCTCGATCTGCTCTGCTCCTGACTCCCTATCCCTGCCTGCCTCTCTGGATTGTCAGTCCCCCGAGGGCAGGGACCTGCTTCAGGCAGCCCTTGCCTTCTAACACCTGGGGACTGGACCTTCCTTGGTGGGGAGGAGGAAGTCCTCATCATAACCGGGACTTCCCTTTCCTCCCCTAACGTCTGAGGTCCTGTGAGCTTGGAGTCCTTAGGGCCTTGGGCAGGGGCCCGATGCCCTCTGTGGCCTTCCCATCCCAGATGTGCGTTCCCCCATCCTGCCTGGCCCGGCGGAGAAGCCCAGAAGGGCGGAGGGTTATTAGTTCAGCAGTCAATAAGGACTCCCATCATCTTGTCTGCCGGCAGGATTTAGTGTGGGGCCAGTCAATAGCGTGTTTGTTTTTTTATTGACCCGCCGGTGCTGTGCAGAATCGGCCGGTTGGTTTCCCTACCCCTGCTGTCTTCCCTGAGCCCCCCAGGATGCCCCTTGTCCAGGCAGGGAGACCTTGGGGGGGGGTGGGATCCTGCCCATGCCCAGCCCCCAGGGGCTCGGCCTGAGGCCCCTCCCCCCAGGTTCTGTCATTCTATCTGAACAAGTCTTCAGTAAGTGCCTAGCTTGTGTGTGCCAGGCCTGGTGCCAGGTGCCGAGGTTACAAAGATGAGATTCCCCTGCTCTCCTAGCTTGCCCCTCTCGCCAGTCTGCAAGGGGTCCCTTCAGGGCCAGCCTCAGGCCCCCAGCTCTTAGGGGAGCAGAGGCACAACTAGGGGCAGGGAGGGTAGGTGTCTGCCTAAGCTATGTTGAAAAAGGCCTGGATTTGGGGTCAGGAGTTCTGGGTCAGAATCCTGGCTCTGCCTCCTACTTCCTGGGTGACCTTGTCACATAATCGCCTCCCCCTCTCTGGGCTTCAATTTTCCCCTTTGTAAAAATGCAGGAGTTGGCACCCAACATCTCTAAGGACCTTTCAGCACCCAGTACCACGTAGGAATGCACAGACGCCGCCAGACAGCCCTGCTCAGAAGTCCAGACTCAGCGGGGAAGGAGGAGAAGGCGATCCCCCTAGGCCAGGGCCCTCCCTCCGGCAAAGCCGGGTGTCCCCCTTGGCCTCCGTCCCCTCCCCCTTTCCAAGCCATTGTCCAAAAGGGTAACATTATGATGGAGAATGGCATCTTGCAGTAGACCAGTGGATTGACCCCATCCCCCCGTCTGGAGGCATGGCTGTGACCTGACGTTCCCCAGCCATGGGGAGGGGAAGGAAACCCTGACTCTTGAACCCTGTATAGTGTATGGTCCGGCAGCCTGGAGCTGGAAAAATGGGTAGGAGCTCCTCAGGGTGGGCTTTTCCTGAAAACAGTAAATACAAAGCCCTCCCCTGAGTAAGCCAGGAACGTGGTGCTCCAGGTAACCCGAGTCACTTCCAGCTCTTTAAATTGGGCTGGGCTGGGGGTGAGCAGGCAGGAGGCTGGCACCAGGCCAGGATCCTCCCCCCACCCTTTTCCTTCCCCCTCCTCCTCCCTTTCTAAAGAGAGAAGGGGGGAAAATCCACAACAAACCCCCTGTTATTGTTCACGCCTCATCTCCCACCAAAGTTATTAAATTTCATTCCATGAAAAAATAAATCCATTTTTATTGCAGCTAGAGGAGCTGGTGGTGGTTTGGCGTTTTACCTTTTTTATTTTTCAAAGTCCTGTTAAATCTTGCGGCGATCAGCTGGGAGGCCAGCTCGTCCTGGTTAGCGATGGTGTTTGCTCTCGCTCTGATGGCGCCCGTAGACCCGCAATGGATCTTCCTCTCCGTTTAGAGTAGGGAGGCTAGGGGGGAGTGGAGGAAGGGTGAGGGAAAGCGCCCCTTCCTTGAGATCTCTGGCTCTGGAAGCTGGTCCTCTTTCTCTCTGCTCCGCCCCCTCCTTCAGACCTGCCATGCTCTTAATAAGGGCCCCTAGAGCAGACCCTGGGAGCTGGGTTTTGTTTTTTTGCTGGGGGCTGTCCTTGTAGCTTTACCCGGCTGGGTAGTAGGAGTCTAATAAGTGCTTGGCGAGGTGCATTAATAAAGCATTCCCTTACCCTGTAAGGATCTGTGTGGTGACCGTCCCGACCTTCCTCCTAAAGAGAAAGTGCCCTGAGAACAAGGCTGGCCCCTTGGCTAAATCCTCTGCCTGCCCTCTGCACTATTGCTGCACGCTCCTGAAATACAACTGAAGTATACCAGCCCACCCTCCCGCAGAGTTGCCCCACGTGTTGGAGATAGAAAACAAAGGATCCATTGGTCACTGGAGTTAGCCTGCCTTGGTGGGGAGAGCACTGGCCTTGGGACCTGGGTTCCAATCCTGCCTTTGCTGTTTATTTAGCATTATGACCTTGGACAAGTCACCTAGCCTTTTGAAGCCTCCCATATCCTTTTCTGTGAAACGAAAATACTACCTGCCTTAGTGGTTATTCTGAGGCTCTGAAGTGCTGTGGAAATGTAAACTTTATCCCTTAGGAATACAGCTTCTCTAGCCTCAGGCTGAGGATGTGGACCTGCTGACTCCCCAGTTCTTCTCCTTGGCTTTGACGATCCTAACCCGGACTCGTCCTACTTTGTGCCTCAGTTTCCCTCATCCTTGAATCACAGAGGGAGCCACAGTGAATGCCTGTTGACTGGGGAAACCAATTGCAATCTTACCTGAGGTTTGCTCACTGTGTGCCCTTGGGCAGATGACTTAAGTTTCTTTCTTTGTAAAATGAGGACAGTGATACCTGTATGTGTGTGGGGGGGAGGGCAGGGAGTTGTAAAGCTCAAATGAGATATTCAGACTTTAAAGGCTTCAGTAAATTTCACTTGCTATCCTTAACGGTCACTCCTTCCCATTCACATCCTCCCTTACGGTCAGTGGACTTGGGCCAGAAAAGACCTTGGAGCTCACTCACCTTTCACTTTTCTTACCCAGTCCCTTTAATTCAAGAGATAGGGAAACTGAGGCAAAGGGACTTTCTCTAATGTCACACAGCCCAGTAGCAGAGCTGGGACTCTGACCCCAAACAGGCCCATCGAGGCTTCCCCCTGCCCCTCAGTGCCTCCCTGAGAGTCCGTCTTCAGTCCTTGACTGGGTAGATCACAATCTCTCTGTGTCTGTGTTTTGGAGGGAGCCCTCAGAACAGCAGGAAATCCTCTCCTCGTCCCAGAATGATGCTTGAGACTGCCCTGCCCCTAATCGTCCTATGTCCGAGGGTTTGCTTCTACCTCAGAGGATCTCAAAGCGCTTCCCAGACGTGATCTCATCTCCCTATTGTGACTCAGAGAAAACCCTGTTTAGCAAGGCCGACCTCCCGCGTAGCTGGGTTAGGCTACCCTGCCTGGGGTAGGAAAGCGCAGGAAACAGAGAGCCAACCCTCCCTTCCATCCTTTCCAGCCGAGGGTACCACGGCGCAGACCGTCATCACCAAACGTGTATCAGTTAGACTAGGAGGGGTAGGCTTTCTGCCATCTTGGGAGGGTTCAGGATGATGTATCCTGCCCCCCCACCCCCGATCCTTCCACATCCCCACGGCTGTGACTGTCCTCTGCTGACAGCTTTGGGGGGGCCTCGGAGAGCTGTGGGCTTCTACCTCCAGGGAAATAGCGGAAGTCGTCACGGCCCACACGTAGGCTCCCAGCATGAATTTCCCCTCTGCCGTTCCTGGTAGCCCCAGCCTCCCCA
The DNA here is from genome assembly GCF_003287225.1 of Phascolarctos cinereus. Taxonomy (NCBI): domain Eukaryota; kingdom Metazoa; phylum Chordata; class Mammalia; order Diprotodontia; family Phascolarctidae; genus Phascolarctos; species Phascolarctos cinereus. Next base: position 254,933,599 of record NW_027556402.1, on the reverse strand, counting down.
GCTGCCCTCTGGCTCTGTGTGTGTGCAGGGGACCTCCAGGCCCCCACAGAAAGACGACCCCAGGGCAGGGAGGCAGAAGCAGATCAGGGGTCAGAAGATGCCCAACCAGGAGCCTCCATGGACTTCAAGCCCTCATCCCAGCCTTCTCCACTTAATTGATCTCCCTTCCTTCCATCTGCTTCCCCTCCAGCCCATCTCCACGGCGGCCAGAACAGTATTCCCAAGGTGCGATCCAACTATATTTTTCCCAGGCTCAAAGACCTCCTGTGTCTCCCCATTGCCTCCAGGATAAAATTCGGAAATCTCAGCCTGGCATTTGAAGGTATTCACAGGGAGGCGCAAATCTGCTTGCCTTTACAGACTCATTTCATATTGTTTTCCATCGCCCTGCTCTATTTTCCAGCTGCGCCGCCATGCTGTGTCTGCATTGGCCGTGCCCCAGGCCAGGACGCCCTCTCTGTCCCCTCCCTCCTGGCCTAGCCTGTGTGAAGGCTCAGCTCCGGCGCGTCCTGCTGGAGCAGTAGCTGCCTGGCCCCTATCAGTCGATCAGCCGGTCAGGGTCAGTGTGCTGCCCCACCAGAGGATTTTGTGTTGATGTGTTCTGTTCCCCCTCCAGTAGAATGTAAGCTCCTTGAAGGCGGGGACTGGTTTACTTTTTTTTCTTTTGCTCTTTGCACGTCCAGCACGTAGCACCTGGCCTGGCGTGTAGTGATAAATTAATTACTGCTTCTGAACTTGCCCTGATCAGAGCACAGGTCCCAGTTCTGCTGCTTGGTCAAGGCCCTTCCCATCTTTGAACCTAGGTTTGCTCTTCTCTGTAATGCAGGGATTGTGCCCAGTGGATGGAGCGCGGGGCCTCCAGTGAGGAGGACCTGGGTTAAGTCCTTCTTAGCTGTGGGACCTGGGCCAGTCCCTTAAACCTCTCTCTAGGCCTGAGGTTCCTCATCTGTAAAATGGAGGGAGTGGTCTCAGTGGCCTCTGCGGTCACCTCCAGGTCTAGACCTGTGACCCTACGACTAGGCGCTCTTTGGGGGCACGGGTCCATGGTTCTGAGTCCCTTTTGGAGCTCCTTAGCATCCCGCATCTTCCTCCAGAGTGAGGCTGATACCACGTGGTGGGCTAAGAAGGCCCTCCCTGACCCCGCCCCCCATTTCTGCTTTAAGCTCGGAAGCAATTTCAGGGTTAGAGGACTCTACCGTGAGGGCACCTGATGGACATAGTGTTGCTTGGACGCTGGGCATGACCTCTGGAGCCCTTTCATTGGCTTAGAGCAGAAAGGTGTCTCAAAGGTCACCTTGCCCAACCACCTCCTCATACAGATGGGGAAACCGAGGCCCATCTGCCCTCTTGCCACTGCCAGGGGAAGTAAGGCGGCACACATCACAGGCAGAGAGCCCTGCCAGGGCCCGGCCATATTCCTTTGTCTTGGGACTTGGGACAGCCCCCCACCCTGCCACCAGCAGCTGCTTCTTGGGGCTGTCTTCCCTCTGGGTCAGGCAGAGGACCCGTGCCGCCCCTTCCCGACTCCCCTCCTCTGCTTGAGGTTCTTGAGGGCTCCGTCTCTCTGCCCACTTCTGGCTTTGCCCGCCGTTCCCCTCCCAGTGTGTTTCCCCCTCCCGCTGTCTTCCCCAGGCGAATCTGAGGATTGTTAAGACAGAGGAATATGGCACATTTTGGGAGTAAAGAGCCAGTGGTCCCCAAGATGACATTCGCTCACATCTGTTGGTGCCCAGAGCCGTGCGGGGCGGTAGAGAGAATTTCCCCGTCCTTCTGGTTTCCCTCCGGGGCAGTGAGATACCACTCTGTGCGCAGGGGAGACAGGTCGCGGAGGTACCTGCTGCCTCCCTCCCACAGAGGTCTCCTTTCTGCCTCCATTGTCCAGGCCTGTCTGGTCTGTGACTCTACTTCCCTTCCCTAGGAGGAGAGAAAACCCAAAAGGATCTGTCTGCCTGCTGGTCGTGAGGGTTGCTAGCATGCCAGAGGATGTGAGTTCCAATGCTGGTGTTGCTTCTGATGTGGGTGACCTTGGGTGCACGTGTGTGCACACGCGTACACACACACCCACACCCACACCCACACACACACACACACACCCCACACACACACACGGCGGCATCTCACTAAATCTGTGATCTGCATGACAAGGTGTTGGGGGCATTGAGCCTGGCATCAGTCAAGTCAGTCATATTTCCTGAGTGCCTATTGTGTGCTTGGCACTGGGGAAGAGAGGACGTGCCCTCTGTCTCTGAGGGCGTGTCCCGTGGAAGCAGGGAGCCCCTCTGGACCACCTAACGTCCAGAGTTCTGTCTGGCCCTGCAGTCTTTGGTTCTTTGAGCTCGGCCCTCAAGGGCAGAACTGGACTTGGTGGGTGAGTGTGGCCCGGCGTGCATTGAGGCAGGATTTCTAGGAGGACGGTCCACGGCCTAGAGCCGCCCGCCGTAGAATCAGCTCCCCCCTCTCACGAGATCTCTGGCCAAAGGTGACCTTGTCGGGGGGCTTCTGCTAGGGTGACAGCTGGCTCGAGGGCGTCCCAGCCCCTTCCCACTCCGAGGCCCTAGGATTCTGGTGCCAGCTGCTCTTCCTGCCTCTAAAGACGAGATGAGATGCCACGTGTGGAAGCATCTTGCAGCACTAACAGGGCCCCCCTAAAGACACGTCAGTTTTAGGGAGGCTGGGCGCCCAGCCCCCGAGGAGACAGGGCACGAGCGCAGGACAGGCCCTGGGGAGGGCACCGGTGCCCGCCTGCGCCAGCCTGGCCTGGCACTGGCGGGCCCAACGGAGCAAGCATGTCACTCTTGCCCATTGAAATGCCCACATCTTCCTGCTGCTAATTTACATTTCAATCCTACTTCCTTAATTTTCCTTCAAGTTCACACTCCCCTGTTTGGAGAATCATCTTAAGGTATTTATCTGTGAGGCAATTTGTTAAATAACCCCAAGACTCGCTGGTTTTTTTCCATTCCTAGCTTTTATGGTAAAGCTGCTTCAAATTGAATTAGTTGTCAGTGTCCCAGAGCGCATTGTAATGGGGATGGGTTCACCACCATCCCACTCATAAAAGTTTAGCAGACTGCTGGCTAAATGGACCTGCACGGCGTGGCGGTGCTCCCCAGACCCCTCCTTGCCTGCTGTTGGGGAGCGGAGGTGGGAGAGATCTCTGGCAGGCCAGGGTAAATAGACTGGCACCAACCTGGCAAGTGAAGGGAGGGGGCGTGGGTCCTCCCTGCCGAGCCACCAGCTTCCCTTCACCCCTCCCCCCCAGTAATTTCCTCTCCTCCTCTCCCTGTCAACGTCTTCTCCATTTGCAGACAGAGCCTGGGAATCCAGGTGCCTACGTTCTGTCTGGATGGCATTCAGACATGTGGCATGAGGAGACCCAGAACGCTGGGGAAGGTGCCCCAGACCAGATCCTGGACGAGGGGCTTAGAGCGGGAGGAGCTGGGGCAAACAGCAGAGACAGGCTGCGGATGTGACTAAGGCCCCCCTGGGGCATGGGGGGTGGGAGGGAGAGAAGGAGCTCCCATCATCCCACGCTTGAGAAACCTCCTCTTCTAGCTACAGATTCTTGCTGAGTCGATGCCCCCTCTGTGCTTGGCCTTCTGGGCCAAAGTCCCCTCTGTTCTGTCCTAGTTATGCCTTGACCAGCTCTCTTCCCACGTCGTAGAGGGCTCAGTTGCACCTGCAGGAGGCCGATGCGTGGTTTCGCACCTTCCCTTTCTCTTCCCTCATCCGTTCCATTATCTGAAGTGAATGTGTGACGCCGGAGCCCAGAGCAGGACTGTCACCTGTACCATGGGCATGATTGGTGAGCTGAAAGGCCCAGGTATTGAATCTATGGTGAGCTGAAAGGCCCAGGTATTGAATCTATATTTCATTTTCACATCAGCAGCCACTACTTGGCCCGATAATAGATTTTTCTCTCGCTGCTATCCGGGAAAGACAGCGGAAGAAGGAGGGAGGCCATCTCATCATGTTAACGAATCCTGGCTTTTTTGTTTCTCTGCCGTGGTCTGGAAAGCGGGTTCTACCGAGTGTCACTCTTCTCCCCCGGCCTCCCGTCACCCACCCTATAATAATAAAGATGATGATGAAAACCAGCATTTTATACAGCACCTACTGTGAGCCAGGCACAGTGCTAAGTGCTTTACAAATTTTATCTCACTTAATCCTCACAGCGCTGGGAAGTCGATGCTGTTTTATCCACGTTTTACAGAGGAGGAAACTGAGGCGTGTCTGAGGTTGGAGTTGAACTAACTTCTTCTATACCCACTGCACCAGCCAGCTGCACCACTGAGCTCCAGGATCTTCTCTCGCTTGAATTCTGTTTTGTAAGCATTGCTAAAGTCCCTACTATGTGTGAGGCCCTTTCTAGACTCTGGGAAGTTTGGGGCTCCTGCTCTCAAGGGTCTTGCGGTCTTTGATGGGGAATGACATGGACGCAATGCACAGCTCTGGTCCGCGGGGGAGGATGTGGTGAATATCATTTCCCCCCGTATTGTCGTGAAAGAGTGTTGAATTTGGAGTCTGAGGATCTGGATTCAGATTCTGCCTCTCATCCTTACTAGCAGTGTGACTCAGACAAGTGGCTTAACCCTCCTCTAAGCCTCAGTTTCCCGAACTGTAAAATTTGGCTTGGATGACCTTGAAGGTCCCATCTAGCTCCAAACTTAAGGTGTCATGATCCCAATTCTGCTCTAAGCAATGAGTGTCAAGCCAGAAGCCCTGGGCTCTGAAACTGCCTACCTGTGTGGTCTCAGGAAAATCATTTCCCCTTTCTGAGCCTCAGTTTCCTCTTCTGTCAAATGAGAGGGGTGGCGCTACTGAGAATGTACCCTATGCAGATTAAAGACCACGAGGATGGGTCTGTACACGCCCAATTGTTCATAGTAGACCAAGCGGTGGGGAAGCTGCAGCCTGTGAGTGTACCATTAATGCACCTTGAGAAGGAGTGGGAGAAGCGTGGGAAGAGTCCTTTGGACTGATGCAGAGCAAAGAAAGCGGAACTAGGAGAATGTCCAGTGATTGCAAAAAAGACACTAAACCACAGGAAAAGGGACCGGAGCCTGGATCCGGTGCGACGGCCAGTTCTAGTTCTAGAGGATGGGGGACGGAACGCTTCCCTCAGGGATGTCCATTTGTCTGGAGGGCCCAGAGGCCAGGCGGGGTCAGACTGTGAGACGTGCCCTTTACCTGCGGTGATCTCAGGCCAGCCAGTCTCTTCCCCGTGGCGTCACATAACAGAGCACAAGGTTTGAGAAGAATCAAGATGGCAGCCAGACCACCAGGGGCCAGGTGGGTGTAGTGGACATGCCTTGGAGGCCGAGGGCGACTCCCACAGGAGAAGGAGCCTGAGAGAAGTCAGCCGCAACACCTGTGGCCGGGAGAGGCGGTGGGCGATGGGGACAGATTGGCAGCCACCTTCCACCCTCACTAATCTCCACGAAACGGGCAGGAGCCAGGCAGAGGCCTCTGGGGCATGTGGGAGACTTGCAGAAAGGCACGAGAGAGGATTGCGCTGGGCTCTGACCTTCCCCTGCGGAGAACGAGCCCGGGCTGATGATGTCAGGGGGCAAAGTGACGCGGTAAATCAGTGTCGCCCCCAAAGAGCCTGCCTGCCCGTCCCCTCCCGGTGCCCATGCTGTGACACACTGCCTGTCTCGATGGAGGGCAGGGACACCGTCCTGTGTTTCTTGGCATCACGGGTAGTATTTGCTTGGGGTGTATGGCCTCCGGTGAGGAAATGCTCTCCACCAGCATAGGTCAGCTATTGACTTGTAGTCTTAGACTCAAGCAAGGGGTCTTATGCTGGGATGCTTGGGGTGGGGGGCATCTGTGGACTTAGTTGGGGAAAAAAAGCGACATCTTTATCTTCTCACTTGAAATTTAGTATTTTCTCCAGTTACAGAAAAACAGTGTATTGAGGAGGGGTCTGACAAGGTTGTAGAACTCCCATCTTAGAGGAGTGCCCAGGCAGCCCACTTGGAGGGAGAGTCCCTTGGCCAGGTGAGGCGGGATTCACACCCATGACCTCTGGCCCCCACGTGAAGCTGCCTCCCTCCATTGTGGATTTAGCAGATATTAAATTCCTGCTAGCCCTGTGATCTCGTGGGGTCCCTCAGAGAAGGAGGGAGGAAGAGAGGTCCCGAGGAGGCCCTGAGAGCCTGGCTCCCCTGCTTTGGGGCCCCTTGGCAGCCTGGCCCTTCCCGGGCAGAGATGAGGGCATTGTTAACGCAGGCACCCCCGCTGCTGCCGAATCCCTGCCTTGGGTTCCAACTCCCTGCATCAGACTGTCATGTTGTCAGGACACGCTTTGGGTTTTAATAGGGCCAGAAAAGGAGAGCCAAATATTAATCAGGCAGGTCTCTGGTGAGAGAGGCAAACGGAGCCTGAATGCTCATGGAGGCTGGAGGCGAGGGGTCCCTGCTGCTTGGTGGGAAGAGGGCAGCGGCCCAGGCTCAGGGCTTGGAGGAGAAGGTTTGGGGTGAGGGGTGAGGGGGCCGGGGCAGGCCTAGCACATGTGCCTCAGGCCCGGAAACCTTCCACCTTGATGCAACCCCTGCCTGCTCCGGGTCCTGGGTGATGCTGAATCTTGAAGGAGAAGAGTGTGTGTGCGTGTGTGTGTGTGTGTGTGTGTGTGTGTGTGTGTGTGTGTGTGTGTGTGTGGTCCCCAACCTGAGGCCATGCACTTGGATTTTCCCCCCAAAGATATTTATTCATATGCATCCAGCCTGCCTCTGCCCTGAGAATGAGAGGAGGAGGAGGGAGGAGGGAGACAAGCCGGGGACCAGACGAGGGCAGGGGAGACACAGAGCCGTGTGCCTGGCTGTCTTCACACTCAGAACCCCAAAGATGCTGGTTGGGAAGCTGTTTTTTTCTTCCCCTCCCGATACGCTGACAAGAGGCAGGCCTCACTGTGACGGGATTCATTGTCACCATTAGTCTATCACGGTTCTCTTTGCAAACCTCCTGCTCCCTGAGATGAATGTGGATCTGGCGGGCGGGGGCCACCAAGAACCCGCTCCCCCTAGCAGAGCCCCCCCCATCTCTGGTGCTTTGGCGGCTGGAAGGAGGAAGTATTGTCTGGGCTAATTGCATTGTTAGACTGAAGGTACTCATGTTCGGCTCTCATCTTGGTGCCTTTATTAAACATGATTGCTGTCTGACAGCCGCGTGGAACAGCGGTGAGGAGTGGTGTCAGGGGGGCTAGCCAAGTGCCTACAAATCGGGGAGCGGGAGGGAGGGGAGAGCCGTCTGTCTGCCCCTCCCCAGCTCCTTCACCCGTGCTCTGCACCCCCAAGGCTTCCAGATGGTGGCGGATGCAGCGAGGCGCAGGGGAGTGGAAAGCTGCTGCTTGCCCTGGTCAGTTCCTGCCTCTCTACAGGGCTGTTTCACATGGCTCCCTGCCGCGCGGTGATGAGGAATCTTTGTGGCACCTAATTACAGGAGTTGAACATGAAAGGCATCTGCTATGGCCAAGGAAGGTGGGAGTCAGAGGGTGGGCCACCCACTGGGGCAGCTGCCGCGGGAGCAGGTTGGGGCAGAGCAAGGGGGCAAGCACGGTCAGGATCGTGCTGGGCCCTAACTCCCAGCTGTGTCTCTGTCCCCTTGAGGCGCACGGATTAGAGGCGTTCCAGTACAACCTCTAGATTTGAGAGAGGTGGAAACTGAGGCTTAGAGAGGTGGATTCAGTGTGCCTGAGGCACCCAGATCGTGATGCCAGAGCCAGTGCCCTTCCCGCTGTCCCCATCATACTACATCAGAAGGATCTGGAAGCCTCTGCCTTCAGCCCAAGCCCGCACCTTGGGCGGGGAGAGCCCATGTCCCCGGGGGCAGAGTGGGTGGAGGCCTGGTCACGCGGAGCCAGACCTGGCAGGCTCAGGACCCTGCAGCCCAGAGACTGACCCTGGCTTGGCCGTGGCTGGAGCTGTCAGCCCTTGGATTAATTTACTTTTCCTTCCTGGCTGCTGGGGGAGGGGTGGTGCAGGGGGGTGAATGTCAGACCCAGAGGAGGTCTTGAATCCCGACTGGACGCACTGCGTCTGTGCCTCCCGTCTTCTCTTCCTTCCTTCCTGGGCCAGCCCCGGGGACTGAGTCAAGGTCACGGTCAAAGGCAGGGGATGCCAGGGGAGCTTGGACTCCACGTAGGTTGGCGTGGGGCTTGTGGGCCACCTCGGAGCCCGTGCCCCAGCGTGGGCTTGGGAGCACAGAGCCTTTGGGCGTCAGGGGCTGTGGTCCAGACAGGCATCCTCACTGCAGCCCGCAGGCGTGAGGCCGGTCAGCTAGCCCTCTGAGGAAGGGGACTGGCCCACCCCGGGGAATCCACTTTGTTAGCAAGGCCTTGTGTTGAGCCTAAATCTCCCCCGGTTTGCCTTCTGGGGTCGGGCACGGCATGAACCGTCCCATCCAGATTCGGAGTGACGCAAGACTGGGGGGCCCTGGATTGGAAGAGAGCGCTCCCGTCTCCGATGAGCTTTCTCTGCTGAGGCCCAGCCCCAAGCCATCGTCATTCAGCTTGGACCAGAGGCCCTTCAGTGTCCCTCCGTGGTCATCCCTGCTCACCAAGTCAAAGCATTGATTTTGCGCTTCCTCTATGCCCTTCTCAGCTCAGGACACCTCACACGCACACAGAGCCAGGCTTCTCTGTTACTCCCCACAACTTGCCAGTGCCCCTCTTCCAGATTACTTCTCTTCCCCCAAAGAATGCAGTAAGTGCCCCGAGGACAGGGGGTGTTTGATCTTACTCGTTAGTGAGCCACCGGGCACATAGTGGGAGCCTGCTGCCCGCTGATCGGTGCCCTCGGGATCTGCCTGGCACAGGCGGGCACTGTCCCTTCCTCTCAGAAGCCTGGGGCCGAGGCGGAGGCCAGGGCATCCTTGCCCACTACATCCTGTCTCGCTGGAGCTGGTCCTGCCGCCCTATCCCCAGGCTTTAAGATTATCCGCTGCAATCCTCTCATTTTGGAGATGGGGCAGCTGTGAGGCTGCCAGGCTCCGAGGGGATGGTTGACTGCTTTGGGCCATGCGGGTGGTAAGGGGCAGAGGGGGGTTTGAACCTAGGGCCTAAAGAGGGAGCATCTTTGATCCCAGATGGGGAGGAAGACCCTGGCCCTTTGCAAAGGCCAGGGGACTGCTCATCCCCCCCACCCCAAATAGGGGAAAGAACCCTGGATTTGTCCAGGGAGCCCCTGGGTTCACGTCCAAGCTGGGCTGGCCGTGTGACCTTGGGTAAGTCCCTTTCCTCCCCCGTCGGGTTTCCGCTGACCCCTTCCCGGCTGAGGGGGCCTGTCACCTGCCCGCAGGTGCTCCCCACCCTCCCTGCGAGCTGGGCCCCGGCTGGGCATTGAGGAAGGGCGAATTGGCGGTAGAGTCAGCGCCTCCGCCACAGGCATTCACCCTGACAGCTAGCAATTACACCGTGTGATAGCGAGATTACTCCAAATGCATTTATTACAGGGGTTAGGAGCAGGAGACTTATTTACTGGCAAATCCATACTCATTACAAGACTCAGCCTACTCCGGACTGAAAACAGCTCAAGTGAGACAAATAATTACCGCATCCTTCCCGTGCGTGCCGCTGCTTTCAGGTACTTGGCAGGGGTGGGCAGCGGGGGAGGGAATTAAGAAAAACGGAAAGGGGTCGGGGTGCATCCTGACCTCCTGCTCTTCCGTACACCAGGGAGCTCAGCTGCACTGGGGGGACCCTCAGGCTGTGAGTTCAAGTCCTCCCTCCCCAGGCCAGAAGGCTGGCCTCCCTAGGGGAACGTGCAAGTGATGCTCAGCTGGGCTGAGTAGGCTCGCCTGTCCTGGGACCGGGCACTGCAGGGGTGACCAGAGCGCTTCTCCCCTGCTTCCTCTGCCCCGGCAACCCCAGTCGGGGAGGGGAGGGCAAGGGGAGACGTGCTCCGAGTCACCCAGGTGGCAGTTGTCAGATCATAGATTCATAGCTGGGAAGAACCTTAGCGGTCGTTTAGGCCAACTGGGGAAACTGAGGCCCAGAGTGCATGGCACTTAGTATGGGCTTTCTAAACCCAGAACTCCTTCCATTGGGGTCAGGCTGTGTTGTGAGAGGCAGGATTCAAACCCTGACCTCTCACCATTTCTGGTGATCGGTTTGCTTGGAGGCCTCTTTAGAACCCAAGAGGAGGCTGCCTTCTGGATCTCAGGATCCTCAGTTTCAAATCAGAGCTCATCCAGGGCCTCTCCCATTTTACGGAGGAGAAGACTGAGGCCATGAAGTGAGAAGTGACTTATGTAGGGTGACACTGATAGGAAGGAGCAGAGCTGAGCCCCAGCCCTCTAACCAGCAAGTCGAACTTCGGTGCAGGAGGCAGGATCACAGGCCCTGGCCCCACGGCGGCCCTCGCCCGCTCTCCACCAGGTCCCGCGTCTGTGCTGCGAGGGCTGAGGCGTGAGGCTCTATCTCTCGCCCCCTCCCCCCTCGGGCCTGGGTACCCGCCGTCAGTCCCGGGGGGAGGGGGAGGGGGGGGAGGGGGCCGGCCTCGCCGGCACTGCCTGCAGGCAGAGTTTGGCAGCAGCCACTGCCTCCATGCCTTCAATATTCATTCACTTGACAGGACGCTAATTAAACAAAGTAAGGTGCATTATTACTTGATTAAATTTTTTATTGGCAGTTTAATTGTTCTGGTAGTTGCCCCATGGGGAGTTGTGGCCCCCCCTGGCACTGGGGGAGGGGGCGGGGCTCAGGTCAGTCTGGGAGCTCAGCTGAGGAGTCCCAGCCCCCTCCCCTTCCACACACTGCCGGCCTCAGCGGGGCCCTGGAGGGCACCGCTCGTGGGCCTCTGACCTCTCCTTCTCCTCCGCGCCTTCCTCATCCCACCTCTCAGGAGGCCTTCACTCCGAGATGAGCCTCCTCCATGAAGCCTGCCATGGGTCCTCCAATCCCCTTCCCACCCGCAGTGTCCATCGTCGGGGGCGCTCCTTAGACACCTTCCCTTGTCACTGAAAACCGTTCCCCGTCAGCCCTGGCGTGACCCTCCAGGAGCTCTGTGTTACGGCCCATCTCCGCACCTCTGGAGTGGGACAGAACTAACGTTTGTTAAGCACCTGCCGTGTGCCAGGCTAGACACTTTATAGATACCATCTCCTTTAATTTTTATTTATCTTTATTTTTTTTAAGGCAGTTGGGGTTAAGTGACTTGAACTCAGGTTGTACTGACCTCGGGGCCGGTGCTCTATCCACTGTGCCACCTTGCTGCCCCCATTGTCTCCTTTAATGCTCATAGCAACCCCACGAGGTAGGTGTTGTGACACCCATTTTACAGTTCAGGAAACCGAGGCAAGGGGAGGTGACGTGCCCGGGGCCTCCCAGCTAGTAAGCAGCTGAGGCTGGATTTGAACACAGGTCTTCCCACCGCGGTCTTCTTCATCTCAAGGTTCTTACTTCAAGAAAAAGAGGGCCCTGAGGACATCGCTGGGGGAGCTGTCGGTCAGTCCAGTAGAGGGGTGGGGATGCTGTGGCCTCGAGGCCACATGTGGCTTCTAAGTCCTTCGGGGCGGTCTTTTCACTGAGTCCAAGTTTTACCGAACAAATCCTTTTACGAAGGGGATCTGCTCAGTGCAGTGTGGATTCGGTCAGAGGGCCGCACTCGAGGACCTAGAGGGCCCACGTGGCCTTGTGGCTGCAGGTTCCCCACCCCCCGGCAGTAGTTTGGAGCTTTGCCCTTAAACTCAATGGAGAGTTGCCTGTGTATCCTTTGACCCAGAGATACCAGGAAATCCAGGAATGGGGGCGAGGTCCCACGTGCGTCTGGACACTTCCAGCCACGTTTGTGTGTGTGGCAGCAAAGACCTGTGGTGCCCATCCTTAATCAGGGGAGGGATGAACACCCCCGCCAATTGTGAGTGCGGGGGAGTGGATGTGTGAAGGGGATGGGTGCGGCGGGTGCCACAGTGGGTGCTATGGTACCTTAGAAAAGGGTGCGGCGGGTGCCACGGTGCCTTAGAGAGGGTGCGGCGGGTGCCATGGTGCCTTAGAAGAGTATGGCGCGTGCTACAGCGTGTGTCATGGTACAGTGGGTGCCACGGCACCTTAGAGAGGGTGTGGCGGGTGCCACAGTGGCTGCCACAGCACCTTAGAAAGGGTACAGTAGATGCCACGGTGCCTTAGAGTGGGTGTAGCAGGGCCACAGTGGGTGCCACAGCGCCTTAGGGTGTGGCGGGTGCCACGGTGTTGGGAAGCAGGCAGGAGGAATCCGCCCCTACTAAGCCCTGGCTTGCTGTGTGGCCTTGGATATGTGCCTTCCCCTCTCTGGGCCTCGCTCTCTCTGCTACACAAAGGAGGGGTTGATCTTGAGAACCAGTGAGGAGGGTCCTTCAGCTCTCAGGCGTGGGATCCCGCGTTTCTGGGTGCGCTAGGGACGTGAGAAACGGGGCAGGCTTTCGGGCGCTGGCCCCCTTCTTCGTAAGCATGGGTAGAATGTGCCGCTCTTGGGGTTCAAATCTGGGATCTGAAGTGTCCTCCCCGGCCCCCCGCTTGCCCATCTACAGCTGCCTGGCCTCCTGTGGCCAGAGTGCCTTCCCCTGCCTCTCCTGGACTGCTCCGGCGCTGGAGGGGGCCTGGCAGCCAGCTCGGCCCCCCCCGTGCTTTTCTCCCTCCCCCCAGTGTGGCACTCTTGGCCTTGTGGGGACAGGTCTCCCCAGCTCCCCTCAGGCTCTGAGCCCCAGGCCCGAGCTGGGAGCGGGTTGTTTCTAAGGGAGCCCGGCCCCAGCCTCTGATCATTGGGGCGGCTGATAGCCCCCGATGGGCTTCAGGCTGAATCCCCTGGTGGGGCCTTACTGGCTACCATACATCTCAGGAGCGGGATTCTGGAGGGCCGGGGAGGGGATCTCATCTATTATGAGAATAGGCCTATAATGGGTTTGCAATTGTGCGCAATGTAGTCAGATATTCTCAGATACAGCGTGGGTCATTAGATTGTGCAGATTTATACAGAACTGGAGATTCCGGGGGGAGGGGGTCTGAGCCAGGGGTGGGGGTGGGAACGTGCTGCTGCTGACTCCCCATGACCTTGGGAGAGTCACTTAGGTGGGCCTCAGTTTCTCCATCTGTAAAGTGAGGGCGTCGGACCACATGGCTGAGGTCTCTTCTTGTGCTAAGTCTGTGATGCTATAATTCTTCCCTCCTGGGGCCTCCATTGCCCTCTCTGTGAAATGAGGAGGTCCCTCCCTTCTGGCTCTAAACCTTAGAGGACTTTTCTGGAGGGGGAGTCCCCGCTCCGAGGGCCCCTTCAGTAGCCAGAGAAAGACCCTTGGCCCCCTGGGAGCCACTCCACTGTCCCCCCCACCCCGGGTTTCCCCTTCATGGGCCTGAGCCTGCCCTGATGCCACCCCAGAGCTCGGGGCTGCCCCTTGGGCGCCCCTGGGGACGGGAGACCACCCCCCAGCCATCCTGGGGTCCACGGTGAGCCACTGGTTCAGCCCCGCCTCTCTCAGCATTGGGCAGGGTTCTGTCCCCACCTGCCCCAGGAAGGGCCCCGGGCTTGGGGCCCCCCACTGGGAAGCCTCTCTGACATAGTTCTCTCTAATAAAGACTCCTGGCGCCCCAGATGCGCTGTCTCCTTGTCTGACACCCCACCCCCTCCTTCTGCTTGCTTCAGCTCTTGGTGTGAATCTCCACCTTCCAGGCAGCCTGCCTCCCATCTCCAGGCCTTTGCACACGCTGGCTCTCCTGCCTGGGACTCCCTTCCTTCAGGGCTTGGCTGGAAAGCCTCGGCCTAAGCAAAGCTTTTCCTCATCCCTTCTCTCTCCCTGCATTACTGCTGTGTGCCTTGTGTGTGGTTGCTACCAGCCTCTTTGTGTATGTGTTTCCCCCGTAGAATGTAAGCTCCTTGAGGGCAGGCACTCTTCTGTTTCTGCCTCCGAATCTCTACAACCTGGCACGAGTCAGCAGGCATGTATAAAGCGCCTACTGTGTGCCAGGCATTGCCCTAAGAGCCAAGGATCCAGAGAAGGGCAAAAGCAGCCCCTGGCCTGCCCTCCAGGAGCTCCCAGTCTAATGGCGGGACGCGGTGTAAGTCACTGTGGCTGTGGTCTCCTCCTGGGGTGGGGGGAGAAAGGCTTCTTAGGAAGGTGGGGTTTTCTGAAGGAATGACTGAATACGAGGATCTGGGTGCAACTCCTGCCCCACCACCATTTTACAGACAGGGAAACCGAGTCCAGTACAGGGGAAATGACTTGCTGAAGGTCACCCATCTCAAAGTCCTGTGAATCAGATTCAGGCGCTCTTCCCTTTCCTGTCCTGGCAGGACAGAGGCAAAGAGGAGGGCATCCTGAGGCCATGGAGGACAGTTAGCGGCCCTCCTTCATCTCCCCAGGAAGACTCAACCTAGTGGACTCATCTAAAGTTTCTAAGCAGCGGCCACATGGCTGCGGTACGTGTGGGGGGGATTCCTGCCGCCAGACCTGGCACTCCGTCCCCTGTGCCACTTTGTTAAGTGGAGCCTCAGCCCCCGGGGAGCTGGGTGACCTTGGGCAAGTCACTTAACTTTTATTTGCCTCAGTTTTCTCATCTGCAAAATGGGGGTAACAGCAGCACACAGAGGAGGTGCCCTGTGCATGTTCAGCGCTGCCATCCACCATTCTGAGGCCCCTCCCAGCCTTGCCATCCCCTGGTCTAAGGCCCTCTCAGCCCTGACATTCCCTGGCCTAAGTACCGCCCAGCCCTGACGTTCTCTGTTCTAAGGACCCTCTCCACTCTCACATTCCACGTTCTAAAGGCCTTCCTGGCTCTCTCTCGTTCGAAGTTCTCAGTGGTTCTCAGTGTAAGGAAAGCCTTCCTAACAAGATCCGTCCAGAAGCAGGGCAGGCTGCCCATTGGCCGGTGAGATCCCCCTCCCGGCCGACCCCTCACCAGTGATGGTGTAAGGGGGTTCCCGCACTGGCTGTCTCTTCCCACACCACAGGCCCCAGACAACAGGAAGGGGTTCTCTCTGCATCCTGGGGGGGGGGAAGGGACAGGGCGGGGGTGCCTGCTGGGCTCTGCCAGCTGTGCCCCAGTGGCCTCCTCTCTGGCCTCCCTGTCTCTCAACGGCCAAGGCCTCTAATTTACATTCTGTCTGGGAGTGTCGTCTGGCCGAGTTAAGCGGCAGAATGCAGAGGCCACGTCACTAACAGCCCAGTGCATCAGGCAGGCTTCTGCTGTGAAAGGTTATCAGGGAGGGAGGGAGGGAGGGAGGCTTGGGCCTAGCCTAGGTGGGGCGAGGCTATGCCTCGGCCTCAGCGGACCTTGCGCCAGGAGCGCCTAGCTTCCCTGAGGACCTGCTTCTGCCGGGGTCCATGCTTGGCACGTCCTCTGCGGGGTCCCAAGCAGGCCGGGGACGGCTGGAGCCGCCCAGGGGCCCTCCCGTGACTTTCTGGCTGGCTTTGGGCAGTGGACAGAACCCTGGGAGACGTATCTGAGCAGACAGACCTCTCTGGGCCTTAGTTTCCCCATCTGTAAATGGAGGCACCAGCCCCTGGCTCTCAGGGACACTAGGAGGGTGCCGTGAGATCGCCCCTGTGGATGACTGTGCAGCCTCCCGGGGCTCTGGAGATGCCGGCTCCTTCGCGTTATTTGTGGAAGGAGGTCAGCTGCTGGGGGGCCGGCAGGGCTGCCCCGCGCTTCTCAGCCTGCTTTGATGCTGAAATTGCTGCTGTGCGGGCAGAGCCGACCGCCTGTCAGGAGGAGCACAAACTTAGTCCCTGCAGATAGCTGTCAGCCAGCTCTGGAGAAGCGACACAGCCCCCGCGTCCCTCACTCGCGGGGCAGCGCTACGGGAGGGGGAGGCCGGGAGAGCGGCTGTGCCTGGCGCCCACCCGCCCGTGTGCCCGGAGGCTCTGTGGTCGCACCCTCAGCTCCACTACCTTCCGTGGCTCCCTGGCGCCCCAGGTGAAGCGGCGACTTCTCAGCCAGCACGTTCTGGCCTGTCTGTCCCCGGTCATCTTGCACGTGTTCCCCGGCACGCTAGTGTCCAGGCCCAAGGACCACCAGCTGTCTGTATCTCAGCCGGATCGCCCTCGCTTGGGACGATGCCCAAGGAAAGCCTTCTGTTCCTCCTCTGGACTCCCAGCTGAAAGAGTCCTCTGACTCTTATCCATGTTCGTTCACCAAGTGCTGATTAGACGCTTCCTGTGTGCACAGCACCCTCTGGACAGATGTGAGCCTTGCTATCAGTCTGGCCACCGTGGGGAAGCGAGAGGGCCTGAACGAGGGCGGTACCCCTAGTAGCGCAGGATGTGCCAAGGAGGGGGCCCAGAGAGGAGGCTGACTCCATGGGTGGCTTCGGTGCCTTCGGCAGAAAGCAAGGGACAGAGGGAGAAGGCGTGTGGGGGAAGAGACTGGATCGTGTTCTGGACAAGGTGGGGTCACTCAGTGGGGGGCCATGGCCTAGCAGCAAGGACTGAGGCCTCCCCCCGGTTTCTTCTGTACTTTTAGCTCTCGGGTCCTGGCTGGGAGGGGGAATGTGGCTGTGTTCACAGGGGCTTGACAGAACAAGTCTGGATGTGTGAGCTGCGACGGCATCCCGTCAACTCCGCTGGGGAGGCGGGAGGCAGGAGACCCTCTCCTTAGAAGCTCTGGGACCCCTGGTGTGGCGAGCACACGAGCAGCAGGCGTGGAGATGGCGCAAGGGGGCACCCACGTCTTCCCTCCCGAAGTGGATCGGGGCGGGCACCCCCCAGGGACGCAGGTCGGCATGGGGGCCAGGCGGGCCTGGATGGGACCGAGCCCCCTCCCCCTCGCTCACGTGGCCGATGGAAGCAGGCAGAAGGAATTGTCAGCAGGCCTGCTAACGAGCCGGTTTAACAGGTCCCTTCGAGATTGAGGAGGGGGAGAGGGGAAGGTGGTAACTAGATCTAATTGGATGAGATGAACTAGTCAGTTAGAGGGAAGCGGCAGGAGGAGCAGCATTAAGATTTCAGGCCTTTTTGGAGGCAGAAGCAGCGTTTCTAGGCTCAGGGTGAAGCCCCTAGTCCCACAAAGAGAGGAAGGCAGAAAAATGGGAAGGGAATGAGCGTTAGTGATCATCTCCTCTATGCCAGGCCCTGCGCTGCCCAGGCAAGCTGCAGAGATCATCTCATTGGCACTGACTGGGCAGGGACCACCCTTCGTCCACCAGAGGTCAGCAGGGGTCAAGGCAGCACAGTCAGGGCCGTGGGAGTGTGTCCCAGGATCAGCCCAGTGACCTGGGGGGTGCCCTCAGAGCAGAGCTAGGCGCTGGCTTCCCGTAGGACCATAGGGGTGTATCCCAGGATCAGCCCAGTGAGTGCCAGCCCCTGTCATCTTAGCACTCGCCAGTTTAGGCTGGGCAGGGCCCCTCTATCCCTCGGTTTCTCTGGGCTTGTTCCAAGGCAAAATTCCCCCCCCCATTTCTATTCACAGTCCTTAGGAACCCAGGGGTGCTCCATGAGAGCAGGAACTAGACAAGAGGCAGTGTGGTACAGAGGCTTGGGCAAGGCACTGCCTCACTCAGGGCCTCAGTTTCCCTTGCTGTCAAATGCAGAGATTAGCCTAGGTGATCCTTTCTGCTCTAAGCCTATGGTCTGTGTTTTATCCAAAAGGCTTCTCTCCCTCCAGGTCCACCACAAGTGTTGTGTACACAGTAGATGCCTAATAAATGCTTTTTGCTCGTTTGTGTTCTTGTCTCTTCCCCGCCCCCCCACTAGGCTGTAAGCTCTCTGCGGGCATGAAACGGTCTCTTCTAAAGGCTGACTCTTTCCCCATCATGCAGCACAAATCTTTTGTTCACAGCAGACACTTAATAAATGCCTAGAAATAGGACTGTCCCTGCCCTTCTGCTTTCCCCAGGGCTAGCACCTTCCTCTTCTCCAGGACGTAGCTGTACACCGCCCCATCTTCAGCAGAACTGGGGCCGCCAATTCTCAGGCCTTCAGTTTACTCCAGTTCCTGGAGCCTGGAACTCTGCCACCGGCTATGGCGGCATGTGCCAGCAGGGCCCACAGTGCCCAGAATGAGACTGGGCATGGCGACGTGGCATGTGGCTGCCCGGAGGCGCCTCCTCCTTCTCCTCCCCCCATTGCTGGTGCCCCCTCCAGGCAGTGTTCGGTGGCGATGGCGGCAGGCGTGGGCGCTTTGTTCTTCCCCACCCAGTGAGCCTGCCTTGGACCCCGACCCCTCCCCCAGAGGGCAGATGTGGGGCAGAGTTCACGATCCGAAAAGCAAGGCGCTTGTGGCGTCGGCCTCAATTCTCGGCTTTAGTTCCCCGGGCTCAGAACCGCCATAGGTGACACAGCGTGGCGCATCAAATGGGCTGGCACGTGGAAAGCGTTTGAGACACCGCCAAAGTGCTGGCTGCTATAATAACCTCCACTACTGCCAGGCCGTGGTTGCATCGCCCTGCCCTAGGGGTTTACGAAGCACTTGGCTCTCCATAATCCTATGAGGTTGGGAATGGGATGAGAGTCACGGGAGATAAAAATGTCTGCACCGTGCTTTGTAAACCTTAAAATGTCAGCTGTTATTCTTATCATCATTATTATTGGGGTAGCTAGTGGTGGTGGTATCCCATTTTACAGATGTGGCAACTGAGGCTGAGAGTGCCAGGGACTTGTCCAGGGTCACACCACCCGTAAGCCTCAGCAGTGAGACTCCAACCTTGTTGTCTGCCGACTGTCTGGCACCAGCACTGAGGCCTGGGCCTGGTAGTCTTGGCAGCACAAGCCCCCACCTCCTAGCCCTCTGGCATCCTTCTCTCACCCAGAGTGGCACCGTGTCACTGGCAGCATCTTCTCTTTCTCCCCCCTCGCTGCTCCTCTTTGCTCCCTGATGCTACTTCCAGACTCTCCCTCTGCTGACACCACTCCACACCTTCTCCTCCTGGACACGTGTAAATGTATCGCCCAGTCCAGATCCTGGTGGGCATTTTTGACAGACCCCCAGACATCCTCCTTCTTTTCTCTGTGCGCTCAGTGCCGGGCTCAGTCTCCCTCTCCCCTCGAACTTCTCCCCTCATTCTATAGTTCTTCTGGCTGGACGTGGGTCTTCCTTCAAATCCCCCACCACAGTTCTCTTCTCCACCCTGGCCACACATGGACGTGGTCATGCCTTTGCTTTTGCCATTTCCCTAAAGAGTTCCACTTCCCTGGTCAGGAAGTCAAAGCCTCTTATGTAGGACCAGAATCTTTTATCATTCCAACCTTCCCTAACCCTGTACTTATTCATCTCCATGACCCTCAGTCCCTCGACCTCTCAGTTCTTTCCTGGGCTGTCCACTTTGCCCTGGTTCCATTCTCCTCCCATCCACACCTTGACCATTTGTGAACCAATTCAGCTCTATCCTAGACTCTGAAAACGTCCCTCATTCTGTTGCCAGTCATGCCTAGCCAAACCCTACACCCGAATTTCTCCCACCATCTTCCTCCTTTACTGCTCACGTGCTACTGATCAGAGCCGGCGGAAATCACAGAACCGTTCTTACCGGGCCCGCTACAGATTTATGTTATGTCGTCTCCACTGGGCCCTCACTGCAGCAAAGCAATTCTCCTCCTTCAGTGATTCCCTCCCGCATTCATCTTCTCTTCCAGCCTCTCTTCTCTGCTCAGAGGTCCCTCTCCAGTGAGGACCTTGCTTTATACCCTAAAAAAGGCCACTTCCCCGCTCTCCCTCGTCTCCCTTTCTCCCCTCGCACACCCCCAATGTCCTGTCCACTAGCTCTTCCTCCGGTCTCTGACAATGAGGAGGCCCTTCTTGCCGCAGCCTGATTCCGCACCTTCCTCTCTTTTCCAGCAGATCTCGCCCACAGCCATCTTCTCAGTCTGTCTGTCTGCCTGCCTCATCTTCAGTCCCTCCTTATCTGCCGGTTCCCTTGTGGCTTTCCCACATTTCCTCCTTCACTAAAAAGCTCTCACTCTGCCCCTCTGCCCTCGCTAGCTTCTGTCTCTCCTCCACTTGATGGCCAAAGTCCTGGAAATAGCCAGCGATGCTTGGTGGCTCTCTCTCTTCTCCACCTTGGATTTTCCAAGTTAACAGTGATCTCTTAATTGCCGGGTCTGGAGGCTTCTTGAAAGGTTTTCTCTTTCTTTCTTAACCTCTCTGCGGCTTTAGACACTGTTGACCTGCCTCCCCTTTGAGCTGCTCTGTCCTCTGGGTTGAACCCTGCCTTTGCCAGCTCTCTGACCACTCCTTTATCCCCCTGGCTGTGTGGTCTTTCTTGTAAGGCAGAGGCTAAATGCCCACTAATTGGGGGCTGTGCCTTGGGATTTATTCTCTTTTCTGTCTCTCTTCCTCTACCGTGGTGATCTCACCAGCCCTCCTGGTTTCCGTACATTTCCATTGGGATGACACCCACGGATCCACGGAGCCAGCTTTCCCATGTCATCCTGAGCATCAGTCCCAAATCACTAACTGCCCAGGGAACGCGCTAATCTGGCTGTGTCCGAAGCCGATCTCATTTCTCTCTCTCCCCAAACCTGTCGTGGTCCTGAACTTCCTTGGCACTGCCAAGGGCACCACTGTCTTTACAGTCAGCCAGGTCTGCTCCTGACTCTCCATCATCACCCACAAAGCCACCCTGTCTGTGACCCAGTCTTGCCTCTACTCTCATCATCCCCTGCCTCAACTACAGCGCCCACTGTTGGTGGGTCTGCCTGCCTCACGTCTCTCCCCACTCCATTCTACCCTCTCCTCAGCCGCCAAAATAAATTTCCTAAAGTGCAGGTCTCACCATGCCCTCCCTCTACTTAGTCGTGTTTATTGGCTCCCTATTACGTCTAGGAGAGAGACTGAGCAACCCTGCCTCACTTCAGTCCAATTCACATAGAAATAATGTCACTGGTCTAAGTGATGTCATCAGTGCAAGTGATGTCACTGGTCCAAGTGATGTCATCAGTCCTCTTGGAAAATGAAGGGCCACCACCACCCACCACCTCTGGGATGAAGGATCTAGGATCTTTGGCATTCAAAGCCCTTCCGAACCCCATACATTCCTAGATAAGCATGTTCTTTCTTAGACCTCACTCCCTTTCTTGAGCTCTGTGATCTGCGCTGAGCCAGCCCCCTCACCCTTCCTCAGGTAGGATCATCTACCACGTGTGTCTCGTCTGTTTCTGTATTTGCGCACCTTGTCTTTCCTGCTAGAAGGGATGCTCCTTGAGGGCAGGGACTGCATTCACTTTGGCTGTGTATCTCCAGTGCTTGCAGTGCCTGGCAGGCCATGAGGGCTTAATAGATACTTGCCAATCGATTGATTGAATTGAATTCTTCTTGTCTTAGACCTGCTTGTTTGCCGAGGGCCTGGGGAGAGCCTTAGGTGAAACCCGCAAGGGAAGTGAGGATAATTGCTGTCATCATATTTTACTGGGAATGCTTGTTATTAATATTAATCTCATTAATTATTTATAATTCAGTAAGCTCATTCTTCACGGTCTCTGGTCAGGGTCACTGCTGCCTGGCTTTTAAAGGAATGGCAGTGAGACTTGCTGTCCATCCTGGCCCTGCTCCCCCCTCTCTGTCAGGGCCCCAGACTCTCTCTGTGGAAGTGGGTGGGGATAGAGAGGGCAGAGGGGCTCTGAGCACCGGGAAGGAGGCCAGAGATTCCCAAAGGGTTCTTGTGTCCCCCCCTCTTGTTTGGTGCTTACATGCACCCTGGGGGATATGTTAGCATAAGAAAGGACCAGCCCTGCTAGCTGTGGCCTTAGAGGAATCATATCCTTTTTCTGAGCCTCAGTTTCCTCTTCTGTACAGTGGGGCCAGTGGTACATGAGCTGCTTCCCTCGCAGAGATGTGAACAAGATTGAGGGCTTGTGAAACACACATGGTCATAGGAGGTCTGCCAGTCCAGATTCTTTGTGAAGAGCTAGAGCTGGGAGGGACCTCAGAGAACACCTAGTCCAATCCCCTCACTTTACAGATGGGGAAACTGAGGCCCAAGGAGGTGGGATTTGAACTCAGCCCCTCTGATTCCAGAGTCTTTTGCCCTATACCCTGCTGAGTTTGGACCCAGGAGTCCAGGGCTTCTCTCTGACTCCTTTTAAGGCTCTGGCCAGGTTACTTGATGCGCCCGAAGACATTCTGTAAGACTTCTCTGCGCTGGACAGTTCCCCAGACTGAGATCACAGTTCATCTTCATTGCCCAGATAGGGAAGTTGGCAGGGCTAGGAATTAGGATCGGGAGCCTCTGCAGAGCTGTTCTTGGAGGGGGGGGGGCCCTCGTTCTTGTCCTTTGTCTTCTGCTCTTTCCAGGCAGAGTCGGACACCAGCATTTCCCCACCCTCTCCAGGCCTGCTTATACATCTCAGCTCTAAGGCTTAGGAAGCTTGTCCTGACTTCTGGCCTCCATCTGCCCCCTCCCCAACCCCCCAGATCTGGCTCCCAGGCCTTGTGTCTCACAAGGGCTGCCGCTGGCCGTGGGCTGAGGAGGAGAAGCGACAGAGAGCCTCTGGCCTGTCTCTCTGTACCCCACCCCAAGCTCTGGCCTTCACACACACACCCCCATCCATGCCATGCTTGGCAGGGAGAACTGCATCCTAGCTGAGCCTGAGGGCTAAGCAGGGCTCTCCCAGCCCTGAGGCCCAGACATCCTGTTAGACCCTGGTCAGACCAGAAGGTCAGGCCTTGGAGTGCAGCAGGATACGGGACTCTTTGTGAGAGAGACCCCTCAGGCCTCATCTCCCACAAGGCCCGCCTGCCCCCAGGTCACGGCTACTTAAAGGCTGCCCTCTGTCTGAGGGCCCAATGGGGAGTGGGGCTCTGGGGCTCCCACAATGGAAGCTTTCAGCTGCTCCAGGCTGGAGAAGCAGGGCTTCCTGCAGAAGCCTCCCCGCCTCACAAGCCCAGTGTGGGAGGCTTCTGTGGGCCCCCTGAGGGGAGGCAGCTGTGGTAGAAGGGGTCCTGTCTTACAGAAGCTGGGAGAGCGGGCATGGCTCCCCTCTCACCCCCAGGGAGGGAGGCAGCTGGAGGCTGGGGGGAGGAAAGGCCCAGGCCTCCTCCCCACCTCAGTGGCCCTGAGGCTGGCCAGAGACCTACACTTGGGACCCTGGGGAGGAGCCCCCATGGAGTGTTCACAGGAGAAAGGGCCACACAGGGACAAAACGTGCCCAGGTCAAGCCAGAGAGAAGCCCAGTCCAAAGGTCCCCTCCGCTCCTCTGTGTCCTTGGGGGAATGGGACCCGTGTTCTTTTCGTGGAGTTGGGTGAGCACCCCCACAGGGAGACAGAGCAATTCAGTCTAGCCAGCATTCCTGACCTTCTAATGTAGGTGACCCTGGGAACCCCTTTGGTCTCATGTGTTAAATGGACCTAGGGGCTGGCTCGGGGGGGGGGGGGCAGTGAGCATGCCCTCCAGATCTGGAGATTAGCAACAGGAGATCTGAAAGCAGTTCCCTGGAGGTCTGGACCAAGCCCACCCCCCACCTCTCCTCTGTCCCACCTCCTCAGATCCCTCTCTGGCCAGGGATTGGGTGCACACTCACTTTCACTGCCCAGCGTGCCTAGGATCGGGCTCTATGAATAGTCTGGGGGTGGAGGGGAGCCCCCCTCGCCTGCTTGTCACTGGCTGCCTCCATGAGCGGGAGAGGGGCATCCCTGAGCCCCGAGGCCCTCCCTGGAGCAGGTTCCCTTGATGGGCACACTCTGGAGTGGGCTCTCCAGACTGGCGGCCCTTTCTTCCTCCAGAATCCAGGCCATTACTGCTGTGGCCTTAGTCCCTTTGTATGAGAGGAAAATTGTCACAGAAATACCCTCATCTCACGTGATGAGCTCGGGTAGAAAGGGCTCTTGGAGAAGCAGGTGTGATGAGTGGCTGGGGCTGCGGGCCCAGAGATAGGGGGATGGGAGCTGGCCAGGACGCTGGGGAGAAGGCAACAGGGCCGCCCTGCCAGTGGGGCCCAGGGGAAGGATGCCCCCTGGAAAGACATTGGATTATCGCTGGCTCTTGGTCCCAGGCATCCCGAAACACTTGGGATCATAGGACATACACCTCCTCAGACAACCTCCTTGTTCTACAGTTGATGAAAGTGAGGCCCAGGCCGTGGGACGGGACTTTGCCAAGTCACCAGAACAATGATGCTGCCATATTAGTTTGCTCTTGCTGGCCCAGGGGTGTCTTTGGGGCTAGACAGACTCTAATCTCTGTGCACGAATGTGGGTGGTGTTTGGGGGGCCCTTTTGACTCTGACCAAGGCTCCCTGGGAATACTGTCTCTCCCAGACCAGCCCTCCCCTTCCTGTCCTGCTGAGCTCCCTGTCTCTCCAACAGATACGAAACCTCACCAAGGTGGACATTCCCTCCGGTGATACAGATCGCCACTTGTCCCCATCCACCCATCCCTTGGGACTCTTGTCTGTGTCTTTCCATTTATTTCGCACAGGGCCCCCGACAGGTGGAGGTCCTCCTCACCTTTTCTTGATACTGGGGGGGGGTACTAGTAAGGTGCCTGGCTGCTCTCACTCTTACCCCGTAGCTGGCTCATTGACCCTTTAGAATACGGATCCAAGATGTGTCTGCCCCCTCGATTATTTCTCCTTGTACTTTGTGGTCCTTTGCTCTCATGCCCACCCCGAGTTGGGCTCCTGGCTCCGTCTCTCCCTGGCAGGTTTGAGGCAGGGTGGGAGGGTGTGTATATATAACACATGTATATATGTATATGTATATAGCAGCAGGGGAGGCAAGTTTTCTCCTCCTAGGATTTAAAAATTGGTTGAGAGCTTTGGGATCATGGGCAGAAACGTTCTCACTAGAGACCTGCCCGGCTCCTCCCTTCCCCAGCTGTTTCCATCCGGGACCTTCCCTCCCTGTTCCTCACTGTATCTCAATCCTGCCAAGGACACCATTCATCAAAAGCCGCGTGGATATTTTCAGGAAACAGCCTGACATCCTGGTAAGTGATCAGAGGCGGCTGCCTGGGCACGCACTTCCTAGGGATGATTCAGGCCCAACGCTTCCTTTGACTTTGTGCCAAGCTCAGGTAGAGACTGTTAGTTAATCGTGGGCAAGGCTGACATGGCCTCTGATCAAAGCCCCGTGGCTCTTCCATGGCTGACCCGGCTAATCCACCGAGGTACAAGTGGCAGAGCCCAGGTGGGCATCCCTGGCACGTGGGAGGCCTCTGGCTGCTGTGGCAGGGATGCCCCGGAGCCGGCCACTGGTCAGAGCCCAAGCGTCCACACCGAATCCGGGCATGGAGTTCTGCTGCCAGTCCCAGAGGGCTGTCACTGGCATCTCCCCTCTCTGCCGGGCATGGTGTCCTGGCTGCCTCTGTTCCTTTTGGGGGAACAGGACTGGTCGTGTGTACGGGGTGAGGACGGGGATTTCATCTTACAGAGAGGGGAAGGTGGGTCTAGAAAATGGGGTGGGTGGCGAAGGTTGCCTGCCAATAACAGTGGTCAGAAATAGTCTGGGGAGCGGCCAGCTGGCCAGTTGGGATGGGATGTCAAGTGTGGGATAGCAGCAATGTGGGGTGAGACTGGAAACGTCCTCAGGGCAGGCTAGGAAGGCCAAGGTGGACGGATTCTATTCAGGAGGTAGCAGGAGTGAGGGAGGGAGTCACAGGGAAGATGATTGTGACAGTTTTTCAGAGAAGGGGGCCTGGAGGGAAGAAGGGAGGGGAGATCACAGTGGAGGCAGTTTCAGTAGTCCAGGTGAGAGACAAAGAGGCCCTGGGCTAGGGTCGCAGCCCCGTGAGGGGTGAGAAGGGGGACCCCAAGAAGAGGAAGTATAAAGGCAAGGTCAAATGGCTTGGAATCTGACTGGCTGCGGGTCCAGTAATGGCGGGGAAGGGTCAAGCGGACCCTCAGTGACTGGAAGGATGGGGTGCCCTCCCCAGAAACAAGGACTCTGGAAGAGAAAAGGAGCTATTTTAGACGGAAAGATCACGAGTTCAGATTCAGACACGCGGAGCTGGAGATGCCAACAGGACATCCCAGTCTAGATGACCATCACGAGGAAACTGAGGCTAAGAGCAGTAACTTGCCAGAGTCGGGATTCTTCCTCTCTGCCTCAGTTTCCACATCTGTAAAATGGGGTTCACAAAGCTTCGCTTCCCTACCTTAAAGGGTAACATGAGATTGTAAATACAAAAGCAGTGTGAAAAGTCACAGTCTTTAAATGTGAGAAATTTGACTCATTCTAGTCTGGAGTGTCCTGGGACTTGGACTTTGTCCTGTAAGGAACAGGTGATGACCAGAGCTTTAATGATACACAGAAATGTAATCTTTTGGACCCTAACTCCGTTTTCTGATCCCTTCTCCCTGAATTTGTGGAAATAGATGCACCGGGGATCTGTGATTTCATCAGATAGATATGTGGATGATAGATGGATAGAGGGATGATTAATAGAGAGGTGATAGGGAGAGATAGCCAGATGATAGATGGATAGATGGATAGACAGATGGTAAGTAAATAGAGAAATGATAGTGATAGAGGAGAGATGGATAGACAGATTATTGATAGATGATAGGACAGAGGGACGGATAGACGAATGATTGACAAATACTAGAGACAGACAGCTGATAGAGATGGATGGATAAATGGGTAGATGAGTGGGTGAGTGGGCATTTTTAAGCGTTTGGTCTGTGGCAGGCCCTGCGCTAACAGCTGAGGAGACAATGCCATCACGATGTGCTCTGCCCTTTGGGATCTTAGCTATAAGGCGGAGCAGCAGCACAGTGTGTAGGTGACTGGCAAGGACCATACGTAGGCCTCCATGACTTTAAAGCCCCAGCGTCTCTCGGTCCGGTCCTCACCCTTGCCTTCAGTTGCTGTCCTAACCCCGCTGTTGCTGGACATTGGAGTTGGCTCTCAGGAGAGACCAGAAAAACCTCTCCCACCCTGGTGTCTGGTGTCTGTCGGGCAGGAAGTCCTTCCTCACGTCCAGCCCAAATCCCTGATGCCGCCATATTAGTTTGCTAAAGTACCCTCTGTCTCTGTCTCAGTGCCTTGTGCCTGCAATGCACCGTCTCCGCCGGGCCCCCCCCCCCGAACCCTTGACTTGTCCTAAGACTCAGTGCCAGCACTGCCTTTTCCATGGCACCTCTTTGGTTGAGCCCAGCTCCTCCAAAGCCCCTTGCATCTAGCCTGTATGCTTCTCTGTTTCTTCTGATGGAGTGTAAGCCTGTGGAGGGCAGGGATTGCCCATTTTTGTCTTTATCACCATATGTAGGACTGTGAGACAGCACTCGGAGTGGAATAAACCCTCATTGATTTACTGATGGAGGACGCCTAGGGAAAGGCCCACGTGGGGAGCGCATGCAAGGTGGGCCAGCCCAGCCTGGGGGTCTGTGGGGGAGAAGGTGGCTTGTAGCCAGGTTGGGCTGGACATTAACGGACAAATAAAGGAGGTTCTATGTTCCTGGGATCTGAGGCTCAGAAAGGGCTGAGCAGTTCCTACGGTCACACAGATGCTAAATGTGGAAGGCAGGATTTGCACCTGGGTCCATTTGGAGTCAAATCAAGCCTTCTCCACTCACTGGGCCATGTGCTTCTCCCTAAAAAAGGCACCGTGTCTCAAATGAAAAAAGCTCGTCCACAGTGGCAGGCCTGGTGGAGACCAGGCCTCACACATCTCTCCATGGGAAGCAACCTGCTCTGAAGATAGGAACTCAGAATTAGAAGGCAGGAGACCAGAGTTTGGGCTTTGTATGTCTCCTGAGCTCAGTTTCCCCCATCTGTGAAATGGGCCTCCTAACATGTGCCTTGCCTACCCCACAGGACCATGTGAGTGCTGGGAGGCTGAAGGGATGGTGAGTGGATGCCCAGAGAGGTCGATTGAGCAATGCTTAGCATGGATTTGAAGAGTGCTGCATTAGGTAGAGTGTTGGCCTGGAGCCAGGAAGACCCAAGTTCAAATCCAGCGTCAGTTTTCTCATCTGTAAAATGGGGACACCGTAATAGCCCCCGCCTCCCAGGGCTGTCGTGAGGATGAGATAAGGTCTTCAGACGCTGGCTCTCGGGGGAGTGGGGAGGGGTGTGCTTGGCAGCAGGGGTGAAGCAGATTTGCTGGGGGGGGGCCGGGATAGATGGGGCCGTGAAGCACAGACTGGTCTGGGCCAGGCCAGGGATCACAGACACTCACCCTTCAGGACCCCTTGGCCCGGGGCGGGGGGTTTAAGCTGAGTGGGTTAAGTTCCTCCACGGTAGGGTCCTGAGTGACTGCCCAGAGGGCAAAGAGACGGGTTTTAGTTGTATTCCCAGTGCCTGGTACACAGTAGGCATCTAATAAATACTCATTGGATCATTTTGAAATGAATCTGTAAGATGGGCTGGTACACACACCACCTACCAGAGGCCAGTGGCCCCAAGTCAGATGGGCGGCCTCAGGAGGTAGTGGGCTCCCCGTCACCAGGGGTATGCAAGCAGAGGCTGGGTGACCACTTGGGAATCCTTGGCCAGGTCCAGGAGGGGCTGAACGCATCTCCCTTCCAGCCGAGTCAGCTGGAATTTACTTGTGATGAGGAGTGCTCTCCATCAAGCTTAAGGTGCTATTGAAATGTGTATTATTAATATCCTTCTTGTCAGTGAGCGGCTTGGCTGAGGAAGGGCACCTGGCCAGCTGGTGCAGGCACCCTAGCCGGTCCCTGCCAGCTCTGCCTGGGCCCTGCCTTCCACCGAGCGCCTGCCCGGTGGCTCAGCAAAGAGCCGGCAGCCAGAACAGGACCCAGGAGAGGCGCCTTACTTAGCTTTTATTATTAGCTCCCCTTCGTCTCAGGGTGCTGGCCGCTGGCCACGGCAACGTCCCTGGGGACCCGCCGACCCTGCTCGGCTCCGCAGGATCACGCCTCACGGGGACAGTGGGGGGCTAGCTAAGAGCACAGCAGTAATCCGGGACCAGGAGAGGCCTCGGGGGAACCGGCTGGAGAGGGATCAGCCTGGGGCAGGCCGAGCAAGGACAGAGAGTCCTAGAGAGGAGAGGGCGGTCCCCTCCACTGCCCACCTCAAAGGCCGTCTAGGCTACACCCCTTATTTTACAGATGGGGAAACTGAGGCAGCTGGGGGTGATCCTTGCATACAGCTGTGAAAGCCCCGAGCTTCGAGACCAGCCTCCCTTTCTCTTCATTTAGTCTATAGGGCACCAGCCGTGCCCTCCACATGGCCTTTCTTGGTCCTTCCCTAGGCCCTGGTGAGGGCCAGAGGAGTGGCCTCAGGGACCAGGGCTTCATCTCTCCTTCCTCAACCATCCCCAGTGCCCACCTGGCCACTCCCTTCTTCCAACACTTTCTGTTACCTCTAGAGTAAAACCCCATCCTCTTAGCCCCAAGGGCCTCCCCAGCCTGGCCCCAGCCCACCTTTCCAGCTCCTACCCCTGCCTTTGAGCCCACCAGGGTCGCGTCCCATATTTTCCCACCCCAGAGCCCTCCGCCATGTCTAGAACACCCTCCCTCCTCCTCCTCCTGCAATCCCAGCTCAAAGCCTTCTCATCAGCCCTAGCTGAAGGCGCTCTCTCCCCCGCTCTGATGTCCCTGGCGCCTCATCTGCTTTGTCCGCATCACACTGTCCCTCGCGCTTATCCATGTACCTGTCATCTCCTCTCCAGACACACCAGCTAAGCACGAATCAGAAACAGTCAGACTCAGAAGCTAAGAATGCAAACTGAGGGAAAGACTCCCCTTTGACAAGCGCCGCTGAGGAAGTAGAAAAGCAGTTGTTGGTGAACAATTGTGGCAGGCCTGCACTGTGCTGCTGTTAGTTTAAAATACATATATATATAATGTGACCTAAATATGAAAGGTCACTTCATTGAAGAGAGAGAGATGGCAGGAGCTCCTTCCACAGCTGTGGTTGGGGGAGAATTCCCAACCACCCCAGGGGGAGAGGTGGTCGCCAAAGATAAAAGAGACAATGTTGGTGACGTAGCGTTAAAAGGCTTCTGCATAAACAAAATCAGTGCAGCTGAGCTAAGAAGAAAAACTGCCAATTGGGAAAAAGGCCTTTCATCATTTCCCCTGCAAGTACAGTGTCAGTTACAGGAACGGGAAGGGTTTCATTTTTCATCTTTGCCTCCCCAAGAGCTATGGGGGAGCACATAGTAGGTGCTTCATAAATATTTGTTGACTTAAACCCGATGGAACCTTCACACATAAACGCACACTAAGACACAGATATTTCCTCCACGTTTTCTGTACCAGAAGGAGAATGCCTTCACGGCGATCCCTCCCGTTTGAAGATGGGGGCGGGGAGGGAGGCAGAAAGACAAGAAGGGAAGTGAGGGAAAAACAGCCCCTAGCCTGGCCTGCAGAAAGGCATCTAAGTGAATAATGAAATTTCAGTTTTCTCTCTGCTTCTCACCCCCTTTTCCTTCCACAAATAAATTATCAACCTGACCAGGTCCCAGTGGAGCTGAGCCTATCGCTCTAAACAATGAAAAACCCTTTTAATAGGATTTAGAGGAGCTGGGAGTCGCAGCCCCCCGGCTGTCCCCTAATGGAGATTGCTGTGACACTTGGAAGGTGCTAAGGAGGACGGAGTGAATGACTCCATCTCTCTCTTTCCATCTATTCTGGCTGAGACCATGTGGGCTCCCTCCCTCAGCTCCTCCTGTCTTTCTTGCCAGCTTCTCGCCTGGCACAGAGCAGGGGATAAGGCCCCGGCTCCATGTCAGCTCCGTGACGCCACTGGCCTCAAGCCTGAAGTGGGAGAGAAGGGAGCAGAGTCCGACACAGTCATTTTACAAAGGAGGAAACCAAGGCCCACAGAAAAGGGACTTGCCCAAGGTCACACTGTCAGTAAGCTGCAGAGCAGGGATTGAAACCCAGGTTTTTCTGACTGCAAATTCTCTTTCCCCTACAAAGGAGCCTGCAAAGTGTCCCACTGGGTAAACATGACCTTCCCATTTCATCCCAGCTCACTTCTCTGTTCCACATTCAAGGAAGGAAAGAATTAGGGAAGAGAAGAAGGAAGGGACCAGGGAAGGAGTGGAAGGATTGGAGGAAGGAAGGAGAAGAATTGGAGGAGGGAAGGGAGGAAGAAGGGAAAGAAAGAAGGGAGGGAGGGAAGGAAGGGGAGGGAGAAAACGAAGGAAGGAGAGAAAAGATGAAGGAAAGAAAGGAGAGAGAAAAGGAAGGAAGGAAGGAGAAGAATTGGAGGAGGGAAGGGAAGAAGAAGGGAGAGAAAGGAGGAGGGAGGGAGGGAAGGTGGAGAAGGAAGAAGAGAGAGAAGAAAGGGAGAGAAGAAAAGAGGGAAGGAAAGACATGAAGGAGAAGGAAGGAGAGAAAAGATGAAGGAAAGAAAAGAGGGAAAGAGAAGGAGGAGGAGAGGAGAGAAATGTCTCTTGGACAGCAGTAGAGGGTGAAGGCTCCCTCTCCCAGCCCAGTCAGGACCAACGATGCCCCCCCCAAAAGGCTAACGCGGCCTGGAGAGGCGTGGCCCCCATCCTTTCCCCAGCCCTCTCCTCCCCCCAGTTGCTCAGACCCTTGAACCCCGATCTCTCAACCACACAGCGCTCGCACTTCTCCCACTAAGAAACAGATTCCGGTGCTCCATCATACCCATTCAGCAAACATTTATTAAAAGCCTACTGTGTGTGAGCTGAGGCAAAAATGGACCATTCCCCAGGATCCCCTGGGGCCCAGGCCTGGGCTCAGCCTTCAAGGCCTCCAGGACCTGAGGGGGAAGGGGGGCATCCCAGTCTATACCACTTCCCCTCCCCAGTGCTCCAAGCTGGGCTGGGCTGGCCTGGGTCCTGGGGTGTGAGGAGCCGCAGGCTTTCTCCCCTGTCCTAGTCCAAGGCTGGAGCCCTCCTCGGGCCGCATGGGAATGACCGATACATTAAAGCTTGCTGAAGGGCTGCCCCTCCCAGGTAGCATCACCTCCAACCCAGTTAAAATGTGGGGCTCCCCAGGAACAGCTGAGGCCTAGAAGAGCCAGGCTTGTGGCAGGTGGGGGCAGGGAGGCTGAGCCCCCAGGAGCCCCTTGGGTGGCTGTTACCATGGCCCCTTGTTTCTGCCCCACTCAGGACCATCGCTGCCGCCCCAGGGGAACTGGGAGGACCTTCCCTAAAGGGAGTCCGAGCCAGCCCAGTTGGGTTGAGAGAACCACTCAGGGAAGAGGGATGCCACTGGGGTTAGAGGTCCTGGGTTTGAATCCCAGCTCAGCTTTTGGGCAAGTGCGTCCACTTCCCTGGGCCTCAGTGTCCCCTGCCACCTCTAGCGCCAGGATCCCAGGTCCCGAGCATCCATCTGTCACTGCCCCAACCCCCCAGAACCACAAGATGTCAGAGCCGAGAGGGGAGAGCCTGATCAGCCCAGTCCACACAAATCAATTCAGCAAGCCCAGGTGTGCCTAGAACTGTGCTCGGCCCCCCCAGGCTGCAGTGGTCAGAAAGGAGGCCGTTCAGGGAGTTGCCCTTTAGAGAAGGGAGGGGATTGGTCGCAAATAGCACTGGAACCCAGATCATCCGACTGTCCCCAGGGCTTCCCACTCCCTGGAGGATTAAATCCCCATCCCTTGGGTGGCCGTTCCAGCCCCTCCCCCATCTAGGCCCTCTCCAGGCCCCTCCTGTTAGCCTCCTCCCTTGTCTTGCTCCC
Source organism: Phascolarctos cinereus (assembly GCF_003287225.1). Lineage (NCBI taxonomy): Eukaryota > Metazoa > Chordata > Mammalia > Diprotodontia > Phascolarctidae > Phascolarctos > Phascolarctos cinereus. The sequence goes on along the minus strand of NW_027556402.1, from coordinate 254,901,132 downwards.
CCTAAAGGCCCCAGAGAGTCCGTCTGGCCCATGCCTGTCATTGTACAGATGGGTAAACTGAGGCATCACAACCTCAGATCTAAAGCCAGAAGGGACCCCAGTGGATAGATACCCCGCCTGGAGTCAGGAAGACCCGAGTTCAAATCCCTCCCCAGACATTTCACTGCTGCCTGCCTCAGTTTCCTCATCTGCAAAATGGAAATGATAATAACACCTCCCTCCAAGGATTGTCATGATGATCAAATGAGCTATTTTTATAATAATTTTTATAATTATTCTATTTGTAGATATTTGTGATTACAAACTTTTAAAAATAATACAAATTTGTGAAGTGTTTTGGAAACCTTAAGGCACTGCTTAAATGCTATTGTTATTAATCATTGACTCCTCCAGGATACAGATGAGGAGACTGAGGCCCAGGGAGGTTCAGTGACCCGCTCAAGGTCACACGGAGGGCACCAGGGCCCTCTCCGTTGTCCCTCCCTGCCCCCCCGAGGACAAGGACCGTGACTTTGCCCATGGCAGGCATGCCCTGGCCTGGCTCCCGGAGCCAGAGGATCAGGCTGTGTGATCTTGGGCCAGTCACCTCTCTTCTGGCGCCAGCGTGGGCCGTTGTCCGGGCCTGTGCATGAGGCGCTCCTCTTGGAAGCCCCCTCATCTGACGGGAGAGGAAACCGAGGCTGAGGGAAGACCGGAACCCAGCTCCTGTGACTGCAATCCAGACCCCTTTTGCTGATCTCCTATTGGCCCAAATCCCACCAGAGAAGCAGCAGATTAGGAGCCCAAAGAGATTGTGAGTCTGAAGCTCTCAGGCTGTTCCTCTGCCCCATTTTACAGAAGAGGAAACTGAGGCTCGGAGGGCTTGCTCTTCTTGAAATAACTTGCCCAAGGTCACAGAGGCAGTAAGGAGCAGCATTTGAACCCAGAGCCTCAGACTCCAGAGACAGCATTTTCTGTGTAGCCTAGCCATAGATGGTCCAGCTCGGGGTGGGGAGGCTGGAGGAGGAGAGAGGGGGAGGGGGTGGGGCCCTGGGGTTTGGATTGTCTGGGCCCCCTGGCTGACACCGCCCCCCCTTCCCAGTGGGGTGGGAGGGTGGGGGGAAGGGTGACCCAGACCGCCACCCAGGCTGCGCAGCAGCCCCTTTGAAGGCCCTCTCGAGGGGGTCAGAGGTTAAGCCTCAAGGCCACTGGCTTGCAAAGCTCTGCCCCTTGAGTGGGGGGCCATGCCGCTCCATTCACTCCCCTTTGTGTCTCCCCGTCCCGGGCCCAGCCTCGGGAGGCCCAGAGGGGCCAGATGGCAGCTGCCTGGGGGGGGAGGGGAGGGCCAGGCTGGGCCTCCGTCCCTGGGGGCCCCCACCCCACCGGGCCTGCCGTGGCTTGTTCCTGTCTCAGTAACAGCCACCGGGGCTGGGAAGGGGGCAATCCAGAGAAAGCAGATTAATGATAATTAAAAAACCAGATCCTGATGTTTATGGGGCATTTGATGACTTACAAAATGTGACCTTGAGCCCCTCTCCGCAGGTCACTCAGCCTCAAAGTGAAGGCCTCCGACGATCCCCCTTAAGCTGCCGTCCTGTGACTCTGACCCCTGGGGTCCTCCCAACACCCATCCTTCACCCAGCATTTATTAAGCACCTGCTGTGTGCCAGGGGTGAAACAGTCTCATGGCGGTGTCCTTATCCCTGCTTTACTGATCAGGAAACTGAGTCCCGGGTGGGTGCCAGAGCCCACCCAAGAACACCCAGGCAGGAAGAGGCAGAGCTGAGATCTGAAGCCAGGTTCAGAGAGGTGAGCCCCACCCCTGGTCTACAGAGAAGGCGTTCATGCTTCTCCTTGGACATGGATGGGCAGGTAGCATGCCAAGCCCCAGAGATCCCAAATGTACCAGCAGGGACCCTCCTGCCCTGGTCTGCAGTGGAAAGGATGACGCATTTGTAGAATGGCCAGGGAGACAGTGTGAACACCTGGGCTGCACGCCCCCCTCTTTCTAGCCACAAAGTGGATGGAGGCAGCTGGCCGGCCCTGGGCTTGGGAGTCAAGAAGACCTGGGCTCGAATCCTGCCTTAGGTGTTTAATAGCTGCGTGACCTTGGGCAAGTTACAACCTCACCAGCCGTTTCCTCATCTGTAAAATGGGGATAATAACAGGGTGGTTGTGAGCGTCAAAGGGGCAGCTATGTGGCCCAGTGGAGAGATTACTGAACTTGGGAGTCAGGGAGACCTGAGGACAAAGCCTGCCTCAGATACTTCAGAGCTGGGTGAGCTTTCCTGCCTCAGTTTCCTCTTCTGTAAAATGGGGATCGTAACCAGCACCTGCCTCCCTTTCCAAACGTTAAAATGCTGTCTCAGTGTTAGGCCTGTGGAGTCAGTGTGGCCCCTTCTCTTGGGGGAGGCTCTGGGCCTCAGCTTCCTTCTTGGCCTCCACAGTCCCCTTCCTTAGCCTCAGTGTCCTCATCTGTAGAATGGTGCTGCTGGTTCTGTCTGCCAGGATGAGCCCCTCCCTGTCCCTTTTCCAGTCCCTGGGTAGCCTGGGGGGGAAGCTTATCTCAGGGGCCCCCTTCTCCCAAGGTCCCAGGCTGGGGGGAGGGGCAGGCAGGATGAAGGCCCGACAAGGAAGGCTTCTGACAGGAGTAATTTGCTCTGGGAGATAAATGCCTTCTCTCCTCTCAGAAGTCACTGCTTTTTTCTCATCTTGCCCCCCCCCTTTTTTTTTTACAGTTTGCTAAATCTGTTGCAATCTGGTGCCAGAGATTAATTCAGGCAGAAGGAGGGAAAAGGGGGGTGGGGGGAAATGCCATGAAGCTGTTTCTTAAAAGCCATGGAGGCAGAAATAGGCAGGATTAGCACCCTGGTGACCCCGGTTTTAATTAAATCCAAAAACCGGCCTGAAAATAACCCAGAACAGCTGACTCTCCCCTCGTCTCAGAAGCCGGAGCAGCTGTCTGAGCAGGCGGGCCTGGCAAAGGTCAGCAGCCTGGTACCCAGAGGCCTGGCCTGCCAGGAGGCTTAGCGGGTAGAGCTCTGGACTGCACCTTAGGAGACCTGGGACACAGCCTAGGTGTGTGGCCCTGGCCCAGTCACTTAACCCCTCTTTGCCTCAGTTTTCTCTTCTTTGAAATGGGAGTGATAACAGTGCCCACCCCCCACAAGGTTGTCACAATGGCCAAATGAGATAATAGATGTAAAATGTTTGATACATGAATGCTGGCTCTTATTCTGTGTTGCTGGAAGCCGCCACGTGGGGCCCTTTAAGGGCTTCGAGTCTCAGGGCTGAGAGGCTTTCATAGGTTAGAGCCTGGGCCTACACACAGCAGGGAGGTAACCGTTTGACTTTGGATGGGTCATTTACCCCCTGGGCCTGGGCTGCCTAGTGTCTCCAGCAACTTTGCTGGGGGAAGGGAAGGCAATGGGCCTTTGAAGCTCCTTAGACTGCCCACATTCACCTATGAAAGCAGGATGGGATAGTGGTCAGCGTGCCAGCCTGGGGCCCTGACACTTACTAGCCAAAGGACCAGGGACGAGGCATTTCACTTCTGAGACTCAGTTTCCTGCTCTGTAAAATCATGGTCATAATACCTGCAGGCCCAGCAACCTCAGAACGGTAGTCACATCCTCAGAGCCGTCCCCTCTTCCCCACCTCCTCCTTTCCAAAGTGCCGGTTCTGAAAAGGCCTTGTCCAAGCTAACTCTGGTGGCCCTGGCTGTAGGGAAGGCAGCTTCCTGGCCTCAGGGGAGGGACTGGGAGCCTGGCCAGCCTAAGCCCCCCAGGGCAGGTGGGCTGGGAGCATCCCCCCGGTCCCCTGCTGGTCCTAGCCTTCCCTGGGCTTTCCTTGGCTCCCCTTCTGCCCCTGCTGGGGTGAGAGACCCCTGACCTTGAGCATTTCTCTGCGTGTGGGTGTGGCAAGGGGTGGGGGCAGAGCAGGCAGCCCACAGGACACCCAAAAAAACACCCACCCCGGAGAGGCGTCTGAGAGCACGTCCCAGTACTCACCCTAGGACACCTTCCCCAGGGCCCTCCACTTTCTGACCCACAGCTTGGCCGGTGCCCTGAGATACACACGCATGCACACACACACCATCACACGTAAGAGCCCAGGACCCTCCCCATGGGCATCCTGCCCCAGGCCCTGTTGGAGCCCAGGCACTAGAGGCGTCCAGGGAGCTGGCACAGGAGGCCTCCCCTGGGAAGGGCCAGGGGGGCCCGGTGGGAGGCTCCCTGGGGCTTCCCTTTCATCTTTTCCCTGGTCTGGCGGCTCTGAGAGGGAAGAGGGAAGGGGAGCGAGGGTGGAGTTGGAAGTGAAACAAACAAGGATCAGAGCAGAAAAAGCAACGTGAATGAAGTGATGTAATGATGGAGACTGGTTACATCATCCCCTGTGAGCTGCGGGTCCAGCTGCTGCTTCACTGAGGATGGCAGGGGCAAGGGTAAACACACACACACACACACACACACACACACACACAGAGCAGGGAGGGGCCTGGCTCCAAGCCACAAGGGCACTCCAGACACCATCGAGTGCAACCCCCCTCATTTTACAGACAGGGAAACTGAGGCTGGCCCAAGGTCACACAAGTTCTAAGAATTGGGGGTGAGATTTAAACCTAGAACTTGTGACTGCTTTTTCCTGAGTTTATCGGCTAATGCTATCTTCATGCATCATGTGGATAAATACATACACCAACCACAGGAGAATGTAAGCCCCCGGAGGGCAGGTCAGTGTTCTTTCTCCTCTTTCTGTTCCTGGCGCCCACCACACTCAGTAATATGCTAGCTGGCATCCCAGTAGCTCACGAAGTCTGGGATTGTCGACTTGGAGTGGGAAAGGGCGTTAATGGCCATCTGATCCAGTGTGGAGGCCCAGAGCAGTGGGAGACTGCCCCGGGGTCATCCGGGGTCACCCAGGCTGAGCCAGCATTCTAAGCTCAGAGTCTAACCCCAAACCCAGTGTGAACCTCCCTAACATCCTGGGAGGTAGGTACTGGAGAGATCCTGGTGCCCATTTGCTGCATGGGGAAACTGAGTCTTAGGAGGTGCCCTGACTTGTCCAAGGTCCCATGTGTATCTCCCTGCACAGGACCATGCCTCACTCACTTCCTGTCACCAGTCCTGTAGGGGCCACGTTTGATGCTACTGGGCCCTCGTCTCTGTAAAAACAACTCTTCCCTGGGTCCCGAATCCCCAGCTGGGTTTCACAGGGGCAGGAAATGGGACCTGAGAGTCACAGAAAGTCAGATCTGGGAGAGACCTTAGAAATTACCTCTTCCAAGCCTGGGCTTTCCAGATGAGGAAACTGAGGCCCAGAGAGGGAGGCGCTTCTGCAAGTCACACAGCTAATAAGTGTCTCTCCACCCCACGAGGGTGGTTGGGGTTAAGTGACTTGCCCAGGGTCACACAGCTAGTAAGTGTCAAGTGTTTGGTCTGAGGCTGGATTTGAACTCAGGTCCTCCTGACCTCAGGGCTGATGCTCTATCCACTGTGCCACCTAGCTGCCCCTTGGGTTCCTTTCTTTGGGCCTCAGTTTTCCCCATCTATAAAACAAGGAGGTTGAACCAGATGACCTCCAGGGTCCCTTCTGGTTTGAAATCTCAGACACTGTACAAAATGTGAATGGAGAGATTATTAAATAAAGTCGCCCTCCTGAGTAATGGAAAGACCCAAAGATACCAGAAAAAGAGCGATGAAAAAGGGGATGAGTGGTGAGCGCTCTGGAACCGGAGTCAGGAAGACCTAGAGCCTTCCTGCAAGGCCAGTCCTTGGACCTCCTGCAGCCTCAGTTTCCCCATCTGTAAAGTCAGGGGGTTAGACTTACGGACCTCTGAGGTCTCACCCAGCTCTAAATTTATGAATAAAACACATCTCCCTTCTTGGCGTACAGGTGGGGGACCATGGGGTCAGAATTGGGCATACATTGTCAGCCAAAATTCACCGAAGAGACTGGCTCTGCTGCCCATCTTCTAGGTCCCACAGGGACAGGAGAGGCTGTCGGGTACAACCCCCTCACTTTACAGATGAGGGCCAGAGAGGCCTTACAGCTGATCAGAGTGGAGGGGGCAGGATTGGAACCAGGGTCTCTGACTAAATCCAGATTCCCTTTCACTGTGCTTTTCTGTCATGTTCTGGGTTCTGGGTTCTGGGATCCTTGTTTCTGGCTACAAGCTTGGAGTGGTGAGCAAGCCAACAGAAGGATGCTATCCGCAAATCGCATGCACAGTTAATCTGGAATTCTTTGTGTCCTGGTGTATGATTTAATGCCATTTATCCAGCTAGAACAGTCTCCTGAAAGGGATTCAGGCCATGGCCCTCCCTGCTTCTCTCTCTCTCTCTCTCCCCCTCCCTCCCTCCCTCTCTCTCTCTTTCTCCCTTTCTCCTCTCTCTCTCTCTCTCTCTCTCTCTCTCTCTCTCTCTCTCTCTCTCTCTCTCTCTCTCTCTCTCTCTCTCTCTGTCTCCCTCTTTATAATTTTTCTCCTGTAAAAATAGAGCAGAGCCCCCAGCCATTTCCGCTTGTCCCCCAGCTGTCCCTGTTGTTTGAGCAGCCTCGTGCATGGTATCTCCTGCCTCCTCCTGCTCTCTGGGCCCCCTCAGGAACCTCCGCCCGGCTACCCCGTGGCTGCTGCCCAGAGGCCTTCTATGGGCCCAGCTGTTGGGGTGTGCAGCTTGTAGCAGGGACACATGTTCTTTCTGCAGAGCCCCACAGAGCAGACCCAGAGCCTGGGTGCAGGGCAGGCCTGGGGGCAGCTTTGAGGCCCAGAACTGTTGGAGCCCTAAAGGGGAGCCTTCAGAGCACCCCAAGAGTCAGCTTGCCCTTCTTTCAATTCTGTTTCCACCACCTTGTCCTGCCTGCCCAAACTAGCTGGTCTAGGAGGCCCCAGGGACCCCAAAGCTCCCAATGAAAGATATCTCCCCCCATCCCTTTAGCAGCTTCACAATGCCCTTTGCTTGGCCTTTCAGGGTAAGTCTTACAAGTAGGATCAACCCATTTTGCAGATTGGCAAACAGTACCCTGCCTATGGTCTGGCTCCGCATAGTAACAGTGATACCCTCTTAGCGTGTGCCCAGATTTTGCCCTTGGGGGCTTCCCCAACCACTCCCCAGAAATCATTTTCCATCTTATATAAGTAGTAGAGCCTTTGGTGCCTGGTCGGGGAATCCTTGGCGGCTACAGCTGTTTGAGGAAACTGAGTCCCAAAGAGGCAGTGATGTTCCTAGGGCTCATGGTTTGGATTTCTCTTTGGATGCCTTGTGCCCAGATCAGAGCAGCTGGTGGACCAGAGCTCAGAGCTGGGAGGGCCCTCCAGGAGTCCCACCCACCCACCCCCATCTGATTCAGAATGCTAGTGGCAGTGTCTCTGACAGCCTCGGTGGGTGGGTAGGATTGGGGCAGAGAGCTGGGGACAGCGTCGGCGGGGGGGGGGATTGGGGCAGACAGATGGCTGGGGCAGCTCTGCGTGACAGGAAGGCTTTCTTGGCATCGGTCTCTTTTTCTGCCCTCTGGGGTCAAGCAGAAGATGACACCCTTTTCCACTTGAAGATGCCGATGCACTCCCCACCCCCACCCCCAATCGAGCTTCAGCAGGCCCAAGTCCTATGGTTTTCCATTGTATAGGATGAACCCCAGGCCCTTCACTGTGCTGATTGCCTTCCTCTGGACGTGCTCCAGCTGATCAGTGTCCTGACTAAAATGCGGTGCCCCGAGCTTTGCCCAGTCCTCCCTATGTGACAGGCAGAGCCCAGGAGGACCGTCACCTCCTCTGCCCAGCGGAGCAGGGCAGAGGAACCGGGATGCCAGCCCTCTCTCTTGACATGCAGAGCCCTTCCTGATGATGCACCCACCATTTGTGCGCAACGCCGCCGTTTGCACTTTGCCATTATTAGCCTTGACGTAGGAGAATGGCCGACGCCGGGCTCCCCAGAGCTAGGAGTGACCTAGCTCCTGGGACCTCCCCGCCTGGCCCTGGAGAGTGTGGGGAGAAGGGGACAATGGAGCATCACTGTTAAGGGCATTACTTCCCGTCGGCCCGTCCCCTTGCCCGGCAGATGAGCAAGGCTGTGAGGGACCCAGTGTGCTCCGGGTCCAGTGACCAGCAGTCCCTCCCCACGACAGCAGCATGGGTCTGGGCCTGCTCCCTTCAGGCTACTCCAGGCCCCTGCCCCTTCCCTTGAACAGGGACTTCCTCCCTGGGTGTTCAAAGCCATCTCGTGGTCCACCCCTCCTCTGTACAGATTCTGCATGCAAAGACCCTGAGTCTCTTTCCCAGAAACCTCCGTGGATTTAACTAGGCGTATTCAGGCATAGAGGGCTGCCCAGCTGGCTCCTTTCTCTCCAGCCTGGAGGGGAGCCCTGGCAGGAGGTAAATATGATCGGGTGGTCCCCTCATCTCTACTCCCAGCTCCACACATGCCTGCTCTGTAGGAGCCAGAGAAGAGACGAGTGCCAGGAGCTCCTCACTCATCCAGAGCCCTCAGTTTACAAATGAGGAAACTAGAGTCCAGAGGTAGAGGGACACTGGCCTACAGGATCACTCAGTGAGTCAGTCAGCGTTCTACACCAGGAGCAGGCCGATCTGGGGATGGGCCAAGAGAGCGAGGCCCCAGCACCCCTGGAGGCTGACACTGGCCAGTCTGCGGATGATGGAAGGTGGCGCTGCTCTCGGGGCATGGGCAGTGGCGGCCCAGGGTCCAGCGGGTAGGGAGAGCGGAGCAACGTTGGCACCCTGGAGCAGAGCCTGCTCCTGGGCAAGAGGCAGGCCCTGAATGAACCCAGGCTTCCCGACTGCCTACCACAACATGCAGAGGGACATGTCTGGCAGCTTTTGAGCTCTCTGGGAAGAAAGGGGAGGCGCAGCATTAGAGGCATGAAAGAGAAGGGGAGGGAGGTTACTGGAGGAGCAGAGCGGGCTCAGCCACAGCCCAGGATCCTTTGCTTCTGGCCCCCTTGGGCACTTGGAGATGAAGCTGGACCCCAAGGGGCACCCATCCCATTAGTGCCTGACTGAGGAGGCCTTTGCAAATGACTGCCAGGTCTGGGCCAGCCTGAAAGGAGGCTACTTTCAGCTCTGGGGGGAGCTTTCCTTCCCTTAGGAGGGCCTGGCCTGTATCTGGAAGCCTTCTGGATCAGAAAACCCAAATCCCCAAGAGCCGTAGGGCTCAGAATGAGTTTGCTCCGAATTCCCAGGGGGAAGATGAGTGTTTAGGTGGTGGTTCTTTTTTGGGAAGGGGGGTGTGTGTGTTACTCATGTCTCCATGTGTGCGTGCACATGGCTTAGTACCATCAACTTTCTATATTTGTGTCTTCCTATGGGAGATGAGTTTGTGGACTTTCCGGGATACATATTTGACTCTGTGTGTGTGTGTGTGTGTGTGTGTGTGTTGGTGTGTGTGTGTGTGTGTGTGTTGGTGTGGCAACATCAATTATTTTCCCAGGCAAATAGCAAAGTCACTGCAATGTCTCTGCCCTCCCCTTCACACCAGCCTGTGGCTCTCTCACTGTCCCCATCTGAGCGTTTCTATTTGCTCTGGAGCCAACAGTCAGTCAGAATTGCCACGTCTAATGGATTTCCTGCCCCAGGTTGGAAGGCACAGACACCCCTCCCATCACTTAGAAGTGGGGCCTCAGGGGCTGGGAGGGTCACCTCCTTAGTACATCTCCCACTCCCCTCGCTGCCTGGCTGGTCTCCAGAAGTCATTTCCAGGCTGTCTTTCTCCCCTGCAAACCCCACATCCCCGGGAGCGGGGCTGCAGTTCCAGCCAATTTTGATTTTAAGCCGTGTTTGGAAGCACCAAACCAGTCACCCAAGGAGAAAGAACAAAGTGACAGGTGATGTGGCAGCCTCGCTGAGGCTCACCGGGCCGGCGGGAGCCGGAGCTGTTATTTCCAGACTCTAGAAAATAGAGCAGAAAGAGCTTGCCTACAGCTGCTGGCCTGGCTCCACATTGGGGGGGGGGTGAGGATGCTTCTCCCCGCCACCCCCCTCAGCCAGCACGCCCTGCCCTCCTTGCCGTGCTCCTCCGAGGAGCATCCAGCATCCCCTCCAAAACTCCCGCCAGCTGCCGTCCCAGTAACTCAATCATGCATCGATCTGAAGGAGGGAGGGCTGTGGGCTGATTTATGGGATGGAAGCCTCAGCTTCCACCCCCCCCATCTCCATAGAGGCAGATGCACCTCCTCTCCCTCCCCCAGACATGCATACACACGCTGAGCTCCATCCCAGGTCACCACGTTTCACCTCTGTGGAAGCGAGCAGGACCGGCCTGCCTGTCTTCTGCCTCAGCATGACTTACTAACCATACGGGGAGGCTGCTGCGGGCAGCCTTGTTGGTACCAGGTGCCCAGCATCTGGGCTCATGCCAAGAGATGAGCTCTGGCTCTCTTGAACGACCCCACTCCCCAAAAAAGCCCCCTCCCCAGCTTTGGAGCCATCTGCAGGGCTCAATGGGTGTCATAGCCTCCCACCTCTTCAGGATTCCTGCTGGGCAACTTTCCCCGTAACCACAGCTGGGGAGGACGTTATGCCTGGTCATTCATCCCACAAATCTCCCAGCTACATTCTCCTGAGCATCCCCGTCCCTGCCTCAGGACCCATGTGGGGAGCTAGAGGTGCTTGTCCCAGAATCCTCTTTTCCTGGCTTCTGAATCCCCTGCCTCAGTAGGATGGCCCTGCCCTCTTCTGAGAAGACCAAGATTCATTTTTCTGCCTTTGATGCTTCCTAGCTTCGTGACCCTGGTCAGGTCACCAGTCTGACCCTGTTTTGTCCTCTGTCTGGGGATAATACCTACTCTCCAAGGTCATTGTGAGGCTTAGATGAAACAGATGGGCATAAAAGACTGTCTAAATAAGTGTTAGCCTTCCCCCAGCCATTCCAGAGTCCTTCCCCTCCGGCTCCGGGGGGGTCAGGGATTGGCTCACTTCTGGCTTTATATCCCCAATGCCTGGCATACAGTAGGAGCTCAATAAAGGCTTCCTCTTCTCTTACCAAGGGGAATCCTAGGGTGAGAGCTAAGCGGGACCTCAGAGGTCATCTAGTTTACCCCCCCTTTTTTTTTACAGATGAGGAAACTGAGGCCTGAGAGAGCAAATGCCTTGCCTAAACCCTCCTAGGTGTGAACAAGCCAATGTAGACAGAGTTAGACTTTAATCCTTTGGCCCCAGTGTCCAGGCTCTTCTTCTGTCTTCCTCTACCATCTCCCCACCCCCCACCAGCCCAGGCTACCTTCAAACCCACCTGGATCAACATCCCTGGGGAGGGGGTGGGGCCAGGGTCTGGGAGACAAGTTTGAGGCTCCCCCTTTTTTCTTTCCTTTTAATCCTTTATATAAATAACCCCATGCTCTCCAGCTGTGATTCATCCCACTGGTCGGAAATAGGCATTCACAGATCTGAGAGCCACTCTCTGGCCCAGCGGCTGAGGGGCTCTCAGGCACTCTCGCGCTCTCTCTCTCTCTCTCTCTCTCTCTCTCTCTCTCTCTCTCTCTCTCTCTCTCTCTCTCTCTCTCTCCTCTCTCTCTCTCTCTCTTTCTCCCTCCCTCTTCTCTCTCTCTCTCCTCTCTCTTCTCCTCTCTTCTCTCTCTCCCTCTTCCCTCCCTTTCTCTCTCTCTCCCTCCCTCCCTCTCTCTCTTGTCTCCCTCCCTCCCCCCCTTTCTCTCTTCCTTCTTCCTCTCTCCTTCTCTCCCTGCCTCTCTCCTCTTACATTTCCCCAACTGGCCTCAGCAGAATCCCAGCTGTCTCTGCTCCCCAGGAGGGAAGGGAGACACTCACTCCTCCTCTCCTGTCAGTGGAGCCCCCGAGCCTGGGCGGAATCCCATTTCCTCCTCCTGCCTTCCACGCTGACCTGTCTCAGAGCCGGTGGTGGTGAGCATGTGAATGCGCGTGTATATGGATGTGTTGCATCTGAGGGGGCCCAGGGTCTCAGCCTAAGACTGTTTCCATTTAGTCCCGTCCAAGGAGATTTAGGGTCTTCCTGGGCTTGGGGATCCTGGCCCCCAGTGTCTGCAGCTGGCCCCTTCCAGAGAGTCAGACGGGAGAAGGCGCTCTCTCCCTGGCTGCTGGCAGCCCGGCCGTGGCCTCAGGGAAGGGACCGGGCCTCCAGTGCTTGCCGGACTGAGCCCAGCGGTCTTCGGGAAATGCACCCCTTACTCCCCGCCTAGCCTGCACTCCCCAGTTCTCAGGCCAACCCGGAGTCCTGCGGAGGGCGCCGAGACCAGGAGTTAGTGCAGGGAGCAACTTAGCAGCCTTAAGGCTGGAGGCGAAGTCCTGCCCGTACCCCCTTCTGCCCCTTGGCCCCCAGCCTGAAGTGGTCTCCATCTCTCTCCCATGCCTTCTCCGCCACGCCTGAACCATCCCTTTGAGGCTGAGAGCTCATCTCCACTGTCATCCCAGCACCCCGAAACATCTGTCGGTGCCAGGACAGAATCCCCTTCCCCCGCCAGGTGCCTCGTCCCCTCCCCCGCCCCAAATGTCGCAATAATCCGTCCCAGCACCGCTGCCATGCCTGTCCCCTTGCAGCCCCACCGGCTGTCTCCGACCCTGCTTGGCTCCCTGTTCTTTCTGGGTTAGCATGTTGGAGCTGGGGTACCCTCTGCACCCCAAACCCACCTCCTGCGCGGTGTTGGCCGTCTTCCCCCTCCATACACACACATCCGCGGCACAAAGTCAGCCGAGTGAAGGTGAGGTGGAACTCCTAGCGCCCATCCAACCCCTCACAAGTGCTAGGACCCCAGACCTTCCCCTGTTTCAGTGCGGGGGGGGGGGGGAAACGTCAGACCTCAGGTGTTTACGGCGCCTTGGCCGGCCCAGAGCCCCGGTCCCTGGCTGCCAGCCGGGATCTCAGCTCGAAAGAGAGCCTGTGCCCGCTGCCTTCGCGCACACACAGTCACATATACACACACACACACACACACACACGCACACACGCTCACATTCACACACACACATATACACATACAGTGGAAAACCAGGCGCCCCGAGCCCCGGCCCGGCCCCTGCGGCGTCTTGGGCCGGGCCAGCTTACCTGCAGGTTCCCAGGCTCCGCGGGCGGGCAGGCGGCGGGTGGGCAGGCGGGCTGCAGGCGTCAGCCCTCCTCGGGAAAGTTTGTCATCCTAGGCATCCGGGCTGCACTCGGCGGTTACTCCAGGTAAGCGAGCCCAAGCTGGGCGGGGGGACGAAGGGGTGGGCGTGCTGGGGAGCCAGGCAGACCGGGAAGGGCTGGGCGCGCGGCGGCCGCCCACCCTGCCTGAGGATGCCGGGCGAAGGGCTCCGAGGAGGCTGGCAGGGCCGGGGGGCGCTGGGGTCCAGCCCTTGGCAGCAGCAGCACATCACCCGCTGCCGGTGTGCATAGCGACTGGCCCGAACCGAACCGGCGAGATGCGGGGAGGGAGGGAGGGAGGGATGGATGGATGGATGGATGGATGGGAGGGAGTATGGGTGCGCGCCTCTGTGGGTCTGTGTGTGCGCGAGAAAGCCAGCAAGGAGGGAGAGAGGGAAGGAGAGGGAGGGAGGGAGGAAAAAAAGCCAACCCTCCCCCTGCCTTGCCTTTCCTCCGCCACCCCCTCCTCTTCCTCCCCCTTCCCTCCCTCCCTCCCTCCCTCCCTCTAGCCCAAGGAGCAGGCGCTGAGCCAGGCTGGGGAGGGAGGCTGCGCTAGCGCGCACAGGCCAGTGGGGATCAGTAGTGGGGCAGCCTTGGCCTTGGTGAGGCTGCTATGGGGCTGGCGGCTCTGAGGCAGCATCGGAGCATCCTGAGGGAGAGGAAGGGAGGAGGTGGAAAGGGGCAGCAGGAGGGAACGTGGGCACACGGGGCTAAGAGGACTCCCCCAAACGGTGGTGACCCCAAGAAGCAGCCACGTCCCTGCTGGAAAGGCAAGTGGGGAGGTACCCACGCCCACGCTGTGGTCTGCTCCTCCCAGCTAAGATGGCAGATTGGACCGGCAGGAAGGAGCGCGGATCAGGGTCCTGAGCCCAAGGGAGAGAGGGAAGGCGCCGGCTGCACCCTGCTGCTGCACGCGGGGCACGAGGAGGCCAAAGAGGGAGGCTGGAGGAGGGGGAGGCCAGGGCTACTCAGAAAATCAGGAAGCCTTTGGTGGAATTAGAGAGAGAGATCTCTGGGCCCTGCCTGCCCCCCCCCCACCGTGGCTGCGTTAACTTAGCCAAGTCACCAGGTTCTCTAGACCTCGGTCTTCTCACCAATAAAAGGAGGGGAGCACAGGATTTAGACGAGGTAGGAACTCTAGAGGCTGGAGTCCAGCCCAGACATTTTACAGATGAGGAAACTGAGGCCCGGAAAGAAAAAGTGCTTGCCTTAGAGTATCCAGAGATGGTGAAGAGAACGCTGAAGACCTGGCTTTGAATCTGGGCTCTGCTCTTTACATATGACATCAGGCAACTCACCTTCCCCCCCACCCCAGGCCTCAGTTTCTTCTTCTGTCCACATGGCAGAGTTGGACAGAGTGATCCCCACGGTCCCTCCCAGTGTGATCACATGTAACGTTGTATGAAAAGTGCTTTGCAAACCCTGACCTTCTGTATCAGTGCCAGTTATGATTGTCGTTATCATTATTGTTATTATTATTGATCAAACCCCAAAATTGAGAGCAGACACAGGAGTCCTCTGTAAGCCCACCTTCATCCCTACCCAGCCCCCCAGCTTCCCTTGCAGGTAATCCCTTCTTCAAATCTCTTACCTCCAGACTTAGTTTTCTCAGAGGGCCCCCCCACCTGTCTGCCCTTACCCCACTCCAGGTACTCCTGAGTGTGAATCATCCCCTTCTTCTCAAGAAGGGGACACTGAGGTAGAGTAGCAGACGTGGCTTCATCCCTCTCCTTCCATCTTCCCCACCCCTGACTCTGCAAGAAGAAGCCACTGATGTATAAAGAAGTCAGGAGCCCAGATTTGCTCCCTGCTTCCATCCCCTTCACCATAACCCCCCCCAAATTGTCACTCTCATTCAGCATAAATTTATTAAGCTCCTACTGTGTACACGTACCCTATTTAGGGTCCACTCTAACTGCCAGGAAAGGTGCATGAGTGAGTGCTGGATCTATGGGCAAAGTCATTTAAAAGCCTCTGTGTGCCTCAGTTTCCTCATGTGTCAAATGAGGGTGAGAGTACCAATCCTGCCAATGCACAGGGTTGTTGTGAGGAAATGGCTCAAGCACCCCCTTGTTAATGGTTAGTCATGTCTGACCCTTCAGGACCCCATTTGGGATTTTCTTGGCAGAGATACAGGAACAGTTTGCCATTTCCTTTTCCTGCTCATTTAACAGATGAGGAAACTGAGGCAAACAAGGTGAAGTGACTTGCCCAGGGTCACATAGCTTGTAAGTGTCTGAGGCCAGATTTGAACTCATGAAGACGAGTCTTCCTGACCCCAGACCCGGTGCTCTGTGAGCCACAGTGGTGGCTCCCCCAGGCCGCCTCTGCTCCCTAGGACGGGGCAGGGGTGACAGTTCATCCTCCATTTCTGACACTCATTGGCCTTTTGCCACCCTTGGCCCTCAGCTCGAGGTCATCTAGGGGACGGAGATTTGAATAGTAATGCCTGTAACTGGCCGTGATACAGAAGGACTCAGGATCACAGGGCCAGAGACAAAGTCTAGAACTGGGAGGCACCATAGAGATCACTCGGTCCAACTCTGCTGTCTGGACAGAAGAAGAAACTGAGGCCCGAGGCCTCATGTCATATGTAAAGAGCAGAGGCCAGATTCAAAGGCGGGTCTTCAGGGTTCTGTTCACTGTCCCCGGCTACCCTCAGGCAATCCCCCTTCCCTCTCTGGGCCTCAGTTTCCTCATCTGTAAAATGTCTGGGCCGGTCCCTACCATGTCTAAATCCTGTGCTCCCCTCCTTTTGAAGTGAGAAGACCGAGGTCTAGAGAACCTGGTGACTTGGCCAAGGTAACGCAGCCAGGGGGTGTGTGTGGGGGCAGGCAGGGCCCCGTGGTCTCTCTCTCTCTCTCTAATTCCACCAAAGGCTTCCTGATTTTCTGGGGAGCCCTGGCCTCCCCCTCCTCCAGCCTCCCTCTTTGGCCTCCTCGGGCCGTGGGCAGCAGCAGGGTGCAGCCAGGGCCTTCTCGGCAGTCCAGTCTGCCATCTTAGCTGGGAGGAGCAGACCTGGGCATGGGCATGGGCACCTCTGTGCCAGCCTCCCTGCCATTCACTTCAGATCCACAAGTCAATTAGTCACCTACGATGTGCAGCGCCCGGTGCTGAGCTCCAGTGATGGCCAAACAAAAGATGGAGCCTTCCCTGCCCTCAAAAAGCTTAGATCCTCTTACTAGCTGTGTGACTCTGGGCAAGTCACTTAACCCCATCTCCTAGCCAAGGGGAAAAAAAAGCTTAGACTGTACTTGAGGGAGGGGGGAAGGGAAGGGGAGAACCATGCTCACCCAGCCCCAAGAAGCAACTACAAGGGAGGCCATAAGTCAAGTGAGGACAGCTTGCACTCAGCACTCAGCAGGCCAGGCCTTGTCCTGAGTGCAGGGGGCAGCTGAGGCAGGGGACCCTGGGACTTCCAGGTCCAGGCCCAGCTGGGAGCAGGCGAGAGCCTTTGCTTCTGACTGAGCCCACCACAGAGCATGTTCTGGACGCCTCCTCGCTGGGTGTGAGCTCCAGGAGGGCCCTCGCCTGCGGGGAGGACGAGGGGCTGGGGATGGTCACGGGCTACGTTTTTGTAGGGGAGCATCAGAGCATCACTGGTATTATTCACAGTGCAGGGAGTGGAGAGCTGCCTGTATCTGTCCACCCACACCCTCCCAATCTGTGGTTTCTGCCTCTCCTCCCCCAGCTCCGGGGCGCAGATGTCTGAACGAGGAGCTCGTCATTCCAGTGATGGGGTTGAATTCCTCTCTCCTGGTCCCTGTCGCTTTATGTGACTTTGTCTTTCCTTGTCTTTTTTTCCCCTTCTCAGAATCATCAGGTCTTGAAGGGACCTTGGAAATCATCCAGTCATGCTCCATTCCCCATGCAAGAAGCCCCCCAACAACATCCCTGGCAGGTCCTTCTTAAGTCTGCAGCAGAAGACTTCAGTCAGGGGGAGCTCACTATCTCATACATCAGCCGGTCCTATTGTTGAATGGCTCTCTTTCCCTGGGACTTGGGAGATCTGTTTTCTTGATCTTCTGGGGACCTGCCCTTTACCATAATCTTCCGTATCTTCTCCCCAGTTCCCTTTGGTCTGGCTTCCCTACAGATGTCTCGTGGCCTACAGTGGCACCACAAAATCCCAATTCAGATGTGTGGTACAATGAGCTAAAACTGACATTTATTAGTCACCTGCTGTATGCTGAACATGCTGCTGCCCTGGGGGAGGTACAGAATTTAGATAAGACGCCAGACATAGTCATGTTTTCCTAGAGCTTACCGTCGATTGAGGAGGGGGGAGATGGAGGCGGGAGGTGGGAATAAGACCCCAACAAAGATAACTATCATAGACACTACTACATGATTTGTGTATTAGAGAGGAGAAGAAAGTAGTTCGAAGCCTGAAAGACATCATTATTGACCAGGACAATCAGGGAGGTCTTCCTGGAGGAGGCAGCATTTCTACAGGGGGTTTATGAGTTGGTAGGAGTCCAGTGTTTGAGGATGGGGCAGAGGGGCGTTCTAGGCGTGAGGAGAAGGGTGAGCCAAGGTAAGGAGGTGGGAAAGCCCGAGGCAGATTCATGGGTCAGCAGTGTCGTCTGCTCAGGCTAGGCTCCCCCAAAAGAGAGTCATGGGGACCAAGCTGGAAAGTCTGACCAAAGCTGTGTGGTGAAGGGCCTTGAATGCCAGGCAGAGAAGCAGGGATTTTATTCCACGGGTAGGAAGGAGGGAAGCACTGAAGGTGATATCCAGTATTACATGCTTCCTGTACTGGAGTGTTACTGACAAATGTGGAAGGTGTCACAATGTCAGGGAGGAACCGTCTCTGCATCACCTTAGCCTTCCACATACACCAGAGAGGAGGAAGGAGGAGAGGGGCCCCGGGGACTGTTGGTCTTTGGATCTCAGCACCTCCCTGCATCCGGGGCTGGACCAAGGGGCACTCAGTGAACAGTGAGGAGGGTCAGAACAGTTAACAGCCGTAAAAAATGACCCTGGAGATTTGTGATTTTGACCTTGAACGGGCCAAGCCTCTCCCAGCTCCCAGGGCGGCCATAACCAGCAGCCTGGAGGTGGTGCAGTCCTGGATGTCCACTGATATGGAGCCAAGAGTGGCCAGACTTTCCTGCTTCCCTCAGCATCCCCTCCTGCTGTTGCTGGCAGGCTGGTCGTCCCCCCATCCTGGAGCTCCCTCCCCTTAAAGGACCTCATCTCCTGGTCGCTGTACCCCAGCAGCTTCCACTCCCCATTACCAAGGAAAGCTTGGGAAATCCTCCCACCCCCCTCATTCTAACAACCTCCCTCCCCACCGGGGAAAGGCTGAAGTCAGGAACCCAGGCCCAGGGGAAGGCCTTCTTCATGGCGGCAGAGAACTGGGGTCACTTAGGTGCCCAGAGATCGGCCAGGGGCTGAATAGAGCCTGGGGTGTGAACATCGTGGCTGTCATGGAACCTTGAGAAACAGCCTAGAAACTGATTTGTGTTAATAGAGTGGCAGATGTATTCAGGTATGAGAAATTCAGAGAGCATCGGGAAACCTTCAACAGACTGATGTAGGGCAGGGAGAAGTCTCAAAGAACCATGCCTGCATGACCTTAACAAAGCCAGGGAAAGCACCCCAAGAAAGCAGCAGAAATCTGCCTGATGTAACGACCGGTCGGCCCTGGACAAGGCTGGAGGGAGCAAACCTCTCTCCTTTTAGTACCGAAGTGGGGGGCTGCATGCACAGTGTTGCCCCCCCGCCGTGAGATGTCAAGGCTGCTGACCCCCCAAGCCCCAGTCTCTCATCTCCAAGCTAAACAGTGCTGGGTCTTCAGCTGGGCCTTGTCTGGTGTGACCTGGAGGTTCTTCACCACCTGGGGTGCCTTCGTGGGGTCACTGTGTGGCAGCTTCACCGCCCCAGCACGCTGGAGGCATTCCACCCC
Source organism: Phascolarctos cinereus (assembly GCF_003287225.1). Lineage (NCBI taxonomy): Eukaryota > Metazoa > Chordata > Mammalia > Diprotodontia > Phascolarctidae > Phascolarctos > Phascolarctos cinereus. Next base: position 254,882,142 of record NW_027556402.1, on the reverse strand, counting down.
CGGGTCAGCCAGTATTCTGTGGGTGCCACACCCGGGACGTCCATCTGTCATCCCTGCCTCTCTCCCGTGTGTCCTTCAGAAAGCTTCGCGCCTCTTCCTGCACGTGACTCAGCCTAGGTCACGTGCTCCAGCCTCCTGGTACCCATTCTGTGTCTCTGTGTTGCCCTTCGGGTCACCTGCGTGTATCTCCTCTGGGGATTTTGGTCTTCCGTCATTCGCAGCCTTGATCTTCACCAGAAGGGTGTTGGTATTCCAAAGATGGGCTGAGGTCGGGGCCAGAAGCAGCCAGTAAGCATGGACAGCACCCTCATAAAGGGCCTTCTCTGTGAGATCCAAGCTCAGCCTTCCCAGGGCAACCCAGGAAGGTGCAGGATGCCCCAGGATGCCCCTGCCCTGCCCGCATTAAGGGTGCCATCAAACGGCCCGCCCATAAAGCTGGAACAGACCCTGTAGATGGACACGGAGCCGGCTGGGCATTGAAAAGGCAGAATGTAAAAGCAGCCAGATTTCGCGGGGGAACTTGCAGATTGCTTTCCCATTTGAATAACAATAAAATATTTTAAATAATAGTAGAAGGCAGCAAAAGGAAAAGCTGGGTCCAAGGCAGTCATGATCAGATTGTCAAGTGAACAGCCCAAGAGATAATTATTGGAGGAGATCAGATGAGTATGGGAGCGCTGGCTGGTGGCTGAGGTGTTCAGAGAAGGCAGAAGGGGTGGGCGTCCAGCTGGGGGTGGAGGATGGGGGGACCGTTAAGATAATTCAGTCAGGTGGGCCTTTCTATATCCCCCCAGCTGCTAATGCCTATCCCCCAAAATCTCATGCTTACATATGTGTATATTCATATGCACGTGTATATGTTGTCTTCTCTGGGTGACGTGACCAGCCCGCTTCAGTCTCTGGTCATCCACTTCCTGGATGGCATTCCTATAATGTCTTCTAGCCTACTTAGACCCACTCCTGTCTCTCTGTTGCCTTTTGGCTCCCCCATGGTTTAGCTTCTCTAGAGCTTGTGGGGGACCATGACTCACAGCCATCTCACATCACGAGGCGACTGTTGGTGTTAGCAAAATGAGCTTTTGTCTCAGGGAGCAGCGTGGCACCACCGAAGATTCTGTGTTGTTGCCCAAATGCAGTCCATCCTGCTGTCTTCCTCCAGCTCCGTTCTGGACCCAGCTCATCCGTCTGCAGAGCCCGTCCCAGACTGATGTGCTGTTCGGTGGGCAAAGCCTCAGCGTTGTGAATCTTGTTCATTTAGCTTTTCTCCCAGAGGCTGCTACTCGATCTCTTCGGAAGGGTTGTGGATCTCACGGAAGAGGCTCCGTCGTCTTCTGGAGCTTGGCGGCATCCACACGGTGCCTCCTGAAAACAGGGGCTGCTGAAGGACTTCACCATCCGTAGGGGTGTGGGACAAATTCTATTTGATTTCGATTCTGTGACCAGCACCTCTGGCATTCATTTTGCCTTTTGTCAGTAAGCAAAGAACTGCTGAACAAAAGTTATCCCCGGGGCTTGTATCTGTCGCATCGAGTCCACAAGCATTTATTAAGCGGCCACTAGGTGCCTGGCACCGTGCTAAGTCTCAGGGATTCAGAGAAAGGCAGAAACAGTCCCTGTCTTCAAAGAACTCGCAGTCTGTTGGAATCACGGAATCGAGCTGGACATGGCACACACATGAGGGACTCTTCATGGAGGAAGGGCCTTTTGGGCGCCATTTTGTCTATGGAGGTAGTTGTAATCAACAAATACTAAATACAGTTGGGTCTTATATTCTTTACGTCATTCTGTCTGTTGGGTGACTACAAAGATGTGAGCTGCTACTTAAAATAAATGGGAAAGCCCGCCTGTTCTCATCTCATATCTTTATCAAGGAAACCCACTGTTTACACGTAGGCCATTCTCTTAAAGATTCCATAACGACAAGAAGAAAAGTGTGGCGTAGTCGCTATTGATCGGCCACTGATTAGTACCCCTGCTTACTTTTTTTAGGCCATCTTTTCCAAAACATGGAGTATCAGAGCTGGAAAGTATGTCATTAGCCATCTAGTCCAGCCATCCACTGGATTCTATCCAGCCCATCAGTGTCCCTCCTAAAACACAGTACTTGGGACCTAATGGAATACTCCAGATAGGGTCAGAGAACTTGAGCCCCCTTATTCCTGGATATCTTCCTCTCCTGACACAGCCCATCGTCACTTCAGGGTGTTTTGGTTTCCACGTCACATTGTGGTCGTATTTCACATCACCTCCTATTGAGGTTGTGGTCCACTGAAACCCACGGATCTTTCTCAGACAAGCTGCTGGCTAACCAACCCTGCCTTTCCCAGCTTGTACTTATGAAATTGATTTTTTGAACTGAAGAACGAGACTTTACATTTGTCTCCATTAGATTATAAGTTCCTTTAGGGCAGGAACTGTCCTTTGCCTCCTTTTGTATCCCCAGTGTCTGACACGTAGTTAAGCGCTTAATAAATATTGATTGGCAGATCAATCGATTGATTGAATTGGGTGTTAGGAGATTCAGCCCAGTGCTTTAGCCTCCCAGTCTTTTTGGACCTCTCAGCACTTTCAGAATGATGCCGCCTTCAGCACTGGTTTCTTCTGGCTGCACTTGGTGCAGTATGGCGGCTTGTCCCACCTTCATCGGTACCATTTCTGCCTTCTCAGGACCCATCAAGGGCCGAGTCCCAGTGTTGTGATCCCAGCGCCAGTGAGGGCAGCTTGTTAGAGGAATGTGGACAGATCTGCCTCACTTTTCCACCCTTTCTCATCTATAAATATTCTTGGGCACAATCTGGCTTTGTTTAGGCATCTAGTTTTCTGGTGATTTGTCTTCTCTCATATCACTGTTCTTCACTGTTCGGTGAGGGACTTTGGCTCATAATCCTCAACCATCTTCCTCCTTAAATTTCAGAATTGAGTCATATTCTAAAGTGTTCTTGCCATTAGCTATTCTCTCTCTCTCTCTCTCTCTCTCTCTCTCTCTGTCTCTCTGTCTCTCTCTGCTCTCTCTCTCTCTCTCTCTCTCTCTCTCTCTCTCTCTCTCTGTCTCTCTCTCTCTCTCTGTCTCTCTCTCTCTCTCTCTCTCTCTCTCTCTCTCTCTCTCTCTCTCTCTCTCTCTCTCTCTCTCTCTCTCTCTGTCTCTGTCTCTCATTGGTACCTTGGTCATGTTCCTGCTAACTGGGGTGGTTTTGGTTCAGGAATGGTACATGGTACAGTGGACAGAGCATTGGAGTTGGAGTCAGGAAGACTTGAGTTCAAATCCAGCCTCAGATCCTTCCTGTCTGGGTGACCCTGGACAAGTCACTTAACCTTTCTGTGCCTCAGTTCCCATCTCTATAAATAATCATAGTACCTCCCTCATAGAATGGCAGTGAGGAGCAAATGAGAAAGTACTTTGTAAACCTTAAAAGTATCCTATAAATGTGCTTTATAAGAAATCTCTATATTATGGTGATTATTTTACATGTCAGAATTCAGTAGGAAATAATGATAATCCATGTCAATGTCTTGTCCTTTATCTGTTTCCCATTTAGGGCCATCAGCCCCTAGGTTAGGTAGGAGCTATTATAATTGCAGAGTCCTCTCATTTTTATCCTTTCTTCTAAATTAGCATTGGTTTTTATAACTTGCTGTAATGAATTGATGAATATAGATAATTGGTCCAAAGATTTTTCTTTTATCACCAGTTCATCTCCTCTGTGTTAAAACGTGCTCCCCCCTTTCCCCCCATTGCACTGATGTTCTCATGTATTAGGGGCCACAAGTCCATGATGTAAGATCACCGGTTGAAAGAATGAGGGGATATTTAGGCTAGAGAATAGAGGGCTTAGGGGACACAACTTGGCTGTCTTCAGGTATTTGAAGAGCTGTGTATGAAAGAAGGTTGCAGATGCCAAGAGGAAGGTTTAGGCTGATGTCAGGAAACCTTTCCGAACAGTTGGGGCTGTTCCAAAGTGGAGTGGATAGCCTGGAGAGGTCACGAGTCCCTTCTCACTGGGGGTCTTCAAACCCACGTCAGAGTCACCCAACCTGTCAGGGTTCTCTTATAGCTGATTTTTTTTCCTTAGGAATGGCTTGGACCAAAATGGCTCCAGGGCCATTTTCAACCCAGAGATTCTGGGACAGTGTTTGTTGGTGTGGGCCATCTTGTCGACCTCTCCATAGAATTTCTTTGTCTCTCTGTCTTAGGCAACTAGACGTTGCTCCTAAGCAGCTGGTCACTTCCATCTTCTACCCATCCCATCCCTGCAAAGTGAAACACCCAAGGATTTCTTGTCTTTGGGTCCATGATGAAATCAACCCTGCCAACTCCTTTATTTGTCTTCGTTCTGTTTGTCTGCATCTCCCTTGCTGCTCCTGATTTCATTTATCAGAAGCATGTCGATACGGGCATGGTCTGGTGCCTCCAATAATGTCAACTCATTGGTCATTGGCCAAGGACCTCCCACTTAGAGTACCAGCAGTTCATGTGTATTGACAGTCTATAGACTTTCCCCACTTTTCAGCCCTTCCATCCTTTTCCAGGTGGAAGTATGCAGGAGCCAGGCAGGACGAAGGGCCATTTTGTGTCTTGGGTTGTGATGGCCAACACAGTCTTTGCTCATCGGCCAACCTCCAGATAATGAGCCTTCCCATACTTAGGTAAGCCCACTCTTGGCCAGCAGGCACAGCCTCTCACCAGGATATTACTTCAGTCCTTTTCAACCTGGTAGAACCTGCCGAGGCTTATGTTCCACCAGCATAGCCTTCAAGGATGCTGGTCGCTCCCAACTCCATGCTATGATCAGGCATCTGAGAAAGACTTCTGGCCTACTCCACTGTAATTGAACTTTCTGGACTCATGTTTTAGTTCTTTATACTTGTCTCTATTAAATGTCTAATTATGTTGGACCCGAGGTCACATAGGTCATAAGAGGCAGAAATGGATTTGAACCCAAGGCCTCTCTAAATCTGGAGTCCTTTCTATGATATCACACTGAAGATTCCCTCCCCCATCCTTTTTTTTTGTTTTTTCATTTTTTTCCCCATCCTTTTTCTTTTTTTAGAACATCCCTCCCCCCTTTTAGGTCCTTACATCCTACCAGGTACCTACATCCTACCTCATCCCCTTGTCTAAATCCATCCTTTGGAAAATAAGTGGTGAAATCACTGGAGGGATTAGAGATGGGTGGGTCTGACTGCCTGAACCTGCCCAGAGCTGAAGGGAGCCCTGGGAAGGTGGGTCCAGCTACAGGGGTGGGGAACCAAAGGGCTGTACTTGAGGACCTAGAGGGCTACATGTGGTCTAGCATCTGGGGCAGGCCAGGAAAGACCTGGTCTGGGGAGATGGGAGTGGCTTTCTCCACCTCTAGACCAACACAGATGTTTCTCTTCTATGAAACTAGAGATATTGGGGCACCTGCCTTTTAGATAAAATAAATGCAACCTCAGAGACTCTTAGTATGCAAACAAAGACCTTAGTAGGACCTGCATATGTTTTATTAATTCCAGCCCTGGTTTGCTATCTGCCAGGGCATTGTGAGCCTACCCTGGGACATATGTGACTTGACTTATCTCAAAGTGAATGTGCTTCAGAGAGTGGCATTCTCTGCTATTAAAAATAGGCCCAGTTACAAAGAGGGATTGAAGTGTCCTGCATTCCTGCCCTCTGTACATTCCCTGCCCCCAAGCGCCAGCTCTGCCAGGATGGAGGCATCGGCATCCCAGCAGAGAAATCTAAACAGGCAATTTGAGATCGACCCGTTTCTTGATTTAAACCTTCAGGAAATGGCAGGGTCCCTGGTCCTGGTCCCCATCGTAACCATGCTGGATTTGGAGTCCCATGTGATTTGGACTCCTGACTTTCTTACTGTCTGCATGACTTTAGGGGAGGCATTTGCCCTCTGGACACATGGGCTTTCTCATCTGAGAGAAGAAAGGCATGACCTCGATGATCTCTGGCTTGAAATTTTGGGAAGCCAGCAGCCCCTGCCTTTCCCTCACCTGCCTCTCTCTCTCCGATTTCTTTTGGAAATCCAGCTGCCCGACTTGAGATGCAGCGCCCACCCCACCGATTTTCCTTTTCTCCCTCCGTAAGAGCTGCTCTCCTGCTGGTGATGAGCTGACCAGTTGACAGACCCTGGCTCTGATATGAAACCGTAGTCTATGCAGGACAGCAAGGCCGGGGTGGAGGCAGATGCGTTTCCCAGCCCGGCGGTCCCCAGAGAGTCTTAAAGAGCCCGGGACACACACTGGGCTTGGTCAGAGGTCCATGAGCCATGTGCCGGGGGGGGGGGGGGCCCACAGGGGGAGTGAGCTGGAAGGGCTGGGGGAGTGGGGCAGGAGCCTGCAAGTGACAAATGAAATTGATCTGAGGCCGGCCATAAACCAGCAGCGGGAGGGGAGGTGAGGAGGGAGCTGGGGAGGAAGGCAGGGAGGATGTCTGTGGTGTGGTTGCCTGGCAACCGCAACGCCTGATGCCAAGGAGGGATTCTTAAAACAGGCGTCGGAGCATAAAGACGGGGGCTTGGAAGGAGCCTGGGCAGTGGCTCTGCATACCAATGGCTGGCCCAGCAGTGCCTCTGCCTTGCAGGGAGCAGCAGATGGGCAGGGCCAGGGGCTGCGGGGCTGTGGGTCAGGGGCGTCCCCACGGCCACCTGCCTCCTCTCCTGGGGAAACTGCCGCTGAGAGAGAAAACAATTGCACCTGGCAGGTGGCTGCCGGCTTGTAGACAGGCAGCCTGGCAGGTGGGCACCTCAGAGGCAGCTGTGCCCATTTGGTAGATGAGGACACTGAGGCTCAGACTGAAGCGGCTTGGAAGTACAGGATTGGAACCCAGATCCTCCACCTGGGCAGCCAAGTACCCTTTTTACTACATCCCACTCCCTCTCTGTAGATTACATACAGTAATGGTTCTCTTTCTTCTGCATTGTGACTATCTCAGAAGAAGGGAGCTCACGTCTATATGGATTGTAAGGCTTACGGTCAATCACCTGCCATTTATTAGGCACTGACTGTATGCCAGGCACCCAGGCCAGACACCATGGATATAAAAACACAGGTGAAACAATGTCTGCTCTCGGGCAAAAAATGCAGTCAGTTGCCCCTCCCTGACCTCAGAGAGCTTACATTCTGCTGGGGGAGACCCCACTGACCCCTGTGTGTATACAGAATCAGTATACCCGGACTCAATGCTAAAGAAGGCTCTGTGGCCCTCCCAGTGGTTGGGATGAGAAGGGGGTCGTGTAGAAGATGGTGCTCAGGTGAGCTGAGGGATTCTCTGAGCCGGACGGGAGCGCAGCTTATTCCAAAAGCGCGGAGATGCAGTGCCATGTGAGAAGCTGAAAGGCTGGCCGGGTCAGAGAGGGCAGGGAGGGTAAGTTCCGGCAAGGGCTTGCAAAGCCAGAGCGGCGTACTTGAAAATTATTGAGTGGGGGAGTGGCCGTGGTGGCCCAGCAGCCGTGTGGAGGCCAGATTAGAATTTGGAGACTTGAGGCAGGGATGCTGATGAGCAGGACGTGGCCCGAGCAGTGATGAAGGCCCGAGTGAATTCCAAAACCAGTGAAGTGGCCCTGGTCACTCCAGGCTCTGGCCCCCAGGGCGTTTCCTGACCATTTGCAGAGCGGGGCTGCACCTGAGAGGCTCCCTTCCCACTTCATCAGCTCTGCTTGACAGGTTACTAGGATGTAATGCCACCATTTTTATTGTTCAGTGTTTAGTCCTGTCTGACTCTCCATCACCCCATTTGGGGTTTTCTTGGCAGAGACGCTGGACGGACTTGTCATTGCCTTCTCTGGCTCCTTTTACAGAGGAGGAAACTCAGGCAGACAGGATGAAGTGACTTGCTTCGGGTCACTCAACTCGTAAGCATCTAAAAGCGCAGATTTGAACTCAGGTCTTCCTGACTCCAGGCCCAGCCCTCTACCCACTGTGCTGCATAGCTCCCCAACATTACAGTTACCTAATTGCAATTATGGAATTATTACATTAAAATGTAATCTCCTCGAGGGCCAGAAATGGCTCACTTGCTTGTCTTTGTATCCTCCGAGCTTAGTAAAGCGTCTGATATACAGTAAGTCATAAATAAATGCATTTTTTATTCATTTGTACTCCGCTCCTTCACTCACTATCATCCCCGGTTAGAATGGAAGCTCCTTCAGAAGAGGGGTCTTTCATTCCCTGTATTTGTATCACCTGGGCCTGGCTCAGAGCCTGGCACATAGTAGGTGCTTAATGAATGCTGGTTGGTTATCAACTGCTACAGAGAGGGCGCTGAGTGTGCGTCAGGTACAGCCTCCCTCCTCTCGGGGGTCCTTGCTTTGGCCTGGTTGAGGGGAGTGAAGCCACGCCCGGGCACTTCATCCAGACCATCCACAATTTCTGAACGGATTAGGTCCCCTCTCTGGGCCTCAGTTTCTCCTTTTTTACAGCGAGAGGCCCCTTGGGTTCTGCAGACCCTAGAGGGTGACCCAGACAAGAGCCGGGAGACTCTGTTGCCCTGGTTTATCTCAGGGTCCCCTCTTCTCTCTCCCTCTGTGGAGAAGCAGGAGGGAGGTGTGGTCAGTCTTTGGTCTGCTCCATCCCTGGTCTCCCTCCCCTTGTCATGTACGGGAAGGGTGGGTAGGATATCCACAGACAAGGACCCAGGACTGGGAGGGGAGCAAGGGCAACAGCAAAGGTGTGGAGGTAGGAAAGCTGGGGGCGGGGGAGGGGAGCCTGAAATCTTCTCGTTTGGTCAGAATCCAATTGGGAGGTGGGGATTTATTCACTGGCCCACGGGGAGCCACGGGTGGCTTCAGAGCGAGGCAGGTGCCGTCGTCAGACCTGTACCTTGGGAAGATCGATCGGGCAGTCTGTGGACGGACTGACGTACACAGGGCCTTTGTGTTTCCAGTGCACTTAGTGAGCACTTAATCTCGAGCACCAACACACGAGCTCAGTAAGGGCCTCATTTTACAGATGAGGGAGTCCTTTAGCCTCTTTTCCACGGTACCAGTTTGCTTTCGGTGGAGGAAGACCTGCAGTCTTGACCTGCTGAGGGTGTCAGCCTCGCGGCAGAGAGGTCGCAGAGACGTCTGCCCACCTTTCTCTCCTCCACCCTTTTCCCCACCGTCTCTGCCGGGCGTGGCCGGGCTCAGAGGATGGCCGGCCCTTCTGGAGTCAGGAGCTGCCGGGCCTGCCAAGGCGCCTTCTGCAGTTTTAATCTGAGATTTGACAAAATCCTCTTTGGGCAGCTTTGGGCTTGGCTGCCCTGATTCCCCTCCGAAGGCAGCAGCTTGGCCAGCCTGACCGCCACTACCCGGATTGCCCCTTCCGCAGAAGCCAGACCTGGGTTCGGGTCCTTTGCTGCCTGGACAGGCACTGCCCCTCCTGAGCCTTGGTTTCACCTGTGGTAAAACAAGAATGATAATCTGGGTAGGGCTTAGCTCCCCTGGCTGTAGTGAGGCCGGTCATCCGTGTAAAGACGAGATTATCCATCTAAAGTACTGAGGTGCTGGTATTCTTATCGCTTCCTCCGGATTTTTTAGCTCTTGGAAGACAGAAGGGACGACCTTGAAGAAACGGTCCATCAGGAGATGAGAGGGGCTGCTTGGTCGTGTGGCAAGAGTGAGGGGCGACAGATGGGCTGCCCAAGTGCTCTGCCGGCCCCCACTGCGTGTGAAAAGGCCCAGGGGTAGGCTTCCAGCACGTGGGGAGGGGGTGCATCCTCTGTGGAGGACCCTTAGAAGGGCATGGACAGGAGTCACGCAGGGTGAGAAGGCACGGTGGGGCTGTTGTGAGCATTGATTGGACAGAAGATTCTCATATCAGGGAGATCACCAGGCGTTAAGAATCATTGCAATAGATAATGACAGTGATAATAACAGATGTTTGCCTTGATACAATATGAGGAATGCAACATGGTGTGATGGGTGGAAAGCTGTCTGTAAATTTGGGAAGACCTAGGTTCCAGCCCCTTCTCCGACATACACTGGCTGTGTGAGGCTGGGCAAATCATTACTGTAGGAAATTCTGACCATAACTTACAGAGAAGGTGCTGACCTACGTTGATGAAGAGACTTACCTCACCTGGGAGTTCCTATATCAATGAAATTGCAGCTTCAGGCCCTATCTGTAATAATAACTTGTAATTATAACTGGCAGATAGGGATAGGTGGTATTTACTATTACACACACACACACACACACACACACACACACACACACACGGAAGCTGGATGGCCTGGAGTCAGGAAAGCCTGAGTTCAAATCCAGTCTCAGACACTTACTAGCTACATGACCTTGGGTAAGTCACTTCACTTCTGTTTGCCTTAATTCACTGGAGAAGGAAATGGCAAACCACTAATGGTGGTGAAGAAGAGCCCAGGCACAGTCTGTGGGGTCATGAAGAGCCAGACACAACTGAACAGCAAACATGCATACCTACATGTAATATTGATGACTAATCACTGCCATTTCTGTAGTCATTTAAGGTTCACAAAGCGCTTTCTTCGTAACAGTCAGCCGCGTTATGGGAGGTGGGAAGTACAAGGATTGCCCTTCTCTCCCTGGAGCCTGCTTATGTACCATACTATCTTTTCTTCCTTTCTTTCTTTTTTTTTAGGCAATGGGGTTAAGTGACTTGCCCAGGGTCACACAGCTAGTAAGTGTTATGTGTCTGAGGCCAGATTTGAACTCAGGTCCTCCTGAATCCAGGGCCGGTGCTCTATCCACTGCGCCACCTAGCTGCCCCTCATGCACCATACTCTCAAAAGCCCCTCTTGACCCTTCTTCCTCCCTCTTCCTGCCTAGCAGGTACCACCCAGCATCCAGGAGCTGTCCCTACCTGGTTTGTCTCCTCTTGCCTCTCTGAGTGGCCTTCCTTCTGATGCTACTGGATGACAAGGCCTCAGCTTTGTGCCTCCTACTGTCTACCATGTGCCCGCCCCTGCCCCCTCCCCCAGATAAATCAAACCTCTCTGTAAAAACCATAAAGGAATTGAGACCAGACCCAGTCTGGCCAGGGCAGAATCCTCACAGGGTAATTAGGTTTTAGAGATACTAATGGTTATGCTAATGTTACTACTGAGAAGGCCCTAATCTAGGCAGGGAGATGAAAGCTAACTTGTGATTCCTGGAGTACTGAGCCATTGGAAGGGACTGGGGAGGGGGTGGTGAGAATAGTAAAGAACCTTAGAGCTTTTAGGGAAAATGTCGGTTCAGAAAGGATAATAATTAAGCCTCAAAGCCAGAGCTGAATGCACACCCTAGTGCCTCAGAAGGAGGGACTTTAACACAGAAATTCTCAGGTTAGGAGAGCTCCGGGTTCTAATTCTAGCTCTGCCTCTGCCTTGCTGTGTGACGCTGGCCAAGTCACTTGACCTCTATCAAGTCTAAGCTCTGTAGAAGGGGGAAGGTTGGACCAGATCAGAGCGTGATGGGATTTTGAACAAAGACTTTATCTCCCCAAGGGTTCTTAACTTTGGGGATCCATGGATAGATTTCAGGGGATCTTTGACCTTGGATGGCGGTAAAAAAAAAATCACATCTTCATTTCCACTAACTTCTACCTGAAATTGAGCATTTCCTTCAAGTGTCTGAAAGCCCTGTTCTGAGAAGGGGTCTCTAGGCCTCACTGACACCAACAAAGGTTAGATTTCCCTCATCTGGCCCAGCCCTCGCTTTGCAGATGAGGAAACAGCTGCCCCGGAGAGGCTAGGCACCTTGTAGTGAGTAGGCCAGGCTGGGCCACCATCTTGGATCCTGGGTAGAATGCAAGCAGCCCGAGGGCAGGCACTGGTCAATTGTCTTTAGGTCTCCAGTGACTTAAAAAGTGTTTAAAATGCTTTCTTAGCTTAGAATTCCTTCTGGGTGAGTGGCTGGGAACAGAGCAGTTTGGACCTAAGGCCCAGACTGCAAAGGGCCTGTTCCCGGAGGAGCTGAGAGAGGAGACAGCTGGCCTTGGGGGGGCTCAGGTGGAGCTGAGAATAACAGTCAGAGCCAGGCCTTTGCCAGGCTCGAGGCTTTGATAACCCCCCACCCCCCACAAGAGAGGGCCCAGACTGGGCCCAGCCCAGAGTGGAGCCCGAGCTTCACGTCCAGGTTCTATGACTGGCCACAGAGCAAAGGGTGGGAGCCTGTCTTCTTGATGCCTGGCTTGGCTCATCACTCCTCTGCTCAAATACCTTCGGGGGCTCCCTGGGGCCTACAGGATGCCTCTTTCTCTTTGGTGATGGCGGCAGCTCTTGGGGCCTCTCTGCCCTAGGCCGGACCCCTTCTCAAGAGATGGACTCCTCATCTTCCTCCATCCCCTTCTCCAGCACAGTAGCACCTCCCCCCAGCTTCAGCTCCACTGGCCTCCTTTTGGGAACCTTGGTTCGCCTCCGTATCACCATGATGTATGGGAGGCAGAGGCCTGGGGCGTACTGGCTACTTAATAAATGTTTGCTGAATTGAGCGGGGCTTGGTCCTGTGGGCGCTTGGGAGCAATTGTCAGTATTTGAGCAGGACAGTGAGGGGAGCTGAGCAGTGCATTAACCAGATTGATCTGGCACCTGGGCAGGATGGATTGGAGAGAGAGGGCCAGAGGCCGGGAGCTCAGTTAGGGGGCTATCGATCATGTTCTCATTCATCCAGGTGGGAGTGATGGGGCATGGTGAGACCAGAGGCCAGCGAGGCTGCACTGGACTTGGGGGAGGCGGCCTCCGTGACTCCTGTTGGCTGACTGGCTGGGGGGGACGATGAGGGCAGGGATGGAGTCAGAGGCCCCACCCCCACCCCCCCACTTTCTTGGGGCTTCCTAGAGCAAGAACCACTGTTGTCATACCCAAGGTGGGCGTCTCAGGCCAGGCTGGATTGGAGTGCTGGGGTAAAGGCAGACATGAGGGCGTCATTCAGGGCCCCAGATATTGTAGCAGGCTCCTGGAACCCCTCTCCGGTTCCCAGGTCACCCAGGTTAGGATGAGGGCCTTCTGCAGACAATGCATTACAAAAATATGTAATAATAATAATAACAGTAATTATTGAGGCTTTTTCTCCATGGGGCCGGTCCAGACAAAATTTACATTTGAAAGTATTGGAGGGGGAGGGGGGTGAAAGCCGGTGGGGGGAGGGGAGAGGACCTGGCCATAATTCCTTCAAAAATCATCCAGGGATTTAGAGCGCTTCAACCTCATCAGGAAACCAGGCGATCGCTGAGTCAGTCAACAAACAGTTATTACTCTTTGTCCGACGTATGGCTCACACAACCCTCCGTTCGCCAACTTGGTTAGAGCGCAGTTAAAGTTTCCCCTTCCACAGGCAGCTCTTCCTCCTCACACCTTCCCAGCTAATCTCGTCTCTAGCTGATTGACACCAGCTGTTTACCTGTTGTCTCCCCCTGAGACTGGGAGCGCCTTGAGGGCAGAGGCTGTATTTTGCCTTACTTTGTATCTTCACTGCCTGGCACATAGCAGGCACTTCATATATTCCTGTTAACTGACTGTCCTTCTCGTTAGGCTGGGAGTTCCATGAGAGCCAGGACTGTATTTTTGCCTTTTCTGTATCACTGGTTCTTGGCACAGTGCCTGGCATACAGTAGGCACTTAGTAGATGCTTCTTGCCTTACTGACAGAGCAGCCGGAGGGCATCAGGAGAATGGAGAGGTTGATAGGGGCATGGAGTTCATGACCCAAGATTGAAGGCACTGGGGACGTGGGGCCTAGAGATGAGAAGGGGGGGGGAGCATGACAGTTGTCTTCAAGAATCAGTGCTGTCCCAGAGTGGAGAGGCCCTTCCCAGGAGCTGGTAGCTTCCCCCTCCTTGGAGGCTTCAGTGCAGCGGCTCAGACTTCGCCAAGGGGCTCTGCATCCAAATATAGATTGGAGGAAGCCCCTCCTTCCTCTGAGCTTCCGGGATCCCAATGCTGTGAGTGCAGGGCACTGAGAGTCTGAGCTGGGAAGGACCCCACAGGTCCCTAGGCCCCCAGTCCCACAGCCAGTAAGGAGCAGAGCCAAGATTTGAACCCAGGCCTGCTGATTACAAATTCAGGACTCTCAGTTGCCGGCCCCAGAGAGGAATTCCAGACATGTCCCGAGCCGCGGCCATCTGGTCTCATCCCGATTCGTGTCCAATTTCCAAGGTCAGCCTCTGAAGGGCGGCCCTGGTCAGGATGCTAGGCCCAGGAAGAGCAGGTCCAAAGTATCTGGGTTGGGTTACTCCCTAATCCCATCCTCTGCTCCATGCCCTGGCTGCTGCCCTCCTCCGCTAACCTGTCTCAGCGATTTCCTTGGGTCACTGGGCTCCCGCTCTCCACTCCCTCCCGACACAGGGCACCTTGGTGCCAGGCACTGCCCACAAACACCCCCACACACGCACACCGGCCCCAGAAGGATTTATTCCCTCATCAGCGAATGGCCACAGCAGCATTTCTGGAGGAGAAGGGACAGCTGGACGGTCCGTCGGCAACTCAGCTCACCGTGGCCGGGGGGGGGGGGGTCAGTCTCCTTCCAGAGGTCACCTGGCCTCAGTGTCCTGAGTGTCTAACTGGGCCTTCTTCTACCAGAGCCCTGGGGCTGGAATGAGGGGCTTGAGGGAGGAAGGAACAAGCCTGGGCGTCAGAGATAGAAGTGAGCTCTGAAGAATGGATGGGCGGTGGGGTGGGGGCCGCCTGGACGATGGCAGAGGCTGGTAGGTCCAGAGCCGCCCGGGGCTCCAAGTCTGTGTAGGCCAACTCCTTCATTTTAACAGATGGGGAGACTGAGGCAGGAGCACCAGGGAGTTAGGTGACCTTCTTGGGGTCACACAGCCAGCACTGGGCAGCTGGGGGACTTGGACCCAGGCTTCCGGATTCTCATGAGGCCTTTGTGAGGCCACATTCAGGGCCAAGCTTTGGAGTGTACGTGTGTACAGAGGAAGAGGTGGGAGCCAGAGAGACAGAGGTAGAAAGGGGGGAGGAAGAGGCAGAGAGAGAGGAGGAAAGGAAACAGACAGGCCCATTTAGGGGCAGTGTGGAACAGATGATAAGAGTGCTGTAGTACGGAGTCAGGAAAACCTGAGTTCAAATGTAGCCTCAGACACCAGCTGTGTGACCCTGGCCAAGTTCACTTAGCCTCTCTGGGCCTCGGTTTCCTCATCTGTAAGATGAAGGGGATGGACCAGAGCCCTCTGAGCCTCCAAGGCCTGTGATTCCCTGAAACCTCACAGGGTTTGGGGCAGCTGGATCCCTCCCCAGGAGACAGTGTCCATCTACACCAGAGCTCAAGGATCCAACCATCAGAGCCTCCCAGAACCAGGGCTGGAGAGGACCTCAAGGCCACCGGGGCCAGCCTCATCATTTTGACAGATGAGGAAACAAGCTGAGGAAAGGTGTTCTGAGATCCCTCCCAGCTCTGCTATCCCCCATCCTAAGGCCATTCCCAGCTTTGACATCCCCCGTCCTAAGGCCATTCCCAGCTTTGACATTCCCTGTCCTAAGGCCCCTCCCAGCTCTGCCATCCCATGTTCTAAGGTCCCTCCCAGCTCTGCCATCCCCCGTCCTAAGGCCATTCCCAGCTTTGACATCCCCTGTCCTAAGACCCCTCCCAGCTCTGCCATCCCATGTTCTAAGGTCCCTCCCAGCTCTGGCATACCCTATTCTGTGGCCTCTCCCAGCCCTGACATCCATCACTCTAAACTGTCAGTGTTTCCTGACCCTCCCCTTCCCCCTCTTGCTGGCCAGCAGAAGGTGCCAATTTCTCTCATTACCAGTCTTCAGGGGTTGGGATGCTTCAAAGGAAGAGGCCCCAGAGCAGGGGCGTGTTTGGCTCAGGCTTGGTCTGGACGAGCCGCCTGTGCCTGGCACCTCGGCAGCAGCTGGGGGAGGGGGGCTGGAGCCACGCCTTTGCTCCCCCTCTCCCCCTCCAGTGGAGGGCTCTGAGAAGCCTGGGGCGGACACAGGCTGAGGGGCGGCGTGTCCTTGAGCCCCAGCCTCCTAGAGAGAGTGGCCGGGTGGGCCTCACCACCCCCCTCCCCTGGGAGGCCAGCTGCCAGCCACTGGCACGCCTTCCTGCGTCTGAACCAGTGCCAGCTCATTTGCGGCCAGTGTTAATTAAGAGAGAGACGTGATGGGGAGAGAGGTGGGGAAGGGCTGGCAGAGGGCAAGCTTTGACAGCCTCTGGGGAGCAAGGCCCTGCTGTCCTGGATCCCTGGCCTTGGGCTGCTCTGAGAGCGCCCAGCTCTTCCACGTTAGTTCAGCCAGGCTTGCTGTGGCACCTGCTGTGTGCCAGGCACTGGCCTAGGCACTGGGGACAGGGACATAACCAATTCTGTCCTGACCCCCAAGGGCTCTTGGGTGGGGTGGGGGAATGCCCCTCGGTAAAGAGAAGTGAATGTAAAAATCAGCAGAGGCCTCTGGGAGGAGGCGAAACCTGGGCTGAGCCTCGGAGGTGACGGATGGGTCACCCCTGGAGACAGCTGGAGTAGAGAAATGAGGAGGGGGTGGCCTGAGAAGGCTGCCAAGAAAGGGGGTCGAGCCCCACGGGGAAAGGCCCGAAGGGAGATTCTCTTTCATCCTAGAAGCACTGGGGGCTGGGGGCCCCTGGATGGGGGGGCTGGACCAGGCCCTGGGGCTCAGGGGGCTTTAAAAAGGCCTTATCCAGCAGGTGCCCTTGTACGCGTGTGTGAGGCAAGTGTGTAAATGGGGGGGCAGCCTGAGGCCCCCCCACCTGGAAACAAATGGTTCCCAGAGCCCCCCCAGCTCTGCTTCTGTCTCTTTCTCTCTGTCACTGTCTCTCTGTTTCTCTATCTCTCTGTCTCTCTTCCTCTTCTCTCTCTCCCTGTCTCTTTCTCTCTGTCACTGTCTCTCTGTTTCTCTATCTCTCTGTCTCTCTCTTCCTCTTCTCTCTCTCCCTCTGTCTCTTTCTCTCTGTCACTGTCTCTCTGTTTCTCTGTCTCTCTGTCTCTCTCTGTCTCTCTCTGTCTCTCTCTTCCTCTTCTCTCTCTCCCTCTGTCTCTCTGTCTCTGTCTCTCTCTCATCTTTCCTCTCTCTCTGTGCCCCTGCCTCCCTCCCCTCCCCCACAGCCCCCTCCTTTGCTGAGGGAGGCCTGAGCGGGTTGCCTCTCTCTCCATCTTAATTAGCTCCTTGTATTAATCTCCCAAGGAACGTGGTAACTCGCAGCCCTGGGTTTTCAGCCGTGGAATTAATTACTCCCAGAGCGAGGATCTGTCAGCTCCGAGAGACCAGGCCTGGCTCCGAGTCCCCGACGGCCTGGCAGCCCCTCTCCCTCCCCCACCCCCCTCCTCTTTCTCAGTGCTCTTTTTCCTTCCCCTCCCCCATTCGCACATCCTGTGGAAGGTGCAGCCCTTAGAGTATATACAGTAAAAACGTGAGTTCATACGTGCAGAGTGTCTACTTAGGAAGTCCCAGGCCCCATTCTACAGAACGGGAGACCGAGGCGCAGAATTCTTCCTGTGCTTCCTCTGCATTCAAGCCAGGTGCTCCCAGTTACAGTTCCCCAAACGTGACATTCAATTTCCAATCTCTGTGCCTTTGCCCAAGCAGTTCCTCATGCCTGCTTTGCCCTCCCTAAGCACCTGGACCCCTTGCAGTCTCTGCTCCCCCTAATTCTTGGGGTTTTGTCTTTCAAGTGATCTTTGCTTCTCTTTGGACTCATGGCTCCTTGGAGGCGGAGCTCTATGGTAGTGACTGGCACACAGCAGGTGCTCAGTGAATGCTCGTCCCTGTGGAAGAAGGAGAGGGAGATCAGAGCCTCTTGTCACCATCAGTGGCGTGGGCTGCACCAGGTGGGGGACAGGCGAGGTGGTGAGCTCCCCATCTTTCGATGTCTGCAAGCTTAGGCACCTTGTAGTGGGTTGGCCTGGCTGGCCGCTGAGGTCCCCACCCCCACCCCACTGCGCCGCCTGCCCTGCCTGCCAAATTGGGTGATTCTGTGAAGGCCCGAGGGCCTCCTCTGAAGGCTGCAGGTTTCCCACCTGTAAAATGAGGGGGTGGGGGTGGGGCCCTCCACCCCACTCCCCACCCCCCGTGGGAACCTCTGGGAGTCTCCTTATCTGGTTGTCTATCAGGCTGCCCGGCAGGGTCCTTTCGGTCTCCATGCCTGCCTGCCTGGCAGCCTGCTGGTGAGGCTGGCTGAGTGTAAACTCTCACTCTGATCTTTATCAGGCATTAACGTTAGAATCCACCTGAGGTTCCTCCGAACTGCAGGCCCAGCACCAGCTCCCAGGCGCAGACCCCCTCACCCGGGGCTGCTTGGGGGGCCCTCCTGCCCCAGGGATGCGGACTGGGGGCTAGGGAGCTCGGGGAGGCTGGGGATGCCAGGCCTGGAGCTGGGGGGCTCCAAGCTGCATCCCGGGAGCCGGGGAGGCCTGCAAAGACAGACAGCCTCAATTAGTCTGGTCACTCTTGGGCAGGAGAAGGAAGGGGCAGCCGATTAAGTGCCGTCAGGGAGATTGACAGGTCTGGCTCTGGAAGCTGAAGGTCTGTCAGCTTCGGCTTGGCCCGCCAGCCGGGCAGGTGATTGGCTTTGGAGATGGGAGGATGGGGGAGAGCTGGAGGAAGGGGACTAGTGGAGCGTTGAGGGTGGCCCACTTGGGCATTACTTTCATGGGGAATCATCTCTCCTGGCTTCCGAGACCCCCAGAATGTAGCCGTGCCTGGGGGGATGGCCTCCCCAGAATGGGTCATGTCCACGGTGCCAGGGCATCAACTCCCCAGGGGTTCAGGCTGTCATTGTGCCCTCCCCATCCCCTCAGAAGTCTGACCCCAGGGGAGATGGGGGCAGTGGGTGTCTGCCATACTGGCCTATTCATCCATCCAGGAATAACCCCATTCTGGGTTTCAGAAGAGGACGGCTCAAGGGCAGCTAGGTGGCGCAGTGGATAGAGCACTGCCCTGGAGTCAGGAGAACCCGAGTTCAGATCCAGCCTCAGACACATAACACTCACTAGCTGTGTGACCCTGGGTAAGTCATTTAACCCCAATTGCCTCACCCAAGGAAAAAAAAAAGAGGGAAAAAAAAGGATGTATCCAGAACACTCAGCATAGGATGGAGCCATTTATGGAAGGAGCAGAGAAGGATGGGGCCCCAGGCCCCAAGATGCTCTGGGGGGATGTCAGGGGAGGTCCAAGCCCCGTGGGCCGTCCTGCTTTGTTCCTGGGACACCAGCAGCCGCAGCAGCCTGGGCCACCTCTGATAACCTGGTCAGGCTGGGAGGAGCACCCCTGGCTCGAGCTGCGTGCCCCCACCTTCACTGCATGTTAACAGTCTGCACTGGCCCATGCAACGACCATAAAATCCCCTTCACCCTTTGTCGTGGACAGATCAAGAGGTTCTGTTAGTGCTGGGGAAGGGATGGGGAGACTGGGTACGTCATGGACAATGGGATGCAAAGGGGGGATGCCGACCACATTGTCCATCATTCCACACCTGGCACGGTACCGTCATCTGGTCCTGACGTGTGTGTGTGCATGTGTGTGCAAATGTGCGAGTGTATGTGTGTGTGTGTGTGTGTATACATGTTCATGGGTGTGTGTCTAACCCAGCCCAAGCCTAAGCCAGATGCCCCCTCCTCCAGGAAGCCTCTTCCTCCTCCATCAGGCGGAGCTTCATTTTGCCGCCCTCCAATGCACCCTTCTCATACAAAAGTGTATGTTATTGTTGTCAGGGCTGGCCTCTTATCTGCCTCTAGACTGTGAGCTTCCCCAAGACTGTCTCTGGCTTTGCATACATTAGGTGCTGAATAAATGTGTATTGTGCTATATTTTCCAGACTGACTGTTGTGTTACATTGCGTTACCTGAACTCTGAACCGGAGCTTTGATGCTGGACAGATTTGATGGTGCTTGGGGAGGGACATTTGGCCCCAGCTGGGTTCAGGGCCCTGGGAGGAGACAAAGGGGGCAGTGGGCAGAGCGCAGCCTGCAGCCTCAGCAGGCAATGCCAGGGTGGGGGGCCCAGGAAACTCCTAGGAGAAGCCTGGGACCTGGCAGGGGAGTGGCAGTGAGGGAGAAGAGGGCCAGAAGTCCGGGGAGCCTCACAAGGCAGAGCTTGGAAGGACCCCGAGGGTCTGAGACTCAGGCTGGGTGGTTAACATGCCCCCCCGGGTCCTCACTGCCCCTGCCTAGGTTTAGCTCCGGGTCTAGGCAGGCTTCCAGCCTGGAGGCCACTGGGGCCTCTAGGTCCTCAAGGGTGGCCCTTTGACTGAGGGATCGTCCTATAAAACTTGTCTGGAAGGCCGCACGTGGCCTCGAGGCTGCAGCTCGCCCTCCCACCTCCGGTGCAGGAATGGACTCTCCCGGCCTTCTCCTCCTGGCCCTGACTTGTCCCTAGCCGGCCACGTCCCTCCGCCCAGGAGCCCTTGTCCTTAGCCAGCCAAGAAGTCGGACTCAGGGTTGCCACAGCTTGCCAGCTCCTCCTTCACCACCTGGTGCCTCTTGTGCCCAAGGACCCTGGCCTGGCGTCTCTGCCCGGCTGGATGCCCCGCGGGAGGAGGCCGGCCCCGCGGTCCGATGCCTCTCACTAACCTCGTGTCCTTCTCTTTCAGCCAACAGCTCCCTGCTCGGAGGCGGCGGTGGTGAGTGTGACCTTGCTTTGTTTCTGGGGCTCCCTGGGGTTCCCTCCTTCCATCCTGCCTGGCACATCCTTGGCGTTTGCTCACCTCCCTCCCCCTCTTCTTCTGCTATTCCTCTCCTGTTTGAGAGATTGGAAAGAGACACTTGGGTGTTGGGGGCGCTTGGGGGGATCGGAGGAGCCTTCGAGGATCTGAAGGTTCATCCCATAAAGGAAGGGTCAGACTTGTTCTGGGGACCCCAGAGGGGAGTGTGGCAGAGAAGCAGATTTCAGCCCCCTGAAATCCCTGACAAGGGTGGTTGGGATAGACTGCCTCAGTAGGTAGTGAGCTCCCCATCCTTGAGGTATCCAAACTAATGCCGTCTGGGCTTGCTGGTGCGATGGTGGATCTCAGAGCACTGGCCATGGACTGTAGAAGTCCTGAGTTCTGATCCAGACCCAGAACCCCACTAGCTGAGCAACCCTAGGAAGTCACTTGACTGCCTGCTTCCTCAGTTTGCTCATGAATAAAATGGGGATAATAATACCACCTCCCTCCCAGGGCTGTTGTGAGTGTGGAATCAGCTGATGTATGTGAAGTGTTTCGCACATAGGAGGTGCTTAATAAATGCTGTTCCCTTCCTCCAAGCACTTTGTAAACCAGACCCAGAACCAGAATGCTTAGCAAGAATTACTCTGGAGGCAGCCACGGTGTGGTGCACAGACAACTGGCCTCAAAACCTGGAGGACCCAGGTTCAAGTCCTACCCTGCCCTCGGGCAAGTGCTCAAGGGGCCCATCTGCAGAGAGGCAGTTCCCTGTACCAATACAACCACAGGCCCAGTGGCTCTTGGTAACCGTCCTTTGGCCTCTGAGGGCCTTCCCGTTTGGGATCCCTCCCCCTCTGTCCATGTCCATCTACCTTCTCTCACTGCCCCTTCCTCTCTTGGCGTCTCCGCTGCCCCCTGCCCCCGTCAGCCCTGCTGTGTGCACAGACTTGTATGGGCCCTTTTTACAAACAAGGAGACTGAGGCTGAGGCCCGGGAGCTGGCTTGTTCAAGGCCACTCATCTACTAAGGAGCCATAGTCTTTGAACCCAGGACTTTGCTGCAGATCCCTCATGCTTTCCCCCACATGATGCTAACTGTCCTCTCCCGGGTCATCCAGGTTTGGGCTAGAGGACATGCCAGGCTCGAACCTGGTCTGGGCCAGCCAAGGCCAAGCTCCTCCTAACATCTCGGCCTTTCTTGCAGCCTGGGGCAGAGGCGTTGGGCCGAGGAGTCTGAAAGATTGTGGCCCCAGTAGGCTCCCAGAGGGGTCCTGGGTGATGGGCTCGGGTGGGGGGAGAGCGTGGCTGATGCCAAGACGTCTTGGTTTGGTCCCAACGCAGAAGAGAGCAGGTGTCTGACTGGGGCTGGAGGGGGGGGATCCTCAGAGTCTACCTGGGCCTGGGGGCCTGGTCGTAGGCCAGGGGCGTGATGCCTCCCTGCCCAGGCCCCGGTGCCCCTTGCATCCTGGGGCCCTTGCTCCTGCTAAAGGGCCCAGGCCGCCCCATCCTCCCTCGGGGCTCCTGTGGGAGTGCGCAGAAATGATTGGTGAGCCAGGGAACAGAGGTTAATGGGCTGGAGGATAAATCCCGGGGGCTGTGTTTACCGCAGGCAGCAGGCCTGGGGCCGTGGCCAGGTTTTAAAAGGGGGAAAAATAGAAGGGTCATGGGTCAGGAATAAATAAGAGGCGTGTTGAGAGCTGTCCACGATGGGGCATGGGGCGCCTGTTCGTTCCTGTTTTCCCTTCCCTTCCCAACCGTGCAGCCCACCCCCGCCCCTCCGTGAGTCCTGAGGTGAAGGGTGGAGGATGTTTCTGGCTGGGCACACCGCATGGAGGTGGGAGCCCTGGCCGGCTCCTGGCTCTGCCATCCTGGGGCCCGGTGCACAGGCGTTTAAATGGAATGGATAGCGTTAGGCGACATTCGCAGAGTGGTTCCCTGGTCGTTGTCTTGTGTGAGCCCCTGTGACACAGGTCTCAAGTCTCCTCGTCGTTTTGCAGGTGAGGAAACTGAGGTTCAGAGGGGTTGGGGCACTTACCCAGCCAGTTAGTAAGTGTCAGAGGCAAGATTCAAACCCAGGTCTCAAATCTGACCCCCTCTACCATGCCGTGCCAGCTCATTCACTCCTTCATGAAATCATTTGTTCAGCAAGCATTTACTAAGTCCTTACTGTGGGCCAAGTCAGAAATAGCCAGGGAAAGTCGACAGGAAGGCCTGCGTTCCAGGCCTGCCACTGACCCTGGGTAAGTCACTAACTTCTCTTAACAACCTGCATTAGCAGAAGATGTTTCTTCATCTGCGAGTTCCTTTTCGGGTGAATCCGAGGTCCATTCCCTGTCCCTGCCCCCCAGGCTCCGTGACAAAGACAGAACAGAACCCCTCCCTGCCCTCCAGGAGGTCCTAGGAGGACAGCAGGGCAGGACCCTGGATGTCGGCTAGTACAGCCCTTTCCTTATGAACCAAGGCCCCGAGGGTGTTGAATGCCGAGGTCCCACAGGTCAGAAGTGACAGAGTCCATATTTGAACCTGGTTCTTCTGGCTTCAAGCCTTGTATGTTTTTCTAAGTTTAAGTTTAAGCCTGAGCCCCAGGAACCCTCCAAACCAGGGCAGAATGAATGTCCTGTGGGTCAGGGAGCCGTGGCTGCCACACTAGCCATGTCCCCTCCAAAACAAGGACTACTTGGCTCTGAGGACACAGCCTGCAGGCTGGGAGAGGTGGGGGGAAGACTTCCCGGATAGGGAGGGAGGAGAAGAAACAGGCTGAGGGGAGAGTCACACTTGCTGTGTCAGGATGGAGACAAGCGATGTCACTGGGGACTGAGGTCATCCCAAATCCAAGGCTTCACACGGTAGAAGTAATGTTTCCTGATGAGATCCACCTCTGAGCCTTTATCTGCCGATGGAGCGTAGGAAGGATGTGTGTGACCCAATGTCTGACATCTTTGTGATAATCCACGGCTTGCTAAATCCTCATTGGAGCCCCACAATATCTTTGTGAAGTGAGTCCTGGGGACATTATTTTCTCCACTTTACAGATGGGGAAACTGAGGCTGGGCATGATTAAGTGACATGCCCAGTGTCCCTTATCTGGTACGAGTCTGAGGCTGGAATTAAGTTAGTCTCCCTGACTCCCAGCCTTGCACTCTCTACAAATTCTTGGCGTTCACGGGATTGTAGCCCCCATCCCAAGGGCTGGAAGGGACCCCAGAGGCCAGGAAGTCCACCTCCTTCCTTTGACAGGGAATCAGAGACTCCCATAGAGGAAGGGATTTCCCCAAGATCATTGTAATAAGGGAGGGGAGAGCAGGATCTAAGGGCAGACCCTCTGACCCCACAGGACGGCAAGACGCCAGCAACCCCCGAGGGCAAGCACAGGGCTTTTGCCTTTCTCTCTCCAGCACTTCGAGCAGTGCCTGGCATGTGAGAATTGCTCACTAAAGGCTTGTTGGCCTCCTATTTGACTTATGCCAAAGCCAGTGTTTCTTCCAGACTCTGGTATATGTCCCAGGCTAGCTTTCTCATCTGTTCCCCAAGATGGGGAGGAGAATGGGGTAAGAGGGAGGGCCAGAGGTGTGAACAGCCCAGGACAAGGGCTGGAGAGGACAGGACAGCCCCTGCCTGGCTGACGGGGCCTGGCACATTTGCCCTGAAGAAGAAGGGGGTTCTCAGGGTCAGAAAGCCTGCTCCCTTCGCGGGTTCCCAGGCAGGGATGCGGATGGAGCAGGGTGTCCCCACCCAGCCATGTAGCTGCAGCGGCCGGTGGACGATGGAGCCAGCCCTCCCTGGCTGTAATGAACAGGGAGGCTGGGGAGCGGCAGGTGTTTACAGAAGCTGCGGGCTCCTGACAGAGATGGATGGGCCCGTACAGCAGGAAGACTGCGCTGGGAGGAAGTGGGCCCAGGTCCGGCTTTTTAACGCCAGCGTGAGATTTATGGAGCCGGCGTGGGGCAGGTCAGAGAGGGGCTGTTAGTCTGTAAATGGGATTGCAAAACAAGGTGGAAGGAGAGTAGCCAGCGGAGGGGTGTTGGGCGGCCATCGCTGCAGACGGGAGCAGGGAACCAGGCAGCGAACTGAGGGACAGAGAGAGACGGGCGTGCCCACATACCCCAGGAGCCCTAATTGAGCACCCCTAAGGCTGAGGGTGCCCCCTCTCCCCAGGACCCTGCGTCTGCCAGTAAATGTGGGGTCACACCCACGTAGTGCCCTGCAGGAGATGGGGCATGGGGCAGAGAAGGGCACTACGATAACAGCTCAGATGCCACCCCCTCCAGGGAGCCTTCCCTGATGCATTCCTTCCCATGAGGATCTACAGCATAAGATTGCATGGGAAAGTGCTCTCTCCCCCTCTCCCCCCCCCCCCTCTCTCTCTCTCTCTCTCTCTCTCTCCCCTCCCTCTCTCTCTCTCCCCCTCCCCCTCTCTCTCCCTGTGTCCCACTAGATGGTGAGCTCCATGAGGGCAGGGACCCTCTCCTCTAAACTTTGCCTCTCTTCTGGTACCCAGTGAAAGGCTCTGCCCACCACACGCACATACTCAGTGTTTGCTGAAGGGATACATGAATGAGAGACGATGACTTTGTGGCCCATCTCTCCTCAAGACCTGGCTCTCTTCTCTGGTCCCCAGAAGTCACCACCCCACTTAGGAAGCTCTCCTTCCAAGGAATACCTTCTTGGGGCTTGAGCCCAGAGTCCTGGCATAGTCCTTTGTACTGGGTGGGGGACGGTGTTGTGGAGAAAACTCTGAACTTGGAGGGAGGAAGACATGGGTTCAGATCACCATCCTGCCCCTTACTAGTACTACTGCTATGATTACTACTGCTACTACTGCTGCTACGGCTGCTGGAATTACTACCACTGCTGCTGCTTTTACTATTGCTGTGATTACTACTACTATTATTACTATTGCTATGATTACTACTACTACTATTATTAGTTTTGCTATGATTACTACTACTATTACTACTAAACTACTTCTGCTGTTGCTGCTGCTACTACTACTGCTACTACGACTACTCCTGTCAGCCAGCATTTAGAGACTGTCTTAAGCTTTGCAAAATGCTTTATGTCTGATCTCATCGGATGCTTACAACTACCCTGTAAGGGTGGGGCTGTTACTATCTCCATTTTACTGAGGGAAAACTGAGGCTGAGAGATTAAATGACTTATCCAGGATCAAACAGCTGGAAAGTTTCCCAGACAGAGTTTGAACTGGGGTCTTTGTGAGGGTTACTTTAGCCATGGTACCACTCACCTGCTTGGTGGGAAGCCACTTAATGTCTCTTCCTCCACCGTAGAATGGTGATAACAAGGCTTGCAGCAGGGTCAGGATCATTGTGAGGTGATGAGATCAAGGATGTCAACAGGTCCAATCCTCTCAGGTTACAGAGGTGGAAACTGAGGCCCAGGGGCATGAAGGATTACCCAAGGAGTAAAGACAGAGCCTGGATTTGAAACCACTTTGCAAATCTTGGTGCACCCTAGAAATGTTCTCTGCTTTGGTACTATTAATAGATACCATTCCTGTGGTCAGTTCTCATCTCTCGTGTTTCCCTTTCTCTCTCCCCATCCTGTTGCCCACCCACTCCCTCTCCAACTCTTACAAAGGAGAGGGGGTGAGGTCCGGGGTGGTTAAGGAACAGAGAGGAGATCAGTTTGGCTGGACCAGAAAGGGGAGGGCTGCACAGTGCAATGACTCCCTCAGAAGTCAGTGACTCTGGCCGGACTCTGTCCTTGGTGCTGACTTGGTTAGCTGTAGGAATCTACCTGATGGGAGTCCCCCAGGCTGATTGGGTTCAGCTGCCCTTAAGCAGATCTGAAATATCAGGGGAAGAACATGATCAGGCTACCTGTTTGAAATCCCTGGCTCTGCCATTGTGTGACCTTGGGTGAATCGCTTCTCTCTGGGCCTCAATTTATCTGCAGCACCTCCCTGTAAATGAGTGCATTGGTCTTCAGGGTTCCTTCCATCTGTAACTCGATGGCCCCAGGAAGCCCCGATACCCAGGAAGCTGCGTCCGGAGGGTGATGGGGCCGCCTTCCCAGCATGCCCAGAGCCCGGATCTGCAGAGCTGCTGGGCCATGCCAAGCCCACTCCAACTTTTACTACCACAGTGAAAACCTTTTACTGGGTCCATAAAATTTTTTTTAGAAAGCTCTCCCATTGTCTGTTAAAAAAGAGAGGCAGGGGCTTTAAATCAGAAGCTAAATCAACATACCCCTGACAAGAGTCCTTCTTGTTTATTAGGACTGAAATGTTTACTCGGCGATAAGCAACGGGCTTTCACCGAGAGATTTGTGTTCTATTTTTCAATTACCCCTCGTCTTCTTCTGCCACTTTTGCACTAACGGGATAACAAATGTATCGGAGCGCTTCAATTATTCACCTAAATCACGACTTTGCCTGCCACCACTGCCGGGCCTAGTGACAGATTAATTCACCACCTCCTTCCGCTCCACCACGGCCAGGCTCTGTAGCCCCCCAGCTGCTGCCCCGGGCCCAGGCCCAGGCCACCTCCGCCCGCCACTCCTGTCCTGTTTCTGATCACTCCCTTGCCCGAACTCTCTGCACCAATTGTGCTGGCTCGACAGCCACCCTCCAGACATGACTGTTTCCCATCTCCAAGCGTTTGCCCAGGGGGTCCCCCAGGTCTGGAATGGGCCCTCTCCTCCTTAACACCCCACAGAATGCCTGGCTTCCTTCAAGCACAGCTCCGATCACACCTGCCACACAGGATGAGCTTCTAGTGATGTGTTGTTATATTATGGTGTCATTTATATTAATGCTATATATTAATAGCATTTATAGTGTGTGTCGTGTTACCATATTATTATATTCATATTATACTATTGTATTACTATATGGTAATACATGTTATTTCAACATGGAAGTTTTTTGATATATTATTACATCGATATCATATGGTATTTGTGTGATATATTGTTTATATCAATATTATATGTTGATATATTAATATATTTGCATTAATATAGTGTTTGGATATATTGATGATAAATGTTATAATAAGAGTATGTATTAATATATCATTTATATTATAGATTAATATCATTATATTGATATTATATGAGGTGTCAATATTATTAATATATCCTCACATTATCATTAATGTGTTATGTTGATACATCATTTATATTAGTATTATATATTATTGTATCAATAGCATTATTGACCTATTATATTAGTAGTATATATTATATTAATTTATTATTATATTAATGTAATGGGTTATAGCTGTCTTGTACATTAATATCACACATTTTTGTGTTGATATATTAATATTACAGGGTATTCTATTGATGTACTCTTTATAATTATTTTGTAAGCACTTCCGTGTGCCAGGCACTGTGCTGAGGATCCATAGAAAGGCCAAGCCAGTCCCTGCCCTCAGGGAGCTCCCTGTCTAACGGGGAAGACCACACTGCTCTGTACAAACAAGCTGTAGGCCGGAGAGTTTGGTCATTTCTGAAGGAAAGGGGTGGGGAAAGGCCCCTGGCAGAAGATGGGATGTCAGCTGAGCCTTGAAGGATGCCAGGAGGCGGAGAGCAGGAGGGAGAGAGTGCAGGGCATTTACACCCAGGCCTTCACTGTGGACCTGGCCTTGTCCTCTGTCTGAAGACCCAACACACACCCTGGGCCTCCCTCACCTGCCCCAGACTCCCATGTCACCCATGGCACACGCAGATCAGTGAGCTTTTCCCCGGGCTGCCCTCTCTCCCCCCCTACTCTCCCCTTCTCTCTCATCTGGTTTCTCCTTTCCCTTCCTCCCCCCTCCCTCCCTCTCTCCCTCCCTCCCCCCTCCTCCCCCTTCTTTCTCTCCTCTTTCTCTTTCACTCCTTTTCTCATTCTCTTTCTCACTCTCCCTACTTACTCCCCTCCCCTCCTCTCTCTGTCTCTCCCCCTCTCTCTTCCCCTCCCTCCCTCCTTCTCCTCTCTTTTCTCTCTCTCACTGTTTGTCTGTCTTTGTCTCTCGGTCTCTTCTCCTCTCTTTAGCCCTCTCTTTCTCTCCTCCCTCCTTTCTCTCTCTCTGTCTCTCTTTCTGTCTGTCTCTGTCTCTCTCCCCCCTTCTTTCTCCTCTCTCCCCCTGGCGCTCTCTCTGTCCCTCCCTCTCTCTGTCTCTCCTCTCTCTGTCTCTGTCTCTTCCTCCCTCTCTCTGTCTCTCCTCTCTCTGTCTCTGTCTCTTCCTCCCTCTCTCTGTCTCTGTCTCTTCCTTCCTCTCCCTCTCTCTCTCTCTCTCTCTCTCTCTCTCTCTCTCTCTCTCTCTCTCTCTCTCTCTCTCTCTCTCTCTCTCTCTCTCTCTCTCTCCCCCTCACTCTCTCTCTGTCTCTCTCTCCCCCTCACTCTCTCACCCCACACACACACACATTGCACCACTGCCTGCGAGCATTAACTCTACCGGCTGGTGTGTATTCACGCCGTGGTTTCTGCTCATTTCATTTCCCGATCCCCTCATGCCCCCGTGCCCGAGCCGCTATCGCCCCATCGGCCGGTCCTGCTAATCCCTTATTGCTGCCACCTCAGCTCAGGAAATGGCTCTGCTCTGGCTGTCGAGATTAGCGCAGCAAGGGCTCCTGGGGTGCCCGGCCCCAGTTAGTGCTAATGAGGAGCCCGCCCTTGCTGGGCAGGCCTGCAGGCTGCTCCCATCACGGTCTCCAGAACCGGCCCTCTCACCAAGCCCAGGATTTCCAGCCTAGCAGTCACCAAGCCGGCTCTCCCAGGCCCCCGCGCCACCGCTCTCCTCCAGGTCTGCTGCTCTTCACACTGTGAGATACCAGAGTCCCGCCGAGGGCTGGAGAATGAGCAGGGGCGGGGGACCCAGCTCCCCTCGCCCCACCCCCACCCAGGCCGGGTTCTAGTCCGCAGGCATTTCTTAAGTCCCTGCTGTACTGACATTGGACTCCCTGCCCAGGATCCCAAGGTCGAAGATGACAGCCCCTGCCCTCAGGGAGCTTATAGTCTAAGGGAGAACGGGTCAGGTGGAATAAGAACAGTAATCAGTCACTCACAGGCAGCCACATGGAGAGAGGCTAGGTCTGCAATCTGGGAGACTTGAGTTCAAATCCAGCCTCAGACACATAGTAGCTGGGTGACCCTGGGGAGGCACTTCATGCCTGCCTGCCTCGGTTTCCTCATCTGTAAACTGGGCACAGTAATAGCCTCTTCCTCCACCCCCTCCTATTTTCCAGAACACTTTGTTGGAAGCTTCCCTGTAATCCCACTCTGGTACTTGTGGGGACCTCTCTGACCCTCAGTCTCTGCTTCTTCAAAGTGAAGAGGCTGGATCAGATGAAGCCTCAGCTTCCTTCCATCTCTAAAATCTGCACTCCTGGGAGCTAGTCCGTGTCCCCTCTCCCCTAGAGGCCCAGGAGCACCTTGAGAGTTAACAGTAGCCTGCGCTGTCCTTCTAGCTGGGGGTAATCCTGGGGAATGTGGGATCGGGCCAGTGAGTGCCTTGTGAAGTGCTTTAGGGAAATGTGGGGAGGGGAGCTTGCTGCAGAGGAGGGACCTCAGAAGTCATGGAATCCAGCCCTCCATTTTACAGATGAAGAAACTGAGGCACACCACGGTCACACATTCAGTGGGTGAGTAAACATTAAACGCCTGCCTGTGCACCAGGCTCTAAGGATACGGAGAGGCACAAGGCAGTCCCTGCCCTCAGGGAGCGCCCCCTCCCCGAAACAACATGCAGACAGATGCCTGTGAGCAAGCCACAGGTGGGCCGAGCAGGAAGGCTTGGCAGAGCAGGTTCGGAGTCAGGGGCCGTCACGGATTTAGGTGGGCCTGGAGGGAAGCCAGGGTAACCTCAGAGGGTGTAACAACCTCAGGGCAGCGGGGAGCGGGCGGGCCGCAGGGCCCAGGCTGGTGCTTCAGCCTTCCCACCTGGCCCCGGCAAGGGAGCCCCCCCCAGGGGCCGTCCCACCCTAGGCCCCTGGCTGGTGCCCCGCAGTCAGGCCGGGCGTCAGCGGGCCGCCACGAGGTTCTTTTTAATAACGGGAGTGATTTTTGCATGATGAATGGGGCCCGGCAGTCATATCCATAATGAAGCCTTAATGTTTTCAAATCCCCATTTAAGGAGCCGCTCTCACTCAATAATGAATTTCAAATCACAGAGCTGGAGCCCCTGCCTATCTGTCTTCGCCCCCAGCTGAGGGGAAGCCTGCTCGCCCACCCCCTGCTTGGCACCGGGCAGCATCGGGCATACTGCCTGGCACTGCCCTGAGGGGGAGCGACATAGAGAGGCTGTGGGCTCCCGCTGGGAGTGTGGGCAGAGCCACTGACCTCCAGGCCCAGGACGGGAAGAGAATCGAGTCTGCACTGGGCAGTGAACCCCTGGTTCTGAGGCCCTGACGGCAGGGCTCAGGGCTTAGCATAGAAGAGCTGAGCCGGGACCAGCCTCAGAACAGAGAACTTAGAACAGAAGGGACTCAAGAACATAGGTTGTCAAAGCTAGGTGGTGCTTTAGAACCCAGACCATCAAAGACAGGAAGGAGTGTAGAACAAGGAATGAGCTGAGAGGAGCCTCAGAGCGTGGAATATCAGAGCTGGGAGGGATCTTAGAACATGGGAATGGCAGGTCTGGGAGGGGTCTCAGAACGTGGAATGTCAGGGCTGGGAGGGGGCCTTAGAACAGGGGATGTCAGAGCTGGGAAGGAGCTTAGAACACTGAATATCCGAGCTGGGAGGGATCTTAGAACATAGAATATCAGGGCTGGGAGGGATCTTAGAACATGGAAATGGCAGGGCTGGGAGGGGTCTTAGAACATGGAATGGCAGGGCTGGGAGGGGGCCTTAGAACAGGGGATGTCAAAGCTGGGAAGGAGCTTAGAACACTGAATATCAGAGCTGGGAGGGGCCTTTGAGATCATATGGCCCAACCCCCTCATTTAACTGATGAAGAAACTAAGGCCTGGGGAAGGGAGGGGACTTGGTCAAGGTCCCCCAGCAGTCTCTCCCACACAGCACAGGGAAGTTCAGTGGGTAGAGCTGGGCAGACCCTCCGGAGGATGGCCATGGGGGGGTGGCTTGGTGTTTCTTTTCAGTCTGTTATGCAGAGGGCACGGTAGGGCAGGGGGGGAGTGATCATGTCAGGGCCTGGCCCCTTGTGGGATGAGAGGAGACATACAGGGGCGGGGCTGCTGCTCTGCCTCCTCATTCTGTTTCCTCTCGGGGCCATCCCTCTTCCCTTCTCCCTGCTTGCCCTCCCTTCCAGCTGCCCAGGCAGGAGAGCCCCAGGGGTTCTGGCCCAGGTTCCTCAGACCGGTGGCCTTATGGTCAAGTCTCCTTGGGAGCAGAACCTGTGTCTTTTCCCTTCTGATATACCTAGAGCCCTCAGCAGGCGCCATGCACACAGTAGGCCCTTAATAAATGCTTGCTGAACTGGAATTTGCATGATTCCCCTTTTTCTGACGGCCAACTGAGGCCTGGAGCGGGCACAGACAGGCCTGCCCCCGAGTAGTCAGGAAGGATGCAGGCATTCTAACCCCTGGAGTCAGGGCTCCCCTGCCTCTCTTGGGTGCTCCCAACCTGACTTGTCTGTCTGTTCCAGCCACGACACTCTCTGCTTCCTCTTCCTTTCCCAACCTGCCCTCCCCCCAGCGTCCTGGGGCTGGGAAAGGGGATCTAGAGAGGGCTGGCTTAGGAGCAGGGGGGGCTCTGGGCTCGAGGATTGGAGAGCTTCCAAAGCCCTGCCCACTTATCACCTCCGGGGATCAGCACCCTCTCAGGTGCCCAGAGGCAGCTCAGGTAGCAATCATTGTACCCATTTTACAGATGGGAAAACTGAAACAGGAGACTGTGGATTTGGGGGTGCGTCCTCAGGCACAGCCAAGTCTGGGCTCCTCAGGGGTCGAGGCTGGAGGACATTCCCAGCCAGAAATGGGCCTCCCTTTTCACCATCACTCCTGGTTTTGGAGGGTCTCTCTTCCCCAAATCCACACAGCCTGGGCACCAGGGGAGGCCCTAAGAGATGGAGGCTATATTTTGGTGGGCCGCATGGATGGTGGATCGGGCCAGGGGACCCCTTAGGGGGCTCCTGCAGTGGGAAGCGGAGGCCTGGTGAGGAGGGGGATGGTGGACCAGACTTGGCCAAAGGGGAGGTAGCTTCTCCGTAGAACCTCTCCCCTCCCCAAATCACCCAGCTTTATTTCCTGTATTTCTATGAGTCCACATTTTCTCCCCTCTAGATCGTCAGCTTCCTGAGGGCAGGCACAGGTCATTCAGTCTTTGCATCCCCAACGCCTCCACCGGTGACTGGCTTGGCTCTAGCAGGTCAGAAAAGTCCGGCTGGCCAGGGCAGGGCAGGACAGAGGAGGGGCTTCCAAAGGAGGAGGGTGGAGCTCCCCCAGCCCTGCCATCTGGTGGCTTCCTATTTAGACTAATTATTCCTGCTAACCACATGTTAAGCTGTGTTTCTGTTCTCTGGGCCATTACCTGTGCTTTCAGTACCCTTGAAATTTGGACCCTGGGGCAAAGCGCCAGCTGCCTGTGGCCTAGCCTCTGGCAGTCAGTGTGGGAGGAGCCGTCCATTCATGTCAGTGTTCAGGGGAATGTGACCGTCGCGTTCCTTCCTTAGACGTGACACGTGTTCTTATACCCCAGCCTCCTCTTTGCAGATGGATTGTGCACGGTCTTGGGAGATTTGGGTTTAGATGTGTGTAGCTATGGGAGTCTAGGCCATTTGCTTCACCTCAGCCTCAGTGCCTGCATCTGTAAAATGGGTATCATTATCGTACCTATCCTACAAGGTTGCTGCAAGCTTCAAATGAGATGATGTTTGTAAAGTACTCGCAAACCTTAAAATACCGCGTGAATTCAAGGTATTGCCCCCGGCCCCCAGACTGGTAGAATCCATGTTGAGGAGGCTTGAGGAAAGGCTGGGGAGGGTGAGGAGAGATGGTCACTTGGCTGGGAGGCCAGATAGACATGGCCTGTCCTCCCTTGAGCTCTCTAAACCTCAGTTCCGTACTCTTTAAAGTGGGGAGAATTCTGGCTCTGTCACTCATCTTGGGCAGGTCACCTGACCTGTCTGAGCCTCAGTTTCCTCATCTGTCAATTGCAGTCAGAGTCTAAATGAGAATCAGTTACGGGACCCAAGGGCGGTTGGTTAGCTGGAGAAGACCATGCCTCTGGGGGCACAAACTCTGCTGTCTCGGGTCTGAGGGCGGCGCCGGCAAGGCCTCTGAGGACTGAGCCGGGAGTGGGGAGGGCAGGCTGCATAGGGCATCGTGGGCTTGAGGTCGAGAAGTGGAGCTGCCCCTGCAGGGAGTGAGCTCCCCTGCCCCGAGGGCTGGGCCAGTCCAGGCTGGGTGGGAGGGGGCTGAGGCTCCTTCCCCTCTGAGTCCTCTGTCCTGAGGGGGAGGGATGCAGGTCCAGAAAGAGCTTTAGAAAGGCCCGAGGGCCCCCGTGGCCCTACTGGGGAGCTGGGAGCCGGAGGGGGGCTGGCAAAGGAAAGCCAGGGAGGGTCCCCAGGAGAGGCCGACACTTTGGGAAGTGAGGGGACAGATCACACGCACGCACATACACGCACACACTCAGATTACATGCTCACACACACACACCACATTCTTGCAACACACGTGCACGCACATTCAGACGTGCACACAGATTATGCCCACCCACATGCACATACACAAGCACACACAGATCACATGAACATACATTGCACACACCACAGGGGATTACACCCACACCACACATACAGATTACACACGTGTTTATACATATACACAGTTTACTTACACACACATACACACAGCTCGCATGCACACAGATTACATACGTACACTCACATGCAGTTACCCACGCACAGGCGCACACAGACTTTACACCCGCGCACAGGCGCACACAGGCGCTGGACTTCTGCCCTCCCCAGCTCTTCCGGGCCCCCTGAGCCCCGCCCTCCCGCAGCAGGAGCCCCGCCCAGTCCCACCAAGGCCAGTATCAAGACATTTCCATTAAATAATTAATTAGCCCCTGTTTGCTTGTTTGCTTAACATGAAAAACGCTACCCCACTGAGGTTGTTTTATTGCTGCATAAATTTAAATATTTAATCTTCCTTTCATGAATATTACAGTGGCCTAAATATCCAGCAGCAACCCCTTAAAGTGCTGTTACTAAATTGTTCCCAGAGGAGCCCTGGTTGGTTCTGGGAGGCCGGGCTGGCCCCGCCCTCCTTGGCCGGCCCCAGACCCTGCAGGAGGGGGGGCTGGGGCCCAGTGGGTCCGGGTGGGGGGCCGGCCACACCAGGCTAACCTGGGGCACGGGGCTGGCTGTTTGGGGGGTCATACTCCGTGTTCCTGGGAGCCTATGAGGGAGATATTCTAGAGATTGTCAGCCCATTTTATAGAGGAGTCAGTTGACGCCAAGTGAGGGCCCATGGTCACACAGCTCTAAGGTGTCTAAGGCAAGATTTGAACTCGGGCCCATTGGCTGTGGGCCCCTCTTCTTCCCCAGGGTTAGTCTTTGTCTTTGTCTTCCTGATGACTGACAACCTTTGGGGACCAGCCCTGTGACTTCAGGCTCCCCAACTCTGCTGCTGCCTTGATTCTCTCTGACCCTCAGGCTCCTCTTCTACAAAATGGAGAGGCTGGCTTAGGGGGAGCCTGAGGCTCCTTTCATCTCTAGGACGCAGGTCCGTGTCACCTCTGGCCTTGTGGGCCAGAAGCTGCATACGGAGGGCAGGAGCCCTTTTTCTTTTCATCTTCCTATCCCTGACGTGGAACCAAGGCCCCACATTTGTTTGGTGAATCTGGCGTAAGGCGGCGTGGGTTTACACTCGGCCTCAGTTTCCCCAGCTGTAAAAGGAGGGGTGGACTCTGGTCTCTGAGGGCCCTCAATGTCTGAGTCAGAATCCGGAGCTCCTGCACCAGCACCCCCTTGCCTACGCTGGGCCTCAGGGCTGATATACCTCATGTAGAGAAACAGTGTGGCAAGAGTCCTGGCCATGAGTCAAATCCTTCCTCTCACACTGGCTGTGTGACCTTGAGCAAGTCACTGGAACGCTCTGACCTCAGTTCCCTACTCTGTAAAATGGGTAGAACAGCAGCTACTTTTTGAGCAGATTCCCCCATTCTCTTTACTTTTTCAACCTGATTTCTGCTTTGGGGCCAG
Organism: Phascolarctos cinereus; assembly: GCF_003287225.1. NCBI lineage: Eukaryota > Metazoa > Chordata > Mammalia > Diprotodontia > Phascolarctidae > Phascolarctos > Phascolarctos cinereus. Next base: position 254,846,490 of record NW_027556402.1, on the reverse strand, counting down.
ATCTCCCAAGGGGCCCGAGCTCAGGAGATGCCTCCATCTCAGCCTCTGCCCTGGTCAGGCCCCATTTGGAACATTGCATACCACAGAGGGTGGGTGTAGGAATCCGATGAGATTCAGACTCTGGGTGTCACCCACGGAGACCCTGAGGAGTCATGAGGAGAGGGCGGGGGACCCCACGTGTAGAGGGTTGGCCAGCCTGTGACTGGGCCAGAGTCCCCTCCTCTTTGGGCCACGTGCCTGGAAGGTCTCTCTGCGATCCCCCAGTGCAGTGAGGATGCACCAGGCTGAGGGCCCCAGGAAGCCAGGGCCCCCAGCCGCGTCTGCTCCTGTCCAGCCATTCGCGGACAGCTGGCACGGTGGACACAGAACCTCCCAGAGGTCATCAGGTCCACGAGGGATTGCAAGCAATATACCTCTTCTTGTACCCGGCCAGTGATGGGGAGCTCACTACCTCACAAGTCCCAGCCCCAGGATCCCCTCTAGGGGTGGGGCAGAGAGGTGAGAAGATGCTTAAAGAACAGGGTGAGGCAGAGGACAGGAGGGGCCGGACTGACCCCTGGTCAGCCCCAAGAGCCCCATCTCCCGGCTGTCCCTCTGTCTCCCTCCTCCCGACCACGGCAGGAAACATTAAGTCTGTTAAATACAAATTATCTCTGTCCTCCTCTTCCGCCAGGCGGGATGGAACCCTGCCAAGGGCAGCAGCGCCAAACCCCCGCCGACCGGGGAAGTGCCAGGGCCGCGGCCGCGGGGGGCTCCCTGCTGGGAGAGCGTCATAGCCCCGTTACTAAGATAAAGGACCGGGAGGGCAGCGCCGTGAGGAGGAGGTGGGGGACGGGGCCCAGACACACACGTGATCTGTCCAAGCCGGGGCTGGGGACCCGGCACCTACACCCCGGCAGCCCCTTCCCCTCGTGCGCTGGGCCTCGGTTTTCCAGTCCACAGAGTGCCTCCCTGGAGGGAGGCCTGCAGAGGCCTTTGCTGTGAAGTAAGGTGGGGGCAGAATGTGGGGGGCGCCGAAGGTCAGGACCCCAGTCCTGGATCTGGAGCGGCCAGAAGAGGCTGGGCCCCCTCCCTCCAGGCACACTCAAGCCTTCCCAGGTGCAGAGTGACCGTTTCCACGGTTACAGGCTGCTCCGGGGCCCACCTGGCCCAAGCATCCCAGAGGCCACCTCCTCCAAGGAGCCCCTCTCCCAGTGACATGGGCTGCTGCTCCTGTTACGGGGCCAAAATGCTCGTCGGGACGGCGGTCACCTCCTTTGTGTGGGGTTCAAACTAATGCAATGTACTTTCTTTGTCCCCACATCTGGTGAGGCCATATCACTACCCCCATTTTACACAGGGGCAAACTGAGGCTCGGGAAAGGGAAGTGACCTATCCAAGGTCACTCAGCTGGCATTGGAGCCGGGGTTTTTCAAGGGCAGTCTGGACGACCCCCCCCAGGGTCCTGCAGACTGACTGCTCCCCCAAACAGGCTTCTCCCCACAGACGCAGAGAGCTGTTGAGCTCATTCAGGAAAGCGGCCTCAAGCTCACGCCTTGCTGGGAGCTAGGAGGAGGAGAGGGGTGGGGGCGGGGAGCCAGGTCCGTATGGAGGCTGCTGGCCAGCTCCTGGGCCACTGGCCTGAGTGCCCAGGCCCTCCTCTGGGCGCCTGCCCCTACCCCGGCCACTGTCTGGAAGGACCGGGAAACATTACAGTGCTGTTGCCGAATGAAGTCATGAAATTATGTTTAATTGGGCCCCCCAGGGTAGGAGGGAAAACAACAGGAGGGAGAGGAGAGAGGGAGGGAGGGAGGTAGGTAGAGAAGGGGATGAAGGGAGAGAAGGAGGGGAGAAGAAAGAAGGATGAGGGCGGGCGAGGGGCAGAGCAGCTGGCCCCGATGGAGGCTGCTGGGCACGGCACCTCTAGCAGGGCCGCAGGCTCCGGCCACAACTCTAGGGCTGACAGGCAGGTCGGTGCTGGCCCTGGCATGGTGCCTGCCAGTGGCACCAGCCTCCTGGAGCCCTCTGGAGGCCAGAGAGGGAATGCATCTTTCTCTGCGTGCATTCCTCCTGCACAGTTTGGTGGGCTGGGGAGAGAGGCCCCTCAGCACCAGGAAGCCCTAGGTTCAGGTCCTGCCTGTGGCCCACGCTGGCTCTGTGGCCCTGAGCACGTCCCTTCACCTCCCGCGCCCAGGCAGTTGTGGGAACGCTCTGCCCTGCCCATGCTCGGCTTAGGTCCATCAGGGCTCCCCGTCAGGGCATGCACCCAAGGCGGCCAGCGGTGCTTTTCAGGACTTGGGGTCCCCGGGGTCCCCCGGCCTTGCCCTGCCCCCTGGGGCCCTGCATCCTCCTGGGGTTGGGGCTGCCTGTTGGATAAATAAGCAGAGGAGCCTGGCTCCAATTAGAGGAGGCTCAGCTAACGAGGCTGCACCTTGTTCAGCAGCTTAATTAGCTCCCAGGCCCAGGGAGGTAGAGTCACAGGCTAGGATGGGGGTAGATGTCAGCTCACAGCTCAGGGGGCAGAGGTGCCTGCCGGCGAGGCCGGGTAAAGAGGTTCAGGCCCTGGCATCTGCGTTTGGTCTGGTTGACCCCTCCCGGCCGTGACAGCCCAGGTTCTGAGGGCCCCCAGATCTGGACTGTGGAAGCCCCCAGCACCCGCAGGGAGGGGAGCCAGCCACCTGTGATTCATGCCTGGGCACGGGTGCGGCCCGTGGCTCCCACTCCACCTGTGACTCTCTCTCACTCTTCCCTCGGCTGGGGGTCGGTGACTAGTCTCCGGTCAGCTGGCAGGCCCCACAGCCTCCCTGAGTCCCCATGCTGCCCCCACCCTCCCGGCTGCCTCGGTTTCTCTCTCTGGAAAAAGAGGGTATCCACTGTTTTCCTCTAGCACCTAAATCCTGCGAGCTCACATGGCTGTCTGCTCTATGACAGTCATCAGCCAGTCGATGGCTCCCTTGACAGACGTTTGTGAGAGTGATAATAGCTGGCGTTTACGTAGCGACTGAAGGCTTGCAAAGCGCGTCACATCTCGTTTAATCCTCACAACCACCCTGCGGGGTAGATGCTGTTATTATCCCCATCTTACAGATGGAGAAACTGAGGTAGAGGGTCAGCGACTTGTCCAGGGTCACACAGCTTGTGTGAGCGAATGAATGAGAACTTGCATTGGGTCTTCCTGTCTCCGGGTTCGGGGGGCCTTATCCGCTGCGCCACCTAGTGGTCAGTCGTGCTACATGCATTACAAGGCCTGGACAGGTCACCGCCTCCTCCTCCTGCCCTGTGAGATAGTTTGATGGACCCAGAGTGGAGAAGACCTGAGTTCAGATCTTGCCTTAGGGTCTGAGTCCACAAGCATTAATGAAGCGCTTACTGTATGCTGTGCACTTTGCAAATCTCAAGTCTTCTGCTGCCTCATCAGGGTCCCCTCCCACAAATCCTTTAGGCTCTCTCAGACTCAGTTTCCTCCTCCGTAAAATAGGGGTACAGGAACTTCCCTCCCAGGGTTGTGGTGAGACAGTGAGCTTTGCACACCAATGGAGATGTGGGCCCTCCCTCTGGCCGTGGTCTCTGTATTTGTGCTCTTGTCTGTAGCCTTGGACTGTAAGCTCCCCGAAGGCAGTGCCTTGCACCCGGGTGTCAGAGGACCTGGGTTCCAATCCTGCTCAGCCGTAAAATGGGGGAGGGATCCCCGAGAACCCTCCCAGCTTTGGATCTGGGACCCTGTGGCCCCCTGGACCCACCCCCTCCCCACACATGCTAGCAAAGACCCCAGGAATAGGCTTGGGATGGGGGGGCAGGGTGAGAAGCTGGACGTCCCCTGCGCTGGGAAGAGAAGCCGCGTCTGTGGGTGAAATATCGTCTCTTGGATTAGCAGATAGACTGAGAATGAGGGAATAATAGAGAGGCAGATCGATAGGAAACGGGCAGCCTCTTCCCCCCAGCACTCACGGCCAAGGGGGCCGCAGGGGAAGGTCAGGGTCAAGGTCAAGGTCACCACAGACTGCAGGTCATCCCTCCCTCCCACCCCAGCCCCTTCTCTTCACAGAGGAAGCCGAGGAAGGACCCATGAGGAGACGCCTCTGTGCTCTCAGCAGAGGTGGTGGAGCGTGCGTGCAGAAGGAGGCCTACCTTGTGGCCCGTGTGCCCTCCCGTGGGACGGGGGAAGGATTTTGGGGCTGGGGGGTCATCAGGAAGGAAGACCAGCTTGGGAGCTGAAGGATCTGGGTCCCAGCCTGGGAAACTCTGTCACCTCTGGCAAGTGACTTTCCAGGCCTGAGTTTCCCAATCTGTAAAATGAAGAGGTTGGACTGAGGAAGAAGATGCTCAGCCTGGTAAATGGCTTGCCCAAGCTCAGACAGGTCACATTGAAGCCAGAACCAGGACTCAAACCCAGGTCCTCACGCTTGCTCCACTGTACTCAGCCGGAGGGCAGTCTGGCCTAGGCCAAAGAGGCCTGGACTGGTTGTGAGACCCTGGGAAGGAGGTCCTCTATCTCTGAGCCTCAGTTTCCTTCTCTGTCAAATGAGGGCAGGAGGCTTGGAATTAGCTGAAGGTAACCGTGGCTGTTTTTGGTATTCTCAATAGTAACAGTAATATTGCTGTCCTTTGTTAGGAGGGGGAGGTCTGGCCCTGTCTCTGGCACCTTCTTTTTGTGTGACCTTGAACAAGTCTCCTCCCTTCTCCAGGCCTCAGAAAGGGCGTGGGTTTGATGCTCTTAGGAGCCCTCTGCCAGGCCATCCTTTGCTAGGGCAAGACACTGGGGCTTATGGCAGCCTCGAAGGTCTCTCGACCCCCGAGGGGACGGTGCCTTTTACCGCCCAGCATGGGCGCAGGCCAGGACTGTGAGAAGGGAACCTGGCCGGGGTGTGGGGAGGGGCAGTCCCTTCCACACACAGAGCCCCCCACCCTGCCCCCAGCCAGAGGTGCTTTGAGACTCTTCCCCAACCCCCTTCCTGCCTTCCTCCCTCTGGCCCTGGGAAGGCTGCCAAAGGTCTTTCATTTCCAGACAGATGAGAAAGGGGCAGGGGAGGGGGAGGCACGAGGCCAGGCATGGGGGTCCCGGGAGGGAGGCTGCCCTGGCTGGCCTGGTGCACATCTGCTGGGGAGCCAGCCCTTGGCCCACACACCGCCATTCCGCGAGGCTGAATGGGGGCTTCCCCAATCCCCTCCTGAGGACTCACCGGGCTTGGGGCAGAACCTCTAATTCGGAGATAGCATGGCCGAGCTGGGCGAGATGGGGAGAAAACCTTGGAACGTAAAGTATTGAGCTGGGGGACCTTCGAACCTAGAATGTGGAAGGTCATGGCTGGGTGGGGGCACCTGAGAACCATATAACGTTGAAGATCAGAGCGGGGAGGGGCCTTAGAACACAGAACACATCCTCTAGGGCACAGCCCTCTACAGATGGGAAAACTGAGTCCCAGAGAGGCCCTGACAATCAGTGGCGGAAGTGGAGCCTAGAACCCCCAGGTTCCCCAGGACCATCACGGGTGGCTCCCTCGCCACACACAGTGTTTTCCATACCTAGGGGCACGTCACTGGCCCAGGCAGGTCGGGGGGAAGGGCCAGAGCTCAGGGGGCCCTGCTGCTTCCCTCCACAGTGGACGGCTGTATCCACCGAGCTGCGGGGCACCTGCTGACCGAGGAGTGCCGTACTTTACATAGCTGCGAGACTGGTAAAGCCAAGATCACCGGGGGCTACCGCCTGCCGGCCAAGTGTACGTATGCCTGCCCCTGCAACCTGAGAGGGAAGAAGATGCGCCTCCTCTGAGCTCTAGGCCAGGCGAGGCCTCTGGAGCGGCACACCCCTGGCCTGGGCCCTCTGTCCCTTCAGGGCACCCTCCCTGGTCTGTCCCATTGTGTGCTGGGTCCTCACCCCTGCCTTCCCTCCTCACTTCTCACCACCCCACATTGCCCCGGCCTCCTTGGGCAACTGCTGGCCACCTGCTCTGCCCATCCCCATGGCAAGAGTGGCAATTACAACCAAAAAAAAAACCCCATCCAAGTGTGGCACGTGTTCCACAGCGGCTCATAGCATCACATCCAGGCTTGGGTCTTGGGGGTCACAGCCACTCACAGCCCTCTGCCCCCTCCCTATGGGTGATTGTACCCTGAGCCTGCCAGCCTGGATGGATGTCAGGGGTGCCTCTGGCAGGCCCCGGGCCCCTGGCTGGGCACTGACCTCACCTCCAGGCCCTCTCAGGGCCTCACACCCTGAGCCCTGGGCGAGATGGGGAGGCTTCCAGACTTTCCTAGGCAGAGGTGAGGGAAAGACAAAGAGAATCTGTCTGGATTGGGCGCTGTGCCCATGTCCCTCCACGCTGTCTCATGTGGTCCGTGCCCACGTGGATGGGAGGCCTGTATGCCTCCCATCAGCCAGTGGGTGGGCTGGGTGTTTCATTCCCCATCTTAATTGTGCCAGGTCAGCTGGTGTCAGTCTTCTGGGTTCCCCTTGGGTAGGGGGAAGGAGGCGCCAGGCAGGGATGGGGGTTTGAGGTAACAGAGATCCAGAGGGGAAGTGACTGGGCCAAGGTCATCCAGGCAGCGCTTGAGTGTGGAATCGCACACCACGGGTGCCAGCAGTCCAAGGACTCCCCCTCCCTGGTGTCGTGTCCTGAGCCACTCTCTGGGCAAGGAGGGGGCATGTGGGCACCAGGCAAGGGCAGGGGCGCCACAGTGGGGCTCCACCCTGAGGTTAGCCTCGGCTCTCGCTTCCCACAGACGTCATCCATACCGTGGGGCCCATCGCTCAGGGAGACCCCAGCCCCAGCCAGGTCCAGGAGCTGCGTAACTGCTATGTGAACAGCCTGCAGCTGGCGCTGGAGCACCGCCTCCGCTCAGTGGTGAGGGAGGAGGGAGCCCTGGGCCCTGGCTGTGTGCATTTGGGGGGCGCGGGCAGAAGCCCCAGCTAACAGCTGTGTTTGTCTCCCAGGCCTTCCCTTGCATCTCCACTGGGGTCTTTGGTGAGTGTGGCTGTGGCCAGAGGGAAAGTGGGCAGGGTGGGGGGAGAAGCCGCTGAGACTTCAGCTCCTCCTGGACTCCTGCAGGTTACCCCAATGAGGCTGCAGCTGAGGTCGTCCTGAGCACCCTCCGAGAGTGGCTGGAGGAGCACAAGGACAAGGTAGGGGGCTCATTTGGGGACCCCCCCCAGCTCCACGGTGTCCTCTACAAACGAGGGGGTTCTGGCTCTAGTCTCTGACAGGGAAGGGGGAGGGACTGGCTGGGGGGGGGTCCTCTCTGAGCACCCAGACCCTTCTCTGGCCTTAGGTGGATCGACTGCTCATCTGCGTGTTCCTGGAAAAGGACGAGGAGATATACCGCAAGCGGCTGCCTCATTTCTTCCCTGTGGGTAGGTAACCCCTCCGTCCCCCACCCCATTCTCTAGTCTGCCCCCAAATCGCCCGGTGCCCCTTGGGCGCCCCACCTAGCCCTGAACCCTCAGGGTGCACCCCAGGTGACTCGGGTCCTTTGGAGCCTGGGGGAGGGAGCATCACGGGGGGGGGAGGACTCATCCTTGTGCGTGGCCTTCACTCTCCTCTGCCTTCCAGCCTGAAGCTGCCCCTCCCCACTCCCCAAGACTGGTAAGAAAGGTCCCAGAGTGCTGTGCGCGGGCACTAACCATCCTCATCCTCCCAGGCACCAGCTAACCCACTCCCCTTCCCCCACCAGAGGCAGACAGGGCTGCTGGCTCCCCCTCCCCCATCCCGGGCCAGGGCTGGGGGCTGCGGGGGAACAGGGTGGGGAGGCAGGAGGGGGCCTGGGCTGACACTTGGGGTTCTCCCTGCAGATCCTCCCGCGGGGCTGCAGTCCCAGCTCTGAGGATGAGACCATTCAGCCCACCCAAGCTGCCCTCACCCCGGATCCCCCTTCCCCATGACCCTCCCACAGGAATGAGGCTGTCACAATACGACTCAATAAAGAGTTCTGCTCAGTACTGGTGCCCAAAGCTTGATGAATGTGGGCACGAGGCTGCAGAAGTGGGGGGTCAGAAGCTGGGGGGGGGTCTGGGGCTTGAATCATCTGTCCTGCCCCCACCCCCAGCAGGTAGGGGACGACCAAAGGGAAAGAAGCCACCGGCCGAGGGCTGACCGGGGCTCACCCGCCTCCCTGTGCGCCTGGCCGCCTGCCCTCCCCACCCAGGAGGCGGCAGGAGAGGGAGGGGGGCACGGCTGCCTGTTTGCCAACAATTAGTTCACATTTATTGAGGCGCGATACAGTTGCACAGAACACACAGCCACGCTCCCTGCCCTCGAGGGGCTTACAGTCTAAGAGGAGACAGACAAACCATTAATTCTTTGGGGGAGGGGGTGGTTTTCTGTGGCTCGGATGGCGCGGTGGGGGAGAGGGAGATCCACCTGCCCTTCCCCTTGCTGGAAGAAATGGCAAACTCAGAAGAGAGAGCAGAAAAACGCCGGTGAGGCCCAGCAAGCCAAAGCAGGGGGAGGGGAAGGAAGGCAAGAGTGTGGGGGGGGCAGCGGGCTCCCCACCTTCCACGGTCAGGCAGCCTCTTGGAGGGGCAATGCCCGCCCGGGGAGGATAGTGAAGCCCCCAGGCCTGTGAGAAGCCACTGAAGAGTCTGTGGGGCCCCAGGGGGTCCGAGCCCGCTACCCCAGCAGCCAGGGCAGAGAGGAAGGGGTTGCACCATGCTGCTACAGAGCGGCAGTGCCCTCTGCTGGGGGCAGAGCTAAGAACAAGCCAAACCTTCTAAGAAGCAAGACCAAGGCAGGCACCAGGACAGAAGCAGCAGCAGTAGAAGGGAGAGCAGAGGCAGCTGGGGGGCCTCCCGGAGGCTCCCCAGCCAGAAGCCAGGGAGTTCAGACAGGGCCGAAGGCATCAGCCAGCCCTCCATCTGCAGGGCTGAGCATCTGGTGGCCACCGAGCCTGGGCCACACTGGGTCAGCACCACGGCAGGTGGACCACCACGTGGAAGCACAGTTAGAGACCCTGCAGCCCCCAGGAGAAGATCCGGACACTAAAACAAAAGCAGTGGCATCATCTCCCAGCGTGACAGTCCTCGGAAGAACATGCAGGGTGGCCCCCCTCAGCCCCCTGCCCTAACAGGCCATCTCCTCCTGGGTTTGACTGCTGGGGGCAGGACGGAGCCCCAACTCCCAAGGCTTGGCTAGACCTGGACCAAGGTCCCCACGAGGAGGAAAGGGGCCCAGGACCCAGGAGAAGCGTGAAACGAACAGGCAGGGGCAGCCAGACCCAGGGCGCGCACAGCAACACACGGGCGCGCACACACGGCCTCACCACCAGCATCCCCTTTAATAAAACACGCAAGGTCACGGGTGACAGGGAGGGGAAAGGGGAGTGAAATATTACCATTTACAACCACAAAAAACCTCTGTACACGTCTAACGCCAGTTAGCGGGGGGGAGAGGCGTGCCCGGCGCCGGCCCGCCTATTTGTACAGGATGTCGTAGTGTCCGGGCCTGTACAGCAGATATACCTTGGGCTCCGAGCCCTCCGGGAAGACGTGGGGGTTGGTGGTGCCGCCCTCACCGCGGTCCATGTACTCCACCTGGATGGAGACGTTGAGGGCCTGCGCCAGCGCGATGATATGGATGTGGTCGCTCTCCTTGCACATGGGCTCCACCTCCTGGAGGGGCGAGAGGGCAGAAAGGTGACCGGGCGGACCCAGGCGCAGCCACGCCACTCGTCGCCCCTCCGCTCCTGCCCCGGCACACAAAACCGAGCCTGAGGACGTGGGCAGGGGGAGGTCAGAGCTGCTCCTGGGCCCGTGCTCCTGTGGCCGCTGGCCTGGAGGAGGCCTGGCCAGACAACCCTGGACCGGCTTGGCTAAGGGGTTGCCAGATTAGGGAGCAGAAAATGAACCGTTTGGGTGCAATGACTCATGAGTAGGTGAGCCATGATCGCACCAGGGGATGAAGTGCCCACATCCGGAAGACAGGAGGACCAAAATAAGGTAAAAAAAATGGCAAGCTAAAGGTCAGTGTGCTGAGGAGCAAGCTGGACATTGAGGGGGTGCCGGGGACGGGGGAAGGGTCCGGCGGGCACCTGCTGACAAAACTCCTTGACGGTCCGTCCCCCCTCGATGAAGTGTTCAAAGAACTTGCTCTCGCGCTGCAGGTAGCCCGAGGTGAGCAGCCGTAGGTAGACCACCAGGTAGTCGGAAGTGCTCTGGTCGTTGAAGGAGGCCAGCAGTTCGGCCACTGAGGTCTGCTTCTCCACCTGCTCGATCAGGTCCATGAACTGCCCAGAGGGAGGCAAGAGGGCAGCTGGTCAGTCACCCCGCCTGGCCCCAAGGCCTCCCCCCCCCCCCAGCTGGGGGCCAGAGGCCCGCTCACCGTGTTGTGGAAATCCTCAATTGTGAACTCGGTGAAGCCCTGAGACACCAGGTCCTCTTTGCTCTTGGCAGAGACGGCTTTAAACCTGTGTAAAGGAGGCAAAAGTCACGAGGGAAGAAGGAGAGGGAGGTGGGCGGACGGGAGCCAAGAGCATCTGGGTCCACGGCTTTGCACCAACAAAGAGCAGAGAAGAGATGAGCACGGACTGCCCGGCAGGGCTGAGGGCTCATTAAAGTGGCCAGAAGTTAGTGGAAAGACTACCGGGATGGGGGTCAGAAGAGACCTCAGCTGGGAACCCGAAGTTTGACATTTCTGACTACCATGCCCTAGACTAGTCGTAATTTGAGTATCAGTTTCTTTATCTGCAAAATGAGGAGGCAAATGTTCATGCTGCCTGATTCCCCAACGCCGTGGTCAGGAAAACACTCTATAAGCCTCTAACACGGGCCATGACAGCCAAGCTCACTGCTGCAGGCTTGGCCTGGAAGGGGCTTCAGGAAAGGACCCCACAGACACCCTCAGGGGATACCTCTGCAGCTCCTTGCTGTCCTCCAGAAGGGCCTCAAGGTGGGAGAACCCGAAGGCTCGGTAGAAGCAGTTACCATCAGGCCTGGTCTTTCGGATGTAGGAGTATTTTTTGTGTAGGTCCTGTGGAGACAATGGAGGAGCCACTGAAGGCCGAGGTGAAGCTGGGCGGCTTTCCCGTCTATGCTCAGGGATGGCCCTGTGGACAGCTTCGAGGAGGGCCAGATGAAGAAGCATGCAGGAAAGTGAGGGCTCCTTGTAAATCAATGCTCAGAGCCCTGCAGAAGTGGGATGTTCTCTCAGCAAGAAACGGCAGTGAAGAGAGGGGAATCAGAAACTACCCTCACTAACAGACTTCAAACGTGGGGCTCCCTCACCACACCAGCCTTCTGAGAAGGCAGGCCGTGGCTGCCCCCAGTGATATGCTCAGATGCTCGCCTCAGCGGCCACACCACACACAAGGTGGGCCGAGTCCCCACAGGGTTGGCCGCATGCACCAGGCAAGAGCAGAAGCCAGTTTCTGGCCTATAAAGTGATTCGATAAGCATTTTCTGAAATTCCCGTCGAGGCCCTACAGACCCCAACAACTAAACACTGTACAGAGGGCCTTTCCCCATCCACTTTCAGAAGCCCCGGCTCTCGGGTGGAATCAGAAGGGTCCCTCGTCCATCTACTAAAAGAAGGGGGATCTAGGAGCCCCAACCTTGATCTTCTGTTGGTAGATGTTGTCGTCTTCCGCGTACTCCTTGTACAGCACAGAGAGCTCCAGGCGCTCGGAGACCAGTGGATTCTGAACAGCAATCTGCAAAGGGGAAGGAAGGAGGGGACAGGAGCAGCCACTTGGCAGGTCCAGGAAAATATCTGTCTACCTCAACCCCCAGGCAGAAGCACCGGAGCCCGTGGGCTCCTGGAGGGACCTCGGTCTGTCTTTCAGGAAAACCCTGGTTCTCCCACACCCCTGAACCAGGTTCAGAAGGCTCGGCCAGAGGAGCTGCTCCCCAAACCCAGGCCTGGACAAGTGATCCAGAGCCCAAAGAGCACAAGGCAGGGCCTCAGGCTCACGCGTCTTCTCTAGTCATCCTTTCGTTTGGGTTTTTGGTCCAGGCCTGGATTCTCCCTAGACAGATCAGCGGCTGGTCAGATCTCAGAGAAATGCCGGGGAGGACAACTGTGGTTAAATGACTCGCCCAAAGGACTCCGGATCCTCCAACCTCCCAGGCTGACAACTGTGGACAAGCAGCTGCCTTGTTAAGGTCCCATTCAGTGAAATCGATGGATGACTCTCCCCCAGCGGAGACCAGGCCCAACCCAGCACATGGGGCCCCTCAGGCAGAGCCAGATCTTTGCCCCCCCCCCCCAAGCACAGCCCTCTCCCCTGCCTCATTCTCCTCCAGGCACAGCCCTCCTCCCCTCACCTCTTGCTGAATTCGGTCCTGCTGGGCCATGATGGCTTCATCGTAGGCCAAACAGTTAACTCCTGGAAAAAGGAAAAAGCAGAAAGCATATGAAAGGCCCTTGCAGTCAGCCACCTCCTCTGCAAAGACACCTTGGGTTAGGCCCAAAAGATGCTGGTCTAGGGCCCTGATCATAGGGGGCTGAGGCCCAGATCTCCTGGATCTGACTTGTTGTCATCTCCTTCTATGGGCCTCAGTTTCCGACTCCTTAAAACATGGAGAATGAACTAGAGGCCCCTTCTTACACCTGCCAAGGCCTCTCCGGTCACTCTTTCTACAGCACTGGCCAGCGACGGATGCAAGAACAGCTCCAGGTTACGGTATAATGGAAACTTTCCAGAGCACGTGAGTGGGGTGCGTGCCCCCCCAAAGAGGCCCCAGGCAGCCTTCCGGCCTGACCCTCAGAGAGTGACCCTCGCTAGCCCGAGCATTTCCCACCAAACGGGTCTTCCTCCCGGGCCGCCCGCACCAGCTGGGCTTCCTTTGTCCACCCACAGCAATCCTTTGCCCCACACGGCTTCCCCTCCCAGGCAGTAACATGACTCCCTCCCGAAGCCAGGTCTCTGGGGGATGGAGCAGGGGCGGCAGCGAGGTACCAGCTCAGCCGGAGGAAGACACAGGATCCTCCTGGCCCATCTCACCCCACCCAGACAGCCAGCCAGCCAGCCGGGGCCCGCGATAGTGGGGGGAGGCCTAACCAGAGGGCCGGAGGGAGGCGAAGCCAGGAAGCATCTGGGGGGAGAAGATGCCCCAGAGACCCCGAGGCTGGGCCAGGCCAACCTGGAGGGATGAAGGATGCAGGGGCGGGGCAGGCGGAGAGGACCACAGGCAGGCCGAGGTCGGGGCCACAGCGTCGGAGAGGAGAGGGGGCACCTGAGCAGGCTACACTCACATGGTGAAAGGGGACCTCACGAAGTCACAGGATGGGGGGAGAGAAAACCAGATGAAATCGATTTGGGGGAGATGTTTAAGGGACTGGCAGAGAGGACCAGATGAAATCGAGGGATTTGGGGGAGATAGGGGAGGGGGCCAGACAAAATCGGGGGCTTTGGGGGAGATGAGGGATTTGGAGGCGTGGGGGGAGGAAGCCAAGGGGGGCCCTGGGACTTGAAGGGGGTAATTAGAGGGCCTGGGGGCGCGCGGCCAGAGGAAATCAGGGCAGGGGAGCGTCAGCCCTGGGGGCGTGGAGGAGGGGCCCAGGTGTGAGAGGGAGGGACCCGAGGGTGGGGCTAAGGGAGGTAGAGTCCCGCCCCCTAGCCCCGCATCCCCGCCCTGCGGTGCGGCCGGAGGAAGGGGAAGGCGCGTGCTCGCGGGCGTGGGCGCAGGTGCGCGCGAGGGGCGGCCGCGGCAGCCTCGGTCTGGCACTGGGCGCGCACCCCCCCTCGGCCGCGCAGGCGCGCTCGACCCTTCCCGCGCTCGCGTGCCCGCGCGCCGCTCCCGCGGCCGCCCTGCCCCTCCCCCTCCGCCCCCGCCCACGCGGCCGGGGGGGGGTCTCAGGAGGCGGCTGCTTCCCCGGTACGTGGGGGGCAGCGATGGAGCCCGCGCGCCTCGCCTCAGCTCTACGGCCCCCGGCCCCGGCCCCCTCCGTAATGGCCGGGCCGCGCATCGCCCGCACTCCCCAGGGGCCCCCGGCCCCCACCCCCCCCCCCCCCCGCGGCCGCTACCTTCGGAGTCGCTTCCGAGCGGCTCCGGCTTCTGCTGCTGAGGTTCCTCCGCCGCCATCTTTAAACAGCGCCGCACCCACGACCACTTCCGGGTTATTAGCGCCTCTCCTCCCGGAAGTGAATGGCCGCCCGCCTCCTCCGGACTCCACGCTCCATAGCAACGCCCATAGCAACTGGAATCCCCGCCCCCGCCCCTCCCTGCCCTCCCTTTTGGGCCGCCTAGTCAGCAGGAAGCTAGGGATGAGGCGTCGGGAGATGGGGCTCGGCGCCCAGGGTCCTGGAATCTGCAGCTGGGAAGGGCCTCGGAGGTCATCCAGCCCAGCCCCCTGGGCATACAGATGAGGAAACTGAGGCCCAGAGGGGAGTGGAGCCCGTCGTTGTACAGATGGGAGCACTGAGGCAGAGAGGGGACTCATACAGCTGACCCAGTCTCCTCCTCCACTGGAGGCAAGGGGAAACCGAGGACCTGAGAAAGAGGTCACCCAGCTAGGCAGACTGCTTCGTGTGTGCCCAGGAAGGGGTCGGTCACTGCATTGGCCCCACCCATTCATTATGCACATGGGGAAACTGAGGCCCAGAGAAGACATCACCCAGCTGGTCCATCTTCCTCAAGAGAAGGGAAGTGACTTAAGTCACTTCAGCCCAGCAGCAAGTGTCTGAGGCAGAATTCAAACTCAGGCCAGCCTGGCTCCAAGTCCAGTGGACATCCACCCTCAGCACAAGATGCCTCACACACAGCAGGTGCTTAAATCTCAGCAGAGATGAACGTTGTAAAGATGCCCGGGCAGCGACCCCAGCAGGCCTCTCCAGCTGCCCCTTTCTACTGCAGAGTCGCCTTGACCCTCCCTCCCTAGCCACCTCATTATCACAGCTTCCTAGGACCAAAAATGGAGACCTGGGAGGAACTTCACAGCTCATCTGCTCATTTTACAGATGAGCCAAATGAGACACCCAGAAGTTACATGATTTGCCCAAGGTCACACAGTCAGGATTTGAACCTCAGTCCGCTACTGTAAATTCCACTCTTTTTCCAGTGAACACCCTAAGGAAAGATTTTAGCATGCTCTTCTAGTAAAGCGGAAACCCTCAAGATTGCAGACTCTCGGAAGGGACATCCGGCCTGTAACTGAAGCGCATCCCCATAATATAGACTCTGATGAGCTGTCTGATTTCCAGTGACAGGGAACTCACTCCCTCCTGTACCCCACTCCAGCCCACCTCCAAGGCAGCCTGTGCTGCTCTGGGCAGCTCTCATGATCAGGAAGGTTTTTTCCTAATGTCAAGTCTAAAGTGACCTCTTGGCAACGTGCCCTGTGTGCCCTGATTCTGCCCTCTGGGTCCCACCCTGAGACTGGTCCCTGATAACTCTCCAAATGCTTGAACGGAGGCACTGTGTTGGCCAAGTCTTCTCTCCAGGCTCCGAATGCTCAGGGGACACAGACTTGAGCCCCCTCCCCATCCCTGCTCCCCTCTTTCTCCAGTTCATCAGTCACCTGCTTAAGCCCTGGCTCCCAGGACTGCCCATACTCCTCCTCCAGATGTTGGCTGGTCAGAGCAGGGCATGAGATGACTTGTGGCCTCCTCCTCTCTGGAAACCGAAGACCTCAGTGCAGCCACATGGTTCCGGCTGCTGCTTCCCACTGCCCACTTCTATTGGACTTGCACAATGAGTCTGCAGACCTGCAGACTGGTGGCTGTCTCACTGGACAATGCCTTCATCAGATCGGACTCGGGCAGTTGGTTGTTGGACCCCAAGGTATCTTATTCCATAAGTATCTTTTGGGAACTCCATCATCCAGAGTGTTAGGTGTCCCACTCAACCGTGTTCCATCTACAAATCTTATAAACATCTCATCTGTGCTTTCATCCAAGTCATTGCCCAGAAGGTTGAGCAGCACAAGGCTGAGCCCAGAACCCTGAGGGTTCCCCCGGAGATCTCTTGCCAAGTTCACATTGTAGCATGTTCAGACACAAGACTGTGGACCCTAAAATCCAAGTGGAGAATTCAGGAACCCAGAGGCAACTTCTGTCCCAGCTTCTAGCCCGGGGCCAGAGACAAACAGAACTACACATATCACCCGACAAGCCTTCAGCCCTCCTGTTTCCTCTCCCCACTCCCACCACCCAAGAGGTTTCTCCCAAATTCCAGCTTGAAGGGACCTTAGCCATAATCTATCTTCCCTTGTACAGATGGGAAAGTGAGATCCTGGGACATCTCAAATGTATTAATGTTGGAGCTGGGACTGACTTTGAAGGGAGTGTCCTTTACACACCAGAAGCGTGGCACCCACCCACCCTGGTTAGAGGGAATGTCCTCTTCCCCCTTAGCATTTCAGACCCAGTGCTGGTGGCATGTCTGTGAATCAAAGCCTCATGGCTACCTCAGTTAGGAACTTGTACACATCAGGAATTTCTACTGACAGGGGAGTGAAACCCCCAAGTTGGTGGAAACCTCAGGTCCAGGTGAAGATCCCTGCTTCGGCCTGGCTGTGGCTCAGGGCAGACAGATATCTGGGTCACTTGAACAGCTGGCACAGTATAATCTGGAGAGGTGGTGACCTGGATTGCAAATCTGGCAGAGACCCTCCTTTGAGACCCCATTCCCTGCTTTCAGCTCGGCACATGCACTGAGCATCCCTTGGGTCTCCAGTGCCCAGGCAGAGCAGCAAGGCCATCTCTGGCACTGGCCCACCTGGCCCTCATGCACAGCCTGCTTCCCCCCCCATGTCTGGGTCCCTCTACCAGAGTGCATTCTTACAGGTGCCCTGTGCTCTGCTTGGCCATATTTTAGTCTACATTTAACAGACAACCTCCTGGCCAGAGGCATGGGCAGCCCACCCTGTGCTGTGGACAGCCAAGGCTGGCACCGCCCTCACACAGTGCCATCCTCAGCAGAAAGTGACCATGAAGCCCCCCCCCCAGTTCCTTCTGGGCATCTCTGAGGGCCCTTCATCCCGGCTGCTGCAAGATCTCCAGAACAACACTGGGACCAGAGGCCTCACTGGGCAGGACGTTTGTCAGGTGCCCTTCCTTGCTGCTGACAGGTGACAGATTAGGGGATGGACTGGCCTGTGTCCCCTGGACTTCCTCCGGGTCTCCAGGGAGTGGGGCTGGGGGAGGGTGTGATGGGAACATGCCCTGACTCTTCCCCAGGCCACACCCATGGTCCATGTGGGGTGGGCCAGAGGAGGCAGCCAGGCCTCCAGGAGGGGGACCACAGTTCTCCTACGGGGAAGGGGCTGCTGGGTAGGTGCTCAGGCTCCTTCCTCCTGAAATGAGGCAGGAAGCCTTGAATGCCACCGGGCAGGCCCTGGAGTCTTTGCCAGTCGGGATCTGCTGAGCAGGCAGCCGGGTCACTTGCAGGAGGGCGAGCTCAAACCTTGGGAAGTACTTGCGATGATCCACAGGCCAACAGCCGTGGACCAAGTCAGCCAAGGCAGCTGATGTCAGAGGAGACTTGGCAACGTCTCTGCTTCGAGGCCTTCTGGTTGAGCCTGGAGCGCCCAGCAGCCCACAGGGGACAAAATAACCCCAATCCTCACTCAAAGAGCCGTGTGCCAGGAGCAGCTGGCAGGCTTTGCCAGGACTCTCACAAAGCCAAGGGGCTCCTGCAAGGAATCGGTGAGGAGCCCTTCATCCCTCACACGTGCCCTGGAAAGCTGAGGTTGGGGCACGACCCTGTGATTTCAGTCCAAGTTAGCTTCCCAGGGGTCCAAAGCCTGAAAATGCCTGGTCACTGGTCCCCCCGATTCTCCCTTCTACCCCCACCCACACACACCAGGCCAAGGGCCCCCACAGGACGGAGGAACCGCCCCACTCACCTCCACCTGCCAGGTTCGGTCCTCAGCAGTCTGACACAGGAGTTCTGAAGGCCATGGCTGCTGTCCACCCGGAGCTCAATGCCAGATGCCCCAAGCAACACAACTTCCCCCTTGGCAATGAAAAGCAGCCATGCCCCTACTCCTGACAGGCTACAGTGGGCAAGGTGGCAGTTACCAGGGAAACCCACAAGGCTGCCCCATGCTCGGCATCCGGAGCATGGCTATGAGATCAACGCTGGGGCCCAGGTTACCCCCTCCCCCAAGATGATCTCGGGCAGGCAGCTGACAGCCAGTGTTCTGAAAGATGACGCCACCCATCCTTCCCCCCAACTCCCGACTGCAGAGCCCAGATCTGCAGGCTCAGGCCCGCTGCAGGGGAGGAGAGAATGGGATCTGCAGAAAGATGCCTGAAAAGGCCCCAGGACAACTTCCTAGGGGCTCTCAGACCCCACCTCTCAAAGCTCAGGGTGGATTGCCAACCCCCTGCTCACGAAGAAGGCATTTGTGAAAAAGGATAGCTGGCCAAGGGTCAGAGGGAGAAGCCCCCTGCTTGAAGGAAGCCCAGGGCAACAAGGCAGAACCACTGGGGTGATGGGGGAAGGCCCAGAAATACTCAAACAAGGGGTTCAACCTTAGCTACCACCAACTCTTCTAAAAGGGAGAGGACCCTCCTGAAGTGGGAGAAAGCAGTGAAATAAGGTTATTCCCAACTGCTGGCCTCCATCTTTTTTTCTCCTTTCCTCTTTATATCCTTCCCTCCTGCCTGCTCTGCCCTGATAAAACCAAGCCTGTGGGGTGATGAGGTAGACAGCCCCGCCAACATCCAAGCACCAGCTCACGCAGAGCCGACGGGCAGGTTCAACCCAGCTCAGTCACCGAGAGCCGAGACAGAGGCCACGGGGCCAGAGCCCTCGCCAGCGCAGCTCTCCCCAGTGGAAAATATCAAATGAAGGTGGAAATGAGCAAAGTAAGGCTCGGGAGGTACACCTCATGGGACACTGAGGGAGGTCCCCTGGAGGAACCCTTTGAAATGGGCCTGGTTCTAAGAGGACAAGGATGGAGAAGAGAGTGGCAGATTTTGTTCAAAATTGCCTTTAGGTGTAACTGGGGAAAAAATACTTTTTAGAAAGGACGCTTCAAGAGTAGAAGGGGCAGAGAACAAGCATTTATTATGCGCCTACGCTCTGTAAGCACTATGTCAATTACCTCATCAGATCCTCACGACCACCCTGGGAGGAAGGGAGGGATTCTGCAGCTGAGGAGACTGAGGCCAGCAGGGTCAGTCACACAGCTAGTTAAGTGTCTGAGGGTAGATTTGAACCCCGCTCTCCCCGACTCTCTGGGCAGTGGCAGGGCCAATGCAGAGGAAGCCGCCCCATCACTTAGTAAAGAACAGAGGAGCAGCCTCCAAAGGGACCTCGCGTAAAAAGAGGAAAGTCATGTCAAGAAACTCTTTCCCCACGGCGGGCCAGGAACAATCCCGGCATTGTCTGAACTCTCAGCTCAAGTCCACACAGGCAAACATTACACTCAGGAGACAAGGTGGACTTTAAAGAGAGGCTTTCAACTGGCTTTATTTTAACATGCTGAGGAGGTCCCATCTGCCCAGGCCAGAACATACAGCACTAAGCCTGGCGACTCCAAAGGAAAAATCAAGTGGTCATGATTAATTAACTCATCAGAAAACTGCTTGTGCGGGCAGGATTTGGAATGCAGGGAAGAGCTTGTGGTCCGGAGGGGCGCGGGCAGGTCCCGAGGTCACGTGACGCTGCAGGGAAGGACCCCTTCACTCCTTCTTCTTGTAGCTGTCCAGGTGGGATAAGACCCAGCCAGCTGGCAGTAAGAGGCAAACGAAGGAGGTTGTCATGGCGATGGCCTTGTCCTGCACAGGGCATAAAGCAGACACCCGGAGGGCAGTGTCACCGAGGTCACCCCAGATCGGCACGCCAGGGCCACGGGAGAGCAAGGATTCTCTTCTCTCATCTAAACGCCACTCGTAGAGATGGCGAGCAGGCCCAGCATCACCCACCATCTTAATGGCCCGTCTGGCCGGTGCTGTTCCTGCTGGACTGGGCTGCCCCAAAAGACTCTGTCCTGGCTTGGGAGGAGCCTCCTCTGAACCCCAAAAGTTCCCACCCCCCAGCTAGAAAGGGCTCTCCTTAAGGTGGTCTCTTCCCGGGACTGAAAAACCCAAAGCAATCGCAGGTAGTCGATCAACAAACACTTGCTAAGCACCTGCTAAGTGCTAGGGATACAAAAAGCGCAAAAGCCAGTCCCTGCCCCGGAGGAGGAGCCCCTAATCTAACGGGGAGACGACAAACATGCACAAGCAAGCTGATAGGACAGGCGGGCATTATCTAAACAGAGGGAAGGCCCTAGAACTGAGGGGCGCGGGGAAGGGGGTGTCAAGGATGGGGGGGCCTGAGCTGGGCAAGGCTGAGGCCACAGGACTAGAAATCAGCCCCCCCCCCAAATTCTGCAGATGCAGAGTCACTGACTCTTGTCCCCAGGGTGTGTGAAGGCCGGGCGGCCTCGGCGCCGCTTCTGTCTACACCCCTCTATCGTCCACCATCCCCTCCTCCACCTCGGGCCGGGACCCTCGGCTCCTCACACTCTCTGCCACCCGGACTGAAGGAGGGGCTGGAGGATGGACCGGGAAAGGTCACAAGGTCAAGCGGTCGGGGTCACGGCTGGAGACCCTCCAGCCCGCTGCCCCCCTGCCCTGGGACCCCTAGAGGACTGCCCCCCGTCCCCGCTCCCGTACTGGAGCCCCTTCGTCTCACAGAAAAGGAAACTGAGGCACAGGCGGGACGGCGCCAGGCCCACGGACCCGCCCTCCGCGGCCTCTCACCAGCAGGCTCAACTCCTCCCGGGCCGGCCGCGCGTGCAGGGGCGCTCGGGGCACGCGCAGGAGGCCGCGGGCGGGGCGCGTCAGGCCGCTCAGCAGGCGCGGGGCCAGCGCGGACATGGCGGCGTCGGGACCCGGGCCGGGCGGGGGACGAGGCCGGGCCGGGGCGCGGAGGAGCAGCGACAAGGTCGCGCAGGAGAAACGACAGCGGCGGCCGGAAGCGAAGGACAGGAAGAGGCGGGGCCGGCGAAGGCAGCGTCCCGGAAGTGACGCGCGCCGCCGCCCGCCTCCCCGCCCCCACTGCCTTTCCCGCGTCCCGCGTCCCACGAAACGGCCAATCAGACGGCGGGATGCTTTAATAGGGGGCGGGGTTCTACCCGGAAGGGGAGGGGCAAGGAAGAAGGGAAAGGGGAGGGTAAAAGAAGGCGGGGCCCGGAGGAAAGGGGAAGAGAAGGAGAGGCGAGGGGAGGGGGGAGGAGAGGGGCGGGGAGGGATGGAAAGGGGAAAGGAATGAACTGACGGGTGAAGGAAGCGCTCATTAAGCGCTTTCGGTGCTTGTTCCGCCGTGTCCGATTCTCCGTGACCCCGTTCGGGGTTTTTTTGGCTAAGATCCTGGAGGGGTTGGCCATTTCTTCCTCCAGCTCATTTTACAGATGAGGAAACTGAGGCAGACAGGGTGAAGTGACTTGCCCAGGGTCACACAGGCAGGACGTGTCTGACGTGGAATCTGAACTGTGCCGCCCTCGTTGGGCATTTCCTTCCGCCAAGCGCTGAGGGTAGTGGGGTGACCACACCTGGGGAAGGTTTCAGCCCGGGGTCCTTGTGGGCAGCAGCGAAGCTGGTGGGTCCGGCTTCTTCCCGGAGGTCGTTTCTTCTGGTCAGTTCCCACGGCCCAGGACTTGGCCTCCGGACTCCTGGGGAGCCGGGGCTGCCGCGCGGCGCTGGGCTGGCGCTCCCGAGGCGGGGGTCCAGCCTCCTGGGCCGCCTCCGTCACGATCTGGGAGAATATGGTGGTGGGCGGGGGAACGGCTTGACCTCCCCCGTGTGGCGCCCCCGACTTGCTCGGGGGGACGAGGAGGGCAAAGGCACCAGGGAGAGGGGCCGAGGGGAGAAACGAGAGCGATCCCGGGACTCGGGCGGTGCGAAATACGGCCGAAGAACCCGGGGGTAGGGGGTGGGGGGAAGCCGAATTCTGCTTTGGACTTCAGTTCTGAAGACCTGCAGGGCACCGGATTAGAGGTGCTGTGTACGACACCCTGCGACGGGCCGGGCCGTTTGTTCTGTGGGACTGGAGCTCAGAAGAGGTCAGTCATCCACATAAGGATTAGAATCGAAGCTAAGGGAGTTGATGAAGTCACAGAGAGAGCAGAGGGCCGGGATACTCCCCCATTTAGCAGAGGGATGGGGAGCAATGATCCAGCAGACGAATCTGAGGAGGAGCCCGCTAGAAAGAAGACCAAAGTCAAGGGAGGAGACAGTATAGGAGGAAAACATACTCAGTAGTGTCAGATGAAAAAAGGCCAAGAACGTGGGAGAAGTGAGAAAAGGGCAGGGCTTTAAGCAATTGAGACGTCATTAGTAACCTTGGAATAGGTTGGCAAGTGTTGTCAGAGTTTTCCGGGTCTTTGCTAGCCTCCGCACGAAGGAGTCAGCGGAGGTTACAGACAGGCCCACTGCAGTGGGTTTATCCGCTCGGGAGTGTGACTCACCCTACCCTCTCGGTAGGCGACCAACACTGTAGACGTCTCACAGCTCCACAGAGGATATACAAGCTGCCTCTCTTCCTGAGCTACTTGACCCAGAAGTTTTGGATAAGATCAAATGGGGCACATAGACAGGAAAAGGGACATTTTTAGGAAAAACAAAAAGCATGTTTAAACTTCGTCTGAGGCCTCCTGCGCGGCCATTTACACCAGACTGAAGAAAAACAGGATCTTCTTTATCAGCCAGTAATTAGCGTTTGTTAAGCTCCCCATGGGGTCCTCCAGAGACAGGATAAAGAAAAATGAGGGGGTTCCTGGAACTAGTCAAAGTCCAGCGGATTTTCTTTTGTTAAATTATTGGGGGAGGGGAGAAACTGAAGGAGACACTGGGTGCTAGGTATCAGTAAATAAGCCCAGAATGGAAGCTCTTGTGTTTTCCTAAAAATCTCCTTTCAACCTGAGGAAGCTCCATGGTCCCCTTGGCACTGTTCCTGTTTGATAGACCAGAGCATCAGTGGAGAAGGCTGTTTCCTCCTATGTAGAGTGAGGAGCTTGGATGGTACGTAAGGGCCTCGGGTTCAGTTTCACTCCAGGCCAGGCCAGGCAGCAGCACATGTCCTGATTCCCACTGTCCTACTTTTCCTCTCACCCACAGCCCCATCCAAGAAGTTTTCCTCTGCAGGGTCCTTCTCCCCCTTCTGCAATACACAAATTGACTAATGTGGTTATTAGTTCAATAGATGGGAATTTAATTCTTCTTTCTTCCTGAATCTAAGGGCGGCCTTCAATGCTTGGCCCCTCAGATTCTTTCACGAAGAAACAGCCTCATTTTGTCCTGCAAATGGCCTCTCCAACCATGTGAAAATGTGGTGGGGGGGATGGTGGGAGGGAGAGAATTAGGAACAGAAAATAAAAATTCAGAAAAACAAACCATGTGAAGAAGAACCAGCCTTGTGTAACCTGCACTGAAAGCTTTGACTCAATTGCTTGGGCATTTCTCACTATGTTTCCTTAACCAAAGTAATCAAACAAGACATAGGGATCAGAAATAGAGGTTGAAAAAGGGGGAGGGAGGAAAGAAGCATCTGTGAAGCACCTGCTATGTGCCAGGCACTGTGCTAAGAGAGTCTACAAGGGTTGTCGTGTGTGTGATCCTCACAACAGCCCTGAGAGGCAGGCCTTGTTATTACACCTATTTTACAGTTGAGGAAGCAGAGTGCCTTCCCGAAATCACATAGGTACCAAGTGTCTGACGCTGGATTTGAACTCGGGTCTTCCTGACTCCAGGTCCGGCACGCTATCCCCTGTGCTCCCTAGCTAGAGAGAAAAGACTTAGTGTTTTAACAACCACTTTTAAAGAGCAAGTATTGCGTCTGCTACAAAAATAATTCTCAGTAATCGAGAGAGAAACCACTCTAGCAAACCCTTGGATGAGCGAAATGTAATACAGACGCAGACCTGACAAGGTTCCGGCCTGGACTTTGGAGCAGTATATATATTTGGGGTTGGGATAGGCCTGGCACAGTGGCCAATGAGAACTTTGTTAGATTTGCACATTAAAATCTGTATAAATCTGCGTGCAGGTAGGAGGGAAGACCCACCAGGATTGCAGTCCAGGAGCTTCTCAAAGGGCTTTGCTTGGGACTGATAAGGGTGGTGCTGAATGAACAGTTGGAAATGTCTGGCTGGCACTGAGGAGGCTAGTGAGGACTTCACTCCACAGACCAGGCTGAAACTTTTTACCTGAGGCCTAGAAAGGGCCGCACTAGAGTCTCCCCAGATCCCCAGAGAAATATCCAGCGAATCACAGCCCGCTCCTTGTCCTGCTTTCAGCAATCAGCGACCAGGCAGGCCCTCCCTCCCTCTCCCTCTGTCCCATGGGGTATCACACCTTTAGTTGTGGGTGCTCTGCCCAAAGGAATAGACATGTTGATCGCTGAAACCTCGAAAGATACCTTGGGGTTTACAGGCTAGCTTACTTCTCAAAGGACCATGCCTTAAACCCAAACCACTTGGGCCAGCAGTAGGTCCCAAGCCGAGCTCCCCTTAATCATTGTTGGGCTCTGATGGCTCAGAGGGCGTGTAAATAGCGTTTGTTTCTCTTCTGGCCAGAAACCCTGAGGGTCTTCCCCTGCCAGACTGGTTTTGGGGTTTTTTGTTGTTTGTGTTTTGTTTTTGTTTTTGACTAGGTAAAAGAGGCCATTCTGTGCCCCATTTCTTACTAGTCTTAATCACTGAATGGGTGTTGCCTCCGTCAAACTGAGATCTGTTAAAGACCTTAGCTGACAAAGGCCAAGGTCCCCCACTGCACCCAGATGGCTGCAGAGGAGAAAGTGAGGCTGGTGACTTTGCACACTCACATGTCATGGGGTCGCCTCCCTGACGTCATGGTGCTCTTCGAGAATGAAGGACAAACAGTAAAACAAGCCAAGCAGGCCGTCTGCTACCTCATGAAGAGGAAAGAGCAGTGGCTGCCCTCAAGTGGCTGACAGTCTACTAGGGGAGGAGGCTAAGCCTAGGACAAGCTAGAGTTATGTTGGCCTAGGAGAAGCGCAAATAAAGTGCTTCAGGAAGATTTGAGGAGGGAGCAAGTCCCTTCACGTCTGACATTTCATGTTCTTAGGGCCCTCCCAGTTCTGACACTCCATGTTCTAAGGGCCCTCCCAGCTCCAACATTCCATGTTCTAAGATAGTGCTTTAGGCCAGGTGTAGTTATGAGTGTCCCAGGTGAAATCGGAGCTGCTGCAGTCGCGATAACAGCTCACGCCTCCCTTCCACAGCCAGATTTCTCTATGCTGTGCGAAAGGAAGCTGCAAATTAATTAATTCTCTAACAAGGGAGTGCGATGATTAACTTGTCCACCTGGTGGCACTACATGCAAACTCCCCGTCAAGCGGTTTCACTGGTATCAGTGAAGAGTGGGAGGGGGGAGCGGGAGGAGAGAGATGGGGGCGGGAGACCCAAGCAGGCGGCTCACACATTCCTCCCCGGTCACCACCTCTCTCCGGGACCTGTCACAGCTTGTCTTCTTGCTGCAGGGACCCCATCAGCTCAAGCCACAAATGGCAAGTGTCGATCAGCCGGACACATTGGCCCAGAATGACGCCAGAAGGCTGGCTCTTCACTGAAGGGCGGGAGAAGGGGAATCTGGGAGGTCTGCAGACCACAGGCAGGAGTGCTCACTGCGGCCTCCCCAGGGGTCCCACAGATGTGTTTTCCCCAGGCATCCTTGGAGAGGAGGGAGGGAAGGGAAGGGAAGGAAGGGAAGAAGGAAGGAAAGAAGGGAGGGAGGGAAGAAGTAATAAAGGAAAGGAGGAAGAAAAGAAGAAAGGAGGGAAAGAAGGGAAGGAAGGAAAGAAAGAAGGAAGAGGAAGGGAGGGAAAGGAGGGAGGGAGGGAGAAAGGAAGGAATGGAAAAGAAGGAGGGAGAGAAGGAAGGGAGGGAGGAAGAAGCATTTATTAAATGTTTACCATGTGGCCAGCCACTGTACATTAGGGATAAAAATTGAAAAGACAGTTCCTTCCTTCAAGAAAACTTGCGTGTTAATGGAGGAGACAACTTGGTGAGGGGTGGCTAGGAGAGAGTGTTTTCATCTGGGAAGTCCCAAGGATTCTAGGTGGAGCTTCAAGTCATTGGCGTGCCCTGGCAGAAGCAGCGGTGGTATTGACTTGATGACTGGGACCAGAGAAGACGAGGGGGAGGGCACTAGTGGAGGTAATGTCATGGTGAGAAGATGGTCCAGGACCAGGGCCTGGCTGGACGTCATGAGTTCTCACCAGTCAAGATAGTCTGGCCCAAGTGACATCTGTGAATTCCTCCCTCAGAACACAATTTTACAGGGCCCAAACAATCCATTGTGGTACACTTGAAAATATGCTAGCGCTGCCATCGCAGACAATCATCACGTCTCTCTCCTCGTATGACACACAGCAGTGACCTGTGGGGCATGTCCCGCCCATGCACACATGGCCGTGGTATGTGCATCCCCACAGACCATAAGCAAGCCAGCATAAAACAGCACAACAATATATCATTAATCCTACAAGAGGTAGCTGTGGGGCACCGCAGTGCACAGAGGACTGGTCAGGAAGACTTGGGTTCAAATCCAGCCTGAGATATATCCTAGTTTTGTGACCCTGGGCAAGTCACTTGACCTCAGTCTGCCTCAGTTTCTTCATCTATAAAATGACCCCCAGGGTTGTTTGAAGATCCAGTGAGGTAATACTTGTCAAGCACAGAGCACAGTGCCTGGCACACAGTAGGCATTATTATAAATGATGGCTACCATGATTAATAACAAATAGTGCATAGCTAGGAGACCTACAACAGCAGAAAAACATGCATAAACCCTAGTAAATTAGCAAATAAACAGCAAAAAATCATTCCTAGCTAACAAGCCTATATAGTTTACACCACAGGCATAACACTAGCATAAACAAAATAAACAGAACAATTTTTAAAACCAAAAACAATGATGTTGACAACATCAGCGACTTTACGTGTGAGCATCAGTGTTGTCTGGCATCGAACGTGACCACATCCCCTGGACATCGTAAACTAGTGTGGCCACAAGCGGGGTCGGGGAGGTGGGCAAAGGGAAAGCCATGGCGGGGGTGCAGGGTTCCCTCGCTCTTTTGCTGCCAGTTGATTTTACTGCACTTGGACCTGAGTTGGTAGACCACGGTCAGCCCTGCAAGCCCACGTTCCCAGAGAGAAGAATTCTACTCTCAGCATTTTCGAACAGGACGGATTGTCTCTGTATCCTATGGCAGACAGATGAAGCATCGGGCAGGAAGTCCTCCTTTCTACAATTGTCTGAGTCCTGAGGTCCCCCTCGGCTCGGGAAGAGTTGGTGGGTTACAGAACACGATGTCATCTTCCCTGGAAGCCTCATCTTCTGCACCTCCATCGTTAAACCATTGTGCAGCCATAGTACAGCAGGCACCTCACCAGCTCAAGGGTGTCTGCAGCAAGCCACGAATGGCAAGTGTCGATCAGCCAGACACATTGGCCCAGAATGACGCCAGAAGGCTGGCTCTTCACTGAAGGGCGGGAGAAGGGGAATCTGGGAGGTCTGCAGACCACAGGCAGGAGTGCTCACTGCGGCCTCCCCAGATGTGTTTTCCCCAGGCACCCTTGG